>NC_060141.1:616494880-621294880 GCF_021461385.2 Schistocerca piceifrons
CGTAACAGTGAGTTCACTCAAGCTCGTTACCCAGTAGATATACATCTAACGACTGTTAGTGTGTAACGCCCCACAATCTTTTTAAGTTTCTCGCAGAAAAATTGTTAATCTAGGATAACAAATTAGGTATTGGATTCTTGCAAGGCGGCATTAGAAATCACATGAGTAACCCTTCTTCCAACACTTACTAATTGTAAAAACTGACATGCTCCTTTTGACAAAAATTTCATCGCCATTTTATACTTTAACCTTAACTCGATCAGCAAGACAATTTAGGGATTTGCTTATGATGAACGAAGTTGTAAATCAATTGTAGTTATGGGGGAGGGGAGTAAGGGAAAGAAAGAAGGAAGGAAAGAAATTATATTAAAATCACACAGAAGAAGACATTTTGATTGAATTATCAGGATTGCCACAAGTTTCCCCAAGTGACATTCCCAGATATTTCCCTGATTCCCAAACAAGTTTTAGCATTTTCCCTGATAAATTTTGACAAAAAAAATATAAGGACTTCTGCAATTTCACTTCTGTGTGAGCAAAAATCTAAGTGTTAACATCAACATCGTTTGTAATGAACTGTTTTTAGACGGAGAAAGCAAGCCAAATGGTGTATGTTTTTTCATTAAGATCAATGTTGTTATTTTTATTTCAATAAAATGAAGCAAATCTGGTGACAAAATCTGCATTTCCTTGAAATCGCAAGACAGATTTAAAATACCTTCACAGATTTCAGAAACAACCTCAGGAAAAAGTAGGCCTCTTGAAAGAAGTGAGTATGGCAGGGAAGAGGAGTTGTGTAAACCAACACCATAGCTCACCACCAATAAAATATTGGTTCTACTATGTTCATTATTGTCAGTTATTACATACTGTGTTACGTTTATTATTTTACACGTATTTTGGGGATTTTTCTTTCGGGAAAAATATGAGTACATAGCTTACAAGCCGCCAGCGACTGCCACAATTTTCTTCTTCTTATCGCCTTATCTTTCTGATATATAAACTACTTTCAAAGTGCCAGAATGTACTATAATAAATAAAATGTCTATAAAACACTTGCACTGTACAATGTACTTGCGGTCAGACAGTCGCCATTCCTGAAATCCATCACCCATGGCCTCTGGCATGCCGAGGAGCACCCAGTCCTGGGTCCATGGATAATCAATGAAAATCAGCTGTATTATGCCACACACCAACAGACATGGTCTGGGGGAAGATTGGTGAGACTAGGTCCGACATGCAGGCCTGATTTGTTAAGAGATACCCGCAGAAATGGGCTGCTGTTTTGGCCCGTCACGGGAATCGACTCATGTGACCGACTATTCACATGTCAGAGATACAGTGTTGATGAAATGAGACCACGGTGATTTTTCAATGCAACAGATAACTTGAGCAAATACTCTGAGAATGAATACTAATGAGGATAGGTAGCAACTCAACATAAAGACGATCACTAGAGCAACAGACAGCCAAGTATAAAAGACAATCACATTCTCACAACTAAATTTTCGGCCATAGCCTTTGACAGAAAACGCCGTGTGTGCGCACGCATGCACACACACAATAACTCAGACACAACTGA
Source organism: Schistocerca piceifrons (assembly GCF_021461385.2). Classification (NCBI taxonomy): domain Eukaryota; kingdom Metazoa; phylum Arthropoda; class Insecta; order Orthoptera; family Acrididae; genus Schistocerca; species Schistocerca piceifrons. The sequence goes on from NC_060141.1 coordinate 616,496,463, forward strand.
TGCTCACATGACCACTGTATCCGGCTGCTGCTGCGTCAACAGTGTCTGAGAATCAGATCCCAAAAAACCACTCCTCAATGCCTCCCTGCCTTTCGCCAGCAGCTGCTAGGCTAGCAGCAAGAAGTGGTGGCAGCACTGACTGCAGTAGTAGGAAGGGGAGAAGCAGAATGAATTGAGGGAGCATGGAAGCAGCACACATTCTCAGCTGCAACCAGACAGTGAGAATGCGTGAGATATCGGTAAACTAAAACCATTTCCATTTCATCTACTTAGACAAAAAACGAGATTCCCCACCCCCCCCCCCCCCTTCCTCAAATTTCCAGAACTTGTGGCAATCTTGATTATGTTAAGATCACACGGAAAGAAGACTGTTTGTTGTTTTTTTAAGGATTAGGGATCTAGCATATGAGGTATTTTTAAATGTATGTAAATATAGAAACTAGTTGTATTCACTCATTCATAGGTGGGACAGACGAAATTTGAGACTACAGAAATTTAATACACCTGCAGAAGTTACCTCACTAGAATTTCAGCTCCCTCAATGTTCGGCATGAAAGAGAGAATGTACTGGGTTATAGGAGCTGCCTTGTAGTGATTGATGTTAGGCAGATGATGTTTTGTAAACCAGTGTTTTTTATATATTGGACACGACAATTGTCTCAGCCTTGTTTTGTGCACCTTCTGTTTGAGGTATTCGTTGGGCTACAGGCGGCAGAGTGGTGCAACAGCTTGAGTTATGATATCAGGGCAAGTGAAGACAGATCTCATTGCCAACTCCAGCTTCAGGAAAATGCAAGATGGAAAATTCCGTGAATGCAAAATGAACAACAAAGAAGGGAATATCAACCTTGGGCATATACTTTAGACTGTCTCTGGATGGGGTCTCATGAGATCTCATACGTTGTGCACCAATTTTGAGAATAAAGTAATTTGTCAGCAAGAACTCCAGTTTACTGATTTAAGTATATTGGATAAAGAACTGTGTTGTGTAGTGTATTACAGATCAAGTACTTTATGGAAGCCCTGCAAGATCGGCACAGTCACAATACAATCCAGTAACATTATCACAAATTCGTGTTACACCCCCACACTGATGTATTATGTCAAATGCTGCAGCTATAATAACGGCCGCACAATTTAGTTTTACTCAATCGTCCTAAATCAAATAACGCACTGCGTTTTGCACAGATATTGCCAGAGGAAAAAGAGGCAGCAAGTGGACTGTATTCCAGCTTGCAACCATTGAGTCACTGCCTAACTGGTAACATAGTCACTGCCTAACTGGTAACATAGTCACTGCCTAACTGGTAACATATTGACCTACATAAGCCTATTACAAGTCTTATTCATCAATGTGCATGCAGCTAGCATAGTAGTTTACGCATTTGATTTGTAGTTAAAAATTGAATGGAACTGTGTAGTTATCACTTTTCAAGATCAGAGGATATTTTTGTAAGAGATGTTTAATTGTTACTTGTGGCTGCCAAACTCCATTTACTTAAATTTTCACTTCTGATACTTCGAATTTCGCTTTCGTACACTTCCGCTAAAGTGTCTAGAAAACACACTTGCCAAATCACATTACTTACAAGCCATCTCCTAAATTTTTATTATCTCAGTTATTAACCACACTCTTAATTTTTTAACCTAACCTTAAACATCTAAAAATGTACTTTGAGCTTCAGCAGTGTGAGAGCAGCATATTCTCAATAACTTTTTTGTGTTGGCAACAACTTTTTTGCCATTTACTTCTTTTTAATTCATGTTTCAAAGCATTTGCATAATCTACGAGCAATTGTAGTAAATCGGCATATGTGATTTAGTTACTGTAGCAGGTATTTCTAACACAGATATTGCTACATGTAGTTTTCCCCTAAAGAGGAGTAGCCACGTATATTATCTGTGTTTGTTGCAAATAAACTCAGCTGTCGAGCTTGCTACCAACTGTAATCATCTCCAAACATTTTAGGACAAAAGTAATTTTTAGCACAGGTTTTTTTGTTGCCTTAACAGAATCTCAATTTTATATAGTCTTATAGTGAACTATCATACTTTTTAGCTCATCAGGTTAAAATATAATCAGTGGGCTTAATTTAAAGTTACCTGTTCACTGCTTTGTAACACATTGTACCTTTAAAAATGCAGCCCCACTGTGAGCGCTGTTCTAGAACACAGGATTAGTTAGCTGACGACTGTAAGCAGCTGGAAATCGCTCTGACTGCTGTCGAATGATGCAGCTATGGAACAATGCATTGGAAGAGTTTCCAAGAGTCCTGTGCTACAAAACTGGTACCACAGGTACCTCAGATACTATCATTTCCTGTCTCCCCTGCAGAAAGTACAAAATCTGTCATCACTCATCCTCTTGACTGCAAGTGGCTTGTAAACGGTCAATCTAGGTGTCCTATACAGGGTGGATGGAGACCTGTAACGACTCAGCAACGAGTCTGAGTTGCTACCTTTCACTGAAACTGAGCCAGTGGGACTCACTCCACGTGTTTTGGGGAAACCTGTTTAGTCCGGTGTCAAGAGGAGACAACCATGAATGTGTAGGGGGGCAGTTCAAACGCACGGCGAATGATGGTACCCCTTAGGGAAATGGCAGCAAGGAACAGTTAAGGACAACAGGTGCACTCAGTGTGTATGCCTGTGGGCCTCATTCAACATGTTGAAGAGGCTATTCCAGCAGACGGTGAGGGACAGGGGTCGTGACCAACAGCAGATTTTTTGGCAAACGTTGGAAAAAATAATGCCTCTTGTCTGGGCTCAGAGATCATACTTGGGTCATTCCAGCGACTGGCAGAGATGGTTGAGAAGACCACCCTTGTGCGTGGAGTTTCAATGAAGCTCGCAATTTGCAGCATTGTCCCCATAAGTGATGTTCTGTTCTTGGTTCTGAGTCGAGTGGAAGTAATGACCCACAGCTTTGAAGGTTCTATGACAAACTGGGATGAGACTTACTGTATTTACGCCATAGGGTTGAGAACTGTAGGGTCCCCTGAATAGGTCAGGTGTGCACATACACATCAGAGGCTGCTAATCAGATAGCTGACTGTGTGTTGGGCGCACACAAGTTTTTTTAAATTTTTTATTTTTATTTATTGATTTATTTTTTACATTAGGCAACACACTATCCAATCAAGTTAACAACAGCTGTAGGAAACTGAGAACTATCAGTGTAAGATTGAAAGAAATGCCTCTCACAGGAGAGTATATTGAAACAGTGCAGAATGTTGGATGAAACCTAAAATTGATACCAGTGAGATTTTTGGTGAAAATTTAAGTGTATATCAAATGGATAAGCAAATGGGAAATGCACGTGGGGTAGATGTTGCAGTAGACAAGAAACTCAAATCCACTGAGACAGAAATTGAAGCTGTATGTGACTGTTTGGGCAAGACATTACCAGGGGGTGGGCGTAAAATAATTAGATCACTCTATTTCCCACCAGACTCATCTGCTGTTGTAACTGAAACATTTAAGAGAAAATCTCAGTTCACATGTATGTAAATTCCCCTATCATACTGTAATCAACAGAGGAGATTTTAGCCATCCAACAAGTAATTGGGAAAATTACAGTTTTTGATAGTGGTGGGCGTGATAAGACATCCTGGTGAAACTTTGCTACATGTCTTCTCTGAAAACTACCTAAAACAGAAGGTTAGGAACCACACTCACAAAGGATGTATATTGAATCTAATGGCAACAAACAGACCTTATGACTTTGAGTGGTTTTGGCAACAATGATTACCAAGGTACAAAGGACAACTAAAACAAGCAGAAAGATAAACATGTTTAGTAAACTATACAAAAAAATCAGTAGTGTCATATCTCAATGAGGAGCATGAACTTTCAGTACAGGCCAGGAGCATGTGGAGGAACTCTGGCTCAAGCTTAAAAGAGTAGTTGACCGTGCACTGGATAGATATGTACCCGGTAGAACTGTTCATAATGGAGGGAACCTCCATGGTTTACAGTCACTGTAAAGAAATCTGTGATTACTGCATAATAGCTGTACACTAAGAGATTTTAGGACACCAAAACCATCCTAGATAATACCTTACACAGATAACTGCCTATCTATGCTTCACTGGAGGATGGTAGACAGAAGAGCTTGTTTCAACAGGAAACTGCTAACACCTAATAGCTGTCAGATCAGGTCTTGGATCTGCCACACCTGTCACAACAACTGGTGGCAGGGTTTTCTCAGATACTTATTTAACACCATCTAGGATGGGTGCAACAGGGGAAAAGTCTGGCAGGATGTAATAATTTAGAAGTAAATGAGACCACTCACAGAATAATGGTAGAGTTAAAGTTGTCGGCAGGTGCACACTAGCTTTCAGAAGAAATGCTTTGACAAGGTAGAGTACGAACACACCTCTCTGCTTGTGCCAGAATTTTACGTCTTTATTTCCCCCCCCCCCCCCCCCCCCAAGCCTGATGAACTAACATTCCCATGTCACAACACTACCCTACTACTCTCTGTAATATTTCTTACAGCCTTTTCACTCCTCAAACTCACAGTTTGTTACTCAGTTCCCTTTACAACCTCCTAATACTTTCTTTCATCCATGTCCCACACGTCTGACATTTTCTGAGAACCATCCCATCCCAATGGATCCTTGCAACACATCTTTCACTCTTGTGATCCACCTGGCCTCAATCTCCACTAACCTACTGTCCCCATACTCTTCCCGAACAGTTTCCCTTCTGCTGTTCTGTCACTCCTACCCAATCCTGATATCTTCATATGTGCCACCCCTCACCTCACCAGCTTTGGTAGCCATGTATCACATGCCCAGCCCATGTAACTGCCACCTTTCTCTCATGGATTCCTAGCTACCACTTCTGCTGCCTACCTCTGGACTGTTCTCTTCTGTGGGTGCACCTGTTGATGGCTCAATGTTTCTACCATTTAGAATGGTATAGAAAAGGAAACACACATAATGAGAGGGAAAAGATAGCAACTGTCAAACTCCTCAGCTATACAAGTAAAAGGACATTAACTCCAAAAAATTTAAATGTAACAGATTCTGTAGTTATAAAATGGAGAGGATGATGTATAAAAGCAATAACAGCATAAGCATAAGAAAACTTTTTACAGTTGCTAAAATAACAGGTGCAACTTTAAGTTATATTGTATCAAACACACCTGAATCTGTCTGGTTACTAGTTATTTTATTTGTACTGAACTTACAGTATATGACTGCTCCTGCTTGAGAACCATGTTGCGTAATTCTTGAAGTTCGTTTAACATCTCTGCCTCTTGTGAAACTTCTGGACTACGGTTGTTACTCCACGAGGTTTTAACCTCTGGATTGCTAACTTTTTTCACACACTCCTATTAATAATGGTGACAAAAATCATAATCAATATTGTTAAAAAACAGTTACAAATAGCAAAAGAAACTAATAATAGAAAACAAGGTTACCAAATTTCATAAGCAGGGGTAGGTTTGGGTAAATTCCAGTATAAAATACAATAAATCTCATATTGTAAATTTCCTTGGACACACACACACACACACACACACACACACACACACACAGATGGTATTAGGCATCACCAGTCCTACAAAGAAATTCAAAGTAGCAAAAAGATATATATAAAAAATATGTATAACATAAAAATGCACTCACACAATTTCTGCCAATGGTAACATCAGCACATTCCCACTAATTCAAAAAGTTTTGTACTGCTGAAGAACTAGAAACTGCCTCCAATTTTGAAGTACAAGTTTATATGATGGGTAATGCGTATGGAAATTTCGGAAGTGGTTTCCCTCTTCTTTCTAACCTAATTTACATAGCTATCTTACATCCACCCTTCCTATCGTATGCTGCTTACAAAGTTGTAATGGAAGTGACAACCAACTGTATCATTACACACACTGAACTACAGCACCACACTACAATTTCACAAAAAAAATTTAACGGAAGACAACATTTGCCAAAGAGAACTGAAACACACATTTAACTGGCTCTTTTTGAAAAACTGTTGCTCTAATCATCATCATTTCAGCTTCCTGATGAATCATTACTAGGAGTAAGAGTGTCAAATGAATAATCATTAAAAAAAATTCATTGGAAATCGTGACTTGATAGTGTACAGTTCATTAAACAGAATAGTGTTTATAGTGGGCACAAAAATTATATAGGCAGATAATGTTTGTTAGAGCAGAAGAGGAAATACAGGCAGCAAATGTGAGAATGTGTTATGTGTAGCCTATATGGAAGGAAATACAGCTCATTCAAAGGCCCTTCCCCATTCACTGATTGAAAAGGCAGTAATAACAAGAAATCGCTCAAACTGCCAACAATATGAACATTCTGCCAGGAAATTTTCTTTTTAACAAAGAACTCTTACCCCAAGTAGCTGATACAACTTCACAATAAATTTCCATGTTCAGCAGATACACACACACTATTACTCTTACCACTGTATTCACCATTTCACCTCCTCCAGCATTTAAATTTCAAATGCTCTAATTTTCTTTTTAGTCTCAACTCAACCTTTTTTATCTTCAACCCAACTTATTGTCCTGGTATTCCAATGAAATATTTCTTTACATGAGTTAGTTACAGACTAAAAATTATTATATGGTACATAAAATAAGCAAACATTAAATTTTCATGCGTGCCTTATATTGTTGCAAAATAAATAAAAGGGCAGTCTTCAGGTTATGAACAGTTATTTACAATATGGTAGAGATGAGGGAAGTTAACAATGACATGAAATTAAATTGCGTACACTTCAATTCTAACGTGTTATGAAAATGATAGATAGTTGCTACTCACCACATAGCAGAGATGCTGTGTCACACACAAAGTCTCAGGCTGCCAAGGCCAGACATTCTACAAGCCAGCTGCTTTGTAACAAATTTGAAGGATGAAATGTTCATTTTCTGGCTCTCATTTTTTCATAAAATTATGATCCATGTGCATATTTTGTATACTCAGCTACAGAAAAAGGGATACTGACCCAACTTATGCACAAAAACCGGGTGACGGCTTTTATGATCCATGCGTATATTTTGTATACTCAGCTACAGAAAATGGGATACTGACCCTACTTATACACAAAATCAGGTGATGGCTTTTGAATGTGAATCAAAAACACAAGGGAAAGTGTGGACGAAAATTCAACAGATTTACACGAGTATCTTAAAAGAGGGAGAGCTGAAGATGGAAGAGAGATGTGTACCCTACTGTGGGAAGCAAAAGACATCTGATGTTATAAGTTATGAGACAAAAGAAAGATTCAAGTTCACTTGACACCTAGTTGCAGCCTCTCTCTTTCTACCTGAGTTATTCACAATTTACTCTATGTATTATCCAGACAATTCTCTTTGGATTTGCTGTTGAAACCTATTCTTTTCTGCAAGTAAAGAAACTCGAACAGAGCTCTGTCATTTATGGCAGAGAGGACTTCAAAAATATGTGTGTAGCATTGAGCAAATCTATGAAACTTCTGAAAGCAATAATTACAATGATCATGTCAAAAGCAAAACATTGTTTTTCATCACTGAAACACTGTATATCAAAGGTTTCTTACAGAATACTATCGACCAAGAAAGACTATCAGCATATGCAATGCACTCTATTAGATGAGCCCTCATTTTAGGAATTTCTGACTTTAAACTAAGAGTGATCAAAACATTTGTAAATATGATGGAAAGAAGAATGGGGTTCCTATACAAGTGGTAAGCACCACAAAAACAGCCGAGATACAATGTAATGTCATTACTATCAGTCCTGCTGAAAATGGATAATGAGGCAGGCAGGCCTCCTACGTCTGCATACACAGCATTGCAATTCATCTTAATTTGTTTTATTTTGCAAAGTAATACTTTTTTCTGTGTACACATTTTGATGGTGTTATTAAGTAGATGCTGCAGTGACATAACAAGCTATCAGCTTATATTGCAGATTACAAAAACACTAGCAGTGCACTGATTTCCTCTCCTTTTTTAATGTTTTTCTTGTTCTTTACTTCACTGACATTTTTATTCGCAAACAGAATACATTTTTGCAAGAAGTAACACTTAAAAGAAAGAAAGAAAGAAAACAATACAACCAGCAGTAAGCTGCAATGAAAGTTTTAGCAACGATCTTGATGGTGATTCCCCAAGCCTTCCCTTGCAGTACGTTTCTGCATACAGGAATGCTGCTGCTTCTCATTACTTGAAACCAGCCTGATAGAATGCAGGGTGAGTAACAGATAACTACAACTTTGGAATGATACTGAAATATATGGGAATACTCACTGAATCAGTAGGTGTGTTATTTCATAGCAAACCACGTCAAGTTTCAAAGTGGATTTGTCATTATGGTTCAATGTGGCCACCATTTGTGATACGGCAAACATTCCACTTGTATTAAATTTCTTCCCACTCTCACACCAGATCGGGTGTAACTAATGCAACGGTAGCAAAGATTCATTTTTTCAAATTGGCCAAACTGTTTGGTAGGGGAGGAACATACACAGTGTCTCCACCCAGAACCCCAGATAAAGAGATCCAGTGGTCAACTATGGGGAGCGAGATGACCACACAACTGGCTCTTCACGACCAATCCACCGACCTGGGAAACCTGTCTCAATGAAATTCTTGAGCCAAGAATAAATTGTAACCCTGCAGAATTCATTTCATGGAACCAAAACGCACAGCAAGCACACTGCACCAACAAAAAGAACCATTTCAACTATTAGGGGTGCCACAATTTTCCCAAAGTGAAATTCCCTGCTTTCCAGACAAGGTTTAGCATTTTCACTGACAAATTTTGAGATCTCAAGGATAAGAAAAGACCTAAGTTGACAAAAAAATGTAAGGAGTTCTGCACTTTTAAACATGTGAGCAAAAATCTTTAGTACTAACACCAACATCTTTTGTAATGAACTGTTCTTAGATGGAGAAGGCAAGCCAAATGGTATGTTCATTTTATTAAGACCATACATGTTATTTTATTTCAGTAAAACGAAATATGGCAACAAAAATACAAATTTAGTTTGAGTCACAAGACAGATTTAAAATACTTCCACTGATTTCAGAAACAATAGGCCTCTTGAAAGAAGTGGCGAAGACTTGTGTAAACCAACAATATAGGTGACCGCCAATAAAATGTTGGTTCTACTATGTTCGTTGTTGTTGCTTATTGCCCACTGTGTTATGTCTATTATTTTACACGTATTGTGTGATTTTTCCTTCAGGAAATACATGAGTACATGGCGTACAAACTGCCACAATTTTCTTCTTACCGTTCCTATCTTCTATTACATAACTACCTTTGAAGTGCCAAAATGCACTAGAATAAATAAAATGTCATCCTCTCACAACTAAATTTTTTGTCACAGCCTATGTCAGAAAACGAGAGCACACACACATTCACTTAAACATAACTCATGCACATGTGACTACTGTCTTCGGCCGATTTGTCAACAGTAACAAGAATCAGATCCACACAAACCACTCCTCACGCCTCCCTGGCTCTCATTGGCAGCTGCTAGGACAGCGAAAAGAAGTGGTGGCAGCACAGATCCGCAAGCTGGTGGGAGTGGTAGAAAGGGTAGTAGCAGTAAGCATGAGCAGTGCACGTACTCAGCTGTGCCCAGCTAGTGGCAATGCATGACATATCAGTGAACAAACCATTGTATCTACCGAGACAAAAATAGATTTTCTCCAGTGTCCCCCCCTGCCCCCCAAATTTCCCTGATTTCCAGAACTTTTGGCAGTCCTTAGTATGCACTTTGCTGGCAATCCTGCTGGCAGAATAGCATACTGATTCACTACGTTAATCAAACTTGGCGTTGTTTGCTTCAAAATGATATATTTATCAATTTCGTAAGTTATTTCAATACATTTTTATAACATTCCAAAGTTGTACAGTCCTTTTTGACTCATCCTGTATTTTCCCTGTCACTGAATGCAGACAAACGAATGTTCTTTCTTTCGGACCCACAGTAATTGTTAGCTTTTCAGAATTGAAAAACATTTCCTCATTTCTGAGTATATCGCACTTGTAAAGAGCTTTAAATCTTATTCTTTGCCATGTTTGAAAGTTTTAGTTATGACTGTCATCAACATTGTGGTTGATCGCCAGCTTTTTCTACAGTTTAAACTTTCTATATTTGCAAGTGATAACTACAAAAAAGTTAAGTTAATTAACACACTTCACAGACTCACAAAGAGAGGTTCCCAATAGTGGTTGTGTCGGTTTAAAAGAGGAGAGAAGGGACCAAACTACGAGGTCATCGGTTTCTTGTTCCTAATAAAACAATGCCGCAAGAGTGAGAATAAAACGAACGAGACATATAACACAAAACGGAAAAACCAAAAGAACAACGGAAAGGTAACAAACACTAAAAGGAACAAAAGAGGACAAGAAAACAACAGAGAGATGCTAAAAACAGAAGAGAGTAAAATACAAAAGCACATAACAATGGCTGGCCGACCACGAGAATAAAAAGGAAAAGCCAGCCACTCTGTAACACATTAAAACCTCCACCCTAAAAGCACTAGGGAGAAGGACACAGAGGGACAAAACACATGCACTAAAACCTACAGAGAAGTATAAAACCCACTCTCACGGATAAAACGTAAAACTAAAGCTGCTGTTGAGACATTGTCACCCAACACCAAAGGAAGGGTGCTGGAAAAGTTAAAAGCCCACCACAGAGTGGCTAAAAGTGGGCAGTGTAGCAAGAGGTGGATGACTGTCATTTGGGGCCCACAGCGACACAGAGGTGGGTCCTCACGATGGAGTAGGTAACCGTGCGTTAGCAATGTATGGCCAATGCGGAGTCAGCAGAGGACAACTGATTCCCTGTGATAGAACCTCATGGAAGACTTCCACACATTTATAGTCTCCTTAACGATACACAGTTTGCTGTGCATACTGTCTCCCAAAGCCGGAAAACCCTGTGGCGTAAGACAGAACGCAGGTCAGCTCCGGAGAGTCCCATCTTCAGAAGCGGTTTCCGCATTGCCTGTTTGGCCACCCTGTCGGCAAGTTCATTGCCGGTGATTCCGACGTGTCCTGGGGTCCACACAAACACCAACGAACGGCGGGACCATTCCAGGGCACAGAAGGCTCCTGGATGGCTGCTACCAGAGGATGACGATGGTAGCACTGGTCGATAGCTTGTAGGCTGCTCAATGAGTCAGTACATAGGAGAAATGACATGCCAGGCCATGGGCGGACGTACTCAAGAGCACGAGATATGACCGCCAGCTCAGAAGGGAAAAACACTGCAGCCATCTGACAAGGAGTGATATTCAATATGTCCTCCATGAACATACACAAAACCTACGTGACCATCAGCCATCAAGCCGTCAGTGTAAACCACTTCAGAGCCCCGAAACATGTCAAGAATTGAGAGGAAGTGACAGCGGGGAGCGGCGGGGTTAATGACGTCCTTAGGGCCATGCAAAAGGTCCAGACGAAGCTGCAGCCGAGGCGTACACCATGGAGGACGTGAACAGACCGCAAGTACAAGTGGTAAAGGGAAGGACTCCAGTTCGGAGAGCAGGGACCGAACATGAATGCAATCGTTCGCCCCGACCTGGGCCCCCGATGAGGGAGATCGACTGCCGCGGGTGGAAAAGGAGGCGGTAATTTGGATGCTCAGGGGAACTATGAATGTGTGCTGCGTAACTGGTGAGCAGTTGCGCACTTCTGATCTGCAATGGAGGGACACCAGCCTCCACCAGTACGCTGGTCACCAGACTCGTCCTAAAAGCTCCTGTGGCTAATCGAACCCCACAGTGGTGCACAGGGTCGAGTAAATGCAATGCTGAGGGCGCTGCTGAACCATAAATCACACTCCCATAGTCAAGTCAAGATTTAACAAGGGCTCTGTAGAGCTGCAGCAGCACGGAGTGATCTGCACCCCAGTTGGTGTTGCTCAAGCAGCGGAGGGCATTGAAGTGCTGCCAACACTTCCGTTTTGATGAAGATGAGGCAGCCAAGTCAAACGAGCATTGAAAACCTAAGAATCGATATGTCTCCACTACAGTGAGTGGATCATCATTAAAGTGCTGGTTCCGGATGAACAGTATGACGCCGACAGAAATGCATGACACATATCTTCATGGCGGAAAACTGAAAGCCATGGGCTAGAGCCCATGACTGAGCTTTGTGGATGGCTCCCTGTAGGCGATGCTCAGCAACACCAGTACTGGAGCAGCAGTATGAAACACAGAAGTCGTCTGCATACAGAGAAGGTGAGATGGAGGGCCTGACAGTTGCTGCTAGACCATTATTGACGCTAAAAATAGAGACACACTCAATACAGAGCCCTGCGGGACTCCATCCTCCTGGATATGGATGGAACTATGGAAGGTGCCAACTTGGACATGGAAAATATGGAGCGACAGGAAGTTTTGGATAGAAATCGGGAGTGGGCCCCAAGAGACCCCACTAATACAATGTGGCAAGGATATGATGCCGCCAGGTCATGTCATGTGCATTATGCAAGTAAAAAAACACGGCAACCAGGTGTTGGCGTCTGGAAAAGGCTGTTCGGATGGCAGACTCGAGGGACACGAGATTATCAGTGGTAGAGCAACCCTGGCAGAAGCCGCCCTGACATGGAGCCAGTAGGCCACGTGACTCCAGGACCCAACCCAACCTCCAACACACCATACGTTACAGAAACTTACAAAGAACATTGGTGAGGCTGGTAGCTATCCACATCAACCGGGTTTTTACCGGGTTTGAGCACCAGAATGATGGTGCTCTCCCGCCATTGCGATGGAAAGACGCTATCACACCAGATCCGGTTGAAGATGACGTGCATGCTGTCAGATGAGAGATGTTTAATCATCTGGCTGTGGATCCATCAGGCCCAGGAGCTGTGTCGGGGCAATGTGCAAGGGCACTGAGGACCCCCCACACTCTCTAAATGGGGCATTATAGGATTCACTGTGGCATGTAGTGAATGAGAGGACTTTCACCACCAGCCGCCGTTTGAGAGTGTGAAAGTCTGGGGAGTAATTCTCCGATGCAGAGGCTCGAGCAAAGTGCTCAGCTAAATGCTCGGCCATCAGGTTTGTGTCGGTAGATAACATGCCATTTATAGTATCACCAGGAACATCTGTTGGGGGTCTGGTACCTGAAAACAGGTTTGATCTTTGCCCAGACTTGGGAAGGTGATGTATGGCACCCAATGGTTGAGACGTATCTCTCCCAACACTCCTGCTTCCGTCGTTTCACAAGTTGGTGAACGCGGGCACATAGCTGTTTAAAGGCTATGAGGTTCTCCAGGAAAGGGTGCCGCTTGTGCCACTGTAGAGCCCACCGACGCTCCTTAATTGCTTCAGCGACTTCCGGTGACCACCAAGGGACTGCCTTACGCCAGGGGCACCCTAAACAGCGAGGGATCGCGTTTTCTGCCGAAGAAACAATTGTTGTTGTCACTTGCTCAACCATCATATCGATGTAACCGTGTGGGGGAGATTCAACGGTGACAGCAGAAGTGAAAGTTTCCCAGTCCGCCTTGTTTAAAGCCCACCTGGGCAGGCATCTGTGGGCCTGATACTGGGGCAGTGACAGGTAGATGGGGAAACGGTCACTACCACACAGGTTGTCATGTGCTCTCCAGTAGATTGATGGGAGAAGTCCTGGGTTGCAAATTGATAAATGAATGGGCGAGTAACTACCATGAGCCACACTGAAATGTGTGGCGGCCCCAGTTTTTAAGAGGCAGCAGAGGTTGAACTGAAACAATAAAGTCTCGACATCTCTGCCTCGGCCAGTAAGCACGGTGGCACCCCACATGGGGTTATGAGTGTTAAAATCTCCCAAAAGTACAAAAAGTTTAAGGAGTTAATCAATCAGTCCAGCTAATACATTCAGGCGTACTGCACCATCTGGAAGAAGATACACATTGCAGACAGTTATTTCCTGTGTCGTCCTTATTCTGACAGCCACAGCTTCAAGAGGGGTTTGAAGGGGCGCAGTGGCACTACAGACTGAGTTTAGAACATGAACGCCAACTCCACCTGACACTCGATTATACCGTATTTACTCGAATTTAAGCCGCACTCGAATCTAAGCCGCACTCGAATCTAAGCCGCACCTGAAAAATGAGACTCGAAATCGAGGAAAAAAAATTTTCCCGAATCTAAGCCGCACCTGAAATCTGAGACTCGAATTTCAAGGGGAGAGAAAAGTTTTAGGCCGCACTTCCAAATCGAAACAAAGTTGGTCCATTGTAATATGAGACACAATTTAGGTTGAATGAATGACGATACAGCTACAGTAGGTTCGAGTCGTAAGCTTAGCAGTTAAGCTTTACCAGGTAGCCGTTGTTATGCGTCAGGCGCTCCGTCTGTATTTATACGGGTACCCTTCCTTTTTCACGTGCTTCGTCTGGTTTGAATTGATTGCTTATTTTTCTTTGATCTGACAAGTGCAGTTCTCTTTGTTATAGGTGTTTCCGTCACTAAAAGCTGAAAATGCATTACTGTACTGTGTCATGCATTGTTTGTCGCATTCTGAAAATGAGGGTTTACGGCCTGTCGCTGCTCGCGGCATGGCTTGCTTTTGTGCACGCTACCGCCGCTTACAATTTAAAAAAAACAAAGAGAGGAATCGTCTCATTAGCGAAACAATGGCAAGAGATTACTATTCGTTGCTACTTACACTGCTGCTTTCTTTGATAATGATCAACAAGAACCAAATAATAGATTGCGTATGATAGATGATGTTCTGAACGAGAATTTAGCGAAAATTTTTTCCGTTTGAAAATCTTTGCAGACGCCTCTTTAGTACATTACATTATGCCCAGAAATTAGAGTCATCTTAGATTTAAAAATCTAGTCAATTGCCGTGCTTCATTTCTGACTGTATCACTATTAGGCATAAGAATAATACGAATATAAACATGACATGGTATGTATATTCTTCCGCGTCTGCTGTTGTCTCACTCTAGTTTCGTAGTTTATTAGGCGGACAGGATTTAACCCTTTTAGTGCCAAATACGATCTGATCGTGATCCAGATTTTCGGCGAAAAATGCCGGTAACGATCTGATCGTGATGCCTTTCTCATTTGCTAGGAAATACTAACAACTTTGCCTTCAAGCGCGGAAAAAATGAATGAGAAAGGCATCACGATCAGATCGTTACTGGCATTTTTCGCCGAAAATCTGGATCACGATCAGATCGTATTTGGCACTAAAAGGGTTAAATGAGATAGCAGCAAACACGAAAGAATACATGGCAAAATGTTTATATTCGTATTATTCTTATGGTGAAGAGAATACTGTATGTGATTCACAATTCATAAAAGTTCCTATTAGCAACGATTTCTTCTCAAAGTTAGGAAAAAATTCAGAAAGCAGAGTTGGCCATATTGACAAATATCCCAAACAGTCTTGTCAGTCGGATTTTCGTAGTACATTGAAATGCTGCTACGTTCGAAGAGGAACAATACGGAATTTGTATTTACTTCGTTGGATAATGTATGAAAATGCAGTGGTCGAAACTCGGGGCGGAGAAAAAAAAAGCTCGTCTTCCACCTTTTATTCATTTATTTACTAACACAGAGGTTTTGGTGCCAGTATTTGTCTTTGTGCCTGCGTAGCGTTACATATATTCGACGACAGAAGTTAGTTGTGGCGGCACCTACCAACATTTTTCAGAACTTCCGCTTACTTTGCACTCGATTCTAAGTCGCAGGTTTTTTTTTGGATTACTGAAACCGGAAAAAAGTGCGGCTTAGATTCGAGTAAATACGGTAGTCGCTACGGTTCCTGTAATATCCCTTATAGCCGCAGAGGTCCACATTGCCGTGGACCAGGTTTCCTGGAGGGCAATGAAGATAGCAGGTGTAAAGCTTAACAGTTGCCGTAGCTTAGCCAGGCGGTGGAAAAAACCGCCGCAATTCCGCTGGAGGATGACGTCATCGTGAGACTGGGAAGGCGTGAAACATTCAATGAGGCAGCTTACGCCTCAGGGTCACCTGCTGCCACCGATTTATTGCCTGAGCAGTCTACCGTATTTACTCGAATCTAAGCCACACTCTAATCTAAGCCGCACCTGAAAAATTAGACTCGAAATCAAGGGAAAAAATTTTTCCCTAATCTAAGCTGCACCTGAAATTTGAGACTCGAAATTCAAGGGGAGAGAAAAGTTTTAGGCCGCACCTATAAATCGAAACAAAGTTGGTCCATCTTAATATGAGACACAATTTAGGTCGAATGAATGATGATACAGCTACAGTAGTTTGGTTCGAGTCGTAAGCTTAGCAGTTAAGCTTTACCAGGTAGCCATTGCTATGCGTCAGACGCTCTGTCCTTATTTATTCGGGTACCCTTCCTTTTTCACGTGCTTCGTCTGGTTTGAATTGATTGCTTATTTTTCTTTGATCTCATAAGTGCCGTTCTCTTTGTTATAGGTGTTAACGTCACTCTAAGCAGAAAATGCATTACTGTACAGTGTCATGCATTGTTTGTCGCATTCTGATAATGAGTGTTTACGGCCTGTTGCCGCTCGTGGCATGGCTTACTTTTGTGCGCACTACCGCCGCCTACAATGAAAAAACAAAAAGAGGGAGGAATTGTCTCATTAGCGAAACAATGGCAAAGAGACTGCTATTTGTTGTTACTTACATTGCTGCTTTCTTTGGAAATGATCAACAAGAACCAAATAACAGACTGCGTATGATAGAAGATGTTCTGAACGAGAGTTTAGCGAAAATTTTTCTCCGTTTGAAAATCTTTGCAGACGCCTCTTTAGCACATTACTTTCCGCACAGAAATTAGTCATCTTAGATTTAAAAATCTAGTCAATTGCCGTGCTTCATTTCTGACTGTATCACTATTAGGCATAAGAATAATACGAATATAAACATGACATGATATGTATATTCTTCCGCGTTTGCTGTTGTCTCCCTCTAGTTTCGTAGTTTATTAGGCAGACAGATTTAAATGAGGTAGCAGCAAACACGAAAGAATACATGGTAAAATGTTTATACTCGTATTATTCTTATGGTGAAGAGAATACTGCATGTGATTCATAATTCATAAAAGTTGCTATTAGCAACCATCTCTTCTCACAGGTAGGAAAAAATTCAGAATGTAGAGTTGGCCATATTGAAAAAAACCCCAAACAGTCTTGCCAGTCGGATTTTCGTAGTACATTGAAATGCTGCTACATTTGAAGATGAACAATACGGAATTTGTATTTACTTCGTTGGATAATGTATTAAAATGCAGTGGTCGAAACTCGGGGCGGAGAAAAAAGCTCGTCTTCCACCTTTTTTTAAAATTTATTTACTGACGCAGAGGTTTTGGCCAGTATTTATCTTTGTGCCTGCAAAGCAAGCCTGTGTAGTGCTACATATATTCCATGGCAGAAGTTAGTTGTGGCGGCACCTACCAACATTTTTCAGAACTTCCGCTTACTTTGCACTCGATTGCAAGCTGCAGGCGGTTTTTTGGATTACAAAAATCGGAAAAAAAGTGCGGCTTAGATTCGAGTAAATACGGTATATCCATTGTGTCTGAGGGTCTGGCGAAATCTAGGTCCTCAGGGGATGCCAGAATCTCCACCCCATCCTCAGATGCAGAGCTTGTAGGTAGTAATGGTATGGGTGCCACCTCAATTTCCTTGTTGTTAGGGGTCTTCTTTTTGGATCTCTCTCGCTGCTCCTGACTCCGGGACTGAGGACAAGTGTGAAGCACTAATACCAGCTGCTTTTGAGCTCTTCAGCAACTGGCGGGTGTCATCTTTCCCACTAGCAGACAGCTGGGAAGGGAGTGACCCAAGGGACCCCTTCCTAGCGAGAGACGCCGAAGAAGGCTGACACTTCTCCAGCTTAGTAGTGGGGATGGATGTCCCCGATGGTTGGAGAGGGGGGGGGGGGGGGAGGGGGGGTTGCTCCCAAAGTAGGTGGTGTGGGAGCAACAGGGAGGGAAATGCCCCCCACCATCAAGGGGGCAGGTATAGTCTTCCAGCTGTGAGAGGTGACTGGCGTTGGCGGAGCTCACAGTACCAGAACTGTTGTAGCGGCTACGTAAGATGATGTCATACATACAGGATGCAGGGGTTCAAATTTTCTCTTAACCTCAGTGTAGGTCAGTCAGTTCAGGGTCTTGTACTCCATCATTTTCCTTTCTTTCTGGAGAATCCTGCAGTCTGGCGAGCAAGGCGAATAGTGCTCTCCACAGCCGACACAGATGGGAGGTGGGGCACATGGAGTATTGGGATGTGATGGGCGTCCGCAATCTCGACACGTGACGAAGACATATGGCCGAACTCCCAGCACTTAAAGCATCGCATCGGGGGAGGGATATAGGGCTTTACATCACACCGGTAAACCATCACCTTGACCTCCTCAGGCAATGTATCACCCTCAAAGGCCAAGATGAAGGCACCGGTGGCAACCAGATTATCCTTCGGACCCTGGCGGACACCCCGCATGAAATGTACACCTTGCTGGTCTAAATTGGTGTGCAGCTCATCGCCAGACTGCAAAAGAAGGTCCCTGTGAAATATGATATCCTGGACCATATTTAAGCTCTTATGGGGCATGATGGTTATAGAAACATCCCCCACTTTGTCATAAGCAAGTAAAGTCCATGACTGGTCAGAGAATGCTGTTTTGATGAAGATCTCATTTTGGACAACCCCTCCACCTCCCCAAACTTGTCCTCTAAATGCTCATACAAGGTACCGCGGTGAATAAGATTTTCTGCCATCCTTAGCCTGACGTTCCTCCCATGGTGTGGCCAGGGAGGGGAACTATTTGGGGTCGTACTTCTGGGGGTAAGATAGATACCGCCTACAGGAAAATTAAAGAGACCTTTGGAGATAAGAGAACGACTTGTATGAATATCAAGAGCTCAGATGGAAACCCAGTTCTAAGCAAAGAAGGGAAAGCAGAAAGGTGGAAGGAGTATATAGAGGGTCTATACAAGGGCGATGTACTTGAGGACAATATTATGGAAATGGAAGAGGATGTAGATGAAGATGAAATGGGAGATATGATACTGCGTGAAGAGTTTGACAGAGCACTGAAAGACCTGAGTCGAAACAAGGCCCCCGGAGTAGACAATATTCCATTGGAACTACTGACGGCCGTGGGAGAGCCAGTCCTGACAAAACTCTACCATCTGGTGAGCAAGATGTATGAAACAGGCGAAATACCCTCAGACTTCAAGAAGAATATAATAATTCCAATCCCAAAGAAAGCAGGTGTTGACAGATGTGAAAATTACCGAACTATCAGCTTAATAAGTCACAGCTGCAAAATACTAACACGAATTCTTTACAGACGAATGGAAAAACTAGTAGAAGCCAACCTCGGGGAAGATCAGTTTGGATTCCGTAGAAACACTGGAACACGTGAGGCAATCCTGACCTTACGACTTATCTTAGAAGAAAGATTAAGGAAAGGCAAACCTACGTATCTAGCATTTGTAGACTTAGAGAAAGCTTTTGACAATGTTGACTGGAATACTCTCTTTCAAATTCTAAAGGTGGCAGGGGTAAAATACAGGGAGCGAAAGGCTATTTACAATTTGTACAGAAACCAGATGGCAGTTATAAGAGTCGAGGGACATGAAAGGGAAGCAGTGGTTGGGAAGGGAGTAAGACAGGGTTGAAGCCTCTCCCCGATGTTGTTCAATCTGTATATTGAGCAAGCAGTAAAGGAAACAAAAGAAAAATTCGGAGTAGGTATTAAAATTCATGGAGAAGAAATAAAAACTTTGAGGTTCGCCGATGACATTGTAATTCTGTCAGAGACAGCAAAGGACTTGCAAGAGCAGTTGAATGGAATGGACAGTGTCTTGAAAGGAGGATATAAGATGAACATCAACAAAAGCAAAACAAGGATAATGGAATGTAGTCTAATTAAGTCGGGTGATGCTGAGGGAATTAGATTAGGAAATGAGGCACTTAAAGTAGTAAAGGAGTTTTGCTATTTGGGGAGCAAAATAACTGATGATGGTCGAAGTAGAGAGGATATAAAATGTAGGCTGGCAATGGCAAGGAAAGCGTTTCTGAAGAAGAGAAATTTGTTAACATCCAGTATTGATTTAAGTGTCAGGAAGTCATTTCTGAAAGTATTCGTATGGAGTGTAGCCATGTATGGAAGTGAAACATGGACGATAAATAGTTTGGACAAGAAGAGAATAGAAGCTTTCGAAATGTGGTGCTACAGAAGAATGCTGAAGATTAGATGGGTAGATCACATAACTAATGAGGAAGTATTGAATAGGATTGGGAAGAAGAGAAGTTTGTGGCACAACTTGACCAGAAGAAGGGATCGGTTGGTAGGACATGTTCTGAGGCATCAAGGGATCACCAATTTAGTATTGGAGGGCAGCGTGGAGGGTAAAAATCGTAGAGGGAGACCAAGAGATGAATACGCTAAGCAGATTCAGAAGGATGTAGGTTGCAGTAGGTACTGGGAGATGAAAAAGCTTGCACAGGATAGAGTAGCACGGAGAGCTGCATCAAACCAGTCTCAGGACTGAAGACCACAACAACAACAACAACACTTCTGTGCGATGAATTGGGCTTGTGATCGCTTAGAGACTGCTGGTGTTTCACCGATGGACTGTGCTTCATCATGTGTCATCCATCCTGATGCCACCCACTCCGACCCCCCCCCCCCCCCCCAGGCAGCACCAAGCCACAGCAAAGGGCACCTAGCAGGATGGCCATTGCCGGGAGTCCCGATGCCCCAGGGGGATGGGCATCTACCCCTTGGCATACGTGGGGAGTTAATGGCGCAGGCATCAGCAGAGCGATCCCTGTGTGGTCAGGGGGCTGCAACCAACAGGGTACATGGCGGCCCCGCCAGAAAGGACTGGCTACCGTGCTGGATATCAGGTGCAAAGAACTCCATGGTCATCGTCGACAGAGAGAGCGACACTGCTTAGTGCAGGGTGGAAAATGCACCCAGGAAGGTGTACTTGCCCAAGAGATGGAGAATGAGCAGGACTGAAATGCGATGACGAGAAAGTGAGCTGAAGATCTCAATGCATGGCGGACACGACCGTGCCCTTGCCCAACTGGCTCGCTTTTCAAGAAAATTTTGAAGAATGGAGATCAAACCCTACAGGGGACCATCACATAAGGGCCGAAATGTGTGAAACTCGTTTCAGTCGCCTCTTACAACAGGCAGGAATACCTCAGGTCTATTCTTACCCCCAAACCCACAGGGGGGCCGAATTGTGGGATCGACTTTTTTAAACAACCTACACAGCGATGTACGGAAAGGTCGAAGGAATTACACCCTGCAGCCATTCATCCTGGTGGGACCTCGTTTGTGAGAAAGCGACAAAAAAACATTTTGAATTTTGCGTAATGCTCTACGGCTTTAACAGGGTATCTACAGATTTTCAGAGGATCAAATTCATGACCTTTTTGTGACACTTTCATTTTCATTACCTCTTTAGCTATATTCAGTACCTTTCGAAAATGTGTATGGCACAATCACAAAAACTTTTTTTTATGAACCTGAAGGCTGGTTAAAATGAAAGCTGAATGTAACAATTCTTATATCGCTTAATCTGTATGCCATGATGAAAAAGGTAACCGTCGTGACTTGGACTATACCTTTATCAAATGCTATAAAAACATGAACCGCTCTCATAGGATGGGGTGTGACTATTTTCAGGTTTGTTTATCACATCAATTAGAATGCATATTGTTTTAACACAGTAACATAGCAAAAACATACAATTTTCCTTAAGGAAATATGATGATTTTGAAGGTACAAAATGTATGTAAATTGTTAAGCTTCACAGTAAAAGATTCAGTGTTTAAGTTTCTTAGCTAAACTTGAAATTTCAACACCTAAAACTTCAGCCTCTTCTTTTGCCTCTTCTATAGTCATTCTTTTTCATTTCCGAGATCTTTTATTTCTTGAACTTCCTTCTTTTAAGATTTGCCAGTTCATTTTCGTTAGATTTCTTCTTTTTAAAGGCTTCTACTCCTTTTGATGAAGCATTTATGACAGCTAGTATCACTGATTTTGATTTGCCCACATTCAGTTTTTTAACACTATTAAGTAACGACTGCATTGCACTGTAAACAGTTCTTTCTGCAACAATTGGATCTTCTTCTAAATTTCCAACTAAAACTTCTTTGTTAACAGAGAAGCCTCTTTCAATTACAGCATTTCCATTAAACATGCCTAACAGCTTCTGCATGAACTTGAATAAGACCTGTTTCGCACTTTGCAGTAAATTCATCAGAAAGTGATTAAGTTGGTCCTTCTTAGGACTGAACTTTTTCAGTCCCCCCCCCCCCCCCCAAGAATATTCCCAAATTCTGAAGTATTCACTCTACAATATGTCAGCTGTTGATGGAGTCATGTCAGGTGAGACAAATCACAAGCATCTAAAAAATACCTAAATGATGTTGCCATTTAAAAAAATTAATGCTTGAAATCAGCATCTTCCGGCGGACTGCCACTGTCAGCAATGCACTTCTAAAGCCGCTCTTTGAAGTTGGTTTCCACTCTCTCCAACATTGCTCTGTCAGTCTGAATGACTTCCACATGAATTTCTTCCTCCAGTTCTTCAAGTGATGTGGTTTATGCTAGTATACACATGACTTGAGGTAACCCCATGGAAAGTAGTCACACATGGACAGGTCTGAGGAACAAGAAGGCCAATTACTGTCACCAAACTAGGAAATGACGCGACCAAAAACAACAGTCCTAATAGCTTCCGTCGATATTCTTGCTGTGTGAGCTGTGGCCCCATCCTGCTGAAAGCAAACTCCCCATATAGGAATACGTCGTCTTCTTAGTTTATGTATGTCAAATTCAGTGACCATCTTTCTGTAACATTCCAAGGTTACACTTACAGTGTCCCCCATTATCTTCTTGGAAAAACTATGGACCAATAACATCGGCACCAGTTACAGCACACCAAACAGTCACCTTTGGGCTATGTAATGATCTAATGACATTTCTGCTGATCTACCGCTTTGTTCACACGAAAATGAGATTCAACACTCATAAATAAAATAATAATGTCATTTTGCTCAAGTATGGCCTCCATTTCACATGCAAAATTTAGCCAATGTACATAATCTCTAGGGTTCAATTATTGCCCCATGGCCATTTTGTAGGGATGAAATCCTAGAGCAGTATACAAAATATGCCTCACTGAATGATTACTGGGACACAGTCCTAGCTGATCGACCACAACTACGGAGTATGGCATGCCGAACTTCTTCAACATTTTCTGCAGTGCGTACTGAGTGAGGAGCCCCTGTTTTCTATTCATCACTGTTCCTCATAAACGAAATGATTCAGCCAAATGTAAAATGTTGTTACACGTGGGAACACTATCATGACTCGCAAGATTGAAATGGCGACGAAACTCACTATGAACTGCAACGATGGACTCATTATCATGCATAAAATTATTGTAAGCAAACACACAATGTTGCACAGTCCACGGCTCCATGAACTCGAATAAACAAAATGGCAGAAGCTACCAAACATGTGATCACGTGACCACTTTCGACCCCACTCCTATTAGCTGAGCTTGAACGCTAACTGTTCTATGAACATCCGTCCTTTCTGCCTACCATTTATGTTGTTTTGACACAGTTTCCTCCAGTGCAATTGTCACATGACAATTTCTCGAAATTGAGCTCTGCATAACTTTGGGTAATAAACATGAGCCAACTTTGACCATCATTAATTCCAAGGGACTTTTCTCAGCAATTTTTAGATACAGAGTTTGTAAAATACCTCTGCACTCATTTCAGAAAATAACCAGCAAAGACATTGATTACTTTCATGACTGCTTGTTCATTTTCATTATTTTTTCATGACTTTCATGATCTGTAGACACCCTGTTTATTAAAAGTAACATTAATTTACAGACTGTCTTCATAGCATAATGGTTAAGGTACTGACTTCACATGCAAAAGGGTCCATGGGTTCGAACCTCGTCAGGTGCTTTGGCTTTTTTTTTTTTATATATAACTCCTTATCTAAATTACTTGATCATTAAGTTTATTTGATCAATTGGTTTAAAAGTAATTTTTTCTATTCCTTAGCCACATCATTAGTCATCAAATGAAGTACATCATTTGCCTTCATTTTTCTACATCATTTGTTCTCATTTTTCTTCCTATTAATCTTTTCCAACTTGGTATCCTTGTCCATGTGGTTTTGATTATTTTTAACTTCCATTTTATCACCTTACTTTTTGTCCATGTTTTGAATATATTACTTTTATTTCTCCTTTTGCTTAAAATTTAATTTTACTTATTGTTCCCCGATTTTGTTTAAAAACGTCCTCTACATCATTTTGTCCATAATGCACTAAGAATTTATTACTTAAATATCTATACGATGACTACCATCCATGTACATTTTGAAACAAAAAATAATTTCTTGACACCAAGGCACAATCAAAACCAACATATTTCGTCTTTTGCTTTTTAACTCACATATCAGCATTTTCAAATGTTTTAATGTATGATAGATAAACAAATGTAATTAAATTCACATGCACAAAGTTTCCAAGTGGAAAAAGAACGATAGGAAGAAAAAAATAGGGGCAACTGGGGACCTCTCCTTGTCAGTGTCTGTGACTGTGACGTCAGATCACGTGACCTAATTTACATGTTAGGCAGAGGGAGGGTGAATCTTATTTTCGATTCATTCAACACACCTGCTGGTATCACTACAAGGAGAGTTGACCAATCAACTATGTTCTAGCTCAATCGAACATGTTACAAATTATGTAAAACACTGGAATTTAATTTGCAAGATGCATTATGTCAATGCCTTACAACTGGATTTTTTTAAAAGTGCTATTTGTTAAAAGCAGTGAGGAATAACATTATTCTTACGCGGATGTTGCTGGAACTGACAGATATATTCCTTAAAAGTGGGATTTCCTTAAAATCAAGTTCATTAATTCAGAGTTTTGCTGTATTCAGGGTACATCGCACAAATGTGGTTGTTTGTTTGTTTCACTCTTGTATGCCATTTGTATACAGCTGTAAACTGTGTACAAAGAGAGTTAATAAAGTTCAGCAGAATTGGAATATGTGTCATAACATATAAGAAGTATTTTTGGGTGTCATGAAAGTTGGGAAAAATTACAACTATCTATATGATCAAAAGTATCTGGACACCCCCAAAAACATATGTTTTTCATATTAGGTGCATTGTACTGCCACCTACTGCCAGGTACTCCATATCAGTGACCTCATCAGTCATTACACATCGTGAGAGAGTAGAATGGCGCACTTTGCGGGACTCGCAGACTTTGAACATGGTCAGATGATTGGGTGTCACTTGTGTCATACATTTGCGTGAGATTTCCACACTCCTAAACATCCCTAGGTCCACTGTTTCTGATGTGACAGTGAAGTGGAAACGTGAAGGGACACACACAGCACGAAAGCATACAGGTGACCCTCATCTGTTGACTCACAGAGACCACTGACGAAGAGGGTCGTAATGTGTAATTGGCAGACATCTATCCAGGCCATCACACAGGATCATCATCAGGAACCACTGCAAGTACTATGACAGTTAGGTGGGAGGCGAGAAAACGTGGTTTTCATGAATGAGATTTTCACTCTGCAGCAGAGTGTGCGCTGATATGAAACTTCCTGGCAGATTAAAACTGTGTGCCCGACCGAGACTCGAACTCGGGACCTTTGCCTTTCGCGGGCAAGTGCTCTACCAACTGAGCTACCAAAGCACGACTCACGCCCGGTACTCACAGCTCTACTTCTGCCAGTACCACATCTCCTACCTTCCAAACTTTACAGGTTCGCAGGAGAGCTTCTGTAAAGTTTGGAAGGTAGGAGACGAGGTACTGGCAGAAGTAGAGCTGTGAGTACCGGGCGTGAGTCGTGCTTCGGTAGCTCAGTTGGTAGAGCACTTGCCTGCGAAAGGCAAAGGTCCCGAGTTCGAGTCTCGGTCGGGCGGGCACACAGTTTTAATCTGCCAGGAAGTTTCGTGGTTTTTATGGTTGAGCGGCTGCTCATAAGCGACACATCATGTCGGCATGCCAAACGACACCTCGCTTGGTGTAAGAAGTGTAAACATTGGACGATTGAACAGTGGAAAAAAGTTGTGTGGAATGATGAATCACGGTACACAATGTGGCGATCTGATGGCAGGGTGTGGGTATGGCGAATTCCCGGTGAACGTCATCAACCATCATGTGTAGTGCCAACAGTAAAATTCGGAGGTGGTGGTGTTATGGTGTGGTCATGTGTTTCACGGAGGGGGCTTGCACCCCTTGTTGTTTTGCATGGCACTATCACAGCACAGGCCTACAATAATGTTTTAAGCACCTTCTGGCTTCCCACTGTTCAAGAGCAATTCAGGGATGGCGATTGTATCTTTCAACACGATTGAGCACCTGTTCATAATGCGTGGACTGTGGCGGAGTGGTTACACGACATAAACATCCCCGTAATGGACTGGCCTGTGCAGAATCCTGACCTGAATCCTATAGAACGCCTTAGGGATGTTTTGGAACACCGGCTCCATGTCAGGCCTCACCGACCGACAATGATACCACTTCTCAGTGCAGCATTCTGTGAAGAATGCGCTACCATTCCTCAAGAAATCCCCCAGCACCTGATTGAACGTATGCCTGCGAGAGTGGAAGCTGTCATCAAGGCTGAGGGTGGGCCAACACCATACTGAATTCCAGCATTACTGTTGGAGAGCACCACGAACTCTTGAGTGATTTTCAGCTGTATACTTTTGATCATGTAGTGCATCTTCTTTTTCCAACAAAAATGTCTTCAAATATTCAATAATGTGTAAGAAATATACAAACTGCTCTTCATCCCATACTGTGTACAAAAATTTGTGTAACTCAGGAGTCTGTTGAACATCTGGAAAGGGGAGGGGGGTAACTACTTTCATATAGCATGGATGCCAAACTAGAACGGTGAAAATAATAATGTCAAATACATTCTTGTTCACATCAAGAGCAAGTGGGATAATTTAAAGTTGCTTAACACAGAAATCTTTCACAAGTATTCTTGGTAACAACAAAACACATCTATGTAAATTTACTTTACCTTTTCAGGAACAGAAATTTCTGACTGACTGATGTGGGATAAAGTTCTGTCCTTTATTTTTTCTGCAGATTTTTCAGGCTTCAATACAGTGGGACTAAGTGAAATAAGTTTATCAATGTAAGCCAGAGCCTGATTAGAACCTGGACATTCTACATCTGCGCCCTCCTCCTTCTTCCTCTCTGGTTGAATAGCAACGTCTTCTTGCCTACAATGAAACAATAACTTTTTTATCCACCACATTCTAAAATTACTCTTAATAAATAATTTATTTGCGTTTTTCATGCATGAGAACATGAAATAATTAAAAGGAGAGCTTCTGTAAAGTTTGGAGGGTAGGAGACGAGGTACTGGCAGAAGTAAAGCTGTGAGGACAGGTTGTGAGTCGTGCTTGGCTAGCTCAGGTGGTAGAGCACTTGCCCGCGAAAGGCAATGGTCCCGGGTTCGAGTCTCAGTCTGGCACACAGTTTTAATCTGCCAGGAAGTTTCATATCAGCGCACACCCCGCTGCAGAGTGAATATCTCATTATGAAATAATTAGTTTAAAACTCTGCCCTAAACACCCAGACAGTATTATTATTATTATTATTATTATTATTATTATTATTATTACTACTACTACGTACTGGTTCATCAACAACAGTGGTTTTTGATAATATCCCTCACATAGTAATAGCAGAATTACCATGAAACTTCAGCTGTCAAAATGAAGGAGTTCAGTGTGGTCAAAGCAAATACATTCTCACCATATACTATACTAAGCAGTGGACAAGCACTTAGGAAAGTTGGAAAAAAAGCACACACACAGACACACAACACACACACACACACACACACACACACACACACACACACACAGAGAGAGAGAGAGAGGAGAGAGAGAGAGAGAGAGAGAGAGTGGAGGGGGGAGAGGGGGATGGAGAGAGAGAGAGAGAGAGAGAGAGAGTGGAGGGGGGAGAGGGGGATGAGAGAGAGGGGGGGGGGGGGGGGGGGGGAGAGATTAGTCTTTCCGCAAAGAGTAAGGCAGGGCCATTAAGAATCCAGAACTACACAAATCGATTACAGGTCAGGTTTCGCTATATTCCAGTTACCCATCATGGTGATTGTTTTAAGATCCTTTCAGAGTGGCAACTATTCTTCAAGTATTACCCAAATCACACCACTCTTAGTATATAACTCTACTGCCATTGGACCTGAATGTTGGTTGTAATATAATAAAATTCATAGACTATAATCAAAATAAATAACCATTCATTTTTTTCCAAAAGAGAAACTTTTATCCAGGTCTTGTAACCTTCAAAGTGACATTTGTCACCAAATTCAAGAGACGGGAACAAACACTGAGGTAATATGCCACTTTTATCTTAATGACACATGAAGTGGTATTCTATTGTCAGAAAACATATGAGGTGAGTCACTTAATCTGTTAATGTTGTCATATATTCTAGAAAAATTAAAGATATCATAATTCTGTATTCACCGAGATGAATTTTGAGTAACTTCTCACTGATCTGTGTATAGTCTCTTGCAGCAATATTAATTAGAGAGATACTGATAGCAACATTTTTTTCAGTTGGTGTCATAGTAATTTCTGCTGTATCTTACGTCTAGAGGAGAGGAAAAAACCAAAAGAACACTATTACAACATCTGGTAAGCCGTTACAAAGACTTTACAGAATTCAGAACTTAAGAATTCTCTCCATTTTAATATAAAAAAGATTGCCTGTCTTAAGTGAAGGTTTTTTGATTTCATATCCAAATAGGGAGGTACGTCATATTGTATTGCAAGGAAATGGCATTTTGTATTGCTGTGATATCTGTATGAAATAGCAGAGATGCTTTGCAATCAGTCTTTTTAATTCAATGAACTTTCAGTTGGGCTCTTTCACAAATCAAGAGATATCAAATATGCTACCTCCATAAAAAGAAATCTGAAGGGGGACAAATAAAACAGCTGAATGGCATGCACAAAGGTAGCCCGACTGATGGAAGGCTACAAAAATAATCATTTTGCACATGAGCAACAAACTGTCATTTTACAAGGCATTTAAATGCTACACAGACGGCCTAAAAGAAAGGCTGTAATGAGAAGGAGTGAAAGAAACAGTTATTCTGATATGTTTTGCTCAAAATATACAGATTAACTCACATTTAATACTTGTAGCACATTCATGCAACATTTCATTTCCTCCTTATACAACACGTGAAAGTAATCGCTTATCTCTGTACGAATTCACAAATTTCTGTCAGTTGTGATGCTCAGTCAGACAATTCCTAAGTCTGTTAACTTATTTATTAGATTTTGGTCTGTGCAATACTGTTGTATTTGTACCTACAATACTAGCACCATAAATTACAGTAGTTTCATAAAAATATAGTTATCAACATATCTGTTGTTAATATTGCTATAGAAAGAGGCTGTGTGTCAATAAATGAGGGTTGTCTATTAGGCATTATCTAGGTAAAAACAAAGTTACAATACCTTAAGCGATTGCAGAAAGATAAAATACTTGCAGTTAACAGGCCAGGTGACTCACCCTGTATAACAAAACAAGCTAGCAACACAGGGACAGATAATTTCACTACTATAGTTTGGTGCATGAACAATTGCAGTTTACGGAGCTCGAGACAGATATGGGACTGCATTGTTGCCAGTTCCAAGCAATGGTTGCGGTAAGTGTCTAACGTTTTCCTGATGACCGGTGACTGCCTGGTACTTGGGTGCAAGATTCACACGTCTCTCGCAAGTGATTTACATATTGTGTGCAGCCGAACTACTTCTCAGGACAAATGGCTGCGTCGATCTTCACAATGCTTCTTCTCCAAAGATTATGTGCTGGTTAGAGAAATATTACTAAACCACTTCTCTACCCTTTAAATGATTCATTACTCACAGAAAACTTTTATATCAACTCAGTTATATTTTCTTCTTTACAATAAGACAACTACACAAGTTTCACATGTTCTTTCTAGTCTCGTAAATTAACTACAGCTGGAAAACCGTAGTACTTAACATATACCATTACAGTCTCTTTTGGTTTTAATAACCCTTGTCAAAACACTTCTGGCTCCTAGCAAGTCAAACAACAGAGTGTATGAGTCTCTAGATAAGACATATTTCGTTTGTTCCCAACAATCACTACTGTTTCACTCCAAAGAGTAGCCCTTTGTTACTACTTGTACTGGTCATACAGCTTCCAAGGCGTGCGCTGCCACCATTTGCGGGGCCGATAGACCGCCACAACTTTAATCTTCTCGTAAGACACGCCCGTCCTGCACACACATAAACCGTAGCGCAGTAGACATTTCCACTCTTATACACTCAGCCTTAAAATATCGTGTGTTCGAGACAGTGGAAATACGAGTGTCTCTAAAATCTATCCCAAAGTTCTCGAGGCACTACAAGCACATATAAGTGCTCAGCACTTGAAGAAAGTATGTATACTGCAAATTATGTCTCTCGCTTGCTCATATAGAATTTGTTGCTTACCACCACTGTCAGCTGTGACAAATCACGACAAATGGAATAAAAATTCACTGACTAACTCATGATAATACCGTTTAATGCTCAAACTGGCTACGACATTCAGAGCAGAGGGCTGAAAACATTACTGAACGTTTATCAGAAGTTGGGAAACACATGAATTAGATGTGCAGAACAGATCCAAACTCTACTGCCATCCTTCACGACTCTAACTGTAGTCTTTTCCTTCCAAATAACTGTCAAATATATCATTATATTTGCTTACAAAGGAATTGGTTTTTACATCCACTATACAGTTGTAAACCTTCCTGAATGATGCATGCAAGCATTTATACTAGTGTAGCACACCCATGAGTAATCTTAAAGACACATGCTGTGTTTCTTTCTCTGTAACAAAATTTAATTGTTGGGTATGTCACACTGTCAAAAGTGTGGCCAATCATGACCAACACTATCAAGGAATTTATATACAGCCTGGTCATGTGTGCCTGATGCCATAATAAACTGAATTGGTTGATGGCAGGGGAAACCATCAATTGTTGTAAATCGAAGGAATGGATAGTTAGGCCCCACAAAAACCAATCAGTTGCCAATTTACTGCCGCAACCATGCATATCACCCAGAATCAAATCCATATTAAGGGGTACTAAAGCCATCATCTCACAAGTGTGCCTGTGTCCATTGCATGTTAAGAGGGTATAGGGCACAGGAACAACTGGCAGTAAGAAACACTGTAAATGTCACTTGCACCAATAAACTGTACAGGACATTGGTGTGTGTGTGTGTGTGTGTGTGTGTGTGTGTGTGTGTGTGTGTGTGTGTGTGTGCGCGCGCGCGCGCGCATGTGCGGAGGGGGTGGAGTGGGGGGATTAAAACAGAGGAAATGTATGTTGGAAAACACAAGATGAAATGAAATTCACTTGCCACAGGGACACATTCAAGCAGATGGAGAATGTATTTTCATTTGGGATATGTTTAAGGAGGTGTTAATTTGAAAAATAGAAAAAAAAAAAAATGGGAGGGGGGGTGGGAAGGGGAGGGGGAGGGGGAGGGAGGGAGGGAGGGAGGGAGGGAGAGAGAGAGAGAGAGAGAGAGAGAGAGAGAAACAACAACGTTTTTAAACTGTCACAAAGTCTACCATTTTTCTCACTGGCTCTATATTTGCTGCTTCCTTTTAGTATCATATCCTGAATTAATTCGTGGAGGTGAAGTGAATACGAAAATTTTTTTGGTACGACTAATTAACTTAAACACTATACCTGTAGCATAGGAAGCCTTTCTCTAAACTGGAACTGCCAAGCCAACAACATTTAATGATTCAAAATTTTTTTGTTGGTGTTGGCTTCATTAGCATATCAAAATGCTAACAGAGCAGTTACCTTACTGGATAAGAGCTTCTTGTGATGTAGAAACACGGGATACAACTTAAATTAGTAACAGACTGATATTTGAATACAGACTTGTCCTTCACGCACAGTCCTGTTCAATTAGAGTCGCTAAATATATATCAAAGAATGATTCGAAGCTTCACCTTTACAGTGGATCCTCTGGATGTCTTTCAGCTTACCAAAAATTATTTAGCATTGCTTGTACTCTTCTAACAGTAAAAGAATTTCATCACTGTCGCAACCCCAGAGGATGTGGGGGGAAAAAAGAGTATTCCTCCCACAGGGCTGTAAGTGAGAAAGAAAGAGCAATGATATGAATTTACTTTCACATCAACAAGGCCAAAAGGATTGCCACAGTGAGAATTTTATGAAGTCCTGAAGAGATGGAGAAAGATCAATGGAAAGCTGAAGCTCTGTGTAGGATTCTACGACATGTCAGAATGTTTGAATTGGATGAACATTGTCCCCCCCCCCCCCTTTCCTGTCTCCCTCTCCAAACTGTAACAAATGAATGCTGTGCAGAGTTAACTATAATGCATTTACAACAGAAAAGGCAATTACAATTAGATAACTTAACTGAAATACATTTTGAAATACCTCTCCAAGCTGATCCTATCCACTTGAGGTAATGGGAGATCACACTTACTAGGTGTGCTATAAAGCGGATCAAATTTTACATACAGTGACTCTCTCCTCGGATCCCGCATTTGCTCAGCAGATCCTGATGAAATATTCACTGAGGCATGTTCTCTAGACACTGAAAATAAACAAGTGACTAAATAAATGACAAGTAAATGCAAGAAAAATACCTTGTTAGGTGATATGTAGAACATACTTTCTGACTAATAGCTACATCATAATAATTCACGTAAAAGCTATTGTTATATTCCACAGTTTTTTTTTTTTCTCTATTTGTTACATCCAAATTGTGCACAGTTGTATATTTGCAACTATAATCCGTAATACTTAGTCTTTTAGTGTTGAATACGTTCTCATGTGACTAGCAAGTGTTCTTGGTGGCTCCACACAACTTAAGTGTGGTGGGGAATGCAGTATGGGCCAATGTGAAGGCTTTGGAGAGGGAAGAGTGTCCATGAGGTTCAGCACAAGCTCAGGGGGAGGGGTATTTAAGAGCAGGTGGGGGTACGGCGTGGCAGCACTCAAAGCCAGGTGTGAGGATGTACTGGGGCAATGTACTTACGATCTGTTTGACTGTAAGCAATGTCTTCAGTTCCCACAGATATCACAGTAGTACTATTCATGTCAGCACCATGCGGTGCTCCCCTTCCGAAAACTTCTGCCTCTTCAATCTGTAACAAAAGAAATCATTACTAATTCACAGCTGGAAAAAAACACTGATTAATTGGATTTCATTAAAGAGAGAAACTTTAATAATTGGGGAGTAATTGAGGGGGGGGGAGAAGGGGAGATAATAAGTGTGGTAAAAATTATGCTTTTGGGATACAATCTAAGTGCATATGACACGGAAATAAAATTCGAGGACAAAAGGATCGAAAAGGCAAGTCCTTTTTCTCTTTTAAGTGAAAGTAGAATGAAACTACAGAGAAGCAGGAGAAAGTGAGAGCATATGAAGTAACATAACTTTCAAATATCGGAAAACAAGAACTAAGCAAGTCAAGGCACTGGCTGTGATTTAAAAAATGAGAGATACAAAATGAGACAATTATATCACAGACTAGATAAACCTGCCTTTCTTCCTGTGCAGTGACTGTCTGTCACTGTTCGTGAATGTTACCACTTACATAGCAAAATTCCTTTCCGTTAATTTTGTAGACCTTTTCTCGTCATAGTTCTCTCCTGTATAATCCACAGAGACCCTACTCTCTGCATTCAATTTTCCCCTCGTTGCTCAATCATCATTTGTTTTTCACCTAGTGATTTTTAGGAAAGTGATATTAACTGCTAAAAAACATTTTTGTACCACACCGAGAGCTTGTAAGGCTAAGAGTGTTGGAAACCTATTTCTGATTACCCTTGTTCACAACAGGGAATCCCCATCTACAGCAAACCGTGTAATGAAGATAAAAGTAGAGCTGCACTGTCAATGTGGTTTAGCACAGTGCACCACATTTTCAATGGTAAATGAAACAACCCGACTGGGCACATTGTTTGGTCTTTCAACATGCCGCCAATGG
The DNA here is from genome assembly GCF_021461385.2 of Schistocerca piceifrons. Classification (NCBI taxonomy): domain Eukaryota; kingdom Metazoa; phylum Arthropoda; class Insecta; order Orthoptera; family Acrididae; genus Schistocerca; species Schistocerca piceifrons. The sequence continues at coordinate 616,530,533 of NC_060141.1, forward strand.
TCACTTCCAGCTTAGACCATGCATAAATTGCCACTTTATACGGCAAGGGCAGTTGTCAGCATGGAAAGTAGGTGTACTGCTACACAACACAGCAATGTTGTTTGAAGATTCTATGAGTACTGGGAGACACAAAAAGCTGGAGATCGTCAGGTACCAATTCACTTCTTATGCATGTAGTACCATAGGTTCAACACCACGATATATCAGTCACATTTTGAGCCTTTATCAAGTACAGATGCTGGTACACAATGAAGCTCAGTATGGTAGTTTTCAGGAAGTGGGACAAGTTTGGGCAGCAACACCTTGACCAAAGTGGACAGTGTGCCAAGGAGAAACTAGACATGTTACAATGCACACGGTTGAGCAAGACAGTGTTGAACATTACTCAGCAGCAGATTTTGGTTTCACAAACATGTATGTCGAACAGACCGCTTTTATTTTGCTTGATTATTATTCTATTTTTATTTTACAGTATACATTTTTTAGTTTCATAAGCCTTATTTAGTCATTTCCTTCCCCTCTCGAATCAAAGCCCACCTTAATTCACAGATCCGTAGTTTATTTCAGTGTGTCTGGGAGTCTATTTATACAGGGTGGCTAATCAAACTTGGGAAAAAATTCCCTGAGAATTCCAGGTGCGAGGAGGAAGATGGTGTCAAGAAGCTCCTGATAAATTAATGGCAAACAAGGGTCGGGGTGGGGGGGGGGGGGGGGGGGTGAGAAAGCAGCATATCACAATGACCTTTCTTTCCTCTCAGCTGAGCTATATGTTTGTTGTGGTCTTCAGTTCTGAGACTGGTTTGATGCAGCTCTCCATGCTGCCCTATCCTGGGCAAGCTTCTTCATATCCCAGTACTTACTGCAACCTATGTCCTTCTGAATCTGCTTAGTGTATTCATCTCTTGGTCTCCCTCTACGATTTTTACCCTCCACGCTGTCCTCTAGTACTAAACTGGTGATCCTTTGATACCTCAGAACATGTCCTACCAACCGATCTCTTCTTCTAGTAAGTTGTGCCACAAACTCTCTCCCCAATTATATTCAATACCTCCTCATTAGTTATGTGATCTACCCATCCAATCTTCAGCATTCGTCTGTAGCACGACATTTCGAAAGCTTCTATTCTCTTCTTGTCCAAACTATTTATCGTCCATGTTTCACTTCCATACATGGCCACACTCCATACAAATACTTTCAGAAACGACTTCCTGACATTTAAATCTATACTCAATGGTCTCATTTCCTAATCTAATTACCTCAGCATCACCCGAGTTAATTCGACTACATTCCATTATCCTCATTTTGCTTTTGTTGATGTTCATCTTATACCCTCCTTTCAAGACATGTCCATTCCGTTCAACTGCTCTTCCAAGTCATTTGCTGTCTCTGAGGGAATTACAATGTCATCAGCGAACCTCAAAGTTTTTATTTCTTCTCCATGGAGTTTAATGCTTACTCCGAATTTTTCTTTTGTTTCCTTTACTGCTTGCTCAATATACAGATTGAATAACATCGGGGAGAGGCTACAACCCTGTCTCACTCCCTACGCAACCACTGCTTCCCTTTCATGCCCCTCGACTCTTATAACTGCCACCTGGTTTCTGTACAAATTGTAAATAGCCTTTCGCTCCCTGTATTTTACCCCTGCCACCTTTCGAATTTGAAAGAGAGTATTCCAGTCACCATGGTCAAAAGCTTTCTCTAAGTCTACAAATGTTAGAAATGTAGGTTTGCCTTTCCTTAATCTTTCTTCTAAGATAAGTCGCAGGATCAGTATTGCGTCACGTGTTCTAAGATTTCTACGGAATCCAAACTGATCTTCCCCAAGGTCGGCTTCTATCAGTTTTTCCATTCGTCTGTAAGGAATTCACGTTAGTATTTTGCAGCTGTGACTTATTAAACAGATAGTTCGGTAATTTTCACATCTGTCAACACCTGCTTTCTTTGGGATTGTAATTATTATATTCTTCTTGAAGTCTGAGGGAATTTCACCTGTCTCATACATCTTGCTCACCAGATGGTAGAGTTTTGTCAGGACTGGCTCTCCCTAGGCCATCAGTAGTTCTAATGGAATGTTGTCTACTCCCGGGGCCTTGTTTTGACTCAGGTCTTTCAGTGCTCTGTCAAACTCTTCACGCAGTATCATATCTCCCATTTCATCTTCATTTACATCCTCTTCCATTTCCATAAAATTGTCCTCAAGAACATCGCCCCTGTATAGACCCTCTACAAGGTTTGTCCAGAAAATACATATAAAAGTTGAATAATGTCTTTAAGTTACAAGTTGCAGTCACCGCCAGGTGGGACTACTGCTGTAATCAATCCCATCAACGCTCAGTTCAAGTCAGAGCACTCTGCGTGAAGGTGAGAGTGTGTGGCAGCTGGTTGACAGTTACCCTTTTTCACCTGCCATCGGCATGGAGCTCTCTCCGATTGAGGAACAGCGCGTCAACATCAAGTTTCTTGCAAAGCTAGGCAAGAATGGCTGTGAGATTTTTGAGTGTTTGAAACAGGTTTACGGAGACAATTCTCTGAAGGAACCAACTGTGAACAAGTGGTTAAAAAGGTTCCGGGATGGCCGAGAAGAAGTGGACGATGACCCTCGCCCAGGACGCCCGTCAACATCAAGTTCCGATGCAAATGTTGAACGAATTCGGGCTTGTGTTCTTAAAGACCGTAGATTGACAGTCAGAATGATTGCTGACGAGCTGTCAATCCGCAAAACAATCGTTCACAAAATCCTGACACAAAAACGTGAAATGAAGAAATTGTGTGCGAAAATCGTACCGAAGCTCTTGACACCAGAACAGAAAGCAAAGAGGGTTGAGTGCTGTCAGGATTGGTTGGAAGCAGAGGAACAAGGGGACTTTCTCAACCGAGTCATCACTGGAGACGAGTCCTGGTTTTATGAATTCGATGTGGAGCTCAAATCTCAAAGCATGGAATGAAACTAGCAGGAGAACCGAGAACAAAAAAGTCGCAAAAATCAAGGACCAATGTGAAGACAATGTTGATTGTTTTCTTTGATTCTACGGGCATTGTTCACAAGGAATTTGTCCCTCCCGGCCAGAGAGTGAACGGAAATTTTTACGTTGAAGTTCTGACACGTCTCAGAGCTCGTGTGGCCCGAGTTGGCAAAAGGGGGCAGGTGGATCCTTCATCACGACAATGCGCCTGCTCACACGTCGCTCGTTGTGCGCGAGTTTTTGGCCCGAAGCTCAATCACTGTGACAGACCACCCACCTTATTCACCCGATTTAGCCCTGTGTGACTACTTCATGTTCCTGAAATGCAAAATGGTGCTTCGGGGGCGGCACTTGGGAGATGTGGAAGCCATCAAGGCGGAAATGACACGGCAACTGAACAACATCACAACTGAAGACTTTCAGCAATGTTATCAACAGTGGAAATGGCGTTGGCAGAAGTGTATCGAGTACTTTGAAGGAGACCATATTGTAATACCCGAATAATTGTAAAATAACGTTATTATTCAACTTTTATACGTATTTTCCGGACAAACCTCGTATATACTCCTTCCACCTCTCCGCTTTCCCTTCTTTGCTTAGAACTGGGTTTCCATCTGAGCTCTTGATATTCATGCAAGTGGTTCTCTTTTCTCCAAAGGTCTCTTTTAATTTTCCTGTTGGCAGTATGTATCTTACCCCTCATGAGATAAGCCTCTACATCCTTACATTTGTCCTCTATCCATCCCTGCTTAGCCATTTTGCACTTCCTGTCGATCTCATTTTTGAGACGTTTGTATTCCTTTTTGCCTGCTTCATTTTTTGCATTTTTATATTTTCTCCTTTCATCAATTAAATTCAGTATCTCTTCTTTTACCCAAGGATTTCTACTAGCCCTCGGCTTTTTACCTACTTGATTCTCTGCTGTCTTCACTATTTCATCCCTCAAAGCTACCCATTCTTCTTCTACTGTATTTCTTTCCCCCATTCCTGTCAATTGTTCCCTTATGCTCTCCCTGAAACTCTGTACAACCTCTGGTTTAGTCAGTTTATCTAGGTCCCACCACCTTAAATTCCCACCTTTTTGCAGTTTCTTCAGTTTTAATCTACAGTTCATAACCAATAGATTGTGGTCAGAGTCCACATCTTACAATTTAAAACCTGGTTCCTAAATCTCTGTCTTACCATTATGTAATCTATCTGAAACCTGTCAGTATCTCCAGGGTTCTTCCATGTATACAACCTTCTTTCAGGGTTCTTGAACCAAGTGTTAGCTATGATTAAGTTATGCTCTGTGCAAAATTCTACCAGGCGGCTTCCTCTTTCATTTCTTAGCCCTAATCCATATTCTCCTACTACGTTTCCTTCTCTTCCTTTTCCTACTGTTGAATTCCAGCCACCCATGACTATTAAATTTTCGTCTCCGTTCACTACCTGAATAATTCCTTTTATCTCATCATACATTTTATCAATTTCTTCGTCATCTGCAGAGCTAGTTGGCATTTAAACTTGTACTACTGTAGTAGGCGTGGGCTTCGTGTCTATCTTGGCCACAATAATGCGTTCACTATGCTGTTTGTAGTAGCTTACCCGCACTAAATTTTTTTATTCATGCTGAGCTATATACCAGCCATAAACAGAAGTTTAACCAGAGTTTTTAAACACTGATAATTTATTTGGAAAAAATATTCATATGATTAACACATTTTGAGACATTAAGTATTCAAAAACTTGTGATTTATAAAACTTAATTAAAATTCAATTTTAATGCTAGGTTAAAAATGCAGAATTCCCTGAGATTGAACAACATTCGTGAAATTCCCTGAGCTTTTCAGGTAAAATCTAATTCTCTGAGGATTCATGTTTTCCAGAAGAATCCCCACCCACAAGGATTTATGTTCCTATTCATTATTTTCAAAATTGCACTTTAAATTAAGGTTACACAATTCAACAATTCATTAGCTTAAAATAAAAATAGTCATTACTTACACTGGGTTTTGCATGTGTAGTTTCTGTGGTAGCTTCATTCCCCTTTGTTAACAGGCCTGGTGAATTTGAAGCTTTAGATCCCGATTTAGGGGACTCAGAATCACTTAAACTGCTTTCCTTCCCTGGAGTGCTTGTCCCAGACTTGGATCTTGATTTTGGTGAACTTTTTTCAATGCTGTATCTTTTAGCAGGGCTGCTACCTCGACTGCTGGCACTGTTAGGGGAATTTGTTCTTGACACAGGTGGAGGTGAATGACGGAGAGCAGATTTTGGAGCAAAAGGATCAATTCTGTCATCCATACTGAGATAAGTGTGATCTTCCATGTCACACTTCAGATCCACAACTATACTGTTACTTACTTCCTCTTCAATTTCCTGTGATACATTAAATAATTCTTCAGCTACTTTTTCAGCTTCTGATGAAATATTGCCAAATTCTGGAATATCAGTAACCAATGTCTCATTAATGAAGTCCTTTAGCTCTTCCTGATTGGAGCATAAATGACTGAAATCACTTCCTTCACTCCTATAGTTTTCTTTCTTTATAGTGCCTCCATCACAACATTCCTTTTCTAGGTCTTTTTCTTGCAAACGACTAATTTCTATGATATTTTCATACAATTTATAGTCTTTATCATCTGCCTGCTGAGAGTTAACACCACCTTGCAGCAAAGGAATGGGAAGTTCCTCTGAATTATCAGGTACACTGCTTCTCAGATCAACATCTGCAGTTGGGATGTCCTGAGATCCATCAACAAATACAAGAGTTTCACTGGTTTTGCTCAAGTCTCGAGATGTGTCATCACAACTTGCTAACTGAAATGTAGTATTTCTCTCATCGGAAACACACTCTTCTGCTCCTGTGACCTCAGAAATTACAGGCTCTAGTTCAGCACCTACACCTGGTTTCGGTAATTCCTTAGAACAAATGACAGCATCAAAATTTGCGTACTGAGGGACCAAGTCTGAACTTTTGGAACATTCCTGAACACGTGATATAGATGTTGCTTTAGAAGACAGGCAGGTAATGTTTAAAGGAGTTTCCAAAGTAGCTATTTCCTCACATCCACCAATATCTAGTTTTGTGTTAGCACAAGCTAGATCATTACCCGTAACTGTTGGAAGACTATAAGGATTTTGATGGTTATCTTCAATACCTGAAGGAATTTCAGTACCAGTGTCTTCTACACCTACAATAATTTCATTAATACATGCACTCTGAGCATCAGTCTCCAACAAATATTGTTCTCGGTTACTCTCAATTAAAATGTGAGGTTGAACTACGCAGCCATTACATGCTATGGATGAGTCAGCACTTGTGGGGTACAAATTATTTTTTTCACTTGGAATGTGATCTTTCTCACTTGCTTCAGGTAATCCTGGAATGACAGTTGTTGCTTTCTGCGATGCCTTTAAATGTATCTCTTCATCTGCATTAATGGAACTAGAAGGGTCCTCAACTACACCACTATTAAGTACTTCATGTGCTGGAGAATGTTCACTGTCAGTATCACATTCAAGTTTCTTAACAGAAAGTACTGCAATGTCTTGTCCAACAGGAGAATTCAAATTCAATTTGTCGAGATCAGCACACAAAATACTTATATCGCCACAGGGCAATGTAGTTTCCTCTTTCTGGGTTTCAGGTGCGGAAGCACTTCCATGAGCAGATTCTTCAAAGACATTTGAATCCTCAGCTACGATACTACTACTGTGAGAAAGCCCATCTGGTGGGTCAGTTTCAGCTGCACTTTCGTATTCAGTAGTATCAGTATCTGCAAGAAAACACAGAATAATAAGTGGAATTATGTAATGATATACAGCAAAGGAACATTTACATTATATGAAAGGCACTCCAATAAAATAGTTAATTACACATTTCGTAAGTGTAGATTGTATGTATATCTGTCCTTCATGGAAATATTTTAATGTGACATTCAGAATCGGTAAATAATGTGTAGTTGCTAAGTGAAGTAGGCAACTTTCCAAAAATTTGTGCAAGAAGTTTAGAGAACCCAATCATCACAAAGGCAGGCATCTTCCTCAAATTATCTCCCTTTCTCATATTTAATTCTTTAATTTTTTTCTATTATTATGGTTGTTCTGTTTTACGTTAACTACAAAAGCAGGAAACAGCAGTCAGTTTGTAATATCACATCAATGTGGGCTGAGTAAAAAAAAAAAGCACTTTAGCTGTATGATGATTTTGACAAACACACACACACACACACACACAGTCAACAGTGGAAAGTGCAGCAGATGCATCTCATAATAATCTATAACAGTAATTCCCAGACTGTATCTTACTTTACTTTACTTTTAGTGTGAAACGGATAATGAGAAAACTGACTGATAAAAGTAGCAGCTACAGAAAATGGATTTACTGCAGAACATTTGTTTTGGACTGTACGCTGAACACATGAAGGTCGGATTGTATGTCCCCTCCCATTCATTACAGCTGTCACTGTCTTGGCCCGGAATGGTACACCTTGTTTTGATGTTGATATTCTGCCTGGGTCTTGCCAATTTTTCTCAAGTCTTTGTGCCGCTTTGCAACTGTTGCGAACTTATGTGGTATACCGATGTGTGGCGCAGCAATAGTCACCATGCAGTGAACAGTTTGTTGTTGTTATTGTCACTTTGTTGGGCATTATGTTAAATGGTATCGTGACATGAAGAACAATTGCATCTGGAACAAGACTCAGGATGTATACGTGGACAAGGAAAAAAAATTCCCGGATTTTTCGAGGATTCCCCGGTTAATAATACGCTTTCTCCCGGGTGAAAATACACTTTTTCCGTGTTAAGTGACAGTATACTCTTCCTTGGCACTGTAACAGTCATCAGTCTTTTGAATATTTATGGTTTTATATACCGACGTAGAATTTCCTGGCACTTTAAAAAACAGAACTTACGGTGAAAAACACATTTTTAAAGACCTTAGGTGTGCAGCAAATTGTACGCTGCATATTTTCGTATTATGAAGGTATTAATTTGAATTCCACCGAACAACGCACATCACTTTCCGAAGCATTGAAATCGAGATAGCGATGTGCTTTTGTAAGCGTCATAGCTCATTCACATGATCTCGCCAATTGATAACAGCAATAGGACACGTGATGTAGTCAGTCAATAGCAAGATCACTCTTCAGTAGTGCGAATACACAAATAAGAAAAGTTAATGGCTTAAATTAATATACATAGCAATCACATATAATATTGGTCTCGAAGATTAATAAGTTGGAAGAGAAGCTAAGCCTCCACATATAATGTTGATCTTTTTTGCGCGTGTTACACTTTGAGATACATCACACAAATGTGCTAGTAAAATTTTTAATAACAACGCAAATGTCTCATCTTCTGGGCTCTAAATTCTTCTCAATGGTCGTCCTCAAATAGCTGATTTTTAAATGAGAGTCAAACGCTTTGTGATTCAAGAAATTCATCATACATTCTCGCACATAGTTCATCTTGCATAAAAGGAAATCTGCTTTGAATGTAACGCTTTTCAAAACACCATTCGCAATATTTTCCCGTGACCTGTTAGAAATAGGTTCGTTTCAGCAGTTGCAAGAAAGCGCCAGATAACTGGCGTCACTGCGCTTGCGCAGCTACGATGACGCAGGAAGCCCATGTGTTCGTACGAGTAAAACATTAAAAGATCTTACATTATGTCATAAAAGAAACAAGACATCAATGGATACTTCAAGAGCGTCGGGATTTCGCGAACCATACTAAAATGCATAAATCGGCTTAAAATGCACATCCGTATGTAAATTTTCTTGGAGTACCAGTACTCATGTTTGCTAGCATAATGCCATATGTGCACTTGAAATGCAGCGAATAGTTCAAACTAGCCAATAGCGTGAAGTTAAACACTTCGTTTCAAATGAATTGACTGCCTCAGTAGAAAGGATTAATAAAAGCCAAATCTCTTTAGCAAACCGGCAAAAATAACTTCATTGTTCTGTAAGGCGATTAATGCTTGACTGTCAAAGGTGGAAATAAAATCTGAAGCTATTAACATATTTTAATGCCGTAATTATGCGAACGTATTTTAATTCATTTGATAGCTCCTGGCCACAAAAATCTGTTTTGTAATCATTTAATGTGAGAGCAGTAAACCAAGAGGAAACAACAAAATCACTGAACGTAAACACAGGTCACGTGGAGACGACCCACCTCCCCACCACAACTCAGGCTGCTCTGTGCATCAGCCCCGGATCTACGATATTTCCGAACAGGGGCAATATTAAGTAGTGCCGCCCAGCCGCACTTCCATAACCAGAAGCGGGAGAAGGTACTACTCATACGTGACTCAACTGCGCATGCACTGTTCCTAAAGCCTTTGACACACTTTACTGTTGGCAGACGCTTGTATGAGCACTGTTTTGTTGTTGTATATGGTGCATTTCCTTTGCAACTAAAGTTTTTTTTCTCCTCCTCCCCGTTCATGTTTTGTTGCTGCAGTATCATTCTGCAGAAGCGGGATACAATAATATCCTTTGTTGGAGTATTGGTTCTTACCAGTCAAAATCACAAAAATTTAATTGAAAACTAAAACAATGAAAAATTCCCGAAATTCTAAACAATTCCCAGGTTTTCCCCGGTTTTCTCCTGCATGAAAAAATTCCCGGGGTTTTCCCAGATCTCCCGGGGCGTATACACCGTGAAGACTGTGCATTTTATGAGCTAATTTGTGAGTACTATATAGTTGTGATGTGATATTTCACTCGAGTGTGTGGCTTACACATGACTTGTGTTTTATTTTAAGCACAAAGTGGTTTACGTGAGGAAGCTCCCTTCACCTCCAAGGATGTAATTAAAAAACCTCAACCAATACTTAATTGCAAGAATGATTAAAATTACTGACAATCTGGTTTTACACTAAATGCCAGTACATGAACCTATTGACTATTTTCAAAGGGAATCTGCATTTTGTAAAAAAGAAATCCAAATTTGTGGCAAATTTTATGATAACTGATGTAAGTTGATAAAGCTTACCAGTCCTCTGAATGGTTAAGGTTTCATACACTGGTGTAGAACTTCCCAGCACTTTTGAGAGGGCAAGGAAGGGGAAGGAGAGGGTGGGGGGGGGGCAGCAGGGGGCGCGGAGAGAATCACATTTTGGAAAGATCTTTGATGTGCAGCAGTATGTACTCTGCATATTTTCATATTAAGATATGCTGCATACCTTCGTATTACGAAATTATAAACTCTAATTCTACCCAACAGACTGCGATGTGCTTTTGTAAGCCAATAATGGCTCATCACACGTGATCTCGCCAGCTGATGATACCAGACATTCAGAGTATAGGACACATGATGTAGGTACCATATAGCAACATCACCATTAAGAAGTACAAGCATGCAAATATAAAAAGTTAATGGTTTAAATTAATATACACAGTGCAGCTACAAGAAAAGCTAAGCTTTCACATATAATACTGGTCTTTTTTGTGCGTGTCACACTTTAAAGTACATGAGACAAAAGAGCCAATAAAATTTAAAATGATGACATAAATGACTGGTCGTCTGGGCTTGAAATTCTGTGGCTGGTCCTCAAAGTGTTATGTTTTAAATGGGAGTCAAACACACTATGGTTTAAGAAAGACCTCGCACATTCTCACACGGCATAATTTATCTTGTGTAAAAGGAAATTTACTTTGAAAGTAATGCTTTTCAAACCACCATTCACAATATTTTCCCGCGAGTGTTAGAAATAGGTTTGTTTCAGCAGCTGCTAGAGAGCGCCAGAAAACAGGTGTTACTATGCGCGCGCAGTTACAATGACGAAGGAAGCTTGTTTGTTGATACGTATAAAACATTAAGAGATCTTACATTAGGTCATAAAAGAAACAGAACATCAGAGGATACTTAAACAGCATCAGAATTTCATAAATCATACTAAAATGCGTAATTTGGCTTGAAGTGCACATTCGTGTATGTCCAGATTCATAATGAAGTAGGCCCCAACTTGATATAAAGCGTTTCAGTGTGGTTTTCGGTATTTAAGTTTTCTTGAAGAACCAGTACTATATTACCTCATGTCTGGTTCTTTATTATGGCATAATGCCATACATGCCAGAGGATGAAAATGAGCACTTGAAATTTAGTGAAGAGTTGAAACTAGCCAATAGTGTAGAATGAAACACTTCATTTCAAATACATTGCCTGCATCAGTGGGAAAGATCAATAAAAGCCAAATTTCTTTAGCATCTTAGCCTTCAGTAATGATGTGAATGTTCATTAATGCACTTGATAGCTCCCGGGCACAGAAATCCATTTTGTTTCTATTTGATGTGAGAGATGTAAACGAAAAGGAAACAGCTAAATCACCAAACGTAAACATGGGTCATGTAGAGAGTATCACTCTCCCTACTACTTCCCAGACTGCTCTCTGCACATGACTGAATTTGGCAGCCAGTGGGTGCCAGAAAATTTTTTCCAGGTAGCCTCTGGCTACTTGTTCCTACTTCCGATACAGATGACAGCTGCACTCAAGCAGGTAGAAGAAGAAGAAGAAGAAGAAGAAGAAGAAGGAGGAGGAGGAGGAGGAGGAGGAGGAGTTACTGCTCATTTGCAATGCAACTGCGCATCCGCATTAGCCCTCTGGCAACTGCTCAAATGAACACTCATTGGAAGCAGCTTATTGTCATGATGTATTACATAGTCTTCGTCATAAATCCTTTGACACAGTTTGCTGTTGACAGATGCTTGTGTGTGTGTGGCGTGTTTTGTTGTTGTAAATGGCACATTTCCTTTGCAACTTAAGTTTTATCATTTCCTGTTTTATTGCTGTATTATTACTCTGTAGTAACAGGAAACAGTAACCGCATCAGTTCTTATCAGTCAAAAAAAAAAAAAAAAAAAAAAAAAAAAAAAAAAAAAAAAAAAAAAAAAAGTTAATTGAAAACTAAAACAAGGAAAAATTCCTGGGTTTTTCCCAGTTTTCTACTGGATGAAAAATTCCCGGATTTTCCTGGGGCATATGACTGGTGTATTAGACAGGATGTGAGGGTTAATCCTAAGAAGACTGTTGTGGTGTCATTAACGAAGAGGCGAGAATGGACCCCTCACATTAAGAGCATCTGCTCCAAGGCGAAAAGTACTCTAGTGAGTACCAGAAGGGCTTGTAAAAACTGGGGTCTAAGCCAAAGAGGTATGCACTGGATATACACCAAGGTGGTTAGACCTAGGATTTTCTACAGGGCTGAAGTGTGTTGGAAGAAGTAGAACACCAGGTTGCATCTAAGGAGCTTGCTAAGGTGCAAAGACTAGGCTGCTTAGCCATAACAGGTGGAATTAGCAGCACACCAACCGCTAGGATGGAAGCCATGCTGGACGTGCCTCCACTACACCTTTGGGTCAAGACGGAGGCAGCAGCTGGGGCATACAGACTTAAAAACTGGATCTCACTGGGATATCCAGAATCACACACTAACTTAATGAGTTAGGTAAATATGGGAATGGCTGGGGAAATGCCGGCTGACTATATAACAACTCCTAACTGCTTCAACAAGTCTTAAATATAATAATTGAAAGCAGGGAGCAGTGGGAAAAAACAGTTCAACACTGTACGGGGGACACCGATGGGTCGAAATCAGACCAAGGCGTTGGGGCAGGGGTGTACGGGGTTCAGCCAAGACTGGAGGGCATTATCTCTCTACTTAAACTGGCCTCTGTATTCAAAGCTGATATTACTGCAATCGGGGCATATGTAGAGGAGAATATGTGTAGGTGCTACAAGGACCATAGCATCTACATCTATTCAGACAGCCTGGCAGCCCTGAAATCACTGGCAGTTCCTGCAATGAGATCTAAGATTGTTGCAGAATGCCACAGGTCTCTGGTGGAGCTAGGGGGAAGCAACAGGGTAAACCTAGTGTGGGTCCCTGGCCACTCAGGGACCTGTGGCAATGAACAAGTCGACAGATCGGCCAGGATGGGGGCAAATACTCCATTTATTAGACCGGAACCTGTCCTGACAAAACAGCACGTAGAATAATAGACCAAGGTGCTTCAACAAAAACATGATAAGGTAATGATGCGCAAGCCATGCTTTAAAAGAAGCTCTGTAATCCTGGTATTGAACAGGAAAGAGATCAAACTCATCACGACTGGTGACCGGCCCTGGGAATTTCAAAAAACACCTACACACAATGGGTATAATGGAAGAGAACCCTATGTGATGAGGGTGAAGAAACTACATCACACCTAATCTTCGAATGCATGGCAGTGGAGAGTAAAAGATACAGAATCTTCGGGACAACTGGATCTGAAGAAATTGTGTCTAACAAAAAAAACTAGTAAAGGGACTCCTTGCACTATTTAAGGGGAGCCGGAGGTGCCTATGCTGGCCATGTTAAAATCACTAAGTTTGAGGAACATTTATGAATAAACTACCAAATAGAAAAATTGATTTTTTTTTTTTTTTTTTTTACATATAGAGTGGTTTAGTATTGCAGTTATGACAGGGGGATTTTGGAGTATCTTTTCTAGTTTCCTTCCAATTTTTTTTTTTATTAATGACCCAAATTTTTTTTACAAATAATTGCTTTATAATTAAACTGAAATGAAACTACTGAACATATTGCCAAATGGCTGTGTTACAACGTCAGTTTGACCACTAGGAGTGCTGTATAAAAATTTCATCTCTCTAGCTTCAGAGGATTTTGAGAAAATGTTCCTTATATTCAAAAAATTCTAATTTACGGGAAATGGCTATCAAAGTTTCTCAATACATTCCTGCACTATAGGATGGATTATCAGGGTCTTCTTCTTCATCCTCCAAAAGCTTCCTCTTCTGTCTTCTTTTCTGGCCTGTTGTTCCATCATACTTCATATGCCTTTCTCTTCTTTCTGCTCCTCTTATCCTTTCTCTGTCAATATTTCTTAGTGCTCGTACAGTGTTCACCCCAGCTGTAAATCCTAATGCCTTCAGAACTTCACACTGTTCCCTTGGTTGTAGGTTGCTATTGCATCATAAATGCCAAAGTGCAGTGTTTTCATGCTTACAAACACCCTTTTAGGAATCACTTTCCAAATCAAATTGTTTACGCTCTCATTAGGATTCTGCGTCTTTCCGTGTAGACATTTGTGTAACAATTCTGGCTGTGCTAAGTCATGAAAAATTGGTTTTATTGCATTTATCACAGCTGCTGGCAAACCATGTTTGTGATCATAGTACTTTTTTGCATTATATTTGCACCAGGAATCTTTTGGGCACAGGCTGTGTTGAGGGTATTCATTGGAAGAGGCAGTATGAAGGAACAATGCCCACACTGCTTTTCGCATGTCACTAACATTACTAGTATTTTGCCTTATAGCATACCCATGGTATCTCTGTAGACGTTCAATCACCTCATCAGTAAGCCTGCCTCTCCCTCCTATTGTCTTTCCATCACTGAGCTTACTTGAACCCAAAGTTAGTTTGAGCCTTTGAAGCCGTGCACCCATACGCTTTTGCACGTGCCCAATGCATTCCAACTTTTCAACTACAAATTCATTTCCATATGGTTTCAGTTCCTCTTTAGTCTTGAAACCTTTGGAGTCACCATCCCCAAGGTAGTATTTGTACCTAATGTTGTATCTGGGAACTGAACGTTCAAAAATTTGTTTCACTCCATCCACTTCCATTGCTCCACTTGATCCACTAAAATTTGCCTCACAGGTTCCACTGTCATCTCCTTCGATTTTATTTTTGCACCTACAATGTTTTGATAATATTACAACATCTATCACTTTTGCACTATCACCACAAGTAGCAGTTACAACCCCATTCAGGGATTTATGACCCCTCTTTTGCCAGGAACCATCTAATGCCACTACCAAATCCCTAGAACCACCGTTCATTTCTACAGATTCCTCCACTGCTTCCTTCATGGTTTTCAAAGCCACATCTTCAACAGAGGATCCTACCAGTTCACAGTAGTACCCAAATGTGCTTGGAGGCGATGGCAAGTTCATAATACCACAAAACAGTTTACCAGCAGCAGACCCTTTTCCAATGGATCGAAGACCATACACAAGTCCACCAAAGAGACTGGCTTGTGAATTGTAGAAAGTCACTTGATACTTGTAACATGCACAGATTATCTTCATCTCACAAGCTAAACCAAAGTGCTTTGTTATCTCTAGTCCCACTCATACACTTGAACACATTTTGCACAGAACACTTTCTTTCAGCACAGAAGATGATAATCCAATACTCAGTACTTCGTTAATATCATCACTGTCACTAACATATTCATGAAATATGTCACTTCTACCAGTCAGCTTCTTGCTAGAAGATGTCACAGGGCTATGGCCGGCCATGTGTTGCTTAGCAGAAGAACGCACTGTTTCAGTAATTGTAGTATAGCAACTTGGTATTAGTGTTAATTTTCTTTTCCCTACGTTCTTCCTCTTCTTATATGCACGGTTACTAAAACGTGGCATTGCAACCAGAACAATGCTTTACACAAGAAGTATAATACTACCAACAACAGGCGCAACACTGAACTAATTCGAAACGGTAAACAGCAAAGAGACGATGTTCCGCACTCTTAGCACTTCATTTGTCACAGAAAACAATGTAACCAATCCTTGCACACTCGCTGTATGCGTAACACAAGGCGCTGTATGCGTAACAGGCCGAGAAAATCCCAAGCAGTTCGCCAGGAAGTCACGAGAGGGTGTTACATGCATTCAGCGGCCGCCCATTTCCTCTGCAGGCGTGGGGGGGGGGGGAAATGGTAATAACCACTTCTAGGGCGAGTAGAACAATAATTGAAAGTTTACATTAAAGAGGAATGTACCAATTAATTTTTGGTAGGGGGGGGGAAAAAAAAGAGAGAAAAGAAGAGTAATTTTTTGGATTTGACCACCTCCGGCTCCCCTTTTAGGGCGCTGGTTGGCTTTACTAGATATACAGATAGTGATACGGCACAATAAACTCATTTTCGGTGTGGGCAGTGGCGGGTTAGACCTAAGCTGTTTTAGCTTCCCTGTCCAAATCAAATCAATCCGGGGGCATATACACCCTGCAAAAGCCTCATACCTTGTTAGTTTTAGAATTGCAGAAGAAGAAAAACCTCACACAATTGAGGAATCTTCCTTACTGCCCGTGGCTAGACATGGTCCAAGCAGTTTTTGGTGAAAAAGTGCCCAAAGAAATACACAATGTTACGCTATCCAACAACATGGTAAAAACAAGAATTAAAGACATGTCTTCTGATATTGAAGAAATGTCATTATTACAACTGCAGGAGAGCAGTTATTTTGCTCTTCAAACAGACCAGATTATGGATGTCACAAACATGGTGCAGCTACTTGTTTTTGTACTTCTGACAGTCATGAAGATATAGGAGAAGCGTTTTTATTTTGGAAACTGCTCGAGTCGAATGCTACTGCAGGAAACATTTTCGATGTGGTTGACATTCACTTGTTACAAGCATGTATTCCTGTGCAAAAATGCATTTGTGTTTGTACAGACAGGCCCATAGCAACATATGATCACTTAACAGGGCTGGCAGCAAAAGTGAAGACAGCTGCATCTGTTTGTTTATGCAAACACTGTATAGGACAACCACCGAAAAGCATTGGCTTCCAAGCATAAGCGCAAAACTCTTCGTATTGTTTTGACAGACACAGTAAAGGTCATAAACTTCATTAAGGCAAGGGCTCTAAACCCACAGCTATTCATATTATTGTATGAAGCTATGGCAGATAAATTTAGAAGTTTGCTTCTTCATACTGAAGTAAGATGGATGCCTCACAGCAAGATTTTAAACTGAATATTTGAACTGGGGTCCAAGGTTTTTACGTTTCTCAGTCACAATGAATGACATGCTTTTTTGCTGATGATCAGTGGTTATCTTGAGTAGTCTATTTAGCTGCTATCTTTGACAGGTTTCAGTTTTGGAATACGGCTTACAACAATGAGGCACAACTTCCTTAGCAGATAACAAAATACAGTCTTTCAAAAAGAAAGCTGACTCTCTTCAATGCACAAGTACTGAATAACAACTTTTTCACTCTCTCTTCTCCTACATCATTTTTTGGAAGACAGCAAACTACCTGGCATTGAAGATTTAGTTCGAGACATTATTATACATTTAAACATACTTCAAAAAGGTTTTGAAAGTCATTTATTATGCAAAATATGACTGGATAAAAAATTCATTTTCTGGAAAAATACTGGACGAAAGAAACACCACAATGACTAGTGGTAGTGTGCTGGAGGATGCTTTCAAAAAGAAAACCCTCTTTTTTCAAACAAGCATCTGATTTTTCGTGCCATTTTTTACTGCTTACATGTGTGAAAGTGGGTTTTCTGAGTTGCTGTACAGAAACAGAATTTGTTTTGGAGAAAACTTGGGAGTTAAATTAAGCTCATCGAGCCAGACTTTGATGCTCTGATTTAAGATAAACAGCAATGTGATTCCAGCTGAAACATGCACTTGTTTTTTCATCAGAATCTAAATTTGAAAACTGACTAATTACTGATTTTGAAGTCTGATTTTTTATTTGATTCTGAATTTTTTTATTGTTTGGACTTCAATTTACGCTATTCCATGTTCAGTTTATTACTCTTTTGGACAACTGGTTTATATTATTAGTAATGTACAAATTACAAAAATATTTTTAATGTAGTTCCTCTCTCAGTCAGTAAATATTTGTGTCAGCAGTGACCCATAATTTCATATTATTTGCTACAAACAAGTAGGGTAAGGTGAACATGAATGACAGTAAAATAGTACTTCTATGAAACCTTATTACTTGTATGTGTCATATTTCTAACATATATATTAAACTGTCAAGTGGTGCACAGTGCCAAAGTGTCTGGGAACCCCTGGTCTATACAAGAAGAGAATGCATGCATTTCACTGAATACCTTTCCTTAGAATTTGAAATTATTTGGTCAATATTGGTCCTCAATTGTCCAAACATCGCTTAGGAAAAAGAAGTATATGATTTGCACCACACGAATGTGTCAAATCTGTTCCAATCTTCTGGTTTACGTAGACTTCAGCTCTGGACACCATAAATTTAATGGCCAGACAACTCTTGAAGATAATAACGGAGTTACCAAGTATGTTTCACATTCAAATCCATGACTGTGTACCACTTTAAATTTCTTTTCACTTCCACAAACACAAATGCCATAAAGTTAGATACCATATTACGCAGTCAAAGTCTGATGGTCTAATTTCAACTCCATCTTAATTAACATACTATTCCATTGGCAAGTAAATACATTTTTGTGTTTTGCATTAACATAACCAGCATTATGCCTGTACGCCATATGGGCATGCGTGTATTGGTCATGTGTATGGCAGTCATATCCTGTACTGGTGCAGCTTTTTCATTCGCTTAAATCTATTTTTGTGCATGGCTATTTTACCCAAGGAGTCAATTTACAAGTGTGTCTGTACTGAACATGTTGTAAGAACATTGGACACCAGCTGTTGGAACTATCATGGAGAACAGAAAAAGCCTACCACCAAGACTAAAAACAAGGAAGCTGAAGCAAAATGATGATTTTCAAATCTCTCCATAAATATACTGGCAACCACTGGAAACAGGGCTGCCTATAGTTATACCTTCAGTCTGATCATAATATTGACTCCCATAGAGCAACAGAGTATCATCAAATTTCTCTGCAATCAGTACAAGTGAGTCTACATGATTTATACACAGAGGAAGATGAAGCAATGACTATGATGTACCCTCCCTATATATGATCTGTTTCAGCCAAAATCAGCAGGAATTTCAGGAATGTTAACATCAATCAAAATAAGAGGACAACTGGGAAATGTGAAGGATGACACGGGACTACAAAAACCAGGAATTTATAATATACCTTGCCAAGATCACACTCTGTAAATTTGTCACATGAGTAGGAAAGTGGAAAGCAGGTGCAAAGAACATAGGAGGTATACCCCACTAAAACAGGCAACTATTTCAGTCATTGCCATGCACTAGACCTCCTGCAGGGTGTATACGCGAACAAGGAAAAAAAATTCCCGGGTTTTTCCCGGATCTCCCGGTTACAAATACATTTTCTCCCAGGTGAAAATACACTTTTTCCGTGTTAAGTAGCAGTATACATCCCGTTGGAACAGTAAAACTTATCAATCCTTTGAATGGATATGGTTTTATACAGCAGCGTAGAATTTCTCGGCACTTTAGGAAACGAAACTCAGGGGGAAAAAATGCGTTTTGGAAAGATCTTTGATGTGCAGCAACATGTACACTGCATACTTTCGTATTACGAAAGCATAAATTCTAATTCCACCAACAGGAAAAGTTAATGGTTTAAGTTAATATACATAGTGTTGCTACAAGAAACGCAAAGCTTTCACATATAATGTTGATCTGTATACCGTATCTTACACTTTAAGATATATCACACAAATACGCCAGTAAAATTTTTAATACCGACATAGATCTCACATCTTCTGGGCTCGAAACTCTTCTAAATGGCTGGTCATCAGAGAGTTGATTTTTAAATGAGAGCAAACGCTCTGTGGTTTAAGAAATGCATCGTACATTCTCACACATAGTTCATCTTGCGTAAAAGGAAATTTACTTTGAAAATAACGCTTTTCGAACCACAATTCGCAATATTTTCCCACGACCTGTTAAGATTCATTTCAGCAGTTGCCACAGAGCGCCAGATAAGAGGCGTTACCGCGCTTGCGCAGCTACGGTAACATAGGAAGCCCGTATGTTCGTACATGTAAAACATTAAAAGATCTTTCTTACATTATGTCATTAAAGAAACAAGACATCAGAGGATACTCCAAGAGCATCGGAATTTCGTGAACCATTCTAAAATGCATAGTTCGCCTTCAAGCGCACATTCGTACGTCCTGATTCCCAATGACGTAGGCCTCTATCTGATATTACGCTTTTCGGTGTGATTTTCGGGACTTAAGTTTTCTTGGAGTACCAATACTGTACTATCTCATATTTGGTTCCTTATTATGGCATAATGCCATACGTGCTAGAAAATGAAAACGTGCACTTGAAATGCAGCGAACAGTTGAAACTTGCCAATAGTGTGGAATTAAACACTTTGTTTCAAAAAAATTTACTGCATCAGCAGGAAAGCTTAATAAAAGCCAATCAGCAGGAAAGCTTTATAAAAGCCAAATTTCTTTGGAAAACCAACAAAAATAACTATTGTTCTGCAAGGCAATTAATGCTTGAATGTCAGAAAGGTGGAATTAAAATAAAATCTGAAACTAGTGACATTTTTAGCCTTCCGTAATTATGTGAATGTATTTTAATTCACTTGATAGTTCCCAGCCACAGAAATCCGTCTTGTTTTCATTTGACGTGAGAGCAGTAAACGAAGAGGAAACAGAAAAATTACTAAACGTAAACACTAAAACTCAGACTGCGCTGCGCATCATGACGTCCGGAAAAAACTTTTAATGACTTTTCAAAAATAAGTTCATTTTGTAGCGCACATCTTTCTGAAGAGTCTGATACACAAAACATATTTCTTCGAGGAAATGTACGACATGTTATTTGGTCTTAAGTGCGCTGAAGTGCAGTGCCACACCTCATTAAACAACATTCTCATACCGCACGTCACTGTGTTTCGCTCTGTGCAACTCAAACGTGTATATTTTATAATGGATGCCATCGAACTATTTCAGGACAGTGGTAATTAAAATGTCCTGTAGTGCCTCTCCTGCTCCCAGTCGGCCGGTCTGATATCGTGCCCATTTTAAAAAGAAAAAAATACAAAAATTGTAATTAATACTGAGTGGGATTAATTGTAACCGAGAAACAAGAACTCTTCAGAAAATCTGGACACTCTATTGCATATTAGCTAATAACTTGCTCTTCTGTGTGACATAAAACTAAATATAGGGTACCTAAAACCAGTAAAGACAAGAGACAAGCCAGACAGTACACATTTCTTCAACCTTAGGTCCTAGCGATTTTTCTCTATCTTGCTACAGCTTCACACGGCGGGCTTTCCTTTCTGCGATAGAACTATTACCTCATCAAAGTTTGTCAAACGTTTGGCTACACGAAAAGTCGAAATGTCATCATCTAATACTGAAAAAGCTATTAATACAAATAGTACCCAAGACTCGTGTGGTTTCTCGATCTGATTTCGTCTATTTGTCATCATGTGCGGGATAAAACAAAAAGGTCCTTTCTAATATTGTAGGAATTGTGCGTTTTGTCTGCTGGAAAGTTAATTTCTAGATGCGACGAGGATTCCCCTGGGAGAGACATCACGTACACTATGCACGCATCCAAAAATCAACTTATAATTCATTCAGAAATCAACTTAGACTGTGTTCAAAAACGTCCAAAAACCATCAGGGTTGAATAATCGATTTCCCGACGTGCGCTGGATGCTAGATGCTTTGTGAAACATGTCCCCCCCCCCCCTCCAAAATTTTGCCGCCCGGTTCAGATACATGCGTGAACCTGGCAGCTTGGGCGCGCCAGTAAACATTTTCCAGGTACCTCATGTGGCTGGTTGCTGCTACTGCTGCTTACATAGCCAACAGCCACACTTCAGTAGCCAGAAGCAGAAAAAGTTATTACACGTATGCGACTCAACTACGCATGTGCATGAGCCAACTCGTAACTGCTTAAATGAATCTCAGTGTAACCCGTTGTGACGTCACGCTCATCAAAGGCAATTTGTTGTTATGAAGCATTGCATAATATTCCTAAAGCATTTGTCACATTTTGCTGTTGACAGATGCTTGTATGTGCACTGTGTTATTTTATATGGCGCATTTCCTTTGCAATTTAAGTTTTATTTTCGTTTTTTTCTCTTGTTCATGTTTTAATGCTGCAGTATTATTCTGCAGTAGCGGGATACAGTAATATCCATTGTTAGAGTATCAGTTCTTACCAGTCAAAATTACAAAAAATTAACTTAAAACGAAAATAACGAAAAATTTTCGGAATTGTAAAAAAATCCCGGGTTCTTCCTGGTTTTCTCCCGGATGAAAAAATTCCTGGGTTTTTCCCAGATCTCCCGAGTCGTATACACCCTGTCCTGATACTGGGACAGTGTTTTAAAGAGTCAATAGAGATAAAGATACGCTTCAAATCGCATCGGACCGAAGACGAAAGGCCAGCGCATGGACAGTAACAGCTGACCAAATATGGAGCACCAGCACTCAGCCTGGCCCACCAGATCTAAGACACAACACCTAAAACCATGTTCATGCTGGCTGTGCAAAACCATTACAAGAGATTCAGTGCAGCATGGCGCATCCAATGTGGATGCCAAACCATGCTGCTTTGTGCAACAATGAACACGTTTCGCGCAGTGTTAGTATATCAAAAGAAATGGTTTGTATGTGGCTGTTTCATAGCGTTTATTTTTTCGCATTGTTACTGAAGTGCATGTGCGCACACCAGAAAATTTCTGCGCACCAAACAAACACACTGTTCCAATCTGCACAGCTCTGCACTGCTCAGCGCCATTCTGCACTGCCCCGCACAGTGCATTTCTGCACTGGGTGTTGCAGCAC
Source organism: Schistocerca piceifrons (assembly GCF_021461385.2). NCBI lineage: Eukaryota > Metazoa > Arthropoda > Insecta > Orthoptera > Acrididae > Schistocerca > Schistocerca piceifrons. The sequence continues at coordinate 616,552,992 of NC_060141.1, forward strand.
ATCCGGTGTGGATGGATGCAGCTCAAGTACGCTTCTAGCGGAAGTAGACCACAGAGGGAACACCTGATACTGCATCACATTGAAAATGGTACGCAAGCACACAGGTCCAAAGGATGAATGCCAGTACTCGGTGTGATGCACCGTATGAAGAAGGGCAGACAGCATACACAATGCTTAGAACTGACCAAGGAGGGGGAAGGCCCTTTCCACTTGACAAGCAATTCCAGTAGCCTCTGACAAAGATAATGAGTCACGTTGCCAAAACACTGTGCACCGGGAAAGCCTGAAGATTATATCCAAGAAAATACCAATCCTAATTCCCATCTTCACTAATGGGAAAAAAATTCTATTCAAGAAGCAGAAAGATTGTAATTTGGATGGCTTTCTGTCAATTTGCCATCTTACAATCACGCAGGTCAAGGAAGTAAGTTTGCAGTAATGAAATAGAAAAAGTAATGTCACAGAACAGATTCCTAACCATCTTGAAGCACTTGCAATTTAATAATACTGAAAATGCAAATAATGATAATCTTCTCCTTTACTGAATGTTACGGGGGATATTTACAAAAATGTGGTGTCCTAGACAAAAAAGGTTGTGCAATTTCTGCACAGTATTAAATTTAAACGAAAAAAGGTGCCAAAAGTTAGCAAGAGGAGAGAGTCAAGAAAAGAACACTGGAGAAGTAGTCCAAAAATAGCATGATTGGAGGGATGTGTTAATTCTGGAAAACACGGAGGTGAAATGGTTGCCACAATAAAGCAATGGTGCAATAAAAAAAAAAACGAGTGCTACAGAGAATAACAAATGCAAACACTTTATTGATTAAGCAGATCAGATGACGTGGGGCAAAAGGCACCAAACAGTAGTTACAGTAACACCGAATGGCAAGTATAATATCAACAGAATACGTGTTTACAACGAATTTGAAACCATCCATTATCCAGTTAGAAAACATTTTTGAACAACTAACACATATTGGTAAAAAGGCTACTATGGCAGGTAATATTTCACCACCTGTAAGATGCAGGCAGAACAGGAAAACAGAGATGGAATTATTTTCCCTAGCAAATTTCATTTAATTTTTGTACAGAATGTTATCTGAATGAGTGATCAAAATAGAGTGCTTAATAAATTGTAAATAAAGTCTTAAGAATTTTTTGTGACCTTGATAAATTGCAAAGACCCACAATCCACACTGTGTCACACTGCACCCACAATTCAAGGGGCCAATCACAGTTCTGAGGTGCACTGGCCTCTTTCTATAATTCAAGATGTTGAGCTGCTGCAAATATTAGGCTGTTAAACCATTATTAAGTGAAATATGCAGAAACAAAGTGAATCCACTGTGGACTCCTATAGGCTGCAAGGCATTAAGTCCCTTGAGTCTATGTTGGACTCCCACAGCAACACCAACTACATTACACTCTGGAGGGGAACAAAAATGTCAAGCAGAAAGTAGAAAAACAGAAGCTATTTAATGCAACTCTTACATTTTCAAAAAAGTGCAAAATCGTTTATATGTTAATGATGATAATCTTGCACATCTAACTTACAATTTTGATTTCCATTCCTGAAGTTGTAATGCAGCTTACCTACACAAGGCAGTCAGAAAGTTTGTAAGGGTGTTGTAGTGTAGACTGCACTGAGAAATAATTGCTGGGGAGGGGGGAATAATAAAAAAAATAAATTTATATGCTGTGGCGTTTTCAAGTTAATTAGCATTGAAATTAGCTAATCAGGCTGTTGCACATGCAAATTCAAGTGGCCAGTGTCACCAAATGTGTTCTTTGTTTGGTTTCCTAAAACCAACCAAGAGAGCAATGCAAAAATTGGACATGGGACAGTAATAAGACTCAAACATGAGACAAAGGTGGGGTGGTATCATGTGCTAATGTCTACAAAATGTGAACAAGCAACACTGGGCCACTTGCATTTGCACGTTCACCACCCCGATGGCTAATATCCATACTAATTAACTCGTAAATGGTGCGAGATATCGAATTTTTTTTCTTTTCAACTGCTTTTCAGCACAAGCTATCCAGTAACACATGTACAAGATTTTCAGACTGTTTCTAACCATTCTTTACATTGCTGGGTTGTTTCCCAAGAAATCTACGAAAGCTGATTAACAGGATTCTTTGTATTTTGGATTTTCCTGGTGTATAAGATTTGTCTTTGCATAAAATGATTCACTGTTGCACATGCAGCTAATCTGTGAGCTCTCCCTTCATATGAAAGTTTCAGATAAACGTGTATCATACGAACGGTCATTTCATTATAATAAATGAAAAACTGATATTGAAATATTTACAAAAAATAAAGATATTTGGGCACAATTATGTTTTAAAAGGTTCAGACACGCATTAAACTATTAACAACCCACATATGTTGCAGATCTTGCCATTATGGCTTCATGGAATTTTCACTGGAGTATGGTAAAGTTCAATAACATTCCAAGTAGCATTCGCTTTGAAATAGGATTGCTGCTTTGAGACGCCGAACTCTGAGAGTGGCAGACTTGAGAATGATCTGTAATTGAACCTAAGGCAGTTGTGTGAACTCCACCACAATGTCATTGGTTACCTGAGTATTTGATTTCGAATTGTAACAAACACATTTGTGTCTGATGGTGTACAAAAACCTTCAGAAAACTAGAGAAACAAAACATTTATTTACCTGTGTCTGAGTGTTTCTTGAATGCTGCTTCAGGTAACAGGAGGTCTGGCAGCGAACCAGGTAAAGATTCTTGAGTCTCGAATTTTAAATGAGATGCTGCTTCTGTAGTGTGATGAGGTACATCACTTGCTGTTTTGTCACTGATATCAAGCCAAATATCATCACTGACCATTGAGAATAAATTGAAGTAATAGCTTATGAAATTACATTTAGAACACAAAAGATAATCATAGCAAAACATTGGAATTCTATGACTGATAGCAGAAGGGCTAAGGAGGGAATTTGGTAACCTTGTTTTACATTCAATACACTACTTAGGAAAGTACAAAGCACAGTACACTTCCACCTAAAGACAAGTTTAGTTTCCAGTTATTTAAAGTATAAATCAGTATTGCTCATTATTTTTGCTTCTGACATAATAAATAATACACACAACATAAACACACATTTGTATAACATAACAACTCTCTGTATAACATCTATGAATATAATCTGTGCTCTCTGAATAATGCCTACAACCGATAAATGGACCTTGTGTCTGATAGTGTACCAAAACCCTCAGAAAACTAGAGAAACAAAACATTTATTTACCTGTGTCTCATATTAATCAGCTAGGAGAGGTCCCCATACAATGTGATTAACTTTTTGAAACCTTATATATGGCGATGTATGTTAAGATTCAAGGTATTACACCCTGCAACTACTCAGGTGGGCCCTTGGTTACAAGTAGCTGACAAAAAAAAAATTGGAATTTTGGGTGATGCTCTTACAGCTTTAAATAAGCCACATTTTATGAAGTACTTGGATAGTGTAATGGTTATAGTACTAGCCTCATGCAAAAGGTTGTATGTTTGAATGTTGTTAGGTGCTTTGAACCCTTTCTATTTTTAAACTTCATCAAAATGACTTTAAGCATTATTTTTATTCCATTTATTGACTTAAATGTATTTTTTATTTCTACTGACTTCTCACATCATTTTAACCACTGTTAAACTTATTCAATTGCTGTCGTTTTTAATTCTTATCATTCTTTTCCCACCTGGAATATCTGTGGATGTGGTTTTAATGATTGCCATGTATTAAGATTGATTTACTTTCATCATCCGTTATTTCTATCCATTTTACTACGGTCACTATTTCTATTCCTAATATTGCTTGGATTTCACTTTACTTATACTACCTTCTCCGGTTTAAATCACATGCATTATTTTGTTCATCATCCAACAAGAATTTGAATGTTTGTATGATGACTACCATCCAAGAAAATGTAAATATTTTAATTAAAAATTATATTTTTGACACCACCGCACATATAAATAGATTATTTCATTTTTAGTTTTTTAACTGATCGATCAGTAGTTCCAAATTTTAAATATTATGACATATTAAGAGAGATAATTAACTTAAATGCACAAAGATTCCAACTGTAAAATGAATTACTGGAATTAAATATGAGAGCAATTGAAAAATGTAATACAATAATTAAAATATCACTTAGGAATATAAATAAAAAAATACATTTACAGCAATTAACTAAATAAAAAAATAATGATCAAAGTCATTTCGACAACGATTTAAATGTAAAAAATTTCGAACACCCATAGAAATTCAAACCCACAACCTCTTACATACGAGGTTAGTACGATAACCATTAGGCTATGGAAGTACTTCGTAAAATGAAATTTATTGAAAGCTTTAGAGCATCACACAAAATTCCAATTTTTTTCCATTGATTATTCGCAAATGAGAGCCTACCAGGGTGAATGGTTGCACGGTGAAATATCTTTGAGATTAACCTACATTACCACATATATACGGTTTCAAACGTCTATCCACCACTGGGGACCTCTCCCTGTAAGTGGAATAATTAAAATCAATATAGATCATTACAAAATAATTATATTACCACCATATATTCAACAAATCAATCGTGTGCGTGCACGCCGTGTGTGTGTGTGTGTGTGTGTGTGTGTGAGAGAGAGAGAGAGAGAGAGAGAGAGAGAGAGAGAGAGAGAGAGAGAGAGAGAGAGAGAGAGAGAGCCCTGCAGGAAGTAATTATAGCTCCTTTTGTTAACACTCCGAAAACAGATCAGTCTGTGTTACATTCATTGCACACCATACTGCAGTTTTCACATCATGCAGAGTCTCCTGATGTACGGGGTTATTACAAATGATTGAAGCGATTTCACAGCTCTACAATAACTTTATTATTTGAGATATTTTCACAATGCTTTGCACACACATACAAAAACTCAAAAAGTTTTTTTAGGCATTCACAAATGTTCGATATGTGCCCCTTTAGTGATTCGGCAGACATCAAGCCGATAATCAAGTTCCTCCCACACTCGGCGCAGCATGTCCCCATCAATGAGTTCGAAAGCATCGTTGATGCGAGCTCGCAGTTCTGGCACGTTTCTTGGTAGAGGAGGTTTAAACACTGAGTCTTTCACATAACACCACAGAAAGAAATCGCATGAGGTTATGTCGGGAGAGCGTGGAGGCCATGACATGAATTGCTGATCATGATCTCCACTACGACCGATCCATCGGTTTTCCAATCTCCAAGAAATGCCGAACATCATGATGGTAGTGCGGTGGAGCACCATCCTGTTGAAAGATGAAGTCGGCGCTGTCGGTCTCTAGTTGTGGCATGAGCCAATTTTTCAGCATGTCCAGATACACGTGTCCTGTAACGTTTTTTTCGCAGAAGAAAAAGGGGCCGTAAACTTTAAACCGTGAGATTGCACAAAACACGTTAACTTTTGGTGAATTGCGAATTTGCTGCACGAATGTGTGAGGATTCTCTACCGCCCAGATTCGCACATTGTGTCTGTTCACTTCACCATTAAGAAAAAATGTTGCTTCATCACTGAAAACAAGTTTCGCACTGAACGCATCCTCTTCCATGAGCTGTTGCAACCGCGCCGAAAATTCAAAGCGTTTGACTTTGTCATCGGGTGTCAGGGCTTGTAGCAATTGTAAACGGTAAGGCTTCTGCTTTAGCCTTTTCCGTAAGATTTTCCAAACCGTCGGCTGTGGTACGTTTAGCTCCCTGCTTGCTTCATTCGTCGACTTCCGCGGGCTATGCGTGGAACTTGCCCGCATGCATTCAACCGTTTTTTCGCTCACTGCAGGCTGACCCGTTGATTTCCCCTTAAAGAGGCATCCAGAAGCTTTAAACTGCGCATACCATCGCCGAATGGAGTTAGTAGTTGGAGGATCTTTGTTGAACTTCATCCTGAAGTGTCGTTGCACTGTTATGACTGACTGATGTGAGTGCATTTCAAGCACGGTATACGCTTTCTCGGCTCCTGTCGCCATTTTGTCTCACTGCCCTCTCGAGCGCTCTGGTGGCAGAAACCTGAAGTGCGGCTTCAGCCGAACAAAACTTTATGAGTTTTTCTACGTATCTGTAGCGTGTCATGACCATACATCAATGAATGGAGCTACAGTGAAATTATGGAATCGCTTCAATCATTTGTAATAGCCCTGTATTTCAGGATCAACCTCTCCATCATGCACAGGCTGTAATAGGCAACTGCAGTATTGACATTGGGCAGAAAGTATGTCAATTAGTCAGTCGATGCAGTACCATTATTTTGCAAGCAGATGTTACTGACATCAGTCTCAGTCTTCTTCCCAATGTCATTCAGTTCATTCTTAGTTAAAATCGATACTTCACCTGCCACAATGACCAACAAATGGGCCAGAATGACATGCAGCAATCAGGACCTGGCCATAAGATACACTTGTTCGTGTCCACTGACAGAGATGGTGCTGTCATCTTGTACATAACACACTGTATATCCCTATATCAGGGTAAACTGAAGCCCTTCACCAAATCCATTCTGCCAGTAGTACTATTACCACATATAATGCAGGATAAAATATGATTGTAGGGTTTGGAAAAGTCAGTGACGTTAATAACTTGAGTGGGAAGTAGAGTTGTGCCAGGTACCCTGGCCTGTGATAAAGCAGATCTGAATTCCCGGCTTGGTAAAAAGTTCCAGTTGTCACAATAAATCCACTCCATTGCAGGTTCCGCATTCAGTTGTTTCACTGATTACATTAAAAGAAAAAAAAGGAAAAAGAAAAACTAGGTGTCATCTTGACAAAGAAATAATCGAAGCAGTTAGTGGCATCAAAGGTAGTGTCCAGATGCTCATAGATGACACAGAGACTCAAAGTGATGATAGCAACGCCAAAGCAGAAATGCTGAACTCTGCTTTCAAATGTTCCTTCATCAAGGAAGCTCCAGATTTAATTCCCCAGATTCAATTCTTGCCTTAATGGTAAGGTGAGGACCACCTCCGTAACCATGGTTAGCATCATTGCCTTCAGTGCAGAGAACCTAGGTTTATTTCATGGTACCCAATCAGAATTTTTCAGAGGTAGAGGTCTGGAAAGAGGTCCACTTAGCCTCATAGGTCCAGTGAATAAAGAAGCAGGAGCATCACTATAATTCATCTACTGGCAATAATGGCTGGAGGGATTGGCAACATGCTGGTAACGTGTCCCTGCTTAGACAGCTTTTAGGCAGCTGCTGGCCAGTAGGAACAGGCTGAAGGCCTAATCTGCGAGTGGTGGTTATGTTTTAGTGGAAAGATGAGTGGATATTAATATTGCTTTCACTGGCATTGTGAATCAGCTGAAATAAAAAGAAATTGAAGAAAGTCTGAAGCAACTCTCCCAGTTCCTACGCAGAATTTACAGCTGAGTTTGCCCTTCACTTACTCAAAATGTACAGCAGACAGCATGAACTAAAAAACATGCCACGTTGTTGGAAGGATGCAATGGCCACACCTTTCTATGCAATGAGTAGCAGAAATTACCAACAGAACTACATCCAATATCCTTTGATGAGCCAAAACATTATGATAACTCCCTGCCACAAGACTGAATGCCACCTGATGCTGTTGTGGAGGTGCAGTACAGTAGGGGAAGTATGTAAGTGGAGCAGAGACTAATGGGGAATCCGTTTATCAATGGTACAGGCTACAAGTGAGGAAAATCCATTGACAGAAGCAACTGTAACAAAGTGCAGACTTTTATGGTGCAGTACTTGGGATAGAAAATCTCAGAAATGGAGAAGCTGGTTGGCTGTTTGCGTGCTACTGTTGTGTTGACGGATGGTAAAACCACTAGTAGATGACTCATTGGATGTCCACTGCTTGCCAGATGAGTAAAACAGGATAGGCAGAAATATGTGGCAGATCTAGTGACTGAGTAGAATACTGGTGAAAGCACAAGTATTTCGGAGTACATCATACAATATACATTGTTGAACAATGGGGCTCCACAGCAGACAACCTCTATGTGCTCCCACATTAATCCAACAAGTTATCAATTATGACTACAGTGGCCGTGGGATCGTTGACATTGGATCAATGAAAAAGTGTCATCTGGTTGGATGAACTCTGTTTTGTTACCATATGTCAATGGTTGTGTCCAGGTGTGTCCATCATCCAGGCTCCTTGAAATGTCAACTGTGCAAGCCAATGAGGGTAGTATTATCCTGTGAGGGATTTTCACTTTGGCTTCCATTGGATCTGAGGTAGTAATTGAAGGCAACCATAACAGCTGTTGACTACATCAAAATTATTTCAGGTCATTAACATCCCTTCATGCTTGTTGTCTTTCCGGACAGCAATGGTGTTTTCCAGCAAAATGAATTATTGTGTCATAAGGCAGCCAGAAATGTACTACAGCATTTTCAGCAGCATGATAATGAGTGGACATTGCTGCCTATACTAACAAATTCATTTTATCTGAATCCAGTGGAACATATCAGTGATGCTATCAGATGCCAGCCTTGCAACCACATACCACCAGCCGTTATTCATGGAAACTGTGTGACCTGTGTGAAGAAATCTGGCACCACACAGCTCGAAAAATCTATGAAGGGCTTCCTTAATCCATGCTATGCAGAATCACTACTGTATCGCATTCCAAAGGTGGGCTAACATGCTATTAAGCAGGTGGTCATAATGTTTTGGCTCCTACAGAAAATTCTGAGTATCATACAGTGATTGTGTGGCTAAGATAGATCACTACTTACTATAAAGGGGACATGTTTGTGTGTGCAGGTACACACTCACTAGTTTAAGTCACTAGTGAACATTAGTGGAGTTGTTTCACTGACCTACCATTAAGATAGTCATTATGTGCAGGTTTCATTCCAACAGGTGATGGACAACATGGAGCTATGATAAACTTCTTTGTTTTGGACAGTATATTGCTAATGTAAGTCTGTCCAGCATACTTTAAGGTTTGTAAAAAGCATTTTCAACAATTAAGAAATTGGCAGCCAAATTGAAAACGGGTCACATTCATTTCATCTGCACATTCCACAACAGCAACCACATCTGAATAAATCAGATCTGTCCAATATTACCAATTAAAGTTCTCCAACATAGCTGAAGACATAGGCACATCAGAAGAATGAATACAATACTACATTTCAAATGAAAAATGAACTTCGCACATACTCTGTTCAAGATTCACTGAATGGTGATCAAAAGGAAAGTAAACTGATTCCCACCAAAGTTTGGATATTTTGGGGAAAAAAAGGAGAATCAAACTGAATGTGTGTGTTGATTTGTTGCTGCAGGTAAGTGGGTCCACCACATCACACTACACCACTAGTGATACAGTAATCAAAATACTTGGTGGGACCTGGTCATCATGCACAAAAATGATAATGTCAGTTTCCACAGCTGTAAACGAAACACTAAGTTTTCTTGGGAGTATAAGGGATTCCAGATTTTCTTGAAAAAAGGTAAAAAAAAAAACATGAAAATCGTGTACGACTTTTGGACCAATGGATGAAAAAATGCGAAGAAGTTGAATATGCCCACCTATTATTAAACCTTAAGAAATTTGTTGCAAAAAAAAAAAACAGATTCATACCAACTAAAACATTACAGCAGCTATAGACTAGATAATTTGCAGATCTTTCAGTATCACAATTCAGTTGAACCCCACACAGGGATTTAAAAAACTATTTTATCCTAAAAACTATGTCTGGTGAAGATTTTCTTTGTTGTGTTTGAACCACTTTTTAATTAGGCAAACTTTTATTCAGCAACTAGTTTTGATATAAATCTCTACACATCACAAAGTTATAATTTATTTTTACACTGGTATGTTGTTCTCTCTGTATGTTATAATACAACAAAAATTCTCTAGGAACTGTTAAATTAATAACAACTGAACATTAAGAGAATACTGCAGCTGCTGGAAGTTACTCAGTGACTACAGATACCAAATGCCAGTAATCAACACACTACTGAAAAAAATTAATTATGGAAATTTCCTGTAGAGTGAAAAATGTTTTTGACAATTTAAAGACATACTTGAGGAATTTACTTATATACTTTATGACCATCAAGGGTATATGTAACAGGATAGTGTTATGTTGAATCAGTGACTAGCACATAAGCCTTCCTGAATTTCCTACTTTCCTGTTTGAAACTTTTAGTTCTGCTACATGGAACATTTCCCTGCCCCCCCCCCCCTCCCTCTCTAGTGTGTGTGTGTGTGTGTGTGTGTGTGTGTGTGTGTGTGTGTGTGTGTGTGTGTGTGTGTGTGTGTGTGTGTGTGCGCGCGCGCGCTGGCGGGGGCATGCACAAGCACGCTCCCGCGCACTCCACCCAACTTGATACCACAAAATAAGTATTGAGCACGTAACAGATAAATTGAAAATCAAACACCAAATTTAATTACCCAACACACTGAACGTTTTCAATCAGTTCTTCCACAAATTCTCTGGTGAATTGAACTGGTAATTCACACTCTGAAGTTTCAGTTGTCACAGGCAGTTGTTGATCTAAACAGGTCACAGGAGTTGATGCAACTGAATTGTTGTTGCCACATCCACCCTGCTACAATAGATTAAAGAAAGCAAGGTATTAATGTGGTTATATAGCACCATGGTAATAAATACTGTAAACATACCACCACAATCACAAGGGAGAGGAGTGTGCAGGGAGAACAGTAATTGACCCACATAAAAAACTTAGACATAAATTTAATAGTTTGTTACTGATGTCATTGATATATCTGGATAAAAACAAATCATTATCTAACAGATTTTCACACATACCATACCAAGCAAGAATCTTCAAAATATGATTCTTAATTGTTTTTATTAATTAAACAACAAAACTGGAGCACTCCACTAACAGACAATACAATGTTATATGAACGTTTTTCACTTAAATTTACCAGGTCACAAATTTAGTCTGTCATTCTCCTAGCCATCCTCTACACTAAATTTCATGTAGAAAAAAATTCTGTTAAAGACTTTAAGCTAAAAGATTTTTCTCATTATTAACTGAAAAGCACTACTAATTAAACCCAGCAATATATTAACTAGCAGTCCTTTTATCACACAGGTAGAAGCTTTATTAACATATAAACACATAACTAGCATAGTGGACAATCCATTAGGAACACCAATTACTACAACAGTGGATGGTCTAAAAACGAGTGGTGGTCAAAACTTTACCAGAGCATAGATGAATTTTGTATTATTAGGTGTTCAGCAGACACAACACAAGATAGCTAACTGAAATATTTCATTGCTATCCTGCTTCCTGCAAATCATTTTCACGTTACTGTATTGTACTTAATTAGGATACTGCTGACAGCAAAGCATTTGTATGTCGCAAATGAATAATGACAATGTTGTTTCTAACAGTAGTAGAAATGGAAGAGAATTCTTGTTGAGCGTTTAGCACCTACACAGGTTGACATTTGCATTGTAATTACTACAAATATGCTACACTAATTCTGGATAACTGCACTGAGCCAAATTATGACAATGCCCTTCCATTACCCACGCTGTGACGTTGTGAATAACTATTCATAATTTCTTTAGTATTTCTTTGTAATAATTTACCCAGGTCAGTCATTCGATTGTATGCTATTACGCGGGATAACGTACTTAAATATTAATCTCACTTATTTACGTCTATCTACGGAATGGAACTTGAATACGCAACGTTTATCACTTTCGACAACACACGACAAAGTGTTAAGAGTAACTGACAACTTTATCATGATGAACAGAAATATCACGAGGCGCATACTTTTTTTTTTTTTACCTTCGGTGATTTCCGCTGCAATAATTTAGTAATGAAATCCATCCTCTGCGATGTTCGCAAAATTTGGCTAGTCTGTAAGACGAAGTGGCGCAGCGCTCCAAATATAACGCGATCATCACGAACTGCGTGGGCCAAAGCGCGCTACTATGAATGACGTAAATGAGGTCTGAAAAAGCTGAAATTCGTCAGTATTAAAACTGTATAACTACGATTCAAACATCTGAGATGGCACCATTTGTGACAGTCAAACAGATGCTAAACAATACGAAGATTTTCAAAAGAAAACTTATTACGCATCCGTCCACCTAAAAAAAGGGGGGGGGGGGTTATTCAACAATGCACAACTAAGTTGCCCCAATTCTTTTCACAGAATGGACAGATTTCTGTCTCGCGGGCAGTTATTTTATCAATGCATTAACAGCAATGTTCTTGGATATTTTCGACATCCATAGATGGAAAGGATAAATGGCAAGTAATATGCTGTGAGCATAATACAAGAGTCCTTTTTATGAAGCAAATGAGAAAGAAATTAACGCCTTAAATCACACCGCAGTCGTTAATAAGGAAAAGCTTCAAACTAAAAACTTACAAAAATTAGTTGGGCTCACAAGCGACGATAGGTGAATGTAAAGATAAACATGAGGCAAGTCCGAACGGAACACGAATTCAAGTTCATTGAAACAAAAAGAGAAACACTTATTTCTCGTAGTATTGTAAAGAAGCACTACGCGTTAACGTATTTTTCTACAAATAAAACGCACGGTGCTAAAACAACTTTGAATACCTACGATTGGAGGGTATGCCCAAGTCCATTTCTTCTATTTTTCGCAATCAGTCTCGCTGTAGGGATATTTAACTCTATTGATGCTTTGTTTCCTAAAGACAATAACAGAATACATGACGAAAGACTTAATTTTTTAAACTATTTTCTACATCCAATACTTTCACTTCAAAACAAACAGTATCGTAGAATTTTTGTCTGCAATTTTTCTGCGCTTTGACATACTAGTGTCTATTCACCGCGGTCCGCGACTAATCCTTTGTGCTTCCGCTGGAGTGTTTTGCTTCCAAAACATCGCCCTTTCTAAACCGAAATCACTTTTTCAAGAGACAAAACCTCATCGTCCATCTTGCTATATTAATTTTTGCTATGCAATATTTTTATTGGTAACATTATCAGTGCACGTAAGATTAGTAACATTTTCTTTGGTATTTTCTCACGTTCTTACTGCGCTCGTCCCCAAGGTAGAATATTTGCATCACTTCAAATGTCGACCTGGGTAGCATACGGCGAGCTGTTTTTCCGTAGTAATCGGTTCGGTACAGCGTTCAAACTGCCAACATTTTGTGCTGCCCTTACTGTAATGTCTAAAATCTCTGTCAAAAAGCTAGAGCCGCACTAAAACCTTATGGAGTGAAGAACAAAACAGGGTTTTGCAACCAAATGGCGTAACTCTGTCAGCTGTGCAAATTTTGAAGGTTATTAACATCAACGGCACACCCTGATCCCGATCAAAGGTACTGTGGATTAGGTACGGTAAATGAATTTCATACCCATCTTAGGAATTTGCACTGAATATCAAGAATGAACTTGGGTTCGACCTATGAAGAGAGGAATTTTAGAGACAATTCACCTGTCAGCGACAAATGTCACAGTTAAAATGCCGCTAGTTATTGTATGAGAAAAGAAGGGACAGCCATCCCTATTTACTGGACTTTGACATCACTTGGCCGTATGGCGGAATCTGTTTTAACAAATTATGGCGTCTTCACTGGGTATCTATGGGCCTCGAACACCACCGAATGGGAGCTATGGCACAGACCAAACCAGCGAATTATGCCCATCCATTATTTTTCATCAATTCTGTTATTAATTTTTCCATTTGTAATAGACTAGTTTACGATATTTTAATTTACTGCATTTATTTTGTGCATTCTATGTGGAATTGTTACTATATTACAGAATAAAAATTATGTGAAAAAATTCTGAGCCGAATAAATGATTAACACTGCCAATAAACACACACACACACACACACACACACACACACACACACACACAAATGGTCAAAACATTTCTTCTGCAAAATATCTGGGCACAGTTTGAAATATTTTCTGTGCGAAAATTCTTTAGTATTTCTAACTTCGTATATCCTTTTTGAAACTTACAATATTAACTGCACATAATCACTCTTCATCGCTACTAGCAATAATGTCGTCGTAATGCTTCCAATAAGCGCAATGGTTCGGAAATATCTATGAAACATGGAAATAGGTCATACTGATATTCATAAATCTGCAGATGAACATTCTTCATAACGTACACATAACGGGCGTTCAAAAAGAATCGAAGCGGAGGCATAATTACAGAAACCAGTACTCGTATGTTAGAAGTATTGACCTTCGCTGTTGAGACACTTGTCCCATTGTGACAAAAGGTGGTGAATGGCTGTCTCATAAAATTTCCGGGCTGTGACGTTAACCAGTTTCACACGTACAGCTGGACGTCATCGCCCGGGTGAATCGTTTGCTCCTCAGAGCCTTTTCAAGGGAACCAGAAATGGCCGAATCACAGGGAGAGAGGTCCCGACTGTATGGAGGGTGGCCGAGAAACTCCATTTGAATTTCAGCAGGAGTGCCGCGACTGTGTTGGCCGTATAAGGCTTTGCATTGTCATGGAGCAGAACGACACACCATGGGCGAGAGACTGCCTACTCGCTCTGATTTGACCCGCTTGGCAAAGGGTGGTCAATGTTTGCGTTTAACACTGGGCATTCACAGATGTCCCGTGCTGCACCAAATGAATCTGAAGGGGGCCATCTTGGTCAAAGAAGAACGTCAGCATGAGGGCAAACGATTCACCTCAGACGACGATGCCCTGCTGTACGTGCGGAACTAGTTAACATCGCAGCCCCGAGAATTTTACGACACTGCCGCCTTGTGTCACAGTGGGACAAGTGTCTCAACAACCAGGATCAGTACTTCTAACATACAAGTACTGGTGTCTGTAATTTTGCCTGATTGATTGGCAGCACACTCCCTCATCTTCTAGCACTTGTAAATATATATCAATAGAAGACGTAAATTAATCCTACAATATTTACTCTTTAATACAATGTCTTGGTATTTTTCAACACATTTTCAGGAGCATCACAAGTATGTTAAAAATAAATAAATGTGTAAAAACATGGCAAATATGTATAATATTAAAATTACAGTTATAGCGCTAAATGTAAACAAAAAGCTTTATATTGAAGTAGTGACAATTTTGATAAGATGGTGATCGCACAGTGAGCTAGCCTCCCTCGATAGATTTCCTTTTATAAAAGGAACCGTAAGCGCACGCCAGCACACCACATTTAAAAAAAAAAAAGTCGTTTACCCCCTTCGGTCCCGAAAGTAAACTAAAAGTGGGAAAAATGTTTCATTGCTTTTATTGTGCAACTGATTTCGAAGTAACACGAAAATACAATTTTTAAAATTTTATATTATACAGTATTTGAATAACTGAAGAACACCTATGTGTATATTGCGTCTTAACATAGGAAAAAACTCGTCGTCTCATTTTTGTGGATTTTGGCAAAACAATTGCTTTTGGAGACACATTTCGCACTTTTTTCCACATTATTTCAGTATGTTACTTGCATTCTAGTAACTGACATATTGAGGCAAAACTACTCTCAGTTTATTCGGTAAAGTGGTCAACCCTATCATATTTGCTTTCTCTAGTTGGCTTTGGCACTGTTCCTCTTCGTTTTGTCGTTTGGTCCATCAAAACTACCTGTTCCACACTCAAAAATTCTTTGGGCAGTATATGCATGTCTAAAACTTTTCAAGCATTTAGCGTAATTGCCCAAATTAATTTATAAGAGGCATTCATTTTTGTTTTGGGATTCCTTATTTAGAGAACATCTTTTATGCATAATTTATGAGGTATTTATTGCTAAATCAGTGAAATGATTGAACGGTCTGACAGTCCACTGATATTGGACCTGTAGCATGCCATTAATCTACCACAAAGGTCAATGCCATTCATATTGCTTAGAGACTTTGACAATAGCTTGCTGTGTGACACTAACCTTTATTGTTTTTGAAATGGGCCCACGTTTGCGTGTACCCTCTGCTTCATTTTCTAAGCATGAACATAACAAAATACCGGATTTATTGTCCTTCCATTTTAGGGCACAAATTTTCTCGTCATCCCTTGAGTACTTATCTCATTGCGCCTATTGTAGATCCTGATCTCTCTTCAATTTCGAATCGACTTCTTTTATCATTTTTGTCATCACAGTTCCTGTCCGAAATATATTCCTTTCTGATAAAAACTGAACAGATTTGGAACTGCTAAAAATCTGTCACTATAAATTACATGTTTATAATCCTTGGGAGCAGTATCAGACAGAAGTGTGAGTGTACCAACTCCTATGCCATGTTATTTTTTATTGTTTTCAGGAATAGTTTCTTTTGCATTGTAAATGGCGGAATCAAGGACAAGCCCACCTGAAGGCGCCAAAATAAAAATTTTCAGGCCAAGTGGATTGGGGGGCTTAGAAGGGACATATGTCCGCGTATTACACATTGAATATCATCTGCTCGTCCACTGATAGGTGTCGAGACCTGGATACACTGTCGTATTTGCTTCTAAAAGCATCAATTACAAGTCTAACCTTCCAGAGTTTAGTCACTTGCGTCATGACCTCCAAATGTTCAGAAAATGGACGTTATTCCTCAATTCGTAATGTCTGTCTCTCGTCATTGTTGATGACAAATGTGGAACATCAAGTTGCATATTCCAGCTATCTTTCCTGGGGCAATTTCGACGTGCCCATCAATATCTCAATGCCAATAAGGGACAAAATTTCATTACTATTTGTGCCAAAAAGTTTAGTGTTCTCTGGCAATGATATAAATTAATTTGGCCTGAACTGTTTTGCCAAAAAAATTAGCGAAGTGCTCTAAGAAAAACTGTGAAGGACATATCAGTTTACCATCTGTCAGTTCTTCAAAGTTGTTCTCAGCAGGCTGTCGATTACATATCCTGCAAACAAACAGTATCACTCAAAAGTCTTTACAAAAACCACGCCGGAGTAAACAGAGAAGTACACAAATATAAGGCTTACTTAGATTTCCTCTCGTTAAAGTTGATGTTCCAGCACTGAGTGCATTACTGTTACATGCAGGTGCCTCAGGAGTAATATCCTCACTCAAGTCACTTTCTCAAGTAGTTTTATAGTTTCAATGTCATCTGAAGGTCCAGGAAGGAAATTACATAAAACGTAATGTAATTATTGAAGTAATTAAACAAAGGAATAAAAATGAACTTATTGACAAAATTAAAAATATTAATCAAACACCGGGGTTAAAATTCGGGGGCTTGCCACCCTACACCAGGTGGTCTCCAAAACGAGGTCTGCGAAGGTATTTAGGCCTACTCCTGGCCGCGCTCGAGCGCAAGTTTTTTTACAGTAGCACGCGATTCTTCTCGGTCAACTCTTCACAGATGCAAGGAATATGCCTGCAGCTGACTGTGGTTTCCTGGCAGTGTTTGCTGTGTTGTTTAAAGTCTTCTTTTTTCGAATACGTGTGCAATACGTCAGCTGAAACTCAGATGGAGGGAAGATTAAATAGTGGGTGCCGTATCTTCAATAAAACGTGAGCCGTACAATTCTCGTTATATAGAAAGACAACAAACGTAAGTTATCTGTAACGTAGTTATTAGTGTACTTAAGGAACACAACATTCGTCCCAGTACGGAAAAAAACTATGGTGCACAGTATTAACTTCAAGGGCAAGATACGTGAACATGGACTCTTAAACATTAAAACGTGCACTTTGACAACAAAACATTTATGGGACACGTGTTCAGGAACGCTGGTAATCCTTCGAGGAAAGTGGGACTGCAGCCGGACACGTAGTACTGTAATAACAACAAAACCAGCGGCCGTATTTGAATCTAACGTCGTTTATTCTTTTTACACAAGCTACCGGCTTCGACATCACATGGTGCGATCTTCAGGCCCCGAAAGTAACCTGCCACCCACAACCGTTTTCGTGTGCAATGACAGAATCGTATGCAGCGGGCCAAAATTAACTGGATTCCTTAGCATCCGAGGCAACAAGCAGCCCAGCATTGTGTGCACGGCTCGACTGATGCCGTCAGAGGGTCATTTGGAAAACGGAATGGTGTGCCGTGGTCTTCAGCGATGAAAGCAGATTCTGCCTGTACCCAAATGATGGTTGTTTGCGCTTACGACATAGCCGTGATGTGCGCTATCTCGTGCAAGACACACTGACTCCTCATGTCTTACGATCTGGGATGCGATAAGCTACTACATTCTTTGAACTTTGGTGATTCTGGAGGGGACGCCAACCGGCGTTTGGTACGTGCAAAATGTTGTTAGACTCGTTCTTTTGCCTTCTTGCACCAGGAAAGTGATGTGTTGTTTCAACAGGATAATGCTCGCCCAACTCAACATCCTCTGCGAGACGTGCAGCAACTTCCTTGACCAGTTCGATCTCCGGACTTGTCTCCAAACTGAGAACGTACGGGACAAGAAGTGACCCGTCAACATCTTTTACATATCTACGTGACCAGGTGAAGCAGGCGTGGCATTACACATCCCTGGACCTTATTTTCTATCTGTACGATCGACTGGATGACAGAGTCAGACCCTGCATTGCCGCCTGTGGAGGCTACACCACATACTAATACGGGTGTTTCACGTGAGTAGATACCTGCTACCTCAGAACTACTTGTGCTATTGCTCTTGAAATGTAATCTTTTCATGTACATATGCACTGTTGCAACAACAAATCTTTAGTGAATTGGAAACCTCTAAAGGGGTGTACTAATTTCTTTTCCGGTAGCGGATTGTGGAGTATAAAAAGACTGACTGCCACATGAGATTAATTATTGGCTAGTAATCAGCAGGCAAACTGATGTTGAACCTACACTCCTGAGATTCAAAAGGAGCCAACTCTTGGTTGATAGCTGTGAGCAGAGCTATACTGAGAGGTTTAGCACTATTCGTGACAATCGACGAACATTTCGCGACCTGGCTGGCAAGTGTAAGTTAGGTGATGTCAGAGAATCCACTACCACGGGCAAATTGCCTTGACATTGGTACTTCAGCCCAGGTGAAAGACGAACATTGGCATAGTGAACTCGGGGAAATCCGACACTGGCTTCTGGCCACAGTGCATGGCCATCTATTTCTGCCTATGCATTTTGTTGAATTAAGTTCGGGTAAATGGCAAAAAAGGATTTTCTGGTACACACGTTACGAAACTATTTTAATGTCCAGTGTCACGTTATTAAACGATGTGTAACCAATGGGAAAAATCCGGTACACCTTACGTATCAATGGCGAATCACGATTGAGCACATAATCATATTGATATATTTGAAACAAAATTATGAAAAAGATGAGTTACTAAATTATATGAACCAGTTGTCGAATACTTCAGGCACAAATAACGATGTGAATGGAGGCTCCCAAAATATACAACTGAAGAAGATTAACATCTGAACATAGTCTGAAATTGTAAGAAAGTTGTAATATATTTCTTAAAATTGAATTCATATATTTTCTACTTGGCTTTGTATTAAGTGACTTTTGTGAGAACATCTGTATCTTAGTTTGGTCACCCTCATATGATTTTTCATTGAA
This sequence comes from Schistocerca piceifrons, assembly GCF_021461385.2. Taxonomy (NCBI): domain Eukaryota; kingdom Metazoa; phylum Arthropoda; class Insecta; order Orthoptera; family Acrididae; genus Schistocerca; species Schistocerca piceifrons. The sequence goes on from NC_060141.1 coordinate 616,572,446, forward strand.
CTGATGGTAAGAATTGTCTCCTACGGAGTTAGTTCTAGCCGTTTCCTTCCGCCTTCCAAATGACATTAATTGAGTCACACAGTCGATATCTAACTGCGGCGACGTGGCTTTGTGCGGGAACCATATAAACACACACATCGATGAACTTTAATCATATTAGACAATGTGCTACTTTCACCGCAGTAGACACTCTAAAATCACACGTAACAGAAACTGCGAAAGCTATATCCGTGGCTATACTTAAAAAAATGTCAACACAAATAGCCTCTATCCTGGCACTCTTGTATTTCACACGACGCGATTCGGAAACTTAAAATCCACACTCGTGTGATGATCTTTAAATTAGTCTGTTTGTGGCCTTACTTTCAATTTCAAAAGCCACCTAGGTTTCTTCCAACCATCTCCTAAGTTCGTTGCCGTGTCTTAAACATGTTCACGTCATGAAAATTGACCGGAAACCGCGTGTAAAGCGCCGGCCGTTTCATTTTCGCGCCGCGTTATTAATAGACACTAACAGACATCACAGAAACAGCTGTGTTAAACACTACGGACAGCAGACAAGCTACTATACGCGGCGTTGTTGTCAGTTCTGCGTAAAGACATTCTTAGACGAGAATTTCACGTCAAATCTTTCCAACATAAAATTGTGTTGCTTCCTAGAAGAGGAATTTGTTTGACGTTCCGTTACGTAAGCTTTCTTTGAACGCACTGTTGAAGGTTGACGATTGTCTTTCCCAAACACCAATTACCTTTGTTGGTAAGAGAGAAGGTGATCACTGGAAAGCATTTTCCCCGAACTTCAACACTATCTGCAAATCTTACAAAAAATACATTGTATCTGCAGCTACAAAAATCTTAACGCATCCTTTTCTTGAAACTCTTTAATTGTGCCACCTAACACTGTTTCAACCTATGCAACCATTACTACAAGAATGAAACGTTTGACTGTCAGAATATCTATCATACGAAAAAGCGCGCATAGCTCTTTTTATGTATGTATGTATGTGTGTGTGTGTGTGTGTGTGTGTGTGTGTGTGTGTGTGTGTGTGTGTGACTTAACTCATTTTCTTTAAACAAAAAACTTGACTATACTGTATTTTTTTCCTTTCCTTAAGAGCTACGGGCGGAGAGGCGAGTGTAGGGGCGGCGCCCTCTAGCCCCTGTGTATTGGTGACCCCTGATCGCATGACATTAAAAACAGTTAAATCTGTACATGTAAACGATCTTTTGAGTGACAACTGTAGAACACGTGGACTGATAACTTCCTAAACAATTATCGACATTCAGAAAAGCAATTTAAGGCGCCAAGTTGGAGCATCTGAAGTTTTAAATCTATCCTCAAACCTTCAAATTGTTATACACATGATAGTGCATTATCAAAGGTGATCCAGCCGGATATCAATGCATACAAAGAAGGGCAGCACGTGTAGTGACGAGTTTGTCTGAAAAGTGGGGGAGGCTCAAGGAAATGCTAAAAAACATTAAGTGGCAAACCTCTGAGGATATCTTGGTTTTTGTCTCGTTACCAGTAAATCCTCGCTTCCGATTCGTTAAAGATTCGAATTCCCATGTTAAAACCGTAATATCTCAAGAATTACGTGTCGTACAATAACGTAATTTTCCAGATTCGTTCAGTCGTATATGTGGACACTGTCTGCAAAATGTCTTGCGAACAGAGTTCGTAGTAAAAAAGTAATAAATTAATACGTCGTGCCTCATGCAGAAGTTTTACTGTATGAACAGCGAAAAACATCGACTTATGGAGAGTGTCAACGAGAAAAAATTCCGTGAAGGCTTGGTATATGGTGCAAAGATTTTTGGGAGGCATGAAGTGCTCTAATTATCAATGAATATGATCGGGGAAATTTGCACGCCATGAGTTTACATTACTTCAAGACTTATATGCAGTTTTTAACGGTAATACTAGATGTATTGCGTTAAATCTTTAACACATTATAGCTCTTAACGACTAGATTAGAACAGAATTTAAAACTTTTATCAATAACCATGTGAAATGCTGAAAATCACATTTTTGGTGCCTCGGAAGTTCTATCAATAACCTTGTGAATTACTGAAAATCAAATTTTTGGTGCCCTTGGAAGCCAACAGCTAGACCTGCAATTGGGACCGGTCCCGGGTTAACTGTCTAGTAATGTAGATGTGCATGTATCATGGATCGTAACAGACTACTCGTTATGATCTGGAATTAGCCAGTTTTACAATTACAGTAAATTTTTCAATAAAATATTTCTACATATTACCACCCTCTACATTTGATTCCCGTAGGAAGCGCGCAATAAGATTAGACCATTCTCCTTGCGTCCCATACGCAAACTGCATGGTAAGTAACCCTCACATGAGACTGCGAAAATATTCTTGCTATGCAATTCACAGTGATCTGCAGAGTATGGATGTAGATTGGGGTTGGTATGACCATTCTTTCCTTCGTCCTGCGAAATTACTTTCTCAGCTAGTTATAGTGGCACTTACTACAGTCAAACGTGGAGTACGAAACACGACCCCAACACTGAAACTTCCTGGCAGGCTAGTGCTCTATCGTCTAGGCTATCCAAGCATAACTCACTACCTGCCTTCAATAACCATCACCGAAGGAAAATTGGGGGCAAAATTCAAGTAGTCATAAATGTTTGTATAACGCAGTAAGAAGTTCTATGAACAACATACTAAAAATCCCCATCAGTGGGGTGTGAACGGAAGTGGGTAAGGTCACTTTTTTAGCTGTTTCTTTAATTAACTGCAAATTTTGGTGAATTTTTTTCCCTGGATGTAATCAAACTGCCTCAGATTTCCTACAGAAAAGGTCCTCTTCAATTTTGCTCTAAGACAAATAGTTTCCATACTGCGGTGGATGGTCAATGGCAAATTATTAAAAATAGTGTTTTACAGTATAAAATTTATGTTACTGTTAAATGGTGTGGGTTAAGAACAAATGTTAAATATTTGTATTACGTCCAAGCAATACAGCTCTATTTAGGGATAAATTGTGTTTTAGGAGTGTAACAAGATGGAGGGGTGAGTAATAGAAGCATGGCAGAAGGCAGGTCAACAGATTGTTGCATGCACTGAAGAGATTCTCCATTATAACTACCCCATTATGTGACAAGAAGCAAATAAAGAGTGCCTTTTGAATCATTGGCGATGAAGTGTGCAGACATGTCGGTAGGTGTCAATTTTCCACAAAGTGTGTATGCACTACATGGAATACTATAGTAACCAATGACACTAACACAAGGAATGCATATGAACACACCATGTAAACTCTGCACTCAGCTCTACACTGTTAGAGGGGAAATTCTTTATTAGTCAATCTGTATGGCAACTGTAGCTTTCTCCCAAAGAGGCAACTTCTCCCACCGGGTACTGCTTGAAATTTAATAGCTCCTGTCTCCGCCATTACAAATACCACTGTGGTTTAGTGGCACTGGTACAAGGAATATATAGATATCAAAAAGGCTATTTTGTAAGACCCATGTGTTGCCATCTGTATACAAGTGATTAATTATCCTGTGGTACAATGAAGGAAGTGGAACAGATTATTACGAGAAAAGGAATTCTTTACTTAAAGTACTGTTTAACATAAAACTATTGGATAAAGTGCAAAAATAATTTTGGTGAAGGTACTTAATTCTTATAAACTGTTTGTGTTTTGCACTTGGTGCATAAGCATATAAAGAAAATTTTCTTATAAAAAAAGTGCTGCTGCTCAATTTTTAGTTTAAATTTTCTATCTCTCCAACTCCTCTTATGTGAGTAAATGAGATACTACCAATAAGTGCGATGACGTCAGTGACGTCTGTAGTGTTGGCGGGAAAGAGGTACGATTTTTAAATGTGGCACCTTGATGTAGTCTATCATTGGCAACGTATTATAAAGCTCTGTGATTGTACTGTAGTCACTTGGTGGTGAATAATAAGGAATGACCAGAAAGTTGCTTTGTCTCAATGTTAATACATCTCATCCATTTCACCACTTGTAAAGTGGGCTGCACTGAGTGGATCCAGTCATCACACATCCACAGTATATCTCGAAAGGTGGTGTGAGTATGTCTGATGGAATGGGACTGATTTTGTTGAAGTATAAAACAGTGATCTGCTGTAATGCATTGCTTGATGTTGAGTTGTCTGAAGTTCCATAACACCTAGATAATCTACTTCTGTTGCAGAGGGAGACAATTTACCCTTTGGGCCTCTTCAGACGTTAGGAGAGCTGAGGTTGGGATAATGGATTTGATACACCCATGCTGTGAAAAGCATTCCAGCTAGTGGTAGTGTACACAATGAAATCGCTATTGGCGATGTTGACAGGTCTAGGAGTTTTTACATAATAGCTCAACACCTGGATCTGTCAACATTTTACTGCACTGTCACAAGGGTAATGCTGTCAATGAATTCGACAACAGCAATTTCTTTGTCTCCAGGCCACTAGCTGGAATACTTTTCACAGCATGAGGGGTATCAAATGCATAACCACAGCCTCAGCCTTTCCAAGACCTGAAGAGACCCGGAGGCTTAAACTGTCTCCCTCTGGAACAGAATTAGGACACCTAGGTGTTATAGAAAATCAGATATTTCAACATAGAAATTCAGATATTTCAACATAAGTCAGGAAATGGGTTACAGCAGATTACTGTTCTGCACTTGATAATGATCAGTCCCATTCCATCAGACAAACACACACATCTTTGGAAGATATACTGTGGATGTATAAGTAACTCCACTTAGTGCAACCCACTTTACATGTGCAAGCAATTCCAAAATGGATGAGATGCATGCCACATTTAACGGTGAGTGAAGTGAATTAACTCTCCAATCATTCATTAATTATTCACCACCAAATAACTGCAATGCAATTGCAAGGCCTTACATCTTATTGTAAAGCCGTGCAATTTTACGCCACTGTCAACATCACACATATTGCTGAAACATAGTACTTATAAGAATGTATGCTATGCAAAAGCTCCGTTAACAACTGCAGATGTGTACTGAATTGAAAATAACTACACTACATAAACACGAATTCAGCCAAGTTATTTTGTGTACTCACCTATGGAAACTGGATAGGAAATGCTAGGAAGTTTTAGTTTGTCTATAAACTAAAACCCAAGTAGTGGTTGTGGTGGGGGAAACTGCCTTTGACGGAGGAGCGTTACAGCATCCTTCCAGGACGACTAGAAATGAATTTCTTCTGTAGCAGTGTGCAGAGATTTACGTAGGTTCCGAGTTTCTTGCATTAGTGTTACTAACTCAAATCCGCATTCAATGCAGTGTTAATCCACTCTGTGGAAAATAAACACACCCCTACCCACTCCAGTCCCCGGGGCACTTTTGCGCACTGCGACGCCTCCCTTTCACATGGCGCGAGCGATTGGTATTTTTGCCTAACACCCTGTAGTTGCTTGTCATGGGGCCGAGTGAGCAATCACCTTCACTCTCTTCAATTTGCAGTCCTATGAAGAAGGAAGTGCTGACCGCAATCCAGTGACGTATCTTATCTCGCATTTCTGTCTCCCCGCCCCTCTCCCCGTTACAGATCCAAAATACAATCTATCATTTAACCCTTGCAATACCAAGGGCGGGGGTATTATATGCCCACCTTTCGAAAATATTGTAATCTAGTCAGTTATTTTGAAAATAATATTTATTATTTTAATGAATTAGTACACCAGATTTCATAAATGCTGTAATTTTTCATTTAACGTTAGCACAAAAATTTAAGTCTAAGCAGTAGATGCCACTTTCCCTAACGAAAATCATATCCAATATTTTCAGGTTCAGGATCTTTGTTACACATAAATATGCATCTAAAACGCATGTTGAGGGTAAAAGTCAACAACCATTAAGGAATTTTTTTTCAATTTATTGTAGGGCAGGCATAAAGTGCCTCCCGCTCCCCTATAATGAGATGCGCGTTACGAAAAATGCGTAGGTGCTGTGCTACTGTTGATATGACTCTACTGCTCCAAACAATATTTATTTTCAACCAACTTCATTTGACAAACACAAATTTTATACCATTAAACACTATTTTCAATAATCTGCGATTTTTCCATTCCCTGCAACGTGGAAACTACTAGTCTTAGAGAGAAAATAATAAGACCTTTCTATGTAGTTTAATTTTGTATTGAGAATTATGTTCCCTAGAATTCTCAGTTTTCGTGTTATTCAAGAAAAACCTAAAAAATTACCTTTAAATGCAACCTAACCAACTCGCCCACACTCCACCAGTTGGGACTTTTAGTATAATTCACGGCCTTCCCCATACCACTGCACAAAAATTTGCGACTACAAAAACTTTTCCCCTATTTGGCATTATTTGGTCTTCGCTGACTGGGCTAAACGGCATCACTTAGCGCACTCCGCTGCACAATGAACGCCCTTCGAGTTCTCATTATCACAATCAAATTGTGGGAGACCAGGTATCGCCCATTAACTGATGTTGCATAGAATGATTTGGATTTTCCCCTCTTTCCTCTGATATCGAAGTAGCACTCAGCACAAAGAAGGGAACTCGCACAATAAGGACGCTGCGAGGGGTCTTCATGGATAGCACGAGGTAAACATCGCAAAAGCTCTTAAGGAACATAAATTATTTGACCGAAACACTGAACTGAAAGGTACACAGAGGTACAGGTACGGATTCAGCTCATATCCTCCTTGTGTTAACTAGCTGATCTAACTAGTATAGTTAGTGGCTTCTTATTTAAAATACAATAGTAGAAACAGGACGTGAAATGTGTTTCCAACATGACTACCGAACTCGGATAGAGTGCGAATGAATACGTAACAGCTGAGAACAGCATGATGAAATTATAAACAAACAGAGTCTGAGAGAAACTGTATTAGTTAATGAATAAAAATGAATTATGCAAAGTGGAAATTCTACAAATCTAGAGGTTAGTGATCGATGAAAAAAATGTTGGGACATTTAAGAAGCAGTGAAGCTGGAAGCATTTAAAGTCACAGAGGCCCATACACACACAGTAAAATGGCAAAACAACGCATGCTATCAATGAAAGCTGGGCATAAACATTAAATGGATGCGAATGAAAGACAGCGACAAATCAAAACAACAACAACAGGCGCAAGAAAGTAAAACCAAGATGGATGAAAGAAATCTGTAGGAAAATTGAAAACCAACTACTTCTAATAAAAACTGATGTTATGCAAGGGAAGATGGGAAGTAAACGTGTTGAAATAAGGTTCCGGACTGCACTAGGCTAAAATAAGATGAAGGAACAGATCGAAAGTCTTGCGACGGAGAACGACTGTCCTCGAGGGTGAAAAATGATGAATTTCGATTAAGAACCCTGTGATCAGTCGTGTTGGTACTGTGATCGTACTGAATTACTTTCGGCCTAAAAAAAGGGAGCCAGCAAGGAAGCGATAAGATATCTTCAGATATTCTGAAATAAGTAAAGATATTGACTTTTATGTAAACAGATGTATTACGATCAACACTACCTTGCAGAACGAGTGTAGTAAACTATCTTGCAGAATCAGTAAAGTCAGTCAGTCAGTCTGATTTTACTTTGTTATATGAAAACTATAATTATGTATTAAAAATTACGATATGATATACTGAAAGAAAAGTTCCGATGCAGAATAGATATAAGTGCCCGAGTACATTTTCTGATACTGTACTTGTGGAAAGGAGATTAAAGAAAGCAGACTGTACATATTACCTGAATTTGTGAACATAGGTAAATCCTCTGATCATGAAATGAGACGTTATAGAGCCAATACGAGTAATTTATATAGAAGGGGTAAGAACGGAAGTAAAAAAATTCATTTAAAACAGCCTGCCGCCGTTAATTAAGTACCAAACGAGTAAGAAAGGAGTTTAAAAAAAAATTCCGCAAATGAAACTTCGGTGCTGAGGAGTATAAATACACTACTTCAGGCAGAAATTCCTGGAACGTGTCTAAATAAAAACTTCCGTTTCAAAACTAAATGTTATATCCTGGAGCAAAAAGTGTGAAAGACTTCTTATGTGCTTTCACAGTAAAATGTTGATCATCAAATGCAGATAAAACTCAAACGAGGAAGCACAAGTCAAAGGATGGCCACAGGCTAACTTTACGGAAAGGTTGGTATTCAGTGTATTTGGTTTGACACTGGAAGCAGCGATCGAGGGGAAATAGTGTATAAAAAAGACATAATATATTGAACATATTACAGAGGACTGGGTAGGGTGGTGGTTGTAAAAAGTGTGACAGTCTTCAGTTGCACGCTCATAATACCTATTTAGGCTTCCATTTCCACTAATCCTAAGCTCTATTTGTACTAATTCGTTTGTGGGCAAAGAATGTGCAGGAGAGAAAGACCTAGGCACCTTCTTTCCGATTCTGCGTTCAACGGTATGTAGTCCCCAGCTCTAGAACATCTCTCATAGAAACAAACTCTGACTGACTTTAAGAATCTTGTACATTTAATTGAAGCCATGCATCTTCCGTGTTAACTACTGAATTAATTCATTTGGTCTCTTACTAGAAGTTAATATTTATGAACTCTCGTGGGCGGAGTCGACTGGAACGAAATTAACATATCTTCCAACGGTTAAGTTACACGATGTCCAAAAAACATCATTCATTTAAATTCAAACCAAAAGAGTCTTAACCCCATATCTCTTGAAAATACGTTCTTATCAGAATCTGCCCACTTGAAATCCATATCCTACAAGAAATCCATATCCTACAAACAAAAAATTGTCACTGGCTACACAGACAAAAATCTTCTCATAATTCAACAAATCTAAAATTTAGCAAATAATACAAATGACAAATCAGTAAACATTCAAAAATGTCCTTCCGAAAGTTGCTGTAGAAGGCAACGTTCGTTAATGTTATTCTTCGACGCATCTATTGTTGGTAACGCTTGCAAATATCTTCGGAATCGACATTTTCAAAATATTTTGTGTATGCAAAAATTAACTGCGAGCCATAGTTCTATTGAAATCATCTAAAAGCGTAGTTTCAAATGCTTTCGCCACAATATGATCGTGTTTCATTTTTCCTTTGCAAAATATGCTACTTCTTCCGTCTGTCCCACAACAATGGTCCTCCTCCTCCTCCATGTTGGAGACTACTATTTACAAACACGGCAATATTTATACTCTCTCTCTCTCTCTCTCTCTCTCTCTCTCTCTCTCTCTCTGCTACAACAGCTGTTAAAACTCGTTTCAGTCCAGCAAGAGAGAACAGTTTATTCTCTGCTGACTAGAATCATACGACGAATTAAATGATTAATACGTTTCATTGCCTGCTGAGCAGGCAAGCCTTAAATTCTACGTCTATTCTCAAATGAATTCAGACATTACAGGCAAAGTTTAACAGCAGGTGCTAGTAATTAAATTATAAACACGACGGTTCGCAACATAGCTGAAAGAGAACAGGCAATATTTATGTTCTCTCCCTCATTTTTAATGAGCTTTGGGGCACGATTGTGTTGAGTTGCCACATTTCTTGGCATGCAAGTACACAGAGGTAACCAGCAAGCAAATTTCCGTACATAAAATTCAGAGCTGAAATTACTTTTCACGTCATAGTGTCGGATATCTATACTTGTCGGCCGAGTACCTACGAGAGATTGGGCTTATTTAACAGAGAGAGAGAGAGAGAATAATTGTCGTAGTTCACACTACTACAATGTGTTAATATCCTCGAGGCGTCATTTCTGACTTTAAGAAAAAAGTTTTCTGTAAACAACTGTTTCCCTAAACAAACATTTTGTCAAAACGACTTTTGCCCACACCTAACACATTGTGTCAGATTCCTTAGCTAGCAGAATGTAAAAAGTTCGCAGTACTATAAAAATTCTAAACAAAACATTGTCTTGCCCTGTGAAAGACACTGTAGTGTCAAGTCATACACCTGCTGTTTCTGGAATAGTAGCGACGGAGAAATCGGCTGGAGGTGCACTTTTTCGTCCGCTATGATCAGTCATGTGAAGCAAGCAAGAACAGGGCGAGGAATTCCTGTCTCTAGCAGAACGTGTCCTCATGCCTTGTGGTCTACCTGCCATAAAAAGAGTGTAACGATACTTTGAACGGAAGGAAGTTGGACTTATATGAACGCTGGCCTGTTACGGAAACAATGCGTCACAGGATGTCATCAACGTTACGAGGAAACAGGGAGCACCCTTACTGCTATACTCTATAGCACGAAGTCACACAGATCCACTGTTGTCAGAGAAGAAAGTAAGAATCAATTAGCAGAATCACGATGGATATTAGCGCTTTTCTTCGGTCAGAACGGATTGTGTAGGCTGTAAGGCTCATCTAAGAAACTCAACAGCATAAAATAACAATCAAAATGAAGGTGTTAATAACTGGTGTTTTCTGTGCGCCACCACCTGCAGGCAACGCATTACCTTCTCATTTAATGGGATGAAAATACAAATCCGAAACAAAACAAAAAAACCACCCGTAATGCAACACACTGCAGCGAAACGCAATGCAGTGCAGTCACATCCGCACCGACAGCTGCAGTTCAGCGCGCAATCTCCTGATCCTCCGTAACATCTGCATGCGCGACTTACCTTGTGGAAAACATTCCCCATGGTTCTTCATTCCCACTCCATTTACTGCAGCCGTCACTCAGCAAGCTAGCTGTCAACTGAACTAGTCCAAAGAGTTCAGGCTTGAAGAGTGACCGGCGCGGCGCTTGCGCATTGCAAGTGTGTCGATAAAGCACGCTACTAACAGTTACGAAAACATTGCTTAATTCGTGTAGCTGCGACGCGGTGGCTTCGGGGGCAGTGGAATCTACATTTCTTTCTGGTTTACGCACATATTGAAAGGACAAACAGAACATTTCGACCAATAACTGGCCGTAACTAACATCTATATAGATAATATGTGACATAACTACACTACGTAATTATGCGCGGCGTCAAATTACACCTCTTCGTTGAAGTTATTAAGATGTAAAAGCAGCGTCGAATGACATGTTAAGAAATCCTTAGTGGAACAGATCATGAGACAACTATGCTACCGATTAATAACAAAAATTACGGCGTGAATCATTTAGAGCAAAACAACTAGATACCGAAATCATAATATAAGAAACTACTTTTCAATTGTAACATACTGTCTAAATTTAAAAAAAAGTCTATCAGGCAGTGACACGAACATACATTCAAACGTTTTCGTTACCAGGTGAAAAAAATAATACTGATCTGTAAATGCGCACCAAAACCCATTTATAACAAAATGGTAGTTCAAAGTAATGTGGCCTTTCTGAAGCGTATGGTGCGAGTTTACTGTGACAGAATGAGTAAGGTCTCATAAGAAGAAATGAGAAACAGAAGATCCAAATAATAAGATACTACTCTGTTCAGGAACCATCGGCACGGGAGAATCGAGCATATGTATGCTGGTATGGTAACTATCTTTCGCACAACAGGAAATTTGTAAGGATTAACATGCAGGCCATTTCCGATGCTTTACACAATTTCGCAGCTAAAAAAAATTTCAAATGTGTATGAAAACTTATGGGACTTAACTGCTAAGATCAACAGTCCCTAAGCTTACGCACTACTTAATCTAAATTATCCTAAGGACAAACACACACACCCATGCCCGAGGGAGGACTCGAACCTCTGCCGGGACCAGCCTCGCTGCAAAAGATATCTTTGCTGTTTCATAATATTGCTCCAAAATGCAGAAAACACTTTTCGTTACATTTTGATTTTGGCTACAGTATGTTGTCCGTGTTGAACGATTAACATAAAAATAACTGTTTTCGTCTGTGTTGTGTTTTGATGAAGCCGGAGTTAGGAAATTAAATTTTGACTCTCTTAAGAGGTTAACCATCACAGTGAAAAAATTCTTCTCAATGACTGCTTATAATATTATATATGTACTATACAAGATAGGAATAAAATATAGCCAACATATGTAACCAATCGAAACCATTTAGGAAACACCACACAAAATGCGAACCCGGCAGGCTTAATGTGGTTTCTTGTGCTTTCGCAGGGAACCAGGCTAACTCGCCTGCCTCGGTAATCCAATAAGGTCGTTCACTGACCGGCCTACAGGGCCGTAAGCTCATCATAGTGTAAGACACGGTGCACCATCTCCGTTGGACGAGAAAAGTGATGTAATTGCTCTAGTCACATTCGCATTTAAGGAGAGGACGACAGAACTAAATGTGAAGGACAGTGGAGAATTACCCAGCTCATTCTGAATACGAGTCTCGTAGGTTGGCCCCCATTACCTCCCTAGCTTGCACGGTAACCAGATACTAATAAATTAAGTAACACTCTTAAGTAATCATGGGAGGAATAATTGCGGTAATCCCCAAAAAAATAACATGAAAAATGGGGGGGGGGGGGGGGGAGGAAGGTGGGGAGATCGCAATAACACTTCAAGGGAAAAACAGGCAGATTGTCAGACGCAACAAAATCCACACTGTTTTTTCGATGCAGTGAGTAAAAAATGAGCAATTTGTATTGAAACCTGTTGCAAGTATATGATCATTTCTTAGCAACCTGGGGTATGAATGGTAAACGTTATGCTTACAGTCTAGTATCGGGAAGGGATACAGCGCCAACAATTGATCGAACGACACACTTGAAATGAAAAAAATGCTCTCTCACTGAGATAAATAAAATCTTAACACTGGAATTTGAACAGTCTTCTGCTTCGACTTACAAGCTAGTGGAACTACGCCAAAATCAGATAAAACAATGGGAACGAGGCATGCTTCTGACGGTAAGCAACCAAACACAAGCTGCTATATTCAATTTGCTGCATCATTAAACACGAATTGGAATCTGAGTGTTTCGATCTGTTTCCGTAACACAGGTAACGAGAAACAGCGCTCCAGTACTACCAACGTGATCAGACAGTTTTTATTGGACCAATGCGTGTTTCCCAGTCAGCGAAATATTTTAATTGTACGGTAATGTCTGTTGCTCAAAGAACGTCAATACTGAGAAATGCCTCTTCACAAAGAATTTGAATATTTCGATAAATGAAATTACTAACGTTGTTGATAACATGTGCTATATCTAGTTATTTCCAAAGAGAATACTTACCGTAAATACGCACCCAGAAACGCAATAATATCGCCAAAATGCTCAAAAAAGGCCTTATAAAACACCAAATAAATCAAGGTCCGTAGTAATACTTACATGATTAACTTTAAAACACATTTCAGAAAATATTTTCCAGAAAACTAATATGAACACAAAAAACATTTCGTTGTGTATGATGGTTAAAAGAAGGGCCAATATTACTGCACACATACATGCCAATATCATTGATTGTTCCAGCCTAACTTATCTCTTTAAGTCCAATAACAATTTTCGTCACTGTAAGTGTGTCATGGTGCTACTTTATTTTCAAACACTCGTTACTACACTGGATGTGAAGCTGGGATTACTTCTGAAACCCTAAACACCAAAGATTACCAAGATAACATTCCTTCAACGTCACTAAAACCAAGATATGATACGCTCATGCAGCACGTTACACCTATTTATGCTGCAGTCCAAGCACTAACGTACAAAAATAAATAATTATTTTGCAGAAGACAAATGAATGAACTAAGCCTAGAAAGCAAGGCCTTTTTACATCTCCTAGCATTTGAGGAGAAATCAAACCTCTACTACATTTCATTAAAATCCTAACTACACGAAAGAAACTGCAATGAAAGGTAACTTAAGAGACATTCAAAACAGAGTATGGTACGGAAACTAATGAAATCACATTGCGTTACGCGTGCGTCGGCTGAAGGGCCATATTAATCGTGCACGCCGATACGACTAAGACACTTCTTAAACATAGTCTAACTTGCCTGTTTCCCCGAAAACTAACCATGTCTTACGTAAGCACCCTCCAAGTTAAATGCACCCATATATTTTCCCAAACCAGTCAGTGAATAATCCTAACGTCGACAAATGTCTGTGATTATTGCGCCATAATAATAGCAAACTATGAAGCCACAAAACCAACTAACGAGTTCTAGTACTTAAAACAGCTAAAAACGACTGGACGGACAGCAAGGCAATAAATAGAAAAGTAAAAAATGGCCTCGAGCGCTTTTAGTAAACTAAATTACGTTTTCTGAGACACTGGAGATTTTTCTAATGATAAGAGAGAGTAGAATTCAGTTTCCGTGCAAGATCCTAACTGCGGTGCTTCCAAAATAGCTTTTAATCTAACTTCAGTCCCAAGAACGAAAATAAACAACTTCACTGATTACCTGATGGTCTTGCGACAAAATTAAGTTCCTTCCTAGAAACTAAATGCACTGCGTTTTTTGCAGTTACGTGTCAAACTGTTTTCACTAAGTCACGATCAGATATGACCCACGACCTCTTTTGTTAAATAATTTACATTTCACTGCACGTCTTCCACAATGATACTAGTGTCATTTGAAAATGGAACTTTTTTGAATTATTATTTTGTGGCTGATCGCTGATATATATCTAGAAAAGGGTCAAATTCAGAAAAGAAGTCAGCTCCACTTTGCAAACAGCTTGATAAGATTCAACTTTGTTCCCATTTGTTGACTCTAGTATTAGCACTTTTCAGTTGGCGATAAAACACGGCCATTAAGCCAGAGCCATTCAAAAACTGAAGGTTTCCCAGCAAACAAACCACAGCTGCATATTAAAGAGTTAATACAGAAGACAGAAAAACTAACAAGTTCAAAAGGAAAGAGACTGGAGTGAAAGACTAAATAACACTGTAATGAAAAGCATATGGAGTTGAGCTGGATATGCAGTACATGAAATAGTGATAAGAGAGAAAGCAATTTGCTGGATTTCGAGAGATAAATGCTGACTACGCTGGTCTAACAGATGGTGAGTGGAAGGCATTAGAAAACATACATGGGCATCTTGGATATATGGAGTTTTAGGCTTTAAAGAATGAGAAAGTCTAGTGGATTCCAAAAGGGTGCTGCTGTTGCTGATGGCGGAGTCATGTAGAAATTAGGTCCTACCCGGAATAGAATGATTCTCGCTGATTTTTCCTAAAATTTTGAAGAGGCCACCACCTTACCGTAGATATTGTCAAGCCTTTGGGGAGGATTATCTTGGTGATGGGTCCAGCTAAACTAAGAAAAGTGCACATCACACTTTTTTTATACTTATTATCTTTATTTTTAGTGGGCAGGTATTTTTCGAACCATCCTGATGCACAAACATTGTGTTGATTCTCTGTAAAATTGACAAAGACACATTTAACTATCACCTGCTTTGTAGGATACTGAATGAGCTATACCTACTATTGTACAATGAAAATATTGATGGAACTATGTTGACCCTCCTGTGATGGATTACAAAGTGTTCTATTCAGTGATAGCAAATCCCACCGATATGAAGACCTTCTAACAATTCTCAAGAGTCTGCTGCTGATCCAATCCCTAGTGTAGACAATGACAGCACATACTTTGAAAACTGGCTTCTCCATACACAAAAAGGATTTTCTTCAAAAGTAACTGGTGCTGGTTACTCAGATGAAATCCACCCACAAATGAATGTCTTAAGATTCTTAGGACTAGAAAAACACTGTTTCGATGGTGTGAGGATGATTCCCTAATGCAATAACTCAAGGCATTGTTTCATTCCACAAGACAATTAAAATGTTAAAAATACTTGCAGCAAAATTTGCTGACTTGCCTTCATGACTAACAACAAACCACTTCGGGTTTTGGATATAGGAACAAGGAATTTTTCACAACTTCTAATATGAATCTCTTAATGTATTAAATTGAAGATGTCAATGCATATTTATACTGGAAATACGATAAAACGACCAGCCACTTTTGAGCACTAAGCTAATGTTAGGTATTATCTGCTGACAGTAAACATATTAGTTCTGTTCGAAAAATATCCAACCTTTGACTGGGGGAAGAAAACAGTGGCTTACCTGGACCATTGGACACCTAACCACCCCAATGTAGTTCCCCTGGGACTTCACACACTACTCCCAGCAGTGCCACCATTGTTGGAAGCATGCCCAGAAAGGCTCTTTGATAGTGGTGTTTAGCTCAGCTGTCGTTGCTGCTATAATGTCCACTCGTCTGAAATTGGATTCATTTCAATGGCTTCCTAAGTTTGGGGAACAGCAAGAAGTCACAGGGAGTCATATCAGGAGAGTAAGGAGCCCATTGAAGCACAAGACTCTGGCTTTTCACCAAATATGTCTGAATCAAGTGCAAGGAATGTGCTGGAGCACTGTCATGATGGAGGCGCCAACTTCCTGCGGACAGCAAGTCTGTTCTCTTGCACCATACAACATCACGTAGGCGATGGAGGACATCCCTGTAGTATTTGTTGGTGATTGACAATTTGGTGCGTACTCATGGTGTACCACAATGAGGTAGCCAAAAAAGCAGTCAGCATCACTTTGGTATTATTGCACACTTGACAGGCCTTCTCTGGTCTTCACAAGGAACGCGTCCACTGTGATGTCTGAGATTTGTTTTCCAGGTCATATCCATACAGCCACGACATGTCACCAGTGATTATTGTGTTCATGAACCTGGAGTCACTGCTTGGGGAGTCCAACATGTCCTGTGAAACTTCAACATGAGGTTGCTTTTGCTCCACAGTCAGCAGCTCAGCACAAATTTCGCAACACTCTCTTTGTGGCCAAATTTTTTGTCACAAGGGAATTTGCCAAAAAAGTACCACCTGTTCCACAATTTTTCTGACAGTCACACAGCAGTTCTGCGCCACCACAGCAGTTACTTTGGCAATGACCTGGTCATTTCAGCATGACTGAAGCGTGACTCGCTCTCCACCAATGTGCCGCCATCTTTAAACCAGACGTATCACTCCTTAATTTGCATGATGCCCACAGCATAATCCCCGAAAGCCGTCTGAATCTTCCAAATGGTTTCCACCTGACACAAGCACTTCATACTACCTCACTCAACTACTACTTGCCATCAACTGACACTATTGAGAGAGAGTGTTTCACCACCAAAACAATCAACCAAGTTAAGAAATTTAAAAGGCGACTAAAAGCTGGGTTTTCTAGTGTGCTACTTACTACCACAATCCACACAGATCACAAAAGCTATCATAGAAACAGTGTATTTAATAACTATTTGAGGAGATCCATACATGTTGCCACATGGTCGGATATCTGATAAGTTTGAATGACACCACTGTTGACATCGTCAGCTGCACTACTGTCAGCTTAAACATACCCCCCTCAAGCAGTACATCCATGACAAAATTCTATAGTTACAACAGGCTCATAAATTTAAGCGGTAACTGATTCACAACAAATCATCTCTTCCATTGAACCTCACTTTAATTTTGACAATCAGTAACTGTTAATTGTGGCATCAGATACTAAATGCGATCCCTGTAGCTCTAAATTCTGGACACTTTCAAAACGGACAACTACATTAACAGTGAAGTTGAAGAGTTTACAGGAGAAAGCATCAGTTCTACACATTCCTGAAGTTATTATCTACTGTGTTGGCCCACATGCTGGAAATAAAGTTCAAGATAACTGATCTTGAAATGGATGTAGTTCCTTCACTTGCCTGTCTTACAGTGTGATGTAAACCATGTGAGGTGGCACACTGATTAAGGCACTGGAGGAATGGGATGAAACTCTCCACACAGCTGTACGTATGTGGATATGAGGGGCAATCAAAACATTTCCATTTGAAGTCCAGAATTGGTATGCCAATCAGCAAAAATTGCTGTGAGACAATCATCCCACAGAGGTTGAAGATACCCATTTGGTAAAACACCCTATCGCACTATGTGAAGAAGTCCATAATTGTATGCTGCAACATCCTCAACCAGTGGGAATTATACATCCTTCGAGGCCTTTTTTGAGGGGCCGAAGGTGTGATGATTGCATGGGGAGAGATCAGGACTAGAGATTGGCTGGTCAAGTGTCTCCCAATTGAGTTGGTGTAACCTCAGTATTACAACATCTGCAGTTGCATTACCATGAAGCAACGGGCACCCCTTGGCACACAATTTCACAATGGTGGTTTCCGATGGACATGCTGCTTCATACACAGACTTCATTTTCCAATGAATGTATACCGGTGTTTGTCCTTCAGCAGTCAAGAAAAGAATAATGATACAATGGTCCTTTTTGGACACATTTGGTAATAACGTCACCATAGTTCATGTTTCCGTATTTACTGCATGCACGTCAAAAAGACATGAATGTCACAGTAATACCTTAACTACATGCCGTTACTTATATATCCAAATTGGAGTCACACTACGTTGCATATACACTGCTGCAATGCTCTCAAACAGAAACATTTTGATGGTTCTTTATATTAAAAAATTTTCTTTGATTGTTTTCAGAAACTCAGGGTGATTTCTTAAACAAGACCACGATCAATTTCTCTCCTTAAACACACCTAATCTGAGGTTTACCTGAATCAGTATAACTTCATGACTAACATACATATAGTTGAATGTGGGAGGGAGCAAAATTTCTGGTTCACTGTTACCTGTGTAATATGGCAGCAAAAAATACAAATGTGCAGTATTGAGTTCAGTGTTACAGGTCTTTACACTTCCAATAGTCTGACTATGCAGCAGAGCCTATTGGCACTGTTTACTTGTTTACAGAACAAGCCTGTATACGAAAAGATGTTAAGCAGATGTGATCAGTGTTACAGCTATAGAAAACGGAGCACTTGTGACCTGGCAGTAATATGAGGCACAAAAATGAGAGTATCAGCTGTTCTGATTTTGAAGTAACACAAGGACTTTATGCCGAATATTTATTTTTTTAAATTTCACTTCATAACTACTGAAGTGCATGTACATTATGAAATAATGTTTTTAAATAAATAATAAAAAGATGCAATTTAAGAATACATAAAAGTATATTTATTTATTGGAGATGACATCTCAAAGGTGAGCATTTTTGTGCAACCACTCCTGCAGTCTCTTAAAATTGTACATGGTTTGAAGTAACATTTTAACAGGAATTTCAGCAATTGTTTCTTGGATCTTAACTTAGTTCGTCTGCTGTAGAAGGACGATTATGTTAAATTTTCCTGTTAAGGTACCTCCAAAAAAGAAATCGCACACTGACAGATCAGGGGAGCTATGAGACTACAGAACATCAAAGTTTACTGAACTTATGTGGTTACCAAACAATTGGTGTACAGCGACCACCAATATTCACGTTGTGCATGATGATCTGTCTAGCTAAAACCACACATTGTCAATAATTTGTGGAAACTTGTTTAACACAACAAAAGTTTTGAGCATTGCAGTGTACTAATTCAAAGTGACAAGTCACAAGACCACTCTTGTCCTCAAAAAACTAAGGTTTTTTCTGTGCCATATGTGATACAGCACACCACACACTATCTTTGTTGCTGTGCAATGGACGTTGCTGTAGTGGAGTGCAATTTTATTGTGCACAACAACAAAAATTTTATTTATTAAAAAAATCCATTAAGAGGGAAATGATTGTTTATCTTTTCAAGCATTCTTTCAAAGAATTGTTACTGCATTAGGTTATTGGTGGGTATCGTTCCTGGATGATCTGCAACATGTATAGTTGGTAATGTAAGTCCTGTACCAATATTCTTCAAACAGTTGTACTGTGCAACTGTAAAGACAATGTGTGGTGGCAGATTGGATAATGATAGTTTCTTCCAATAGCATCTTGAACAGCTTCAATATTGTCTGGTGTAAGAACAGTTTGCACACAGGTTGAGGTTTCTTTTTCATTCCTGAACCTGTTTCCTCAAAATGACAGGTCCAAGGGTTAAATGCATGCATTGACAGGAAGTGATTGCGGTGTCTTAATTCGAAGTGATGATGAAATGTGAGGTTTCCACACTGTCAGATTTTGTAAAAAGCTTTGATGGCAAAAACACACTGTGTACCATACCAAGCAGCCACATTAACTAAATGGCAAAACAGTATGAGCAGATTTGTGTGCGTTACTCAGTATTAACAGTCACGAAGAACTACCAACATAAAATTCAAATCCCATTTCTCCGAATCACCTAGTACAGGCCTGGAACGTGAGGTGCGATATGCTAGCAGGCTGGAGTATAGTGACTGTACAAGCAGTATGGTCATACTAACAAAATGTCTGGGACATGATATGGAAAGTAGCTTCACTCTGCCAACAATTTTCAGGTCTGCTTATCCACATTTTAATGTCTCCTGTACATATCAGATGTTTTCATGTTACCTTCACAGGAAGATGTTTGTGATCCAGACTTAGTAAACATTACTGGTATGTGTTAAACACAGATGCTTAATAGTCTACAAAGGTTGATTTTACTAAATGGGACCAAACTGCAGGAAACTCTCCTCAAAAGACTAAGGAGGACGAAAGATCATATGGATATATGGCCAGAAATGTGTTCTGTCTGAACTAGGGTTTTAGCTCCACGATCAAGAACGCAGTAATGCTGTCCATGACAGCAGCATGCTCACACATCAGTACTATGGGTCATCCACTTCATTGCTGATGCTGACTGACACAGGTGCGGATGCACGTACGGCAATGAGTGGACAACAGCACAACTGCACCAGCAAAGTATCCCTGCCAACAGCAATTGCACCATAAAGTGTTTTCAATGGTGATTCATCATTTATGTAAGACAGGCTTATATACAGGCATGGGTAACAACGAAAGACAAGTGTACCTGGTACATACACAGGCTTTGGAGGAACAGGTGTTGAATGCTGTAGAATGCGACCCTGGTCTCGGCGCCAAGCAGGTGGCCTGTCAACACCTGTCAGCATGAGGTAAGCCAGACAACCGAGTGCAACGTCCCCCATGATAAGCACGATTACCCATGCCATTTACTATACGTGCAGGCCTTATTACCTACGGACCTGCCTCTATGGTGATGGTTTGTCGCACAGGCCATCAGTGTTGCCAGGATTTCTATCATCTGTGCTATTCACAGAAGGTGATGGGCGATATCATCAACCTTCGTAACACCACCGGTGGGCTGTGGAGACTCCCCATGGTATGGTGGCAGCAAATCATCAGCACTGGTTCAGCCTCAATGCGTGGGCAGGAAATATTGGGAACCACCTCTTGAAACCAGTCATCCTTCCACAAGGCCTCAAAGGTAAGGCACATCTGCACTTCCTGCGAGTTATCCTGCCTGCCTGCTGGAAGAAGTGTTTTTGATTATATGAAGTGTAATATGGCTACTATACATTGGTACTCCAACTCACATGTGAATTTCTATCCAGTGGCATCTTGATGACACCTATCCCAGCTTATGGACAGGATAAGTCGGTCCTGTTACATGGCCTGTCTGGTCTCTGGACTGCAACCTTTTAGATTTATACCTGTGGGGCCACCTGAAAAAAGTTGTGCATGCACAACCCATACCTGATCTGCAGGCACTACAACAACACATTCCTATTGCCTGTGATGCCATTTGGTTATAGGTTGTCACATTTGAACATCGTCCTCAGTTGCTGCTGTGTCTTGTTCAGGCATGCTTCGAGGCCCGAGGATCACTTCAAATACTAATGGCAGTATCGTCACAGAATTTTGTGCACTGCACTGTACTGGACAGTCCTGATGAATTAATAAATATACCACACAGCATAAATACCACACATTTTGAGCCTTATGTCAATACGACTTTTGTTCTCCTGATCTTATCAGGGATAATTTCCTGCAGTTTGTCCCCAGTTAGCACAGTCTCCCTGTATAGTAGTTACCAATATGGACTTGCACATTCATACTGCAAAAAGTTGGAAGAAAGAGGAAGTTAAAATTATTTTTCCTGAGGGCATACAGCTTTACTTGTGGTTTAACTGTGAATAGCTCCTTTCGGGTAAAATATTCCGGAGTAATACAGTCCCCCATTTCGGTCGCGAAGCAGCAACTACTCAGAAGGAAGTCGTCATCAAAAACACAAAACCGTTTTATAGGTCGGAGAGGGCAAAATTAGATCACTTAACACCAGAACGCCTGGCAGAGGTAAACTGACGATGTTTTTATTTTGAGATGTGAATTCCTTCGTTGTTTAAAAAGCCATGTTTTTGTGATTTCATTACTTTTAACACCTGTTTTACAGGTGGTTTAATTTGCATTAATCATTTTGCATTGTAACTGAAAATTTTTAAAACAATTATATATTTACCATTGGTTCCCAACGGCAGTAAATTGACCGCTTCTAAAAAAAAAAAAAAAAAAAAAAAAAAAAATCATTTTACCTGGTTTATTTGGCACTTTTGTTAACCAACAATGACGAACTTCGTACAATGTTGTGTTTAATAGTTTTTGTGCACATGTGTGGTCACTAATAGTTCGACTTGTAACTGTAATGGAATGCTATCACATCCACGGCCTTTCTGAAGTGATAAAATGAGGTGCTGGCTCCTCACACAGTCATAAGTCAGATATATTGTAAATGGTTTTCCTTATCTGAGAAAAGATGAAATGAGATCTGTGAATACCAGCCAGGATAATCATATTACACCATGTCTCATGGAACCTTCCTTAAGGGGGGGGGGGGCGAAATTACACAATTTCTTCACTTCTCTCAAGTTGACAACATATCTGAAAAAGAAAGAATATAAGCATTGTTGGCACTTAGAACGGGACTAGAAGGGAAGTGCCACCACTTGTGAGAAAAGGACACAATGTACTTCATTCAAGTATTGTTTACAAGACTGGTGACATTACTCATTTACTTATTCTTAGTTCAATGCACTCTAGATATTGTCAATTTTTATAACACCACCAAAATCGGCACAGAAGTGGTAGACCAAATGTCATACAAATATAGTGTAGAAGCCAGTATGAGGTGGTGACTCATACCTGTTTTCTATTGCATTCTAGATACGGCTATGATTAATGCCCACACTTGTACAAGTTTATTACTGGCTCTACCATCTCTCAATGATCTTTTATTATGAAAGGTGTAGAAGAATTAGTGGCATTAATCTAGAATCCTCACCTCCCAGCACTTTCATACTCCATCCATATTTGCTGCCAACATCTAAACGTGCTAAACAAAAAACTTAACAAGTTGGATTGAACAAGAAAAATAAAATTTACAGATAATTGTTTCACACATGAAAAATTTGCATGTGGTTCATGTCTAAGTGAATGTATATGAAAAATAGTTAAGTTGGGGTTCTCTGAGCATACAGAGTTCTTCATAGATGTGTCTAGTACAACACTACTAATTTTCTAATGTATAGAAGTATAATTAGAGAATAGCTAAGCAATTCTATAACAATTGTAACCTATTGTCATATAATGTGAAACAAAAACACTGAAAATGTATATATATAAAGATGAGGTGACTTACCGAACGAAAGCGCTGGCAGGTCGATAGACACACAAACAAACACAAACATACACACAAAATTCAAGCTTTTGCAACAAACTGTTGCCTCATCAGGAAAGAGGGAAGGAGAGGGGAAGACGAAAGGAAGTGGGTTTTAAGGGAGAGGGTAAGGAGTCATTCCAATCCCGGGAGCAGAAAGACTTACCTTAGGGGGAAAAAGGACAGGTATACACTCGCACACACGCACATATCCATCCACACATACAGACACAAGCAGACATGTCTGAGGCAACAGTTTGTTGCGAAAGCTTGAATTTTGTGTGTATGTTTGTTTGTTTGTGTGTCTATCGACCTGCCAGCGCTTTCGTTCGGTAAGTCACCTCATCTTTTTTATATATAATTTTCCCCACGTGGAATGTTTCCTTCTATTATATTGAAAATGTATATAGTGTCACTTAATTTTTTGTTGTGTACCATAAAAATAAAATTTAGCGGTTTAAAGTAAAAATGTGCCCACATAATTACTACACACAGAAAAAAGAAATAAAAGCAATGTTAAAGGCAATAGCGGACAATTGACCTCTGCTGGGCATTCTAGGGGAGAGTTCAAAGTTGAGCTTGTGCTACCAAGGTAGGTAGGTTAGAGAATCTGAAAAGAGAACCAGACATGCTGAAGTTCGATATCATGGAAATTAGAATGTGCAGTGGAAGGAAGAACAAATATTTGGTCATGTAAGTACACCAAATAGGATTACTGGCTGAGTAGGTCTAATAACGAGTAAGATTATGAGAGTGGTTAGGTACTATGAACAGCACAGTTAACAACATAATCATAGCAAAGATACACACAAAACCAACTACCACCACAGCAGAGCAAGTGTGTGCACCACTTAGGTTCGCATATGAAGATATTGTGAAAATTTATGAGAAAAAAAATTATTTAGATCATTAAGGGATAGGGGACTGTAATACAATAGCAGGAAAAAAAGAAAGAAAAACAGTGGGAGAAGATGTACTAGGGGGAAGAAATGAAAGAAAAATGTTCTTGGTAGAATTTTGCACAGGGTACAATTTAATGATTGCCAACACTTTGTTCCAGTATTATGAAAGGGTGTTAAACATATGGGAAAGGCCGGATACACCAGAAGGTTTCAGATGGATTATATAATGGTTTAATGGAGAGACCCAAAACTAAATTTTAGACAGAATCTTTTGCTTGAACAATGTGGTAACCAACATTTTCGTCAAAGGTGAATTAAAAGTTGAAATAGGTTTGTACCTAACACCCTGCATCTACTCAATTTTTTTGTTTTGTTTCTGCTTCACGTTATTCTTAGTCAAACCACAAAATTCTTTGTTGCAGTGAACAATGTTGTATGTGGAGGCAAGATGGGGTGATGCACTGAATGTTGTGTTAATAACTGGTGTGCAAAAGCACGTGAATAAGGGAGGGAAACATAAGTTAATATTTCTGAGTGTAAAGACCATAAATGCAAGGCACCGAGGGATAGTGGACATCCTTATAAACAACCAGAAAATGAAAAAAGAACACCACAGATTCGACTTTCCAGCCGAGCGAAAATTTACTGACACTGTTGAGGACATATACAATAAACAATCACATCGACAGAGCCATATGCATCTGAGTACAGTCAACAGGGCATACAAAATGTCAGCACTAGTGTCCTGTATACCCGCTTTTGCAGCAACACAGGCTGCAATTCTCCCATCAAGATGATGTAGAAGTGACGAATGTAGTCTTGCAGAATGGCATGGCATGAAATTTCCACCTGGTATCTTCAATGGGCCAAATTTCCTTCAGTCTTGCAGACCACGCAAGATGACATTTCATCTAGCCCTAAACATGCTCAACGGGGGACAGATCCGTGGCTCACACTGGGCAGGTACACCTTGGAGAGCAGTTGGGGGCATGGTACACGTGGATGTTAATTATCATGTTGGTAAAGCACACCGCCTTTTTGGTGCATGTATTGCAGCATGATGGTTTGAATCATGTTTTGAATGTATTGTGCACTGTTCAATGATATGTCTATGATCACCAGAAGAGGATGGCTATTGCAAGATATGGTTATCCAAGTCTCCAGTCATGCTTCCATGAGAACCAATCACGGCACCACAGGAGGCAGACTGCCCAATGTTGGGCCGTAAGCAGATCCTAATGTTACACAGGATCATAGTGGTTGCCATTGGTTCACACTGATACCCCCAGAGCAACAGTATCACTAATTTGTTGTGAAATAGCAGTGCAGTCCATTATGGCATTTTGTAGGATGTGACACTCTTGGCTTGTATCTGTGCAGCACCAGCGTGCAAACCCCAGCTGATGGCCATGTGCATCTTCTACTGACCACTGACAACATCAATGCACTATGGTGACCTCTCACCCAAGGTGTAGCACAGTTCTACTGTTGGACCACATAGCCTGCCACAGATGCACTACTGTACACCCACACTCAAACGCTGTAAATTGCACAAGTGGTTCATTTCCACACCTTCGCAGCATACTATCAATGTTGCAGACACAGACAGAGCTCTGTATGGCACACCAAACTCGCTGCTACTGGCTCTGGAGATGAACACCTACTGCGAAACTTCCAACATTCCACAGCTAATAACACAGTTTCTTGGTTTTGGTTTGTCTGCAGCACCAGGTGTTTGATCACTGCATCAATTGCCTTCTCATAGTGTTCCGTACAAGTATGGCATGCCTTTGTCACTTGCTTCCAGGTGTTTTTTTTATTATTATTATTTTGTAGTAGTGTACATTGACGAGAAATTGACCTGTTCCTGGAATACTGGTTACTCACGTAACCACAAAGGCAGACCCATTAAATACTTGTAGAGTTCTGAAATAGTAATGTAACAAGTAGTCAAAAGGGGGAATGTTTTGAATGTAAATCCTATTTTTTCAAATGACTTTTGTTCGAGTGTAAGTATAAACATAGCAAATTCTGACAGATGTTCTACATATTGGGAATGGAATTTCGTTCTTTTATAGGAAAGAATGTGCCAATGTCAATTTTCAGGCAGACATTTATTGGCAAATAATAAGCAGCAGATCTTTCAGAGTTTTAAGCACTGCATTATGCCAAGCATAAACAATTTTTCAGTGCACTGAGAAGGCTGATGTGGAGAGAACAGAAGAGTGTCTTGTCACCATTTTTCACTTACAAGTCATTTTCCTTTAGAATTTCATAAGGTTGAGTTTGTTTTAAGACACTACACCTATGTTTTTCATAATGTACCTCAAACAAAGGGCAAATTTTGATCTACAAATTAAAGAGCAATATCTTCCTCAAAGATAAAGGAAAAAAGCATTCCAGCAGCCCTCACAGAATACTGGATTATGACAGAGACTTAGTGAAGGAACACACTGAATCATTTCCAAAGCAAGAAAGCCACTACTCCAGCTGGAAAGTGTTAGCTGGTACTTAAGTTCTGATCTGGGCACACAAAAAATGTATGTATTTTTTTCACAAAAGAAGTGCCCTGAACTAAATATTAGTGAAAATATTTGCAGAGATATTTTCAAAAGTGATTTTAAATTAAAATTTGGTGCTCCAAGGTTGGACACATGTTCATAGCATGACAATATTTTATGCAGATGGTAAGTGTAGGTTCTGCCACAGGAATTTTAACAAGCTGAAACTCAAAGTGCAGTTCACAACACAAGGACTGAAGCAGCATACAAAACACTTGCTGTTGAAACTGGAAAAAGTAAAACAACACAGATAATAATGTAACTGTGTGTCTATCTTCAGCAGGTTCTCTTCTGATCACAGTCTAATCATTCTTCTGTATTTTATAAATGGCAGTACTTCTGCTGGTAATTGTAATACTACCAGAAACACTGCCTTCACATGTTTTTGGCATGAAACCATTGCCAGCAGAGATGCAGCAGATACAGCTCCAGGCATTCTGAGGTATATATTTAACACATTTCAGTTTGCTCAGTGATGGTGAGGTTTGGAATCTGATGATCTGGTTTGGGGAGAACAAATGGAGGATGGATTTCCTTTTTCAAAATTTGATCATACTTACAACGTTGTTTGTGTGAAGAACTGCAGAACATTTCCAGCAGTGGATATGGGCTTATTATAATTTGTTGGTTATAAAATGCAAAATGCAACTAAACAAACTGTAAGAAGATAGGAAATTATGGAGATGGGAGCTCGGTAACTTACATATAACACACAAGTTGCTAAATTTAACTGACGTACGGAGAACACAAATAGCAAATGAAGTAGTCAAAAAGGAAACATACACATCTAAAGAATTAGACAGTCAGAAGATGTAAATTGACAAAGTGGGGATTGCTACAGCTGAAATGCCAAGCTGTAGAATCATGCATGACTATAGAAAACATAGATGATGCCTATAGAAGAAATTAGGCACACCTTTGGAAAAGAGAGAGGAACCTGTGTGAATATTAAGGGCTCAGATGGGAAGCCAGGGCTACTAAAAAAATGGAAGTTATGGCTGAAAAGTGAATATCAGAAAGTGGGGAAGATGGAGTAAACGAATGGGAGATGACATAGTAGAGAACTGAAAGGCTTAAGTCAAAACACAGCACTTTGAGCTCCTAGCATTCCTTTGGAATTATTGAGATACTTAGGAGAACTAACCAGGCCAAAACTATCACATCTGGTATGCCAGATATAGAGCTATTGATGACTGACATACACTCTTTGAAATGGAAGCCAGCAGGGACAAAATGCAAGGAGTGAAAGGTTATCTACAACTTTTGCAGAAATCAGACAGCCATTTTAAGCACCTACAGGAAAGGGAAGAAGACGCTAAAAAGAAGGCCAGACAGAGTTTTAACCTATCACCAACATCATTTCATCTGTACACTGAGCAAGCTGCAAAGGAAAACAAGGAGAAATTTGGAATGAGAATTAACATCCAGGAAGAGACAAAAATACTTCGGGGGTTTTGCCAATGACACAGTAAATCTATCAAAGCTATAAAAATATTTGGGAGCAGTTGAATGGACTGGATCTGCCCCAATAGCTGAGGGATCAGTGTGATGGATTGTCGTCCTACGGGCCCAGGTTCAATTCCCGGCTGGGTCGGGGAATTTTCTCTGCTCAGGGACTGGGTGTTGTGTTGTCTTCATCATCATTTCATCCCCATCTGGCGTGCAGATCGCCCAATGAGGCATCAAATGTAATAAGACCTGCACCACGACGGCTGTACCAGCCCCGCCAGGGGCCTTCCAGCCAATGACGCCAAACGCTCATTTCCATTTCCAATGAACTGGATAGTACCTTGAAAAGATGTTACAAGATGAACAACAAAAATAAAATGTGGTGATGGATTGTAGTCAAATTAAATCAGGCAGTGCAGAGGTTATTACATTAGGAAATGAGGGGGTTAGATTACAGGATGAGAGCTATTGATTTTGCTATTTGGGCAGCAAAGGCAATGACAGTAGCCGATAGATAGTAGAAACGCAGACTGGAAATAACAAATTGTTTCTGAGAAATGGAAATTGTTGAACAAGAACATAAACTTTGTGATCAGATCTTTTCAGAAGTAATTTGTCTGGAAGGTAGCTTTGGCCTGTTCAAAATCCTGTGACAAAATTTGATTGAGGTCTGAAGCAGATAAGGATATTTATGCTTTTCCATCTCTTCTCTACTGCACCCTCCCGTGAGATGCGCACAGTGAGTGGGGACTCAACACGTACGCGTGTGAATAGAATGGCAAAGGATCCCTGTAAGACCTCCTGCCTCCCCAGTTCGACAACACCCTCAGTGTCACCCACACACCTTTGTTGGGCTCTTTAAAAATTTCCCTGTACAGACACCCATCTGCCAATACCCATGTGTCGGCAGGATAGGCAACACTTTTGATACCCCTCGGTTTTTGCATGTGAGCAGCAGGCACTAGTTGTGAAGGCTTCTCTATCCCGCAGGCACCTAGGTATCTGTAGGTAGGTGTGTCTACACAGGGACATATCTGTATGACCAAAAATTGTGCATGGACGATAGAGTGCGTTACCAAACTGGGGTCTTGGAGAGATCTTTTGCCATTTCATTCATGAGTGTATCACTGTTGCACTGCCCCATGCACATGCCACAGGACAGTGTGAAAAGTCATAAACACCCTTTTCTGCTTCAGATAATGTTCAAATTTCGTTGAATGGCTATGAATGGTCCCTAGTGGTTCCACCACGTATATCAAAACAAAACTTGTGGTCTGACTATACTCCAAAGGGGTGTGATCACATTCACTAGGACTGCAGTCTATGACGTCCTTAGAGATGGGTTGAAATGTCTGGGTTGTCAACACTATGATGATGATATGATGATTTTATGTGAGGAGTGCTAAACATCATGGTCAACAATGCCCTGAAGAAAATTCAGCAGGCCAATCTCATGGGTGGGGATGAGGGCTGTCCACACATACAGAGGAGTTTATAATGCATTAAAATCAGCTTCCCATGCACACCAATTTAGGGCTGAGGCCTGACAGTTCACAAAATATCACCATTATTTCAACACTGGAATTAGTATCAGCAAGGCTGGTGTGCAGATCTTCATCGAGACTAGGGCTGCCCTGAAGTCAGTATATAAGACACGTTGCCAAAATATGCTGAAATGAAAGTGGTACATCACATACCTCGTCACAGAGCTGTGGAGCCTCCCACCGGAGAAGGAAGCCATGTGTTACAGGGCTATGACTGATGCGCAGCTTGGTAAGCAGAACCTCTTTCCAGCAGTGAAACTGACACAAAGTCTGCTGAGCCCGAGTAGTCGATTTGAGCAACCGCATTTTCTTTTCAGTCATCTTCAATCATTTAGCCTCCCACTGACATATGATACGTCTTTCAGAAAATGAGATAACAACGTGCAACACGATGGGACACTGATGGACAACACCATCTCAATATGCTTCCTTCGCTGTTTTTTTCAGCCACAACATTTCCCTGTATCCTGACGTGACTAGGTACCCAGTGAAATATCACCTCCTTGCCATGGAATTGCAGCTGCTGTAAGGAGTTATGGATGAGCTGAATCAACTGGTCTAATGGGTACATTTGGTGAAGTCCTCGTAGTGCACTATGCGAGTCGGGACAAGAAACATATGGCGATGTCTGTGAATCACACTTAGAAAACCCTATCAGGAAAACAGCGAAACAACCAAGGACATTCTCTTGCTGGGATCCTGCTCTATAAACAACGATGAAACTGTGGTATGTACTCAAAATGGAAGAAAACAAAGTTGTAAAAATGTAATCTGGAGTACAAGTTTTCTTGCACTGCATCAAGCTTAAAATCACTTTGGGCCTCTGAAGACACCAATGCAGCAACACGTTCCATCCCTGGCTGTGTATTCAGAGGTCTGATAGATCCAGATCCCTGAGACAGACAGCGGCACGTATCCTTAATAGCTTGGTCACATGGGGCTGATTTCTTAACAGCCATTCAAACTTGTGTTCAATCACTGCATTAAATGCCAATGACTGTGTGATGCTGAAATTTTCAGTGCCTGTCGAGCCAAAAGGATATGTCACCGAATACAGAGCAGTGGTGTACCAGCCTCAGCGCGTGCGCACACTGAAGTGGGCTGGTCCGAAAGACTGTAGTCAATATCCGAATGCCCTCATGGTGGAAAGCATCCAACATCTTGAGGTAGGAAATACAGGCTGAGCCATAGACCACGCTGTTATAATCTAAATATGATCAAATAAATGCCCTACAAAACTGCAGGAGGCGGGACCTGTCAGCTCCACATTATTTTCCGCTAAGCCATTTCAAAATATTCAATGACTAGAAGCCCTTCGTTAGTAGGTATTTCAGGTGTGGGAGCCAAGTTAATTTCGAGTCAAATAACAAACCCAAAAAGCGCACAGTTTCCTGAAAACACAAAATATTGTCCCCCATTGTGTGCATTGGTTGGTTAAACTTCAACAAGCATGGTTAAAATTGGCAAATGTAATCTCTGATGAGAGCCAAAAACCAGTGTCTTGGCCCGGGTTTCCGGCATCCTAAAGGTCCGCGTTAGCTGCCTCATCATCTATGTAAGATTGGAGGAAGAGCAGAACATTGCCAAGTCATCCACAAACAAAGAGAATTTGACCGGGCTCCTGATTGCAGAGGAAATGCCACTGATAGCAATGGCAAACAATGTGACAGTATACTGCCTCGGGGGATCCCATTCTCTTGAACATAGCAGTCAGACAAGGCATCACCAATGCGATATTGAAGGTGCCAGTCCTCAAGGAAGAGGTGGCAGATGCTCCATGTAGGCCCCATTCATGAAGTTGGTGAAGGATGGTGTACCTCCAAGCAGTGTCATATGCTTTTTCAAGGTCAAAAAACAAACCAACCAAATTGTTTTGGCACAAGGAGGACTCCTGTATCACCGTCTCCAGTACAATTAAATTGTCAAGGGTGGAACGGTAGTGCCTGAAACTGCACTGGGAGTGGCTCAGATGACCTCGGGATTTGAGCAGCCAGACAAGGCAGCGGTTGATCATGCTTTCAAGAGTCTTACCCATACAACTGGTAAGGGCGACATTCCGATAACTGTTAGGGGTGCTATGGCCCTTGCCTGGTTTCCAGAATGCAATTAATATTGCCTCCTTCAAAGTTGTGGGGTACTGTCAATCAAATCAGTTCTGATTGAAACAAGAGAGGAGCTGCCCCACTTCAGGGCACAGATGATGGAGCACGACATAATGAATCTCATCAGGTCCTGGAGCAGTGTCTCTGAATGCAGACAGAGCTGATTCCAGTTCCCAAATGGAGAATGAAAGATTGTAGACTTCCTTATTACACGACAAGAAATGGAGCTTCCCCATTTCCGCAGTCCTATGGAAAACCTGAACTGCAGAAGCTTGTCTGGATGGCTAAGTGACTATAAAAAAAATGTTCTGCTACGACATTAGCCATGTCTTTAGGTATGTCCACCAAGACCTCATTTCTCGGCGAGCCTGTAACGGCATGTTTACTGCCCTTGCCTGAAATCTGCATTATTGATCTCCAAACTTCTGCAATGGCAGTGGATCGATTAATGGAAGTAGCAAATTCCTTTCAGAAAATCCATCTTCCATCCTTTTATCATGCGCCTCGCATGTGCTCTTGCAGATCTGAAGGCATGAAAGTTTTCTGTAGTGGGATAGTGTTTTAAGTTCCATAGAGCTGTTCATCTGGCTCTAATTGCCAATTGACAGTTGTCATTTCACTGAAGTACAGGTCATCATCTGAGCTGGTTGCTAAACTGGGAATGGACTCTGCGGCAGTCGGCCGTCCGTTGGATCTCACAGTTAATGTGGGCCACCATCTCCTGTGCACAATCTTTTTGTTCAGAAATAGCCTGTCAACTGTACAGCAACCAATTTGCTCTTTGAATCATCCATCTTCATGGTCTCCTGTCGACCACTGTACAGGTTGGCAGACGATCCACACTGGGAAGTGGTCATTAAAATGTAAATCTGTAGCCACTTCCCAATGAACCCAGTTTGCAATAGCTGGGGAGCAAAAACAGAGGTCAATGGCTGAAAAAAGACTCTGTAGCTGTGGAAAAGTGTGTCATCTGACCCATGTTTAAAAGGCCGATATTCTCAGAATGGATGAGTTGCTAGATAATACAACTCCTGGAGCTAGTGACAGCAGAGCCCCACAGCACATTGTGTGCACTGAAGTCCTCAACAAGGAGGAACGGGCATGGCAAGTTCAGTCAGTGCGTCTGCATCCAAGGATCATGAGGTGGAAGAAATAAAGTACACACTGTGATATTAATTGGTGCTATGACTTTCATGGCAACTGATTGCACGGCCATGTTAGTAGGGACACGAGAGTGTGGCATCTGTCATCAATGAAAACAAAATGAGTTTCTTGCAAGCAGATGCAGAATGATTTCTCCTGAATCAGGAGCTATAATTCTGCCAGAAGTGATCAGTATCCATTTAAATTCCATTTCAACACAGAAGTCCCTTGGGGAGCACTGTTTAGCGATGGTTAGTCCCATCTTTCTCTCTCAGAAGTGGTGATTTACCCAGGAAGTCAGGGGGAACGCTAGCCTGTGCCTGGCTCTCCGGTTCCTCCAACTGAAAAACCTTATCTTCAAGAGTAGAGTCCCCATCTGAGACAGAGAGAGCTCACCGATCTCAAGGTTTAACTGCCATTTTATTTGACTTTGAACCAATGTTTGAAGGATGTTTTTCCTTATTTATGGGAGGAGTTGGTTGCCTGGGTTGAGGGGACAACTTAGTAGGCTTCCGATGGCGTGCAGCGGTAAGTGGCTAAGGTTGTAAGCCCACTGCCGATGGCTTCCGAATGATTTTTGGTTCAAGTGTAGTTTTCCCCCTACATACACCGGCAAGTGCATGTGCTCGTATGTGACTCTGTTGTCTGAGTGTGTGTGGAGGCATCACACTTTGCAATTGGTTTCTTAAGGGCTGGTGCAAAAGAAGTAGTCAAAACCAGAGATTGTATAGCTTTGAAAGCTTATTTAGCTTCACTATAGGGTATGCGTCTTGTGACTTTCAACTCCCGAGTTTTCCTTTCCTGGTCATAAACCTCATCCTTTCTGCTCCACACTGGGTAGTCCCCAGAACAGTTTAAGCATTTTGGAGGAAATAGATGTGCTAAGCCTCCACAATTTCCACACACAGCCCTCCCATTACATCCCACAGTGACATGCCCAAATCTTTGAAACCTGAAGCATCGCATTGTGTTAGGAACAAATGGAGAAACCGTAAAAAAGATATAGCCCACAAGGATGTGTTCAGGTAATTCTGGAGCACTGAACGTTACAATAAATGTTCTATACTTTTCCAATGTGGCATCGACTTTCCTCGTATAATTCTGCACTTCGGTGATGCCCATATTTTTCCATTCTTAAAGTAACTCCACAGGGTCCATCGCCATTATATCGGAGCAGGTAATCACACCTTTGCAAAAGGTGTTATGCAATTCAGCCTTGACTGGGTACTCACCTGCGGCCTTGTAGCCCAGAAGCTTTGATACTTGGTTTGAATTACCAGTTTCACCTAGAAATGTTTCAGTACAGAGTCATTTGACACTTTTTAGGGACTACCAATGTTCTCAAATGCCTTGTGAATATAGAAAGGGGAGACCTTCTCAAAGGTTCAATTTGTTTTCTCCAAGACATAGAAAATTCCACTGCTGCGACTTATGATGGTCACGAGGACTGGAGTTGCTTACCAGCCCCCAGCTTAGGAACCTGGAGTCGCCAAGCCCACAACCTGCAAACAAATGCTAAGCTGCTGGACGGTGTCTAAGATTGTCAAGGATGCCATCCTATTGCACACTGCACAGCAAATTGCCACTTTCAACTGCAAAAATCTTTGAAAATGAATACTAGATACAAAACGGTGGTTTCATTCATTACCTTTATGACACCTTTCATGTCAGTTCTGATCAACGGTGAGGCCAAAATGTTTTCCTTGGGCACCTATAAGAAAACTGCATGATTTCAATGTTGAGAATCAGATTCTGACCTGCATCACAGAGTTGACAATAGAAGAAGGTGAGATGTGGGTAAGGGGAGGTATGACATGTCCATGGTGGTATTGAGCAAAACTGGTGAAATGTGGTGCCTACCAACGACAACATCTGACATGAAAGAGGATACGATTATCAGAGTCTAAACTGTACAAACCTTATACCAAGCTGGGAAACTATCACAACTTAGAATAGTGGCAGAGAGATACAGACTTGACATCCTGGGCATAAGCTAAGTGAGATGGAATGAATTTGGAGAAATGAAGTCCTTGAGTGTGCATACATTTCCATATTCTGGAAAGCCAAATAGTGATAAGACATGTGAAGGGAGTGTGATTGCTCGTAAGTAAATAATGAGGAACAGCTTGATAAACAGGATGCCTGTAGCTTTAAGAATTCTCCTGGAAGATTCTAGGGAAGATTGAGAAACATCTCAGTAGTGCAATGTTATGCACCAACTAAAGCCGCTAGTGAAGAAGTTAAAAGCCAACTTCCATGTGGAAATCTGGGAAACAATCCAGAACACTAGTAGGAAAAATATTTTATTTATGATGGGTGATTTTAATGCAAAGATGTGCACATGTAATCTTGGACTGGGGCAAGTGAAGAGAGAACCTGGAGTGTGCAACATGAATAATAACGGAGAATTTCGTGGATTTCTGAGCCAGTAACGATTCAATTGCTGGTGGCACATAAATAGTGTCATAAAATATCTTGGGTGTCTCCAACTCTTCACACTCAGAATCAAACTGACCATCTAGCTTTTAGCAGAAAGTGGAGAACATCCCTCAGATATGAGAAACTGAAGGGGAGTATTCATAGGTCGTGATTGCCATCTTTTAGCTGTGTATGTTCACATCAAGACAGCCGCTAAGAGAAAACTTTTCCACACTCAAAAGAAGAGATTTTATGTTGGAAAGCCAGAAAAATGAAAGTAGCAGCCACGAGTTCAAACCACAACTGCAAAACCAGTTTGACATCAGATGAAGGAGACACACTGATGAACACTGGAGAATGTGAAAAAATCCCTTATAGGCACAGCTGCAAAAATGGTTGGATTTATGAAACCAAGAAGAAAGGAATGGATATCAGAAATAACCCATAATTGTGTCAAACAACAGACAGAAGTAAAACTAAAATTGAAAAGCAGCAAGACACAGCTCCAGAATTACAGGAGGAATATAAAGCTTAAGATATGGGGGCGAAAAAGTGTGTGGGTCTCTGAACTGGCTGTGAAGGCCGAGATGGCAGCTGGTGTCAGCAACATGAAGAGGCTCTACAACGTCACAAGGACTCTCATCAAAAAGAAAGTTGACTTTTAAGGAGCAAACAGAGGCATCTCCTTACCAACAATGACATACAGTTTTCAGGATGGCATGAGCACTTAAATGGAGGTGGAGAATAGAGATGATGAGGGAGAGTCTGAACAAGAAGGAGAACCCGAAGATGAAGGTGATTGTGAAATGGTAGAAAATATGATTAGTTCAGGACCACCTTCAAAGGAAGAAATCAAAAAAACAATCAAGCAGCTGAAAAATGGTAAGGTCCCAGTGGCAGATAACCTGAAACGTGCACCGATCCTGCGCAGCCTGCATGGGACTGTAGTCTTGACTGCCAGGCAAGCCTCGGCTTGTGCTACCTGGTCAGCTAGCCAAGCTGCACCGGGGCCCACTGGGCAGTGTGGTGGCCTGCCAGAACCTGAGTCTGCCCAGAGCCCCATGTGCCTCAGCTACTCATCAATTCACGTGCCTGCAAGGCATCACATTGTTGCGGGCACAAAACGAAACCTCTGTGGCCAGTTTGCAAGCACTTTTTTAATTTGTACAGTATTTAATGACACACTACTTCACCTCCAGTCTTATATTAAAATAACTGATGGCTCTAACATCAGCAACAAGATGGTTACTTAAATCTGCACCATAGCTAGTAATTATTAAATCAACTTATTGTGTAGGTACATGTGACAAACACCTGTACCTTACGATGCAGTGAAAATGGTTAGTTTTATTAATGGTCATCCTATTAATTAGTGAATTTCTGCAGCAATAACCTAAGTATTTAAAAGTTTTTATTGACTGACACAGACGTAAGATGGTTGTGTCACAGAAGACCTGTTCTTGTATTGTATAACGTTTATCTTTGTCTCCCCACCTACGCCATTCCCAAGGCAAAGTCTGTAGCTTATTTCACAGATATTTTGTTAAAAAATTGACAGCTGAAATTTATTACTTCACGGACCAAACAGAATCCTGTGGAATGTGCAATACCATACAAATCGTTCAATAAAAAAGTTTCAGTTCAGGAAATCTGTCTAAACTCCTATCGAACTGAGTGCTTTGATACCTTTCACGATTTCCTAGTAGAAATTCATCTTACGTGGAATGAAAACGTGAAGAGTAAAGTTAAGGAACATTTGAAGGGATTTCAATAAATTTCAAACACAATTTCCCTGTTTCATCTGGTAATAACAACTGGATCTGCAGTCAGTTGGAATTGCTGGAATCCAAATGAAATGTAAACCGTAATGAACAGCTAGTTACAAAAAAATAAATCATCGTCACCGATAAGTTTCTCGTTAAGCTTAAAGACAGAGTTTTCAATGCTATCACATAAAGTGACAATAAGTTTATTACCTGTCTTGTCCATATATACATGTGAAATAGCTTTTCCTTCTTACAGGTATATAAGAAATAAATTCAGGAAGAAACTCCCAGTAAAAGCAATCTGAGACTGTCTTTATCTTCTCTAGTTACTGATTTCAAAGTTATATCACATGCAAAGCAGGCTGATCCTCCTCAACGAATTCCAAGGAAGGGTTGTGTCAGTCAATTCCACAACAAAAACTTTTGGACTAACAGAAAAGTGTACAATACTTTAATATTGCATACTAGACGTACTCCTGGTCCAAAAGCTTCCTCAGTCCTCCTGATGTGGTACATGCAAAATGTAAAGCATTGGGCTATTAAACCACTGATAAATACGTAAAATTGCAACCAGTTACTTTTATGAAAAAGTTATTTACTCATTCCATGAATCAATTTTTGAACCTTTTCATGCTCATCTTCAGATGGTGTACAGGAGATTAAACAGCTATTTCAGATATAATGCTGGGTGCTGGCTCTGTGACAAGAAGATGGAACATACTTTAATGCATCGCCATGAGTATTGTTTATCTGCCAATTTGGTTACAAAATTTAGTTTTGTACTTACTGTGACGGTATGAGCGGCTTTTGTCATTAATATCCCTCTGTCTGATTCCACTGTGATGGCCAGTTGGTGCCAACAAAAGCTGCTTATACTGTCACAGTAAGTAAAAAACTAAATTTTGGAACCAAACTGGCAGATAAACAATACTAATATCAATGCATTAAAGCATGCTCTGCCTTTTTGCCACAGAGCCAACATCTAGCATTATGCTTGAACTAGCTATGTAATGTCCTGCACCCTACCTGAAGATGTGCGTGAAAAGGTTCGAGATCCAGTTCATTGAATGAATAAATAACTATTTCAAAAAAGTGACTGGTTGCAGTTTTACATATTTACATTGGACAAACAATCAAAGGTTTTATAACACCAATAATGGATAATCTTACCTAAACCATCTGCTTTGAATTCAATTACTTCCATGTTACTGTAAGTACTTTTGTGTGTTACAGCCATCATTTTACATTATGCATTATTTTTCTTTGTAAAGGCTCAAGAACACCCTTTTCGAAGCATATCAAACTTCCACAATTCTCAAAGGAGTGCACAAGATTCAGAAAGCAATTCCGCTTGTGTGTGGCTAGTCAATCCCACCTTCCCAGTGCTGCCTGTTTCCCTGTTGCACCAACGCTTGTTGACGCCCAGGCTTGACCGAGTACCTGGTGAGCCACAGGCCTCACATCGCAGCTTGCGCACTCTGTCATGGTGCGGGCAGCAGGACGGAGTGGTTGGCTGCAGCCAGGCTCAAGCGGGTAAATGTGGCACGATGCATGGCTCTGCATATAATACTGCACCAGAGTTTCAGAGCACTGACCCAGACACTCATTTTCTTCACCCGCTTTTGATAAAGATCTGGAATTTGAGAGAGGGATTCTTCATTTCCCAAAAGAGAAGACATAAACCAGCTGCCATAACTGCAGGAAAAATACCTTGCTTACAATTCAAAGTAAAATGTTGCTGCAGATAATTCTCAACAGGGAGATAAGAAAGGAGCAAGCCAGTTTTAGAAGTAACTGTTCTTGTACAGATCAAATAAACATGCTTTAGAGTTATTATCGAACAATGAAATGAATTCACCACTAGTCTCCAGTTTATTTTTGCAGACTTTGAAAAAACCTTCATCTGTCTTATGAGACATCATATGTGGAAATCTTTGATAAAGTGCACAATATGGGAGAAGATAGAAACATTTATCAGGGAGACTGACAATAACTACACACGCTGAGTCATTCATAGACCTTCCAGTTAAATCTGGAGTTCATCGCAGATGCGTTTTATCTCCAACTATGTTTTTACTGGTGCTAGACGAAGTGATAAGGAAAGTGGTAGAGGAGAAGAAGAAGAAGAAGAAGAAGAAGAAGAAGAGAGAGAGGTACAATGGGGAGTGACTGAGCAATTGGAAGACCTTGAGTTTGCTGCTGACATCTGCCTCCTCTTGCACGACCATGTTGACATGGAAAGAAAGCTGCAGTACCTTGACATGAAGCCAAGACTGTTGTGCTGAAAGTGAATGCTGCTACAACAACAACAACAGCTCCAGTCTTTATTGCAGGTTGGCAGCCTACAGCCTTGATTTTTGCTGCTGCGAAGTGAAAACAGAATTTATAAATGGTTACAGGCATTACTGATACTTCTTAGGGTCGTGGGAGTTGGGTACACACCATGTGATGGACCTAACCTTCTCTCTTTCATAATTTCAAAATAAGAAAACAAAAAACAAAGCTACATGGAGAATACAGAGCATTCAGTAATGGCTATCACAGTTTCTTGCTAAGATTGGAAATGAAATAAACACACTAGGACAGGGCCGACCCTTCACCCTTAACTGTTTTGTTAAAGGTGTCCACACAACAGACCACACAGATATGCTGTTTTGAGATTTGACACAAAGACACTTAACAAATTCTATTTTCCATATTTTTAGGTTAACTGTAATAGGATCTATGATCCAGGAGGAAGATGTCCAATGATATCCTTGGGCTTTACCCCGGATAGTTAAAAAGTAATTTTCATTAAAGTTCTTTGACACTTTGGCAATGTTTTCATTAGACAATTTTTTTTAATGCTCCTTATTATATTTTGATTGAAACTTTGTAATGTACGTGTGTGAAACAAGTTTTTTTCATTTTAGATGACAGGTTCTCCACTAAATCAGCAATGTCTGCAGAACACGTGAAAATTTGACAGAATCCACTGATTAAATTCAATGGTGTCATCTTCATTGCAACACTCCTCCTCCAAAAAAAAATAGTTTTGGAATGCATTCTTTTATGTATTATAGTATAAATGCACGGGTTGGGTTTCCATCAAGTAGCTTCTTTTTGGTACATGGTAAATTCATCTTCTGATGGATGCTGCAGGCACATACTGTTTTTCGGCCCCTCCTGAAATCTCGATTTTGGTATCAGATAAGATCTGTAGTGTAGCTTGAGGTTTAGGTTCAGGATGATAGGTGATAATCTGGTTGTGATTGGGCTAAGCCAATGATAGCAAGTGCCAAATAAAGGTTGTGCTATTATGCAGACAATATATTGCAGCAGTCAGCAGCGAGCATAAACAGACGAGAACTTGTCTCTCCAACATACCCTGCACTCTCGCTATCCTGCTGGCTGTAACCTTTTCCCTTCTCTCTACCATCCACACCATTTATTGTGTGTCCAGATCATGTACTGCCTTCTCCCACCACGCTTCTTCCCCCACCCTCCCTTTTTTCTTTCAGACCTCTCTTCCCTCCCAGTCTCCCCCTTCCTCTCCTTTCTTCCCCCCCCCCCCCCCCTCCTCTCTTTTATATGCCCTGCCCTCTGAACTCCTTACGTCTTTTTGTGCTGCCCTGAGGTGTCTGTCATGAGAACTTCTTCACACTGCCCTGCTACCCCCTCTTTACATCATACATCCTTCTCTAACCCTGCTCATCTCCATCTACATAGGCAACCACTCCCAATAACGGATAGTCAACAACCTTGTCGTGGGTGTGTGCGACTGTGTACTTTTACTACAGAAAGAGCAAGAGTTCTAAAGCTAGTGCATATACTGTTTCCTGTTGCGTACTTCTAAGTGCCACACACCAGTCAGCTAGAGGTGAGTGGTTGCCTTTATTTTATGCAGTAAATGAAAACTTAGAGCACCTAAGGGAAAAGGAGGGGTATGAGGGAACAAGCCACCCCCGCCCTCCTCCTCCTCTCGCAGGGCCGGTATCCTAAGTTCGCGTTTTGTGCATCTGTCACAGCAGAACTGACGCAGTACTCAGATGTGTTTCTGGTGTGACTCATATTCGAACCCTGTGATAGGCCAGGATTACGTACTTCACTCATTTCTAAATAAAAAAGGAAACAAAATTAGCATACAACACACAGGCAATAGTAGAAAAAGCATTCAGAAATGTTCACATAGCAAGTGTCATAAACATGGTAGTTCAGCCATGACCTCTACTGATATCTTACGCAACCATATCTCAAAACACCCCTCACCTAAAATGGCCATGTAAGGATGAACAAATAATAACAGAGTGACCTACAACATATCCTAATGTTTACATCTGCACCATATTTAATTGCACTTTTCTGTGTTTAATGCACCAGGTGTACATAAAGTCTGGGAACACTTTCAATTATTTATCGCACAAGAACTAAACATGTATAGATGCCATACATATTGCATGTTGAAAAAAAGCTCTGAAAGTTTTTTTTTCTACAAACATTTGATATGCGAACCATGAGTGACTCAGCAGACGCCAATATGGCAATCGAATTCTTGCCATACCCATCCCAGCATGGCATCGTCGACTGTGGCAGCTGCTTCCTGTATTCTCGCCTGGAGCTCTCTACATCACGTGGTAGGGGCGGTACATACACCACATCTTTAATGTGTCCCCGCAGAAAAAAGTCACACAGAGTGACATCTCGTGATTGGGGAGGCCATTTCATGAAACAGATGCACTCTGCATGTTTGCGACTAGCACCATCAGCAAATTACCGAACTTTCAGAGTTTCTCTTCAAAATGACATATGTGTGATATCTGTACAATGTTTGGTTCTTGTGTAGTAAATAGTTGAAAGTGTTCCTGGACTTTACGTAAAACCTATACTTTTAATCATAAAAACTAAAATTGTGAGGTAAATTCAGAAAATGTATATTAAATAAGGGACAAGTCTCTAATGTATTTGATTGTGCACTATGTACATTTAATTATTATTAACTTTATTGGCCACAATGGGGAGCTTGAGTCTTTCAGCATTCAGTTCTTACTGTCACATCCTCATGATTGGTTGGTTGGTTGGTTGGTTTAAAGGCGGGAGAAAGGACCAAACAACGAGGTCATCAGTCCCTCATTCCTAACAAAACAATGCCACAAGTGTGAGAATAAAACAGACGAGACATATAACACAAAACGGAAAGGAAGGAAAAACCACAACAACTAAGGGAAGGCAACAAACACTAAAAAGAACAAAAGAGGACAAGAAAACAACACAGACACGCTAGAAACAGAAGAGAGTAAAACATGAAAGCAGATTGATTACAGGGGCTGGCCAACCACGAGAATAATAAGGGAAAGCCATCCACTCTGAAACACATTAAAACTTCCACCCTAAAATCACTAGGGTGGAGGACACAAAGGGACAAAGGACATGTGCGAAAACCTACACAGAAGTGTAAAACCCACTCTCACAGATAAAACGTAAAACTAAAGCTGCTGTGAAGGCATTGTCACCCAACACCAAAGGCAGGGTGCTGAGAAAGTTAAAAGTCTGCCACAGAATAGTTAAAAGTGGGCAGTCCAGCAAGAGGTGGACGACTGTCATTTGGGGCGCACAGAGACACAGAGGCGGGTCCTAGCAATGGAGTAGGTAACCATGTGTTAGCCACGTACGGCCAATGCAGAGCCGGCAAGAGGACAACTGATTCCCTGCGAGAAGCCTGCATGGAAGACTTCCACATATTCATAGTCTCCTTCACGACACGCAGTTTGTTGTGCGTGCTGTTATGCCATACCGTCTCCCAAAGCCGGAAAACCCTGCAGTGTAAGACAGAACACAGGTCAGCTTCAGAGATGCCTATCTCCGGAAGCAGTTTCCGTGTCGCCTGTTTGGCCAGCCTGTCGGCAGGTTCGTTGCCAGGGATTCCGACGTGTCCTGGGGTCCACACAAACACCACGGAACAGCGGGACTGTCCCAGGGCATAGATGGACTCCTCAATGGACGTTACCAGAGGGTGTTGACAGTAGCACTGGTTGTCTCTTGTAGGCTGCTCAATGAGTCAGTACACAGGAGAAATGACTCACCAGGGCATGAGCGAATGTACTCAAGAGCACGAGATATGGCTGCCAGCTCTGCAGTGAAAACACTGCAGCCAAATGGCAAGGAGTGCTGCTCAATATGTCCTCCATGGACGTATGCAAAGCCGACATGACCATCAGCCATTGAGCCATCGGTGTAAACCATTTCAGAGGCCCGGAACACGTCAAGAACCGAGAGGAAGTGACAGCGGAGATTGGTGGGGTTAACGGAGTCCTTAGGGCCATGCAAAAGGTATAGACAGAGCTGCGGCTGAGGTGTACACCATGGATGCGTACATGAATGGACAACAAGTATAGGAAGATGGATGGGAGAAGTCCTGAGCAGCAAATTTATAAATCAATGGCTGAGTAACTACCATGAGCCACACTGAAATGTGTGGCAGCCAAAGTATATAAGAGGCAGAGGTTGAATTGCAAGAGAAAAGTTTCGACATCTGCCTCGCCCAGTAAGCATGGTACCACCCCACAAGGGGTTATGGGCATTAAAATCTCCCAGAAGTAGGAAAGGTTTAAGGAGCTGATCAATCAGAGCAGCTAATACATTCAGGGGTACTGCATCATCTGGAGGGAGATAT
This sequence comes from Schistocerca piceifrons, assembly GCF_021461385.2. Lineage (NCBI taxonomy): Eukaryota > Metazoa > Arthropoda > Insecta > Orthoptera > Acrididae > Schistocerca > Schistocerca piceifrons. The sequence goes on from NC_060141.1 coordinate 616,616,288, forward strand.
ACATTGCAGACAGTTATTTCCTGCATCGTCCTCATTCTGACAGCAACAGCTTCAAGAGTGGTTTGAAGGGGCACATGTTCACTACAGACCGAGTTTAGGACATAAATGCAAACTCCACCTGACACTCAATTATAGTTGCTATGGTTCCTGTAATATCCCTTATACCGTATTTACTCAAACCTTAGCCGCACTTTTTTTCCTGTTTTTGCTATCCAAAAAACCGCCTGCAGCTTAGAATCGAGTGCAAAGTAAGCGGAAGTTCTGAATAAGGTTGGTAGGTGCCACCACAACTAACTTCTGCTGTCGAATATATGTAGCGATACACAGGCATGCTTTGCAGGCACAAAGATAAATACTGGCGCCAAAACCTCTGCATCAGCAAATAAATTAAAAAGGGTGAAAGACGAGCTTTTTATTCTCCGCCACGAGTTTCGACCACTGCATTTTCATACATTATCCAACGAAGTAAACACAAATTCCGTATTGTTCATCTTCGAATGTAGCAGCACTTCAATGTACTACGAAAATCTGTCTGGCAAGATTGTTCGCAATTTTTGTCAGTATGGCCAACTCTACGTTCTGAATTTTTTCCCACGTGTGAGAAGAGATGATTGCTAGTAGGAACTTTTATGAATTGTGAATCACATGCAGTATTCTCTTCACCATAAGAATAATACGAATATAAACATTTTGCCATGTATTCTTTCGTGTTTGCTGCTATCTCATTTAAATCTGGTCTGCCTAATAAACTACGAAACTAGACTGAGACAACAGCAAACGCGGAAGAATATACACTCCTGGAAATTGAAATAAGAACACCGTGAATTCATTGTCCCAGGAAGGGGAAACTTTATTGACACATTCCTGGGGTCAGATACATCACATGATCACACTGACAGAACCACAGGCACATAGACATAGGCAACAGAGCATGCACAATGTCGGCACTAGTACAGAGTATATCCACCTTTCGCAGCAATGCAGGCTGCTATTCTCCCATGGAGACGATCGTAGAGATGCTGGATGTAGTCCTGTGGAACGGCTTCCCATGCCATTTCCACCTGGCGCCTCAGTTGGACCAGCGTTCGTGCTGGACGTGCAGACCGCGTGAGACGACGCTTCATCCAGTCCCAAACATGCTCAATGGGGGACAGATCCGGAGATCTTGCTGGCCAGGGTAGTTGACGTACACCTTCTAGAGCACGTTGGGTGGCACGGGATACATGCGGACGTGCATTGTCCTGTTGGAACAGCAAGTTCCCTTGCCGGTCTAGGAATGGTAGAACGATGGGTTCGATGACGGTTTGGATGTACCGTGCACTATTCAGTGTCCCCTCGACGATCACCAGTGGTGTACGGCCAGTGTAGGAGACCGCTCCCCACACCATGATGCCGGGTGTTGGCCCTGTGTGCCTCGGTTGTGTGCAGTCCGGATTGTGGCGCTCACCTGCATGGCGCCAAACACGCATACGACCATCATTGACACCAAGGCAGAAGCGACTCTCATCGCTGAAGATGACACGTCTCCATTCGTCCCTCCCACGCCTGTCGCGACACCACTGGAGGCGGGCTGCACGATGTTGGGGCGTGAACGGAAGACGACCTAACGGTGTGCAGGACCGTAGCCCAGCTTCATGGAGACGGTTGCGAATGGTCCTCGCCGATACCCCAGGAGCAACAGTGTCCCTAATTTGCTGGGAAGTGGCGGTGCGGTCCCCTACGGCACTGCGTAGGATCCTACAGTCTTGGCGTGCATCCGTGCGTCGCTGCGGTCCGGTCCCAGGTCGACGGGCACGTACACCTTCCACCGACCACTGGCGACAACATCGATGTACTGTGGAGACCTCACGCCCCACGTGTTGAGCAATTCGGCGGTACGTCCACCCGGCCTCCCGCATGCCCACTATACGCCCTCGCTCAAAGTCCATCAACTGCACATACGGTTCACGTCCACGCTGTCGCGGCATGCTACCAGTGTTAAAGACTGTGATGGAGCTCCGTATGCCACGGCAAACTGGCTGACACTGACGGCGGCGGTGAACAAATGCTGCGCAGCTAGCGCCATTCGACGGCCAACACCGCGGTTCCTGGTGTGTCCGCTGTGCCGTGCGTGCGATCATTGCTTGTACAGCCCTCTCGCAGTGTCCGGAGCAAGTATGGTGGGTCTGACACACCGGTGTCAACGTGTTCTTTTTTCCTTTTCCAGGAGCGTACATATCATGTCTATAGTCGTATTATTCTTATCCCTAATAGTGATAAAGTCAGAAATGAAGCACAGCAACTGACTAGATTTTTAAATCTAAGATGTCTGATTTCTGTGCAGAATGTAATGTATTAAAGAGGTATCTGGAAAGATTTTCAAACAGAGAAAAATTTTCGCTAAACTCTCGTTCAGAACATCATCTATGATACGCAGTCTATTAGTTTGTTCTTGTTGGTTATTACCAAAGAAAGCAGCAGTGTAAGCAGCAACAAATAGCAGTCTCTTGCCAGTGTTTCCCTTATGAGACGATTCTCCTCTTTTTTTTTTTTATTGTAAGCCACGGTAGCGCGCACAAAAGCCAGCCATGCCACGAGCGGCGACTGGTTGTAAACACTCATTATCAGTATGCGACAAACAGTGCATGACACAGTACAATAATGCACTTTCAGCTTAGAGTGACGTAAACACCTATAACAAAGAGAACGGCACTTATCAGATCAAAGCAAAATAAGCAATCAATTCAAACCAGACGAAGCACGTGAAAAAGGAAGGGTACCCGTATAAATACGGACGGAGCGCCTGACGCATAACAATGGCTACCTGGTAAAGCTTAACTGTTAAGCTTACGACTCGAACCAAACTACTGTAGCTGTTTCGTCATTCATTCGACCTAAATTCTGTCTCATGTTACAATGGCCCAACTTTGTTTCGATTTGGAGGTGCGACCTAAAACTTCTCTCTCCCCCTTGAATTTCGAGTCTCAAATTATTTCAGTTGCGGCTTAGATTCGAGTAAATACGGTAGCCGCGGAGGGCAGAAGTCCGCACTGCTGGGAACCAGGTTTACTGGAGAGCAATGCAGCTTAACAGTTACCATAGCTCAGACAGGCAGTGGAGAAAACCACCACAATTCCACTGTAGGATGACATTGTGAGACTGGGAACGCACGGAATATTCAATGAGGCAGTTTACGCCTCAGGGTCACCTGCTGCCACCGATTAATTGCCTGAGCAGTCTATATCCATTGTGTCTGAGGGCCTGGTGAGATCTAGGTCCTAAGCGGATGCCGTAATCTCCACCCCATCCTCAGCCCCAGAGCTTGTAGGAAACAGTGGTGTGGGTGCCACCGCAATTTCCTTGGTCTTAGCTGTTTTCTTTTTGGACTTCTCTCACTGCCCCTTGGGTTTCCCTGACTGGGAGGACTTCACTGGCTGTCTCCGGGACTGAGGATGAGCGTGAAGCCCTATGACCAGTGGCTTTTTGGGTCTTCAGTCACTGGCGGATGTCGTCTGTCCCACTAGAAGAAACCTGGGAAGGGAGTGACCCAAAGGACCCCTTACTCGCGAGAGAAGTCGAAGAAGACTTATGCTTCTCCGGCTTAGAAATGGGGATGAAGAATGGGCAGGATTGCGGTGCGGTGACGAGAAAGTGGGCTAAAGATTTCAATGCACGATTGACACGATGCACCTTGTAAGGCGCCCTTCACCAATTGGCTTGCTCTTCGGGAGAATTTTGAAGAATGGAGGTCAAACCCTACAGGGGACCATCACATAAAGGCCGAAACATGTGAAACTCCTTTTAGTCGCCTCATACGACAGGCAGGAATGCCTCGTGCTTATTTTAACCCCCGGACCCGCAGGGGGGTCTCGTCCTTATGATTCACCCAGTACAGTGTCATTCTTTTGATTACATTTTTCTCAATGTGTCTAAATCTTTATATTCCTACATGTCATTTCAACTGAAAATTTGCCATTCTCTGCACGTTACCCAAGTCCAACAACTAAAATCTTGTTGAATTTCTCGGACACACTGCTGTCCCATTGTCTTTTCCAGATTTCTCATCACATGTTGGTGTAAAATGGTTTTTCCTTGTATTAACAAGATGTGAAAGAAATAATAATTATTTTCTTCTTCATTATGCTGGTGATTGGATCAATATAAGGAATATTTTCCAATCTCTTTTGGCCAGGTATTTTTTCTTTATGCTAGTTCTAATGACTCTTCTTACAGTTTTGAGGAGCTGATCAGTTCTTTCATTTTTACTTACAGGGTTTCACACACATAAGTGACTTCCACAAGTGTTACAGTTTTATTGTATTACATCTTGGTGTATAGTGACACGTATATTTTATTATATGTTGACCATGTTAGAAATTGAGCTTTTTCTTTAAATTTGTTGATTCTATTTATCAGTGTTTCTTACTTAAGTTGCACTTGATGATTTCTCCAAGATACAACTATACAACTGAACAACTATGTTAATTTTACGATTCTTTATGAAGGCTTCACTTACACACGCAGGTTTCGAGGGAACGATTTCAGTTTTCTCAAACGAGACTTTTAACACTTTTTTACAACAATTTTTTTGAGACTTGTGTCTGCCAGCAGCTTCTTCCATATCAAAAGCTAAGAGAAAATCGTATATGATGTACATGATGACACACAACCTATGATAAATGGGAGTCCACCACATATCTTTTACCATTAAAATGCACAATTTGAGACAGGTTAAACAAGATTTTAAAATAGGCCTACCTACTTTAGTTTCATTTTTAAAATTTAAACTATTTCATGTAAATTGCTTACAATCACGCATTTTCTTTCTCTGAAATTGGTTTTTTCCCCTTTGCTTATCACATCCTTCATACTTGATGAGACTATTCATGAATTGGACAAAAATTTATTACTAAATCAGTTACTTCAGGAGGTTTCAGCTTTGCCTGTTTTTAAGCTAGGTACTGCTAAAAAGAACTTTTTGTTTAAAAGGTTCACTTCTTGCTGCACTGTGTAGTCAGATCCTTTGACAGAATTACAAATTGTTTGGCGAGAGCAACTCAAACAGTAGGAAAGACAACAACTGAATTTGTTTCTTCTCTGTAGCTTGGTGTAAATTATTCTTTACATTTTCATCCAGCAAGTCGATACAAGCAGGATTTTTTCTACAGTAGTTTCTAATCTAGTACAACTTCTTGTACTTCAACATCCAAAGTAACTTTAATTTCCTTTTTTATTTGCAACCCAGTTACAAAGTCTTAAGGTACATTCCCCTTTTTACAGCATTCACTAAGAACATGTAACATCAAAAGTGAGCACTCTACTTACGGGAGAGTAGTACCTAAGGAATTCATAAAGTCGAAAAATATGGCTGCCAACATACAAATATTTGAAGATTTTTCCAGTGGTTACACAGCTCGCTCACTGGTTTTTGAACAAAATATTTATTATGGAGTATAAGAACACTGAATACTTAAATATATATATTATTATTATTCACGTTTGGGCCCTACTGGACCACGCGAAGTACAATCACGGGGCATTCAGTTATTTTCTTTTAGACTTTCTCTCTGCCCAAATTGTTTTCATTCTCTCGGAATGAGCTCTTTTCCTTTCATCAGACCATGTGGTTCCAGTTTTCTTTGGTTTTTCAGCTTGACCAACTACCCAGTCATGAATTTTTTGCCTAAATAATTTTGTCTTGAATTTCACCTTGTTTTATATCTGCCTCTTTCATGTCCTCTTTTCTAGCAGCAATCCATTTTATTGTCTCAAATTTAGCTTTACTTCGATTTTCGTAGAATTCCACTACTTGTTTAGTTAGTCTGGTAGCATCCATTCTTTTAATATGCCCATAAAATTTTAATCTGCATTTTTTCATATCCGAATATATGCTGGTGTATTGTTGAATTTCACTATTTGCTCTTAGCCTGTATGTTCCTTCTTCAGTATATTTTGGACCTAGAATTTTTCTGATTACTTTTCTTTCTCTTTTTTGGATTTCTTGAATGTCCTTTTTTCTGTTTAAAATTAGCGTTTCAGCCCCATAAAGGCACTCTGGTTTTATGACCGTGTTGTAATGTCTCAATTTAGAGTACCTCGAGAGACATTTTTTGTTGTAGATGTCTTTTGTAAGTCTAAAAGCTGTCTCCATCTTTTGACAACGAATTTCATTTCCAATTTTTTCTAGACCAGTCTCTCAGATTGTTTCACCTAAATATTTGAATTGCGAAACTCTTTTGATTTTTCCATACTTAGTTTCCAAAAGTTTGGGTGCCAGTTTGTTGCTAGTCATATACTGTGTTTTTTCAAATGAGATTTGGAGACCTACTCTTTCTGCTGTTTCTTTAAGAATTTCTATTTGTTTCTGAGCAACTTGGATGTCCTGCGTTAGAATAACCAAGTCGTCTGCAAAGGCCAAACAGTCTATTCGAATATTTGTTCGTCCTAATTTCACTGGTTGGTCAATTTTGAACTCCAATTTTCGTTCGCGCCACTCTTGTATTACTTTTTCTAGAACGCAGTTAAGTAGCAACGGAGAGAGTCCATCACCTCGCCTCACGCCTGTTTTTATTTCAAAGGATTCTGAAATTTCTCCTCTGAACTTTACTTTTGATTTTGTACCAGTTAGCGTGTCTCTGATAATTGCCGTGGTTTTAGGATCCAGGCCTTGTTCTTTCACAATTTGGAAAAGAGATTCACGATCCACTGAGTCATAAGCCTTTCTAAAATCTACAAAGGTACAAACTAGTTTTTTATTGTAAATTTTTTGATGTCTGAGAATTAGTTTGAGGACTAAAATCTGTTCTGGGCAAGATCTATTTGGCGTGAAACCTGCTTGATATTCGCCAATTTTCCATTCAAGTTGTTGTTGTGCTCGGTTCAGAAGACATTGAGAGAGAATTTTGTATGTGACTGGAAGAAGAGAAATTCCTCTGTAATTATTAACATCAGTTTTGTCTCCCTTCTTATGAAGTGGGTGAATCAAGGCGGTTTTCCATTCATCAGGAATTTTTTCAGTTTGCCAAATGTTTTGCATGATTGAAGTAATTTCTTTAACGGTTTTTGGACCAGCTGCCTTTAAAAGTTCTGCAACAATTCCATCTTCACCAGATGCTTTGTTGTTTTTCAACCTATGAATTTCTTTAATGATTTCCTCTTCATTTGGTGCAAGTGAAACTGGATTGCATTGTTGGGGAATTTTTGGTGGAAATCTTTCTGTGGGCTCGGGGCAATTTAGAAGATTCTTAAAATATTTAGAAAGTTCTTTGCAATTTTCTTGGTTGTTAAGAGCCAACTGTTCATTTTCCTTCTTGAAGCAAAGATTCTGGGGTTGGTACCCCTTTATTTTGGTTTTAAAAGTTTTATAAAAATTTCTGGTATTGTATTTCTGAAAATCTTCTTCAATTTCTAAGAGTTGACTATTCTCATATTGTCTTTTTGTTTGTCTAATTAGTTTTGAAGTGTCTTTTCTAGTTGTCAGGAATGTATCATATGTGTCTTCTGTCTTGTTGCTATTCCATGCTTTAAATGTCTCTTGTCTGGCTTTGATTGCATGATCACAGTTTTCATTCCACCAAGCATGTTTCTTGTGTTTTCGTAAAGGAATTTGATCTAGAGCTGTTTTGATAATCTTGTGTTTGAGTTGTTCCCAATTTTGTGCACTTGTTTTGTCAAATTCGTCTGCTAATAATGATGGTTGGATTTTACTGGTGTCAAATTTGGGAATTAATGGTGTCCTTTTGCTGAAATTTTGGGGTTTTAACTTTAGTTTCACACGGGTTAAGTAATGGTCTGAGTCAATATTGGCGCCTTTACGAACTTGAACATTTAAAATTTCTTTGTGACATGGATACGAGATTGCAATATGGTCAATTTGGAATTCACCTATGTCCTTGTTAGGTGATCGCCATGTCTTTTGTTTTGAAGGTTTTTTCTTAAAATGACTTGACATAATTTTGAGATTGAAATTTCTGCAAAATTCTACCAGCCTCTTTCCATTTTGATTGGTCCATTTATGTGCAGGGAATTCACCGACCGTTTTTCTAAATTTTCTCTCTTTCCCTAACTGTGCATTAAAATCACCCATTAAAATCTTCACATAATTTTGAGGAATTTTGGAGACTGTATTCTCTAACACTTCCCATGACTTATTTACTTTTTCTGGATTTGTTTTATTCTCCTGGTTGATAGGCATGTGTGCGTTAATTAAACAGTACATTTTATTTGCACATTTCATGGAAATTGTCATTAGTCTGTTGTTTACTGGATTTACTTCGATTACGGAGCCAAGAATGTCTTGCGAAATTGCGAATGCAACACCCAGATGCGGAGTGTTTTTAAGAATTCTTTTGTCTGTTTTACTTTTAAACAATCGGTAGTTTCCAAAATCCATGGTATTCTCATCAGGCAACCTTGTTTCTTGCAGGGCTAAAATTTTGATATTTTGTTCTTTTAGTGTGTCTCCTAATTTATAGAGTTTTCCTGGTTTCAAGAGAGAGTTAATATTGATAGTTCCAAAAAATATTTCGACCTTGGGCATGAGTCGGTCAAAAGACTTTGATTTCCTCTGGTTTGGGATATAGCGTTTCAGCCTAGTCTCCCCAGAATCCGATAGACTAGTTGCGCCACTGATGGCGGAGGATTTGTTACCACCTGGGGTAATTTTGTAATTACTAAAACGCTCCATAATAGTACTTAGAATCAAAGGGTTGAGCTCAGAAAAGCTCAGTGGTTAAGACTGGAGTGGTTAGTTCCAGAATTTGTATTACGGCCGCACCTCTGGTGAAATGACGCCGACCACAGTGCCGCTTGTTACAAGTCAGACGCAAGGTGGATTTATTGTATTATGTGCCTCTTCCGCTAGTTCCACCGTATATATATATATATATATATATATATATATATATATATATATATATATATATATATATATATATATATATATATGAATATAATAGAGGGAAACATTCCACCACCACCTATTCCAGTCCTGTAACCCGGAAGGTGTACACGATCAAAGGCAGAGCCACGTGTGAAAGCACCCACGTGATTTACCAACTGACCTGCCTACACTGTGAAGCGTTCTATGTGGGAATGACCAGCAACAAACTGTCCATTCGCATGAATGGACACAGGCAGACAGTGTTTGTTGGTAATGAGGATCACCCTGTGGCTAAACATGCCTTGGTGCACGGCCAGCACATCTTGGCACAGTGTTACACTGTCCGGGTTATCTGGATACTTCCCACTAACACCAACCTGTCAGAACTCCGGAGATGGGAACTTGCCCTTCAGCATATCCTTTCTTCTCGCTATCCGCCAGGCCTCAATCTCCGCTAATTTCAATTTGCCACCGCTCATACCTCACCTGTCTTTCAACTTCATCTTTGCCTCTGTACATCCGCCCCGACTGACATCTCTGCCCAAACTCTTTGCCTTTACAAATGTCTGCTTGTGTCTGTGTATGTGTGGATGGATATGTGTGTGTGTGCGAGTGTATACCTGTCCTTTTTTCCCCCTAAGGTAAGTCTTTCCTCTCCCGGGATTGGAATGACTCCTTACCCTCTCCCTTAAAACCCATATCCTTTTGTCTTTCCTTCTCCTTCCCTCTTTCCTGACGAGGCAACCATTGGTTGCGAAAGCTAGAATTTTGTGTGTATGTTTGTGTTTGTTTGTGTGTCTGTCGACCTGCCAGCGCTTTTGTTATATATGTGTGTGTGTTACAAATACATTAGTAATTTTTTATAAACATATGAAAGACAGCTGATCTTGTAAGAAGACTGAATAAAAAAAATTAATAAATTTGCATTAGAGCACGAAAAATATCAAAGGAACATAAAAGCTACTAATTTTATTTGCCCATATAATAGATCATGTTTTGAAAATTATTCAGGATGTCAAATTTTGGGGTGTAGATTTTTCCTTTTGTGATATTTATTTGATAAATAAATTTATATTTGATAAATAAATATCACAAAAGGAAAAATCTACACCCCAAAATTTGACATCCTGAATAATTTTCGAAACATGACCTACTATATGGGCAAATTAAAATTAGTAGCTTTTATGTTCCTTTGATTTTTTTTCATTTATTTATCAAATCTGTAAGCACACCTTTTTTCCTGCTTCAGTGGGTTTACTCTGAAATGTTAGGTAATTTTGTTTCCAATACATACTACGACCAAACTTCAAATAGATTCTATGATTAAAAAAAAAAGTGATTTATTTTTAAAATGTTAACAAGTGTCTTTTTGTGCCACTGTAATGTTAAAAAATATTGGAACTTCCAAACTCTGGAAAGAAACCCTCGAATTTGTTATCCCCACAAGCCAGGTGTCATTCAAATCTGAGATGGTATGCACGTAAACACCTGTAATGACCCATGTGGATACTTCAAGCAAATGCTCATGCATCACTTTCATGTATGCAGTAGATTCAAGTTACAAAATTGTTCGAGGCTGAAGAAAAGATAGCAATTCCTAAGCATAGCATTGGCAAATGTTTGTTTGTTTGTTTATGTTTTATATTACTGGCAATTCTCAGTTTTAGAAAGATATAAAAAGCGTCTATCACTGAATGCATTTAATAACATTTGCCATATCACTGATAAAATCTTTCTCTAAAACTGTCGGCATTACTGGAATTTACAGGAAAGAACTTATAACACGAATCTAGTGGAGCAACAACATTCTTTGTCAAACTATTATTTATCTGGCTATGCTTTCGTTGAAATGACAGTTTGTATTATGCAAAGGCTCCAAAAGATGTTAATAAGACGACGGCTACACTTTTATTTCAGTTTTTATGAAAAATACTGAATTCATATATGTATTTTTATCAAAACAAAGGACGACCAAACACAAAATTTGCGTATTACACATACGTGCCAACTACTGGAACGAAGATACGCTTCAAATGTTTGTTGATATAAGAAACAAAATGCAATAATATTACAGATAAAAATTATCAACATACCGCGAGAAAGTGGCTCAGATCAGGCTACAAGCACTGTGTAGTCAACTTTCCCAATTGTATGTGAAGATGTTACACCAAGGACGTCACCTTACACCTGCCACATGTTTTGCGGCAAAAATGTTTCTTTTAGCGAGTTGTCTGTTTATACGCAATAATATTTTCGGCAGTTACTAAAAAGAATAATATGAAACGATGTCGACGTTGTTTTCACACTTCATTCACCGTATCAAATATTATGACAGATAACCGCACTAAGTGACACCACTCCTACCGCCATATCGGAAACAGAGCACTAACGACTGAGTATAGTACACCTAAACTCTGCAAGTCAGTGCGGTGCATGGCGCATTGCTTGAAACTGGGTAAAGATGTTAGTAGCTGTCGGGCTTTCGCAAAGCAAACGGAAACAATTATCAGTAGTTTTATTTCCTACTATCAATTTGAACGTTTTAGAGGTATATGCCGTATTAAGTTCACACTAACGTGTTTATAAAGTAAAGGCCATTTTCTTCAATAGAAATAAAGATTTACGGGTAATTTCGTTAAACATAATACGTCATTTTCCCGTGCACTACTGGTATAACAGCCTTACAAAAGCCGAATAATCACATGAGACAACGAAGAAAAACTTGGTTTTACACAATTTACTACTGTGTTATTCAAATATACGTGCCACACTGCACTGCACCCTTAAAGCGCGTTATTGCGATCGTTGAAATGTATAAGTGACAGAAACAGGTCATGCCTATAACTTATTAGTATTTTAAATTATCACTTGACTCCAGCACGTGCACCCGCGTAACCGCAGTCTGTGCTTATTTTCTTCCTCCATATTTGCTGTATCTACCTTTCTACCAAAGGATAATTTATGTGTGTACTTCGATTATTTCCGTCTTTAACTGTCGACTAACGCACTAAATATTAATTTTCTTACAGTTAATGTTGAATCAAATGGTAATGTATTGCTGGGGGGGGGGGGGGGGAGGGGAATAGAAGTGCAGAGAAAAAAAGAATGAAATTAAAAAAATGGGCTAGAGGGGGAACAAGAAAAAAAAGGAGGTGAAGAGGGAGGAAAGAGAAAAATGAGCTGGAGAAGAACAGAAATGGGAGATGAAGATGGTTAGTGTGTGTAGGAAGAGGGGGGGGGGGGGGGGGAGGAGAATCGAGAAGTAATTCAAATAAGAGGATAATGTTTACATGGGCATTGGAGAGCGAGCTTGCTGATAGACATGCAAGCGAATAATTTTCAAATACACTACCACATATTATCTCTCCAAATTCCATAATCAAGGATGTTTCATCCTTTCTCCAACACCAGCAGTATATTTAGTTAGTGGGTTTGTTTGTTTATTTTTGGAAAAGATGCTGTAGCCACCTCTTCCTCCTGAGAAAGGACCCTTACAGGTCCCAAGTGATATAGGGATTCATCTGCTTGTGCGTTTGTATCTGTCCATTCTCGTAATAGTTTTGTCAACAGGTAAGTAAACATCCCACTTCTGTCCAATTTATTTTTTTGATATATATTTTTTAATTTTCTATTCTGAATTAAAATTTGCAGCAACAAACCAACCTCAATTTGTAGCAACAGAGGAAGAAATAATTTAGGTGGAGATGAAACACTGATCTCTCACTAAATGTGTCACAATGTCAAGTGCCATGAATGTACCTAATATTATAAAATATGATTACAGCATTAGCCTGTTATCTTCCACTTTAGCTCAAATATTTAGGAAAATATATGAGAGCTCCACAATAATGTGTGATCGCGTTTTTAACAAGCTTCATGTAAGTAGCATTCTACGAAAGTTAGTCAACATAAAATCTTCTGTAGTTAGCTAGGGAAGTGGAAGTTCTTCAGTAGATGCAGTCCACAAAATATATTTAAAGTACTGTAAAAATGGTTATAAATATCTGATAAAAAATTATGAAAAATTAAGATGACAAACAGGTCACTGACTGCTAACAGCAAATGGGTAAACCACACTCAACTGATCAGTTTAGGACGAAATCTTGATATTGCACACTGTTTCAAAAAACTGCAGCACATTTGTCCCACCATCATCAAATAGAAGTTCTTGTATCTCCTTTCAAATCTAGCTGGGCAAGACCTCGTCAGTAAGTCAAAAGCAGTTATGTAAAATACAGACCACTGAGACTGATATTCAACAAGCACTGTAAACTGGTAGAGCATCTCACCATACAAGGTACCTGTGCTTCCAGTAATACTGTACATTATTCTTAATATTGTTAGGATATATACTTTCATTTTCCATCTGAGTGGGTAACAGGATGTTTCCCAGAGCTACAGTTGATTCAATAATTTCTGGGACTGAATTTTTACTCAAGAAAGAAGTGGTACTATTGCTCGAACAAAAACGGGAACTATGTGAGCCGAAGTTTCCTGTACTAACAGTACTTTTTTTCGCATTTGGTAATGCTTCAAGCACATACGATCTGCAGTGATGCATGTTTATTCTCTGTTACTATTTTTCAGCCACCAGTGACATTCCTGTACTTCTATTTTTGACCAGAAGAGTGATAACAATCCCCTAACAGTCCTCATATTTGCATGATTTAGACCAAGTAGACTTAACCTTCTTCTGCAAACTTAAATCTGCTCTCAAGGCTGAGCATTTTGAAGATGTTGAATCAACTCAACAGAATGTCACAGTGATTCTCAACAACATTCCAGTCAATGCTTTTGTCAAGGCTTTCCAGAGCCTCTATGAAGCGTAAAGCAACGGAAGGTGGAAATGATGAAAACAAATTCGATACTTAATTTTAATTGTACTTTATTCTAATGTAATGCCAGAACTTACTGAATCTACTGTGTAAGAATTTGGTTTTATAGCCTTTAATTTGATGCTGATAGCTGGAATAAAGAGTATGGGCCAGCCATTCTCCAACACACTAAAACCTAAATCCTAAAAGCTCAGGCTGGAATCGGCTATAATAAAGGACAGATTCCCATCTAAATTTGCTTCTGCCCTCTCATTGCAACTTAAAAGGCACTCTGTTAAAATGTGCATGCGATAAACATCATAGACAATGAGTGGGGTTAAGGTTACTTAATCTGACTACAGTGACTGGTATGACGTATGTCATGTCTGGAGAGTCAGCTTCACTGACTGCAGCTTGTTTGTGCCTCATTTCCAGCCACTCCTCCTCCCACAAGTTCTGGTTTTGTGATGGAACAGCAAAGTGACAAGGCTGTGGGAGAATGACATAATGTGTCATGTCATTATCCCTGCAGGCCTCCTTGGCTTCTAAGCTTGCATGCAGGAGGCTGGCCACAATGAAACTCTAAATACCTCTTTTTCCACTTCATTCATTTAGTTTTCTACATGCTCTGTTACTGTCGGAACAAAATTTTCTTCCCGTGTCAGAGGAAATGGAGAAAAATGTATTGACAGTCAGACTACTTTCCCTGCTGGTCACTCCTGTGCGACAGTCTATCAAGAATTGGCTACAGAAAGCTATCAAGAATTGGAGAAGACAAGTATCTGTATTTCTTCACTCTAATCTCATCTATTCTGCTAATCTCAGGTTCTTCAAAAATCACACCTTCAGGGCAAAAGTGAATACGAAAGTCAGGATTTGGAGAGGATACTACTCCTGTTTGCATCAATTGTTACACCAGTGGTATTCATCTGAAAGCAGCAAAACTTTTATTTCAATGTGTAATTAGGAGTATATATACATCGAGTATAGATTTAAGTGTCAGGAAGTCGTTTCTGAAAGTATTTGTATGGAGTGTAGCCATGTATGGAAGTGAAACATGGACGATAAATAGTTTAGACAAGAAGAGAATAGAAGCTTTCGAAATGTGGTGCTACAGAAGAATGCTGAAGATTAGATGGGTAGACCACATAACTAATGAGGAGGTGTTGAAGAGGATTGGGGTGAAGAGAAGTTTGTGGCACAACTTGACTAGAAGAAGGGATCGGTTGGTAGGGCATGTTCTGATGCGTCAAGGGATCACCAATTTAGTATTGGAGGGCAGCGTGGAGGGTAAAAATCGTAGAGGGAGACCAAGAGATGAATACACTAAGCAGATTCAGAAGGATGTAGGTTGCAGTAGGTACTGGGAGATGAAGAAGCTCGCACAGGATAGAGTAGCATGGAGAGCTGCAACAAACCAGTCTCAGGACTGAAGACAACAACAACAACAACAACAACAACAATCAGGAGAAAAAGCCTTTTAGTACCCAGACAGTTTGAAAATCGACCTGTGATCCCTTCTTGAATAGTGGTTTGACTTCAGCACTATTTCAATACCTTTGGGAAACAGCCCTCTTCAAAACATTGATTATCTGAGCTAGTGGGTTTGCGATTTTGTTGTGTACTGCTTTAATAACTCTGATGGGTATTCCATCCCTACTTGCAATTTTTTTTTCTTTTTTAATGTTAGGCTGCATCTTCTACAGAAACTTTTAAAAATTTGTAGTTTTCAGAGTTTTCATTTAGGCAAAAAGAATTTACTTCATTGTGATAATCTGTTACATCTACATCAGACTTTACTACATTTCTAAGGAATTCATTAAAGTACTCCGGTATTTGAGTTGTACTTAAATTAGTATTTCCTTCACTGTCAATTTTTGAAATTTCTTGGTTACAGGTTTTAACACCTAACTCAGATTTCATAACTGACCACACTGCCTTTGTCTTATTTTTATGGTTTAAAAGTAACCTGTTATTTGCCAATTGCCTTGCTACCTTGACAACTGTTGTAAATATGGTTTTACAGAGTCTAACATATTAAATGAAATCAATATCTTTTTATTATGTTTTAATTCTCGGCGCAGTCACTTTTCCTTACACTGGAAATTTTTATGCCCTGGGTAATCCACTTCACTTTATGTCATCTTATTGTCGCGGAGTTTAGGTGAAAATGTTTCATTAAAGACACCAAGAACACTATTTAGCAATTTCTCAAAGTTTTCATCACTTGTGTTGCAATGATCAAAATGGCCATTTTTTTCTATTTTATCTTATTACTAAATATTAGCAAGTTTTCTTTGCTAAAGTTCCTTCTCATATGTGAAATATTCCTGTCTGTGGCAACTCAATGAACAATGCACAATGATCTGAAATACCTATATTTACACAAAATATGTACACATCTTCGTATACATAATTAGTTAGAACATTGTCACTACAGGTTGCTGATTGGCCATTGTCTCTGGTAGAGTCCAAGAAATTCAATTTTAAACCTTATTTCTTTACTAAGTCAGCGAAACTTGAAGCATAGCTACTATCACATGCAATATCAATATTAAAATCAGCAGCTATTAAATTTTTTTTTATCTAAAAGGGTCTTAGCACATTTCTTGCCAGATAATGATTTGGTTTTGTCTTTCTTAATTCTACGAAAGTTTTTTCACCCCCCCCCCCCCCCCATGACTACTTATCAGTTTCCCTTATTTTTTATAACCTGGCAAGTATCTATGAATATATTACTGAATATTTTTGAGCCCAACCTATTCAGATGCAGACCACCTTTGGCAAGATACTTTGCACTTAGAAATTTGTTGGGATCAATGAAAATGACTCCTAGTTTATTGCAGTGTTCTTTAATGTTGCTATTTATTCGCCCCACATAGCTGTCGTTCACTGATCACCTGTACACAATACCACTGATTATTATACTGGAATCTGTGTAGAGACTTCTGGCCATTCAAATAAGGTACCTTGTGCAGTTTACAATTTCTTCCTCACCGTCGTTTCAAAGGAAATTGTTCCTACATGGATAAAAACACCTTCTGTATTTCTGTTACTTCTATCTGCTGCACTCTCTCTTGAGTTTAGAGAACAGTTCACAGGTGTGTGTGTGTGTCACCAAAGTAGGGGGTTGGTTTGTCAGTGTACCTGATGATGACAACGTGTCTGATCACCAAAATATGGACCAGTACACCTGTGGACTGTTCACTCTATGAAGATATTGTCTATGATTGCGCTGCTGTTCCCGGGAACTCTAGTTCAAAAGTACACTACCTGTAGCAGAGTATAAGATCTAAGTAAAACCGTTATTATTATTATTTGAGATCAAGTCAAAACGTTTATATTCCAACCTCACACAAAATTAACTTCATGTCTTTCTTATGGGCTGAGCCTAGCACAGCATCAAGCCTGGAGACGAAAACTCTGTTGTCTGAACTGGGGGATCTGTAGAGGCCCATAACTGGAAGCTTCTCATTTGAAAATTCAAACTCACTTATGGTACCTCCAAATATTCAATATTTACAAAGTTCTGGTATATAAGTGACCACCCCACCCATGCTCGACATCCTCAGTGGACAGAAATCAGATCAGATGTACCCTTCCAAAGAAAGCGTTGGTGTTTCTTCACTATTAAACGATGCTGTGAGATATAAAAAATATCAAAGTCCAGATCCATTAGCAGTACATCTATTTTACCTCTAACTCCCCTAATTTTTTGATGAAATAAGTTAAATGAGCCTTCTGATCAGCATTGCTCACTTACTGAACTAACTCACAGCATGAAAGGAGTTTTCGTCAAACAGGGATACCTCCTAACCAACTTTATTTTAAAGGTCTAGCCCTTACAGTTATCACAGGAATTTGGCCCTGACTGCATCCAGAACCATCCACTATACTGTCACTTGTAAGCTTAACCAACCATTCTTTCCAAATCTTATTCAGTAGGTGTAGGCTGCATCTACAACAAGCTGATCAATGGATACTCTCATCAACTGGCACCACTTAAATGTGTGTCTTGTGAGCAGTCATCAGTGCCCTGACAAGATGGGGTTTATCATAATGCCAAAACAGCTGGACAAAGTTAACATTGGTAGTCTGAATAACAATTGTGGTGTCACCGCCAGACACCACACTTGCTAGGTGGTAAATTAAATCGGCCGCGGTCCATTTAGTACATGTCGGACCCGCGTGTCGCCACTGTGTGATCGCAGACCTAGCGCCACCACAAGGCAGGTCTCGTGATACGAACAAGCACTCGCCCCAGTTGTACGGACGACCTAGCTAGCGACTAGATGTACGAAGCCTTTCTCTCTCATTAGCCGAGAGACAGAATAGCCTTCAGCTAAGTTAATGGCTATGAACTAGCAAGGCGCCATTAGCCTTACAGTAATTGTAATTAAAGTCTCCTGTGTATCGTCAAGAGCGATGTACCACAATGATTGATTAAAGATAAGTATTAATCCAGCTACGTACTTTTCTTCATAGCATTAATTACGTAGCCTGTTCCAGTACTTCACGCCCGTCTGCGTTAGTCTAGCGTGCATTTTCAGCCATCTCGATCTACAAGGTGTTGGCCCAGCTGCCGACACATCACATGGCGACGAGTCTACAAAGGATCTTGTGTTTTACTTTGCCCTAATTTATTTGTGTCATGGCTTCGCCACATTCTCCAGATGTACTGTCCGAATTTTATCGCTTGCAGAATCAGCAGACGCAGGCGTTATTGGATGCCCTTGGACAGCTCGTCCAGGGTCAACGTGCCATTCAAACCGATGCGGCCGCCGCCGCTTCACCGCTACCGCAGCCACAACTCGCAGTTGCACCGCCTTTTAGGCACTACGACCCGAACCACGAGACTTGGCAGGAATGGTCCCGCCAGTTTGCCTTCCATCTCGCCGCCTACAGAATTCAAGGTAATGAGCGGCAGCCGTTTTTGCTTTATTGTGTCGGTGTGTCCACCTATCGTGTGATAGTGAAATTGTTTCCCCGACGCGACGTAGCAACTCTGTCCTACGAGGAAATTTTGTCTGCTTTAGATGCCTATTTCAAAGAAACAGTTAATGTGGTTGCAAAACGGTATACGTTTTTTCGTACAAAACGTACGGCCGGTCAAACTAATAGGGAGTGGGTGGCAACATTGCAAGGACTTACTAGGGACTGTGCCTTTGACTGTGACTGTGGTCTTTCTTATTCAGATACAATGGTACGTGATGCAATTGCTCAGAACGTTTCTGATGTTCGCATACGGGAGCAAATTTTGAAACTAGTTAATCCCTCCCTTCAACAAGTGATAGACATATTGGATAGACAAGACACACTTGACTGTGCTCAGGAATCTTTTGAAACTTCGCCAGCAGTGTGTAACATTAACCGGCCTGCCGGGCGAGCTGCGCGGCCCGGTCAACTGCCATCGCACAAACAAACGCAGCTGCCGCCGCGCTTTAAACCAGGTGTGCCGCGCCAGCCCACAAATGCAGTGAAATCATGCCCGCGGTGTGCTACTAGACATTCGCGTGAACATTGCCCGTCACGCCAAGCTATTTGCTTTTTCTGTAATAGGAAAGGACATGTTCAAAGTGTTTGCCAGAAAAAGCTCCAATCAGACAATCACAATCATTCCAGGCCCTTTGCTTCGCGCCGGAATAGACCCAAGGACACTCAGGCTCGTGGACCTTCGCCCATGGACATTCATGTCGTTAATTCCACTTCGTCCAGTGCTACTTTCTCTAACTGTGACTGTGTTCGTCCCACAAAAACTGTGCGTCGACGTCGCCGGAAATCACGTCAATTAGCAAGTGATTCTGTACCAGTGTGTGTTCAAATTGCACAAAACAGTCGCTCTTGTCGTCAGCAGGACAATAACCTTTTTGTGGACTTAGACTTTGAAGGCAAAGTGATACCATTCCAGCTCGATACCGGAGCTGCAGTTTCATTGCTCAATCACGACACGTACAAACAACTGGGCGCACCTCCGTTGCGTGCCGCAAATGTTCAGTTAAAAAGTTATTCCGGACAGACAATTCCTGTGTTAGGACAGTGCACTCTTTTTGCAACATACAAGGGACATACAAAACTTGTGTCATTTTACGCTCTTCATTATTCTTCTGCAGTGAACTTGTTTGGTTTAGATTTATTTCAGTTGTTTAACATGTCTATTGTAAATCAGGTCCTATCAGTGAATCAAACTGTGCCTACGGACAGTGTTTCTAGTGTATGTGAAGAATTTGCAGACATTATTGCACCGGGCTTAGGTTGCGCTAAACACTGTGAAGCACAATTGGACCTGAAGGTCAACGCGCAACCGAAATTTTTCAGAGCGCGCAATGTTCCTCACGCATTGCGTCATGAGGTCGCAAGGACATTGAACAATGTAGAATCACAAGGTGTGAGTGAATGTGCGCAATGCCTCTTCTCTTTCAGCTCCGCTTCATCGCGTACGCCGTGCAGGTGTTCCGTTTCTCTGGACGACGGAATGCGAAAGCGCTGTTCGCCAGTTGAAATCGGCGTTGCTTTCTCATACTTGCCTCACGCCTTTCGATCCCCAGAAACCCCTTTTGTTGATGGTAGATGCATCGGATTTCGGGATCGGTGCTGTGCTTGCGCACAAAGTTGGCTCGCATGATCGCCCTATTGCCTTTGCGTCCAAATTGCTCTCGTCTGCGCAAAGAAATTATTCCCAGATAGAGAACGAAGCTTTGGCTCTCGTGTTTGGTGGTACTAAGTTCCATGATTTCTTGTATGGTCGTCATTTTACCATCATCACAGACCACAAACCTTTGACATCGCTTTTTCATCCGAACAAGCCTGTACCTCCGCGTACAGCGCAGAAATTCATTCGCTGGTCTATTTTCCTCTCGCAGTACCGCTACAATATCTTGTATCGGTCCACTGCTAAGCACGGAAACGCCGATGCGTTGTCCCGTTTGCCTGTTGCTGAGGATAAAGCATTCGATTCTTCCGAACTTGCTTGCATGTTCATTGATTCGGAAACCGATGAAGTGGTCGAATCGTTTCTGATTGATTTTCGTCGTGTCGCTACAGCCACAGCTGCTGACCCTGTCCTTGCTACTGTTTTACGTTTTGTTGCTACGCAATGGCCTTTGTCAA
The DNA here is from genome assembly GCF_021461385.2 of Schistocerca piceifrons. Classification (NCBI taxonomy): domain Eukaryota; kingdom Metazoa; phylum Arthropoda; class Insecta; order Orthoptera; family Acrididae; genus Schistocerca; species Schistocerca piceifrons. The sequence continues at coordinate 616,637,069 of NC_060141.1, forward strand.
AGTCTCGGATCGCGGATCCGTTGGTTCGCCGATTTTTTGCTCACAAGGAGAGACTTTTTGTTCGACGTGGTGTTTTGTTGTTGCGTTCTGATAATGATCAGTCCAGAGTCGTGGTCCCACGTTCGTTACAGTCCTCTGTTTACGGCTTCTTCACCAAGGACATTGGGGTATAGTGCGAACGAAACAACTTGCTCGTCAGCACTGTACTTGGTTCGGAATCGATGCTGCGATTACGAATATGTGTTCTTCTTGCATGGCGTGTGCCGAACAACAATCCGCACCGCCGCGGAAAGTCTTTCCATGGCCAAAAGCCACTTCCCCTTGGCAACGCTTGCACATTGATTTTGCTGGTCCATTCTGGAATGCTCGATGGTTGGTTCTGGTCGACGCCTTCAGTAATTTTCCTTTTGTTGTCCGGATGTCTTCCACGACGTCCTCCGCCACCATCCAAGCATTGTCTGCTATCTTTTGCATTGAAGGTCTTCCGCAGACTATTGTTTCCGACAATGGCCCACAATTCATTTCTGCAGAATTTCAGTCATTCTGCCAGGCCAATGGTATTCAACATCTGACATCCGCGCCGTTTTCGCCTCAGTCAAACGGTGCCGCTGAACGGTTGGTCCGGACTTTCAAGTCACAGATGTTGAAGTTGAAAGAGTCGCATTCTCGGGAGGATGCGTTGTTGCTCTTTTTGTCTTCGTATCGCTCTCAGCCCCGAGATGGTCGCTCGCCGGCTGAGTTGCTCCATGGTCGTCCTCATCGCACCTTGATGTCTTTGCTGCATCCGCCGCATCAGGTTCCTGTGCAGCAGCAGACTCCTGCTTTTGCTCCAGGCGACGTTGCATTTTATCGCAACTATCGAGGTTCACGGTGTTGGCTCGCAGGGCGCATTCTTCGCTGCCTCGGCCGCGCGATGTATTTGGTTTTGGGGGCCTCTGGTGAGGTGCGTCGGCATCTCAATCAGCTGCGCCTCTGTCGTCGCACGCGTTCTGCCGCTCCCCGTCTGCTTTCAGCGACGGTGCCGTCCGGTCAGCACCCTGGGGACCCATCTACTGGCTCGCCTCATCCCCAGGTGTTACCGACGATGCCTTACATTTTGCCCCATGGCGACGCGCCGCCGCCGCCGCCGCCGGTACTCCGGCCGGCGCCGCCCGCATTCGACGCTTCGCTGCAGCCGCCCAGCGCCTCCCAGGGTCACGCGCCGCCGATCGCTTCCCGTGACCAGCTGTCCTCCGCCATGGATCTCCCGCCCGCTCCGGACCACATGACGTCATCGCGCGTCGGCTACCCCGACGCAATGGAGGTCGACCCTTCGGCCCCTCCTGTTTCTTTACGGGCGCATAAACCGCAAGTTGACGTGCACCCTGGACTAGGTTTTCAGGCGTTTCCTAGCTCCCCTCGGACCGAATGGCCGGGTGCGGGTGGCACAGCCTCGCCTGTTGTTAGGCTCCCCACCTCATCGCATACGTCAACATGGGGTCCTCCCCACGGCGGGCGGAAGCCTTATCTCCCGACCGTTCGCTGATTTGCGGGGGAGGAATGTGGTGTCACCGCCAGACACCACACTTGCTAGGTGGTAAATTAAATCGGCCGCGGTCCATTTAGTACATGTCGGACCCGCGTGTCGCCACTGTGTGATCGCAGACCTAGCGCCACCACAAGGCAGGTCTCGTGATACGAACAAGCACTCGCCCCAGTTGTACGGACGACCTAGCTAGCGACTAGATGTACGAAGCCTTTCTCTCTCATTAGCCGAGAGACAGAATAGCCTTCAGCTAAGTTAATGGCTACGAACTAGCAAGGCGCCATTAGCCTTACAGTAATTGTAATTAAAGTCTCCTGTGTATCGTCAAGAGCGATGTACCACAATGATTGATTAAAGATAAGTATTAATCCAGCTACGTACTTTTCTTCATAGCATTAATTACGTAGCCTGTTCCAGTACTTCACGCCCGTCTGCATTAGTCTAGCGTGCATTTTCAGCCATCTCGATCTACAAGGTGTTGGCCCAGCTGCCGACACATCAACAATCCTGTGCAAGTCACTGCTTACGTCACAAAAGAGCAGTCTCTACTGAACTATTTCCAGCCCCTCTCATTATCACTACCTGACCCTCTATGAACAACAAATGGAAGAACATTATACAGCAAATTTGAAAGTAGAAACAAAAATAGATTATAATAACTCTAATTTAATGAACAATGAAAAAATTGAAAAGAAAATAGCAAAAATTAAAACAGAAAAAATTTATGAATTTTTGTATTTACAGCAACTGAGGACAACAAATGGGACAGTAAAATTAATAAATATGATATCATGTACTTTTGAGAAACTAAATAGTTTCTTTTTTATATATATATCAGGCTTCCAACGTATCTGAAAAGGATTCTTCACTATCAGCTTGTACTGCCAGTTCTGACTTACGGCTGTCTTAACTTAGGAAATAGCACAAAGAATACTAAAAAATTGACGGTAGCTCAGCAACCAATGGTTGGTGCATGTCAGGAATGGCTAAAGTGCAATTACAGTGTACCACAGCTTTCCCATTACGTGCTGCTGCTGACAATTTTTATCATTGTTCATAGCTAACAGTTGATAGTATACAGTAGCTAATGAGAATCGCTCAATCTTATAACCTTGGTAATCACCAATATTGTACTGTTTTTCCTTAATATGTTATGATTCCTGACCTTTGGTTAACAGAAACGCGAGCTCTGTCCACAGGCCCTGGTGGGCCCATCAGTACCGATTCACCACGTGTCATCCTCTGCCAGTGGCACACTTTGATGTGGTATGTAGAAGTGTGGGATCAGCACACCACTCTCCTGACCATAGACAGTTTTTGTGATCTGGAGTTGCTACTACTCCGTCAAGTAGCCTTTCGACTGGCCTCCAGAAGCTAAGTGCACCCTGTCCCAGTCCACCCACCATGGAAAAATTACTAGCAGTACTAGGAATCGAACCCAGGTTGGGACCTAATAGCACAGCTTAAAATGCTGCGAGTGAAACAAATAGTTAAATAACTTCATTTACAAAATACAGGAAATTATGAAGGAGTGATGTGACGCTATTGTAGTGATTCGAGAATTTCTGTGTAAATTCTAGAACCACTCAGCCTTCTACCGTCTCGAACACACAATATTCTGGATATGAGTGTGGGATGGAAGAATCCTACCTACTGCGCATCACATGTTTGTGTGTACAGGTTTAAAATCAGTCGTGGAAAGAAAGTAGATGCAGCAGTCAGACAGCACCGACAAATACCTGTCGGGCAAACCATAGATGTTATAGTGAGAGTGTAAGGAAGAACCATGGAGTTTATATGCAGCTCTGTGCTTATTGTGTCGCTGACTATTGTTATTAAAACAAGAAGAGTTGAAAAAATACTCTTTTAGACTCCTGACACAACCTTGTTAGAGGCAAGACTCATTTTATGATTCATGTTAAGAAAGGCCATGGTATCCAAGCCAACTGTCTTTTAACTGTAACTTTATTTGTTTCTAACGTCCGACTGTACGAGAGACTTGCAGGAAGCTACATATTCAATGTGGAAAGCAAGATTTTTATTGTGTATGGAGGTCAAACACATAGTTCGTTGACGAAAAGTAAAGTTTGCATGTCTACTTATTTCATAAGTAGAAAGAGTTTAAAAATTCCTGTACTTAGTGTTATTCGATGGAAAAGAAGTCAAGAGGGTTTCCAGCAGCTGGCTATTCAGTAAAGAAGAGTGGCTGCAAATTCCAAGTAAGTCACTTCGTAAAGAAGTGGATGGTGGTTTGGGGGAGTAAGCCAATATAACCCAGAACCACACTCACTTTAAGTCGTCAGAACATTGGAACATGGCGACCTGTGTGAAAGGGCTGAGAAAACAGGAATTTTAAGTCAAAAATGAGAGAAGAAGCTATTATGTGTTGCCATAGCAGCCAAACATAAGACAAGGAAATTACTCCGAGACACTGAAATATGTTCAAGTATCCGTATTTACTCGAATCTGAGCCGCACTTTTTTTCCGATTTTTGTAATCCAAAAAACCGCCTGCGGCTTAGAATCGAGTGCAAAACAAGCGGAAGTTCTGAAAAATGTTGGTAGGTGCCGCTACAACTATAACTTCTGCTGTCGAATATATGTAGCGCTACACAGGTATGCTTTGTAGGCACAAAGATAAATACTTTCGCCAAAACCTCTGCGTCAGTAAAAAAAAAAAAGAAGAAGAAGAAGAAGAAGAAAGGTGGAAGACGAGCTTTTTTTTTCTCCGCCCCGAGTTTCAACCACTGCATTTTCATACATTATCCAACGAAGTAAATACAAATTCCGTATTGTTCATCTTCGAATGTAGCAGAATTTCAATGTACTACGAAAATCCGACTGGCAAAACTGTTTAGGATGTTTGTCAATATGGCCAACTCTACGTTCTGAATTTTTTCCTACCAGTGAGAAGAGTTGGTTGCTAATAGGAATCTGATGAAATGTGAATCACATGCAGTATTCTCTTCACCATAAGAATAATCGAATATAAACATTTTGCCACGTATTCTTTCGCGTTTGCTGCTATCTCATTTAAATCCTGCCTAATAAACTACGAAACTAGAGTGAGACAACAGCAAACGCAGAAGAATATACTAATCGTGTCATGTTTATATTCGTATTATTCTTATGCCTAATGTGATACAGTCAGAAATGAAGTATGGCAACTGCCCAGATTTTTAAATCTAAGATGACTCTAATTTCTGTGCAGAATTTGATGTACTACAGAAGCGGCTGCAAAGAAAAATTTTCGCCGAACTCTCGTTCAGAACATGTTCTGAAATACGCAGTCTGTTATTTGGTTCTTGTTGATCATTATCAAAGAAAGCAGCAGTGTAAGTAACAACAAATAGCAGTCTCTTGCCATTGTTTCGCTAATGAGACGATTCCCCTCTCTCTCTCTTTTTTTTTTTTAATTGTAAGCGGCGGTAGCACGCACAAAAGCAAGCCATGCCGCGAGCGGCGACAGGCCGTAAACATGCACTGTCAGAATGCGACAAACAATGCATCACAGTACAGTAATGAATTTTCAGCTTAGGATGACGTGAACACCTGTAACAAAGAAAACGGCACTTATCAGATCAAAGCAAAATAAGCAATCAATTCAAACCAGACAGAGCACGTGAAAAAGGAATGGTACTCGCATAAATACGGATGGAGCGCCTGACGCATAGCAATGGCCACCTGGTAAAGCTTAACTGCTAAGCTTACGACTCGAACCAAACTACTGTCGCTGTATCGTCATTCATTCGACGTAAATTGTGTCTCATATTACAATGGACCAACTTTGTTTCGATTTGGAGGTGCGGCCTAAAACTTTTCTCTCCCCTTGAATTTCGAGTCGCAAATTTCAGGTGCGGCTTAGATTCGGGAATTTTTTTCCCTTTATTTCGAGTCTCATTTTTCAGGTGCGGGTTAGATTCGAGTGCGGCTTAGATTCGAGTAAATACGGTAAAAATTCCTGTACTTAGTGTTATTTGATGGAGAAGAAGTCAAGAGGGTTTCCAGCAGCTGGCTATTCAGTAAAGAAGAGCGGCTGCAAATTCCAAGTAAGTCACTTCGTAAAGAAGTGGATGGTGGTTTGGGGGAGTAAGCCAATATAACCCAGAACCACACTCACTTTAAGTCGTCAGAACATTGGAACATGGCGACCTGTGTGAAAGGACTGAGAAAACAGGAATTTTAAGTAAAAAATGAGAGAAGAAGCTATTATGTGTTGCCATAGCAGCCAAACATAAGACAAGGCAATTACTCCGAGACACTGGAATATGTTCAAGTAACCAATTTACATGGAAAAACATTGAAGAAATGAAAAATTTACAACAATAAAAATAGTGAAGAAAATTTAGATGTATTCGTCTAAGAAGAAGCACGCATAGAACGCTTAAGCTAAGAAGATCCAGTGCAGGGAGTATACAGCTCTCACATACATCGCAGGGACGCACATGCGGAAACCAACATACATCCAACGCAGGGGCCACCAGCTGCTATTCACCGATGCTGACCTGCCTCCACATTCACTCACCTACACAACTAGAATTCTACACCAGTGAGTGTGAAACAAAACCTGATTACTTTAATACGAAGTGGTACACGATACTGTTGAGTGAACTGTTATTGTGTAATTATCATATTTAAAGTTAGTTTTAAATGCTTACAAGAGCTAAGGCACATGAAAGTATGGAAAATATACACCAGGTTGGGGAAACTCAAGACCCAGCTGTTACCATGAAGATTAGCAAAGAAATGTCTGACTGGGCTGAGTTGATAAATTTAATCAAAGCTCAGAGTCTTAAGTTAAACTCATTAAATTCTCAATTAAATGCTAAGAGTGCAACTCTAAGTAAAGAACTAGAACAATTTTAAAAACATTTTTGGAACAGCGATCAGAAAATTAATTATTTTTATTTATTTATTTATTTATTTTTAAAGAGTGCTCCACCTACCATCTTCAAAGGATGCCATAGGTCTGATGATGGTCATGTGATATGACCGAAACCGGTCACCTATGTTCTTGTAGCATACATGGTGCGATCAAGACTGAAATTTTTTTTAAAGATCTAGACTTGGTAAATTCTCAATTAAATACTCAATCGACCCATTTAGGTTTGTTAAACGCCAAAGTCGACTCTCAAAGCAAGGAATTTAGTAATCTATGCGAAGGCGTGGGTGCTTTGAAGACTGAATTCGATGCCATAAGTAATAACGTAGAGAATTTAAAAGTAGATTTAAAGAACAAATTGACAAATTCTTTGACCACTCATATAAATCATATGTTTACTAACCTTAGTCAGAAACAGAATGATACTTTTCAAGATTTACTGAAAATATTAAAACTTGACATTGAGAACAAATGTAATAATGTAGAATCAGAACTTATCGAAAAGTTAGAATCTTTTGAAAACGTGTACAATATTAAATATAATGATGTAAGACAGGGAATGAATACTTTGAAAAAGAGTGTAGATAAGCATAATGAATTAATGCCAATTATTCAATCGCAAATTACAGGTGTCAATACATGGGTAGACACTGTATAAAGGAATTTCAAAGAGAAAATAGCTAACTCCAATATTATAGATATAATTAGTTTGGAGGAACAATTTGGAGAAATTACAGATTGAAAGGTTACTGAGAGAATAACATCCGGGAACGTATCGCCTATTCCTTCTTCCGAACTTAATGGTACCAGAAAGGATATGGACGACCTGTGGAGAGAATTTAAACTTATCCAAGACAAAGTAGAAAAAAAGGGTAACTTCCCCTAATGTTGTGTTAACTAGTGAAACAGTGACTGATTTGCAATGGGGAGCTAATTCAGGGTTATCCAGACAATTTCCTAAATTTAAATCGGATGGAGATGTACATCTGACCCATTTCTTAAACAGATTTAACCAAGCTTTGCCAAAAAATTGGGAAGATTCCAAGAAGATTGAATTTGCAGTGGGGTACCTTGTAGGGGAAGCCTCAGAATGGGGAACAGAAAAATACTGAGAATTTTTCTTCTTGGGAAGACTTTCAAAAACATTTAAAGAGAAGTACTGGTCTGCCAGTGCTCAAGAAAAATCAATATCAGATCTATGTGACCCACAATATTATAATACTTGGGGTACTAAATGGAAATATTTCGATTGGCATTTAACACAAAAAAGGGGGGAAATACAATGTAAAGGATATCCCGAGTTGTTTTTGGCATTTTTCAAGATAGCTTCCTGCACTGAATTCTTTTAAAATCTTCTGTAATCTTATTGCTTAGAAAACAAGATATGACAATGAAATAGAGAACAACTTAAGAGAATCACAGAAAAAAGTGATATCTAGACGAGATAAACTAACCAGAGTATGACATATGTGGAAAATATAATAAGATGTGATTAGCTGAATAACTGTTATGCCATAGTGTATAGATTTTCTATTTTGTATAGAGTATTTTATACCTTTTATGAGATGTGATATAGATGGGAGGGTTTGTATAAATTTTGAAAGGGCTGGGTATTGTAGCTGAAAGCATGATTTACAAGAACACATAAATCATGATCAACACAAAACACACATCACACCTTTCAAACAACACTCACAAACAAGTGTACCTGATTTTTCATCATTTTCCGTTTCCATAGGGTTGTTAGGATTTCCTTCGGGACCTCAAATGGTGAAAGTGGGACAAGTCCATTCTGTAGGAGACAATTTAACACCAAATCTCCTCCGGCATCTCACTCAAGTGCCTGAGTGGTAGGGATCCCGGGGGGAGGGATGGGGGGGGGGGGGGGGGGGGGGAGGTTTCCTATCTTTGGGGCTATCTTCTTTCTCTTCTTCAATCTTAGCATCCATATCTATTTTTTCCTTTCTTACTTCTCATTTGAGAACCTGTCTATTTTTTCCCTCTTTCCATATTCACAAACTTCTATAGCTGAAGTCCGTCCTTATTTCCGTGGTTACATATTCATGTGGAAATTGAGATTTTTATCGTGTATGGAGGTCAAATACTTCATTAGTTGATGAAAAGTAAAGTTTGTACGTCTACTTATTTCATAAGTAGAAAGAGTCTAAAAATTCCTGTATCTAGCATTATTTGACAGAGAAGTGAAGAGGGTTTCCAGTAGCCGGCTATTCGGTAAAGAAGAGTGGCTGCAAATTCCAAGTAAGTCACCTCGTAAAGAACTGGAAGGTGGTTTGGGGTAATAAGCTGATACAACCCAGATCCACACTCGCACTTTAAGTCATCAGAAAGTTAGACTATCCACATTTAACTTGTGATTCATCTTCACTTTCCGTCATTCATCATGCAAACTGGAGCCAACGGCAGCATGCAATGAAAGAGCCACAGTAAGCATAAGTACACTTTTATCACGAAGATTTCCAGGAGAGACAGGGAAAAGATAAAAATGCACCAGGGGTGGACAGGAATGTAAGATAAATTATGAATGTAATGAAAATGAAATACAGGTGGGTTGGACATATAGCCTAGTAAATATGGATGGTAAATAGACCAAAAAAAGTTCCTTTCTGGATACTAAGAGATGAAATGGACCAAGATGATGAGGTCCTTAGATGAAATTAGAAAACATATAGCACCAACAACAATGCATACAGCTGAAGACCTTAACACTTGTTAATGTCTAGAGGCTGCTTACATCCATCAATGTATGTATGTCAAATAGCTGATAATCGTAAGTTATATAATTATGTAAATTGCACCACTTCCAAATAATGTATCATATGTTCATATCTTTATATATGTAAACTGCATAAAAATCACTATTTCAGCTGCACGAATTTCCATTCTGTCACCAGAACAGTGCATTGTGGGAAAGGTAAAGTTTGAATGTAGGTGAAAGAGAAAGTGTCACAATAGATTCTTTTTGTGTTTATGTCATTACAGTTTTTTTTCTTGAAAGCAATGACATTATTCATTTATCATCTTCTGTAGATCCTATCAAAAAGAACTTTCTGGGATGTGGAACAAGTCAACGTATTCATTAACTAAAGAGAAGCACCTCTTTTGAACTTGATCTATACACTGTATTAACAGTTACCTACACCCTTCCTATACTTCTTAATGCTATTTGTGCTTATGCCAGCTTAAAAAACACTACTCTGAACAAACTGAAACATTCCAGCCAACATACAGCTCATCCATGAACATGGAAACCCAGCGCTGAGGATCGGAACTGTGTGTTACTTTGACTTCATGTTGGATAATCAGTCAACATGGCACCTGAACATCACAAACCGCTGGACAATGTGTTGGGTCATCTCAAACAAAAGTAACTGCTGCTAAATCCTACATTCAGTTAGCATTATCCTGTATCAGACACTGCTCTGACTAGTCCTAGTGGGGGGAGATGAGGAACTAGCAGACTCGCACATCAAATTACAGCAGTCTTCAGAAAGCAGGGTTACCACAAGTTTCCCCAAGTGCAATTCCCTGATTCCGAGACAAGTTTTAGGATTTTTCCCTGACAAATTTTGAGATATCAAGAGTAAGTTTAGATGTAAGTTGACAATCTGTCTTTGCAGCTACAGTACAAGAGACAATAGTGCAAATGAGGAAATATCTAACAAATAAAGTTGCAAGCAGATGACATTTCCCGATGTGAGCAAAAATCTTAAGTAACAACATTCATATTTTTTGTAATGAACTGTTTTTAGGTGGAGAAAGCAAGCCAAATATATGTGTGTTTATTTCATTTCAATAAAATGAAACACATTTGGTGAGAAAAATTTCCTTGGAGTCGCAAGACAGATTTAAAATACCGTCACTGATTTCAGAAATAGCCTCAGCAAAAAAGTAGGCCTCTTGAAGGAAGTGTATAAGGAGGGCAAAAATTGTGTAAACTAAAACTATAGGTGACCGCCAATAAAATGTTGGTTCTACTATGTTCATTATTGTCAGTTCTCACTCACTGTGTTATATCTATTATTTTGCAAGTATCGTGTGATTTTTCTTTCGAGAAATATATAAGTACATAGTGCACAAACTGACAGCAAACTTACTAGCAAATAAACTACTTTTGAAGTGCCAAAATGTACTAGAACAAATAAAATGTCTATGAAATGCCACACTGCACAACGTAATTGCAGGGAGACAGTCGCAATTCCAGAAATCTATCACCCAAGGCCTCTGGCCTGCTGAGGAGCACCGCATTTCTGGGTCCATGGATAAACCACGAAAATCTACTGCATTATGCCACACACAAACAGACCCGCCTGTGGGTAGATGGGTGAGACTAGATTTGATGGGCAGGGCCTGCACATTAGCGGGAACCGAGTGGCTTCAGATCGACAGGCCCGATATATTACAGATACATGCCAAAATGGCTTTTGGTTTGGCCCATCATGGAAATCCACTTCTGTGGCCAGCTATTCATGAGCCACATACAGCATGTTAATGAAATGAGTCCACGGTGATTAAGGCATGCAACAGCTCTCGTTCAAATCCTCTAAGAATCAATAATAACGAGGATAGGCACACACACCACTCAGATACAACTCATGCACACATGACCACTGTCTAAGGCCGCTGCACCTACACTCTCTGAGAATCATATCCAAGCAAACCACTCTTCATGCATCTCATCAGCAGCTGCTAGGCTAGCGACAAGAAGTGATAGCAGCACTGACTGCAAGCTGATGGGAGTGGTAGGAAGGGAAAAAGCAGTAGTAATGAGGGAGTAGGGAAGTGGCACACATATTCACCTGCACTCAACCAGCAACGATGCATGACACGATAGTAAACAACCCATCTCACCTAGCTGAGACAAAAACGAGATTTTTGCAGCTCTTTTTTTTTTCCTTCAAATTTCCCTGATATCTCATTGATGTGCTTGAAATTCCCTGAGTTCCAGAACATAGGTTAACCCTGGAAAGGTGCACTGCTAATGGTGCATGATTTGCCTAGGATGTCCACAAAGCTCAAGGTCACAGGTGTCATGCTACCCATCAAGGATGACCCTCTGGATAGATACCACACAACTGTTAGTGCGATAGATTCGGAATCATCATAGCCAGGCTCTTAAACATAAAATTCATCATAGTGCCAATATAGCATATTTGTATCTACTGAAAAGATAATCAGGAGGAATGAACGAGTTAAAAGGGATCATAACAACAACCAAACAAGTTGTATAAATTGCACACTAAATAAAATAGGAGGAAAAACCAGAGGATCATGGACTTTAACATGGTCAATGCACACAAAGAAGACACAGCAAGGACTTCACCACTTCTTTTTTTACTTTTCCAGAGTCACTGACTGTTTAGGAAGATAGCTTGAAGGTAGTTCTACCACATCAGCACAAGATTTTAATATTATGCCAGAAACGGCATCACAGCCAGAAAAATTAAAACCTTTTTATGGCACGTGTCCTATATTATTTTTTGAAGTATTACGGTGTTAGCTTGTATATATAATGATGTGTGCCTCATTTTAGTGATTTTTCATGTGATGTTAAGCACAAGACATTTGTTAACATTCTACCCTTTCTCATTCACCATGTAGTTAAGTATTTAGTTTTGGTAATAACTTTTCCAACTACAAGTTGAAGGCAGATCACTGATAACCTAAGCTACTGTTATAAGTAAGCTTTCAGATTTTATGTGGTGACATACAAACAAAAGCAGGTGCACAAACAGTTTTACCAATCATAATGCAATTGCCATAGGTGTGACATGTGGTAAAAAATAAATAAATAAATAAATATATTATCTCAGTACAGTATGATGCCTACCCCCCCCCCCCTCAATACCTCAAGTTCAAGGCACATTTTGATGCTTTGCGAAATATGGTCACAGCAGTGGTGTGCCATTAGTACCAGAAAGCATGTAGAATTACATAAATTATGTTTACCACAAATTGCCAGTGCAATAGGTAACTGGGAGAGCTTGTCTTATTAACAGTATTTTTTTCCTACATTATATAACTTTGTGGTTTTGCTGCCTTTAAGCTTTGAGCTGGTGCGCCTTTTCCATAACACCAGCGGGCACGTGGTGTACTTTGTACAGATGTAAAGAATAGCTTTTTTATGTTACCAAATTGCAGTTTAATCTTAGTTTAACTAAGCAATGATAAAATGAACTTCAATTATATGACCTAAGTCACTGTTTAATTAAGCAATAATAAAGTAAACTTTCGTTATATCACTCTATTGCCACATACAAGTGTTACACTACAGTAATGATCCACTCAAAGCATTATACTGTGCAGCTGCTTCAGATCCCAGCTGACCACTTATTCGAATCTGGAGCAATTTCTTGCACAGATCACAATTTTTTTCTTACCTAGTTCACTGTTTATTGTATATTACTGCTGCTCACTTGGAAGCAACAATGAAGGAATAGGTATGGGCTTGCAATTGTAAAACAATGGAAGGGTACAAGACAATGTTATCTGCAGTTGGCGCACTTTATACATAAGAAAACTGCTTGAGTCTTATTAATCTGAAAAGATGAGTGGGTCCAAAGATTCGCAAGCAGGATGAATATCAGTTGAGAATGACCAAGCTAAAATTCAATAGCCTCCTAGCCCATAGCCAAATTGGCATAAATTGATTCCCGACAGTTGCAGTGGGCAGCATGCAATTGCATTGTACACTTAACTCAATCAATCACATAATGTGATTTTGTAAATGGCGCTACGGCAATGTCTCAGTGTTCCCAGAACTCTATACATGAACATGGTTTTCACCTGCAGCCATTTGCACTTCGCAGTTGAAAGTTGGCAACAACCTACCAGCTGTCGGGGACTATCTTATGCCGAATCGACTACAACACGTATGCCAATTGAAAGGTAGATAGGGTCAGCTGTTGTGCTGTTTATCACTATTGGTTGCACTGTTGATAGAAATTTATCCCTAAAGCATGTTTACTTTGAGCATTATGGCCCAAGGACACACAAATACAGGAACTATACTGGAGAAGCTCATTACATATTTACAAGATGATGATGACAATATCTGGAGTGTGGAGCACTCAACTGCGCAGTTATCAGTGCCCAATCAAACTCTCAATCTTTGCACTATCCAGCCTCACCACTTTCCTGAATGATGCGGACAAAATAAACACCCAGATTCTGGGCAGAAAAAATCCCCAACCCAGCCTGGAATCAGGACCGGGACCCCATGATCCAGAGGCAGCAATGCTAGCCACTAGACCACGAGCTGCTTATGTGGTTTGTAAGGCATTATATGTCAAATCAATACAGAAAATAATAAAGTGCTACCATAGTGTTTCATGCCAACAAAGATGTAATTTGCTCCTCTAAAATTAGGATTAAACTTAATGGAATATATGGACAATCGATGAATTGAATCTCAGGTCTGTGCTTCATCTGCTTCTGTGACCACTTCAATCACACACATACACTGTGTGTGTGTGTTCCAAAACAATTCTCAGAATCATAACCCATCACCATTACATTGCTCTGTACAGGCCATGGTGGTGAATTAATAACTTAGGGATTCCTGACAACAATGATCTATTCTTGCAACACTGTTGGTCATGTTACTTTGCACTTTCTCTGTGAGACACATTGTTCCAGTACAATGCCTAAAGGCAGTTACTGAAGTGCTGGCGGGTAAGTGGCAGACTATAAACTCGAAAACGAGATTCGGTTACCTGTATTTTGTGCTGTATGTAAACTTCCTCCATATGAAAGGATTGAACCTGATTATAACAGTATGTAAAGACTAATTAAATGTGTTAATACATTTTGCTATTGAATGTATAATGTGTTTTACAACTGATGGCAGTGACACAGGATAGCTTTAATTATTTGTGGCAAGACAGCAAAATTTTACCATGTAGGCTGTTGTAAATAATTTCACAATACCTGAAGATGAGATGCAGATCAAAATGTGGAGTAAATACAGAATTATTTACCAGTAGTTGAAATGTGATTATGTTCAGTCCAAAGTCAGCCTTTGGAGTTTTTCTAATAATTTATGGGTCAGTATTGTTGGCCATCACTTACTTTCAGGGGGCAAATTTATAATAATGCCAATATATAAATAATTATAAAACAAAAAGGGATACACTACTTAGCTTTCAGAACTAATAGTTCCTTTGTTGGAGAATATTAGGTTGAACAAGGACAACAGGTGACTCCGACCCCAGGAGGAACGGGGTCCACTTGTAGGTAAGTACTAGATGGCAGTTCACTTAACCTTCTCCCACACATGCTGCATAATGAAGGAATTATCAGCTCCAAAATTTAGATAGTGTACCCACTTTTGCTTTTGTATACCTATCTGCACCTCCTGAAGGCACGTACTACCCAGCATAATTCTCTTATAATTTATTAGTTTTGTCAATTAAATTTTCCTTTGGTACAATTAGGAATTTTTCTGTCACTAATCTCATCTGGCAGAGAGAGAGAGAGAGAGAGAGAGTGTGTGTGTGTGTGTGTGTGTGTGTGTGTGTGTGTGTGTGTGTGTGTGTGTGTAAGCACCAAGTTGCACGACAACCAGAGCCCATGTTTAACTTACTAGATACATTAGTTTGAGTGCCAGAGGAAAGCAGCACACTACCTCCAATGCTACCTTGCCTAGTAAAGTTGCTGAGGACATCTTCCACCTCGAGAAACTTTGGTGTGTACATTCTGAAGCCAGACATTGCTAATCATCTGCTACGTATTGAATTGAATGCGCTACATCACACAGCGCATATTCCTAATAAAGTTGCAACACAACAAGCATACAGTCCAAAAAAACTTACATGAGACCGCAGCTTGCTCTCCTCACTCGAGTCCCGAAAGTTATTTTAAATAAAGTATAGCGATCAAATCATCGTGCCCAAATCTCTTCATAGCCCTGGAGGTGAAAACTCTTACCTGCCATTCACAGTTTACTGACAATTCTCTCTAACACCTAAATAAAATTTACTGTGAGCCTGATGATCAAATTAGGGTGCTCATACTACAGTATGTAATGTTCCCACATGACACTCTTTCAACATTAATGAATATTGCTTTTAGTAAATATACTGTATTATTACTGCACAACAATGTTGCACACTATGGGTCTACTAAATTATCAAAAATAATTTCAGCTTACCATTTTTTGTGTATTCTTGTTAAGATCTTTGAGGACAACTCGCTTTACATTATATTCCTGCATCCTCTTCACTGCAGTAGGTTTTGGCTCAAGTTTCATGACACCAGACACAACTGAATGGAGGACCGAGACTCCTTTAGACACTCTCGCATGTGAAGCTGGATATATGTTTTCAATTTGCTCTTCCATTGTAGATACCTTTAATGAAATTTGTAATCTTCATTAAAAAAATACAAATTTCCAAGAAAGAGGTTTCACTAAATAAGAAAAGAAGGAAAGTATATAGTGTCTTATTACACTACTGCACCAACCCAAGAATGGTGCTGTATGCAGCTCAAAGTTACAACCTATCTTTGGTCTTGAAATCAGCAGCCTCTGAGCTGTGACACTGTCATGAAAGCTGAGTCCAACCACATTTTGAGGAGTCATTCTGCCAATGACCTCAGTACCTGATCTGCAATACTGTCTCTGAAACTGCTATTTCTTGTAGTTTGTCAGCAACATATGCTTTAGTTTAGGGGTTCATTGGCCAGTTAATTAAATCTACCAGACTACCAATTGAATTTAGTGTTTTGTTGACGCTCTTCATAAACTATTAATAACCCTGGCATATGACATTTAATATGTGCCTTAACTTTTGCGTCTCTACAGTCATGTCCTATAATAACTGAGATTGAATGCGACAGCCAAAACACACACTTTGTTATTTCAAAGTGGTATGTGTTCAATCTATTTTTCATCACAGAATTCAGAGGTGGTTATGAAATGGATATTTACCATCAAACACAACCATGCCCCGCTACACGGTATAGAAAGAAAAGTATTTCCACCTACACATATGCCATGTTATGCATAGCACTCAATTTTTTTTCCAAATAGTGTACTCATATTTATGCCCAGCGTTCGAAACTTTATGAAATTGTCTATTCATAAACACCACGCATAAAAATGCTCAGCTCTTATTATGCCTACTTGGTGTAGTCTTAAACAATATTGGCACAAGAACCATTTAACATTTTCTTTATAGTACTTTTGATTGAAATAATCTTTTACACTTCAAGCATTGCTATAATCATAAGACGTAGATTTTCACAACACACACTTCAATAAAATGGAATACAACTAGATACAATCTTTGAACGAAATATACAATTTTGACTTCTGTTGATTGTACTAGCACAGTAGGGCTCATCACTCTTGATTTACATTAATCATGACCAATTATTTGAAACTTAAATCTAAAGTTTAATGATGACAGAAAGATCTATAGCATGTCTCAACAGAAGCTGCCATACTACATAAAGAACTCACAGTGAGGTTAATGGAGAGGATAAATTACTTTTCAATTTAATTCTTTGTGTTATACGTATTTCTGTTTCTAAAACCTTTTCTATGGTGTTAATTCCCCATAGAAAGAAGCTGGATATTTAAGTTTTATGTACTTATACAAAGTGCAAATAATAATGCACAAAAAAGAAAAGAGGTGGGTAGAAAGAAACAAGAACAGAAGTTGAGTGAAGTGAAAATTAAATACCTCTTAAGCAAAATTTAACAAAGAAATGATAACATGCTCTCCTTTAAATTTGATCAGCCCTGAATAAATGGAGCAAATCACAAGTGAATAAGGCAGTGAACATAAATTTTACTGCAATGTTTAAAGGAGTCTGCATCCAAAAAATGAAATTAAGAAGGAAGTACTTCACACAACAGTCCATTATTACTTTCTCAAAATTTTGCACATTGTACTAGCCCAATTTTGTCAGATATTACTATACACAAAAACGATCTTTGAATATCAAAACTAAAGAAGTATATTATAAAAAAAAATTGATTCTGAAAACAAGCATTGACAGACAAGAAAAGAAAAAAGGGAGCACTATTTAAAAATTGTGATAAGAGATGATAAATACCATTCAAATGTGTATATAGGTTATAGGATGAGGTAAGCAAAGAATTGAACTAGTAACAGGTTATAGGAAGAGAAAAACAAAAAATTAAACCAGTTCTTCATAAACTTTTTATTTCTGTTGAAACAATATAAAATTATGCAAAAAACCATGAACAGTTGAGAATTACTTGCTGGACTAAGTATGCCATTGGAACCACCACTGTAAATAAAATAGCGTAGCCAAAATTCATCATCTAATTTTTTGCCAGTAGATATACAAATAAACAAAAGATTAGTTGCACAGGAAGTCCTAGTGTTCTCTCCCATTCTACAGTTTCAGAACAACCAGAGAAAATTCTATGTAGGCCTACTGCACAGGAACAGAAATATTTTACAATACAGCTAGAAGTGTAGCATACACATACAACAATTGTAATTAACAAAATGCATACAAGAGGTGCAAATAAGTTTTAGTTACGTGCTTATTGTTTATTATGCAAAGTCTTGAGTGCCTTGGGACAAACTGTACAAACTGGGTCTAGTGTGAATCTTTTACTGTTTACAGTTCAGAAAATAAATCACAGAGAGCAAGAAGTAGGGGATGCACTAATACAACATCAATGCAAATAGTATTACATAATGACTTAGTGAGTTTTGTATTTTCCATCACGTGTTTTTGCTGTTGAAGCTACCAAATTTGTAAAATACACACACTCATTTTACTGATGCAAATTAGGACTTATGCTGCAACAAGTTCCATTTGAAAAAAGAAAACATAATGGAATTTTCGTATAGTAAATTCCACTGTCAAAACTGTAATGCAGTCTGTAACAATTTTTCATACTAGTACTTTATTGTGACTTATATTCTCTGTTAACAAACACACACATCAAAAATGCCACTGGTAATACAATGTAACATCAAACTTAGTAGTCACGCAATGGTTACCACTCACTTTTTAACTCTGTTTATTTTCATTGCAATTATCTTGATAGTTAAATAGATTCTGAAATGTTTCAACCTCCTTACAAGTTACAGGTCTAGTGTAACAACATACTCCTAAAAATATATATGTTATAAAAGGAAAAGACTAAGTTCTACTTAAAGCTTTATCATCTTATCACAAGAGGTGTTTAGTATTACACCCTTTACATCAGAACCTGATCTTTGTATTTAACAATAACAAAAATAGTACAAACTGATTTTGTAATTTCTGAAAGCATCTACACACAACCAATGACCTAAGTCAACTTTTAATTACAAGATTCTCTCTTCAACACTACTTATGTAAAGTAATGGACATGTGGAAAAGTGCAGTATACATGAAGAGAAAAGATCTGAAACAATTTTCCCCAAGCAAAGCATTACACCATATTTTGAATCTCATAGTCTGCAACTTCCACAATATCACATTTGCCTTCATCCCTTCATGCTAGTCACATTTGCACTCATAATATACAGAGCCTAAGTGTTATTTATTTAGTTAGTTTTTCGGCTTAAATAATGTCACCATTTTATTAACCTACATATGACATATTTAAAGTTTTTTCCCCGTAAAAGAAGAATTCCTATGTCTTAGAACTTGCACACAATTTTTAAACCTAACTTGTTGATCACAGCTTATATTCTTAGTGTTTCCTTCCATTCTTGTTCCCTTGAAACATGTCGTTTATGTTGACTATGTGGTTCCTCCTGCATATACCAAATCAAATTCAACACTGTCTAGAATTCCTATCATAGCATCATCAGGTAATTCAAAATCACCAAAGCCAACTTCTGTTTTATCTGTATTAAACATTTCATCATCTTCAAGAATGAAAGCAAGCTCCGGTGGCAATTTCCAGGCTTGTGAAGTGAAGCTTCTACAGTCTGGATCATGACATTTCTGATAGAAACAAGCTTCTGCCAAATTCACTATGTATTTGACGTTATTACTCCGGTGTTCACGATTTATATTATGACAGAATCTGTATCCAATAATGTCATATGAAATATACCCATTGGAACTGAAATAGGCCCAACGCCAAATTCTTCCAGGATCTATAAATTTACTAATAAAATTGTCGATTTGAGGATATGGTGAATTACAGGCAGAGGAATAATCTGAGTGCCTTTTTAGTTTCTTTCCTTGCTTAAATGATTCACAGTCTGAACCATAATCCAGAACTCTCCCGACTTCACTGGAAAAGTAAGTAACTAGTGACTCAAGAAAATACCACAATTCCAATTCATTTTGATTTTTCAGTGTTGATTTAAACTGATCTTCTTCACTAGTTGTTAATGGGTTGTTTTTCATATATTTTGTTGAACCATATACCCTAAAATGTCTATTTTTAGTGTAAACACTTTGGTCACAAAACAGGACAGTCTCACTTCTTCTATCCCATACAAACAATGACTCTAACTCTGACAGCTGAAAGAACTGTCGCAGTAAATGGTCATCTGCACTGACGCTGTGTGTAATTTCTTGGCAAATATATTTGACAAAATTTCCTACGCAGTAATTACAGTGAAATGCAGCATTAGGTATGATAAATATCAAGTGCCTACTGAATTTAGAAGGAGTGCTTGAATCCATATCTATTACATTTTTTCGAGAGACTTTTACATTTAATTCTTTATCAAGATAAAGAAATACAATCTTCAAAAACGTTTCAATCATTTTTGGCCCATTACTGGTTTTATTTGAAAGTTTGTCAAATTCGATGTCGAAATAGAGCTTGCAAACCGTATGCTCTACTATAATTTCATAAGAGCATCTTTCCTCAACTTTTCTCTGAACGTCATAATGCCAAAATACCTTTGGATTAGCAACCAGGAAGCTCCTACGACCCAACCGGTGTTGAAATGCAAATACCATTAAACCACACTTGCCATTACCAAATTTTAAAGCTGCTTCTTGTTTTCTAAACACTTCCCAAGTACTACTTGGGTCATTTGCGTCCGCCAATCTATGGCGGTATTCAACCACATACTCATCTATCTCTGCGACTGCTTTTACTTTTCTTGAATGTTTTTTACCATAAAATGTGGCAGGCGATAGACTATTTTCCAAAGTCATTGTGTATGTAGAAATTTCTAATATTTCAGCACACTTATGGCTTCTACGTTGCTGCACAACGTTTGCACCGTTCTTCGAGACTGGCAATGTCATAACATATTCAGCTCGCCTCCTGTCTATCCGGCGTCCTTATTTGGGACAGTAAATACCGTTACACAAAGCAAATACAGAAAAAAAGTGTTTCCTCAAATGTAAACTAAATTAACAATAAATACTACGTACCACTAGATATCTTCGATAATCCTATTACTATAACCGATGATAAAGTTATCACAACACAAGCAACCGCCAAAACAAATACCACATTCAAATCAAGAGGCGGGATCGAAGATCTTCTTCTAAAGATATGTGAACAGTTTTTACTCAGTGTGTCTTTGAATTCACCATACAGTAGACAATCTCTGGAGGAGCATTGCTTTTTGCGCATTTTGTCGATGTCAACATTAACACCAGAATTTTGCACATATGTCGTCTGACGCCTTTGGCTGGCTCCTCATTACACCTGACGAGGAAATTTACTAGCAGCAAGATAAAGCAAGTTCGCAAGAAGACGAGAACTCTCCGTGCTGGTAACGCCAAAGGGGAGACGAGGCAAACGTCTTACGATGCTTTGCTCAAAAACCGACAGCCAGCTGAACACTAACGAACACTACCGAATGCGTACCGAAAAAGACTGAATGTTATTGTCTCGCAGTGGTGAATGGAATTGAACACTACAGAATCAGCATTTCATCACGCAAACACTTGCAAACATATGTTAGACTGTGATTAACACCGCCAAAATATGCTCGAAAAACACGCTTTCACTTGTATATTACCGCGTTTGCAGCCCCCTTTCAACAACAATCCAAAATTCATCGTTTTGTGCCACTCTTATATCATTTTCGATAAGTTACAAGCAAAGTAAAAGAATTTAAATTTGAAATGACTGTCACTGAAATATGTCAAGCCTTAATTCACATCATAACCGAGTGCGGACATCAGCAGACAAAAATTCAGGCCAGGCACAAGTCTCTTTTCAGAGCAGTGGTGGATTAAACTGCTTTACAAAACGTTAATATCTCAGAATGCGGATAAACAACTTGGCAGATGTGGATAATGATCTTGTGGATGCGGTGCACATACGGACGGCGGCATTTTTCCTGTCCGCGCAGACTTCTAGTTACCGCTACGATGTAAATCTTTGATATTGAGATAAGATTATTTTGCCCGCTAGTTTTGAAAAAGCAAAAAAAAGTGACGTAAGAAAATAAATATGTTGGTGGCTTAATTTGTTACGTAGATGTGAAACGCTTGGAAGTAGTGCCAATGCACTTAACACTGAATTGCAGATCCAGCCTACTTTAGATTTATTCCAGAATTTTGCACATATGTCGGCTGACGCCTTTCGCTGGCTCCTCATTACACCTGACGAGGAAATTTACTAGCAGCAAGATAAAGCAAGTTCGCAAGAAGACGAGAACTCTCCGTGCTGGTAACGCCAAAGGGGAGACGAGGCAAACGTCTTACGATGCTTTGCTCAAAAACCGACAGCCAGCTGAACACTAACGAACACTACCGAATGCGTACCGAAAAAGACTGAATGTTATTGTCTCGCAGTGGTGAATAGAATTGAACACTACAGAATCAGCATTTCATCACGCAAACACTTGCAAACATTGATGTTATGCTTTCGCTACTTAATTGTTTCTCACTGTGAAAAGCTAAGCACTAAAGAGGAAACAACATTATAGGCAATGTTTGTTTTAATTACGAAGCAAGCAATGTCACGCAGAAGAGATTAGAAATCACGTGTTTCTTAACTTTTGCAGGAACTTCAGAGGCACTGTGGGCACCGAGTAAAGTTTACGAACCAAACACGACTGAATGTCGTTTCCTCAAATTCGTCTACACATATGAGAATGCAGTTTTTCCTGTTTTAGTTCGCTCAGTGCTGACCAGGCTTAATACGCCATAGGACCACATTCCCAGAATTAATTATAATGTTTAAAGTCCAAAAAAGGTTGCACACAAAGATCTCTCTTAGCAAATACTTAATGAAAGATTCCTTTCTATCATGCTAGTGTAGACTGAGCTACTAAATGTGTTAATGGTATATACATATATCGTATTTTTCTGATAGATAGTAATTGTTACAGGTGATGAAAAATATTATTTAAAGGCAAGAAAACATTTTATTAGCTTTGTAATTACACCCTGGATACGAAAAAAACCACATTTACTGAAAGAAAAAACAGAAGTTACACACAAGCCAAGAATAAAGATATTGACAGCAGAGTCATGGAGCAGCACATAAATATAGACATCAAGGAATTTTTCCTTTTCTTTTAACACTTCCTCCAAAAGAAAAAATCATGAAATGATTGCTTTGTCTCTTGCAGGCCAATTTCTGAACATAGAAAATTAAATCGAACTCGTTCAAGAGGTTTCGTCAAAATATCTGCCAACTGGTTGTGTCCATCAATGTGTTCCAAGAAAATCTCACCATTCAGATATCTTTCACGAACATAGAAATGTCGGACCTCTATATGTTTAGAACGTCGATGATATTCTGGATTTTTTTTTGCCAACTTCAATGCACTAGCATTGTCAATGTAAAGAACTGGAGGCTGCCCCGACATTTCCACTAATTCTGATAGCAGACGACGTAACTCTTTCGCTCCTTCACTAGCTGCAATTATTTCCGCCTCGGTTGTGGATGTGGCCACTACTTTCTGCAACTGACTTGTCCATGACAGCCCGCATCTCGTGGTCGTGCGGTAGCGTTCTCGCTTCCAACGCCCAGGTTCCCGGGTTCGATTCCCGGCGGGGTCAGGGATTTTCTCTGCCTCGTGATGGCTGGGTGTTGTGTGCTGTCCTTAGGTTAGTTAGGTTTAATTAGTTCTAAGTTCTAGGGGACTGATGACCGTAGATGTTAAGTTCCATAGTGCTCAGAGCCATTTTTTTTTTTTTTTGTCCATGACACTGCACCACCTGAGTACTTTGCAACAATTCCAGTTGTTGAGCGCCCTGTCCAGTTATCACCTGCGAAATCTGCACCAGCATCAATCTTTAATTCTTCTTCGGTTTTGCAATACTTTGGTATTCTTCGGACGGTCAACCAGCACCCAGGTATTGTTTTTCTTTAGAGATTGAGGTTCTTCACTGATAGCTTGCATCATTTCTTCCTTCTCGTTTGACAGCAATATTTCTGAAAAACAGTTTGGATCTTTGTATTCAAGTGCATCAACTTTTGTTGCCATACAAAATTCACCACTTTCCATCCAGGTTGGTTTTCTTCGTTGTCTTTTATTCTTCTGTTTCTCTTCATTAGAAGATTCAGCAGCTTCTGCTTTTAGAAATTCTGTTAATTCTTTATTTTCATCAGATTCACTCGACTCTTGACTTTCTCTAGAATCGAGAGTGACAATTTTTTCTTGAGTTTGGCTTCCTCCTGAAGTGTACAGAATAGGAGATTTACATTGGTCGTCTTTAGATGAATTCGGATCATTAAATTCTTCCTGAGGGACTTCAAACTCAACATGATCACTATATTCAACATGATCACTATGTAAATCACAAACAATTTCTGGCTTAAATTTCACATCGTGACTTAACACCACTTTTCTTTTAGATGGAATCCAAACTCTAAACCCATTTTTGTCATTAACATATCCAACAAGTCGTCCAAAAACTGCCTTATCACCAAACTTGGAACGGAATTGTTTGTTAATGTGAACATAGCAGCCTGTGCCAAAAATTCTAAGATGATCAAGTCGTTCTATTGGTCGATTAAACCATAGTTCATAAGGGGTTTGATTTTCAACTGAAGATTTTCCAGTACGATTTATTAGGTAGACTGCTGTGTTACATGCCTCTGCCCACAACCCTTTAGGTAATTTACTCGGATTTAGCATTGACCGGGCAGCTTCAACAATGGTCCTATTTTCCCGTTCAGCCACACCATTTTGTTCAGGAGTGTAAGGAGGAATCAGTAGCTCTATTCCCCTGTCTGCAAGCAGTTCACTGACATTCTTATTGTTAAATTCTTTGCCACTATCACATCTAAATTGTTTGACAACGTGTCCATTAGTTTGTGCTTCATTTAAAAACTGCTTAAGCACAGTACACACTTCACTTTTGTGTCTTAAAAAGAAAATTCGACGAAATTTACTAAAATCGTCTTTGAAACATACATAATAATGCTTGCCTCCAAAAGATTTCGTGCTCATTGGTCCATTTACATCCGCGTGGATTAATTCACCAGTACTGGTAGCGCGTATTGTTCGTGTTTTGAATGGCAGCCTATGCATCTTTCCAACCGCACAGCCGTCACAAAATTCACTCTTGGCATCTTCCACATTAATGTTCATTCCTTTTAAAATATTCTTCACATGTTGTTTATTTTGATGACCAAACCTTTCATGGTACACTTGCAATGTTTCGGATGAAGTCATCAAGCTCATACGATTCATTTTTGCATTTCTAACAACACGCATGTTCAACACATAAAGTCCATTTTTCACATAACCTGTCATAACAATATTGCCACTGACTTGTTTTCGAACACAGACATTATTATAACTAAAATTAGTACTGTAGCCTCTGCAGGCAATGGCTCTCACAGAGAACAGATTAGCACTTGCATCAGGGACGTATAAAACATTGTACATTCTAGCATTGTATCATTTATTGTTTCGTCGGATTTGGATGTAAACTGTTCCTTGACCGTACGCACACATATTCACATTTTGTTTTCCCAATGAAATTACTTGAGGAACATCAAATTCACTATACGAAACAAAATACTGTTTGTTGGGAGTGATATGATTAGTAGCGCCACTATCGCAATACCATTTATTTGGGTCACTGTGATTACTGGTACACACACCCATAGCGTATGAAGTAAATGCAGCGTGTTCACTGTCTCGCTTCTTCTCTTTTCTTTTATTGCTTTCACGAGTGTTCTGTGGACACTCTGCTGCCCAGTGACCTAATTGTTTGCATTTATTACATGGAAACTTCTGTTTTAATTGTGACATCGTCATCTTTACTTGCTGATTACTTGTTTGCCGTTTTCTTGTTTTAGAAACGACAAAAGCTGCACTTCCATTAACGTCTTGTTGACGCAGTTCAATAGTACAGAGTTTTTCAATCAATAAATTCAAGCTTTGCTTTTCTGTCGGTATCGTATCCCAGAGATCCTTAAAATTGTCGTAGTCTTTTCCCAGTGTAGACAAAATTCGACCATTTAAGATTCTTTCAGATAGCGTATTTTCTTCATGTTTTGATAATTCATCGTTCAGGTCCACAAATAACTTTTGCAGTTTGGCCACATGTGCACTAATATCTTCCGATTCATCACGTTTAACACGGAAAAATGTTTCAATCAACATATTCAAACGCTGAGTACTGCTACGTTCAAATCGGGCGCGTTATTTGTCCCAGATTTCTTTAGCATTCTTGCACGTTAAGATGAGTTCTGCAACAGGTTTACTTAGCGCACTTGCTATAAGACTTGCTGCCTTTGCGTCGTCCTTGAGCCATTCCACATACGCTTCTTTTTGTTCACTTGTCGCATCTTGCGGCAACCCTACACGTTCACGTGTACCGTTAATAATATCTTCTAGTCCATATGAACGTAGCACCATATAAATATGCCATTTCCATTTGGCCCAGTCGTCAGGGCCTTCAAGCTTATCAATGCTGACCTTATAATCGCCGCTAGCAGTCATGTTTCTTTACAGACATACGCTCATTTCAAATATTGTTTTAATTAAACTGTGTTGTTTGCCTTTACACGTGTACTGGGCCAAGTGGAAATGGCATATTTCTATGGTGCTACGTTCATATGGACTAGAAGATATTATTAACGGTACACGTGAACGTGTAGAGTTGCCGCCTGATGAAAAATATTATTTAAAGGCAAGAAAACATTTTATTAGCTTTGTAATTACACCCTGGATACGACAAAAAACACATTTACTGAAAGAAAAAACAGAAGTTACACACAAGCCAAGAATAAAGATATTGACAGCAGAGTCATGGAGCAGCACATAAATATAGACGTCAAGGAATTTTTTCTTTTCTTTTAACAACAGGCAATGTCAAACTGCTGGATACGGACCCAGAAAAATTGCACAATAGACTGCTGTGTGATGTCCATTTTGATGAAAAGTCATTCATGAACAGTACGAAACAACGGCTTATGCACACAGTAGTTCCTGTAAAATTTACATCTGACACTGGTTCTTCAGCAGAATGTGAGGGAACTAGTGATAAGAATAGTTTGTCATCACCTGAACTGAAAGTGAAGAATCCAAGGAGAACATACAGTGCAGCTAGTCACCTTCTGGTAGAAACAAATGCAGCACCATAAAAGTGTGAACCATTTCCAGAACTGAAAGAAATCATAGAAATGCCTGCGAGACAAGTTAAAAGAAAACTCGGTATGCTACGTCATGATGATGAGGATACTCCTAGAAAGCAAAAACTGAAACAGAAAATACATAATGAACACATCATTGAAAAACAAAACTTCCTACTTGTCAAAAGTTAAGAGTAGATTATTGCATTGTAGGAGCTCAAATAATATTGCGCATGTGTTAAGCAGTTCCTGCTTCCCACCAGATTTCTCCAGGGCACAGGCTGCAATGCAGTGCAAGAGCAAGAAAGGTCCACGGTCTTCTATCGAGAAAAATCTCTCTATGATGTTTTACAAGTCTCCTGCAGCATATAAATTTTTGCGAAAATTGGGTGTCGTATTACCTGGACTGTCCACAATTAGACGCTGGATTAGCATCACAAAATTTCTTCCAGAGTTTAACAAAAACCTTTTTAGTCAACTTAGCAAGAAATTTGAGGCACAAACTTATTTAGAAAAGGCATGTTTACTATCTTTTGATGAGATGTCGATATGCGCCATCTGGAATATGCAAAAGATCTCGATTTAGCAGAAGGTCTAGAAGATTTGGGTGATAGGGGAAGGAAACCACTTCCTACAAATTGTGTACTTGTTTTTATGATTAGAGGCATCTACAGTAACTGGAAATTGCCTGTTTCATGTTTTTTGTCTTATTTAGGAGTAAAACATGCGGATTTATTCGGACTCTTACAGGAGCTAATTATTTTATTGCAAAATGCAAACCTAGAGCCAAAATTATTCGTTTGTGATCAGGGAGCTAGTAATTGAAGTGTTGTGAAGCATTTACATGTTACGCCTGAGAAACCTTATTTTAATGTAAATGGACAGAAATTGTTTTATATTTATGATGTCCCACATTTATTCAAAAGCATACGAAACAATCTGCTTAGTGGCGACTTCATTTTCAACAATCCTGTTGTTTTATTCGAAGATGTCAGGAAAACGTATGACATTGATAAGAAGAACAAAAAAAGCAGAATATTGGTAAAACTCACTGACAGTCATTTGCAACCTGATTCATTCCAGAAAATGAATGTAAAAATGGCAGTCCAGGTCCTCAGCCACTCTGTTGCTGCAGCTATCAGAACTTGTGTAGCGAGTAAAGAATTGCAGAGTGATACAGCAGAGAGCACAGCTACTTTTATAGAATGTATCTGTTTGACGTTTTGAACAGCAGGGCAGCATTTTCCTCTAATCCATATAGGTGTGCATTATCAGAACAATACCCAGTAGTAATGGAAACGCTACAGAATGCAATGGATGTCTTAAGTACCATAAATAAAACTGAAAAAAACACAGGTAAAATAACGACACCACCATGCATTACGGGTTTCATCCAGACTGTGAATGCTATAGCTTAGTTTTTTCTTGAGGAACAAACTATTGGCATTAAATTTTTACTGCGCAGCAGATTGAATCATGATGCTCTTGAGAATTTATTTTCTGTGTACCGTCAGAAAGGAGGTTATAACCGTAATCCAACAGTTAGAACACTAAGGTACTTGTTCTGAACAAGCACTATTAACTTACTAATGAAGCCTTCTGACACTTCAAATTGTGAGAAGGACACTGACAAGATGCTGTTACTGAACAATTGTGTGTTGCAAAAAGAAGGTGATGAATCTCAGCTGTTGGAGAGCTCTGGAAACGTCGGAATTCCGAATACCCCTGGTTCCTCTACGGATGAAGAAGGGAGTACCATCGCGGCCGACGATTATTTGTCTTCCTCACAGCAAGACCTTTCCTCTGAACAGTGTTCAGTAGCATATTTTGCTGGCTACTTAGCACACATATGCATCGAAAGGTATGGTTGTTTGAGATGTAAGGAGACACTTACATGTAGCAGTGAGCTATAAGAGAAGAGGGAATTATTTATTCTCCATAAAAAATACGCAACTGGGAATTTGTGTCATTCTTCAGTGTGACTCAGTGCTCCAAATGTTGAGTTTAGCAACGTTATTGAAATGTCTTTACAGGCATATGAGTCCTGTTTTTTACAGGTTACTTATAAGAGAAATATATAGTTTAGGATTGTTAATTACATCAAATCAATACTTGAAAACTTTCACTGGTTGGACGGTGAGGAATGCGGAGAACACAGACTTTTCATTTTGAATCATCTTGTGAAATGCAAATTGTATTAGAGTTGCAGAACAATGTTCAAAGACAAGTGTAATAGAACACTCTCAAAACTGAAAATTATAAAAAATATGTAGTTTATTCATATTGTATTTAAGTACCAAATAAAGATTCTCCGTTAGGCTGCAGAAATAAGTTTTGTTGCCTTGATCACTCTACCACGTTTAACTAGAAAGAAGTAATGTGTTAAATCTGAGCAAAACAGTACTGCTTGTGACAATAGTAGATGTGCTGACTGCAAAGTTAAGATGTTTACCATCAATTTTTTTTACTCACGATATTTGAAGTTCCACAATATTTATTTTTTTCGAAGATATCGTTAAATGCATACATGAAATTATATTCGTTTACAACTAACAGTAATCAAATGCAAAGTGTGGTTATACTTAAGATCGCTTACAGAAATACGAAGAAAGGAAGCAAAATCTGTTTCTTAAACTTATTTACAGCCTCAACGTGAAAAATACATTGCCATTATACTCACCTAACCCCTATACATACTCTATACAAAATAAATAATTATGTCGGTAATGTCGGACGCGAAACCCACTGCTCAGTGCAATATTTGTCAGTAAATCAACGGATTATATTTCAAAGACGTTGAGAAGATTTTGAAAACTTTCTAGTGTTAACCTGCACGTGGAGATATTTTTTACCACCATTATCCGTATCAGAAGAGCTGTATAACAAAGAGGAAATAGAAGGCGAGTGTAAAACCTATGCGCCGGCCGCGGTGGCCAAGCGGTTAAAGGCGCTACAGTCTGGAACCGCGCGGCCGCTACGGTCGCAGGTTCGAATCCTGCCTCGGGCATGGATGTGTGTGATGTCCTTAGGTTAGTTAGGTTTAAGTAGTTCTAAGTTCTAGGGGACTGATGACCTTAAAAGTTAAGTACCATAGTGCTCAGAGCCATTTGAACCATTTTAAAACCTATGCGACTGCATTACAGTCTGCATTTAAGCAGCAACTCACGAGAAATGTTTGTGTGTTACTTTTCATTTCGCATATGATTGCGAGAAGTATCCCTACAGTAGAAATAAACTTGGTTTGTAGAATTACAGGAGCGAATCTACATTCTTCGATTGAAAACTCGGGAAAAACCATTGCCGATCATGGTCTACAGTCAGCTGTGTGACGAATGCATTTAGCGCGCAGCGCTCTAGCCGAACACAAATCATCGTCATTCACGTCACCGAAGATACAGCGTTGCCAATTCCGCGAGATGGACAGGTCAGTTAGCATTGTAGTATCCCCTGCGACATCTGTTGACCGACCGGAAAACTATTTTTACGGTTGCCTGTTCCGCCGTAAGGAAAGTCAATCTGTTTCTTACATGATCTGGGGTGATACATTACCCATGTTAAATTGGACCGCTTACCAATTGCGGAAAAGGCCGATGTCGTGTTGATGTATGGCTATTGTGATCAAAATGCCCAGTGGGCTGTGCTATGTATGCTGCTCGGTATCCTGGACATCATCCAAGTGTCCTGACCGTTCGCCGAATAGTTACGTTATTTAAGGAAACAGGAAGTGTTCAGCCACACATGATACGTCGATCACGACCTGCAACAAATGATGATGCCCAAGTAGGTGTTTTAGCAGCTATTGCAGCTAATCCGCACGTCAGTAGCAGACAAATTGCTCGAGAATCGGGAATCTCAAAAAAGTCGGTGTTGAGAATGCTACATCAACATCGATTGCACGCGTGCCATATTTCTATGCACCAGGAATTGCATACTGATGACTTTGAACATTGTGTACAGTTCTGCCACTGGGCACAAGAGAAATTATGTGACGATGACAGATTTTTTTGCACGCGTTCTATTTAGGACGAAGTGTCATTCACCAACAGCGGTAGCGTAAACCGGCATAATATGCACTATTGGGCAACGGAAAATCCACGATGGCTGCGACAAGTGGAACATCAGCGACCTTGGAAAGTTAATGTATGGCGCAGCATTATGGGAGGAAGGATAATTGGCCCCCATTTTATCGATGGCAATCTAAATGGTGCAATGTATGCTGATTTCCTATGTAATGTTCTACCGATGTTACTACAAGATGTTTCACTGCATGACAGAATGGCAATGTATTTCCAACATGATGGATGTCCGGCACACAACTTGCGTGTGGTTGAAGCGGTATTGAATAGCATATTTCATGACAGGTGGATTGGTCGACAAAGCACCATACCATGGCCTGCACGTTCACCGGATCTGACGTCCCCGGATTGCTTTCTGTGGGGAACGTTGATGGACATTTGCCATCGTGATCCACTGACAATGCCTGACGACATGCATCAAGGCATTGTCAATGCATGTGCGAACATTACAGAAGGCGAACTACTCGCTGTTGAGAGAAATGCCGTTGCATGTATTGCCAAATGCATTGAGGTTGACGAACATCATTTTGAGCATCATTTCTCAGAAATGATAAGTTCACAAAGGTACATGTATCACATTGGAACAACCGAAATAAAATGTTCAAACGTACCTACGTTCTGTATTTTAATTTAAAAAAACCTACCTGTTAGCAACTGTTCGTCTAAAATTGTGAGGCATTTGTTTGTGACTATTACAGCGCCACCTATCACAAAGTGAAAAAAATGGTCCAGCTAAAACATTCATATTTCTTTATGTACTACATGAATGTGTAATAAAAAATGAGGGTTCCTATTTAAAAAAACGCAGTTGATATCCGTTTGACCTATGGCAGCGCCATCTAGTGGGCCAACCATAGCGCCATCTGGTTTCCCCCTTCAAGCTAGACAAGTTTCGTTCTTTGCAGTTCTTTCGTTTCACGCTTATTTCGTGACATATTTGGCCCAGTCACGATCAATGGACCACTCTGTATACTGAAGAAAATTAGGTCCTGTAATGGGTAGTGGTTACGTTTATGGACATTGTGTTCCCTCAGTTGGCTACCCTATCCGTAGTTCATTATCTCTGACTGTTATGGAGAGAGATGTTTTTGTATCTGTGGATAGTCAGCAGCTGCCTGTTGTTTATTACGTGCATTTGAAATCATAATTTACACTTTTTTGCAGGAGAATTTTTCGTCTACAGTTTTTTATTGTGTGCTTTGAACATTTATTATTATAGTGTTACTGTTGAAACAGTGATATGTGGGAAATATTTTGTATAAAACGACTGTTTACAACCATACACATTTGTGGACACAGTGCAATAGGTAACATAACGTGAAACACAACATAACCACTAGTGTCTCAATTATAAAATACCGGTTTTGTCATTTTGTTACTTTCATTTATTTTACAGTTTCTCTTCCACCATTATTATGAATGAATCGAAGGAAAACATTGAGCCCAGAGGAAATTTTACTCAGTTTAGATTCTGGTGATGATGCCAATTGTTCTAATTTTGATGTAATTACAAGTGATCAAGACAGTGATATTCCTGATGAAGATTCTGACGATGATAGTGTTGTTGGTGATGACATTGTTGCTAGTGATGATTTAGCTGTTGATAGCGCAATTCAGTAAATAACAGTGCAGACCAATAGTGCAACTACAAGTATAAGTTCCACAGTTTCGAATTCTCCAATATCTTCTTATATTATATGGTATCCAAACAAGGACAACGACTTCGTTGGTAACATTCCTGCATTCTGTGGCGTTTACAAAAGTAATAGTGATCCTTCAGTAGAAAAGACACCGTATTTTTACTACTGCAACTTGTTCACTCCTGAAGCACTGGACGTGATCGTTAGAGAGACAACACGGTACGCTTTTTCAAATGGTGAATGCAATTTCTCTGTGTCAGTAAGTGAAACTCATTGGTTCTTAGCGATTAATTTGATTATGACATATATAAAGTACCCAAATTATCGAATGTACTGGTCAAGTAACCCACCTTTGAGAATGGATCTTATTGTTGACATTATGTCACTAAAGATATTTGAGAAAATAAAAACGTATTTACATTTTGTGGACAATGGCAAAATCCCTGAAAACGACACTGACATATTTGTGAAGGTGAAACCTATTTTGGGCATACCGAAAGAGACAATTTCAGGGCCAGTAACTCTTATTGAATATCAATCTATAGATGAAATGATTATCCCCTTCAAGGATAGAAGCAGGGCAAAACAGTATATAAAGTCTAAACCAAAAAAAGTGGGGATTTAGAGCACAGGTACGCTCTAGCTCAGATGGATATGTGACTTTTTTTGAGATGTACCAAGGGAAAAAACAGGAACAGAATAATACACTGAGTCCTAACTTTGGTCCTATTGGGAATAATGTTGTAAGATTGAGCCAGGGGCTAGAAGGAAAGAATCACAAGATCATTCTTGACAATGTATTCACAACAGTCCCATTGCTTTTGTATCTGAAGCAAAAGAAAATTCATATATTGGGACCATAAGGTCAAACAGACTGAAGGGTAGAGAGGGTAAATTGACTAACAGCAAAGCTCTAATGAAATCAGGTCGAGGTTCAATGTCTATTGCTACTTCTAATGACAAAATTACAGTTGTGCATTGGGTGGTTAAAACACATGGTATCTACCTTTGCTAGAGGGATACCGACTGATACTGTCAAAAGATGGGATGTGAAGAACCACACTCGCATAGATATAGAAAGGCCATATGCTGTACCATGCTACAACAAATTCATGGGCGGAGTAGACATGACTGACTGAATGGTTGCACACTACCTGCACACAATGAAGAGCAAGAAGTTTTATTTGAGAATATTTTTCCACTTTTATAATGTTGCATTAGTAAATGCGTGGATTCTTTACAGAAGAGACACTGAAAGAAATATTTCTTTTGTGGAATTCAAGGCATCAGTTGCTACAACAGTTATAGAGCTTGGAAGCCTGCAAAGGAAGTGTGGCAGACCATGCTCACTTGATGAAAAGGCAATGCACTGGATGTTCTGCAGATATAAGACTGGCTGGAATAGCCCATTATCCTGCAAAAAAGGGAATGTAAGAGTCCTTCTAGATGCAGAGATAAAAACTGCAAAAGAAGAACAAGAAACATTTGCAAAAAATGCAAGATTCCTGTTGCCCAGAATGTATGGAGTTCTTCCACAATATATGACATGAACAATTTCATGTTACTTGAATTTTGCCATTATTTATCACATTTTTTGGTTTCTTTATGTTTTCACCATGTTTGCTCTAATGCAACCTGCTATCCACCTTGTACACAAATATGGCCACTTCCTATTTTCATTGTTGTACAGTAAATTGAAGCATTTATTGAAAATACTTATTTCTAATGACTTCTTTATATCTCAAATATAGTGTTAAAAATAATGGTCAGAATTGAAATTATGTTAAAAAATTCGTCCCTGAAGAGGTTAAAGTGTCCTCTTAGGCTCTTCAGTCACAGCAATTCAAGCTGTCCTCTTACGTTCCTTTCTAACAACAAATTCGGAAATCGCTAAATATTTATTTCATATTTCGTTCTCAAATGAGACTGTATGTAAATAACATCCTATAATGCAGAATATAGGTCTATTACATTTATAAGAAAGTAATAGAACGTGTTAACATCACTAACATGAAAAAAATACCATGTAATGGAATGCAAACTAACAACTTTCGACTCCAGAAACCACGATGTTATTCATTGTGCTAGCATTTAACCAAGTGATGTTACAATCCGGTCTTGGTTATCATACTCAGTCTTGAAGGCTTGTAATGTCGATGCATTATTATGTGGCATTTAATGATAATGGTGATGTGTTTGTGATAAATTGTCAATGTTCCACTACATTGAAACCATATTCTGCAAATTTCATTCTTAATTTGTAAATTGTTGATAATAATAACTCACTCCTAAGGAACACTCTTCTGTGAAGGCATTAATCATCGATAAATCACTACATGAAATTTTGTATTGTGGCAATATTTATAATAAATGATGTATAAATTATGTATTTTTGTAAACCTCCTGTATGTGCTCATGAAATCTTGTGACACGCCCCTGTTGAATGCTAATCAAAGTCGGTAGCTGATCATGGAGTCATCGATATTGTGTGTGACGCCAAAATGACGTCACATTTGCGGGAACTTTTGTGAAATGTGCACTACTGAAATATATGAAAGGAGAAAATGTTGGTGTTGTATGAGTACATTGAAGTACTGATACCACACTGAGCTCTTTTGATTGCATTTTGAATAACCGTTTTAAGTCTACTTTTATGTGTGAAAAATGCTTAGGATTGTTGAGCAAAATCTCTGGTCATGTGCAGCGACCATTTCTTGGTATTCATACACATAAAAGGTAAGAAATCCAAAGGTCTAAAACTGGCCTTTTCTTTTAACAGTAGTGAACCTCAGACAAGACTATGTAGCGTCCCCAGTGCTATATTACGAAAAGACTTAAAAAACAATATTTATAAAGAAGAGACATTCAAAAACTGAATAATATATTTTTACATGTAGCCGTAAAACAATAATTTCTCTGTCGAGAAATGCAAGGAAATGCAATGCAAAGACATAATTTATGACAAAATGATCTAGAGAGACGACAAGATATGCTCTTTTGTTAATTTTTTTTAGTCGACTTCACTTCTTCACTTGTCTTGATGATGTACAGACGGACATCTTGCGAGTGCTGGCAAATGTAAGCATATTTGTATGAGTTAAGCATATAATATACTGATTTAATATTATTGTGCACTTTTACTTTGTAAGAGGTGATCCCGAATTCATGTCCGCCTTCCTTGAATTAACCTGCATTCAAGTAATTTACAGTTCAACAATCGCAGCGGCCGATGCAGCCAACGACGCCATTACGTGGCGATATTAACTTATGAAAAATTAGCGGAAGCGGAAAACTCGCCCGCTATTAACATAATATTAATTTTTCTCCACAGCCGCCTGAGGTTGCAGAAAACGCTTAGCTTTAAGATTCTTATTTTCAGTACCATAGCCGAGACCCAGAGCCAGGACTCCGACTACAATACAATGGT
Source organism: Schistocerca piceifrons (assembly GCF_021461385.2). Classification (NCBI taxonomy): domain Eukaryota; kingdom Metazoa; phylum Arthropoda; class Insecta; order Orthoptera; family Acrididae; genus Schistocerca; species Schistocerca piceifrons. Next base: position 616,673,082 of record NC_060141.1, read on the forward strand.
TAACGGAGGTAAGAAAAATACTCTCGCGCGTGTATAGGTCGCAATAGTAATTAATAACTAAAGATCTTTTGCTTTAAAGTGAACTGACTAGCTGAGGAAATTAATATGAAAAGTTTATTACATTGTTCAGCTTATATGCTCATGTTTTAAGATTCAGTGAGTCTAACATTCATTAACGTAACAAATAATTTGAAATTAATATTGTTAAAAAGGAGAACTTCAGGAAAGCATTTAATCGTAAAATCAAAATTAAATGAAATATCATTTTTATTAAGGCCCACCACGTAAGTCGCCAACAATCAAAACATAATAATAATAATAATATATTAAATTACGACGGCCGACGGATGCGAGAACTGGTAGAAGTTAAGCGTTTTTCCTTCTTGTACATTTCTGGTAGCTACTTAATTTATTATCAGTCTGTTTGTTTTAAACTGTGTTATACTTCCCATATGGTACTATGAAACATGAAGAAACAGTTACGTGTTTTATTCAAAATCCAAATGATCGTGTAATATTCCACTCTTGGAGTTTGTGTGTGTGTGTGTGTGTGTGTGTGTGTGTGTGTGTAGAGAAATTAAGCGACGAAAGTTAAAGTCCGTATACATGCAGTTCCATATGGGACTTAGCCTCTGAAATGGTTATTTGTTAATAAATACGTTATTAATGGTTAAAATTGTAAACAATTAGGGTTGTATAGTGTTTATTAGTAAATGAACGGTTTATTATGGTCAGTTTGTAAAATATTGGATTTTCAATTTTTGACGTGGGTAAACGAATCATTGATGTCGATGCTGAAGTTCAGTCTGCATCCGCAAAAGACTGCTGGTCCATCCAATAAAGAGTGTGCAGCAACAGATTTGATGGTATTCTTTTTTTGTCAGCGGCGGATGTAGTCATTTCAACGTCTTCAATTGTTTTGTATATAGTCTGTCTTGCACGGCGACGACGACTGTATCTTCTGTATGGCATCTTGGCAGCGTTCAATGCAGTTGCCTGTGCAGCCTATCGAACATATCATGTTACTGAAAATGCAAATAAAGACTTTGGAAAATCTACATATATGTCACCCTCACCCTTTTCCTTGTATACACGTAATAGACGTAAATTATCTGTTAATGAAACTGTTTTTATATGGATTAAAGGTAAATGAACGGTTTAACGGTTTAACAATTTTAACCATTAATAACGTATTTATTAACAAATAACCATTTCAGAGGCTAAGTCCCATATGGAACTGCATGTATACGGACTTTAACTTTCGTCGCTTAATACAGAAGTTACAGTCGTCGTCGCCGTGCAAGACAGACTATATACAAAACAATTGAAGACGTTGAAATGACTACATCCGCCGCTGACAAAAAAAAGAATACCATCAAATCTGTTGCTGCACACTCTTTATTGGATGGACCAGCAGTCTTTTGCGGATGCAGACTGAACTTCAGCATCGACATCAATGATTCGTTTACCCACGGAAATGGATGGCTAACAGTCGCTGTTGTACGTGGTGGAACAGGAGTACCCAATGTATCTGGACTGGAAAGCTTCGTTGATCGGGACATCATAGCCTATCGAACATATCATGTTACTGAAAATGCAAATAAAGACTTTGGAAAATCTACATATATGTCACCCTCACCCTTTTCCTTACAAAACAATTGAAGACGTTGAAATGACTACATCCGCCGCTGACAAAAAAAAGAATACCATCAAATCTGTTGCTGCACACTCTTTATTGGATGGACCAGCAGTCTTTTGCGGATGCAGACTGAACTTCAGCATCGACATCAATGATTCGTTTACCCACGGAAATGGATGGCTAACAGTCGCTGTTGTATGTGGTGGAACAGGAGTACCCAATGTATCTGGACTGGAAAGCTTCGTTGATCGGGACATCATAGCCTGTGAAATATATGAGGGCTAGAAAAATATGACATGCTGCACTAGGCGAAATTTCAGCACTTATCTTAAATGTATATTTTGCACAAGTCTGATACAGAACATCTTCGTTCCTTACAAAGGCATTCTCACACCTCCATTGCATATTCTGCTTTGCAAGTAAGTTAACAAGAAATCAACAGATAGAATGTATCATAGTAATAGGGAACAAAAATCGGACACACACTGTAATCATTATAAAAATTCAGTTGCCTTTTTGGAAGTTACTTTCAATTTATTGCCTTTACCATTTAATTAATAGGGCTGAAATATTAGTACATAAGATGGGATCAAATTCATTTATATGTGTCATTATCCACTTTCCTTTGTGTAGGTGCCTATAAGGTTTATCTTCATAAACAAAAGAGATGTATTAATTCACACAGTCGTCAGTTGAATGCGCCAAAGATACACACACCAAAAAAAGTTTTGCATCACCTTGGTTCCGAAAGTTCTGGAACCTGTACAGAAAATTGGAATAGAGATAACCATCAACATCATTTCCGCTCTTTTTATTGCTCATGAAAACCAAACTGCATGTTGTACCACAATACAGCGAGACCTTCAGAGGTAGTGGTCTAGATTGCTGTACACACCGGTACCTCCAATACCCAGTAGCGCATCCTCTTGCATAGATGCATGCCTGTATTCATAGTGGCATACTATCCACAAGTTCATCAAGGCACTGCTGGTCCAGATTGTCCCATTCTTCAACGGCGATTTGACAGAGATCCCTCAGAGTGGTTGATGGGTCACATCTTCCATAAACAGCCCTTTTCAACTTACCCGAGGTATATTCGATAGGGTTTATGTCTGGAGAACATGCTGGCCGCTCTAGTCGAACGATGTCATTATCCTGAAGGAAGTCATTCACACGATGTGCACGATGGGGGCGCGAATTGTCGTCCATGAAGATAGCATTCATGTATCGTACAGTAGTTATAGCGCCTTCTATGACCACCAGCAGTGTACGTCAGCTCCACATAATGCCACCCCAAAACAGCAGGGAACGTCCACCTTGCTGCACTCGCTGGACTCTATGTCTAAAGCGATCAGCCTGACTGGGTTGCCACCAAACACGTGTCCGACGATTCTCTGGTTAAAGGCACATGCGACACACATCGATGAAGAGAATGTGGTGCCAGTCCTGAGCGGTCCATTCGGCATGTTTTTATGCCCATCTGTACTGCGCCGTATGGTGTCGTGGTTGCAAAGATGGATCTCGCCATGGACGTTGGGAGTGAAGTTGCGCATCATGTAGTCTGTTGTGCACAGTTTGAATCGTAACAAGACGTTCTGTGGCTGCACGAAAAGCATTATTCAACATGGTGCGGTTGCTGTCAGGGTTCCTCCGAGCCATAATTCGTAGGTAGCGCTCATCCACTGCAGTAGTAGCCCTTGGGCGGCCTGAGCGAGGCATATCATCGACAGTTCCTATCTCTCTGCATCTCCTCCACGTCCAAACAACATCGCTTTGGTTCACCCCGAGACGCCTGGACACTTCTCTTGTTGAGAGCCTTTCTCTGGCACAAAGTAACAATGTGGGCGCGATCGAACTACGGTACTGACCGTCTAGGCATGGTTGAACTACAGACAACATGAGCCGTGTACGTCCTTTCTGGGAGAATGACTGGAACTGATCAGCTGTCGGAGCCCTCTTTGTAATAGGCGCTGCTCATGTATGGTTGTTTACATCTTTGGGCAGGTTTGGTTCAAATGGCTCTGAGCAATATGGGAATTAACATCTGTAGTCATCAGTCCCCTAGAACTTAGAACTACTTAAACCTAACTAACCTAAGGACATCACACACATCCATGCCTGAGGCAGGATTCGAACCTGCGACCGTAGTGGTCATGCAGTTCCAGACCAAAGCGCCTGGAACTGCATGGCCACACTGGCTGGCAATGGGTGGGTTTAGTGACATCTCTGAACAGTCAAAGGGACTGTGTCTGTGGTTCAATATCCACAGTCAACGTCCATCTTCAGGAGTTCTGGGAACGGGGCTGATCCAAAATTTTTTTTGATGTGTAAATACTAAGTTGTATCATGACACATTAATTTTATCTGAGAGGGCAGCGGAAAAATTAAAAACAATGCACTTTCAGATTTTTAGAAACCTTATCTTGTTTTAATGCTTGTAACAAAGCTCTTCTGTTCTCGTCTGCCGTGATGTATAGACATGTATTTGTTCTCTATGTGTCTAAGAGCTAAAAAGTGGATAGTTCATGAAAAAAAAGTATTTTATTTTTACAAGCTCCAATTGTAGCAAGTTTTTTGATGAATGGGAATAATCCTCAAGAAGATGACCAGCATATTGTCATTGGTATTGTGCTATGAGAGAGAAGAGCTAATTAACATTAATAGGAAGAGATCTTTCAGGGTTAATCATTTCTAGTTCATGTTGCAGAAGACCGAAAGCAGTACATATCGTCATGTCCTGAATAGTGCTATGAAAAAAAAATTACAAAATTTAAAAAAGTCTTTCCCAATTTTCAGGCACTGCTGTGTATGACACTATCATCATACCTTTCTCTCTTGCCTAATTAATTGCATTTTTATACAATGGCAACCACTCCTTGAATGGTGCCATAGAGAAAAAGGATCAGGTTATTGTTTTGTAGAGGACAAGGGGTTATTTTTAGGAAATATGGTGCGAAACTGTGATTTAGTGTGTTTCAGTGCGCGATCCGCCAGCCTCATGGCAGACGGCAGACGAAGGCTGGCCTGCGCATTATGCAGGTCACACAGTTTTGCAATGAGCGTCGGTATGTGTGTACGCACATGGCAGGCATCAACAGCCAGAACGCAGCATTAGCAGAATTACGCAGGCGCGGGCCACATGTGGCGCGGTTGCATTAGCCAACTCATCGAGAACATTCCAATAAACACGACGCCGCGTAACTGGCGGATTCAGCAGCGGTCTGCACTATTTACAGGCATCAGACTTGGGCATTGGCATCGGTTCGACCGATTGGGCGTTCAGTCACTGTTACGTCGTCATCATCAGGGACGCTGTCCCCGAGGACCGGCCAACAGAGGGTGTTGCCCGCTGCTGCACTGGCGACTCCCAGCGTCATCACGAGCCGCAGCGTCTGCAGGAGGCGAGCTAGGCTGGGCCTCGTGCTGCTAACCTCCTACCGCCTGCGCAACCACTGACCGAGCACGGCGTCGCGTTCCCTGGGATGCGCGCATCAGCACGTCTCCACCACGACACGAGCGGTGGGGCTGAGCTACCGGAAAATGTATTGGGAGAACCAACAATAAAGAGGAAGATTGCTAAAAACAGCCACCTTCTTCTACCCAGCCATGCCCTACAACCCCGACCACGTCATCCGGCTCGGTCATCCATTACAGTTGAAATGTTATATGATTGCATATTTTGTAATCTTTCATTATATTAAGAGTAACTGTCTTTTTTCGTTTCATGGTTGGAATATTGTGGCCATCTTAACGGAGGAGGGGCAGATACATGATATACATAAACCAGGGAGAATTAACTGCAGAACTAATATCGAGAATAACGAAAAGAGCATCTTGAAGGTAGGAAAATTTACGACATATTTCTTACATGACTGCTCTTAGTAGCGCCTCTTCCAAGAGTCAACATAGCGCCCTTTTCCATCTTACATCTCCATTTGAAGAATTTTTTTCCGAAACGTAGATATTCATGTTAGGAAATTATTTTGATGTTGAGAAGTGTATCCATTCACTTACGTAATGCTAACAATGAGTTGTGTTACGTGCCAGTGACGCACTACAGATTAGGTTTTGAAGTGGTATCATCACAATTACGAGAAGGATGTTTTATTCCACAGTTTTTAGTAGTTTAATTATTTTATTGAAAGTAGCAGTAATGAGTAATCAGATAGGTCCATTGTTGGTAGGGCATAAGCGAATATGCAGGCACAAGATGTCACCAACGTGGATATAACACAAAGTGACAGTGAAGCTGAAATGTCAGTCGCTGTGACGATGGCCAACTATATGCTTTAAGTGCTATGGACACAGACACAGCAATGTTGTAATCCATGATGCTACTATAATTACATTACACGGAATGGCTTCTAAGTTTTTACTGAAAGCATTTTCTCCCATGGTGAGAATGAAAGTCGCAAAACAGCAAATTCATTAAATCATACTGTCACTGTGACACAGCCGCCTAATGGGAATATAAGTGAACGAAACATGGTGGGCACATCCAGTACCCAGAACATGACGCAATTGATGCAAGAGATAACGAGATACTTGGATATAAAATTCAATACACAACACATCAACTCAATGATTTAAAAGTGATTTTACAAAGGAACAAAAGCAAACTTTGACAAATTTGCTGAAAAACAAACACAAAATTTTAACTCTCTTAAAAACGAATAAAATCGAGCGTTTGACGGTCTTAAAGTTAATTTAACACAGCAGTTCGGAGACGCTAGTCAGAATTTACGTACTGACCTCTCTAATGTATTAATGGTTAAACTCGTAAACATCTGAAAGGAATTGAAAGCAGAGTTGCTCGCTGACTTATTCTATGATACAAATAACTTGAATCAAAAGGTCTAAGTGATGTACAAAATAAAATGCAACAGGCACAATCGCAAATATGTAAGAATTTGGGCACCCTGACAGGTGCTGTAAACTAGCTGCAGTCAGTACATTAAGATTCATCAGAAGAGGTACCAGAATTGTCTAAGCAACCAGATAATTTCAGTGTAAACACTCAGTTTGTGCACGAGATCAGGAAAGAATTGAGAAAAATGTAAAAGAATTAAAGGATAGGGCTGAAACATACATGCTAGACCAAGGTAGTACTCTTGTGCAATAGATAGATCAGGAACACAGAAGTTACATGGAAGTAGTCGAGGAGGTGATGAAGGAAAAAGAGGATGAACTATTGGCTAGGATAGATTTGGCCGTTAAAGTAGTGGAGGAAAAGTTATGTAGTAGCTTAGTCAATGTTGTAAAAGTAATAAAGGAAAATCCGACGCCAAGCAGTCAAGTGCCATTAGACCAGATAGATAATCCTAGTACCTATCTGCAGTTTGTTACAAGCCTGTCAGACGAAGTAGATTGTAATTACAGATGCAGCAGGTGCTGCCGACTACTGTACCAGTCACGCAACTGTACTCAGAATATAATCCCATGTACCAAAACAATACCATACTGGCAGCAGAGTACTGCATGTCTTTCCTCCTTATTTAGCAGATGAAGGTTTATTACGGCATAGACAGCTTCTTATTTTTTCATCGGAAGGCAAAAGAAAGAACATGGTGGTGTTCATAAGGATCTTTCATAATGTAATGTCTAAAAATTGGAAAGAGGGACAGAAATCAGTTTTGTACATGTAAGGCAATGTCTTCCTTTTGTGGGTCATGGACATGGCAAAAAGACACCACACTTATCAACAGTTTGAGGGAGCATTTTTAGATAGTTTGGTCTGCCGCAGTACAGGGGAGGTTGTGCTGTGAAGTTTTTAATCCATCATCATTCAGTAGCAAACATTGGGGGCTAAGAAAATATTTTGAGAGGTATTTGAATAAAACTCGATACTGATCGAATCCTGTCTCCCAAGTGGAAGCATTTAAGATTTTGAAAAGCTGTCTGCTAGCCCACATCCATGAAAAATTACTTACCATTCCAGAACATGACTTACAGTATTTTGTAGCGGTGCTTGATTCCTTTGACCTTATTTATGAGGAATGACCAGTGCAAACGCAAAATGTCAAAGCACAGGCTGATATCCCAAGATTTAAGTAATGGCCAGATGAAATGGTAACAGTAACCAACACAGTTGGCAATTGTACCCACCTCGGAACAATTGTAATAGCAACCACTTCGGCAACAGAAAAGGCCAAAAATGTAAACGAAGTTACAAGAACAATCAAGGACAAAATTTTAACCGATTGGGCTATACAGGTCAGAGCGGGTACAGCAGCAAGAGCACAATGCACTGCCGACTGCTGGCAACAACCAGTGTGGCAGTTGGAAAGGACAAAACACAAACAGAGAACCAAACAATCCGCTAAAAGCTGGTTAGAGTCACCATAACCCCAATTATGTTTGAAATATTGGGCAACGCCATCGAGATTTCGAATCAAGAGGTGCACATGACACAACTGGAGGAACCAAACCCACAAAGTACACTTGGTTGACATTATTTCAAATGAGGAGGTCAATACTGTGGTTAGCCAGGAAAACAACAGGTCTCTATAGGCCCCCATTTGATGACCAATGAAGGGGTTGGAGCCATAAAGATAATTAAAAACTGTTTTATTAGATATGATTATAGTGCAGATTTCAAAGATTAACTGTCCCAGGAAGAGTTCACTAACCATTAAAGGGAAGGAGAGGAAACAGTGCAAGTAAAAGTTAATGCCCAAATATTCGACATACATGTACCTATGGTATTAGATACTGGCACCATAACTAAAATGATATATCAGCGACTATTTGATGAATTGCAAAAGTGAGGCTGCATACCAGCACTTCCAGTTCAGAACCGCAAAATAAAGACAACAGTAAGAAGCAAGTCTAAAGTGGTCAAATTTCAAGTATTAATACCTGTTAAAATTGATAATTTTTCTTTACAATGTATTATTCTAGTGGTTGAGAAATTAATAATAAATTGCTTTATTGGTGTGGAAACTTTTAGAATATGTCAGGCACAAATTGACATAGGAAAGGGGAAAAACTATTTTACAATAAACGACCAACAATTCTCGGCAGATTTGGTTAAAGCAAGCACCAATGAAAATAAAGGAGAGCACACCTCATACAATTATTTTATACAGCTGTCATGTTTTTAAATATGCAAGGGGTTGAGCAGTTACCAGAAGAGGTCATAGATCCTAACATGCTATGCAACAAGGTAAGTGAATCTATGTGCTTGACCAAAGGCCAAAAACAGAAGCTTTAGTAACTGATAGTAATATATATATACATATTTTTTGGGAGACGCACTGGTGTAATAAAATGATATAAATATAAAATGGAGGTGTGCCCCCACAAAACTTTCTGCTTCTCTTCCTACACCACTCCATGGGTGAACAAAGAGGCAATGAGAAGGGAAATTAATAGAATGATAATACTGGGAAATTATACAGCCTTCTTTCTCCCCATACTGTAGTCCTGTCTAGGCTGTTGGTCAGCTAGATGGTAGTGTCCACCTCGTTCTTGATTCCTGATGGATAAATAAAATTATTGTACCAGTTAGGACATACCCTGATAACCTAGAGGAACAATTATTCAAATTCCTTAATGACAAATGTCTTACTGATAGATCTGAGAGCCTCATACTGACAGATTTGCATCACATGACGATAGCAGAGAATATACAGCCTTTGTTTGGGGGGGGGGGCAGAAGTTCTGAATTCTGTATCTTACCATTCGGCCTGAATTCAAGTGCGGCCGTATTAATTTCCGCCGTGGATCAAGTCCTGGAGCCTGAATTACTTAGCAGGACAACTGTTTATGTTGATGATCCACTAACACCCACCCACTGGGCAGAAAATCTAAGATTGTTAGTGCAAGTCCTATACAGGTTTTCGAAGTTTGGATTCTCAGTCAAACTAATGATATCTCATTTTGGTAAAGAATGGGTTAAATTCCTTGGCCACATAATACTCCACAAGATATACCCCCAGACCCATAGAAACTTGGCGCAATCAAATACTGTCCTCCACCACACATTACGACGCAGCTAAAGGCTTATCTAGGCCTGGTATAATTATTTAGAACATCTGTACAGCTTTTGAAAACTAATGCCTTATAAATATTCTAAGAAAGAACCATCTATGGATATGGACTTACCAGTGTCAGGCTGATTTTGGCAGCATAAAGGAACTTCTGTTGAATGACAATATTTTACACCATCCTGATATGGCTCAAGATTTCTGTTTATGTACTATTGCATCCTCTCAAGGGCTAGGAGCTTGTGTGACCCAGATCAATGACGAGGCTGGGGAACTTACCCCCAAGGTGAGTAGTTTAGCTAGTCAAACATTATCTGAGTTTGGATAGTCATATTCCATAACAGAATTCGAGGCTCTCGCAGTAATATGGGGGTTTAAAAAGTTTGAACACTTCCTGTTGGGGTAGACTCCCTAAGGTTTATTGCGACCATCAGTCCCTGTCCTTTGTTTTAATTTTCAAACTTTTACATCAGAGAATAGCCAGATGGTGCTTGTGCTGGCGAGAGTTCAACTCTGAGATCTTATATACTAAAGGTAACCAAAATGTAATTGCGGATGCCATGTCAAGGCTACTACGGGGACTTGACAAAGTCCTAGAATTTATGGAACATGATTCAGAAATCAGGGTTTAGTTAATGCAAAATAAGACGCAACAACCATAACACATCAAGATGTGTGAGAGTATGGAACAGCTGCAACAAGCAGATCCAAGATGGCGGAAAGTAAGATTGAAATTACTACAAAATGGCGAACGTAATTTAAGGAATTTTTTTATGCTTTACATAAGGGTCTTGTTTCACTAACACCACCCACATCACAGCCAGTGAAGTGTTTGTTTGCCAGACGACTATGAGGACTATTTTATATTGCTTATTCAGAATGTTTGGGGTCACTATGGCGTTTCCAAGTGCACTAGCAAAATAAATACCTACTGTTATTATCCTAGATTGCGGCAGAAGGTCACACAGGTGATACAAAAGTGTATTATATGCCAACAGACTAGACATTCAAACAATCCCAAATTAATCGAGCTGCACCCAATATTGCCAAAACGACCTTCAGAAATAGTATCTTTGGATGTGGGTGGGACCTATCCACAAGGGAAACGAGGAATAAAATATATTGTTACTTCGTACCGTGTTTTTTCAGAATATGTCAAACTGTATGCTATGCTGTCGGTGACTGCAAGTAACATCATTAGAAGAATCACAGGAGACTGTCTCTTGAGGAAAGGAAAGCCAGAAATATTATTAACTGATAATGCATCATATTTTGTAGATAACCAATGGAAAGAATTTATTAACACTAACAGAATTAAAAACATACTAGTCTCGTGATTCCACACAGAGGCAAGCCTGGTGGAGAGAATATTTAAAGAATTCAGAACGGACAAAGGACTCAAGTCATAGTTATTTAAGATTTCGATTAAATGTCATAGAGCCATAAAAAAAACTGAAACACTTCCATCGCCGAACGCGAGATTTATTTTAATAATCTGTGTACTCTCTAAATGCACTGTAGTAATATGCCTGACACACAAAACACGTGATGTAGTGAAGGGAGGGAGGCATGACACACTCATAGTGAGGCTAGGTTACAGGCCAGCATCTGCTGAAGCATAGTCCAATGCACTGCATAGCCAGCAGCCTGAAGCAGCTTAGCAAAGGGACACCAATCAAACTGCATTTTAGAAACTTTACAATGTAAATTAACAACTGCAGAAATGAAGAGTCTACAATACAAAGCTAAAACTGAAAGGAGAGAAGAATCAATCTCAGGAATATTTACAGCAGATAGAAGAAAAAAATATTTACAAAAATTACCTACAGTACTATGTACAGTATATATACATTTACTTGTGACTATATAAAAGCTACGCTAAACGCTATAGGAGGATATCTATGTACATTGAAGGAAGGAATAGGTGTAAAGTTTTGAATAATCTACAAAAGATAATGATATTGTGGCCTGCCTCGGACAACACTTTTAATTTCAGGTGCAATAGGTAAATCAAAACGAGAGCTCTATTGTAAATCTTCGCTCTCTTGTAACACGAGATGATGATGAATACAGCTGCATACTGAAGGAAAATTAATATGTGTATACGGAAAAAGTGATGCATTAGTAGCCACTGAGTAACTGTGTGCGTAGTTTTCAGTTAGTATTAAGTTTCCTTCCAGTGAATGCTGCACGAACACTTAGGTGTTAGGTACCAAAGCAAAAGGGCCGCACCATAACATAAAAATTATAAGTATTAAAATATGTGTGTGACTGTGACATTGTGGATGTGTGGATATGATAAGGCTACAGTACGTCAGACGTTATGAAAGTTAAACTGAGGTCTTGTACTGCAATCACAGGTGGTCAGACCAATATAATAAGCATAAGTTGCTGATAAGAGCACCAAGCACGTGTGTTCATGGTACATTTGCACATGATCATGAGCTACCCGAACATTGTCTTACAGTTATTCAGTAACACAATCTTCATAGCGACATATATATACAGGGTGATTATAATTAAAGTTAAACTTTCAAAACGCTGTAGAAATAACAGCACTGGTCACAATGACGTCAAATTGCGACGGAATATTATCGGAGAAGTGGGAAAACGTATGACAGAAGAACAAAAATAGTGTGAAAATGGATCACTAGATGGCGCTGTATGTGTCATAATACGTAAATAAAACACCTGTCATTGGCATGACCCATTGAAGTTGGTATAAATACGCCAGGTACATGGCTTTTCCTCTTTTCGCTTCTGAGACGTTCGCCATGACCGTCTCAATGCAGGATCGCGCTCTGCTTGTAAAGCTGTATTACAAGAAAGATGACTGTGCACACATCGCTCTGCAGTAGTTCCGAACACTGGATGTTTGAAAAAAAGGTGTTGATCCGATGACTGCCGTGGGTCTGGAGGAAATGATTCGGAAATTCTAAAAGACGGATTCTTTTGGTGTGCAACGTGGTAGAGGGAGGAAACGAATTCATTCGTCGTCAGTGGAAGCAGTGGCCACAGCAATGTAGGAGGAGACGAGTGGTGATGTGCGAACGTGTAGCTCATGGAGAATTGTCCATACATTGGACATACCCATGAGCATGGTGCATAAAACCCCACGAAACATCCATCTTTGTTATCCATTCAAAATTACCAATGTGCACGAGTTGCTTCCTGTTGACCTGTCAGCAAGAGAGACCTTTGCTTTAGAATTTCTTGCTCACATGGAAGTGGACAATGATTGGCCATGGAAGATTTTGTGAACAGACAAAGCTCCTTTCCATCTGACAGAATATGTCAATACACAGAATTGTCGAATATGGGCAATGGAGAATCCGCGTGCGATTCAACCAGTATCATTTCATCCTGAAAAGGTCCCTGTGTGGTGCGGGTTTACAGCATCATTTATCACAGGACCATATTTTTTCGAAGAGACAGGTGTAAGCGCTATGAGTGACTTTTGTGCAGCCACGTCATTCCAGCTCTCCAACAGTATGGATGTGTGGATGGGATCATTTTTATGCAAGATGGTGCACCTCCGCACATTGCAAATCCAGTTAAGTAGCTGCTGAAGCGCCATTTCGGAAATGCTAGGATTATCAGCCGCCATTTCCCTACAGCCTGGCTGTCCCACTCACCTAATCTTAATCTGTCTAACTGATGGCTGTGGGATTATCTGAAAGATCTTGTGTTCAGTGTTCCAGTTGCAAACTTAGCTGCATTGTAGGCACACATTCTGAACATGACCCCAGAAATACTTTGATCAGTTGTGGAACATGGTGATCTCAATTTCAACTTGTTGCAGAAGACAGTGGACAGCATTTTGAACATCTTTTGCGCCAGTCACACGGAAATTAATGATCCGATTTGATTTTGATTGATGTTTTTTAAACGATTTTTGGCCTCAGGATAATTAAAAACTGGTGTGATTGATGCTTATTATGCAGTTTTTGGCCTTGTGAGAATAAAAAATTGGCCTCAGGACAGTTAAAAACCGATTTTTCTCATCCGATGTGATATGAACTTGCCTTGGTGGATGGGCTTACGAAACTAACAGTATCACACTTCTACACCCATGCACATTGAGCACTACAGTTTGTTTAACGTGAAATGTACACCTTAACGCATTGTTGTACTACTCATTTGTAATTTGTAGTCGACCACTATTAAATTATGATGCTTACAGCGCCATCTATTGCTACATTTTGTAATTATTTATTTTTCTTCTGGCATACGTTTTTCCCCTTCTCTGATAATATTCCCCTGCAATTTGATGTCTTCCGACTAGTGGTGTTATTTCTACAGCGGTTTGAAAGTTTAACTTTAATTATAATCGTCCTGTACACATCATAATACACAAGTTTGACTTACTGTAGTGAAAAAGGTATAAATCACAAACACTGAAGGACAATTATTGTAGGTATTTTCAGAAAGGTGATGTTGATGAAGAGGTATGGGGTAGATTCAAGGGAACATTAGTAAGTGGGGCAGAAGCAACAAAAAGAGAGGGAAAGAAACACCCTGGTGGAATGATAAAACAAAGGATATAGTACAGAAGAAGAATAGAGCCTTTAGGCTATGGTTCCAGTAGAGAATAGTAGACACAGAGAGAAGAGTATCAAGCAACAAAGAAAGAAGCAAAAAGAGTAGCGGCGGAGGAGAGACGAAAGTGGATGGAACAGTGCACTAGAATGATGGAGAAGGGTTATATGGGATGAAGAGCGGTACGACAGATTATGCCTGAATGGTGAACAAATGTGGCTAAGATGTAGGGAATAAGGAGGAACTCAGGAATATGTTGAAGGAGTATTTTGAAGAACTCCTGTACCTGAATGGAGACCTGGATGAGGAGAAACAGGCTGAGAAGAAAAAAGAGGAGGAACAGCAAATAGAAAAAGACCTTACATGGGGAGAAGTGGATGAGGCATTGGGCAAGATGAAGGGAGGGGGGAGTCAACAGGTCTGGATGAGCTAAGAGTAGAGATGATGAGAGCAGCAGGAGAGGTGGGGATACAATGCCTATATCGAGCAATGAAAATTGTATGGAGACAGAAGATGATCCCAGAAGACTGGAAGAAGGGAGTAATTGTCCCGATCTTTAAGAAGGGAAATAGAAAAGAGTGCAAGAACTATCAGGGGATAACATTGATAAGTCGTTGTGCAAAGATTTTTGAGAAAATTTTGGAAGCACGAATTTGGACAAAATTAGGAGGGAGGAGAGAATAGCAACATGGCTTCAGAACAGGAAGGTCCATGGTGAATCTAATTTTTGCTGAAAGACAACAGCAGCAACAGCATTATGAATATGGAATAGATCTACTAATGACCTTTCTGGACCTTGAAAAAGTGTATGATAGTGTATGTAGAAGCAAAGTATGGAAATCCCTGGAGGGCAGAGGAGTATCAAAACAGATTATTTGGAGAATAAGGGAAATGTACCATAGATGTGTGAGCTGTGTGAAAGTGGGAGGAGAGAGACAGCTTGGATTGAACAGAAGAATGGCTTGAGGCAGGGAAGTGCATTTGCACCATTACTCTTCATTGTAGTGATGGCTGATGTAATGAGTACAGCAGCAAAAGTAATTGGTAAGGAAAGATGAAAGAGATGGTGCGTGCATACGATCTGATGATTTGGGGGAATATGGAGGAGGAAGTATAAGAACAGTTGGATTTATGGGAACGAAAAGTACTAGAATATGGGATGAAATTTAGTATAAGTAATAGTGAGATGATTATCACAAGGACGAAGGAGAGAGGAACTACTGGAATAACAATTGGTGTGGAACGATTGAGGAGAGTGGAGAGTTTCAAGTACCTATGAAGCCTGATGCAGGAAGATGGAAAAAACGACAGAAAAATAAATGAGCAGGGGCGAAAAGCAGAAGCATTTTGGAAGATTGCCAAGAGTGATATGGAGCAAGGATGTACCCCAGATCAGTAAAAGGGTTATATACCAGTCATACTATGTCCTGATCCAGACATATGCATCCAAAACCTGAGTTATGCAAGGAAGAGAGATAAGCAAAGTACAAGCTAGTGAAATGAAATTCTTGAGGAACAGTACTGGAGTGACAAAGTCACACAGGTTAATAAATGAGAGGATCAGAGAGTTAATGAAGATGGAACCATTATGGGAGATAGAGAAATCAAGGCTGAGATGGTATTGGAATGTTAAGCGAAAGGAGGAGAAGAGAATACCCAGGAGGACACATGAAATGAAACTGGAAGGAAAGAGACCAAGAAGAAGACTGAGAGACAAATTGCTGCAAGGAGTGGAGGAATGCGTCCAGAAGAAAGGAGAAGACTGGACCAAGGTGAAGACAGAGGGATGGTGGTAAGAAAGAAGATGATGGAGAGATTTATATTCCAAACAGACCCAGCTAGAGGCTGGCAACTGTCCAAGATGATGATGATGTCGATGACTTGTATAACATGGTATTGTACCATCAGAATTCACCAGTAGGAAGGAATAAGTGACTTAACAAAAAACGAATAAATGTTCACCAAGAATGTACTCAGTGGTTCTCTTATAGATAAACAAAGGACTGGACTAACAGGGTAAAATGAATTCTTTTCTGTATAACGATCCCTTTAGAGTCATAGACACCTTCTAGTAGACTTGCAAGAGGCATGGCTAAATGTAGCTATGTCGGCTTATCGTGATTTACATGCCATGAAGATTTCTTCTCTTCACCTTCTGGACTAGCAGACCCTTGCATCAGATAGGATGTAGGAATAGAGGTTTATGCACATCATATGAAACTTATGTACACATGTCCTGTGAATATTCAAAGATGAAACTTAAACTGGGTTGACTAATGTCTTATGTGAAGCAAAACTTAAATATGGTTAATGAACATTTAAAATCAAAGTTAGGGACCTAGAGCAAAAGGTTGTGAAATGTTACAAAATCGTAATGTAATGCTGCAAATGTCAATGAAAGAGAGGGAACTATAAAGTAGTAACAGTTTTGAGTGGTCCTCATATTGCATAAAATGTAACTTACCTCGATTTATATACATATGAATATCATATAAGTAACGAGTAAACTAGATTTGTCTGTGACTCAGTACATGTAAATAATTAAATACTGTATAATAATAAATGATGTATAATTAAAATGGAAAAAATTAAAGTGTAGTGCAATTGCGTTATTAGTAAATGTTCTGCATGTACGAAATTGTGCTATTCCTCATTCACTTTACTTTGCGTCTCCTCTTTTTTTGTGTATGTGTCCTTCACTACATATATTTTAATTATTTTTGTCGTCTTCTGAAGGCTCTTATACTCCTGTTAATCTCATGAAATAGGACCATGGCTTCCTCTTCTACATTTCAATTGCAGATGCAGGCAGCCGGCTCCAAGGACACCAGTGCCTCTCAAGATGAAGGAAATCCTCCCAACTTGCCTCCACTTCACTTCAATCCATCCTTCTGCATATGGGAGAGTGTAACAAAATCCTGAACAAAGAAAAGTGAATGATGTTTTTTTATTCATTTGTCTGCACCTTACTACACATTCATAAATAATGTCTTTGCCAACGCTTATGGTCGGTCCTTACTTAAGTCATTTTAGCTGTTTCATTTTTTTAAATAAATTTTAACTTTACCCTATCCAGGGGGCCCTTCACATGTTCCAACACAATTGTGCCCACTCTGTACGTTGACACTGTATGGAGAAGTCAGTATTTTTGCATGTACATATTTATATATACATTTGCCGATACAGATCGATGCCATTTATTTGTCAGCTTCTCTGTTATTTAATGGAATGGGTATGTCAGCTTATCCTATGTTTGTTGAAGTTCTAGAAGAAACTGAAAGATTATATACATAATATAATGCAAATAACTACAGAGGTATCTCATTGTTATCAGTGGCCTATAAGATCCTATCCAAGGCACTACAAAACAGGATTGAAAATCAGGTAGAGAAAGAACTGGGTGAATATCAGGCTGGGTTTAGAAAAGGAAGATCATGCAGTGAACAGATATTCAGTCTACTCTCCATAATACAACTTCGCGCACGCACATCAAAAAATCTAGTAATTACATTCATAGACTTCAAAAAAGCATATGATTCGATTGATAGACCAACTCTGATTAACACATTAGAAGAATTTGGGATTGATGATAAAAGCAAAAGTCTAATCCAGGAAACCCTTACGGGAACAAAATCGCAAGTGAAGTTTTTGGGTAGATTGTCACAACCGTTTGTAATTGGAACAGGTGTTAGACAAGGGGATGGGCTCTCCCCGCTGTTGTTTAACATTGTCCTTGAAAAAGTGGTCGGGGAATGGAGAAAGAAGATGGCAGAAGCTGGAGTGAAAAATGGGATAACGTTAGGAAGAAATAAAACAAAAATTGAATGTCTGGCATTTGCTGATGACATGGCAATATTGGCAGATGACATCGAAACAGCAAAGATTCAGATAGAAATGCTGCATGAGATCGCTGAGAAGACAGGTCTACAAATATCGTATGAAAAGACAGAACTGATGATACAGGACAAAACAGACCCAACACAGACATTGCAAACTAAATATGGAATAATTAAGAGAGTTCATAAATTTAAGTATCTAGGGGAATGGATTACACCGACAGGGTTACCAAATGTTTCACTACAGGAAAGAGCAATAAAGATGGAAACGGCATACCAGCTATGCCGAAATGTATACAATAAAAAGTCGATCTCCATCAATGCCAAGCTCAGGCACTATAATGCGGTAATAAAACCAGAAAGTTTGTATGCGATTGAATGCATCCCACTGAACAGAAAACGTCTGTTGGAGAAATTGGAAATAAAAGAGAGAAAAATACTGAGAAAGATCTTAGGACCTAAAAAGGATGGACAGGATTATAAATTGCGATCCAATAAAGAGTTATACGAGAAAATTGAAAAACTGACAACATCCTTTAAAAAGAGAAGAGTGAGTTTCTATGGGCATGTCAAAAGAATGGCACCAGAAAGAACGGCAAAGAAAATCCTGGAATACATGGAAAGCAGAAAGACACAAATTAACTGGCTGAAAGAAGTAAAAGAAGACATTGCAGAAATGAACATTATACCAGAGACAGTTTACAACAGAATGGAATATAGGAATGCCATCAACAAAATACAGGGATTCAAAGACCGAACGCAATCAAAGAAGACGGGAACAACCTGGTCGCAAGAACGTAAAGAAGCCCACTCAGAAAAAATGAAGAAGTACTGGGAAGAACGCAAGAAAAAGCACAAGAAATGACTGATGCTTAGCGTAGTCCAAAGTTGACTGTAACGAATAATAATAATAATAATATAATAGTTCATTACGTATTTGAATTTAGCTCACTGACAATAATGTTCAGTTTGCTTCAGCCTCGCTGCCGGGTTTTGCACTAGTAGGTTTGATGGCTAAGCACGAGACGCTAATGGTCAATATGTAGCTGTGACCGTTGCACGTGCTACATTCGTTTCCTTAGTGTTGATTTCATATTGTCACACAGTCACCTGAGTATCACGTATTGAAGAATTGCTGTGGCGTTTGTCTTCAGTCTGAGAGCAGTGGGTGTGCTTGATGTTCAAAATCCGACACTGTGGCAGAAGATCTCCATTCTTACGACCCGAGCGTCATTATTACCTGTCGTACTCGCTTTTTCAGCGGGGAGAATCATCGACGAGGTAAGTACTGGTTCGAATAACTATATTTCACTTATTAATGTATCAGGCATTGAGAGACACAATACTGAGAGATTACTTTGTTGCACACGTGTGTTAATGTCACCACACTTCAGCGTCCACTTTGTTGAAAGACACATATAGCCGTATAAAACATTATACAAATTGCTTGTCTTTATAGTTCACTCCTTTACATGGAGTTTGGTTTTCAATGAAACTTTATACAAGTATTGAGTTGCAACAATATACATAACATGATAGCTTATACCTGTGGTTGACATTACATTCATCACTTATACTATGAACATAAATTTCTTAAGTTTTAAACGCCATAAATATTTTATTAATTGGGTTCTGTTACTACAATTTGTTTGTTAGTTTTAACTTATTTTCGTTCACATCACATATACAAATTACTTACATAACACATTACTGTGGTACAATATGATACATTGTGGTACATATGATACATTTGTACTTCACTTTATACAAATTACTTACATAACACATTACTGTGGTACAATATGATACATTGTGGTACATATGATACATTTGTACTTCATTTTATAAATAGGCTTTTATCACTTATGGCAGCTCATTTCTTTCTTAAGTAGTGGAGGGAGAAAAACATACAAAATAGGGCTACACACATTAGGAACTGCGGGACTAACTACGCTTGGCGCTGTCTCCTTGTTTGGAAAGGAAGAAAGGAAATACCCATGTACTAGTTCAAGGATTATGAGGAAATGTTACTCGTACACTCATGAACTAGCTGCCATTGAACTTTTATTTCACGGAAATGGTGTGCACTGACTAATCGGTCATGTACTAGCATGTTATTTCTTCATGCACTAGTGGTGCTTACTTCAATTCACGTGTAGCTTAATGTTAATTATGAAGGAGCTTCAACCATCGTAGGCTTATATTTCTGGGCTACCTGGAAATGTCATTATTTACCCTTTCATGTGACACAATAAAAAATAATTGGTTTTTGTAAAATCACATGCTTAAATGTTTATGTGTACTCTGCAGTGAATAGGTATTGGTAAAAGTCACAGAGTAACTCTCACTCATTCATTTGTTTTGTCTGGAACATCAGTTCGTTAGGTGTGAAACCTGTTGAAGAATATGGAAGGTTATTAACAACTTACATGAAAGGAGTTACTTATTCTGCCCATTGGGTCTGTTTGTGAGGGGTGTATGTCCTAATAAACCGGTTAAATTCTTTAAAGACTAGTTCTACTGAGTTTGCTTCTGGGTGAAACAAGCTTACTAACACATGCTTTATGCCCTGTGGGGTCATAAATTGTTCCCACTTTTGCCCAACAAAATATAAAGCATTATCAGTTAGTAGTACCTTAGGTTTACCTACTCTTCTCAAATAGCCTCCCTCAATTCTTTTTCTGATATTTGTGGCTGTTGCATTTTTAATGACGTACATTTTGATGCGTTTCAAGAAAATATCATATAGCGCTACTACATATCTTACTCTTATTTTACTTCTTGGATATGGACCATCTATGTCCAGGGATGCTACATCTAGAGGGTTTTTTGTGAGTATTGGGTGTAGCTCAGTATACTTTGACACATTGGACTGTTTTGATTTTTGACATATTGCACATTTTCTTATACCTGTAGGGCTCGCCTTCTCAAATTTGGAAAATAACAAAGTGTTGCAATTTTTTCACCACATTTGCCTACTTCATAATGTCACCGTACTTCATATGTGTGTCTTATAAATTCATCGACATAATCTTCAGGAATACACACACACCATCGATCAGATTTTTCATGTTTCATATGAAACGAAACGCCCTTGTACTGCTGATACCATTTGCTTACCTTTCCACCTTCATCTTGGTTAAGGATTTGCATGACTTAACTCCATCTGCGTTCTTGCTGTCGTATAAATTCCATTTGCATACAAAACTTAAGGTAATCAGACTATTGTGCTATACCTTGGATTAATAACGTTTTGATTTCTGCATCTTGCTCTGTTATTACACTAAACTCCTCTAAACCTTGTGCTAACGTAGACAAGGCATCTGCAATAACATTCTGACTTCGTTTAATATAAATGATCTCGAAATTGAATTCTTGTAAATATAGGCACCACCTAACTAACCTACAGTGCAAAAGTTTATATGTTAACAGAAATGACAGTGACTGATGGTCACAGTAAACTTTGGTATTCTTACCCCACAAGAAATATTCAAACT
This sequence comes from Schistocerca piceifrons, assembly GCF_021461385.2. Taxonomy (NCBI): domain Eukaryota; kingdom Metazoa; phylum Arthropoda; class Insecta; order Orthoptera; family Acrididae; genus Schistocerca; species Schistocerca piceifrons. Next base: position 616,694,581 of record NC_060141.1, read on the forward strand.
TTTTAAATGCTCTTATTACAGCTGAACTTTCCAATTCTGACACAGAGTAAGATGTTTCTGCTTCTGATATTGTTCGACTAGCAAAACTGATAACCTTGGGTACTTCTTTACCTTTTTTTCCTATCATCTGGAACAAGCATGCCCCCAGCACATGAGATGAGGCATCTGTGGATAGACAAAAATGTTTGGACATGTCAGGGTAGCTAAGAATGTTTGCATTAACTAACGCCTGCTTAATGTTATTAAAGTCCTCCTGGCGCTTATCATCCCATAACCAAGTAACAAGTTGAGTAATGCATCACTGTTCATCAGTTGCTATGGTACGAATTAACGAAAAATAGGATGCTTGTCCTAAATATGCTTTTAGTTTTATACCTTGAAGCTGGATAATTGCGTATGGTATCATGTTTTTTCGGATAAGGTAATATACCTTGTTCTGACATAACATGACCTAAAAATTTTACTTGCTCCTTACCAAACTAGACTTTTTTTAAAGTGGCTGATACTCCGTAATCTGCAAATTGTTAAAGTACCTGTTCAATCAGCCTGATATGTTGTAACCAAGTTGGTGTGGCTGTTCGCATGTCGTCTATGTAAACGGTGACCTCAGTAAGCAATTCTGATCCTAAAACCTTGTCCAGTGCAGATATAAACTCGCCTGCACTAATGTTCAGTCCAAGAGGTAGAACACGGAATTCACAACTTCTGCTGCCACAGAAAAATGCCGTATATTTTCGACGTTCTTCGTCGAGCATTATTTGCTAATAGGACGCCTTGAGATTGAGTATACTGAAGTATTTTGTATCGTAAAACTTTAAAAGCTGTTCATCCAAGTTGTCAGGTCTTATGCATACTGGTACTAAAATCCTATTTATAGCTCTAGCATGGGGAACTAATCTTACAGATCCATTTGGTTTACTTACTGGTAGTATAGGACTACAATAGGGTGAAAATGAAGGTTGTATAATTCCCCATTTGATCATATGATTGATCTCCTCCCTTACTGCCTCTCATTTTGCCCATGGAATAGAATATGACCTTACACAAAATGTTTCATGTGGATTAATATCAAATTTATATTCATAGTCTTTGAATACCCCAGGATCCTTACTGAGAACATTTGCATACTTAAATAACAAGTAAGAAAGTTCTTGTCATTGCATATCATTTAGTATCTTAGTGTTTGCTTTTATCATTCACTTTACCTTGCATCGCTTCCTTTTTGTGTGCGCCCATCACTATATATATTTTAATAATATTTGTCGTCTTCTGACTCTTATACTTCAGTCAATTTTACAAAATATGGCCATGGACTTCCTCTCCCACATTTAAATTGTAGATGCAGACAGCCGACTCCAAGTGCCTCTCAAGATGAAGGAAATCCTCCCAACATAGCTCCACTTCACTTCATTAAAAATGCTTAATACTGCTCTTAAGTTTTCTCTTATTCAGGATCACATATAATACAAAACACATGTAGAACGTCACACTTCGAGCAATACATCTTAACCATCCTTCTACATTCGACTGAGTGAAGCAACATCAAGTACAAAGAAAAGTGAATGATGTTTTTTGTTCATTTGTCTGTGCCTTAATTAATTAATTAATTAATTAATTAATTAATGTCTTTGCCCACGCTTATCGTCGGTCCCTGCTTCTGTCATTATCGCTGTTTTTTTAATAAATTTTAACTTTCCCCTATCTGGAGGGTCTTTCACCATGTACATACGCAATACCCAGTTTAAGGCAATAATAATGCATTGTAAAATTCGTTTGTATGTGTTTATTCGTTTACATGCATTCCACTTTAAGATTAGGACTATGTTGAAAGATCTGAAAAGGACTATGAAGTTATACGAACGCTTACCAAATATAGCAAAGTAGTGCACCCGTGTGTCGAAGTGAGAAACAAGTGCGAGTGCTTACCTAAAGCAAAACATTTCAACCCTAGGTAGTGTCGTGGGATGTCAGACATTTACCAAAAGGGACGGTTTGGAATAAAGTAGGAAACATTTCAAACTTACCCTGACCTCGATGAAGTGTCAATGCGATGCTGAATGCACGAGTTGGGTTCGATCAGTGAAATGTGTGAATTACTATGGGAATCATCTACATCTACATCTACATTTATACTCCGCAAGCCACCCAACGGTGTGTGGCGGAGGGCACTTCACGTGCCACTGTCATTGCCTCCCTCTCCTGTTCCAGTCGCGTATGGTTCGCGGGAAGAACGACTGGCGGAAAACCTCCGTACGCGCTCGATCTCTCTAATTTTACATTCGTCATCTCCTCGGGAGGTATAAGTAGGGGGAAGCAATATATTCGTTACCTCATCCAGACACACACCCTCTCGAAACCTGGACAGCAAGCTACACCGCGATGCAGAGCGCCTCTCTTTGCATAGTCTGCCACTTGAGTTTGCTAAACATATCCGTAACACTATCACGCTTACCAAATAACCTTGTGACGAAACACGCCGCTCTTCTTTGGATCTTCTCTATCTCCTCCGTCAACCCGACCTGGTACGGATCGTACACTAATGAGCAATACTCAAGAATAGGTCGAACGAGTGTTTTGTGAGCCACCTCATTTGTTGATGGACTACATTTTCTAAGGACTCTGCCAATGAATCTCAACCTGGCACCCGCCTTACCAACAATTAATTTTATATGATCATTCCACTTCAGATGGTTCCATATGCATACTCCCAGATATTTTACAGAAGTAACTGCTACCAGTGTTTGTTCCACTATCATATAATCATACAATAAAGGACCCTTCTTTCTATGTATTCGCAATACATAGAAAGAAGAAAATGATGAGCCTACTCGTTGTAGCATCGATAATCCAAGTACGCACTAACTACGGCTCACAACTCTGAAGTTACGTGAGAAGCACTTTCCCAGCAAACTTTGTGATAAATCCATCTATAGCTGTGTTACCAATGAGCTCACAAAGTGTGTACACAATGTACACCATGTGGCATGCAAGAACTTCTCCATGACCATAGCATGCAACAGTTCTACTCCAATAAGGGGAGCAAAAGTTTTTGACTTCCAAATGCGCTTGTTGTACATTATTTTTAAACATAAATATACGTATTATAACTCTGACATGTCCTGGGCAAAGAACAAATTAAAAGGTTGCCCACCAATAAAGGCGTTTCGTAGCCATACAGAACAAAACCATAAATTAAAATGCTAAAAGACAGAACATTGACGAAGTTGGATTGCACAACTACTGTATTCCGTCGTCTAGGGATAATGGACCATGTCAGTACACAGCAGGGGTGCAGTTGTGTAGGTACCTATAAGGGTATTTGAATAGACAAACCAGATGTATTAATTCATACAGGTGGTAGTTGAATGCTGTGGAAGTTACATTGTCATATCACTCCTCATTAATGTAATCCGAATGGGCGGCGGAAAAATTAAAAAAGGTTTTTCACCACCTCTCTTGTTTTAATGCTTGCAACATAGCTCTTCTCGTCCACCATGGTGTATGGATGTATGTTTGTTCTCTATGTGTCTAACAACTAAAAATTGGAGAGCTAGTGACAGAAAAGTATTTTATATCGATGAGCTTGAAGTACACCACTTCCCCTCTGTGCACATCATGAACCATTGCAGCAAATCATAGGCTGCACGGGAATAACTGTCACAAGGTGCCCCCTGCATTGTCATGCTGCGAAAGAGAAGAGTTAATTATCAGTAATAGGAAGAGAACTTTCGAAGCTAGTAATTTCTAGTTCATGTTGCAGAAGATTGAAAGCAGTTCTTGTTGTCATGTCTTGCATGAAGTTTGTGCGCTAAATAAATACCTAAAAAAAGTGTTACCAGTAAGCAAATATGTACTCTAGCCGAAAAGAAAGAGGAAAATAAATATACAAAAACGGCACATTAAAAAGCGGCACATTAATGCAACTGCTCAGCCATGAGTTGTGTGTAATAAGTTAACACGTGTTTGTGTCCCTCTTCACGGAAATTGAACCGCATAATGTTGCACAATGGTTGCCATTTCTTTTTGCGTTAAATTGGATGAAAACGCGATGTTAACTTACGGTAAACATCAGAAGGCTTTTGGAGAGGAGCTCAAGTTCTTCATTGCCATAAATGTTTAGTGAAGGCAGAACGGATGTTGAAGATGAAGACTGCAGTGGACGACCATGCATTATTGTGTGCTTCTTTGATTCCAAGGGAATTGTTCATAAAGAGTGGGTGCCTCCTGTACAAACAGTTAACCAATATTATTACAAAGAAATTTTAGAAAGACTTCGTAAAAGATTTCTTCGTGTCCGTGCCAACATTTCTGATAATTGGATTCTACATCATGATAATGCGCCATCCCATACTGCTCTGTCAGTACAGAAATTTTTAACCTCAAAACAAATTTCAGTACTACTACAGCCACCTTATTCACCAGATATCGCTCCGTGTGACTTTTTTCTATTTCCAAGAGTCAAAACGGCGGTCAAGGGACATCATTTTCAAACAACACAAGATGTCCAAAAAGCTGTGACAAGGGTCTTGGAGGATATTACAGAAGATGAGTTCCAGAAATGTTACCATCAATGGCAGAAGCGCTGGAAAAAGTGTATGGAATCAGAAGGAAACTACTCTGAAAGAGACAACACTAAACTTGACTAAAACGGTAAGCAAAATTTTTTCCACATGTCTCATTACTTTATTGTCGCACCTCGTATATACCATATCTACAGCAAATACGAAGAGAATCTGACTCTACTAGCAACGTGATGACATCATAAATGTACAAGACGCTTTATGGACAAACCTACGGCGTCCAAAGATCACGTGACCAGGGTACCATTCTGAACAGTCGTAAGTTGGTCTTTGACAGCTGGTTTCCCTGTTAACAGCTTTTAACTACAAGGAGCTAACGACTGCAGGCGAAAACAATAGAGCTGCTGGACGCTGAAGGGAAATGTTTACAAAATCGCATAACGTGACTGGTTATAGTAGGCGCACGAAGCACCTGCTGCCAGCCCACTGGAAGTGTCAGGGATCTTTTACAGCGATTCGACTAGGTAGACAACACACAATCTGTTTTGCCCATCTTAATGCTCACTCCAGAGATGGAATAGAACAGAATAGAATATTTATTCACGTTTCAACATGTTTACATGTGACTGGCGTCGTCACTCTACTCTATGGAATTCACCAACAATTTGAAATAACCTGTACTGGAAAGAGCGAGAGAGAGAGAGAGAGAGAGAGAGAGAGAGAGAGAGAGAGTGAGAGAGAGATTACATGTTCCCATTCCCCTACAGACAGAGTACAATATCAAAACAAAATAAGGATTCCCACACGTTCAATAATATTGTCAAGCATGAGGGAGCATATTGACATATAGTCAGTACTAGAAATATTGACATGCAGTATTGACGACCGTCAAAAAATTCTCAGTGTTGTCAATACACAGTGAACGTGTGAGGTTAAATAATGACCATTTAACAACATTCTACATTCGGATAATAACATAGCTACATGAACCAGCATTACTGTGGACTTTTGTGTTTTCAGTTTGCCTTCGTGTATATTATATCTCAGACTCAGATCTTCAAGAAGTCTTTCAACACAAAGCAAATTTAATTGACGTATGCAAAGGTAATCATTATATGCACCACTTTTGGAGGGCAGCAAAGGATTCCATATGACACTGCTTACTTTACTAATTTGAGAATAAGCAGTGAGAAACGTTAATATTCAGACACTATGAGGTTTTCACTTCGTAACATCATATCTTCATTCTCAACAAAACAAACAATTAATAATACACTTTAGATATAACTCAGTTCTGTTTTCATATTACTTTAATTATTTACATGCCTTTCAAAATTAATTATTTCAAGCCACATTTATGTGAAAACCATGTTTCAATAAATTTTTGGGTAGCCATACTGTTGCATAATTTCTTTCAAACTCTGTGGCATATTACTAATGATATTTTTTAAATATTTAGTACATAGACTGTCCCATTCTTCTTTTAATTGATGCGTCATATTTTCTTTGGAAGATATTGGAGTTTTTCTAACATGTCGCTCTAGTTCTCTCCATGCATTCTCAAGAGGGTTGAGGTCTGTTGATTGAGGTGATGGTTATAAGACTTTTCGGCAACTGTATGACAAATATTCCTGCACAATGTGAGCCTAATGTTTTAGGTTATTGTCTCTGGAAATTTTTAACATGTTTGATTACTCCAGTTTTCAATTCTTTTGCGTATACTCGTTTTGGTACGTTCAGATAGACATATTTTTCTATAATACTGAAGATGAACTCTTTTTCATCCGTTTCGAATGTGGTTATACGGCCTCAGACAAGAATGCTTTACAATCAGCTTAACATTTGTGACTTTAACTTCTTGATACTCCTCCAGTGACACCATCCTTTGCCCATCTGACCAAACAATGCTAAATCTACTTTTGGTTGTAAAAATGACGTCATTCTGCCATTTTCTTCCTGCATAATAAATTCGTCAGCAAAGCACCTTCTTTCGATCCTGTTCATTCACATACCGTTTCTTCATAGTAACTATCTTTCAGTGCTCTGTGAATCATTTGAGGATATACATTCTTTCCAGTCTCGTTTAGAAGCTCACTTGCTAATTTATATTTCCACCATGAGTGGAGTTCTGAACTATCTGTTCTAGGTATGGTAGTTTTCAGAGAAAGCATTTACTAACATTTCATGGGATGTCTTGTCATCCCTGCCACTAAGAAAACTGTAATTATCCCTACTGATTGTTGGATGATTAAAGTCTCCTCCAATGATTACAGTATAATTAGGGATGTCATGTACAAGTGAACTGAGGTTTTCTTTAAAGTTTCCATTACATCAGGAGGAGAATCTGTTGGTCGATGATGGACACTGTTATAGCATTGTGTCCACCTTGATAATGAATGTTGCCCCAACAAACTAATGATGGGACTTCAATTTCTATCTCACCGGTTTTGAGTTTTTTGTCTGCAGCAACAAATACACCACCTCCATTTCCTGTTTCCCTTTCCTTTCATCATACACTTAAATTTTCCTCAAGTAATTCACTACTATAACCTTCAGGTTTTAATCAACATGTTGTTCCTGATATTATGTGAGCTTCAATGCTTTTAGGAGTGCTTGAAACTCTGTCACTTTGTTGTAAATGCTTCGATAGTTAACCACTAAGGTTTTGATATTATTATCTGTGGGAGGTATTTCTGTTGATCATGCACTTATACTTCTGGGTTTACCACAGCTATCGTTATCTGTATTGGATGGAGATTCACCTAATTCGACAGCATAGACATAGAATCATTTGTCTGTTTACGTGAAAAATTAACATTATGCCAGAATAATGATGTTAGTATTAACTAAGTATCTGAATAGTTTCTAATGTGGCAAATTGTTCTTAGGTAGTGTAACAGGTACATGTTTCTAGCATTCGCCAACTCCTTATAACCAGTTATTTGTGATAGGATAACATAATGTAGCTTTAAGTGACAGAATATATTAAACATTATTATAACTGGAAGTGTGAACTTGGTTAGGTTCATATTACAGCAGAACAACGAATACTGTAAAGGTATTTTCATGTCAGTATAATTAAGTGTAAATATTATGGTAAATTGGAAATTTATTTGTGTCCTTAGAAATTTAAAACCACTCCTGACTATCATCAAAATCCAATGTAAATATAACAGTGTTTGTATTGGCGTTATTTTTTAGCAATGACTGTTCTGCACAGTAGAATATAGTTTGGTTACAAAATTAAGTACTGCACGAATAAAAGAAGAAGCACATTTACACCACCCATGACCTGTCAGAATCTTGATTAACTCTGTAAATGAAGCTCAACTGTTGAGAAAAAAACCATATTTTCTGATGTACCTTCAGTGTGTCGTAAATAACATTAAAGTTTAGATACAGTATTCTTCAAAATGCAATAAATATATTTCAGTGCCTCCAGCTGGCAGATATTTCAGTGTTACTTGTAATTTAATGCGAGCTGGTATGGCATCTTGCATACAAATATTAGACTTTTGTACAGAGCCACAAATATGTCTCAAAGCTATTTCAAAATTGATTTTATGCAATCGACAATGATTTTCAAACGAAAAGGTGTCCTCGGAAGACAACTCCCTTATTAGAGTACTGGCTTTTCCCAAACTATTCCCCCAAGATGCCCGTTTCCATTCTCGACATTTGTGAGGCCGATTTTTTTCGTCAACATCGCTATAAGCTCTTCCGATAAAGGCTGCTAAACTTCCTTATAAATGATTTCACATGTCACCATCTTGAAAGTCGCACCAAGCAAGCACTAACGTTTTTTATTGATAGTGGCAGGGCGACGCATGTGTAAGAAATTCATGTATGTGGAAACATGGCTTGAATGTTACTCACTGTAGTATATGTTAATGAATTACATATCAGTTTACAAAAACGCTTCCACTTCGAAAACTGTGTCATACATTTGCAATGCCTAGTACCAGGGAAACCTAGGAGAATTAGCCCAATTTAATCTTCATACCACCGAAAAAATGTATGAAATAATATTTGTGTCAGTGGTATTGAGAAACAGCCAAAAACGTTAAAACTGAAAAAAGCTCCATGGCCGATGGAATCCCTGTCCACATTCTGTACTGAGTTTGTGATTGAGTTAGCCGCTCTTCTAACTATAATCTATTCTAGGTCCCTCGAACAGAAAACCGTGCCCAGTTCCTGGAAAAAAGCACAGATCACACCCAGCTACAAGATGGGTAGTAGAAGTGGTCTACAAAACCATCGTCGAATATCACTGACATCGGCTTCTTGTCGAATCTTAAAACATATTCTGAAATCAAACGTAATGAGGCATCTTGAATAGAATAACGTCCCCAATGTCAGCCAGCATAGATTCCGAAAACATCGATCATGTGAAACCCAACTCGCACATTTCTCACATGACATACTGAAAGATTTTCATCAAGACAGTAGATAGATGCAATTGTTCTTGACTTCCAAAATCCATTTTACTCAGTACTATGATTATTGTCAAAAATACTACCATGAGCGATTTTTAAGCGGAATTTGTGGCTGGATTGAGGACTTTTGGTAGGGAGGACACAGCATGTCATTTTGTATGGAGTGTCATCGCCAGACGTAGAAGTTACTTCAGGTGTGCCCCAGGGAAATGTATTGCGACCCTTGCTGTTCATGTTGTGCATAATGATCTTGCAGACAATATTAATAGCAACCTCAGACTTTTTGAATATGATGCAGTTATCTGTAATGAAGTAGTATCTAAGAGAAGCTCCATGAATATTCAGTCAGATCTTGATAAGATATCAAAATGGTACAAAGATTGGCAACTTGCTTTAAATGTTCAGTAATGTAAAATTGTGTACTACACAGAAAGAAAAAATGTAGTATGCTATGATCATAATATCAATGAATCACTTTTGGAATCGGCCAACCTCATAGGGATATGAAATGGAAAGACCACATAGGCTCAGTCATGGGTAAAGCAGGTGGTAGATTTAAGTTTATTTGTTGAATATGGCGGAAATACCATCAGTCTACAAAAGAGATTGCTCACAAATCACTCATGCAACTGGTCTTAGAATATTGCTGAAGTGTGTGAGACCTGTACCAAATAGGACTAACAGGGAATAATGAATATATTCAAAGAAGGGCAGCACGAATCATTACAGGTTTGACTGATCCGTGGGAGAATGTTAGACTGATGCTGAAGGAACAGAAGTGGAAGACTCTTGAAGACAGGCATAAACTATCCTGAGAAAGTCTGTAAACAAAGTTTCAAGAACTGGCTTTAAATGATGATTCTAGGAATACACTGCAACCTTCTACATATCACTCACATAGAGATCTTGAGGATAAGATTAAAATAATTACTGCATGCACAGAGGCATTCAAACAATCATACTTCCTGCACTCCATATGTGAACGAAATAAGAAGAAAACCCAATAACTGGTACCATGGGACATACCCCTTGCCATGCACTTCATGGTGGCTTGCAGAGGATAGATGTAGATGTAGAAATGCATGTCAGTTTCATCGACTTCTCACAAAACATAAACAAATTTTTTATATCAGTTGTATAAACAGGGACTATTCTCTCCAGGTAGATATAATTACTTCACACGTCTCCATACAGATATAGTAACTGTGTTTGCTGATATTACAGCATCAAACTTCTGGGTTTCGAATGATCTGCCTAGTCTCTCATCAACAGCAAGAGATTTCTCATTAAGATCCTTTCTTCTATGTTTTATTATGTAACAACATTGACAATTTCTCGTATGATGTACGCTTAGGATCCTAAAGTAATTTATGAAATCTTTCATGACAGTAATTCTGATTTCAGTCAACAACTTAATGTTCGACAAGTCGCTCGTCTTTTTCAGAAGGTTGCAGACCAGCTTCCTCTTTTTCGTTGTTTTCTGTTGTTACAGCTAATATAATTGCGGCACGCGCTGTCTTTCAGGTGCCTGACGTGTTAACTTCGTAAAATTGTGTTGCCAACTGAAAATTTGACAATAACATTGATGGTGTATCAGTTGCTCCAATGTATTGAAGGTCTGACAAACTAGTATTGTCAATAAATATCATACATTTGTAGACCCCTTTAATTTTCAGTAATATGTTTTTATTTAACAAACGTAATTTCTTTTTTAAAAAACTTGATTTTTATTTTTGTTGAGAATGAAGTTATGATGCTACAAAGCAAGACTCTCACTGTATTTGAATATTGACGTTTCTCACTGCATATTCTCAAACTAATGAAGTAAGCTGTGTCATAGGGAATCCTCTGTTGACCTCCAAAAATTGAGTATACAATAGGTGGACAAACTGTGTTCTTCTGGGGATAATCGGTCCTTCCGAGAACCCCCCTACATCTATCCCCCTCCTTCTCCTCCCCCACCCCACAGGGAGCTCCCTTCGTTGTACTAGCACATACTTGATATAAAATTAATCAGATAATTAATTGAAATGATTAATTATACACACCTCCTCATTGGAAATCCCTCCAATCCTTCTACGCCACCCCCATCTGGAAATTGGCGAAAAAAGGACCCAGCCTGTGCTGGAGAGGAAGGATCTCACGACAGGAAAATCAATTATGTAGCGAAGATATACTGTTTAGGTATAAAATTCAATTTTCAGGGGTTGAATCCCTTAATTTCGCGCGAGAAGCTCACATCCAGCAGCTGCATATCCTAATTGCGTAATTACACTGCTGTAGATAGGTGTTATCTTGTTGGGAAATTTTCATGGTTGTTTGCTCACCTTGACATGCAGGGATCGACTGAGATAGCGCACAATTCCACCACCAGAGGGTATCCTTCCCCCATGCCCCCAGCCATCGCCACCTTCCTCCCCACCCCTCTAAGAAAAAATTGGCGAGAGAAATACTCGTTCTGTGCTGCAGAGGAAGGATCTCAAAACGCGGAATTCAAATTAATGTTAATATTAAATTGATGCATAGTCTTTTTTTAATCAATTTGCAGGAGGCAGGGCTCCCCCACTTGAATAGAACTCACATCAGCACCCCACATGCCCATTTCCGATGACATAATAGCTGTAAGCATAGAGCCGTGGAATGAAGTGTGGTATAGTAGCCACTATTTGGGGTCTCTCACGTGTGTGTCTATCATCCGGACACCACCATCAAGGTCAAAAACCACCAAATTGCCTGATTACAGATCAAAATACTAAATACCAGCGATCATGGACTGGATATTATCCTCCTTTGACCTCACACCCCCAGACAAAGTCTCAATCACACTGTTGATCAGGAAATTCCAGACTCACTCCCTGTATCTGTCTCTCTCAAGAGGCCATTTCTGTTTGTCTCCGTGAATCAAAGTCTGCAAACATATAGATGAAGTATTTCATCTGTCCTCAGAATACTGCGTTCCTATGTCTGTCCACTTACCTGAGTGGTAACGTGTTTGCCTACCATGCAGCTGGCCTGGATTCGATTCCTGGCTGTGTTGGAGACTTTCTCTGTTCTTGGTCTGGGTGTTGTGATGTCCTCATCATCAGCATCACCACCACCACCATCATCATCATCATCACTGACATGCAAGTCGCCCAAAGTGGCGTCACCCAAAATAAGACTTGCAAAACAGCGGCCGAACTTCCCCGGATGGGGCCTCCTGGCCAGCAATGCCACACGCTCATTTCATTTCATTTTTTTGTGTTCCTACGACTAATTCTGGGGGCAAAGGGAGAGCTGATTAAAATTCGATATTAAAATAGTTGTAAATAGACTATCTGCACTACACTAACTAATGAATTCTTTAACAATTTACAGGAGTCAAACAAATCGCTTAAAACAGTCACCACCACCTTGCAATGATCCTTCTTCATAATGAAACATGTTTTCAAAGTTTGAGTACGACACACAACCATTATGCAAATCAAGTAATGAAATTTCCACCACAAATAGATTTTAGCGCTATATGAGGTCTAGCACGCACTGACGTTTGAGAACACCACAAACGTATCAGGTGAAAAAAATCCAACTCATCACATAAACTAGCGATCGCGAACAGCGCCCATCTCCAGACTGCTGGAAGCTGTGGACGCGGCATCAGCCGCCGGCAGGGACGTGGCACGGTCTCACGACGAACATCAAGGCAAGCTAAAGTTTTCTGGGCACAAAAACGTGCAGTAAGAGTTATATGTGGTGTGAACTCAAGAACATCCTGCAGAAGCCAGTTTAGGGAACTACGGATACTAACTACTGCTTCCCAATATATTTATTCCTTACTGAAATTTGTCATTAAAAATATATCACTTTTCCAAATCAACAGCTCAATTCATGGAATCAATACTAGAAATAAGAATAATCTTCACAAGGATTTAAAGTCACTTTGTCTTGTACAAAAAGGTGTGTATTATTCAAGAACACACATTTTCAGTAACTTGCCAGCAGCCATAAAAGTCTTAACAACCAATGAAATTCAGTTTAAGACAAGCCTAAAGGATTTATTGGTGGCCAACTCCTTCTACTCCATTAATGAATTTCTCAGTAAAACCAACTGATTTGTGTATATATATATAAGTACAATATAACTTCTGCACAATTTCAGTGCAGTAATGTGTTCATTGTAAATGTGTGTGTGTTTCAGCGCAGTAATGTGTTCATTGTAAATAAGTATTATAGCAGTTGTATTACACGTTTATTACCTTATAAATAAATAAAAAACTTTTTTTATTTTAAATTCAGTGCATTAGTATTTGTAAAATTACTTTTTCATATAGTGTTCATGAAGAAATGACTATCATTCCACTTGGGACCTGTGGAATGGTACATTAGCTTATTTGTTTTAGTTGTAAATATTTGTCATGTATTGTTGTTTTTCTGACATGTTCCACATCCTGGAGGACCTCCTCACTACGGATCAATTGGAATGAAAGTAAATCTAATCTAATCTAAAAGCGCTGGTGAGAAGCGACCTGCACCCGTATTGGCTACGCTGGTAGCTGCACGCCCATCTCCCGGCGACGACGCGTCCGCTGTACCGAACGCTCAAAGGTCGGAGATAGACAGTCACTGAGCAGTCAACCTAGCAATTTATATGGGTAGAATAATCGTCCACCCCAATCACCCCTCATTTTGAATCTTGTCACTCAACATACGCGTCCACTTCTATCACTGCTCATTTGGCACACTTATCAGTCTGCTAGTCACCATTGCTACAGACAAGAGCAGATAGGTCAATGCTTTCTTTGCACCTAACTGCCCGTCACAGGTTGAGCTTACCCATGACTCTTGATTGCTGAATGCATGTGAGGACTTTTGACACGGCACACTGTGAGTCAAACAGCAATGGCTTGGATGTATACAGTAGTTCTAAACCATTCCACCCTAACATGGAGCCCCAAGTTCGAAAAATCCGAAACACAGGTGGTGTTTTGTCAATATACCTCAAATTTCTCCTGTGAAATGTAGATTTCTCCCTTCTATACAAGTTATTTTCGAAAACATAAGAAATCGGAGCGTAAATGCATTTTCACATCACTAAAGTACCGTTACTTGTCGTGAAAGTCCTGTAACAGTGTATTCTCTCATCAGGTACAAAAAATCTGTTCTAATCAGCTGTGGCCTGCATCAAAGGACTAGAACATTAAACTCATTTTTGTCTCATATGGGGTGCTAAATATACCTCTCTTACAGGATACTTCCTCATTTTCGAACTCCCTTAAAGTAATCAAAACCTTGGTCACATACCAAGTCTCTTAATGTAACAGCATAGAGAAGTTGTAAACGTCATGTTTGTAATACATATCACCTTATAAATTGAGTAATTCGTCTGATTTTATTGTGATGGTCGTCTCTCCCTCTGTGGGTGAGAGACTGAAATTTCGTTAAAAGATATCGCCCCCCCCCCCCTAAAAAAAAAAAACCGCCTGGTTACCGATCCCAGTCCCAAATCGCATCTATTGTACCCTAGCCATCGCTTCCCATTGCCAGGAGGCACGTCATTGATATCAATACTTAACGAAATTAAATATGAGAGTCACTTTGCATGGCGAGTAATTTTTTTTTTTTTTTTTTTTTTTTTTTTTTTTTTTTTTTTTTCGGCAGTCGGATTATGATCGCCAGGTAGCTGAACAGGGGATCTCTGGAGGGAAGATGATGCTCTTTTCAAGGAGCACTATTGAGAACACCTAGTACAGATTCACCATTTTCATAGTCAGACGCTACATTGTATCACCGTGCTCGAATGCATCCAGTCAATTCCAGCTATGTATTCTACAGTTGCAGTGCATTTGCTCGTTTTCCATATGTCTGTGTCTGTGCATATGTTGTGGATGGCTCCCACGACCTAATCCTTTCACTGGTGGATACAGAACATAGAACGAACATAGAACACATCTCCGGATGTAATGCATGATGGATGCACCTTTGAACCTTATCTCTGATGCAGCTTATTGTGGATTTGCATCCGTACATCGCTCTGGAAATAATGCATGGCAGATTCACACTTGAACTCAGAGTCATGGGAGACATCCCGACATAGGCACAAGCACAGACATACAGAAATCAGAGCAAATGCATTGCAGATGTAGAATGTTTCGTTGGAAGTGACTGAATGCATTCGATTGCAGTGCTGTACTATACCGTCCGACCAGGAAAATAGTGCATTTGTGTGACTTGGTGATAACTGTACTACATTTACAAGAAATTTTAAAATATGTGCCGAGAAGTGATGTCATGAGCGTATGGGCAGAATGAGATAAAATTGATAAAATTACAAAGATTGATGAAAACTACATATGAATTGAGGGAAAACACTCCAAAACGCGGAGAAATTGAGTGGCAATGAGAGAGCGCCTGCATGTCTTCTGCTTGGTGCAGAAAAATTCTTGTACATGGGACGACTGTGTGACAGCAAGAGGAATACGAGAGAAAGTTGACATGGTAACAATGGGAACCAGGGAAACAGTCATTTTTCATCGACAGTGATAAGACGGCCAGAATAGAATGTTTATCGTGGATGACTAGCAAATGCAATTTATGCATGTTGGATCACAAGCCCAAGTATGACTCCAAAGTTATCGGCAACCACCTTATAAACTTTTATAAAGTGTCCTTAGGTACTACCACCTTGGAGAGGGGGGGGGGGCGGCTGCAATATGCAACTATAGAATGGATCTCGTGTTTGACCCTGTGCAAGATTGTTTAGGAGTTTTAAACCCTACCAAACAGTATTTACAATGTGCCTCTATATACTCTCTACCAATCACAACCATGCATTATCATCTAACAAATAGCTTACAGAACAGTTGCTGCATGGTTTTTAACAAAATTCTCCTGTATATCTATTGAGGTAATAATGATGCCTGCAAACTGACTGCTGTTTTTGATGCTTTCCTACTAAAGAGAACCATCTGCCTGTAAATTGTCATGGATCTGCGTTAAAGGATGATAGAAAATAGATGGACTGATCGGTTGAGAGGGTTTGCAACGAGGTATGATTTAATGATAGACTGATGATGCATTCTAGAGAGAGGGAGATGTTGCTGCAGGTCATTTATCACGCATTTAACCAGTTTTTTCCGTTGTTCTGTTGGGACGCATCAGTTGTTTGGTACACAGCTGCGTGTTCTGCGTGTGACTTGGAGCACTATCTACCTGCAATCTTTAACAGCAAACGCCTCTGTACCACAGTCAG
The DNA here is from genome assembly GCF_021461385.2 of Schistocerca piceifrons. Taxonomy (NCBI): domain Eukaryota; kingdom Metazoa; phylum Arthropoda; class Insecta; order Orthoptera; family Acrididae; genus Schistocerca; species Schistocerca piceifrons. The sequence continues at coordinate 616,710,765 of NC_060141.1, forward strand.
CAGAGGATTTCCAACGTGTGCGTGATCAGTCATGTTCATTGATGGGAAACCTATTTCAAAACCCTCCTCTAGACGAACGAATATGTATGTGGAAGTACTACATTTCTCTGCCACAACTTGGACGTAAATCGAGTCTTCTGTTTCATAACTGCTGTGATTTTAAGTAAGTGACAGGTGTTAGTAAGGTTCTGCAAACCCTATGTACAGATTTGCTTGACGGTTGTCCTGTTAGCGCAGCATGGCGCGTAATTTCACATGTCAAACACCGCTGCTATCTGGTTATCTGTCTGCTTGTAAGAGGCATTTCCGTTGCTGAAAATCATATTATAGGACTGGTGCAAGAATAGTATAATTTATGAACCGTAATCAGGCTTGAACTTTGGAAACAGCGGGCGCGATACATATCTGGAAAGCTATACTGTGCATGTATCACAAAAAATTTATGTTTTCTATAGTATAGAAAGAAGTAGTTTTATTGTCTTTAAGTTTGTCACCGCAGCGAGTGGGATAGAAAACTTGCAGAGTGGATGTATGTCAGATGTTGGACATGCATGTGCTGCATTAGAGTATTAAGAGCATTGCACTCTGCATGACTAATATTTCGGAAACCACATGGCTTTAACATTATGAAGTGTTTAAGTGAAGAACTGTGTAGTCTTAGGAGAGAGTGTGCTTATGTTCTCTAACCAATACCTTCTTGGTACTGACCCCAGACTTTAATACTTTACAATTGATAGCAAAGTTGAATTACGTAAAATACTTCAAAACTCCACTTATCTGGTACTCCATCATGCAAAAAACCACACGTTTCTTCTTAACTGTCTGTCATATTATCACAACTCTCTAATTTCTACCATAAACCGATAAGGGGTGCTAGCCTCCTCGACATCCGCGCATCTGGAGAGATCTTGTGAACTTGGATGGACGTCGTGAGTAAGACTGGTGCGGAACAGGCAGTTATGGACCCAGCCAGCTCTTTTGTTTCACAAGACATGGAATGTAGTGGGTATAGTAGCCTCCTACTTCTGGTCAGCTGCAAATTAAATCGGCGAACGTTTTGCAGGGAGGGATCGTCAAAGACAATGTGGGGGGATCTTTTAATCTCCAACTTTATCCTATACATGTGAGAATAAGCTGTGACTCCCATGATGGTCAGTCATAATTGTAAATTATGCACTGTGGCTGAAGTACTAGAAACTTGTAGATAACCTAACTGCATTGGTATAAGACGCTGTCTGGTATATTTTGGTGCGTATGTTGAAGAATTAACCATGAATGGACGTACTGCACAGTCATCTGTCTACATTCATAATCTAGTATATGGTACATGCAAAGTAGTGGAGGGGTGGTTTAGCAATGATACAAAAATTGGGTAGCATGATGTCATGTCATTGTTCACAGTACATTGTCGCAATAACAGCAGTGCCATTACCATTCCATCCTTCCACTGGTACAGTGTTGATTCCCTCATAATGGTTGACAGACGCCGCTTGTGTGAGATGGAATGAGTCTTGATGAGAGCAACAACTTCTGGGGATGGCCACCACTGAAACAGTGATCGTGTACATGGCTGCAGTGTAAGGAATCAGTGCTCTTGGTCTCTTCAGAATGGAACACCGTGACGTATGCTACCCTGTCACTGTGAAATATGAGATTAAATGTAGAGGCCATCACCTTTGAGCAGCAGTTTGGGAATGCTCCACAATGCTGCAAACTCTTCCTGTTTCCATATGTCGTGATGTCCTCCTTCACATTTTTGTCAATTATTAACATCGCCTCTGTCTTTTATTTCAACCACCTCATGCATTGTGGGAGCAGCATAGTTTACACCATTCAATGTTCAGCTTTCTGTGAGAGCCAATGGATCGAACTATGCTAATGACTGTTTAGCACCTGACACAGACCTAGAAGTCATGGCACAAACACAAAATTATGACGGTTTACTAAGCTGTAGTCATACACTGCTTTGATGTGTTGCAGCAAAAAAACAATATATCAATCAGCTTATGAAAGAACAACACAGGAACCATCTTTTGCGATTGATAATCTGTGGGATATGGTCTTCCTACAGTGCATGGTAAGAAACTTTATACTGGTCTGTGCAAGCTACTTTGATCATTGCCCACCAGCTCCAATGAACCAATACCTTATGTTCACTAGGATCGCCTCATATGCTCAATGTCAGCATGCAGACAGTATTTGTTTTCGATATATCGGAAGAGACGGATGCAAGTTCTCTACTGGATGACATTAGAAAAGTTTTTGTAGATCGTAGTTTTTCTCTGTTGGATGATACAAAATAACAAGAATAGGGAGAATGTTTGGGCTACAGGCTTGAATGCACCCTGAGGGACACAGATCTTCTTTGGGCTGCAGTACTGGTATGTGATTTGGAAACACATTGCAATGCAGTAGTAAAATCCTTGTCCTTTTGGTTCCCATATGAGGTGGAGTCTTCCAAATTTTCTCAGTAAGGAATACCAAATTAGCTGGTCGTACTGTCTTTTCTATTACCTCGTGTTGCAGGAGAAAGCTTCGTTTTTGCTGGGCTTTCACATTTTATGCGGCTGGCAGAGCAACGACAACATGTTCCCATTTCCACCAAATGGTCAAAACACAGTACTGTTGCATTAACTCGGCTCACCCTGCTTCTGCACTGGTCGAAGAATGTGGTAGATATAGCGCTCTCTGACTTCTGCTGAGTTCTGACTTAAATTGGAATGGCCACACGGACAAAGCTGTAAGGATGGCGGGGCAGAGACTGAGCAAGAGTTAAAAGGTGTGGAGAGACTGTTAAAACCACGGTGAACATTTTGCTGTATGGGTTCCTTAGCAGATAGGTTCGAAAAAGGTGATTCGTTTTGAGATATGAAGTGCCATGAATATGAGTCACCAGTGGTTGTAATCATTAAAAGACATCTCCATGGGATCCAACGCAAATATTTGGTTGAGTGGAGAATTCCAAATCGCTGACAGAATTTATACCAGAAAGTGTAACACCATAGATCTGAAAAGCTGGTGTATTGGTCATAAAATTTTGTGAATTTCTTATGACTCCAATCTAGCGTTGCATTTTTAAGCGATTCATCACATAGCACACCATCTACTGTATGTGGACATTCTCAGTCAGCCATCGTCCTTCCTCGCCGATGATATTGTGGATGTATTGTGGAACCTCTGTTACACTGTCTACATGGTGTCAAGATAGAATGCATTACAAATACCGTTTACTACCATGGGAAGTATTTAGCAATGGCATGAGAGTGTTGCAAATATCGGTATAATACCACTTTCCTTACCCAAATAACTTCCTAAATTCGTTGAGAATGGTGGTTTTGTTATGATCCTACAAAGCTAGCGGCATGCACCAGCACTTTTGGTGTGTTAATACATAGCCCAGCGATAACCAGCTATATCCAGTGTCGCGGTATCTGTGTGTGATCTTTCATTTGCAAGCAATATCATATCTTGATTTATAAAGCATGTATAGTTTTTAACATGGATATCGTCAATGGCTTATGAGTGTGCCTGTAGAACCAAGACTGCTTTTATACAAGGTGACAGAAACATAGTAATTGTGATTGGGTTTTTAATAGCACAATTCTTTCTCGAAATGTGTGTTGTGCATGATAGAATCCTTCTGTAGTCAGTTTAATATATCGGTCCTCAATATTGTTCCTCGAAAGGAACACCTTCTTCCCTCCAGGAAATCCCATTTCAGCTATCTGGCAAGTGTAACCTGACTGCCGAAACAAAATTACTCTCTTGAAAAGTAACTCTCATGATCTATTTAATTAATTAATTATCAATTTGGTGTCAGTGACGTGCTGCTTGGCAGTTGGTAGCAATGTTTAGGGTACCACGGATACAATTATGGGGTGGAAGCAATAATCAGGCGTTTTCTCGTTGTGGCGGTATCTTTTGACGACATTTCAATCTCCCACCCACACAGGGAGAGACAATCAGCACAATAAAATCAAATGTATTATCGACTTTTTAAAGTAATATGTATTATAAAACTGATATTTACAACTTCTCTGTGGTGTTACCTTAAGAGACATGGTATATTGCGAAGCATTTGATTAAGGGAGTTCGAAAGTGAGGAGGTATACTGTAACAGAGGCAGGTCTTAGCAGCTCATCACGAGCCAAAAGTAACTTTAATATTCTGGTCCTGTGATGCAGGCCATAACTGATTAGAACAGATCTTTTTACTTGATGAGAGAATACTTAGAGGAAATATAACATATACCACACTGTTACAGGATTTTCACAACAAGTAACGATAGTTTAGCAATATGAAAAAGCGTGTATGTACTGATTTGATATCTCTTCGAAAATAACTTTTATAGAAGGGAGAAATTCACGTTTCATGGGAGAAATTCGAGGTACATTGACAAAACGCCACCCGTGTTAGGGATTTTTTTAAAATTTGGGGCTCTATATCTTTCAAATTCTGAAGGCGGCATGGCAGGCGTAAAATAGAGGGAGACAAAAGCTATTCACAAGCCACAAGGCCGTTATAAGAGTCGACGGACATGAAAGGGAAGCAGTGGTTGGGAAGGGAGTGAGACAGGGTTGTAGCCTCTCCCCGAATTATTCAATCTCTATATTGAGCAAGCAGTAAAGGAAACAAAAGAAGAATTCGGAGTAGGCATTAAAATCCATGGAGAAAAAATAAAAACTTTAAGGTTCGCCGATGACATTGTAATTCTGTCAGAGACAGCAATGGACTTGGAAGAGCAGTTGAACGGAATGGACAGTGTCTTGAAAGGAGGATGTAAGATGAACATCAACAAAAGCAAAACGTGAACAATGGAATGTAGTCGAATTAAGTCGGGTGATGCTGAGGGAATTGGATTAGGAAATGAGACACTTAAAGTAGTAAAGGAATTTTGCTATTTAGGGAGCAAAATAACTGATGATGGTCGAAGTAGAGAGGATATAAAATGTAGACTGGCAATGGTACGGAAAGCGTTTCTGAAGAAGAGAAATTGGTTAACATCGAGTATAGATTTAAGTGTCAGGAAGTCGTTTCTCAAAGTATTTGTATTGAGTGTAGCCATGTATGGAAGTGGAACATGGAAGATAAATAGTTTGGACAAGAAGAGAATAGAAGCTTTCGAAATGTGGTGCTACAAATGCTGAAGATTTGATGGGTAGATCGCATAACTAATGAGGAGGTATTGAATAGAATTGGGGAGAAGAGGAATTTGTGGCACAACTTGACAAGAAGAAGGGACCGGTTGGTAGGATATGTTCTGAGGCATCAAAGGATCACCAATTTAGTATTGGAGGGCAGGAGGGAGGGTAAAAATCGTAGAGGGAGACCAAGAGATGAATACACTAAGCAGATTCAGAAGGATGTAGGTTGCAGTTGGTACTGGGAGATGAAGCAGCTTGCATAGGATAGAGTAGCATAGAGAGCTGCATCGACCAGTCTCTGGACTGAAGACCGCAACAACAACAACATCAGTGTGCAGTCGGTTAGAGCTACTTTATAGATACAAGCCGCTGCTGTTTGACACCCGCGGCAGGAGTAGTCATGAGGAGTCGGTGACTGGAAGTCATAGATTATCTTAGCCAGTGATGGGTGGTTAGGTACAAAGGATGCATCGACCTATGTGCTCTTGCCCACAGCAGTGGGGGCAAGCAGACTGACCAGTGTGCCAGGTGGGCAGCAACTGTGGATGTGAGTGTTACGTGAGAAGATTCGGCGGGTGTGTGGATGCTAGGGGATAGAAGTGCAGCTGCCGGCATAGTCAATACGGGTGCAGGTCTCTCCTCACCATTACTCACGAGACAGTGTGATGTCGCTGCTGGTGGCAGATGGCGTGACCGCATCCCCCAGCAGTTTGCGGATGGCGCGCTCTTCGGGATTGCGAATTTATGTGATCGGTTGGATTTTTTTCACCTGATATTTTCAGTGGAAACGTTGTGGTGGAGGAGGTCACCTGTATGCTCAAACATCGGTGCATAAAAGACCTCATGTATATTTAGTGCCATGATTTATTTTTGGAGGAAATTTCATTACTTGATTTGCATAATATTTATGTGTAATACTCAAACGTTGAAAATATGCTTTATTATGGAGAAGGATCATTGTAAGGTGATCTATTTGACTCCTGTAAAGTACAAATGGACAATGTACCTCTATTTTTTATATCGAAAAGGCGTCAGCTTTCTTTTTGCCCCTGGCTTTAGCAAATAGGAACACAATATTCTGAGGAGAGATGGAAACCTCCGTTTGCCTGTTTGGAGATGGTTCCACAGAGAAACAGTAAGTGGCATCCTGAGAGAGACAGAGATAGGAAGCTAGTCTGGAATTTCCTGATCAACAGAATGCCTCCACTTGAGGCTTTGTTTGGGGGGCGAGAGCATAGTCGGCTGATATCAGTCCGTGGTCGGTGGTATTCAGTATCGTGATCTATAATTAGGCCATTGGGCGGCTTTTGATCTTTGTGGCAGCGTCCAGACGATAGACACACATGCAGGAGACACCAAATGGTGGCTGTTATACCGAACTTCATGCCATTCCTCGATGCTTACAATTATTACGTCATGGGAAGCAGGGGTATGGCGTGCAGACATGAACTCTACCCAAGTGGGAGGGCCCTGCCTCCCAAAAACTGATTAAATAAAGCATATGCATCAATTTGTTATTGACATTACTTTGAATTTCATGTTGTGAGATCCTTCCTCTCCAGGGTAGAGCGAGTCTTTTTCGTGGCAATATTTTTGGGTGGGTGGGGAGGGAGGGGGTGACAGTTGGGCAGTGGGACATTGTGACATCCTGGTGGCACTGTGCACTGGCTCAGTCGATCCCTGCATGTCAAGGTGAGGACACACATGAGAATGTTCTAAGAAGACAGCACCTCTAATCTACAGCAGTGTAATCATGCAATTAGGACCTCTAGTTGCTGGCTGTGAGCTTTTCCCGCCAAATAAAGAGATTCAGTTCCAGAAAATTGAATTTTATAAGTAAGGAGTATATCCTTTTCTGTGTAATTGAATTTCCTGTTGTGATATCCTTCGTCTCCAGCACAGATTGGGTTCTTTCCCCACCAGTTTCCAGGGGGTGGGGGGTATGGGAGGATTGGAGGGATCTCCCAGGGGGAGTGGGTAATTAATTTACCGACTTAATTAATTAGCCGATAGATTTTATATCAAAGGTGTACTAGTATAAGCAAAGTGAGTTCCCAGAGGGGTGTGAAAGGTGTCAGGGGAAGTGGGAGGGTTGGAGGTTCCCAGAGGGGTGGGGAGTGGACTGGAGGAGGGGGTAGGGTAGTGGGTTTCTTGGAAGGACAGAATATCCCCAGGGTGGTCATGTAGCAACCCCCAGCGGATCATAAACCACTCAGGAGAACAATACGTTAAGGGGAGGGAGAGGTGTTATGAATCAAACAAGTCTGTCCTTGAATGTATGTAATCTGCAGTTACAAAATGTGTCAGAACATAGATTGTCCCCATACTTACAATGATTACTCTTCCGTAGGCAAATTAAATTTACTTTGTGTTAAAAGACTCCTTGAAAAATTGGATCTGAGATATAATATGCACAAGGGCAAACTGGACATAAATATTCCACACTAACGCTGTGTGGCTAGTTCACGAAGCTGTGTGAGCATCCCAATGGAGAGTATTGTCAAACGGTCGTTACTTTGCGCATTCACTATGTATTGACAATAATGAATCAATATTTCTAATAATGACTATATGTCAATATGCGCCCTCGAGTTTGACAAAATTAATGAACGTGTTATTCCGTTATTTCTGATATTGTACTCCCTGTCTGTAGGGGAAAGAGAACACGTAATACTGCTCTCTCTCTCTTTCGAGTACAGATTATTTCAAATTGTTGGTGAATTCCATAGAGTAAAGTGACGACTCCGATCGCATGTAAACGTGTTGAAAGGTGGATAAATATTCTATTCTGTTCTATTCCATCTCTGGAGTGAGCAGTCGGATGCGCAGAACAGATTTTGTGTTGACTACCTAGTCGAATCGCTGTAAAAAGATCCCTGACAGTGCACTGGGCTGACCGCTGCAGCTTCGCACGCTTCTATAACCAATCATGTTACACGATTTTGTAAATGTCTCTCCTCAGCGTCCAGAAGCTCTATAGATGGTTATTGTTTTCGCATGCCGCCTTTCGCGCTTCATAGTGGAAAGCTGTCAACAGGGCTACCAGCTGTCAGAAATCAACTTATTCCATTTCAGACAGTTAAGTACCCTTGTCATGTGATCTCGGGAAGCCGTAGGTTTGTCTGTAAAGCGTCTTGTAAATTCATTTATGATGTCATCGCATCACTAATACATTCAGATTCTCGTCGTAGGTGCTGTGACTTTGGTATGCATGTTTCGTAAACATCATAAAAAATTGCATTTGATACGTGGAATGAACCCAACTCTGTATTTTTTGAGAGAAAAATGAAGAAACATTTTTGTTTCTTTGCAACAAGTATCACAACTCACATGCACTCTTCTTGTTTTATCTGCGTCAGTAACCGCTAGTTTTTTGGTTTTATAAGAAACTCTATCGGATTGGGAAGTCTGTCTTAATAAATATTTGCTGTGATAGGATCGCAAAACCGCTTCATAAGCAAGTGCCCTTTAAGGGGAGTACGTACGTCCTATAGCCACAGTGTTAAATTTGCAATATTGATGACCCATTATCTCAGAACTTGTGACAGATAGAGATCTGAAATTTTTGGGATGTATAATATCAGTCCTTTTTTTATTACTGAACCAGAATCAAAATGTATAGAGAAGTAATTAGCTAGTTATGATTTTTTTAAAATGTTGTTCGATATTTTCTATTAATAATCCACTTTTTCTTCCGTATGTAAAAAACTGTTAGAGGTAGAGATGTTTTGGGAGGTTCAGTAACTGCAGTGTACTAAGTGGTAACATAGTGTAAAATTAGATATATGTATCTGTAATAGTTCCTGAGCTAATGGGTCAAATAATTTTAAAAAGCTCATTTCCGGCAAATCAAGTTCAAACATTTTATTTGAAGTAAACTTACACATGGAAGCATGCCAGCTTCTAGAAACAGCCAGGCCCATAATCAGCATTATCTGGATGCTGTTCTTGACTATCATGCAAACCTAGAAGCATCCTTCTTTTCCTGTCTCTTGCTGCTTTAGTCATTTCCTATGCTGCACGCTGGGCTTTCATGGTCCTAAGTCGATCCATTCGCTGAAAGGCTTGTAGCATGTTGGCACCTGGAATGATACCAAGTTCCTCTGCTACCCCAATTCTTCCCTTTATATCATCCTTAAACGTTATCACAGCATCACAAACACCCAAGCATAGAGTTTTCCTTCCTATAAAGACATTTTTGGTATGTGGGTCCTAATTACATTATTGAAAGACTCATTTGGGTTTTGTGTTCGACCATGGAGACATTTGGAAAGAAGGTCAGGTTGAGCTAATTCTCTATATATTGGTTTAATAGCTTCCATCACTGCAGATGGTATGCTATTTTTGTGCCTAAATTGTTCCTCGCTACCCACTGCCTGAGCTTTGCGGTACTTGCACCATGAATCAGCACCAGGTGGACAAAGACCATGTATAGGTGTATCATCAGTGGAAGATTTGTGGAAGAATGTAGCCCACACTGCTCGTTTCATCCCTTGTAGGTCATGTGTATTGTTTCTTATTGCTATTCCATAATAATGCTGGAGTTCATCAATACTTTTGTCTGTAAGTCTTCCTTTACCATTTAGAGTCTTTCCATCTGATAAATTCTCTTTTCCTTTTGTCTGCTTCAATTTTCGGAGGCGTGTTCCCATCCGTTTTTGAATGTGGCCCACACATTCAATCTTAACAATCTGCTTATTACCATAATGTTGGCTTTCCACTACTGATTTGTAAGCTTTTGAATCACCATCCCCCAAGTACTTAGTGTAACACACACCTCTTTCCTGCTGTGAACGTCTGAACATAGAAACAACTGCAGTAACTTCCCCCCCCCCCCAATTTCCCACATAATTCTTGGCACAATTTGTTTTATGGCTTTCACTCGTTTCATCAACTGATTTACACTGATGACAGTATTTAGTTAGCACTTCTATGTCTAAAACTTTACCTGTGTCAACACTAGTGACAGTTGCAACTGCATTTTTTGATGTGTGACCTCTCTTCTGCCATGTGCCATCAACTGCCACAGATAAGTCTGTTGTGTCATTTAATTCTACTGCTTCTTTAGCAGCAGCTTTCATAGAAGCAACAGCAACAGATTTGACACATTCACCAATTACTTCTGTGTACTTACTTGATCTGGTTGGTGGGTTTGGCAAGTTCAGCGTTGCACATACTTCAGCTGCAGCCAATCCTTTCCCAATGCACCTCATTCCATACAGGAATCTAACATTGCTCTCAAACAAGTCATTCTTGCATTTTCCAGAAGTCCAAAATGATCAAAATGATGTCGAGAGCCTGCAAACTTCGCACTAAATATCAAGTTTGTTAGCCAGTCCAGTCCTTGTAGTTGAGTCCTCAGAGATGCTAATTTGTCCACCGCAGACCTTACATGACACAGCATCTTGCAAAACTTGTCCTAACACACTCAAATCTAAAAGAACATAACCTAAACTATTTTGATCCTTGCCAATAAATAAATTCTCATGGTCTCCAAGTTTCCTCTTCGAAGCACTAGTAGGTGTGTCCTTATTACGGGTCTGTGAAAAATCTATTTCAGGATCATCACTGGATTCAGATTTTGTGATATGCTGATTTCTATGGAAACGTCGCTTCTTAAAACAACCCTTTCTTTTCGTCATGTTGAAAAGATGTATAAGAGCGTGTAATAACACACCAAACCACTATATTTTCAGTTCAAAACTTATGAAACACGACAAACACAAAGTAAATAAACAAAATGCATATGCTATACCGTCATTTATGTTTATTGTTTACACAGTGCATCCAACCTCTTAACACGAACATTAACATGATTCCAAGGAATAAATACCTGAAAATCACAGCCTTCTAGATTGAATAGTTCAAGAGATAGAGACACTTCAGCAAGTCAGTGCAGAACGACCGGATAATTTTACACAAGCACTATTAACTTTGAAATGATAAAAACTACACTTCCAATTGTAATTTTTCGACAAATAATGCATCAATTACTCAGGAGAGATCAAATATTAATAAGAGATAAAAATCCGAAAATGTCACTTTTTGACCAGTTCCGCCATACATACTCCCCTTAAGTGTTCCAAAAAATATAGAATATGCTACACCTTAGCGATCATACCACCTAATTCTTCGTCATTTTTACACTAGTTTTTGTATTTTTGTTTTCCTCTTTCATGTTGTCTAGAGCACAATTTTGATTAGAGTCACACGTTCTTGACGTATTTATTTAGCATATGTTGTGTACATAATCCCTCCACATTACAGACTACATAGAACCAAAAAATTTTCAGTATCTGATCAAAGGTACTACAAAGCCAAATGTACCACTAATATTGAAAATATAAACGAAATATTTATTCTTCTCTCGCTCACCCACCCCCCTTCCACCTCACACTGAACACACATAAAATGGCATGAAATGACAACACAGTTGCCTTCATAACATATTTGAGGCGAATACCAAGTAACAGCACGAAGGTGTATAAAAATACAATTAAATTATCGAGTGTGGAAGGTATGATGACGGTATCATACATGAACTCGAAGTGATTAGTCTTGAAAGATCTCTTGTGATTAATGATAATTACCTCTTCTCTCTTGCAGTATGACAATGCCGATGACGATGCGGCGGTCATCTTCTTGAGGATTAGTTCCGTTCATCCGAAGATTTGCTGCAATGGGTCATAACGTGCGTAGGGGGGACCAGGTCTACCTGAAGCTCGTAGATACAAAACGCTTTTCTTTCACGAGCTATCCACTTTTTAGTTGTTAGACACATAGAGAACAAATATACGTCCGTACACCACGGTGGACGAGAACAGAAGAGCTATGTTACAAGCATTAAAGAGTTGCCGAAAATCTGAAGGCACATTGTTTTTAATTTTTCCTCCGCGCTCTCAGATTAAATTAACATGGCGTAATACGACTTAATATATACCTTTGGTGCATTCAACTGGTACCTGTGTGAATTAACACATCTCGTTCGTCCATACAGATAAACCTGATAGGTACCTATACAACTGCCCCCCTACTGTATACTGACTTGCTCCACTAAAACGCGCGTCATTTACGACGGCGGCCGAGTTTAGGTTCGTTCTGCACGTCTGACGTTTTAGATTAGATTAGTTTTTCGTTCCATAGATTCATGCTGAGGAGATCCTCGTGGATGTGGAACATGTCAACCTTTTTTTTTTTTTAGCTGAGAGAACAATACTAATAGTATGAATATATACAATACATCATTTGTTTCTATTAAAAAATTCGTCAATGGAGTAGATGGAGTTGGCTACTAGTAAGTCTTTCAGGCTCCTTTTAAATTGATCTTTATTTGTAACTAAATTTTTTATGTTTGCTGGCAAATTATTGAAGATGAGTGTTCCTGAGTAGTGGACCCCTTTTTGAACTTAAAGTGCTTTTAAGTCTTTGTGCAGATCATTTTTGTTCCTGGTATTGTATGTATGAACTGAGCTGTTTGTTTGAAAAAGAGATATATTATTTAGGACAAATTTCATTAAGGAGTAAATGTACTGAGAGGCAGTGGTTAGTATACCCAGTTCTTTGAAATGGTTTCTACATGACATCTGTGAATTTACTCCACAAATAATACATATTACACGCTTTTGGACTCAGAAAACTTTTGTTTGACTTGGAGAGTTACTCCAAATTATTATACCATATGACATTGTGGAATGAAAGTAGGCAAAGTATGCAAGCTTTTTCATTTTTATGTAGCCTATGTCTGCTATATGTCTGCTAACACTCGAATTGCAAATACAGATTTGTTAAGGCGTTTCTGCGGTTCTGTGGTGTGCTCCTCCCAACTGAATTTATTATCAAGTTGTAATCCCAGGAATTTAAGACTGTCAACCTCTTCTATCTGCTCTTCTTCATACTTTATGCATATGCTGGGTGGAAACCTCTTACAGGTTCTGAATTGCATGTAGTGAGTCTTTTCAAAGTTTAATGTCAATGAGTTGGCTTTAAACCATTTATTAATATCCATGAAAATACCACTAGCAGATCTTTCTAGAGCTACACTCGACATAATATTTATTGCAATACTTGTGTCATCTGCAAACAAAATGCACTCTGCTTCTGGCAGTGTAACTGATGAGAGATCATTAATGTACACAAGAAAAAGCAATGGCTCTAAGATGGATCCTTGTGGGACACCACATGTCATTTCTTCCCATTCTGATGATGGCTGATGACTTAATTCACTAGTCCCTTGTACTGACACCCTTTGTCTCCTGTTAGCTAGGTATGACTTGAACCATTTTGCAGCACTGCCCATGACACCATAGAATTCTAATTTATTTAAAAGGATGTTATGGTTCACACAATCAAATGCCTTTGACAAATCACAGAAAATACCTGCTGCTTATAACTTGTTATTTAATGAATTAAGTACATGTTCACTGTAGGTGTGAATAGCCTTCTCGATATCAGAACCCTTCAGAAATCCAAACCGTGTTCTTGATAATATGTTATTTGTGGTCAGATGGTTGAGAAGCTGCCTGTACATTACTTTTTCTAAAATTTTTGAGAATGCTGGCAAAAGTGAAATCGGTCTGTAGTTTGATGGTTTCTCTTTATCCCCTTTCTTGAATAGAGGCTTAACATCTGCATATTTTAGCCAGTCAGGAAATGTTCCAGTTATAATTGACTGGTTACACAAGTAACTTAGAACTGTACTAAACTCACAAGAACATGCCTTAATTAACTTTGTTGATATTTCATCGTAACTACTAGAACGCTTTGTTTTCAAAGGTTTTATTATGGAAGTTATTTCTTTTGGTGAAGTGAGTGACATATTCATGTAGCTGAAGCTATTTGTAAAGGCTCGTTTCAGATATTCAAGGGCATTATTTACTGATCCTGACAATCCCATTCTATCAGTAACAGATATAAAGTACTTGTTAAATAGATTTGCCACACTATGCCCATCGGTTACTAATGTGTCATCTACCCTTAATGCTATTTGCTCCTGTTCCTTTCTGGTTCTGCCAGTCTCCTCTTTCACTATATCCCATATTGTTTTTATTTTGTTCCCTGACATTGCTATCTTCTTTTCGTAGTGTATTTGTTTAGATCTCTGAATTACTTTTTTTTAATATTTTACAGTATTCCTTGTATTTAGCTAAATCATCAATATTGGAGCTATTCGTGGTCGACAGATACATTTACCTTTTTTGTCTTACAGGAAATCTTTATTCCTTGTGTAATCCATGGTTTTATTATAGACTGCTGTTTAATTTGAGTAAGTTTTAGAGGAAAACAGTTTTCAAACATGGTACTGACATTGTTCATGAATGTATTATATTTTCATTCATGTCATGGGCACTATAAACATCTTTCCAGTTCATATCTTTGAGCATTTTCCTAAAACACAATTTTTGGTTGACTGACTACTCTCCTGTACTCAGACTTAGCAGTCTTGATAATCTGCTCAGAATTTACATCTAAAACAAGGAGCTGCATGTCATGATCTTATAGTCCATTTATTACAGGTTTTAAGATATGATTTTGATCCTTTGATTTGTCTATAAAAATGTTATCAATGGCTGTCCTTGAGGATTTAGCGATCCTAGTTGGAAAGTTTACAGTGTGAGTTAGATTGAAAGACAACATTACTAACTGCAGTAAATGTTTACTGGAAGATTGCATTAGAAAATCTGTATTAAAGTCACCAGCAATCAAAATTTCTTTGTTTCTTCCTGTTAAATAACCCAAAAGAGCTTCTAGATGATTTATGAATAGATTATAATTTCCTGCAGGTGCTCGGTAAATAGTTACTATTATATAGGATCTGTTATGGAACTCTACTTCTGTTGCACATGCTTCTAGATGCTGATCTAAACAGAATTTATTAATGTCAATGTTCTTGAATTTATGGCAGTTTTTAATAAATGTGGCAACTCCTCCTCCATCCATATTTACTCTGCAGAAGTAGGAAGCTAGCTTAAATCGTGAAATGTCTAACATATCTATGCCAGTGGTCACTTGATGTTTAGAGAGGCAGATTATGTCAATTTGGTTAGATGAATTCATTTCATCAATACAAATGAGTAGTTCATCAATTTTATTTCTGAGTCCCGGAATGTTCTGGTGTAATAAAGATAACTGATACTGCATACCAATGGGATTATAACTGCTTTGGCGAAGATGAACTGGCAGTTTCTGATTACTTTCTGTTAAACATTGTTTAAATGGAATCTGTATGCTAAAATCTGACTTCTGTTCATCTGTTTTCTCAAACTGAGTGTGTCTGCCAATCTCTCTTAAAACTCGTTTTCTTTCCCCATTCCCTATCCTAAAAAAGTCATTCCTCTGACACCTGTAACCACTAGTATTTTACCACTTGTGACAGTGCCCCCCCTTACGTTTTCTGCAATCAACCCAGACAGTTTTCCCTTCCCTTTCCTACTGAGGTGAAGGCCATGCCTAGTGTAGTCCCACCTATCGATAGCATCCACAGGAATCAAACCAATATGGGACCCTATATCCGTCCCAAGTAGCCACTCCAACTCCAAGTTCACCCTCCTGACGGAAGAGTTCAAATGAGGCCGATCATGGCGTCTCAACACAGACACAAATCCCACACTCATGTGTTTCGTTGCTAATGCTACCTTCACCAGGTCACTCTCTATGGAATATTCAGAGTCTCTGCCAATGCTATTTTCCGGACCACCCACTATAATCACGGCATCCTCCTTCGTGAAATCTTTGCATAGAGAACCTACATCCTCTGTTACCTACCCCAGATCTGCACTAGGCTTGAAAAAGTTTGTGACCTGGTACTCTGGACCTAGATTTTCCTGCAGTAGTTGGCCAACACCTCTACCATGGGAGCCACCTAACAACAAAACTTTCTTTTTCTTTACAAATTTCCCTGTCTTTTTCAAGTCCTTGAAAGCTTGTTGTGCCCTTTCTACAGCTTCAGCTACATGAGGCTCATCCGATTCTGACTGAGGCAACAGGTCAAATCTATTTTCAAGATTTATGATAAAGCTGTTTGATGCTCTCCTTTGCCTGTTCCCCCTATTACCTATTGCCACTTCCCACCTCTGTTCACCCTTCTCCCTCTTTAACCTGTCCAGTTCCTCCCTTGCCTTGTCTAACAAGGGGAGGCCGCCAACTGTGAAATTCAGATTCGATTCATACTGCGCATAATAAAAGTTCATGGCCAGAGGTGTAATGTGGCAAAGCACCAAGATGCACTTCTCAGCTGTTGTCAGGAAATCGACAGTTAAAATAAACCGTTGCCGTGAAATACTCTCTACGTTCAGTAATTTTCTATAGCATTGTGGCGCAGCGGTAAGCGCTCGGGTTCGTAATCCGAACGTCACCGGATCGAATCTCGCGCCATGCAACTTCTTTTTTTATTATTAGTTTTTTTGTAATTCAAATATATATATATTTAAAACATGACGCAAAATACCGACAAACACTGTTGGTATGACTATGAATTACTCACCTTTCATCGAAGTACAATAGGAAATAAACAATTGCCGCTGTTCTTTATTGCGAAATAGGGGTTTTGTAATTCAAATGTGTGTATATATATATATATATATAATTCCCGGCAATCAGTTACAACAATTATATATATATATATATATATTTGAATTACAAAAAAATGTTCGAAGTCGCCAGTTTTTCCACGACAAACGACTTTCAGCAACTTATTATATGCATAGTTGTTGTAACTGATTGTCGGGAATTATATATATATATATATATATATATATATATATATATATATATATATGTGTGTGTGTGTGTGTATATATATATATATGTATATATATATATATATATATATATACACATTTGAATTACAAAACCCCTATTTCGCAATAAAGAACAGCGGTAATTGTTTATTTCCTGTTGTACTTCGACGAAAGGTGAGTAATTCATAGTCATACCAACAGTGTTTGTCAGTATTTTGCGTCATGTTTTAAAACTCTCCAGAAAGTCTTTTGGATTACGTGTTGCGTTAGCATAATGGTTAAAGTGTTTGGCTGCTGATCGAAAGGTTCTGATTTAAAACTTTGTTCGGGGCTTAATATTTTCTTTATTTAAAAACAATATCGAAGTGTCTTACTTCATGAATTTTATTCGTTTGAATGTAATTTTTTAAAATTTCTGGTGGCAACTAAAATCGACCATACGGAAAGTATATGCAGTGGACTTTTACCTCTGCAAACTCTTTAAAATTTCGTGCAGTGGTTTACTACATTTAATGCTGCACAATAACTGCATTGAACATCGAAACAAAATTAAGTTATTTATGGGGGGGAAGGTACCAGTCAAGAAGATGTGTAAAAATCAAATTTTTGGACTAAATAGTTTTTGTGAAATCGAATGATAAGTGTGTCAAAGCAGTCGGAACACCCTGTGTCTGCACAGGCGAGCAGTGCCGTGATGGCAAAATCGCGCACAGCGCAGAATGCGGGGAGCACGTCTCTGTAGCAGCGGAAGGGTTAATGCGGCCGTGGTGGCTTTACTTCATGAACTGCGCGCTCCCCCTAAACGTAAGTTTGCTTGGCGCGTGCAACTGGCAACACAGCAAAATCCTGCGTCTGGGCGGGCATGCGCGAACCGCCAAGATAAGAAAATTGAACTATAGCACTGGACGACAGTATACAATCGCGGTGCAATCAAACATTTTCAGTTTTCTGTCTTCAGGCTTCTTAAATTATGATTTTTGGCCTGTATAGGCACGAAAGACCTTTATTAGTGCCCAACCTTTTAATTTGTTCTTTGCCAAGACGTGTCAGAGTTATAATACGTACATTTGTGTTTACAAATAATGTACAACAAGCACATTTGAAAGTCAAAATTTTTGATTCCCTTATTGGAGTATAACCATTGCCTGCTACCGTCATGGTTAAGCACATGTGTGTCACTTGGTATACACTGTACATGCACTTTGTGAGGTCATTGATACCACAGCTATAGATGGATTTATCGTGAAGTTTGCTTGGGAAGTGTTCATCACGTTGCTTCAAAGTGGAGTGCCGTTGTGTGTGCACATTTGCAGCACCATGTACGGCCCAAGGCAGTGTTTCCCCATCGCAGTTCACATATTTCACTGATCGAATCCAACTCGTGCATTCAGTACCACATCGGCACTTCATCGAAGTCAAGGTAAGTTCACCATGTTTTCAACTTTATTCCGAACATTTTGCTAAATGTCTGTCGCCCACAACTCTACCGAGCACTCGCACTTGTTTTTCACTACGACACATGGGTACTTTCATTTTTCAGTATTAACAGGATAACATGTGTACATAAGTTTCACATGGTGTGCACAAGCCTCTGTTCATACATCTTATCCGACGCGATCGTCATTCATTCAACTTACTGAAAAGAAGAAAACTTCATACAATGCATGTTGCAATAAGCCAACACAGCTACACTTAGCTACGCCTCTTGCAAGTCTCCTAGAAGATGTCTGCTAGTCTGCTGGACTGGTTATATGGAAAAGAAGACGCATCCATTCTACGCCGTTACTACAGTCCCTTGTTTACTTATAAGAGAACCATTGAGTATATTCTTCGTGGAAATTTACTCGTTTTTGTTTAGTGTTTCTTATCTACTGGTAAATTCTGACAGTACAATACCGTGTCATTAAAGTCATCAACATGGACCGTTTGATAATACCTACTATTAATAGTGATGGGCTAAACTGCGATTTTCCGATATCAGTGATTTCTGTGAATGCTACTTTTCAGTATCTGTTATTCTTAACTGTGATTTGTCGCAAAGAGTCGCAGTTAAGGAACATAGGTCGTGTATCCCTCCGCCACTGCTATTTCTGCGATTTCTGCTACTTCCGCGATTTCTGCTACTTCTGCGATTTCTGTGACTTCTGCTACTTCTGCGATTCTGTGATTCCTGCGATTTCTGCGATTTCTGCGACTTACCACCGTATGAAAAAGTTACATCTGTCAACACAGAAAATTGCATCTCAACAAACCTGTCACTGGCAAGTATGTCTTACGTTTTTTCTTCCGTTGGCTTTAATTTTGTATTAAAGAAACAACTGTGAAAATATTAATAGTGTAATTAATATGTAAGTAGCCGTACAGTACCATAATAGTTCGTATTTAGAAAATGAATTCTAACATATTGTTATGTTCACAGGTACCTGAACTACATTTCAGTCACTCAGTAAAGTGATAGCTCAAAAGATCATTGTCAACAGATCTGAAGAAATTGCCACTGCGTCTTTAGACCGTTTTCGTCAGACGAGAGGTTAGTTTCTAAGCGTTTCGATGGACTTAATTACTACTGTGAGATCGTTCTTGCAAATGTGATATTCATTATAGCAAATATTAGCAATCTACTCTGTCAATTATATTGCTAGTAATTAATGACAGCAAAAATTGTTTAATAATCCTTGTGTTTTTGCAGACACAGTTCTGACTCTGATTACTGGTTGCTGTACGTATCTATCCACATCAAGGCTGTTGAGAGAGACTCGTGAAGATTCAAGACAGCTCTTAGAGGATTTGCAGTTTAAAAGTGAAATAATTGTGAAATAAGTGTGTGAATGATTAAACTGTGTTTTATTGAAGTTGTTGTGCGATTTTAAAGGAATAATAAATGTCAAATACAGTGAGTGAGTAATAAAAATCTCATTTTCCACATGTTTAAGCCGTCCTATACCCATAATTTTCCGCCACTTACTTATTGGTAAACACTTGTTGGAGAGTGACATGCCGCCCCCCCCCCCCCCCCCCCCCCCGCCTTTCTCCACAATCTTGGTGTGACACTGACCTGTAACATATCCCGAAGTCTACAATATGCATTTTGAGACTGTTGATATGGAAGTGGGAAGTACAGATCTTCCAGTTAAATCAGGAATAGCTTAAGTGCATTACTTGAAAGTAACACAGGAAAAGCTTACTTATCTAGGTAGTGTCGGCAAAAAATTCTTGTGTGTGAAGTTGCCATGTAGAACACCAGGTGTAAAACTTTTCTCCCGAGTCTTGAACTGTGTTGGAACAAAAGTGAGGCATTCATATGACTGTTTTCATTTCTCTACACTTATACAGATGTCTGAGCTCTGCTGTGTTAACATTGCAAAGTCCTGTAGGCATGTGGGGTATTAACCAAAACTGTCATATTGGATGCAGAATCAAACACATTTGTTACGTTACTTGATATTTTCAGGAGAAAAAGGCAATGTTGCTTCTTATTAATATAATACATTCAGAGTCACAGCAGTATTTGACCAACCATAACTGATGCTGAATGTGCATGTCGTCATATAATATGAAGGGCTTATTTCAATAGTGGTACAAGTCCATTACCTCCACTTTTCTGTCTATAATGCTTCTGAAATTAGTGATCCAAACAAACATAAATAAAGGTTCATCTCTAGCAAGAAGCCATATGCTTGAATATTTCTGGTATCTCAACTGCAGATTTTTAAGCGCTCATTTAACTTTATGACTCTGTATCTCAAAATGAACAAAAATGGACTTGTACCACTATTGAAATAAGCCCTTCATATGCACACACAGCACATCGATCTCGTGAGGCACAAGGCTCTCATAACGAAGTGCGTACGTCGGTCAACAGATGAGACTAGGAAAAGTATGTTAACTGCGCTTTTTAGTTGCTACTTGCGACTCGTAGTTGCGATTTGTCACAGAAATCGCAGTTTGACTCGGTAGCGAATAGCGTAGTATGAACTTTGCTCAACAGATGGCAGTGCTAACTGCGCTTTTTCGTTGCTACTTGAGACTTTTAGTTGCGACTTGTCACGGAAATCGCAGTTGGACTCCATAGCGTACCGCAGAGATGGACGTAGTACGAACTTTGGCCAACAGATGCCACTGTTAACCGCGCTTTTTAGTTGCTACTTGCGACTCTTAGTTGCGACTTGTCACTGAAATCGCAGAAAGCAGTGCTAAATTCGACCAATAGATGGCTCACGTCTTTGAATGTGAAATACTACTTGCGACTGCTAACTGTGACTGAAATCGCAGTTAGATTCTGTAAAGTTGCTACTGTGATATCTGTGACTTCTCAGTCACTGTGATTTCTAACAGATACGCGATTTCCTGCCCACCACTACCTACTATGATTGTTCTCCAGTGTTTATGATGTTATCTTTTTCACTACAGGATTTCTCTTTTGTGTATTATGTGTATAAATATGTCGCTACAAGGACTGTATTAGTCAGTAGCTGTAAGACAATGTTTGGGTAACTAGTGATCAGATGCAAACCATGAACATACATTCATGCCATTCTTATCAGCAACTTATAACATCTGGTCTGATCCCGTGTAGTTTGGTAAGACGAGA
This sequence comes from Schistocerca piceifrons, assembly GCF_021461385.2. Taxonomy (NCBI): domain Eukaryota; kingdom Metazoa; phylum Arthropoda; class Insecta; order Orthoptera; family Acrididae; genus Schistocerca; species Schistocerca piceifrons. Next base: position 616,732,235 of record NC_060141.1, read on the forward strand.
CCTCAATTTAACTTTTATGACTTCTGACATTTTGTATCCTTATAATTCCCACATATTCACACTATCACATTCACACACATATTTTTAAATTGACAATTATTTGTATCATGGTACATTGTTTATGTCATGGTATAGTACCTAACACCTAACCACTGTGTTTCTTACTTATCCCAGGACGTGTTCATGCATCATTCGCTGGAAGGAAACTTAATACTAACTGAAAACTCGGCACACAGTTGCTCAATAGCTACTACTGCATCACTTTTTCCGTATACACATATCAACTTTCCATCACTACACAGCTGTATACATTGATCATATAGTGTTACAAGAGAGCAAAAGTTTATAATGGGGCTCACGTTTCATTATATCTTTTGCACATGAAAATAAAAGTGTTGACGTAGGTGCGCCACAGTCTCATTATTTTTCATACAAAACTTTACATCTATTGCTTTCTTCATTGTACGTAGATATCCTCCTATTGTGTTTAGCGTAGCTGATATACAGGGTGGTCCACTGATCGTGACCGGGCCAAATATCTCGCGAAATAAGCGTCAAACGAAAAAACTACAAAGAACGAAACTTGTCTAGCTTGAAGGGGGAAACCCGATGGCGCTATGGTTGGCCCGCTAGATGGCGCTGCCATAGGCCAAATGAATATCAACTGCGCTTTTTAAAAATAGGAACCCCCATTTTTTTATTACATATTCGTGTAGTACGTAAAGAAATATGAATGTTTTAGTTGGACCACTTTTTCCGCTTTATGACAGATGGCGCTGTAATAGTCACAAACATATGGCTCACAATTTTAGACGAACCGTTGGTAACAGGTAGGTTTTTTAAATTAAAATACAGAACGTAGGTACGTTTGAACATTTTATTTCGGTTGTTCCAATGTGATACATGTACCTTTGTGAACTTATCATTTCTGAGAAGGCGTCATTTCTGAGAAGGCGTCATTACCTGTAAATACCAAATTAATGCAATAAATGCTCAAAATGATGTCCGCCAACCTCAATGCATTTGGCAATACGTGTAACAACATTCCTCTCAACAGCGAGTAGTTCGCCTTCCGTAATGTTCGCACATGCATTGACAATGCGCTGACGCATGTTGTCAGGCGTTGTCGGTGGATCGCGATAGCAAATATCCTTCAACTTTCCCCACAGAAAGAAATCTGGGGACGTCAAATCCGGTGAACGTGCGGGCCATGGTATGGTCATGAAATATGCTATTCAATACCGCTTCCGTCATGTTGGAAGTACATCGCCATTCTGTCATGAAGTGAAACATCTTGTAGTAACATCGGAAGAACATTACGTAGGAAATCAGCATACATTGCACCATTTACATTGCCATCGATAAAATGGGGGCCAATTATCCTTCCTCCCATAATGCCGCACCATACATTAACCCGCCAAGGTCGCTGATGTTCCACTTGTCGCAGCCATCGTGGATTTTCCGTTGCCCAATAGTGCATATTATGTCGGTTTACGTTACCGCTGTTGGTGAATGACGCTTCGTCGCTAAATAGAACGAGTGCAAAAAATCTGTCATCGTCCCGTAATTTCTCTTGTGCCCAGTGGCAGAACTGTACACGACGTTCGAAGTCGTTGCCATGTAATTCCTGTGCATAGAAATATGGTACTGGTGCAATCGATGTTGATGTAGCATTCTCAACACCGACGTTTTTGAGATTCCCGATTCTCGCGCAATTTGTCTGCTACTGATATGCGGATTAGCCGCGACAGCAGCTAAAACACCTACTTAGGCATCATCATTTGTTGAAGGTCATAGTTGACGTTTCACATGTGGCTGAACACTTCCTGTTTCTTTAAATAACGTAACTATCCGGCGAAAAGTCCGGACAATTGAATGATGATGCCCGGGATACAGAGTAGCATACATAGCGCACGCCCGTTGGGCATTTTGATCACAATAGCCATACATCAACACGATATCGACGTTTTCCGCAATTGGTAAACGGTCCATTTTAACACGGGTAATGTATCACGAAGCAAATACCGCCCGCACTGGCGGAATGTTACGTGATACCACGTATTTACACGTTTGTGACTATTACCGCGCCACCACAAAGCGAAAAAAGTGGTCCAACAAAAACATTTATATTTCTTTACGTACAACACGAATATGTAATAAAAATGGGGGTTTCTATTTTAAAAAAAAACGCAGTTGATATCCGTTTGACCTATGGCAGCGCCATTTATCGGGCCAGCCATAGCGCCATCTTGTTTCCCCCTTCAAGCTAGACGAGTTTCGTTCTTTGTAGTTTTTTCGTTTGATGCTTGTTTCGTGAGATATTTGGCCCGGTCACTATCAATGAACCACCCTTTTTAGTCAATTGTAAATGCGTATTACTGTAAATAGTAATTAATCTGTAAATACTTTTTCAGACACAGATTTTTTTATTTTGATTATTGTAAATATCCCTGGATGAGGTATCGAATATATTGCTTCCCCCTACTTATACTTCCCGAGGAGATCACGAATGTAAAATTAGAGAGATTAGAGCGCGCACGGAGGCTTTCAGACAGTCGTTCTTCCCGCGAACCATACGCGACTGGAACAGGAAAGGGAGGTAATGACAGTGGCACGTAAAGTGCCCTCCGCCACACACCGTTGGGTGGCTTGCGGAGTATCAATGTAGAATGTAGAATGTAGAATGTATTCTCTTCTTTTAGTTTTAGCTTTGTAGTGCAGACTCTTCATTTTTACAGTAATTAACTTACATTATAAAGTTTCTAAAATACAGTTTGGTTGGTGCTCATTTGCTAAGCTGCTGAGTCTGCCAGCTATGAAATGCGTCGGACCACGCTGTGCTGTGTGCATGTGCAGCAGCTGTTGACATGTCAGCTAGACTCACTGCACGTGCATAGTGTCGCCCTCCCTTCATTATATTACATGTTTTGTGTCTCAGGCATATTAATACAGTGCGTTTAGAGCGTGCACAGATTACTGAAATATATCTCGCGCTCGGCGATGGAAGTGTTTTCAGAGCTTTTTATGCCTCATGGACCTTTAATGTAAATCTTAAATAACTAAAACTTACATTCTATTCAATCAACAAACATGAAATAAGTATGTAACAATCTTGCCTTAATACTAGGCATAATACTTTGATATAAAGGTTCAAATGAACTTTTGTCATCTTGTGTATACATAACACTAGTTCTTAGTTTTTCAACCTATGCTAACTTTCCCTAGTGCACAAATTCCTACAAATCCTTATGTGGGTAGAGTCGTTTGTCCTTTTCACTGTTCAGGTAGGCTAACCTATAAGTGCCTGGATGTGGGATTTTAGATATGACAGAAGGTCCAAAGTCCTGCCATTTGCGATTTAACTTCCATACTTTGTAGATTTTTGGCCTGTTCTTAGGAGTACCAATTGTCCTACATGGAAGTGAACAGTGCGTTATAATCTCTTGTCATACAATCTCTTTCTTTGATCTACTTTTTCGTCAAGATTGACCAACGCCTGGCGCATTCTATCTTAAAGTGCCGTTTCCTTTCTAGGAAGTTTAGGTAGTGGTTTCTCCCAGTCATCTACCTATCTTCTTCCAATCATTAGTTCACTTGGTGCATAGTCAGTAGGATCTACATCTACATCTACATTTATACTCCGCAAGCCACCCAACGGCGTGTGGCGGAGGGCACTTTACGTGCTACTGTCATTACCTCCCTTTTCTGTTCCAGTCGCGTATGGTTCGCGGGAAGAACGACTGTCTGAAAGCCTCCGTGCGCGCTCGAATCTCTCTAATTTTACATTCGTGATCTCCTCGGGAGGTATAAGTAGGGGGAAGCAATATATTCGATACCTCATCCAGAAACGCACTCTTGCAGAATCTGCCACTTGAGTTTGCTAAACATCTCCGTAACGCTATCACGGTTACCAAATAACCCTGTGACGAAACGCGCCGCTCTTCTTTGGATCTTCTCTATCTCCTCCGTCAACTCGATCTGGTACGGATCCCACACTGATGAGCAGTACTCAAGTATAGGTCGAACGAGTGTTTTGCAAGCCACCTCCTTTGTTGATGGACTACATTTTCTAAGGACTCTCCCAATGAATTTCAACCTGGTACCCGCCTTACCAACAATTAATTTTATATGATCATTCCACTTCAAATCGTTCTGCACGCATACTCCCAGGTATTTTACAGAAGTAACTGCTACCAGTGTTTGTTCCGCTATCATATAATCATACAATAAAGGATCCTTCTTTCTATGTATTCGCAATACATTACATTTGTCTATGTTAAGAGTCAGTTGCCACTCCCTGCACCAAGTGCCTATCCGCTGCAGATCTTCCTGCATTTCGCTGCAATTTTCTAATGCTGCAACTTCTCTGTATACTACAGCATCATCCGCGAAAAGCCGCATGGAACTTTCGACACTATCTACAAGGTCATTTATATATATTGTGAAAAGCAATGGTCCCATAACACTCCCCTGGGGCACGCCAGAGGTTACTTTAACGTCTGTAGACGTCTCTCCATTGATAACAACATGCTGTGTTCTGTTTGCTAAAAACTCTTCAATCCAGCCACACAGCTGGTCTGATATTCCGTAGGCTCTTACTTTGTTTATCAGGCGACAGTGCGGAACTGTATCGAACGCCTTCCGGAAGTCAAGGAAAATAGCATCTACCTGGGAGCCTATATCTAATATTTTCTGGGTCTCATGAACAAATAAAGCGAGTTGGGTTTCACACGATCGCTGTTTCCGGAATCCATGTTGATTCCTACAGAGTAGATTCTGGATTTCCAAAAACGACGTGATACTCGAGCAAAAAACATGTTCTAAAATTCTACAACAGATCGACGTCAGAGATATAGGCCTATAGTTTTGCGCATCTGCTCGACGACCCTTCTTGAAGACTGGGACTACCTGTGCTCTTTTCCAATCATTTGGAACCTTCCGTTCCTCTAGAGACTTGCGGTACACGGCTGTCAGAAGGGGGGCAAGTTCTTTCGCGTACTCTGTGTAGAAACGAATTGGTATCCCGTCAGTGTGGAACACTGTTGATGATTTGTTGAAATGGTGTAATATACTCAATCTATTTTGTGTGTTTTTGAGGGGCATAGGTGCGGAAGAATCTATTGCATTCTTTAAATATCCCTCCTGTTGCGTTTACCTCTGAGTGGAATCAGAACGCTAATATGTTTTTAATTCTGTTAGTGTCCGCCCCAATAGCTGAGTGGTCAGCGTGCCGTCCTACGGGCCCAGGTTCGACTCCCAGCTAGGTTGGGGATTTTCCCCACTCAGGGACTGAGTGTTGTGTTGTCTTCATCATCATTTCATTCCCATCTGGCGCGCAGGTCGCCCACTGTGGCGTCGAATGTAATAAGACCTGCACCAAGGTGGCCGGACCTGCCCTGTAAGGGGCCACCCGGCCAATGACGCCAAACACTCATTTCCATTTCAGTTCTGTTAGCTATTTCCATCGGTTACCTACAAAATTTGATGTATTATCAGTTAATACTATTTATGCCTTCCCTCCACTCGAGAGATAGTCTTCTGTGATTCTTCTAATGATGTTACTTGCAGTCACCGACAGCATGGCATACAGTTTGACCTATTTTGAAGAAACATTGTACAAAGCAACAATATATTTTACGACTCCTTTCCCTTGTGCGTAGGGCCCAGGCACATCCGAAGATACTATTTCCAAAGGTTTTTTTTTTTTTTTTTTGCAGTGTTGGGTGCAACTCAATTAATGTGGGATTGTTTGAATGTTTTGTCTTTTGCCATATAATGCCCTTTCGTATCAATTGAAGAACTTTCCGTCACAAACTAGGATAGTAACAGTAGGTATTTATTTTGCTAGTGCACTAGGATATGCCATAGTGACCCCAAACGTTGTTGAGTATGCAATGTAAAGTCGTCAACATAGTCTTCTGGCAAGGAAACACTGCACTGGCTTTGATCTGGGTGGTGTTAGTGAAACACGACACTTTTGTAAATCTTAAGAAAATTCTTTAAATTATCATCGCTATTTTGTAGTAGTTTCAAACTTACCTTCCGCCATTTTGCTGTTTGTGTACGAGAAATCGGTTGGAAACTTTCCTCATGTCACTACGTTGTAGGAGTCGCCACCGGCGCCAACCTTGTGCGAATGCTCTGAAAAGCTAATCATTTGCATATCACAGCATCTTCTTCCTGTAGGTTTAATTTCGCATCTGTAGCACGCCATCTTTTGGGTGTAGCAATTTTAATGTCCAGTAGTGTACATCTGAAAGATTTCGCACCTGTCGCATAAGAGTGGAGCTAGTAGCGCTATTATGGGGATGCAAATTAGGTTTGCTGTAAATACAAGCTGTAACAGTCGTGAGCGTTAGTTACCTTGGAGATTGGATGTGGTAAGTGAAGGATGCCTTTAAGGTGACAAAGACGTCATTATCAAGACCTCACTGAGTCTGGATGGGGTTTTGTAATAGGGCTATGAGAAGCTGGATGTCTGCAGGAATGTAACCATTGTACTTGACTGCTGGCAACGGTGGTCACGAGAATAAACAGTCACTGGGCTCCTGATGGCCGCGTGGCAATGCTGAGAAGGAAGACCATCGTGTTCGGTATATGGCTCTGGTACATCATACTGCATCTGTAGCAGCAATATGAGCAGTACTTGGCACCACAGTGACACAATGAACTGTTACAGATCGGTTACTTTAAGGTCAGCTCTGAGCCAGACAACCTGTAGCATGCATTCCAATGATCCCAAACCACCACCATTTGTGACTTCAGTGGTGTCAAGTGAGAAAAAAAAGTTCAAATGTGTGTGAAATCTTATGAGACTTAACTGCTAAGGTCATCAGTCCCTAAGCTTACACACTACTTAACCTAAATTATCCTAAGGACAAACACACACACCCATGCCCGAGGGAGGACTCGAACGTCCGCCGGGACCAGCGTCAAGTTAGAGCTGACTGGAAGGCAGGGTGAAGGTCTGTTATGATTTCTGATGAAAGCTCGTTCTGCTTCAGTGCCAGTGATGGCTGGGTATAGGTTAGAAGGATGCCAGTTGAGGGCCTCCAACCAACCTATGTGCGTGCTAGACACACTCGACCTACACGATTAGTTATGGCCTGAGTTTGAGTTCATATGACAGCAGGAGCAGTCTCGTAGTTAACCCATCCACCCTGACTGCAAAATTGTACATAAATCTGGTGATCCAACATGTTGTGCTGCCATTCATAAACAGCATTCCAGGGGGTGTTTTCCAACAGGATAAAGCTCGCGCCACATTCCGCTTTTGTTTCCCAATATGCTCTACAGAATTTCGATCTGTTGACTTCACCTGCTCGATCACCAGATTTGTTTCCATTCAAGCACATCTGAGACATCATGGAATGACAACTCCAGTGTCATACACAACCAGCATTAATCATCGCTGTAGTGACCGACCAAGTGCAACAGGCATGGAATTCCATCCCACAAACTGAAATCCGGCTCTGTACAACACAATGCATGCACAATTGCAAGCTTGCTTTCTGCATTGTGGCTGTTACACCAGTTATTAATGTGCCAACATTTCACATTTGCAATGGCTTATCTCGCACTTACATTAACCTGCGATCTTGCAAAGTTAATCGCTTAAATATGTTGCCTGCACAAATGTATTCTCTAAATTTCATAACTTTACGTTAATTTTGTTTTGATGTTGTGGGTAAATGTTCCTTGATGACTTGTGTTCTCCCAAAAGCAAGGTCAGTCGTCTGAAAGCGAAAAAGATATATGTTTTACAAATGTTCGTGGCAAATGTCCCATGATACTTGGGTTCTTCCAAAAGCAAGGTCAGTCGTCTGAAAGCGAAAAAGATATATGTTTTACAAAAATAGTTGACACCCAGTTTTGTGTCTAAACAAGAACATAAGATGATGAAGCAATATTCATTAAATAACATTTTAAAGCCAAAAAGTCAGCTCTAATGAAGGAGAGATATACGGCTGTATATGGCGTTATTAGTTATGTAAGGGAAGAATCATATCGGATCATGTAAACAGGCTCTGTTTATTTGCTCATAAATATTGTTTGATGTCTTTGTATGTATATACTTCTGCTAGCTATTAAATGTGATGTTTTAAAATGTTGTTTCACTTTTCAGCACTTTGCACTCTAAATATATCAAGAATATACTATATTATAAAGTTGTTTTGAGCATTAATAAACTTTATAGTTGTTAGTTCCTCAATTCCGATACCACACTTCGACTTTTATATCATAAATGGTATCTCGTAACCGCACTTTCACCTTTCAGTACTGGGCTTACGCGATTTCGTATGATGCAGCTTGACATCCACTGTGGGTGCACCCTGAAGTGACGTGACGTGACTGTCGGTTGACATCTAGTGTGAATCAGCCTTTAAGGAAAGGCAGTGTTCTCACATCAACTGACGTCACAAGATATACGGAAGACACTAACACTGGAGAAATTATTTGAGAATGGAGAGATAAACACATAATTATGTGTTGAAGATCGTGACTATTTGTACAGTACGATAGAATATCATTAAGAAGAAAGAAATTTCACATCAGTACAGGTTGACAGGGATGTTAAGATCTCTGACAACAGTAAGAATTAACAAAAATCTGGAATTTTTCACTACAATATAGGGCTGTTCAAACGATATATCTGAATGTGCTCGAAATTTTCTGATACGTCACAGCAGTTGATACTATATCAAGCTTGTTCGAACAATTATGTGACATGTAACTCATGTGTTGAGGGATATGCAAGGAACTATGAACTAGCTACAATAATAAGCTATGGCTCTGCTTAGTATCTGACAGTTTCGTGAAACACTGGGGAAAATAGCATTAAATGCTATCACTGCACAAACTCTATTGTGTTTTAAGAAATTTACAATACAGGTTCCCATATAGCACTAGTAAAATAAAAAAAATTATGCTAATTTTTAAGTGTCACTTGGGTGAACTTGGTACAGTATTTTATCTGTTTATGAGAGACGTTGATGATTTACCAGGTACGTTACAAATGAGCAATGGAGTCCCTGTTCACATATTAGAATAACAGGTAAAAACATTACCAGAGTTTACTAATTTGGAAAACAAGATAGCAACATTCCCATGAAATTATTAAGGAAATTAATCAAGAATCAAATGCCAAACAAACGAAATATATCATAATAAAGTGACTAATTTTTATCGCGAAAATGTATTACAGTACAATAATCGTCTTGGAGGGAGTACTATCAGACATCATCAGATCGCAAGGCAAACGAAAGCTCGAGAACTGGACAGAATCAGGATTGCAGTCTTTTATTTATTTATCAGTTACTACTGCTGTGCATGACCCACACCTTTGATGATAGTTCAGCCCATCTGTCACAGTTATTTTTATTATTAAAATCCGCAGTGCATTAAAAACGCTACGACAGGTTGTTGTGATAGTACCAACGGAAGTCACTAGATCACAGACCGATCGAAAGTTCGAACAAAACCCGAAAGTTCAAACATGTGATGTAAACTGTTCGAACAGTTCGAGTCATGTTCAGACACAGCCCTTCTGCAAAGTCACAGCCAACTTCACACAAGCCAGAGTCATAAGATGCATGGCTGCCAGAGAATTGGTTGCTGATTGGCTAATGTTCATCATGTCATAAGAAAGAGACCCTCACAGTTTCAAATCCCATCAATATATTGACCACCTGATGGCACATCGAAGTATCTGCTCCACCTCGAACGTCGATATGAATAAAATGTGTCTAGTACTTTCCACAGACAATATTTGATAGGCCACAAGATTCAGATTTTTTATTGCTGCCCAATTTCAACTATTTTCAATGCTCATCTAACTTTTGCTCTCAGCAGCACATAGCGAGTTTATACAATCTCTCCCTGTCCTGTTTTAATTGCACTACAGAATAGAAATGGCTACATAGTTGACAGTGGTCGTCTGTAAACAGATAGCAGCTTGTGTATTAAGATTCACATTTCCACACGAGAGCAATTTTTTGATTAGCAGTGAAAAGGTAAACTTCAGCATCTAAATTTTTTCATTATAATCATTATTGATCGTCCTTTGCTCAATAATTTTGTGTCTCTTGTGTTACATATTCCTAAAAATAAGGATAGGTACGAAAGCATCCTGCATTTGTTCTATGAGGCCCATGATGATTCTGGGCACATAGCCAGAATATTTCATCACATAGAAGGTTCGCGTTAGGTGAGAATCCTAAGGCAAATCAGAAACCATATGCAGAACAGAGAGTTTGTCCAAAAATTCAGATGACTGTCAACGGAGGACCTTCATAAAAATGTCAGTCCATTCCTTATAATAAATCATGTCTACACAGGTGTTTGTATCGTTTCAGCGCTCTTTGCAGTAAAGAAAATAGAAATCCTTTCTCATTCAAAATTTCATGTTTCTGCTTATGCACTCCAACCTTCGGATTATTAAAGTAACTAGGTTCCTCATTGTTTTCTTTACTGACGTGGCACATAGCTTCAGTACCTACAAGTTTGTTTTCTGCAAAAATTACAGAATCTAATGGTGATTCTGATGGAAGTAGAAAAATATCATGCCAATACTAACAAGGGAACCTCCCCATCGCACCCCCCTCAGATTTAGTTATAAGTTGGCACAGTGGATAGTCCTTGAGAAACTGAACACAAATCAATAGAGAAAACAGGAAGAAGTTGTGTGGAGCTATGAAAAAAATAAGCAAAATATACAAACTGAGTAGTCCATGCGGAACATAAGCATCATCAAGGGTATTGTGGGTTCGGTAGCGCCGTGGTCCCGTGGTTAGCGTGAGCAACTGCGGAACGAAAGGTCGTTGGTTTAAGTCTTTCATCGAGTATAAATTTTTACTTTCTTTATTTTCGCAAAGTTATGATCTGTCCGTTCGTTCATTGTCGTCTCTGTTCACTGTAATAAGTTTAGTGTCCGTGTTTTGCGACCGCACCGCAAAACCGTGCGATTAGTAGACGAAAGGACGTGCCTCTCCAATGGGAACCGAAAATATTTGATCGCAAGGTCATAGGTCAACCGATTCCTCCACAGGAAAACACGTCTGGTATATTCTATACGACACTGGTGACGGCATGTGCGTCACATGACAGGAATATGTTGTCGACCCACCTAACTTGTACACTTGGCGAATGAGTGAAAAGCTTCTTCTACCTTGCCCGATTTAGGTTTTCTTGTGGATGTCATAATCACTCCCAAAAAAGTGATGAAATCGTAAAAGTTTGTCACATAAACTGCAACAAATGAATGCAACAGTTTCACAGTCGCACAGTTTTCCCTGTGCTCTGTCAAAACATATGTTTTTAACATTTTCAAATTGTTCCGTGTGTAGACTGTCAAATCCTGCATATGTCCAAGCAAATCTGAACATGTCCTGGAATTTTGGAGAGCGAAGTTGATTATGCGTGAGTACCTGAACTTTGATAATTGTCTGAAAATAAAAAATTAAAATTTTCACTCGGGGGAAGATTAGAACCAAGGACCTTTTGTTCCGCAGCTGCTCACGCTAACCACGACATCACGGCGCTACTGACTTCACGTTGTCCTTGATGTTGCATATCTTGCGCATGGACTACTCAGTTTGTATATTTTGCTTATTTTTCTCATAGTTCCACACAACTTCTTCCTGTTTTCCCGATTGATCTGTGTTCAGTTTTTCAAGGCCTATCCACTGTGCCAACGTATAACTAAATCTGAGGGGGGTGCGATGGGGAGGTTCCCTTGTAAGATTAGCTATAGTCAAATAGGTGCCTGAATATTATTCGCTCATTTCTGCCAATTAAATGGAAATAAAAACCGCTTTAGAGCAAATTTTGAATGCAGCTTCCCATACGGAGCTGTCTGAAAGAGTTAAATACTTTGTAGATGGATAGCAGCAATTCAACTCTAAGCAAATAGCAGCATGCAATGCATTTACCGAAAACATGCAGTGGATAGCGCAAGGAAAAAAAATCTAGAATCCTCGAGGACATAAGAGATGAAATTCACCTCCTACCAAGAGGACACCGGTAGGTCCACTGATGAGATGATAAACAATGGAATCCAAGCTTCATAGAAAGCACGTGACGACTTTACTGAATGTGTAGAATATAAACTATTGGACAGCAATCCACAAAGAAAGATCTAAAAACAAACAGGGTCGGTAATATAAGAATTTACTACATCAGTGCAATAGGCTGCTTAGACCCAACCATCCTGTTTTTCTTTATATTAACGTCTGTGGCACTATTTCCATTAACTGATTCAGCTGTACTCTCAATTTCACATACAGGACTCTCAGTTCTTGATACTTTTTTGTAATTCTACTAAGACTTTACCATTCTGCACTTCTTCTTGTAGTACCTTGACTACCTCCTATAGTCTGCCCACTTCCTTTTGTACTTCTCATATATTGTAGATTAACCTCAATGAGTACCGATGGCTAGTTAGTAGCACATCGTGCTGTCTGGAGAACAATATTCCAGAATTTAGAGGTTGGTTCTATTCAGTACTCCTCCTTTGACTACATGAAATGTTTTCAGGAATATGATAACCTTCCTGGACATCCATGTCAGCACATCACCTAAGAAAAAGGAACCTTTTATCAGTTCCCTCCTTCTTCTGACCAAGTGTGTACATACAAAAATGAAAAAGTAAATAAAGTCTACCATTCTTATAGATTGATGATACCCTGTACCAACTTTTGAGCTTTATCATACATGATACATTAATAAATTCATAGCAATACTTAAAAGATAACGAATGTACAGGAGACTTTAAAAACAACGTAGAAAATCTGATCATAACTACTTATCTCGCGGCCTGAGTGTGTAATGCATTTTGCATATCTCTTGATCATCGTTAGGAACCCATTTTCCAATATTTTCAGAGCTTTTTTCGATTCTGGTGTAGCTGATGGGACTTGCAGTAAGGAATCGACAGCTCTTTTGAATGAGTTAACCCTAGCCACTTGAACAACAAATGTTCTTGTCAGCAACTGCAGTTTAACATTTACAGGCAAAGCCATTTCAGTGACTTGTAATGGAATATGATATCTGGTTAAAAACTTTTTGTTCATACCTTTACGTTTATGTGGGTTTGTTAACAAAACCCCCTGTCCAGCTCTGTCTTGTGTAAGTTTCCCTACACATCACCCTGTTTGTTCCTGACATTCTAATGCTTTGGTGTTGGCTCACTTCACTCTTTGGCAAACCACCTCTAAACGCTTTGCATATTCTTTTACTGACTCACTGTCATATCCAAGTTTGGGTTTTATCATGTCAAAAGGAGATGACATCTTTCTGGCATAAACCACTTTGTTTGGCAAAAGACTGGTACTAGTGTCGACTTTAGATCTGTACGCTGAAATTATGAATGTCCCTACATGTCCCAGTCGTGTAGGCTATTGACATAGTGGTTTAACATTTTGGAAACAGTTATAAGTGCTTTAACTGTATGTCCATTTGCTTGTGAATGAAAAGGGCTGGTTGGTAACTACCTAATGCAAAGCAAATGACACAACTGCTTCATTGGATCAGATATGAAATTTGTAACCTAAGCTGTTATTATGGAAGCTGGTACTCCAAATTTAAGGATACAGTTGTTTACCGTAGCTTATGTGTGTGTTAGTTTGTTGTTCTGGAATTGCTGGCATTGCAATGTACTGAGGAAAATGATCCATTATTATTAACATATAGTTATTTTCTGTAGGAATTCTATGAAATGGTCCTAAAATAACCAGCAGATGGTTTGTTTGCATCTAGCAATCTTTGCAGTTGGACTTCCCAATGACAATGTCATCCCTCTGCACATACGGTATAGTTTTTTACACATTGTTCCACATCATGTCTCCTATTTTTCCATCGGTATTATGTGGGAAATCTTCTCTCCATAGTTCTGTGACCATCATGACTTGCAAACATGTGGTCATGCGTCCCTGAACACTGCAGGAACAACCATACATGGTCCACACTGTGTATCTGCAGAGCAAGTTGCCTTACATCACAGGCTGTGGCTGCTATCTGAATGCTTGATAGTCTACATCAGCTGTTTGTGCCTTCTGCCACTGAGCCACACTCTTATGTAGCATCTGCAGTACTTCAGTTTTTCTGTTCAGTTTATCCATATTGACATGCTTCTTCCATGGTTTATGGACTACTGCATAAGTAAATTCACTCAGTTTGAGAGACCATCTCGTCTCTCCACTAGAAGGATCCTTTAACCCCGAAAACAATTTTAGTGATATGCAGTCTGTTACTATTTTAAATTTCTAACTGTACAAATAACAGCAGAAGCAAGTAATTCCATAAATGACTGCCAGCATGGAGTAATTTCTTCCTGCCTGATTAAATTGACTGCATGAATAAAACAATGGGTGGTTTTTACCATCTAAATTTTGACTGAGACTGCACTAGACTGCCCTACTGCTGGCGTCAAAAGAAAGGATGAACTCTTTTCCGAAATCTGGGAATACGTATACAGAATCTTATATAAATATAGCTTTGAACACCTCAAATGCCGTTTGGCATTCTGTCGTCCATTCAGAGTTTATGCCTGTTCTTGATAATCGGTATAATAATTCATCAATTTTCGCAAAATCCTTGACGAAATTTCCACAATAATTACATAAGTCCTGGAATAATTGAAGTTGTTTGGTAGTTTGCGATATTAATAAGTGACAGACTGCCGATATTAATCAGGGATCAGTTTCACACCTTCTTCACTAGTTAATGACCAAGTTAGCTAACTTGTATCTGTGCAAAATGGCATTTATCTATACTGAGCATTAGACATGCTGTTCGTAGATTGTTAAATGCTTATTTCAAACTTTTTACATGTTCTTCATATCTTTCGAAAATACAAGGGTGTACCGAAGAATACCATACATTTATTCAGTTTTAATCCATGAAGTACCCCTTCGAAGTCTCCGAAATATAGCTGATGTTCTTTTGAGTCCGAATGGCATGCAGCAATACTGATAACTGATGATGTTGTTTCTGTTTTCTGGAACTACTTCTTTTTGATGACATCCGCTGCTTATATCCATTGTTGAAAAATATCTGCACTGGCTTACATTATCCAATGTCTGATTAATATTGGTCATAGGATTTGTGTCAATAACAGTTTCTGCGTTCAAGTATTAGTAATTCGACATAACTTGTACATCTTAGTATCATTCAGTATTTTCTTCAGAACAATGATGGCATTTACTCTCCACGGACTATCACTGTGTTCTATTAATCTTTCTGCCAGATGTTGAGCAGTGAATTCCTACATTTGTGGCCGCAGATGCTTTGGTATGTGATATAACTTCCTATAAACTGGAGCATTGTTACTTGCTGCTGGTGTTGTGTAACAGACATCATTGGTAACGCTCCATTTGTCTCAAACAAATTTAGAAGTGTTGATCATTTCCATGCAAGTGATTAACTTTTTTATGTAACGCAAATGCACTAACGGTTTGCTTAAGGCTCTGGTCATCACATGACCTATCAATATCCTCTTCATCCAGACCATCTAAGCGGCAATCATTAAGCCCTTTAGCAGACCAATTTTATCCTCGCTAACAGGAACCATGAACTTTCTGTTTATATTTCTTACGTGCAACAGACTTCTGCACACTAAGCGAAGCATTTTATCTATCGCTGTGATTCTACTATACAACATACTTCTTGTGGCACATCGGTATCGAGAAGAATCGAAACCGACTTCCCTACGACTGGTGATACATTATCACGGCAACCAATCTTTAGCTTAAATATAATCAGTTCAGTTGGCAACATGTTCATGATTGGTATATCTTGCGATATTGCCTTACTTGCAATGTTCCACTGAATTCAATACTATACCGCAAAAGTCTGATATTAGCACAATGTTTATCAAGGAAGTCTTGTCCTATAATTGCAGAATAATCCTCATTAACACGTGGCAACACTTACATGGGCTCACGAAAATGTTTATCTCCATTTCTAAAATCGAGCAATGTTGTCCCCAACGACTTCATGTCATTGTCCGCTACCCCACATAACCTGTACGGTGAAGACATACGAGGTGCGGCTAGAAAAAAACCGAACTGATGCTGGAAAAACATTTATTTACAATTATTTACAATTTCATGTTATCTCCTTCAATGTACTCTCCTCCTCGGTCTCTACACCGCTCCATGCGAATTTTCCAGTGTTCATAGCAATGCTGCAGATCATTTTCGGTAAGTCCATACATTACTTCCGTCGCTTTTTCTTTTACTGCTTCAACAGTCTCAAATCTAGTTCCTTTCAAAGCTGACTTGACTTTAGGGAAAAGAAAAAAGTCACAGGGGGCCAAATCAGGTGAGTAGGGTGGATGATCTAAGATGGGAATGTTGTGTTTTGCCAAAAACGTCTTCACTGACAACGCACTGTGAGCTGGGGCATTGTCTTGGTGAAGGATCCATGACTTTTTTCTCCACAAATCGTTCCGTTTTCTCCGTACTCGCTCACGTAGGGTAGCCAGGACGCTAATGTAGTAATGCTGATTCACCGTTTGTCCCTCTGGTACCCAATCAATGTGCACAATCCCTTTGATGTCAAAAAAAGCAATCATCATTGCCTTGAATTTCGATTTTGACATCCGTGCTTTTTTTGTCGTGGAGAACCAGGAGTTTTCCAATGCATCGATTGGCGTTTAGTTTCGGGATCGTAAGTAAAAAACCACGATTCATCGCAAGTAATAACATTTTGTAAGAAGGTGGGATCACTTTCAATGTTTTCCAGGATGTCAGAACAAATCATTTTTCGGCGTTACTTCTGTTCAATTGTGAGACACTTTGGAACCATTTTTGAACACACTTTGTTCATGTTGAAACTTTCATGAAGAATCTGCCTAACACTTTCCTTGTCAACTCCTGTTAACTCAGACACTGCTCTGATTGTTAAACGGCGATCTTGTCGAACAAGTTTACCGATTTTTTCAATGTTTGCATCAGTTTTTGCTGACAATGGTCTGCCAGTGCGAGTGTCATCACAGGTGTCTTCGCGACCATCTATAAATCGTTTAAACCACTCAAACACTTGCGTTCGCGATAAACAATCATCGCCGTACACTTGTTGTAACATTACAAACGTTTCACTTGCAGATTTTCCTAGTTTGAAACAAAATTTGATGTTAACACGCTGTTCTTTCTGTACACTCAACATTTTCCGACGCACAGACAAAACGTCAACTACTTAAAACAGACGCCACGGGCAGACTGAGTGCAGGAGGCAGATGAAACTCGAGCAGTAGGCGGAGTGAGAGTCACGTGACAGGCCACGCGACTTTCAGCCTTATTGCATTCGTTTTATTGTTTCACCAGTACTAGTCCGGTTTTTTTCTAGCCACACCTCATAGGTCTCTTCCTGTCGAAGAGGTCCAGAGTAACCAGTGGCCCATGCGCACGTTTGCCTAATACAAATTTGTGTTCCGCGTCATATACTACGAGTAAAAAGCAGAATTTCGTCTCTGAAAACGTGTGTGCAGTATTCTGATCTAGTGGGAATGCTTTCCAACGGGCTGTGCATTCTCGCTTGCATGTTACGAACGCTTTTTATCGTTCTGTTTCTCTTATTTCTTATTGCTGCGCTCTTGTGCCTTGTGACCGGCATGACCACGCTTATACCGTTGTGGTTGATGACATTGCTTTTTCAAATGGTCGTTACGTCCGCATATGTAGCAGTTCACTTCGGAAGTGAAAACCTGATGGTCACTACGCCCTTTCGTAGCAATATCGTTTTCTTCTAACCGTGTGGCGATCCTCATAGCCGTAGCCAGGTTAAACAGATTCGCCATTCTAGGGATACCCCAAAAAACATCAAGAGGCCTATTCTCCGCTTCACACAAGGTAATTGCATCAACCTCTGCACTTCGCCTCAGCTCGTATGTTTGTATATTAACCTTCTGGGTCCTGTCTGAGAAGCATCCCATTGGCTCAGCACCAAACTACTTAGTTTATCCATAAAATACCTCGTCCCATTCTGTTTCTCATAGCGCTGGTGAAAGCCACCGTCTAGCTCACGGAACATTTCTTCCTCGTGATACATATACATGCTTCAGGTTCGCCCACTAACTTAAGTTGTTCATATATAAACGTGTTTCATCAGTCCAACTGCACAATTTTGTGGTAGCTAATACACATTTAATAAACACAGTTATGTCCTTCATTGTCTTTCCGGAAAATCGCAAGATCGCTGCTGATGAACTAAGAGGAAGGGATGGTACAGTTAACACTGCTTTAGCTTCCCCTGATCCCAAATGCAACTGCTGTACCGCCACTTGTGACGTTTCCACTTGCCTAGATAGTTCTTAATTTTCCTGTTCTTGCATTTGTAATCGCTCCGTTAAAGCAGAAACGGTTGCACCCATAGAAGCAGTGAGTGTTTCTACCATTTTGCATGTTATACAGTTGTCAATACAGTAAAAGAGATACAGGAAAAACTACACTTGTATTACGCACAAAATGAAATAAATTAGTTTCTATGCCAGATCATGGTACAAGATGATTCAGAAGAGTCCTGTGATAAACGACCAAGCCGTCTACAAATACCACGCATAGTTGGTACTGATTTAGCGTGTGGTAACTCTTGCCCTCATAAATAACGAAATTTGCACCTCACTGGCGTTAAATACACTTTCCTGGTATTTCCTCCAAATAATGACAAGTCTCCCGGTTCCTGCAGTTTAACAAATGGCACTTCGAGAGTGGTGTTAATGTCCCTATTACTCGATGTTGTCACAACTAGAAAGGCCAACAGAAAGATGCTCTCTCACTGGACTGCATTATCTATAATGGAAGTGCGTACGGTGGTGGTGATGATGCTGCAGACATGGTTCAACTACAGTGGCAGCAGTGTTACAGTTTAATCATCTTCTCCATAGTCATGGCGAGGTCAGTGGCTGCAGCATGTAGTTTTTAAACACGCAGTTCGTTCCTCTCAGCAGGTTCTTGAGGCCGCTGTATCCATTGCAACTGCTTATCTAACACTGTGGCACCATGCAGGACAGCAGGTGGCAGATATAGCTCGTACGGTGGCATCGACCGCCAGATTGTCGACTGCTTTTTACTAGGACACTCTTGTGGACATCGAAAGAGTGTGCCAGAGTAAACTCCAACAGCTCTGCATAGAATGTAGATGGTAGTGCAGAGTTACAACATGGCCCCTTCACAAGAAGTACGCCATGTACGTCACAGTCAGCTCGCGATGCAAATCAGGAGCACAGCCTTTAGCATGCCTCCTGGGTGCAGTTTGGGTCTCAGCGAGCCGGAGATAGAAGTCCCCAAGATTTCATATCATTAGGCAGCAATCTCAAAGGTAGAAGCCATCCACCGAGTGGTAGGCAGCATGTCACAGAGTCTACATCGTAGCTGGCTCACTCTAACTGAATCAGATATGCGCTTGGAGGCCTGAGAATTTATTGTTGTCCCTCTGAGATAATGAGATTATGTCTTGCCAAGGATGACCGCATGTTTCCTCATTTTCTGGGCTCATCAGCATTCTTCGCCACATCCCAGTCTCACAAGAGTGGCCTTCACTGCTTCAGCTTGGTGCTTTTCCACCATGTTAGTGGGCTGAATAGTTACTCTTTCTTGCAGTGTCGCGCTGTGCTGTCAGAAAAACGGTATGATCCCTCCTCATTGAGGTCAAATTGGTGAATTAACGATTCAGATTTCTCACTGAAGTGATGTGGGGTGTGCCGTTTTATTTGCAGTATCAGCTCTCGGCCTGTTTGTCATTCTGATTGGTACACTGTGCACTGCCTGGTTTGACTCGGTTTAGCGCTGGTTAGAGAAAACTGTAAGAAACTTACGCATTTATCCATGATATCTTTTGCAGCACAATAATATTTAATGTCAAATCACGAATACTGTATTCGAACAGTACAGGTTTGTTTTTTCTACTCACCTGCATTAACTTACATTTTTCTACATTTAGAGAAAGCTACCATTCATCACACCAAACAGTAGTTTTGTCTAAGTCCACTTGCACACTTGCATCGAGCTACAGTCACTCAATGATAACACCTTCCCATACACTACAGCATCATCAGAAAATAGCTGCAAATTGCTGCTCACCCTGTCTGTCAGGTCATTTATATATACAGAGAACAAGAGCGATTGTACGAGTATTACACTTCCTTGGGGCACTCCTAACGGTACCCTTGTCCTTGATGAACACTCGTCATTGACGACAGAGTATTGGGTTCTAGTACTTAAGAACTCTTCAGTCCACTCCCAAGTATGGGAACTTATTCCGTATTCTCGGATTTTCACGGGCAGTCTGCAGTGAGGCTCTGTGTCAAACGCTTTCCGGAAATTTAGCAATATGGAGTCTGCATGTGGCCCTTCATCAGTAGCTCGCAGGATATCACATGAGAAAAGGGGAAACTGGGTTTCACAGGAGCGACGCTTTCTGAATCCATGCTGATTTGTGGAAAGAAGCATTTCTGCCTCAAGGACTGTTAATTTTGCGTGCCCGTTCTTTTGTCCTTCTTATATAAAGGAGAGACATGTGCTTTTTTTCAGTCGCCTGGAACTTTGTGCTGGGCGAGAGATTCGCGATAGATGCAAGCAAAGTAAGTAGCAGGCACCAAAGTGTACTCTCTGTAAATTGGGATTCAAACGGGACCTGATAACGTATTTGCTTTAAGTTGTTTCTCAACACCAGGGATGCTTAATTCTGTGGCCTCCATACAGAAATATGTACAACGATCAAACGCTAGTACATCCGTACGGTCCTTGTGTGGGTACTGTTTTTTTAAATGTGAAGTTTAAAACTTCAGTTTCCATTTTGCTGTCTTCGATTGCTACACTAGACTGATCGAAGAGTGACTGAACAGAAGCCATTGACCCGCTTAGCGATATTATGCAGGACCAAAATTTTCTCAACAACATCTTTCGTTAATGTATGACGGTGAAATTGTAAGTTGCAAGCACTAATCTTTTGTAGACGGACGAATTTCTACCAATTTTTAACTGTCGTAATTCCTGCGTTCTTTCTCGAACTGAGAGCGGCCTGGTTTCTGCTTCCTCAGCATTTTCTGAAGTTTTTTTTTTTAAGTATGGTGTTTTTTTCTGTCCCAAATACATTTGCTTGGGGGAGACAACAGTAGTGGAAAATAGGGATCGACATGTGGTGATTACTGAGGGTGAGCTTCTGCAGAGCCAGAGTGAGATTCCCAGCACACGTGGTCCCCGCACGTGGACGTGTATATGTTATTCAGTCATTCAGAGGTCGTGCGGAGGGATGCCAGTGTCTCAAAGAGGTGATCAAGCCGAAACCATGTTTTCATAGATCAAGTTTACACCGATTACTCAGTATACAACAACGTGATAGTGGTAGCCAGTTGCTATGAACGAGGGTGGCTCACGGAAGCAAAACGTTTAGAGTTACAGAGTAATGGACTGTTGATCAATGGGACTAAATGTGCTGTTACAGGACCTGTGTTCCATTTGCCAGCTACCTTGACAGGAGTTACTCTGTTAAATATGACGTAACTACAACTGTATTGGCCAGCCAAACCTGTAGGGATGTTGTCCAAATAGCACCTTACCTCCCTTAAAGCCACCTGGGAACCCAGCTTGGACCAGTCGTTAAGTTAGATGATAACTGGAGCACAGCAGATCAATTGCTAAAGTATCTCAGTCAATATCGAGATGCTAGACGTCAAGTAACCATGACCTTAAGTGTCGTAATCCCTAGCGCCATAGTGAGTATGACTTTGCTTGGCTTAGTCTTTGTGTGTCTAGGATGATGAGGCGTTTAGAGGCCTGATCCAGGGACAGTTCGATTTCCTGTGGACTAGATTCCCTGAACAAAGGATGGAGAGTAGTTTGTTAGGTTCAGGATGTGTGTGACAATTGTTTATTAAATAGGAATAACTGGTCTAGTAAGAAGTGTATTGATCTTTGAAGTAAGGGGCCTGGTAAAAATAAAACCTGTACAGCTGGGTCTTCCCTGTGTGGGAGGGCAGTGTAGTGCCGCAACCCAGTCTTCGGACAGAAAACAAAAGGTCTTTAGCAAAAGTAAAGAGAAGTAGCCTGGAAGCTGCCAGAGAGAGTTGCATTAACAGCTGCGGGTCGGTAGTGGCCGCCAGTGTGGCGACGCGTGTCTCAAGAACCGACCTGCTAGTGGATTGCAAAGCAAGAACAACGGAGCACAGCAGTAAACGGTACCTCAGAGCAGAACACTGTAGCAAGTTTGGCAGAAACGAGCAGCACTGCCACGAAGCCAGAGCTATTCTGGACGGGGGCTAAGGGTGGAAGTTGCTACTCGATGATAAGCACAATGGGGAGAGTTGTACCTTCCTCACTACTGTCAACAACCTTTCACCTTAGACCACTGGCCTGTCGCCACTATTCACTTATCCCCCAGCATGCACAGCACGCTACGGATCTCACAGTACCAAATAAATAAACTGAAATAACATATTGTTGGGGGACTGGAAAGCAAAAAATAATATTTATTAGTGTTTTTGTTTGGAAACCTGTTACATATGACACATTATTTGTGTTTTTTAAATTTTTGCTGTGTCTAGATTGTATTATGTTTACGTGAGCCAAAGTTGGGAATGAGAAAATCTTTATGCTCGTTTTGAACATAATGTATTTTATAGATCTGGGTTACTAAAACTATGATATGCTGTGTTTTATTATTGCTGTTTTAGAATTAGTTGAAGATAAATAGATTGGAATTACTGTCATTTTGGGAAGCTTATATGCATTTTAAAAACGAAATGTGGATTTTTACATAAGGGGAAGTTACACTGAAAATATTTTACTGTTTATTGTGATTATTGTCAGAAAGTATTAGCAAAAAAGAAATAACTATAATCTTAGTGCATGAAAAATGTTTAAGGGGAAATGAAAATCTTATATTTTAACTGCATTACTGTTGTGGTGTCATTGTGAGAGAATGGCTCGTTCGACAATGGTGTTTGTTAGACCAAAAGAATAAACAAATTATGCAAACTAAAGGTTACATAAGATACTTGGAGATGCAGTATGATGAAAATATATATCTTGGTTCAAAATATGTGACATGTTACTGTGGATGAGTATCTGGATTATATTTAGACCATTTTTGTTTTTGTGATACATTTATGTAATAATGTGAAGCTTATGAAGATTTATATTGAAATGAGGCTCTGTGAAGTAGTCTGTGCTTATGAGCTTTATGATGATTGTAATAGGACAATGACATACTAGAGACTTTTTTGTGTTCTATTCTGTAATTCATTGTACATGTGTTTGTGGTGGTGCACTGTACATGATTCTGGAAAATGACTTAAGTGAATTTATGCTATATCTTCGTCTACAGTTTTGGTCTGTGGTTATCCTCATTATTTTTATCACATGTCTGACAGATTGGTAGTATCTGAATTTCATTTGACAACTTTGTGATAGTATGGTCTTGATATAAGAAAAATTTCTAAAATGGTTTAAATGAAGTACAAAATAAAATGTCATGTCTGACTATTAAATGTTAATACCAGATGGAAAGTTTCTAAAACTGTCTGATATTTTAAATGCTTGGCTGTATATAGTTAAAAAGTGAGGGACTATTCTGTACTATATAAAATATGACCATCACTACTATTAGAATGAATATATCTGTGTTACAATAAAACAGGAATATCAAGTATAACCCTGGTTGCTACACTTTTCCAACAAACAAAAAACTGTTAGATCACCTAGACCATTTGACGTAATTTAGGTGAAAAGCAGGGTCATTTTTGTGTTTTTTGAGATGTATTGCTTTATAAAATTTCTTTGTTTTTACATGGTGCCATTAACTGTCTCCTACAATAGCTTTATTAAATGTTCATTGACAACCTATCTTTACATTACATGTTCCTGTGTCAAAATGAAGCGAAATATTTCTCATGATACTATTTTTCACATGGGTCTGTGTTTGGTATTTTCATGGAATGGAGATCAAGCAAAACTTTCATAGATCTGTGAAGATGTAGAAGAAGTTGGGTGCTGGGCACAATATATTATAAAGATATTGTTCCATGTTCTTAAGAATATGAGAGCTAGAAAATAGGAAGAAATTGATACTCTTCTTTAGGCTTTTATGGAACTACACTAGAGCCATTTTTCAGCCCACAAGTGAGCTAAAGAGAAGTATTTTATCATAATTGTTTGAAAAATAACATTTTCTTCTTAACATTAGTTCATTTTCTATGTATACTCATGTTGTGTTTCAATTTAATTAATTTTACTATGTTTTTAATACTCATCTGAATTTTAAAAACTTTTTATACCCTTGCTGATGAGAACACCCAGATAGTCACTAAGAATCATTTCGTACGTAAAATCGAATGTAAGACCTCCTCCCTAATAGAGAAAAAATGTGACATTCTTTCAGATGTAAAGTCAACAAACCAGCAGAATGCCCATAAAGCGTATGATAACCCGGAGGAGAAAAAGACAGTTCCTTAAGGAAAGAAATGAAGACAGGATTTGTGATGTTTTTACACTTGTTCACCATACTGACTATGGACTGTCATCATAAATAAGACAAATAATAAATGTTTAGAGAGCCACAATGCTTTTTACAAAAAAATCTCACCTATGTGAAAACAGAGATTGTCAATCTGTGAAACAATTTAATTCTATTTTTATAAGTGTAATATAAGTGTGATTGAAAATGTAATTGAAATTCGATTTAACTGAAAACGTTCTTTATTATATACTGAAACATTCTTTTATAATAATGAAAAAACTGAAAAAGTATTAGTTACAAGAAAATTACTCCATTTTTTTACATTTGGTTTGTTTGTATTTGAAATCGGTTTCTACTTTGCAATTAAATTTCTAGTAGAAGACAAGAATGTCATGTAATTTGTTATGTTTTATTAATGAATAAATTTAAGATATTAAAAAATTTGATTATAATTTCATCTTATAATTTTTTTACAATTGATATTATACATTTTTCTGACAATTTTCTTAACATTTCATAACATTGTCAGTACAAGCAAGATCTTTCACACTCTAAACATTTAAAAAAATTCACAAACTGTTAAATTGCTCTTATGAACTTATTTTCTAGTGTATTGTGTAAAGTCACACATTATCATACAAATTCTCTTTCTGATATTTGTGAGGGGATACTGACATACATCAGGTACTGCTGGAATTTTTCCTCCCAAAAGAAATCTGTAATATATCTAATTTTTGGCCCTGTTTGAACTTCTTTTCAATTATAAACTATTTAACTCATAAACCTGTACATTTATAAAGTTTTCTAGTACTCAGACAAAACTTAGCCTCATACACATTTTTCCATTTATATATTGATGGTTACTTATTCTATGAGATTATAATATGAAAATTAATTTTCCAATAAACGACATTAAAAGAGTATAAACCAGGATATTGTTACTTATTGTTAATTTGCAAAGTCGTTTTGATATTCAAAATAAATGCCTGCATTTACATTTATATTGATTTACAATCGATATCTGACTGAGACACCAACTTAACACAAAACAAATATGTTTAGAAATATCTACACGAATTTTATGACACTGTTATTACCTGTTATTTTCATTAATCTCTAAGACATTTGTGGAACATAACGTTGTAGCGAGTGACGACCATGGCAAAGCATAATCGTTAGTTATGTATTCTCCTCTGCACTGAATTCTTTGACTTGTTTCTCTTCTCTTACATTTTCGCACTATGTTTTGTAAAGTGTCGTGTTGTGTTCGTGTGTTGAATAAATCTACTCAAATCATTACATAGTTGGCTATCACCAGAGCAGTCTACATCACTACCATATGTAATATCCACATTGGTGACCCCGGACTCTGTACATAGCTCGCTTGGTCTGCGTGAAAATTTTCCTTCAGCAGTGTTGTTTACTATGCACAATGGACCTTCCACCATTACAAGTACACTTCCAAGTGCTTCCACAAGGCATTTTATATCAATTTTATATCAATATTTTTAGCACCCAGTGCAGCATACAGTGCAGACAATCGTTAAAATTTAACATAAACAATGTTTCGCCATATTCACATGATTCCCCAGCAACGTGGCTTTGGCATCTCACATTCTGTATCTCGGCCTAAACTGGATTGATGTGTACCTGCTCAGGTGCTTTAGCCTCAGTCTCATGTGTGTTTGAGACCTGACCTTACCACACAGTGTGGTAATATCTCGCCAGAACAGACATTTTGCGGCCAAAGTCCCACAAATTGCTACATACCACATATTCTTCTCAGAGCAACTTATACTCCACATACACCTTCCATTACCGTCCATTTTTCATCATCGACAGCCACATCTATGCCTTCCATGCCAGGCGACTGCATTCCCGCGCACCACCCCACCGGCACTGGGGTCTCGGTGATGTACCACATACTGTATTTGTGGTGTCACCGCCAGACACCACACTTGCTAGGTGGTAGTTTAAATCGGCCGCGGTCCATTTAGTACATGTCAGACCCGCGTGTCGCCACTGTGTGATCGCAGACCTAGCGCCACCTCAAGGCAGGTCTCGATATACGAACAAGCACTCGCCCCAGTTGTACGGACGACCTAGCTAACGACTAGATGTACGAAGCCTTTCTCTCCCATTAGCCGAGAGACAGAATAGCCTTCAGCTAAGTTAATGGCTACGAACTAGCAAGGCGCCATTAGCCTTACAGTGATTGTAATTAAAGTCTCCTGTGTATAGTCAAGAGCGATATACCACAATGATTGATTAAAGATAAGTATTAATCCAGCTACGTACTTTTCTTCATAGCATTAATTACGTAGCCTGTTCCAGTACTTCACGCCCGTCTGCGTTAGTCTAGCGTGCATTTTCAGCCATCTCGAACTACAAGGTGTTGGCCCAGCTGCCGACACATCAGTATTCGCCACTCTCACACTGTCACCCCACTTGCACTCGGCTGTCTGTCGACCACTCCGACTCCGCGCCTGTCTCGTGCCCTGCACGTAGTTACCACCAAACCAAGACCTCAGGCAATGCACCTCCCGATGTTTTAGCATGCTCCCCTTTGCTGCAACTGACTACAATGCCACCTACTACTGTGCAAGTCGACCTTCTCTCCATGCCCACTACTCCCCTTGGCGAGCCCACGACAGCCCAGGGCGTTGACCCATTGGACAACCTTCTGTACTTGATCAAGATTTCGCCTCTTAACGTCAGCCCAGCTACCTCCTACATAGACCTGGTTTCTCACACCACACGCTCAGGGGCAAACTGTTGAAGTTGCCTTCATTCTCAATGGACAACCCACGCACTTGGTTTGCTCTCATCAAGAACTTATTCAGCTTGGCTTGGTATACTGGACGGCGATTGTCGCTTTGTGTACCTAATCACCCATCTCCATGACCACATGGACCTAATTAGTGACTTGCTGCCTCCCCTCTCATCATACATATTTGGTCACAAAGAACACAATTATTGAGAGCCTTTCCCATGCCCTGTTGGGAGTGCTAATGTCCTCGACGCAGCTGAACTTTCAGTACAACTTGCTCATGGACTCAATTTTACATGGACTTGCCATGTGCTGGACATTGACGAACCCATTCTAGACATTGACTTCCCGCAATATTTCTTCGAATGTTTTCATCGAATTATGGGCTCGTTTGGCCCTTCCTCACTCCTTACCTCTGTCGAGGATCCACTCACACACTCTTTTGTCTAGTGCTCGCCCTTACCGGCTCGCCCTATGACACTGCTCGCTCACTTCACCGTCGAGCGCACTGCAACCGACACTCTTCGCGAACACAATAACGTCCTCTGGCAATTGATCAACACAGCATCTGAAGAAATAGCACAGACACGTCGGCTGCCACAACAACTGTCATCGATATAATGATGTCACGACTCCACCACGCCAGTACCAAGTGTGGACCCCACAACAGCTGCCTTAACTACTCAGGTCAGTAACGCTGCACCTTCTGGTACCAGCTTACAGTGCTTTCCCCCTGCACAAGTAGACTTATGGTGCCAGATGACTCTCGCCTGGCAGGCATTATCATAAAATAAGAAGCACCGGCGGACCTCCTGTTCATCACAAATCCCATCGGGTCAATCCAAAACAATTTCGCCATGCCAAATCCTTTGTTAGTGAGCTCCTTAATTCGACACTGTTCCTCAATCTGATAGCAACCCGCCTTCTCCCATACACCTCATGCAAGAGAAAGCTGGTGCGGCCAGGCTCACACCATTGTAAACAACTGATTCCGCAACTGCAAGACTGCATACCAGCTTGTGGCGGGCGAGTGTTTAGTGTTTCGGATTGCTGCAAAGTCGATCATCAGATTCCAATGGCCCCAGTGGACATTCTGAAGACCATCATGATTACACGCTTTGGCCTCTTTGGATACTGTTATATGCAACATGGCCTCAAAAACGCTGCCCAAACCTGGCAACATTTTATTTACTCCTTGCTTTTTAACATACCATATGCGTACACCTATCTAGACAATGAATTTATTTTCTCCTCATATGAGACTGAGCACGAATTTCACCTTGCTCGTGTTCTAAGTATACTGCATATGAGTAATGTCGAGATAAAACATGTGTTGCATGCCAATTTTATACAGGGTACTACAAAAAGGTACGGCCAAACTTTCAGGAAATATTTCTCACACGCAAAGAAAGAAAATATGTTATGTGGACATGTGTCCGGAAGCGCTTACTTTCCATGTTAGAGCTCATTTTATTACTTCTCTTCAAATCACATTAATCATGGAATGGAAACACACAGCAACAGAACGTACCTGCGTAACTTCAAACACTTTGTTACAGGAAATGTTCAAAATGTCCTCCGTTAGCGAGGATACATGCATCCACCCTCCGTCACATGGAATCCTGATGCGCTGATGCAGCCCTGGAGAATGGCGTATTGTATCACAGCCGTCCACAATACGAGCACGAAGAGTCTCTACATTTGGTACCGGGGTTGCGTAGACAAGAGCTTTCAAATGCCCCCATAAATGAAAGTCAAGACTTCGACTGAAATGTGCAGGAGCTCCATCGTGGATGAACCACATGTTGTGTCGTACTTGTAAAGGCACATGTTCTAGCAGCACAGGTAGAGTACCCCGTATGAAATCATGGGGGTGAATCGAGGAAGTACAGTACATACTGACGAAAATAATATGAGCTCTAACATGGAAATTAAGCGTTTCCGGACACATGTCCACATAACATCTTTTCTTTATTTGTGTGTGAAGAATGTTTCCTGAAAGTTTGGCTGTACCTTTTTGTAACACCCTGTATAGAGCAGTAAAACGGGCAATAATTTTAAAGTCCCTGCACAAAGCTGTCTCGGAACATTACAGCAATATCGACACGAGGCGGCTACAATGAAAGCATTTCGCCACTAAGACTGGGTTAGGGCAAAGCACAACATTAGTGTTTCTGCAAAGCCAAGCGGCATACTTCAGCAGGATGTAGCGGGTTGGAGCAGCCATATATGGTCACGTCACCTTCGTTATGTGACAAAAGGACGAAAGAAATGCTAAGGGGAATGCAACAAACGATACCAAGAGCTTTTACCAACCACTTCCGTACTACAGCAAACTCGTTAAGCAAGCACGGCAGAAGAAAAACCGCTGATACCTTCGTAATGGCAATCCATAGGCGGTCATTACGAACGACGTTGGGTAAACATTAGCCACAACTTCGCTCCATAAATACCACAGCAATTTAGCCTATAAGGCAGTCTGTCAGACGGATCAGTGGTGTACAAGATGTCTGCACTCGATTCCCTGAATGAACAAAATGACATTTCGCACAACTTCGTTTTAGATTTCCTGCATGCTACTGACAACGACAGCTGCTACTGGGAGAGATGGCTACCTCATCTTATCACTATTCGCAGGGTTCAACACCACCGTCTGCCTCTGTCGCAGATGGAAGAACCTGGAGATCTTTCCTTCCCACCGGGATCAGGACTCCAGGCTTCCTCACATTTCAGAGGACACGGCAACTGTCATCAAGGTATGATGGATGACGAAGAAGGGTGGCGAGTGAGAGGGGACAGAACACCTCCCAAATCACACACTGCCGAAGCGCAGCGTTACAGCCGGTGCTGGGACCACTGCAAGCCGCGAAATCACCAGTGCAACAGCCAGCTGGAACAAAGTGTGCAGTGTCAGTCGCCTTGAGCAGGCTAAAGGCTGCTTACAGTGTGATTCCTCAGCGGGCACTGACAGACGATGCCAACCACGAGTCATGTTGCTAACTGTGTTTTTATGGAAATAAATAAAATAACATATTCTGAATTCACTGCGCCTACTGGAGACCACAGGTCACTACCGTCCTCCTGAGGAAAACTGGCAAGGAGCAAATGGGAGAGTGCATCTTGACATGGAACCAACTCTACGTACAGTCAATAATCGCCTCTTGCAAAATTAGGCCAGGAGGTGGTGCTTCTGACACTTGCAGCATCTACGTCAGGCGGCAGTATGAAGTGTTTCTTACAGTCACACTAGTAGTTACAATTGTGTGGTGAATCACTGAAAAGCTTTGTTTCTCACACAAGTAAGTCTTGGTTGTGATCGTGTCCGGAATAAGACACAGTGAGTTCAGATTACTTTTTGCAAAGGCTGGTATCTGAATTTAAGGGGAATTGTAATAAAGTGTGTTTTGTGCCGGTAGATTGTAAAAGTTGTAATTTATCTAGGCACAGAGCGCCTTGTGATAGGTTTATTCCTGTAATATATTCCACTTGCAGTATGATGATGCAGAAGAGAATTTTATTAAATGTCATTGGGTGTCGACGAGACGAAGTAATAAGTGAATTTTGATATTCATTATAGTGTATATTGTGTGTGCTGGATAAGGCTTACTGTGATAGAAACGAAGCTGCACAAATATGGCACAAATGCAAGCAGCTACTCAGCAGTCACGGTATCAGCTCTGACAGAACAGGTTATTAAAAGAAAAGAATGAACAAATGGCACAGCAGTTAAGTAGTCAAATGGCAGATCCTTCACAATCAGGTCCTAGTGAAGTTAAATCGGTACTGGTAGTACCTTCCGCACCCTTGGATCCTGTCGTCGCTAGTCTTACTTCCATTTTTTTCTTGCAAAACATTGGAGAATGTCACTACTTTTATTCAGGACGTGTTATCCACAGCCAGCTTGTGCGACTGTTGTGAACAAACATCATTGCAGATGGCCAAACTGTGCTTGTCAGGTGAGGCTACGATGTTCATCATGTTCGATGAGGTTCTGAGTAAAGTAACCACATTTACAGAGTTGGCAAATGGCTTAAAGCAACAGTACACAAAACAAAACAGTGCTCGTTTCTTTCCAGAAAAGTGAAGTAACTTGAAACAATCTCCAAATGAGGCTGCTGTGCGCTTTCGGGCAGGATACGCAAGTTGAACGCTCAAACTTATGAGTTGATTAACAAGGGGGATTTCTCCAGAATTCTCTCGCATAGTGAGAATGGAAGAACCACAAGATGTAGCAGTGGCGCTGCAGATAGCCAATTATCTGATAGAGATAGGCAGTGTACTAAGTCTCGGAATGATCAGAAAATGTTTGTCTCGAACAAAGAATGGTATCACTGAGGAAGAAAAGGTCATTTTGAAGCATAGTCGCCAACCACAATGTTTTAATTGTCAACGTATTGGTCTTAAGCCACAGGAGTGTAGGTAAAAGAAACAGGGTAACTCTAATGGGAAAAAGAAATCGTTAAATGACAATAGGAATCTTACTTCCATCGAGATGCGTTCCTATTAAATAGAGGTGCATTCAGCTCGCACGCAGAGACGCATTGATCGTTGGTGGCTTGCTTCAAAGGGAATTTTCGGTAGATACAGGGGCACATGTATCGGTTGTCAGTCTGGACCTCATGGATGAGAGGAGACTGCAAGACCAAAGGTATAGGTTGCACGCAATAGGCAGCAATGCAGTTGATTAATTCGCGACAACACAAGGCTTCATGAGCAAATGGAAGTGCTGCCAACTGTCGGACAAGGTGTGGTTGCGATACTTTGGTTATATTTTCTGGTTGGGCATCGTGGTAGAAACAACCTTTGGCAACCGACGATTGAAATAGATGGTAAGCTATTTCCGTTGGGTACAACAGCTGCAAATGTTTCTATGTCACAAGAAGCATCGAATAAACTGTGTATGAGTGCAGTAAAAGTTGTACCAGCAGGTACAGGAAAACTAGTCTGAGTACCAGTAGATAGTTAAGATTCCAAAGGGTGTAATGTATTTGGTAGAATCACTAACAAGTAATAACATATTGGATGAGCAGCACTGCTTTGTACATGCATGTATAAAGCGTTCAGGTGGTACTAATGGTCAGTTTAAGTTGCCAATAACCATGGATAATTTTGGGGGAGGTGTTGTAAATCTTCCAAAGGGTTTATTGATGGCCATGTTAGAGGTTCTCAAAGAGGAAGATAGTGAGGATTCTAGGATACAAGGTAGAAGAGAGCGAACCATCGGTATTCCTGCTTTGCAAGAAAAAGTTAAACACCTTCAGCGTAAGATAGGTCCTTAATATAATCAGTATAATATGTTATAAGGATTTGTTCAATCCACAAGGAGTCCTGTTGCACCAATCACGCAACATAGAATATCAACAGGGAATCATCTGCAAGTATTTCGAAAACAGTTTCGCCTATCTAAGCATTTACAGCCTATATTAGAGGAAATGATAATTCAGCAGTTATCAGATGGGTTTACAGAACATCGTGACAGTCCGTGGTCAACGGGTATCACGATTGTGGGTAAGAAGTCACCAGATGGAACAAAGAAATATCAGTTTCGTTGCGACAACAGATTCTTAAATGAAAAAACAGTAACAGATGCGACCTGACCCCTGATATTAAAGACACATTAGATAATTTGGGTCAGTAAAGTTCTTTTCAACCTCATCTGTAAGATGTGGGTGTCATCAAATTGAGGTACACCATGAGATAGACCTAAAACAGCATTTACCACGACTTCTGGCAACTATCAACATTATAGGATGCATTTTGAACTGATAAATGCACCAGCTTCATTTCAACGTTTATTAGATGGAGTCTTCAGAGGTTTAAAACCAAACAAATGCGTACTATATGATGATGATATAATTATGTTTGGAAAAAGCCTGGAAGTGCATCTCCACATTTGGAGATGGTATTTGACAGGTTAAGAAAGGCTCGACTTACACTTAACACCGATAGGTGTTACTTTGAACAATCATAAGTAAACTATCTGGGGCATTTAATTAACCAAGATGGAGTAAGATCCGCAGCTTAAATCAGCACTACATGACTTTCTGGTCCCTCAGACACTTAAATAGTTACAATCTTTCCTTGGATTAACAAACTACCATAGAAAATTTGTAAAAGGGTTTTCTCAAGTGGCACAATCACTAACAAAATTATTATGGAAATGTATTGCGTTTAGCTGGACGCCTGAGTATCACACAGCATTTCAAA
The DNA here is from genome assembly GCF_021461385.2 of Schistocerca piceifrons. NCBI lineage: Eukaryota > Metazoa > Arthropoda > Insecta > Orthoptera > Acrididae > Schistocerca > Schistocerca piceifrons. Next base: position 616,765,665 of record NC_060141.1, read on the forward strand.
ATTTAAAGATATATTAACTTCATATACAGTTTTGATTTTTTCCAGATTTCACAAAAGAATTCGGCTAAAGTTCACAATGGGCTTCCCATGTACAGACGTTGACATCGCCTATGTGTGTATCATTAAGAGCGAATGTGTTATTACTTTCGACAATAAAAACTGATCACTTACCTTCACCCATTCACATCCCAAACCCAAGGTTTTAAATAAAAAAAAAGATCATGTGAAATATTGATCCACAATTCAGCTGTTCCGCCATCTCAGATTATCCCGACGGCCCTTTTCAAAGTTTTACAAAGAACTGATATTGCCATGTGATGCAAGTGGTACAACTATGGGAACGGTTTTAGGGTAAATCATTATTGGAAAAGAATACCTAACTGTATACCCATTTCGTCAGTTTAATATGTTGTTGTTGTGGTGTACAGTCCAGAGGCTGGTGTGATGCATCTCTCCATGCTACTCTATCCTGTGCAAGCTTCTTCTTCTCCCAGTACCTACTACAACCTACATCCTTCTCAATCTGCTTATTTTATTCATCACTTGGGCTCCCTCTACGATTTTTACCACCCACACTGCCCTCCAACACTAAATTGGTGATCCCTCGATGCCTCAGAACATGTCCTATCAACTGACCCTTTCTTCCAGTCAAATTGTGCCACAAATTTCTCTTCTCCCCAATTCTATTCAGTACCTTCTCATTTGTTATGTGATCTACCTATCTAATCTTCAGCATTGTTCTGTAGCACTACATTTCGAAAGGTTCTATTCTCTTCTTGTCTAAACTATTTATCGTCCATGTTTCGCTTCCATACAGGGCTACACTCCGCACAAATACTTTCAGAAAAGACTTCCTGACTCTTAAATCTACACCCGATGTTAACAAATTTGTCTTTTTCAGAAACGCTTTCCTTGCCATTGCCAGTCTACGTTTTATATCCTCTCTACTTCGACATCATCAGTTATTTTGCTCCCCAAATAGCAAAACTCATCTCATTTCCTAATCTAATTCCCTCACCATCACCCTTCCAGGACCTTTGCAGTCTTTGACAGAATTACGTAGTCAATGGCAAGCCCCAAAGTTTTTATTTCTTCTCCATGGATTTTATTTCCTACTCCAATTTTTTCTTTTGTTTCCTTTACTGCTTGCTCATTATACAGATTGAATAACATTGGGGATAGGCTAAAACCCTGTCTGATTCCCTTCCCAATTATGCTTCTCTTTAATGCCCCTCGACTCGTATAACTGCCATCTGGTGTCTGTACAAACTGTAAATAGCCTTTCGCTTCCTGTATTTTACCCCTGTCACCCTAAGAATTTGAAAGAGAGTATTCCAGTCAACATTGTCAAAAGCCTTTTCTAAGTCTACAAATTCAAGCAACGTAGGTTTGCCTTTCCTTAATCTATCTTATAAGATAATTCATAGGGTCAGTATTGTCTCACGTGTTCCAGCATTTCCACAGAATCCAAACTGATCTTCCCCGATGTCGTCTTCTATCAGTTTTTCCATTCATTTGTAAAGCTGCTTTCTTTGAGATTGGAATTATTATATTCTTCTTGAAGTCTGAGGGTATTTTACCTGTCTCATACATCTTGCTCACCAGATTGAAGAGCTTTGTCATGGCTGGCTCTCCCAATGCTATCAGTAGCTCTAACGGAATGTTATCTACTCCCAGGGCCTTGTTTCGACTTACGTCTTTCTGTGCTCTGTCAAACTCTTGAAGCGTTATCATATCTCCCATTTCATCTTCATCTACATGCTCTTCCATTTCCATAACACTATCACCCTTGTATAAACCCTCTACATACTCCTTCCACCTTTCTGCTTTCCCTTTTTTGCTTAGAATTAGTTTTCCATCTGATCTCTTGATATTCATACAGGAGGTTCTCTTTTCTCCAAAGGTCTCTTTAATTTTCCTGTAAGCAGTACCTATCTTACACCTAGTGATATATGCCTCTACATTCTTATATATGTCCTCTAGCCATCCCTGTTTAGCCATTTTGTCGATCTCATTTTTGAGACGTTTGTACTCCTTTTTGCCTGTTTCAATTACTGCATTTTTATGTTTTCTCTTTTCATCAATTAAATTCAAAATCTCTTCTGTTACCCAAGGATTTATACTAGCCCTCGTCTTTTTACCTACCTGATCGTCTGCTGCCCTTTACTATTTCATCTCTCAAAGCTGTCCATTCTTTTTTTACCGTATTTCTTCCCCTGTATTTGTCAATTGTTCCCTAATGCTCTCTTTGAAACTCTCTACAACCTCTGGTTCTTTCATTTTATCCAGGTCCCATCTCCGTAAATTCCCACCTGTTTGCAGTTTCTTCAGTTTTAATCTACAGGTCATAACCAATAGACTGTGGTCAGAGCCCACATCTGCCCCTGGAAAAGTCTTACAATTTAAAACCTGGTTTCTAAATCTCTGTCTTACCATTATATAATCTATCTGAAACCTGTCAGTATCTCCAGGCTTCTTCCATGTATACAACCTTCTTTTATGATTCTTGAACCAAGTATTAGCTATGGTTAAGTTATGCTTTGTGCAAAATTCTACCAGGCGGCTTCCTCTTTCATTCCTTACCGCCATTCCATATTTACTCACTACTTATTCTTCTATTCCTACTATCGGATTCCAGTCACCCATGACTATTAAATTTTCGTCTCCCTTAACTATCTGAATAATTTCCTTTATCTCATCGTACATTTCTTCAATCTCTTCGTCATCTGCGGAGCTAGTTTGCATATAAACTTGTACTACTGTAGTAGGCGTGGGCTTCGTGTCTATCTTGGCTACAATAATGCGTTCACTATGATGTTTGTAGTAGTTTACCCTCACTCCTGTTTTCTATTCATTATTAAACCTACTCCTGCATTACACCTATTTGATTTGTATTTATAACCCTGTATTCACCTGACCTGAAGTCTTGTTCCTCCTGCTAGCGAACTTCACTTATTTCCACTATATCTAACTTTAACCAATCCATTTCCCTTTTTTAAATTTTCTAACATACCTGCCCAATTAAGGGATCTGACATTCCACATTCCGCTCTGTAGAACGCCAGTTTTCTTTCTCCTGATAACGACGTCCTCCTGAGTAGTTCCCGCCTGGAGATCCGAATGGGGGACTATTTTACCTCCAGAATATTTTACCCAAGAGGACGCCACATTATTTAACCATACAGTAAAGCTGCATGTCCTTGGGAATAATTACAGCTGTAGTTTCCCTTTGCTTTCAGCTATTCACAGTACCACCACGGCAAGGCCATTTTCGTTAATCTTACAGGGCCAAATCAGTCAATCATCCAGACTGTTGACCCTGCAACTATTGAAAAGGCTGCTGCCCCTCTTCAGGAACCATACGTTTGTCTGGCCTCTCAAGAAATACCCCTACATTGTGGTTGCACCTGTGGTACGACTACCTGTATCACTGAGGCACGCAGGCATATCCACCAACGGCAAGGTCCATGGTTCATGGGGGACAGCTTAATAAAACCCTTTTCTGTAGTAGAATAATTTTGGTCAGTAGCTTTAATAAAGCTGACCATAATTATTCTACTACAGAAAAGGGATGTTAGCATTAATATATAGTATTTCTTATTTTAGCTATTAGCTATATGGGCATAAGTTCACAGTGATTACTGATCGTGCAGCTTTAAAATGATACTAGGGCTAAAAGACCCTTCAAGTCGTCTAATGAAGTAGGCTTTGAAATTAAGTGAAATTCAATACAATGTGATTCGAAACTAGGTGTTAAGCACACAAATGCAGACACTCTTAGCAGGAAGATTGGGGCATTGCAAGTCTCTGGATCCGATCTAAACATCTGAAGAAAGCACAAGAAAACAATAAAGAGTGTAAAGTTTATTGCAAACTGCTACAATTTGTCATACAAAATGGGGTTTTGTATAGAGCAACCAAATGCAGACTGTGTGTTGTAGTTCCAGCAGCTTTGCAGACAGAACTACTTTGGCAAGCACATGATCATATGTTATTCGGACATGGAGGTAAGAGAACAACAGGTGGAAGATTACCAGAATGGTTCTGGTGGAGAACAAGAAGCGCTGAAGTTCAACAGTACATCAAGAACTGTATTCCGCGTGCACAACGTGCTGACTTATACCATCAAAGGTAAAATTACAAAGACTACCAGAGTCTGACTATCCATTTCGAATGGTAGGAAAAGATATGTGTTAACAATTATCGACCACTTCTCAAGCTATCTGGTAACGGTAGCAATACCATATCAGAAAACAAGCACATTAACTCACGCTATGGTTAATCATTGGATACTCAAATTTGGGGTACCACAAATGATTATTACCGATCAGAGGATAAATATCACGCCAGATCTCAGTAAGCAATTGTGTCGCTTACTGAATGTTAAGAAATTACACACAAGGCCATTCCACCCACAGGCAAATGGTCACATATGAAGAGGTCATAGGACTATATCTAAAATGCTAAGCTATTATGTGATTTCTCAACACCGAGACTGGGATGACTATTTAGATTTTGCAGTTTGTGCCTACAATTCAAAAACAGAGTTATCGCGTTATGAGGTATTATACAGACACAAAATGTCGTCTCCATATGGTGTGATTCAACCAAAGTTGGGAAAAGAAGGTGAACACATGAAGGTATTCGCAAAAACTCTAAAGGAAGTCTGGAAAAACGTAAAACGGGCAAACACAAAAGCGCTAGAACGTCAAGAGCGTGTGGGGTTAAGTAACAGGAAGTTATCACAGTGTCAGATAGGTCAGTGGGTGTTACTTGCAAACCCTTACACTCTGAAGAGTAAGATAAAGTAGTTTTTGATGAAGTTTCAGGATCCTAACCATGTGGTCGAGGTAAAGTCGCCTGTAAAAGCAAAGTTACAATTATATACCAAGATGAACTTTAGTAGTCCATATCAGTAGAATTAAATCTTTTCATTGGGGCATAGACTTCTTTCAAGTACCAGGGGAGATGCCACATACAAGGGTAAAGAAGCAAAAGGGTAAAGAAATATCACAGAATACGCCGTATGGGTTGAGAGGAAGGAACGCATAGTTGTGGATGTAGAGAAACATGGGTGATAGTACGATTTTTCCTTTCTTTTTATTAATTCATGTAGTGTACTTAGGAATAGAGTTTTTTTGTTGTATACCCACTTTATGCTGAGGAGGAAGGCAGTATGTACGAGGTGCATTCAAGTTCTAAGGCCTCCGATTTTTTTTCTCCAGACTGGAAAGAGATAGAAACATGCGCATTGTTTTAAAATGAGGGGGCGTTCATTGTCAATACGTCCCAGAGATGGCAGCGCCGTATGGCAGATGGAATCTTACCGCCAGCGGCGAGAATGAGAACTGTTTTAAATACTTAAAATGGCGACGTTTTCCTTACTTGAACAGCGTGCAATCATTCGTTTTCTGTATTTGCGTGGTGTGAAACCAATTGAAATTCATCGACAGTTGAAGGAGACATGTGGTGATGGAGTTACGGATGTGTCGAAAGTGCGTTCGTGGGTGCAACAGTTTAATGAAGGCAGAACATCGTATGACAACAAACCGAAACAACCTCGGGCTCGCACAGGCCGGTCTGACGACATGATCAAGAAAGTGGAGAGAATTGTTTTGGGGTATCCCTGAATGACTGTTGAACAGATCGCCTCCAGAGTTGGCATTTCTGTGGGTTCTGTGCACACAATCCTGCATGACGACCTGAAAATGCGAAAAGTGTCATCCAGGTGGGTGCCACGAATGCTCACGGGCGACCAAATGGCTGCCCGTATGGCATGTTGCCAAGCAATGTTGACGCGCAACGACAGCATGAATGGGACTTTCTTTTCGTCGGTTGTGACAATGGATGAGACGTGGATGCCATTTTTCAATCCAGAAACAACGCGCCAGTCAGTTCAATGGAAGCACACAGATTCACTGCCACCAAAAAAATTTCGGGTAACCTCCTGTGCTGAAAAAATGATGGTGTCCATGTCCTGGGACAGCGAGGGCGGAATCCTTACGTTCAAAAGGGCACTACGGTAACAGGTGCATCCTACGAAAATGTTTTGAAGAACAAATTCCTTCCTGCACTGCAACAAAAACGTCCGGGAAGGGCTGCGTGTGTGCTGTTTCACCAAGACAACACACCCGTACATCGAACTAATGTTACGCAATAGTTTCTTCGTGATAACAACTTTGAAGTGATTCCTTATGCTCCCTACTCACCTGACCTGGCTCCTAGTGAGTTTGGCTTTTTCCAACAATGAAAGACACTCTCCGTGGCCGCACATTCACCAGCCGTGTTGTTATTGCCTCAGCGATTTTCCAGTGGTCAAAACAGACTCCTAAAGTAGCCTTCGCCCATGCCATGGAATCATGGCGTCAGCGTTGTGAAAAATGTGTACGTCTGCAGGGCGATTACGTCGAGAAGTAACGCCAGTTTCATCGATTTCGGGTGAGTAGTTAATTAGAAAAAAAATCGGAAGCCTTAGAACTTGAATGCACCTCGTATAAATTATTTCCTCTGGGTGGTGGCAAGGATGGTGCCTAGGTGGAGTACAGCAAGTGTTATGATCTTGCACATCATTGGAGCAGAAGGAATTGTCAACCAGCCTTTACAGAACGGACGCGCAACAGGTGGTCGTTGAGATTGACATTAGGCATCTGGAAGGTAAGGTAAGGAACGAAATGAGTAGATTGCAAGATATGTTCTTAGAAGTACTAAAGGAATCGAAACGGGACAACATGATAGGGGATATACGAAATGAATACTATGAACTTAAGTTCTTCTATGATAAACTGAGAGTGCAGTTGCAGCAAGTGACAGGTAGAATTCCTTATTCTCTTGTAGGGAGGAAGAGGGATGACTGAATGGTGGCGGGAAACAGCTAGAAACAGTGTTTGGCACGGCAGATAGTGGTGATATTTCAAGTTTGAATAGCACAATAGGCCAAGCGCAAGACGTAGCGAGACATACAGAAACAATAGTGGATTGGCATACGACGCAAATTATGGGTAGGGAGTAATGATTGTTAAACGTAACTAAAACAATGCATAAAATAACAATGGAATTACAGCAGTGTACTAATTACACAAAGACTACGTAAATAAGGGCTTAGGTATAATATAGAATCATCTAAAAGCATTGGACAGCAAAGTAGGCATAGCTAGGCTAATAAGGGAATTACAAAAAAGTGTAAGTCATGCTACAACAGAATTGGAAAGAATTCAAGAAGCTATCAACCATGCTATGCATAAACAATTAAGCACTACAATGTTAACATCGAGCCGGCCGGAGTGGCCGTGTGGTTCTAGGCGCTACAGTCTGGAGCCGAGCGACCGCTACGGTCGCAGGTTCGAATCCTGCCTCGGGCATGGATGTGTGTGATGTCCTTAGGTTAGTTAGGTTTAATTAGTTCTAAGTTCTAGGCGACTGATGACCTCAGAAGTTAAGTAGCATAGTGCTCAGAGCCATTTGAACCATTTTGTTAACATCGAAAAAAAATTTGCAAGGGCTGTTGCAAGCGAAAAAGGAATTTTCCGCAGGTCTGCAGCATGTTATTTCCATAAATGAAAGCAGTATAGCATTTTATTATCATGTTACAATATTTAAAATTTATTCTGATAAAGCACACACACATACACACACACACATATATATATATATATATATATATATATATATATACGAGGGCGGTTCAGAAAGTAACCTCCGATTGGTCACAGTGCGGGTTGTGGGGGGGGTAGCGACGCCATCTGTGCGTTCACGCACTCAACAGGTCAGTCGGCATCAAGCTGTGGTCGAGTGAACGTCGAACCTGCGCTAGTTTAGTTTTTGTGGCAGTTTGAAATGTGTGCTGCAATAGAAAACCCCGCCAAATGTGAAGTGCGTGCTGTCATAAGGTTTTTTACAGCCAAAGGATATTCTGCAGCAGCTATTCATCGTGAGTTTTGTGCCGTGTATGGACCAAGAGTTATGAGTGAAGGAGTTGTCCGTGAATGGGTACGTTTATTTAAAAGTGGACGAGAAAACGTTCATGATGAAGAGAGGAGTGGTAGACCATCATTGGTGACTGACGAACTCGTTCAGACAGTTGATGCAAAAGTTCGTGAAAATCGACGTTTCTCAATGTCGGAGTTGTCTACTGGTTTTCCACAGATTTCTAAGACTCTCTTGTACGAGATAGTGACAGCAAGATTGGGTTACCGTAAGTTCTGTGCACGATGGGTGCCCAAAATTCTTACCGACCACCACAAAACTCAAAGAATGGCCTCTGCATTAGACTTTCTGTCACGTTATGAGGACGAAGGAGAACCATTGTTAAACAGAATCGTGACCGGTGACGAAACCTGGATTAAGTACGTGAACCCTGAGACAAAAGAACAATCAAAGATGTGGGCACATTCAAATTCGCCTACCAAACCAAGAAAAGCCTCGCAAAATTTTTCTGCCAGAAAACTGATGGCAACGGTGTTTTGGGATGCCAAAGGGGTGTTGTTGGTTGAATTCATGGAACGTGGTACGACCATTAATCAAGACGTGTACTGTGAAACAATAAAAAAGTTACGACGGGCTATACAGAACAAACGCCGTGATATCCTGACTTCCGGTATCGCTTTTTTGCACGATAACGCCCGTCCTCACTCTGCTCACAGAACAACGACCCTTCTTGAGTCCTTCAAGTGGGACGTCATCAACCATCCACCTTACAGCCCAGACCTGGCGCCAAGTGATTATCACCTCTTCATGCATTTGAAGAAATGGCTCGGGTCACAGCGGTTTGATGACGACGAAGAGCTCAAAGATGCGGTCACAGGCTGGCTCCAGGCACAAGCGGGTGATATTTATGCAGAAGGAATTTCAAAGCTTGTGAAGAGATACGATAAGTGCCTCAATCGCTATGGAGACTATGTAGAAAAATAGTGCAAAGATGTAGTTGTAAGATGTATATATTAAAATATTTTTATTTAACTTGGTGTATTTTTTTAAATCAACCAGAGGTTACTTTCTGAACGGCCCTCGTATATATATATATATATATATATATATATATATATATATATATATATATATATATATATATATATATATTGAATTTATTCTGTATACAAGCAACAAACGGTAATAGTGAACTGTTACAAAAACAAGACTTTTACAAGAATGACAAGAGTAGAATTGCAGCTTAGCAGTATATTAATCAATGGAACTGCATGTGATACAGCGGTAGTAGACATTCATCTACCAGCAACCATCGTGGGCACTGCAGTAATTACTAGTGTACAACCGACATTGTATTGGCTAGAAAATCCCATCAGCATTTTACCTACTCGGAATATTTCGTCTCTAAATTACAGACGTGATGCTCTGGTAGTACAGAGATAAATTGACTGATACAGAAAAGGGGAAAGCTGCTGTCGATCAAATGTTAAGACATGTTCAGCAAGATTACCGTGGGCGAAAGCGGAACACACTTTCCATCAGTGTAGCAACCACTAGCAGTCATTTGTGCAGTTTATTTTTTCTAAGGAGTAAAATAACTAAATCGGAGCTAAAGTCCACACAAGATCCCTCTAGAACGAGTTGTACTGGAAAAGAGAAGAGAAACTGTAACATCCGTTAAGATGATACGAAATTTTTATAAGTGGAGTAAGATTACGCTAGCCCGCATATTAAAACTTTTTGTCAGATGATTTGTTGAAAGTAGGTGTTCTTGAAAAAAATTTTTACGCTGATTCTAGAAATAACTACCGTTTTTGTCTATCTGGCCAGATGTTTACACAAAATAAGAAGCAATATTTTGACGATTTTCACTTCTGGGCCCACAAATATATTCTAATACCATTTCACAGAAGGTGAGTTTTTAATCAAAACACATTTGAAAAATGAAATACGTTTAAAAAATACACCTTAGTACTCCTCTAATTTGTTCCGTGACTGGCTTGAACAAAAACAAGAAGTTAACGGTGTTGCATAAATTTTTAAAATTTCTCTTCTTTGACTTCCTTGTAGATCGTTGTATATGGTGACTGTCTCTCTTCAACATCCAACAGTATTCAGCCAACATAGCTGCTGTCCAGTGCCACTGGTACCTCCTCTTAATATGTTGGTGAAAATGTTCACTCTGCTCTTCAATACAATGTCCCAAATTTCTGGGAAGCAGTCAATATGTGAGTGTAGAAAGTGAACTTCCAATCCTTGTCTGGGAGAGCAAAATGCGCAATGAACGTCTAGTGAGGGCATTGCTGCTAACACCCCCCACACTCATTTAACAACCCATCTTCTAGAAATTTTGCAACGTTTAGGATCTTTGCTATTCCACAGAAAGTTCTCAGTAACTGATCGAAAGGCTGCCATGCACCTTTATTCTCTTTTCTTCTCAGAATCTTCATTCTTCGTCATTTTCTTTATGCGAGGATTAAAAAAGATTCCAGCTTTCGGTCTGTCTCGTGTGGTGAAGGGAAGTTTCTTGGAAAGGTTCTTCATGCAGGTTCCATCCTGTGGTAGAGCCTTTACAAAGTATTTCATCAAGCCCAATTTTATTTGTAAAGGTGGATGCAAGACTTTTTTTGTTTAACAATCAGTTCGTGCAGGATATTTTTAGTTACAGGCCCAAAATTTCTCCGCTCTGGCCAAACTCTCACACTCTAATATGTTTGCCTTGTCTGACTGTCACATTCGCATAGAAATCAGGTCATTTTTGTGAACCCACCTTGTTGTCCTAATAGTATTCCGATAACTTCGAAGTCACCGCAGATAAGCTAAATGTGTTCCTCATACTGGATACTTGTTACGAGTATCTTCATGTTCTCATACGTCGCTTTCATTTGAACTGAATGGACCCATACACGTTTCCATTATGTACTAACACGCCTTTCGGGTTCGTCATTGACGTATCTAGAAAAGTCTCCATCGTGTAGCATCATCTTCACCGCCACAGAAGTTCATTAAATCGTTTATGTTATTGCAGTAAACCAAGGGCTGATTCTGTGAGAATAAATGAACTAATTCTTTCTCTCTATGTCTGTACCATGAGTAATGTGTTGCTGGTTCCAGAAGATTCTTACTTTTTAACCAGGAGCCAAGTAGTTTCGCAGATTTCTTAGGCAAATTCAGATCTCATAAGAGAGCATTAGGTTCACTCTGAGAGAACAGTTGTGGAGTAAAGTCGCATTCAGGCTGGTGGACATCACCCTCGTCTTCGGTAATTGCATCAACTTCATTTTCTTCATCATATTCTGCCACGTTCTCTACAACAGCTGGAGGAAGAGGAGCAATCAGATATTCTCCATGTGCAAACCCGCCTAATGGTTGAATCAGTGCTTGGGTACACAATTTGCCTCTTATTTTTCGAACTGCACCCTTGAACATTAACTAAGCGGAGGTAACAGTCATTAAGGTGATTTTTAGGCTCCCTCCACACCATTGGAATCACAAATGGCACGCATGTTTTCTTTCTTTTTGTCCACAATCATAACCTTTCCAAACAATGGCGGAAAACTGTCTCTTCTCCGTTACATCCTGTCTATTAGTGATTGTTTGGCACAATGCGTAATAGCCATCACACCCTCCAATATCACAGCTGAGACTGTAGCTCTTGCATTTTTCAATGCCATTTTCAGTTGCTCGATTTTATTGCCCTTCCATTATTACCATGGACCAGGGTCGACAATTTGAGTCAACATTGTTCTCCCGCCTGTGTGAGCTCTGTGATTTGGAGAAATTCCATCGACAGCATACCATCATCAGAATAGCAGCTTAGTGGAGAGATAGCATTGTACTCAGAAGGTGACACTTAGGTGTCATGGCGGCTCTTGGTCCTTTGCACTCCCGTGGATTCCACTCAAACTGTGCACAGCTCAAAAAGAAGACCTCCATGTCTCATTAGCAGAGGTCTTATATGGCGAAGTCCTTGTCTTACTCGCTCAGTTTGTCGAGCCAGTGCTCACCCTAACCACAGATGAATTTCCAGAAGTGCTTAAATGAGTGCACAAATACATTTGTAAAAAACATACCCCCTCCAAGGTCTCATACCAATCCTCGTTTATTCCTGCATAAAGACCTCGAACTTTGCGTTCACATTGTGCTATGTGATGATACAGTCAGAGACGCACTCCAGCACAGAGTACTCAGTAGAGGACAGGTCACCTTTGGCATTCTATTTAAGGGGAAGAAGCAAACAATGTCCGTTACCTGGCTCAAACAAGCCTGGTGTTTCGCTGACGCCTCCCCTAGTATGGAATACAGATCTGATTCTACAGTTGTCGATCCCCAGGGCGAGGTAACCATTTCTCTTCTGAGAGATTCCTCTAGGGATCCTTCACTCCCCAAGTGCAGTGTCTCTTCCTCTGTACGTGGTTCTATTCCTTTACAGGAGTCAGTGTTCCATGTCAATGTCTACAATGTCTACGGTCTTACCATCGACGACCTATCTAGCAGAGTGTGCGACAGTACCATCTTCATCTTCAATGTTTATTCAACCCCACCATAGGACACACCGCTACATTTCAATGTCACACCCCCCGCTACGTTCGATGTCCCTGACGACGCCAACATCGACTCTCTAACAGTATCTGTTTCAGATGATGGCATCTTTTTAATCTGCATGCCTCTCTGCCTGCTGTCAACCGCTCTCCTCTCGACCGCTGGAGACCAATCCTATTCTCATGCTACGACCTCATGCTTCGAGACTTTGTCGTCGACAGTATTCCCAGCTCTGCACCTACCTGTGCTCTGTACTACCTTGGGGAAAGGAGGGGGAGGCTCTGTGGTGAGTGTCGACCACGGAAAAGCACAACCGCTGGTTTTGTGTTCTCCTCTCCGCTGACTTCATTGATTTGTCTCTCTTCACTTACATTTTCAAGCTTTGCTTTGTAAAGTGTCATGTTGTGTTCTCATGTTGAATAAATCTGCTAAATCATTACGTGGTTGGCTATTACTAGTGTAGCCTACATCACTACCATATGCAATATCCACTACCTTAAACTTAAAAATATTATAAAACTTAAAAACGGAAGTTATCTAGATAGTAATTTGATTAATAAAACTTTCTGGAAGCTCTCAGATTGATCCGTTTGGCGTACACTATTCCTGCTTGGACCATTTGCGTCAAAGCGAGACTGGTTCTACAACCGAGAAAGTGAACATTGTGTAAAGGTTGTGTGGTTACAAAGAAAATCTATCTCTTCTTAACTTTTATATGCACTCCAGGTTCATATTTGCCTTGTGATTTTTTATTGTGTTTGTGGCTGTGGGTTGAATAATTTTAAATGGTAATGAAACATTGGTTTCAGCAAACAAGTAGTTATGCTTTAAGCTTGTCACTTACGCATCTCAGAACCTATTGAGTTACATTTATACTACAAAGTTTTGAAGATCAATGGACATTGACACCATTTGCAAGTTAAGTATATAATTAACAGTATGTTTGAATATTCCTCTATTGAGGTATATTGACAAACATTGCTATCAAATTTATTCTCAGTAACGACATCAACTTCTAATAATTTCAGTGCAGTTAACATAAGGGAGGATCTTCACAGATATCAGGTTGCATATCCAGTGTCAGGTTACCCACTTGAGCAACTTATATTAAAGATCAGCCCCCACTCCCTCCTCTCCAGGGAAGAACTGGGAATTGATGAATATCATCCAGAGGAGTCCCCATAAGCCTCAGGCACTTTTGCGAAGCAGTCATGTGATATAAAAATGGCGGCAAACCCCTCCCTATACCTCTCAGCCACTAGGAGCACAATAAAAAGGTGGGAAACCCCTCCCTTCCCGTCCCGTTGAATCAGGTATCAAGCACCTCTCCTTCTTCCTCTTGTCATCATCTTGTATAGCTGGGACACTGAAGTGGCAGGAATACACTCTGGGGCTGGACAGCGTACGGAATATTATGTCATTCGAGGCACCAGCAGAGACCACATGCAGGCTAATATGTAATTACTCATTCTCATATGATTTTGAATATTTATCCATATTTTCAATATTTTTTCGTACTTTTTCCCATTTTACGTATTTTTAACATGTTTTAGTACTTTTTCAATATTTTTCCACAGTTTTTATCATTTAAAACTGGAGCACTCTGGAACTGGACAGCGTAGAGATAGGTTGCAGCCTGTGTCTGTTTGTCAATAACAATTTAATACTACACCAACTAAGGCACCGGCAGACCACACCCAGGTAGATACCTAAATACTCTCATCCATCTCCGTTTTACGTATTTTTCACCAATTTTCGACTTTTTTCCATATTTCTCTCGAATTACGTATAAGAAACACCATGCCACGATAGATAAACCCCTGCTAAGCCACCATCACATTGTGTGACATCATGGTAAAATTCTGATGCCTCCAACCAAAGACGCAGTATGTGTGTAGCACAGCGCTACAAAATACGTACCTAGACATAGACATGACCAGTATCTGCAACCACGCCAGCAGGATGTATGTCGCCTCCAGAACAGTCCACACCTAAAACTCTGGTGTGTGGTGTATAGCCGCGAGTGCTGCCCAACAAAACAGCAATGGCCTAGGAAGTTGCATTACACACTGAAGAGCCAAAGAAACTGGTACACCTGCCTTACATCGTGTAGGACCCCCGCGAGCATGCAGAAGAGTACGACGGGGGCGGAGATCTCTTCTGAACAGCACATTGCAAGGCATCCCAGTCATGCTCAATAATGTTCTTGCTGGGGAATTTGGTTGCCAGCGGAAGTGTTTAAACTCAGAAGTGTGTTCCTGGAGCCATTCTGTAGCAAATCTGAACGTGTGGGGTGTCGCATTGTCCTACTGGAATGCAATATGGACAAGAATGGACTTCAGTGATCAGACAGTATGCAAGGGTATGTGTCACCTGTCAGGGTCATATCTAGACGTATCAGGGGTTCCATATCACTCCAATTACACACGCCCCACCCTATTACAGAGCCTCCACCAGCTTGAACAGTCCTCTGCTGGCATGCAGGGTCCATGGATTCATGAGGTTGTCTCCATACTTGTACACGTCCATCCGCTCGACACAATTTGAAAGGAGACTTGTCCGACCAGGCAACATGTTTCCAGTCATCAACAGTCCAATGTCGGTGTTGACAGGCCCAGGAGAAGCGTAAAGCTTTATGTCATGCCGTCATCACGAGTACATGAGCGGGTCTTCAGCTCCGAAAGCCCATATCGATGATGTTTCCTTGAACTGTTTGCACGCTGACACTTGTTGGTGGCCCAGCGTTGAAATATGCAGCAATTCGCGAAAGAGTTGCACTTCTGTCACGTAAAATGATTCTCTTCAGTTGTCGCTGGTCCCATTCCTGCAGGATCTTTTTCCGGCCGCAACGATGTCGGAGATTTGATGGTTTACCGGATTCCTGATATTCAAGGTACTCTCGTGAAATGATCGTACGGAAAAATCCCCAATTCATTCCTACCTCGGAGATGCTGTTTCTCGTCATTCGTGCGCCAGCTATAACACCACGTTCAAACTTACACAAATCTTGGATTGTTTCGAAAATCAGCCTTATGCAAACGCAATTGGTTTATTTGTGTATTTACGCAGCCATGATTCGACATCTATGTGTGGGTCAAAAAGTTATAATAATTTAACTGTTGTAGGCCTAAGAATAGACAGATTTTGTTAAAACTGAAGTTGAGGATAGTTTTGTGCAGCTGTACTGTTGTATTCTTGAATTGTTTGTAGAGCTTGGTGGGAAATGCTTAGCTTGGCTTCGAGACACTCATGAAGCTCCTGCTTTGCGACGCTCATGAAGCTCCTCTTGATGCTGCTGCGGACAACAGTGAGGCTTGTTTGCCCATGGTACATTGTATTATACATTCAAATCTATGAGGGGAATAATAAATATTAAAACGAATTTCGATCAACTGTCATGATGGATGCATTCTCGCACGTTATTAGAGCATACAACATGGTGAGAGAAGCTTAACTTCTCCTTGGGCAATATGATGAACATTGTAGTCTGCATAATTAAAAAGGTATGAAGTTCTAATGAAAAAGGCTAGGAAGTTCTCATTATTATGTATGCAACTGATATGTTGACAAACACATTTCTTAAACCATGTGTTGTGGCGTAGCAAGACAGCCACGCCACGGAAGTAGCCGGAAGGCACGCGTTTAGCTCACGCAGACAAGAGATAGGTCTGTAACAGGATACGTAATGAATGCTATAAAGAAAAGTACGTAGCTGCTGGAATACTTAACTTTAATCCATCCTTGTGGTACATCTGGAGATTGTGGCGATACAAGTGAGACTCTTTAGATACATGCAATGTTACTAATGGCGCCTTGCTAGGTCGTAGCCATTGACTTAGCTGAAGGCTACTCTAACTATCTGCTCTGCAAATGAGCGAGGCTTCGTCAGTGTGCATCGCTAGCTACGTCGTCCGTACAACTGGGGCGAGTGCTAGTACGTCTCTCTAGACCTGCCGTGTGGTGGCGCTCGGTCTGCTATCACTGAAAGTGGCGACACGCGGGTCCGACATGTACTAATGGACCGCGGCCGATTTAAAGCTACCACCTAGCAAGTGTGGTGTCTGGCGGTGACACCACACCATGAGTCTTTAAAACTGAGAAATTTTATTACATTGTTCCATAGTCTACATCATAATACCACCGACACTTCTATTTGAGTCTGCTTCCGAACAATCTGATTGTAAATTTATGATGATAGGTCCAAAGCTTATATCCATCATCACTTCCCTGTCAGGTTCTTCTTTCTGAAGCTTTTCAGCGTGCCACACAGACTGTGCGCATGCCAAAGTTGGGCTGTTGTCTATTGCCTCATGCACAAGCGATTCAGTGTATGTTATCTTGAATGTTCTTTTTTTTTCTCCCACGTAGCCTTAAAACCCTTTGACCAATTTAATTCCATGGGGCTACAGTGTGGGGTGTATTTTTCCGCCTTTTCTTGCTGTTGTTTATTTTGTAAGATTTGTGGTAGGTCTTATATCAGCACTAGCGGGAAGCATTTCTTGTCGACGGCTTACCAATGGTGTGTTGAGATGTTTACAAATATCCCAATTCCTGCCTGTCGTAAGAGGCGACTAAAAGGAGTCTCACACGTTTTGGCCCTTTTGTGATGGTCCCCTGTAGGGTTTGGCCTCCATATTTCCAAATTTTCCTTGAGAGCGAGCCGATTGGGGAAGGGCACCTTGCACGGTGCATCATGTCCATAGTGCATTGAGATCTTTAGCCGCCTTTCTCGTCGTCACATTGCAGTCCTGCTCATTCTCCATCTCTTGGAAAATGATGCATTTCTGGGTGTGGTTTCCGCCATGCACTATGCAGTGTCGCTTTCTGCACCGACAGCGACCATGGACTTCTTTGCTCCTGATATCCAGCACGGTAGCCAGTCTGTTGTTGTGGTGCCGCCACATACCCTGTTGGTTGTAGCCCCCTGACAACACAGGAATCGCTCTGCTGATGCCTGTGCCATTAACTCCCCATGTATGCCAAGGAGTAGATGCCTATCTCCCTGGGGCATCAGGCCTCCTGGCAATGGCTATCCTTCAGGTGACCCTTGCTGAGGGTGGGTGGCGCCTGTGGGGAGGGCCCCTGTTTGTAGTGGGTGGCATCAGGGCAGACGACACGCGATGAAGCGTAGTACATCATCTCTTGCTGGTAGTCAAACACCAGCAATCTCTAAGCTATCGAGGTCTAACCTCAATGCAAGAAAATACAACCGAAGATCATTTCCTTCCCTGGCCACACCATGGGAGGAACGCATGGCTAAGGATGGCAGTGAAGCTTATTCACTCCCATACATCGTCTGTATGTGAGCTGATGGGGAATCATTCCTGTCAATGAAGCCTCAGTTTTTTGTGGAGCATTTAGAGGACAAGTTTGGAGAGGTGGAGGGCTTGTTCAAAATGCGCTCTGGGTCAGACTTGATCAAAACAGCATCTTCTGCCCAGTCACGGGCGCTCCTCGCCTGTGACAAGCTGGGGGATGTCTCTGTTTTCATCACGCCCCACAAGAGCTTGAATATGGTTCAGGGTCTTATATTCCACAGGGATATTCTTTTTCTGTCTGACTTTGAACTGCCTGCCAACCTAGAATGGAGCAGTGTTCACTTCGTCTGCCATGTCCATTGGGGTTTGAGGGATAATCTGGTTGTCATCAGTGCCTTCATCTTGGCCTTCGAGGGTGACACATTACCCGAAAAGGTCAATGTGATGTGAAGCCATATATCCCTCCCCTATTGTGGTGTTTGGCCTTATGTCTTCCTGGTGTACTTCCAGCCTCACATGTCGAGATTGTGGACGTCCTTCGTATCCCAATACTCCATGTGCCCTGCTTCCCATCTGTGTAATTGCAGAGAGCACCATTTCCCTTGCTCACCGGACTGTAGGATTCTACAGAAAGAATCGAAGATAATGGAATACAAGACCCTAGACCACCTGACCTACACTGAGGATAATCGAAAATACGAGAGGCTCCATCCTGTGCGTATGACGTCTACCTACACCACCGCTACGACAATGGTTCTACCATCTCCCATTTCGCCACGTCCAGTTGGCTCTCAAAGCCATCAGACTCCACCTGTCCCCTTGATGGCGTGGGGCACTTTCCTCCCCGTGGTTCCTGCGCCAGCTACCTTGATAGCAACTCCCCCCCCCCTCAACTATCAGGGTCATCTGCCACCACTTCTCAGCCAGAGAAGCGTAAGTCTTCTTCGGCTCCTCTCTCCAGGAAGGGGTCCCTTGGGTCACTCCTTTTCCGAGTTCTGACCAGCGGAAAAGCGGGCGCTTGCGAGTGGCTGAAGCAACAACAAGTAGCTGGTCGTAGGGCTTCATGGTCCTTCTCAGTCCCTGAGACTGACCCAGTGAAGCCCTCCCAGCCAGAACCACCCAAGGAACAGCGAGAGAAACCAAAAAAGAAGAAGGCACCAAAGAATCCAGACCTTGCAGTGGCACCCATACCACCACTTCCTAGAAGTTCTGCATCTGAGGATGAGGTGGAGATTCTGGAGTCCACTGAGGACCTAGATCTCGCTGGACCCTCAGACACAATGGATGTCGCTTACACAGGTACTCAATCGGTAGCAGCAGGTAACCCTGTGGCATAACCTGCCTCCTTGAGCGCTTCATGCGTTCCCATCCTAGCAACGACGTCATCCTCCAGTGGAATTGCGGCGGTTTTTTCCTCCACGTTGCTGAGCTCCAACAACTTCTCAGCCATCACCCTTTATTTCGCATTTCTCTCCAGGAAACGTGGTTTCCGGCATTGTGAATACCCGCCCTCCACGGCTATCGAGGTTATTATAAGAATCAGGCAGCTTATGAGAGGGTATCTGGTGGTGTCTGCGTCTATGTCCTTGACTCTCTTTACAGCGAGTGTATGCCTCTTCTAACGCCTTTAGAGGCTGTCACTGTTAGGGTGAGGACGACACAGGCTGTTACCGTCTGCAGTATCTATCTTCCACCGATGGTGATGTCCCACAGCATGTATTGGCTGCGCTGATAGCCCAATGCCGCCACCTTTTCTGTTACTGAGCGACTTCAACGCCCATAACCCTTTGTGGGGTGGATTGGTGGCAACAGGCCGAGGCACTGTTGTTGAGCAAGTGTTGGCACAGCTCGACCTTTCTCTTTTACATAATGGTGTCTCCACACATTTCAGTGTGGCACATGGCACGTACTCAGCCATTGACCTTTCGGTCTGCAGCCCTGACCTTCTACCATTTCTCCAATGGAGTGTGCATGACGACTTATGCAGTAGTGACCACTTTCCGATCTTTCTGTCACTGCCACAGTGTTACTCTTTTGGGTGCCACCCCAGATGGGCTTTGAATAAGGCTGACTGGGACTCCATTGCCACTACTGAGCCTCTTTCTCATGACGCCATTGATGTGGTGGTTCACACAATAACCACTGACATCATTTCTGCAGCAGAGTCTGCAGTTCCCTGTTCTTCTGGGTCCCCTCAGTGGAGGCCTGTGCCTTGGTGTTCACTGGAGATCGCTGAGGTGATTAGAGATTGCAGGCGGGCCCTCCAACGTCATAAGCAGCACTCATCAATGGAACACCTCCTTACCTTTAAGCGACTCTGCCCGAGCGTGACACCTTATTCGCCAACGGAAGCAGGAGTGCTGGGAAAGGTATGTCTCCACCACTTGCATCCGTACCTCTCGATCACAGGTTTGGGCCAAGATTAGGCGACTCTATGGATATCATACCCCCGTCAGCATACCTGGGCTTTCCCTGAATGGTGCAGTCTGTACTGAATCTGACACAATTGCAGAACTCTTAGCAGAGCATCATGCTCAGAGTTCTGCTTCTACGAATTACCCACTGGCTTTCTGCTCCCTGAAAGAGTAGTTGGAATGTCAGAGGTTTTCATTCCATATGCACCACCCCGAATCGTACAATGCTCCATTCAGTGAGTGGCAATTCCAAAATGCCCTCGCTGCTTGCCTTGATATGGCTCCTGGGCTAGATCAGATCTACTATCAGATGCTCAAACATCTCTCGGTGGACTGCCAGTGACGCTTCCTAGACCTTTCCAACCATATCTGGGTTGAGGGTGAGTTCCTGTCTCAGTGGAGGGAAAGCATTATCATACCAGTGTTGAAGCCTAGCAAGAACCCACTGGGGGTGGACAGCGACCACTCCATCAGCCTCACCAACATTCTGTGGAAGTTGCTTCAACGTATGGTCAGCTGGAGGTTGAGTTGGCTACTTGAGTCTCAGGGCCTTCTGGCTCCGTCTCAGGGTGGGTTCCGAAGTTCCACTCTGCCACCATAATCTGGTCTGCCTGGAGTCTGTCATCCGTATGACCTCTACCCGCCGTCAGTATCTGGTTGCCGTCTTTCTGACATGTGGAAGGCATACGATACAACATGGCGACATCACATCCTCCCACACTTCATGGGTGGGGTCTTAGGGGCTTGCTCCCGATTTTTGTTCGAAGTTTTCTGTTGCTTCGTTCCTTCCGCATGCAAGTTGGTTCCCCCCATAGTTCCTACTGAGTCCAGGAGAATGGGGTCCCGCAAGGCTCTGTCTTGAGTGTCTGCCTGTTTTTAGTTGCTATCAATGGGCTAGCTGCATCTCGGCTTCTTTGTATGCTGATGACTTTTGCCTTTCTATAGCTCCACTGGCATTGCGGTTGCTGAACAGCAACTACAAGGTGCTATCTGCAGGGTGCAGTCTTGTGCCGTCACACACGGCTTCCAGTTCTTGGCCGCCAAGACTTGCGTCATGCATTTCTGCCAGCGCCATGCTGTTCACCCTGAGCCGCGGCTTTGTCTTGGAGGTGAACCTCTAGCCATGGTGGAGACGCATCAGTTTATGGGCTTGCTTTTTGATACCGGGTTGACTTGGCTCCCTCATATTCGGCAGCTTAAACGAAAGTGCTGGCGCCATCTGAACGCTCTTCGTTCCTTGAGTCACACCAGGTGGGGTGCCGATCGGTCTACCCTCCTACGACTGTGAGCCTGGCTTACAGTTCGGCATTGCCTTCCGCATTGCAGTTGCTTCACCCCATACTTCACTGCAGGATCCGACTTGTAACTGGTGCTTTCCGCACAAGCCCTGTAAACAGCCTACTTGTGGAGGCTGGTGTCCCTCCATTGCGGATCCGGAGCCAACGACTACTGGCCGCTTATGCTGCACATGTTTGTAGCTTGTCTGGGCATCCAAATTACCGTCTCCTGTTCCCCAACTCTGTCGTCCATCTTCCAGAACGGCGGCCCCGGACAGGGTGTACGTTCGTGATTCACATCCGGCTCTTCTCTCTGGGCTTGAGTGTTTCTCTTTCCCACCTCTTTTCTGGGCCCATTTACGTACACCGCCATGGTGTGTGCCCCGTCCATGTCTTCAGCTAGATTTGGCACATGGCCTGAAGGACTCAGTCCCTCCTGAGGCCCTCTGCCGCCTCTTTCTTTCCATCCTTTCCGCGTTTCACGGATCTGACGTGGTCTATACCGACGGTTCGATGGCTTCTGGCCGAGTTGGCTATTCTATTACTCTTGGGGATCATTCTGAACAACGCTCATGACCGGCTGGCTGCAGTGTTTTCATTGCAGAGCTGGTAGCCATCTCTCGCGCCCTAGAGTATATCCGCTCCAGCTCAGGTGAGTCCTTCGTCATATGTAGTGACCCCCTGAGCGGTTTACGAGCTATCGACCAGTGTTTTCCTTGCTCTCGTCTGGTGATGGTTATCCAGGAGCCCATCCATACTCCTGCCCGTTGCGGCCACTCCGTGGTTTTTGTGTGGACCCCAGGTCATGTAGGCATCCTGGGTAATGAGCGTGTTGATATGCTGGCCAAACAGGCTATCAGTGAACCGGCCCCGGAGATTGGCCTTTCGGAATGTGATCTCCAGTCGGTATTGCGGCAGAAAGTCCTTGATACCTGGGGTGATGAATGGCGCACCCTGCCTTCACTCAAAAAACTTTTGGTTGTCAAGGAGACTACAGGTGCGTGGCGCTCCTCCATACAAGCCCCTCACAAGGACTCAGTTGTCCTCTGCTGGCTACGCATTTGCCATACCTGGCACAGTCATTTATTGCGCCATGAGGACCCATCTCTATGTCGCTGTGGATCAGCGTTGACAGTTGTCCACATCTTGTTGGACTGTCTGCTTTTAACTGCGCTCAGGCAGACATTTGCGCTGCCTGATACACTCCCTGCACTTTTAACGGATGATGCTGCAATGACGGACTTAGTTTTTAGTTTTATTCATGCAGGGGGCTTTTATCGCCCAATCTAAGGGTTTGAGTGTTGAGTCTGGCCTTTGGCCTATGGTTTTAGATTGGGGATTAGATTTGTTGGGGATTGCTGGAGGTGATTAGATTTTAGTGTGTCTGGGGGTGATAAGATTTTAGTGTGGTTGGCTTTTCCTTTTCTTTGTTCCTATGGTCGGTCAACCACTATACCATTCTGTGTGGTTTTAATTCCTCTTTCCTGGTCTTTGTCTAAGTCTTTCTTGTTCTGTGTCGTCCCTTGTCGTCTCCGTTGCTTGTTTTTCTTCCTTGTGGGTGTTTCATGGTCATGGAATAAGGGACCAATGGCCTTTGTAGTCTGTTCCTTCAACCCCACAAACCAACCAACCAACAAATATCCCAAAACACTACAAGTGACAGTGACAAGAGGGTAAACGCAAAACTGTGTGACTCCATTCACTTGCAAGGAAGTCAAGTTTGTACGTCCTGTCATGTGACTTGTATAAATTAACGAGCTGCAGGAGATTGGCACGAGTCTGGATTATACTGTGCTTAATATTTTTATTTCTAAGGCAGGGAAAAACATCCGATTTTCTGGTGTTTGTACTTAGTGTTTTCTCTGTAATACTTGTATTATAACTGACAATGACTATCTTCGAAGCAAAGAATGACAAGAATTGTGAACCACGTCACGAAACTGACAGCATTCATTCCCGAATGGTAGTCACTGCTGTTTTTCTTGCACGTAAATACAGGTTTATTCTCAGGAACAATACCAGAAGAAGGGTCAGCATGCAGAATAATTATCCGAAAACCTGTACCTATGAAAACTTTAAAACTGCCAGTACCATCACTCATTTTCCAGTAGATCTTCCTGGAATGACTCTAACTGACCCATCTTTCATCAAGGTAATACACTACTGAATTACCTCCTTCTCTTGTATCGTGAATCTTTATGTGGGATATAGTTTGTGCTGCACCTATGGCACTTCTTTGAACTAAAAACTTCTTAAAATATCTGGAACCATCATCTTTAAAAATTCTTTACATTGACGAAGTGCTTACCATTGAAGCCTGCATAACTATAACACGTTTTTGTGATGTCAGGCATTCGTCATTCACATGGAGCACTTTAAAACATCGTTGTTAAAACTATCCATTTATGTTACCGGTCCTTGCGCTTTTGATGCTTTCCAGGCGACACGAAACCAACTTTTTCTACAGTTCCTACAGCTCTGACACTTTCGTTTACAGTTCTCTTGCCGACACCACATGGTTCTGGAGTCCGTTCTTGTGTTTTCAAATGGCAACAGAAGGAGACCTGCTTTCAGATTTGAAAAAGTTATAAATATGGTAAATAATCCCTCTCGACTGTTGTGAAGCACTTCACATTTATTGCCGTCACCTGGCTTTTTTCTTTTTCTTTTTTTTTTTAATCGCACTTAAACATTTTCGTCTACTCATTCACAGCTATACTGCTGCATGAAAAAAAAGGAAACAAAAAAAATTTACAGATGAATTAATAATTCGGTTGTCTCGAAGTACGCCATCAGTGCAGCATGTAAGAGCAAGATTCTCGCTCTCTAACTGTAACTCTCTGCTAGCCGCTCGGAAAGAGAATGAGTGTATTGTCTACCAATGGCTAGTGTATGGGGATGCGCAGAACGGCTGAAAATTTGGCCGCCTTCTTACATGACGCGAACAATAGTGGAAACACAACCTTCAGGCAATCGGTTGCAGTTCTCAGAAGCAGTTATTCTGCCTCCTCAGCCTGCATAACTATAACACGTTTTTGTGATGTCAGGCATTCGTCATTCACATGGAGCACTTTAAAACATCGTTGTTAAAACTATCCATTTATGTTACCGGTCCTTGCGCTTTTGATGCTTTCCAGGCGACACGAAACCAACTTTTTCTACAGTTCCTACAGCTCTGACACTTTCGTTTACAGTTCTCTTGCCGACACCACATGGTTCTGGAGTCCGTTCTTGTGTTTTCAAATGGCAACAGAAGGAGACCTGCTTTCAGATTTGAAAAAGTTATAAATATGGTAAATAATCCCTCTCGACTGTTGTGAAGCACTTCACATTTATTGCCGTCACCTGGCTTTTTTCTTTTTCTTTTTTTTTTTAATCGCACTTAAACATTTTCGTCTACTCATTCACAGCTATACTGCTGCATGAAAAAAAAGGAAACAAAAAAAATTTACAGATGAATTAATAATTCGGTTGTCTCGAAGTACGCCATCAGTGCAGCATGTAAGAGCAAGATTCTCGCTCTCTAACTGTAACTCTCTGCTAGCCGCTCGGAAAGAGAATGAGTGTATTGTCTACCAATGGCTAGTGTATGGGGATGCGCAGAACGGCTGAAAATTTGGCCGCCTTCTTACATGACGCGAACAATAGTGGAAACACAACCTTCAGGCAATCGGTTGCAGTTCTCAGAAGCAGTTATTCTGCCTCCTCAGTTGGGCACACACATGATGACTTCCAGTGGGAAAAGTTCAGGAAGTCCATGAGTTTTTCTGTGGTTTTGACATAACAGCAAGCTTTAAGCCTAGTCCACACCAGCACTCAAATTGCGCGTCTTTGCTGCGCAGATGAATCAAGTTCGAATTGGTACTGTCGTAGAGCTGCAGCATGTTATAATGTTCCCAGAGTATATTGCGACTCTTAAGTGAAACATGATTTGAATCCCTTCAAAAGAGAATTATCTAAAACAATGTTGCACGACATTGCAATTGTAGTCATGTTCAGGGGAAGTTTGGCTCGGCCCGACACGTAGTCATCGTTGTTATTGTCATCATCTGACTTTGTTGTTTTTTTCCGATGTGTGGAAGACTGAAACTGTTTTGAAACTAACTGAAAATCTTCAATTGAACAACTGCTTGTGGGATAGCACACATATCGAATAAAGAAACAACGGTAAATGAAGACCAGCATTAAAATTTTTGTTGGAAAAGTTTGGCGTTTCACTGGCGGAAATGAAAAAAAATGCACACTTTGAAAAAATAGTTTCGGCGGGAAAAGAAGAAATTAGAGGAAAGCAGGAAGAGTGGGACTTCTCCTAAAAAATGTTCATGGTTCGGAAATGAACCTCTCATGTTTTTCTCCTACATGCCAATCAGTCAAGAGGAAGTCGTAGCACTGATGTAGAAAAATTTAAGGTAGGATAATGTAAAATAAATAGTTGTTGTCGACGTAAAATCACATTTACATTTTTACAAACAGAGAAGAAAAATTAAGAAAATGAAGCTTACATACATTTTTTGAAATCTTTTCGTCCTGCCAAGCCACTGAAGGTTCAGATGATATAAAGTAATCCCTAAATTAATTTCTGATTTCCTGCACTTCGTCTGAAGATCTCCTTGGTACAGTTTGTAGCCGTTGAAGTTGTGATTACTGCAGTTCCAATACTCCAGCCTCCATGTATAAAGTTCCCATTTTCGAATGCTATCACAAAAAATTGTGCAAATAGGCAGTAGCAAGAACCATTGTTTCCACTTTACTACGATGTAGTGCTATAGGATTCGGTAAGACCAGAAGTTTCCCCACCCATAACCCAAAAACATTTTCAATACTTCAGCGTGCGGGACTGAATATTCTATTAGCACATGATAATGATCGGTTGTTGCAGCCAGGTTATGACTTCATCTAATTTCGTACCAGAGGAAAAGCATCATCTGCCACAAACACGAACGGGATGGCGTTTTCTCTCTCTGGCAATGAGGTGGGCTGAGGCAAACCCAGCGTCTCATTATTTATTTTTCCGAATAATGTAGTACATGTCAAAACTTCTTCATTGACACTCCACATCCAAATATATGAAATTATTGTAGTTGGCATCAGTCACAGCATACACAACAGTGCAGAAGAACGCTTTGTTACTAAACAAACGTACTTCCACTGTGTTCTGGAGCCGCAGCATGTATGTGTTTTCCATCAACACTGCCAGCACAGTTAGAAAAATTTCATTTTCTTGAGAAACCAGAAGCCACTGTCATCTAACCAAAGCTCGTAGTGGTTATATAAAAACATTAAAAATGAAATCATAAGTTTATAAGTCTTTACCTTTATAATCCCGTCTATCCAAAAGTATGAGTCATACAGTTTTATAACACACGCACACACACACACACACACACACACACACACACAGACACACACACACACACAGACACTTACTTTGGTGGATATAATTTCTCACACATTTAAGGGATTAAATAACAATTGTGTCAATTCTTACTACTTTCAAATACCTGTCGTGCCTGTGGACAAGCACATCGTCATTCTCAAAATTTTGTTTTAGGAGCTGAATGTTGAAAACAACGATACAAACATGCAAACATCACAATCAAAGGCGCAAGACGAGAAAAACTCACAATGTGAAACAGAAAGAAATGCTGTTTCCTTCCAAGCAGTTACATATAGCGCTCAAAAGCTCATAAAGAACCTAATGTTTTTACAAATATATCGTTGGAATGCCTGAAAACTACGATTCCAGCACTGAAAAATTGAGATGGTTTCATTGTTCTTGGGGACTTTGTTGCGGACTCATTGAGGACAAGCAATAGACCGATTATGGAAATAATGGCAGCAACAGTTATTACCGATACTTTACTCAGCTTACAAAGAGGATCTAGTCAAGAAGATGACACCAAATATTTTATTTGAGCGAATGAAAATGTACACTCGACAGCAAAAAAAGTGGGTCACGCCTGAATTCCAACGTGTAGGCTGCACCTGATTGTATGCAACCAACATTGCATATCTGTGTTGCACATCGTCACAACCCTCCACAGTACAGTCGTTGCAAGGTACACTATGGGTACCACCAGAGATTACTAGAGAACACCTGTCTTTATGACAGTCCATCCAGATGTAAAGTAACACCACGACAGTATAGAATAGATCAGACAGTCCTTAATGTTTGTAAACTAAACTTAATTACAATAAGTGACATTTCAAACGTTATGGGACTACTAATTTTGTCACATAAATCGTTTAGTAAACCTTAAGCACAATTAAATATTTGAGACAGTATATGGATTTACCAAGTTGTATGGTAATTGGAAATAAGTTCTTTGCTGTCTAAAAGGTTTACCCAACACATGCTGAACGTTGTTCAACGTTCAACGGAGAGTGGTTTTGCATCAACTTTATGTAATACTAAGCAGTAAAAGAAAACGGGATTAACGGCGGCAAGCACTCTACGGAAATCCCAACATTTAACAGTGAATCAAGTAATATCATTGTTCACATTACTCATCAACAATTACTTGTACACAAAGTTCTACTTGAAATGACACGACCAACATCTTCGTTCTGGATCCGGATGCAAACCCAGAACGTAAAGCTATTGTTAACCAAGCAAAGCTTTGTGCCTTATCGAGACTCGATCACTAAGCAAAAAGAGACGACAAATATTGACGTTAGCACCAGTATCAGTTATCAATTCTCTACTTCAACGTAAATGACGATAATGTTTGTACGAAACCAGGAACCATAAAATGACAATTACCTTCTTGGTAATTAACCTCGAAAGACGTTGTATATTGTTGCATTGTCAAGGAACAAAGGATGCACATGTTTAAAATTGAAATGCCATCATGTAACGCTGGTGACAAGGATGTGAACCGAGCACCTAATCGGATTGTTGAATAAGTACGTAAAATCAGAATGTAGATATCACAGTTTGGCACCAGTAGTGAGTCTGGAACCTTAAATGACGACTGAAGTTGTATTGCCTGACCGAGATTCGAACCCGGCGCCTACCGCCGTCGTTGTCTAACCAGGAACAGACGAGAAATGTCCAATGTTGGTCCACCATCAGCGAGATGTACACACGTTTAACTAGAAATAAGGCGACGAAAACGTCTATGCTGACTGAGAGTCGAACGCCGCACACATGGTTATGAAGACACGTTAATAATGAAGTTCTTATTCAGTAGTAGCTAGGAGTAGCATGTTTAGTTGCAAAACTTAAGGCCTTTCTCATCCCTAGTAACGTGTTGCCTAATATCTGCGATATGATGGTGTTAATTTACAAGTGGATTGACTGCCGTAAAGAGCAATGTTCTCTAGTAGTCGTGTATCATTGAGATGTAAATGAAGTGCCTCAGCAGAAAGTAATTTCCGTCGTGCAGCACATATTGTTTCAGAGACACTGAGTACATGTTATAAGTGCACAAAACGTGTATTATATACTACGTATAAACTATTAGTTGGAGAAGCTGCCGCCAAACCTATTTACTTTTACAAATGTTCAAATGTGTGTGAAATCTTATGGAACTTTACTTTGACATTCCGCTTAATTATCGTGGTTGAATACAAGTTTTCTTAGGGCTACATCTAATGCAGAGCGCTTACAACAAAGAATAGTTTCCTGCGTCATGCTATTGATAGCTAGGTGAAATATTTTGTGGTACCTATGTTTAAAATTAATGTATTTTTGAACGTATTGTTCGTCAAATATTTGAATGAATCGTCAACTGTAGGTGTGCCTGCACATGTTATAGCATAATAGCTGTGGCTGCGTTAGTTTATACTACAGACTTGGGTAGGTTAGGTGTAACTTTTGATCCTTCAAAGGGTGATCATGGCCTTGCGGCCCAAGTTTGTACTAGCCGCGGCTCGCGAGCTACGGGTCAGCCAGGCTGGCCGAGGCGAGACGGAAGTGAGCGAGCTGGCGGTGGCGTTGGTGGACCAACAGCCCGGTACGAGCCAGCACGGCTGCGCCGCATGCCTCTGCCTCTGCCGCTCCGTTTGACGTAAATATGTTTACCTCCTCTCCTGGCTGATGCCAGCGGCAAGCAGAAATACACATCGGGCTGTCTGACGTAATGGCTCACTGGGAGAGGTCTATTCAAAATGGTTCAAATGGCTCTGAGCACTATAGGACTTAACATCTGTGGTCATCAGTCCCCTAGAACTTAGAACTACTTAAACCTAACTAACCTAAGGACATCACACACATCCATGCCCGAGGCAGGATTCGAACCTGTGACCGTAGCAATCTCGCGGTTCCGGACTGAGCGCCTAGAACCGCGAGACCACCGCGGCCGGCGGTCTATTCCAAATAGAGTCGTCGCTCTCATTGAAGAAGGAGGATGTTCCATCAGAGAAGCTGGCAGAGAGTATGGCGTACCACATACCACTGCAACGAGATGGTGGAGGATCTGCCTTGAAAGAGGCACCACCAACAGGGCTCCTGGCTCAGGCAGGAAGAGAGTGAGCCCACATCGGGAAGACAGGGACCAAGTGTCTAGGAGCAGAGAAAATCCCTTTCTGAACGCGAAGCAGTTGCGGCGGGAGACCAACTTCCCCGGCTCCAGTGACACGATTCGCCGAAGGCTGAGGGACGCTGGACTGCATGCACGACGATCCGCCATGAAACAAGAGCTCAGCGAAGACAACGTTTTATACCGGTTAGCATTTGCGGAGCTCCATCTGAGGGCGTCGTGGGATAATGTCATTTTCACTGATGAGAAGGTTTTTTCCACCTGTAACCACGACGAGAAGAAGTGGGCGGCTATCTGTTACCTGCTGGGGTTGGAATTCTGCGAGAGGGGCGGGAATTCTTCACAGGATAGAAGGAACTCTGGACAGCGCGCAGTATGCCCACATATTGGAAAATGTAACGCTTCCGTCAGTGCGAATGCTCTACGCAGAAGGGGCGTCATATTGCAAGAGGACCATTCTCCCATTCACAAGTCTGCATTTGTTCAGCAGCGTCTCTCCACGATTGTCTTTAACGTCATGGACTGATATGATATGATATGAACCCCATGGAAAACATGTGGGTTGAGGTCGCCAGAACATCAACAGAGAACTGCTCACGAAACCAACCAACTACTGCGGACACTCTTTGGGACAGCGTCCTGGAAGCCTGGGAGGAAGTTGCTTCTTCAGGCTGTTACGTCCAACGGCTTATACATTCTATGCCAAGACGCATGATAGAAAATAAATAATGAAGGATTCTGGATAAAATATTAGAGTCCTTAAAATGTTTTGTTATGTCTTCTTTTTCGTCATTTTTCCTCATTGGAAGCTAGTGGAAAATCGCGTGGCAACGGAAAAGATACAATGTGGGTTAGTTTTCCTTTAAGTTGCCTTTTTAATTCATATGGGTTTCTTTTGAATATACAGTTTGTTAAATATTCTATTTTGATTTCATTTATACCCTGTCTAGAAACTTACAAACTAATCAGCGTAAATGGACTCTGTCACAGTATTTTTTGTTATTTCAAATACATCACTCTCTTCCCCTCCATCCATGGATACACCCTCCGTCCTCCACACAATACGCAAAGGATTTCATATGATGTTTACTCGTTGTTAATATCTCCTCTATTCTCTCTCACTCTCTCTCTCTCTCTCTCTCTCTCTCTCTCTCTCTCTCTCTCTCTCTGACACTATCGCCGCAAGTGCCCTTCTATTCCATTCCCCAAAAACTTTATAAACAAATCCAGCGGTTTCCATTAACGCTACATTTTCTCTTTTAATTGCTGCTGTCTTTACTCTCCATCATTCCTCTCAACACCTATGAAACCGTATTCTTTGATCTCCCCTTCCCTATAACCCATTCTTCGTTCTGAAAACAGTCCTTCCTTATCTCTCGGTACTAAAATAAAACGAACTGTGGCACACATCTAAGTAAGCAATATTTTGCAAGCATTTCAAGCTTACATTTTGCACTTCTGTACTTCTATCCATTCGCAGATCCTGCCCTCCTTCCTTTTACCCGTCCCTTGACAGCTGCATCTACATCTAAATGAATACTCTGCAAATCATAACTGTGTGCTTGGCAGGGGGTTCTGTAGTCTGATGGATTAATCTTGTATTGATGTGTAAAACGTGTAGGTTCACATCTCATGTCAGGCGTAGATTTTTAACACATACAAGTAACTCTCCTTCATCCCTAGCAACGCTAAGTGCAGAACGCCACTAAGCTCCGTAGTTCAATATCCGCAGTAAAGATAGCATTCCTTCGCTGCCGACTGGGGCAGAGCGGCATTCGTTTGAGCTGTGACAGATGGAGAAACCCGGAAGGCTGAGACTCTGTCACCAGCAAGCCGTCGTAAACTAGAAAACGTATTTCATTTAATGAACCAATGGCCATGTAAGTTCACAAGGCTCTTTATTTGAAACTGAGAGGTTGAAAATTGTGGTGCTGGACTGGGATTCGAATTCGAGTTCACTGTGTTCCCCAAGATTTCAAACTCTTCTAGGCCTCTTCGAAAGGCACCTATCTGGTTTAGAATCCTGATCAGCAAAAAATATTCATTATTTCATTTCAAGACCTACCATGTGCACTCCGAACTACTAGTGAAAAATAGTTGCATTTTCAACGTCTCTTCGTGCGTTGCCAGCTGTAACGTGTTCGTTTCAACTCACGGCCACATGATGAGCTTTTTATCACAACATTACAAGATCAGACTTTTCAAAGTTCAAACATTCCTCTCCATCCTACTGGTGAAAACGGATTTGGTTTGACGTTGTGATCGTTGTGATTACTAACGACGATATGTTGTGGATTCAACTTCTAGCCAGCAGAGTATTTTCCATCACATCATTGAAAGTACAAACATGCCAATCCTAGGTATTATTGGAAAAGAATTTGATAATTAAAATGTCTTAATGACCACGTGTGCGGGGTTTGAATCTCATTCAGCACAGAACATTTCGTCGCCTGATGTCTAGCTAAACACGTGCACATCTCGCTACTGGTGAACCAACAATAGCTATTTATCGTCTGTTCCTTACTAGAAAACGACGGCGCTAGATCTGGGTTCGAATCCCAGTCAGGCAAAAACAATTCTATCGTCATTTAAGGTTCCAACATCTCGCTATTGGAGAAAACATTTGATATTTAACTTCTGATTTTACGTACTTCGTTAACAATCCGATCAGGTGCTGGGTTCACATCTCTGTCACAAGCTTTACATGATGGCATTTCAATTTTAAACATGAGTATACCTTGTTCCTTGTGAATGACACCATATTAAACGTCGTTGGGGGTAGTTCCCAGGAAGGTAACTGTTATGACAGTTCAGTGCAAACATTTTCATCATTTATTTTCAGAATCTGAATTGATAACTGATACTGGTGCAAACGTCTATACTTCACATCTCTTTATGCTTAGTGATCGGATCTCAATAAGGCACAAACAAAACTTAGTTTAGTTAGCAATGGCTATAGGTACTGGGTTTGAATCCAGGTCCCGAACGACGACGTTGGTCATGTCATTTAAAGTTCAAATTTGTTTACACGTAGCTATTGGTGTGTTACGAGAACAATGATATTACTGGTGATTCGCTGTTAATGTTGCCGTTAATCGCGTTTTTTTACTGGTTCGTCCAATATCCAGTTTCCAGAGCCACTCGCCGTTGAGCGACGTTCAGCACGTGGATGGTAAACCTTTTCGAGAGCGTGAAACTTTTTCCAATTGCCGTATAGCTTTGTAACTCCATATACTGTCCCAAATATTTAATTTGATTAAGGATTACTGTACAATATATGTAAAATAATCCGTTTTCTCAGAACTTTTGGAATGTGACTTGTTGTAATTAAGGTTAGTTTATGAGTGTAATGGGGTGTCTCATCGCTTAGAACGTGTTTTCTAATATGTTTTGTACGACGATATTAGTTGACGCTTAGACTGACTGCCATAAAGACCTTTGGTCTTGCGGTACCCATTGGTGTAGTCAAACGACTGTATCCCACGGGGTTTTGGTGTTTAGAGGACCTGCAACACAGCTACGTTATGTTGGTTGTATTCGGCAGTGACCCACGTTTTTTGCTGTCAAGTGTACACTCTGTTTCGTTACACAACTTGGACATTTCAAGTCCCAGTCCAACAGGTAATCAGTCTCTAGATACCAATAATGGTTTCAGTTCTCCATCTCTCAATTCTGAAAGCGGTCCCCGTCCTGAGTACAACTTAACAGTGATACATGGTCCAGTCACATTAATTTGACCAGCGCCTTTCTTCAATGTCAAAGTGCAATAACCACTCACAGGCGGCAAGTAGCAGCACTAGCAGTGGAGGGTATATGAAATGCATCCGAGGTACAAAGACAACAGTGCAGTCGTTGTCGTATTGCATAAATGGAGTGATTTATCTGATGTCCAAAACAGCAGGATCATTGGCTGTCAGGAAAGGATGGAAGCATTTCAGAAATTGCTAAGTCAGTGAACTGTTCGTGTGCTGCTGTGGTTAAAGTATGCAGTGCATAGGAAAATGGCGCTACTCAAAACTGGCGCCAAGGTAACTGTGGTGCACCACATATGATAGGTGACCGACGGCTGCAGAGGTGTGTACAAGCGAGTAGATGTGTAACTGTCGAACAACTGACCGCCCAGATGAACCAAGGGGCTACCGACAGCGTGTCCTCAACGACCATTCAGTTAATATTTCTGCGTACGGCCCTCTGCAACAGACGTCTGGTTCACGCACCCATGCTGGCCGCTATTCATTGGCGAAGAGCCCTGGAATCTGCATGCCAATACAACTGGACGTCCACTTAGTAGCGACAGGTGGCCTTTTCAGATGAATCACGTTCTATGCCCCATCGGACAGATGGCCATCGGTATGTGCTGCCCTGCAACAATCGACGGAAGGATCCAGGCCAGGGGAGGGAGCTTTATGGTCTGCAGACAGGTGGCCTTTTCAGATGAATCACGTTTTATGCTCCATCGGACAGATGGCCATCGGTATGTGCTGCCCTGCAACAATCGGTGCAAGGGTCCAGGCCAGAGGAAGGAGCTTTATGGTCGGCAGAATTTTTTCATGGCATTGCCTGGGTGGACTCGTCATTTTGAAAGGCACAATGGATCAACACAACTACGCATCTATGCTTGGGGACCATCTCTAGCTCTATGTGCAGCTTATTTTATCTCGACATGATGGCACCTGCCAGCAGGACAATGCAACGTGTCACACAGCTCGCAGTGTACGTTTGAAGAGCACCAGGATGAGTTTACTGTACGTTTAGACCTCTAAACTCCCCGATTAAAACCCAATCGAGAATCTGTGGGACCACCTCGATCGGGCTATACGTGCAGATGCCCACGACACTGCTGTCCACATGACACCACATCCCTGGCAGTACCTTCCAGAACCTCACGCACTCTCCTTCTGCGTGTCTCGCAGCGATCTGCACTGCAGAAGGTCATTATTCAGGTTCTGAGAGGCTGTCACAATAATGCGACTGGACATTGTATGTATCCTACTACAAAAGGACATGAAATTTGTGTGGTACAATTGTATGTTACAATTATGAAATGGTGTTCATTTACATTATGTTTCATTCTAATGTTTATACTTCATTATTATGTTTCAAGATTTACCGTCGTTTCACTTCATTATTGGTTGTTTCTCATGCCCTATGTTTCACCACAATTTTATACTTACAACTTATAACTAATAAAAAATAAAGCAATATCAGATCTGTGTTAGAAAAAAATTATAATTTTTCCATGTACTTTGTACGTCCAAAACACTAATCATGGCTTCACACACTTTTGGGACAAATAAAGCTACACTTTGTTTAGATTAAAATTAATTGATTAATGAAGGGAACAGCGGGAGACTACAGGACAGTAACAGTCAGACAGAACAGGTGAAATGGGATGTATTCTGAAAACACACAGAAATGCGAACCAGTCTCGTTACAGGAAAAGGTGGAAACTTACCAGTCCACAATTTTGGACTACATGGGCCAGTGGTTGTCAAACTTTTCCGCTCAAGAGCCAACTTCGACATTGTGAGGGCGGCACCTCTGGTCGCATATGTACCGATCTTATTATTAATTGTCAAGCTACTTAAATTAGTTCGAATGGTTCAAATGGCTCTGAGCACTATGCGACTTAACTTCTGAGGTCATCGGTCACCTAGAACTTAGAACTAATTAAACCTAACTAACCTAAGGACATCACACACATCCATGTCCGAGGCAGGATTCGAACCTGCGACCGTAGCGGTCGCTCGGTTCCAGACTGTAGCGCCTAGAACCGCACGGCCACTCCGGCCGGCACTTAAATTAGTAAGTTAGTGTAAGTTACTCCCAGCAGACTAGCCATGACAAGCGCGCGATAACCACAAATATTGATCGTTAAGTCGGCACTATCTGAAACACTTCGTGTCAACTATTCTGTTTCAGAGTGCTGCCTTCCTCGCCGACCCCAAAGCTGTGACATTGTAATTGCCTGACGAAGTTTTAGGTTCACTATATGTGCGAATCACTTTGGTTAATAATAGTTTTGTACTTATATTTAAATGCACTACTGAATATAAGACACCATCATGAAAGTTTTGTAAATGATTCAAACGCTAGTTTTCTTCTAACCACTGCATTGCATTACAAGAGTCTTCATTAATTTAATGTTCCTTGCTGCAAATAAGTACTGTGTTTGAAGATGACTGCCTGTGTAATCAGCATTCACGAATCAATGTTACTTCCGTGTAAAAATTTGTAGCGCTGTATTTGATCGGTATGAGTCGAGCACGCTCGTGAATTGCCAGTACTGGAAGACAAACAATAAAATCTTCTCCCTCCCCCCGCCACCTTCCCATTCCATAGCCTTCAGTGACCGCCCCTCTTACCCCTCTGGAGGTAAGCCGCCAACCTTAGTTCACCGCTGAATTCACCAACGTCAATTAAAATAAAGCACGTCTTAAAATATTACTATAAGTATTTTTGTTTGTTACTGAGCATGAAAGCCATTCTGTTAAGAAGCTCTCAGCGTTATTTAAATTTCTAGAGTAAGCTGTTAATTTCTAGATGCATATTATTATAAAATACAGCTGAGATCTGCGGGCCGCGCGAATATTTGATTCGCACGAATATCTGACTGACTGATTTGGCGACCACTGACACAGGCGAACGTGGACCCCCCCCCCCCCCCTCCCCCTCAGTGACATTACTGATGGAGGAATTTAGAGATGAATCTCCAGGATTTGAATCACAAATGAAAGAAATGAAAGAAATAAACCATGAGCATAAAAGTGTTGTGAGCACACTGGTGGTAACCTGCCCATCAATCTGACCAATAAGAGTTACTAAATGTGCTCATCGACCATACCCAGTTTAGAGCAAATGTCAGCCAAGGCCTCACTGTTCACTGATAGGCCCTGCTTCTTAATATCTAGTGTCAGAGCTTCGACGTGGATTTAGACATTGTTACAGTGAGCCTGGTAGACCTTAATGAACGAATCGCCAACTACATGAATGCTTCTTCTTGCCGGTCTAGTTTGGCAGTGACGGTTTTAGCATTTTTTAACCATACCGTAAACTGGTCTACCGTAGCTTAGAAAGTGCTGTCGCCAATAGCTGGTTGTGAAGAGGTTCTCGCTTTTAGATAATCTTCAACTGCATCGGAAGTGTCAAAGGACGGTCATTGTTTCCTAAGTCGCCTGCGTGCTACAACTCATCGACGGCAGAAGCAGTGGCGTCACCATCGGCATGAGTGAGGACAGCAGTGGAGGCACCGGAGTCAATGGAAGCAGCATCTCAGTGTTACCCCCGGGTAACGTGCTGGCATAGGCTAGCGAGGCAGCATCTAACGAGCTCTCCACTGGCGAGACATCCGGGCCAAACCTCGGTGTGGGTCGGTGATTCTTCGCAGGCGTGAAGCAGGCCTCAGCAAGGGGGCTGATTCCTCTGTAAGTGGTGGAATGAGAAGCCATACTATAGTTCAATTCTTTTATCCTGGCGGTTCGCGCATGCCCACCGAGACGCGGGAGATTGCAGTGTTGCCAGTTGCACACGACAAGCAAAGTTACGTTTAGGGGGGAGCGCGCAGTTTATGAAGTAAAGCCACCACGGCCGCATTAACCCTTCCGCTGCTGCAGAGACGTGCTCCCCGCATTCCGCGCTGTGCGCGATTTTGTCATCACTGCACTGCTCGCCTGTGTAGACACACGATGTTCCGATTGCTTTGACACATTTATCATTCGATTTCACAAAATTATTTGGCCCAAAAATTTGATTTTTACACATCTTCTTGACTGATACCTTCCCCCTATAAATGACTTAATTTTGTTTCGATGTTCAACGCAGTTATTGCGCAGCATTAAATGTAGTAAACCTCTGCACGAAATTTTGAAGAGTTTGCAGAGATAAAAAAGTCCATAGCGTACACTTACCGTATGGTTGATTTCAGTAGCCACTAGAAATTTCAAAAAACTACATTCAAACGAATAAAATTCATGAAGTAAGACACTTCGATATTGTTTTTAAATAAAGAAAACATTAGGCACCAATTAAGGTTTGAACTCAGAACCTTCCGCTTGGCAGCCAAATATTTTAACCATTACGCTAAAGCAGCTCAGCATTCAACGAACTTCCACAAGGAGTTTAAAGTAGGACGCAAAATACCGACAAACACTGTTGGTATGATTGTGAATTACTCACGTTTCGTCTAAGTACAGTAGGAAATAAACAATTACCGCTGTTCTTTATTGCGAAAAAGCGGTTAGTGAGAATGATACAAACACCTTTCCTTGCTATCGCCTGAATTAGGAGGTTTATTACTTGTTTGGTTTAATTAATTAATAGAATATGAAGCAACTGGTATAAAGAATGCTTATTCCAAACTTTCTATAAAAGAAAGTCTGCTATCAAGACATTGCTTTCGTTCAGTTACTTTATTTATGACTGAACGCTTCTAAAACTGAAGACACTCGTCCATGCTCTGTACTGCAGTCGAGCTCTGGCAACGTCGTTCTCTGTTAATTGGCTGACTGTGTTTTGTGACGTCAGATGCGCAGAACGAACCTAAACTCGGCCGCCGTCATAAATGACGCGCACTTTAGTCAGAGGTCTGTCCTCTATCCCTTGTTGCCTGTTAAGCCATCTGCCCAGCTATGCAAGCGATTACTTGTTACTCGTAGCCTGTTACAGAAATCAACGACTGGGAATTGACTCTCCCTAGAGTGATAGGAACATTCCGAAAAAACTATCGCCACCCACAGTATTGGAAGTGATTACTGGGAAACAGCATGTACTGCCGTCATCGCTAAGGTTTCGGCCAAGCATGGCTAAAGTTGTACTAGGGCGGAGTGTTCTGAAATCTACTTGTGTGACTCACGATCAAGACCTAATAGCGGGCATTCAATTAACGAAATCTCTTTTCATCCTTTCACAGTTGCCAAATCTGTAGATCAATAGGCTTCTTAGAAACTGAGAAAGCGATGTGTTCCATCTTTTGCTGTCTTCCCTACCATCATATTGATATGACTGCACATAATAGTCTACTGCTCTATGGACCATCAGGCTTCGAAACGTCTAGCAGAGATTTCGATTTTTGATTAAAATTAATTGATTAACGAAGGGAACAGGGGAGACTACAGACCAGGAACAGTCAGACAACTCAAGTAAAACCGGATATACAAGGTGTTAGGAAATCCCCATTACAAACTTCAGGACTTGTGCATGGGAGTCAGTATATATTATTTTGAATAGGAACCCATGCTCGGAAATGTATCGTTTCCGTTCTACAACAGTTTCAGTTCGGATGTTTAATTCAGCCACTTCTGCTTGAGGAATTGAATTAGGTGTGACTCAATACAATTATTACGTAAAAATTCTAAAGGGAGCATAACAAAACGTCAATTTATCACTTAAGCACATTTGTTTGTATTAACACTTAAACATTACGTGTTTACGTTAATCCAAAACAGAAAAGAACCCAGCGTACTGTACGTAACGGACTTAAAAAGTGTTAATACAAAAAAATGTGCTTAAATGATATACGGTTGTTTTGTTGTGTTTTCTTACGAGTTGTTACCTAATAAATGTACTGCGTCACGCGTAATTCAGTTCCTCAAGCAGAAGTGGATGAGTTAAACATCTGAAACATAGAATGAAAACCGTACGTTTCTAGACATTTGTTCCTATTCAAAATCTTATGTACTCACTCCCCCCCCCCCCCCCCTACAAGTCATAGCAATTTTTAACGGGAATTTCCGAACACCCTGTAGTCTGAAAACACACAGAAATGAAAGGCAACCTCAGCACAGAAAAAGATGGGAACTTGTAGTCCACAATTTGGATTAGGCATGCATGAAAAGATGTAAAACACGAGAGAAATAATAATACCTAGTCCAGTCCCTAGTGAGAATATTGGGGCAGTAAATTCGAGATGAATCTCCACGATTTGAATCACAAGAAAATGAACACGCAGACAGGGCAATGTGTCACAGACTGCCGCTCTAAAATTGTAGACACTGTGAAGCTACTTACTCGTGGTGGAAATAGCGTAGTTGCAGCTTAATCACGGACGGATGTGCTATGAGGATTCTATAGTGAACATCTTGGCTGCAGCTGAACGTACCTGTGCGTGGTTTCTTCCAAGCTGGTGGAACCAACACATGTGTCGTGAATATGGAGGCAACCACAGCACTACTGCTGACCACGAAGCAAAGCCAATCAAGAACTTGAACGAACTGAGGGTGAGAGTGTGTCTCTCAGCAATTTTGTTACCTCAGATCCCACACACATACTGATG
This sequence comes from Schistocerca piceifrons, assembly GCF_021461385.2. Lineage (NCBI taxonomy): Eukaryota > Metazoa > Arthropoda > Insecta > Orthoptera > Acrididae > Schistocerca > Schistocerca piceifrons. The sequence continues at coordinate 616,805,831 of NC_060141.1, forward strand.
GTCGCTTAGACTTTCTTCCAACTTTCTAACTGTGGGAAGGGTTGATGTCCCTCAGTGCAACCATTGCCTCGGCTTGAATTTAAACTAATTGCCACAGGAACTTGTGTAGATTTACGCCATCTTGTGTATTTTGTGAATTCAGTGTCTGATGATCGATAAAATTGTTGTGTTCTGCCATTCCATAGTTTTCTACTTAGGAAAGTTATCGATGGCTTCAGTTGGTTTGGGAGAAGTGATTTCAATGTATTAATAATCAGATTAATTTTTTTTACTTTTTAGGTAATGGGTGTACAGCCCCATGCCTCCTACACCTGAATTCGTAGCTGCATGTGTGGTCCGAAATTGTGGTTGAAGAAAAGGTTTTAATTTTATTTTATTGTCGCTCTTTGTAATGGGACCAGGTTGGACAGCTGTAGACACTGCGCTTCGTGCTCTAAAAGCCTCCGGAAGTCTCTGTGTTACAAGTTCTCGCAGACGGGATGTATGTTTTCGTTTGCAGATCTCGCATTCCACTGGAGACCTTTGGATCCATTTTAAAGCATAGAACAGAACACGCGTCAGCTTTGGGTCGAGGGTGGGGGGTTGAAGGGAGGAATTCTGTTTTGTTATTATACTGGCAGAATCGACTGCGTGATGGCCTGTGACAGGATAGGTGATGTCAACCCTGGAAACCTTCACTTTTTCCACAAAAGCACATAATGAGGTCAACAAGTCTTTCTGTCAGTTGAATGTTAATTCTCAGTTCTGCCGTTACTGTGTATGATGAAGCCAAATTCTTCTCACAGACAATAAGCATCTTCTGTGTTGCTGCGATATGGTGATGCAGAAGATACCGTTTGGACGGCAAGGGAGCCGCTCGGAGCGCTGTCAGTTTGCACCAGAGTGCTGGCTGTGGAGCCGGCTGATGAGTACGAATTGCGAAGTGGTAGTGTTTGTTTGGAAGTGCAGGAAAGTCACTTTGGATATCGGATAGTTACTTCCGCAGTAAGTAGAACTGCTGCGTAGAACGACGAGGACCTTGCCCTCCGCTTCTTTGAAATACGTATTTTAATTTGCTTATACTTTATTTCTCTGGTATCATTTAATGCACTACGGATGTGATTTGTCCCTCGTGTTGTGGTTCTCAATACAGTACGCAAATTGTAAAAAGGTGCTTGGACATTGAGAAGGATTGTGATTTACATCACATTTTGCACAACGGATCTATGACAGATACTGGCCGCTTACATGATCACATCTGAAGTACTTCATAAATACGGTTGCACTGCGCAACACATCCCTTTAATGGAGACACTGTTAGGGAGAAATTGTGATACGCAAGTTAAAATACAAGTATTCAAAGGGATTATTGACCTCTTTCCTTTTTGTTTTACCCGTTTGGTCATTCGCTTAATGCAACTAATCTTCATCGACGAATCAATTCCTCCCGCTAGCTCCCCATCCGTAATGTCAGAGTCGACATTACAGATAACTCCTTGCTTAAAAATCGATGTAGGCAGTAATTTAAGTTTCGAGCTGGCAAGCCCGAAGGGTGTCTCTTTCAACGCAAGCAGTTGCAGCATCTGACGCTGAAAATTCTACCCTAATTCTGTCGTTCACGCTGACTTCGAAATTTACAATCTTGCCCCTATGGACAGATTGGGCAGAAAATGTTAGCTTCCCTAAGGACATGGAGTGCAATTTATCTATGTTTCCACAATGTGGCTTTGCTGCCGCACGTCATTTGCCTGATGAATGTTACTGGGGGTTTGAAATAATTCTGCTGGTTCGTTAAATACTGATATATCATTGTGAGATGCAGTAAAAGTTGCCTTTTTGAATTTGTTGTTATCTTACAACATAAGCAACTAGGCCTCGCCTGTTCGTTGATGGAATGCATTGCCCACAGTGGCTTACTTCTTGTCCTTCACATCCACACTCTCCTCCAAATGTTTTCTAACTATGCCAGGGTATATGTCCATGTAGAGGAGGAGTATAGGATTCTCTTTGTATAACGTTAATGTTGCTGTTGCCAGGGTATATGTCCATGTAGAGGAGGAGTATAGGTTTCTCTTTGTATAACGTTAATGTTGTTGTTGCCACCGTCGTATGTAGTGGTTTCCTCTTCTTGAACTGTACTTTCTATTGTTGTTGTTGTGGTCTTCAGTCCTGAGACTGGTTTGATGCAGCTCTCCATGCTACTCTATCCTGTGCAAGCTTGTTCATCTCCCAGTACTTACTGCAGCCTACATTCTTCTGAATCTGCTTAGTGTATTCATCTCTTGGTCTCCCTCTACGATTTTTACCTGCCCTCCAACGCTAAATTTGTGATCCCTTGATGCCTCAGAACATGTCCTACCAACCGGTCCCTTCTTCTTGTCAAGTTGTGCCACAAACACCTCTTCTCCTCAATTCTATTCAATACTTCCTCATTTGTTATGTGATGTACCCATTTAATCTTCAGCATTCTTCTGTAGCACCACATTTCGAAAGCTTCTATTCTCTTCTTGTCCAAGCTATTTATCGTCCATGTTTCATTTCCATACATGGCTACACTCCATACAAATACTTTCAGAAACGACTTCCTGACACTCAAATCTAAACTCGATGTTAACAAATATCTCTTCTTCAGAAACGCTTTCCTTGCCATTGCCAATCTAAATTTTATATCTTCTGTACTTCGACCATCATCAGTTATTTTGCTCCCCAAATAGCAAAACTCCTTTACTACTTAAAGTGTCTCATTTCCTAGTCTAATTCCCTCAGCATCATCTGACTTAATTCGACTACATTCCATTATCCTCGTTTTGCTTTTGTTGATGTTCATCTTATATCCTCCTTTCAAGACACTGTGCATTCCGTTCAATTCGTCTTTCAAGTCCTTTGCTGTCTCTGACAGAATTACAATGTCATCGGCGAACCTCGAAGTTTTTATTTCTTCTCCATGGATTTTAATACCTACTCCGAATTTTTCTCTTGTTTCCTTTACTGCTTGCTCAATATACAGATTGAATAACATCGGGGAGAGGCTACAACCCTGTCTCACTCCCTTCCCCACCACTGCTTCCCTTTCATGTCCCTCGACTCGTGTAATTGCCGTCTGGTTTCTGTACAAATTGTAAATAGCCTTTCGCTCCCTGTATTTTACCCCTGCCACCTTCAGAATTTGAAAGAGAGTATTCCAGTCAACACTGTCAAAAGCTTTCTCTAAGTCTACAAATGCTAAAAATGTAGGTTTGCCTTTCCTTAATCTATCTTCTAAGATACGTCGTAGGGTCAGTATTGCCTCACATGTTCCAACATTTCTACGGAATCCAAACTGATCTTCCCCGAGGTCGGCTTCTACCAGTTTTTCCATTCGTCTGTAAAGAATTCGCGTTAGGATTTTGCAGCTGTGACTTATTAAACTGATAGTTCGGTAATTTTCACAGCTGTCAACACCTGCTTTCTTTGAGATTGGAATTATTATATTCTTGTTCAAGTCTGAGGGTATTTTGCCTGTCTCATACATCTTGCTCACCAGATGATTTGTCAAGTCTGGCTCTCCAAAGGCCGTCAGTAGTTCTAATGGAATGTTGTCTACTCCTGGGGCCTTGTTCCGACTCAGGTCTTTCAGTGCTCTGTCAAACTCTTCACGCAGTATCGTATATCCCATTTCAGCTTCATCTACATCCTCTTCCATTTCCATAATATTGTCCTCAAGTACATCGCCCTTGTATAGACCCTCTATATACTCCTTACACCTTTCTGCTTTCCCTTCTTTGCTTAGAACTGGGTTTCCATCTGAGCTCTAGATATTCATACAAGTGGCTCTCTTTTCTCCAAAGGTCTCTTTAATTTTCCTGTAGGCAGTATCTATCTTACCCCTAGTGAGATAAGCCTCTACATCTTTACATTTGTCCTCTAGCCAATCCTGCTTAGCCATTTTGCACTTCCTGTCGATCTCATTTTTGAGATGTTTGTATTCATTCTTGCCTGCTTCATTTACTGCATTTTTATATTTTCTCCTTTAATAGTACACAAGTATCAGTGGTTCTATGTGATGTTAAAGAAGCGCGTTACTATTGGAACACGATTTATCAATGCACAGTCCCTCCGACGGAAATGCTAACATTCTTGCAGCGAAATCCCGACGGAAAGCGAGGGTGTCTCTTACCCTCATAACTTGCGTAAGAACAGTACTGGTTTTTCGTCTTATTTCTATGTAGGTAATTTATAAATAGTTTATATTTTTTGCTCCCAGTACTTGAGACTACTTTTAAGAGATTTGAATGATTGTAGAATAATTGTATATACTGCTAACAGTTTCGACTCAAATTACATACGCTGCGACTAATTCATGAAGAAAGACTTGCGAAATTTAACATAATTGCAGCTTACGCCACGGGTATCAAGAGAATATAAACACTCAGTTTCAGATGTAAGTAGCACCAACACGTACTTCCACGTGAAAAAACGAACGCTGTGCCACTTGTAGTTTTATTCTGCTGTGTAACCATCTGTTTGTTTTCAGAAATACGAATTCCTTCTTTTTATTACTCTGTATAGCGTGAGGTAGTTCAAATAAACAATAAAAATATCTTGCAAACTTAATTACAATACGTTTACAGCGTTATAGTTAACAAAAATGCACTATTATGTTAATGGTTCTCAAACAACTAATCTGTCACTGAAAAATTTCCGGGTAACACAATCTCATCAAACATACTGTTGAGTCAAATTCCATTTTCAAGTAAGTGTCTTAGTAAAAACACATCTACTTTTAGCACATAGATAACTGAATGTTGAAGACAAGAAAAAAGTGGGCACAGAACTGTATTCCAGTTTAAAGACATGTGCGGTGGGGTGCGATAACTATAATAAATGAGCGGAATTCGAAAAGAATTATGCAAGTAAGAAATTATTCCATTCAGTGCTACTCAGTGACTTTCGATAAATTAGATAATATCTATGTCCACTAAGGCCCGAAAGTCCTGTCACCGCCTCGTTTTGGTAATGATGTATATTTATAATCCATATGTCTTTACTTTTTTTCTCAGATGGTGAACGCAAGTACCTACAGTGTGGAAGAGTGTGTTCCAGCAAGTGCATGGCTTCGTGAACGTGCATACACTGCGAAAACCATAAAACATGTTCTATGGTATTTTGTGGCTCGGTTCTATAAAGAAACTACACCAAAGGGAACGATATTGCGATGACAACAGAAACTCTTCAGAATCGGATCCATTTCCGATGAAAAAGAGAACAGGTTGACCATCAACACGACAGCAAATATGTGCAGCGGTGGCGGATTCTGTGCCCATATCTCCCATAAAATGATTGCAGAAAAGATCTGTTGCACTGTGTGACGTCGCGGCACTCCAAGCGCGTGCTGATATTGTCGACGCTGTAGAGCTGCTACTGCCACAGCTCTCGCAGTGGAGTTGAGACACGATGCGCGATGACGTAGGTCCCCGTTGGTGAACGGGAGACAGAAATGCGAACTCGTACGATGGACGCTTCTTCTGATTTAAGATTGAATGATTCGTTGCCCGGATATGCAGTAGTTGTTAAATCTTATCTCATCCGCATTGTACACACCACCAATTGCGCGGAAACATTGTAATTATCAGTCTTCTCGTACGTTGTTGGCTCGTTGCTATGGAGTTGTTGAACCTGTATGAAGCAAGATTCACAGATACTCTTTGATCACGTCTGAGTGAACCTACGCCGTAATATATTAAAAAAAATGTTCAAAAGGTCTCTTTTCAATTAATGAAGTAGGTATTTTGATATTCAGATTAAATTGTCCCTGCTGAACAGTCGTTGGTTAACTATTATTGATTAAATCACTTAATAATGTAGTCCACGCTTGATATTTCACTTGGAACGAACAGTTTATTGTTCCTTGGCCACTAAATACTTTGTAACTTTCGCACCACACGCACACGCAGTTGGTTGGTAAAGCCAGTTCTATTAAAATTAAGTTTCTTGACAATTACGACAACTTGACTCTTCAGCGTAATTGTATTATCTTCGTGAAGTCGTGTAATTGTGTCCTACTCGAGACTAATTGAGTGTAGTCCTTTGATATACTATCCACTCTTCTTTTAGTTCCAACTATTTGAAAGTCAAGTCCAATATTCACTAGTTTCGTCAATAAAGTTCAATTAACCTGTTATGCACGGTTAAACGCGTCTATCAGTTCCTGTCTCTGCTTAGAAAATCAGTTTCCGAAGTTCGTAAATCACGTCACGCAAGAAACACTTTTGAACGCAAAACAATCTCGTCGCGTTCCGTACTCTCAATAACTAAGACAAGAATTGTTCTCGCACGTCTTTACAGGACGACAGCCAGCAAGCGACTTCTTCTGTGAAAGAACGCGCATTGAATTTCTTCGTTGCGCTTACAACTCTCTTCCACATAAAAGTTATCTCTGACTAACATCAACTTGGACTTAGCTTTCAAGATATCAATTGCAGTTATCACTTGGATATTTGTCCATTAATTAAATCTGAGATTTCTTCCTCCTCTTTTCATAACAAAAACTCTCAGTGCTGTATAATGTTGTTATTATCAAAACTTCTTGGTGTTAGTTTATCGGCAAAGATGTCGTATTTGCCAAGATAACTCTTCCCTATTTCACATTATGATATTCTGTCTTAATTGACTTTAAGGGCGTCGTTGGTGTGTTATAACTGGGAATTCCAAAAACGATTATGCTGACACACATAAGAAATGATCTGGAATTAGAATCTTTTACGTCAACATTCGCAGACGGGTGATAACCTGCGGGGAAGATATGAAGCTTGCTCAGGTTTACTAGATGTGTTTGTGACGCTCCCGCGGCGGGCAAGATTTTCTTGTCAGACGAATGTGCAATTCATCGAGCTTTTGGGGGTAGGGTATTTTCTTCTGGAGCAAGGAAACCCCATCTTAGTATGGTGAGTTAAGGAATAATCCTCCACACGTTATGATCTGGGCTGCAATGTCCAGTGGGCACCTCATAGGGCCGTATTTCTCTGACGGTGCAGTGAATCAACATTCTTACTAGCAAATGTTGCGTGAATGGTCTATTCCAGACCTCCAAAGACTGAACATTATTGATGACGAGTTGGCTTCAACAAGATTAAACTCCTGTCCAAAACGCTCTCCGTGTTCGAGAATTCTGGGATGAAATATTACCCCAGAAATGGAAAGGGAGTTAGGACTTCCGGACTAAGCTGTAATACACTCCTGGAAATGGAAAAAAGAACACATTGACACCGGTGTGTCAGACCCACCATACTTGCTCCGGACACTGCGAGAGGGCTGTACAAGCAATGATCACACGCACGGCACAGCGGACACACCAGAAACCGCGGTGTTGGCCATCGAATGGCGCTAGCATTTGTGCACCGCCGCCGTTAGTGCCAGCCAGTTTGCCGTGGCATACGGAGCTCCATCGCAGTCTTTAACACTGGTAGCATGGCGCGACAGCGTGGACGTGAACCGTATGTGCAGTTGACGGACTTTGAGCGAGGGCGTATAGTGGGCATGCAGGAGGCCGGGTGGACGTACCGCCGAATTGCTCAACACGTGGGGCGTGAGGTCTCCACAGTACATCGATGTTGTCGCCAGTGGTCGGCGGAAGGTGCACGTGCCCGTCGACCTGGGACCGGACCGCAGCGACGCACGGATGCACGCCAAGACCGTAGGATCCTACGCAGTGCCGTAGGGGACCGCACCGCCACTTCCCAGCAAATTAGGGACACTGTTGCTCCTGGGGTATCGACGAGGACCATTCGCAACCGTCTCCATGAAGCTGGGCTACGGTCCCGCACACCGTTAGGCCGTCTTCCGCTCACGCCCCAACATCGTGCAGCCCGCCTCCAGTGGTGTCGCGACAGGCGTGAATGGAGGGACCAATGGAGACGTGTCGTCTTCAGCGATGAGAGTCGCTTCTGCCTTGGTGCCAATGATGGTCGTATGCGTGTTTGGCGCCGTGCAGGTGAGCGCCACAATCAGGACTGCATACGACCGAGGCACACAGGGCCAACACCCGGCATCATGGTGTGAGGAGCGATCTCCTACACTGGCCGTACACCACTGGTGATCGTCGAGGGGACACTGAATAGTGCACGGTACATCCAAACCGTCATCGAACCCATCGTTCTACCATTCCTAGACCGGCAAGGGAACTTGCTGTTCCAACAGGACAATGCACGTCCGCATGTATCCCGTGCCACCCAACGTGCGCTAGAAGGTGTAAGTCAACTACCCTGGCCAGCAAGATCTCCGGATCTGTCCCCCATTGAGCATGTTTGGGACTGGATGAAGCGTCGTCTCACGCGGTCTGCACGTCCAGCACGAACGCTGGTCCAACTGAGGCGCCAGGTGGAAATGGCATGGCAAGCCGTTCCACAGGACTACATCCAGCATCTCTACGATCGTCTCCATGGGAGAATAGCAGCCTGCATTGCTGCGAAAGGTGGATATACACTGTACTAGTGCCGATATTGTGCATGCTCTGTTGCCTGTGTCTATGTGCCTGTGGTTCTGTCAGTGTGATCATGTGATGTATCTGACCCCAGGAATGTGTCAATAAAGTTTCCCCTTCCTGGGACAATGAATTCACGGTGTTCTTATTTCAATTTCCAGGAGTGTATAACAATATCAGTGCATCTGCCAGCGCCGGTCGAGTGGCCTCCGAAGAGTCCTAAGCGGCATGTCGTGAAACAACGATACAGGCAACTAAAGAGCTGAAGCAAGCTGTTAGGGAGGCATTCGAAAAAATCACACAGCCTATGCCTCAGAAAATTTCACACAGGACCTGACGCTACATTTTGTGGCGCCCACACTGATGTTCTGGATCAATAAACAAGCTGGAACATCGAGTATCAACGTTTGTCACACATCTACTATGACATGCTTGAAATAAATACACTTCATGCCAAAAAAGAGAGGGGGGGGGTGTTTGATAGGACTTTCGGACTAAGCTGTAATATAACAATATCGCATTTTAGAGAGAAATAAGTACAGGAAATGATGCCATATTATCACTATAGGGATAAAGAAGCTATTATCGGATGTTTATGTTTTTATTATATTCTTAAAAGGGCGTGGAACTAATGAAGAAAATTGCTAGCTGCAGATGTCATACTACACGTGAACTAAAACCTTATGTTGACAAATGGACAGAAACGTCCCACAGAATTATTAGTTTTTAAGGCAGGACATGGACAGAAGGTTTGCTTTTGTGACGATCAGAAAGATTTCGGCTCTGTTTTCCTTCGTATTAATGTCATTTTATCCTTATGTGGCTAACCAGCGTCTACCGATAGTTATCGTTTATCATTGTTTCATAATGAGTTTCCCAAAACTGGTCACCTCTCAGGGTCCTAGGGAAACATAAAAATGACCAGTCTTGTGTCTTCATTCTGCTGTTTCTACAATGTATTGTGCTACGCTCGCTGTCAATGTTAAAAACCATTACAGACAGAACGATCCACACTCACCAGATGCCAGAGTCAACAGGTCAGTTTGCCAGCCGCTCGGCACATTGCTACTGCAATTCGTAACAAAAACGAACAAGTGTCGCGACCAAAAGCGGGAAACACGTTCCATTCGTATATTTACGGAATTCCCTTATCTTTCCCTCCCCTTCTCATGCTAGAAATATAGTCAAAACCAGTAGGCGCAAATAAGAAAATGCATTTAGCGCACGTCTTTCGCTCAACCTTAGTGAGATACAGAAAAAATTGAGATGTTCCGCCATAAAAATATTTGACCAAGTATCTATCAAGTCAAGTAAAGAATTTGACATATAACAAAATTGACTTCAGTCACAAACTAAAATCATATCTGCTTGACAGCACCTTCTACGCCATGCAATAATGTGAAATAATACGAAGTGTGTGTGCGTGCGTGTGTATGTGTGTGTTTTTGAGAGAGAGGGAGAGAGAGAGAGAGAGAGAGAGAGAGAGAGAGAGAGAGAACATGGCTAAGCGTAAACTAGATCTCTGTACTGTTCACTACGAGTACTTACTGCACAATGAACCGCAAAGCTGGAGTGTGGCGGACGATGTGGTGTGCTGACGAGCTTCCACAAGCCGCTACCACTGAAGAGCTGTCGTACTGTGGCTGGGTCATTGCTGTGCTATTCGGTTTACTGAAGATAGTGCGTGGACGCTTGCCAGGCCCCTCCGAAGATCACCGATCATCGCACTCCAATGACCCAAGCATAAATACCGATAGGCCACTTTTCAGATACGGAACTTGGGTTTCGTTACTAGATCAAAACGTCTTCTATTCCACGATTTACAAATATGTCTTAGTTTGTGTGGTGTTAACAGTTGGGAAAACGGGATTCTAAATGATTGTATGGTGATCCTGCAACAGATAATATACTCATAGCAACTGGGGACAATGGCGCAGAAGAGCATAGCACCAAACTTCGGCATGAAAGTAACAACGAAGCATCATGATAGGAATTCTACAACTACATCTACGTACATACTCCGAAACCACCGTACGGTGAGTGGCGAAGTGTAATTTTGACCACAGAGAGTAGCTTCCTTTCCTGTTCAATTTGCAAATAATGCGAGGAAAAAACGATTATTTGTATGCCTCCATATGAGGCACAATTTCTCTTATCTCATATTCGGAGTCGTTACACGAAATACACGTTGGCGGCTGTAGAATCGTTCTGCAGTCAGCTTCAAATGTCGGTTCTCTAAATTTTCTCAATAGCAGTCTTCGAGAAGAACATCGCCTTCCCTTCAGGGATTGCCATTTGAGTTTCCGAAGCATTTTCGTAATACCACCACTCGCCTTCCCTCTTACCATTCTTACATGCTCTATCAATTCCATATTGCTTTGCAACGTTATGCAGAGATATTTAATGAACATAACCAATGCTGTTTTCGAACATTACGGGATTGTTTTTCCTACTTATCTGCATTAACTTTCATTTATCTAAATTTAGAGCTAGCTGCCATTAATTCGATATTCGACATCCCACAAACAAACACGACCAACAGAGGACGACAATTCAATGGTCACAGTTTCGAGGAATTATTTCAACTCTTTGGAAGCAGGCACGAAATTCTGGTTTGACACATTACCCTTGGTGCTGTAGGGACTTCACATTGCAATTAATGAAGACATACACTGTTCACCCATGAAAATTATCTGGCGATCAGTTATGGTTGCTAATTATTGTTGCCTACGCCTTTTCCTTCAGTGACTCAGGATCCCTTAACCTTCACCCACCAACTGCATTCTCACATGCACCACTTCATGCCACTTAACCCAATCAGTCACAGTAACAAAAAGATTTTCATACATGCAGATTCATCCGAGAGTGAGTTTGTCTGATTCCGAGACAGTGCACTCTGACCCCCACTCTCCCCACCCTATTCACATTCATCATCGAGAAAACTGACAGACAAGACACATATCAATTGAACGCTTAATATCAGCATATACAGACGATGCAGCGCCTGTAACGCTACACTTCCATCATTTCATTCGCAGGAACCGACAACAGATGCCCCAGAACCACTGCAGGTTTTACAAGGCCTAGTACCGATGGCCATGTAAGTTCACAGGCCTCCACTAATTTTCACACATTCCGGCAGATAAGTGATGCAAATTTCGGCTCTTAGGAGGGGCTCCTACTTTCGTGACGAGAGTATTTGGTCAAAGGGCTGATCATATAAAATGGATCAAACATTCTGCCGAATGCTTTGTGGTATCCCAGGAAAGTATGTACAAGTGACTGCGAATGGTGTCACACAGAGTTCATCTCTACTCTCTACTTGCTCCACTCTGTGTCGCAACGAGAAAAGGGACAGCTGTGTTCCACTTCACCTCCCCCAAAATTCCTCAGCGAAGTAACAAGCAACGTGAGGAACGCATGCATCCATTCACGCCATCACTTCGTTGTACCCCGACCTGCAACTTTGTAAAAGAGTTGTGAGAGGGGAGGGGGGGGGGGGGCTGATGTTGCGACTGGCGACTGCGGTAAATATCGAATCGACACCTGTGTGTGTGTGTGTGTGTGGGTGTGGGTGTGGGTGTGTGTGTGTGGGTGTGTGTGTGTGGGGGGGGGGGGGGGGGATAGTGGTTCGTAAACCTTCGCTTAAGGCAAGATAAAGTCACATAACCTTTTCTACTCAATCCTGTCTCTCAACTCCAACTTGGCGAACCCTGGAAACCTGAGCAACCCAGTGGAAGGTTGGGTACCCAATCCTACTGAGAAACACAGTCAAGACAGAGAAATTGTCCTCCAACGCCCGTACCTTGGAAAAAAATGTTGTGAATAGCTTAACAGAGAAAGCCAGACTGCTTACTGAAGAGGAAATCAGCTAAGGAATAAGAATACGTATAGGACTTAAATTTGGAACGTGGAATATGCGTACCGTGCTGCAACCAGGAGCAATGAAAAGTACAGCCGAATCAGTGTTGAATTATGGACTGAAATTAGTCCCCCCCCCCCCCCCCCCCCAAGAGAGCAGATGGAAGGGTAAAGGAGTGATGAGGAACCAAAATTTTACATTATGTTACTCTGGGAGAGATGATAGACAAGAAGATCATGGTTTGGCTTAATTGTAGCGAAAAATACGCGCAAATTTGTCCTTGCCTTTTACGTCATATAATGACAGAATATGCACCCTCAGAATAAACGAAAGATTCCATAACACGACTTTTGTAAACGTGACCAAAAGGGACAGATGAGGCTCTGGTGGATGGCTTTTACAATCAACTGCACGAAGTCTGCAAAAGGATACCTTCACATGATCCATTAACAGTCCTGGGAGAATTACAATGCAAAGCTTGGAAAAGAATCTTTCCACACTCTTTTTAGGAAGGAAAGCTTGCATGAGGAAACAAGTACTAATGGGCTGAGACTTGCCAGTATGCGGTTGCCAATGATTTTAAAGTAGTAACCACATGTTTCCCAAGAAAAAATATTCACAAGAGGACCTGGAAAATTCCAAGAAGAAATTATGCAAATGAAATTGACAGTATGTTTGTACCAAAAAATGGTCAAGTGACAGTGGAAATATACGCACATTTCGGGGAGCAAACTCAGATTAGGACTACTATCTTGTAGCTGCACAGGATTGCTATGGCATATAAAAGGAAAACTAAGGGATATATTGGAAGATGAAGATACAGATCTTGAATATCAGAATAAACGGAAACAGAGACTAGAGCTGGTGCAGCACAGTAATGACACGGGTAGAAATGGGAATGTGTTAAGAATAATATCATAACTGTGGCAATGGACGTAATAGGGAAATCCAGAAGACCTAGAAAAGAGGAGTGTTATTATGATGAATATAGACAGGTGGTGCATCAGAAGAAAAAAGTAAGACTAAAATGTCTCCAATGAAATAAGAGAATCAAGCAGGCTATGCATAGTGAAAAGAGGATAGATGCGGCAAGGGTATGCAGAAGAAAGAAAAGAGAAACTTTAAATAGAAAGATATAACACATGAAATATCGTGATAATACTAATGAAAATACAAAGTTTTGTAAGAAGTTAAAGGAAGGAACAAGGGGTTCAGACGTAAATAACAGGCTGCAAGGATAAAGATGGAAACCTGCTGATAGAAAAGGGGAAAGTAATGAACAGATGAAGAGGATATTGTAAAGAAATGCTGGAGAGTGATCGCACTGATGGGGAGCAACGGAAATACATACAGTAGAACCAAAAATAGAAGAATCTACCTTTGCAGAAGAATAGAAGGTGGTGAATTGTCAAAAAAATCACGTACTCCAAGAAATGACGGAATAGTTGCCGACCTGTTAAAGAGAGGAGGCATTACTTTACACATATGGATACAGAAACTTATCAGTTTAATCTGGAATAAAGATAGAGTTCCAGAAGAATAGACTATAGGTGTAATCCAGCCCACGACAAAGCATGTTGCTCTAACTACAGAGGGATCACTCTGCTGAATGTGGCATACAAGATGTTATCCATAATCTTACACAATACACTAGCACCACGCGTATAAGACATATTGGGTGGTTATCAGTGTGGCCTTAGGCGTAATATGTATATCAACTGTGGACCAAATATCCGTACTAAGAAAAATACAGAAAAAGCATGTGAATATAATATACGTAGAACTCAACAATAGCTACTTAGTCGTCCAGAACATGTCGTCGATAGTCTGAATAGGGAAGAGATGTTAGAAGACACAAACCTGCTTTGTGTACCACCCAAATATACACGTCTGGCCATTAAAACTGCTACACCAAGAAGAAATGCAGATGATAAACAGGTATTCATTGAACAAATATATTATACTAGAACTGACATCTGATTACAATTTGGGTGCATAGATCCTGAGAAATCAGTACCCAGAACAACCACCTCTGGCCGTAATAACGGCCTTGATACGCCTGGGTATTGAGTCAAACAGAGCTTGGATGGCGTGTACAGGTACAGCTGCCCATGCAGCTTCAACACGACACCACAGTTCATCAAGAGAAGTGACTGGCGTATTGTGACGAGCCAGTTGCTTGGCCACCATTGACCAGACGTTTTCAATTGGTGAGAGATCTGAAGAATGTGCTGGCCATGGCAGCGGTAGGAAGGCCCGTTCAGGATCTGCAACATGCGGTCGTGCATTATCTTGCTGAAATATAGGGTTTCGTAGGGATCGAATGAAGGGTAGAGCCACGGGTCGTAACACATCTGAAATGTAACGTCCACTGTTCAAAGTGCCGTCAATGCGAACAAGAGGTGAGCGAGACGTGTAACCAATGGCACCCCCTACCATCACGCCGGGTCATACGCCAGTATGGCGATGACGAATACACGTTTCCAATGTGCGTTCACCGCGATGTCGCCAAACATGGATACGACCATCATGATGCTGTGAACAGAACCTGGATTCATCCGAAAAAATGACGTTTTGCCATTCGTGCACCCAGGTTCGTCATTGAGTACACTATCGCAGGCGCTCCTGTCTGTGATGCAGCGTCAAGGGTAACCGCAGCCATGGTCTCCGAGCTGATAGTCCATGCTGCCGTAAACGTCGTCGAACTGTTCGTGCAGATGGTTGTTGTCCTGCAAACGTCCCCATCTGTTGACTCAAAGATCGAGACGTGGCTGCACGATCCGTTACAGCCATGGGGATAAGATGCCTGTTATCTCAACTGCTAGTGATACAAGGCCGTTGGGATCCAGCACGGCGTTACGTATTACCCTCCTGAACCCACCGATTCCATATTCTGCTAATAGTCATTGGATCTCGACAAACGCGAGCAGCAATGTCGTGATACGATAAACCGCAATCGCCATAGGCTACAATCCGACCTTTATCAAAGGCGGAAACGTGATGGTACACATTTCTGCTCCTTACACGAGGCATCACAACAACGTTTCACCAGGCAACTCCGGTGAACCGCTGTTTGTGTATGTGAAATCGGTTGGAAACTTTCCTCATGTCAGCACGTTGTAGGTGTCGCCACTGGCGCCAACCTTGTGTGAATGCTCTGAAAAGCTAATCATTTGCATATCACAGCATCTTCTTCCTGTCGGTTAAATTTCGCGTCTGTAGCACGTCATTTTCGTGGTGTAGCAATTTTAATGGCCAATAGAGTATTTTGATCATTAAGGCAACCTTGGCAGGTTCCAGGCAATAGAGAAAGTGAATTGGGATTAATCGACTGTTTCGGTATCAATAAAGGAATTAGACAAGATGATGCTCTTCCCATAATGCTTTTTAATTTGACCTTAGAAGCAAATACACGAAAACTATTAGTATCTGGACACATGGGTATAACGACTGCACAGTTGGCTGCATATGCTGATGATACTGCAGTTATTAGTATACAAAGTATGCTGTTGGAGAAAGTAATTGTGAAACTGAAAGAAGAAGCACAACATAGGACTGGAAACTAACGAATCGAAAACTAAATAAATAAATACCATAGAACAGGGAAAAATAACCTGAATAACTACTCCGCAGCAAGTTTTAATTTTCACTATGTAGAGGCTTTTGACTACCTAGTATTGTATTAACAAAGTAAATTCTATGTCCACTAAATAAAACCCCGCATTTTAAAAAGCTAATGTCATCTCTAATGGTAAACCAACAGCTCAAAGTGACTTTATGTGATGATGTGATTAGGGTAGCCGTTACATATGGATGTGAAGCAAGAGCGATAACCAACACTGATGAACGACGTCTCAGAATATGCATTTGAACGAAATATACTACGGAACATTCCTGGAAGGATTCGAAACAATTATGTTACCTGAAGAGCAAGGACTAATTATGAGTTGGAACGTCTTACACAATGCACTCAAATCGTAAGGCTAATTAAAAGTAAAAGAATGGCCTGACTAGGGTTTGTGCTAAGGATGGACGACATAAGAACTGCAAAGAAGGTCTTCCATTTGAAACTGACAGGAAGAAGGTTTAAAGAAAAACCATATCAATGATGGCTGAACGACATTGAAGAAAACATCAAAGCCTAGGAATCAGAGGATGGAGAAGGAAAGTGAACGAAAGGGCAGAATAGAAGGAAATTGTTAAAAAGGCGGAGACTCATGTAGAATGTGAAGCCACAAGAAGAAGCTACCCAGTGTGACTGGGAACATTTTATCAATGACTCATCTTTGATACCTGGAAGATATAACTGTCTTTGTTTCCTTGTTGTTTGGTATAGTTCTTGTGTATATTGAGAGTATATGGGATATTATTCGTTTTCATTTAGTGAGATCGTACTTAATGCAAACAAAGTTGTATTACACTTTAATTGCCCTGTACGCATTTAATACAGGGGACAGGTGGAAACTATCCCATAAGGCTAATTCAAAATGGTTCTCACATCACTTCAAAACATTCCACAATACATTTCAAATGGCGGCATTTACACAGGCTATCGACAGACGGTAGTGTTACATTAAGGTTTATCGGGAATAAAGTTTTGAAGGTGCATGTACATGTTGTTTACGCAGTACGAACTCTCGTACATAGGTGATGACCCCAGAGCTAAAGTGGCGTTGCAGTGGATACATTATTAATCCATAACTCATTTCATTACCTATTGGCATGTCGTCCTTCTGCATTACCACTGTCACGGAATGTGGTACCTCACACCAATAACAACCACGATATCACAGTATCACCTGCATCAGTTTGCTGTTGTATTCAGTGTATTTGTCACACGGCATTGTTTGGCTCAACCAGAAATGTGTGACATTAAACCAAATGTGAAGATATTTCCGATTCAATAACCTGCACTGGTGCCGCTCGCATGGACTACAGAGTTCTCGCTCAATAGCTCTTGTAGCCCACCCACATTGCGATTACAAATTCGGGCGCCACCGTTTGTACCCGAACAGCCGGATATTTGGTTTTCTATAATGGAGAACCTTTTCATATATATGATGAATTTGAACAATTTATGTTAGTGATCTGCAACCTTGATAAATGTGCTTCTTTGGTGGCGTTGGACAATATTTTACACCCCAATCCACAGCAAGACTATAGCACTCTCACAATGGTATTCTCTGTCGCTGCAAGAAACCAACAGATCAGCGACTAATACAGCTTCTTTATCATGAGCCACATGGCAACAGATCGCCTTCCAACTTTCAGAGACACTTACGAGCTATGATTGACTCAAGCATTCTTTCACATACTGTGCTATTACACGTTTGGTAGCAACAGGCACCTGTGCACGTATGTTTAACTTAACTGTGCACGAAAGTCGGCCATTGTGCTAGTTGCCGCAAGTGGCCGATAGAGCAGATCCTTTCTCAACTCACATGCTACCGTGGCAGCTGCCGCAACCACTGTTGTTCATGAAGAGTTCCAAGTGTTACCACATCCATCCACAGTGGCGCTGCTGAGCTGTGCAGCCACGACCGATTGAGGACCACCAAGCATCCCGATGATCTCCGATCTCTCTGCACTGCCACCGAGAAGCTGACAAAAAGCTGCAGATGTTGCAACAGCAGAACACAGTGGCACATGGCTCAGTCCCCAAACTAAATATGCACCACAACTCATAGATCACAAACCTTACCAGACAGGATTTTGCTGGTTCCACAGGCGTTTCTGTGTTCAAGCTATGAAGTTGAAAGCACCGTACTCTCACCCAGATGCCTCCCACGATCTGTTTTAAGCGCGACAGATAGTGGTAACTATAAGCAATGCCTACCCCCCCACAGGCTGGTGTTGAGAAACATGAGCGACGTACATCTGAGGATGATGCTACAACATGCGAGTTGACTTCTGTAGCAATGATCAGATACGTATCATTGCAAAGACTATTCATTTCTGATCATTCTACAGGGCTGACAGTTGTAGTCGACACTGGGTTGGATGTCAGTGCATTGCCTGTTAGCGCCTTCTTTGATGCCAAATGCACTAACACAGCTCCCTTAAAACTGGTAAACGGTTCTGCCATACAAATGCATGGATTAAAAATAATGATGTTTGATATTGGACTCTCTACCAAGTGCAGATGGACCTTTCTGTTTGCTGATAGTGCTCAACCTATTCTAAGCGCCAATTTCCTTACGAAAAACACGATGATCGATAGATGCAGAACACACACGTCTTCATACCATCAATGGGCGCATTACTCTTGGAGTTAAGTTACAGCTGACATCTTTAATCTACTGTAGGGTGGACAACCTCAGAAAGCCTAACATGGAGCACAACAGGAGCTAGTGGGAGCACTATCACAGCGACCTAGAATCGGCTACTATAACTTGGAGGAGAAGACTGAAGTGGGTACGTGTGAATCAAAAGAATTACATAGAGAGAACAAGGGGTTGGTATTTTGGAAGTGAAGTCCAGCCTGCAGGCTCTCCAAAAATGGCAGAACAGCTCACAGTACAGCAACAGCGAGACGCTTCTTCACCCTCTACTACAGCCTCCAAGTGACTGTGACACACAATGGATAGGGGCATGTTCAAACACAAAATGGTACACCACATCCAGAAAATGCCAGGTCCGCTAATTTCCTCACGTGTTTGCTGAATAACGCCTGATCGCCTACACAATATCAAGGCCATCTTAGATGAAATGTTAAAAAGAGAAGTCATGTAGCCATCCAACAGCCCATGGTCCTCTCCTCCACACCTCGTGCATAAGAAATATGGATCATGGTGACCATGTGGTGACTATTAGGCACTGAGCGCCAGAACCATTCCGGACTGACATCCCATGCCACACATTCAGGATTTCGCAAATCAAAAAGCGTTTATTGTGTTAGATTGTTGTAAAGCATACAATCAGATGCCTAAGGCGAAGCAGGTCATACCAAGACTGCAGTGACTACCGAATTCAGACTATTTGAAGTTTTTGTTATTATGCCATTTGGGATCAAAAGTTTTGCCCAGACTTGGCAGCGTTTTCTGGACGGTGTATTGAGGGGACTACGGTCGCAGGTTCGAATCCCGCCTCGGACATGGATGTGTGTGATGTCCTTAGGTTAGTTAGGTTTAAGTAGTTCTAAGTTCTAGGGGACTGATGACCTGAGATGTTAAGTCCCATAGTGCTCAGAGCCATTTGAACCATTTTTTGAGGGGACTACCTTACTAATTTACTTGTGTTGATGACAATTTGGTATTTTCAGAAAACGACTAGGAATATGAGAAACATTTGAATGAAGTGCGAAGCAAGCTAAGTACCCGCTGAATGAAGATAAATCCATGTTCAGTGAACAAGTGGTAACTTTCTTTGGCTGCAGAGTATCGGCTCAAGGCAGCTCTCCTCTACAGGAAAAGTTGGAGATTTTACATTCCCTTCCTCAGCCTCAGAAGCACAAAGAACTCAGGAGGTTTCACAGAATGGTAAACTTTTACCGCTGCCATCTTCCCAGAACCACTGCTATTTAGACACCTCTAGCCAACGAATTAGCTAGACACAACAAAAGTGTGCAAATGATTCCCTCTGTGGACGCTGAAGATGAATTCTGCCTTTAACAAGCTGCGAAATAGCCTAGCTGATGCGGTGGCCCTCGCACATTCTTTCCGTGGAGCACATCGGCTGTAGCGGATGACAGCCGGTTCGCTAGTGGCGCGGCACTGCTACAAAAAGTGAGTGCAACCTGGCAGCATTTGAGTTACAGCCTGCCAAAACTCACCGAAGTGCTTACAACAGGGAACTCCTCGCAATGTATAAGAGTATCAAACACTTCGCCCCTTCATACAGACCAGACCCGTCATTGTTTTCTCTGATCATGAACCAATCATGGTGGATTTTCATAAACTCAGTGACAAGCGCTCCCCTCGTAAATTTCGTCATGCTGAGTACATATTCCAGTCCACTTCAGACATGTGTCACATCTATGGAGATAACAGTATCATGGCAAACTATTTCTCACACCAGAATGAGATTTTCACTCTGCAGCGGATTGTGCGCTGTTATGAAACTTTCCTGGTAGATTAAAACTGTGTGCCGGACCGAGACTCGAACTCGGGACCTTTGCCTTTCGCGGGCAAGGGCTCTACTTCCGCCAAAACCTCGTCTCCTACTTTCCAAACTTCACAGAAGCTCTTCTGCGAACCATGCAGAACTAGCACTCGTGGAAGTAAAGCTGTGAGGACGGGGCGTGAGTCGTGCTTGGGTAGCTCAGATGGTAGAGCATTTGCCGGCGAAAGGCAAAGGTCCCGAGTCCGAGTCTCGGTCTGGCACACAGTTTTAATCTACCAGGAAAGTTTCATAGCAGCGCACACTCCGCTTCTGGGAAAGTTTTATTTCTCACACATTAGCAAACTAACCCCAGTGACGAACTATACAGAACTTGCGAATGCCCAGCTTTTCTGATCGCAACTGCAGAGGTTGTTAACTGACTCATCAACTGGCCTGCATTTACAGCTACTGGAAGCACCGTGCTGGACAGCAGAAAAATGGTGTGTGATGTCTCCACTACTAGACATTCACCACACATTACACCAAGTTCTAGTAAGTGGTTTTCGACTGCATCGACAACCCAATAAATCCTGGGACCAGTGCAATGGTGAAGCTAGTGACAAACAGTTCTGTGTAGGCTTTGATCAAGAAAGATTCAGAGGCTTGGGCACAAACTTGTATTCACAGTAATGTGGAACATCATGTGCACGCTCCAGTAACGAATTACCACCATCTAAGGTGCTATTCAGACATGTTCACACCGATTTAGTTAGGCCCCTTCCCTCTCCCACGGGCTATGGATGCTTATTTACGGCTGTGAACCGTTAGACCCGATCAAAAACGTTTCTGCGAAGATAGCGGCAGAGGCATTCATTGAAACCTGGTTGGCGTGCTTTGGGTGCTTTTTTTTTTCATTACAACCGACCAGGGACACCAATTCGAATCATCACTTTTCCAGGAATTTTCGAGATTGTGCGGCTTTCAGTACAATCGAACCACAAGCTGCCACACAGCAAGCAATGCCATGGTGGAAAGATGGCACCACATTTTAAAGGCCGCACTGATGTGCCAAGAAGATTCCTGGATGCATACATTGCCACCAGAGCTGTTAGGCCTACGTACCACGCCAGAAGACCGACCTTAGTTGCTCGTCAGCGGAGTTGGTATTTGTCCTGGTGGAATTTTTAGCACCTCCTGGTCAGGCACAGTTAATCAGCATGATGTGACATCTCTGGAAACACGTTGCAAAACTTTAGGTTACACCAGCATCACAGCATGATACTCACCCAGTTTTCATGCACAAGTCTCTCGAAAACTGTTCCCATGTCATGCTCCACATGGACCTTATACGTTCTCCTATACAGCCTCAAAAACCCCAGCCTGTACTCTGTTTTACGACATGACACACACATGATGAAGATTCTTCTCCAGGGAAAATCAACGAAGGTTTCTATCAAGTGGGTCGAACATGAACTGTGTTCCATGTACTTCTATAAAACTATGTTTTCGTATATGTTGTAGGTTCACATTCGCTGATGATTCATAAGTGCTTTTGTATCGGTAGTATCGGTTATACTAATAAAGTCATCTTTTCCTGTACAATATCCATATATGCACTGCTTATGAAATATGAGTACTCTGACAGTGTGTTTGTATATGTACATTTTCGCTAGGAAATAAATGTTCTGAAATGTTGTTTCACTTCTCAGCACTGTACCAAACAAAACTGATTAACAACAGTTGTTATGAAGTTTGCTATGGCCATTAATAAAATTTATCGTCGTTATTTCCTCACTTCAGATACTAAACTCAGACATCATGGAAGTAAATCATAGCCTCACTGTCACTCTTGGGTAATGGGCTAAGCAAACTGAAATGACATGACCTGATGGACAGTTTTAATACACCCTGATGTGATGGTGTCAGTACATGACGGCCAGTGTGAATTGGCCTTTAAGTGAAAAAGTCAGCTCTAATGAAGAAGAAAAATATAGTTGTTTATGGTGTAATTAGCTATGTACGGAAGAAAATAATGGATAAGGTAAACAGGCTCTGTTTATTCCCTTGTAAATACTGTCTGTTGTGTTTGTGTGTACATATTTTCGCTATGAAACAAATATCGATGTTTTGAAATGTTGTTTCACTTCTCAGCAGTTCACCACACAAAATTGATCAAGAACATACGTTATAACTTTATTTTGGCCATTAATAACTTTATCATTGTTAATTCCTCAGTGCCAATACTATACTTCGACTTTTTACATTACTTTTAAGCTCGCCTTCACCGTTCAGTACTAGGTTTAAGTGAATTGATTTGACGTGACTTGACGTGAAGTGACATCCAGTGTGAATACACCTTGATGTGATGTAAATTGATGTGACAGTTCGAGGATGTGTAATCATCCAATAAGGCACTTTTCACACTAGTCAATTTAAGTTGACCAATTTTAGTTGATCAGCAAAAATTGAATGAAAAACCTAACGAGAACCTTTTGTTTCAAGACAGCTGATCATCTTTTTATTGGTCCACAGTTCGTGGTCTAGTGGCTAGCGTTGCTGCCTCTGGATCACGAGATCCCAGGTTAGATTCCCAGCCAGGTTGGGGATTTTCTCTGCTCGGTGACTGGGTGTTTGTGTTGTCGTCATCATTTCATCATCATCATCATTCGTGACAGTGGCTACATTGAATTGTACAAAATTGGATGTGTAAAAATTGGGACTTTGTAAGTGCACTGATGAACATGCAGTTGAGCACACCCACAAACCAAACATCAACTTTTTAGTGGACCGAGAAATGTTAACAGTCAGACTTTATCGTTCAAGTGATGAGTCATCTTTGAGATGAACCAGGTATTGGACACGTGTGAAACCTCCAGATCGCCCAATTGGCCTACCAGTTTGCTTTCAACTCGTTTTGAATTCCAGGGTCGTACTGTGTGGTGTTTTGGGTGCTGTAATTTCAAATATCTCACAAAATGAGTGTCAAGTGGTCCAAAAGCGTGATGTTCAAATTTTTAGAACTATACAATAAGCACAGTTGTCTTTGGAACCATCGGTTGGATCATTATAAAAATAAAGAAGCATGGGCAAATGCTCTGACATGTATAATAAAAGAACATTTATGGTTTAACCATTTCTGACATAAAAAGCAAAATCAAGGCACTCAGAACTATGCATATAAATCTTTTTAAAAAAAGCGGAATGGGAATGGATAAAATGTATGTGCCCAAAATTTTTGGTATTAAAGACCAGATACATTTCTGAATGGTTTTACAAATATAAGAGATACGCCATCAAATCTAGTAAGTACTCTCTTTATTTTTTCAGGCAACTTGAAATTAACTTGTAATAATAATTATTTACCATCATCCATCATATCCAATTGCCATGCTACAGCACCTTCTCCCAAAAAATATTCTGTGTGTTCATCACACACAGTAGACGCTGATCTGGTGTTCTTATGACTCCCTAACTTAACTTTCAAAGTAACAAAACCATTCAGTTGAGTGTTTCGTGTTCTCCAAGAACCTGGTATAACGGCAGCACCATTTGGTCGTCTAGTCGTACCTACGTCTAAATTGCGAGAACAATAGCTTGTGTTTATTAATGCCATAAAAAAACGCTCTATGTACATTTGTAACTAAAATACTCTGATTCACTATGAGAGGCATTTCATATAATGACATGCTTTCCGTGTATAGCACCACAACAGTTGAGAAAATTCCATTGGAAGTAGTAGTCCTTTTTAGCTATCTTCTCTTCCTCTTCAGCTTGTGGCAACTATAACAAAAAAATTACCTTCTTTGCACAAATTTGAAACACTGAAATTACTTTTACGAAACAGCGGCTTCTTGTCAATAGTTCAACATAAAGATATTAGGTACCTACGAGATTGTAAAAACTGTTAACATTTTCATAACGTGCGATTTGTTGTACACTTTTTCACAAAAACATTTTTTTATGTTACAACAATACAACTTTCAATCATCTAGTATCCGAGCTAATTTTCTTTTATTTTTCAGAATTTCCTGCATGATGTAGGACCCAAAAGCGCATTGCACGAAAAAACACAAAAAGCCCAGAGGAACGTCTGTGCTTTTGCATCTATTACTACCACAAATACTAACAGCCAGGAAGAAATAGGGGAAAACATCGCAGCACCAAGAAGGACTTAAGCAACACAAATAAAAGTTGGTAGATGTGTTTCTACATATGAAAGACGATGACTAACGAAATTTCGCTTCAGTTGCATAAGAGTGTCGCTAGTAGCGCCACTGTGAGGATGCAAATCAGATTCGCTTTAAATTCATAGTGTAACTGTCGTGAGTGTTAACTAACCTTGAGATTGGACGTGGTGTGTTGATGTTAGTCAAGAGCACCTTCAAGGCGTAATAGGGCTATGGGAAAAGCTGGATGCTCCTTCTACGATATTGCAGAAAGATGTGGCAGGTATTTAGCCACCGTACACGACCTCTGGCAGGGGTGGTCATGAGAGCATATGGTCACAAGGCACTACCAAGAGGGAAGGCCATTGTGTCCAGTGTATGGCTTTGGCACATTGTACTGCATCTGTAGCAGCAAGCTGCCTAGCAGTTGGCACCAAAGTGACACAACGAACTGTTTGCAAATGGATAGTTACGAGCCAGATGCCCTGTAGCGTGCATTCCATTAACCGAAACCACCGCCATTTGCGACTTCAGTGGCATCTAGTGAGAGCTCGTTAGAGGGCAGGATGGAGGTCTGTCGTATTTTCTGATGATAGCTGGTTCTACCTTGGTGCCATGATGGCTGTGTCGGTTAGAAGGAGGTGAACCAACCTGTCTGCATGCTAGGCACACTGCACCTACACAGGGTTGTGATTTCGTATGACAGAAGGAGCACTCTCGTTGTTATCCCAAGCACCACGACTGCAAATTCGTATGTGAGTCTGTTGATTCGACCTCCTGTGCTGCTCTTTATGAACAACATTGAAGATGCATGGTGAAAAACCCCCCCAGATACGGTAAAATTAAAATTTATTAAAAACATAAAAATGGAACAGCGATCGACCATAAGCGTCGGCAAAGTCATAAATTATGAATGCGCGGTAAGGCGCAGACAAATGAAAAACCAAATCAATATTCATTTTTCTTTGTACATGATTTTTGTTTCTCACTCTCTCCTATGTAGAAGTTCTGTTAAGACGTGCTGCTCAGAGTATGACGGGCTACAAGTGTTTTGTATCATATATGTTTCGAAATAAGAGAAGACTTGATATCAGTACTAAGTTTTTTATTGGAGTGAAGTGAAACCAAGTAAGGTGGATTTTCTTATTTTTGACATGCACTGGTGTCCTTGAAGTCGGTTGCCTGCATCTACAATTGAAATGTAAGAGAGGAAGTCGAATTGGTCTAAATTCGTACAAGCAGAACATCTCTAATAACGCAATTGTAATATACTTTAAATTAATTTTTTCCATTTTTTATTATTATAACACAACTGGCGACCTGAGTAACACGATTTCAAGGCACCAGTTGTAAGTAGGGTTTGGTAACTATTGTTATAGCAAGAAATTTCTATGACATTGTTGTTTGTCATAAAAACTAATTGTCTGTATTTTCTGTTTACATGAATCACGACAGGGAGCAAGTAAAGCGAAAAGGCCAAAATTGAGGAGAACATTTTGGAAAGCAATAAGAACTGGACCCAGGTCACGTAAAATTTTCCATGGTAAGCTGTTTTGTTCGGCGCAGCAAAGGTAGGACGGCTACGCAAGTCGCTAACATGGTTATACTTGGTAGTGCCTCTTTTGATGTAGATAGAAATCTTTTCCTCATTATTTTCTTCCTTGAATTTTATGGTGGAAAATTTACAGGAATTTTTAAGTGTGATACGCATGATCAGTAAAACATAAGGAACTGCGACATAGTTCAAAATTGTTTCAAATGGCTCTGAGGACTATGTGACTTAACATCTGAGGTCATCGGTCCCCTAGAACTTAGAACTACTTAAACCTAACTAACCTAAGGACATCACACACATCCATGCCCGAGGCAGGATTCGAACCTGCGACTGTAGCGGTCGCGCGGTTCCAGACTGAAGCGCCTAGAACCGCTCGTCCACACCGGCTGGCTGCGATATAGTAATTTGCATATCATGATAGACGTAAAACAGGCATTAAGATCACGTAAATTACAATTATCAAGTGTAATAATTATAATATGAAATTTTAACGTTTTTTGTGAAATTGTTATTTTTGAATATTCATACAACATGGCCGAAAAATATATGTATATTGTTGATAACAATAGCGAAAACGCAATCAACCAAGATGGCGTAGAGTTGTGCGCTGGTACACTTGAAGTTCACAGGCCATGCATATCTACTGCAGAAAGTTTAAGTAGATCAGAGATGAGTGTCGTAGGTGCGACAAATGATAGCGCTGCTCCACAGCGGAATAACCTTGACAACACAATGTTTACAGTTGACAAGACGCTGTACGCATCTCCCAGAGCGACGTACCGCTTATGAACGAAACATCGGAGAGCGATTCCAATATGAATCTTGACAACACGTTACAAAGCCCACTTGTTCACAACACAAACATTAACTTGGAAGGTACTGTGGACAGCAACCGCAGTAGTACAACTGAAGCACTGCTATGGGAGTTATTATCTAACAAAAACACGAAATTACGTAGTATTGACACAAATTTCAGTGATATGAAACATGATATAAGTACCAAATTTGATAATTTGACACAGAATCTGAACACTGTCACACAATATCTAAATATAATAAAAAAGAACAGAAACAAGTATTCAAGGATTATATGAAAAAACAGGTATGTAAAGCATGAAGTACTTTCTGAAGTTAACAGTAACATTATGGAGTTAAAACAGAAGGCAGATTCTTTTAACGACCACCATGATCGAGTAGAGCAACAGATAAAGAAAATCACAGACCCAAACACAAATTTTGAAGCCACACAAAAACAGTGATATTTGCAGATATTCGAGAAAGATAAGTCTATAATGGTCATAACTTCTTCATATTTCACACTAAGCTACATGTGAATTGAAGTAAACAGTACTGGCATGTGAAGAAACAACTTGATACTATGTGAATGACTAGTCAGTACACATTATTTCCATGAAATAAAATTTCCTTAGCAACAAGTCCATGACTGTATGAGTAACATTTCCTCATAAATCCTTGAACAAGTAGATGAGTATTTCCTTTCTTCCCTCCCAAGCAAAGGAGGCAGCACCAAGTGTAATTAGTTCAGCAGTGTTTAAGTCCTAATTCGAATGTTTTTCTCCCTCATCTACCAAAGGAAGAAATGAGCTCCTATAAGTGACAAAAGCCTATCTATAAAATGAAGTATAAATGTATCATATGCTTATATTGTATCATCATAATGTGGTATGTAATTAATTTGTATTTGTGGTGTGAATGAAGTTAAGTTAAAACTAACAAACAACTGTAGTAACATAACACACTTAATGAAAAACTTATGACGTTTTAAAACTTAAGAAATTTATGCTCATAGTATAAGTGATGGATGGAATATCAGCCTTAGATATAAGCTATCATATTTGTATATTGTTGTAACTCAGTACTTGCATGAGTTTTCATTGGAAACCAAACTCCATGTGAAGGAAAGAACTTTAAACACAAGTAATTTATACAAAGTTTTGGATGGCTATATGTGTCTTTCAACAAGTAGACGGTCAAATGTGATGGCATTAACATAAGCTCACAATGAAATAATTACTGGGTATTGTGCCTCACAATGCTTGATACATTAATAAGTGAACTATAGTTGTTCGAGCCAGTACTTACCTCGCTGATGGATGCTGTTGGCCAGGGTTCTCTCGGCTGAAAATGCGAGTACGGCGGGCAATAATGACATAAGGCCGTAAAAATGGAGACCTTCTGTCACAGCGCCCGAAATTGAACATAAAGGCCCACCCACTGCACCCAGAATGAACGCAAACACCACAGGAATTCCTCAGTATGTGATACTCAGGTGAAAGTGTGACACTCAATGTGAAATTAACACTAAGAAAACGAGTACACGCACATGCGATGGTCATAGCTACATGTTGACCATTAGCAACAAGGGTTTAGCCACCAAACCTGTCAGTGCGCAAGCGTGAGACCCAGCAGCAAGGCAGAAGCAAACTGAACATTATTGTCAGTGCGCTATATTCAAATATGTAATGGACTATCATATTATGTATATAATCTTTTAATTTCTTATAGAGCTCTAACATACATAGGATAAGCTGACATGTCCATTCCCTTAAATATAAGAGAAGCCAACAAATAAAGTGCACCCCTATCAGCAAATATAAATATACATTATGAACATACAAAAACACTGTATGTCTCCTTACCATGTCAACGTGCAGTGTGGGGGCAATTGTGTAGGTACATGGTAAAAAACCCCTGGATATGGTAAAGTTAAAATTTATTAGAAACAAAAAAATGAAACAGCCATTGACCATAAGTGTCGGCAAAGACATTAATTAAAAAATGAAAAAGAATCATCATCCATTTTTCTTTGTACATGATTTTGTTTCTCACTCTCTCATATGTGGAAGTTCTGTTAAGATATGCTGCTCGGAGTATGACAGGCTATAAGTGATTTGTATCACATATGTTTCAAAATAAGACAAGACTTGATATCAGTATTAAGTATTTTTATTGAAGTGAGGAACCACTTATTAACATACCAGGGATTTCACATTTGCAATGGCTTATCTCGTGCTTTAGTTAACCTGTGATCTTACAATGTTTATCAGTTAAATATATTATCTAGAGAAATGTATTCTAGAAATTTCTTTATTCTACATTAATTATGTTTTGGTGTTGTGATTTGTCCCCAACAGTGTATTATTGCGCCTTGTTTCAATGGCAAATGTTCCATAATGACTTGGGCATTTTTCCATTCAGTGTTCTTCCACAAGCAAAGTCAGTTATCTAAAAGTGAAAAAGATTTATGTTTTACAATAACAGAAAAGAGTTGACACCCACATTGTACCTAAACAAGAACATAAGATGATGAGGCAATTTTCATTAAATAACACTGTAAAGTGGAAAATTCAGCTCTAACGAAGGAGAAAAATACAATTGTTTATTTCATTACTAGTTACGTAAGGAAAAAGCATAATGGATCAGCTAAACATGCTCTGTTTATTTCCTTATAAATATTGCCTGATGTTTTTGTATGTATATATTATCGCTAGCAAATGAACGTAATGTTTTGAAACGTTGTTTCACTTCTCAGCCCTTTGCCACTCTAAATTGATCAAGAACATACAATGTTACAAAGTTTGTTTTTGCCATTATTTTTTTCCATCAGTGTATGTGTCGAAAACACAGAATCTGCCAATCAGTCTACATTAAAATAATCAAAACCGACATATGTGTATGTGCTCCTCCGGATCGCAAATGGAAAATGGTCCACGACATAAGTGCAGCGATTGATGAACTTGGCAAAGTAGAGCAATATAATAATAAAATGAATTTGATATATTTATTAAATGTGTTGTCTGATATCTCTTTACAATCCTATCATCTCTCAAGAAGAAATTCAAACTGTATTAAGATAAAAGCGATTAGATCTCATAACGAAACAGTCACAGTATACAGCCCCATCACTAGTATTTTCACCTTTTCCACGTGTTACTCCTTGACCAGCGAGCTCAAATAGCATAGATGGAGAATAATGGTCATTCTCAATTGCAGCTGATTTCAACTACAAACAACAATGTGAAGTAGATTTGAAGCAGCCATCGGATATACTTGAGAAAGCTGTAAATAGATTCTAGAGTAAAAAATAAAATAAAATGTTGTAAAGCATCTTAACTTTGATACTTTTGTTAAAATGTATTGTACTTAGACTGAGGTGACAAAATTCATTGGATAGCTCCTAATATCATGTCGGACCTCCTTTTGCGCAGCATGGTGCAACAACTCGACATGCGATGGAATTAACCAGTCGTTCGAAGTCCCCTGAAGAACTCCTTAGCTATCCATAATTGAGAAGTGCTTCCAGAGTAGAATTTTGTGCAACAAATGAGCTCTCGATTATGTCCCATAAACGTTCCATGGGATTTATGTAGGATGATCTGGTTGGCCAAACGATTCCTTCAAATTGTCTAGAAAGTTCTTCAAACCAATCGCAAACAATTGTGGCCCAGTGACGTGGCTCATTGTCATCTTTAAAAATTCCATTGTTTTTGGGAACATGAAGTCCATGAATGGCTACAATTGGTCTCTAAGTTGATGAACGTAACCATTTCCAGTCAATGATCGGTTAAGCTCGACTAGAAGCCCCAGTCCATTCCATGCAATCACAGTCCACACCATTATGGAGGCACACAGTATCTTGTTGACAACTTGAGTCCATGGTTTCGTGAGCTCTGTGCAACACTCGAACCCTACCATCAGCTCTTACCAACTGAAATCGGGACTCATTTGATCAGGCCACGGTTTTCCAGTCATCGAGCGTCCAATCGATATGGTCATGAGCCTAGGAGAGTGATGCAGGCGATGTCAAGTTGTTAGCAAAGGCATTCGCTTCGGCCGTCTGCTACAATAGCGCATTAATGCCAAATATTGCGTCATTTGCTAGATAGTTTCGTCGTAAGTCCCACATTGATTTCTGTGGTTAATTCACGCAGCATTGCTTGTCTGTTGGAGCTGACAACTAAACGCAAATGCTGCTGTATTGTCCGTTGTGAGAGATAGTGTCTTAAATCTGATGCACTCGGCACACTCTTGACGCTGTGATTTTGTAATATTGAATTCCCTAGCGATTTTCTAAATGGAATGTCTGGAGTCTAGCTCCAACTACCATTCCATGTTCAAAGTCTGTTGATTCCCTCTGTGCGGCCATAATCACCCCAGAAACCTTTCCACACGAATCATATGAGCATAAATGATAGCTCCGCCAATGCGCTGCCATTTTATACCGTGTGTACACTATATTACCGCCATCTGTATATGTGCATTTCGCTATCCCATGACTTTTGTCATCTCAGTGTACTTTAATAAACTCTTCTAAAGCCTCGTATACAGCTGCACAAATCCCCTTCAAAAAGTTTGAAATGGCATTTTGAGGTAATGTTTTATGGAAGCAAGCATTAAAAATGAATCTCCTGTAACTAAATGTCTGAAATGTTTCTTGCAGCCGGCCTGAGTGGCCTAGTGGTTCTAGGCGCTACAGTCTCGAACCGGGCGACCGCTACGGTCGCAGATTCGAATCCTGCCTCGGGCATGGATGTGAGTGATGTCCTTAGGTTAGCTAGGTTTAAGTAGTTCTAAGTTCTAGGGGACTGATGACCTCAGCAGTTAAGTCCCATAGTGCTCAGAGCCATTTTTGTTTCTTGCACCTTTAGGCTTGGTGAAATAGCTTTTCGTATCACTGCACTGCATTTCTTTATGAGGCACTCAATTTTTTCTTCTGAAATTATCAAATGATTTCTGTATTCTTCACTATCCTTTAACGCTACTTCCTTTAGCAATATCTCTGAAGCTCCTAATCGGTTTCTTCTCAAGATCTACTGTCTCACCAAAAACGACGCGTTCGACGATTGTTACTTAATAGAATAGAACGTTATACAGCCGAAATATTAGAAGAAGAACGAGAATTCTTGCGGCTGCACACCCGAAACTTAATGGAACAGTCATTGCGCCGCCAAAACCTGAAGATTCGCATCAAGAGAATAGGGTATTTGACTGTTTGCTGGAAACTGTCTTAAATGATTAATTATGTCATTTTCTGTTCCTAAAATTCAAATAGTTTGACAGCCTGCTAAAACGCCTCATTCGAGTCATGTGATGCCGATGATGTCAGTGGCTAGCTCACTGCTTCTACTGTCATAATTCTAATTACAGTGGTCTTGTTTTGGAATTCACATTTCGGGAAGTGTGTTGTAAATGGTGTGTAGTACCATACTGTACAAATACATCTATAAAAACTCCTGAAAGTTCTTTTTGAGTGTCCCAGAGAATGAGAAGATATGTAAAATGTGGTTGTACTGAACCAGCAAATTGCCGTCACATCAACGCACAAGTTCAATAACTTAATTAAAAAGTGTTGCACTGTGAAATTAACATCAATTTGCCTCGGACGAAGGATAGCGTTATTCAACCAAATTAAAGTCCTGTCGTTTTATCGAGCTACACGTCAATTATTCGGTAGCTCAGCGTGTTTGGTTAGAGAGGCTCTTATGATGTCCGCCCAGACCAAACGCAACGAACATTAGAAGAACAAAATACAGGTTGTTAGAGCGATAGACAGTCGAATTTTATAAGATGATGTCCTTAGATCGTTCGTTCGAATCTAAGACGGCAGAATATTTTAACTTACTTGAAAACGACTCGGCAGTCGTCTCATGTGAAAACCAAATCAAATTTACAAAACTTCATCACACCAGTCAGAAACAGAATATTATTGTGTTTTCCATGCTATTTGCATGCTCTTATATTTGCAATTGCTGTTTACACACATCACGTTCAAAAATATATTTTCTAGTTAATGGGACCATACACTTTTTACTTTATTACTTTATTTTTATTCTGTCTAGCTAGCATCCTTATTGTTTAATGTTTTGCAGTTTCATCACCTTATATAAAGATAAAGTAACTTGGCTTCAGACGCTAACATTAGTTTACACTCACAAATATCACAGCCCTTACGTTTGTGTCACCTGCATGTTGGACTCGCTTTATATCTCTTTGTATAACCTCATCGTCTACACTTCATTGTACTGTGGGAATATGGTGATATCTTCACTACTAGCAATGCTTTCCAAAAAAGAGAATTGTTTGTACGCAAAGCAGTGACGGATTTATATGGGGCGCCCCCCCCCCCCCCCCCCCCGTCACCTCTTGCGGGGTCGGCAGCATTGCCACCCACTTCGTCCCCGCCGGTCAGCCTGCACGTCATTCATTCGTTTCTTTTGTCAGTCGAATTATCCAGTAGTTGTTCTTTCCTATGTAGCAAGCGTGTCCGCGGCATCCAGTTTTATACGTTTCTGTCTGGCACATAGGTAGCTAACACATACCTACGAGAAAAGTCGAGGGCATTCTAGTGACCTCGATACGTTAATCTGTCTGGTATTTGTTCGAGAAAAGTCGCGAATATTCTACTGTTTTCTTGTACAGAGAAACTTCGATACTTAGAGTTATAAATACAGACTATTCGTCGAATAGGAAGCTAGTTTAGATTCAAAAGCAGAAATATGAAGACTGAAGAATGAATAAGTAAAGAGTCCTAGTTGTAGCAAGTGCAAGTGTGAAGATTAGTCAAGAATGAGAGTGATCAGTTGATTGTGAAGTATTAATAATAGTAATTCATAGTAATTTCTCAGTTAAAATATTGCTACAAGAGGAGTTAGGTATGGGAAACTATTGATGCGTATATCTCCGATAATATTTATTTATTTATTTACTTATTGTGTCCTTTGATCATATTTAGTACAGTGTACAGGATGATATTGGACTTATTACTAAGTTGAAAATGATACATATTTAAATAATCATTTTTCAACATGCTACCAATTTCAATAGTTGCAGTTCTTACAATGATACAATGTTACAAATTACAGTAACTTTAGTTCTTAACAGTTATTCTGGTCCAAGTATTCCTTTACTGAGTAGAAACAGTGGTACTGTAGATATTCTCTGACAGATCTTTCAAAAGCACTAATATTTTGTAAGCATTTTATACTATTTGATAGTCTATTATAGAGTTTAATACCCAGATAGCATGTACCTTTCTGATACAAACTGGTACTGGCTTGGGGTACATGCAAGTTATATTTTATTCAAGTATTATAATCATGTATATCTTTGTTTTTTAAAGTATTATCATCATTTACAATCATATACTTTTTTACGTATATTGGTGTGTCAATAATAAACATACACGGTAGAGGTAGTATATTCAGTGCTTTAAATATTAGTTTGCAGGACTGTCGAGCACCACTCCCTGTCATAATACTAATGACTCTTTTTTGTATTCTGAAAGTCCCTTGAGCTGCTGGGGAATTTCCCCAGAATATGAGTCCATACTTGAGATGGGCATTGACGTATGCATAATAGGCATACAATAGTGCCTGTTCATTTATGCATCGTTTGAGAACCCTAAGAAGATAACAGCCCGTGTTCAGCTTGGCATTAATTTGTTCTATGTGTTTGTCCCATTTTAAGTCTCTTTGTATCCAGATGCCGAGAAATTTTGTAGCCTCATCATTTGCAATAGGGTGTTGATTGATTTTTATTTCTGGATATATCAATGTGGTATTTTGGTGGTTATGGAAATTTAAGGCTACTGTTTTGTTGTAGTTTATTATCGACTGATTTTCTGCTGTCCAGTTACTTAGATGTTTTGTAACTGTGTTTACTTCTTCTTGTATATCTCATTTTTTGCTGCTTTTACCAGTATTGTTGTGTCATCAGCAACTATTATTACTTTGTGGGAATCAATATGTATATCCAAATCATTGATATATAACAAGAAAAGTAGGGGTCCCATTACCAACCCTTGTGGTAGCCCGTAAGTGGTCGGGCTTTCTGATGATACATATTCTGTGATTATTCGTGCTTTATCATCTATACGTCTGATGGATACTTTTTGCTTACAGTCGCTGTGAAATGAATGAATCCAATCATTTACCAATCCCCTAATGCCATAGTGCTCTAGCTTCTTCAATAGGGTTTTGTGGTTTACCATATCAAAGGCTTTGGTTAGGTCCAAAAATATACCTGTTGTTTGTTGTTTTCATCTATTGTTTTTAATACAGTAGATATGCATTCATAGATTGCTGTCTCTGTTGATTTCTTGCTTCTAAAGCCATGTTGAGTATTAGATAGCACACTATTTTTGTTTATAAGCTTTAACAACTTACACATAATTTTTTCTATTACTTTTGAGAAACAGGATGTTAATGTAATGGGACGATAGTTTATTACTTCGTCTTTGTCACCAGTTTTGAAAATAGGGATGACTTTTAATATTTTTAGTTGATCTGGAAAGATACCTGCCTCTAGGGAACAGTTGCATAAGTGAGTAAGGGGGTCAATTATATTTTGGATACAGAGTTTTAGGATTCTGTTCGGTATACCATCAGTTCCTGCTGAGTTTGTTGTCTTTAGTTCTCTGACAGCCTTCAGTGTCTCCTCCCTGCTTACTTAGTGAATTCCGAGAAGATTCCTAAAAACGCATTGTTACTATGTTATTTTTTATTACGGTAAAAGTAAAAGTAGCTCAAGATATCTTTAGCGCCCCATCCTTGAGGTTTTTCTGATCTGCCACTGACGCAAAGTAAATGCATGTATGATCTGTTGTTCATTTCTCAGACTCAGAATAATGTGATGCTATACACTTATAATCGAAACAACAGTTATGATCAGTTCTTGCTAACGCAATTTTCGTTATTTCGTGTAAAACTTCTTTGATTAGAACATATAACCTCTTCAGTTACAGTCGGATAGGCTATCCGTTGCGACCGCCTGCTGAATGTAATATCTCTGCTGAGTGTCTTCTAAAAAGGAAATCGCCACCAAGTTTTGCGAAGAATAATATTATTATGTTTTGTGTCGTAGCTCATGACTGATAGCCAACCATCAAGTTACAACAAACGGACCCATTTGCAAAAGCTTTACAGTTCCTTGGTTTTGAGCGTGTTTGGTGATGTAACAGGGAGCAGGGTAAAGACTGTCGGTCGTTGCACATATCGCTGCTCTAAATGAATAGAGCATCAAGGCATCAACTTTCGCAATGCTTCCACTATCATGGTTCACAAAATTCCTTTCTGTTGTTACTTGCGTTTTCCATCGCTAAACAGGCTTGTAGAAAAAGTACGTGAAAACCTCGTAACTTCGGCTAGTGCTCCTATCACACACGTATAGCTTCGTCTTATTAGTCTGTGCCCCCCCCCCCCATGAACCATGGACCTTGCCGTTGGTGGGGAGGCTTGCGTGCCTCAGCGATACAGATGGCCGTACCGTAGGTGCAACCACAACGGAGGGGTATCTGTTGAGAGGCCAGACAAACGTGTGGTTCCTGAAGAGGGGCAGCAGCCTTTTCAGTAGTTGCAGGGGCAACAGTCTGGATGATTGACTGATCTGGCCTTGTAACAATAACCAAAACGGCCTTGCTGTGCTGGTACTGCGAACGGCTGAAAGCAAGGGGAAACTACAGCCGTAATTTTTCCCGAGGGCACGCAGCTTTACTGTATGATTACATGATGATGGCGTCCTCTTGGGTAAAATATTCCGGAGGTAAAATAGTCCCCCATTCGGATCTCCGGGCGGGGACTACTCAAGAGGATGTCGTTATCAGGAGAAAGAAAACTGGCGTTCTACGGATCGGAGCGTGGAATGTCAGATCCCTTAATCGGGCAGGTAGGTTAGGAAATTTGAAAACGGAAATGGATAGGTTGAAGTTAGATATAGTGGGAATTAGTGAAGTTCGGTGGCAGGAGGAACAAGACTCCTGGTCAGGTGACTACAGGGTTATAAACACAAAATCAAATAGGGGGAATGCAGGAGTAGGTTTAATAATGAATAGGAAAATAGGAATGCGGGTAAGCTACTACAAACAGCATAGTGAACGCATTATTGTGGCCAAGATAGATACGAAGCCCACACCTACTACAGTAGTACAAGTTTATATGCCAACTAGCTCTGCAGATGACGAAGAAATTGAAGAAATATATGATGAAATAAAAGAAATTATTCAGATTGTGAAGGGAGACGAAAATTTAATAGTCATGGGTGACTGGAATTCGAGTGTAGGAAAAGGGAAAGAAGGAAACATAGTAGGTGAATATGGATTGCGGGACAGAAGTGAAAGAGGAAGCCGCCTGGTAGAATTTTGCACAGAGCACAACATAATCATAACTAACACTTGGTTTAAGAATCATGAAAGAAGGTTGTATACATGGAAGAACCCTGGAGATACTAAAAGGTATCAGATAGATTATATAATGGTAAGACAGAGATTTAGGAACCAGGTTTTAAATTGTAAGACATTTCCAGGGGCAGATGTGGACTCTGACCACAATCTATTGGTTATGACCTGTAGATTAAAACTGAAGAAACTGCAAAAAGGTGAGAATTTAAGGAGATGGGACCTGGATAAACTGAAAGAACCAGAGGTTGTACAGAGATTCAGGGGGAGCATAAGGGAGCAATTGACAGGAATGGGGGAAATAAATACAGTAGAAGAAGAATGGGTAGCTTTGAGGGATGAAGTAGTGAAGGCAGCAGAGGATCAAGTAGGTAAAAAGACGAGGGCTAGTAGAAATCCTTGGGTAACAGAAGAAATATTGAATTTAATTGATGAAAGGAGAAAATATAAAAATGCAGTAAGTGAAACAGGCAAAAAGGAATACAAACGTCTCAAAAATGAGATCGACAGGAAGTGCAAAATGGCTAAGCAGGGATGGCTAGAGGACAAATGTAAGGATGTAGAGGCCTATCTCACTAGGGGTAAGATAGATACCGCCTACAGGAAAATTAAAGAGACCTTTGGAGATAAGAGAACGACTGGTATGAATATCAAGAGCTCAGATGGAAACCCACTTCTAAGCAAAGAAGGGAAAGCAGAAAGGTGGAAGGAGTATATAGAGGGTCTATACAAGGGCGATGTACTTGAGGACAATATTATGGAAATGGAAGAGGATGTAGATGAAGATGAAATGGGAGATACGGTACTGCGTGAAGAGTTTGACAGAGCACTGAAAGACCTGAGTCGAAACAAGGCCCCCGGAGTAGACAATATTCCATTGGAACTACTGACGGCCGTGGGAGAGCCAGTCCTGACAAAACTCTACCATCTGGTGAGCAAGATGTATGAAACAGGCGAAATACCCTCAGACTTCAAGAAGAATATAATAATTCCAATCCCAAAGAAAGCAGGTGTTGACAGATGTGAAAATTACCGAACTATCAGCTTAATAAGTCACAGCTGCAAAATACTAACACAAATTCTTTACAGACGAATGGAAAAACTAGTAGAAGCCAACCTCGGGGAAGATCAGTTTGGATTCCGTAGAAACACTGGAACACGTGAGGCAATACTGACCTTACAACTTATCTTAGAAGAAAGATTAAGGAAAGGCAAATCTACGTTTCTAGCATTTGTAGACTTAGAGAAAGCTTTTGACAATGTTGACTGGAATACTCTTTCAAATTCTGAAGGTGGCAGGGGTAAAATACAGGGAGCGAAAGGCTATTTACAATTTGTACAGAAACCAGATGGCAGTTATAAGAGTCGAGAGACATGAAAGTGAAGCAGTGGTTGGGAAGGGAGTAAGACAGGGTTGTAGCCTCTCCCCGATGTTGTTCAATCTGTATATTGAGCAAGCAGTAAAGGAAAGAAAAGAAAAATACGGGGTAGGTATTAAAATTCATGGAGAAGAAATAAAAACTTTGAGGTTCGCCGATGACATTGTAATTCTGTCAGAGACAGCAAAGGACTTGGAAGAGCAGTTGAATGGAATGGACAGTGTCTTGAAAGGAGCATCAGCCAAGAACAAAACGTTTTCGAACACGTGACCACATCTTGAAATTTAATGATTTTTAAGCTTTAATTATATAAAAATAGCAGATATTTTGTGAGAATATTGACCGTAAATGCAATTTAAATGTTATATTCAATCAGAATAACAACACTCTGAACCATATTTTTAACATAGGTAAATATCGTGCTGCTCGCAGTTGTTCTTGTAACATAACTGTTACAGCACTGTTTTCGCGCCCTGCTACCTACAAAGCCAATGTCACATTGAAACGGATTGATCCATTTAATTTGAAATGTATGAACAGAAGATGATTCAAGTCGCATTCAACTTCTGCTGATCAACTGAAATCAGTCAACTAAACTTGACTCGTGAGAACGCGCCTTTACTCTTGTTAAAAGAAAGGAAAAATTCCTTGATGTCTATATTTACGTGCTGCTCCATGACTCTGCTGTCAATATCTTTATTCTTGGCTTGTGTGTAACTTCTGTTTTTTTTTCTTGCAGTTAATGTGTTTTTTTCGTATCCAGGGTGTATTTACAAAGCTAATAAAATGTTTTCTTGCCTTTAAATAATATTTTTCATCAGGTTATGGGCCCAGTACACGTGTAAAGGCAAACAACACAGTTTAATTAAAACAATATTTGAAATGAGCGTATGTCTGTAAAGAAACATGACTGCTAGCGGCGATTTTAAGGTCAGCATTGATAAGCTTGAAGGACCTGACGACTGGGCCACATGGAAATGGCATATTTCTATGGTGCTACGTTCATATGGACTAGAAGATATTATTAACGGTACACGTGAATGTGTAGAGTTGCCGCAAGATGCGACAAGTGAACAAAAAGAAGCGTATGTGGAATGGCACAAGGACGATGCAAAGGCAGCAAGTCTTATAGCAAGTGCGCTAAGTAAACCTGTTGCAGAACTCGTCTTAACGTGCAAGAATGCTATAGAAATCTGGGACAAATTACGCGCCCAATTTGAATGTAGCAGTACTCAGCATTTGAATATGTTGATTGAAACATTTTTCCGTGTTAAACGTGATGAATCGGAAGATATTAGTGCACATGTGGCCAAACTGCAAAAGTTATTTGTGGACCTGAACGATTAATTATCAAAACATGAAGAAAATACGCTATCTGAAAGAATCTTAAATGGTCGAATTTTGTCTACACTGGGAAAAGACTACGACAGTTTTAAGGATCTCTGGGATACGATACCGACAGAAAAGCAAAGCTTGAATTTATTGATTGAAAAACTCTGTACTATTGAACTGCGTGAACAAGACGTTAATGGAAGTGCAGCTTTTGTCGTTTCTAAAACAAGAAAACGGCAAACAAGTAATCAGCAAGTAAAGATGACGAAGTCACAATTAAAACAGAAGTTTCCGTGTAATAAATGCAAACAATTAGGTCACTGGGCAGCAGAGTGTCCACAGAACACTCGTGACAGCAATAAAAAAAAAGAGAAGAAGCGAGACAGTGAACACGCTGCATTTACTTCATACGCTATGGGTGTGTGTACCAGTAATCACAGTGACCCAAATAAATGGTATTGCGACAGTGGCGCTACAAATCATATCACTCCCAACAAACAGTATTTTGTTTTGTATAGTGAATTTGATGTTCCTCAAGTAATTTCATCGAGAAAACATGATGTGAAAATGTGTACATACGTCAAGGAACAGTTTACATCCAAATCCGACGAAACAATAAATGGTACAATGCTAGAATGGACAATGTTTTATACGTCCCTGATGCAAGTGCTAATCTGTTCTCTGTGAGAGCCATTGCCTGCAGAGGCTACAGTACTAATTTTAGTTATAATAATGTCTGTGTTCGAAAACAAGTCAGTGGCAATATTGTTATGACAGGTTATGTGAAAAATGGACTTTATGTGTTGAACATGCGTGTTGTTAGAAATGCAAAAATGAATCGTATGAGCTTGATGACTTCATCCAAAACATTGCAAGTGTACCATGAAAGGTTTGGTCATCAGAATAAACAACATGTGAAGAATATTTTAAAAGGAATGAACATTAATGTGGAAGATGCCAAGAGTGAATTTTGTGACGGCTGTGCGGTTGGAAAGATGCATAGGCTGCCATTCAAAACACGAACAATACGCACTACCAGTACTGGTGAATTAATCCACGCGGATGTAAATGGACCAATGAGCACGAAATCTTTTGGAGGCAAGCATTATTATGTATGTTTCAAAGACGATTTTAGTAAATTTCGTCGAATTTTCTTTTTAAGACACAAAAGTGAAGTGTGTACTGTGCTTAAGCAGTTTTTAAATGAAGCACGAACTAATGGACATGTTGTCAAACAATTTAGATGTGATGGTGGCAAAGAATTTAACAATAAGAATGTCAGTGAACTGCTTGCAGACAGGGGAATAGAGCTACTGATTCCTCCTCCTTACACTCCTGAACAAAATGGTGTGGCTGAACGGGAAAATAGGACCATTGTTGAAGCTGCCCGGTCAATGCTAAATCCGAGTAAATTACCTAAAGGGTTGCGGGCAGAGGCATGTAACACAGCAGTCTACCTAATAAATCGTACTGGAAAATCTTCGGTTGAAAATAAAACCCCTTATGAACTATGGTTTAATCGACCAGTAGGACGAATTTTTGGTACAGGCTGCTATACTCACATTAACAAACAATTCCGTTCCAAGTTTGGTGATAAGGCAGTTTTTGGACGACTTGTTGGATATGTTAATGACAAAGATGGGTTCAGAGTTTGGATTCCATCTAAAAGAAAAGTGGTGTTGAGTCACGATGTAAAATTTAAGCCAGAAATTGTTTGTGATTTACATAGTGATCATGTTGAATTTGAAGTCCCTCGGGAAGAAGTTAATGATCCGAATTCATCTAAAGATGACCAATGTAAATCTCCTAGGCTGTACACTTCTGGAGGAAGCCAAACTCAAGAAAAAAATGATCCGAATTCATCTAAAGATGACCAATGTAAATCTCCTAGGCTGCACACTTCTGGAGGAAGCCAAACTCAAGAAAAAAATTGGCACTCTCGATTCTAGAGAAAGTCAAGAGTCGAGTGAATCTGAAGAAAATAAAGAATTAACAGAATTTCTAATAGCAGAAGCTGCTGAATCTTCTAATGAAGAGAAACAGAAGAATAAAAGACAATGAAGAAAACCAACCTGGATGGAAAGTGGTGAATTTTGTATGGCAACATAAGTTGATGCACTTGGATACAAAGATCCAAACTGTTTTTCAGAAATATTGCAGTCAAACGAGAAGGAAGAATGGCTGCAAGCTATTAGTGAAGAACTTCAATCACTTAAGGAAAACAATACCTGGGTGCTGGTTGAACGTCCAAAGAATGCCAAAGTATTGCAAAACCGCTGGGTTCTACGGCGAAAGGTCGCAGTCAATGGAGGTACTCGCTTTAAAGCCAGATTGGTTGCAAAAGGCTGTATTCAGAAAGCAGGAATTGATTATGACGACGCCTTTAGCCCTGTGGCACGTTATGACACCATACGAACTCTGTTGGCTGTAGCTGCTTCAAAGAAAATGCTGCTAGAACAATTCGATGTAAAGACAGCTTTTTTGAATGGAATACTTGAAGATGAAGTATATATGGAACAACCAGAAG
The DNA here is from genome assembly GCF_021461385.2 of Schistocerca piceifrons. Classification (NCBI taxonomy): domain Eukaryota; kingdom Metazoa; phylum Arthropoda; class Insecta; order Orthoptera; family Acrididae; genus Schistocerca; species Schistocerca piceifrons. The sequence goes on from NC_060141.1 coordinate 616,848,320, forward strand.
GTTTCGAAGATGGTACAGGCCGAGTATGTTTCTTAAAAAAAGGTCTTTATGGGTTGAAGCAAGCGCCACGTTGCTGGAACAAACGTTTTGTTGAGTTCATGAAGAAAGCTGGTTTTTCAAACAGTGATGCAGACCCATGCCTATTTTATCGTAGACAAAATGGAAATAGCCTTTATGTGGCAATCTGCGTTGATGATGGCCTGATTGTCGGCAGTAACATGAAAGAAATTGCTGTTTTTATGGATGTTTTACAACATGAATTCGAAATAACAACTGGCAGTCTTGACAATTTTCTTGGCATAAAAATAAAGCAATATGAAGATGGAGCAATAATGATAAGTCAAGAGAAATACACAGAAGAAATTCTGCAAAGATTTCGAATGGCAGAATGCAATACAATCTCAACTCCTATTGGACGTGAGGACAATAATCAAAACGAAGAAGTTTCGTCATCTGTACCCTACCGTGAAGCAATTGGTTGTCTCATGTACCTTTCAACAGTAACTCGTCCAGACATCACTTTTGCAGTCAATAAAGCTGCTCGAGCTATGGAGAAACCAACCACTGAAGACTGGAATAGAGTAAAGCGCATTTTCCGGTATTTGAAAGGGACCTTAAATTTTGGAATTGTATATAATAAAAAAGAAGAGTTAAAGATTTACGCTGATGCAGATTTCGCAGGTGATAACCGGACAAGGCGCTCAACAACTGGAATTCTTGCAAAGTACTCAGGTGGTGCAGTGTCATGGACAAGTCAGTTGCAGAAAGTAGTGGCCACATCCACAACCGAGGCGGAAATAATTGCAGCTAGTGAAGGAGCAAAAGAGTTAGTTTGGTTACGTCGTCTGCTATCAGAATTAGTGAAAATGTCGGGGCAGCCTCCAGTTCTTTACATTGACAATGCTAGTGCATTGAAGTTGGCAAAAAATCCAGAATATTATCGCCGTTCTAAACATATAGAGGTCCGACATTTCTATGTTCGTGAAAGATATCTGAACGGTGAGATTTTCTTGGAACACATTGATGGACACAACCAGTTGGCAGATATTTTGACGAAACCTCTTGAACGAGTTCGATTTAATTTTCTATGTTCAGAAATTGGCATGCAAGAGACAAAGCAATAATTTCATGATTTTTTCTTTTGGAGGAAGTGTTAAAAGAAAAGAAAAATTTCCTTGACGTCTATATTTATGTGCTGCTCCATGACTCTGCTGTCAATATCTTTATTCTTGGCTTGTGTGTAACTTCTGTTTTTTTTTTTCTTGCAGTAAATGTGTTTTTTTCGTATCCAGGGTGTATTTACAAAGCTAATAAAATGTTTTCTTGCCTTTAAATAATATTTTTCATCAGGTTATGGGCCCAGTACACGTGTAAAGGCAAACAACACAGTTTAATTAAAACAATATTTGAAATGAGCGTATGTCTGTAAAGAAACATGACTGCTAGCGGCGATTTTAAGGTCAGCATTGATAAGCTTGAAGGACCTGACGACTGGGCCACATGGAAATGGCATATTTCTATGGTGCTACGTTCATATGGACTAGAAGATATTATTAACGGTACACGTGAATGTGTAGAGTTGCCGCAAGATGCGACAAGTGAACAAAAAGAAGCGTATGTGGAATGGCACAAGGACGATGCAAAGGCAGCAAGTCTTATAGCAAGTGCGCTAAGTAAACCTGTTGCAGAACTCGTCTTAACGTGCAAGAATGCTATAGAAATCTGGGACAAATTACGCGCCCAATTTGAATGTAGCAGTACTCAGCATTTGAATATGTTGATTGAAACATTTTTCCGTGTTAAACGTGATGAATCGGAAGATATTAGTGCACATGTGGCCAAACTGCAAAAGTTATTTGTGGACCTGAACGATTAATTATCAAAACATGAAGAAAATACGCTATCTGAAAGAATCTTAAATGGTCGAATTTTGTCTACACTGGGAAAAGACTATGACAGTTTTAAGGATCTCTGGGATACGATACCGACAGAAAAGCAAAGCTTGAATTTATTGATTGAAAAACTCTGTACTATTGAACTGCGTGAACAAGACGTTAATGGAAGTGCAGCTTTTGTCGTTTCTAAAACAAGAAAACGGCAAACAAGTAATCAGCAAGTAAAGATGACGAAGTCACAATTAAAACAGAAGTTTCCGTGTAATAAATGCAAACAATTAGGTCACTGGGCAGCAGAGTGTCCACAGAACACTCGTGACAGCAATAAAAAAAAAGAGAAGAAGCGAGACAGTGAACACGCTGCATTTACTTCATACGCTATGGGTGTGTGTACCAGTAATCACAGTGACCCAAATAAATGGTATTGCGACAGTGGCGCTACAAATCATATCACTCCCAACAAACAGTATTTTGTTTTGTATAGTGAATTTGATGTTCCTCAAGTAATTTCATCGAGAAAACATGATGTGAAAATGTGTACATACGTCAAGGAACAGTTTACATCCAAATCCGACGAAACAATAAATGGTACAATGCTAGAATGGACAATGTTTTATACGTCCCTGATGCAAGTGCTAATCTGTTCTCTGTGAGAGCCATTGCCTGCAGAGGCTACAGTACTAATTTTAGTTATAATAATGTCTGTGTTCGAAAACAAGTCAGTGGCAATATTGTTATGACAGGTTATGTGAAAAATGGACTTTATGTGTTGAACATGCGTGTTGTTAGAAATGCAAAAATGAATCGTATGAGCTTGATGACTTCATCCAAAACATTGCAAGTGTACCATGAAAGGTTTGGTCATCAGAATAAACAACATGTGAAGAATATTTTAAAAGGAATGAACATTAATGTGGAAGATGCCAAGAGTGAATTTTGTGACGGCTGTGCGGTTGGAAAGATGCATAGGCTGCCATTCAAAACACGAACAATACGCACTACCAGTACTGGTGAATTAATCCACGCGGATGTAAATGGACCAATGAGCACGAAATCTTTTGGAGGCAAGCATTATTATGTATGTTTCAAAGACGATTTTAGTAAATTTCGTCGAATTTTCTTTTTAAGACACAAAAGTGAAGTGTGTACTGTGCTTAAGCAGTTTTTAAATGAAGCACGAACTAATGGACATGTTGTCAAACAATTTAGATGTGATGGTGGCAAAGAATTTAACAATAAGAATGTCAGTGAACTGCTTGCAGACAGGGGAATAGAGCTACTGATTCCTCCTCCTTACACTCCTGAACAAAATGGTGTGGCTGAACGGGAAAATAGGACCATTGTTGAAGCTGCCCGGTCAATGCTAAATCCGAGTAAATTACCTAAAGGGTTGCGGGCAGAGGCATGTAACACAGCAGTCTACCTAATAAATCGTACTGGAAAATCTTCGGTTGAAAATAAAACCCCTTATGAACTATGGTTTAATCGACCAGTAGGACGAATTTTTGGTACAGGCTGCTATACTCACATTAACAAACAATTCCGTTCCAAGTTTGGTGATAAGGCAGTTTTTGGACGACTTGTTGGATATGTTAATGACAAAGATGGGTTCAGAGTTTGGATTCCATCTAAAAGAAAAGTGGTGTTGAGTCACGATGTAAAATTTAAGCCAGAAATTGTTTGTGATTTACATAGTGATCATGTTGAATTTGAAGTCCCTCGGGAAGAAGTTAATGATCCGAATTCATCTAAAGATGACCAATGTAAATCTCCTAGGCTGTACACTTCTGGAGGAAGCCAAACTCAAGAAAAAAATGATCCGAATTCATCTAAAGATGACCAATGTAAATCTCCTAGGCTGCACACTTCTGGAGGAAGCCAAACTCAAGAAAAAAATTGGCACTCTCGATTCTAGAGAAAGTCAAGAGTCGAGTGAATCTGAAGAAAATAAAGAATTAACAGAATTTCTAATAGCAGAAGCTGCTGAATCTTCTAATGAAGAGAAACAGAAGAATAAAAGACAATGAAGAAAACCAACCTGGATGGAAAGTGGTGAATTTTGTATGGCAACATAAGTTGATGCACTTGGATACAAAGATCCAAACTGTTTTTCAGAAATATTGCAGTCAAACGAGAAGGAAGAATGGCTGCAAGCTATTAGTGAAGAACTTCAATCACTTAAGGAAAACAATACCTGGGTGCTGGTTGAACGTCCAAAGAATGCCAAAGTATTGCAAAACCGCTGGGTTCTACGGCGAAAGGTCGCAGTCAATGGAGGTACTCGCTTTAAAGCCAGATTGGTTGCAAAAGGCTGTATTCAGAAAGCAGGAATTGATTATGACGACGCCTTTAGCCCTGTGGCACGTTATGACACCATACGAACTCTGTTGGCTGTAGCTGCTTCAAAGAAAATGCTGCTAGAACAATTCGATGTAAAGACAGCTTTTTTGAATGGAATACTTGAAGATGAAGTATATATGGAACAACCAGAAGGTTTCGAAGATGGTACAGGCCGAGTATGTTTCTTAAAAAAAGGTCTTTATGGGTTGAAGCAAGCGCCACGTTGCTGGAACAAACGTTTTGTTGAGTTCATGAAGAAAGCTGGTTTTTCAAACAGTGATGCAGACCCATGCCTATTTTATCGTAGACAAAATGGAAATAGCCTTTATGTGGCAATCTGCGTTGATGATGGCCTGATTGTCGGCAGTAACATGAAAGAAATTGCTGTTTTTATGGATGTTTTACAACATGAATTCGAAATAACAACTGGCAGTCTTGACAATTTTCTTGGCATAAAAATAAAGCAATATGAAGATGGAGCAATAATGATAAGTCAAGAGAAATACACAGAAGAAATTCTGCAAAGATTTCGAATGGCAGAATGCAATACAATCTCAACTCCTATTGGACGTGAGGACAATAATCAAAACGAAGAAGTTTCGTCATCTGTACCCTACCGTGAAGCAATTGGTTGTCTCATGTACCTTTCAACAGTAACTCGTCCAGACATCACTTTTGCAGTCAATAAAGCTGCTCGAGCTATGGAGAAACCAACCACTGAAGACTGGAATAGAGTAAAGCGCATTTTCCGGTATTTGAAAGGGACCTTAAATTTTGGAATTGTATATAATAAAAAAGAAGAGTTAAAGATTTACGCTGATGCAGATTTCGCAGGTGATAACCGGACAAGGCGCTCAACAACTGGAATTCTTGCAAAGTACTCAGGTGGTGCAGTGTCATGGACAAGTCAGTTGCAGAAAGTAGTGGCCACATCCACAACCGAGGCGGAAATAATTGCAGCTAGTGAAGGAGCAAAAGAGTTAGTTTGGTTACGTCGTCTGCTATCAGAATTAGTGAAAATGTCGGGGCAGCCTCCAGTTCTTTACATTGACAATGCTAGTGCATTGAAGTTGGCAAAAAATCCAGAATATTATCGCCGTTCTAAACATATAGAGGTCCGACATTTCTATGTTCGTGAAAGATATCTGAACGGTGAGATTTTCTTGGAACACATTGATGGACACAACCAGTTGGCAGATATTTTGACGAAACCTCTTGAACGAGTTCGATTTAATTTTCTATGTTCAGAAATTGGCATGCAAGAGACAAAGCAATAATTTCATGATTTTTTCTTTTGGAGGAAGTGTTAAAAGAAAAGAAAAATTTCCTTGACGTCTATATTTATGTGCTGCTCCATGACTCTGCTGTCAATATCTTTATTCTTGGCTTGTGTGTAACTTCTGTTTTTTTTTTCTTGCAGTAAATGTGTTTTTTTCGTATCCAGGGTGTATTTACAAAGCTAATAAAATGTTTTCTTGCCTTTAAATAATATTTTTCATCAGGTTATGGGCCCAGTACACATGTAAAGGCAAACAACACAGTTTAATTAAAACAATATTTGAAATGAGCGTATGTCTGTAAAGAAACATGACTGCTAGCGGCGATTATAAGGTCAGCATTGATAAGCTTGAAGGACCTGACGACTGGGCCAAATGGAAATGGCATATTTCTATGGTGCTACGTTCATATGGACTAGAAGATATTATTAACGGTACACGTGAACGTGTAGAGTTGCCGCAAGATGCGACAAGAGAACAAAAAGAAGCGTATGTGGAATGGCACAAGGACGATGCAAAGGCAGCAAGTCTTATAGCAAGTGCGCTAAGTAAACCTGTTGCAGAACTCGTCTTAACGTGCAAGAATGCTATAGGAATCTGGGACAAATTATGGAGAAACTGAAAGGTGGCTGATGTGTTAGTATCTCGCGCCAGTAAAACACCTGACTGTGTGGTGTTGCAGACCGGAAATAGTCATCACTTAATCATACCAACTCGGCTTCAGAGAACGCCTGGTTGTTCATGTTCTATCATTATGAAAGTATCTGCTATAAAACGTGCTATACTCGCCTACTCTCATATCGCTTGCTTCCTTCGTTATTTTTTGTTTTTGCTTCTTTTGTTTTATATTTGCTGCTGGAATTTACTTATTTCTTACATAATTTATCCTGTTAAAGGTATGAATACAGTAAGCAGGTTGAAAAGGATGTAGGTCGCAGTAAATATTCGGAAATTATGAGGGTTGCGCAGGGTAGAGTAGCGTTGAGAGCTGCACCAAACCAATCGTCAACTGAAGATCATAACAACAACACTGTTATGGTGACGATTGTCATTATTTAAACAATCTGTTATTCTTTGAATCCTAACTTCTTAAACTGGGCTTGCAGGATTTTCTAGATTTGCATCCTTTATGATTCTAATGGCCTTTTTTGTATTCTGAAAAATCACTTAGCTGTTGCCAAATTAATCGAGAATATGACACTATATTAAAGGAGGAAAAGAAAGTAGGCCTACTCTTGATTGTTTTTCTGGTGGCACTCATATTTTAAATAACAATGAAGCTGATGCTATTTACATTTACCATCACCGACTCAGTGACGGAATAAGTATGCTGGACCCGACAGCTAGTCATACAACTAGATCTCAAATTCTGACACGATAAGCAAATACTCACTAGACATACAGCAAGCTATTAAAAATGGTTTCATCCTTCACAAATTAATAAACCACTGTGCATGATAAACAGTTGCTTAGAAGATACACTTTCTTCTGTGAACATTTTCTTCTTTGTATTAATCTTTGTGGAAAGTATACAATACACTAACAGTATTCCAGTGGTAAACAATAAAAACAGCCAGAGCTATCAAAGGAATATTTAATACTACATGTGACTGAATCGTATAGGCCACCCTTCTCAGTGATTTGCATTATTAATTGCATTACCACTGTGTTCCAGAAAATGCCTTAATCCAAAAGTAAACAGAATTAGGGTGGGTCATTATCACACAGATGTAGTGTACACAGACCTGACCCTGCAGATGTTAGTAATCTACATTTCATTTTGGACAATAAATTTCAATAGTTTTAACTTCGCTGGAATGAAGATGTCAATGAACTACGTTTACCAGTCATACAGACGCCTTGAAAAATATGAGAGTTTGGTGTCCTACCCAATTGTTAACAGAGAAGTGTTTGTGAAATTTTGAAGGCTTTTTACATGGTTTAGGCAGACAATCATACAACATTAAAGCAATTTACGGGCATAGACTAATAATTACATTTAAAATATCTGTATAAATGTATTTAAAGTAATCCATAATGTTGTATTAATTTTGCAGGAAAAGCTTCAATACCGTAATGCATTTCTTAATATTTAATACACAATGATAACTTACTTGACCACGTACGTGACAGCAAATGACTATTGTTTAATATTGAGTCTGCTTCTACGGCGGGGTCACACACATGTATTATAAAAGTAAGAATCACATGCTATCTTTCTGTCGGTTCTTAAGCACAAATGAAGTGTAATTGGCAGCGTATTTTTCCATTTAATAGGAATCAGCCATTTTAGTACATTCGACAATTTGTTTAGTACTTATAGATGACTGAAGGATCGAAATGAGGAAAAGTACTATAGGCACAAACAAAGTTGGCACTCAACGCGTTTTTTCCAATTTACCGTAGCTTTTGTCAGCCACTGCGTCGAGTGTCAACTCTGTTCGCGCGAATATACAACCATATTCGAATTCCTCGTCCGCTGTTCATCTGTTATTGCGGTCTGGCCAGCTACAGTACAACCACAGTCTAACATAGATTGTGGTTATACTGTGGTTTAGTCTAGCACATAGTCACGTGATACTGGTTTCAGGTCCGAAACGTCAACGCGGCTAGTCGTTTATTCGTTTTGCTGGCGCTAGACAGTCCTGGATGATGGGAGCTCCTATTTACTCATGTGACATGAGTCATGTCATTCTGCCGAGTGTGCTACGCTTGCGCGAAGTTATATGAAAAGCAGTGGTGTCTCGCAGTAGAATCAGATTCTGTTCGTTTCTACCAAATATTTCAGTTCTCGTATCTGAGAACTGAATAGTATTGACAAACATGCATATTTCTAGCGATAAATAGTCTTTTCTAGAAAAATTCGTTAACAGCTAGGCAAACAAAAGTTCTTATCCCCGTACAACAACGAGAAGCAGCTAAACAAGTATAAAATGTAAAGTTCCTCTTATACCGGGCACATACATCCTAATTATTTGAAGAGCGTAGAGGTTGCTTATTTTCCTTCTGTTGCTACTTTCGTAGATGTTTTAGGAATTAGTTGCATGCTGCATCAATAAGGTAATATTTAGTGCTCGATCTTGAACTGTTCAAACAAAATTACGTTGTAGCCAGACAAACACTTATATGAGTAGTAGTTTCGCAGTAAACTATCTTTACTTGTGCAATGCCACACATCGAACAAATGGGAGATCTTGTATACTTTTATTCTTTAAACAAACTGCAATCGAAGTCGTTTATGGTACCGTACAAACAGTTGTCCACAAAACGTATTGTGAACATAGGCTTGTAATTTCAACCCAGAAGCACCACCATTTCTCACCGAAGAATTAATTTAAAATGAAAAGAAAAAGAATGAGCGGGATAGTAGGTATCAGGGTACAAGTTGAAAGATTACAGCGGACAGAAATTTCTGGCAAAGCAATTTTGGTATTTGTTCCTCTTACTGTAAGGTTATGGATGTATTATGGTGGAAAGCAAGAAAATACATTCAGCAATGGTACAAACTCAGGGGAATATTTAACTAATGAAAAAGGAGAACATTCACACAAACAAACTTAACTTCTGCTTCAAAAAGCCAAACATGAACTGCAATTCCCGTCTTATATATTCAACACACTGCACATTTTCCTTCATTTCCTTTTTCAGTGTTGCCGCATGTTTAAATATTTCAGGTGCTTCAGCCTAGAGGAGGTTGGGGGGAGGGATGGGACTCATACCCAACATTTTATTTAGTTCTATCTAGTCTCAATGAAAAAATATTTTTCTTCAACTGTCAGACAGAAATCTACTTCTGTAATTGGTTTATTCTTTGTTTCTTGAGACATTGTCTATCAGACACAATTCCCTTTCCTGTAAGTGCTGGATATGTAATGTATTTCTTGGCTTGCACATTTGCTTTCACTTTTCATTTGCTATAAAAGGTGTAAATCAGTGACACTAAAAACATCTTACACTTCTGTCATGAACACCATTATGGTTTGCTTTTAAGGTCCTCGGCCATTATCCTGCAATTTGAACATGGTTCCAAAAATTAAACAGTAGTGCAGATAGAATTAAGTACTTGCAAATTTGTGGCACGAAATATGCCTTCCTAAGTTTTATCTTAAAAGTATGGAGAGTCATGTGAAGATGAGCTTTTATAAGAATTTATTCATGTGTGACAACTTTCTTATTAACAGTGTGACCAAACACAAACACCACTTGAGGAGCCTTGTATTATATACACTACCACATCCTTTTAGAACTCAATTCTGATCTAGTGATATTTTTCTTTTCCAGAAGCGAAAAGAAATTTTAAGTTTACTTGTTTTGTGTTTCTGAAACTATGTCTAGCTATTAAACGCACTTAAAATTGACATAGTTTGGTATTATATGGTGAGCTGTTCTGTGAAACTTTAGGTATAAGTAAATGCACTTAACATTGTAAGGATAATAATAATGATAATGAGAGGTGCTGGCATAACTTACGGAAGAGTCCGATGCCACCAGTCTGTATTGACCCACGATGTCAACAAGATGGCGGAAACCCCTACTTACAGCTTATGCATTATGGTAACCATAATGTCACAACATACAAATGCGAACACTCCAGAAATAAAATGAAATGAATGGGATGACAGCAGGAAGTAGGGGGTTTTGAGGGGGAGGGAGAGACAAGATAAATATACAACAATACAAAAAACAGCACCATCCCAAAATGTACGTCATGTAGAAAATCAAAACAAAAGATTCTCACCATACAACATTACGTTACGAACACCAGACCTCAGGAATCGTACATTTCGCATGACCTATATAGTTCAAACCGACCTCGATGCAAAAAAACCAAGACGCACTCAAAACAGCTCAAAATGCTGAAAACCCCAGATTCACTTGACCAATTAAATGCAAACAAAAAAACTATTAGCCGAAACAAACCAACTCCAAAAGAGCACGCACATACACACAAATGAAACAAAATCCTCCAAAAAACCCCAGGCTCCCAATCTTTCCCCCCCCTTTAACCTGCACCAACTCACCCAGTACCACTCCTAAACACAACACTAATAAAGAAACAGAAAAAATATGAAAAACATTAAAACAACCACATATTACAAAACAGAAAAAAAGTGTTTCATATCATTCCAGGGGAAATTATAGGTCACACTTACGTCCTTCTAGATAAGGAAAGGTGATCATGAAGTTAAGTCGTCATTGCATTTTGAATTAAGGCAAGAACAGCCCATTGTGTGGGAAATGTGCAGTTGTCAAGGGTTTCATGGGTGCAGCATAATGGCTGAGCAGCACAGGGGTCGGGGTTGCCTACTCTTGGTAGGCGCAGCCCAAAGATATGTTATGGTCATTGAATGCTACCACTAATTATCTGCAAGATGTTATAAAATAGTGGAAATTGTGTTATTTTGTTATTATTAATGAACTATATAGCTGGAGATGAGCTCTTGTCTTGTGGAATAACGTATACCTACGTAAGGAGAAGAGAGAGTTAATTGACGACAGGCTTTTGTCATTTAGTTAAGTTGAAGAAGATAAAAAACCTTTTCCTTTTAGTGTTAGGGTGCAGCATAAACTGCTAGGAGAAGTAGTTTGATGTAACATGGTGCTTCAGAACAGAGTAGCTGGTCCGAAAGAAAAGAATTAAAAGACAGAGGTAATCAATTTTATTTAGTTCCATTATGGAAGATAGGTGAGAAGGCTGCAAATCTAGACTTAATCCACACCAGAAGAGAGACGTGAACACCTCATTGTCCCCGCTCCCCAAACCCAACGCATTCAACTCACAACCCTTGGCCTATACAATCTCCCCACTGACCTCAAAAAACACATTGCTTTTCTGGGACACACTTTCATCAGCAATATTTATCTAAAGGAGATTGCAAATTGGAAGAGCACCTCTTTCCCCTTCCTACAACAGAACTGATGCACCCCCCCCCCCCTGCACCCTCCCTCCCCCCCCCCCCCCCCCACACCGAACATGTCTTTTGTATTTGTAATTTGTATAAGCCCGGGTGTCATAATTCTTAAACTCTTTACTATGAATCACTATTAAAGGATGGAACCTCTATATCCTCAATCTCCTATAAGATGAAAAAAGGCATCAAACATGACAACACTCCTCTCCTCAATATGTTCTTCTATCAACTCCATAAGTACCCTCTTAGTTTGATTCTGCAATACTCAAAACACAACCTAAAAACCCAACCCCCAAAATAACACCCCAAGCCCGTAAACCAGCATGATAACCACCCTTCCAATGCTTCCCTTTCCCAAATTGGACTTGTCAGTCTCAATTACCACTGCAGAACCTCCTCCCCTCACCCCTCCCCCCCCCCCCCCCCCACCCAAACTTCCCCTATACTTCATATATTTTGCACAACTTCCTTACAAAAAGAAAATCTTTCCATTGCACATTTATTCCTATTTTATGAACACAAAAATATAAAGATGATCCATGACAAAGATAATGTGTAAATAAAACTATCTCCTGATGTCCAACCTAGATCACCTGAATGACATGCCTCGTGTGCCAAACATTGTAATGGCAACACTGCTACAAATACAAGTCCCTGGTATGAGAAGCTGGGACTCTGAGTCAACTTCATAATCTCATCACACATGACACATCATGGAGTCAGCAATCAAGCCCCAGTGCAACCAGGAGAGAATAACTATTAAATTTTTCTGACATATCCATTACTAACAAAAAGTAAGAAAAACACTATTACATTTTGCTCCATAAAAAACACACAACACTAATCATACCTAATACAAACACGAATTCATAAACCCCCTAAACAGGCGGCACAACACACGCTTCCTACAACTCACTGGTGACACGACACTCTCTTCCAACAACTACTTCACAGAATGATTACACATCAGTCAGTTGACGGAATACCAAACATAACACAAACAACTACAAACATGAACATCCACCACAAGAGCACACCACTAAATACAACCACCTGTCATCTACAAACATGACCTGACTCGAAAACACCATGCCACAGTGACATCACACAACGCCTTTATGTCTCAGGTCAAAGCAGACAGGTGGGATCAGATGCTGCCCAGAAAAGTGTGTAGGAATGACTGCTAATAATTTAAAATAATTTAAAGAACACTGCTACAAAGTGACAAAAGTCATTCTTTTTGATGGACCCAGACAAACACAAACCATTGCCTTTGTAAAACAAGAGAGAGGTACTGGTACAATGAGGTAAAAGTAATGCTGGATGGCCCAATGAAGTGCAGAATAACACATTTTATGGGTCTATAGCTATGGTTGATCATTAAATGAAATCATTTTTAAGGTTTTCTATGTGAAGCAGTATTGTGAGAAAAATTGTGAAGACTTGTCCACCAGTATGTAATTTCTGCTGTAATTTTGATGGGAATAAAGATAATTGTTGTGTTTAGAACTTAGTCTTTATGAATTAATTATAATTTATTTTATTCATGTATCAAATTATATCTCTACTGATTTCTTTTATCTGAGGTTAACATTAGATCAAGCCAATAACATACGGATCCTTTTTTTAATTCAGCGATAATGTATTCATAATTTCATACGGTTACGTTTGTACATTAATGTTAGTGCTAGTGGAAACATAAATAAATTAAAACTGAGGTTTGCAGGACTGTGTGCCGTCAGTAAGCAACAAGGACTGCAGAGAAAGTGTGTTTGTACTTGATTGGTGGTGAGTCACAAAAGTGGAACTGTGCAAGCAAGTGTTAATGTGTCTCATTTACTTCAAACAGTGCAGTATCATAATGTTGATGGGTCCAAATGGGTAAAAAATGATGACAGTGGTGCGTGTGTGGAACCAGTGGATAGAAGTGTATCATATGTATTGACATGTGGATGGTGGTAGTGGACCTGGCTGTGTGATCACAGCAAGCTACAACCACCTTCTTATGTACACATCACTAATGAACTGTAAAAATTCGTTCACACGGTATGTCATGTAGCACTGCAATGGTTGTGGACATGTTCCCATTGATGGTGTGGGTTGGACTCAGGACAGCATGTCATTGTGCTAGTTGGTATCGTCCAGAAACCACAAATGCTTGTGATAACAATGTGTACATGAATAGGCCTCCCACTGCTGGCATACTAAATGTCAAAATATAGTTTTCCTAGAATGAAATGAAATGTCATGTGGCTAGGGCCTTCTGTTGGGTAGACCAGTTGCCTGGTGCAAGTCTTTTGAGTTGACGCCACTTCGGCGACTTGCACATCGATGGGGATGATATGATGATGAAGACAACACAACACCCAGTCCCTGAGTGGGGAAAACCCCCAAGCCAGCCAGGAATTGATTCTGGGCATTCGGCCTCACTGACCAGTCACATTCTAGAATAAATGACCAACAGTGATGATCACATACTGGTCAGGCATTACTGCAGTGAGCACATTGTAACAACCCCCACAGACCATACTGCCCATCAATAAAAATGGCTCACACCCGAACACTGCCATCTGTGTCATGTCTGTAAAGTGACTTTACTACTTGTCTCTTTAAATGAAAACCTGCAACAATCCTCTACTTTAACCTGGCATGTCATGTCACATATGTCTGCACCAGCTTACCACCTTAAAAACTGTAAATTCATAATAACCAAATTTATATCTGTTCACTCATTCTTATTTTTATATGCATAAATTTGGTATGGAGAAATAGTATCTTTGACTTCTTTCAGGAAAATATCTTTGACATTATATGTACTAAAGCAAGAAAACCTTTGCATTTTGAAAATAATATTGCACTTATAATTGTCCCATCTATCATCATCATGTACAAATGCGAAAACAAAGTGCAGTATACATAACAATAAATGACTGGTCACTGAAAACATTTATCCATAAAACAAATATTACTTCCTCACAGTCTATGTTTACTCTTCTGTTTATTTTGCTTCCTGTCCAGTCAATGTGTTCAGCTGCTCTGAATATAAAAACTCATTAGTTGGTTCTATAACTTCAATTTAAATGTATACGGTTTTCTTTTCAATGTGTTGACTAAACATTATTTTAATATTGTTACAATAGATTTTTAGGTTCTGCGTTCAAACTTGCTCTGTGAAGTACTTCTATATGTTGTTGAAGTTCGTCTGCACTGCAAGTAAACAACGAAAAATCATTTGCAAAACACAGTTTGTTTTGATATATCCACTGAGATCTATTTTCTGATTTGAAAATGTGAAAAATGAAGAATGATACTCACCAGACAGAGTAACAGACAGGCACACGTAAAAGTTGTCATTCCATCCTAGATTATCCATCGTGTGAAAAAGAAGAAAATATTTGTGAATGTAGCATACCTGAAGCATTAGCAAGTTTCTATTTCTCTCAGATCAGATATAATTTAACAACAAATGGAAGAACTTAATAGAGCATGTTGAAAAGTGCTGTAGGACTGAAAATCAGGTACCAGTATATGAAAGGACTAATGTATTGGAATGAAAATAGTGCAAATTAACACGGAAGTCAAGAAATGATTGATGGATGTCGATGTCAAAAAGGTGATGGCTGAATAGAAAGAAAATAAATAAATAAATGGAGGTATGAACACGGTATGATTTTGATAAACTAAATAAGATTTGCAAAACTAAGATTTTTTATGTGCCTGAAAAGGATTTTACAATCAGTGCGTTACCAGTTCTGAAGCAAAGCAATAAAACATTGAATTTTGATGTGGAAACTACTCAAAAACCCAGGAGCTTGGTAAGCATGGGGAGATGACTGTTAGGCACAGTTTCCACTGAGGCGATATGATACAATACACGATGCGACTTGTGGCATTACACAGAAGCAACCTACATTGGTGTATCACATAGAAACATAGTTGAATTGACTTAACTGGTTAACACTGAGATGGCAGTGACACACCAGCATCATGTACCTCCATCATACTGCCAGAACAACATGGTATGCTGGCTGCTCCATGCAGCTTTGTTATATGATACACTGGGAGGAGTGGGGAGAACTAAATTTCGAGCCACTGCATGTACCTGGAAAAAAATTGCTTTATGTAAATGAAACAAAGTTACACCTATCATTCTACTTAGTTTCTTAGAAAAGCTTTTACTTTTTGCATAAAAAAATAAAAACCGCAGTTTTTTTAGACTTACATCTGTTCTCCACTGTGCAGTCTTTCTCATTTGATTCTAAGGAAACTATTTGGTGAAAAAAATTTAGTTTATCACATCCTATAGTCTCCCATCACAGCTTGTTAATGAACTGGTTTTCTTTTCGCTATTGCTCATAGTTATTGTGCTACTTAAAAAAAAAGTAGACCGTCAGGCATATTTTGAAAAGTTTGCAGCGAAGAATGTAGTTGCTCACCTCTTTATGTTTGGGGCATTTTAGGGCATACTTTCTGCATATGGAATGTAGCTAACATTCAACACTGGAAGGAGAGCAATGTCTCTTTCCAGTCCCAAGTAAGTGATACATTTTGATGTTTGGCCGCAACAAGTTTTGACTGCCATACTTGTTACAGGTGCGCACTATGTGGAATTGTGGCTCATTTTACTCTTTAGTATGTGTTTTGTGAAGTTGGTTACAGCCACATTTAACATTGCTTTAAGAATTGGTTTCATTTTATTATTAGAGATAGATAACTGCATATCCAACTAAAGAGGTAGCTGTGTTCTGTATGCAGCAATTTTTATTGTCTGCAGTAATAGCTTCAGTCATGAAACATTCAGTAACTGTTTTTGTTCACTTATTGTTGAACAAAAGGCAATTGTTCCAGGAATAATGAATGTGAAATTGGATTTTGCTAGTGATATAACTAAAGCATACTCTGCTCTGGATGTCACCACCTTGAGGACAAATTTACTGAGAGAGGATTTGAATCTGCAACAAACTTAAATGGAAGAGTAAGAAATCTGTGAGCAATAATAAACACTGATGCAATGATTAATTAATCTGAGGTTTTACTTAAGGCAGAATATGAGCCTTCCTTTGCATGTGCAGTTTCGTCAATTACATGGCTCCATCTTGATTGTTATTTTCAGTAGTTTTATTTGTAAATTCTTCTGAAACATGATAAAACAAACTAGTCTGCTGCTGATGACGCTTTCACGTGGAGCACTTACTGAATGTGTTGTTGTTTAATGTTCCATTTTTATTGACATAAATATCACTATTGCTGATGACATAATTGCCTAAGTTAATGAAGTTGCTTAATTCACGTGTTGCAAAGGAATCAATGTCACTACTGGCACTTGTTCACACCTTGTAAGAAATTGTAATGCATGCTGCCACCGATGCATTCATGCTGTCTTGTTGCTTGTTGTATCACACCATTGGGACCACTAGTGTCGCATGTATAAGCATTGCATCGCGTGATCTTTATTTTAACATGTTGTATTGCATACTGTATTGTCTTCATGGGAACCATGCTTTAGGAATTGCTGGGGAGATCAGAAAGCAAACAAACTGATCAGGAAATGTACTGGAGTGGAAGATTTGATTAAAATGACATTGAGGTGAGTGGGGCACATAGCCTGCAAGAGGATGATTTTTGTGAAATACAAGCTGCATGCATTAGTGATTGTGCAAGAATCAGTATCAGTATCAAGGGTGAGGAAAAACTTACAATTCGGTCCTTCTATTAACCATCATATACACATGCGCAGCCAGATGTAATTGAAAACTTTAGAGAAAACCTCAGCTTGCTAGTACATATGTCTCCCATTCACATTTTCCTCATTGGAGGAAACTAATCATCCAACAATCAATCAGTATAATTATTGATTTAGGTTGTGAAAGTGACATGACATTGGGTGAAACAATACTAAACAATTTCTTTGAAAATTACCTAGAACAGATGGTTCAGAAGCCCTCTCATGATGGAAATATATGAGATGTTATGGAAAAAAACAGACCAGACTTCTTGGAGGATTCCAATACAGAAACTGGTATCCATTACAACTGTGATTATGAAATATGAAGTGCAAGCAAAACAAGTTGATAGATATACATGTTCAGTAAATTAAAGATGTAGATGTGTCATATCTCAATATGGAACATACAGCATCTATCTGTGGGCACCTGCATGTGGAGGAGCTGTGGCTCTACTTTAGGAAAATAGTTGACCAACAGTTAGATATGTACCCATTAAAACAGTATGATGGGACCCTCCGTGATATGCAGTCTCTGTAAAGAAATTTTAAAGAAACAGCAATACTGCACAATAAGTGTATGATAAAGCATAGTGCCATAGATAGAGAGATGTTAAAAAAAGACAGTGTGGGAAGCCTTAAGTAACTAGTGTGACAGAATCTCACTGAAAGACCTTTCACAAAACCAAAATAAATTCTGGTCAAAAAAGGTTAGTGTCCATACTCTCATAGATGACTGAATGACAGGAATCGAATTTTAGGGTATCAAAGCAAAAGCAGAATTACTTAACTTTGTTTTCATATGTTCCTTTACAAAGGAAGACCTTGAGTACTGCCCGTGTTTAATTCTTACACTACTGCAATGCTGAGTGCTATACATATCAGTGTCAGTGGAATTCAACAACAGCTAAAAGGGTCCGATGGATCCCTCTCAGTTTCTATACAGATTTGCAGCTTAGTTAGTCCCTCTCTTAACCATAATATACATTAAGACCAAAAACAAAGTGACACACCATGAAGGAATTACCTGAAATGGGTGGAAATAGGAAGATGTGATGTACATGTGCAAACAAACAATGATTACAGTTTCAGAAAATTGGATGATTTTTTCAAAAGAAAGAGCTACACAAACTGAACACATCAATAATGCAATGGTCCATCCCTAGCCCTTACGCCAGCAGTTATTTGGCTTGGCATTGGTTGGTAGAGTTGTTGAATGTCCTCCTTTGGCATACTGTGCCAAATTCTCTTCAATCGGCATGTTAGATCATCAAAAATCCCAAGATGACTGGAGGATCCTGCCCATAATGCTTGAAACGTTCTCAATTAGTGATAGATTCTGCAACCTTGCTCTCCAATGTAAGGTTAGGCAAGCAAGAAGACACCAGTAGGAATTCTCACCATGTGTGAGTGAGCATTATGGGACCTAGAATATTGTCAGTGCGCCACTGTGCTGTAAGGGTGCCTTGGATTGTACCAAAAAGGGTCTGCTATGAGAAGAAATGGCATCCCAGACCATCACTCCTGGCTGTCTGACCATATGACAGGCAATAGTCAGCCTGGTATCACACCACTGTCCAGTGCGTCTCCAGACACACATTCAGTGGTCATTGGGACTGCATTCGAAATGGGGTTCATTACTGTAGACAATTCTACAATGTCAATGAGACTCAGACTTATGATGTGTCTTATTTTGAGGGGAGGTACCCCTTTGGTTGTCATCCACAGCACCTTTATAGCACAGCAGTACATCAACAATATTCTTTGCCCTGTTTTGTTGCCCTTCGTGGCAAGCCATCCTCAACTTACATTTCAGCAAGATAATGCCAAACTGCACATGACGAGGGTTTTTAATGATGTCTTCGTGCTTGCTAAATCCTACTTTGGCCAGCAAGATCCCAGGATCTCTCCCTAATTGAGAATGTTTAAAGCATTATGGGCAGGGCCCTCCAGCATCTCGGGATTTTGACGATCTGGCATGCCAATTGGAGAAAATTTGACACACATATCTCTCAAGAGGAGGACATCCAACAACTCTATGAATCAATGCCAAGCCGAATAACTGCTTGCATAAGTACCAGAGGTGGACCAGTGAGCTGTTGACTTGCTCAATTTGTGAAGCCCTTTCATCTGAATAAATCATTCAATTTTTCTGAAATTGTAATCATTTATTTGTCTGTACACGTGCATCAATCTACCAATTTCTGTCCCATTCAGATAATTCCTCTGGTGTGCATCTTATTTTATCTTCCATTGTATATTGTAGATCAATGTAGATCTCCCCGGGGGGAGGGGGATAGCACAGCATCAGGAGTGATCCACAAAACAACCATCCAAATTAGGGACAGCCATCTATTTTAGAATCTTGGTACATATTTTGAGCTCAAACATTACGGCATATCATGAACAGAATGAGTGAAAACTTCAGTCACATGAAACTAAACTTATTCTTTTCTCACATGATATCCTGAAAGCAATGGATCAAGGCAATCAGGTTGAGCCAATATTTCTTGACTTCTGGTAAACATTTAACTTGATACCACACCAATGCATATGAACAAAATTATAGTTATATGGTGTATCACATGACATTTTTGACGGATAATGGGTTTCTTGGTTTCTTACTGGGGAGCGGGGGGGGGGGGGGGGGGGGGGGGCGCAGGATGTCTTAGATGGTGGGTCATTGACAGATGTAGAAGTAGTATCCTGTGTGCCCCAGGGATGCGTGTTGGGATGCTTGTTGTTCAGGTCATACCTCAGTCTCTTGCAAGATGATGCAGATATTCTTATGAAGTGCTATCTGAAAAAAAGATGTTACATTCCATCCTGGATTTTCCATTGAAAGATGTACAAATATACTCAGAGCTAGATAAGATTTCAAAGTGATGCAAAGATTGGCGACTTATTTTAATCCTAGAGGCAGACACGCTGCTTTTTATGACATGAGTGGGCATGTGGTGCATTTTTTACACGTGTAAAGGGTAGCTGTCTTGATGTTACCAAGTTAAATATGTACTGTATGATCATAATTACAGTTTAATCTTAGTTTAATTAAGCAGTGATAAAATGAGCTTACCTTATATGAGCTAAATCATTGTTTAGTTAAACAATAAAATAAATCTTTCATTATATCCCGGTGATGCCCCTTACAAGTGTTGCCCCCACAGTAATTACCCATTCAAAGCATTAAGCAGTGTAATTGCATCAGATCCCTGCCAACTGCTTATTTGATTACTATCCTCATAGATAACTGCCTCATTGTGGGATTGTGCTGGGTTGTTTTCTTGCAGGAAATGTAAATTATTTCCAATCTATCTCGCTGTGTATTTTATATTACTGATGCTCATTTGGACTTATGATAACATAATTTATTACTGTTTAGTTAAAGCAGTAATGGAGCAATAGGTATGAGTTTGCAATTGTAAAACAACAATGGGACGGTACAAAACGATGTTGGGTACAAAACAATGTTGTTTGGAATTGGTGCACTTTACACCTGCTTGAGGGTTAAATGTTTAGAAATGTAAAGTTGTGCATTTCGTATAATGCAAAACTGTAATATCCTAATACCATGATATCAACATGACACAGTTGAAGCCAGTCAACTTATAGAAATACCTGGATGTAACACTTTGTAGTGGTATCAATGGAATGATCACATGGGGTCACTCATAGATAAAGTAGGTGACAAGCTTTGGTTCATTGGTAGGATAATGGGAAATTTCAATAAGTCTACAAAGAAGAATACTTAATTCCTTTGGTGCAATCCTACTACTTGGCTATTCATTTTTTCTGAGTTGATCTGTAGGATTGCTTCCTTGTCAACAAATGGGTTCTCTGTAGGACACTGATTATGATGATTTACAATGTTTTCTCCAGACTTTCTTTCATACTTATTTCTGTTATTCACATATGATTCCTGCATATGGGTTTGACTTCCATTCTTTCAAAATTTTACAGTAGTATGGGAGGCTTGTCCAATGGGGTGCACATTCATCCACTGTGCAATCCTATCGTAAGCACCTCTTGTTTGATTAAATTGTATTACGTGCCAAAATCCTAACACAGTACCCAGTCTCTGGGAGAGTCCTCGTTCGGAGAGGTAGTACCGTCCGTGGCAGATGATCTTTAATGAAAAGATTCAAATTTCCTTACACTGCTGCTCACAAGACCCTCAGCAGTCTCACTCAGGAGAATACACCATTTCAATGCAGGAAGTTATGACCCCATGACTTTTCCTTCCATGTCCATGCTATGGGAGGAAAGCAAACACAAAAGAAACAATGAGAAATTACAGTGCTGCACTTAGTTTGTAGCTGAACAGATGATGATTTCTTTTTTACCACAAAAACAGAGTTTTTTGTTGTAATATTGAGAAAGAATTCAGGAAATTAACCAAAACTAACAAGATGTGAAGTGGGTCCATTCTGATTAAAACGGTGATGTCTACTCACCTCCTTATGAGAGCCTCAACATGCTCCAAAGTGCAATTTTCCATTGCAGCCAGATGAAGTGCAAACTTGGATGAACAGGGTGTCCATTTTGTCCCTTGTGTAGAACAGGGACAAAAAGATAGCAGTTGACATTGGTGCTTTTATTTTAGCTTTCAGAGGAGACACATTACCAAAAAGATAAAAGTGTGGTTTTTTACTGTGATATAAAGTCATATGTTTTAAGCACATGTGGTGTTTCTAATGAATGTGTTTTAGTCATATGTTTTCTTGCTGCACAAATGACTTCAAGTTTGGAGACAGAAGGCTGTTGCATAAGAAACTGTATGTATGAACTGCCAATATATATAAACTGTGAAGAGTAACATTCCTCTTGGAGTTTGAATTACTGTATTTCGAAGAAAGAAAGATCAATACAGGAGTACAAAACTTTTGACCATCTTTCATATTTTGAAGCAAAGAAAACATACCCGGTTCAGACAACTGTATGCATACTTCACAAAAACAATGATTAAACCCCGTGTAGAGCATGGGTAAAGACATCTAGATCTCACATAGTGTTGGGGCCAGATGGTTGTCTCAATAGAATTCTTCGTGAGATGAGCATGGCACCCTACACCTCTGCTCCCACAACATGCACATCAGGGACCCAGTTCCCTACCACCTGCCAGGAAAGAGTCCTACTCTGTCAGCAGTGGAAGGTTATCTTCCTCTGACCCTGCTAACCAGCCTTGTTGTCAGGCATCAGCGACTAGATGACAGAGGCATCTGCAATGGGCTGCAGAACAATTCAGTTGTCCTTCCAGATATATATCCAAATACCTCCCCAGTCAGAGACAAAGCATTGTAAGGAGAATAAAGATAAAATCAAAAAAGAATACAAGGAAAAAACCATAGTTTAAGGTGAATACAGCAGACCCCCCCCCCTCCCCCTCCCCCCCCCCCCTCCCCCCCCACCCTCCTTGCTCCTTCACTGCTGGTGTTGAAATTATTACCCTTTATTTCTTTCCTACTTAATAGGTCATGAAAGCAGAAGCTGAAATGTGGCCCAACTACTTCCAACATCTACTGTGTACACTTGGAGCCATCATGTAGTTCAACTGTAACAGTTATTTTCACCACCTAGTGGATCTCAAGACAGCTACTGTTATTTTATACAGCAATATGTACCACCCTCAAGAAAATTGATTTGCTGAAACATAGGCACCTACCCTAAGTAATCAACATGTCTTTCAAAAATAGAGCTGGTATTGAATGAGCATTTGGTGTGGTGTCTATATGTTGGTATTTGTAGATGGTTTTAATAATCACGTACCACTCAGTACACCATAAGAGGCTGTGGCTGTTTCTCCATACATATAATTTTGGATTTTACCCTCTGTAATAACTGTCTCCCTCCACATACAGAGAGCTTACCTGTCAAGAGCTTGTTAGCCTGATCTATTAGCAATCTCCACTTTTCCTCCTCCCAGGTAATTGCAGTGCCCACAGCCCATAGTTGGATGCAACCCCCATGGAACAAGTTACCACAGAGCTTGACATCAGTTTAAAGGACAGCAATACTTTTAGTCATTTTAGTGTGGCACATATAATATGTTTAGCAACTGAGCTCTCAATCTGTAGCTCTATCCTCCTTCCCTCGATCCAAAGGAGGATGCATGATGATCTCTTTGAGAGTGATGATTTCTTGAATGTCATGTTCTTCTAACACTGTTAACCAGCCAAGTACCCTTACAGGGGACCCACAAGAAAGCTAAGTGGCATGCTTTCAACACTGCTATACCACCCAGTCTTACTCCTCCGGGAATGTTGATGATTATTTACTGCTGGATACATAACAGCAATAACAACAGTGGGCACTTGAATGACATAGGTGTAACCCTTCGGTGGAAACCCTTATTAATTTTAAAATGTTATGTGTGTGGCTATGCCGTTACATAAACCACCAGAAGAAGGAATGATGGGAAAGATCTGTCACTACCATGGGGATCCACACCTCTTTGTCGCAGGTATGAGCCAGTCATATCAGTGGCCATCAGCTAATAACCAATGCTGCTGGTATTGTTCATACTGATGCTACTGTTATTGCAGATCACTTTGCAGCACCCTTTGCTCATGCATCTGTGTCTGACAATAATCCTTTCATTTTTGTATTCACAAAAGATGGATAAAGAGCCTGTTCTTCACTGCACAGTGTCTGGAAGCATATAATGATCTTTTCAGTGAAGGGAATGAATGGTACTTGGACATGATAGAATCCACCAATCAGATGCTACAGCACCTATCAGTGGATTACCGACTGCAATCTTCAGTCACATCTGGAGTGAGTTCTCAAATCAATAGAGGGAAAGCACAATTGTCCTAGTCTCGAAAGTGGATAAAAACCCATATGAGATGGACAGCTATAGTCCATCAGCCTTATATGCTGCATAAGTTTTTCATACAAATGGTGAATTGGTGGCTGTATTGGTCCCTTGAGGTGTCTTTTGTCTGACTCCCAGTGTAGATGTTGGGAGGGCCAGTGAACAACTGATCATTTAATTTGCCTGAAGTCTGCTGTAAGGATGGGTTTTGCCAATTGCCAACATCTCATTGTTGTCTTATATCATTTCAGAAAGGCCTATGACACTTCATGCCCTTACGACACTCCATGAATGGGCTTTAGGGGCCTACTCTCGAGTCTTCAATTTTTTGTGTTTGCTTAGGTACATCTACAGTTCCCCTCATGCTCAAGTGAACAGAGTTCCTCAGGAGTTTATAGTAACTGTGGCCCTTTTTCTTATGGTGATTAATGAGCTTGCAGAGACTTTAGCGCCTGTTGTCTCGCCATCCGTAACTGTCTGGCATTTTCAGTTTACTACAGTTCTTCAATGTTGGCTCAAAGATCAATGATCACATCAGGTATGCCTTCATGCATTTCAGAGATCGCAAACTTCACTCTCTACCATAAGTACATAGTGTTTTTTACAATAGAATTAATGGCCATTATTCAAGTCTTCCCCCCCCCCCCCCCCCCCCCAACCCGCCCTTTCTCCAAAAACATTTGCACTGACCTTGTGAGAATCTGTAGTGCTATCCTCAGAATCACTTGTTTTAAATAATCATACACAATCTTCTTACTGAACTGTGCAGTACTGTGAGTTTGACTGAATTCCTCTGCATCCAGTAGTCACATTGGTATTCTGGGGATCAACCTTACAGATCAACAGGCAAAGACAGCTACCAAGATGGAAATCTTGGAGTGGGGATACTGGAATCCAACTTGTGGTCAACACTGTGTCTTTGGCTGTTGGAAGCTTGGAACAGGAAATGATACATTGCAGCCACTACATACAGATTATGAGCAATAAAAGGGACCACTAGCACATGGCAATCTCCAGTTCATCATTTCTAAAGAGAATCCACTATCCTTTGTTGACTTTGGGCCCTGATGACCACGCTGTTTAGCGCCCGTAAACCTCAAACACACACACACTTTGTTGACTTGTATCAGCTGCACCTAGCTGACTCATTGCCACATCCTCAGGCAAGAGGGCTTATCCCATTGTCGTTGTGATGCATCTCTGTCAGTGGCCCACATCATTTTAGTGCCCCAATTTCACTGCTTTGCAGCAAAAACTGATGCTTGAGGGCTCATTGCCTTTGCTGTTATTAAGTAACAACATCCAAATGGAAGATTTGGTTCTACATTTATTTAACTTCATTCGAAGTTTGTCACTGTCATTTGGCACCTCTTTTTACAATTCTGTGATGTGAGAACAATGCCAGAATTCTACAGTGACTGGAGGACTGCTGGTTAGGTGTCAAAGTTGACCTCCCACCAGGGGGCTGGTCCCAGGGTATCTCTGGCTCACAATAACTGTAAATATTTATACAAAATACCTGAAAGCTTATGAGCCCTTGAAAAGATTGTGAGAGAATGGCGCACGAAACGACCGGTTTGAGTATTCAGAGTGGTGTCTACCTGGACTGTAAGAACGAAGAACTGATTGTAGATTGCCTGACTTTTGCAAATGAAATGTCACTGATTGCTGATTCTCTTGAAATGGCAAAATGAAGGTAAACCGCCTCAGGAAACAGGTAGCCAAAGGGTGTCTTCAAGTGTCACTGGAAAAAACAGAGTTCTTCACCAACATCAAAGAGATGTTGCTAGACCAGGGAAACTCCGAAAGAACTGAGAAATTTAAGTATCGGTTTGAACCCAACTTATCATAAAAGTCATTATCCATGAAAGTCAACAAGTTGGAACTAGCCTATCGACTGACTATGAACAACTACAACAAAAAATGCCTGTCTTTCCATGAACCGGAGAGGTTCTGATGGAGAAATTGGAAGTCAGTGAGAGGAGAATCCTCAGGAAGATCCTAGGGCCAGTAGAAGAAGCTGGGGAATTCAGAAGGTGACATAACTCAGAGCTCTATGAACATATTGAGAGGCTCTCTGACTGTACAGGAAAAAGAAGGGTATCTTTTTATAGCCATGTTGCAAGATTGCCTCCAAACAGATTGACCAACTGTCTGTTCACCTTCTGGCAAAAAAAAGAAGGTTCGCACCACTTGGCTGACGAAATTGAAAAGGACATTAAAGAAATGGGAATAACTGATCTCCAGAACAGACAGTCTGTGAGACAAACTCTGAAGGAAGTCCAAGGATTTCAGGAAAAGCCCCGAAGGAAAGGTACCCCCTGGACAGAAAAAAGAAAGGAGTTACATCGGCAGAGGATGCAACAGTACTGGTTGAAGATCAAAACCCAACAGTTAAACAAGCATGGTCCAAAGTAGACCCATTCGAAACAAGAAGAAGAAAGCTTATGGTGTCAGTATTTTGTTTCTTAATCTGTTTTGCAATCCTAGGACAAGCACTCACCCAGAAATGCTGCTTCAGAGCTTGCATGATTTATGTGACTCCCAACAATTCAGTTGCCCATAGCACTACATCCCCTTGAATATATGAACCTGCAAGCATACCTCCAAACAGTGGAATGCTTAGTGTACCTCTTAAATACAGTGAAATATTGGTTGTGGTTTACATGTTCATCATGAACACACCACAACATAATGAAACCTGATTCTTGCTCACCAGTTGAATTTACAATTGATTCTGTGGACTAATTATGTCCTACTTTTTCTCCTTGCAGTTTTTAAGTAGTTTAACCTCCACATTCACTTTTGTATACAGTGACACAGTCATAAGACTCAGAAAATTCGTGTTTTAAATCAAGAACTATCTCCCCTAGATCTGTGAATTTCTCTTAGTCTTTTCTACCTCGGATATTACTTTGTTCACACAAACATAATCTCCTCTTCGAAGTTTTCTCTGTCACCTTCAGCTTACTTCTTATTACACTACTGGTCAAAAGTTTCTGGTCACGACTGATAAAAACTATACATTTTGTTTCAATGTACAAACACATTGTCCAAATTAAACAGACCAACAAAATAAATATTTTCTCAATCGCTAGGTGCAGCACAATATGGTTACGATTTTAGCCTCTTCAAAGTATCCACCCTTCACCTTCAGAACAGTTGCACAATTTTGTGGCATTCTGCAGATATGATTTTCTATGTTTTTGGAGGTATCACAGTCCAACACATATGTAAATTGTTCCCTAGATCTTCAAAGATCTCAGTTTTCTCACCTCTCTGTCAAGTTCATCCTAAAAGACTTCAATTGGATTTACATCAGGTGACTGACTTGCCCAAATCGTCATATTCTTCAGTTCATCACATTTGTCATTTCTACTGACATAACCTCTGCGCAATTTAGAAGCATGTTAGCAATTATTGTCTTTCTGCAGAAAAAATCAACAACCAATAAGTTTCTTTCCAGATGGAGTGACATTGTTGGTCAGTATCCCGTGATATCCTTCCATCTTTAATGTTCCATGTATTCTCACTACTTGCTGACTTCATCTCCAAAAACCATCCCCACACCATGACCGACCCTCCACTATGCTTCACTGCTGGCATCACACAGTGACTCTTCATACGTTCTTCATGAAGTCAATGAACAATCATTTGACAATGGCTTATGAATACTGGCGACTTACAAGACGAAGGCCTCAGACATGGCCAACTGATTTGGCTCAAATTTGGCAGTTCACTTGCATACAACCTAAAACGAAGGACTCTTAAGATATTTTGGCTCAACTCCCTCCCGTTTTTGAGAAAATCACCCGTAAAGGTTATGACAAGCAATTGACTCAAAAAACTGCTGCTTATCTACCCACATGGGAAATGCTTTTCAACAATAGTGCAACGGCAAAGGTAACTGGCTGGGATGCAGAGAACCCAGGTTTGAATCTCAAGGGAATCTAGCGGATGTTATTCTTCTCATTTGTATTTTTCCATATCTCTATTGATAGGGATAGGAGGGTTAATAAGGTAAGTAAATCAATAAGGAATGATAAAAAGGTAGGCAAATAAGTTTCTCAAACTTCTTGTGATAGTAATCAACGAAAATGTTACTCCTGGTCACTTTACAATGGCTCTTCCAGTCACTGTTACATGTCCTCACTTTTCTTCGAACAACTAGATGGATGGTACTTGTCATATAAACATTCGAAACAAATATACTCACGGCACCAAGAACATTTAATGAATGCAATCTTTTGACAGTTCCTTCCAAAGAGTCAGCAGAAAATAAACTTAGTTTACATTTTAAAATATGGCATTTTTGGGAATTAATTTTGTTGCGTACCATGCATACAATATCAATGCATGAAAAATCAGTGCTGAAAGTTAGTTATGGATTATGCTGTGAATAGTTATTGCATCTGTGTGGCTGTGCAATTCCTGCTGGGTTTCCAGAAGCACATTGCAATTCTGAAGCCTCAAAATTAAGTTTTTAACCTGGTGATAGAAATAAACGTCACGTGGCTGGTATACCGGTGTGCAGTTTGTCGGTATTACTTTTACTGTGCACATCGGTTGACCTTCGTCATCTACAAACATGGTGTCATATATTAGAGTATTAGTTTGTCCACCCCAGGAATCCAATATTAGACAAAACTTGTTATCAGCAACATATGATTTTAAAACATTGTCAAGAAATATTCTGTAAATCACATTTGTCAATTTCCCGGATTTGGAGCAAGTAATGTAAACATTTTTCAACGAGTCAGTTAAACGATTGACCTCTTCTATAACCCGATGAACAAATGTAACATTTGTTTCTTGTAAACACAGGAAAACCTTAGGCAACACTTTTCCAGAGGCTGTGATGGCATACTGTGCCATGTACGAGTGTGTTAGTTTTTTTTTTTACTACCAATTGCGACAAGGGTTCGTTTTTCTCCCTTATGCGATAACGTGCGTCGAATGTTCACCCGATACTCGCATCCTGTTTGATCAGTGTTGATCATGTAATCACAATTAAAACCGGTCATAAATGACGCCATTTGCATGCTGAAAAGAGCTGCCACTTTTTGTATATCTTCTATATTTTCTACCTCCTTGTGGGAGACGTATTTAGTGACATACTGTTGATGAATATTATATTCTGATTTGAAATTCCTTGCCCAAGATAATGATACAGCAAACATAAAATCCTTGTTGGTTGTATATTGAAGCGCTGCACCTGCAGCCCACTCCTGGAGTATTGTCATTGTTGCATTCTCATCACAATGACAAGATTCGACAAATTGGTCGTACGTCCCCTTATTTATCACCTGGTATTTGTTGTATCTTGTCCCTCCTTTAACAATATCATTTTCCCACAATTTTAGGTCCGTCTTCCTTTTCAGGGCTATTGTTACTCCATTCTTTTGCAGTGTTTGTAATTTACAATTTGGATGATTCGTGGTTAGCACTACTGCCTTTACTTTTACTTCAAGGGATATAGTGCCATAGTTCAATCATATAGTAACCAGTTTGCAGTGCTCATCGGGAACAGATGAAGCACAGATTGCCTGCAACGTGGGCGTTTCCAAAGTGCTATGAGCATTTTGTGATTCACTAAGTTGTGATATCTTCCACGGAATCACCTTCTGCTTCACCTTCATGGTATAGTTCTTCAGTATCAACAAAAGTCATTTGATTCATCAGCTCCAAAGTCACTCGACGGTAGCTGCTCCTATCAATCTGGAATGCTGAAAAGCAGAACTACCTACTTCTGGTAGTGCATTGATAATACTTTTACAAACCAAAACATAGCGTCAGTAGCTTCCTGCTTGCTGTAATCTGTGACAAACTCCTCAACTATATATTTCAGAGCTGGTCAAAGGGTGTACATCCTCCATTATTCAGATTATGCAACTGAAATATATGACACAACAAAAAATAATTAGTTACTACATCATAAACAGAAATGCTAATTACTACAAACTACATACAGTACAAGTTATATATTGCTTACGGAAAATCACTGTATTCTTTCACAAAACATATTTTATTTGGTGGATTAACAATGAAAATTCATTACATGTATCCTTGAGGTTCATGGCAGCCTAATGATGGAAAACAACTCTTTCTGATGAACTTCTTTGAGGTTCATGCTGGACACCCTCTCTCTTCGAGGTTCACAACCATGATATGATGGAGGTTCACAACCATGATATGATGGACAGGGAACTGGGACAACATAAATCTCCCCACATGCATCCTGTCCCGTGCCTCACTGTAACTGTAATTGTAATTGTAATTTTATTTATCCTGTAGATCATACATTATGTGCAGAGAAGCACATGATGCTGTAGGACAAGCCAAAAATGAAGATAGATGATACAAGGTTAAAATGATTATGACAGTGATCTTATAATGGATACAAGTGTTCATATAATAATACATGTGTAATGCCAAGAAACAGAAAAGTGTATACATTGGATATCTTGTGAAAAAATCAGAATCGCACACTATTTCTAAATAAGTTCAAATTATTAAGGGACAGAAACATATAAGCAAATAACATGGAAATTAAAAAGTACCATATACATTTAAAAATCCATTACTAAAGGAAAACAGTAAAGATGTCACACTTCTGTATTTAGGTGTCTGAGTTTACATACAAAGTACAGAACATGGACACAACAAATTTTTATCTTTCAGGATATTCATCTATACTGTAAACAAGCGTTGTGCAGTTGGCTATCTGTGGTCCCTCGTGAGGAATTTGCGACACTCTTATTTGGTGTTGTTTTCATGTGACAAGGCCTATAAGTTTAATTCTTTACTAATTCACATCATTTGGAAAATTAGTTTGCCTACCTTATTACTATTATTATTCCATGTTGGGTTGCATACCTTATTAACCCTCCTATCCCTACAAATTCTGATATGAAAAACTGCAATTTATAAAAATGAAAACCACATAGTTTCCTCGAGATTTGAACCGGGTTCTCCACTTCCCAGTCAGTTACCTTGGCCACTGCACTGTTGGTGCTCTTGGCGAAAAGAGTTTACCATGTGGGTACATAAGTGGCAGTTGTAAATGTTTCTTTCCACGGTTTCTGGAAAAGTATGCATTTGTGGACCCCATCCTGATGATAAAAAATGCTCTGTTTACAATTATTTATTGATCCTGCCAATTTTGAATCGATTGCTCATCATAACCTTTAGGGGTGATTTTCACAAAAATGGAGGGGGGGGGGGGGGGGGAGTGTTGTGTTGAGCCAAAATATCTTAGAGTCCTTCGTTTTAGGTTGTACACAAGTGACCTGCCAAATTTGAGCTGAAGCGGTTGGCCACGTCTGAGGCCTTCCCCTTTTTAGATTCACCTGTGAATAACAGCTCAGACCATTGCTGCACACTCCAGTTTTTGTTGCTGTGCCCATTGCAATCTTTTCAACTTATGTTGTTTTGAATCA
Source organism: Schistocerca piceifrons (assembly GCF_021461385.2). NCBI lineage: Eukaryota > Metazoa > Arthropoda > Insecta > Orthoptera > Acrididae > Schistocerca > Schistocerca piceifrons. Next base: position 616,879,719 of record NC_060141.1, read on the forward strand.
TAAGGGTTTTTGCTGCTATGCACCCCATTACACCTTGTTCACAGAGATGGCATTGCACTGTTGAGACAAAGATTGGAGCTGCTCATATATGTTTAGTTCCTCTTGAATTTCCGATGCAGCATGAGTCCTCTGAATATTTACTCTATACATGTATGAACTGATCTTCCCTGTATGATGATACTTAAGGTCTACCGCGAAACACTTGCATCGGCACCAGTTTAAGAAAACTGCTGCAATGTACACACCACTGTAGATTATGATAGAATAGTCTTCCTGATGCTGAGCTACAATTGCAGAACTTTCTTCAGATTCAGTCTCCTGCTTCCATACTACTGGATGGTAATATGGTATGAACCCGATCAGGTATACGAACACACTTCTATACCCAAAAAATTTACTGTAAATGAATGTGAACTGATTGCTACACAGACAGCTGAAGTACTAAGGTCTATTCAGATGGCACTGTCTTAGGTAAGGGCACATCTATATTGTTGTGGATACTCATCGGTGCCCCTCTACATGAACAACCAGTCAAATATATAATTGAGGTGCTTAGTCTTTTCATGTTTGTATTTCTTTTATTATCAGATTGAAGATATGATAGAATATTCAAAATAAAATCCTTGTTTTAACTGCAAATCCATATTTCTGATAGATAATCTGAAACTTTTGATCCCTAATCTAGGAGTACAGTGCTCTGTATTGTCATGTAATCATCACTTATATGTGCATATGATTTGCATTTGTTTCCACTGCATTCATTTCATACACCCTTAATGTGCTCACAAAGTTGAATAAGCATCTCATAATCTGTAATTACAACATGGTTTATTGAACTGATTTCCAGTTCATTTCTTGTGTAGCTTAATAAGCATACTTTTTATTTCTAACGCCCAGAGCCATCCAGTGTCGTTCAATTCAAGTTTTCATCTCTGATCAGCCTTGTTCAGGTTCATGTAACCTCTTACTTTCCTAATTTAAAGTTTCTGGTTTTCCTCTTATTTATCAAATATTTTGATTAACTTCAGTAAGATTGACTTGATTAAGTCCAGTAAGAGTTCTTTTCTAGCCAGTATGAACATTTAAAACTTATACCAATTAATCTCAATAAAGCTCTACTAATGGCTGGCCCCATTCTCAACAGTACCGTGAAACATAGGAAACGCTGTATCTTTGCTTTTAGGTGGACTCACAAATTCTGATTTGAATATCTGAAACACATTTTTAATTTCTGAACATTTACAAAATAATTAAATAGTGCAATTAATTGGCAGTAATGTAACAGATAACTTGCATGTCTTCCAGCATTAGATCTCTTCTCAGTCAGAGTATTTCCTTCAGGATAGACTTTTACTCATTATTATCTTAGTTTGTTTTGATTTCTTGTGTGACTACTTGTCTGCTTAATTTTGATATTAATAATCATGCTAACTGTACCTCAACTTGGTGACTCTGATGTTATCCAATAATCTGAAGATTTTACACTAGGAAACTAGCATACTGTGATATACTGTACTTTACCTATTTGGCTGTCAAATTCTTGTCTACCCTGGTGCATAATCAAGCCAAGTGGCAGGGCCATAGTATTTATAGCATATTTGCCTGTAGTACCTGTAATGACTTCACCATCCGTCATAAACTGTGCCATTCTAACATTAATCTTCAGCTTTTGTTGACTAAGCAAAGTCCTGTCCTAATATCGGTTCTAACTCACTTGTGAACATGAACTTCCACTTGAATTTTCTGCTGAAATGGAGGTCCAGTTCCACCTTGCAAGTACCATATGCTGTTAAAGGCAAATCATTGGTTGCTATAAGGTGGATAGGTACAGCTACTGATGCATTCTCATCCTTGCCAATTGGTAGAATACTTACATCAGAACCTGAGACAGTCAGCTAGCAACAGCTTGCTTTTTTGTCCTCTACATATAACAGGCACAATAACATGAGCAAGCATGATCGGCTCAATGCCTGTGTTATTGAGCTGTAATTAATTACTGGGCCAGTGTTGGACACTTGTAACTTAGAGCTCTTTCAGATTTTCGTGGTCTGCAGTGCCTACTGGAGGCCACTGAAGCCGTTTGGATAAGCATGTGGGGACCTTCATCTGGTTTCCCAATTACCAAAATGCTGGTGATTTCAGCATACAGTTGTGTTGCTTCATTTGTACCATCTGTATTTCTGGTTGCTTCTCCTGGATTGATGCATACCTATCCTCTCAGTCTTGTCTGGTCTGGGTCCACTTGCCAGTCAACAATGCCAACAACAGCTTATGCAGTGTACCTTCTTGGCATTTAAATTTCTAAGATTTTTACTAACATTTATTTGCTGCTCCTTCTGAATCATAGCTGCCTTCCCAAAGCTGACATCATTGGCAACTTGAATCGCTACCAAAGTGCTTCCTTCATCTATCATCAGGTACACTTTGTCTGCTATTGCAAGTGCAGAATTTGTGTTGTTTCTCTAGCACACTTCCATGGCTGTTTTTACTGGTAATGGCAATTGCCTCAATGATACACAGTATAGTGTCACATTAGATACTGTCCCTTCTCCACCAATGCTGCTTAAGTGATGCCAAAAACTCTGACGGCATTCTGTCTCTAATATGTTCACTCCACAACATCTGCTGCACGTGTTGTCCAACAATTTGCACATTTGGCTGACCGGAATTCCCCTCAAATCGAGATACTGTTGCTCTGAGGGTGACTTCAATAATATATTTGAGGTCACTACCCGGGCATCTTAACTGCTGACTGCTACAGCAAACTTCATAAATGCCAAATTCAACATTACAACCAACAGCTCTGGTTTGTCTGGCAGAAACTGATGACTTGGTACTTTTATTTGTGTGTGAGAAACTATGTTAGACTTGTCGACTAAACTGTTTGTCATATTTTCAGATCATCTCACCATTTGTGGGGATATCTCTATATGGTTTCATGTTCTTGTTTGAGCTTGAAGGTTGTTTATTAGCTTTTGCAGATCTTCTCACAGCTTCAACAACTGCATTAATGTCTGAACCCATTTGAAGTTTTGACATGACACCACAGTATTGCTTTGTGCATGTTCTTGGGTCTCTACACTTTTCAGTATACCAGGGGACACCAGTTTGTGGTTGCTTACCAATAGTTGATACTACCAGTTCAGTGAGTCAGCGACATTTGATTTGGCAGTTTTATTTCACAAACTTGGATAAATGAGACTTAACAATGACTTGAGTAAACAAGAAACTATCAGTCATAAAAACAAAGAGTAAATGTAACAGCAGATAGATGTGTCTGCAATCCAAAGAACAAATAATGTTATTGGATAGATAAAAGAAAGCTACTCACCAAGTGGTGGTAGGAGAACACACACATATAAAAGAGGGTTATACTTATGCAAACTTTCAGAGCCAGTGGCTCCTTCTTCCAGTGTGTGTGTCTTCAGGCTGCCACTTGGTGATTTTTTTATCTGTCACTTTATATTACATTCTCTAAAATTTTCAAATAACAAATAACATTATTATGAAAAGGAAACTTCCCACTCACCATATAGCGGAGATGCTGAGTCACAGATAGGCACAACAAGAGGACTGTCACAATATAAGCTTTTGGCTACACCAGTACCTCTGTCCATATCAAACCTACTAACCACATGCAATACCTCCACTTCGTCAGCTGCCACCTGCTGCATACCAAGAAGTCCCTTCCATACAGCCTAGCCACCCATGGTTGTCGCATCTGCTGTGATGAGCAGTCTATCTCAAAACATACTAAGGATCTCATTGAGGCCTTCACAAACCATAATTATCCTCCCAACCTTGTACAGAAAAAAATCTCCTGTGCCTTATCTTTCCAGTCTCCCACAACCTCCCAAAGTCTCACCATCCAGCCACAGAGGAGGATTCCCCTTGTAATTCGGTACCACTCAAGACTGGAGCAACTGAATCACATTCTCTGCCAGGGTTTCAACTACCTTTCGATGTGCCCTGAAATGAGAAATGTCCTACCCACTATCCTTACCACCCCTACCACAGTGGTATTATGCCGTCCACCTAACCTACACAATGTATTCGTCCACCCCTTCAAAACCCCTGCTCCCACCCCCTTACCTCATAGCTCATACATCTGTAATAGACCTAGATGCAAGACCTGCCCTATACATCCTTCCACCACCACCTATTCCAGTCCAATCGCGAACATCACCTATCCCATGAAAGGCAGGGCTACCTGTGAAACCAGTCATGTAATCTACAAGCTAAGCTGCAACCACTGTTGTGCATTCTATGTAGGCATGACAACCAACAAGCTGTCTGTCCGCATGAATGGCCACCAACAAACTTTGACCAAGAAACAAGAGGCCCACTGCCCAACATGACATCCTTCATTTTAACGACTGCTTCACAGCCTATGCCATATAGGTCCTTCCCAGCAACACCAGCTTTTCTGAATTGCGAAGGTGGGAACTCTCCCTGTCATGTATCTTACATTCCTGTAACCCTCCTGGCCTCAACCTTTGTCAGTCATTTTTCTCACCCATCCAGCCCCTTCCCTGTCCCCATTCCAGCACTATACAGCTGTCATTGCACCAATGCACCCAGTCTTTTTACTTCTCCCCTTTTCCTCAACGCCTCACCCCTCCCCGACCTCTCCCCTTCCCTTCGTCTAACCTCCCGACTGCACATAGCTGCTCTACCCTTTCTCCACATCTTTCTCGCGTGCTCCCCAGCAGCACTTCACTGTCTCCCACCCCTACTGTGCTATCCTTCCCCCTCCCCACCCCAGCCTCCTCCGTAACCCCCGCCCAGTTGCCACTCCCATCACGCACTGCTGCTGTTGCTCACAGAGTGGCTTCAGCTACTGGAGGCTGCAGTCATATGTATTTGAGTTGTGTTTGCATGTGTGTTTGTGTGTGTGACTGTCGTCTATTTTCGACAAAGGCCTTAATGGCCAAAAGCTTATATTGTGACAGTATTTTTGTTGTGCCTGTCTGCGACTCAGCGTCTCCACTATACAGTGAGTAGCAACTTTCCTTTTCATAATATTGTTACATTCCATGCTGGATTTTCCAAAGAACAAGAAAGATACACAGCGCATCTTAATCCACAAAAAATAATACATTTCAATTGCATTTTTCCACAGCACACATGCTAAATTCAAATTTGCATCATACATTATTTACTCTGACAGATATATCAGACCACAGTACAAGAGTGATGTCCATTCCCATTACCATTAAGCCCCCTTTGTTTTGGCAGCCACCTTGACTTTGCACATCTGATGAGATGGAGTATTTATGTTCATAGGTATCCTCAGAAGTACAGGATGTACGCACAAATAGTAATGTGGTCAGGCAAACACTGATTGATCAATTATTGCGGGTGGGGGTTAGTAACTAAAAGAATTATTATGATTGGAACAACTAGGAGACTGCATTTGCACTCAGTTATTCCAAGAGTTAATCATTTCTTCACACATGGGGTTTCTACTTTGTTCGTATTGCAGTTTGACTGTGCACTTACCACATTGATCTTCCAGACTTCCTCATCAAAACTAATAACTCCTTTAAATTCAGAAAAAAAACATTGTCTATTTATACCACATTTTAGGATTAACTTTCCACTTAACTTACAATTGAACATGCAATATATTTTTCCCTACCTGAAATACATCAACAATTCACATTAATCTGACGTGTTCATGGTTCCACTTATAAGATCAATAATACTCTCAAAGTTCATCACACATGCGCGCACATGCACACACGCGCGATGGAAGACTTATTGCTATTTCAAAACAAATATTTCCCGTAGTTAAATTGCCATGACTGCTATACCATGCTGATGCTGCATGTTTTTGCTCAATACGGCTAGCCAAATGCACAATAAAAAAAAATCAGTGTATAATATCTGCACATTTGTACTAGACATATCATTTTACGTTATTATTTTCTTACCAATAAAAAACTTTTGTTACAATATCATTCGTGGGTAAGAACACACAGAGATTTGCATCACTCCTCTGGAGTGGTGTGAATCACTACAAATTCCTCCATTTAGATGAATGATCTTGCTGTAGACATATCTACATGCAATGTGGAATGTGGAATGTTTGTACCATGAAAAGTCTTCAATTGCGTTACACTCAGCCAGGTGTATTCACATGTAACATACAATGCATGATAATACTTTAGCAACAACCACTTTACATGTTTGTTATTGATTCTATCTCTGGTTTTTTGTTTTGTTTTATATTATGAATTTGTAGTTCTCATTAGTAAAATAAGGTAATAAATTGGGATGAGAATAAGTACTTTACAATTGGTTAAAGTACTGCCTGACCATAACAAATATTTATCAAAATCTTTTGGTTTTGCTAATTAGGACTTAAGACTAGTGGATGTTGAAAATTGACTGTGTGACAACTTTATGGTTGTAGTAACAAGATTTTATGGGCAATTGCCTTCTAATAAGTCCCTTAGTAATCCAAATTGGATCATACTTACTTACTTACTATAGTTATGAAAATAACCTTAAATACACTGATCTTTCATAATTAGCATAATAGCACATTGTTGCACAGTAGACTTTATTTTGACTTACTGTTAATTTCTAGAAACTACATTCTGAGGACTTAAAAATCTTAAACTTTCATTTAACTTCTATGTCCTTGTCCTTCGCCTCCACCCCCCCCCCCCCCCTCCCCCCCAAGTCCATCCTTTTCAATGTACAGATTGGCCCAAGAAAATTATACTCAGTTTAAGTGTTGGTGAGTTCCAAATCAATTGACAGAAAGATCTAATTTTTGGTAGTTTAATAGTTTATTATCCTGACAATTGCCACAGAGACATTGTTTTGTTTTGTTATGTGGTAGTCACCAGATAAGTACAGGGCTATTACAAATGATTGAAGCGATTTCATAAATTCACTGTAGCTCCATTCAATGACATATGGTCACGACACACTACAGATACGTAGAAAAACTCATAAAGTTTTGTTCGGCTGAAGCCGCACTTCAGGTTTCTGCCGCCAGAGCGCTCGAGAGCGCAGTGAGACAAAATTGCGACAGGAGCCGAGAAAGCGTATGTCGTGCTTGAAATGCACTCACATCAGTCAGTCATAACAGTGCAACGACACTTCAGGACGAAGTTCAACAAAGATCCACCAACTGCTAACTCCATTCGGCGATGGTATGCGCAGTTTAAAGCTTCTGGATGCCTCTGTAAGGGGAAATCAACGGGTCGGCCTGCAGTGAGCAAAGAAACGGTTGAACGTGTGTGGGCAAGTTTCACGCGTAGCCCGCGGAAGTCGACGAATAAAGCAAGCAGGGAGCTAAATGTACCACAGCCGACGGTTTGGAAAATCTTACGGAAAAAGCTAAAGCAGAAGCCTTACCGTTTACAATTGCTACAAGCCATGACACCCGATGACAAAGTCAAATGCTTTGAATTTTCGGCGCGCTTGCAACAGCTCATGGAAGAGGGTGCGTTCAGTGCGAAACTTGTTTTCAGTGATGAAGCAACATTTTTTCTTATTGGTGAAGTGAACAGACACAATGTGCGAATCTGGGTGGTAGAGAATCCTCACGCATTCGTGCAGCAAATTCCCAATTCACCAAAAGTTAACGTGTTTTGTGCAATCTCGCGGTTTAAAGTTTACGGCCCCTTTTTCTTCTGCGAAAAAAACGTTACAGGACATGTGTATCTGGACATGCTGGAAAATTGGCTCATGCCACAACTGGAGACCGACAGCGCCGACTTCATCTTTCAACAGGATGGTGCTCCACCGCACTTCCATCATGATGTTCGGCATTTCTTAAACAGGAGATTGGAAAACCGATGGATCGGTCGTGGTGGAGATCATGATCAGCAATCCATGTCATGGCCTCCACGCTCTCCCAACTTAACCCCATGCGATTTCTTTCTGTGGGGTTATGTGAAAGATTCAGTGTTTAAACCTCCTCTACCAAGAAACGTGCCAGAACTGCGAGCTCGCACAACGATGCTTTCGAACTCATTGATGGGGACATGCTGTGCCGAGTGTGGGAGGAACTTGATTATCGGCTTGATGTCTGCCGAATCACTAAAGGGGCACATATCGAACATTTGTGAATGCCTAAGAAAACTTTTTGAGTTTTTGTATGTGTGTGCAAAGCATTGTGAAAATATCTCAAATAATAATGTTATTGTAGAGCTGTGAAATCGCTTCAATCATTTGTAATAACCCTGTATAATGTGTGCAGTGACTGGGAGTGAGATGTGAATGAACAGTGTGGCATTAGCCTTTTGTTATTAGATAACTTATTTGTAAAACACTATTGTACACTACAGGCAAACCAAATGTGGTAGCGTTGTTTTAAACAGAGTGGCCTTGTATCTGGGAGGTTGCAGGCCCCAGTCTTCATCCTGGCATCCTCATTTAGGTTTGATGTGGTTTTGCTAAATTATTTCATGTGAATTCTGGAATGGTTCCAGCTATAAGACCACAGCCAACTATCTGTCCCAATCTTGTCATACTACACTTGCAAGGCTGTACTTGTCTGTATATGTTAATCACTTTATTTCTGTAGTGCTTAAATTTTGATACCAAGACCTGTCTAATATCTTTGTAAAAGAGATCTCTGGATGAATAAAACTACTACTACTACTACTACTACTACTACTACTACTACTAATACTATAAAACTGCATTCCTTTCAACAAATGTCAGCCTTGTGCCAGACATGTTTACTCACATAAGTGGGGAAAAAAAGTGTAGTGACATCAGCAGTCACCACATTGATCAACAATGAGAGTGAGATCAGTGAGATGTCTTTGTTACTCAGTGAGTTTTTTGTATGCGAACTGTAAACATTGCTTATCTTATGTGTTGTATAAAGCAAGTGTTTAATAAATCTCTGGTGTTTGATCCTTTCTCCAATCAGTTCTGTGTGGAAGTTATAACACATCGGTAACTAAATTCCAATAGTGGTGATTCAGTGAAGAGCTTATGACATAAATTTGGAAGGTTCTGCATTGTCTCCACAATGACTCCAACGACCCCTGCTGCAAACAACGGCTGCAAGCATGAGCAAACATAATTCAGAACACCAAAAATACGGAAAAATTAAGAAAAGTCAAAATGAGAACAATCAAAGCATCTCAGGCAACCTGAAGAAGCAATGCAAGGTAGGTCTCTTGGCCACATAAAATTGCCACCATTCTGGCAAGCTAGGCTTCAATCATTTGTAATAACCCTATAAGCCGGCCGGAGTGGCCGTGCGGTTCTAGGCGCTACAGTCTGGAGCCGAACGACCGCTACGGTCACAGGTTCGAATCCTGCCTCGGGCATGGGTGTGTTTGATGTCCTTAGGTTAGTTAGGTTTAATTAGTTCTAAGTTCTAGGCGACTATTGACTTCAGAAGTTAAGTCGCATAGTGCTCAGAGCCATTAGAACCATTTGAATAACCCTATATGGTTTCACTACATGATAATTCCCACATAAGTGTTGTTTCAATTTGTTATGTGATGTGTTGTTGTTGTTGTTGTTGTTGTGGTGGTGGTGGTCTTCAGTCCTGAGACTGGTTTGATGCAGCTCTCCATGCTACTCTATCCTGTGCAAGCTTCTTCATCTCCCAGTACCAACTGCAACCTACATCCTTCTGAATCTGCTTAGTGTAGTCATCTCTTGGTCTCCCTCTACGATTTTTACCCTCCACACTGCCCTCCAATACTAAATTGGTGATCCCTCGATGCCTCAGAACATGTCCTACCAAACGATCCCTTCTTCTGGTCAAGTTGTGCCACAAACTTCTCTTCTCCCCAATCCTATTCAATACTTCCTCATTAGTTATGTGATCTACCCATCTAATCTTCAGCATTCTTCTCTGGCACCACATTTCGAAAGCTTCTATTCTCTTCTTGTCCAAACTATTTATCGTCCATGTTTCACTTCCATACATGGCTACACTCCATACGAATACTTTCAGAAATGACTTCCTGACACTTAAATCAATACTGGATGTTAACAAATTTCTCTTCTTCAGAAACGCTTTCCTTGCCATTGCCAGTCTACATTTTATATCCTCTCTACTTCGACCATCATCAGTTATTTTGCTCCCCAAATAGCAAAACTCCTTTACTACTTTAAGAGTCTCATTTCCTAATCTAATTCCCTCAGCATCACTCAACTTAATTCGACTACATTCCATTATCCTCGTTTTGCTTTTGTTGATGTTCATCTTATACCCTCCTTTCAAGACACTATCCATTCCGTTCAACTGCTCTTCCAAGTCCTTTGCTGTCTCTGACAGAATTACGATGTCATCGGCGAACCTCAAAGTTTTTATTTCTTCTCCATGGATTTTAATACCTACTCTGAATTTTTCTTTTGTTTCCTTCACTGTTTGCTCAATATAGAGATTGAATAACATCGGGGAGAGACTACAACCCTGTCTCACTCCCTTCCCAACCACTGCTTCCCTTTCATGTCCCTCGACTCTTCTAACTGTCATCTGGTTTCTGTACAAATTGTAAATAGCCTTTCGCTCCCTGTATTTTACCCCTGCCACCTTCAGAATTTGAAAGAGAATATTCCAGTCAACATTGTCAAAAGCTTTCTCCAAGTCTACAAATGCTAGAAACGTAGGTTTGCCCTTCCTTAATCTAGCTTCTAAGATAAGTTGTAGGGTCAGTATTGCCTCACGTGTTCCAACATTTCTACGGAATCCAAACTGATCTTCCCCGAGGTCCGCTTCTACCAGGTTTTCCATTCGTCTGTAAAGAATTCGCGTTAGTATTTTGCAGCTGTGACTTATTAAACTGATAGTTCGGTAATTTTCACATCTGTCAACACCTGCTTTCTTTGGGATTGGAATTAGTATATTCTTCTTGAAGTCCGAGGGTATTTTGCCTGTTTCATACATCTTGCTCACCAGATGGTAGAGTTTTGTCAGGACTGGCTCTCCCAAGGCCGTCAGTAGTTCCAATGGAATGTTGTCTACTCCGGGGGCCTAGTTTCGACTCAGGTCTTTCAATGCTCTGTCAAACTCTTCACGCAGTATCATATCTCCCATTTCATCTTCATCTACCTCCTCTTCCATTTCCATAATATTGTCCTCAAGTACATCACCCTTGTATAGACCCTCTATATACTCCTTCCACCTTTCTGCTTTCCCTTCTTTGCTTAGAACTGGGTTTCCATCTGAGCTCTTGATGTTCATACAAGTGGTTCTCTTATCTTCAAAGGTCTCTTTAATTTTCCTGTAGGCAGTATCTATCTTATCCCTAGTGAGATAAGCCTCTACATCCTTACATTTGTCCTCTAGCCATCCCTGCTTAACCATTTTGCACTTCCTGTCGATCTCATTTTTGAGATGTCTGTATTCCTTTTTGCCTGCTTCATTTACTGCATTTTTATATTTTCTCCTTTCATCAATTAAATTCAATATTTCTTCTGTTACCCAAGGATTTCTACTAGCCCTCGTCTCTCATCTTTTTACTTACTTGATCCTCTGCTGCCTTCACTACTTCATCCCTCAAAGCTACCCATTCTTCTTTTACTGTATTTCTTTCCCGCATTCCTGTCAATTGCTCCTTTATGCTCTTCTTGAAACTCTGTACAACCTCTGGTTTTTTTAGTTCATCCAGATCCCATCTCCTTAGATTCCCACCTTTTTGCAGTTTCTTCAGTTTTAATCTACAGGTCATAACCAATAGATTGTGGTCAGAGTCCACATCTGCCCCTGGAAATGTCTTACAATTTAAAACCTGGTTCCTAAATCTCTGTCTTACCATTATATAATCTATCTGAAACCTGTCAGTATCTCCAGGCTTCTTCCATGTATACAGCCTTCTTTTATGATTCTTGAACCAAGTGTTAGCTATGATTAAGTTGTGCTCTGTGCAAAATTCTACCAGACGGCTTCCTCTTTCATTTCTTAGCCCTAGTCCATATTCACCTACTACGTTTCCTTCTCTCCCTTTTCCTACTACCGAATTCCAGTCACCCATGACTATTAAATTTTCGTCACCCTTCACTATCTGAATAATTTCTTTTATTTCATCATACATTCTTCAATTTCTTCGTCATCTGCAGAGCTAGTTGGCATATAAACTTGTACTACTGCAGTAGGTGTGGGCTTCATATCTATCTTGGCCACAATAATGCATTCACTATGCTGTTTGTAGTAGCTTACCTGCATTCCTATTTTCCTATTCATTATTAAACCTACTCCTGCATTCCCCCTATTTGATTTTGTGTTTATAACCCTGTAGACACCTAACCAGAAGTCTTGTTCCTCCTGCCACAGAACTTCACTAATTCCCATTATATCTAACTTTAACCTATCCATTTCCCTTTTTAAATTTTCTAACCTACCTGCCCGATTAAGGGATCTGACATTCCATGCTCCAATCTGTAGAACGTCAGTTTTCTTTCTCCTGATAACAACATCCTCTTGAGTAGTCCCTGCCCGGAGATCCGAATGGAGGACTATTTTACCTCCGGAATATTTTACCCAAGAGGACGCCATCATCATTTAACCATACAGCAAAGCTGCATTATAGTCACCACATAAGCGTTGTTTTGATTTGTTGTGTGATGTCACCACATAAGCATTTATTGGAATTTAGTTACAGATACTAAGAACTTCAACACAGAATTGATTGGAGAACAAACTAAACACCAGACATTTATTAAACACTTGCTAGATACACTTTATAAGATAAGCAATGTTTACAATTCATATACAAGAAACTCTCTTAGTAGCAAAAACATCACGCTGATTACACTCTCACTGTTCATGATCAATGTGTTGACTGTCAAGATCACTACACCAGCAGCCGTCACCCCTCCCCCTTTTTGAAAGCTGGAGCACAGGGCATGGAAGAGAATTAGTGGTTGACAATTGTGGCAGCCTGTGTGACAGCAGATGGTCATCGTATGACATCTGATGGTCATGGCAATGACAGTGTCTGCTGCTCCCAACGGGTTGGTGGAGTGGCCAAATCTTTCCCCTGTTCTACAGAGTTTGAGGGCATTTGAGGTTGAGAGGGATGTGTTCTTTCAGTGTTTGGGGCAATCTGCACTGAGACTGTAGGGGTTTGGTCTGCGGCATCTCTTCAATGTATGCCAGTTTGAGGCATCCAATAGACACTGTCTCTTTCTCCTGTTTTGCCCTATTTTTAAGGTGTGTATGGCCCTCTGGAGAACCTTGTAGGGTCCTGTGTACAGTGGCTGCATGGGAGTCATACACTATTGTCTCTTAGCCAGACTTGTAGTATACTCAGTTTACTGACTGTTGTTGCACATTAGAGCTGCTTTGATAATTCTGTGGGACCTTTCTACTGTCCCATCACTTGTGGGATGGTAGCTGGTGGTTCTGAGTGGTTGCTGCTGCATTGAGGCGGAGTTGTGGAAAAAATGAGACTCAACTTGCCTCCTGGAGTGGGATATTATGGTTTAAGGTACTCCAACTCTCAAAATCCAGGTCATTATAAGGGCTCTGGTCACTCTTTTGGCTGGAATGTCCTTAATGGAAATGGCCTCTGGCCAGCACATGAAGCTATCTTGGCCAGTGCAAGAATCTATCTATGACTGTCAGTATGTATGTATCTGTGTTGGTCTGAGACTAATAGTTGCCCTATCAGATCTACATGCAATTGCATAAAATGAGCTGTAACTCTTGCAAATAATTCTGCTATTGGTGCACGAGCAGTGTAGACTGTGAAGGGCTTTCCTTCCAGTCAGCACCAGAAGTGTTTTATCGCCACCCAGATTGCAGTTCTCTATCACACTCCATTTTTTTCTCTGCATTAGTGAGCATTTGTGGGAAAAATGCCAATTGTTGCTATGTTCTTCTGGTGTGATGCAGCAATGGTGCTCCGACAGCATTCTTATTGGCATCTACCATTAATGCCAATGGTGCACCATGATGCTGGTGGGTAAGAAGCATGATATTTGCTACTTAATTTTTGAGTTTATGGAAAGCATCTGAGAGATCATGTGTCCACTTCACTTTCCTTCTCACATATGTATATTTTCATTTTAAAATGTTCATCAGTGATGCTTGCTGTAGGCAGTCAGTAGACAAGCTGTATGAGGTGCTTTCTATGTTGTTCCAGTGAGATTGAGAACACTAAGATGCCATCTATTTAACTGAATGAAAAGTCCAAACCTCTAAGAACTTGATGGCTGAATCATTTCCTGGTTTGTGCTGCATTTTTTAATCTGTACAGCATGAATCGGTACTTGAACAATCGAAGAGCGTAATAATGGCTGTTTTTTTTTTTTTTTTTTTTGACATCTTCAGGGGTGTGACTGGAAATTGTGAATAAGCTTTCTCGCAGGTTATGATGCTAACTATCTGGGCATTTGAAATTGTGCAATTGAAGTGTGCTCTATGCGGAATATGGCATCTGTCCAGCAAGATCCTTGCATTCAGTGCTCTGTAGTTGCTGTAGAAGCACCAAGTGGTTTTTGCAGAAGAACCATATGGAGGAGCAAGGCCCAATGACCTGAAGGTGCCATTATATCATTATGTATTTGATGATTTATGTTGTCTGGAGCTGCTAAAAATTTTTTGGGTGTGAGATGGTGCCACTGGTACCCTGGACGATGTCCTAATATGACACACGGTGTTGTGTTTGCATGTTCTCATGGACATTGATGACAATGTTAGTTCCAGGAAGCATTGTAAATGACTCATTAGCTGCTGTTAATATCTGTGCTATTTCTGTATCATCTGCCTTAAAACTGTGTCGAGGCAATGCACTGAAGTCTGACCATGTGCCCACTGGGAAAGTAGTTCCTGCTACGTTGTCAGTAACAAGAAACTGGAGTGGGCTGCCCTCTGCTGCTTGTGTGAACCTGAGTTATTGTGAGTTGTTTGCTGTCTGCAGTTATGTGGCTGATGCGGAAGCCATGTCTTCTGCCATGATGTCTTGAGCATAGATGAGTGGTCATTGTGAAGAATTTTATGCAGACACCTTCATGTGTGTGCAACTAGTTGCACTCTGCTTACTTTCTTGCTGATGATGGTCACTGGCATCTGTTAGAGGCAGTCTGTGGTGTTTGGGCGTTGGCAAGGTGCCATACATTTTTCTGCCTTCCACCCAAATTGCTAATGATACCTGCGCCAATTACTGAATTCTTCCAGTTTCGTGTCATTCCATTTGTGTGGTGAAGGTTTGCCATGCTACCTGCAGCATGTTCCTGATGCTGATGCTGGTCAGTGTTTGGATTCGCTAACTGTACACTTAGCTCACGCATGCTGGTTGCCAGCTGGTCCTGTGTTGATGTGTGGGCTTCTGTAGCTATGCGTGTTCAAGGTCCAGTGTGTCAGTGTGCTGCCCTGTCTCGGCATGCACATTCTGGGTTTGCACATTATGTTGTTGTTTGCTACAGCCCAGGAAACAGTGTGCAGGCTATTTGCAGTGGTGTCAGCTTTATCTGCTAAGATGCAGAAAGGCATCTGTGTCATCAAAACTGTCCTTACATAATCAGTAGCCTTTTAAGCCACAAAATGTTTAGAATTTTCAGGTAGCAACTCCATTCCGGTCAGTGTCTTAAAATCAGTTAATAACTGTGTTTGAGACCTATCCCTTAATTGCTCTTCACAGAGTAACTTTACAAGACATAGTTCAAGTGACAGTGCAAAATTCTGGATTAGACAATCTCATAATGTTATGTAGCACTGAGTTTTTAACACCCCTCAGTTTGCACAGTTTGAGTTTTGTTTTAGTGAACTACTGTGCAATGAAATGTTTCCACATTGCTTCTGATCTTGTGCTGTTCAAAAATGCTTTTGGCTTCCATAAACCATAATTGAAGCCTAGCTTGCCAGAATGGTGGCAATTTTATGTGGCCAAGAGACCTACCTTGCATTGCTTCTTCAGGTTGCCTGAGATGCTTTGATTGTTCTCATTTTGACTTTTCTTAATTTTTCCGTATTTTTGGTGTTCTGAATTATGTTTGCTCATGCTTGCAGCCGTTGTTTGCAGCAGGGGTCGTTGGAGTCATTGTGGAGACAATGCAGAACCTTCCAAATTTATGTCATAAGCTCTTCACTGAATCACCACTATTGGAATTTAGTTACCGATGTGTTATAACTTCCACACAGAACTGATTGGAGAAAGGATCAAACACCAGAGATTTATTAAACACTTGCTTTATACAACACATAAGATAAGCAATGTTTACAGTTCGCATACAAAAAACTCACTGAGTAACAAAGACATCTCACTGATCTCACTCTCATTGTTGATCAATGTGGTGACTGCTGATGTCACTACACTTTTTTTCCCCACTTATGTGAGTAAACATGTCTGGCACAAGGCTGACATTTGTTGAAAGGAATGCAGTTTTATAGTATTAGTAGTAGTAGTAGTAGTAGTAGTAGTAGTAGTAGTTTTATTCATCCAGAGATCTCTTTTACAAAGATATTAGACAGGTCTTGGTATCAAAATTTAAGCACTACAGAAATAAAGTAATTAACATATACAGACAAGTACAGCCTTGCAAGTGTAGTATGACAAGATTGGGACAGATAGTTGGCTGTGGTCTTATAGCTGGAACCATTCCAGAATTCACATGAAATAATTTAGCAAAACCACATCAAACCTAAATGAGGATGCCAGGATGAAGACTGGGGCCTGCATCCTCCCAGATACAAGGCCACTCTGTTTAAAACAACGCTACCACATTTGGTTTGCCTGTAGTGTACAATAGTGTTTTACAAATAAGTTATCTAATAACAAAAGGCTAATGCTACACCGTTCATTCACATCTCACTCCCAGTCACTGCACACATTATACAGGGTTATTACAAATGATTGAAGCGATTTCACAGCTCTACAATAACATTATTATTTGAGATATTTTCACAATGCTTTGCACACACATACAAAAACTCAAAAAGTTTTCTTAGGCATTCACAAATGTTTGATATGTGCCCCTTTAGTGATTTGGCAGACATCAAGCCGATAATCAAGTTCCTCCCACACTCGGCGCAGCATGTCCCCATCAATGAGTTCGAAAGCATCGTTGTGCAAGCTCGCAGTTCTGGCACGTTTCTTGGTAGAGGAGGTTTAAACACTGAATCTGTCATATAACCCCACAGAAAGAAATTGCATGGGGTTAAGTCGGGAGAGCGTGGAGGCCATGACATGAATTGCTGATCATGATCTCCACCATGACCGATCCATCGGTTTTCCAATCTCCTGTTTAAGAAATGCCGAACATCATGGTGGAAGTGCAGTGGAGCACCATCCTGTTGAAAGATGAAGCCGGCACTGTCGGTCTCCAGTTGTGGCATGAGCCAATTTTCCAGCATGTCCAGATACACGTGTCCTGTAATGTTTCTTTCGCAGAAGAAAAAGGGACCGTAAACTTTAAACCGTGAGATTGCACAAAACACGTTAACTTTTGGTGAATTGGGAATTTGCTGCACGAATGCATGAGGATTCTCTACCACCCAGATTCGCACATTGTGTCTGTTCACTTCTCCATTAAGAAAAAATGTTGCTTCATCACTGAAAACAAGTTTCGCACTGAACGCACCCTCTTCCATGAGCTGTTGCAAGCGCGCTGAAAATTCAAAGCGTTGGCTTTGTCATCGGGTGTCAGGGCTTGTAGCAATTGTAAATGGTAAGGCTTCTGCTTTAGCCTTTTCCGTAAGATTTTCCAAACCGTTGGCTGTGGTACGTTTAGCTTCCTGCTTGCTTTATTCGTCGACTTCCGCGGGCTACGCGTGAAACTTGCCCACACGCGTTCAACCGTTTCTTCGCTCACTGCAGGCCGACCCGTTGATTTCCCCTTACAGAGGCATCCAGAAGCTTTAAACTGCGCATACCATCGCCGAATGGAGTTAGCAGTTGGTGGATCTTTGTTGAACTTCGTCCTGAAGTGTCGTTGCACTGTTATGACTGACTGATGTGAGTGCATTTCAAGCACGACATACGCTTTCTCGGCTCCTGTTGCCATTTTGTCTCACTGCGCTCTCGAGCGCTCTGGCGGCAGAAACCTGAAGTGCGGCTTCAGCCGAACAAAACTTTATGAATTTTTCTACGTATCTGTACTGTGTCATGTCCATATGTCAATGAATGGAGCTACAGTGAATTTATGAAATCGCTTCCTAATCATTTGTAATAGCCCTGTATACAAGTTATTTTGTAATACTACACACACTATCAGCTGATGTTAGGACCACTGAAGCAGTACATTAAGTACAAAAAAATTAACACCAGTGGTAAAATGACTTTCAGATGGAGCCACTGCCACCTATAACAGTTATGTGCATTTGAGATAAATTTGAAGTTGAAGGCTGTATTTAAGGTGAACACAAACAATGATCTGGATGACCTGTGACAGTAACAAGTCCAGTGAACTCCCATGTTCTGTTACAACAATTTGCTAACTCACCATGGAAGTTAGTGAGACAGTACCTGTGATATCCGGGTGAGTCACTCAGGTGTTCGTCACATCTTGAAGACTGCGAAGTTTAAGTGCTACATCCCAAGACTGCTACATACAATGAATGAGAACAACCTTGATTGTAAAATGGAGTACTGTGAGTGGTTTAATGGCATGGTATGCAACAGTGAAGTGTTCACAGAGAGAGGCCTAATGAGCTGAAATTTAAACTCGACAGAACAGTAAACTGCCACAGTTGCAGCTATTGGGTTTCTGCAAATCCACATCTCACTGTGGATGAAGCCCTGAAGTTACCAGGAGTGAATGTGTGGGTTACCTTATCAGGATTTGATTGGGCCATTCTTCTTTGATGCCACAGTTACTGGTGAGGTGTACCTAGAGAAGCTTGAGACATCTATTTTACTTTGTATCTGTCTGTTGTGTGGGGCTGAAAGGCTTTGCTTTCAACAAGATGTTGTTCCATCCCTCTACCATAATTATGGCAGTGAGTACCTCAATGAAGATCTACCCACATGATGGATAGGCTAAAGAGTA
Organism: Schistocerca piceifrons; assembly: GCF_021461385.2. Taxonomy (NCBI): domain Eukaryota; kingdom Metazoa; phylum Arthropoda; class Insecta; order Orthoptera; family Acrididae; genus Schistocerca; species Schistocerca piceifrons. The sequence continues at coordinate 616,898,643 of NC_060141.1, forward strand.
TTTGCCACACTCTCCAGACTTAATACCTCTGTACTTTTACCTATGGAGATCACTGAAGGACATCATTTAGTGACAAATACCATGCATGTTGGATGAAATTTGAGAATGCATTGAATTTCTGTACTGGTATCCAACTGGATATATTGCAGTGTGTAATTCATGCAGCAGTTCAGCAACATTACCTGTGTATGGATGTTGATGGTGACCACTTTGAATACCTACACTGATTGCAGTAACGTGAACTTTAAGCTACACTCTCACATTATAAGACACAGCCTTTAGTTAAACTTATGATCAATTAAACAGTGTAAACATTTTTCTGGTTGGAAGTTTTCTCAGAAGGAGAGGTCCCCAGTGGTAGGATCAACTTTTTGAAACCATCTATACAGTGATGTAGGATAAGATCTCAGGTGTCACACACTGCAGCCATTCTTCCTGGTGGGGGCTCATTTGCAAATAATAATAACAATAATAATAATAACAATAATAATTTAAAGTTTACTTGATTCTCAACAGCATTAAAAGAGAAGAATTTTATAGATTGGCAGTGTGATGTAATGGATAAGATAAGGCCTTCATGAGCTGAAAGTCATGGGTTTGGATCTTGTCAGGTGCTTCAAATTTCTTAATTTTTGAGAAGTGACTTTGATTATAATTTTTTTTCAATTAATTGGTTTAAATGTAATTTTTTTTCTATTTCTCTGTCACATCATTTTAATCATCATATGAATTTTTTAATTTGTTCTCATTTTTTCTTTTATGTCATTCTTTTTTGAATTAGAGTTATTGTGAATGTGATTTTAATTATGCTTATCTATTATAATATTTGAAAACACTGAACTGTCGGTAAAAAAAAAAAAAAAAAAAAAAAAAAAAAAAAAAAAAAAAAAAAAAAATTGCTGAAACAAGAGGAATGATGGATGCTTCTCAAGATAAATATTCCGGAGTAATAGCCTCCCATTCGGATCTCTGGGGGGAGGTGTTTTGTGAAGGATCCAAAGGTGTTCAAGATCAGAGTGGGAACTTTAAACGTGGGAACGATGATGGGAAAGGGAAGAGAGATAGTAGACATGATGCAGAGGAGGAAGATAAAGGCTTTGTGTGTGCAAGAGACAAGGTGGAAGGGCAATAAGGCAAAGATCTTAGCGGAAGGCTATTAGTTGCTTTATAGTAGTGCAAGCCCGGAATCAAGAAATGGAGTTGGGGTTATTTTGCACAGAGAGCTTCAAGAAGAAGTATGTGAAGTCAGCAGAGTAAATGATAGGACCATGTATGTTAAGATGATGTTTGGCAGAGAAATGGTAACAGTGCTGACAGCCTATGCACCCCAAGTGGGATGTTCAGACGACGAGAAGGAAATATTCTGGAGAAATTTGGATGGAGTAATGGTCGGAATACCAGAGAATGAAAGAGTGATAGTCAGAGGGGATCTAAACGGTGTTGGCGGAAGGAAAGGTGGGGAAGAGAGGTGGCACGGAGGATGGGGGTATGGCGAGAGAAATGAGGAAGGAAAAAAGATAGTGGAGTTTGCAGTGGCTTTTGATATAATGATTACAAATACCTACTTCCAAAGAAAAAGAGAAAAACTAATAACATACAGGAGTGGCGAAAATATAAATCAAATTGATTACATATTATGTAGAAGGAAAAATAGAGGGGAGGTGTGCGAAATACTAAGGTCATATAGAGTGAAGGAACAGCAACACAACATAAGTTGATTGTAGCAGATTGTGAGATGAAAGTATGTAAAAGAATGAGGCCCATAAATCAATGTGAAAGGAAAATTAAGTGGTGGAGATTAAAGGATAAAAATTTGAGAGAGGAGTTTAGTGAAAAAGTACTGGGAAAGGTAAAATTGGCAGAGAGTGTAGGAGTGGTAGAAAACAAATAGTGCTGTTATAAGGAGGACCAGGGAGGAAGTGTTTGGGTTAACATCTGGGAGAGGGGTGCCAAAAGATAAGGAAGCATGGTGGTGGAATGAAGAGGTGCAGAAGTTTGTGAAGGAAAAGAAAAACACTAAGAGGAAGTGGGATATGTCTGGAAGTGCTGAGGATGGGCAAGCATACAAAAGTGCAAAGAAGGAGGCAAAACGAGCCGTGGCTAAAGCTAAAGCTGAATCAGTAAGGGAGGCATACGAACAACTACAGAAAAATCAGGATATGAGACAACTGATACAGATAGGCAAATCAAGAGATAAAGCTTCTAAGGATCTAATGGCAGTAAAACAAATGAAAGATGAAACAGGAATAATTCTGCATGACCATGGAAAAATAATCCAAAGGTGGTTGAATTATTTTGCTTAAATTCATAGATTGAAATAGTGAACAAAAACAACAGCTGAGTAATGTAAGAGGAAGAGGTTGTATGCAAAATAATCTAGAAGTAATTGCCACAACTGCCAGTATGAGTAGATTAACACTAGTGATAATTTGCTGTTATTGTACTTTACAGAAATTGCCTGCAGTGATTTCTCCTGCCTGGTAATTTATAACTTGACTTGTGTCATATCCCTGATGGGATGATGTTTGAATGGCTGAATCTATGATATGTGCTCTGGTCCAAATCTGAATATTTCATTGGACTTTTGAACATTTAATTTGTCACATGAAATGTCTCAGTATATTTATTCCTTAATGAAATTTGTTGCAGGTAATATATCTCTCTTTCCAACCAAAAGCTCAATACATAGTATCAATACTAGGAATAACCTAAATTACTTATCTTGGTCCAAAAAGGAGTCAGATATTCAGGAACACACATTTTCAATAAATTGGCAGTAACCATTAAAAGCTTGGTTCAAGATAAAGTGTGTTTTAAACAAAGTTTGAAAGACTTTTTGATAGGCACTCCTTCTACTCTACAGATGAATATCTTAGCAGGGACTGCTAGACCAGCTTAAGTAAAAAAGCCTGTTAGATTACAGCTTTGACAGCACTTGGTCACAACTGTCAAAAATAGGTATTTTGTGAATGATAAATTTATTAAAAGTGCATAACTATGTCAAACAGTGGAAACTCCAGGTAGGAATATCAACAATGTAGCAAAAGATAGATTGCTACTTACTGTAAAGAAGATATGTCAAGTTGCAGGCAGGCACTCACATGGAGCTATTGGCCACAGCATTCGTCAGTAAAGAGAGATGTGTGTGTACTCACTCACACACACACACACACACACACACACACACACACACACACACACACACGTACATGAGCAAGCACAACTCGTGCACTCACAAACACCAACTCCAGCATCTCAGGCCAGAATGCTACATCACATGCATTGCAAGCAGCAATCTGGAGGGTGTTCCTTTTTCCTCACCTCCCTGCCCCACAACTTCTTGACACTGTGCCTGTTGGAGTCTAGTCCCTGCACACTCCACCAGACAGCATTCATCTCTCTCTCCCCGCCTTTACACTACACTCTCTTCCCTTTCGCATTCCACTACCCCTCCCCCGTCCCCTTCCCCACCCCCTACAGATTGCTGCTTGCATCCCATGTGATACTACATTCTGGCCCAAGATGCTGGAGTTGGAGGTTGTGTGTGTGTGTGTGTGTGTGTGTGTGTGTGTGTGTGTGTGTGTGTTCTTTACTGACAAAGACTATGTCTGAGTGAAAGCTTCATGTGAATGTCTTTTAGTCATGCCTGTCTGCAACTTGATGTATTTTCTTTACGGTAAGTAGCAATCTATCTTTTCAAACATTGTGCATAACTACATTTCATTCTTGCAGTGTATTAATTCTGTAAATATTAGCAGTTCTAGTTTACTGTAATGTATTCACATATTTTGACAACCTCCTGACAAATGATGAGGGTAGTGAGTATTATATGGAACGAAAACTGAATCTAAGCTAATCTAATTACTAAAGTCAGTAATTGCATAGTCATTTGTCTGTTCTGTTTTTTCAATCTTTGATAGTGCATTTCCCAGTGATGTTCCTGTGATTTATCAGTTAAGTCGAATACTATTTCAAACATAGCCTTCATATCAGTTGCTTCCATCCTGAAGATTAGATCTGCAGTATTAGGGTAAGATTCGTAAATAAATGCATTCTTAGATCTCACTTACCTAAAACTGCAGTACAAAACATTATATCCATTACATTTTATAACACTACAGATACTGTTGTGTTTAATTGCTTTCATGCATTATTAGAGAAGTTCTACTACATTTTGATATTCACTCTTTTACTCCAATAAAAATCTAGGTTAGCTTCTACTCACCAAGTTTTTGTAACAAATCTCTTCCTGGTTTTTGTCAATACCAGATCAACAGTAGTTTTCTTCACTGGCTTGGATGTACTCCTCAGTGCTGTAATGGTTTATGTTGTTTTTTGATACATAAACATGTCTCACTTCTTTCTACTCTAATGATGAAACATGTTCATGGAGAAACATGATTTTAATTAGTAGTATAAGAAAGACTGTTCACTGTGTTTTACATTTATGTGCAGTATGAAGGGAAAAATGTGAGCATAGTGCATCATCAAGAAGCAACAATGTGCAAGTGTCTTTACTTGTGATGCAGAAGTAGTTACACTTTGGAGTCATGCTGTGGATTCTAGAGAAGAAAGTGTCGGATGACAATGGTCTATCCTCAGAACTAAAGAAGCTATATTATGTAGTCTCTTACCTAGTATTTATCATTTGATGAGTTATCTTGCCCAGACTGGCTCATGCATGTTGCAGTTGAGCGATCTGTTCACTCAGTGTTGTAATAGTTTATGAGGAATGTTAAATAAGGAAGAGTACTTTAAAGAGTGGTTACGTGATTCCATAGCTAGTTGCTAGAGAATATGAACTCCCTTATAGCCCTCGACCGTCTTCAGATGGAGGCAAGGTTCCATAGCACAATTAATGGCACTACATATTAGGATCACTGCATCAAGAATTGATGGAAAGGTGACGATAAGAAGATAGTCAAAATAATTGGTATTACGGAAAGTGTCAGGGTGACAGATCACTTCATGAAGTAGGTACACTATGCAATGCAAACGCAAGACTGAGCCAACATAGCATTTCAGTGTGCACTCAAGGTTGAAGGTGGAGCTCCAGAGAAGATACATGATCAACATTTGTTCTCATAGGGTTATGAGCAATGTTGGTTTTGTTAAGGTGATCACACTAAGAAACTAATGGAGACTTACCCTGGATTAGATTGACAAATTATGACAGATTACAGAGAGTCTTTTGGGAGGGGGAGTGGGGCATGACATGTACTGTTTCATGAGCCATAAGTCGCAAAGCAAGAAAAGAGTCCACCCCCAAAATATTGTCCACTTTGGGGACAGCTACCACAAGAAAATTTACTTGACAAGTGACTTGGGTGTAAGAGAGCAAAACTGGTGGTTTTCCTAACACCAATGTACGATGGAGTCTATAGCGTCAAAGGTTTGTCTCTGCTGCCTGGAAGCATGATGACCCCAACCTTAGGTAATTAGGCTGGTTTAGTAAGAACACAGAAGCAACAGTGTCTAGGAATAGCTTCACTGATTCTTTGCCTATGAACACATCTTTGTACATTTACTCAGCTGCATGCTGAGAAGTTTGCACTTCTCTATATTCATCATACACTTGCTTCACTTCCACAATCTGGCATGCATTTGTAGCAGAACTACTAAAACACAGCTCTTGCAAGTGTCCCTTTTTGTTACACCTGCAGTATGCTGGATGCCGATGGGAGCATGCACTTCAAGCAAGGTGAAGGAAGCAATGTTAACAGCTGAACAACAGCACTGCTGCTGACGTGGCCCATTTCTGTTGGTGTGTTTGTTGAGGGGGTCATTAGGGCCATGGAAAGTGGGAGGGCTCTGCCATGCATTGTGCGACCTCCGTAATGACTGGTGGCAGAGAGCTGACTGCCTCAACACCTTCTTCCCTCATAAACACTCTCTGAGCTTTGCAGGCTCTTGCATAAGCTTGAGCATTTTGCATTAGTTCCATCAGAGTGGGATCCAATTATCTCAATGTGTGTTTTCTTACTTCCAAGTCATGGGTAAGGAGCACTACAACATCCCTGATTGGAGAGTAAGCATAGTTCTGCTTACACAAAATTTCAGAATTGCAATTCCAACTTCATTCTTGTAGATCAATGGTCGAGTCTATGTAAGACCGATAAGAGCCCCATTTCATTGCCAAAATTCTAACCTGACTGCAAAACATGATTCTTCATTGAACAATGCCCTTGTAATAATGAAGCTATGCTAGGCAACTTAAGTTATGCTGGATTTGTTAGTGGCTCTAATTTCTGAATTAGGTGATGCCCTTTGGGATATCGTGACAAGAACATGGCCATTCATCTTTCTGTGTCATAAGCTGAACAAGCTCTGAAATTTAACTGCAATCATTGGTGGTAAGCGTCCCACCCTTCACTTTGTTCATTCTTTCTTTATTCATGTCAGAGGTACACTAAAATGAACACATGTACAATACATACAAAGATAACTCTTCAGTATTCACCCAGAATTGGGCAACTTTGATAGCATTGGGTGCTGCAGATGTTAAGTCCTTCATGCCACAGCTGGTTGGGCTTGAGTTACATTTGAAGAGATGCCAGGTTGTCTGCAATTCACTGCATTCACACAGTGTTGTGCTGGCATTTGGGAGTTGGAAGTTCCATTTAAGGAGATTGTCCCTCGATCTTGCGACTTCGGCCCGTAGTCTTTTCAAGGACTTCCAGATGACCTAGGGGCTGTTAAGTTGTTAGGAAACTCTTCCTGGACTTCAGTCTTGGCTTGGCAGGTTGACGTCCAAAGAGTGGATGTGATGTCACTGTATTTGATTTATGCCTCTAGATGTTAGCAGCAACCTCTCTTCTGATGTCACATGGAGCAATCCCAGTGAGACATTGAACTTTGTCCATGGGGGTTGGCCTTAGGCAACCTGTAACAATTCTACAGCTGTCTTTTAAGGCTACATCAACCTGCTTTGCATGTACTGAATTGTACCACACTGGGCTAGCATACTCTCCGGCAGAATAGCATAAGGCAAAAGCTGCAGTTCTTAATGTTTGTGGATGTGTACCCCAGTTCGATCCTGCCAGTTTCTGAAGAAGGCAGTTTCTGCTTCAGCTTCAGACAGTGTTCCTTGTAGGTCAGTGTACGGTCGAGAGTGACACCCAAATACCTGGGGTGGGAACAATATTCTAGTGCAACTCCATTCCAGAATGTTTCAAGTTTCCTGTTAACTTGTTTATGTTTCAGTTGGAATGAACACACTTGCATTTTCTTAGGATTGGGTGTGAGTTGATTCTTTTCATAGTAAGTACCACACTGTTGTAGACCGTCTGTAAGCATTATCTCTAAATCTTCAAACCAACTGCCCTGGGCACCAAGAGCAAGGTCATCAGCATATATGAAACTTGTGCATCCTTGAGGCTGTGGTTGATCGTTAGTGTACACATTAAATAAAATAGTTGACAGTACACTTCCTTGGGGGAGGCCGTTCTTTTGAGTTCTCCATCGGCTGTGTTTTCCTTGGAAGTCCACGAAAAAATGCCGATTCTGCAGAAGTGTTGCAATTGTCCTCGTCAGTGCATCCTTTGCTCATTAAAGGGTAGAAAAGCCATAAACATGACTGCCACAAAAGATGTATCTGCTGCATTCAATAATGCTTGCACTTCCTGTGTGACTAATAGTTGTAGTTGCTCCATGGTTGAAGGCCCTCACTCTCAACTAACCACAAAATTTTCACAGTCTGATTTTCATATGTCACAGGTCTCATCCTTGTCACCACTTATGTAAAGGAAATCTACACTAACAGAGACTTGTCCCAGTTTGTTGGACAGAGTGAGATAGGTTACAGAATGCTCCCCACAACAGTGAAATCTATCTTTAAGTAATAAATGCAACCCAAGTTCATTGTCAGAGCCTAAATAGCAAAAGCCTATAAACCAAGTCTGTAAGGAGAAACAAACCAATAGATCAATTGGCACATACTTCTCTAGCACTCACTCTGTTATCAAATTACAACTGAATCAGACTGATGCTGGGCTGGCTTTTATGGAGGATTCTGGTAGGTATGGCCTAATCAGAGGGTCTCCTGGTGACAAGTTCCACCTAGGTAGTGGCACTATGGTGTCAACAGTAATGTTGCACTGGCTACTCTGATTCTGTAGTGAGGTTGGGTGGTACAATTACAGCCAATATAGGTCATATTCTGCCTTGATGTCCCTGAGAGTAATTATTTGTTATCTTTGTCATCTTCTTCCCTTACTCTTATCACTTTCTCTCTTGTACAGTGTTAAATTTGTGTTCTCACTAGGTAAAAAGATGCAGTGGTATAGGACCAAATAAGAATTTGTTTTATCTTTCTATTACTTCATTGTGTAATAGTAAATTGGTGGATTTGGTGAAAATTTTATAACTTTTGTCCAACAAGAAGTTTGCATTGCTTCATATTGTTCTTGATGTGAATGTAATGTTAAGATTGGCATTGGAAAATTTTCAAAGCTGCATACCATTACTTTATCTTAGTTACATAGAATTTGTACTGAACTATTTACAGCAATAAAATGGCTGGTTTTGGACATAATATTGTAAATGACTTTCAGCACTCCATAATTAAAGTTTGCCATAATTTGCCTTTCAGTAGCTTTAAAGGACTTCACTATTTATTCTCTTGCAGTAGATACTGTAAGGTGTAGTATCCCATCAGTTTTTTTGAGCCACTGTAATTTATAGATCAATAACTCACTTGTAAATGAAATTCTTCTATGTAGCTGCAGTGGATCATTAATCAAATAAAAAGTCCAGTTTATTAAAAAATTAATTAAAGTATTAAAATTATTGTTTATATAACTTATATGCAGTTATAATAAATAAAGTAATAATTACATTCAGTAAGATTGAGTAAGTCTTCAGATTGTATGCAGTTGACATGCCATATGTTAATTCCACTAGGCTTGACACAAACTGTCTACAAAAGATCTTTTGATCATACTGAGTAGCACAGATTAATAATGATTATTTGTAATTTCATTAGTGTGATTGTATTGTGAAATATTATCACTGTTATCAGCAAAATTTCGTTCACAATCTTTGGTCTTTGCATGCACACTGACAGTGAGCAGCTGGTCACCTCTGGTGAGTATAAATAATAAATTCTTGTGAATAAAAGCAGACATTTCAAATAATCTTTGATAAATTGTTATGTACACTTCATAACTACTTGTCATTTCTCCATAATGAGGATACTTAATGAAAACTAGAGAATTATCACAACTCATCTTTAGATTTTAGTGGGAAGTGATAGGTTTCTGCACAAAAACTAATGACAATTTGAAAAATTCCCATACAAAAATTAGAAATTGAGACAAGTACTCATTTTCATTTCATTCATACCTATCTTTATTCACTGCTTCATTTTATATGTCTCTGATAATCTGTCATATCAATCATTGTTTGTATTTCATCAAACATTTTCTTTTCATGATAAAATGCACATACGTAATACATTTGTCAACAATACCCTACTTACTTTCTTCAGTTTTTTGTTGGCATTTGACTGCTCACAATTAATGACTTTTTTATGCTACTTGCATCTTTAATTTCTCCCTGAGTTTTGATTGCCCACAATTCATGAGCTTAATTGTTTACACTACTTATTTTCTTTAATTTTTTCCTTGGGTTTTGATTGCTCACAATTCATTGCCTTTAACTGTTTTAAGTGTCTGTTAACTCGACACCAACTGTTCTCAGTTCTATCTGTTGTAAATGCATTTTACATTGTGAATATAATTCACTGATATGCATCATGGGATGTTCATAATGCCTCCTCTTTTCTCCTAGCAATGGCTGCAGATATTGATATAGCTTATGGAAAAAAAGTGGGAACTAATGAACCATGCTTCATTATTGCCGAAATCGGTCAGAACCATCAAGGTGATATTGGAATAGCTAAGAAACTAATCAGTTGTGCAAAGGTGAGCTATAATTCAAGATTCTCTATTTAGCATTTACAATAAATAATGGACTAGGCATTTTCTTAAGCAAGATGTTAACTGCAAGAAATTTTTATAACTTCAACAAATGTTTCTGGGTATGTGACTGCAGCATCATATTATATATACCAACATTTTGGCCACTTGTAACAAGGGCTGAAATGCTTGTCTACATAACAACATAATTCCACAGTCACAAACCTGGAAAAGTTGTTGTAATGATGGCAACAATATTCCTAAAAATCTCATTTTGGGTATAAATCAAACAATGAAAATTCCATGATGGAATAACAACAATATTTATTTATTTATTAGGTCTGTGGACAAAATACATTGTATGGATCAGGTGAAATTATATTACATGCACTGACAAGTATCCACTGATACTAACTGGCATTGAGCAAATCATAATTTTGAGCAATGATATTCTCAGCCCATTTCATATTAAATTACAATTTTGTTTACATCATTAATGTTGTTTGTATTTGTACATGTAAGTTACATCTCCTTTTGTTATAATAGTAGCATTGCAATTGCTCTTAAACTGTAGGGCACTTTATACTATAATAACAGTTTTATACCAAAAAGTTTTGAGAGATTGTTTTGAAAATATTTTTATTATTTGTCTCTCCCAAGTTTAAAGGGAACTTTTGTAGGGCTTTTGGTGCTGCATGTGATGACTTCGATTTGCATTTATTGGTGGTAGGTATCGGCTCACGGAAAAGGTTTCATCCCTTGTGTCATGGCTGTGTTGTCTCGTGTTATCTTGAGTATCAGGAGTTTATTTGAATTTTTTTCGGCATAGGAGTTTGAATAAGTATAGGCTGAGAAGTGTTAGCATCTTAAGAGCTTTAAATGCTGATCTACATGATGCTCATCATTTAATGTTTGCTATCATTCCCGTTGTTCTTTTCTGTAACTGGAATACCCTATGAATGTTTGTTTTGGAGATGCAACCCCACAAAATAACTTAATGTTGAACAGCTTAGGGCCTAGTACATCTTTTTCATAATATTTGCTTCTTTTAGGTAGCACATATAGGTTTGAGCTATGTTTTCTACTCATAAATTCTATATGTTTATCTCAGTTTATATTTTCCTCCGTTGTTATCCCAAGGAATTTTGTATATTTGTTCTCTGCTATGCACTCATCTATGCAAATGTTGATATCTTCATTGTGTTGGTTTTTTAATTTGAAACTTAGACAAGTTATTTCAGTAATATTGTAATGCAAATTTAATTCTGTAAATCTCTGAATAGCAGTAACAAGATTGGACTGAGAATGGAACCTTGGGGGACATCATATTTAACACTCTGTTTCCCTTATTGATTCATCTGTATATTGTTTCCTCCTTGATATTTAAGTTCCACTACTGTCTGATGTTCAGGCATGATTGTAACTATTTGTGTCCCAGTCCTCTGATACACTGATGTTCCAAATCTGAGAGTAGAAGTTTATGGTTTACAACATCAAAAGCTTTGGTAAGGACCAAAAATATAGCAGATAACTGATGTTTATGGCCAACTGAGATCAGAGTTTCACATAAAAAAATCAAAGGTAGCAGTTTCTGTTGACCTACATTTACGGAAACTATGCTGTGATTTTGAGAAGCCGTAATGTTCTTCTATGAAATGAATCTGCCACTTATAAAATATTTTTTTCTAATATTTTAGAAATTAGAGACATTAGAGAGATTGCTCTGTGATTTTTTACCTCTGTTCTTTGACCCTTTTTAAACAGAGTCTGATTACCAGTGACATCCTCTCTGACAAAATCAGTATCCATCCAATCCCCGTGATTCTCAATATATCCACTAAGCTTTTGCTAAGGAAAATTATTCCATTAAACTATTGTACAGAGTAAGTATAGCTAAGTTGAAACAGCTCCCAGAAAATAAAAATTACAACTCGGACAAATCTGTGCAACTGAGAGAAGAGCATTTAGTGTCTTCCTTTAAAACATAAAAAACTTACAAATGAATAGCATGAACTTTTAATAGTGATAAATAAAAACAGAAGGGCTATTGGAATATCAGAAAGTGTTTTATGCTTATCAGATGTCATACAACCTTCCAGCACAAAGTTACAGAACATTAACAAGAATGTAAGAAGTTCATCTTAAAGGTGAAGAATTTGAAGGCTTTATTTAGATTATGTGAGACCACTGATATCATATATTTACTTTTAAATGAAGTTATGATTGACACACAACTTCAGTGACAGGTGTAAACTATTTTTATCTTTTAGTAAACCAAACTAACTTTGGACAGTAGATTAAGCTTTTACCAAATTGACACTTAATGCAGGTACTGGTGGTGGTCAGTTCATTTATGTGGACAGACCACAAACGCTCCAGCTGCCACCCCTTTCACATCAAAAGATCCCTCCCACATAACCTAGCCAGTTGTGGACGACATATCCAGTGTGCTGAAGGTATCATGAAGGCCTTCACAGACAGGCACCACATCTACACCCACATCTATACTCTGCAAACCACTGTGAGGTGCGTTGGAGAGGGTATGTCCCATTATACCGGTTATTAGGGTTTCTTCTTGTTCCATTCTTGTATAGAGCATAGGAACAATGATTGTTTGAATACCTCTCCACATGCAGTAATTATTCTATTCTTATCCTCATGACCCATATGTGAGCGATACATAGATGGTTATAGTATATTCCTAAAGTAATCATTTAGACCCAGTTCTTGAAATTTTGGTAATAGACTTTCTCGGGATAGTTTACGTCTATCTTCAAGAATCTTCCAGCTCAGTTCCTTCAGTATCTACCTACGTGATTCTCTCCCAACGATCAAACAAACCTGTGACAATTCATGCTGCCCTTGTCTGTGTATGTTCAAAATTCCCTGTTAGTCCAACTGGTATGGGTCCCGCACACATGAGCAATACTTTAGAAATAGTCGCACAAGTGATTTTTTAAGCACTCTCCATAGTAGACTGATTGTACTTCTACAGTGTTCTACCAATAAACTGCTTTACCCATGACTGAACCTATGTTGATCATTCCATTTCATATCCCTACAAAGTGTTTACCCAGATATTTGTATGAGTTGGCCAATTCCAACAGTAACTCACTGATATTATAGTTGTAGGATACTACGTTTTATCATTTCGTGAAGTGCACTATTTTACATTGCTGAACATTTAAAGCAAGTTTCCAATCTCTGCACAACTTTGAAATCTTATCAAGATATGACTGAATATTTATGCAGCTTCTTTCAGATAGTTCTTAATTATAGATAACTGCATCAACTGCAAAAAGTCTGATGTTACCATTTAATATTGTCTGCAATGTCATCAATGTACAACATGAACAGCAAAGGTCCCAACACACTTCTTTGGCGCTCACTGGAAGTTACGTCTACATCTGACGATGACTCTCCATCCAAGATAACATGTTGCATCCTCTCTACCAAAAAGTCCTCAATCCAGTCATAAATTTCATTTGATACCCCGTATGATCATACTTTTGACAGTAAGCACAAGTGTGGTACTGTTCAAATGCTTCTTGGCAATCAAGAAATACAGCGTCTCTCTGATTGCCTTGATCAAAAGCTTTCAATATGTCATGTGGGACCTCCTAAAGCTAGTCCACAAACAGATTTCTCGTGCCATATCCTCACACACCCTCAGTCCTCCCACCACTCGCAAGAATCAGCTACAAAGGAGTGCCCCCTCGTCAACCAATATCACCATCCACTGGAACAAATGAACAATATCCTTCGCCAGGGCCACGTTTATCTCTCATCATGCCCAGAAATGAGAGACATCCTACCCAAGATCCTTCCCATCCCTCCTAAAGTGATGTTCCCTTGTCCACCCAACATACACATCACCTTAGTCCATCCCTACGCCCCTCCCGTTCCCAAGACCTGTCGAATCCATCCACCCAGCATATCCTACTCCAACCCTGCCACAGGCTTCTCCTGCCCCATCAGAGGCTGGAACAACTGTGAAAGCACCCAGGTCATATACCAACTCTGCTGCAAACACTGCACACCTTTTTACATCTTTACGGCAAACAACCAGCTGTTGACCAGGATAAATGGTCTCTATCAAACTGTTGCTAAGAACAAAGTTGACCATATGGTGCCACAACATGCAGCCAAGCATAACACGCTTGATTTCAATATGTGCTTTAAAACTTGGCCCATCTGGATCCTTCCCTCCACCACCACCTTCTCCGAACTACGCAGATGAGAATTGTCCTTAAAACTCATCCATCACTCCTATATTTGTCCTGGCCTCAATCTCCTGTAGCTCATTCTCCCCACACCCTTCACCCAACAGTTTCCCCTTTGATGGGATTCATGTTGGGCAATCTGGATTGCCAAATCATTTGTTTGAATTGTTCAGAATGTTCACCAAACCAATCGTGAACAATTTTGGCCCGGTGACATGGCACATTAACATCCAAAAAAATTTCATCATTGTTTGGGGACATGAAGGCCATGAATGGCTGCAAATGGTCTCCAGGTAGCCGAATATAACCATTTCCAGTCAATGATTGGTTCAGTTGGACCAGAGGACCCAGTCTATTCCATGTACGCACAGTCCACACCACTGTGTAGCCACCAACAGCTTGCAGAGTGCCTTGTTGACAACCTGGTACACAGCTTTGTGGGGTATGCAACACACTTGAACCCTATCATCAGCTCTTACTAACTGCAATCAGGAGCCATCTGAACAGGCCACAGTTTTACAGCTGTCTGGGGTCTAACTGATATGGTCATGAGACCAGGATGGAACTTAAGATGATGTCGTGCTGTTAGCAAAGGCACTTGTGTTGGTCGTCTGCTGTCATAACCCATTAACACCAAATTTCGCCACACTGTCCTAACAGATAATTCTGTCGTATGTCCCACTTTGATTTCTGTTGATATTTCATGCAATGCTGCTTGTCTGTAAGTACTGACAATTCTACACAAATGCTACTGCTCTCATTTGTTAGGTGAAGGCTGTTGGCCACCGTGTTGTCCATGGCGAGAGGTAATGCCTGAAATTTGTTATTCTCAGCACATTCTTGACACTGTGGATCTCCAAATATTGAATTCCCTAACTATTTCCAAAATGGAATGTCCCATGTGTTTACTTTCAACTAGTATTCCGCGTCCAAAGTCTTGTAATTCCCATCGTTCGGCCACAATCACATCGGAAACCTTTTCACATGAATCACTTGAGTACAAATGGCAGTTCTGCCAATGCACTGCACTTTTATGTCTTGTGTATGCAGTGGTAGTGCCAACTGTGTATTGCATATTGCTATCCCTTTACTTTTGACACCTCATTGTATGTTGTGTAACAAATCATTGAGTAGACTGGCAATACGAGTCTATCACAGTGCATTCACATTTTTCCTGAAGAACTGGTTTATTATTAGCTAGCTGTGTCCGTTTAAGTTGCTGTCCTTAAAACAGATTAATCATATTGGTGCATGGAAGAAGCAGATGTTACAATCACGAATCAAGGTATGAACAACTGATGGCAAAACCTTGGTTACCATCATCTCTTTTATATGTATCTACTGCAGTATGTAGTGTACAGACTTCTTTCCTAGTAATCTTTTATGAAATGCTTTAGCACTCACAGTCATCTTCCCAGACTTTGCTCAGAAATGTAATCAGTAGAAACATTAATAAATCCTCATGAAAAGTAATCACATCTATCGCAATTTACAGAATATACAAGCCAGATGAAGATATTGATAGAATGGGTGGGTATACTCTTGTGTTGCCTTGGAAAAGATTAAATTTCTGCAAAGTAATAGTTTTATTTTAACAAAGTTACTTGATTTATTATTATTATTTTGCAGAAAAGTGGAGCTGACTGTGTGAAATTCCAAAAATCTTGCTTATCCGAAAAATTTAATGCTGAAGCTCTTAATCGGCCTTATGAAAATGAGAACTCTTGGGGTAAAACATATGGTGAACATAAAAGATTTTTGGAATTTAATCAGGAGCAGTTTAGAGAGTTGCAGCGATATGCTGAAGAAGAAGTTGGAATAATGTTTTCGGCATCAGCAATGGATATGGTAAGTATACAGTCCCTAAAAGCCCTCAACTCTCTTAACAGTAAATTTATTGTTTTATCTTTATCATTAATGATGTGTCATTCTTAGGTATCAGTTGATATGCTTGACTCTCTGAATGTCCCATTTATAAAAATTGGTTCTGGCGATGCAAACAATTTTCCCTTGTTGAGATATGCAGCATTTAAGAAACGGCCCATGTTCATATCTACAGGTATGTATTTATAGTTGTTTTATTTGCAAGTTCCTTGAATTTCTATGAGTGTTGTAACTATGTTGTAATACATTTGTTTTATATAGGTATGACAAACATGGAAATAGTGAAAAAGATATATCACTGTGTTCGAGCTATCTTTAGTAAATTTTGTTTATTGCACTGTGTTTCATCGTATCCTACAAAGCCCGAGGAAGTCAACTTGAGAGTTATCACTACATTCAAACAGGAATTTCCTGATGTACATATTGGATATTCTGGACATGAAGTTGGGATAGCAATTTCAATAGCTGCTGTTGCTATGGGATCCAAGGTATTATCAATAGTCTGCTGTTACTTTGTTTGTGGAGAGTATCTAACATAGATATTAAAACCTTCTGAATATACACTCCTGGAAATGGAAAAAAGAACACATTGACACCGGTGTGTCAGACCCACCATACTTGCTCCGGACACTGCGAGAGGGCTGTACAAGCAATGATCACACGCACGGCACAGCGGACACACCAGGAACCGCGGTGTTGGCCGTCGAATGGCGCTAGCTGCGCAGCATTTGTGCACCGCCGCCGTCAGTGTCAGCCAGTTTGCCGTGGCATACGGAGCTCCATCGCAGTCTTTAACACTGGTAGCATGCCGCGGCAGCGTGGACGTGAACCGTATGTGCAGTTGACGGACTTTGAGCGAGGGCGTATAGTGGGCATGCGGGAGGCCGGGTGGACGTACCGCCAAATTGCTCAACACGTGGGGCGTGAGGTCTCCACAGTACATCGATGTTGTCGCCAGTGGTCGGCGGAAGGTGCACGTGCCCGTCGACCTGGGACCGGACCGCAGCGACGCACGGATGCACGCCAAGACCGTAGGATCCTACGCAGTGCCATAGGGGACCGCACTGCCACTTCCCAGCAAATTAGGGACACTGTTGCTCCTGGGGTATCGGCGAGGACCATTCGCAACCGTCTCCATGAAGCTGGGCTATGGTCCCGCACACCGTTAGGCCGTCTTCCGCTCACGCCCCAACATCGTGCAGCCCGCCTCCAGTGGTGTCGCGACAGGCGTGAATGGAGGGACGAATGGAGACGTGTCGTCTTCAGCGATGAGAGTCGCTTCTGCCTTGGTGCCAATGATGGTCGTATGCGTGTTTGGCGCCGTGCAGGTGAGCGCCACAATCAGGACTGCATACGGCCGAGGCACACAGGGCCAACACCCGGCATCATGGTGTGGGGAGCGATCTCCTACACTGGCCGTACACCAGTGGTGATCGTCGAGGGGACACTGAATAGTGCACGGTACATCCAAACCGTCATCGAACCCATCGTTCTACCATTCCTAGACCGGCAAGGGAACTTGCTGTTCCAACAGGACAATGCACGTCCGCATGTATCCCGTGCCACCCAACGTGCTCTAGAAGGTGTAAGTCAACTACCCTGGCCAGCAAGATCTCCGGATCTGTCCCCCATTGAGCATGTTTGGGACTGGATGAAGCGTCGTCTCATGCGGTCTGCACGTCCAGCACGAATGCTGGTCCAACTGAGGCGCCAGGTGGAAATGGCATGGCAAGCCGTTCCACAGGACTACATCCAGCATCTCTACGATCATCTCCATGGGAGAATAGCAGCCTGCATTGCTGCGAAAGGTGGATATACACTGTACTAGTGCTGACATTGTGCATGCTCTGATGCCTGTGTCTATGTGCCTGTGGTTCTGTCAGTGTGATCATGTGATGTATCTGACCCCAGGAATGTGTCAATGAAGTTTCCCCTTCCTGGGACAATGAATTCACGGTGTTCTTATTTCAATTTCCAGGAGTGTATTACCATTGTATTTACTCCCTCAAAACTTGTTTGTTTAGAAAAATGTAGAGCTGAATAAAATCAGTTATGTTACTGCTTTAATGAATTCACAGAATCGACTGGGAAGTGTAGCTCCATATAAATATATAATGAAATTTTAATTTGCATGTAAGTTGTATTCAACAGGCGAACATAAAATTAAAAAGCATTCAAATTAGGATGTGAAAGTAAACAAAATCATACTAGAACTGAAAGATTTTGTTCATGATACTGGGCTGTAAATGAAATAATGTTTATGTTAGTAATTTCAAACGAGATGTATATGTCTTCATTTATGGATTCTTAGGGTACTTCTTTATTCTTCAAGTCTAGCAATGCATTTAAAGGAAATAAAGGGAAGATTACAGTTCAATGTTATGTCAACATTATGGTCATTATAAATGGAAGACAAATCCAGCTGAAAGAGGAAAGAATCTGCTGTGGCATTTTAAAACCTTCCTGTAACTTGTTGTTAGCGATTTAGGGGTGCATATAAAATATATATCAGAATTACGCATTAGTATCAGAATTATGCATTAGTATCAGAATCCATCTGAATATGGGCCTTTGCCTCTATATCAGATCATTTGTGGATATCCTTTTGCAACAAGCTGAAAGCAGTTTCTACAAATCCCAATAAACTGCAGCTCACCTGTCAATAAATTACCTAAATTCCAATAAAATTTATTATTATCAAAAGGATATTCATTTGAGAAAACTCACTGTTGGGTGAAAAACATTCAAGTTCTGCTGTTTCTGAATATCCACTGAGCATTAAATTAGTCAACTGTTTATGCAAAACCTAGAAAAAGAGGGAAAATTCCACATTTTCTGGCAATGAGACAGCAGTCCAAAAGAGACTAGAAAGCTGATGGCATTTATAGAGAGCTGCAGTAAAACCTCATTCTGTAGGCTTAGCTGAAGGTGTAACACAGTTATTGCTAAATTAGATGAGGATATATTTCCCACCACTGTTCAAAATTCATCCAAAAATGAGTAGCACTGGTAGGTCTAGGTTGTAGTTGCCATGTAACATCTGCCCACATATTTTTATTGCTTTGGATCTGGTGATTTTGGTATGAAAGGAGTATGTTTATGTCTCTCTTTGCATTCAAACCAGTTCTGAACAGCTCTGTTGTTTTAAATGAGACAGTGGTCCTGTAAATAAATCAGAAAACTGTATATTGGATGGAACCTGAAGTGATGCTGCAGTCTTTTATGGGCACTGCTGCACCAATTTCTGCAATCTAGATTAACTTCCAAGGCTAATCCAAAATGTCCCCTTCCCCTTTTCACAAACACTCTCTTTCTCTTCTAATCTCCATGCTGCCTATCTTCGAAACCAAAAAGGGATAGCACCCCAAAGTAAAAATAGGGTGATACAGAGAATGGTTTAAATATGGTATCAGAGATGTTGCTAAAATTAAATTGGGAATTTTTAGAACATCTCTTTGTTCCCTCATGTTTTCTTCCAAAGTGAAAGTGAGACTTAAGTTGCTCCACAATGCATCATGCAGCTAAAATAAAAGAATCATATTCACAGGAGGCAGAAACAAAGATATGAATAACATTTAATGTGCTACAAATGTTAAAAAGTGTAAATTACAACTGATGTTTAAGAAAATATCTTTTTAATCAAACTTTTCCTTTTATATTCTTGATCTTGACTTCAAATTTTTACACAGATCCTGTTTTCAGGTGCTAGAGCGGCACATAACGCTCAACAAGAGTTGGAAAGGAAGTGATCACAAATGTTCATTAACACCAGAGGAATTTACAGAAATGGTAACAAATATAAGAATTGTGGAACAAGCACTAGGTAATCCCCAAAAGAAGATTCAGCCCAGTGAATTACTGTGCTATAACAAGCTAGGTAAAACATTGGTAGCTGGGCAAGATTTGAAGCTGGGGTCTTTACTGACACAACATGATATTAAAATTAAAGTAGCAGAACCCAAAGGGATAAAGGCTGAAGACGTGGAACATGTTCTTGGGAAAAAATTAATCAGAGATATTAAGAGAGATGAAAGCATATGTTTAACAGATCTGACTGAAATCCAAAGTCTATCAGATTTAACTGTTACACAACCAGAAAGTTAAAGATATCAGTGTTTATAACTAGGAGCAAAAAAAAACCATTGTAATGAGTGCTCTTATTCACAGTGGAGCACCTGCACGATCAGAATAATCTATTGTGATAACTCAGATCTCTTCATTTTATGATGTTCTGCAGGTCTGGAACCTTAACCCTTCGAGTAGGCATGCCGATTTTCATAACACAATAGGCACTTGGCATACTTTGTACACATCTATAGCATGTCTGTCGTCGTGTTACGAAGGTAAACAAGTATGACCAAAATCACAGCTTAAACTTAGTTTAATTAAACAATGATAAAATTAACTTAGATTATAGGAGCTAAATCATTGTTCAATTAAACAATAATAAAATTAACTTTCATTGAATCTCTCTGTTGCCACACACTAGTGTTAGTCCACAGTAATGAACCACTTGGAGCATCAAACAGCACAGTTGCATCATTGCGAGCTAAACACTTATTTGATTACCTATTATCTCGTGCTGTAAGCTCAGAATCTGTCTTCTTTTCTTGCATGGAAGGTAATTTTTTTCTCCCCTAGCTCGGTGTTTATTTTATATAATTGCTGCTCGCTTGGACCTATGACAACACAACTTATCACTGTGTTAGCTGAAGCAATAACAAAGGAATAAGTATGGTCTTGCAATTATAAAACAACAATGGAATGGTACAAGACAATCTTATTTGTGGTTGGCGCACTTCATAAATAGGTGCACCTGCTCGAGGGTTAATATTATTCCAATTGTTCTGCAAGACACAAGAGAAAAATCTAATTATCATCTGTCGGAAGATGAACTTGAGAAAATCTGACAGGAACAGAAATTATGAAAGTATATGAATATTCAACTACTGCAATCTTTAAGCATTTTGCCTATCAGGGTAAAGAAACAAAATGCAAGAGAAGTAAGTTAAGAATCCATAGTTACCGAAGGACTGAAAAATCACTGCACAGTGTGAATTAAGGGGTATGAGAAATAAAGGAACTGAACTGGAAATCAAAAGGGGCTACATACATAGATATCAAAGCACTATCAAAGATTGGAGCTCAACTTTGAAAGAGCAGATATAGATGAAACAGGAAGGAAAGGAATGCCACAAAGATTTTGGGGAAAGATGAGAGAGATCCAAATTAGATCTAAAAAGTGGCTTCCTAGAGCACATTTAAAACTATCAATCCTACCTTCCACCAAATTTTACTTACATTCTATGTTCTCCTTCTAATGTTTTATTTCTGTCACTATAGGTTTTTTTAATCTTTGTGTTTTATTACCATTCTTTACTCGTTCCTTTGCAAATATGCTCCTCTCACCCCTCCTTTCACTCTATTTCTGTTTTCTCTAATCTTCCATATCCATCTACATCATGTGAGTTGTTTAAGGTTTGATTTCTCATTCTCAAACTCTTAATAGTTTGCTAAAATTTGGGTCTCTTGCATTTAATATTGTTTTGGTTCCAATTTCTTTCATCTGCCTACTGTCTTCCTTGATGCACAGCTTCTTATCACTTTAGCTAATTATTTACTGCTTACTCCTGCTATAAGCACATTTATTCTGAAGCAGTTATGTAGTTCTTCCATTTCATTATAGCTTCAGTTCATATTGTATGCATATCAAACTGAACCATTGTGTGGTTGTGAGCTCTTATTTCAAAGACTGTATGTATTTCAGTTATAAATAAAAAATAAATGACACAACACAAAAATACTGTTTTTACCTTATATTGTGGCTGCCAGGTGAAAACCATTAGTAGATATAAATACCCACACTCCATATTTATATATTTTCTTATACATTGCATGACTAATTGTTAGATGTTATGTTTTGTGTGTATTATTCAAATAATTGTTTAATGTGTGTTTCAAAACATTTTACTCTGCTATTACTGCTGCGTGTTCTGGATTAGCGGTATATGAGATTCACCCTCAGGAATCCAGTCATAGAGTGTATCTGGGTTTGGCTCATTTTCCTCTCCTCTGGCAAACGTGCACTGCAAGTTAAGCTATGTGAGTTGTTCTGTCCAGTGTACAAAGAGTAGATAAATATTACTTGTGAAATGTTAATAGGAGCCTTTCAGTGATACCAATGGAGACCTATAGCTTACCACAAGCATTGTTGTAGTAAAGAAAATAAAGAACAAGATGACAAGAGGTTCATTGTTTAGACTTCAGATATGCAGTACTGACCTTAATTTTTTTGATTGCTATTACGTATCAAAATTCTGCTTACACTGACCAAAAACAAAATGATATCCAGTTGATCAGTGAATCCAATTATTTACTTGTTAATTAATTAAATCATTCATTCATTCAACAACGTAAGGAAAGATGAGAGTGCTACTTCCGTAAAGAAGACACATCAAATTACAGACAGGCACTAGGAAAAGAGACTCAAATGTAGCTTTCGGCCACGGCCTTCATCAGTAAAGACACACACACACACACACACACACACGACAAGCAAGCACCTCTCTCTCTCTCTCTCTCTCTCTCTCTCTCTCTCTCTCTCTCTCTCACACACACACACACACACACACACACACAGAAAAGCTGGTGGTGGACCGAAGGATCCAGATGGCGCAGGTAGTGAAACAGTCATTGAAATCAAGTGTGATATGTTCAGCTGCATGTTGTGCCACTGGGTGGTCTACTGCGCTCTTGGCCGCAGTTTGGCAATGGCCATTCACCCTGGTGGACAGTTGGTTGGTAGTCACACCAACATAAAAAGCAGTGCATAATTGCAGCAGAGCTGGTATACAACATGGCTGCTTGTCAGATGGCCTGGCATTCGATGAGGTAAGATAAGACGTGACAGGATTGAAATAGGAAGAGCTGGGTGGGTGGATAGAGCCAGTCTTGCACCTGGGTCTTCCACAGGGACATGATCCTTGTGGCTACGGGTTGTGACTGGGAGTGGCATACAGATGGACCAGGATGTTGTGGAGGTTGGATGGGCAATGGAAAACCACTTAAGGAGGGGTCAGAAGTACCTTGGGTGGGAGTCTCTCATTTCAGCACACAATGATAGGCAATCAAAGCCCTGGCGAAGGATGTGGTTCAGTTGTTCCCTTTTGAAGACCCAGGTGCAGAACTTGCCAAATTCACACACCCAGCACTTTCTATTCCAGTCCTGTCACAGGTCTATCCTACCCCATCAGGGGCCAGGCCACCTGTTAAAACACCCATGTCAACTACCAGCACTGCTGCAATCATTGCATAGCTTTTTATATTGGTATGACTACCAACCAGCTCTAAGCAAAGAAGGGAAAGCAGAAAGGTGGAAGGAGTATACAGAGGGTCTATACAAGGGTGATGTTCTTGAGGACAGTATAATGGAAATGAAAGACAATGTAGATTAAGATGAAATAGGAGATATGATACTGCATGAAGTGTTTGACAGAGCACTGAAAGACCTAAGTCGAAACAAGGCCCTGGGAATAGACAACATTCCATAAGAACTACTGACAGCCTTGGGAGAGCCAGGCCTGACAAAACTCTACCATCTAGTGAGCAAGATGTATGAGACAGTGAAATACCCTCAGACTTCAAGAAGAATATAATAATTCCAATCCCAAAGAAAGCAGGTGTTGACAGAAGTGAAAATTACCTAACTATCAGTTTAATAAGCCACAGCTGCAAAATACTACCACGAATTCTTTACAGACGAATGGAAAAACTGGTAGAAGCCGACCTCACGGAAGATCAGTTTGGATTCCGTAGAAATTCTGGAACACGTGAGGCAATACTGACCCTACAACTTATCTTAGAAAATAGATTAAGGAAAGGCAAACCTATGTTTCTATCATTTGTAGACTTAGAGAAAGCTTTTGACAATGTTGACTGGAATACTCTCTTTCAAATTCTGAAGGTGGCAGGAGTAAAATACAGGGAGCGAAAGGCTGTTTACAATTTGTACAGAAACCAGAAGGCAGTTATAAGAGTCAAGGGGCATGAAAGGGAAGTAGTGGTTGGGAAAGGAATGAGACAGGGTTGTAGCCTATCCCCAATGTTATTCAATCTGTATATTGAGCAAGTAGTAAAGGAAACAAAAGAAAAATTCACAGTAGGAATTAAAATCCATGGAGAAGAAATAAAAACTTCGAGATTCGCCAATGACATTATAATTCTGTCAGAGACAGCAGAGGACATGGAAGAGCAGCTGAATGGAATGGACTGTGTCTTGAAAGGAGAATATAAGATGAACATCAACAAAAGCAAAACAAGGATAATGGAATGTAGTCGAATTAAATCGGGTGATGCTGCGGGAATTAGATTAGGAAATGATATGCTTAAAGTAGTAAATGAGTTTTTCTATTTGGGGAGCAAAATAACTGATGATGGTCAAAGTAGAGAGGATATAAAATTTAGACTGGCAATGGCAAGGAAAGCGTTTCTGAAGAAGAGAAATTTGTTAACATTGAGTATAGATTTAAGTGTCAGGAAGTCGTTTCTGAAAGTATTTGTATGAAGTGTAGCCATGTGTGTAAGTGAAACATAGACGATAAACAGTTTAGACAAGAAGAGAATAGAAGCTTTCGAAATGTGGTGCTACAGAAGAATGCTGAAGATTAGATGGGTAAGTCACATAACTAATGAGGAGGTATTGAATAGAACTGGAGAGAAGAGAAATTTGTGGCACAACTTGACTAGAAGAAAGGATTGGTTGGTAGGGCATATTCTGAGGCATCAAGGGATCACAAATTTAGCATTGGAGGGCAGCGTGGAGGGTAAAATTCGTAGAGGGAGACCAAGAGATGAATACACTAAGCAGATTCAGAAGGATGTAGGTTGCAGTAGGTACTGGGAGATGAAGAAGCTTGCAAAGGATAGAGTAGCATGGAGAGCTGTATCAAACCAGTCTCTGGACTGAAGACCAGAACAACAACAATCAACCAGCTGTCCACCAGGATGAACGACAACCGGAAACTGTTGTCAAGACTAAAGTAGACCATCCTGTCTCACAACATGCAGCTGACATTAAAACACTTTATTTCAATGGCTGCTTACTAACCGAGCCATTTGGACCCTTCCCTCCACCACCAGCTTTTCAGAACTTCGCAGATGTGAGTTATGCTTAATACACATTCTCCACTCGTATAATTATCCTGGCCTCAACCTATGGTAACATAATGTCCCCACACCCTCCACCCAACAGTTTCCACCCCCTTGGTCCAATCATCTCCTCCCCATTCTCATCTTCCATCCTTTTTATTTGCAGCTCTCTGCCAATGCATCCACCCATCTTTTGCCACTGCTCTCATTCTTGGTTCCCTTTTTTAACCACCTCCCTGCCCCACAACCTCTTGTTGCTGCACCTGTTGGAGACAAGTTACTGCACACTCCACCAGACAGTGTTCATCTCTCTCCCCACTCGTCCACTACTATCCCTCCCCCTTCCTCCTCCCCACCCCCTCCAGATCGCTGCTTGCAACCCATGTAATGTTGCACTCTGGCCCGAGATACTGGAGTTGGAAGTTGTGTGTGTGTGAGGTGTGCTTGAATATATGAATGTATGTGTGTGTGTGTTTACTGATGAAGGCTGTGGCCAAAAGCTACAAGTGAGTGTCTTTAAATTGTGTCTGTGTGCAAGTTGACGCTTCTTCTTTTCATTAAGTAGCAATCTATCTTTTCCTACATTGTTGAAATTCCTACCTGGAGATTCCACTGTTTCATTCATTTATTCATAAGAAGAAACTTCAGGAGCATGGAACAAGTCAATGTATACATTTACAAAAGAGGAGCAAGTGTCAGAAACTTAAACTGAACACTGCATAAAATAGCCTTCTGTTTACCTTGTATTGGTAGCTTCATATTAATACAAATGCATCGAAAATTTTCAAAGACAGTATTATCTACCTTTATGACAGCAGTAGTACAACTACTTGTCATAATGCCTGTCATTTTGGGTACAGAAATTTTCAATTTTTGAACCTAAGCGATCAAATAATTTATAGAAGTCATAGCTAAATATTTTAATTAATAATTAATATTATATAAGTTAATATCTTCTGAACTGGTAGCTCCTTTAATGTTAGATGGAAACTTGTTGACTACCTTACCAGCAAATAACAGTATATGTGAAACAGATTTTTATCATCAGAACACAAACACCATTAAGGAATGGAGACATTGGAAAGTGAGTGTAAGAATTCCAATTACTTTAAAGAGACATCTCCAAGATATGCTGGTATCTACTTAACACAACATTCATACTGCTCATTACTACCAAAGAAAATACTTTATTTCGCTCAGGTGCATTACTTCAGAAGATAATTCCATGTGACAATAGAGATAACGTGTCATACAGCAGGACACCAAGGAATACTCAAGTTGTTTCACTTTATGTATGAGCATTAATGTCTACTTTAGTACTGTACTTCAATTAAAATAAATTTGTGATACACTACAATGAGTCAGTTGGTAACAGTTGGGCATCAGCTGGTCACAACTATTTCTCAGGCTCTAAATGTGACAGAATGTGAGCACTTCATTTTGTGTCGTCTCATAGTCCCTGTAGGCTTGTACCATGGGAAGCAAGGAGAGGATGTTGTTTGGTGCCCAGTATCCTCATCTATAACACAAACTGCACGCAAGTATTAACAGGGTTCTTTATTCATAAGAACAAAAAGTTACTTAAGATAGTCCAGTTGTTGTGGTATAAGCTCTTCGGTAATGGTCCACATTAGCCTCACTGCTGGTGAAGCACAAGTCTCACTGTGTACATTACTCTGGTCACTAGGTACTGACTGACTCTGAGCTAGTGACCGAGATAACTGCGACTGCGACTCCCATTGGGCTATGGCTGATGACTCAACTCATTGATTCATTGGATGACTGACTGGGCCCTCCGATCTGGGGATGCGATCTAAATACTGGCAGCCAAGAGGGTGTTGGTGGCGCATATTTCTTGCAAATCTCTATTTGGCCTCTCTTCTGATAGGCTCACTTGTTCCAGTGCCTACTATCGGCTTTCTTGCAGTCTCTTTGCTGTCTGGTGTGCTGGTGACAGCTTACACCAGCACACTTCACATGTTGTGTGTGGGATAGTAGCTCTGCTCCACACATCTGACATATGTCAATCACAAAGTTATTTTAATCAAAGCCTGCTATTGTACAATATGAGTCTTTGTGAGATTAAGACTTAAACTGTTCATTGTGAACCAGGCCTTCTCAGTTATCAGTTGAACTGTGTCTGGACAATTGGTATGCTTGTGTCACCAGGAAAAATTACAGTTTTTGACTCATCTTTTGAGATCACTTATGTAGGTTAAGGACAAGAGCAGACCTAGTACTTATCCATGTAGGAGCCTACAGGTTACATTCCTCAGTTCTGAGGTCAGTTACAGCTTTGTGACAGAGTCTGTCAACGCAATCCTTTGCTTTCTGTTATGATAGGACACCATTCATATAAAATGAATGCTACAAAATTTTAGTTTGCAAAGTAGAATTTTATGGTCCATACAGCAGAAGCCTTAGCAAGATCACAGAATATACCAACAGGATAATTTTTCTTGTTTAGCTCTGCCACAACTTCATTTGTGAGGTGTTGTATGGCTTTCTCTGTGGTAAATCCTTTATGAAAGCCAAACTGAGAGGCAGCTAACAAGTTCTGGGCACAAAATGGATCATTATTCTATCATGGGTTATTTTGAATGGCTGGAAGGAGTAAAGTGAGTTTTGAGTCCCCAATTAGGGTGGTTTGCATCTACAGGTATTCAGTTTTTTATATGGGTGTAACTGTAACATGTGTAGTGTGTTGATAAGTATGCCCTGTGCCTGATTACAAAGATAATACTGAACAACACATGATATTCATACTCTGATAGAAACACTATCACAACCTGTTAAGTTACTTCTTATTAGTAACCTGATATTTTTTAAGGTTCCTTAGGTTTTTGAAAAGTGTCTGTTACTGGTGCATGTAGTGTCTACCAAATCTGAATTTGATCACTTATTAGTAGGTACAACATTTCCTGCATATGTGAGGGAAAGATAAATGAATTTGGTGAGCAATGATTTGAATATGTCACAGTTTATGTCAGAGCTACTGTCCTCCTGGGGATTCACTTTAATTTGGATTGCTATTTTTGATTGATACTCATTAATAATGTTCCAAAAAGTTGGATTTCCCATCTACATTATCTGATACGTAATCTCTTCTCAAGGTTCTTCACATATTTTCTTACTAAACACCATGATCAAGTCACTGTTTATAATTCTGTGATACAAGGCTACTTAGCATATTTTATTGTTAAAACTTGACCATATTGATCAAATAAACCACAGAACACCCATTTTTCATCTAAATCAGTGAAGGAAGTTTTATCTTAAAAGTAATCGTAAATGGTTGTTTTATTATACTCGACTGTTCAGTTCACGTTGGGAACTTGATTATTCTCGTTGTCCTTGATCAGCACTATCTCAAAGAAAATGAACATTAAATTCTTCCCAAACAATGATTCTGCAAATACATCAGTATAAACTTACGAAAACTGTTTGTAGCAGTTTTATGCAGCTTAAGCTTATTTCCTGCTGGGTGAGCTTGTAAAGTGACGGTACACACGGCAAGTGTGTGAGTTTCTTGATATACTATTGTGGCACTGCATTTGAGGAGCTGAGAATATTTATCAGTCTAAAGGGCCTGGGACTTTTTGCATATATGCTGTGTCCCAGGAGGAATGGACAATATTCAGGGATATGATAGGGGTGGTCATTCAAATCAGGGATATGACAGCAATTATCATTCAAATCAGGGATAAGACAGGGATGATCATTCAAAGCAAAATGTCTAGTAAACATGGGCTCTATAACAGATACTACCTTAAGAGCTATAAGCACTTCATCGTCTTCAATACTGTGAAGCAAATCTCTTCTACTGTATGCTCATTTCTTTCCATGTTTTGAGAGGAAGTAGTATGAACCAAAATAAGAAAAAATTGTCTAGGTCAACATGGGTTCCAAAATGCATACCTTAAGAGCTATGAGCACTTGTTCAGTGGAACAAATACACTCCTGGAAATGGAAAAAAGAACACATTGACACCGGTGTGTCAGACCCACCATACTTGCTCCGGACACTGCGAGAGGGCTGTACAAGCAATGATCACACGCACGGCACAGCGGACACACCAGGAACTGCGGTGTTGGCCGTCGAATGGCGCTAGCTGCGCAGCATTTGTGCACCGCCGCCGTCAGTGTCAGCCAGTTTGCCGTGGCATACGGAGCTCCATCGCAGTCTTTAACACTGGTAGCAT
Organism: Schistocerca piceifrons; assembly: GCF_021461385.2. Classification (NCBI taxonomy): domain Eukaryota; kingdom Metazoa; phylum Arthropoda; class Insecta; order Orthoptera; family Acrididae; genus Schistocerca; species Schistocerca piceifrons. The sequence goes on from NC_060141.1 coordinate 616,928,015, forward strand.
GCCGCGACAGCGTGGACGTGAACCGTATGTGCAGTTGACGGACTCTGAGCGAGGGCGTATAGTGGGCATGCGGGAGGCCGGGTGGACGTACCGCCGAATTGCTCAACACGTGGGGCGTGAGGTGTCCACAGTACATCGATGTTGTCGCCAGTGGTCGGCGGAAGGTGCACGTGCCCGTCGACCTGGGACCGGACCGCAGCGACGCACGGATGCACGCCAAGACCGTAGGATCCTACGCAGTGCCGTAGGGGACCGCACCGCCACTTCCCAGCAAATTAGGGACACTGTTGCTCCTGGGGTATCGGCAAGGACCATTCGCAACCGTCTCCATGAAGCTGGGCTACGGTCCCGCACACCGTTAGGCCGTCTTCCGCTCACGCCCCAACATCGTGCAGCCCGCCTCCAGTGGTGTCGCGACGGGCGTGAATGGAGAGACGAATGGAGACGTGTCGTCTTCAGCGATGAGAGTCGCTTCTGCCTTGGTGCCAATAATGGTCGTATGCGTGTTTGGCGCCGTGCAGGTGAGCGCCACAATCAGGACTGCATACGACCGAGGCACACAGGTCCAACACCCGGCATCATGGTGTGGGGAGCGATCTCCTACACTGGCCGTACACCAGTGGTGATCGTCGAGGGGACACTGAATAGTGCACGGTACATCCAAACCGTCATCGAACCCATCGTTCTACCATTCCTAGACCGGCAAGGGAACTTGCTGTTCCAACAGGACAATGCACGTCCGCATGTATCCCGTGCCACCCAACGTGCTCTAGAAGGTGTAAGTCAACTACCCTGGCCAGCAAGATCTCCGGATCTGTCCCCCATTGAGCATGTTTGGGACTGGATGAAGCGTCGTCTCACGCGGTCTGCACGTCCAGCACGAACGCTGGTCCAACTGAGGCGCCAGGTGGAAATGGCATGGCAAGCCGTTCCACAGGACTACATCCAGCATCTCTATGATCGTCTCCATGGGAGCATAGCAGCCTGCATTGCTGCGAAAGGTGGATATACACTGTACTAGTGCCGACATTGTGCATGCTCTGTTGCCTGTGTGTATGTGCCTGTGGTTCTGTCAGTGTGATCATGTGATGTATCTGACCCCAGGAATGTGTCAATAAAGTTTCCCCTTCCTGGGACAATGAATTCACGGTGTTCTTATTTCAATTTCCAGGAGTGTATGTTTCAGAGTAGTGAAGATGTAGAATTGATCTTTTTGCTTGTTTTGTTCCATACTATGATCTCTCAAAATATGGAACATAAAGAGCTTGCACTAGACAAGATTTATTTCACAGTTTTGAAGATGAGGCTCATAGCTCTTTTATATCTCCATTAACGTCTATACTCTGCAAACCACTGTGAGGTGCATGGCAGAGGGCATGACCCATTGTACCAATTATTAGGGTTTCTTCCCATTCCATTCAAATATGGAGCACAGGCCATTCCATTCACATATGGAGCACAGGAAGAATGATTGTTTGAATGCCTCAGCACATCCAGTAATTATTCTAATCTTATCTTCATGATCCTCATGTGAGCAATACATAAGGGATTGTAGTATGTTCCTAGAGTCATTATTTAAAGCCAGTTCTTGAAACTTTGTTAATAGACTTTCTTGTGATAGTTTATGTCTGTCTTCAAGAGTCTTCCAGCTCAGTTCCTTCAGTATCTCCGTGACACACTCCTATGGATTAAACATACCTGTGACCATTTGTGCTGCTATTCTCTGTGTACTTTCAATATCCCCTATTAGTCCTATCTGGTATGGGCTCCACACAATCGAGCAATATTCTAGGATGGGTGTTAAGAGTGGTTTTTAAGCAATCTCCTTTGTAGACTCATTGCACTGCCCCAGTAGTCTACCAATAAACTGAAGTCTGCCACCTGCTTTACCCACGACTCAGCCTACGTGACCATTTCATTTCGTATCCCTACAAAGTGTTACACACTGGTATTTGTATGAGTTGGCTGATTCCAACAATCATTCATTGATATTATAGTCATTGGATGCTATGTATTTTTCATTTCTTGACATTTAAAGCAAGCTGCCAATCTTTGCACCACTTTGAAATCTTATCAAGATCTGACTGAATATTTATGTGGCTTATTTCATATTGTACTTCATTATAAATAACTGCATCATCTGCAAAAAGCCTGATGTTACTACTTAATATTATTTGCAAGGTCAATAACATACAACATGAACAGCAAAGGTCCCAACACACTTCCCTGGGGTACACTTGAAGTTACACCTACACCTGATGATGACTCTTTGTTCCAAGATAACATGCTGTGGCATCCCTACCAAAAAGTCCTCAATCTACTCACAAATTTCACTTGATATCCAATATGATCATACTTTGACAATAAATGTAGGTGTGGTACTGAGTCAAATGCTTTTCAGAAATCAAGAAATACTGCATCTACGTGACTGCCTTGATCCAAAGATTTCAGTATGTCATGTGAGAAAAGTGTAAATTGGGTTTCACATGATAAATGTTTTCAGAATCCATTCTGGTTGGCACTGAGGAGGTCATTCTGTTCAAGATACCTCTTTATATTTCAGTTCAGAATGTGTTATAAGATTCTACAACAAACTGGTATCAAGGACATTGAACCACAGATTTGTGGATCACTCCTACTACCCTTATTGTGGATGGGTGTGACCTATGCTTTCTTTCCAAGAACTGGGCATGGTCTTTTGTTCAAAGGATCAACAATGGATTATAGTTAGAAGAGGGGCTAACTCAGCTGTAAATTCAGTACAGAACCTGACAGGAATTCAATCAGACCCTGGAGATTTGTCCAGTTTTAAAGATTTCAGCTATTTGTCAACACCACTGACACTAATACTTATTTAATTCATATTTTCAGTGGTAGAGAATTAAATTGTGACAATTCTCCTGGGTTTTCCTTTGTAAAGGAACAATTGAAAATGGGGTTAAGCATTGCAGCTTCTGCTTTTCAGTTCCTCTCTCATTTGCTAGGGACTGAACACCAACCTTGGTGCCACTAACAGTCTTTACATACAACCAGAATTTCTTTGGGTACTGTGTAAGATAATTTGACTGTTCTAATGGATATGTCTCTATCCTGTGCATGGTTAACTATTGTTTTAAATTTGAGCCATTGTTCGTCTACATGCTGCTTAAAGTTTAAGGAATGCATTTTAAGAGCTCATTTGTAGCACACATTTTTGCTTTGAATGATTGTTCCTGTCATATCCCTGAATACTAACCACACCTCCTGGGACACCATGTATAACCACTCTGCCTATCCTCTTACTGATCCTACTGATTCTATAGTAGTACAGTATCATCAAGTTGTATCTGTCCAATTTCAGTTATTTCCAAGAGAAGTTCTCAGTAACAAACGTCTGCTGACATTTTACCTGCACTTTTTATTTTCCTGTATGGATATTAAAATTTCATCCTTTTTGTTAATGAGGCTTTTGATATTTTGAAGGGACATATTAAATGAATGAACTTTAATAGCCATAGCCATAGCTTTCTCTCAAGTGCAGTATTTTATTTTACGAGTAGCCATTTTGACTGTAAGCGATTTTCATCTCTGTCTTGTGGATGAATTTGGCCTAAAGTAGACATAGGAAACACACTGGAAATTACAAGGATACTGGTTTGGTCAGATGGGACACATCTTGTATCCTCTTACCAGATGTTCTCATGCCGTATACGGTATGGTGGAGAGAGCATGGTGAGACAGTCATATCCATGTGTGGTTACTCCTCTCTCCTAAGTGATTCTCCACAGAATGCTTAATGAATGACACAAACTTCACATTACTGTAAAGAGCATTCTCAGCCTATGTGCCTGATGTCTTTCTCAGTTGTATAATTGAGACTGAGGTCTAAACCATGCCCGCATCCCATACTATAATAACTGATTAATGAACTTAATAAAAACTAACAAAAAAGTTCACTAGTTCCAGCATTTTAGAGCTACTGTCCTCAACAGGTAGCAAACAACAAATTGATTGATAATAATTATAAAATTTATCGAAGCAAATCAGGATAGCACATTTCAGTAAGCTCCTATGTTTCAAGTCGAGTTCTCATGTAACTACAGTAATGATACACCACACTGTACAATAGTGAGAACAATATTTTTCACTGGGTTTTGTTATACTTTCTGAGTCTATAGGGCTGGGATGAAGTATTATCTTGGCTGTAAGCCAAAAAGTGCATTCTCATGCAGCCTTTTAGTGACTGGAGCAACTTAGTTATCTCCAGTTGCTTACTAGTACTTTCTCACCACTTGTTGGTAGGCAGAATGATAACTAACATAATATTTTATTTTTTCAAGATTTATTTTTCATGCATGTAAGCTAAAAATAATTGCAATATTTTTGAAATATGATATGTGAGCATTTTGTATTAAACTTTTTGAATTCTGTATGAGAGATTTAGGCTGAAAAGTGTTTTAGTGTTGATACCACTGTTAGTGGTAATAAGTACATTGTAGAGAGGAGTAGATGGAAGAACTTGTGATTTTTTGGACTGCAAAGGTGGTGTGCATTTATGACTCACTTGAAGGATGGACATACTTGAAGTACGAACTGACATTACGGTATGAGAGTATGGAGATGTAATACAAAAACATTAATTGCAGTGTACAGAAGAACATATGTGGGAAATTAAGAATTTTGTTGTGTATGTATTCATACACTATTGGTTCATGTGAAAGTTGGACACACTTGAAATATAAGCCAGTGCTACTAACTAATCAGCTAACAGTACAAGTGTGAAGATGCTGTACAAGGTGAAATGATTACAGGAAGTTATGCTGCGTTGAGTATGAGATATAGATTGATCTACAAGGACTGCTATTGGAATGTTGTGTGTATCATAATACAACTTTATCCTGACAAAACATTCAAATGCTGTTTCATTTTTTTGTTTATTTATTTATTTATTTATTTACACATCAAGTTCCATAGGACCAAATTGAGGAGCAAGTCTCCAAGGTCATGGGATGTGTCAGTACATGAAATTACAACATAAAAATACTAACAGATAAAAATAAGTGTTTATGAACCCGAAAAATGTCAGTCCATAAGTCTAAGTATACACAATCAACAATACAACAAGAATCAGCTTAATTTTTCAAGGAATTCCTCGAAAGAATTGGAGTGACCCACGAGGAAACTCTTCAGTTTTGATTTGAAAGCGCGTGGATTACTGCTAAACATTTTTGAATTCGAGTGGTAGCTTATTGAAAATGGATGCAGCAGTATAGTGCACACCTTTCTGCTCAAGAGTTAAGGACGTCCGATCCAAATGCATGTTTGATTTCTGCTGAGTATTAACTGAGTGAAAGATGCTTATTCTTCGGAATAAGCTAATTTTGTTAACAAGAAATGAGAGTAAGGAATATATATATTGAGAGGCCAATGTCAAAATATCCAGACTTGTGAACTTACACCACTTATTTCCCGAATCACCCATTTCTGGGCCAAAAATATCCTTTTAGAATGGGAAGAGTTATCCCAAAATATAATACCATACAACATAAGCAAATTAAAATAAGCAAAGTAGATTAATTTTCATGATGAATGATCACTCACTTCAGATACCGTTTGAATAGTAAAACTGGCAGTATTAAGACTTTTAACAAGATCCTGAACTTGGGCTTTCCATGGCAGCTTACTATCTATCTGAACACCTAGAAATTTGAACTGTTCAGTTTCACTAATCATATGCCCATTCTGTGAAATTAAAACGTCAGGTTTTGTTGAATTGTGTGTTAGAAACTGTAAAAACTAAGTCTTACTGTGATTTATCATTTTCTACAAGCCATGAACTTAGGCCATGTACTGCACTATTTGAAACTGAGCCAATGTTGTTCACAACATCCTTTACTACCAAGCTAGTGTCATCAGCAAACAGAAATATTTAATATTTTAGAGTTACCCGTAATACAAGAGGGCATATCATTTTTATAAATAAGGAACAGGAGTGGCCCCAACACCGATCCCTGGTGCAACCCCCCCCCCCCCCCCCCCCAAACTGTACCTCATTCAGACCCCATATCACAGCCATTATCAACATTGTGAATAATGACCTTTTGCTGTCTGTTGCTAAAGTAAGAGGTGAGCCAATTGTGAAAAGAGAATATAGCATTTTCAGTTGTTAAACAACTTCTAAAGCCGAACTGAACATTTGATAGCAAATTGTGTGATATAGAATGATCAATTATCCTTACATACACAGCCTTTTCAATAACTTTTGCAAATACTGATGGCATAGAAGTAGGTCTAAAATTATCTACATTATCCCGTTCTCTGTTTTTACAAATCGGCTTTACTACTGAGTACTTTAATAGTTCAGGAAACCGACCATTCCTAAAAAAAAATTACAAATATGGCTAAATACAGGGTTAACAAGTGCGGCACAATACTTTAATATTCTCCTAGACACTCCATCATAACCATGAGAGTCCTTGGTCTTCAGTGATTTAATTATTGCCTCAACCTCCATCTTGTCTCTATCACAGAGGAGTATTTCAGACATCAGTCTTGGAAAGTATTTGCCAAGAAAGTTATATGATTCCCTGTAGAAACTAAATTTTTATTTAATTCACTAGCAACGCTCAGAAAATGATTGTTAAATACTGTACATATATCTGATTTATCAGTAACAGAAATATTTTTACTGCAAACTGACTTTATATCGTTGACCTTGTGCTGCTGCTGACCAGACACTTTCTTCACAACCGACCATGTTGTTGTTGTTGTGGTCTTCAGTCCTGAGACTGGTTTGATGCAGCTCTCCATGCTACTCTATCCTGTGCAAGCTTTTTCATCTCCCAGTACCTACTGCAACCTACATCCTTCTGAATCTGCTTAGTGTATTCATCTCTTGGTCTCCCTCTACGATTTTTACCCTCCACACTGCCCTCCAATACTAAATTGGTGATCCCTTGATGCCTCAGAACATGTCCTACCAACCGATCCCTTCTTCTGGTCAAGTTGTGCCACAAACTTCTCTTCTCCCCAATCCTATTCAATACTTCCTCATTAGTTATGTGATCTACCCATCTAATCTTCAGCATTCTTCTGTAGCACCACATTTCGAAAGCTTCTATTCTCTTCTTGTCCAAACTATTTATCGTCCATGTTTCACTTCCATACATGGCTACACTCCATACGAATACTTTCAGAAATGACTTCCTGACACTTAAATCAATACTGGGTGTTAACAAATTTCTCTTCTTCAGAAACGCTTTCCTTGCCATTGCCAGCCTACATTTTATATCCTCTCTACTTCGACCATCATCAGTTATTTTGCTCCCCAAATAGCAAAACTCCTTTACTACTTTAAGTGCCTCATTTCCTAATCTAATTCCCTCAGCATCACCCGACTTAATTAGACTACATTCCATTATCCTTGTTTTGCTTTTGTTGATGTTCATCTTATATCCTCCTTTCAAGACACTGTCCATTCCATTCAACTGCTCTTCCAAGTCCTTTGCTGTCTCTGACAGAATTACAATGTCATCGACGAACCTCAAAGTTTTTATTTTTTCTCCATGCATTTTAATACTTACTCCGAATTTTTCTTTTGTTTCCTTTACTGCTTGCTCAATATACAGATTGAACAACATCGGGGAGAGGCTACAACCCTGTCTTACTCCCTTCCCAACCACTGCTTCCCTTTCATGTCCCTCGACTCTTATAACTGCCATCTGGTTTCTGTACAAATTGTAAATAGCCTTTCGCTCCCTGTATTTTACCCCTGCCACCTTTAGAATTTGAAAGAGAGTATTCCAGTCAACATTGTCAAAAGCTTTCTCTAAGTCTACAAATGCTAGAAACGTAGGTTTGCCTTTCCTTAATCTTTCTTCTAAGATAAGTCGTAAGGTCAGTATTGCCTCACGTGTTCCAGTGTTTCTACGGAATCCAAACTGATCTTCCTCGAGGTTGGCTTCTACTAGATTTTCCATTCGTCTGTAAAGAATTCGTGTTAGTATTTTGCAGCTGTGACTTATTAAGCTGATAGTTCGGTAATTTTCACATCTGTCAACACCTGCTTTCTTTGGGATTGGAATTATTATATTCTTCTTGAAGTCTGAGGGTATTTCGCCTGTTTCATACATCTTGCTCACCAGATGGTAGAGTTTTGTCAGGACTGGCTCTCCCACGGCCGTCAGTAGTTCCAATGGAATATTGTCTACTCCGGGGGCCTTGTTTCGACTCAGGTCTTTCAGTGCTCTGTCAAACTCTTCACGCAGTATCATATCTCCCATTTCATCTTCATCTACATCCTCTTCCATTTCCATAATATTGTCCTCAAGTACATCGCCCTTGTATAGACCCTCTATATACTTCTTCCACCTTTCTGCTTTCCCTTCTTTGCTTAGAAGTGGGTTTCCATCTGAGCTCTTGATATTCATACAAGTCGTTTTCTTATCTCCAAAGGTCTCTTTAATTTTCCTGTAGGAGGTATCTATCTTACCCCTAGTGAGATAGGCCTCTACATCCTTACATTTGTCCTCTAGCCATCCCTGCTTAGCCATTATGCACTTCCTGTCGATCTCATTTTTAAGACGTTTGTATTCCGTTTTGCCTGTTTCACTTACTGCATTTTTATATTTTCTCCTTTCATCAATTAAATTCCATATTTCTTCTGTTACCCAAGGATTTCTACTAGCCCTCGTCTTTTTACCTACTTGATCCTCTGCTGCCTTCACTACTTCATCCCTCAAAGCTACCCATTCTTCTTCTACTGTATTTATTTCCCCCATTCCTGTCAATTGCTCCCTTATGCTCTCCCTGAATCTCTGTACAACCTCTGGTTCTTTTAGTTTATCCAGGTCCCATCTCCTTAAATTCCCACCTTTTTGTAGTTTCTTCAGTTTTAATCTACAGGTCATAACCAATAGATTGTGGTCAGAGTCCACATCTGCCCCTGGAAATGTCTTACAATTTAAAACCTGGTTCCTAAATCTCTGTCTTACCATTAGATAATCTATCTGATACCTTTTAGTATCTCCAGGCTTCTTCCATGTATACAGCCTTCTTTTATGATTCTTGAACCAAGTGTTAGCTATGATTAAGTTGTGCTCTGTGCAAAATTCTACCAGACGGCTTCCTCTTTCATTTCTTAGCCCTAGTCCATATTCACCTACTACGTTTCCTTCTCTCCCTTTTCCTACTACCGAATTCCAGTCACCCATGACTATTAAATTTTCGTCACCCTTCACTATCTGAATAATTTCTTTTATTTCATCATACATTCTTCAATTTCTTCGTCATCTGCAGAGCTAGTTGGCATATAAACTTGTACTACTGCAGTAGGTGTGGGCTTCATATCTATCTTGGCCACAATAATGCATTCACTATGCTGTTTGTAGTAGCTTACCTGCATTCCTATTTTCCTATTCATTATTAAACCTACTCCTGCATTCCCCCTATTTGATTTTGTGTTTATAACCCTGTAGACACCTAACCAGAAGTCTTGTTCCTCCTGCCACAGAACTTCACTAATTCCCATTATATCTAACTTTAACCTATCCATTTCCCTTTTTAAATTTTCTAACCTACCTGCCCGATTAAGGGATCTGACATTCCATGCTCCAATCTGTAGAACGTCAGTTTTCTTTCTCCTGATAACAACATCCTCTTGAGTAGTCCCTGCCCGGAGATCCGAATGGAGGACTATTTTACCTCCGGAATATTTTACCCAAGAGGACGCCATCATCATGTAATCATACAGTAAAGCTGCGTGCCCTCGGGAAAAATTACGGCTGTAGTTTCACCTTGCTTTCAGCCGTTCGCAGTACCAGCACAGCAAGGCCGTTTTGGTTATTGTTACAAGGCCAGATCAGTCAATCATCCAGACTGTTGCCCTTGCAACTACTGAAAAGGCTGCTGCCCCTCTTCAGGAACCACACGTTTGTCTGGCCTCTCAACAGATACCCCTCCGTTGTGGTTGCACCTACAGTACGGCTATCTGTATCGCTGAGGCACGCAAGCCTCCCCACCAACGGCAAGGTCCATGGTTTTAATTTTATCCTATGAATAAGCTACTCTATTTGCATACCACATACTCTTTGCCTTCCTAATAACATTTTTAAGCACCTTACAATACTGTTTGTAATGGGCTACTGTAGCTTGATTGAGACTACTTCTAACATTTTGATATAATTCCTGATTTGTTCTACAAGATATCCTTGTCCAACTAGTCAGCCACCTGGGCTGCCTATTACTGCTAGAACCCCGATTAGAATGTTCTAATGGAAAACAACTCTCAAAGAGCATGAGAAATGTGTTAAAGAAAGCATTATATTTATCATCTATGTTATCGGCACTATAAACATCCTGCCACTCTTGTTCCTTGAGGTGGTTTAAAAAATTTACTGATTAAGAGATCTTACATCTCCATAAAAAATGTTACACTGTCCTCAACAAGAATGATCAAAGTCTCTATCTTTTCTTTGTTTGAACTATCAGATTACAAAAGTACTAATTCATTTCACTATTTATTTTTCACAATGTTATTACTGAAAGGTGTTGAAATGTCTCTACATTAGAACAGTGAATAGTACTTCAATAAAATCAGTAACTGTAAATCTGAATAACAATTTCACACAGCATATTCATTTTCTCTTCACTAAGCGAGATTTTCTTACAACATATCAACAAGGCAGATGAATGTCACATGAACGGTGTCTTCAGTGCTGCAGAAAGCATAGCCATACATACTGCCTACATTGTATGGCAGTGTGATTATGTTTGAAATCAACACCTGCAAGGTGGGGTTTCAAGTTTACATTGGAGAATCAAAATGTCATGCATCATATCTGAACATGTATTAGCACATGGGCTCAGTGCCAATCCAAGCCTCACAGTGGTGTGTAGTTACCCATAATAATCAATGAAAGGCCATTTTTGGAACAATGAATTTTCATTGTTTGGCTTCCAGATCCATGAGCAAGTTAATCTAATTCCTAAGTACATCCCATTTAGTCACCTGGATTTGTTGAGATGATCAAAGGAGTTATTTGTGCATATGTTATTAAAGTCGTCAATACATCCATATTTCTTTATGCTTACCTGGTACCTAACACAGTGAGTGAGGCTGTAAAAGAAGAAATTGGTCAACTGCAGAAAAACAGTATCATCACCGCCGTTTAGGCAAGAAGTTAATTGATATGACCACAGTAGTAATTAAAAGATGGAATGGTGCTACAAATGTTTGTGGTTGGTTCAGAGGCACAGCTAATGCACTTTCTAACACAATTATATACAGTTCTGGATTCTTAAAAATTGATGGTGAAGTTAGCCGGGAGACATAACTTTTCAAAAATTGAGTTAAGAGAGACATATTTGCCATTGGCAGTAGATGCAATAACACAACAGATACTTGCACTGAATACACCTTTCGAAATGTAGAAGTACAATAGATTACCATATGGAGACAGAGATGCTACCACAATTTTTCAAGAGTATTAAGAGCACCTCATCCCAGTGCTCAAGTGTCAATGCCACTGTCTTCTCCCACCTACCCATGGATTCTGCTTTGATAAACACTAAGTAGTATGAAACTGACTGGCAGATTAAAACTGTGTGCCGGACCGAGACTCGAACTCGGGACCTTTGCCTTTCGCGGGCAAGTGCTCTACCAAGCACGACTCACGCCCCGTCCTCACAGCTTTACTTCTGCCAGTACCTTGTCTCCTACGTTCCAAACTTTACAGAAGCTCTCCTGTGAACCTTGCAGGACTAGCAGCCCCAAAAGAAAGGATATTGCGGAGACGTGGATTAGCCACAGCCTAGGGGATATTTCCAGAATGAGATTTTCACTTTGCAGTGGAGTGTGTGCTGATATGGCACTCCCTGGCAGATTAAAACTGTGTACCGGACCGAGACTTGAACTCGGGATCTTTGCCTTTCGCAGGCAAGTGTTCTACCAAGCACGACTCACGCCCCATCCTCACAGCTTTACTTCTGCCGGTACGTCGTCCCAAGTTCAAGTCTTGGTCCGGCACACAATTTTAATCTGCCAGGAAGTTTCATATCAACGCACACTCCGCTGCAGAATGAAAATTTCATTCTGGAAACTAAGTAGTATGTTTTTAGATCGTAGACACTATGAGCTACATGTTATACGACTTTCCTATCACATTTTGTGAAGTAGCTCACACCACAGTAAACAACTCACTACTTCAGCAGGTACTGTCTTCAACATGGTTTTAGGGAATGGAGCACATGCCTAAAGCAACAGATGTTAATTTCTGCACATATTATTCCCTGTCCCATTGCTTCAGTGCCAGGGATGGCATAGTCAGGGTGTATATGCCGGCAAGAAAAGAAATTCCCTGATCTCCTAGTTAAAAATGTACTTTTCTCCCATTAGAATACACTTCTTCCAAGGTGAAAAATACACTTTTTTCATCATAAGTGAAAGTGTACTTTCTTTGGGGCTGTAAAAAAATAAATCCTTTGAATGGTAAAGATTTCATACATCAGCGTGGAAATTCAGAGGTCGAAAAACTCAGCAAAAAAAAGTTCTGGAAAGATTTGATCTGCAGCTAAACTTACGCTGCATATTTTCATATTACAGTACACTGCACATTTTTATATTCGTATTAAGAAAGTATAGATTCAAAACAGCACCATAGGTTCCGAAGCATTGAAATGCGCTTTTGCAAGTCAGTCATAGCTCACGTTACGAGACCTCACCTGCCAATGACAGCAGAATTCAGGGCATAAGACACACGACGTAGTCAGCCAATAGCAGCCAACTTTTAAATACTGTGAACACACAAATAGGAAGAGTAAATGGTTTAAATTAATGTACGTAGTGCAGCTACAAGAAAAGTTAATCTTTCACATATAATACTGGTCTTTTTCTGCGTGTGTTACACTTTCAGATACATCACACAAATGTGCCAGTAAAATTTTAAATAATGACAATTTCTGGTCTTCAGTACTTGAAATTCTTCTAAATGGCTAGTTCTCAGTGTGTTGAGTTTTAAATGAGAGCCAAATGCTGTTTGATTTAAGAAAGTCTTTGCACATTTGCACATGGAATGTAATTCATCTTGTGTAAAAGGAATTTACTTTGAAACTGATGCTTTTCAAATTACCATTTGCAATATTTCCCTGTGACCTGTTAGAAATAGCTTCATTTCACTATCTGCCAGAGGGCGCCAGAAAACACGTGTTACTGCGCGTGGGCAGCTACGATGATGTAGGAAGCCCATATGTTCGTACATATATAGTATTAAGAGATCTTACATGATATCATAAAAGAAATAGTATACTCCAAGAGCATCGGAATTTTGTAAACCACACTAAACTGCATAATTTGGCTTAAAGAGCACATTCATATGTTCAGATTCACAAAGAAGTACGCCCAACCTGTTATGAAGCTTTCCAGTGCAGTTTTCGGTATGCAAATTTTCTTGCAGTACCAGTACTATATTATCTCATGTTTGGTTCTTTATTATGGCATACTACCATACATGCCAGAAGCTAAAAGTGTGCTCTTGAAATTCAGTGAACAGTTGAAACTAGCCAATAGTGCGGAACAAAACACTTCATTTCTAATAAACTGACTGCCTCTGGGAAAAAGATTAACAAAAGCCATATTTATTTACCAAACTGACAAAAATAACTTCATTGTTCTGCAAGGTGACTGACAGCCAAAAATGTGGAAGTAAAATAAAATCAGAAAGCAAACTAATAACATCTTTTAGCCTTCCGTAATTATGTGAATGTATTTTAGTTCACTTGATAGCTCTCAGCCACAATAACCCATTTTGTTTTCATTTCATGTGAGACATGTAAATGAAGGGAAACAGCAAAATCACTAAACATAAACACAGCTTAAGTGGAGACTAACCCCCTCTCTCCACTACAATCGCAACTGTTACACTCATGCACGAATCTGACAGCTTCGGTGTGACAGCAAATTTTTCGGGATAGCATCTGGCTGCTTGTTGCTAAAGTTGATACAGCTAACACAGGAGAATGTCTGCCGATATGGAACTAACCTGCGGATGCATGTGAGCCCATGGGCAACTGCTCAAACTAACTTAATGTAAACAGTTGTGATGTCACGCTCATTGGCAGCAGTTTCTTGTTATGAAGTATTCCACAGTCTTCGTCCTAACGGCTTTGACACATTTTGCTGTTTATCAGTTCTTACCAGTCAAAATTACAAAAATTTAACTGAAGACTAAAGCAATGAAAAATTCCTGGAATTCTAAAAATCGTGGGTTTTTCACAGTTTTCTCCAGGATGAAAAAATTCCCAGGTTTTTCCCAGATTTCCCAGTTGTCCCGGCATGTATACACACCGCATACCACTCTTGGTCACTGAGGAAGCAGAATGCAGAGTTGCCCTTCTGCCCACGATCCAGCTTGATATTCTCCAGTTACTACATAAATTACAATGAGGGATGTCAACAATATAGCCAAAAAATAGGCTGTTACTTACCGTAAAGATGACACGTTTAGTTGCAGACAGGCACACCGAAAAGACACTTACACATTAGCCTTCGGCCACAGCCTACATCAGAGCAAGAAGCACACTCATATTCATTCATACAAGCCAGCACACCTCACACCACCTCACGCACGTACAACAGCCACTTCCAGCAACTCAGACTGGCCGGTGTCATATTTACAGTAGGTAGTAAACTATACTTTCCCTATATTGTTGATATTCCAACCTGGGGTTTCCACTGTTTGACAATGAGGGATGTTATGTATGAAGGTGTTGGCTCGAGGTCACATTTACTGTCACAGTGTGGATGCCAACACTGAACATGTGGGTGGTACCTCAATGTTTGTGACCGCTACCAGGCAGCACCAACATGGCAGTTTCTCAGGGCCCAAGCCATAGCACCCTTGGGAGTGGGTGCATTTTGACTTCACTATATCATTCCACAGACTGTTGGTGGTGGCTGCTCTAGTTTCCCTTATGTGGCCCAGTTGGCAAACACAACCACTGCATCAAGATCTACAGGCCAAGCCTTCTCCAAATTTTTGTAAATTAGGAAGCTTACGAACTATTGTGTCAGACAATGGCCAGCAATTATATCATCTGTATTTGAAGAATTCTGCCAGTGAAATGGTATTCAGCATTTGATCATTGTATCTTTCTACCCAGCATCAGACTCGTAGGTGGAATGGTTGGTCAGGACATTTAAAATGCAAATGATGCAGGGAATGACAGCAGGGGAAGCGATGAGTGGTTTCCTAGCTACTTACTGGTCCATGCCTGTCAACAGCTGCAGCCTAGCTGAGCTGCTACATGGGTGCAGACAACTCATGTATCTTCCCCTGAGAGTCCAGCACATGTTATTGTGGAGGCTCCTAGGTCTGTGAACAATCAAGCTCATCTGATTTGCCAACCACAGTCAGATCTGGCTACTTCACTTCATGGACAATATATGCCTCACAATGCTGGCTCCCGCTGTAACTCAGTTCCCAGCTGGCATAGCCCACTCTTTCTGACCTTGACTCTGACCCCCCGTCATTATGCTCTTTGTCTGGGCCAGCTTGGTTCCCAAAGACCTACTGCAAAAAGGCATGTGCATCCATAGAATTGGATCCATGCTTTTCAACATCAGTGGAGCTGTAGCCTCTACCAACAAACAAGCATGGAGACCCGGCCTCCAGTTGTGGAAGTTAAAAAGCACCATTCTGCCAGCCACCCCTGTTCCCTACGTGGACATCACCCAGCACAATGCGTCTGTGGCAGGTGGCAAGCGTTAACAGCCCTATGTGCAGGTAAAACGGGAAAGAATATAGTATCCTTACTGGCTAGCAGCAGTGATGCAGAAATGAACTGGGTGGCTAGCATAGATTGTGTCGACTTGTACTGATCTTGGCTTATACCATGGCAGCTATAGTGATCATAAGTGATATGTAGAGGGAGGTACAGCATGCAGTTTAAGCATGGTCCTCAGTACACAAAGTTGATTTTCTGCAATATATGTTACTTATTGTTTAATCCCTTATATTGTTTACTGCATATGACCATCCTATTATTTTAGATTTAGTTCTGGGTCTGTTTGGACTGAACTCATTTTCTCACAATGACTTTGTATTTCTCACATTTTATTGAATTACAAGTTTCAGATTTTGGTGTTTCACCCACTTTCTTCAAAAGTATGAAGTCTGTATTTAGTGGTAGTTCTGCTGCACTTCAAAATGTGTTGTAACCCTATTTGCAGAGATATAAAAGCTACATCCACAGCTCCACAGTGGTGAGACTAATACCATGTTGGACATGCGATATTCTGCCTTGGAGTAGCAGAAGCTTAATGCAGAATCTTTCATTGTCTCTGGCTGTGATTCCCAAATTGTTTCTGAACTTCTGCACTACAATGCTCCCAGTACCCAATGATTTCTTAAAGGCCAGGAATCGCTCCAAAGTGACTTCAAGGTATTTCAAAGCTGTGCAATGTTACAACAGAGCACAGCCAATCTGGAAGATTCTCTGTGTCTTTGTTTCACCTGGTGACTCTTGAAGTAGGCGAATTATGACTTAAGACTTTTGGAAGCTTTCATTAATGCTTTTGAAACTGATCCCCTGTTTAGTTATTGCACAATCATCCACATAAACTTCCCCAACCCCTTTTCTGTCTTCTAACCCTGCTGCTTTGTTTCAGGAGCTCTACAACGTAGTTTAGCTCTTGAGAAGTTTCCTGAGGTCTGTGTAAAATTAAAGTCCTACATTATATTGTCAAACTTCCCGAGTAGGTGGTGATGATTGATGGTATCACAATAAACTGAAGGGGCAATAAACACTACTCTTCTAACCAGCTGCCTTTCATACCCACATGCTGATGCTGTCAGTTTTAGTATTTTTTACTTCAGCATCTCAAGGTGTAAGCTCTCTAGCAATTTCTAAAGAAGACAGAAGAGGGAAACTGATCTATGGGCAAAGCAGGAGGGCAGTTGCCTCAGCCAATTTTTTTAAAAACGTGATAGTGTTAATTTTACTTTAACAGTGGTTGTACAGTGTTTATATCATTCTTGCCAAAAGCTGAGAAATGATTTATTCTTTCACAGCTACTCTGGCTCTGCCACACAGCATCCTGTTGTCTCAATACCCCTCTAGGTGCTTGACAGGCTGTGGTGTGGTTACATCAGCTGCTGTAATCCACTCTCACATACAGTCGCATGAAGCACAGCAAGACTGATAAGGAACCTTCCTCTCATATTACTATGGAGGCTGTCCAGTGAATTCTCATGCATTATCAATTTACTACATGGCATTTAATCTACATCTACATAAGCAATCATTTTCAGTGCACACTGTTAACAGCAGAGCACCATTATATAACAATGGTGCCCCATATGGTGTATCATGTTTACAGGTGGCAGTCTAAGACGTAAAAGCAAGACTATGATTTTGAAACTGTCTATAATACTGCTACACCCACAGCTATGTGTACACAAATATTCCATGGCCCAGCTGTTTTTCACAGAGTTAAGTCTGATTCTGCACTGACAAAAACTGACAAACATGGAGATCAGAATTGCCTTATTATTGCATTGCAATTGTTCAACAACCAAACTTGCATCTTGCCCCATCAAACAGATAGACATATCAGTTCAGTACCAGTTTGAAGAAAGCCACATGTAATGGATACGGTCTAGTATCTTGTTATTCACTACAACACTAACAAGAGACTCTCCCGTCAGCTCAGTTCCTGTGTGCATTCTTGTTTAGGGTCCTATTTTCCCTAGTTCTGCACTAAATACATGATAAGCCAACACATTATGACCACTGCCAACTGCAAGGTTGGATGCTTCCTGGTGGCGTTGGGGGCACATGACACAGTAAGCAAAGTATGTAAGCCAAGTAGACATGGATGGGAGATTACCCTAGCAAAGCTATGCACTGTAAATGGAGAAATCCACTGACTTTGACAAAGGGCACATTATTATTACACAGAGGCTATGAACGAGCATCTCAAAAACGGTGAAGCTGGTCGAATGGTCACGTGCTACTATTGTGAGCATCTACGGAAAGTGTTAGAAGGGCAGTGAAACAACCACCAGGCACTAAGCGGTTGGATGTTCAAAATTCTTCACAGAACATGGGGTTCTGAGGCTTTTCCACTTTGTAAAGTAGAGTAGATGGGGATCTGCAGCACTTCTGTCGAAATAGCTCGATGCCAGTGGATGCACATTTTGGAGCACACCATTCAGCACACATTGTTGAGCAAGGGGCTCTGCAGCAGACGATCCCTGCCTGTTTACACTGGCCCAACAACATCGTCTATTAAGACTGTAGTGGGTTTGAGACCATTGAGATTGGACCATGTATCACTAGAAACATGTCGGCTCATCAGATGAATCATGTTTTTGCTACACCACATCAATGGTTGTCTCCACAAACGCAGTCATCTAGGCAAATGGCTGCTCAAAACGTGCACCTTGCCACAGACGCTGGCTGGTGGGAGCAATATTATGCTATGAGAGACATTCTGCTGTCCTCGCAAAGGACCTGTAATAGTAATCGAAGGCACACTGACGGCTGTGGACCACCTGTACCCCTTCATACTTGATGTCTTCCCTGATGCCAATGTCATCTTTTGACAAAATAATTGTCCATGTCTTGAAGCCAGAACCACACTCAGTGGTTTGAGGAGCATGATAGTGAAATCACCTTAATGTCTTGGCCACCAAATTTGCCTGAAGTGAATCAGATGATTCCCATTTGCATTCAATAGCACCATCACCATGCACACAAATCAATGGCCAGCTGTTTACAGGAATTAAAAGAGATGTGCATAGATATTTGATGCCACACAGCTCCAGAAATGTACCAACGACTGCAGAATCAGTGTTATGCAGAATTGGTGATATATTGTGTTACAAAGATGGCCCAACAATCTATTGAGCAGGTGGTCATAATGAGCAGGTGGTCATAATATTTTGGTTCATCAGTGTATAGGGTATTTTGCATGACTGAACAATGTTGTTCATTAATTGCATAGGCTAACATTTAGTAACTGATTCAAAGTTCTGTACCTGTTACAGTCTTTGAAGATAGCTGCTTTGCTCTTGCTCATGGGAAGATCTAGCTCTACTGCAATGAATGTATGGCACAAGTTGTTTCTTTTGTCAGTGCAAAGCCATATAACTGCTTTCTTTACTATTGTGATGGCGGTAGTTTACTTTCCACTTTGTCAAAGCTGGTAAGTGATCTGTCAGTCTTTACTTTGAAATGTAAAGCTGGTGAGTGATTCGTCAGTCTTTACTTTGAAATGTAAATTTTTTTGGGAAGCACTCTTTCTAGGCCATCTTAACAGCTTGCATATTTGCTCTCAACTCCTATTCATCGCCAGTTCTGTCAATAGTTTCAATCTTTAATAGAATGTTTGTCATAAAGCTTGTAGTAATCTTCCTGCAGGACAGCTCCTTTGGTGTACTATCTGGAAGACAGTGAGTCCCTCAGCCACTTTACAGTATTTCACTTGGTCAGGAAAATATTCATATTCTTCCCTGACCGGTCCACTGTGCTGATCTTCTTATCCAACACAGTAGAAAACTTCACCTTCTTAAAAGTGTATATTATCAAAGGTACCTCTTCTGGTTTTATTGCTAGATAAGAGGTCTGTTCAAAAATTTCTGTAACATTTGTAATTTTGCACCAATGGTGTGTTGGAGCGAAATGTGGTTGGCATCCCTGCACATGCCTGTATTTAACGTGTAACTGCCAGAAGTTTCATTGTTGTTATAGTTCAGTGTTGTATCGAGCAGAATGTTGTGTCACACAGTTTGCGAATTTCGAGATGGCGGAGTTAGAGGAGCAACGCGTCTGCTTTAAATTTTATGTGGAACTCAAGAAAACCTTTAAAGAGAGACACCAAATGATGTGAGAAGCCTACAGTGATGAGTGCTTAAGATGTATTCGGTGTTGCGAATGGTTCACATGGTTTCAAAATAGCCAGACGAAAGTTAAAGATGACTCTCATTCAGGACCCTTTGACATTTACCAATGATGCTTATGTCAGGAATGTCAATGAAATTGTGCATGCCAATCGAAGACTGACTGTCCGAGAGATTGCAGAAGAATGTAACACTTCAGTTGGATCATGTCATGAAATCTCGACACAGCACCTTGGAATGCATCGTGTTGCCACCAGGTTTGTTCCACAACTCATGAGTCAAGACCAAAAAAACCTTCACCTCACAATCTGCCAAGAGCTTTGGGATCGTGCAAATGAGAATGAGATGTCCCTTAAGAGAATCATAACTGGTGATGAGACAAGGGTCTACACTTATGATGTTGAGACCAAGATTTAATCTTCACAGTGGGTCAGGAAAGGTTCACCAAGACCAAACAAAGCTCGTTAGGTCAAATCAAACGTCAAAGCCATGCTGGTAGTTTTCTTTGACTTTGAAGAATTAGTTCATCATTAATTCATGCCACAGAGACAAACTGTTAATCAGTAGTACTATCACCTTGTGTTGCAATGCCTTTGAGAAAATGTGAGAAGGAAACAGCCTGAATTGTAGGTGAGATAATTCATGGAACTTGCATCATGATAATGCACCTGCACATTTATCCCTGTTGGCACATGACCATTGTACAAAAAAATGAAATAATTGTGCTGCTTCCTCATCCTTCATACTCTTTCAGACCTGGCCCCTGCGGACTTTTTTTTTTATTTCCGAAGTTGAAAACCCCACTTAAAGGACAAAGAGTTGCAACAACAGATGAGATGAAAGAAAATTCAAAGATGGAACTTCACATGATCCAGCAAGAGGCATACCAAGACTGCTTCTGAAAGTGGAAAGGGCATTGGTAGTAGTGTATCGATTGTGGAGGAGAGTATTTTGAAGGAGAACATTCACAACAACAGAAGGTAAGCATAGAGAGATTTTGTGGAGAAAGTTTCAGAATTTTTAAGAAGTCATCATACACTATCAAGCAATGTCATGTATTCAATATGAGTGCACATATAAATTATGTTTACTGTTAAACCTCACATTTCTCCACAAACAGCAGATCTGTCATATATCCACAATGCCATTGAGAATGTGAAAATAGTTTAAAGACTCAAAATTCAAAAGTAGCTTTTATAGCAGTTTGAATATACAAACAAAAAAACATTTGATGAGAAAATGAGTAATACTGTATCAAACACTAACTAACATCCTACATGTCACTTGTCTGATGGCATTCTGGGTTCTTAAGCCTAGAGGCAGTCAAATGGACACAGGAAAACCAGTCTGCAAGCCACTGTGGATTGCAAGGTGCATTAACTATGGCTCAACACAGACCCCTGGGCACACATATTCTTATAAGGTCAATATATCTGGCATTTTGTTATGTACCAAAAAATCTCAGTTGGTATCAAAATACCTTATTAAATACATCATAAAATCGCAGTGACACACAGTCGTTAATGAAAATAGAACCCATACATATGAGTTGAAATTTATTTAATGGTAATGAATTTAATGCAGGAAACATATATTAGTTGATGACAAGAGAGGATTCTATATTGCACAGGGAACATCCACTCAACTTGAATAAGGAATGATGAATCTGCCCTGGAAAATAAGGGGCTATGTTCACATATTAATTTAAAACTCGGTAGTGATAAAATTTTATGAAATGGGTCCTCACAATTGGCACCATGGTGACATGACAGTCATGAAGAAAACAGAATACGAAACGAATGAGGCACAAAGAAAAAATTAGTCATATATTCAAAGGAAACTGTTGAAATTTGTAGTGATTTTGAAGAAACTGAGTATTGGTAAAGAAAGGATCTATTGCAGTTTATGTTTTAAGGGCTGATGAAGGAAAATTAAAAAAAAAGATTTCAGAAGTAATAAAACTGTTGTTTGGCTGGAAGATTGTGTTTTTGTCCGAATCACAAGTGTCCATAGTGAGCCAAATATAATGCCACCCGCTGCCAAGTCTGCCTCAGTGTGCCGTTATCCAGCTCGCCTCTTCATGAGGACTCCACAATGCTACTACTCGTACAGTTTACTCTTTAGTGCCACAGATCATGAACTTGCTGTTTCAACGACCTTTTGCCTACATGGAACTTTTGTTATAAAATACACAGTGCATCCAATAAATAATGAGACTGATTTTTTACCAGGAACATTTTTAAGAAACATGCTGAATGTGGTTACCATTTCACCTCCTAGATTGTACTGTTCAATTGTGTCAAAGACTTGACCAATGTATACACTGCTACCAGGAAAGTAATGCTTGGCAAGTAGCAACAGTTGAATATCGTGTCACAGATCAAAGAGCTGTGATAAAATTTTACCATAAATTACAAAAAGCGGCATCAAGACATGCAAAGTGTTTACAGAGATGATTGTCTTAGTTGGCACCAGTGTTACACTAGTTTTCAGCACTTAAGAATGGAAGAGAATCCCTAGAAGATGAACGATAAGTTGGACATCCTGTGTCTGTTCGGGTGCATGAAAATATGGAAAAAGCCAAGAAAACTGTTCCCAGCAATAGACGAATCGCCACCAGAATGCTTGCATGAAACTGGGTGTCAGTAAGGAAATGGTCAGGTCAATTTCAGAGAAAGATTTGCATAAGAGAAAGATCTGTTCCTGTTTGTGCCACATTCATTGGCAGAAGAGCAGAGAGAGCATAGAGCTGCATTAGTTTCATCACAACAGTTGATGAAGATTCCAATCTGTTGAAACAAATTATAACTGGGGATGAAAGTTGATGTTTTCAGTTTGATCCAAAGACAAAAGTCAGACTATGGAATGACATGGAACATTGTCACCAAGGCAGAAGAAATTTAGGTTCTAGAAATCATACAGCAATACAATGGTGACTGTTTCTTTCAATGTTTCAGCAGTGATACATCATGAATTTCTCCCTAAGGACACAACAGTGACTGGATAATAATACTTATGTCGTGCAACATCTCTTTGCTCATATGTGTTACGCCAAGATGCATCTGTTCCAAAGTACGAGCAATGCACTGGTTCATTGCTCACTGCCTATGAAACACTCTGTAGCATCAAAACAAACCTGTGCGCTTGGATATCCACTCTATTCACCTGATTTTCCACCTACAGATTTTTTTCTATTTCTGAAAATTAAATGTGTTTCAAACGGGGAACTTTTCAGTGACGTTGAGGATATCCAACACGTGATCAACAGTCTGAAAGAGGTACACAATCAAGACTTCCAGCATTCACTCAACAACTTGTACGATCGATGTATATGTTGTGTGGAGTTGCAAGGGGATATTATATGTAACTGCAAAATTAAAATAAAGTTATGAAATGTATTCACAAATTCCCAATAAGTTTTACAACTGCTGTATGATTCACTAAAAACATGTGAAAATCTGTGCTGGACTGCAACTCGAACCTGGATTTCCCACTGGTTATGGGCAGTCACCTAAACCCTTTGAGTCCTACCAATATGAAAAAGAATGTAATTTTAAAAATTTTCGCATAATTAATCTTTATCATCATAGTAAGCCTTGAATACAAGAAGAAATTCGCAAAAAAAGGAAAAAATCAATTGTTTTAAGGAGGTGGTTGCACTTTAGAATAAAACTGTACAATTTTTAACAAAATTAATCATTATTATTTTTGTAAGCACCCATTGTTTTAAGGAAGTGGCTTCATTTTCGAACCATTGGGACATTCTATTTCAACCAATCATCATGTTATGTGAGACATTTGAAACCAAATTCACATTTTTCCTTGATAAAATCTCACATCTCAAAACTTCCATGAGTTTATAATGCCTAAAACAAGTTATATTTGTAAATAATGAGCAAAAATGTGTCTAAAATTCGAACTACATATTGTCTCAGTGGTTTCATTTCAATAATACTTCATCACTACGAGTCTCTGCCTTGTAATAGCCTCTGTGGTTTCATGCGAAAGACAGTGGTACTTAAAAAAATAGTAATACTAGTAATAATAATGAAATGGTGATTTGAGGCAGAAATCACTGATATGCAAAGGGTTAACTACTTCAGCTACCTGAGTGCGCGTCCAGGAACACCCCAAACTTCCAAACATTCTGGTGCCTACATCTCATAGTGCTACAATTCACAATTTAATATGGCTATCAACTGATAGCAGCATCTGTTCCTTCAGACACACTAGCATGTCTGAAGGAACACTGCATTAAACTAAACAGACACTATCAAATACAGACACTGCACTACCATAAAAGAAAGTTCTTAGATGGATGTAATGCTAGTGGTCTTCATTATTTGGTGCACTGTACAGGGGATATCCAGCAATGTCCTTCTTGGACTTTATTCTTCTACTCTAGAATGATAGTCAAATAATTTCTATTGTGGTTCTAATGAATATTTTGCTGTTAACTGTTTCTGCTTGCCTCATGGACTAACTGACTTTTTATGTTGTTTTCTACAGAATATTTATTCATGTTCAATAAATGTTGTTGCCAAAAGTGAGCATTACAACAGAACTGATAATTTTAATGACAAATGATACATATGGAAATTTTGAATAGTTCACAAGAGAAGATTTGTTGTCGTGGTATTCAGTCCAAGGACTGGTTTAATGCAGCTTTCCAAACTACTCTATCCCACGCAAGCCTCTTCATCTTCGAATATCTACTGCAAACACCATTTATATAGTCGTCTATTTGACTACTGCAATTTTTACACTCCAGACTTCCTTTCAATTCTAAATTGACAATTCCTTGATGCCTCAGAATGTGTCCTATCAACCGATCCCCTCTTTTAATCGAGTTATGAACAAATTTCTTTTCTTCCCATTTCTATTCAGTATTTCTTCATAAATCATGTGGTTTAGCCAGCTAATCTTCAGCATTCTTCTGTAGCACTGCATTTCAAAAGCTTCTATTCTCTTCTTGTCTCAACTGCTTATCATCCACGTTTCACTTCTCTCTATTTCGACCATCATCAGTTCGTTTACCGCCCAAAATAGTAAAACTCCAGAACTACTTTTAGTGCCTCATTTCCTAAAATAATTCCTTCCACTTCACCTGATTTAATTCAATTGCATATACCATTACCCTTGTTTTGCTTTCGTTTATGTTCATCTTATATCCTCCTTTCAAGCCATTATTCATTTTATTCAACTGCACTTTCAAATCTTTTGCAGCCTCTCATAGAATCATAATGTCATCAGTAAAACTCAAAGTTATTATTTCTTCTCCTTGAACTTTAACTCCATCTCTGAATTTTTCTTTGGCTTCCTTCACTACTTGCTCAATGTGCAAATTGAATAACATTGGAGATAGGCTGCAGGTTTGTCTTGCTCCCTTCTCTAGCACTTCTTTCATGACCTCTGATTTTTATAAGTGCCATCTGGTTTCTGCACAAGTTGTGTATAAACTGTTGCTCCACATAATTATGCCTGCTACCTTCAGTATTTCAGTGAACTTATGCCAGTCAACATTGTCAGAAGCATTCTCTCTGTATAAAAAAGCTACAAATATAGCTTTGCATGTCATTAACTCATAGGATTGGGGAGAAGAGGAGTTTGTGGCACAACTTGACTAGAAGAAGGGATCTGTTGGTAGGACATGTTCTGAGGCATCAAGGGATCACCAATTTAGTATTGGAGGGCAGCGTGGAGGATAAAAATCGTAGAGGGAGACCAAGAGATGAATACATTAAGCAGATTGAGAAGGATGTAGGCTGCAGTACGTACTGGGAGTTGAAGAAGCTTGCACAGGATAGAGTAGCATGGAGAGCTGCATCAAACCAGTCTCAGGGCTGAAGACCACAACAGCAACAACTCATATTCTAAGATAAGTCATACAGTCAGTATTGCCTTGCACGTTACAACGTATAACTGATATAATTTTGTACAATTATGTTGGTCACCAAGTTGAAAATTCATAGTGGTAGTTATGATTACTGCATGCACATTTTGCAGGAACAGAAGGAATGGCCGTCAAAATACAGAGAAGAATGATAAAGAACATCTGTACATGAATTAAAGAAAAATTAACAGATTTTAAAAGTTGAAACTGCTTGGTAACATGAGTTGGAATATCATATGAGAGAAGTTGTTATACTTTGAAGATGTTATTTATTTCATTCGTGTTCTGTAGACCCATTAGCGATAAATCGCTTGGGTGCAGAACATGTCATTGAGTGTCATGTGAGTGTGGGTTTACTACTTGCCTTGCTGTATATGAATTATGGCTCTCAAAGTCTGGCTACTTTGCACAGAGAGTGTATACCTTCTACATAAGGGAGTGTGCATTCAGAGGTGAAAACTATGGCATCTTACAGATTAAATCAGTGTGAACTTTTAGAGAGTGTGTTTTGAGGCACACTGCTACAAGTGGGACCATCTCTGCATACTCACTGTTTCCAGGTAGACCTCAACCACTACAGCATGTTTCAGGATGATGATGAGATTTACTAATTGATAGTCTGGTTTTACCTCTCTACTGCATTGGTATGCATTTTGTGACAGACCATTGCACCTGCTTTTAATATCACAAGCAAGCACAAAGATTATCACCATGGCTAAAAGACAGTTTATGAGTTTTGACTGAAGAGGGTACAATCCTCTGCTTTGTATTCTTGTGAGTAACGCCAGGTGTGAGTGTGGCTGTTTCAGAGCTTTTATAACAATGGAAACTGAAATTTTTCCCCTCAGAACATTATATGTATTCAGATGATCCAATAGTCAGTCATTTATAATGGAATGAATTATTTTTGAGAATGATGACAGCAGAAAAATAAACCTGCAGTTTTCTTCCTCTTTTGTTTTACCTTTCTTTAGAAGAGGCACAACTCTTGCCTAGTTTAGATAGTCTGGACACTGAACTGAGCAGAAAGAGTCAGTTATTATATCAGTTAAGGAAGTTCAGTTGCGTAGCTGATTACAAAAAGGGCCACACAGATAACAACAAAAATATTAATTTAGCTCATTGTAAAGACTGTTCAAAACCTTGGGAATGTTAGTTAAGTCATGTGACTACATATAACAATCAGTTATGCACAACAAGGAAAAAACCCTTGATAATTACTGCATAAACAGTTCTGTCCAAACCCATGGAACAAGATCTAGACTGAACTTATATTTATGAAGAAAGACTAAACATTAAACTCAAAATAGCACTTTTCACCAAGGAATAAAACTGGACAATAAACTGCCTACAGAGGTTAAAGAGATTACTAGAACTAACTCATTTAAAAAGACAGTTTAAAAGTACCTATTACACTATACACTCTATATGTGGAAAGATTACTTAAATAACACAGATTATGGATTTGGTTAAAAAAGTAAAATAAATAAATAACAATTCATTCACAGTACATCTCCTTACAATAATGTCCACTCCCCCCTCCCAGAAAACCTCATACCAATGCTCTGCAATGGCCATCTTATTCTCTTTCTGAAATCAGTGTCTCGCTCATTAAGGGAACATGCTGACTAAATTTCTGAGGCAACTTACTCTGAAAACTCTGATACGCAAAATGAAAAGCAAACATCAATGTCGTTGTCCTCATGTCAGCTGATAGTGTGTGCAGTGACTGATATTGAGAAATGAATTAGCATTTCAGCATTAGATTTTTACATTATCAAATAACTTCTTTTCAAGTATCAATAAGCACAACAGTACTGTACAGTAACACTAAACTGAATTAGGTTGCAAACTTGTAAACAGACTGGTAGTGCTTTCAGGCAGTTGGAAGCTCTAATCCCTATTTGACCATTCTGATTTGCATTTCCTGTGGCTTATCTAAATTACTTCGGGTAAATGCTGAGATGATTCCTGCTATATGACCAGACCCGTTCTTGTCAAATTATACCCGAAAGTACATGAGTACCTGTGTATAGGCTACGGATTATGTTTTTTATGCTTAAACTGTAGTAACATGAAATGCTCAATATCCTTGTAAAATGATGTACACATGAACAAAGTACTACTACTACTACTACTACTACTACTACTACTGGAATGTACTACTACTACTACTACTACTACTAGTAGTAGTAGTAGTAGTTGTTGTGGAATTTACTATTTTCTGACATAATATTCTATTGAGGGTAATAACATGACTGTACTGTCTAAATTTTACAAAAGCTTTGTCTATTTTTGGGAATTTTTGATGTAATTTCTCTGTAGTACAGTAGTACCCCTGTAATTCGACCTTGGATGGTCCGTCACTCCGGTTAGTCCGACCATGCTCAGGCTCGCGAGCCTGTGCCGACTTGTCACTGACTGGACGCCTGTTGCAGTGTCTATTGCTGTGCATACTGTTATACTTTACGTTATTGTGCAGTTTTATCCTTTGTTGGGATTTTAAAAAAACGTCGTTGTTTGCTTTATTCTGTGTTCTCTACAGTACTGATTACTGTAAATTTATTGTGTGTACAGTTGCCTGTTTTTCAGCATGTCTGGATTCAAACAAAAATTTAACTCTTTCACTAAATGAAAAATTAGGAGTTCTACGAAGACTGGATGAAGAATAGCTCCAAAAATTGCAAAGGAACTGAATGTAGTTGTTACTACAATTAAGAATTAAAGAAAGAATCGGAAAGACATTGAATCCTATACAGTTATGACTGATGGTGAAAACACTCTGAAGAATCGCAAAACATTAAAAAAGCCTAAACTTCAACTGATTGATAACGCTTTGTGGATGTGGTTTTGTCAAGAAAGAAGGAAAGAAACTCCAATGTCCGGGCCAATTCTCAAAGAAAAACCGATAGTTTTGCACAAAAAACTGGAAGCCAAAAGTAAATTTGCTGCCTGTGAAGGCTGGATTGATTGTTGGAAAACTCGCCGTGGTGCCCGATTTGTTTCTATTTCCAGTGAAAAACTATCTGCTGATGCCGCAGCTGCTAAGGAGTTTTCTGTTAAGTTTCAAGAAATTGTAGAAGAAAATGAACTGTTACTCTGCCAAGTGTATAACATAGACGAGACAGGGCTGAACTTTAAAATGTTGCCAACAAAAACGCTCGCAGCTTCAAATGAATCCGTGGTAGGAACGAAACTTATAAAAGATAGAATAACAGTCATTTTTTGTAGCAACACAGCTGGTACCCAAAAGCTCCCTTTGTTCGTCATTGGAAAATCTAAGAAGCCAAGGGCATTCAAAAATATAAACTTATCTTCCTTGCCTGTTTATTACCGCAATCAAAAATTTGCTTGGATGGGCTGCAACCTTTTTAAATCCTGGTTTTTCGACAAGTTTGTGCCATCGGTCGAAAAGGACTTGACCCAAAAAAATCTGCCTGTTCATGCTGTACTGCTGTTGGATAACGCACCATCACATCCATCTGAGGAAGATTTGGTGAAAGGGGACATAAAAGCTCTCTTTCTGCCTCCTAATGTGACCTCACTCATCCATCCAATGGATCAGGGCGTTATCAAATGGTTAAAAAGGTGATACCACAGACAGTATATCAGCTCAATCTTGGAAAAATACGAAGGAGGTCATAACTTATTTGAGGCAATGAAATCCCTGAACATCAAAGATGCTATCTACACAATCGCTGCAGTGTGGAATGATCTGAAACCTGACACACTGCGGAAATCGTGGCGTAAGCTTTGGCCACAAGTTATGACTGAAAATGAGCATACCGAAGATGAGCAAAACAAAGACGCACTGGAAATCGTTAAAGATCTACAAATTCTGGAGCCGAACGTCCCTGCCAATGAGGCTGAAGAGTGGATTAACAAATGTGACAAAGACTGTGACACTTTTGAAGAATTCAATTACGACCAGATTGTTGCCGCTGTTAGCCAGGAAACTGTGAATGAGGACTTGGATGGTGAAGATGAACCCCCACCCGGATTTCACACAACGATGCAAAAAACGCTTTTGACATCGCCCTTCAATACATCGAGCAGAATCCAACTTCAACTCCAATGGACGTTTTGTGGATAAATGGAGGGACACTGCAGATAAATCTAGAATAACATCTGCTAAACAAAAATGTATCACTGACCTTTTTTCCAAGTAATTTGTTTTCGTTTTTACTGTAAAAACAATGCATACAGTATAATCATTTCTTAGTTTATACATACTGTAGTTTATTTCTTTGTAAAAAATTTCTTTTTATATACAGTGCTATAAACATTTTTTAGTTTACAGTATATATCGTTTATGCGTTATTAAGTACAGTACAGTACTGTAATATGTTTGTCATTTTTCCTTTTACAACCAATACATATTATAGTGTGTGTAGACGTTTTTTAGTTAATATATTGTTTAACACTGTGTAAAAAACATCTTTTTATATTACTGTAGACGCCTTTTAGTTCTCAAATCATTTAATTTTTTGTACTGAATATCTTTTTATATTTTTTGCAATAAATAGATTTTTCGGATAATCCGGCCTTTTTTTCGTTCTGACCATGGTCCTGATCCTGAAGGTGACAGATTAGAGGGGTTCTACTGTACTGGAAAAACATTCTCTCTTGAAACTTGTTAGTTTATAAGGGTTATTTATTCACTTACTAATGCCTTAATGTGTGCATGGTGACTGCTTTTGTTCAAAAATAAAGCTTTTTACATTATCAAATAACTTCTTTTCAAGCATAAATAAGCACAACCGTATATTACAGTAAGGCTACACTGAATAAGGTGCACTCTTGTTAACAGACTGATATTGTTCTCAGGTAGCTGGAAGCTCTAATCCCTATCTGACGACTCTAAACCAAAATCTGTATGCAGAACCTCCCCCCCCCCCCCCCCTCCTGCCCCCCCCCCCCCCCCCAATCCACACTAATGCGAAGCAACCAATAAATGAATTACAAAATTATGAACACAATTAGCATCAAAGAGCATTACTATTAAATGATAATGAGAAGGATTCATGGCTACTCACGGTAAAGACGACACATTCAGCTGCAGACAGGCACAATGAAAAGACTGTTACACACACGCTTTCTTCACAAAAGAAAGGAAAACACACATATTTACATAAGTAGGCACATCACATGCATACTTGACTGCTATCTCTGGCTACACTGCAACTATTGTGCTGCCAAAAATTGCAATCCTGGGTGGGGAAGGTAAGGGGGCAGGACAGCAGGGTACATGTGGGAAGAAAGAAGAGCACTGTTTAGCAGAGTCTGCAGGGACTAGAAGGTAGCTGGATAAGCCTGCCATGCGCAGCATTGGGAGGCTGTGGAAGAGTTGAGCAGTAGAGAAGCTGTGAGGGAAAAGACCGGTGGCGGTATTACTACCAACCAACTATCCACCAGGATGAAAGGCCACCACCAAACTGTGGCCAAGAGCAGAGAGTGGCAAAACATCCACCTGAATATATCATTCTAGATCTCAATGGGTGCTTTACAACCCGGGCCATCTGGATCCTCCCCTCCACCACCAGCTTTCCTGAACTGCACAGCTTGCACGGCTAGGATTTATCCTGACAACGCATTCTCCACTCCCGAAATTATCTTGGCCTCAATCTAAGAACCTACTGTCCCCATACACTCCAATCAACAGTTTCCGCCCTTCTGCTCTATAATTTCCACCCAATTCACACCCTTCACCCTAACTGTGTGTCGCTCTTTGCCACTGTACCCACCAGCCTATTCCCCTCTCTGCTCCTCTCCTTTTCCACTCCCCTCTCACTCCCCTCCCCCTTCTCTGCTCCTCTCAGGCTTGCTGATTTTGTTCAACACAATAGTTGCAGTCCAGCGGTATAGTGATCATGTGTGCCTGATGTGTTCCCGCTTGTTTGAATGTGTGGTGTTCCCTTCTTTTCTGAAGAATGCTTTGCCCAAAAGCTCAATGTGTGGCAGTCTACCATTTTCATAATAGTTGATATTCTAAACTGAACTTTCCATAATTTGTTTTTACTATTAAATAAGATTCGGTATGCAAACTGTTATAATACTGCCTGTTGGACTGTTGTTTTGTATTAAAGTGAGAATATGTAGTAGTCAACCACACACAGGACATTGAAAAAAAGAATATGTTTATTTACAAACACTATCTAACATCAGTGAATCAACATTTAAAGCAAAAGGCAGTTTTCTTGCTGGCAAGGTGGATTCATCACAGAACTTTTTGGAAGGCATGCCATCGTCTCTGAAATTGAAAACATTTTTCAAAGTTATTCACAAGGATCAGTTACAAAAACATTGTTACAATGAATTCACATTTTCTAGCTTTGCAGTATGAATGTACTGCACTACAGATAGCATACTACAGACACACTTAATGAGTTTTGTCACAGAATATTATTGCATGATATTTTAAATTTGGAGCATAAACAATACTATTTTGGCAAACCAATTAATTTAGATATTTATATTTTCTACAACTAAGCAAGTCTCTAATATGTTCTGTGATTGAAAAATATTTTACAAACCAAAAGTGGCGAAGCTAATTTTTTGTGATGCATCAGCAAAGTATGTCAATAATTATGAAGCAGAATTGTACATTGAAAGAACAAATAAATGCTCCAGTATTTGCAAAACATTCACAAAGCTACAGTATGGCACTGTCATAACTGGTGGTGTAAAATACATGTAGTTTACGATTCTAATAGATGAGTTTCTGGAACAGTAGAGGTATTTTGGTATTTGCTAAGTAGAAAAACTAATGATAGTTGAAATAGAGAGGAAATAAAATCCAGATCGGCAGAGGCAAGAAAAGCATTTCTGAAAAACAGAAATTTGCTAGCATCGAATATAAATTTACAGTTTTTTTTCCTTCATAGCAGATAGCACAGCAAAAACCCTAAATTATTAAATCAACAAGTTCTACATACTTGAAAATAAATGCACAATAAAATACACATGAATTTGTTAAACAAATCAAATACATGTATTCCTGATAACAGTACACTGGTTTCTTTTGACATAACTAATCTCTACACTTACAGCCCTCTCTCCCATCCCTCCAATATACACACATGAATATACAGTCACAGTATTTGAAATTATTATTCCAAGTTTAACTTTATTCTTTGATCAATATAATCATCATCATCAGTTATCTGCTATATTAGCAGGTCCTTTGCCTCTCCATTTTCTGCGATCCATTGCTTCCTTCTTAAGGCTGCTGTATGTTGTACCGTCCATCATGTCATCCAGTATCTGGAATCTCTTCCTTCCTCGCTTCCTTTTCCCTTCTACATAACCTTCTAAAACTGTTTTTATCAGTCCGTCATTCTTTCTTAATATATGCCCAATCCAATTTCTTTTTCTTCTCTTTATTACATCTAGTAACTGCCTTTTCTCTCCCACTCTTCTCAGTACCTCTTCATTTTTTACTCTGTCCATCCAACTTATTCCTTCCATCTTCCGCCATGTCCAGATCTCAAAAGCCTCCAGCCTTTCTCTGTCTTTTTTCCTCATAGTCCATGTTTCAGCGCCATATAGAAGAACACTCCATACAAGACATTTTATGAGTCTCTTTCTGAGTTCTCTGTCCATACCGCTGCAGAAGATTCTCCTTTTCTTATGTGTAAATGTTAAAATGTAAAACTAACAAGGTAGCATTTGTGAACTAAAACAAATAAAAAGCATGCTGACACTTCAATATGTAAGGTATAGTTTTCTATTGCAAATAAATGTATTTAAAATATATTTCACATCATATTTGTGGAGGTAATGTAATGTACTCTAGAGGGTCATTCTAAATGATGGACCCATTTTCAAAACTTCGTACTTATTCAAGTACAAATCCAAAATGTACAAGCTTTATACCAATGAAAAAAAGGCAGTTTCAAAGTTTTTTCATAATGTTTGATATCAATTTAATAAATTTGATAATTTGTAATTAATTAATGTTTAATAATTATTTAATAATTAGAAATGTGATAACTGTTCAATGTGGCCATCGTTTGCTGCACGGCAAACATTGCCGCGATAGCCAAACTCGTCTCACACAGGTGAAAGCATATCTACAGACATGCCAGAAGGCTACAGAAAAGAGAAGGAAGATGAGAGAGAAGTGGCTAGCTGACAGGGAGAATGAGCAGCAAAGGGAATATTTTATCAACATCAGAAGGGAGACAAAGCGAATCCTAAGAGTTGAGAAGAGAATATATCTAACCAGTTTGCTAGAACACGTTGAGGCAGAGAGGCAAAACAAGAACTCAAGGCAATTTTCCCAATACATAAAAAATCGGAAACTTGGATTTCAGAGCCCAACTTTTTTCATTATAGATAAGAATGGCAACTTGATAAATGACAAGGAAAGAATTGTAGAAAGATGAAAGAATACTTCTCAGAACTGTTGAATCGCCCAGACCACGATGAGATATTACCTGCAAACACTACCGAGGAAAGGAAAGATTAAGAAGAATGGGAAGTTAGTGAAGAAGACGTGAAAATTGCAATCAAAGGACTCAGAAACAACAAAGCCCCAGGGGAGGACAGAATAACATCAGAATTAATCAAGGAGGGAGGTGAGAGCTTACACTTATAGATATATAAACTGATCCAGTTGATATGGGAGAAGGAGACACTGCCAGAAGAATGGAAATTGGCTATAATATGCCCAATATACAAGAAGGGAAGCAAAATGGAATGCGGTAACTACAGAGGAACCAGCTTGTTGAATGTAACTTATAAGGTGCTGTCCATCATTATCCTCAGAAAATTGTAACCATTCATAGAGAACAACATACAGGGGTACCAAGCTGAATTTTAACCAAACCAATCAACAATAGATCACATTTTCACACTAAGACAATTGTTTGAAAAACATTGGGAATATGATAAAGATATCTACAGCCTGTTTGTCGATTTTCAACATGTGTATGACAGCATCCACAGAAATAGCCGATACAATGCAATGCGGGACTTCAGAATCCCTGAGAAGCTAGTGAGAATGGTGCAAGTTTGTATGGAAGGGTCAAAGGCAGCAGTAGGTTTCTGAGGAGCCACATCAGAAACATTCGAGATTGAGACAGGCCTCAGACAAGGGGATGCTCTCTCATGAGTTCTGTTCAACGTCATCTTAGAGAAAGTAATAAAAGAGTGTAGGCAACAAGAGTCGGCTGGAGTAGAGATGGACGGTAACTTCAATTGTCTCGCATATGCAGATGGCATAGTACTATTAAGTGAATCAAAGCACGAGTTGAAAGAAATGTACCAGAAAATGGACAATTATGCACAGAAGGTAGGGCTCAAAGTGAATCGAGACAAAACAGAGTTGATGCAATTAGGAAGAAGACAAGAGCAGATAGAATTTCTTGAGATAGACGGCAAGAGGTTCAAGAGAGAAGACCAGTTCAAATACTTGGGATCGTGGTTTACCACGGACAACATAAAAATGGACATCAAGGAAAGAATAGCAGTGGGAACGAAATACATGCAAACCCTCAGAGATACGCTTGGCTCTAAATCGATCTCAGTGAACATGAAGATGAAAATCTACAACACAGTGATATGCCCAGCAGTAATGTACAGTTCAGAAACATGGAGCATGACTAAGTAAGAAAGGGAAAAACTATTAATATTTGAAAGACGAGTAACGAGGAAGATATGGGGACCAGTTTTAGATAATGGAGAATGGAGGAGGAGGAAAAACGAGGAAATCTACCTTTTTATTTATTTATTTATTGCTTGTCATTAGCCAACATTTGTTGAAATAGACAGTTTTGACATTACATTTGATAGTGAATCTAAAATTGGGAAACTATGTACATTCAGATTACATTACATGAGGATAAAGAGTTATTCTCTACATTATAATCCCTTAACATCATAGTTACTCTCTACTACATTCCAATTCCTTAACGTCATAGTTACTCTTTACTACATTCCAATTCCTTTACATCATAGTTACTCTCACTCTCTACTACATTCTAATTCCTTTACATCATAGATACACTTATCAGCTAACAATTTGTGCAGCTGCTTCTTGAAACCATCACCTTGTAGGTCTTTCAGTGATTGTGGTAACTTGTTATATAATTTTAATCCTGTTTGCTTAAAGCTACTTTGGACCTTAGAAAGCCTAGTAAAGTCTACATCAAGATTGTTTTTATATCTGGTATCATGTGAATGAACACCTGTTCTGGAAGGTAAGGTATGTATTTGTTTTTTTATGGAAAGAAGACACGTTTTTATATACAGAGAAGGTGATGTTAAGTTCCTTAAAGTGCTTTCGACATGGTTATTGGCTTTTAATACCTGTAATTGCCCTAATTGCTTTCTTCTGCCACATGAACACTGTCCGAGCACCAGTTGAGTTGCCCCATAATTTTATTCCGTACTGTAAGTGAGATTCAAAGAAGGCATAATAAGAAGATAAAAATTGTTTTCTGCTAACTAATGTTTTTAGTTTCCTTAACAAAAAGACTACTCAAGACAGTCTGGTATATAACAGTTCTGTGTGGGTGTTCCATGTTAATTTCGGGTCCAGGTGGATTCCTAGAAGTTTTACAGAGTCAGACTCATTTAATTTTTCCTGTAGATTGTGCAAGAAGAAATACGTAGTTTCAGTCTTGCTACTGTTGAGTATCAGCTTGTTACTGTGGAGCCATATGGCAGACTTTTCAAGCATTACTTTTGTTTGTTTCTTCACTTCCTCCAATTTGTTATCTGAGGTAATCAGGGTTGTGTCGTCAGCATATATTATTGACTTGTGAAGCATGAAAGTAGGCAAGTCATTCATTCATGTATACCAGGAAGAGAAAAGGTCCAAGCACTGAGCCTTGTGGCACGCCTCTTACAACTGGTAGGGCATTTGATTGCTGGCTATTTACTATAACTACCTGAGTTCTGTTTGTCAGGTATGATCTGATTAATGCCAGTTCATTATTTTTGACACCATAGCACTCTAGTTTATTTATTAGTATTTCATGGGATACAGTATCAAATGCTTTACTCAGATCTAGTAGTACAGCACAAGTGATGGAATTGTTCTCAAAGCCATCAAGTATGTCTGTCACAAGAGTTTCTACTGCATTTATTGTAGACAAGCCTGGCCTAAAACCAAAGAGCAAGGAGGAAAAAAGATTTTGTTCAGCAAAGTAGTTGCAAAGTTGTGTTTTAATGCAGTGTTCTATCATCTTGGATAATATAGGTATGAGGGATATTGGATGGTAACTTTCAGGTTTGTTTTTTTCTCCTTTCTTATGGATTGGGATAACAATAGTAGCCTTCAGGACCTAAGGAAATTTTCCAGCTGTAAGAGTACTATTGATCAGAAAGGTAAGAGGGGCAACAATAATTTCAATTATTTGTTTCAAGATGGTGTTGGAGATGCCATAGAGATCTTCACTGTATGAGCCATGTAGGTTTGTGACGACTTTGTATACAGTTTGGCAGGTCACCTGTTTCCATTTAATGGATAAGTTATTTAGGTCAGGAATGTTGTAGGTAAAACTTTCAGAAGTTGCATCATCTGGTGCAGAGGTAGCAGTAGCTTCGAACTTAGTACTGTTAACAAAAAATTCATTTAAGTTTTCTGGCACTATTAGAATTTCTTGTCTGTTTTTATGCTTCCCTGCTATTTTGTTTATTACCTGCCAGGCTGCTTTGCATTTGTTGCTGGAGTTTTCAATGAAAGCATCATTGGCTCTGTGCTTTGCTGTCTGTATTTCAGTTCTATAATTCTTCCTGGCTTCTTTATACCTCTGCTTTGATTCTAGGTTACCAGTTTTAGCCATTTTGTGTAGGGCAATAAGTGTGTTTCTCAGGCCATGCAGTTCAGGAGTGAACCAGTTGTGCTTCTTTTTTCTATTTGGTGCACCATCTATTTTCATCTTTTTGATTATTTGTGGGCAACAGTTTTAAACTAAGCTTGTTAGTATGTTCATGAATAAGTTAAAAGCATTATCGTTGTTATTACAATTATATACTCTGTCCCACTCAACTTCTGATAATTTTTGCCTTAACTTTGTAATGTTGTCAGGATATAATAATCTGATTCTCTTAATGTGTTCAGGTTGCTGAATAGGATAGTTTTCACAGTTGACCATTAGCCATAGGCTGTCATGGTCAGATAGAACTGGATTTATCACTCCGTACTGACACTCGTCTTTTGTCAAATTGGAGATTACGTTATCTAGGCAGGCATCTAATCTGGTTGGCTTGTTATTCATACAGTACAAGTTGTTAGACCTTAACATGTTTTGAAAGTGGGTGACAGTTGGTGTTTTTAGTCGTATGTCTATATTAATGTCACCAATGTATGCTATCTTGTGGTGTCTGTATTTTACCAGCAGGTACTTATTTAAAGTCTCCATTTGGTCAATAAACTGATGACTATCAGTGCGATAAATAGAAATGATCACTAATTTAAGTTTGGGAAGGAATAATGCAGCAATTTCAAAAAGTTTGCTCTTTGCAACAATGATCGACTTTTTGTGCTACATATTCAATGTTAAAGTTTCTCTTTATAAAAATAGCGACTCCTCCATGACTGCTTTTGGTTCTACAATATGAGCTTGCTAATTCAAATCCTTCTGGGGTATACAGGGCAATTTCAGCTTGTGTGAGCCAGTGTTCATTTACACAGAAAACATGACATGGGTTTGAACTTAGGAACACACCAATTTCATCTATTTTGTTTTTGATTGATTGTACATTTAGGTGCATAATTAAAGTTCTGTTTTTGAGAAGGATAGGCAAAGAATTAGATGCTTCTACCTTGTGATGGACAACCAACTATCCTACAGAAGATAAAGAGCAAAAGAATACAATGGGTGGTCCATGTAGCCCCTATGCCAGATGGAAGACAGGCAAAGATGGCACTAGCGGGGAAACCAAAAACCAAATGCCCTATTGGATGACCAAGGCAGGGCTGGATGGACGACCTGGCGAAGGACCTAGCAGCCCTGGAAATTGAAAACACCTGGTCTGGTGGAAACGGGCACAAAACAGGAAGGAATGGAGGCAGTTTGTGGAAGCAGCACGTGGTCTGCAGGGCCTGTGATCACTGAATATCTATCTATTTATCTGAAATCCAGAGACCCAAAGTTAAACTTTTAACAAACATACATAGTTTAGTATAAAACCATTGAACAGAAGTTTCTGTAGAGTTATATTATGTACTTGCTGTTGAACTGGCATTGCCAGGTATGTAGAGTTATATTAAGTTCTACATGTGTACTTGGCATTGCCCAGGAATGTATTTGTTCCAGTATTCTGTTAGTAATCTTCTCCTTTCCCCTCTATCCATCTCCCCCTGCCCTTCTCTCTGTATATCTGCTCCTCCCCCTCTTTCTGTCCATCACCTGCTTCCCTCCTCAATGTCCATCTCCTCCTCCCTCCCTCCAAGTTATCTCCTCACTCTCTCTAAGTCAATCTCCTCCTCCCCCTCTCTGTTCATCCCATCCTCCTCCTCCCTCCTCTCCCTGTCAGTTTCCTCATCCCCCCCTCTCTCTGTCCATCTCCTCCTCCTGTCTCTGCCCATCTCCTCCTACCAACCTTCTCCCTCAATCATCAAGTTACCACCCCATTGCATTAGCAGGGTCGTGGTTCTAATCCTACAGTATTTCTTTCCAGATAGTAAGTAATATGTGTACCAATTGTAACTGAAAACAGTCCAAGAGTTTAGGAGGAGCCTTTCAGCTGCCGCTTTGCTAGAGTCCACACACATCACATGTATTTAATGTATCTGTCACGTATTTGTATACATATTTCACCTGTATCTGTAGCAGATTTCATCCTGCAGTTCTGTTTTCATGCAGCTCAGTCTTCATGACATCACATCTCTTAAACTGTGTTGTACAATGACATAATTTTGCATGTACATTCAGTGATATATTTGAATGGTGTCTGCAAAGTGTGATGTTAATAGAGTTACTAGTAACAACATAATAAATTAAAATTTCAAGCATGGTGTGGCAGTTTTTCATGCATCTCAGTGATTATGACATCATATATCCTAAACTGTGTCGTACAATGGTATCATCTGCCCTGCCATACTCCCTGCTCCATCCTCCTGAATGATGAACTTATGCATCACTGGATTGGGCGTAGTGGTGCAGATGATGTGGCTCTGTTCCCTTGGCTGCCCAGGTCGTGTGACTTAACGCCTTGTGATTTTTTTCCTTTCGTCATATATTAAGGACTGTGTTTATGTACCCCCATTGCCAAGAAAACTGGAATGGCTCTGAGAATGTGTCAATGCTGCAGTGGTAATCATTGACAGGATATTCCTGCATAAGGAATGGAACAAACTTCAGTCTCAGGACCTGTGTCACGTGAACAGAGGGGCACTCAGAGAACATTTGTAGAGTGAAAAATGCAAACTTGGCGAGTTTATGGTTCTTTCAATGCATCAATCAAATTTGTATGTGTAATACTTCCAAACATATAGAGCTTTGAAAACTAATGAATCATTCAATATAGTCCTGTTACTGAATGCCTTACTGTACACGGCATTCCAAGGAGTGTGGCTCTAATACTCAAAAACAGATAATTTTCCTTCTGTAAAATTTGACAATGGTGTCTTTGGAGGCTAGTTTTGCCACACGCAATTTGCAAATTACATTCCATCACAACCATTGAAGTCACTGGAACGCCCAGCCATCACAAAACTATTCCACCTCATTTACAAGATCTGTGAGACAAGTGAAACACCCTCAGACTTCAAGATGAATGAAATAATTAAAAAAGAAGGAAGGTGCTGGAAGGAGTGCATATTATCAAACTGTCAGTTCAAAAGTCAAGGTTGCAAAACACTGACAAATTATTTACAGAAGAATGAAAAAGCTGGTCTGGCCTGACCACAGGGAACATCAGTTTGGATTTTTGGAGAAATGTAGGAACACATAAGGTTGAAGAAAGGAAGAATGGCAAACCTATGTTTATAGCATTTGTAGATTTAGAGAAAGGTTTGATGGTTCTGACTGGACTACACTCTTTGAAATTCTGAAGGTAATGGGCATAAAATACAGGAAGCAAAATATTATCTACAACTTGTACAAAAACTGGACTGCTGTTAAAACAATTGAAGGACATGAAAAGGAAGCAGTGGTTGTGAAGGAGATGAGATAGGACTTTACCCTGTCCCCAATGTTGTTCAATATGTACACTAAGCAAGAATAAAGAAACAAGGGACATATGTCATAATGGATTTAAAGTTCATGGAGAAGGACAAACATTGAGGTTTGTCAATGACATTGTAATTCTGTCACAGATGGCAGAGGGGTTTGCAGAGGAGATGGGTGGAAT
This sequence comes from Schistocerca piceifrons, assembly GCF_021461385.2. Classification (NCBI taxonomy): domain Eukaryota; kingdom Metazoa; phylum Arthropoda; class Insecta; order Orthoptera; family Acrididae; genus Schistocerca; species Schistocerca piceifrons. The sequence continues at coordinate 616,969,091 of NC_060141.1, forward strand.
GGATAGTTTCCTGAAAATTTTTTTATAAGATGAATACCAACAAAAGTAGTATTAGATTAGGAAATGAGATAGTAAAAGTAGTAGATGAATATTGCTGTTTGGCCACTAAAATAACTGACGATGGTTGAAGTAAAGAAAATATATAATTCAGACTTGCTATAGCACAGAAAGAATTCCTGAAAAAGAGAATTTGTTAACACTTAATGTCAATGTGTTCAGAGGTATTTTCTGGAAGTACCTGTCTGGAGTGAAGTCTTGCATGGAAGGGAAATGTGGACAATAAACAGTTCAGACTAGGAGACATTAGAAGCTTTTAAAATGTAATACTACAGAAGAATGCTGAAGATAATATGGCTAGACTGATTACCTAATGCAGAGGTACTGAATGGAAATGTGGAAAAAAGAAATTTATGGCACAACTTGACAATGAATACAGTAAGCAGGTTCAAATAAATGTTGGTTGTGTATTTAAATAGAGATGAAGAGCCTTGCATGGGAAAAACTAGTGGGAAGAATTGCATTTTCGGACTGAAGACCACAACAAGCAACAGAGCTGCTCATAGGTCTTCTGTAAATGAAAGAATACATTACATGTTTAATCCTGTACAACACAAGGATTTATTAGCATTTCTAAGTCCAAGCATTACACACAGTCCAGTTACATTAATGTGGCCATCACCACGTTCGACGTCAAAGTGCAGTAACCACTCACAGAAAGCATCTGGCAGCACTAGTAGTGGAAGGAATATAAAGCACTTGGGAGGGGGATGGGGGACATGTAAAAAACAGTGCTGTCATTGCTGTATTGCAGAAATGGAATGATTTATCTGCCATCCAAAACAGTACGATCATTGGCTTTCGGGCCAAGGGAGGTAGGAAATTCCGAAATGACTAAGCCTGTTAATTGTTCACACGCCACTGTGGTACTGTGCTCGGTGAAATGGCAGTATCTAAAACCGTAACCAAGGATAGTGTGGTGTAACATATGACAAAGATGAATGACAGCTACAGAGGTGTGTGCTGGTGAACAGACGTGCAATTATGGGTCACCGCAGCAGTCACCTTTCGTGCACCCACGCTGATTGCTGTTCATTATCAATGAAGGCTGGAAGTTGCATACCAATACCGCAGCTGGACGTCTACTTAGGGTGACAGGTGGACTTTTCAGTTGAATCACATTTTATGTTCCATTGGACAAATGGCTATTGGTGTGTGCAGTATGAAACATCTGGAAGCAAACATGCAGCAACCAGGAGGGAGCATTAGAGTCTGGAGAATGTTTTCATGGTGTTCCCTTGGTAATCTCATCATTCTGGAAGGCACAATAGATCAACAAAAGTATGCATTTATACTTGGAGACCATGTCTACCCCTAAGTGCACTTTGTTTCTCCTCACCACAGTGGCATCCACCAACTGGACTATCCACTCTCACACAGCTTGCTGTGTACGTGCATAGTTCAAAGAGCACTAAGATCAATTTACCTGTACTACCCCGGCCATGAAATTCCCTGGATTTAAACCCAATCAAGAATCTGTGGGACCATCTCAATTGGTCTCTTTGCACTGCACATCCCTGGAGCTTACCTGGCTCCATATCCCTATCGGAAACTTCTACAACCTCACTGACTCTCTTCCTGTACATCTTGCAGTGGTCTGCGCTGCAAAAAAGTGGTTATTCAGGCTTTTGACAGGTGGTCACATTACTGTGGCTGGACAGTGTAGTAAATGAGGATTCTTCTTCTTCCACAGTCACCACTTTTTGTTGCTTCAGCAATTTAGACATAAGAGAAATTCTCATGAAGATAAGGAAAATGGTCTGTATGTCCGGCAACAACTGCTATCAAAGAACAAGTTTTCTGTATACCAGTTATAACTGAAGGATATGTTCTCTGTACCCACCTTGGATAAGTGCTCTTTAGATGGTTCGGTAGTTGTCTTACAATTGTACATGACAGATTATGTGTGGAATTGCTTCCAGTTACTGGTTAATATGCTGAGGGGAAAAAATACTTAGTGTTTGGAATCTTGACATTGATTGTGCCATAAGTCTGAGATCAGCACATCGCATCGTAACATCATTGTAACAGTATAACCTACAGGAAAAGAGTTAGTCTTATTTGTATCATCCACGGTGATCATTATCAAACGCATGAAGAGGGCAGGAGTGTGAGCAAAAGACTTTTTTAAGGTCTCAAAATGTTCATTTTATTTCTTAGTTTTGATTTATATTTTTTAGCATTTAGTCTTTCTGTATTTTCTTCAGCCTGCATTATTTATCACTTATTGTATCTACTAAGTGCATTATTTGTCTCCAGTTATGCTCCACTGTTTCTTTTCAATATAATTTGTAACTTTTTCATTTCCCTTTATTGTATCTTTTTATTGTTTTCATGTCTTCTTTGAGCTTTTTGATCTTTTAACATCATCTCACTTTTGTGTATGATACCAAAATTACTTTTTACATGAAGTTTATGTTAGCACTTAATTAGTGAGTAATGATGTGTTCTCTTAGTATAATCTTCCATTTTTTTACATGAAGTTTATGTTAGCACTTAATTAGTGAGAAATGATGTATTCTCTTAGTATAATCTTCCATAACAATTTCTCAGTATTTTTAGAAAATTATTAATATTTTTATTTAAATTTGGACATTCTGATTTTAAGTATTGTACTTATGGCAGATCATACATAATTGCCTTATTATGATGCAAAATGGTAACACACAATTTAAGAAACACATTCTGGACTTACATTTCACCTGAAGTTTCCACTGTCTGATTGCCCACATTTAATCAGGTAACTTCTTCAGGAGAAGTTTTGGTATTTGACAAATACAACTGCTGCTAATTCCTTACAGAATTCCTCAAGAACAATGAATCCTTCAAACAGAGTACTGTTCTCATCCCTGAAAAAAAAAGGCATTTTGCTTATTACATTAATGTGAATCCCAGGATGAGAAGAAGAAATAAAACAGAGGAAAGGCAATCATTCACCAACAGATGGTTGCTCTCTCTCTCTCTCTCTCTCTCTCTCTCTCTCTCTCTCTCTCACTCACTCACTCACACACACACACACACAAACACACACACACACACACACACACATACACGAGTATACCACAGTACAGTATGTTGTTCTCATCAGCATATTTTGTCAATGAATCTGACCTTATGCCCCACATACCCCCAACCCTCTGCCACAAGAGTCTTATACCTGTGAAAGAACAAGATGCAAATGTGTCCTGTGCACCCACTCACCACATCCTACATCCTGTTCGAGTCTCATCACGAGCATATCTTACACTATCCAGAGGCAGGCCACCTGTAAAAGCAGTCGTTCATGTACCTGTTGTCCTGTAACTTTTGCACATTATTCTATGTGGGCACAACCACTAACCAACTTTCCACCCAACTGAATGGGCACTGCAATAGTGGCCAAGAAGAGTTGTCCATCCAGTGGCACAACATACTACTGAGCACAATAAGGTCATTTTCAACTGCTACTTCATAACCTGTACCATCTGGATCCCTGTCCCATTAGCAGCTTCTCAGAATTACGTAACTAGGAACTGTCTTCACGAAACATCCTTTGAACCTGATGATCTCAATGTCCAGCAGTCACTGTCCCACACTCCCCTCTTCCTCAATTCACCAAACAATCTGCACCCACATTTTCCTCCAGGAGTCTCCCTCTTCCTCTGTTCTGTCTCCTCATCTCCAACTATTCCCCTACCTCATGTGTCACATGGAACTCGTCATGCCTGTGCCAGGGCAACCTCACCAGTGACACATTCCCATCCCGTTTCCTTGCTCACTTTCCTTCCCATTCCTTCTCTGCCTCTTCCTATTCAGAGAGACAGAGAGAGGGGGGGAGGGGGAGGGAGAGACTGGCATTCTACTACTTAACTCTTTTTGTATATGCCTATCTGCTGTTTATTGTATCTTTTATTTGATGTGTAATGATCAAATCTCACATAAATTGTCATCATCATCATTTAAGACTGATTATGTCTTTCAGCATTCAGTCTGGAGCATAGTCCCCCTTATAAAGTTCCTCAATGATCCCCTATTCAGTGCTAACATTGATGCCTCTTCTGATGTTAAGCCTATTACTTCAAAATCATTCTTAACTGAATCCAGGTACCTTCTCCTTGGTCTACCCCGACTCCTCCTACCCTCTACTGCTGAACCCATGAGTCTCTTGGGTAACCTTACTTCTCCCATGCGTGTAACATGCCCCCACCATCTAAGCCTGTTTGCCCTGACTGCTACATCTACAGAGTTCATTCCCAGTTTTTCTTTGATTTCCTCATTGTGGACACCCTCCTGCCATTGTTCCCATCTACTAGTGCCTGCAATCATCCTAGCTACTTTCATATCCATAACCTCAACCTTATTGATAAGGTAACCCGAATCCACCCAGCTTTCGCTCCAATACAACAAAGTTGGTCGAAAGATTGAACGGTGCACAGATAACTTAGTCTTGGTACTGACTTCCTTCTTGCAGAAGAGACTAAGATCGTAGCTGAGCACTCACTGCATTAGCTTTGCTACACCTCGCTTCCAGTTCTTTCACTATGTTGCCATCCTGTGAGAATATGCATCCTAAGTACTTGAAACTGTCCACCTGTTCTAACTTTGTTCCTCCTATTTGGCACTCAATCTGTTTATATCTCTTTCCCACTGACATTACTTTCGTTTTGGAGATGCTAATCTTCATACCACAGTCCTTACATTTCTGATCTAGCTCTGAAATATTACTTTGCAAACTTTCAATCGAATCTGCCATCACAACTAAGTCATCCGCATATGCGAGACTGCTTATTTTGTGTTCACATATCTTAATCTCACGCAGCCAGTTTATTGTTTTCAACATATGAACCATAAATAATATGAACAACAGTGGAGACAGGTTGCAGCCTTGTCTTACCCCTGAAACTACTCCGAACCATGAACTCAATTTACCGTCAACTCTAACTGCTGCCTGACTATCTATGTAAAGACCTTTAATTGCTTGCAAAACTTTGCCTCCTATTCCATAATCTCGTAGAACAGACAATAACTTCCTCCTAGGAACCCGGTCATATGCCTTTTCTAGATATATAAAGCATAGATACAATTCCCTGTTCCACTCGTAACACTTCTCCATTATTTGTCATAAGCTAAAGATCTGGTCCTGACAACCTCTAAGAGGCCTAAACCCACACTGATTTTCATCCAATTTGTCCTCAACTAAAACTCGCACTTTCCTTTCAACAATAACTGGGAAGATTTTACCCACAACGCTGATTAAAGAGATACCTCTGTAGTTACAATCTTTTCTATTTCCATGTTTAAAGATTGGTGTGATTACTGCTTTCGTCCAGTCTGATGGAACCTGTCCTGACTCCCACGCCATTTCAATTATCCTGTGTAGCCATTTAAGGCCTGACATTCCACTGTATTTGATGAGTTCCGACTTAATTTCATCCATCCTGGCCACTTTATTGCACTGCAATATATATAATATGTTAAAAGAAAATTTCAGTAACTAGGAGCCAGAACATGACCATACGCTTTAAATCATTGATGAATCAGGCTCATAAATACCTGTAATAGCTACCTATCTCAGTAAACTCCTCCACTTGCCTATGCAGTGCATATGAATAAATCAGAAAGCTCATTTCTGAAAGTAAAATACAATCCACAATGCAAGAATTTTAGGGATGAGTACAGAATGACTTGCAGTAAGTATGATGATCCTATAGAACAAAATTGTGATGTAATAAAATACTGTTAATTTTTTTCTCTAAACAGTGCAACACTACCAATCATAGTTGTATGTAAAGGAGAGTACATAAATAATATAATTTTTTTGATCAGACATAGAATACTGCTGTGGTTAAAAAGTCTTTTGTGATAGGGTCCTCACCATTTCAAATTCAGATAAAATCTAAAGCTTTTGATGGTTGCCACTATCATCATCATCATCATCAGGGGCTAAGCCTGACTGTTGTGAAACTGCCAAGGCTCCCACTTTTATACCAATCTGATTGGCTGGACTATGCCACCATGATGACACACACAAATGACGTGTACGGGTGGTTGTGCCCTATATTTCAATAGATTATGTCTGCATTCTCTATCCATCATCACACCCAGTGTCATCTCTCACATAAGGTGGTATACTGCGAGAGAAGTCTTCATCTGTGCTCTTTCCTTATCACACAAATGCTCCATGCATTACTTAAGGCATAGATGATGTCACTATTAAAGTTGTTTTCACATAGTCTAATTTCAGTCACTCCCTGCTCACAGAGTCCCAATAGTTCAATGCATGAGTATATGTAAATAAATAAATAGCATTGTAAAAAGTGGCTGGTTGCTGTAATCTTCTATGTAAGAGTCAACCTATATTTTGTACACAGCCATGAGCTCAAAATGTCAGTTTTTGACAAAACAGCATGCACAAGTATTTTTGTTTTTACAAACAAAATCTTATGTTTATTTAATAGCCTGTGCCCTGGCACCACTGATTTTTCCAAATTCCTATTTTTGATGTGTTGCAAATACTCAACACAGTGGGCAGCAACAGTCTGTGAGGCCCATGTAACTTTTGCAAAAGTCGCAAGGAATATTATAAATTCATGGCACTTTCAGGCCAAGATTCTCTGCCTTTTTAGGACTCTACCTATAATATTAGTTGTTGCACTGCAGAATGAAAGTCATGCTACATGTTGGTCATCTTGGATTGCTTGAACAGCATTGCTTCTTAGTTTCTTCGGCAACATTGACCTAATAATGCGGACAGAATACCCATTGCTTCTGGACACCTTCATCAGAGGATTAATCTCAAGTCCTAGGTGGTCCTTATGCAAAACAGTCCTCGTTCTACATACTAAGGTATTCAGTATATAGCTCTCTTCTGAGCTGGATGGTGAAAGCTACACCTGCTGAGGTACAGACCTAGATGTTTCGGTTTTCCGTACTCAGAATGGCAGAGTTGTCCATCTGATTTCTATTTGACCAACATGTCTAAGAAAGGTAACTTCCTGTTCCTCTCTACCTCCATTGTAAATATTATGTTAGTATGTACACCATCCAAATGGCCCTCAAACTGCTGCAGCACCTCATTGTCATCAGCCCAGATTAAAAATGTATCACCACCATACCTGAAGAGGTAGGTTGAATGGAGGGGAGCACTGTTTAATGCTCATACTTCAAAATCTTTCACGAAAAAAATTCGTTATGGCTGGTGAGTTGTGAGCACATTACTGTTCCATCAGTCATTTCACAATAATTTCCACTGCACAAAAAGTGAGTGGTCATCAGAGTGTGCCAAAATTACTGGGAAATTTTAGGGGACAAATGTGTGGACAAAAGTTTTAATTTGTCTTTCACTGGTACCTTCATAAACAGGGAGACCACAACAAGGCTGACTATAACTTCACTCGTGCCTATCCTTATCTGCTTTATTGCATCAACACACATTCCTGAGTTCTTAATACAATGTCCACAGTGGCCGACTATGGATACCAATAATTTAGTTAAGTACTTTTCCAGTTTGTATGCAGGGGAGACATGAGCACTAACAATTTGTCTCAATGCTATGTCATCTTTCTGTTTTTTAGGCAGACCATAAAACTTGCGTGACCGAAGTGCTCTTGACTTAAGTTCTTCATAAGTCCATCAGAGTGGCCAGGGTTCTTTAGTAGCTCTCCTATCTTCCTGTGAAATGCTGATGTGGGATGCTGTTTGAGAAACCAATACGTGGTATTTTCTGCACCTGGAGATTGGAAGCCCACCCTGATTCTTTTAGAACAAGACAGCCCCTAACAGTGGTGTCCACCCCTGCAAGTGGAGGTGTACAGTGTCAGAGCTTGCCTGTACAAGTAAGGGCAGATGGGTGGTTGCACTGCCCTGGTCACAAACAAATGCCTTCTATGGCAGAAGCTCAGCTGTTGCTTAACTCAACCCAAGGTGGCCCACCAGCTGAAAATTGTGAAGTCCAAGGGAGTGAACTTAGAACCAGTAGACAGCTTACTGGTGGTGAAGCCTGTGGTGCCATCCTGAAAACCATGTTGCCTCGCCACCTGGTGAGGACCTGCAATCGCAGTAGGTGCAGCCAGACTGCGGATACATCTACTGAAAATGATGGGTATTTATAAAGGTTCAATGCCCATTTGTTGCACTGAGTCAACTGCATACACCAAAACAAGGCAGTGGCCAGAAGATGTGACAACTTGTCTGCTGCTGCTGCTGCTGTGGTCAGCCCACCATTGTGCTAGATTGCTAGTACTGTGAGCACTGGCCCTTGGTCCGCAATGTGGAAACAAACTGGCAGCACTGCTGTATCTGATGCAAGGATTTTTGGTTCACTCTGCACCCATTGGTGTCTGTGGCCCTCTTGTGATAGCTGCAGCACTGTTGCTATTTAATTTGGTAGCAATGAAAAATAGTGGCATTATTACAGGTAGGAGTGAAACTACTTAGAACATCTGAAGCAGGCTGCTAGGATTGCCTGGATACCTTAGTTTATAACAATACTATGTAGAAGAAGTAAGGATTTGGAAATCAGCCAATTTCAATTGGTCAGGAAGTTCCTCTGGCCTATTGTATATAAAACACATATGTGCCTACAAATGTTATTATGCTTAAGCTAGCTTATTATTTTATATTTGAACGTGTTAATAAAAACACAAAGTAATTTACTTAGGGTGATTGTACAAACAACTTTTGTGCAGTTAATACATGCAACAATACAGAATTACATATGCTCCTCATAGATATTTACATGGAACATGTAACTCAATCATCATAACTTCTCAACAGCATATCGTTATCTACACAAATTTTCTCAAGTGAAATAAAATAAGTAGTGTCAAGTATCAGCTGGAATCACGGGGAAACTACCATTTTTATATTTCCCAAGCATAGGTATCTCTACTACACAGTTTAGCAACAATGGGATTCTAATTGGTAAAGTATTCCAGAGGTAAAATAGTCTCCCAATTTGGATCTCTGGGTGGGGACTACTCAGAATGATGATGTTATCAGGAGGGGAAGGGTGAAAAATACAGGCAATCTATGGATTGGAGCTTGGAATGTCAGATTGTTTAATAAGACAGGTAGGTTACAGAGTGTGAAAAGAGAAATGGATAGGTTATATGTAGCACAAATTAGTCTGGTGACAGAAAGAACAGGAGTTTCAGTCAGCTGAACACAGAGTTATCAACATAAAATCAATATAGGTAATGCATGAGTCGTTCCACCTCAGCAGTGCTACACAGACGATACAGAAACTGAAAAAATGTATGATGAAATAAAAGAAATTTTCAGTTTGGTAAGGGAGATGAAAATTTAATTGTGTTGGGGGACTGGAAATCAATATCAGGAAAATGAAGAGAAGGAAAAACAGCAGGAGAACATGGACTAGTGGACAGAGATGAAATGAGAAGCTGCCTGGTGCATTTTGCGCAGAGCACAATTTAATTACTAACATTTTGATTAAGAATTTTAAAAGAAGATTGTATGTATCCATAGAAGAGGCCTGGAGACAGTGCCTGTTTTGACAGATTATATCATGTTAAAAAATATATTTGGATACCAGATTTTAAACTTAATGCATTTAGAGGGGCAGATATGGACTCTGACCATAATTTACCAATTATGAAAAGTAGCAGAAAGATTGGAAATTAAGGAAACAGACTCTGGATAAAATGAAAGATTCAGAAGTTTTTCAAACTTGCAAAGAGGGCCTTAGGTGACGATGGACTGTAACAAAGAAAAGGAATACAAAAGAAGACTGATGGTTAGCTTTGAGAGAAGAAACAGTGAAGGTATCAGTGGATCGAATAAGGAAAGGACAAGGCCCAGTACATTTCCTTGGATAACACATGACATACTGAATTTAACTAGGGTCTTAAAAAAAGTTCCAATTTCTAAGAAGGCAGTTGCTGACTGATGTGAATATTACTGTAACATTAGTTTAGCAAGTCATGACTGCAAAATACTGATGAGAATTATTCACAGAAGTTTGCTAGATGCAGATCTTGGGGAAGACAAGTTTAGGTTCCAGAAAAATGTAGCAGTATGTTTAACAATACTGACCACATGACTTATTTTAGAAGATGAACTGAAGAAGGACGAATATGTGTTTATAGCATTTATAGATGTAGAGAAACCTTTGATAATGTTTACTTGATTGCAATCTGAAATTCTGGTAGTAGCAGTGATAAAATACTTGGACCAAAACATTCTTGTCCAGAAACCAGACTACAATTATAAAATCTGAAGGACATGAAAGGGAAAATTATTGAATCTGCACATTGAGCAGGCAGTACAGGAAACCAACGAGGAATTTGGAAAGGGAATTAAAGTTTGGAGGAAACAAATTATGACTTTGAGGTTTTTCGGTAACTTGTAATTCTGTCAAAGGCAGCAATGGACTTAAAAGTTGGAATGATATAGGATGGATAGTGTCATGAAGTGTGGTTGTAAGATGAATATGTACAAATGTAAAATAAGATTACTGAAACGTAATCAGATTAAATGAGACATGCAAGCTGGTAATAGCATGAAAAGCAGGTTTGTAAAAGATATATATCTGAACTTGCATTATAAATTTAAGTGTTAGGAAATATTTCTGGGAGTTTTTGTCTCCAATGTTTGCCCTGTACAGAAGTGAAATGTAGACGATAAAACAGTACAGACTACAAGAGAATATAAATTTTTTAAACATTGTTACTGAGGAATGCTGAACATTAGATCGATTGTTCAACTAACTAATGAAAAGGCACAGTGAATTGAATTGAGGAAAAAATAAATTTATGGCACAATGTAACTAAAATAAAGGATCAATAACAAATGTTGAGGCTCAAGGAATAGTCAACCTGGTGATGGTTAGATATGGGGGTATAAACTGTACTGGGAGACAAAGGATTGACTATAGTAAGCAGGTTGCAGTAGTTAGTAAAAAATGAGAATGTTTTCATGGAGAGCTGCAGCAAACCAATCATTCAACAAAAGATAACAACAACAGTATCAAGATAAACAGAAATTGTTATATAGTAAATGACTTACACTACATATTCTTTGTCCTGCAGGAGGAACAACTTCGTGGAGCTCAGAATGGCTTTATGATCCTCAATTTCAGAAATTTTTAATATTAACTCTTCTGCCGTTTGTTGCAGAACTTTAAACAACGTTACTACACCTTTTATAATTGGAAGTGTTGGATTTAAAAGGTACTCATGTAAATAGGGGTGTGGTAGCATTGCTAGCTGTGAAATTAAGCCAGTTAGCCGGAGGTTTACTTGGTAGGACTGAAAAATAGTAAGAAATGACAATTAGTTATTAAATGTCTTACAGAGGTTAAATTCAGTTAGCATAATATGTCACATACTGAGGAAAATACTTATTCCAGAGCACAAAGAAAAGAATGTTCATTAGGCAAATCATTTTGCTTTTTCATAATTTTTAAGTTAAAAAACTGCAAAATACAATCTATACAATGTATACTGCAACAAGTGTTGCAAGCACTGTTACTGAACAAACAATAAATTTAATGGTATTCTAATTTCTTTTGTTAACATCTATGGCAAAAGAGGGAGAAGGGGACGGGAGAGGGAGAAAGGGGGGGGGGAGAGGGGGAGAGAGAGAGAGAGAGAGAGAGAGAGAAGAAGAAGAAGAAGAAGAAGAAGAAGCAAATAATCAGGTATCTTCCTAGGCATCAAACTTACAAGTTCTTTAAAAAATAATGTAGACAGAGAAACTACAAAAAATATACTTTAAGTTTTTATCATGATTTCATAATATTTACTTATGAGCTACTGATCTTCAATTTTGGGATCTCCTCTTCCTGTAATGATGAAGAATTACTATATGTGGATAGGACACTGACAGAGGACAGTAAAGGTAATCATTCAAAGTACCTTGCTGTGAATGTACTATGAACCACAAAGAATGAAATTATGTTTCTTTTAGCTTGTCTTAAATACAAACATCAAGCTTTAATTTAATGATGGTTAATTATTACAGAAATCTATAGAATTAATTTCTAACAACGGCTTGTCTTTGATAATGTACCTATGCTTTGACGTAATTCACATTACTGAATGTTGTCCTTCATGACTGTATTGTACAGAACATAACTGAAAGAATAGGGCAAGTCCCACAATGCATGACTTTCATTTATTTTTCATTTATTTCCAATAATGCTCGTATTTTTCAAAAACGGTAATTTGATTCACATGCAAATTTCCAATTTTTGTATTTTTCCTCACATGTTAAATGCATAGCTTGGTAGCAATACACATGTGAATGCACAAGTATATATGTGACTTGAAATCTGCCGGCACACATTACCAATAAAGTTCCTGCGAGTAATTAAGCAGGAATATATGTCTAAATACCTGCAACTCTCAGTTTGTAATAGCATTTTCCCTGTGGAAAAAGATACTATACAACACCTCAGATATATAATGGAAACTGAAAGAAATTCATAGGATAAGGTATGCTATAATCTACTGCAATCAAGAGTCATCATAATACTATGCAACAACAGTTTATATTTGGGTTAGGAGAAATTTTAGGACAATTATGTATAAAAATTCAGACATGGTTCATGACTTCACTTTTGACAAACCTCAATGGTATCAGTACTAACATACTACCACTAAAGTGAAAATAAGCTGTGGACCTGTGTACAAACAATATCTTTCCAATGTTAATGTGACTGACTACAACACTCTGATAAAGTTCTATGAAGTGGAAGCTATTTTGTTACAATCCATCAACAGTTTTAACATTATAGTCAATGTCTTTTTGGTCAACCATTTCTCTACATAACAAGAAACTTTTTGGCTTTTGAATAACATGTTTTTATAATTGCATAGAAGCTTTTATGCACACTGGACTGTCATCTATCAACAGTATCTCTGTTTCAATGGCTACAATCCTCCACAGATAAAATCTCTTCCACTACAATGTTATTTTGAGACATAATACTCCAACAATAATATGACATGCCACATATTTCACAAAACTTATCTGGTTCCATTGGTATTATTGTGAAATACAACCTAAAGGTGTGGCAAGAGATGAGTACTACATAGCAGATAGGAGAAGTTTTTATCAACTGCACATCCATGTCAGTCCAGTAACTCAATGCAGGGCACACTCAGATATACATGGTGATATTGTAACAGCTTTAATACATATGTGAGTAAATCTTCAGACATGATTTTATAGCCGTGAAAAAGAAGACTTTTTTTACACACATATGTAACAGCCCAACCACTGTCTTTGCAATAATAAGCTTATTTAATATTATATAATAGTTCAAATACTGTGTGTTGGTTTTTTTCTGTTAGGGATATCAAGAAATTAGGCACCAAATGCAGCCACTGGTAGGTGCCGAGTCCATGGATGTAATGGTGCCCAACCACATTGCAATCAATGTTTTATTGTACTGGTCCATATAAGTACTGGATCAGATAAAATACACTCCTGGAAATTGAAATAAGAACACCGTGAATTCATTGTCCCAGGAAGGGGAAACTTTACTGACACATTCCAGGGGTCAGATACATCACATGATCACACTGACAGAACCACAGGCACATAGACACAGGCAACACAGCATGCACAATGTCGGCACTAGTACAGTGTATATCCACCTTTCGCAGCAATGCAGGCTGCTATTCTCCCATGGAGACGATCGTAGAGATGCTGGATGTAGTCCTGTGGAACGGCTTGCCATGCCATTTCCACCTGGCGCCTCAGTTGGACCACCGTTCGTGCTGGACGTGCAGACCGCGTGAGACGACGCTTCATCCAGCTTCATCCAGTCCCAAACATGCTCAATGGGGGACAGATCCGGAGATCTTGCTGGCCAGGGTAGTTGACTTACACCTTCTAGAGCACGTTGGGTGGCACGGGATACATGCGGACGTGCATTGTCCTGTTGGAACAGCAAGTTCCCTTGCCGGTCTAGGAATGGTAGAACGATGGGTTCGATGACGGTTTGGATGTACCGTGCACTATTCAGTGTCCCCTCGACGATCACCAGTGGTGTACGGCCAGTGTAGGAGATCGCTCCCCACACCATGATGCCGGGTGTTGGCCCTGTGTGCCTCGGCCGTATGCAGTCCTGATTGTGGCGCTCACCTGCACGGCGCCAAACACGCATACGACCATCATTGGCACCAAGGCAGAAGCGACTCTCATCGCTGAAGACAACACGTCTCCATTCGTCCCTCCATTCACGCCTGTCGCGACACCACTGGAGGCGGGCTGCACGATGTTGGGGCGTGAGCGGAAGACGGCCTAACGGTGTGCGGGACCGTAGCTCAGCTTCATGGAGACGGTTGCGAATGGTCCTCGCCGATACCCCAGGAGCAACAGTGTCCCTAATTTGCTGGGAAGTGGCGGTGCGGTCCCCTACGGCACTGCGTAGGATCCTACGGTCTTGGCGTGCATCCGTGCGTCGCTGTGGTCCGGTCACAGGTCGACGGGCACGTGCACCTTCCGCCGACCACTGGCGACAACATCGATGTACTGTGGAGACCTCACGCCCCACGTGTTGAGCAATTCGGCGGTACGTCCACCCGGCCTCCCGCATGCCCACTATACGCCCTCGCTCAAAGTCCGTCAACTGCACATACGGTTCACGTCCACGCTGTCGCGGCATGCTACCAGTGTTAAAGACTGCGATGGAGCTTCGTATGCCACGGCAAACAGGCTGACACTGATGGCGGCGGTGCACAAATGCTGCGCAGCTAGCGCCATTCGACGGCCAACACCGCGGTTCCTGGTGTGTCCGCTGTGCCGTGCGTGTGATCATTGCTTGTACAGCCCTCTCGCAGTGTCCGGAGCAAGTATGGTGGGTCTGACACACCGGCGTCAATGTGTTCTTTTTTCCATTTCCAGGAGTGTAGCATGCTTCAGGGGCATTGAAGAAGGTAAACATTGTTGTAATGCTCCACTAGTTTACTGTGTGCATTTTTTTTTGTTTGATCATAATTGTGACTGAGTTACGATATAAGAGAAGGGGTACTGATAGCCAGGTAAGAAGAGGAAGAGTGTACCATTTGCAACCATACGACACTGTAAGAATAGTGGTCATACAGATCCTAACTGACAAGGACTGGAGATGAGTGTCAAGTCTTGTCAGTGACAACAGATTTCAAAATCAACAATGAATAGCTGCTGCCAGTGAATGCATGTTTCAGACCAAACATAATGAAGAGAATTGCATGCAGTGGGACAGGTTCCTCAAAGAAGGTCATTGCTACGTTTCCAGTACCATGATTTGGGCCCATTCATTCAGATTACTGTCAACCTGAACCATGATGTTTATTTTGAAATTCTTGGTGCCCAAGTGATACTATTTCTTCTACATCTTCATGATGTGGATACTGTGGACTCTCCTGACTTCCAAGACAATAAGAGCCATGTCCACAGGGCTGTAAAAGTATGATCCTGGCATGAAGAACACTCAGCCATCCAACCTTGACTGGACCACTAAATCATCCGATCTTAATACCACAGAAAATGTCAGAGATCGTTTGGAATAGTGGTGAAACACAGCAATTAACATCACTACAATTTGGTAGCTCTCCGTGATCTATTCCGCAATGAATGGCTCTAGGTGTATACAGCTGAGTTAAAGAGTATTGCCAAGGCAAGAGGTGGTGTTACACAATATTAGAAAGATACCTCTGGTGAGGGGATTGTTTATCCAGTGTGCTTATCACAAAACTGATGAAATGGAAAACATTAGTTTACAATATGCAATTATCACTAAGCATTTTTTTTCTTTTTTCTTTTTGTATCAGCTGCAAATCATCACTGTCGACACAAATATAACTATATTAGCTTATAGAGGCTCGGCTGCATAGCTAGGGAGAAAGAACAAAATTTGATGTCTGGGTAAATCTACAGGGGAGGAGAACGGCCAAAAACAGGGTTGAGAGTTGGGCATCTGATGCCAGTTCTGTAGCCCACCAACTGTCACAAACTGTTGCCAAATGGCCTGCTTTGTGCAACATGCCACACAGGATATATAGACTGCTGGCCACCGTAAATGCAACACCAAGAAAGACAAGAGGTAGCACAACAAAATTTATTTTGTAGATAACATGTTGACCAAGTATCAAATGATTACGTTTATAGACGTCTGTGACATGTGGTTCCTGCCAGAATCAGTAGCCAGAGTAGCCGCCATTGTTGGAGATCACCGCTGCCACACGTCTCGGCATTGAGTCAAAGAGACGTTGGATGTGTTCCTGGGGTACAGCAGCCCAAGCAGCTTCCACACGTTGCCACAGATCATCTGGTGTGGCAGCTGGGGATGTAATCTGGGTCACTCGTTGAGCAACCATGGACTACATGTTTTCTATCGGAGAAAGATCCGGAGAGCGAGCCGGCCAGGGAAGCACTTCAATCTGGTTATTGACGAAGAACCTTTGGACAATGCGTGCCACGTGTGGTCGCGCATTATCCTGTTGAAATATGGCTGTGGCCGAGCCCTGAAGGTAAGGAAGGACAACTGGCTCCAGCACCTCGGATATGTAGCGCCGGCTATTTAAAGTACCAGCAATGCGTACTAGAGGCGTGCGAGAGTAATATCCAATACCGCCCCATACCATAATACCCGGTGCAAGACCAGTGTGGCGGTGCATAATGCAGCTGTCCAGCATCCTCTCTCCACGGTGTCTCCACACTCGAATCTGACCATCGTGGTGCTGCAGACAGAAGCGTGCCTCGTCAGTAAAGACAACGTCATTCCATTCTGCCGTCCACATCCGTCTGTCATCACACCATTGGCGACGGAGACGTCTGTGGTTCTGCGTCAATGGTAGACGAAGCAATGGACGTCTTGTGGACAGACCACTCTGCTGTAAATGGCGTCGAATGGTACGCGCAGACACTGGATGATGCGTTACAGACGCAATGTGCTGTGCTATGGTTCGGGATGTCACTGAGCGATCAGTCACTGCCATGCGCACAATTTGCCTATCAGCACGTGCAGTGGTGCACCGAGGTGAATGCGATCGACCACATCGGTCCGTCGTACCCTCCTGCATCCAACGGTCACATATCCGCATTACAGTTGTTTGGTTTCGTCCAACACGACTAGCGATTTCTCTGTATGATAATCCACAATCTCGGTAAGCCACTATCCTTCCTCTGTCGAACTCGGATACTTGATCAAACGATGTTCGCTGTTGTCTACGAGGCATAACTGATCGTCTTGTGAAACAACCAGAAGGTAAACACACGTGCTGAACGTACACTCGTCGAAATCGCCAAGCCTTAAATGGCGCTATGAGGTGGCGCCACAGGCGTGTGTGATGTGCGTCTGCGCTGAAATTCTAATCAGTTGCATATCTCATCACTGCAAACCCACGGTGTAAATTTCACTTGATTCGGATGCTTCCTTCAGGGTGTTGCATTTACAGTGGCCAGCAGTGTATGTGTCAAAGACCCTCCAAATGACAATCAAGGCATGATCTCTGGCTTTACCGTTGAACAGAAACAGGTGAGGAAGGGAAACACTTCTGAGTATCTGAAAAACAACATGAATGGTGATTACAGCACTTAAACTCACACCCACAGGGCCTGAACAGGCAAAGGTGAGCAGCACTGTGATGTTGATGCACACAAAAAGTCAATGGCATCAACACACAGCAGCTCAGCAGAGGGCAAGGCTGCCTGGTTCACCCTATGGGTTATTGGGTGCTGTTTACCATGCACATCTAACATTACCACCTGCCAGTTTTCCAACAGTATGTCTTTTGCACTGCTGTAAATTCATGTGATTCCACAATCTTAGGAACTTCAGCTAAAGGGAACTGCAGAAAGTCTATTCCCTAGTTGTAACCTTGGAGTCAGTTGTTAACCAGATGATCAGTTCTCTAATTAGCAAACTCCTGCCACCATTTCAAAAATGCTGTCTGAGGTGGTCACAATAAAAAAAAAAAGGAGGGACATCACACTGTAAGATTGTCCTATGTTGCCATTTTACATCTGCACAGAGCATACATAAGAATGTCCTACATGCCACTCTGTATCTGCACAGGGCATGACAACGCCATGAACTGTAAATATTGGCACAAATATAGCCATACTAACCAACGGTGGCTCAGCTGCAAAGCTGAGGAGCTGAAGCCCGGCAGAGAGAATAAAATTCAGTGTGTGAGTTAATCTACAGGGAATAGAAAATCTGAACCATGCTTAGAGACCAGCACAGAGAAATACACAACCTGGCCAGCTGAAGGACTGAATGACTTAGTACGAGGAAACCAGTACACGGTGTGAAGTGAGAGCCAGGTCCAAGTACATTATCATCAAGGTAAAAACTACAAGGCCAAGTATATTATTGCCAGAAAGTTAATACCTGGTTCAATGGCTTTACCCATACTGCACTTTGTATGCACCTTCTTTGACAACGTTCTGCAATATCCTGCAGTGATACCCAGTCCAGCACATCTGCACCCAACTTGATGCCGGCTGGTAGGAATGCTAAAATTTTTTCAAAGCAGGAGAATTTTTGCACTTTTTCCTAGGAGGAAATGTATCACATTTTTAAGAAAACTATTTCTTTGTAAAATCACTTAGACTCTGCTCTTTGGTTCTCACCCTCTTGGTCCAAATTCGCACTGTTGTCGCTGCTTGTTTCGCAGTTATTTTTAGGCTATTGACCAAAATATACTGCCTTACTTTTTCTCTTGACAGTTGACTAGTGAAAACATTTATTTTAAAGCATGGAACTAAAGCGGTACCCGCCAAATAGTTTTTAGCTGTTGTGATGTTTTCAAATCATTTTAGCAATCCTTGTTATATGACAAACCTCACCTGGCTTTTTTGATCCTTAGCACTGACGCGTTCATTATATCGTAATTTCACATTAATATAACGACATATGGAATAATTTCAAAAATGCAAGCATATCTGGAACTTGTAATTTTTATTATTTCCTCAAATGACTGTCATAATTTCAAAAGTTGCTCTAAAAGCTCCCACTGTGCAGCAGTCAGATTGGCAGATAGAGTGAAATGGGCTGTTTTTCTTCCATTACCCTTGCAAGAATATAATACAAGTAGGTGGAATTCCATTGCGTACTGACATCTTGCACCAACTCATGCTGAGGGAGATCCAAATCTTTTTGGACAGAATGCAGTTTTCCCTGTGCAAAGATAGAATGATTAAACTGAGTTATTATCGTCCTACCTGTAGCTATCACTTGAGCCACATTTGACTGAGCCTTCAGACAATCGTTAACAAATAATTGAAGAGTATGAATGAAACAACGTTCTTGGCCAACTATGCATTACTATTAACTTTTACTATGTTTTGTCCATTATCACAAATAATGATGTGAACTTTTGCCAGCTGGATGTCCCATAAATTTGCAATTTTCTGTGAACTAATCACATGTTTTCAGTTGTGTGTTGTCCTTCAAAATGCTCGACACTCAATACTACTTGTTTGACACTGAACTCACGATCAATAAAATGCACTGTAAGACTTAAAAAATTGTTTTGATTATGCAAGCAAGCACATCTACATGTCGCATGTCACAGAAATATAATCAGTCTCAGACAGTAATCTTTTAATAGTCTCAACCACCTTATGATAAGTTTCTCGAATTATTTTGTCTGAAAAGTAAGGGCAGTTTGGTATTTTATACTGTGCCAAAGCACTGTTAATCAGTCTTCTAAAACCAGCCCTTTCTACTGTATTTACTGCCTCATTGTCTAGTGCTATCATTTCAGCAACAAACAGATAGTATTTTTTAGCCATGGGACCATTAATATCGCATAGTTTACACATTTCAGAACTTTATTCAAGACTCTGGTACTCTTTTGACATTGAAGCTTTACTTACATTTTTTTGGTATTAAAGGTTTATTTACATCTGTATCTTGATCTGTAATTTCTTGCCCCATATGAATCATAGGCTACAACTTACAATATTCGTTGCTGTGTTTATTTTTAAAATGATTTATCATTCCTGATGTAGTTGCCATCTTTTAAATGCCATTATGAGAAATTTTTATTTCGCACAATTTGCACACAACACTTTTCGTATTCATCGTCTTCAAAGTACGTCCATATAGATGATTTTGTTTTACAAGCCATAATTGATTATTAATAGTTAGACCTTATACAAATCCACTTTTACACAAAACAAAATGTAGAGTGTGCAATGAAATGTGCTTAAATGTCCTGGCGCTTTCCCAGTTAAAAAAACAGTTTTTCCTGTGTGAACATACACTGTACCCTGGGTGAAAGTACATTTTTTTCTGTATTAGGTGACAATATAGTTTCCCTTGGAGCTGTAAAAATTATCAATCCTTTAAATGGTAAAGATTTTATACACCTTTGTAGAACTTCCTGGCACTTTAGGAAATCCAGCAAAAAGCAACTCATTTTGTAAAGATATTTGATGCACGGTAACATGTACACTGCAAATTTTCATATTACAAAAGCATAAATGCAAATTGCACCAAATACTGCATGATACCTTCCAAAGGGCTGAAATCGAGATTGCGCTTTATGAAGGGCTACTGTCAGCCAATCATAGCTCATGTCATGTGATCTCGCAAGCCAATGACAGCAGATACTCAGAGTAGGGCTGTTTTACTACTTTTTGAGCTTTCATCCCACCCAGTCTTTCTCTTTGTGTGAAGCAAGTTTAGATGGCACAAAGAAGAAGTCTGATTGCACTGGGGTGTGGGGGTGCAGTAACAAGGTATCCGATCGGAAGAAATTTTTAACGCAACTAGTGTGATAGTTCTTCACATTGGTATTCTTCAAAAATAGTTGCTGAAACTGATGAAAAAAAATCTAAATGACAAGATTCGTTTTTGTGTTGTGTGGAGATGTGTGTGGGGAAATGCTGATGTAATTGGCTGGTGCTACCAACAGAAACTGCAATGCTTATCTTCACCACGCAATTTAAACACTACAACTGCTAAGTCACAGGCATGAAAAAAGAGACAGAGAAGTTAAAATGAAGTATTCCGTACAAATCCAATATGTGACAAAACCGAACAATGGACCCATTGGATACCTTTCAGTATGCCACTTACGTGCTGTGGATTGTTTTCATTTTGATTCTTGAGCTGAGAGGGCTAAGCAGGCTGCTAGCTTGTTGATGTACAGAATATCTAATAATAAATGAATACTTATAACAACGAAAATAATCAATTATTGACAAAATAATATAAAGGGTTTAACTGTTACAAGTTTTTGAAGCCAGTGACTCCTTCTTCCCACAAAAGAGTTGCAGGGGAAGGAAGAGGGGTGATGGAAAGGGACAGAAGAGGTTCAAGGACTGGGGTACAGTTCAAAAAAGTCACTCAGAATCCCCCCTCTTTCAGTCCAGTAAGTCTCCCCTGAACTGAGGTTCTGGGTGATTTTTCTGAACTGTACCCCTTTCCCTAAACCTCTCCAGACCTTTTCATTTGCCGCTCTTCCTTCTCTTTCAACTCTTCTGCCAGAAGGATGAGCCATTGGCTCCGAAAGCTTATAAAAATTAAGCCCTTTTGTGTGTATGTTCCCCTGCTGCAGCTGCTTGGTGAGTATATTTTTTATCTATCCATTTATGTTATAATCAATAATTAATGATATGAATATAATAGAGGGAAACATTCCACGTGGGAAAAATATATCTAAAAACAAAGATGATGTGACTTACCAAACGAAAGTGCTGGCAGGTCGATAGACACACAAACAAACACAAGCATACACACAAAATTCAAGCTTTCGCAACAAACGGTTGCTTCATCAGGAAAGAGGGAAGGAGAGAGAAAGACGAAAGGATGTGGGTTTTAAGGGAGAAGGTAAGGAGTCATTCCAATCCCGGGAGCGGAAAGACTTACCTTAGGGGGAAAAAAGGACAGGTATACACTCGCGCACACACACATACCCATCCGCACATACACAGACACAAGCAGACATTTGTAAAGGCAAAGATGTTGTTGAAAGACAGGTGAGGTATGAGCGGCGGCAAATTGAAATTAGCAGAGACTGAGGCCTGGCGGATAACGAGAAGAGAGGATATACTGAAGGGCAAGTTCCCATCTCCGGAGTTCTGAAAGGTTGGTGTTAGTGGGAAGTATCCAGATAACTCGGACGGTGTAACTCTGTGCCAAGATGTGCTGGCCGTGCACCAAGGCATGTTTAGCCACAGGGTGGCACAGTGTTACACCGTCCTGAGGCCTGGCGGATAACGAGAAGAGAGGATATACTGAAGGGCAAGTTCCCATCTCCGGAGTTCTGAAAGGTTGGTGTTAGTGGGAAGTATCCAGATAACTCGGACGGTGTAACTCTGTGCCAAGATGTGCTGGCCGTGCACCAAGGCATGTTTAGCCACAGGGTGGCACAGTGTTACACCGTCCAGGTTATCTGGATACTTCCCACTAACACCAACCTGTCAGAACTCCGGAGATGGGAACTTGCCCTTCAGTATATCCTCTCTTCTCGTTATCCGCCAGGCCTCAATCTCCGCTAATTTCAATTTGCCGCATACCTCACCTGTCTTTCAACAACATCTTTGCCTCTGTACTTCCGCCTCGACTGACATCTCTGCCCAAACTCTTTGCCTTTACAAATGTCTACTTGTGTCTGTGTATGTGTGGATGGATATGTGTGTGTGCGCGAGTGTATACCTGTCCTTTTTTCCCCCTAAGGTTAGTCTTTCTGCTCACGGGATTGGAATGACTCCTTACCCTCTCCCTTAAAACCCACATTCTTTCGTCTTTCCCTCTTCTTCCCTCTTTCCTGATGAAGCAACCGTTTGTTGCGAAAGCTTGAATTTTGTGTGTATGTTTGTTTTTGTTTGTGTGTCTATCGACCTGCCAGCACTTTCGTTTGGTAAGTCACATCATCTTTGTTTTTAGATATAATCAATAATTAAATACACAGCTCTAAATCTGGCCAGTATGTCAATATTTTTTCCGTAACTATAATGATATAGCGATAATTTTTTTTGATGTATCGAGGGATGATAGTGATAATTTTTTAAATATTGATATATCAGATTCCCTATATTTATAAAAATATCAACAGTCCTAATTCAGAGCATATGAGATGTGATGTAGTCAGCCAACAGCAACATCACTGTTAAGTAGCGCAAACACAGAAATTGGAAAAGTTAATGGTTTAAATTAATGAACATATAGTGTAGCTACAAGAAAAACTAACTTTTCACATATATTATTGCCTGTCAAAAATTTTTTGCTGTTTTTTTCCAAGGGTGTGGTTAGGCAGGAACCTAGGAGCATTGCTTAAATTGCTATGAGTCAAATCACTATTTGCAATATTGTCCTGCAACCTGTTAGAAATGTTAACAGTTGTGCTGTCACATCCATCAAAAGCAGTTTCATGTTATACTCTTCGTCCTACAGCCTTCGACACATTTTTCTGTCAGCAGATGTTTGTGTGCAGACTAAATTTTGTTGCTGTAAAGGCACATTTTCTTTGCAAATAAGGTTTTAAATTGGTGTTATTCTCTTGCTTATGCTTTATTGTTGTAGTATTATACTGCAGTAGCAGGCTAAAGCAAAATTATTTGTTAGAGTATCAGTTCTTAGCAGTCTAAACTACAAAAATTTAACTGAAAACAAAAACAATTCAAAATTCTTAGAGTTCTAAAAAATTTTCAAGATTTTCCCACATTAAAAAGTTACCACACTTTTTCTGGTTGTCCCGGGCTGCATACACCCTGATTTATGAAATAAAAGTCTGCTGAGGGTAATATTCAGTACAGTGTTGCTCCACTCCATGCAATATGATGTGCTGGGATCCTCCTAGGCGTGCTGTTCACAAGGCTGTTGAGATGATGCAGTTGAAGCCAGTACCATTCTTTGACAATGGTCTTTCTATGGTCATGCAATGTGGCAGAAGGGCGTCGTGGATCAATGCACAGAAAGTTTCAACTGATCTCAAGCATGCTCAATTGGATACATCAGCATATACCACAGGCCATTCCATTTGGTTGATTTTGATCTCCTGAAGGAATATGTTCATGATGTTTTTGCAGTATCGTCTTGAAAGATGAAGTCACTCGACAACAGACTGGAATATCCTGTCTCCATACTGCATAGCAGTCAAATCAGCCTCGGCAGAAATGAGAGGTGCCTGACATCTACACAATACCAACCCAAAATGTGATTGAGAATTGCACTGGTACCTACACAACTTCACACTCTTTTAGAACGATTACGAGGAGTCATAAAAAGTCTGCACTCATTGGTGAAGAGAACCTGATGCCACTGACCCATGTTTCATTCTGTGTGTTCCCTCACCCACATTTTAATTAACCACAGTGCTCAAAGGAATGTACTGTTGTTCTTCATGGATATCTACAGGGCAATTTGAAATTGTGGAGATGGTCATAATCAGTTCTGTTGGATTATCTTCCAATGGGCAGTACTGCTTTGCGAGCTAAACAAAGGGTTACACCGTTTTCAGAAAGTGAGCCAGTTGAAAGAAATCATAAACTAAAACTTTTTTCACTCAAAAGTATAAATTGGCACGTAAAAATATTAAGGTGGTCAATGAAAGCAATGCATTCATTGTTTATGAATACAGTGAATAATGCGTGTATAATGCAACTCACTGCCAGTTCAGTGCTGCCTGTGTTGTTGACCTGGTTTGTTCTATTCATCTGCAGTGAGTGTTTTTGCTAGTGCTGTTTTGGTCGTGTTTTGTTTTTTACGGTGGCAAGTTCAAGTGAACAATGTGCAGCTGTGAGATTTTCTTTTCTACTCAGTAAAAATGCTGCAGCTTATCAAGATGACGCTATTAGAAAAACTCTGGAAGTTTTAAGCAGATAATACAATAGTGTTCATAAAAAAAGACATGATTTGTGGCAGACAAGAGACTGGTTCTTCAACCACGACAACACACCTGCACACGGAACCATCTCTGTTATAGAGTTTCTGGCTAAAAATGGCATGGTTCCGCTGCCCCACATGCCTTGCTCGCTTGACCTGGTTCCGTGCGAGTTTTCTTACTTCAATCATGAAAAGGAGCATGAAAGGACAATGATTTGAAAACACTGAAGAAGTCAAGAAAAATAGGAGGGAGGAGCTGACAACCATGTCTAAAGATGACTGCAAAAAATGTTTTGAATAATGGAAGCACCAGTAGCACAAATGTATTAGTTGTGATACAGAGTATTTTGAAGGAGATAAGGTTGTTTTGTAAACAATCCTTTTTTTTGGGGGGGGGGGGGGGGGGTTTACCCCTTTGTACATAACTTTCAGGTCGCTTCTTGTAACAGAAACTCTAGAAAGTTGAAGCAGTGACTGAGGTATACATTTGCATATGAGTTTTAATGTCACACCATCAAATGTAATAAAGATCTACCGTTACCAATTTCTGAAAATTTCATTAGTTTTAGGCATGTCATTCCAGCCCTGGAGCTATTTAAATAAAATACTGCATTTCCTTAAGGCCGAAATGGGCTAGAAGTGATCATGGAACTACCATGTTGGAGGTATTCTTTTTTAAAAATATTTAATTAAAACGTTAAAAACAAAAATTTACATTCTTTCTGAAAAACAAGTGTTTTATGCTTTTCTGTATTTACAGCTAAAGTGAAGTGTTTCTAGACTGTAACCTTCGCCACCCATAAAAAGTGATGTTAATTTTTTGGATCTCTAGCATTGTAAAGTTTATTTATGGCTGAATTCCGAACTCCTTGTGATCTGTTGCCATGGATGTTATTCTATTGCTGGTCAGAAATGACAAGGACTAATGGTAATTGCAAGATAATCAGTGCCCTCTTCACATGTTCCACCCTGATAAGCTTCTGTTGAAAGACGATAACTAGTTCCCCATCCCATGGTTAACACAGCTCTCCTAGTTGTCTCCGAAAAGACAGCAACCAGTTTCTTTTGTATTCCTCAGCCACAGTATATTGGTAATGCACATCAGCTGTTGTTGTTGACAGTGGGTGATCATTCTGGGGCACATCTTTGATGTAGTGGTATTGTGACAGCTGTCCTATAGGCTACTGACTCAAAGTACAGAAATATAATCTCTCACTGAAACTACGCGTCCCTGTGATGAACTGCTATCCTCATTGTACTTTCCAGGAAACACTATCCAAAGTGACACAGTGTGTAATGAAAGTTTTGTTAAAATGCCCATCTTGCCATACTCTGGTATCACAGTTTTCTTAAAACACTTCAGGAAGAAGCTGGAACCCCTTCCTTAAAAAGACAGTAGCCATTTCTTTTTGCCTGATATTTATGCAAGTAAGCTAGCATTTTTTTTCTCTACTGGTTAACCATAAAGACCATAATCTCTTCTTACAGGCAGAAGAGCCAGCAATGCTAAATAACATGGGGGATGTAGATGGCACTGGTACTGTACATTGGCCGAAGGCCAACTAAATTATGCTTCCTGCACAAAACCTTCACCCTGCCGGTTGGGCTACCTCTGGCCCAAGGAGTCTCTCCTCTGGAGTTTACCTACAGATATCACAAGGATATTGTGCGTTATGGGCATGATACATTTACAAAGAGTCGCTGGTATGTGATTGTTACAGGCACCACGAGGGAGCACCAATCCTGCTTCTCAGCAACACACGCCTCAGGAAAATGGTGGCATTGCTATTGAGGAACCAGTTTCCACTTGCACAGCACTTGATCGTGGATATCCTTCCACCTGCTGGATATTTAAGGTGGAGCACATCCTCCAGAGGTAGCATTCAACTTCTTGCACAGTTCTGAGCCAGGAGCCAGCTATACCAATAGCATTCAACTTCTTGCACAGTTCTGAGCCAAAAGCCAGTTACACCAAGTTCAAGGAAGTAGATAATATATGTTGTATTTTGTTATGTTTCTTGCAATTTTGGTAATTTTTTTTTGTGTGTGTTATAGGGTGTTGAGCAATGGAAAAAAAACCTGGTATAGATTGCTGAGAGAGAATAAAAGAACTTAATGTATACAGGAAAATGAGAATATGTAGGAACAGACAGTGTGGGAAGTAATGAAAAACAGAGATGATTATATGATGATTAGGAGAGGGGAAGTGTTGACCTGTGTCTGGTCATTTAGGATTAGATCTGGACTGTGAGATAGGTGTTTGTTAATTTACAGGGCTTCCAGCAGGTTGCATCTACAGCTACATCTACATCTACATGGATACTCTGCAAATCACATTTAAGTGCCTGGCAGAGGGTTCATCGAACCATTTTCAAACTACTTATCAACCATTCCACTCTTGAATGGCACGTGGGAAAAATGAACACCTAAATCTTTCCGTTCGAACTCTGATTTCTCTTATTTTATTATGATGATTATTTCTCCCTATGCAGATGGCTGTCAACAAAATATTTTTGTATTCGGAAGAGTAAGTTGGTGATTGAAATTTCGTAAATAGATCTCGCTGCAAAGAAAACCACCTCTGTTTCAGTGACTCCCACCCCAACTCGCGTATCATACCAGTGACACACTCACCCCTATTGCGCATTAACACGACACGAGCTGCTCTTCTTTGCACTTTTTCGATGTCCTCCGTCAATCCTACCTGGTAAGGATCCCACACCATGCAGCAATATTCCAGCAGAGGACAGACAAGTGTAATGTAGGCTGTCTCTTTAGTGGCTTTGTCGTATCTTCTAAGTGTTCTGCCAACAAAGCGCAGTCTTTGTTTCGCCTTCCCCACAACATTATCTATGTGGTCTTTCCAATTTAAGTTGCTCATAATTGTAATTCCTAAGTATTTAGTCGAATTGACAGCCCTTAGATTTGTGTGATTTACCGTATACCCAAAATTTATCTGATTTTTTTTAGTATCCATGTGGATGACCTTGCACTTTTCTTTATTTAGTGCCAATTGCCACTTTTTGCACCATACAGAAATTCTCTCTAGATCATTTTGTAATTGGAATTGATGGTCTGATGATTTTACTAGATGGTAAATTACAATCTAAGGGGGCTGCTCAGATTATATCTCGCTGCAAAGAAAACCACCTTTGTTTCAGTGACTCCCACCCCAACTCGCGTATCATACCAGTGACACACTCACACCTATTGCGCATTAACACGATACAAGCTGCCCTTCTTTGCACTTTTTCGATGTCCTCCGTCAATCCTACCTGGTAAGGATCCCACACCGTGCAGCAATATTCCAGCAGAGGACAGACAAATGTAATGTAGGCTGTCTCTTTAGTGGCTTTGTCGCATCTTCTAAGTGTTCTGCCAACAAAGCGCAGTCTTTGTTTTGCCTTCCCCACAACATTATCTATGTGGTCTTTCCAATTTAAGTCTTCTGGAAATCAAGGAATATGGAACCGATCTGAGATCCCTTGCCGACAGCACTCATTACTTCATGGGAATAAAGAGCTGTTATGTTGTACAAGAATGATATTTTCTGAATCCGTGTTGGTTATGTATCAATAAGTCACTTTCTTCAAGATGATTCATAATGTTCGAGTACAGTATATACTCCAAAATCCTACTGCAAATTGAGGTCAGTGATATGGGTCTGCAATTCAATGGGTTACTCCTATTTCCTTTCTTGAATATTGGTATGACCTGTGCTACTTTCCCGTCTTTAGGAACAGACCTTTTGTCAAGTGAGCGGTTGTATATGATTGCTAAGAAAGGCGCTATTGTGTTTGAATACTCTGAAAGGAACCTGATTGGTATACCATCTGGACTGGAAGACCTGCCTTCCTTAAGTGATTTGAGTTGTTTCGCAACACCTAAGATCTCTACTTTTATGTCACTGTTGCTAAAAGCTGTTCTGGTTTTGAATTCTAAAATATTTACTTTGTCTTCTTTCATGAAGGAATTATGGAAAACTGTACTTAGTAACTCCGCTTTAGTGGCACCATCATCGGTAACATTTCCATTGTTATCGCGCAGTGTCGGTATTGACTGTTTTTTTGCCACTGACGTACTTTACATACGACCAGAGTCTCTCTGGGTTTCCTACCATATTTTGAGATAATGTTTCATTAAAGGCATCTCGCATTGACACCCGCACTAAATTTCGAGCTTCTGTGAAACTTAGCCAGTCTTGGGGATTTTGCGTTCTTCTGAATTTGGCATGCTTTTTTCGTTGCTTCTGCAGCAGCGTTTTGACGTGTTTTGTGTACCATGGTGGATCAGTGCCATCTCTTATTAACTTATGCGGTTATGAATCTATCTATTGCTGTCGATGCTGTATCTTTGAATTTCAGCCATATCTGGTCTACACTTACATAATTAGCTTGGAAGGAATGGAGACACTCTCTTAGGAAGGCATGAAGCGAATTTTTATCTGCTGTTTTAAATAGATATATTTTGCATTTATTTTTAGTGGTTTTGGCTGATATGGTTTTGAGCCTCACTACAACGACTTTGTGTTCACTAATCCCTGTATCAGTCATGACGCTCTCTATTAGATCAGGATTATTTGTGGCTAAGAGGTCACACGTGTTTTCGCAACAATTTACAATTCGTGTGGGCTCATGAACTAATTTTTCAAAGTAATTCTCAGAGAAAGCATTTATTACAATTTTGGAAGATGTTTTCTGTCTACCACCGTCTTTGAACATGTATTTCTGCCAACAAATTGTGGATAGATTGAAGTCCCCACAAATCATAACTGTATGAGTGGGGTACTTATTTATAATGAGATTCAAGTTTCTTTGAACCATTCAGCTATTATATCATGAGTCGGGAGGTCAGTAAAAGGAGCCAATTATTATTTTGATACCGCTGTTGAGTATAGCCTCTACCCACAGTAATTCACAGGAACTATCTATTTCAACTTCACTACAAGATAAACTACTACCAACAGACACAAACACACCACCACCTAACTTATTTAATCTATCCTTTCTGAACATGGTTTACGCCTCTGTAAGAATTTAGGCAGAATTTATCTCTGGCTTCAATCAGCTTTTTGTTCCTATAACAATTTCAGCTTCAGTGCTTTCTATCAGCACTTGAAGCTCTGGGTCTTTCCAACACAGCTACTACAATTTACAACTACAATACTGACTGTTGCTTGGTCAATTCTTGTTGTTTCTTTGCCTGTACCCTTTGAGGCTGGAGCAATGTTTGAGAGTGTGGTGATACTGCATTTTAAAAGGTAAAAAAGGCTGAACATTACAATAATACAAAAGGAGCAAACAGGAAAAACATTAACAGTATACTCAAAACTGTGACTGTTAAAGTTTGCATTAAACTTCTTTGGTGACAATACTCAGTAAATGTCTCAAGATGGCCTTGTAAGCTGAAAGCCAGTTAACACGATAAAAGTAATACTGTAGAACAAAAGCAAACTAGTACTTTTCATTTATTTTAATGTTGTTCTACCAATAACCGACGGAAGATTCAATTACCACTTAGTCTTTCTCATTTTTTTCAGTTCTTCTTTACTAGTCTGCCAATCACAAATTGATTTTTCTGTTGGTGGAGGGTCAAATTGTGCTCAGCTGCTTTGTTTCCCCATTCTTCTGCATATGGTATTACTTTCAATTTATAGCCCACATAATATGAATTCATTTCATTTTTTCCATTATGAAATTAGTTAGAAACAAATCACTTTCAATTAAAGTTCAATGGCACTGTAGACTGCAATGACGCACCATAGGCTAGACGTTGTCTGGATTTGTGATTGCAGGTCAGGAGAGAGACAGTGTCAGCAAGCTTGTGAATTCCCGCGACTCACATTTGTTGCATCAGTGCACTGCTGCTGCCGTTGAATCTAGTGTTGCCAGATAGAGATAGGTTTCCCGTGGCTTCAAATGTATGGCCGTTTTTAAGACTGGTGGGAATTTTAAATCAAACAATAGACCTTTTTGATATTAATTTTAAGTATAAGATGCATCTAAATTTTTTAGGCAATTTTTTGAAGAAAAAATTGCATTTTATAGTCTGTAAAACATGGTAATTTCTGCCCACTCCATTAAGTTGTCTTGAAACAAAATCAATCAGATGTTCCTCTCCATCAAAATCCTGGCTCAAAATACACCCGAGAGAGTGATTTGATGCATCACATGATAATATAAACTCTTCATGAAATTCTGTGAACACAAACACTGGACTCGATGTTGGTACCTCCTTTAATTCGACAAATGCTCTCAGACACTCTTCAGACCATACAAACCTGATACCCCTCTTCAATAAGTAAGTACACAGCCGTACTATACAAGCAAAAGCTCTCATGAACTTTCTACAACAACACATGAGGCCCAAAAAAAGACTGTGACTCCTTGCTTGTTCCAGGTACTGGAAAAACTCGTACTGCCTGTGTCAATCTTGTATCAGATCTCACACATCCATATTAACTATGTGACACAAATAATTTATTTCTTGGAATCCAAAGTGAAAATTTATCGTACTCAGTGTTAGATGTGCAGCTCGTAACCTCTTGAACACCTCCCACAGTCTTTGTCTGTGTCCCTGCATACCCCTTGAAAAACCAATTATGTCATCTAGTGACATTAGACACCGGAAAGGCTGCAATCTTTTCAACACCCCCATCTATCAAATGCTGGAATGTCACTGCCACATTCTTAAAACCAAAATGCTCCAAATGATGACTTAAAAAGTTTGAAGATCACCTTTTATAAATCCCGAGTATACTTGTGCAATGGACTTTGACTGAAAATCCTGAAACCTGGAGTCAATTTTTAGTTTCTGTGTAGTTATGAAGTTGAATCATGTATCCTGTGAACAGAAATCTTGGGAAGAGCTGGGGGAGCACTGGGGATTTATTGATAAAGTACCACTGGCGAGCACTTGTCAGTCAACAGATGAACTTTCATCACTTTCAAACTCCAGTGAAGTAACATCATATTCTCCTTCACTTTCTGAGATGCTAAATTCAATGTCAAAATCAGGACACTATAGCAATCCTTTTTTGAAAGCACTGCCTTGCTGAAATGGATATGAGAGAGGTTTTATTTTTTCAAAGGTCTGAAAAGTTTCCCAAGTATACTTGGGATTTTAAGTTGTTAAAATAACAAAAATGAGATAACTCAGGATTTATGTTAAGCAACTAATGTGAACAGAGATTCTTAAGGAGATCTACATCAGAATGCTGGCTTGCTGAGCTGAGGAGAACCAGGTGACACCAAAGGATGTTGAGAAACTGGAAGAATGACAATAGGCTGTCCCTGTCCTACATGTGCATCATAAAGATGCCATCAATGAAGTTGAACAAGGGGAGGGATATAGGATTATAGATAGCTGCAGTAGTCTTCTGGTGGCTCATGGATAGGTCGGCACAGGACAGTGTCACACAAGTGATTATGACAGAGCTATGGACGTCACAAGAACAATCTGTGTAAGTCCTTTCAGAGGCCACCAAGGATCTTCATTATTCTCCTCACCTTATCCAGAAACACTTCCTACATGCACAAATGAGACATACAGAACTGCCCATATCATCACTGAGTACCACACAGGATGCAACAACTGAACCGTATTCTCTACTTAACTACAGCGTCCTCTGACATGAATGATGATTATCTAACTTTGATCCCTCCCCAAACCATTATTATGGCCCCCTAACAACCACCTAATATTCTTACCCCTCCATCCACCACTTCACTTTCAACACCCTGCTCCACAGGTCACATCCCTGCAGAATATCCGCATCAACAAACCTGTTACATACATCTGCCTATCTAACTTTGATCCCTTCCCAAACCATTATTATGGCCCCCTAACAACCACCTAATATTCTTACCCCTCCATCCACCACTTCACTTTCAACACCTTGCTCCACAGGTCACATCCCTGCAGAATATCCACATCAACAAACCTGTTACATACATCTGCCTATCACTTTATACTCCAGCCTTGTTACTGGTATTTCCTAGCTCATCAGAGGCAGAACCATCTGTAAAAGTACTTACAGCATTTACAAACTTTGCTGCAATCGCTGTAGAGAACTGGATTTGTGGTATGAGCATGGACAACCCATTCACACACTAAAGTATGTGAGTACCAAAGTGATGCTGCAACTCCGTCTGCAAGGCTAGTGACATACACTGTATCAGGGTACAGACTCTGAAGCACACTGGCTGCTTCAACCATGTATGAAGCATCATCTGTTACTTGCAGCAAAGTGTGTCCCATTGAAACCAGCATCCGAGTGCAGTGCACTTTTTACGCCCCTATTCCTACCTCCCACTCCAGGCTCTACTTTTCTCCAGTACTATTTTTTCAGTGTTTTTCCCACTGCTAACTTCTATCTTGCGCTCACATGCCTTATCATTAGGGCAAACCAGCAAAATATGCAACAACTTATGACCTAAAACTTACATAAATATGACCTTAAAAAATAAAATATGACTTTATATAAACTTATTTAAAAACATTCTTGTTGATTCTTTTTTATACAACACATAATACAAAGTTTACTTCTGAACAAACAGTGAGTACAGTAAACACTTTTTGCAGTGTCTCAAATTAACTAGCACTTACTTTTGAAATGTCTACATATGCCTGGGTGAGGGAGGGGAGAAGGGAGGGGAAGTACAGTGAAAACAATAACACCCATCCAGACAAAAAAAAAAAGTTTTTACTACTTCACACCAGGATAATTTTGTACTAGAAAAGCTCCTCTATTACATGCCTCAAGAGCATATTGAGAGTATATTTAACAGTGGCAACATCACTGCAGGCCAACTTCTGTTTACTGTCTTCAAATGCTGTTTCATTCCCAAAAAGACTGTCACTAATTTTGCATTTTGTGGAATATTCAAGATTCTGATGTAAAACACTTTGCAATTTGTCGTTCACTTTGTCAGCCACATGAACACAAGCTCAACCCTACTAACTCTGCACATATTGCACAATATCCATGATGTCACACAGTTGAGTACCAGTAGCTTCCAGTCGTGATGGCTTTTGATACCACTGAAAAATTGGCACAGATGTACCCCAAGTTTCCACGCAAGAGATCTGGAGACCTCTTTCACAGTGTTGACAGCACCCAATTCATCACTGCCTAGGTCATAAAAGGTCAGCAGCATTTGCCATCATGTAAGATGAAAGGACAGCAAAGGCACCTGTTCCTTGAATTTCTGCATACATAGCAGAGCTTTCATGTAGTTTTTCTTGCTACAGGAAATAAATTTGTCCACTTTAGGGTAATCTGAGTGCACCTCTCCCGCAACTCCGTCTGCAAGGCCAGTGACATACACCATATCAGGGTAGAGAATCTGAAGCACATTGGCTGCTTCAACCATGTATGAAGCACCATCGGTCACTAGCATCAAAATGTTGTCTCTGTTAACAACATCCGCCACTAGAAGCTTCATACAGTTGTCAAAGAAAGTGGCAACTCTTGAGTTGTTTACTCTCTGGAGAGCTTCACACATTAAGATGAACATTTCTCCAGGCTTGTCAACTTTTAGAACACCAACAACAACATTTGCAACATAATGACCACCCACACTGGTGTTTTCATCTACAGGCACCCAGACCGTTCGGCCAGAGCAACACTAATTTGCATTTTGCTGAGCAGCTCCTCTTGTTGTTGTTGTTGTTGTTGTCTTCAGTCCTGAGACTGGTTTGATGCAGCTCTCCATGCTACTCTATCCTGTGCAAGCTTTTTCATCTCCCAGTACCTACTGCAACCTACATCCTTCTGAATCTGCTTAGTGTATTCATCTCTTGGTCTCCCTCTACGATTTTTACCCTCCACGCTGCCCTCCAATACTAAATTGGTGATCCCTTGATGCCTCAGAACATGTCCTACCAACCGATCCCTTCTTCTGGTCAAGTTGTGCCACAAACTTCTCTTCTCCCCAATCCTATTCAATACTTCCTCATTAGTTATGTGATCTACCCATCTAATCTTCAGCATTCTTCTGTAGCACCACATTTCGAAAGCTTCTATTCTCTTCTTGTCCAAACTATTTATCGTCCATGTTTCACTTCCATACATGGCTACACTCCATACGAATACTTTCAGAAATGACTTCCTGACACTTAAATCAATACTGGATGTTAACA
Source organism: Schistocerca piceifrons (assembly GCF_021461385.2). Taxonomy (NCBI): domain Eukaryota; kingdom Metazoa; phylum Arthropoda; class Insecta; order Orthoptera; family Acrididae; genus Schistocerca; species Schistocerca piceifrons. Next base: position 617,004,063 of record NC_060141.1, read on the forward strand.
AATTTCTCTTCTTCAGAAACGCTTTCCTTGCCATTGCCAGCCTACATTTTATATCCTCTCTACTTCGACCATTATCAGTTATTTTGCTCCCCAAATAGCAAAACTCCTTTACTACTTTAAGTGCCTCATTTCCTAATCTAATTCCCTCAGCATCACCCGACTTAATTAGACTACATTCCATTATCCTTGTTTTGCTTTTGTTGATGTTCATCTTATATCCTCCTTTCAAGACACTGTCCATTCCATTCAACTGCTCTTCCAAGTCCTTTGCTGTCTCGGACAGAATTACAATGTCATCGGCGAACCTCAAAGTTTTTATTTCTTCTCCATGAATTTTAATACCTACTCCGAATTTTTCTTTTGTTTCCTTTACTGCTTGCTCAATATACAGATTGAACAACATCGGGGAGAGGCTACAACCCTGTCTTACTCCCTTCCCAACCACTGCTTCCCTTTCATGTCCCTCGACTCTTATAACTGCCTTCTGGTTTCTGTACAAATTGTAAATAGCCTTTCGCTCCCTGTATTTTACCCCTGCCACCTTTAGAATTTGAAAGAGAGTATTCCAGTCAACATTGTCAAAAGCTTTCTCTAAGTCTACAAATGCTAGAAACGTAGGTTTGCCTTTCCTTAATCTTTCTTCTAAGATAAGTCGTAAGGTCAGTATTGCCTCACGTGTTCCAGTGTTTCTACGGAATCCAAACTGATCTTCCCCGAGGTCCGCTTCTACTAGTTTTTCCATTCGTCTGTAAAGAATTCGTGTTTGTATTTTGCAGCTGTGACTTATTAAGCTGATAGTTCGGTAATTTTCACATCTGTCAACACCTGCTTTCTTTGGGATTGGAATTATTATATTCTTCTTGAAGTCTGAGGGTATTTCGCCTGTCTCATACATCTTCCTCACCAGATGGTAGAGTTTTGTCAGGACTGGCTCTCCCACGGCCGTCAGTAGTTCCAATGGAATATTGTCTACTCCGGGGGCTTTGTTTCGACTCAGGTCCTCTTAGCACACGGATAAACAGTTCTTTGTTGATGCAGAAGCATCTGGAATTGGATGTGTTGTGGACTTCTCCAAGGACTGTCTGAAGAATGAATTCTTCAGATTCTCCAATAGGATGTTGCAAGACATCATCTCATACAAGTCCTTGAATAATGACTGCAAGATTGAAGAAGGATCCGTCTGTTCAAATAACAGTGTTTGTGTGTTTCACACAGGTGTTGTTGCACATTAAAGCACTTTTCTGCACTAACTTTAAGTATTGTACAAAATAGTATTTCCCTGTCGGTGCTGAAGAATTTCTCTCCAAAATCATGAATAAAACCTCACAATGTCATGCTTTTGGAGCACTTTACTTTTGGCATGTTGAACCAGACTGAGTTGTTTTCAAACTGAATAGTGTGACCACGTGTGTGGCGTTTATTATGTCTAAGGCCAACTTTGTTGGTTTTGAGAGTGTTTTGCTGACCCTATGCAACAATTTCTTATGCCAGGAAACCAGCTAGTGTGTTATGCTGCTTGTCCACTACAGTCTTGATAAATGAAGCTGTGTAGTAAAGTGTTTAATTTATTTGTGTCATCACCTGAAGCATTGTCATGTGAACAACATTTTGAAGTTTCTGTTCCTGAGTCCTTAAGGATACGACATATAAGAGGGGCGTTCCATAAATAACGCAACACTTTTTTTCCGGCAAATTTCAGTTGCAAAACGACAGAATTAGTTGTGGGACATTTTGATATATTCCTGCTTTGGCTTTACAGTTTCATTACGTTCTGATAGGTGCCAGCACTATACGAAGCCTTCAAAATGCCATCTGTATTGGAGGAGTGTTCCAAGCACGGAGCTGTCACTGAGTTTCTTTTGGTGGGAAAGATATTCATGGGTGCTTGCAGAATGTCTGTGGAGACCTGGCAGTGAACAAACGCACAGTGAGCTGTTGGGCAAGGCATCTATCATCATTGCAACAAGGTTGTGCAAACTTGTCCGATCTCCCACTTATGCCATCTGGTCACACACATCTATATCTACATAGATACTCGACAAATCACACTTAAGTGCCTGGCAGAAGGCTCATCGAACCACCTTCACAACAATTTTCTATTATTCCAATGGCAGACAGCGTGCGGTAAAAACAAACACCTATATCTCTCCGTGCGAGTTCTGACTTCCCTTACTTTATTATGACGATTGTTTCGCCCTATCTAGGTCGGTGTCAACAGAATATTTTCGAATGTGGAGCAGAAAGTTGGTGATTGAAATTTCCTGAGAAGATTCCGTGACAATGAAAAATGCCTTTGTTTTAATAATGTACACCCCAAATCCTATATCATGTCAGCAACACTCTCCCCCCTATTTCTCAATACTACAAAACATGCTCCTCTTCTTTCGACTTTCTCAAAGTACTCCATTAATCCTATCTGGTACAGATCCCACACTGCGCAGTACTCCGAAAGAGGATGGACAAGCACAGTGTAGGCAGTCTCTTCTAATCATTCTGCCAGTAAATCACAGTCTTTGGTTTGCCTTCCCCACAGCATTTTCTGTGTGTTCTTTCCAATTCAAGTTGCTCATAACTGTAATTTCTAGGTATTTAGTTGAATTTACAGCCTTTAGATTTGACTGATTTAGCGTGTCACCAAAGTTTAACAGCTTCCTTTTAGTGCTCATGTCATTTAGCATTTAGTGTCAACTGCCAATTTTTGCACCATACAGATATCTGAATCTTCTGGAGCTTGTTTTGATCTGCACAGCTGTGACTCCTGCGATGTTGGAACATGCAGACATGATCATTTGAAGTGAATGATGGATCACAATCAAACGCATAGCTGCACAATTGGACATCTCTGTCGGTAGTGCTGATACACTTGCCCACCAGTTGGGGTACTCAAAGGTGTTTGCCTGCTGGTTCCTTGCTGCCTAAGAGAAGACCATAAAGAACATTGGAGGACAATTTGTGCAGAATTACTTGCAAATTATGAGGCTGCTCGTGACAATTTTTCCTCAAATATCATGAAAAGGATGAAACATGCATTCATCACTTTGAATGGGAAACAATACAGCAATTCATAGAGTGCTGCTACATCAACTCTCATAAAAAAAGAAAACGTTCAAAGCTACACTTTCATCTGGTTAAGTCATGGTGACAGTCTTCTGAGATTCTGAGGGGATTATTCTGTTTGATATCATCCCTTAAAATGCAATGATCAACTCTGAACTGTATTGTGCTACGCTCTGGAAACTGAAGAAACACCTTCGGTGTGTTCGTCACCATAAAAATATAAACATACTTTTCACGTAGGAAAAATATATCTAAAAACAAAGATGACGTGACTTACCAAATGAAAGTGCTGGCAGGTCGACAGACACACAAACAAACACAAGCATACACACAAAGTTCTAGCTTTCGCAACCAACGGTTGCCTCATCAGGAAAGAGGGAAGGAGAGGGAAAGACGAAAGGATTTGGGTTTTAATGGAGAGGGTAACAAGTCATTCCAATCCCAGGAGCGGAAAGACTTACCTTAGGGGGAAAAAAGGACAGGTATTCACTCGCGCACACACACATATCCATCCGCACATACACAGACACAAGCAGACATTTGTAAAGGCAAAGATGTTGTTGAAAGACAGGTGAGGTATGAGCGGCGGCAAATTGAAATTAGCAGAGACTGAGGCCTGGCGGATAACGAGAAGAGAGGATATACTGAAGGGCAAGTTCCCATCTCCGGAGTTCTGAAAGGTTGGTGTTCGTGGGAAGTATCCAGATAACTCGGACGGTGTAACACTGTGCCAAGATGTGCTCGCCGTGCACCAAGGCATGTTTAGCCACAGGGTGGCACAGTGTTACACCGTCCGGGTTATCTGGATACTTCCCACTAACACCAACCTGTCAGAACTCCGGAGATGGGAACTTGCTCTTCAGTATATCCTCTCTTCTCGTTATCCGCCAGGCCTCAATCTCCGCTAATTTCAATTTGCCGCATACCTCACCTGTCTTTCAACAACATCTTTGCCTCTGTACTTCCGCCTCGACTGACATCTCTGCCCAAACTCTTTGCCTTTACAAATGTCTACTTGTGTCTGTGTATGTGTGGATGGATATGTGTGTGTGCGCGAGTGTATACCTGTCCTTTTTTCCCCCTAAGGTTAGTCTTTCTGCTCCCGGGATTGGAATGACTCCTTACCCTCTCCCTTAAAACCTGCATCCTTTCGTCTTTCCCTCTTCTTCCCTCTTTCCTGATGAACCAACCGTTGGTTGCGAAAGCTAGAATTTTGTGTGTATGTTTGTGTTTGTTTGTGTGTCTGTCGACCTGCCAGCACTTTCATTTGGTAAGTCACATCATCTTTGTTTTTAAACATACTTTTCCTTCTCTATGACAAAATGAGGCCTCACACAGGTCTGCGCATCTGAGAGGAGTTCATAAGACTTCATTGGACTATTCTTCTTCATCCACCCTATGGCCCAGATATCGCTCCTTCCAACTTCCATCTGTTTGACCCAACGAAGGACGTAATCTGAAGTATCTGCACTAGCAGAATACAAATGCAGAAAAAACAAGTCCGAAAACAATTTATTGGACTCACCAAAATGAAACAATAAAACAATATCCAAAAGAACAACTAACTCGATCCCAACTGTGGATCAACACAAATACAAAATAACAAATAATAATAATAATAATAATAATAATAAAAAAGACCCGACTCTTCATGGGGAGCGAACATCAATAGTTCTACAACGTCAAGAGTTTCGTCAACTATACCGAGAGATCGGCCAGATAGAAGAGGCGTCTGGCTGTGGCTGCAGCCCTGTATCCTTCCAAGCAGTGTATTGAACTGCCTTTTGCCAGCAGTGTGCCACCTTATAAAGCCCGTTGGCGGATGTATCTGCCAGAACTATTTGTGATCACGTGTCTGGTGCAGCAAAGTAGTTCCTAGGCTAGTTGCAACATCTGGTGAAGCTGTTCTGCAGGCTCTGCGAATGGGTAGTGGTCCCTGGTGGTCGTTGGTGGAGACCTGGTGGTATGTTACCTTGTGGCCGCCGTTAAGTCTTTGTTTTGACAACACAGACAACGTAAGTTTTCCTGGTGAATATACACCCTGTGATGCAGGGGTCCTGTGATGAATGGACGTAAAGTGGAATGACGATGCTGTAGGCGCTACGATTTCCGAAGTGTGCGGACACAGCATATTCCACGTGAAGTAGTATGTGGATGATGGCGAGTTTATTCATGCAGCAGGACACTGGCTCCAATGTTGACCAGCAGAGTAGTACAGGCTATCTCACTATGGTGGTGTAAGGCTGTCGTATTGACTGGATATTATGTTGAAAAATAAGGTTTTGTAGCCAAAAGAGTGGGAAATAATATGTTGCATTGGAATCCTGAATAAAACCAAACTGCTTTTAGGAAAAAATGTGATGCATTATCCATTGAACGCCCCTCATATATGCATTTTGGCATAAGTTGGCTGGATTGTGAGCTATTACTACAAAATGTGTGAACATGACTTGATGTGCACAAAGAAAATACATTTTTCTACACTACAATGACTGGTTTTATGCATAAATTGTTGTAAAATTCACCCGAAAGTTCAGGGGAAAAATATGACTTGTCATTCAAATCAGGGCCTCACTTTTCACATACATAGTTATATTCCATAGTGGATTAACCAGTGAAATGTATCTAGTGAATAACACAGTGGTTCACTAAGCTACAATTGTTAGCAATAATTTATAGTTTTAATACCTGGTATGGGAGTTGACCAAGCCTAGTGAATAACATCCTCAGGAATGGACCCTCATAGAAATTATTCCGATGATCAGCTTCAGGGTAAGAATCTGAGCTACAACAGTCATCAGATTCCTGTGACTCTGGAAATACTGCTTCAAGAGGCCATTTATATTGACTACAACAAGAGATACAATGTTGGTACTGCTTCCTCACATCTTCAACATATTGCTCATATGTTGATTCTTCAGTATTAGATGTCTGCATGTTCCTGGGTATTAGGGATAAGAATCTGTAACAAAAGAAACAGTATCAAATTTTAGAGTCACTGATATTTTCCTAGAACTCTTTTATTACCATTTTTACAACTTAAAATTTGCCCTTTAAGTGAACAATAAAGTAAGGAAAAATTCTGAAATGTTGAAATACAGCAAAATTTCTACACATCTACATACATACTCTGCAAACCACTGTGAAGTGCATGGCAGAGGTTATGTGAAGCACCTATTAGACATGTTAAGATCAATAAACTTCTACCGTTTAAATGATAAACCCACCCAGCTCAGTGCTTGCTTAGATAATATAATATGCAACCCTCAGCCAAATAAAACTGAATTTGGAACTGTAAGCCTCAGGATATCAGATCATGAAGGGCTGTGGCTTAGGCATCCTCTAAACAACAAAACAGACAGTTCTGCAACTGAACTAGGAAGAGTAATCAGGCCAATCAATGAACATAAACTGAATCAATTAAAAAACCAATCTTAATCACATAAACTTGAATATAGTACTCACTAATGATATGTCTGCCAATGATTCAATACAGAAACTTTTAGAATTATTAGAATGAAACCTTAACTCATGTTGTCCCAAATACTACAGAAAACACCCAAAGCAGAACTGGAAAAATAAACTGCAAGAACTGATTAACTAGTACATGCCACACTTGTACAACCTTAGGGAAGAAATGATGGTGCACTATGATAGATTTCAACCAAATCAAGCTGAGAAGGAAGCTTATGCAGCAGCAAGAAGGGTATATAGTTCAGAATTTAGAGCATCCAAGAGGAAAGCCAATGACAGATGCGTACTTAACTAGACAAATAAGTTTAAAGCAGCATGAAAGGTTATCAAAACAGAGATAAGCTCCGAAAATAAACACAACAACATTCCAATCCAACTAAACACCTTAAATGCACACTTTATCAGTTCTAGTTCATATAAAAGTCCCACTGAAGATGCAAATAAAGCTGTAGACTTGCTTCCAGCTCTAGCCAGTAAGCAACACGACAACTTCTGCTGGACTTGCATACCCTACAGACAGGTTAGCGAAGCAATTGCCACTCAAAAGCAGAAGACTTTTATGGACTTTCAAATCATCTAATAATGGAGAATAGATGACACACACACACACACACACACACACACACACACACACACACACAGATGACCACAGTCTCTGGCAGCTGAAACCAACAGTGTGTGCGAGTTGCGTGAATGTGTGTGCGTGTTTCGTCTATTTTGTGACAGTCTTTTTGTTGTACCTGTCTGTGATTCAGCATTTCCGCTATATGGTGAGTAGCAACTATCCTTTTCATAATATTGTTATATATCATCTAATAAAAAATATAAAGAAATAAATTCCACTGTCATTAACAAAAATCATCGAACAAATGCTACATAAAGGAATCTTCCCAGATTGCCTAAAAATTACTACTGTAATACATATTCATAAGAGAGGTGATCAAGCATCTCCTGGTAACTACACTCCTGGAAATTGAAATAAGAACATCGTGAATTCATTGTCCCAGGAAGGGGAAACTTTATTGAACACATTCCTGGGGTCAGATACATCACATGATCACACTGACAGAACCACAGGCACATAGACACAGGCAACACAGCATGCACAATGTCGGCACTAGTACAGTGTATATCCACCTTTCGCAGCAATGCAGGCTGCTATTCTCCCATGGAGACGATCGTAGAGATGCTGGATGTAGTCCTGTGGAACGGCTTGCCATGCCATTTCCACCTGACGCCTCAGTTGGACCAGCGTTCGTGCTGGACGTGCAGACCGTGTGAGACGACGCTTCATCCAGTCCCAAACATGCTCAATGGGGGACGGATCCGGAGATCTTGCTGGCCAGGGTAGTTGACTTACACCTTCTAGAGCACGTTGGGTGGCACGGGATACATGCGGACGTGCATTGTCCTGTTGGAACAGCAAGTTCCCTTGCCGGTCTAGGAATGGTAGAACGATGGGTTCGATGACGGTTTGGATGTACCATGCACTATTCAGTGTCCCCTCGACGATCACCAGTGGTGTACGGCCAGTGTAGGAGATCGCTCCCCACACCATGATGCCGGGTGTTGGCCCTGTGTGCCTCGGTCGTATGCAGTCCTGATTGTGGCGCTCACCTGCACGGCGCCAAACACGCATACGACCATCATTGGCACCAAGGCAGAAGCGACTCTCATCGCTGAAGACGACACGTCTCCATTCGTCCCTCCATTCACGCCTGTTGCGACACCACTGGAGGCGGGCTGCACGATGTTGGGGCGTGAGCGGAAGACGGCCTAACGGTGTGCGGGACCATAGCCCAGCTTCATGGAGACGGTTGCGAATGGTCCTCGCCGATACCCCAGGAGCAACAGTGTCCCTAATTTGCTGGGAAGTGGCGGTGCGGTCCCCTACGGCACTGCGTTGGATCCTACGGTCTTGGCGTGCATCTGTGCGTCGCTGCGGTCCGGTCCCAGGTCGACGGGCACGTGCACCTTCCGCCGACCACTGGCGACAACATCGATGTACTGTGGAGACCTCACGCCCCACGTGTTGAGCAATTCGGCGGTACGTCCACCCGGCCTCCCGCATGCCCACTATACGCCCTCGCTCAAAGTCCGTCAACTGCACATACGGTTCACGTCCACGCTGTCGCGGCATGCTACCAGTGTTAAAGACTGCGATGGAGCTCCGTATGCCACGGCAAACTGGCTGACACTGACGGCGGCGGTGCACAAATGCTGCGCAGCTAGCGCCATTCGACGGCCAACACCGCGGTTCCTGGTGTGTCCGCTGTGCCGTGCGTGTGATCATTGCTTGTACAGCCCTCTCGCAGTGTCCGGAGCAAGTATGGTGGGTCTGACACACCGGTGTCAATGTGTTCTTTTTTCCATTTCCAGGAGTGTATTAACCATCTTACTCACACCAATCATATTAAAAATTATAAAATATTGTTTGCACAAACAGATGAAAGAACACTTTAAGTAAAATAATCTACTTAGCTCCTCATAATATTGTTTCAGACCTCATCTTCCCACTGTCAATGCAGTTGAGAGTACCATCACAAAAATATATGCCCCTTTTGAAACTAAGAAAACAACCTGTGCAACTTCTCTGGGAAAGCTTTGACACTGTCTGCCATAGCATACTCAGATGGTAACTATAAACAAACAAGCTTTGTCAGGCTGTACTGTATGCAGATGATACAACTCTAATCTCACAAGTTCACAATCCAGAGGAGCTGCAACATAATGTAAATGTAGGAATGGACTGACGCACTAACTGGTTCCAGGCAAGTTATCTACAAATTAACAACAATAAAACTGAAGATATTGTTTTCAATTAATGTCTCCAATGAATATAAAAAACAGTCAAACTATTAGGTTTCCACACAAATCAGAAACTTAGCTGGGAGAGACAAACAGAAAAATTGTGCTCAAAACTTATTTGAATAATTTATAAAATATTGTTTGCACAAACAGATGAAAGAACACTTTAAGTAAAATAATCTACTTAGCTCCTCATAATATTGTTTCAGACCTCATCTTCCCACTGTCAATGCAGTTGAGAGTACCATCACAAAAATATATGCCCCTTTTGAAACTAAGAAAACAACCTGTGCAACTTCTCTGGGAAAGCTTTGACACTGTCTGCCATAGCATACTCAGATGGTAACTATAAACAAACAAGCTTTGTCAGGCTGTACTGTATGCAGATGATACAACTCTAATCTCACAAGTTGACAATCCAGAGGAGCTGCAACATAATGTAAATGTAGGAATGGACTGACGCACTAACTGGTTCCAGGCAAGTTATCTACAAATTAACAACAATAAAACTGAAGATATTGTTTTCAATTAATGTCTCCAATGAATATAAAAAACAGTCAAACTATTAGGTTTCCACACAAATCAGAAACTTAGCTGGGAGAGACAAACAGAAAAATTGTGCTCAAAACTTATTTGAATAATTTATCTGTTGTACAAACTAAGGATTAATGAAGCAAAACCTTACTAGTATATGCATATTTTGCATTTTTCCACTCCCACCTTACCTATGGAACTGTTTTATGGGATATTGCCCAGTTCAAAAACCCACATTCAAGTGGCAAAGAAAGGCTATCAGATGTATAGCAGCACTGACTCTAAGAGAATCCTGTGAAGACCATTTCAAAGAGCTCAATATTTTACAGTCCCAAGCCTCTATATGTATAGTTGCTTTCTCAGTGTTAAAGAGAATTTAAATACTTTTAACCTTAAGAAGTCTGTACATGATCACAAAACAAGAACTGGACAATCAATTGATATACTCCTGGATTTCTCTCTTAACAGTGCTTCATGAAACTTAGTATCCTATCATGCAATAGTTTTGTGTCTATTTTAAAGCGTCTACCAGTTCAGATTTTCCAGCCTTTCTATAACATTCTTTCATGGGTCTAAGAAACCTGTCACTATCTGTACTCTCCTTCTTTTGTATACATTTATTATTCCCTGTCAGGCCTGTTTGGTACAGGCCTCACATATTTGAACAATATTCTAGGCTGAGACACATGCATCTCCTTTGCAGACTGGTTACATTTTCCCAGTAGCCTACCAATGAACTGGAGTCTGCCACCTGATTTTACTTGTGGTTGAGCCTATATGATCATTCCATTTGACATCTCCACAAATTCTAACAACCAAGTAATTTTATGAGTTGGCTGATTACAAATATGACATTAATAATGTACTCATAGAAAACTATGTTTTTGAGTTTTATAAGTGCACAGTTTTACATTTCTAGGCATTTAAAACAAGTTGCCTATCTTTGCATCACTTTCAAATCTTATCAAGACCTGATTGCATATTTGCGAATATTTTTTTTACAGACAGCACTTCACTACAGATAACTGCATCAGCTGCCAAAAGTCTAAGGTTACTATTAATATTTTCCACCAGCTCACCAGTATATGATACTAGTGAACCCCACAGTGCTTTCTAATTGCTGTGTATGCATGGAAAATGGATGTACATCCTAATCTCCTTCTCCCCCCTCTCCTTGTCCACCTCCTGTTCCTCCTCCTCCTTCCCCTCCCTTTATCTGTCCATCTCCTCAATCCTCTTTATCTCCTCCTTCCCCACTCTCACTGCCCATCTCCTCCTCCACCTCCCTTTCTCTGTCTATTTTGTCCTCCACCCCTCTCTGTCGACCTCCTCCTCCCCATCTTTCTGACCTTCAGCCTTGTTTATTGGTATTGCAAATGAAACCTTGATTCAGAATTGAAGTTGCTTAAAACAAAAGGGTAAATCAACTGGGACCGTTGGTATACAGGTTTGACAAGATCACTTCAGCTGCTAGATCTGTGAGGATATGGGCTTCAACAACAGTATTTTGCAGAGTTTTAATCTGTGAATAAGTTGGATTACAAAGTTATGAGCAATTCAGATTCAATAATACTATTCTGATATAATCCAATAAGCCATAAATACAACTTCCCTGTTTTCAGCTAAAATCAACCGTGAGTAAGAAAACAAAACAGCACCTTGATGTGTATTCCATGGGAGAAACAATTTGCCCAATGGTTTAAACATCTGATAATATAGTTAACACCAAATGTGGGAAAGAAGATACAACTACACACTATTTTTTAACAGAAGATCTGTACATTATTGTTTAAAAAATATATAGCCTATGTTTGAAGTAAATTGAAATTTTTCCTACCACTTTTTCCCCTTTATATACTATACATACATATGCATATACTACAGATTCGGGGGGAAAAAAAAAAGAAATACAAAACTTATGTCCATCTGAATGTTTAGTAGAGTATTGTGTAAAAATCTGAAATAAATTGGTAAAGAACATTTTCAAATTTTTGCCCTAAAACATTTCCCGTGTGTGTGTGGTTTTTTTTTTTTTTTTTTTTTTTTTTTTTTTTTTTTTTAAAAAATCAGAGCTGAGAGTTTTGCTAACAACCTTTCCTCTTTATATATATACAGTGTGGTCCATTGATTGTGACCGGGACAAATATCTCACAAAATAAGCGTCAAACTAAAAAACTAAAAAAACTACAAAGCACTAAACTTGTCTAGTTCGAAGGGGGAAACCAGATGGCACTATGGTTGGCCCACTAGATGGCGCTGCCGTAGGTCAAACGGATATCAACTGCATTTTTTTAAATAGGAACCACCATTTTTTATTAAATATTCATGCAGTGCGTAAAGAAATATTAATGTTTTAGTTGGACCACTTTCTTCGCTTTGTGATAGATGACGCTGTCATAATCACAAACGTATGGCTCACAATTATATATGAACAGTTGGTAACAGGTAGGTTTCTTTAAGTTAAAATACAGAACATAGGTAAGTTTGAACATTTTATTTCGGTTGTTCCAATGTGATACATATACTTTAGTGAACTTATCATTTCTGAGAAAGCATGCTGTTACAGCGTGATTACCTGCAAATACCACATTAATGCAATAAATGCTCAAAATGATGTCCATCAACCTCAATGCATTTGGCAATACGTGTAATGACATTCCTCTCAACAGCGAGTAGTTCGCCTTTCGTAATGTTCGCACATGCATTGACAATGTGCTGACGCATGTTGTCACGCGTTGTCGATGGATCACGATAGCAAATATCCCTCAACTTTCCCCACAGAAAGAAATCCGGGGATGTCAGATCCAGTGAACGTGCGGGCCATGGTATGGTGCTTCGACGACCCATCCACCTGTCATGAAATATGATATTCAATACCGCTTCAACGCACATGAGCTCTGTGTTGCACATCCATCATGTTGGAAGTACATCACCATCCTGTCATATAATGAAACATCTTGTAATAACATCAGTAGAACATTAAGTAGGAAATCAGCATACATTGCACCATTTAGACTGGCATCGATAAAATGGGGGCCAATTATCCTTCCTCCCATAATGCCACACCATACATTAACCAGCCAAGGTCGCTGATGTTCCACTTGTCACAGCCATCGTGGATTTTCTGCTGCCCAATAGTGCATATTTTGCCCCCCATGAACCATGGACCTTGCCGTTGGTGGGGAGGCTTACGTGCCTCAGCGATACAGATAGCCGTACCATAGGTGCAACCACAACGGAGGGGCATCTGTTGAGAGGCCAGACAAACATGTGGTTCCTGAAGAGGGGCAGCAGCCTTTTCAGTAGTTGCAAGGGCAACAGTCTGGATGATTGACTGATCTGGCCTTGTAACAATAACCAAAACGGCCTTGCTGTGCTGGTACTGCGAACGGCTGAAAGCAAGGTGAAACTACAGCCGTAATTTTTCCCGAGGGCATGCAGCTTTACTGTATGATTAAATGATGATGGCGTCCTCTTGGGTAAAATATTCCGGAGGTAAAATAGTCCCCCATTCCGATCTCCGGGCGGGGACTACTCAAGAGGATGTCATTATCAGGAGAAAGAAAACTGGCGTTCTACGGATCGGAGCGTGGAATGTCAGATCCCTTAATCAGGCAGGTAGGTTAGAAAATTTAAAAAGGGAAATGGATAGGTTGAAGTTAGATATAGTGGGAATTAGTGAAGTTCGGTGGCAGGAGGAACAAGACTTCTGGTCAGGTGACTACAGGGTTATAAACACAAAATCAAATAGGGGTAATGCAGGAGTAGGTTTAATAATGAATAGGAAAATAGGAATGCGGGTAAGCTACTACAAACAGCATAGTGAACGCATTATTGTGGCCAAGATAGATACGAAGCCCACACCTACTACAGTAGTACAAGTTTATATGCCAACTAGCTCTGCAGATGACGAAGAAATTGAAGAAATGTATGATGAAATAAAAGAAATTATTCAGATTGTGAAGGGAGACGAAAATTTAATAGTCTTGGGTGACTGGAATTCGAGTGTAGGAAAAGGGAGAGAAGGAAACATAGCAGGTGAATATGGATTGGGGCTAAGAAATGAAAGAGGAAGCCGCCTGGTAGAATTTTGCACAGAGCACAACATAATCACAACTAACACTTGGTTTAAGAATCATGAAAGAAGGTTGTATGCATGGAAGAACCCTGGAGATACTAAAAGGTATCAGATAGATTGTATAATGGTAAGACAGAGATTTAGGAACCAGGTTTTAAATTGTAAGACATTTCCAGGGGCAGATGTGGACTCTGACCACAATCTATTGGTTATGACCTGTAGATTAAAACTGAAGAAACTGCAAAAAGGTGGGAATTTAAGGAGATGGGACCTGGATAAACTGAAAGTACCAGAGGTTGTACAGAGTTTCAGGGAGAGCATAAGGGAACAATTGACAGGAATGGGGGAAAGAAATACAGTAGAAGAAGAATGGGTAGCTTTGAGGGACGAAGTAGCGAAGGCAGCAGAGGATCAAGTAGGTAAAAAGACGAGGGCTAGCAGAAATCCTTGGGTAACAGAAGAAATATTGAATTTAATTGATGAAAGGAGAAAATATAAAAATGCAGTAAATAAAGCAGGCAAAAAGGAATACAAACGTCTCAAAAATGAGATCGACAGGAAGTGCAAAATGGCTAAGCAGGGATGGCTAGAGGACAAATGTAAGGATGTAGAGGCCTATCTCACTAGGGGTAAGATAGATACTGCCTACAGGAAAATTAAAGAGACATTTGGAGATAAGAGAACGACTTGTATGAATATCAAGAGCTCAGATGGAAACCCAGTTCTAAGCAAAGAAGGGAAAGCAGAAAGGTGGGAGGAGTACATAGAGGGTCTATACAAGGGCGATGTACTTGAGGACAATATTATGGAAATGGAAGAGGATGTAGATGAAGATGAAATGGGAGATATGATACTGCGTGAAGAGTTTGACAGAGCACTGAAAGACCTGAGTCGAAACAAGGCCCCCGGAGTAGACAACATTCCATTGGAACTACTGACAGCCTTGGGAGAGCCAGTCCTGACAAAACTCTACCATCTGGTGAGCAAGATGTATGAAACAGGCGAAATACCCTCAGACTTCAAGAAGAATATAATAATTCCAATTCCAAAGAAAGCGGGTGTTGACAGATGTGAAAATTACCGAACTATCAGCTTAATAAGTCACAGCTGCAAAATACTAACACGAATTCTTTACAGACGAATGGAAAAACTAGTAGAAGCCAACCTCGGGGAAGATCAGTTTGGATTCTGTAGAAACACTGGAACACGTGAGGCAATACTGACCTTACGACTTATCTTAGAAGAAAGATTAAGGAAAGGCAAACCTACGTTTCTATCATTTGTAGACTTAGAGAAAGCTTTTGACAATGTTGACTGGAATACTCTCTTTCAAATTCTAAAGGTGGCAGGGGTAAAATACAGGGAGTGAAAGGCTATTTACAATTTGTACAGAAACCAGATGGCAGTTATAAGAGTCGAGGGACATGAAAGGGAAGCAGTGGTTGGGAAGGGAGTAAGACAGGGTTGTAGCCTCTCCCCGATGTTGGTCAATCTGTATATTGAGCAAGCAGTAAAGCAAACAAAAGAAAAATTCGGAGTAGGTATTAAAATTCATGGAGAAGAAATAAAAACTTTGAGGTTTGCCGATGACATTGTAATTCTGTCAGAGACAGCAAAGGACTTGGAAGAGCAGTTGAATGGAATGGACAGTGTCTTGAAAGGAGGATATAAGATGAACATCAACAAAAGCAAAACATGGATAATGGAATGTAGTCTAATTAAGTGGGGTGATGCTGAGGGAATTAGATTAGGAAATGAGGCACTTAAAGTAGTAAAGGAGTTTTGCTATTTGGGGAGCAAAATAACTGATGATGGTCGAAGTAGAGAGGATATAAAATGTAGGCTGGCAATGGCAAGGAAAGCGTTTCTGAAGAAGAGAAATTTGTTAACATCCAGTATTGATTTAAGTGTCAGGAAGTCATTTCTGAAAGTATTCGTATGGAGTGTAGCCATGTATGGAAGTGAAACATGGAAGATAAATAGTTTGGACAAGAAGAGAATAGAAGCTTTCGAAATGTGGTGCTACAGAAGAATGCTGAAGATTAGATGGGTAGATCACATAACTAATGAGGAAGTATTGAATAGGATTGGGGAGAAGAGAAGTTTGTGGCACAACTTGACCAGAAGAAGGGATCGGTTGGTAGGACATGTTCTGAGGCATCAAGGGATCACCAATTTAGTATTGGAGGGCAGCGTGGAGGGTAAAAATCGTAGAGGGAGACCAAGAGATGAATACACTAAGCAGATTCAGAAGGATGTAGGTTGCAGTAGGTACTGGGAGATGAAAAAGCTTGCACAGGATAGAGTAGCATGGAGAGCTGCATCAAACCAGTCTCAGGACTGAAGACCACAACAACAACAACATGCTGGTTTATGTTACCACTGCTGGTGAATGACGCTGCGTCTCATAATTTCTCTTGTGCCCAGTGGCAGAACTGTACACGATGTTCAAAGTTGTCGCCATGCAATTCCTGGTGTACAGAAATATGGTACAGGTGCAATCGAGGTTGATGTAGCATTCTCCACACCGACGTTTTTGAGATTCCCGATTCTCGCGCAATTTGTCTGCTACTGATGTGCGGATTAGCCGCGACAGCAGCTAAAACACCTGCTTGGGCATCATCATTTGTTGCAAGTCCTGGTTGACGTTTCACATGTGGCTGAACACTTCCCGTTTCCTTAAATAACGTAACTATCCGGCGAACGATCCGGACACTTGGACGATATTGTCCAGGATATCGAGCAGCATACATAGCACACGCCCGTTGGGCATTTTGATCACAATAGCCATACATCAACACGATATTGACCTTTTCCGCAATTGGTAAACGGTCCATTTTAACATGGGTAATGTATCACGAAGCAAATACCATCGGCACTGGTGAAATGTTACGTGATATCACATACTTATATGTTTGTGACTATTACAGTGCTATCTATCACAAAGCGAAAAAAATGGTCCAACTAAAACATTCATATTTCTTTATATACTACATGAATATGTAATAAAAAATGGGGGTTCCTATTTATAAAACGCAGTTGATATCCGTTTGACCTATGGCAGCACCATCTAGCGGGCCAACCATAGAGCCATGTGGTTTCCCCCTTCAAGCTAGACAAGTTTCATTCTTTGTAGATTTCATTTGATGCTTATTTCATGAGATATTTGACCCGGTCACTATCAATGGACCACCCTGTATATTAAAAATATGTAGTTTACGTCCTTCCCAATATTTATATTTTTGAAGAAAATCAGTCAAGAACGTTTCAGATTTTTTGCAAAAAAAGGTTCCTCTTTTTATTATAAATGTCTTGTCTTTATATAGTAGTATAAATATAGGTAAACAGTATGGATCTCAACACATTTCCCTGGGGCACGCCTGAAGTTACTTTCACATCTGTCAATGATTCTCCATCCATGACAACTTGCTGTACCCTGCCTACCAAGCTATCCTTAATACAGACACAAATTTCAGTTAACACCTGGACCACTCCATGTTATGGAACTAGACATTTTCATAACATTTTAACATGTTTCATATTCCAAAATTTAATTTATATTGAAACATAAACTGTTTCTGTGGCCACAAAACAATATAGACCTAAATATATGAGGAACTTTCAATAAGCAACACAACACTTTTTTTCTCAGCCAGTCTCGGCTGAAAAAATGCAGAACTTGCTGTGGGACATTGTGGAATATTCCTGCTTCAGCCCTTATAGTTCGAAGAAATTCCGACAGGTGACGGCGCTACACAAAGCCTTCAAAATGGCATCTGTAACAGAGGTGAGTTCCACGCAGAGAGCTATCATTGAGTTACTTTTAGCAGAAAATCAGAGCATCACAGATATTCATACGCACTTGCAGAATGTCTAGAAGGACCTGGCAATGAACAAAAGCTGGTGAGTTGTTGGGCGAGGTATCTGTCATCATCGCAACCAGCTCTAGCAAACCTGTCTGATCTCCCACGTGTCAGCTGTCTGTGGACAGCCTCAGGAAATTGAAGAAACAACTTGAATGTGTCCGTCGACATAAAAATACAAACAAACTTCTCCTTCTCAATGACAACACAGGGGCTCACACAAGTGTATGCACCCAACAGGAGTTCACAAAACTTCATCAGACTGTTCCTCATCCGCCCTGCAGCCTGGATCTTGAACCTTTTGACTTCCACCTGTTAGGCCCAACAAAGGATGCACTCCACAGGAAGCAGTACATGGATGATGGGGAGGTCAGCAAGACGTTGGTTCCAATGACAACCAGCAGACTGGCACCATGTGGCATACAGACACTCCCAGTAAGGTGGCATAAGGCCGCCGCATTGAATGAAGATTACATGGAAAAATAAGGTTTTGTAGCCCAAAGATGGGGAACAATACGGTGTGTTCAATCCTGGATAAAACCAATCTGCTTTCAGAAATAAATATGTTATAATTTTAGTAAAATAAAATTATTGAAATATTATTTAGCATTGTGTAAATAATTAAAAGTGGGCATTTGCTATATAAAATGTCACAAGAAATATGTGTTATGAAATTTTTGTGCTTGATAAGTAGAGTCCTCAGTCCAATCTGCATTAACAAAGTTTTTATTTTCATCTGTTATTTTAATATTAAAATTATTTCTTCAAATGACTGAATGGGGCATTTTTTATGACAGACTGGGCCTAGTACAAAACAATTTCATTTTAATTTGTTTTATTTTGAAAATACTGGTTTCCAACTTGACCAAATTCACAAATTTTACATAAAATACACTAGCCACATGTAATATCATTGCTATTCAAGCCATAGAATGAAAACTTTTGTCAATGGTCAATATCAGGCATATGAAGAATTTGAAGAATATCAGACCTTGTTATACACGTTGTATTATCAGTTTTAAATGTAAGTTTTCAATCTGCATTGTTCTTTCTAAAGATACTTCTTGTTCATCAGCATCTACTGTTATAGCTTGTCCTATGAAGTGCTAAACTGACTTTTTGGTTGCAAATTTAACAACAAAAAAGAAACCCACACAAATATCTCCCTTTCCACCAACCATTTGACCACTAAGTTCATTATTGAGGCTGTGCTCAGGAATCACTGCTGTAAACAAAGTTAAACTCAGAACCATTTTTTGTGATAGAATGCCCTTTGTAAATTGTTGTGCTGGTGGGGAGAGGGGGGGGGGGGGGGTGTTTGGGGGTTGGGCATCCACACACTAAACAGAGCAGTGGTTCCCATCCTTTCTGAGAGCATTACCCTTGAGTGCCGTCAGATATCAGCTAGTGCCCCTTTGCCCCATTATCATCAACATTAGTGTTGAACTAGACTTTAGAATGAAAAACTATGTTCTTAGACACTCTTCTTTTTAAAAACACAAAAGAAAGATGATCTTTTGTTTTTGTGAGTGTTTTATTAAATCGCGAACTAATGAGTCAATGAGATGATAGGTAATGCTTACTTTTAACAAACTTTTTACAGAATGATGATGATGAATACATAGTGTGTGCTACCTACAACTCCTTCCCAGAAAAGAAAGCTAACTACCCAAGTTGACAATGGATACTTGTTACAAAACATGCTTCCTCTGCACCACTCCTGTCCCTAGTAGCACTTGTTTACTCATACCATACATGCCCATTTCAAATCAACCACATTAAATTGCGCGTACTGCAGTTAGCGTTTGTGAATCACTTCACTGCTGGACTCCCTACCTTTGTAATGGCAGAAACTGGAAGATATCAGGCTACAACAACAACAACAACAATAATAATAATAATAACAGCCATTACATAGATACTGCTATTTTGTCCTGTCAATCAGCTTGTTTATTCTTGCAACGTGAATAATTAAGCAATTTCTGGTCTATTGCAGGAACTACTACATGTCAGAGAAGGAAAATTTATGGAACATTTATGCACATTTGATGTATACATCTCAATTTCGCTGTGATTGATGCATGATACAAAATATGCATGTAGTGGGTGGACTATATAAGGAATATATGATACATGAAGATGGTATTTGTTCTTTCAGACAGGTCCTAAAGAGCAGATACCATTGGTGATCTTTCAGCTCTCAAAGAATGAGAGTCTCACAGGGAGCACGCCAGAGATAAGTCACTGCATTCACACTATTGTTTCTGTCCCCGATGGCTCAGTTGGATAGAGCGTCTGCCATGTAATCAGGAGATACCCGAGTCCTGGTCAGGGCACATATTTTCGACTGTCACCATTGATATTTATCAATGCCTGTAAGCAGCTAATTTTCTGGATTTCATTGTAATTTGATACTTCGAGTTTCGGACATGTCCAAAAGAACAGATACCATCTCCGTATAGATACGGCTTACCGGCCAATGATCTTCTTCAGTGTGGATGCACTCCCATTGCTCAAACTCTTGTGGCAATCAGTAGACTGACTGCCACGAGTAATGAGTACAGTGGGCAGGGGCGTAGGGCCACTACAAATGTAGTGTGCAGACAGTAAGCTGGAAATGTGGGTCTTATAGGGAGCTTGCCAGAGATAAGTCCCTGCAGTTACACTATCATCTGTGTTCTCGATGCCTCAATTGGATAGAGCATATGCCATGCAAGCAGGAGATCCCGGGTTCAAGTCCTGGTTGGGGCACACATTTTCAACTGTCCCTGTTTATATTTATCAATGCCTGTAAGTGGATAACAGTCTGGATTTCATTGTAATTTCATTCTTAGAGAGCTGCAAGATCACCAATGGTATCTGTTCTTGCAGACATATCCAAAAGAACAGATACCATCTTCGTGTAGATAAGGCTTACCGGCCAATGATCTTCTTCTTCTTCTTCAGTGCAGATGCATGCACATTGCTCAAACTCTTATGGCAATCAGTAGGCTGACTACCGCGAGTAATGAGTATAGTGGGCAGGGGCACTACAAATGTAGTACATGGGTAGTAAGTTGGAAATGTTGGTCTCTCAGGGAGCATGTGAGAGATAAATTCCTGCAGTCACACTATCATCTGCGTCTTCGATGGCTTAGTCGGATAGTGTGTCTCCCATGTAAGCAGGAGATCCCGGATTTGAGTCCCGTCGGGACTGTCCCAATTGATATTTACCAAGGCCTGCAAGCAGCTAATGATGGGGATTTCATTGTAGTTTCCTATGAGGAATATGTTGTTCATACATTTGTTGCACAAGCTGTAATCTACACCACAATGTGTCACATGTTAATGCTAGTATTTGATGCAAAATGGTGATTATTGGTGACTTATTTAATCAGTATTACATTCTTATGAAACTGTGGCAATAGTAATGATGTTTCAAAAATTATTTCATTTCTGGTAGCAAAATATACCTGAATCCTTTTATTTTTTAGCCCTTAGAAAATTGTGTGTTTACCTCTCAGAGTGCAGTTAATACCCAGATTGGGAACCACTGGGACAGAGTGAGTGTGAAGTACTGCGTGATCATCATTAATAGCTGCATCAAATAAAGAACTCCTGTATTTTACTTTGTAAATCTGCAAATGGAGCTAAGGATTTCTGCTTTAGCTTTGCTACCATCAGTTCCAGTTCCTGGGTTATTTGTTACTTCATGGACCCTAGCTTCCATTCCACTGACAGCCTATATATATATGATCAGAATTTCATCAGGTTTTGTGAAAGGTCTTTCAGTATGGTTCTCCTACGACAATTGTTAAAGGCTTCTCAAATTGCACACTTCTGACATACCAACTTGTTTCATTTAATGTATCTCTATCTTCAGTCCTCTGAAATATTTTACACTTACCGTACGGTACTCGCTGTTCCTTTAAAAGTTTCTTGCAGAGATATTAGCTATCACTGAATTTTATTCAGTCTTTTCAGATCAACAGTGTATAATATTATTTGTATGGACAGAAACAAATAATATTGATGCCACACTGTGTTGTGTTTCACATTAAGAAATACATAGGTCTGCAAAGCAATGCGGGATTAGGCAGTCACCAACAGTACCAAATGAAGAAATAGCCCCAAAGCGTGCAAGTATATGACGTTTTTTGATGTGAGTATAAATGGGACAGAAGTACCACAACTGAAGATATTTTATTGCATTCACACAAAACACATTTTGTAACAGAAACATGCATTTTATAATAGTTCTAAAGACACATATATCTACATCTGCATGATTACTTTGCAATCCACAATTTAAGTGCCTGGCAGAGGGTTCATTGAACCACTTTTAAGCTACTTCACTGCCTTTCCAGTTCTACTCTCAAACAATATGCAGGAAAAATGAACACATAAACCTTTCCGTGCAAGCTTTGATTTCTCTTATTTTATTATGATGACCATTTCTCCCTATGTGGGAGGGTGCCAACAAATTATTTTCACACTTTGAGGAGAAAGTTGGTGATAGAAATTTCATGAGTAGGTCCTGCTGCAGCAAAAAACTCCTTTGTTTCAGTGACTGACACCCTAATCCATGTCATATCTGTGGCACTTTCTCCCCTATTTGAAGATAATACAAAACTAGCTGCCCTTCTTTGAAATTTTTTGGTGTCCTACATCAATCCTATCTGATGCGGAGCCCACACTACACAGCAATATTCCAGAAGAGGGCAGACAAACATAGTGTAAGCAGCCTCTTTAATAGACCTGTTATATTTTCTAAGTGTTCTGCCTGTTATATTTTCTAAGTGTTCTGCCAATAAATCACAGTCTTTGGTTTGCTTTCCCTACAACATTATCTATGTGATCATTCAAATTTAAGTTATTCATAAATGCCTGCAATAATTATAAAGCAATGGTGAACAATAAGGCCACACAAATGACGAAATCACTGACCCAGAAAAGAATGACAATGGGGCATAGGAACACTTAACAGATAAAAAGTTTCACAGGTGGCAAAAAGTTTAGGAATGCCAATGACACAATCTGATCTTTTGGAAATATTAGTTCCTTCTTTGGGGAAGAGAGAGGGATAGGTTGGAGAATGTTACAACTTACAGTAGGTCCCTCAGGACCCAGGATGAGACGAACCCACCTATAGTGAGGAAAAGGGGGAGAAATATATGTAGGAGAAATGACAGGGAGAGTAGAAAGTCACAGATAGTCCACTCAAAGCACTCTGCCAGAAAAGACCAGAGATGATGAGGACAGAATAACAAGTAGGGATACTCCAGAAGAGGGCGAACAAGTGTAGTGTAATAGACCTATTATATTTTCTAAGTGTTCTGCCAATAAACCACAGTCTTTGGTTTGCTTTCGCTACAACATTATCTATGTGATTATTCCAATTTAAGTTATTCATAAATGCCTTCAATAATTATAAAGCAACTGTGAACAAGTCCAGGAATAGATCCAGATGGAAGGATATGTTGGAGGGCAAGTTTCTTTCTATGGAGATCAGGTAACTAATAGCAGATGGGAAGATCCAAATAGCCTTTGCCACCTACAGGCATTCAGGTCCCTTGAGAAACACTGTAAAGCATATTCAGAAAATGGGTACTAGGTGTCCCCAAGGCATAAAGTTCTCATATGCCCATACATGCCCAAAAGATAGGTCGTGGCAGTAATTCTGTCTCATAACCATACATTTTGCTACGAGTTAAACTGAGTAGAAGACAGAGCATCACATAGATGAAGAGTAGCCAAGCAGTGTGTACCTTCCCCTCACATACACATCACATAATGATTGTGATGGTAAAAACACAAAAATTTAAGCTCACTGAGAAGCTTATCAGCATCAAATGGTTCAAATGGCTCTAAGCACTATGGAACTTAACAGCTGAGGTCATCAGTCTCTTATCAGTATCCTTTACAGTTACTGTCATGGTAAAAGTACAAAAATTCAACCTCACAGAAAAGCTCATCGGTATCCATTCTTCCTGTGCACCATTTGATTATAGAACAGGAAAGGAGGAAATATTAGTGGTACATGAAGTCCTGTCAGAACATGCTGTAAGGTGGACTTGCAAAGTGCAGAACTGGATATAGATGTGTAATGCAATTCAGTATCAGTTTGAATCAAACTTCCATCATTGCAACTCATTTCTTCCACGCTAATTTCTACAAAATCACAATGCGAAAAGGTAATGAGAACTGTGCAGTTATTAAATTTCAATCACTTTCTGCCATGTTTCCTATATATGCTGTATCATTGTGTAAAAGCTACAGTATTGGATATTACTTGATAATATTTTGTGATTGTCTTCTAGTCTAGCCTTCAATGGAAAAGATAGTAAAGAGAAAGCATTTATTTCTAATATGTATTGGAATTGATTATACATCCTAATCTCCTCTCCACTGTCTCTGTCCATCTCGCCCTCCCTGTTTCTTTGTCTATCTCCTTGTCTCCCCCCCTTCCCCCATGCATGTCCATCACCTCCTCCCCCCCCCTTTCTGTCCATCTTCTCCTCCTCTCCTCTCTCCATCCCCTTCTCTCTCCCAACCCATCACCTCTTCCCCTCTTTCTCTGTCCATCTTTTCCTCCCCCCTCTTTATATTCATATCCTCCTTTCCATGTTTTTTGCCATTTCCTCCCACCCCATTTTCCATCTCCTCTTCCCCCTCTCTCTGACTTGTTTATAGTTATTGCAAATTCCGATTCTGTAATAGTATTCTACTCATAAACCATACCTGTTTGCTAACAATGTTTCACTATTTTGTGTGTGTGTGTGTGTGTGTGTGTGTGAGTGTGTGTGTGTGTGTGTGTGTGTGTGTGTGTGCGCGTGTGTGTGTTTTACACTATTCCACTGTTGAACCAGAGCTGAGGATGACGCAGATCTACCCTGCAATACCATTCAGATGAGATGTTGATTTCTCGTAGGGTGGTCTGGGTAGTGCAACCTGACCCACCTCATTGTGTTCTACGGCCTTCCATGAACCATTTGCACACACCTGTTGCATTGCCAAAACACTTTGTCCTACAGCAGCAGCAATTTCCTGGATGGATGCTTTACATTTCTCATGCCAATAATGTGCCCTCTTTCAAACTCACTGAATTGATGGTACGGTTTGCACATCCATCTGCGAGGCATCCTGCATGTCTGCTCAGGTCACATTGATCCTTTACCTTTGGTTTATAGTGACAAAGAGAGCTGCAGGCACTTTTTACTGGTAGGTAGTGTTGCGCTGTGATGTCGATGTTGACCTTGGACCTGAGGTCCGACGTGGTTCACATGCTAATCATTTCTGCAGAACATACTAATGTACATGAGTTTAAATATTGGTTTGTTCAAGACCATTCATCTCCAGAATTTCTTGAGCAATATATATACATAATTAGAGAGAAAGAGAAAGAGAGAGAGAGAGAGAGAGAGTGTCTATGTGTGTTTAAACATTTATTACAGTAATGCGTAAAAGTTTGAAGTAAATCAGAAAGGTAGTCAAAATTTCAATGAAATTCCTCAAGAACTTCTGGAGATGAATGGTCTTGAACAAACCAATATTTAAATTCATGTTAAGAAAAAACTAGGGATAGGATGTTCATATTCACAGGACATGTACATTAGTATGTTCTGCAGAAATGATTAGCATCTGAACCATGTCTGGGTGCAGGACCAAGGACAACATCGACATCACAGTGCAACACCACCTACCAGTAAAAAGTGCCTGCAGCTCTCTTTGTCACTATAAACCGAAGGTAATGGATAAATGTGACCTGAGCAGACGTGCAGGATGCCTCGCAGATGGATGTGCAAACCGAACCATCAATTCAGTGAGTTTGTAAGAGGTCGGATTATTGGCATGAGAAATGTAATGCGTCCATCCAGGAAATTGCTGCTGCTGCTGCTGCAGGACTAGTGTTTTGGCACTGCAACAGGTGTGTGCAAAATGGTTCAAGGAAGGCCGTAGAACACAATGAGATGGGTCGGATTGCACTACCCAGACCACACTATGAGAAATCAACACCTCATCTGAATGGTATTGCAGGGCAGATCTGCATCCTCCTCAGCTCTGGCTCAACTGTGGAGCAGTGTAACACATTGTATACAACGGGGGTGACAGTCTGTCACCGTTTATTATGGCACGGATTGTGTGTGGGTCATCCACTTCTCCATCTACCTTTGATGAATGAGTAGAAACAAGCTAGGTGGCAATAGTGTATGGAACAACATCACTGGAGACAGGAAAGGCATCAGATAATGCTTTTGGATGAATCTAGGTTCTCTTTATTTGAGAACGGAGGCTGCATTTTGGTGTCAACTCAAGGCCTTATGGTGTGGGGTGCTATTGGTACAACCACAAATCACACCCTGCACGTGTCCAGGGCACTGTGACCAGTGTGACCTATGTGAATGACATACTGCGACCCATAGTCATACCCTTTCTCCACAACACCCCGACGGGCATTTTTCAGCAATACAATGCATGACCACATGTTGCTGTCTGAACACTTGCTTTCTTCATGTCACAAGACGTCAGACATTTACCCTGGCCCACCAGATCACCAGACGTGTAGCCAATTGAAAACGTGTCAGTGTGCGAAACAGTGGAAACAATGTGTGTGGTGCTATGACCCAATGGAAACAATGTGTGCGGTGCTATGACCCAATACCAACAACCACAGATGGACTTTGGAGACAGGCGAATGCAGTGAGGATGGCTCTACCACAGACCCCATTTGTGCTTATACGTGTCGATGCTATCACGCATGGAACAATTCAACAGGGCCCATGGCAGACCCTGCACTTACTAGGCAACAGGACACAGGCTGAACCGAGGTGACTGAAATGCTAATCATTTCTGCAGAATATATTAATGTATAGGTCCTGTGAATATGAAGGTTCTATCTCTAGTCATTGAAGGTGTTCTATTTATCTTTTTTTCTTTCTGAACATAAGTGTACATTTTTATAATGCTTCCCCTTTTATTGAATATATATTACTTATATACCAGAATGTGTATAAAAACACAAGAGTATTTGAATGCAATGTTATGTCAAAATTTCAAAGGAATGCCTGAAGAACTTTTGGAGATTTCAGATTTTGATGAAATGAACATCTATGTCTGTACTTATATAGACACTATAAATGTTACTAATTGCAAATCTCTGAAAGCTTTGGACCGAATGGTTTGAAATTTTGACAAAACATTGCATTTGAATATTTGTCTGTTTTTATATACCTATTTTTAAAAATATGCAATGCATAATTTTTCATTAATTTATTAATAGGGAAATACTGTTACGAAAAAAATCTCAAAAGGTTACAAACGCACCCCCCCCCCCCCCCCCCCCCCCCCCCCGTCACAGAAATAAGAACTTTTGGAGGTAACAAACAAACATTTACATATTTATTTATATACATAGTCTCACAGATAATCTCGAAATGGTGTAATGGATTTGTCTGATAATTTGGTTATATTAAGGCTTGAGGTCCTGCTACATTACACTGATATATGTTTCACCTGTTTTTTGTGTTGTTAAGCAAATGGAGACTGGACCTTAAGTTACGTTTCAGTGCTGAAATACTGGCATGCAGTTCTCATTAAGCAAGGGTTTCTTGATGTACTAAGAAGCTGTCTCCCGTATATCATACAAGAAATTACAGAACCAATAATGGAGCAACTCAAAGGTAAACCAACACCTTGAATAAATTAGACTTACTTATTAATAATCCTATGGACATTTTGTGGTGCCAATGTTCTGCTGACTGGTGAAGAGACCCTGGAAGAAACTGGAGACAAAAAAGTGAATTTTGTATAATATCTGCAATTGAAACTAACTAGTCACAGAATTTAAGCATTCAAAACACAACACATACTCTCATATGGAAGAATAGT
Organism: Schistocerca piceifrons; assembly: GCF_021461385.2. NCBI lineage: Eukaryota > Metazoa > Arthropoda > Insecta > Orthoptera > Acrididae > Schistocerca > Schistocerca piceifrons. The sequence continues at coordinate 617,031,744 of NC_060141.1, forward strand.
AACACAGAGGAACACACATTACTGAAATTAATTGTATACTTGAGGTGGATTCAAATCAACCCTAAAATAATGAGGGTTCAGAACTGTAATTGATACGTGACAAATTAATATGGTCCGTGTTTTCACCATATGCAATCAGACCCTGGGTTTGTTTCTGGGAATCTCTTACAACGCAATTAGTATATGAGTTTACAAGATAACTGTAGAGGTTCCTCATGAGTGGTGCAAATAGAGAGCAATCAATAATATCCAAAACATGTTCAATGAACATCATACAGGGTGTGTAAATAAAGTTTCCAGACTGATTTTTTCCTGATTAGCGGTGCATGTGCAGACCGGTCTCATCACCAGCGCCTGGAGCGAAAACATCATGAGTGCAGGGAGCATCTGTTTCGAAATGTCGCCGAGAAATCGGAGCATCGAAAATGCAACGCCTCTTGGAGCAGCAATGTTCGATCAAATTTTGTGTAAAACTGAACAAGACTGGTACAGAAATGTTCAAAATGATTCAAGAAGCTTATAAAGAATACACCATGTCTTGTGCCATGATTTTCATGCGACACAAGTCGTTCAAAGATGGCTACGAAGACTTGGAGGACGATGAGCACTCTGCAAGTCCTTCAATGAGCAGAACTGACGAAAATTTGCACAAAGTGCATCAAATTTTAAACAGTGACCAATGTCTCAGCATCAGATGAAGTGGGTTTGAATCACTAACTGTGTTTCAGCTAGTGACAGAAGCTCTAATGATGAGAAAATTGTGTGTGAAACTTGTCCCTGAAGTGCTCTCAAATGAACAGAAAGAATGGTGCCTCACTGTTTCGTTGGAAAAGCTTGAAAGTTTACAAACTGAACCTTTTGGACAAAGTGGTCACTGGGGATGAGACATGGGTCTTCGAATATGGTCCAGAGTCGAAGAGACAAAGCTTGGAGTGACATACCTCCGCATCACTTAAGTCAAAGAACGTCCGCATGAGCAAGACATGTGTGAAAAGCATGCTCATTGATCCACAAAGAGTTTGTGCCTGCCAGATAGACTGTCAATGGTCAGTATTTCACTGGAGTGGTTCGCCGTTTGAGGGATCGAGTCCACCGAGTCTACCCAGAAAAGAAAGACGACTGGGTGCTCCACCTTGACAGTGTGACCGTTCACTACTGCTTTGCTGTCACTGAAGTTTTGACCTGGTTCAACATGGCAACACTGCTATATACACCCTGTAGCCCCGACCTTGCCCCCGGTGACTTCCTTTTGCTCCCCCGGATGAAGAAAGACCTGAAAGGGAAGCGGTTTGTCAGAGTTGCAGTGGTCCGAAAGGCTTCGACAAGAGTTTTGAACAGCATTCCGGTTAAAGATATCCAGGGAGCTTACCAGCAGTGGAAATCTCGTTGGCAGTGGTGTGTGGATTCTCTAGGCACCTATTTTGAAGAATTTTAGTCTGATGTGTGAAAGCATTTAATAAGTTTTGTGTTCTGAGACCAGTCTTGAAACTTTACTTACACACTCTGTATAAGATAAATGTGCAGGCCAAGCAAGTCAGAATGCCTGACATTCTTCAAAGAAAGTTTGCAAATTCTCCACTACACTGCAAAAGGCTTTTTCTGCCAGAATATGACTTGTGGAATAGCCTGAAGGACGTGAAATACCTTAAGACTCGCAAACGGCACTGCTGTAGCAGTTGCTGCTGATACTGTTATCAATGTCTAGAGGTCACTATAAGGTATTCTGTCTAATGATATCTTTAATCATCACATCTTGCTTTCATCTATTGTGACAATCAACAATTCAACCTTCCTGAGCCATATTTGCTTCCACGCCCACACCCACACACACGCACGCGCACACACACACACACACACACACACACACACACACACACACACACACACACTAGGAGTTTGGATTCATTTGGCCTGTTCTTCATGGATGTTGCATATTACAATAATAGGATTTGTGATCACATGCTCATTGCTACACACGGAAATTCAATCCCATGGCGTAGAAAGGTACAAAGTAAAAGGATAGTAAGGAAGCTTGAGTATGCTAACGTTACCAATGGAACTTATTTATGTACACATTATTGTGACAACATAAACAATGCAAAAAGACCACAAATTCATAATTCCCATGTTATAATCATTAATGTTTTCTTTATTAAAGATTTATGATTATTCTATTTGGATATAATGATCAAATGATATGATTGTAGATAACTTTCATGATCCTAAGAACTGGAGCATCCACGACTTAATGGATACCACAAATGAACAGTGTATGCTGATAGGGGAAGTTACATTTGATTCTATTTCCAGGCTTGATGCTGGTTTTTGGACAGTCATTTTTCCGCCACATTAAAGCGCATACCTTATATTGGCACCAGCAGCTCACAATTCTACATAACAGAAATGATCAATTGAAGCAAAAAAGTCTAGTAAACATTGGTTCTAAAACACTTACCTTAAGATCTGTGAGAACTTCTTCATCTTTGATATTGTGAAACAAACCTCTTCTACTGCATGCTCTTTGCTATCCGTGTTTTGAGAAGCGGTAGTATGGACACATACAAAAAACATGTCCAGTAAACATACATGTCTTACCAGCTATGAGCATTTGTTCAGTAGAAGAGATGAGTTTCACAGTAGCGAAGATGAACAAGTGCTCATAGCTCTTTAGAGCCCATGTTCACCGAACATTTTTTTCTTGTATTAGTCCACACTACCGCCTCTCCAAACACGGAAAGCAAAGAGCTTGTAGTAGAAGAGATTTGTTTCACAGTATAGATGATGAAGACATGATCATAGCTCTGAAGGTATGCATTTTACAGCCCTTGGTTCTTAGACTTTTTTGCTTTGAATAATCATCCCTGTCATATCTCTGAAAATTGACCATTCCTCCTGGTACACCCTGTGGAGTAACTTTTGTGAGGAACATTTCACAGTGGCTCAAATTATTTGTGACATCCAAAACACACCAGACCACAATGTTAGATGTTCATCAGAAATGATATTCTGCACGGGCATGTTTGCCAATCACATGTCACTGAATTAAAGTCTCTAATGTAGTCTTCACCAATGACAGCTCATAGCCATGTGCATTTTCAAGAATAATAGACCAGAGTTTTATCTCTTTGTGTTGTAAATTTTATAATTTAGCAGACAGTTTATGTTTAACACAATTGTGTTGGCTCTGTGAACTACATACCTCCTTATGACTCATATACTGGTAAAGCAGAAAAAAATCTTTTCCATCACAATCAATAAATTTCACAAAAGGTGGACAAACATACAAAAAACTAAATGACACTGACATTAAAATAATCTTATAAAAAGGTTATTTCATTCCATGCAGTTCTGTGCTAGACAGTACAAATTTCTGACAATAACAGTAAAATGTGGGGGAATGGCATTATGTACACCAAATGTTCGCAGTTTTTTGGGCATTCATATTGGAAAGAACTTACAATGAAAATAATGAATTGTATATTTTGTATGTAACTGTTGATATGATAAAAATTTCAGAAAATTTGTTTATTCTTTCTATTTCCATTTATTAACATTGGTATGGAATATAAACTATCTCCACCATTCATGATTTATATACGTAACTTGTAGGTGACCCTGGTGAGTGCATATGGAGTTTTAAAATCTTATTTGTTTTTTGAAGATGTGTGTGCGTGTGTGTGTGTGTGTGTGAGAGAGAGAGAGAGAGAGAGAGAGAGAGAGAGAGAGAGAGAGAGAGAGAGAGACTGGGGGGAGGGGGGGGGGGGGGGACATCAAACTCAGATCCAACATTCAGTGAAACCCCACTTTTACACTTTTCAAGGATCTTCAAAAAAAAAAAAAAAAAAAAATGGTGTAAAATGCAGGAAAATGTAACATGTGGGAAATAACATTTTAAGCTGTAGAAATTCCTTATAGGATACACCCTTGCACTTTATGTGTGATACATGTATATAACAGGCATTAAAAGACTTGTTAGGGAACTTCTTTATTATCTAATAAAGGTTTATTATCAAATAAAAACTGCTGATGTAACTGGAACTCATAACTGTCTGGGAAGTAGAAACATTTTGACTCAATTTTATGTCATGATTGATGTTTTTGAAAGCCTGCAGCTGTCATCAATTATTTAAATAATGAAGTACTGCACTAGTGCAGTATCATCTTTAGCATGATGCACTTCGAGAATTTTTTCTCACTGAGAAGTGCAAATATGTAAATAAGTATTTTGTGTGGTGTTTGTGTATGTGTTATTTTGTGTCTCTTGCAATGTAGTCATCTTTTTGAGGTTATCAGTGACTGTGCCTCATCAGTTATGCAGAAAACCACACACACACACACACACACACACACACACACACACACACACACACGCACGAACTATCACTAACATTTTTTTGTTTGCGTGTATCATCACAAAAAATTTGTATTTAAATACTGCACTTGACAACGAGTATAAATTCTTGAAACATGTTTTACTCAGCATGAAGAAAATACGTAATTGGCGCTGTGTTTAAACTAAAAACATTTGAGCAACGCAAAATGAATGACGGTGTCAACTAGCACTCCAAGTGGCCATACGCCGAAACATACCAAGTATGGTTCGACAAAGGTGTCATGATGATCACAACAGTCACAAAACTGCATTTGTGCAGTAGAGACGATTTGGAAATGGTTGTGATTGGTCATGAAATCTTTATTCAAACGAACCTAGTTACTCCCATCAGCCACCATGCCAAGTAGAGCTTGGAAGTGGTGGGAGATATGGCACGAATTGTTCCAACTTTTACACATTTACCAGTTCAAATCAGCTGAGTAGAGTGCCCTAGTGTTAAGAAACTTAACAACGTAATATTTGTAAACACTACTGGATGACTAACATCATGCCAGCGTCATTTTTTCTACACAAACATTATTTTTCCAATGCGTAAATTGCGGGAAAGTAAAATATGTTGATGCAAAATCAGGTGTAAATTAACATGGTGGGGCATAGGAAATTTGACAGGACCAATAAAAAATGTCGTAAACGGCAGAAAAACGTTAATTACATGAACATAAAAGTGGGATTATACTGTAGTTTAGTCCTCTTGAATATCACAATGGGGTAGCCACTGAGCTTTAATTCCCCTTCCAATGGCTGTGTCAAACTACATGATTCCACAAGGCATTACAGAGAGATTTGGAATTTAATCTATGCCTTGTGCTTAGGATAGTGATCAAGAATGTCATAGTCCCACCACATCAACCCCTGCCAACCAAATAACAGTGGTGTTAATTTCTTCTCCTCCCACCAGGATTGGACCTGGTTACCTCCAAGTCAAAAACAATTGCATGAGTAAGAATTAGCAGTCTCATCTACAGAGGCGGGTATTTCTCCAATGAATACAGCTGTTGTCAGACAAAAAGAAAAAACAAATACATTTTGGCTGGCAAATTATTCTACTTCATACTCTGAATAGATAATCTCTCTCTCTCTCTCTCTCTCTCTCTCTCTCTCCTCTCTCTCTCTCTCTCTCTGTGTGTGTGTGTGTGTGTGTGTGTGTGTGTGTGTGTGTGTGTAAAAGAGAGAGAGAGAGAGAGAGAGAGAGAACATATGGACATGTTCAGTTAATCTCTTTAAATGTAATTTAAAACATATCATGTAAATGGTCATCACACAGTAATATTTTCACTGAGAAAATGTGCTATTTTTTAACGTAGTTGGCATGTTCCATACTGTACCAGTATATTACAAACATTGAACAACTAACTGACCTTCAATATCTCTTGTCTTCTCCACTCATCCTCTTCATCACTCCAGGAGCCTGCACAGCTATCCGAGGTGGAACTATTATAGTAAGAACGTGAGTTTACATATTTCAACACAAGATTTTTGAGTATGCAGTCAGATGGTTTTTCCAGGAGACTCTGCAATAAAAATTAAAAGCTAGAGACACTAAATGAATTAAATTATACTACATTTAGGGCTGGAACTGAATTGAAGAAACAATATTTGTTGGCTCAACATCGAACTTTATACTCAAATTCTGTATCTATTATTGAGCAGGAATAGTGTTGAATGGTTGAGAGAAGTAGAGGATGTAAGCTTCTCCTGTTTTGGCAATGCTGACACAGTGTCTTTCTTTCTTTTATAGTGAATCACCAAGCAACTGAATCACATTCATACTCCTAGCTTTTAGTTCATATTCATTGCACTTTCACACCAGTAAGAAATATAAACTTTATTCGTCTCAAATACCACAAACTACTACTGAACTATAAATACAATGGTATTACCTACATCATTAAATTTAAGCAACAAAATACATGAAATACTCCAAGTGCCTCCCTATGCCACGTCCACTCAAGAAGTGAAGTTGCAATTCTTAGCAGATATCTGGACTCATTGTTAAGAAAAACCATTGTATAGTAACTATTGGTTTCAACTATTTTAAATTTAATTTATAATAATCATCATATTATTTTAGATGTGAGAATGACTATGGTATCCTCATATGTTGTAGGCCTGTACAGAATATAAATACATGAGGGTTTCATTCACTAAAATCTTATCATCATCATCATGGTTATTATTATTTTTTGCAAAAGAGGTGATATATACAAGGAGGCACCGAAAAAAACTGGAATAACATTGCCATGGGCAGAGCTGGTGTAGTACGCACTTCTGCCACTAGACATGTATAGCGTAAGTCATTGCCAGTTCAGTGCCACCTGTGTTGTCGACCTGGCTTTTCTGTTCATATGCAGTGGTTGTTTTTGCTGGTGTATTGTTTTTGTTTCATTTTTTATGATGGCAAGTTTAAGTGAACAACATGCAGCTGTGAAATCTTGTTTTCTACTTAGTAAAAATGCTGCTGAAACTGTTTTAATGTTGGAAACAGCTTACCAAGATGACTCTGTGGGAAAAACACAAGTGTACAAATGGTTTTCTTGAGTTAAAAATGGCAATGTGTTGATTGATGACAAACCTCGTTCTGAACGTCCATCAACTGCCCGAATCAAATCCCCCAGGTCAGACCGTCAATCAAACCTTTTATTTGGAAGTTTTAAGAAAATTGCATGACAGTGTTAATCAAAAATGACCCGATTTGTGGCAGACTGAAGACGGGTTCTTCCTACACAATGCATCTGCACAGATCGCTGTCTCTGCTACACAGCTTTTGGCTAAAAATGATATGGTTCTGCTGCCCCACACACATTACTTGCCTGACTTAGCTCCATGTGACTTTTTCTTATTTCCATGCATGAAATGAGACATGACAGGACATCGATTTGATAATACTGAGGAAGTCAATATGAAAACAAAGGAGGAGCTGTCAGCCATTTCTAAAGATGACTACAAAAAATGTTTCCAACACTGGAAGCACTGGCGGGACAAATGTATTAATTGTAATGGACAGTATTTTGAAGCAGAAAAGGCTATTTTGTAAAAAATTTGAAAATATATAGCATTTAAAAAACAACTTTTTTTTGGGGTACCCCCTTAACATCATAAGTGATGCTGTAAATGTACACTGTGGAGGAATACAATGATTTATAATGATTATTCAAAGAAAGTTTCTTTTGCCAGTCAAAATAAAATTTAAAACGTGTATTCTCAGCTATTGCACGCACACACACACACACACACACACACCCCTCACTTAAAAATAGAAAACAATTGCTAGCATCATAACAAACATCCTTGTCTACAATAAACAGGTATTGGTTTTTACAACATAAAAATATCTATTGTCCTTGACAGTTATCAGTGTAATTATGTAAATTATAAGCAAGCAAAAGTAGATAAACAGTAGATGTATCTGGATAGCAAATTTATTATTAGAGGTTGGTTGGTTGGTTTTGGGGAAGGAGACCAGACAGCGAGGTCATCGGTCTCATCGGATTAGGGAAGGACAGGGAAGGAAGCCGGCCGTGCCCTTTGAAAGGAACCATCCCGGCATTTGCCTGGAGTGATTTAGGGAAATCACGGAAAACCTAAATCAGGATGGCCGGACGCGGGATTGAGCCGTCGTCCTCCTGAATGCGAGTCCAGTGTCTAACCACTGCGCCACCTCGTTCGGTTATTATTAGAGTGCACGACAATGTGGCTGCTAGTACATGCACTCTTATTTCTATGAGAATAGTGTGTTTAAAATAAACAATATTTTTTTAGAAAACTTAGTAGATGGACAACATACGACCACAAGCAGTTCCCCATCATAGTTTATTAAAATACCCGAGCCTTCCTTAAAATTTAAAAGAAATATGATTAAATATGTAGCCAAAATTGAAAAAATATGATCCAGAGTAGTGTGGCTGATTGATCACATACTGAAAAAGGTTGAACTAACCATTTTTAACTCTCATTAAAATATCCTAGCTAGTAACTTAAACAATTGTCTGGACAACACACAAAAAAATTGAAATTATCAATCATTTTGATTGTGTCTGTAGCACTGACATCTGATTGCAATCAACCACATGTGATTCTTGGCTTAAGAACGAGATTTGCATTGGATTCTTTTATAGGTAATTGACAGTGTTGATTGATGGACCTGACAAAGGTCACTGGACTTGTTAGCAAAAGCTGTATTTTATGTTAGAGTAGTACTTGTGCACTCTCTGGTCTGCATCATGAAATCTATGGGACAGAATACAAATCAACTTTGAAGGGTCATTTCTAAAACTGAAGTAAAAGGTGGCTTTCAACACTTCACTGAACGATCCTTGTTATGTAAATACACTGTCTATTATCACCACACAGCTGACACCACCATTAACATCATAACAAAGATCCTGGCCTTCAAGAGAACAGGAATTGTGATTGGCAGTGGCCCATAATTTGTCTCTCAGTTGTTTCAGCATGTCTTTCAGTGAAATGGCAGCCAGCACCACCTGTCCGTTTGAGGCTGAATATATTGTCCGTGCCTTCAAGCATCATAAGGGGTAGGAAAAATCAATGGGGCAGACCTTGTGTCTTTCCTAAGCACTTACTGGACCACAACTGTAAATAGCCACAGCTGAACCAAGTTATGTCACGAGCCTTAACCCCCCCCCCCCCCCCCCCCACCTTTTTAAGTTGCTGCAGCCAATTCTTGGACTCAGAATATAACAGTCACCAGCGAATCATATCAATGGTCTACCTATGCGGGATGCACTATTGGGCAGAATCTGAGTTTCATGCTGGTCACAGCAGTTTCTAAAAGAAGAACCCATATATTTGCTGTAGCAGCCAATCTACAACAATTGCTGTGATATGAGAACAAGTGACACTCCAGATTTTCCTATCAACCGCTATGCCAAGCCTCAATCAGTTAAGTGAAAGCTGTTCTTGGATAATGGTTTCTTTTGTTTGCTATTATATTTGTTTTGGCATCTGCCTCTAAATCTTGACAGCACTGATGGGTAGTCTTACTCCCAAGGTACATGTATCACGGTAATGAAATTCTTAACCATGTGCCTATGTGACATATGGCCTATCAAACTACTACTCTCAGTACTGCACATAACTAAGTCAATAACACGCAAACAAGTATGAGAAAGGTCTCTTCTAATCAGAATATATTTACTAGGCACTGTCTTTATTATACTGTAAGTTTATAGATAAGCCACTATGATGTCTAAAGTTCACTCACAGGACTTCAACTTTTACACACATATACCCACTAATAAATATGTCTTTAGGAAGCAAATATTGAGTGTTCAAAAAAATTTTAAGCTTGCAGCCAGTTGTCGTCAACTACACTTCAAGATATTTCAACCAGGAACCTGCCAGTTATGCTCAGCTGAGCCATCAAAGATTTGTGAAGATGTCGTTTGTTCTGCAATATACAGCACACTGTGAGTATTTCGCACATGTCAAGATCACACTACCCAGTGGCAGCACACTCACTGATGGGACTGCTGAACTCAGCTGTCACCAGCATTGCTGCTCACTGCAGCCATCGATGCACTCTGTCGTCTTTGATTACGGCAAATCATGGAGATGGTAGACAACTAGTAATCGCTCTCATGGCTCATCAGATTTTCTGCCATACGTATTTAAACGGCTTCTTTAATAATGGAGTCCCAAAAAGACGTTGCTGTGGCCAATATTATTGTTTTATCATTCTTCATTAGATGTCTTGATGAAAGCAATCAGTTTTTGAAATTATAATATAACTGGCTTGGGGGCGGGGGGGAAAGGGGGGGGGGGGGGGGGGGGGGAAACACTACTCACCAAGCAGTGGCAGGAGAAAAAACATATTAAAGTTAGTTGAAGAAATGTGCAAGCTTTCAGAGCCAATGGCTCCCTCTTCTGGCAGAAGGGTTGATGGGGAAGAAAGAGGGATGAAGGAAAAGGATTGGTGAGGTTTAGGAAATGGGGAGAGTTACCAAGAACCCTGCGTCGGCAGAGGCTTACCGGACGTATTAGAAGGAAAGACCGAATGTTGGGGATTGCATAAGATGAAATATGAAAACCTGAGAGCTTAAAGGTGGAAGATAGGGTAATATGCAAGACAGAGATTACAGACAAAACACCAAGCAAGGATATGAAACTTCGTGGCAGATTAAAACTGTGTGCCGGACCAAGACTCGAACTCGGGACCTTTGCCTTTCGCGGGCAAGTGCTCTACCTACTGAGCTACCCAAGCACGACTCAAGCCCCATCCTCACAGATTTACTTCTGCCAGTACCTCGTCTCCTACCTTCCAAACCTCCACCAAGCAAGAGTTAACAAGAATGGAAAGTTAAGTGCACTGCACGCAGTAGATATGTGTGCGGGGATTGGGGAAAAGAAGACAGATCAGAAAATAAAAGACACAGAAAACTGAAAGGGAGTGAAGAAAGGAATAGTTACTAAAAAGAAATAATGCTAAGATCAAAGAAATTAACATACATTAAGACCAGGTGGGTGGTGAAAAACCGAGGACATGTTGTAATGCCATTTCCCATCTGTGTAAATCTGAGAAAATAGTGCCCAGGGGGGGGATCCGGATGCAACATTCGGTGAAGCTGGCACCAAGGTCAAGACTGTCATGTTGCAGAACATGCTTTGCAACAGGATATTATGTGGTACCAGTATACACCCTGTTTCTATGCCCATTCATCCTAGCTGATAACTTGGTTAGTCATATCAGTGTAGAAGGCTGAACAGTGTTTTCGTAACAGCTGGTACATGACATGTATTGTTCCACAGGAGGTTCTCCCTTTGATAGCATATGTTTTGCCAGTTACATGGCTATTATAGATGGTGGTTGTGGTGGTGGTGGTGATGGTAGTGGTGACGGGAGAGGGCATAGGACATTTCTTGCCTAAGAGATGGTCACAGGGATATGAGCCATAGGCTAGGGAAATGGGTGCAGAAGGAAAACAGGGTCTGACCAGGATATTGTGGAGATGAGGAGGAGGAGGAGGGAGAGGGGTGGGGGGACAAAAAGTTATTCTAGGCGTGGTGAGAAAAGTGTCAGACAAAATGAACCTCATTTCGGGGCATGGTTTTAGCAAGTCATAGCCCTATCAAAGTAGCTGATTAACACATTCAAGACCAGTATAGTATTGAGTGACATGAGGCTTTTTGGAAGGATCAGCTGTACCAGGACTGGATGTGATGTCCTGGGAAATCTGCTTTTGAATTGGAAGGTGGAGTAATTACATCCAGCAAAGGCTGAAGTGAGAATGGTTGTGTTGCATTAAAGAATCTGCATCTGAACCCAGCCACTGCATGTCTATTGGAGATACAATGTTCGACAACAGCAGAGTAGCTCGGTTACAAAAGGCAAGTGTAGTATTGATATTTGATGTAGTGTTCTTCCACAGTGCGCATGATCCAGCTTATATAATCCATACCATATTGACAAGGTGTTCTGTAAATTCCATTCTTCGCAACAGAAAATACTCATTCACTAAATAAAGCAGGTCGGCTATCTTAGATGGTGGGCAGAAAACCACTTTCACCTGAAAATTACAGAGGATTCTTGCTATTTGAAATGAAATATTTCCAACAAATGTAAGAAATGCTAGAGATGTTGCCAACATGCTCTCCTCTTGATTACTTCCTGGCCCTTGGTTGTAACTGACAGTGAGTGCCCTGTTAATCTGCCAAGCAGAATATCCATTTTCCTCGAACACTGTCTTTAGGCTTGCAAGCTCTGTAGGCAAACTATCTGCATCTGGAACTGTGAGAACTCTTGCGTACTGGCGTTTTAAGCACTCTCATAGTTTGTGCTGGGTTATGAAAACTTGACAATTGTCAATATAAACCAGTATGAGAGAGCATATGATAAACTGAAAGTCCCAAAGAGCCAGCATTGTTCTGTCTAACCAAAACATCCAGGAAAGACAGACAATAATCTTTCTTTAATTCCAGAGTGAACCAGATGTTCTATAAATGGAGCTTGTAGTGAAACAAGCGCTGTAACGTTTGTGAGATACAGAGGCGAGCAGGTGTGCTGGGACTTACCCCGTGGGACTTACCCCGGTTCACTGTTAGTAGCGCCACGTCAACATAACGCATTTGTGTGTAGCGCACAAGTATTGCACCATAATTAAGAATAAAATTAAAAGTTAAAATGGTTTTTTCAAACTTTGTCAGCATATATTTTAATGTAATAATGTTTTAAATGTCAAGTCTTAGAGTGGTTAGATCATTAGTTTTCCTAAATACATCGTTTTAAGAGAAAAATAAGTGGTGCTAAGTAATAAAGCTAGAAATTGGTCATAATGTGCAGAAGTATGTCAAAATTAACTGGTGCAAGTCTCAACATGATAAAATAAAAATTGTAATCAGAATCTACGCTTTTAAGAAGAACTGAAGGTGCTAGATATTAGACTTAGAATGTAAAAATTTGTGTGATGTTTCAGTTCAACCTAAAAATGATAACTATGTGACCACATCAAGTTACCTCTAATAGTTTTTGAGTAATTTAATGAATACTAAAATTGGAACTAAAACATCCTTAATTGTAGAAGATTAAGTAACTGTAATTTTAATGCTAGAAATTTTTGGTTACAGCACATGATAAAAACTATTAAATAATAGAGCTATAACAAGTTTTGGGACTGTAATGTTAATAACAACCAATACAAGGTCTCTTTAAGTTATAGCTTCAGATGCCAGATTGCGCGCTGCCTTGGATGATGTCAGAGACGGGCTTTTGCAAAAAGCAAGCTTTCAGTAATAACAGATGTGAACTTGCCAGGACTGTACACTGTCCTGGATCGCTTAGATTTTTGCTAAGTAACTGTTAGTGTGCCGTCCGTAATATTTACAAATCTGCTTGGCAAATGGTGACAATTATCTTCCATTTTGGTTGCAAGCATTTATTTTGAGTATCAAAGTCAGGGCGAAAGACAATTTGGTAGGAAACTTGTGACAACGTTCCCTGCTTTATTTCTTCATTGATTGTCCTCGGTGTTGATGTATTGGCTGAAAAAATAGGGGGTGGAAGTGCAGTACTGCCTACTGTAAATTACGTAGCTGACAGATACATATTTGTGTTTCACTGTTGTTTACTTTTACTTTTCACAACCCCTCCCCCCATATACACATTTAATAAGGCCAGTGCACTATTGTTTAACTTTTGATAAGCTTCATTAATATGTTGCAGATGAACATCGACTTACTGCTACAATAGTTTCCTGTTGAACATCTACGAGCAGTAAAAGCCTAAGCACATAGTTCACATTTCTTGAAGAATAAAAAGGTATGTATGGAGCACACACTGTCATTGTTTTAACACATGGTCTAACTGTGTAACAATTATTTCACAGTTATGCTGAAGCATTGTTGTTGTTCTAATTGACACAGATTTCTCGTCTCTAAATCGGCTGTGGACTGACTGTCTCAGGACCAAAAATTGGGCCCTTATATGTTCTCACAATAATAGGTACTGAAACAACACATTGTTCGAAGTTAAATTTACAGAAATAACAATTAAAACTTAACTCATTCGATTAACTGAACACATTGAAAAATTGGTTCTTTTTAACAGTTTCTTCTACCACAAGAGTTAGGCCGAATTATTTGTTTAAATGATGAAATTAACAGATGTTGTTACACACCAATATGTTGACAAAACTGTTAATTACTTTGGAATTAATTAAGGGCTGACTTTGCTAACATGTTTTTGAATAGAGCCAAATAGATACTTTAAGATCACTAGTATGTTGTCTTCCAAATGTTTACAATTATTACAGAATTTATATTTGTTTATAAGTCAACAATAGAATTTAAGTTACAAAACAATTACTGATTTCGCCCTATAATGGAAAGTATTAACTATGAAAATAAATTAGAAAATCAATTACATACATAAAACTACGCACAAAATTAGAACTCGTGTTATATTCTTTAAAACTGAGAAACTGAGGGCTGACCTTTCTCTTTTATGAAAATGCAGATTGTACTCAAGTATGTTTATGGCAATTAGTTAAAAAACAAAAAAATGTGAATTAAAGAGGCAGATATGGCAAAACAAAAGGGGAAGTAAAATTATCCTGGCTTGCTTCGTCACAAACTTACCATAGAGATTGCCTCTGAACTGCTCATAGTGCTGTTTAAGATAGAGAGATTTGCTGTCAGTATGAACATAATGAATACTTCCTGTTGTGCATGAGAAACTGTACTGAGTATATGTATCAATTAGAACTCTAAAATTTCATTTATAATCATAGTCCTGATCCCGCTAAGCAAACAGAGAATAGAAGAATTTCTTTCAGTGGGCTGGACAAGAATGTGGACTTGTAGATTGGGAACTATGTTCAGTATGTTCTCCATCACTTTCTGGCTGACCACAAAAATAGTTGCCAGGCTCTCGTAAAATACCGGTGAACCACCAAAGTTATTTCTACTCGCTGCCCCACAAGCTGAGCTGCTCTCCTTTAATTTATTTTCTCCAGGAAGTCATACTATGAAAGTATCATACGTATACCTCCAAAGTACAGTTTTTTAATAATCACTGATTCAAGTGCTGTCTCCTCTAAGTTCTCCATAAAAAGATTGGCTAACAGGTGAAACAGAGGGCTACTCATGGTGATGCTGTCAGTTTCTTCAAAATATTCATGGTTGAACATAAAACAGGACAAGGAAAGAGCGTACTGAAGCAAAACAGTGATATCTGCCTGAGACTTATTGCCGACTAGTGCTGAAGAATTTGCACGAAGACCTTCATAAAAAGAGATACTACATTAAAGCTAACTAAATGGTTAAAAATATTTAGATGGAGGGCATGCCATCCACTGATATATGATGTGAGCATTTGGCCGACAATGGTCTCAACAAGGAAGCAAGATTTTTGACTAAGTCGTCAGGAAGCTCATACAGTCTTGGTAGTACACAATCATAACGTTTTAACCTCTTGATCTCTTGACGAAATGAGGAAGAATTCATCACTGCAGAAGTCTATCATTTGCAAATGTCCTGTTGGATTGTAATCAAACTTCATATAGGTATAATCGCTTGGTATACAATACATCTCATCAGCATACGAACTATGAGTTAACAGAAATCTTTCATTACCTTTATAGCCTTTCAGTGCCACTATGTCATAATCACGCATCAGATATGCAGCCGTATTGTTATGTTATAGCTTGCTTAATGATAAGATGTAAAGTCTACTACCAAGGAGACCACAAGGCAACTGGATTTTTGTAATTTAAATACTTCTGGTACATGAAGTACGGGATTCAAATGCCTATCTGTCAAGGCAGTTGAGTGCAACTCAAATATTCTCAAGAAAGATTTTGAGGTTTCTCGAGCAAGTTTAATTCACTGAAGTTCATACGATTCTTCGACGGGCTGCATGGCTCAATTGGTAGTGCATGAAATTGGTAATCACTGGATTGCTGTGTTTCACCCTCATTTTGTCCCCCCCTCCCTCCCCCCCCCCCCCCCCCAAATAGCATTGCTAATTACATATTGCACAGCTACTCTCATCAGTGATGATGGTTTAACTCTTCATAAAGTGAACAAGCGAAGGCAACTAATAGTAAAATATATATTTGATAAATGTTATGTTCAAATGACATCGGCATTCAAACTGAGTGAAGGGGAATAAATAAATAAATAAAGATTGAAACAAGACTGCAACCATCAACTATTAGTCTCAAGCAGTACCAATTTAGCCATGTGACCTGTCAAAAACTTGGTGTAGCTTTGGTGAATTACAGCTGCTCAGAAAACTTATAAGCCAATTTTCTCGAGAATTTTTGATAGTTGCATCAAACTACTTTGGTGTATTGGTATTTTTCTGAACTTCCGGTACCATAAACATAAAAAAATTACAAAAATCTGATGGCGGTGTGGTCTCCTTGTAAGTGGCTCAGTATTATGTCCTATCAACCAATGTCTCCTTTTTGTCAAGTTGTATCATAAACTTCTTTTCTCCGCAGTTCAATTCAGTAATTTTTCGTCAGTTATACAATCTATTTGTCAAATTGCTGACATTCTACTGTAGCACCATAATTCAAGAGGTCCTATTCTCTTCAAGTTTGTACTGTTTGTCATCCACATTTCACTTCCACCACTGCTACACTCCAAAACAAATCCGTCATGACAGACTTCCTAACACTTAATTTATATTTGCTGTAAACAAGTCCTTTTTCTCCCTGCCCTCCCCCCCCCCCCCCCCTCCTCCCCCGCATTTTGTACACATTGTACTTTGACCACCATGTTTTGATGTAAAGATAGCAGAAATAATCTACTACTTTTAGTGTCTTATTTCTGATATATACTTCAGCAGAGCCTGATTTGATTTGATGAAATTCTGTTACCCTAGTTTTACTCTAGTTCATGATTGTATAGTAACCTTTCTTCACAAAACTATTGTTTCCTTTCAACTGATCTTCCAAGTACATTCCAGATTTAGCTTAGGTTTTTTTCTGCTGCTTGCTCAATATATGGTTTGAATAACCTAGGGATTGGCTACAGCCCTTTGTTGCTTCCTTGTCAACTACTGCTTCCTTTTCATGCCCTTCAACTCTTTATAACGGTAGTCTGGCTTCTGTTACAGTTTTGGATACCCTTTAGCTCCCTTTATTTTATCCCTGTTACCTCAAGAATGTCAAAAGAGTGTATTTCAGGCTGGGGAGTCTCACTTTGAAGTCACTAACAGCAACAATTCTTGGATAGAAGTCCTGTTGTCAGGTATCAGACTGAACTAGTCATATTCCAAATTTTCATAGCACAACGCACTCTTCTGGCACAGGTGCAACAATTTTTTTTTTTTAAATTCATCTCAGAGATCCAAGATTTACGTACATTAAATACAGTAAAAAAATTATCTCCCATCATACGGACTACAGGTGTATCTTTCTCATCCTAGTGCCTGAGTGACAACTACTTTCTACCTTTCACAAAATTATCCGTTTTTCTCTCTTACAATTCCAAAAGCAATTATTAATGTTTTCATTTTTAAATGTGTGTATTGGCAGTACTGAAATGCCACCTCCTGAATGTGTGAACTGGCCAGTGACTCTACCCCAATGTAATTTTGCAGAACAGAAGAAGCTACATCTTGTACTGGACAGATCTGTTCAGGACGTCTCAGGAGGAATGGTCAGTATTCTGGGATATGATAGGAACAATCAAAATTAATTAAAGCAAAAAAGTCAAGTAAACATGGGCTCTAAAACACATGACTATCTTACATACTATGAGCATTTCTTCACCTTCAATACTGTGGAACAAATCTCTTCTACTGCAAGCTCTTCTCTTTCCATATTTTGGGAGGAAGAAGTAAGGACTAAAACAAGGAAAAAATGTCCAGATGGGCTCTAAAGTGCATACCTCAAGAGCTATGAGCACTTGTTCATCTTCGCTACTGTGAAACACATCTCTTCTATTGAACAAGTGCCCGTAGCTCTTAAGGTACGCATTTTACAGCCCATGTTTACTGGACATTTTTTTCTTGTATTGGTCCTTACTATTTCCTCCCAAAAATATGGAAAGCAAAGAGCTTGCAGTAGAAGTGATTTGTTTCACAGTATCCAAAATGAAGAAATCCTCATAGTTCTTAAGGCAAGTATTTCAGAGCACATATTTACTAGACTTTTGTTGCTTTGAATGATTATTCCTATGATATTCCTGAATATTGATCATTCCTTCGAGACAAAATAAAGCTGTGCTCATAGTACTTAAGGTAAGCACTCTAAAGCCTATTTTTATTAGACTTTTTTGCTTCAAATTATTGTTCCTGTCATATTCCTCAATACTGGCCATTCCTCCTGGGACACCTTATATTTTTAGGCAATAATTACTTTGAACTGCATTAAACAAAACATACTTGAATTTACTGCCTTTCACCACAAACAGATATAGACCCTTTATTTAAAGTGATAATACAAAATCATTCCATGGGAGCACCCAATTTCTATCCATTTCCATTGCTCATTATTAAGCCTTGTAATATAATGTAAATTCTTATGATATAGGTTTAATATTATTACTTTTATTCCGCATTTCATACTTCACTATTTCTTTTTATAATTTTTCTTTTAAAATATTAAGAATGTGTTATGATGTGGCTATAACACTGTGTCACTGATACAAAAATTCAATGGAATTAGAACAAAAAAGAATTACAATATACAAATGATCAGAAAGAACATATATAAGCTTAGAGGAGAAACATGTGAAAACACCAGAGATCTATTTCTGACATTATCCATTAACTGGCACTATCATCAAAACATAGACATATTTACCTGGAACAACTGCAATGCTTCAAGACTAATATCATCTGCTTTATGTAAGCAGCACTCTATAACATTTAATACCGGAGGAGTTTCAGATCTTGGCAATTCATTTTCTTCCGTGTTTCCAAGAAACCAAACCAAAAATTCTGAAAAGAAAAAATAAGATTTTTTTTATTTGTTACTCTATCCCATATTATGTTTTTACACTTCACTGAAAGTGGGATAGGTGCAAATGAAGCTCAACAAATATCAGTAACTCAGTGTTGATAAATATTAGGTGTAAATAAGATCATCGCAAATGTGGCAACCCTATGTTACCACTCATACTGTGCTGTCACCTTGGCAGCCACTGACATAGCAGGACATAAGGCACCGGCGCAAGCCATCACGATTCAACTTGCATGCCCCTGTGCAGGGCCAACTGCAAGGCAGTGGCACGATTAAACATTGAAGGTAGCACAGCATCAGAGTTGGTGTGTGCAGACGACACACAATGCCACCTCAAGAGAGTGAAAATGCAATCTACCTTATATAATCCTGGAGCAGAGTGCATTCAGCCATTCTGTTATCATGTTTCATCATATTAACTGGGCTCCACTCTTGGGGTCATTCTGCACTGTACTGAAATCAGCCTGGCATTGTATTCAGACTGTGTATGGCATTGTATTCAGACTGTGTATGGAATTTCTAAACCGTTATCTCATTAAAGTGATTAATGCACTATGCTTGTACTTATTTGTGTTAATAGTTATTGCATAAGTGGTGACAAGTGCAGTAGAACATTCACACATTTTTTGCCTATTCAACAATGTCGACATGTGCGTCCTTGGAGGTAGTGCTTCAAGATTACTGCAGCAACAGCTGGAAAGCCACAGATGTCTGGAATTGCAACAACAAGAGCAAACTACCATGCTGGACAGAGTGTTGACCATCCTATTAGCAAGGCCTCAGCAACTGCCAGCTCACCTGCCTCCTTTCCTCATCTGCAATGAGGCTGCTGAGTATTAGAAGTGTACAAGAAAGATCTGTGATGACACTTCGCAGTCTTCAAGATATCATATGCCTGTTCCATTAAAGCCCTCTTCCCACCATGGATATCACACCGAATTTACCACTTGTTAGGAAAGTTAGTTTCTCTTCAGGATCCTGCATCCCTTACATTTGACTAAATGTGTCACTTTTTGATGTCATAGTACTGCCAGCATACTCATATTTATTTCCACAAGAGCGGAGTTTTATCAGTGCAGGAAGCAAAACCGTCAATATTATCAGGCTTGGGCTGTGGAGTTGAGGGCCTTAGTAAAAAGTGCTGTTTCGTTACTTTTCAGTCTAAGAAGTCTTATCCTGATGCTGTGGTTAGGGATGCTATCATTAGATCAGCTTTCAACAAAGAGGTCCACCAATGGGTGCTGCAATTTGAAGAACTCAGCCTGGAAGAAGTCCTCTCTCTTTCTCAGTTGTTTGAAATTCCTCAGGCGGTGGGCCATCAGCTGGATTTCTGGGTGGATGGACCAATGTCAACTTAGATGATGGTACGCATTCACATTCCATCACAACTTCAGCAGCAGACACTGCAGTGGTACAGCATGCCCAGCTACCAAGCTCCACACCAACATGTCCATGGATTGGTTTCTGCATGCTCCTGCCTTCTTGACCACCTTATTTTGTTCAACATGTTCGATCAGTCTGCCCTACTTGTTGGTCTTTTTGTCACCACTGTAGAAAGAGAGGACGCACTGTGGCAGTATGCCATGACCAGATAGCTAAAGCTGTGTTTGGGTTCAAGGTTGGAGAATCAATTAACATAGTTTCCAACCTTTGCCATATCAGGAATTGTATGAATGTTGTAAGGAATTTTCGGACTTTTTTCACCTGGGTGAGGCAAGGCCACAGATCATTAGGCTCACACTGCTCTTAAGCTGACACCATAAATTTGTTTCTTCAGAGTTAGACCAGTGCCACATCACTTTGTGACCAAGCTAAGGAAGAACTTGACAGGTGTACTGCTTTAGGTGTTGCTGAACATATATTGTCTGGTCCAAGGCCACAGCATGCCAAATCACACGTAAGCAAGACAGGCAGGCCATGTGCAGACCACAGCTTTGCCTGTCTTGGCTTTGCTCAATTTTTCTTGGAAGTACCTTGTACAGCTTGATATTTCATTTTGTACTGTGGTGCGGTAGTTTTTCGTCGGCACAACTTTCTTCACTTCAGTGGAATTGTGGTGTCAGTGCTATTTACCATTTGCTATTTGTTCATGATATGAAGGATATGAAGGACATTCACAGGTCCAATGCCTGTTTGCACAAAAAAAGGCGTATAGTGGTCTATCATCATAAGCCTTTAACAATGAACAGTAAATGTATTTACAATACCATGCAGGAATAATTTAAAGATTTAGCTGACACTGAAAGAACTAAAAATTACAACAGTTGACAGACAAGATTCACTGTTCTGTACATGGAGAAGCACTTTGTGGTAAATTTGTGGGCATGGAGCATGTGAGGAAATCAGTAGTATGTACAGTAAATTTTCTTAAGTTCCATCCATTTTTCCACTGTCAGTTGCAACAGTTTTCAATGGAATTAAATGAAGACTTTATATATTTTTGTGAAGTACATTGGTTAAATCAAGGAGCATGCCTGGAAAGATTTTTTGATTTAAAATGCGTTATTGTTGAATTTACAAAGGAAAAAGGAAAGCAAGAATGAAAATTAGAAAATCCAGAGAAGACTGCACACCTTGCATTTCAAGTGGAGTTGACTGCCCACAGTAAGATATTGCAAGGTGAGAAACAATTTATTTTTGATTTGATAGGGATGCATTTAAAAAGAAAATTGCACTGCAGAAGGGATAAATTCTTGAAAACACAATCCAGTACCCTAAGCTCACTAGTGTGAAAGAAACTGCAACATTTGAAGAACTAGTTGTGGCCTTGGAAGAATTACAAGGATAGTTTTTTCAAATATTCTGAGGACACTGCCAATGTTACATCTGTTTTTGAGACCATTTGCTGTTTCAGTTGAGAGGCCCCTATGCATGTGCAGATGTAACTGATTGATGTGCATTATAATTCTTGCTTTGAGGACAAATCCTTTTATGTTAAAACTGTCCAGGACATTTTCATTGTTTGCCTCAAACAGAGTTTTCACATCTCCACAAAAAGTGCCACAACATTCTGATAAACATATGTGTATGAAAGACCTTTGATTATGACAGTAAATAAGTTACAATTATGTGGCAACCTGAATGCAAAAATCTGTGAAATTGTCTATGTCCATTCATATGCTAACAATTTGCACCAGATAAAAATTATACTACCTCTTTAGTGTGTCAAAAATAATTAAATAATACTGAAAATTTGTTTTATTTGTGGTCTATGATGCTGAGAAATATGAACTGAAATTGTATGCAGTGCAACTGCATTGCCATTTAAATACGACTCCTCTGCAGTTTCCCCCTTTCCCCTCCTCCTGCTCAGGCAGCACAACATGGCGATAGCTGAAGTTTGCAGTGAGGCAGAGCACTTTGGCAAGCAAGCCTCAGCATGGTTCATGAAGCTGATATCTTGGCCACCCCTGGTCCAAGCCAATGAGCTAGGCCATTAGTGATGATTAAGGAGCCTACTGGGAAGCTTCAGCTATACAGTGATTTCAATGTGACAATTAATGCACAGTCTGTGTTGAACACACATGCCATCCTATGTCCAGAAGAACTGATGACAAAACTAGCAGATTTACAACTACCTGGAGGAGGATTCATGGCAGTTACTCGTAATCGACATGCACTATGATCTCTACAGGTACAGCCGCTTGTTTTTTGGGGTGCCAGCACTCCGGCCCATTTCCGTGACTTTTGGAGCAACTCACATGTGTTCCTTGTTGCATTAACTATCTAGATGACATTGTAGTCATGGGTATCACCACCAAGGAACATCTACAGAATCTCAGGCTTCTGTTTCATACTTTGCATGACGGAGATCTCAAGGGAAAAATCACATTTCTCCCAGCCCTACTAAATACCTGTAACATGTCATTTCGTGTTGGGGTTCCAGCAGACAAACAGTCATGTTGCGGCTACTGACACCTTCCATTGGCCTGTTAAAGTAAAGGAGCACCAAGGGGTTTTTAGGAAAGGTTGTTTATTACCAAAAATTCATATCACAGGCAGCTACTGTGGCATATCCTATCAATCAGTTACTGAAAAAGAGCATGTCATTTGTTTGGATGCCAGCATGTGGCCAAACATTCAAAATCTGAAGGACAGTCATTGTTCTGCCACATGCCTGGCCACCTTCCAGCTGGGTAGATAGCTTGCAGTGGTGACAGTTGCATGTCAGTAGGGCCTGGGGCTGTACTGGTCCATTGCAATCCTGACATTTGAGAACAGCTGACTGTGTTTACCTCAAAGACATACAATGTGGTGGAGAAGAATTATTCTCGAATGAAGAAGTAAGCTATTTCTAATGATTCCAAGAAGTTTCGTGTGTTTCTACAGGGTGTCAAATTTCATTTAGTAATGGATCACAAGCTTTTAGTCTCCTTCTTTAGGCCCATAGAACACATGCCAGACAAAACAGCACATAAGACATCAGTGGTGGGCACTGTTTCCCAGATGTTATCAGTTATCACTATGAGATTCACTTCTGCTCTGTGGCTCAGCACTCCAACGAAGATGCACTAGCACATCTCCCTATGAGTCCTGACCAGCTTCGACTGGGGAAAAAATCATTTGTTTCTACCTTCACCAAGGATACCTTCCCTATTATGAATTCCAACGTCGCTGACGTGGTTGGTTTGGATCCTATTTTCCGCGAGGTGTGACAGTACAAACAGAGGGGATGGCCAAAACAGTTTCTGGCTCAAGCATCAGGTCCTGCCCATAATTATTTTTTTTCTCCACTATAGAATGACTCTCATCAATGAAATAATTTCGTTGGCTACGGAACATGCAGTGCTGCAGTTGGTCATTCCTACCTCCCTCAGGTAGGACATCCTTCTCCTCTTGCATCATGGTCACTGGTTCAAGTGTGCGGGCCACTAGCCTGCGCAGTGCCAATGTTACTCGCCAAGGCCAGAACCTTCACAGCTATATGAGTGTGTCCACCTGGATCTCACAGGCCCCTTTTTTGGACGCATATTAGTTGATTGTTGTAGATGCCTACACTTGGTTTTCA
Source organism: Schistocerca piceifrons (assembly GCF_021461385.2). Taxonomy (NCBI): domain Eukaryota; kingdom Metazoa; phylum Arthropoda; class Insecta; order Orthoptera; family Acrididae; genus Schistocerca; species Schistocerca piceifrons. Next base: position 617,055,574 of record NC_060141.1, read on the forward strand.
TACGTCGTAAACTGTTGTTCCATAATTGTGGAATCGAAGTTGTAGGCCCTCAACTGGATCTTCCCTGTAGAAGGCCTCCCCCACAAACCCTCGTGATGGACAATGGCCCACAGTTTATCTCACAGATTTTTCAAGAATTTGGTGCACAACATGGTATCCAGTACATCAGGGTACCCTGTTCCACCCTCAGGCGTATGGGGAAGCAGAATGCCTCATACAGACTTTCAAAATGCAAAAGAAGTCATCCATAGAGAGCCCACAGAGGAATAAATGCTCACACATTTTCTCAGTTCTTATATGTCCAAGCTAATTAGAAGAACCCAACTGAGCTGCTGCACTGAACTAGCCACGCACGGTGCTGCACCTCCTGCTGCCTATCCCATGCCCACCCAGGATGTCTCCATCACCACGCTAGGCGCCAGGGAACCCGTCCGGGCTTGCACCTCTGATTCCGTCAGCATTGGATTCTGGCAGTCATCGAAGGCAGCACGGCTGGTGAGGGTTCACACTGCAGATGAAGGACGGTCTGGTGGCCTGCCACTGCAACCAACAATCCCCGTGGGTGGGGGGACCGGCCTCTGCCACCCCTACACACACCTACTGAGCCTTCCTCCCGCCTGGAGCCTGGGTTTTCAACTTCTTCTCCATGGGATGGTGGTTCACAGGTACCATCCCCACCAGCTCGTGTTCCTGCTGCAGAGGCACTGGATGTCCACATGGATCTAGCTCCGACACTGCCCCCCCCCCCCCTCTTGGTTGGTGTTGCACCATCGGTCATCCGCCTATGGTGGAGTCGTCACTGCCAAGACAAGTTCCAGACCTAGTCTCCTGTTGCAGCCAACAAGGGACTCCTGTCCACACCGAAGGTATCCATCGTCAGTGCTCAGAAAGACTTGGATGTCATTTTCCTGAATGCTATAGGGCGTTCCACACTGCAAGAGAGGGATGCCTGAGTCACACCATCTCACAATTGCTCCTTCAAGGGGAGAGCACTGTGGTGACCCTACGTTACCACTGGTATCATGTCAGCGCCTCAGTGGCCACTATAGAAGGATGCGAAGTGCCGGTCCAAGCTATCATGGATCAACTTACTCACACTGTCCTGTGGTGCCTGTCTGGCCTCCAGGCAGTGGCACAATCAAATGTTGAGGGCAGCATCAAAACATGATTGGCATATGCAGCTGACAGACAGTGGCACCTTGAGAGATTGACAAGCAATCTACCCACTATAATCCCAGAGCAGAGCACACCCAGCCATCCTGTTGTTTTCTCCTCAAGTTAACTTGACTTCATTCTCAGGACTCTCTGCATTGTATTGGATTCAGGCTGGCATTGTACTCGGACTGTGTATGGAACTTCTGAACTGTTTTCTCATTCAAGTGATTCATGCACTAAGCAAATACTTATTTGTGTGTAGTTACTACAGGAAGTCCTGGTGGAATGGGTAAATGGTACCATATATGAACCAGGAAAACTTCTGAGATTCCAACATGGAAGTCCCTGCTGCATCAAATGTAAAGAGAAGAATAGGAGCAATAGGAAACACAGTAACAGAAGGCAATTACATTTTAAGAAAGGATATTTGAACTTCACTACCCAATTACATCTCCAAGTCAGTAATATAAATGGAGAAAATATAAGAAGCAGTTCTAGACAAAAATCTTATATCACAACGAAAAGGAAAAACTCAAAACAACATATTTGAACATGAAAATTAACTATACAATAAGCACCCAAAAGTGAAATGGGGCACACACAAAAAGAGTTTTTTTATTTTTTTTTCCAGAAACAATGTAGAAGCACACACTGTAAAAATTTCTAGTTTTTCATTTAAAGGCTTATTTTCCATAAAACAGATTAATAAATGCTACATGGTTACCTGCATGGAACAAATCGTGTATAATGTACTCCAATGTTAATTATGCAATAAACATATGACACCCACCAGTCTGAAAAAAATTAAGAACACTGCACTGGGGGGGGGGGGGGGGGGGGGGGGGTTGATTTGGGGAAGGAGACCAGACAGCGAGGTCATCGGTCTCATCGGATTAGGGAAGGACGGGGAAGGAAGTCGGGCGTGCCCTTTGAAATGAACCATCCCGGCATTTGCCTGTAGCGATTTAGGGAAAACATGGAAAACCTAAATCAGGATGGCCAGACGGCGGGGTTGAACCGTCGTCCTCCCGAATGCGAACTGGGCAAGGTCTCATGTGTTTGTAGAGCATGTGTTTCTTTCATATGAGTTTTTTTATGCTTCACAACAAGTTTTTACAACTTGAACTCACTTGTAACATGCTCACAAAACTTTTTTCACTTCTCCTGTAAAATCTAGCTCTTGTGCCTTACTTGCTGTCCCATACAAACACCCCAATTGCCCGTTTTTTCAGCAACTTGTGTTTCTCTAGTCTTTATATTCCTTAGCCTTTGAACATTGATTGTACACAACTGCAGAGTTTTGAAAATACATGTCCGTCATGTATTGTACAAAATTCACATCTCTGTATTTTAAATGCATTTTTAATTGATTTTAGTCACTCAAAGTGGGGTACTTCCGACATTAGCTCGAACTCTTACAACCATACTGTTAGAAATTCCTTTCTATTTTTACAGGGCACTGATACTTCTTACAAGCTATGAGTGCCAACAGTACAGAATACTGATTTGGTGAATATGCCACTATGGTAGTAAAGAAATGTGTGTCACATAATGGAGTATTTTAGCTAAAATCTTAAGACACTTTCCACTTCTCTTCATGTGCATGTTCTTTTTGTGTGTAAAACTACCTCGAAGGCAACTTTCAAAATTAGATTTAACTTTGCAACAAAAAAGTATTTTCAGCGAGGGGAGCTGCCTATTGAATTGGCTTGAACTACAGTAACACAATTAAACATTTAACCTCTATCATGAGACACAAAGCATCAAAGATCTGAGTTGTAGAGTCACCTGTTGTCAACATCACCAACTGATGATTGTTACCTATAAACGATGACTTGTGGACCATGAAAAATGAAGCAGAATTGTCCACTACCTTTTGAGGTAACACGGAGGACTAAGTCACTCCAAACAGTATTCAATCATCTCCCCTATGATCAATCTGGACTCAAGACATTTATAACCAATGACAGACACAATCCTCAGCACCAAGGTGTACGGAAAAGGTACATAAGACTTGTGCACTGGACTGGAGTTCGGAGGGCTATGTTGAAGAGTAGGACAGACTTGAGCAGCAACATCTTTTCCACATTGTGAACAGCAAACGGAGGAAGAGCCCAACTTTTTATAATGAATGTGGTCGAGCATGGTAGTGATTGTTACGCATCAGGCAATTTTGGTTTCACATATATGTATATGTAAAGATGTGCACTTTCAAAGAAGAAGCCTTCATGTTGCTTATTGTTTTCTTTTTAGTTCAGATTTACGTTAATTTTTGGCTTCATAAAGCTAATTTTTTAAGCCCTGTACTCGGTATAGAATCCAACTGGATTGCATCAGGTCTCAGAGCTTTTCTCAGTTTTTACGACTTCATCTGCTTCTCAACACCACTAGTATTAGTATCTATATTTCTAATCTTTGCAGTGATGTGAGAATTTAACTGATGCATTACTCCTGGATTTTCCTTTATAAAGGAACATTTGAAAATGGAGTTAAGCATTTCTACTATTGCTCTGCTATCCACAATTTTACTTCCTGTCTCATTCATGAGCGTCAGAACACTACACTAACTTTGTTGTCATTCACGGCCTTTACTTTTAACCAAAAGTTCTTCACGTTTTGTGAAAGATCTTTCGTTAACATTCTGATCTGGTAGTCACTGAAGGCTTTACACAACATCCTCTTGACAGCCAAAAGTATTTCATTCAGCACCTCTCTACCTACAGCCCTATGCTTTGTTTTACACCTATTACATGGTAGTCTGTTTCTTCAGAAGTTTCTTGCCAGTGACTGTCAACCATGGAGGATCCATCCCATCACAAACTGTTGTGATAGGTACATATAAGTACAGAACATTATCAAGTATTTTTTTAAACCTGAGCCATAGTTCTCTACATACTTCTGACCAGACCAAAGTTCAAGTTCCTCACTGAGATATGATACTACTGCCTCTTTATCTAGTTTACTGAACAAATAAATCTTTCTATTTGTTTAGTCTGCCCTTTGCACTTTGGTAATCATTAGTGCTACAACACCTGCATAGTCACTGATACCAGTTTCAATGCGGACTTTCTCAAACAGGTTAGGTCTACCTGTTGCCACTAGATCCAATATATGTCCATCCTGTGTGGGATTCCAAACTATCTGTTCTTGGTAGTTTTCAGAGAAGGCATATAGTAACGTTTCACAGGATGTCCTGTCATGGCAACAACTAACAGAATTGTAATTATCCTAATTATATGGAGGTGGTACAAAACTTTTCTTGAAGAATTTATTCTAAGTATAAGAAAATAACTATCTATTAAACACATGTCGTGGAACTTAATACTTTACATAGGACACAAAATTTATACCTTGGAGAAGAGCAGGTGCTGTCACAGTTCTAAGGCCTTTTCTTAGTAAAGCAATTATTCCCAATTTTTGATCATCATCAATATTGACCAAATGTAAAGACGTGCATTGTTCCAGAAAATCTCTTCTTATACTTTTAGAAATAGAGTCTCCTATGATTTTGTGAGCTTCCTGGACAAGCTACAGAAACAGTAAACAGGCAACTAAGTATAGAACAATGCTTAGTTAAGTATTTTATTTCAGAAAACATATTATTGACATAATTTTGATCTTCAATGTTACCAGCAACTATGATATAAAATTAAATTACACTTTTGGATGAATTACATTATTTATATATTCACAGACAAGGCTGAGTGTTTATTTTTATTTCTGTCAGGCCAGTATCCGATTAGACGCCCATCTTCAATGATAATGTAGTTTACTTTTGTGCTCTCTGTAAATGTTCCTGGAGATTTTATTTTATATTTTTAGCTGGTTTTCAGTTTTTTTGATGAGTCAGTGTGCTTTACAATACCTGCCTCATCCATAACACTAAAAAAAATGTGCTTAAAACCAGCTACAAAATGAAGTAGGATTTCCAAAATCATCTATAGAGATTCTATGCGGGCAGAAAAATAAAATACATGACCACTGAAGATGGGCACATAACCTGGTACTGGTCCAACAAAAATAAAAATGCAGCCTTGTCTATAGACATAAATAGTGTCAGTCATGAACTTCGTGAAGGCTGCAGGCTATCGTTAATACCAAAATAATAGTTTTATCTTATTATTTTATATTTATTGATTGATTCAGACAACAAATAAATCTCCAAGACACAAAGGAATTAAAGACATTAGCTGCCAGCGGGCACTGTGTCTGGATGGCAAACTGGTCAGCACATCTGTCAAGTAAGGAGGTACCCCAGGTTCAAATTCCAGTCCGGCACCAATTTATTACTTGCCCCATTGATATAAATCAATGCCCACTGGCAGCTAATATCTTTAACTCCTCTATGTCTTGATTCACAGTGGCTGCAGGATCAAAATAGTGTCTGTTCTTTTGGACATGTCTGAAAGAACACACACCACATGTATAAAATTAATCTCTAGCTCATGTAGCAAATCAGTGTATTAGAAAATGAGAATTAAAATAATGTCCACCAGACAAGTCCTCACAATGATTACGTTTCCATAATATAGATAGACTTACTGACTCTCAGCTTTCAGGAAGTCACCCACGTTAAGAGACAAACCACACTGTTGGGTTGCCATAATAAAATTCAGTAGCCGCAAAAGATGTTTGTAAAAATGTACAAAGTGTGACTACTGAGTGAGCCAGGCCTAGAAAAAAGTGGAGGGAAAAATACATAATGAATCGGACACTACTGTCAATAGGGATAAAATGCCTAAAAATTAACTAGACTCTCTACAGTTCCCACTCCTTTCCCACCCAGTGATCTGTTCGTCACTGTCAATGGCACTTCCATCTACAATAACAACCACCTGCTTACCCCCTTCCCTGCTCCAACTCCAGTACCATACAACATGCCTCCTATCCTACCAATGCACCTGCGTGTTCCTTTTCTCTTCTCTAATTCTCTCGTCTCCTCTTCCCCTCTCCCCTTGTTCATCCTGCCCCAGCACAGCCTCTAAATGCTCCAATGCTGTACCCAACAGCACTATCTTGAACCCCACGACATCCCTCCACACTCCCACAGGCAGCATTACGATCTTCCTCCACCTCTACACTGATATCCCTCCCCCTCCTGGCTCCATGCCTCTTCTGTATCCCCACTACCCACTCAAGCAAATATTGCTGCTTACCTCAGATGCAGCTTCAGTCAGTCCTTAGTGCCCAGAGACAACTGGCCATGTGTGTGTGTCAGGCTTGTGTGAATGTGTGTGAGCTTTCTATGTCTGATGAAGGATTAAATATACCTAATATTCTTTTATAATTTTTTGTGATTTGCAAACAGGGGTGGAGATGATACATCAGCTGTATTAGAGAAAATAGATGTGAGATAGTGTTGAATTACATTTGGTTTTACATTTTCTCTGTTCAGTCCTTAATTTCTGTTACCCCATTCAACCCTTAATTTCTGTTACCGCATAACAATAAACAAATGTTTTATGTCTACACGCAAAACTATTTTGCAAAGGAAAACAACGTAATTTAACAGGGTTGCCACAAGTTTTCCCAGGTGAAATTCTATGATGTTTCCCCAATTTCCAGACAAGTTTTAGCATTTTTCCCTGACAAATTTTGAGATCTCAAGGGTACGTAAAGCCATAAGCTGACAAAAAAATGTAAGGACTTCCGTATTTCTCCCCCGTGTGAGCAAGAATCTTAAGTACTAACATCAACAGCTTTTGTAATGAACCGTTTTTAGATGGAGAAAGCAAGCCAAATGGTATATGTGTTTCATTAAGACCACTGTTGTTATTTCATTTCAATAAAACAAAACACATTTGGTGACAAAAATATGCAATGTCTTGGAGTCACAAGACAGATTCAAAATCCCCTCACTGATTTCAGAAATAACCCCAAAAAAACATAAGCCTCTTGAAAGAAGTATGTAAGACACGGAAGAGCTGTGTAAACCAACACTATAGGTGGCCACCAATAAAATGTTGGTTCTACTATGTTTGTTATTGTCGGTTATCAGTCACTCTGTTATGTCTATTATTTTACAGATATTGTGTGATTTTTCTTTCGAGAAATGTATGAGTATGTAGCGTACAAACTGCCAACGACTGCCACAATTTTCTTTTTCTTACTGTTAATACTTTCTAACACACAAATTATTTTCAACGTGCCAAAATGTACTAGAATAAATAAAATGTCTATAAAGCACTGCGCTGTACAATGCACTTGCGGTGAGACAGTCCTGAAATCCATCGCCCATGGCCTCTGGCCTGCCGAGGAGAACCGCAGTCCTGGGTCCTTGGATAAACTACAAAAATCCACTGCATTATGCCACACACAAACAGACCTGACCTGCAGGCAGAATAGTGAGACTACATCTGATGGGCAGGGCTAGCACATTAAATGATGGGCTTCAGATTGGCAGACTCAATCCATTAGAGATACCGACAGAAATGGCCCGTGGTTTTGGCCCATCGTGGACGTCCACTAGTGTGGCCAGCTATTCATATGTCACAGGCACCATGTTGATGAAATGAGACTGGGGTGATCAATCAGTGCAACAGATAACTTGCACAAATACTCTGAGAATCAATACTAATGAGGATAGGTAGCAACTCACTGTAAAGATGATCACTGAGCCACAGACAGCCACGTAGAAAAGACAATCACATTCTTACAACTAAATTTTTGGCCACAGCCTTTGTCAGAAAATGAGAGCATACACACATTCACACAGTTACTCAGACACAACTCGTGCACACATGACTGCCATCTCCGGCTGCTGCGTCAACAATCTCTGAGAATCAGATCCAAACAAACCCCTTCTCATGCCTCCGTGCCTCTCGTTGGCAGCTGCTAGGCTAGTGGCAAAAGGTGGTGGCAGAACTGACTGCAAGCTGAGGAGAACGGTAGGAGGGAAGAAGCAGTAAGAATGATGGAGTAGGGAAGTGGCACACGTACTCAGCTGTGTCCAGCCAGCAACGATGCATGACATCTCAGTAAACAAACCATTTCGTCTACTGAACAAGATTTTTAGATTTTTCCAGTTTTTTTTTTTTTTGCTAATACATTTGAAATTCCTTAATATCTAGAACTTGTGGCAACCCTATTTAAGTATAAACAGCAACTACATCTAACATCCTGGTTTATGAGATATTAAAGATCAAAGAAATTTCTTGCCAATACAAGTCATAATGAACTCTAAACAAGAGTACATCACAAAATAACACAACAACAAAGAAGAGTATGATTACAAAGTATTTCACTAATCATACCATATTCAATAATATATGACAGAGCTATCCAAACCTGGTTGCAGTAGTCAAGCCATGCAAAAAATGATGTAATTTCACGGCAACCGGGAAAGGGTGCTCCTTCATCCCAAGCAGGAGTATCAAACCTAAAGACAAAGACAAAGAGACAAATAGCAATAACAAACACAAAAGGGAGGAAAAGTTGAGTTCTAACATTCTTTTTCTTGTTACTGATCATTCTAACATTCTTTTTCTTTTTAGTGATCATTATAGTGTACAGTTAGAGCACACACAGTGTAACATGCTATTAACAGTATGGACACACTTCATCAGACAGATGATAGCAATGTAGGTTATAGACAGAATGATATCTCAAAAATAGTATTTAATATGATCTCTACACCATGATCATCACAGCAAGGTTTGAGGCAATGAATACAATATTGAGAAACGTTAACTTTCACAACAAGTGAAAAAGAAAGAGAAAGCTGTGTGGAAATTATTCGCTGCAGGGAATTAACAATAGCAAAAAAGACAACAATTGAGGAAAAAGATGGAAATTAAAAGATGTGTAAAAATTCATTCTAATATGAAGTTTGTTCAAAAAATACCGTAACATTCATAATTTTGCATCAATTGTGTGTTGGAGCGAAAAGCGGTTGGAATCCCTGCACACACCTGTGTTTAATATGTAACTGCTGGAAGTTTCATTTTTGTATGTCTGTTAGTAATGCGTAGAATGTTGTGTTGCACAATTCGCGAACTTCTAGATGGCACCATTACAGGAGCAAGGAGTCTGCACTAAAGTTTGCTTCAAACTCAAGAAAACTTTCACAAAGACACAATGAATGACACAGGAAGCTTACGGCTATGAGTGCTTAAGCTGTACTCAGTGTTACTGATGGTTCACATGGTTTAAAAATGGCTGGTTGGAAGTTAAAGATGAGCCTTGTTCAGGTTGCCCTTCGACATCTACTGACGACGCTCATGTCAGGAACGTCAACAAAACTGTGCATGCCAATCGAAGACTGACTCTCCAAGAGATTGCAGAAGGATGTAACATTCAGCTGGATCATGTCTGAAATCCTGACAACATCTTGGAACACATCGTTTTACCATTAAGTTCGTCCCATGGCTCATGAGCCAAGACCAGAAAAACCTTTGCCTCACAATCTGAGAAGAACTTTCGAATCACACAAATGAGTACGAGATGTTCCTTAATGTTGTGTCCTGTCCACTTGTCTAATATAGGGTGCCTAGGAAACCTGCTTTCTCGGATCGCTAGACAACAATTCAAGCAAATCCTATTACTGAATTTTTATTACAGTAAGATAAATGGCAATACTTAACTTTGAGAAATTTACAATGAGATGTAGCAAGCATCTACATCAACATCTACATTCATACTCCGCAAGCCACCTGACGGTGTGTGTTGGAGGGTATCTTGAGTATCTCTATAGGTTCTCCCTTCTATTCCAGTCTCTTATTTTTCGTGGAAATAAGGATTGTCGGTATGCCTCTGCGTGGGCTCTAATCTCTCTGATTTTATCCTCAAGGTCTCTTCGCGAGATATACATAGGAGGGAGCAATATACTGCTTGACTCCTCGATGAAGGTATGTTCTCGAAATTTCAACAAAAGCTCGTACCGAGCTACTGAGCGTCTCTCCTGCAGAGTCTTCCACTGGAGTTTATCTATCATCTCCGTAACGCTTTCACAATTAATAAATGATCCTGTAACGAAGCGCGCTGCTCTCCGTTGGATCTTCTCTATCTCTTCTATCAACCCTATCTGGTACGGATCCCACACTGCTGAGCAGTATTCAAGCAGTGGGCGAACAAGCGTACTGTAACCTACTTCCTTTGTTTTCGGATTGCATTTCCTTAGGATTTTTCCAGTGAATCTCAGTCTGGCATCTGCTATACCGACGATCAACTTTATATGATCATTCCATTTTAAATCACTCCTAATGCGTGCTCCCAGATAATTTATGGAATTAACTGCTTCCAGTTGCTGACCTGCTACATTGTAGCTAAATGACAAGGGATCTTTCTTTCTATGTATTCGCAGCACATTACACTTGTCTACATTGAGATTTAATTGCCATTCCCTGCACCATGCGTCAATTCGCTGCAGATCCTCCTGCGATTCAGTACAATTTTCCATTGTTACAACCTCTCGATATACCACAGCATCATCTGAAAAAGCCTCAGTGAACTTCCAATGTCATCCACAAGGTCATTTAAGTATATTGTGAATAGCAATGGTCCTACGACACTCCCCTGCAGCACACTTGAAATCACTCTTACTTTGGAAGACTTCTCTCCATTGAGAATGACATGCTGCATTCTGTTATCTAGGAACTCTTCAATCCAATCACACAATTAGTCTGATAGTCCATATGCTCTTACTTTGTTCATTAAACGACTGTGGGGAACTGTATCGAATGCCTTGCGGAAGTCAAGAAACACGGCATCTACCTGGGAACCCGTGTCTACGGCCCTCTGAGTCTCGTGGACGAATAGCGTGAGCTGGGTTTCACACGATCGTCTTTTTCGAAACCCATGCCAATTCCTACAGAGTAGATTTCTAGTCTCCAGAAAAGTCATTATACTCGGGCATAATACGTGTTCCAAAATTCTACAACTGATCAATGTTAGAGATATAGATCTATAGTTCTGCACATCTGTTCGACGTCCCTTCTTGAAAACGGTGATGACCTGTGCCCTTTTACAATCCTTTGGAAAGCTACGCTCTTCTAGAGACCTATGGTACACCGCTGCAAGAAGGGGGGCAAGTTCCTTCGCGTACTCTGTTTAAAATTGAACTGGTATCCCATCAGGACCAACAGCCTTTCCTCTTTTGAGCGATTTTAATTGTTTCTCTATCCCTCTGTCGTCTATTTCGATATCTACCATTTTGTCATCTGTGCGACAATCTAGAGAAGGAACTACAGTGCAGTCTTCCTCTGTGAAACAGCTTTGGAAAAAGACATTTAGTATTTCGTCCTTTAGTCTGTCATCCTCTGTTTCAGTACCATTTTGGTCACAGAGTGTCTGGACATTTTGTTTTGATCCACCTACCGCTTTGACATAAGGCAAAAATTTCTTAGGATTTTCTGCCAAGTCAGTACATAGAACTTTATTTTCAAATTCATTGAACGCCTCTCACATAGCCCTCCTCACACTACATTTTGCTTCACGTAATTTTTGTTTGTCTGCAAGGCTTTGGCTGTGTTTATGTTTGCTGTGAAGTTCCCTTTGCTTCCGCAGCAGTTTTCTAACTCGTTTGTTGTACCACGGTGGCTCTTTTCCATCTCTTACGATCTTGCTTGGCACATACTCATCTAACACATATTGTACGATGGTTTTGAACTTTGTCCACTGATCCCCCCCACTAGCTATACTTGAGACAAAACTTTTACGTTGAGCCATCAGGTACTCTGAAATCTGCTTTTTGTCACTTTTGCTAAACAGAAAAATCTTCCTACCTTTTTCAATATTACTATTTACGGCTGAAATCATCGATGCAGTAACCGCTTTATGATCGCTGATTCCCTGTTCTGCATTAACTGTTTCAAATAGTTCGGGTCTGTTTGTCACCAGAAGGTCTAATATGTTATTGCTACGAGTTGGTTCTCTGTTTAACTGCTCAACGTAGTTTTCAGATAAAGCACTTAAAAAAATTTCACTGGATTCTTTGTCCCTGCTACCCGTTATGAACATTTGAGTCTCCCAGACTATATCCGGCAAATTAAAATCTCCACCCAGAACTATAACATGGTGGGGAAATCTACTCGAAATATTTTCCAAATTATCCATCAGGTGCTCGGCCACAACAGCTGCTGAGCCAGGGGGCCTATAGAGACATCCAATTACCATGTCTGAGCCTGCTTTAACCGTGACCTTCACCCAAATTATTTCGCATTTCGGACCTCTGTCAATTTCCTTCGATACTATTGCAATGGACAACAGACAAAATAAGCACATCTCTTCAGTATAGCAATTCTAATACATGTGAAATAATACTGTTCATAATTCATTGCTGTAGCGTTCATAGAAGGTTAGTCTTCAACTGAGCTGTGGCCAGGCGGCGAGGCACTTACGTCCTCTTCTTGTAGATGCCGCTGCTGTCTCATTGTCGTCCTAGAGAGGTGTCAGTCAGCGTACTATTGGCTGACATTTTCTTCACAGCCCTCTCTGCTCTAATGTTCTTGACCATCATACTGGCGCTTGATGTTACGCTGGAACACTTAAGAGATGGGACATGGGTCTATGGTGATGATGTTAAGACCAATGTTCAATCTTCATGATGGGTCAGGAAATGTTCTCCAAGACCAAAAAAAGCTTGTCTGGTCAGGTCAAATATCAAAGCTATGCTGATAGTTTTCTTTAATTTTGAAGGATTCATTCATTATGAATTAATGCAACACAACAAACTGTTAATCGATGGTACTATTGGGACACATTGCAATGCCTGCAAGAAAATGTGAGATGGCAAAGGCCTGAAATGTGGCAAGACAATTCATGGCCCTTGCATCACAATAACGCGCCCACATAATCATTCCTTCTGATGCATGAATATTGCACAAAAAAAGTAATCACTGTGCTGCCTCATCCTCCATACTCTTCAAGCTTGGTCCCTGCCTATCTTTGTTTTAGTTCCAAAGTTGAAAACCTCATTGAAAGGATGAAGACTTGCAACAATAGACGAGATAAAAGAAAATCTGCAGATGGCATTCATATTACAAATGCAAAAGTGGCCCAGCTCTGTGTGTTATGTTTTCATGACTAAATTACTGAAATCTGGGGAACAGCATACGCTACTTTAGAAAGTGTGTAGTACAAGAAATTTATTGATTTGAAGAATATTACATGAATTACAGAAAAATAATTACTCTTTGAAAAGGCTGTTTCTTCTATAACTTTTGAATTATATTGTATCTGTGAAAATGCTTTTATCAGTTGGTATGTTCAACATAATACAATTCAATATGTAACTGGACATCCACTTCTAGCATTACTTTTCCTCAACAGTAGTTGTCAGTACCAGTATTATTTTTCAAATTTTGGGCAGTTCAATATTATCTCAGTGCACAATATGTTATATTTCAAGCTAAAATTTATGAAAAGGAATTACTTTATTTTTGATGTTACAATCGATAAGTAGTAGCTCTGAATGTACAGTTAAAATTATTATTACTATTAATTTTTTGTAGAAATATTTGAATTTATGAAATATTTGGCACACTCAAAATTTCTTTTATTAATTATGCAATCTAGTACTGTTTACTATGTCTATTTCTCGATTCATTTATGAAATAATAATAGAAATCAATAGAAAGATTAAGGAAAGGCAAACCTACGTTTCTAGCATTTGTTGACTGGAATACTCTCTTTCAAATTCTAAAGGTGGCAGGGGTAAAATACAGGGAGCGAAAGGCTATTTACAATTTGTACAGAAACCAGATGGCAGTTATAAGAGTCGAGGGACATGAAAGGGAAGCAGTGGTTGGGAAGGGAGTAAGACAGGGTTGTAGCCTCTCCCCGATGTTGTTCAATCTGTATATTGAGCAAGCAGTAAAGGAAACAAAAGAAAAATTCGGAGTAGGTATTAAAATTCATGGAGAAGAAATAAAAACTTTGAGGTTCGCCAATGACATTGTAATTCTGTCAGAGACAGCAAAGGACTTGGAAGAGCAGTTGAATGGAATGGACAGTGTCTTGAAAGGAGGATATAAGATGAACATCAACAAAAGCAAAACAAGGATAATGGAATGTAGTCTATTTAAGTCGGGTGATGCTGAGGGAATTAGATTAGGAAATGAGGCACTTAAAGTAGTAAAGGAGTTTTGCTATTTGGGGAGCAAAATAACTGATGATGGTCGAAGTAGAGAGGATATAAAATGTAGGCTGGCAATGGCAAGGAAAGCGTTTCTGAAGAAGAGAAATTTGTTAACATCGAGTATTGATTTAAGTGTCAGGAAGTCATTTCTGAAAGTATTCGTATGGAGTGTAGCCATGTATGGAAGTGAAACATGGACGATAAATCGTTTGGACAAGAAGAGAATAGAAGCTTTCGAAATGTGGTGCTACAGAAGAATGCTGAAGATTAGATGGGTAGATCTCGTAACTAATGAGGAAGTATTGAATATGATTGGGGAGAAGAGAAGTTTGTGGCACAACTTGACCAGAAGAAGGGATCGGTTGGTAGGACATGTTCTGAGGCATCAAGGGATCACCAATTTAGTATTGGAGGGCAGCGTGGAGGGTAAAAATCGTAGAGGGAGACCAAGAGATGAATACACTAAGCAGATTCAGAAGGATGTAGGTTGCAGTAGGTACTGGGAGATGAAAAAGCTTGCACAGGATAGAGTAGCATGGAGAGCTGCATCAAACCAGTCTCAGGACTGAAGACCACAACAACAACAACAGAAATGCATTTGTCAAGAAAAATTGTAAACACTTTGGAAATGGTTATTACCACACACTGAGGTAGTAGAAAGCATGCCTCTGATGTGATTGGATATAGTTTTGTATTTTGGGCAAACAACGTAATTTTGGCTTTGTTAATGTGAAAATTCAAAAGACTGTATGTTACACTAAAATGTGACAAAATATATTAACATAACAACAAAAATTCTGCAACAGCAAACTTCAAATTTATTTAGATCAATTCAACCATGAGGTAAATGTGACAAAATATATTAACGTAGCAACAAAAATTCTGCAACAGCAAGCTTAAAATTTATTTAGATCAATTCAACCATGAAGACATAAAATGTGAGAATTTCAGCTTCAAGAATCAGACCACTAGACAAGAAGAACTGGTGCCAACTCTACATGAAAAGCTAAATAAGCTAGAAAGTTTATTGTAATCCTTGCACCTCTCAAATTTTTCATAAAAAACTTTGCTTATTGTGGACATAGCTGAAACTAGGAAGAAAGGGGGAGATTACAAATGCAACAAATAGAAGGCTTATAAAATCCTCACATATTTAATCCACACTTCCATACTAATATTATAAATGTGGAGATAATTCTGTTTGGTATGTTTTAACAACCAAACTGTAAACTGATTTCAATGCAATGGGTTCAAACTTGAGGAAGAAAATAGGCTATTTTAAAAAATAACAACATACGTCAACTCCCTAACAGGGTGAGGTACAGATTGATCCTTTTTTTTTTTTACCTACAACCATGAACTAGAATCGTGCTGAAAAATTATTAATTTGTTGCATAACATATAACTACTTCAGTATCACAATGCATTGATGCATGACCCTGGCTGTGAAATTACACCACAGTAATGTCACAAAGACTGAATGAGAAATCTTAACACCATAGAGAAACTAAAGAGCTTATGAATTTAAGAAATTTGATTCTCTTGACAAGAAGTTTGAACATAACCGTCAAGAACTGTGGGACATGATTACAAATACCATGAAGGAATTCAATTATTTAATTGATTAAACCGAACAGAACTGCACTTAAGAGTTTCAAAGCAAGCATGACATAGTGCAGTCCTAAACTACACAGTCAAACTCCAGTTTCCAATCATGAACAACAAAAAATGCCATAGTCAACTGAAAAATTTGCTGGTCAAGTGATAACATAATATTGATTTTGCTAAATGTAAAAGGCAAATATTCGCAAAACAAGGAAACTGGTTATTGGTGTCCAGCAACAGCTTTTGAAACCAATGTACAAAAAATTAAAAAACAATTACGGAATGTAACACTTGCATTCTTCATTTGAAGCTGGAGGTTATGATAATTATAATTCTGATAGTGATCATTGTGGTTCCAGCAGTGATCATCTTTTGATATTATTGATTACATCTGTTAAGTGGCACTTAATGTCTGATTTCTCCTTATTTCCATTATCAGTTACTAGGTACTTTGTGACAAAATTCATTTTATGTTAAATTAACACCGCCGCAGAGTGCTCTGCGAATGAATAGTGTTATCTGATACATGTTGTAGGCAAGAAATATGGGTCTGTCAGAATCTTCAAGGGTCCAAGACCTGAAAACTACATTGTTGTTGTTGTTGTGGTCTTCAGTCCTGAGACTGGTTTGATGCAGCTCTCCATGCTACTCTATCCTATGCAAGCTTCTTCATCTCACAGTACCTAATGCAGCCTACATCCTTCTGAATCTGCTTAGTGTATTCATCTCTTGGTCTCCCTCTATGATTTTTACCCTTCACACCGCCCTCCAGTACTAAATTGGTGATCCCTTGATGCCTCAGAACATGTCCTACCAACCGATCTCTTCTTCTAGTCAAGTTGTGCCACAAACTCCTCTTCTCCCCAATTCTATTCAATACCTCCTCATTAGTTATGTGATCTACCCATCTAATCTTCAGCATTCTTCTGTAGCACCACATTTCAAAAGCTTCTATTCTCTTTTTGTCCAAACTATTTATCGTCCATGTTTCACTTCCACACATGGCTACACTCCATACAAATACTTTCAGAAACGACTTCCTGACACTTAAATCTACACTCGATGTTAACAATTTCTCTTCTTCAGAAACGCTTTCCTTGCCTTTGCCAGTCTACATTTTATATCCTCTCTACTTCGACCATCATCAGTTATTTTGCTCCCCAAATAGCAAAATTCCTTCACTACTTTAAGTGTCTCATTTCCTAATCTAGTTCCCTCAGCATTACCCGACTTAATTCGATTACATTCCATTATCCTCGTTTTCCTTTTGTTGATGTTCATCTTATACCCTCCTTTCAAGACACTTTCCTTTCCGTTCAACTGCTCTTCCAAGTCCTTTGCTGTCTCTGACAGAATTACAATGTCATCGGCGAACCTCAAAGTTTTTATTTCTTCGTCATGAATTTTAATACCTACTCTGAACATTTCTTTTGTTTCCTTTACTGCTTGCTCAATATACAGATTGAATAGCATTGGGGAGAGGCTACAACCCTGTCGCACTCCCTTCCCAACCACTGCTTCCCTTTCACGTCCCTCGACTCTTATAACTGCCATCCGCTTTCTGTACAAATTGTAAATAGCCTTTCGCTCCCTGTATTTTACCCCTGCCACCTTCAGAATTTGAAAGAGTATATTCCAGTCAACATTGTCAAAAGCTTTCTCTAAGTCTACAAATGCTAGAAATGTAGGTTTGCCTTTCCTTAATATTTCTTCTAAGATAAGTCGTAGGGTCAGTATTGCCTCACATGTTCCAGTATTTCTATAGAATCCAAACTGATCTTCCCCGAGGTCGGCTTCTACCAGTTTTTCCATTCGTCTGTAAATAATTCACGTTAGTATTTTGCAGCTGTGACTTATTAAACAGATAGTTTGGTAATTTTCACATCTGTCAACACCTGTCTCATACATCTTGCTCACCAGATGGTAGAGTTTTGTCAGGACTGGCTCTCCCAAGGCTGTCAGTAGTTCTAATGGAATGTTGTCTACTCCCGGGGCCTTGTTTCGACTTAGGTCTTTCAGTGCTCTGTCTAACTCTTCACGCAGTATCATATCTCCCATTTCATCTTCATCTAAATCCTCTTCGATTTCCATAATATTGTCCTCAAGAACATCGCCCATGTATAGACCCTCTATATACTCCTTCCACCTTTATGCCTTCCCTTCTTTGCTTAGAACTGGGATTCCATCTGAGCTCTTGATATTCATACAAGTGGTTCTCTTTTCTCCAAAGGTCTCTTTAATTTTCCTGTAGGCAGTATCTATCTTACCCCTCGTGAAATAAGCCTCTACATCTTTACATTTGTCCTCTAGCCGTCCCTGCTTAGCCATTTAGCTCTTCCTGTCGATATCATTTTTGAGACGCTTGTATTCCTTTTCGCCTGCTTCACTTACTGCATTTTTATATTTTCTCCTTTCATCAATTAAATTCAATATCTCTTCTGTTACCCAAGGATTTCTACTAGCCCTCATCTTTTTACCTACTTGATCCTCTGCTGCCTTCACTATTTCATTCCTCAAAGCTACCCATTCTTCTTCTACTGTATTTCTTTCCTCCATTACTGTCAATTGGTCCCTTATGCTCTCCCTGAAATTCTGTACAACCTCTGGTTCTTTCAGTTTATCCAGGTCCCATCTCCTTAAATTCCCACCATCTTGCAGTTTCTTCAGTCTTAATCTACAGTTCATAACCAATAGATTGTGGTCAGAGTCAACATTTGCCCTTGGAAATGTCTTACAATTTAAAACCTGGTTCCTAAATCTCTGTCTTACCATTATATAATCTATCTGAAACCTTCTAGTTAGTATCTCCAGGGTCCTTCCGTGTATACAACCTTCTTTCATGATTCTTGAACCAAGCGTTAGCTATGATTAAGTTATGCTCTGTGCAAAATTCTACCAGGCGGCTTCCTCTTTCATTTCTTAGCCCCAATCCATATTTACCTACTACGTTTCCAACTCTTCCCTTTCCTAGTGTCGAATTCCAGTCACCCATGGCTATTAAATTTTCGTCTTCCTTTACATTATATTATTGTAAAGGGATCAACACAATGATCTAGAAGGCACTATACAAACATTAAAAAGCATAAAATATTTAACCAGTTGTGACTTGACCAGCAGTTATTGGCAGATACAACTGCAATCAGAGAGCAGAAAGTACACCTTGTTTCCTTAAAATGGAAGACATGATGAATTCAAGAGAATGTTGTTCAGGTTACACTTGTCAGCAGCACTTACATATATATGTGCTGGACCAAACATGGCGAAACAATTTACTGTAAAATATTACCAATTATGTGGAAGATAAAGGGATTAGTCTGACATTTTGAGAAGAACATATCAACATTTACATCAAATTTTAGAAGGAGTATGGAAATCAGAAGTTACTACAAATTTGGATAAGTCAGAGTTTACTTGAAACTAAGTGAAATTTGGCAAACATTTAATATCACAAAATGGAACAGCACCATATGTTTCAATGAAAGAAGCAGAAATGAATTTTGTGATGCCAACATGCAGCATACAACTTCAAACATTTCTCAGATAAATGTTTCTTAGATACTAATTTTTCTTGCTGCTTCATAACTGACATTGTTTGTCTTCACCAGCTTTATTAAATTTCTTGCAAAAAGTTTTTTGAAGAGCAAAAGACGAACATTGATTTAGTCCTGACCTGTCAGTTTTTTGTTATTGTTTAATTCTTTACATGTGTTAACGTGTACTCAGAGTACGGAAAAATGCTTTCAGTGCTAGTATAGACTGCAGATGAGTTGCACCAGTAAGGTTATTTTCACTCTTTGTAGTTTTATAAATTGCTGCAGTGCATATACTTTTCTTTCAGGGTTGGCAGCATGTGATTCTACTCACAGACACAGGCTTTGTGTGAAGCTTTGTGTATAATCTCCCAATAATAAGTCAATTTCAGTCCAGGAGACTTTAACACAACATAACAGCACTGTTGCTTGATCATACTGACATTTAATGACTTTGAGTTTACATGTTGACAACATCATGCAACTATGATGAATGTATCATAACCAACAATGGTATTCATCTGTTAATTGCACAGGCAGAATATTCAAGAACAGCACAGCATCAGCAAAAAGAGTCTCTGCCACTAACAACATGAACTAGTTTTTACTAACAATACTAGCTGTGCAAGGTATATGCTAGCTCAAAGCAAGAAAGTGGTTAATGATGCCCAGCTTGAGTTAAATATTTTATTGAAAGTCACTATTACACTTCTATCGGCTAGCTATTTACTGACGGTTCAGGTACAATGTTCTTCCACTGAAATCATTGGAAAATGATTTGCATGCATCAAGAATTCTTGAGCAAAATATAATAGTTCCATTTTATGTAATAATAAATTCAATTTCCCCTTTCTATCTCAGTCTTACACCAACACCAAACTTCTAAAGCTTTTCCCATACAGCATACAGTGGGTACAGTAGAGGTTAGACATCAGCTGATTATGCAATTCAGGCAACCCACCATGAGCTGCAGCCTGTTGTTCTGTGTGTTTCAAGAACTGTAAATGGCTTCAACAAAATAAAATATTAGTTTACAAACAGAATACAGCATAACTTTCTTTGCCATTTCTTGCCTAATAATTTATACATGTCCAAATACGATATTTAACTCACACTCTATGACTGTTGGACATGTTTCAAAAGCAAATGTTCACAAATACTGTCATCATCAGAAGCTTTAGTCAACCTATGGTTGCATCTTTAATACCATTTGGCTGGATGGACTCCTGATCAATCTCAAAAACTGAGTAGCAAACAAAAAAACAATTCGCTCTTCTGAAAGATATGTTTACAAATTATTCTGGGAAAGTAAGCCTTGGGTAAGTGCAACCAAATCATTCAAGTAAAGAAAGAGTAAACTCAATGTTGTTTATTGTCTGCAATATACAGAGTGATTCAAAAAGAATACCACAACTTTAAAAATGTGTATTTAATGAAAGAAACATAATATAACCTTCTGTTATATATCATTACAAAGAGTATTTAAAAAGGTTTTTTTTCACTCAAAAACAAGTTCAGAGATGTTCAATATGGCCCCCTCCAGACACTCGAGCAATATCAACCCGATACTCCAACTCGTTCCGCACTCTCTGTAGCATATCAGGCGTAACAGTTTGGATAGCTGCTGTTATTTCTCGTTTCAAATCATCAATGGTGGCTGGGAGAGGTGGCCGAAACACCATATCCTTAACATACCCCCACAAGAAAAAATCGCAGGGGGTAAGATCAGGGCTTCTTGGAGGACAGTGATGAAGTGCTCTGTCACGGGCTGCCTGGCGGCCGATCCATTGCCTCGGGTAGTTGACGTTCAGGTTAATACACCACCTATCAGGAGGTTTAACACCATACTTCGTTCGAAATGCACACTGAACAACTGTCGTCGATTCACTTCTGCTGTACTCAATAACACAAAAAGCTTTCTGTTGAGCGGTCGCCATCTTAGCATCAACTGACGCTGATGCCTAGTCAACAGCGCCTCAAGCGAACAAATGTACAACTAAATGAAAGTTTATAGCTCCCTTAATTCGCCGACAGATAGTGCTTAGCTCTGCCTTTTGTCGTTGCAGAGTTTTAAATTCCTAAAGTTGTGGTATTCTTTTTGAATCACCCTGTATTTCAGTTTGTGGCTTGCCTCTTATCATCTCACTGTTTTTTTTACCTGAGTATAATTGGACCGTTGAGACCGCTCAAAATAACTGACTTTAGGTTTTTTATTCATATTATTTACTGTGATAAATGCAAGACTCAAACAAATGTTGAAAAATTTTGACTCCCTCAGTTACAAGATACATATACAGAGGGACCCCTATTTTACGTTTTCATGCTATCCAGACTTAAAAATCGCGCAAAATGCAGAATCGAGGAAAACATTAAAACCCCAAAAATATGAGCAGAAGCACATGCAATTGGTATATATGATTAAAAATTGCAATCCTCTCCAATACGTTGTATAAAATCCTTCTAAGTGAAGGAAACTAAATGTACAAAACTATATTTACACAATAATTTGTGGTAATGAAGTACAACGGTTCTTAAAAATTCACAGATGTGTAACAGCAAGTTAAAACTCATCAAAAATCAAAACTGTTATCTGGATACAAGGTAATCGAGTCATTTTCTGACGTGCTATGACTGCAAATTATATGTTCAAAACAAGGGTTTCTGAGAGATCATATTTTGTGCTCATCCAGTAAAAAAACAAAAATTGATGAACATGTTGAATTAAACCAAAAAGATCACAGCAGGTAAGTGGTTAAACCATAAGCATAAATGCAGACATCTGCTTAATGACACACTTTGTCACCACTGCTGTTATTGTTTAACGCCTTTCTTACAAGCCACACTTCATATGCTCACCACCATTAAAGTGTTATTTTAGGCTTAATGAGAGCAACAGGGACATGAAAAAATGAGTTTAATTCCCCAATTAATGCTAAAAGCTCATTAGGAGTCGGCTCCGTGAATTTCTGTACACTGGGTGAAATGTAAATTTGAAAGAAAGCTCAGGTGCTATAGTTTCACTTCATGCTCTCTATCACTGCTGCGAGCTTTACTATCTATTATGTGTGGTGCAAAGTATATATGTGAGTAGTGTATGTAGTTGTTGCAATTGTATCATGTCATATATGAACACAAAAGTCTTTAAAATGTGCTTTCGCAAAACCACTGTTCTATTTCCATGTGACGTCCCTGTCATAGCACATCATCTGCAAAAAAGTATATTTTCAGCACTTCACAAAATGCTTTGACCTCTACCTGCACTCCCATCACTGAAGGGCCACAACCCCTCTCCACACATCCAGCAGGCGAGCTCATTTTATGTGTGTCAGTGTGGTGTGGGGCCCTCGCTGGGTATGGGGTGACTTAAGAAGTCAGCAGCCAATAAGAGTTCACTGGCCGGAAATAGGTGAAGTTTCCTCTATTATGACCAAAAATATTCTTCCAGACTCAGTGTTTGAATAAAAATGGTGACGATTTATATTAATGCTGAATCGTCCAGGTTTTTCGCAGGCATTACTTTTCCCAAAAAGTGCTAAATGGTTGACTGCTACAAAAATCACCGGTATTCTCATTTTAATTCTAAGTTTTTGAAACTCTGCTTAAAAATCATGTAATCAGGGATGATACCATTATTTGAACATAATGAGTAGTCAGTCCTAAAGGATGAAAATTGATGTTGAAGAACTCTATTTTTTGTGTTAATTTGTCTATTTTCAAGACCTACAAGCAGATAAAGGCATATTATGTAGACACAGGCACTAGATCAGCTGCAGTCTATTTTTATTGTAACTATGAATGAACTGTTAAGTTTTAAGATTTCTGCGTATACGTCACAAGTTTGTTGAGGCTTCTCCCATTTTTAATCTTTTAAAGCAAATGGAGTATTGTCACCTTATGTTTGACGATGACAATGACAAATTGCCATACAGATCAAATGGGACAAGTCTTGCATATTGCATGTATATGTGTACTATTTAACAGATCATGCCACATAGTAACAGGTACATAACTGTCTCTGCAATGCTGTATCAATTTTCGTGCCATGTGTTTGTTGCTCACCTGTGTCAACAGTTACTAAACTAGCACTTGTCACTTTTCCCATTTTCTACAATAACACAATATTTCAAAGCAATGGAAATTTAACAAATAAAAAAAGGTTTGTTTAAAAATAAAAAAAAATAGCACTGCTGCTAAGGCTAATTGATATTTCGGTTTCTTTTATCTGGTTATTTGTAAAAAATAAAAACAACTGTTATAATCAAGACCAAACATATACTGAAAAATACCTGTCATTCAGAACTAAAATACCAGTATTGGTTTTAACTGGTCAGTTTTTCCTATCCCTATTTCTGCTACGTGGACGACTTAGCACTAACATTCAAAAACAAGGAGAAAATTCCTTGTCCAGGAATCCATACACCCAGAATTTGTATTACAAGACACAGACAGACACTCTAAATCTATGTAAGATAATAGTATGTGCATTCCACTTAAACAATACCATAGCAAGATAACACGTCAATGTTAACTTCTGGAAGGAAAAGGCAAAACATAATTTTAAACCTAACTATCTTGGCAGAACTTCAGATCATTCCTTTATCTTGTAGGAAGGCTTGGCAATGTTTTCAGTCTTTTTTTATCTGGCTACCAACCATTCAACGCCACAGCTGTATGGCGAGGTATCTATTTTTACTCCTCCAACATTTGTACTCCACCCACGATTTTCTATAATCATTTTTTTTCTTCTTTCTTTATTTTTAACAGTTGTTGTTCTGCGAAAGGGACAATGCTGGTAATTGCACTTCTCGATGTACCGCTCGACAACTCTGTCGTTCACCTGGGCAGTGACCTACCTCCATACAGATATGCACAATGCATCCTAAATTTTCCATCACTATAACTAAACTCAAAGTCATTTCATCAGACAAAACATTAGTTTCCCCATTAAAAAAGCAGACTAGCAGCTTTGGAGCGGTATAGGTGGTGCAGAACTGCTACCAGCCGGTCATGTGATCTTCCACTGATGGCTTCAGTCACGGCAATGAAGTGGTATGCATTTGCCAGTCATATGTATGGAATCAATGCAGTAATATGGTTTAACAAAGAGAGATAACAGAATAGCAGAAATGAAAAAGGAAGGAAGGAAGATTGGGTTTAACGTCGTGTCAATATTAAGGTCATTAAAAGCAGAGCACAAGCTCAGATTGTGTCAGGGATAGGGAAGAAAATTGGCCTTGCCCTTCCAAAGGAACCATCCTAGCATTTGCCTAGAGCAATTTAGGGAAATCAAGGAAAACTTAAATTGGGATGGCCAGATTTGGGTATGAACTGCCATCCTTCTGAGTAATAGCAGAAAGGAGCTATAAAGTTTGGAATACCTATGACCACACTTTGAATGAAGTTGCCCAACTCGTACGTATATCAAGATGATCTGTCCAATGTGTCTAAAGGCAAAGATGTGCCACTCGCAGCCCCGTAACATGGAATAAGAACAGTGGTCATAAAAAAACCCTAACCAACAGGTAATAGAGATGATATGAGAAGGAAAGTTGCTACTCACCATATATGCTTTTCATAATATTGTTACTTGTCATGGAACTGCAAAAGGCCATTGCCTACAGCTGCACATCTTCAAAAGGACACAACACAGAAACTGGGCAGTAGCTGAATGAAGGCATGTAGTGTGGTTCAACAATTCATGATTTTCGCCTTGTTCCCAATGGTGCAAGGCATCTAGTGAACTGATGTGCCAATAATGTCTTTAACATCCAGTTAGTAGAGGGTGTGGTTCAGAGTGGAAGTGGTTCTGTGATGTTTCAGTAATGTTTTGGGGTCACCCATTCAGTTTACTACGAACATGAACCATAATGTTTATTTCAACAGCTTTGCTGACCAAGTGGTGCTATTTCTTCTACATGTTCACAATACGTATGCTTTGAGCACTCATATCTTCCAAGATGACAACAGTCATGTCCACAGGAATATACAAGTATGATTCTGGTGTAAGGAACACTTGGGCACCCTATCAACATATTGACTAGCTCATTAAATCACCCACTCTTAATTCTATAGAAAAAAGTGTAGGACTATTTGGAACAGTGAGTGAAAAGTAGCAATGAACATCCTCGCAATCTGATAGCTCTACAGGATCTAATCCTCAACAGTGGGGGGAGGGGGGTTGGGGGAGGGGAGAGGGATGTTCAGCTGTAAACATGCAGGTACATTTGAAGGCCATTATCAGGGACACAGAACCCATGGTCTAGGCGTAGTGTCTTTGATTAGTAATCAAAATGTCCTTGGTCCTGGGTTTGAAACCCCACCACAGCTTAAATTTTGATTAATAATCAGCATTGGTGATCAAAGATTTCCGACATAAGAAGTCATTGTCAAAGAGGGCAGAGCAGCAGATAGAGGTTCAGGGCACTCTCTTGTCCTTCGGGTGGGAAACTGCCCTAAAGGCAGAAGAATCAGCAATGACCAATGGCATGAGGATGCAGAAGGCAATGGAAACCACTGCATTACAGACACATAGTGTGTATCCAGGACATGTGGCCTGTAATTGAAAAATTGTCATGATCTCTCCATTAGCAGAAGATTCCAGAACAGTCCCCCATTCGGATCTCTACGAGAGGACTGCCAACAGGGAGGTGGCCATGAGAAAAAGACTGAATAAGCAACGAAAGGATAACACTCTACAGGTCAGGGCGTGGAATGTCTAATAGTCGTGGTGGACTGGAATGCTGCTGTATGAGGAACGAGTAGAAGAAAAGATTACAGGAGAATATGGGCTTGGGACATGGAATGAGAGATGGTCAAGACTAACTGAGTTCTGCAATAAATTTCAGCTACTAATAGCGAATACTCTGTTCAACAATCACAGGAGGAGGCAGTATCCTTGGAATAGACCAGATGATATGGGAAGATTTCAATTAGATTACATCATGGTCAGGCAGAGGTTCCGAAATCAGATACTGGATTGTAAGGCAAACCCAGGAGCAGACAGACTCAGATCACAATGTGGTAGTGATGAAGAGTAGACTGAAGTTCAAGAGATTAGTCTGGAAGAATCAATACGCAGAGAAATGGGATACGGAAGTGCAAAGGGATGACGAGACACGCTTGAAGTTATCTAAGGCTATAGATACAGCAACAACGAATAGCTCAGTGCGCAATACAGTTGAAGAGGTATGGACAACTCTAAAGAGGGCAATTACAGAAGCTGTAAAGAAAAACATAGGTACAAAGAAGGTAACTGCAAAGAAACCATGGGTAACAGAAGAAATACTTCAGTTGGTCGATGAAAGAAGGAAGTACAAAAATGTTCAGAGAAATTCACGAATTAAGAAATACAAGTCGCTGCGAAATGAAACAAATAGGAAGCGCAGGGAAGCTAAGACAAAATAGCTGCATGAAAAATGTGAAGAAATCAAAAATGAAATGATTGTCAGAAGGACTGACTCAGCATATAGCAAATTATTGTCGGAAGGACTGACTCAGCATATAGCAAAGTCAAAACAGCCTTCGGTGACATAAAAAGCAATGGTGGTAGCATTAATAGTGCAACAGGAATTCCACTGTGAAATGCAGAGGAGAGAAGATCAGTGGAAAGAGTACATTGAAGGCATCTGTGAGGAGGAAGATCTGTCTGATGTGATACAAGAAGAAATGAGTAGCCAATTTAGAAGAGATAGAAGATCCAGTATTAGACTCAGAGAGCTTTGGAGGACTTGAGGTCAAATGAGACAGAAGGGATAGATAACATTCCATCAGAATTTCTAAAATCATTGGAGGAAGTGGCAAGAAAATGACTATTCGTGTTGGTGTGTAGAATGTATGAGTCTGGTGACATACCATGTGACTTTCGGAAAAATATCATCCACATAATTATGAAGACGGCAAGAGCTGACAACTGCGAGAATTATCGCACAATCAGCTCAACAGCTCATGCATCCAACTTGCTTAAAAGAATAAACTACAGAAGAATGGAAAAGAAAATTGAGGATGCACTAGATGATGATCAGTTTAGCTTTAGGAAAAGCAAAGGCACAAGAGAAGCAATTCCAACAATGCGGCTAACAATGGAAGCAAGACTAAAGAACAATCAAGACACGTTCATAGTATTTGTCGACCTGGAAAAAGCGTTTGACAATGTAAAATGGTGCAAGATGGTCGAAATTCTGAAAAAAGGAGGGGTAAGCTATAGGGGGAGATAGATCATATACAATATATACAACAGCAAAGAGGGAATAATAAGAGTGGACAACTAAAAACGTAGTGCTCTTATTAAAAAGGGTGTAAGACAGGGATGTAGTTTCTCAAACCTACTGTTCAATCTGTACATCGAAGAAACAATGTTGGAAATAAGAGAAAGGTACAGGAGTGCAATTAAAATTCAAAGTGAAAGGATATCAATGATACAATTCACTGATAATATTGCTATCCTGAGAGAAAGTGTAGAAGAATTACATGATATGCTGAATGGAATAAACAATCTAATGAGTGCAGAATACGGACTGAGAGTAAATCGAAGAAAGACGAAAGTAATGAGAAGTAGCACAAATGAGAACAGCGAGAAACTTAACATCAGGGTTGATGGTCATGAAAGTTAAGGAATTCTGCTACCTAGGTAGCAAAATAACCAATGACGAATGGAGCAAGGACGACATCAAAAGCAGACTAGCACTGGCAAAAAGGGCATTTCTCACCAAGAGGGATCTACTAGTATCAACCATAGGCCTTAATCTGAGGAAGAAATTTCTGAGAATGTACATCTGGAGCACAGAATTGTATGACAGTGAAACATGGACTGACGGAAAACTGGAACAGAAGAGAATCAAAGCTACAGGCGAATGTAGAAAATTAGGTGGACTGATAAGGTAAGGAATGGGAGGTTCTGCACAGATTTGGACAGGAAAGACACTGACAAGAAGAAGGGACAGGATGATAGGGACATCTGTTAAGACATCAGGAAATGACTTCCATAGTGCTAGAGGGAGCTGTAGAGGGCAAAAACTGTAGAGGAAGATAGAGATTGGAATACATCCAGCAAATAATTGAGGACATAGATTGCAAGTGCTACTCTGAGATGAAGAGGTTGGCACAGGAGAGAAATACGTGGCGGGCCACGTCAAACCAGTCAGTAGACTGGTGGGGGCAAAAAATCAAGGCTACAGGTGTGTTACACGGTATCATCGTGACGTCTCCTGTGGGAGACTAAATTTTTATCCAGTGTGTTTAGGATACCCTCCAAACACAAAGTTATTTTTCAGGGCTACACACTGCCACATACACTACTGTTCTAAAGCAGTGCACGCCCTTGGCCCTTGACTGCAATGACATTCTTTTGTTAGTTACATGTCTTCAGAAAGATATATATATAATAGAGGGAAACATTCCACGTGGGAAAAATATATTTAAAAACAAAGATGATGTGACTTACCATACAAAAGTGCTGGCAGGTCGACAGAAACACAAACACATACATACACACAAAATTCTGCTTTCGCAACTAATGGTTGCTTCGTCAGCAAAGAGGGAAGGAGAGGGAAAGACGAAAGGACGTGGGTTTTAAGGGAGAGGGTAAGGAGTCATTCCAATCCCAGGAGCGGAAAGACTTACCTTAGGGGGAAAAAGGACAGGTATACACTCGCGCACAAACACACATATCCATCCGCACATACACAGACACAAGCAGACAACAGAATTTTGTGTGTATGTATGTGTTTGTTTGTGTTTCTATCGACCTGCCAGCGCTTTTGTATGGTAAGTCACATCATCTTTGTATAATAGAGGGAAATATTCCACGTAGGAAAAGTATATCTAAAATCAAAGATGATGTGACTTACCAAATCAAAGTGCTGGCAGGTCGACAGACACACAAACATACACACAAAATTCAAGCTTTCGCAACAAACTGTTGCCTCATCAGGAAAGAGGGAAGGAGAGGGAAAGACGAAAGGATGTGGGTTTTAAGGGAGAGGGTAAGGAGTCATTCCAATCCCGGGAGCGGAAAGACTTACCTTAGGGGGGAAAAAAGGAAAAAAGGACGGGTATACACTCGCACACACACACACACATCCATCCACACATATACAGACACAGTTGTCCTTGCCCTCTCCCTTAAAACCCACATCCTTTCGTCTTTCCCTCTCCTTCCCTCTTTCCTGATGAGGCAACAGTTTGTTGCAAAAGCTTGAATTTTGTGTGTATGTTTGTGTTTGTTTGTTGTCTGTCGACCTGCCAGCACTTTCATTTGGTAAGTCACATCATCTTTGTATATATATATAGAGGGAAACATTCCATATGGCAGAGTGGTTTGTAACAATGCCTAGCAACAATGTGAACTCTGAAATTGTGCTCAGCCATGAGTAGAAGACTGGAGAAGCTAATGGCCAGAGTAGAAGACTGGAGAAGCTAATGGCCAAGGGGAATATGGAAAATCTACCACAAAGTGGGCACCCAGGCATTTCTTTGTCCCGGAAGGACAGAATACTTCATCAACTACGACAGAAAAAACATGAGTGTTACTTCAGCTGAACTGGCAAAAGCATGGCAAGAGGCAATGGGAGTTGATTCCGGCTCATCTGTTGTTAGGAAAAGACTCTATACAATGTGACTGTAGCCTAGAGTTGCCAAGAAAAAGCCATTTTTAACAACTGAAATGACGAAAAAGAGGCTAGCATGGGCCAGACTGCACGTAAACTGGACAAAAGAGTAGTGACAAACTGTGATACTTTCAGGTGAAAGCTGATTTTTCTTGCTGAGTGACAGACCACAGTTTGTCAGGCATGAACTCAATGAAAGGATGGACCTTGACTACCTTGTGCAAACCATGAAAAATGCTTCATCGGTAATGGTGGGGAGAGCGATAACATACCAAGGTGTGGGAAGGCTATACTTTGTTTAGGGAACAATGACCAGTGATCAATACAAAGCTGTGATTCAGCGCCCTCTAATGTTCATATATGTGATGCTTTGCCAGATGTGCAATAATTTTCCAATAGGATCTGGATCGATGCCATGTATCAAAAGAGGAGAGTTTTCGTTATTGTATCTTTTTAATACAATTTACAAGGTTACTGCTGTTACAAATCACCCAAATCTATCATTTCAGATTCATTCTGTCATGACTGAATTGAGTATCAGGGAACTTCCATTGCCAGGAAATTCACCAGACCTAAACCAAAGTGAGAATTTGTGGTGACTGGTTGGAAAAGGGGTTCAGAAGAAACAGCCTGGAACAAAACAGGGGCAATTGGAGGTGACTGTGAAAGTGTGGCATCATGAAATTGACATCAGTAACATTAGAAAATTGATCCGACTCCATGCCTGAGGGAATGAAGACTGTTATAACGGCCAAGGGGGGCCCAACTAAATATCAAAATTAATTACGGTATGACCACTGAACAAAGTACTTGTGATACACAATATTTTACACTATGGCTAAATTAAATGGAAATTTCATCAAAATATTCAATATTTAATTTTAATATTTTAATATTATGACATGGCATGTCATTGTACAGATATACATATACTGTTGATGTATTTCCTTGAATCAAAATGATAGAAATAATCCTGTCCTTTATTAACATATTACTTCTCACATGCAGACTATCCTCCCTTAACAAATATTTGAAATTTCAAAGATGAATGAGTTCTTAGAAGTTATATACAAAAATTCTCAAAATTCTATAATGGGACATACAATGCTTTAGAATAGTAGTGTACATCTGCAGCAGCATACATATCACAAAAATTAATACAACATAATTCACAAGGGTAGTTAGTTTTATATGTCTCATTCATGTCTGCACAAGAGAAGAATCTAAGTGGATTTTCATAATGAAATGTTAGTTGTCTAATACTTAACACCTGGCTTGAATTTCATGTTAATGAACATGCAATAATAAATTTCTATTAAGTGGATTTTCATAATGAAATGTTAGTTGTCTAATCCTTAACACCTGGCTTGAATTTTATGTTAATAAACATGCAATAATAAATTTCTATTATGGCAAGACACCATCACATTAATACAAACACAGTTAATTATGGAACTACTGATGAAAATTCCCATCAATTTTTACAGCTGAAAAACAAGTATACATGTAAATATGATGTCAATATAATGGAAGGAAACATTCCACGTGGGAAAAATTATATATAAAAACAAAGATGAGGTGACTTACCGAACAAAAGCGCTGGCAGGTCGATAGACACACAAACAAACAAAAACAAACAAACAAACAAACACAAACATATGTTTGTGTTTGTTTGTGTGTCTATCGACCTGCCAGCGCTTTTGTTCGGTAAGTCACCTCATCTTTGTTTTTATGTAAATATGATGTGAATTACTAAAAACTTTGATACTTCAATGTATTATAACGCTTACCCCCAGTTAAACTTCATGTTGTACAGCTCAACAGGATCAATGTCTTGTGGGATAGCATCAAACAACATTCTCAGTTTTGAACACAATGTCTGAGGTAGGCTGGATTGCCGTGTTATGTGCAAGGCATGCTCATCAGACGATATTGAAGCAATCACCATAATACCCTCACAAGCTTTAGTTCTTACATTATTATCCTACAGAGACATAGAGAAGAGTGTTATAAGGCATCTGGACTATCTTAACTTACTAGTTATGAAAACTGCTACTAACATCATGACCAGTATATGACCAGTATGTATAAATAGTAATAGTCAATTTTTAGTTCAGAGCCACAGATAACAATGTTAATTAAACAGCTATTAGCAAATCAATGGCTATATATATTTTCTTGTTCATTAGTAAGCAATGCATCTACAGCTAAATAAAACTACTTAATGTTACAACCCAAGAAAAGACAAAAATTTCCAGCATACACATTAGTAACAGTGTATTATTACTCATGCACTACTGTGCTACTGAATACATATACAATCTTTTGGCTTAAGAAAGATCAACTTATCATTGACACAAAAAGTGTAGTTCAATGAACTAAATGAAGAAGACATAAAGGAATTAATGAATTGGCTCCTAGAAGACATTTATTTAAATCAATAGGGAAAGCTGAAAATCTGTGCCGGACTGGGATTCCAACCCGGGTCTCCTGCTTACTTGGCAGATGCGCTGACCCTGTGCCATCCAGATACAGTGATCATCACAGCGGCACAGACTACACTAGCACGCCTCCTATCAGACCCAAATTCTCAACTTACCCACTCACTACTGATGTAGTGCTCATGGCATTATGCCGATTCCCGTAAGAGTTCGAGCATGGTGTGCGTCTGCACTGGAGTAATGTCTGTTCTTTCAGACATGTCTGAAGGAATGGACCCCGCACATATCAATGAAGATGATTCATGTCACAAAGAAAAATGTGTTTTACTTAAGTTTAGAACAACGGAAGACATAGCCAAAATCCATTGTAAAAATAAGGGAAGTGAAAATCATACAAAGCTGCAGCAACAGCTATCATATATGTCCAACAAAAGGAGAATGAAAGAGAGTTAGATACAAATGTTGACTCACTTTAAATTTGCTCCTTTAATAACATATTCCAAAAGTAGATAGGAATATAAAGAAAGTAATGATGAATGTTGAACAAAAAGAACAAAGAAAGCAAATATGATTTCCAAGGCTGTTGCATTGGTTTAATTTAAAGATAAATTACAGTTCAGATATCACACCTGGAGACACTGTTTGTACATAACGAAAATGGGATATCTGTATTTCTCTCTACAACAGAAAACCTACAAAATGGGACACACAAAATATTTTCACTGTATCAGTTTTAAAAAAACATGAAGCGATTTCATTACCTCATAGGTTAAATATACTGGTTAAACAATGGAAACTCCAGGTAGGAATATCAACAATGTAGGAAAAAAACAGATTGCTACGTACTATAAAGAAGACACATCAAATTGCAGACAGGCACAATTAAAAGACACTCACATATAGCTTTCAGTTACAGCATCATCAGTAAAAGAGAGGCGTGCACGCACACACACCACACACGATTGCCAGCTCCAGCATCTTGGGCTGGAATGCTTTGTGTGTGTGTGTGTGTGTGTGTGTGTGTGTGTGTGTGTGTGTGTTTTCATCTTGGGCTGGAATGCTTTGTGTGTGTGTGTGTGTGTGTGTGTGTGTGTGTGTGTGTGTGTGTTTTTACTGATGAAGGTTGTGACCGAAAGCTTTATGTGTCTTTTAATTGTGCTTGACTGTAACTTGACGTGTCTTCTTTACAGTAAGAAGCAATCTGTCTTTTCTTACATTGTTGGCAAAATATGAGGTGTGTTCAAACAGTAAGGTGATTCTATATTTTTATGAAAAAATATTTATTTGTTCATCAACATTCATGTTGTCTCCTTCAAAGTAACCCCCTCAGATACAACACTTCTTCCAATCCTCGAAGCACTTCGTCATAAGCACTTTTTGGTACAGCCTTGAGTACTTCCAGTGGGGCCAAATCAGGTGAATATGGTGGCTGAGGCATGATTGGTGTGTTGTTTTTGGCCAAAAAATCTCTCACAAGCAATGATGAATGAGCAGGTGTATTATCGTGATGAAAAAGCCGCGAATTGTTTTTCCACAATTTCGGACATTTTTTGCGTATTGCTCCTTGCAAACAGTGCCAAACAGTGCATAACATCAAGGTGATACTCCTTATTGACCACACGGCCTTGAAGCAAAAATTCATTATGCACTACGCCACGGTAATCGAAAAAAACAGTGAACAAAACTTTGACATTTGATTGAATTTGGCATGTTTTTTCGGTCTTGGATCCCTGGGATGCTTCCATTGGGATGACTGGGCTTTGGTTTCAACATCATAACTGTGAACTCGTATTTCATCAACAGTTATGACCCTTTTGGGCAAATTAGGATCATCACTGACATCATTCAAGAGCTCCTGAGCGATGCTCATGTGATGGTTCTTCTGGTCAAAATCGACAAGTTTTGGAACAAACTCCGCTGACATACATCTCACACCCAAAACATCCAAAAAATTGCATGACACAAGCCGACTATATGCCAACATCCACAGCAACTTGTCTTATGGTAATTTGACACTTTTTCAAAACAGTTGTCCTCATAGTTTCGATGCTATCGTCTGTTGTTGTTGTGCTGGGAAATCAAGAGCGAGATTTGTCATTGGCATCTTCTCGGCCATCTTGGGAGAGCTTGTACCACTTGTAAACATTTTTTCAACTTAGAGCAGACTCACCATATGCCACTGTCAACATTTCAAATGTTTTAGAGCACTTGATTCCATTTTTCACACACAATTTTATGCAAATTCTTTGCTCCATTTTTTATAATAATCAAAAATTGCTGAGCACACTAAAACATGTTTAACCTTTCTATCTGTCAGAAACAAAAGTATGCTGTACACTTGAAACTGTGAACATATGTTCGGGACATGTGTACCAACATAATAAAAAAAACAAAGATCGATAATCGAATGTACATTGCCCGTGCAATTTGAAAAATCACCTTACTTTTTGAAAAATCCTTGTATACTAGGTTTTATTGCAGCCTTTCTAAGAATACACAGCAGCTTAAATGTTCAACCTCTGCTAATCATACGTTTCTGTTCCTCTCTCTCTCTCTCACACACACACACACACACAGAGGGGGAGAGAGAGAGAGAGAGAGATAGAGAGAGAGAGAGAGAGAGAGAGACAGAGAGGGGGGGGGGGGGGAGTTGTTTGTGTGGTCTGATAAATCTGAAGAATTTTGTCCAAAATCTACACAGTTTATTGTGTCCTTTCTACTGTATTGAGGATTTTCCTTATTTTAAATACAGGGAAGTGATAAAACATGTACATAATACTCTCAATGGAGAGAGAGAGAGAGAGAGAGAGAAATATTTGTTGTCAATGTTGCTTATCTCTGTATTCTCTTAATTATTATCTTCTGCCACTAATGGTCAAAAATGTAAAGTTGAAGGATGAAACAAGGTCAGGAAAACCATCTACAAATAAAGAACACTTTACAGTTGTCCACACATTATTAATAGTGACAGCAATAGTAAATGTAGGTGACTTGTTTCCATCTAAGAAGGAATCAAGTACAGAATTTTTCACTTGAAAGTGGACACTTCCTACATCATATTGGATATAGCCTGGTGGAGCCAGAAAGTGGTCAAGGTTTCCTGGCTCAACACTCATGGAGATCTTTAGTATGAAGGCACTTTATACTGTGGCCTTTCTTAGTCCTTGGCTCTCAACTACTCTGGAGTATGAGTTGCCATGCTTTTCAGAGGAATTCAGGAATGTTCAAATGTGGGATTATAAGGGATACTGTTCCACACACGGTATTTAGCTGTTCATCAGTTCAGCCAAACTATGAGTATTTCTTCAGGTGTCTCATGTCCACAAACTACTGAATTCACTTCACTGCCCAGATGTAGTCTTGATTTCAGTTCTTATAAGTAGCTGTATCTTATTACAAAGAGTGGCTTAAACATCTTTTCTAGAAGACACACAAGTGAGTCTTCACCAAATGATTGGAGAAGCTATAACAGAGCATATAACTTGAAACCGAGTCATTTGAGAAAATGTGGAGATAAGTACTGAAGTAAAATGGGAATCTGAAGAATGTTAAGAAAAATTTCAGTGACCCACCTATAAACAAATGAAAAGTCTACTTGCCAGTAGTCCTTGTCATGAAAGACACAGCTGGATACAATAAAATAGAAACTAAATCTCTCCTCCCTCCTCCCAAAATCTTATCCAGTTCCCCCTCACTTGCTCAAACACACTGTGTGGCTTTCCTAAAATAGTTTGCACAATCCACTTTTCTTCTCCATAGAAGAAAATTCTGTCTCCTACAGCTCAAGTTTCATCATTATTTCATGGATAAAAGCTGGATTGTTTTGGAAATCAGCCTTAGCCAAACACAATTAGTTTATTTTTATATTTCCCCAGACATGTTTCGACACCAATGTGTCATCTTCTGTGGGTTTGAAGATAGTTGCATTTATGTTACACAGTCAGGGTTATAGTAAGAATATGTCAGCAGGAAAAGCATCATTTCCTTTTATCCCATAATAATTATTATATAACGGGACCTGAGTATCAAGACAACTTGGTTTATTTCATTGAATAAATACACAATTCTAATAAATGTTTATGCCAACAAACATCAGGAATGAAAACTGTAATATTTAAAACCATAACACATTAAGACTGTCATGGGCAGAGTATGGGAATAATTACTCCAAAGAACTGAGAAGCTTATCACATCATTCTACATCATGAACAACAATATGAATTAGGCTACACTGCTACTCACCACACAAAGGAAACTTAAAGTGGAGGACAGGCACATTTAAAAGTAAACTGAGTTATTTGAAAAAGAACTTCATCATATCTAAAGAGAGAGAGAGAGAGAGAGAGAGAGAGAACACACACAGAGAGAGAGAGAGACTAAGCTACTGGACAAAATCCCATTTCAGATCTAAAAACACATCCATATTTAATTTACAAGATTAAGCTATCGAAAGAAGTCCTTCCTCAGATCTAGAAACACACATACACATTTATGCACGGATTCTACATTTTGAATATAAAAAAGCAATAACTTACATAGACAGTATGCACATACAAACTGCACATAACATAAATATTATTTGTGTGCTTTCAAGTCACTGTTTTCTTTGAAACCTTTCGTTAAGTAAGCTCTGTGAATAATATAGGTTATTATTAACTTACTTCACTGCTCAAGAAGGATAGCAGACATTCAAGCAACACATTTGGTGTGGAATACAAATGATTTTCTTTAGTCTGATGTCCTTTGGGTGGTTCTGATGATAAGGGTGAGAGAGAAATTGTGGTTTTCTTGTCACAAACTTTATCCAGGTGTGCTTGCTCAGAGTCTGACACCAAAATGTGAGGATCTGATGACTCTTTAGTTATTTCTGCTTCACTCTTCCTATGGATACATTTGTCATCTCCAGGAGATATTAAGTTACCCAGTTCCATCTCACATTCAACAAAAGTATCTTCACTATTACTCAGTGAATTTGACAGCCACATCTGTTAATAAAACAAGATGAATTATCTGTGTTTATCTATGCATGATAATTAAAATAAAAGACTTGCTACTTGACCTCACACTGTTCTGGAGGGGGAGGGTGGGGGGGGGGGAGGTGGGGGGGGAAGGGGGGGGGAGGGAGGGAGGGAGGGAGGGAGGGAGGGAGGGAGGGAGGGAGGGAGAGAGAGAGAGAGAGAGAGAGAGAGAGAGAGAGAGAGAGAGAGGTCTTTTCCCGGAAGTAAGGAGTAAAAGTGAAGGCTTATAACATGGAAAAAAGGGCAGGCAAGTCATTTTCAACAAAGTTCCTTATAAACCCATTACAGTCTATAGGAAATGGAAAAATAAGCAAAACAAAATAAATGCGGATATGAAAACATGAATTACTGCATTTCCTTGACTTGATAAAGGTTTTAATGTTTCCTTTTATTGTGGAATAACGAACAAGTTTGAAGCAACAAGGTGGCATACTGAAAATGACATCCCATAAAGATTTTAAGGAACTATAAGTAGCATCAACATCTTTCACTGAAATAGAATTATAAAAATTCTCAGAAACAAAAGCCCACATGGTATTGATAAAATTTAGAGTAGACTTCTAAAAATTGTTCTAACCTGATAAATAAAACTCCTTAATGATATACATAACATATTACTAATGAAAGGAATGATTCCAGGAAAAATGTTCCATTGTTAAACATCTTTACAAAACAAATTTACAGAAAGGCTCTAAATAACTATTACCCATTTCCTTACTAATATTTTCATCCTAAGAAAGCAGTTTACTTCAGTTTAATGTCGAACTTAGTAAATATAAACAATTTACTTAGTGCATGAAGATTGTTTTCCAAAAGAGTTGCTTGGCTGAAAATGGTTTTTATGTATTTACTCACCAAATACAATTATTAAAGGGACCCTACCTTAATTTTTGAAAAGATACTGTCTACCTAGTTCTTTACAACAAACAGAACATCATCAACCCTTAAATAATACACCAACATTTGAAAACTCCACACTGAAATATCAACAATACTAGGAAAAGAACAGATTGCTACTCACCATAAAACACACACACACACACACACACACACACACACATATACACACAAAAGCAAGAACACCTCTCACACATATGATCACTACCACCAGCAGTTCTGACCTGAATATGTCACGTTAATAGCAATCTGGAGTGGGGCAGGGAAGGGGGAGGGACAGCAACATAAGTGTGGGTGGAGAGAAGAGCTTTATCTGATGGCACAGTGGGAACTAGAGACTGACAGGTGCAGAGTCGGGAGATGGGGTGAGGGGCAAAAAACTGGAACAGAAAATGAGAGGAGTGGAAAAGAAGAGGAGCAGGGAACAGGAAAGGATGGGCAGTTCAATGGCAGAGGGTGGCACACGAGGAGGGTGAGGGAATGTGGAAAGAGAGGAGGTGATAGGAGGAGGGGACGGAAATTGTTGGGTCAAGGGTGTGAGGACAGACGGTTACTGTACGTTGAGGTCAGGATAATTTTGGGAGTGGAGAATATGTCGTAAGGATAAATCTCATCTTTGCAGTTCAGGAAAGCTGGTGGTGGAGGGGAGGATCCAGATGGCTCAGGTTGTGAAACAGTCACAGAAGTCACATTCTGCTGCATGTTGTGTCACTCTGCTCTTGGCCACAGTTTGGCAGTGGCCATTCATCCTGGTGGACAGTTGGTTGGTAGTCATACCAATATAAAAGCAGTGCAATAGCTGCAGTAGAACTGGTAAACAACACGGCTGCTTGTACGGATGGCCTGGCCTTTGATGAGCTAAGATAAGCCGTGACAGAATGGGAATAGGAAGAGCTGGGTGGGTGGATTGAGTCGGTCTTGCATCTGGGTCTTCCACAAGGAAATGATCCCTGTGGCTATGTGTTGCAATTGGGAGTGCCATAGGGATGGATTAGGATGTTGTGGAGTGTGGTGGTTGATGGAAGATCACTTTAGGAGTGATGGGAAGGATCTTGGGTAGAATGCCCCTCATTTCAGGGCACAATAATAGATGTCACACCCCTGACGAAGGATGTGGTTCAGTTTTTCCAGTTTGGGAGTGATACTGGGCGACGTAGGGGGCACTCTTTTGTAGACGACTCTTGGGTGTGGTGGGACGATTGGGGGGTGTGTGAGGATATGGCACGAAAAAAAGTATCGATACATTGACGGAAAAAATACTGACATACCAGGCTACGGAAATATCAGCTGCACATTGTAAATATGCTGCCAGTTTTAGAGCTGTATATTTAAGTATAATATTGATTTACTATTAGATATTCTGTGTATCAACAAGCTAGCAGCCTGATTAACCCCCCCACCCCTTTCAGCAGGAATCGAAGTGAAAACAATGCATGTTCACACTTTGGCGATAACCCCTTTGTAAACAATGATGGCAACTGCATGTAAGTGGCAGAATAAAAGGTGTCCAATGGGGCCGTTGTTCAGTTTCATCACTTATCAGATTTGTCCAGAAAACTTCATGTCGATTTCCCTGTTTTTTTTCATTTCTGTCAATGCCTGCGACCTCGCAGCTGTAATGTCAAAAATGCATGGTGAAGCTGAACATTGCAGTTGCTGTTGGTAGCACTGAGCGCCAATTATATCAGCACTTCCCCTCACACATCTCCGCCCACTGCAAAGGCCAATCTTGTCATTTAGATTTCTGTTCATCATTTTCAGCAATTGTTTTTGAACAACACTAAAGTGAAGAAATAGCAGACAAGTCGTGTTAAAAATTGTTTTTTAACACAACTGGCGCACTATTTCTTCACACTGAAACTCTTGTTACTCCATTCGCCCTCCCAGTACAATTGGACATCTTCTTTTGTGCCACCTATACTTGCTTCATACAGTCAAAGATAAGGACTGGATGTGATGAGATTTCAAAAAGTAGTAAGACTCCTTCACACAGTGAAAGTAAAATTATGTTCTACAGAAATTTCAAAAGAACAACTTCAAATATTTACTAAAAATTGTGAAAAAATATAATGTAAAATAAAAATATCAGCACTCAATATTGCCATATTGATATAAATATATTGATACAACAGGGAAGAAATTATCACCAGTATATATCAATTTTTTTTTTTTTTTTTTTTTTTTTGGAAAAACATCAATAGCTTGATATTTTATCAACATCCCTAATATATACCCAGACCTTCCCATGTGTTTCATTAGCGTTGCTCTTGCCAATGATCTATCAAGTCATAAATCACAGCCTGAGTCAAAAATAAATCATTATAGAACATATCTTTGCAACGACTCAAACAACCACCTGCCTTGCTGCACTAGCAGTGCATGAAGAAAAGACATGGTAGAGAAGTCCTAGATGCACTTGGTCGTAATTTACCCAAGATTTGTGGGAAATAAGTTTACGTAGCATACAGAATTTTTACACAGACAAATGTAGTGACAGTAATTTAGTAGCATAACAGCAAATGTGTATATTACCTGGTTACAGAACATATGAATGAGATCTGGATGTTCACTGATGACTGCACACAGCATACAAAGGAAAGCAATTTCATCAGATTCATTTGGTGAGCCATTTTTACCATTACATGTCATTATCAACTGCTGTAAAGTGAAAAATAAAATTGAATTAGTTTCTTCTTCAGCACTTCTGAATATTAAAAACACAGCACTCTATTACCAACCATTACTGAAGGAAAAATTGCTGCATTTGACAAAATTGGTTGTCTAATTTTAACAACAAGTCTCCTCACAAATACAAGCACAGTATGCCTCATTCCTGGTGGTGAATCAGACATGGCAAGAGCAACAAGAACATCAAGTAATTTATGATACAAGAAATATTCCAAACATGGACCAGTTGTTCCTACAGCTTGTGCATCTTCCTCTTGAATCAATATCTGCAACACAAAACAAAAATTTTATAACTAAAACTGGAAAAAATTACAGATACAAGGATTATTAAGTTTGAAAGTTCTATTGCTACTAAAATGCTTCAAAGAGCCTCAGATGTAACTAAAAGTGCAATAGCGAGTTACATCAAAAGAAAAGACTGTGATTCTACAGTCGACAAATCCCTAGTTATGAAGTAGGAGTCAAAAGACTTACGGCCACTAGTGTTTCGAATGTGGCCACTGAATACCTTACAGATCCATCAGTACTGATTTTAGTCACACTATAATAGTTATTAATAAATACTGTACATAATGTTTAGGGCCTTTGAGCTAGAATGAGAGCTGAAACAGTTCCTGGCCCACTTTAGAGGCAACCTATAATTCCTTCTCTGGAAAGATAGTTAAATATTTTCTTAATTCATGCTCAGTCCAATTGGATAGCAATTTAAAATGGAGTCAACACAAAAAAAAACTAACGAAAATGCACAGTATAGTATGTTTTACTCTCAGAAGCATCTGTCATATTGTT
This sequence comes from Schistocerca piceifrons, assembly GCF_021461385.2. Classification (NCBI taxonomy): domain Eukaryota; kingdom Metazoa; phylum Arthropoda; class Insecta; order Orthoptera; family Acrididae; genus Schistocerca; species Schistocerca piceifrons. Next base: position 617,097,376 of record NC_060141.1, read on the forward strand.
GACCGAAAGACAAGAGTGTTGGCATATTTTGCATAATTGCACTCTGTTGGGTTATGGAAATATCTACTGCTGCAGTGTACAGTAGGTAAATATAATACTTATTCAGCAGAAGTAAGCAATAACAACATACATTTTTCACATATACTGCTAAGGATCTTGGAATTGTAACACAAACTTCCCAACACAGTTACTTCTTGAAGGTTTTTGTGGCTAACAATAAAGACCAGTTCAGTTGCACTGTGATTCATTTCATCACAATATGAAACACACACAAAAAAAGATCATGTAGACTTTGTCTACCTGTCTAGGTTTCCGAGTGGAGTTATGCACTGCTGTTCAAAAGTATTCAACACATTTGCATTTAACAACAGGAAATTGGGAGCCCCAATCTATATCTACATGACTACTGTGGAAATCAGACTTAAGTGCTTAGCAGAGGGTTCATCAACATACTTCCAGACTATTTCTCTACCTTTCCACTCTTGAGTAGCATGTGGGTAAAATGAACAACTAGATCTTTCCATGTGAGCTCTGCTTTTTCTTATTTTAATATGATGATCAGTTTTTGTTATCTAAGTGAGAATCAACAAAATATTTTTACATTTGGAGGATAAAATTGATCTTGCCACAACTGGAAACGCTTTCAGTTTTATGACTGTGCCACAAACTCACGTATCATATTCATGACACGTCTGCCATTTTCCGTGAAAATGCAAAACAAGAACCTTTCTTCAAACTTTTTCGATGTACTCTGTCAGTCCCATCTGGTAAAGATCCCACATCATGCAGCAATACTCCATAAAAGTATGGAAAGTGTAATGTAGTCAGTCTCTTTAGTAGCTTCGTTACATCTTCTAAGTGTACTGCCAATAAAACACAGTCTTTGGTTCATCTACCCCACTCATATGTGATGTTTCCAATTTAAGTTGTTCCTGTTTGCCTGACAAATTGGGAGACTTTTCGATTGCTCCTCGGAAAGTTTTTTGTTGCCAACCCACTTCAAAATGATCTTCCACTCAACCACACATGGGTCACCACCCTCTATTCAGGCATTAACCAGGCCGACCATGAACGGGGAACATTTGACAGGTGCTGGATGTCCACATGATTCTGACCTCTGGCCTCCCACAATGGTTACAACATGCACGAGCTTCAAGCTGCATGACCAAAGCCAGTACCACCTGTCGCTGTGAGCAAAGGGTCATCAACTCAGCTCACATCTGAAAGCAGCTTTCTCAGTTTCTATCCAAACCAAAGACAGTGGAAAACTAGACCATAAAAATGTGAGAAAATTACATTAACCTACAAAAGCACACACAGACAAATCTAAATAAGTAACTCACTTCCACAAAGAAGCTTGTAAAATGAAAACACAAATGATATTCTTGTGATGCTGCATGAACAGAGTTCAAAAGAAAATTGAAAACATATCCCAGTAACCACTCCCTTTACCAATTATCTGATTATCTATATTCAAATACTGGAATTCCTCTTAGCTACAACACAAGTAACATGTTCAACTGTATAAAGGAAACTGTATTTATAGATCTAGTAAACTATTTTCTCTGAAAAGTACAAATTTATTCAATAAAATAATAAGCTACAGGTATGAGATAAACTGCAGCTATTTAATGTAAATGATGAAGAAGCAACAATTTTCAATGTAGCAGCTTTGCTCTAGTTTACTAAATTTAAATGGCATAAACACAAACAACACTAAGCAGTAAAGTGTTAACTTACTGTAAACTAGCTGAGTACATGGTATTGCCCTGGATGTACTTATTTCATTAGCTCATCTCCTCCACACTTCTCTCTCTGTCCACCTTCTTCTCCCCCTTTTCTCTAACAACCTCCACACTCTATCTCCTCCTACACCCCCCCCCCCCCTCCCTGCTCCCTGGCCCACTCTGCCAATCTGCTCCATCCCCCCCCCCCCTCCAAAGTCTATCCCCTCCTGTCCATCTATCTTCTTCTCACTCTCTTTTATCATCCTCCTCCAGGACACTTTCTGTAGGCTGGGTGCAGCTGCTTCGCATGTCTTAATGTGATTTTGTAGATGTCTCTATGGCAATGCCTCTTCATAACTCCATAGACAGTTATTGTTTTCACCTACAAATGTTTGTGCTTTGCATTTGATATTTGTCAAAACTGCAGCCAGGTGTGAGGAATTCCTTAAGGTTGATTCTACTGCAGGAGTGTCTTAGTAATAAAGAATAAATGTATTAAAACCGTGCACAATGAGGCATTTTTTCATGCATCTCAGTGTTTATGACATATCTCTTGAACTGTGCATTGTACAATGATATCTTTGTACAGGTACATTCAAGAGCATGTGAGGATACTGACAGCAAAATATGTTGTGAACAGAGTTAGAAGCAAAGAAGTAATAAATTTAAATAACATATATAATCTAGCAGTTTTTCATGCATGTCACTGTTTATGATGCCATATCTTCACCTGAAACTTTCACTCTGCAGTGGAGTGTGCACTGACATGAAACTTCCTGGTAGATTAAAACTGTCTGCCTGACCAAAACTCGAATTTAGGCCCCAAGTTTGAGTCTCGGTCTAGCATAGAGTTTTAATCTACCAGGAAGTTTCATGTCTCCTGATCTGTGTGCCATGCACTGATATTATTTTGTAGGTACATTCAGCAGCCTATGTGGATACTGTCTGCAAAATCTGTTGAGAATACAGTTAGTAGAATAGAAGCAACAAATTTAAGTTTCATACACAATGCGGTGGTTTTTCGTGCACTTCAAGTGTTTACAACGTCATATCCCGAACTATGAGTAGTACTTTTGTAGGTGCTTTTAACAGCATATGTAGTTACTATCTGTGAAATTTATTGTGAATGGAGTTAGTAGCACAGAAATGACACATTTAAACATCATACATGATGTGGTAGCTTTTCATGCATCTCATTGTTTATGACACCATGTCTCCTGAACTATGATAAGCAGGTGGTGCTTACCATACAGGAATTGTTGCCTGACTGTAAATGGTAATTGTTTCAAGATAAAAAATATGTATGTATTGACTGTGATTTGCTTTTGTGTGTGTGTGTGGGTGGGGGGTTATTTTGTTTTGTTTTGTTTTCTTTCTTTCATTTCACATCCACATCTGTGAAAGTTCTCCTAACAGACAAGGCTTACAAAATATGGTCAATGAATGTAAAACCAGAGATATAGTTGGTGCATTGCTTGAGGGAGGCAGGATTCCACTCCAGACTATCTGCTTGGTTAATTTGCTTCCACTGCTCCAATTTCCACTATTATTACACTTCCCAAAGTGGAGTGGTATAATGGTTTATGTACTGGAGCTGCATTCAGCAAAAGATTCAGCCAATCTCTAACGGCCTTGTCAGTAGAAGGATATTAAACTCAAATATTCCTTTCCTTTTCTATGACCAATCGAAGAAAAATGTCCAGACTGAATGCTTGATGAACATACACTGAAGTGCCAAATAAACTGGTACACGCATGCTTATTCAAATACAGAAATATGTAAACAGGCAGAATATGGCGCTGCAGTCGGCAACACCTATATAAGACAACAAGTGTCTGGCGCAGTTGTTAGATCAGTTACTGCTGATACAGTGGCAGGTTATTACGATTTAAGTGAATCTGAACATGGTGTTATAGTCGGAGCACAAGCAATGGGACACAGCATCTCCGACATAGCAATGAAATGGGGATTTTCTAGTACAACCATTTCACAAGTCTGCTGTGAATATCAGTAACCCAGTAAAACATCAAACCTCTGACATTGTTGCACCCAGAAAAACATCTTGCAAGAATGGGGCCAATGACAACTGAAGAGAATCATTCAACATGATAAGTGCAACCCTTCCGCAAATTGCTGCAGATTTCAACAGTGGGCCATTAACAAGTGTCAATGTGCAAACCATTCACCAAAACATCATCGATATGGGCTTTTGGAGCCAAAGGCCCACTTGTGTACTCTTGATGACTGCACAACACAAAGCTTTATGCCTCACCTGGGCCCGTCAACACTGACATTGGACTGTTAATGACTGGAAACATGTTACCTGGTCGGACGAGTCTTGTTTCGAATTGTATTGAGGGGATAGATGTGTACGGGTATGGAGACAACTGAATGAATCCATGGACCATGCATGTCAGCAGGGGACTGTTCAAGCTAGTGGAGGCTCTGTAAAGGTGTGGGGCCTGTGCAGTTGGAGCGATATAGGACCCCTGATATTTCTAGATACGACTCTGACAGGCGACACATACGTAAACATCCTGTCTGATCACCTGCAGTCATTCATGTCCATTGTGCATTCCGATGGACTTGATCAAATCCAGCAGGACAATGTGACACACCACACATCCAAAATTGCTACAGAGTAGCTCCAGGAACACACTTCTGAGTTCAAATACTTCTGCTGGCCACCAAACTTTCAAGACGTGAACATTATTGAGCATATCTGGGATGCCTTGCAACTTGCCATTCAGAAGAGATCTAAGCCCCCTTGTACCCTTATGGATTTATGGACAGTCCTGCAGGATTCATGGTGTCCATTTCCTCCAGCACTACATGAGACATTAGTCGAGTCCATGCCATGTCGTGTTGCGGCACTTCTGTGTGCTCGCGGGGATCCTACACGATATTAGGCAGGTGTACCAGTTTCTTTGGCTCTTCAATGTATTTGGAAATATATACACTCGGTCTTGAGAATTAAAATTTTTGGATTAACTGAGCATTTTGCTACTGACAAACAGAAAGCAGAATCTTATAAAGATGCATCACAATGAAACTCGGGATTATGCACGACTGCTGGGTATGGGAAAAGGGGTCAAGCAATAATGGTAGACTTAATATAATTTCACCTTGTGCACCTGCAACTTTCATTCATTGTTTACCCTTTTTGGTGAAAATTGTGTACGATTTGTGTTTTACCATTTTTTACAAGGATGAAAAGATAATTTTCATACCCAAACATTCATGCTGTTTTTGTACTCCTCCAGTTCAAAAACAAGAAAATTGTTCACTGTAAAGAAGAATGGAACAAAAGATACAGAGTCTAAATTATTTGATTCAGGTAGAGGAAACATGGGCGATTTCATCTCAAAACATATAGGTCATGAGAGAATGTGTCACATCACTATTTTGAAGTTTGCTGAAAAAGATATATGTTGAAATTCCACATGATACCTTTCCAATACTACAATATTTTGATTTTCTGATGATTTGTTAAAACACTACAGTCCTCTCTAAATGAGAATGTTCGTGAAAATGTCGTAACGAAAGGGAAAATTGAAAAATTGTAATAAAGAAACCACAAGTGATAGAGATATGAATTTATTTTCAATAAAAACTTTGTTCCCAAGACTATGAGAAATGATTAATATTTTTTCGGAGGGGAAAATGAACTATGAAAATTTGAACAGTCACAAGATGTTAACTGTCTTGAGAAATGATAAAGTGGAAGGACTGCTAACTGTCAGCTACGATATTAATGCATAAAATTCTTGAACTATCAACATATTTGCATGTAAAGATGAAAGAATCTGAAATTTTCTGGTTATTTAGAAATTATTTTCCCCAAAACCCTCACCCAAATGTTCTAAAAATTTTTTGGTACGTTAGTTGGTCATTGTACTTAAAGAATGTACAATCAGAGTGGGCAATACTTGTCTGTAAAATATGTGAGAAATTTTTAGGGAGACCTAGCTCCATTCTCAAGGTCAAAAAATCTTGGACACTTAAATATTTAAACTGATCACTGATTTTTAAGTAAATGGGATGCAAAACTGATATTTCTGAATCAAAATAATTACTTTACAATATTAGAAGTGAGTGGGAAAACAATTCATAATTTTGTTTGAAAGCAATTAAAACAAAAATGAGATGTAGAATAATTATAACCCCATTTTTCTTTTTACGATATTATTCAGAAATTATTATTGTGTTCTGTCATGACTTTCTATGAATTAAAATTTTCTCCAATGTAACAATCAACATCACACTGTTGAAAAGAATTAATTAAAAAAAAATCTGCTTCTCATTGAACTTGTATGGCTGCGCTGAATTTGCACACAGGCAAGGATGATCCAACAAGAGCAGTACTTGGGAAATGGGAAATGTGCACTGATCTTTTGATGATGGCCATTTGAAAGTATTAGCAGGACCATAAGGTGTCATAAAAGAGATGGTTATATCTTGCAGAAGTGCACAGAGATGGACCTGATGCTTTCAGGAATATGTCAAGAGCTGTAAGATGCTTGGTTGCAGGAGTGTGCAATGTGTCCTGGTGCTGAAGTGATGACTGTTGAAAAATGACACCTTCAGGATACTAACCATCATGTAACCTATGCATTATATCTGTCCCACCCACCACTGATTGTCATACACACAAGAAATGAAGTGGCTCACTACAAAGTCTTCTAATATATACTGTGGTCTCTGCATTTCACATAAAGTAACAGGCTGCATTTTGTGGAGAACAGTTCTTGCAACGTATGAGCCACTCTGGGATGCAACCCAGAAATGACTTGAATTCCTACCACAGGTCTAAGCGATGTGAAGTTGGATTACAAAATTCACACCTCTCTCACATCAGTTGACTTACTTGATCTGCACAGCCAATCTTCTTCTCTGGATTGCTGGCTTCGTCGATCTCCAAAACCTTCTTCTCCAAAGAACAGTTCTGGTTACAGGAATTTAAAAGACTCTCTCTCTACTTTTGAAATAATTTAGTACTCGAAGAATACTTTTAGTTCAGTCTTGGTATATTTCAACTTCCACCAATAACATATTCACCATTTCTCACATTAATATTCAAATGTTTACAAGTCTACCGATTCGTCTCACATTAGACTCGATAAAATACTTCCGCAATAAAATTGGTTTAACAACCACATAATTTATGAACCTGTATTGCCTCTAGTGTGTCCAATACGTGAAGTATTGTTCATTTTTCTTTAACAATAATCACAGTCACTAAAACAGCAAAGAATACCAACATAGGTCTAATTACTCCTTGTTCTTTCATCACGGCTTCTGTGGCGCTAGCAGCAAACACTTGTCGGCATCGTTCGACCACCACACTCACAGTCTTCTCATAACAAACTTCCACCCTGCACACAGAAACAGGTGGCGCAGTAGATACATTTCCACTCTCCCACTTATATTTAAAATATCGTGTGTTCGAGACGGTAGAAGGACGATTGGTTCTAGAATTTACGTGGAAATTCTCAAAGCACTACACAGGCTTCATAGAAGACCACTCTTCTCTCTTTTAAACATAATTCCCTTATGTACTTTCATTTAGAATTAAGAGTTTCATGCTTGTTACTGATGTTGACATGGTGTGTACAAATCCAGTAGCATCTCTTATAGCACCAGCAACTTCATGCTGAAGATTAAATCTTGTTGCAAGATGTTTACAGAGACCTCCTACCCCATCATATATGCACTTTTTCCATGGCCTGATGCTGAAAATATACATTTTTTCTCTTAATTCCTGTACTACACTGTTGACCAAGCTCATAAAGCTGAAAGCAGTTTTTAAAATGAGATGTTGCACCATTGGTCACATACACATGTTTAGGAAACACATGGCCTCTAGATGCTGTGCCATCAATTACACTGACAGTGTTGCATGCATGTGCACTGTCATGTGTGAGATCACCACCAACAATAGCAAAACAGTGTGATGTTCCAATGAAGTGAGCAACACTTGTGAATACTGATACCTGTGATGTGTGCCAGTGGCAACTTTGGATTTCATTCAGCAAAGCAACAGACCAGTTCTCAGGGAAGTTGAAATGAAGAACTAATTTGTCAGTATTCTGGGATGTGGCTGATTTTACTTCTGCTATGGCCTGTCTCTGTATCCTATGGATATGATGGTGAGCTATTCCTTTCATGACCCAATGCCTAATCTCTGTAACAAACTTCTCTGGATTTACTGTCTTCTTCATCAACTCTCGCCCCTCCCATAATGCATAGGTTACACCATTGTCAGTATCCTGAAGGTGTAATGTTTAACAGTCATCACTTCAGCACCAGGACACATTGCACACTCCTGCAACCAACATTTATCTTGCAGCTCTTGACATATACACGAAAGCATCAGGTCCATCTCTGTGTACTTCTTTCCTGTGACACTACTTATAGTGAAACAAACAAGTTTCAAATTAGTGCAGTAAATAAATGTGATTACTTCCTTCGCTGGCTGGCATTTTCACCCATTTTGGTCATAAGGAGTAGAATTTTGTGAGACCAATTTTTAAATTTGGATCCTCCTTTTTCATTGGGAGATATGCTTCTCTTATCGATATCTTTTTACCTTTTCAACTTTTTCACCATTTTCACTAACAGAGATAACGTCAGCCTGGTTAGGACTTTGTCTGGCGCAAATAACGTTCTCACTCTTTATTTCAAAAGCTTTTGAAATCAAATAATGTGAGGAAGCGGATATGTATTTCTGTATCTGCAGTTTAGAATAGCTGCCTGATGTCATCGTCAGTAGCTGTACCTTCTCACTACAGGTTGTTGCTGAGATAGCAATATTTAGATTTTGAACCACTCATCACATTTTGTGCACATATCACTATCTTCAGGTTCTGCACCAAGTGCATCTATATTACACACTTCACAAAGTTTTGAAGATGTTGCTTGTGTAAAACTTGTTTCAATTTCTTCCACTTTTCTTTTTACATACTGTTTTCTTATTGTGCTTTATACCTTCCCTGGACGTTTAAGAGGGGATATACTAGGGACTACAGCAGAAATTCTAACATTCAAAGCACCAACAACTTCACACCCAGGAATATAAACATCTGCAATGTCTTCTTCAGTTTCACGTTTGGATTATGGTGATTGTTCAGGTGGGTTGTCACTAAATTTCTTCTTGTAGTGAGTGTAGCAATTCCTGCACAATGGATGTGATGCTAACACTGTTACTTGAGGACCACGATATTTCTGCAATATCTCTGACATATTTCCAACATCTGTGAAGTGCTTTTCACTTTTCTTAACCATCACCTTCTTGAGTCTTTTCTCAAAGTCCACACACCTCACTCTTCCACAAACGTATTTCCTCACTGACATTGTATCTAACAAAAAGTTCAAACCAAACACAAAATTCTATGCAGAATGGTTTATGTGCAAGTTCTCACTCGTTTGTTATAAACAGAGGAGCACTGGAAACAGTGCTTCCAACATACATACTTCACAGTAGAAATTCAGTGTCGCAAAATATCCAGAATGTTGAAAAATTTTTAACACTTTACCCAGAAAAATATTGCCCACTGTGTTTGCACTGACTACTAACATATTAACGAAACAATATTTTATGTAATCCTCAAAAGTTTTCAGATGGGGGTTTTCAAGCAAATAATTTGTAAAAACTCATAAAAATGCAATTTTTTACATTTTTAGTACAAAATATTTACATAATACAGATAGCTGAGCAGAGAAGACACTGTTTATAATTATATCAGTAGTATCTGGTAATATGATAGAAAAGATAGTGTTCTGCAACTTTCCAAACTATTTACATATTTTTTTGTTCCATCCCTTTTTAAGGGTTATTTACAAAATAGACATTTTTCAAAGGGTCATATCATTTACAAAAATTAAGATAAAACAAAAATACTTTATTTCTTATCACTTACAATATAGAGGTCTAATATATATTTTTCCAGAGAAATTCATGACTACGAGTTGACAAGGTCTGTACGATTAGAGACGAAATCGCCCACGTCAAAATTGTGGTAACATTTCAGCATTAATGTAGAACAGCTAATGTTAATAACAATGTCCTAATAATAATTCCGTTTTGTTACAGATATACACAATAAAAAAAGTGTAACACTATGTTACCCCTTGCTTAAATTATCATTTCATATTCTATGAATTCTTCTACTGAATAGTAGCATTTGTCCCACACAATCTGCTAAGGCTTTATTTTTTGAATCTCTGGGTTCATATTTAATATGTTTTTGCCCATTAATTTGTTAGACATTTTCATCCCCATATGATGTGAAAGAATGTGTCTGTAATTTCAGTTGGTGTGGGGGTAGCATAAAATTATTTTTATTTCATAAAACTCTTTTTATTTCTCGTATTTTGTGTGTGGTTAAAATGATCTCCTCAAATAATTTTTGTCTGTCACATTACCAGTACCTACTGTATTCCTTTTAGTATATTTTTGAACTACACGGTATACAGGTTGGTATAAGGAAACAGTGACTTTTAAAATGCATCATGCAAAGCTGGCAGTATTACATGAAAGGGATCACGAGATACAGATATCCTACTGATTCAGTTATCATGGAGCATCGGTTTATGTAACATTGTTCTCTCACCATAAAAATGTTATACAAAAATGGTAATTTCAGAACTGTTCAGCAAGATTTCCAATATTTTAACATTTATAATTCCATAGCTGAGTGCCTCCAAAACAATTACTAAAAGACTTGATTGACAATGATGAACAAGCCAGTATTATGACTCAGAAGTGTGCAAAGCATGCAGGTTACCACAGGTATGTACATTTGTTTTGGAGCCCGAATTTCTAAGCTAGTTGCTGACTACAGTGTTTTAGATTTGGATTCTCACCAGCAAGGTCATTAATGTTGGTTGTTTATATAAAGGGAAGATTATAGCTAAAACATTTAAAATTCAGTTGTCACATCAAATCTATTAATGCAATATTACGATTTTACTACGAGAATGCTTAGCTAAGATGGCAAATGTGTGACGTGTTATGCTCAATTGTGAACATAAAATATTTTCCATATGTATAGAAATGCTATAGGCATTTACCATATGATACACTTCCTCTTGCTACTACACAAATCTCCAACCAGATGTGGGATGTTCAAAATGAAAATGGGTTTTCCATGAGAAACACAGGATGAAACAACACTGAAACATTAAAATCTTCACCCAATCAAAGTGATAGGAGTCCTAACAAAACAGAAAACGTGTTACATGTTAGGTCTAAAGTTTGATACATATGTATATGCAACTATGTGTTGCAAATGGCATGCCTTGTTTAATGTACATCTGTAATGGAAAAAGAACAGAAGACTTCATTAACTCAGTATTGTTTTTACGAATATTATTGTACAAAGGCAACATCAAACCTTCCCAGCCTGTCACAGAGATGGCACTGATGTCAAAGAATATTTTAGTTGTCATTTTGATTAATGATGCATAATGATGTTATGGCCATTGTCAACTTGATCTGTGCCACTGTAGCATTTGCACTGAATTTCAAAGTCTGTAACTACGTTACATCTGTCTGGCTCAAACAGTAAACTGGCACATTGTGTTACCATAAAATCATCCAAAATTGGTGAAGATTTGTAAGAACTATGTTCCTCCATTTTAACCCTTCAGAAATACACAACAGAATTTAAGTGTGACTGTAGTCTTGAATATGATAGATGTGAAAGGAGGAGGAGGAAGAAGAAGAAGAAGAAGAAGAAGAAGAAGAAGAAGCTAATTAGCATATTGACTGCCACCTGCACCCACAGCAGACCTGCATGCCTGAAGCCCATGTGGCTGCCAGCGGCCACATCAGAGCTTCACACCTAACACAGTGTACCTGACATGGTCTGGTGATTACACATCCGTCACAATGCTTATGGCAGTCAGTCTGTTAACATGACTAACAGCTATTCCACAGCACACTGATAGAAGTGTATGGTTCATTTTATATGAAAACTGAAGTATCAGAAAGCTTTATACACAAAGCATGCCAGATTTGTAGATTGATGATTAAAAGGCAATGGGAAGATGAATTTCTCAGTACTGTGATCTCTTTAAAAAGAATAACTTGATTGTGTGTCATTTTGTTACTGAAGAAAAGAATATTGAATTTTAATGGTTTGTTAATAATGACGTCATTAAAGATGGAGATTTCATGCTGGGATCAGATGTGTACCCACCGTCCTCTGCCAAACATGAAACAACAATTTATGCAGTGGGTGGAAGCCACTTTCTCTGTACTAAAAAGGCAAGATCAAAGGGAAGGTCATCTGCCAGAAAGGGATGCGAAAGGGGTTATTGTTACTGATTATCTTATTACTGATTACTGATTATCTTACAAAATGTAAAACAATAACTAATGAATACTTCTGCAGGCCAGGATTGGAGTCAAACAATCACCTCTCATGAGGTCTGCTTATAACATTGCATGACGCACCCAATACGTTAAACTGGAAACTGTCAGCTTGAGTCGACGTACAAAGAATAAATAATTAAATTTTGTATTTCAGCCATTATCCATGCGTGTGACTTCTACATATTTGAGCCTTTTGGAAAACACTGTGTGTATGTGTGTGTGTGTGTGTGTGTGTGTGTGTGTGTGTGTGTGTGTGTGTGTGTTTTCCAGAATAATGCCAATGCATCTGTGTGTTATGCACCTTAGCTCCTATGCCTGCTGACCATGTTAGGAAACAACTACTAAATTCTGTATCCAATGTTTTCATCATTTCTGCTACAGCTGTCACCTGGTATCATTTTCATTTGAGTCACAGTTTTTATAATTCTATAATATTACATGTTACTTTTGTTTTAACAGCAGTTTTTTATTGTGCTTGAATTTTCCCACAGGATTTCAAAATACTGTTGGTAATGTAGCTTCAATTAATGATTATAGTCTTACCTCAGCAATAAACACAGCTGCTTCTTGTTGGATCAAGAGATTTTTATAACAGATGTCATCCATCCTTTCTCCATACTTCAATTTAATCATGTTTAAGCTACCAATCACTAACTTGATAACTTTTTCTTTAATATATTTTACTGGCTCTTGATTTTACTCATTTTAAATGCTTTGTTCATTATGAGATGGCTGCACTGTATATACAAGATGGACTGTTAAGAGCTGTTGAGTGCTTTGAATGTTATGGTGCCCTACAGCGAAAACATTTCAGAAAGAAAATGAAAATTGAGGGTTTATTAAGTTGGAAGTATATGATAAATGCGTTGTAAGTACATGTACTACACAAGAGGCTCACATTGAGTGACAGATCAGTGAAGACCTGGAGAGTGATGACCTCTGAGTCTTATTAATCTACAGTCTTCACAACTCATATGTTGGATATTGTGGAAATATTTCAGGACAGCCAGCCTATAGATGAGCTGTATTATGAGCAGCCATTTCCACCCTACTTGGTCACAGTTCCTTTTACAAATATCTCATTTATTAACTAAAATGCTCCTTTGGTCAGTGCCTCTTCCTTCAAGTCTCCTAGCAATGCTGGATCTTCCCTCTGCTCCGCAGCAATGCCATTTAATGCAGTGATGACTGAGTATTCTGGAAGCATAAGCTACAATCTTCTCAGCACCTTTCCAAATGTGTACTACAACTGCAACCATAACTGCTATTGTTTCAGTGAAGCCCTGTATCAGCATTCTCATCGTACAGTGCTAGGACTAAGGGCCTCCTTAAGGACAAGGAAAGCTCTTTCTCGCACTTCATGTCAGGAACATTACACATCTCCCTGCGGAAGCTCTTGCAAGATACATGCTTTGGTACATAAGACCTTTATGAATTGCTGGTAGTACTATCAAATTCAGAGAAAACTTCTCACCTCACTAATGTGCTGAGGAATCAGAAAATCTGTGGTGGCTCGTATTTTCTCTGGATCGGGATGGACTCCATTAACTAGTTGCCCCAATATTTCTATTTCTTGGGCAACAAAGAGGCACTTTTTTGCATTCAGGCAGATATCTGCAGCCTGAACACACTTCAACATGGTTGTCACATGGTTTATATATTCTTCAAATGTCCAGATAACAAAGATATGTTGTTAGTTTCATGTTTCATGGATTCTTTGGCACGATAAATAGTAATGATGTGGAATGAGTCATTTTACATTCAAATCACAGATTAATTTTTAAATAAGGTACATTCTGAATATTTATTTATAAGGTTTTATTTTTTTAATATGCAGATGCAAGTTATTAACTCCTATTCACCAGTTTATACACATTACAATAATAGAAATTCTTCTATGGAATAGGATGAGTTGTTAAGGACGAACTTTTGTTTTTGAATTTTACTTTGTTGTCTGTCAGACAGTATATATCACTGCGAAAGTGACAAAAAAAAAAATTTGTTGCAGCATTGTGCAGCCCTCTTTGACCTAAAGACAGCCTTAATGAGGAGTAATGAATGTCATGTCTCCTTCTGGTATTGTATTGACGAACATCATTGTTCTTTCTGAACTGCAGTGGATTATTTACAACAAACTCCATGAGGGAATAAATATACTGTGAAGCAGTAGTCAGAATGCCCATCGCCTTAAACAGATGTCTACAAGATGATTGTGGATGAGTACCACATACTTTTCTTACGGCATATTTTTGCACAGTTAAAACATTCTTTTTTAAAGATGATTTACCCCATAACATGATTCCATATGACATTATTGAATCAAAACATGCAAAAAATGTCAACCTATTGATTTGCCTTTCTGCAAGATTTGCAGTGATTCTAAGTGCATATGTTGCTGAATTAAGTTCTTTTAGAAATTCCAAAATGCACTTTTTTTAAATTCTCATCAACATGGACACCTATGAACTTTGAAAGTTTCCATCCTATTTATTATTTTCTCCCCAAGTGCTACATTTATCATTGGTGTAGTATCCCTAAATGAGCAGAACTGAGTATGTTGCATCTTTTTAAAACTGAGGGTCCAATCATTCACAGAAAACCTGTCAACGATACTTTCATAAAGAGTGTTTACCATTTCTTATGTTGCTGTATGTATGTATGGATGGATGAATGGATTGCTTGATTGATTACAATATTAGTGTCAACTGGAAAAATAACTATTCTGCTTGTTGTGTATTAGATGACAGATTGTTTACATACGTGAGGAACAATAGTGGACCTAAGATTGAACATTGGATAACCCCCACATGTGATTTCTTCCCAGTCAGAATTACATCCCCAGACTATATTGGTTGAATTACTAAGTACAACTTTCTTCATTCTTTTGATTAGATTTGACATTATCCACTGGTTGGCTACACCATCAATCCCATAAAACATCAATTTATCTACAATATTTTGATTTACAAAGACAGATGCCTTTGGTAGGTCACAGAAAATACCAACTGGTGCTGTTTTATTATTTAATGCTTGTAAATAATTTAAGGTTTTGAAGCAGGTTGTTCGTCATACTTTCAAAGATGGCTGGCACATTACACAGTCCAAATAGCATAACCTTTAACTCAATGGCTATCATGAGTTATGAAGGTAGTCTTTTCCCAGTCACTCCCATCAACCTCAATTTTCCAGGAGCCTGGCTACATGTCCATAGTTGAAAAATACTTTTCTCCTTTCAAGCAGTCTAGTGTATCATCAGTGTGTGGCAAAGAGAGACATCACTTTTTTATGATTTTGTTCACTCATCAATAGTCAACACAGTAACTCCATATCCGTCCTCCTTCACAAGGATTACAGGAGAAGACTAAGGACACTCTTGAATGATCAATGATAATATCTTGCAGCATCTTCTCCACTTCCTCCTGAATTATGTGTTGTTCAGCTGGCTATGCCCTATACCCTACGCACTATACCCCCGTGTTGATGGGTGTTTTACCACGGATTGGTTGGTCTGTGTTTTCTCCAAACCAGATTTAAACTTATCTTAAAATTGGTGTATAGGCTAACACTCACCAACACTGTTCCTCAGTCAGGCTAGATCCTATTGACAGTTCAACAGTAGCTTCCTCCTTTGCATTGTCTCATGTTAGTGGAGCATGATCCTTCACTGATGGCACTGAGCTGCCCATCCTGGACTGGTTTGGTTGTTCCTATGCATATACCTTAAATGGTGTTCAGGGCTCCTTGTGACAAACAGTGATCTAAAGTTTTCCTCTTCCACCTACGGTGCTTACGTTTATCACCGGTACACAGATTTCTTTTGTGAGCCTGGGCAGCTTCTTGCAAAGAACCAATAAAAGCTTCATGGTTTAACTGTGCATCTAAATCAACAAATGGAACTCATCTTGTTAACGATGGTGGGTTAAAAAGTCCAACAGCAAACAACTGCCCACAGCAACCTTTGTTATGTGCGGTTGTTGTAACAGCTTTGTCAACAAGGTGTGCTGGTCTTCCACAGTTGATGACATGACTGCTTATGATGCCTGCAAGAAGTTCCATTTAAGAATAACATTATGACTACATTCTAAACTAAGCTTTAACTGGACTTGAAAGGCCCAATATTATTGATCGATCGCCATGTCATACTCAGACAATAGATGTCAATGGATGCATGTATGGAGCTGCAGGCGTGCAGCACACCGCCCTTCTGGCCATTGTCAATAAATGACTGGAGCTGCTACTTCTCAGTCAAGTAGATCCTCAACTGTCCTCACAAGAGCTGAGTGCACCCCACTTGCCAACAGTGCTTGGTAGAGTCAATGGTCACTCATCCAACTGCTAGCCAAGCTCGACAGTGCTTAACTTTGGTGATCTGACAGGAACTGGTGTTACATTGCTGCAAGTTCACTGAAATGACTACAATCTACTAAAATGAAAAATTTGAAGGGGGGTGTTCTGTCATTGATAGTTATTCTTGCAACACATTTTCCTACCAGCTTGACATATTTGTGACCTTCAGCACAATGACTTTCTTATCATGGGACATAATCATCTTCAGATGACAATGGTTAAGAATTCAACATTGCAGAATCAAGTAACACCCAGGCACGCTGGCTGTTGATGAGATTTCCTGACATCTTGGTGGCTGCTATCCATGGAGGATTTTCATCTGTGGCACACTCATCTCCACAGACAGTTATCTCACTTAGTCTTCTTCAATTTGGCTGCTAGGCGAACAGCTGGAAACTCTGTATGATGGAGACTGGCATGACATATCAGGGAGTAACCTTGTCTGGGGTGTAGCAATGGGCTTACTCTCACAGTAGAAACATATTAACATGTTGTCCTCTGTCCTCCAAATGTCCATTCTTTTGAGGGGCATTATATGTGGTGGAGGAGATGGTTGTTGAGATAGTCAGATGCTGGGTTGTCGTCTGACGGCTGTAACATAAATCCTAGCCTGTCCAGTCCATTCTTCACAGTACATTTGACTGGTGGCAGGGATATGTGCTAAAGATCGATACACTTCAACATTTTCTTTTATCTCCTGTTGTATGTAGTCCACATTCATAGCTGTTATCTCTTGTGCACTTGAACCGATGTTTAAGATGTGACACCTTTGTGGTCTTGCACAACTGCTATAGGGACCACACTCGGGAGCTGATCATACCTCTTTTGTTGACTATTTTCTGTTGTGTCTCCTCAATGCACTGGAATCACTCAACGAATTCCTCTGTTGTTGTGACGTCTTTTACCAGAGTGGCTTTCTACATGTCTTCTGAAACTCCTTTCACCTAGTATGAAATTTTGTTGGTTTCTGGTAGATTCAAAATTTGGCATAGGGCCACAACATTCTGTGAATAAGGCTACGCAATTTCCCCAGGATACTGGGACCTTTTCTTCAATTGTTCTTCTGCTAAGTAGACTTATTGCTAATCAAAACCAAATATATTCTTCTCTTCATTATTCTCGAACCACTGATAGGCTGTGCTATCCAAGTAAAAGTTCACATTTGCCAAACAAGTCACATCATCCCAACTATTGTATTTAGGCAATTCTGTTTAACCCTTTCAGCCATTTCATCAGTTCCTGATCAGCATGTCTGGAAAACACTGATGGATACCTGTTGAACAGCTAACTTACTACTGTTTTAGAATCTTGCTGGTCTCCTTAATACCGGTATACTGATCTTGGGTATGATGCCCTACTTGTATTCTGGTTCCTGCCTGTCTACGCAATAGCTTTTACATTCCTGAGCTGGAGACACAGTGATGCAGACGTTTTGAATATCAGCAGTTCCACTAAACTGTGTCATGTCATTAATACAATCAAGCCCAAATGTGAAAGCAAGTTCGACAATGAAGACAACACTTAACACTGAAAGCACACTTATTACGGGAGCAAATGTACATACATAACAGAATTGTCTCCTGGACAGACAGTGCTGTTGTCTATACAAACACTGAATATGGTAACATTAAAAACATAAGAAATTTCAAGAACCTTCCCGAAACAACCAGAATTTTCTGGTTATCAGACATGAACTTGTGACCCACAGTACACCAGCCAGTAATGTCAATCACTACTCCACCTTGCATACAGCAAAGATTGCAGGCATATAGTGGTGAACTTCATTTAAACAATCCACTGAGGAATAAATGTTTTACATAATGAAATATTTTCCAAATAAGTAGATTTTTAGTTGCCATACATTATATAAGCTTGTGATGTTTTTTTTTTTTTCAGTGTAATGTGCAGCGTTTTGATCACAAACACTCTGTGTCTCTAATACCTCTCATTCTTTTGATGAATAGCTCACCAAGCCTCCTGATCTGTACTCCCAATTTATTGAACCAATGTCTTGCCAATGAGGGGAAAATACTTTACATGGGGATACTGCCTAGCTAACTTCATATTACAAAGTGGCTAGTACTCTGTTTTTAATGATTTACTGTGAACTGACAAGTAATCTCAAGAACTATGTTCTTCAATAATACTTACTGCGACAAGAAGAGCAGACTGTGTAATTCCCAAATGATACTTACTCTGCACATGATTTTCTTTTTGATATAACTGTCTACTTGAAAGGACAGTGATTTAAGAATGTTAATTAGTGACTTTGTTAATTGAATGGCTGCCACTTTAATGTTAGATTACTGCAATCAAACAATCACATTATACATCAGTCATGTGTAGTATGTGGCTAGCTACTTATCTGAGTACAAATTATAATAGACGAGACTCAATCTCGCAATAAACCATAGGTTATTTAATATTATAGTGCAGTTGGAGCATTTTGGACCGTAAATCTGGTGTGGATCACATCATTCAAAATAGCCTACTTTCAACAATCACTTTTCAGCCTGATCCGACCGAGACGCAGGCATATTAACATAGGTAAACATGGCTTCACTTTAATATGCACATCAATTTTTTTAATTACAACTACAGCAAAAATCCAAATGAAACATTAAACACATTCAAGTGTATTACATTCAAATATATTTTCAGAAGGATATGAAACTAGATTACACCTGATTATTTCACAGCAAGATACTTTTATTCATTAAGGCACCACAATACAACACAACAGGGCACACCACTCTATTCTCTGATATGTACACAATTAATGCCAATAGAGATGAGCCTTTGATAGTCTTCTGCATAACCTTAATGACAACAGCGGTCTAGCATTAAAAGATTGCGTCTTTCCATCACTGATCAAGTTTCTTCCATCCAAATGGTTTTTTCAGCCTGACAAACTGAAAAAAATCTATACGCTTCCACACCAACAACTGAAAACTTTGAAGAAAACTGATTACATTACACAAGAAAGGTGAATGCTTTACAAATAAGAACATACCTTTATTCAACATCAGCCAAACATCACTATCTTAGTTCATTTCCTCCAGGAAACACACACAAAACACTGCAAAACTGTAGTTTATTCAATGTTATTTAGTATCACATTACATTTCCCCATCTCTAAATGAATGACACCACATGGCAAAAGTAGCAATTTTTAATCTCAAATGAGGTACTCTGTTATAATCATCACCCATACTGTCACTTTGTTGATGGCACACGTCTGCTCCTTTTGCTCCCATTCATGTAGTAAATCTCTCAACTATTTTAGTATTTTCTATTTCCATTTTATATCCTTGTCTAGCTCTCCATCTCTTTTCATTATTCCTACAGCAAGTCAGTTCACTCTCTGACTTACACATATACAAATCTTACATCTTCACTTCACAAACCCAACCAACCCTTTTCTCTTTTTCTTTCTTTCTTTTTTTGGTGAAGAAGTACTCACACAGCACTCAGTTTAAACATACATTCCCTGAAGTCTAAGTCGAGCTGTGGCATTTGACAAAATCACAAGAGACCATGGTTCATTAAGACTACAAGATAAGTAAGGAATATCTTTTCAAAAGATAATTAAACAGAACAACTCACGCTGGTCTGACACCACATAAGCAAAGATATAATCAATTCCAAGATTGGTTTGACCACCACAGTGCTTTACTAGTCACCCTCTGACCTCTGACCCAACCAGTTACAGATGGAGTTACAGTTTAAGGTGGATTCTGAACAATGGTGTTACTAACATTTTTTCACCTCAACAAAAATTGCCAGATAGGAAACAAGTGATGAGTGACAGATAAAAATCTTAAAATTGAGCGGTGATTGAATCCGACACCTTTGCCTTTGTAGTCTGCACCTGACCACTGAGCCACCAAGATACACGACTAAAAATATGAAAAAACAGAAGAATTTCTAGTGTATGGAAACTGTTTAACTGTTTTTATTCCTTTGAGATAAAGCAAAAAGGAAAGTAAATGGTTCCTATGTGTGTCACTGGTAAGCAGAAGCTCCTTTTTTGTCACTAGTAAACAAAAATCATGATGCCCTGAAACACCTAAAGCCAGCTCCGACCTAATATTTGTACATGCCACACACCATAGAACTGTAGTATTTTACTCAGTGTTGAGTATATATGAGGTTATTAGACACAAAAACAAATCATAAGTGAGTAATTTTCTATTATTCATATTTGAAGACTCTACGGAAGACTTTAAATGTTCCCTCTTTCTCCACATCCTCACTTCTTTCTCCCTGTGAAGAGTTACACAAGATTCACACGGGTCATAAGACTTTTTAAATTTAGAGTTAGGTATATGCCACTGTTTGAAATCTGAACATTTTTCTTTCAACTTAGGTGAGAGGGGATAGTTGGGACATGAGTGCTCTTGTGAATTTCGAATTTCTAGTGACCATGCTGGTACAGCTTTCTGAGAAAGCCGATTTTTGTACATGTCACCCTCACATTACGACGGGAAGTTATAGAATTCATAAACTGTCATGGAATGATTGTCTTCCCTTTCAACACTTTCATACATTGAAAGGTCATATTTTGTCAGGTTTCTGTGGACATCAGATGTATTCACTTTTTGTAAGCCCCCACACACTATCCACTAAGAATCTTAACTTAAACACCTTTTTACATATCTTTAATGTTTTCATTTTTTGTTGCTCCTGTGTGTGTGGGGAGGTGAGGTGGGGTGGGGGGGTGGCAGTTGGTTTACTTGCCATATAAAATACAACATATGCTACTTCTGTTGTCTTATGTATGGGTAGCTTTGAGGAATGAAGTAGTGAAGGCAGCAGAGGATCAAGTAGTAAAAAGACGAGGGCTAGTAGAAATCCTTGGGTAACAGAAGAAATATTGAATTTAATTGATGAAAGGAGAAAATATAAAAATGCAGTAAATGAAGCAGGCAAAAAGGAATACAAACGTCTCAAAAATGAGATCGACAGGAAGTGCAAAATGGCTAAGCAGGGATGGCTAGAGGACAAATGTAAGGATGTAGAGGCTTATCTCACTAGGGGTAAGATAGATACTGCCTACAGGAAAATTAAAGAGACCTTTGGAGATAAGAGAACCACTTGTATGAACATCAAGAGCTCAGATGGAAACCCAGTTCTAAGCAAAGAAGGGAAAGCAGAAAGGTGGAAGGAGTATATAGAGGATCTATACAAGGGCACTGTACTTGAGGACAATATTATGGAAATGGAAGAGGATGTAGATGAAGATGAAATGGGAGATACGGTACTGCATGAAGAGTTTGACAGAGCACTGAAAGACCTGAGTCGAAACAAGGCCCCCGGAGTAGACAACACTCCATTGGAACTACTGACGGCCTTGGGAGAGCCAGTCCTGACGAAACTCTACTATCTGGTGAGCAAGATGTACGAAACAGGCGAAATACCCTCAGACTTCAACAAGAATATAATAATTCCAATCCCAAAGAAAGCAGGTGTTGACAGATGTGAAAATTACCGAACAGTCAGTTTAATAAGCCACAGCTGCAAAATACTAACACGAATTCTTTACAGACGAATGGAAAAACTAGTAGAAGCCGACCTCGGGGAAGATCAGTTTGGATTCCGTAGAAATACTGGAACACGTGAGGCAATACTGACCTTACGACTTATCTTAGAAGAAAGATTGATGAAAGGCAAACCTACATTTCTAGCATTTGTAGACTTAGAGAAAGCTTTTGACAATGTTGACTGGAATACTCTCTTTCAGATTCTGAAGGTGGCAGGGGTAAAATACAGGGAGCGAAAGGCTATTTACAATTTGTACAGAAAGCGGATGGCAGTTATAAGAGTCGAGGGACATGAAAGGGAAGCAGTTGTTGGGAAGGGAGTAAGACAGGGTTGTAGCCTCTCCCCGATGTTATTCAATCTGTATATTGAGCAAGCAGTAAAGGAAACAAAAGAAAAATTCGTTGTAGGTATTAAAATCCAAGGAGAAGAAATAAAAACTTTGAGGTTCGCCGATGACATTGTAATTCTCTCAGAGACAGCAAAGGACTTGGAAGAGCAGTTGAAGGGAATGGATAGCGTCTTGAAAGGAGGATATAAGATGAACATCAACAAAAGCAAAACGCGGATAATGGAATTTAGTCGAATTAAGTCGGGTGATGCTGAGGGAATTAGATTAGGAAATGAGACACTTAAAGTAGTAAAGGAGTTTTGCTATTTGGGGAGCAAAATAACTGATGATGGTCGAAGTAGAGAGGATATAAAATGTAGACTGGCAATGGCAAGGAAAGCGTTTCTGAAGAAGAGAAATTTGTTAACATCGAGTATAGATTTAAGTGTCAGGAAGTCTTTTCTGAAAGTATTTGTATGGAGTGTAGCCATGTATGGAAGTGAAACATGGACGATAAATAGTTTGGACAAGAAGAATGCTGAAGATTAGATGGGTAGATCACATAACTAATGAGGAAGTATTGAATAGGATTGGGGAGAAGAGAAGTTTGTGGCACAACTTGACCAGAAGAAGGGACTGGTTGGTAGGACATGTTCTGAGGCATCAAGGGATCACCAATTTAGTATTGGAGGGCTGCGTGGAGGGTAAAAATCGTAGAGGGAGACCAAGAGATGAATACACTAAGCAGATTCAGAAGGATGTAGGTTGCAGTAGGTACTGGGAGATGAAGAAGCTTGCACAGGATAGAGTAGCATGGAGAGCTGTATCAAACCAGTCTCAGGACTGAAGACCACTTCATGAATTCATGTCATAACTCTTTATTTCAAGTAATCTCACATTTACCAGTCCACTAACTGCTGCAGACTAAATCTGTAAACTTTAAACTCCTTTAACTTATATTACTGCTGCAGTTCTTTACAAGTACAACTACATGCATTTATCTTAACATGTTGTGATCTTCACTCTGAAGACTGGTTTGATGCAGTTCTCCATGTTACACTATCTCCAAATAACATCTGCAAACTACATCCTTCTAAATTTGCTTACTGAATTCACCTTTTGGTATCCCTCTATGATTTTTACTCCCCCCCTACACACACATACACACACACACACACACACACACACACACACACACACTTACTTCCAGTACTAAATTGGTAATCCCTTTATGTCACAGAATGTGTCCTACCAACAGACCCCTTCTTTTAGTCAAGTTGTCCACAAATCTGTGTCCCCAATTTTATTCAGTGCCTCCTCATTAGTTAAATGATCTACCCATCTAATCTTCAGCATTCTTCTGTAGCACCACGTTTCAAAAGCTTGTCTAAACTGTTTATCATCCAATGTTTCACTTCTGTACATGCCTATACTCCAGACAAATACCTTCAGCAAAGATTTTCTAAGATTTAACTCTGTATTTGATAACAACAATTTTATCTTCTTCAAAAATGCTTTTCTTGCCATTTCCAGTTTATATCTTATATCCTCCCTATTATGACCATCATCAGTTATTTTGCTTTCCAAATAGCAAAACTCATCTGTAGTATTAAGTGTCTCATTTTCTAATCTAATTCTCTCAGGAGCACCTGATTTAATTCACCTACATTCCATTATCCTTGTTTTGCTTTTGATCATTTTCATCTTATGTCCTCCTTTCCAGACAATGCCCATTCTGTTCAACTGCTCTTCAAAATCTTTTGCTGTCTCTGACAGAATTACAATGTCATTGGCAAACCTCAAAGTTTAAATTTCTTCTCCCTGGACTTTAATTTCTATTCCACATTTTTCTTTGGTTACTTTTACTGCTTGCTCAACATACATATTGAATAACATCAGAGATAGGTTACAAACCCTGCCTCCCTCCCTTCTCAATGACTGCTTCTCTTTCACGCCCCTTGACTCTTAAAACGGCTGATTGGTTGTAAATAGCTTTTCACTCCCTTTATTTTACACCTCCGATGTTCACAAGTTCAAAGAGTGTGTTGCAGTCAAGGTCGTCAAAAACTTTCTCTAAGTCTACAAATGCTGCAAACACAGGTTAGCCTTTCCTTAACCTATCTTCTAAGATAAGTCATAGGGTCAATACTGCCTTGTGTGTTCCTATACTTCCCTCGAATCCAAACTTACCTTCCACGAGGTCAGCTTCTACCAGTTTTTCAATTCTTTTGTAAAGCATTCAGGTTAGCAATTTTCAACCACGACTTATTAAATTGGTAGTTCGGTAATTTTCACACCTGTCAGCAACTTTTATTACATTCTTCTGTAAGTCTGGAGGTATTTTGCCTGTCTCGTACATCTTGCACAGTAGATGGAAGAGTTTTGTCATGGTTTGCTCTCCCAAGGCTATCAGTAGTCCAATAGTTCTGACGAAATGTTGTCTGCTCCTGGGGCATTGTTTCAACTAAGGTATTTCAGTGCCCTGTAAAAATTTTTCTCGCAGTTCTCTCATCTCATCTTTATTTACATTCTCTCAATTTCTACAATAGTGCCTTTAAGTATCTCCTTTGTACAGATCCTCTACTATGCTCCTTCCCCTTCCAGCTTTCCCTTCTTTGCGCAGGACGGGTTGTCCATCTGAGCTCTTGATATTCATACAGCTGCTTCTCTCTTCTCCAAAGGCCTCTTTAATTTTCCTGTGGGCGATACCTATCTTTTCTCTAGTGAAACATGCTTCTAAATCCTCTAGTCATTTCTGCTTAGCCATTTTGCACTTCCTGTCAATATCATTTTTTAGATGTTTGTATTTCCTTTTGCCTGCTTCATTTACTGCATTTTATATTTTCTCCTTTCATCAATTACATTCACTATCTCCTTTGTTATTCAAAGATATCTACTATATCTTTTCTTTTTACCTATTTGATCCTCTGCTGCCTTAATTATATCATCTCTTAAAGCTACCCATTCATCTCCTACTGCATTCCTTTCCACCGTTCCAGTCAACCATTGCTAATGCTCCCTCAAACGCTCAACAACTCAGATTCTTCAAACTTATCCAGGTCCCAAATCCTTAATTTCCTACATTTTTACTGTTTTCTCAGTTTTAATCTACAGTACATAATCAATAAATTGTGGCCAGAGTCCACGTGAGCCCCTGAAAATGCCTTGCAATTTAAATCTGGTTCCAAAATCTCTCCAGATCATGAGACCTTCCAGTGTCTCCGGGTCTCTCCCACGTACACAGCCCTCTTTCATAATTCTTAAAACTTTTAGCAATGATTAAATTATGCTCTATGAAAAATACCACCAGGTGGCTTCCTCTTTCACTCCTTCCCCCACCCCCAGTCCACATTCACCTACTACTTTTCCTTCTCTTCCTTTTCCAGTTATTGAATTCCAGTCGATCATCACAACTAAATTTTCATCCCCCTACATTATCTGAATAATTCCTTTTATCTCACCATAAATTTCTTCAATCTCTTCATCATTAGCAGAGCTAGTTGACATATACACTTGTATGTTGTGGTGGGTGTGGGCTCCATGTCCATCTTGGCTACGATAATGCAGTCACTATGCTGTTCATAGCAGCTTATCTGCCTTCCTAATTTTCTTATTCATTATTAAACCTACTCCAGAACTTACTCCTGTGTGATTTTGTGTTGATAACTCTGTATTCACCTGACCACAAGCCCTGTACCTATTCCCACTGAACTTCACTAATTACCACTGTATTTCACTTTAACCTATCCATTTCTGTTTTAACCCTTTGAATGTCAAGGTAAAACGATCTATCATCACCCCCTACTGATGCTAATACTGTCAGGGTGCCAATTCATCAGTACTCTTGTTCGTCTTGTTTAGCTTACAGAATCGTTAGATGGTGTTGGCGTGCTGATTACAGATGCTCTTTGCTTCGAGCTACATGTAGGACGATAGCTATCAACAATTGAGCATCTTTTCTGTGAAATATTAGCGTTCGATTATTCCACTTTTGCATCGTTTGTTTATTGATGTCGTGTTTCACAGTACATGTTTACATTCTGTTATTGCATTCTACGTTCTTGTTTTTGCGCAGTACTGTTATTTATCATTGTTTCTGTGTGTTTTTCTTCATTTCAAGAGTTTACAGTTTGTTTATTTTCTCCGCTTTTTGTGAAAAATGCGACCTACACCAGGCCACAGCAGAGAACTTACCGACGAAGAAATTTGTGAGCTTTTAGAATGTACTAGTGATACAGAGTACTTTAGCGAAAGTAGCAACAGTTCAGAAAGTGACAGTGATGTACTTGATGATATTGTGAATGAAAGTGAAGATGAAATGGAAGATGTACAATACACTGAAGTAACTGCACCTGAAACACTAAAGCCATTACCACATCCATTTCAAGGGCTGCAAGGACCAAAACATATGCCACCAGCAGAATCTCCTGTGATAGAATATTTCAATCTATTCTTCACTACAACGTTGCTGCAGCTTATTGTAACTGATACAAATCGCTCAGCTAAACAGTTCATAACTACACATGCTACATTGTCCAAACCATATAAGAAATAGAAGAATGTGACAAGTACCGAGGTAAGAGGTTTTATTGCATGCTTACTAAATATGGGACTCAATAAAAGGCCCACAATGCTCTCATCCTGGAGCACAAAACGTCACAGACATTTCCATTGTTTGGTAAAATGTTTTCTGCCCACCAATTTAGGCATCTTATGAAATTCTTTCATCTTGTGGATAGTGAGAAATGTCCAGCACCAGGCCATCCTGATTATGACCCATGTATCAGGTACCAGCCATTGGTAGATCATGCCAATAATATACAGGGTGATTCAAAAAGAATACCACAACTTTAGGAATTTAAAACTCTGCAACGACAAAAGGCAGAGCTAAGCACTATCTGTCGGCGAATTAAGGGAGCTATAAAGTTTCATTTAGTTGTACATTTGTTCGCTTGAGGCGCTGATGACTAGGCGTCAGCGTCAGTTGATGCTAAGATGGCGACCGCTCAACAGAAAGCTTTTTGTGTTATTGAGTACGGCAGAAGTGAATCGACGACAGTTGTTCAGCGTGCATTTCGAACGAAGTATGGTGTTAAACCTCCTGATAGGTGGTGTATTAAACTTTGGTATAAACAGTTTACAGAGAATGGGTGTTTGTGCAAAGGGAAAAGTTCTGGACGGCCGAGAACGAGTGATGAAAATGTAGCACGCATCCTGCAAGCATTTGTTCGCAGCCCAGGAAAATCGACTCGCAGAGCTAGCAGAGAGCTGCAAATTCCACAATCAACTGTATGGAGAGTCCTACGAAAAAGGTTAGTTATGAAACCTTATCGTCTGAAATTGGTTCAAGCACTGTCTGCAGCTGATAAGATTAAAAGAATCGATTTCTGTGATTTTATCCTTGCTCAAATGGAAACAGATGAATCTTTTGTTTCAAAGATTGTGTTTAGTGATGAAGCAGATGAAGCAACTTTCCACACCAATGGGAAAGTCAACCGTCACAATGTCTGTATATGGGGCACTGAGAATCCGTGGGAAACAACTCAGTATGAACGTGACTCGCCTAAGGTGAACGTCTTCTGTGCCATTTCAGCCAATAAAGTTTTTGGTCCCTTTTTCTTCCAAGGTGCTACTGTAACTGGACTACAGTATCTGGAGATGTTAGAGAATTGTCTGTTCCCTCAGCTCGAACAAGAAGCACAACAATTCATATTTCAGCAGGATGGAGCGCCACCATATTGGCACTTATCTGTCCGTAACTACCTGAACGTCAACTACCCGAGGCGATGGATCGGCCGCCAGGCAGCCCGTGACAGACCACTTCATCACTGGCCTCCAAGAAGCCCTGATCTTACCCCCTGCGATTTTTTCTTATGGGGGTATGTTAAGGATGTAGTGTTTCGGCCACCTCTCCCAGCCACCATTGATGATTTGAAACGAGAAATAACAGCAGCTATCCAAACTGTTACGCCTGATATGCTACAGAGAGTGTGGAACGAGTTGGAGTATCGGGTTGATATTGCTCGTGTGTCTGGAGGGGGCCATATTGAACATCTCTGAACTTGTTTTTGAGTGAAAAAAAACCTTTTTAAATACTCTTTGTAATGATGTATAACAGAAGGTTATATTATGTTTCTTTCATTAAATACACATTTTTAAAGTTGTGGTATTCTTTTTGAATCACCCTGTATTTAGACATCATTACACACCTCATGAACAACTTAGTATTGATGAGAGTCTAGTTGGCACTAAATGTCACACTTCCCTATTACAGTATTTGCCAAACAAACACCACCACTGATGGGGAATCAAATTCTCGATGCTGTATGACTCTATAATGCACTATTGTCTAGGGTTTTATACTTACGAAGGTGCCAAAAGCCAAGAAGATCAGGCTGAGATTGCAAGACATGGCTTAGGTTATTGTGTTGTCCAGAAGTTGCTGTGTTTGGGCAATTATTTGAACAAGGGATGTCATATCTTTGTGGACAACTATTTCATGTCAGTACCACTTGTAAAAAGTCTTTATAAATTAGGTACATACATTACTGGCACTGTAAGGAAAAACAGAAAATATTTGCCAGAGCAATTTAGAGAGAAACTTGGAATTGGGAAAAAGATGTATTGTAAGTCATGTCCGGTACTAGCATGTGCGTACCGAGAGAAAAAATCCCAGAGTACTCCCGTTCTCTTATTGTCACGTAAAGTTGGTTCTGGTGACATTGAAGTCCAAAATAAAAATAAAACAGTAAAAATGCCAGAAATAATACACCAGTACAACCAGTATATGGGTGGAATAGACACATCAGACGTGATGCTGTATGCATATTTGGATGAGAGGCGAACTCTTCGTTACTGGAAGAAGGTAGTTTTTAACATAATGTCAAGAATGGTGCTGAACTCTTACATATTAAACAAAGAGCATAATGGTTGGTTGGTTGGTTGTTTGAGGTTAAAGGGACCAAACAGCAAGGTCATCAGTCCCTTGTTTCAAATAGACTCCATTCTGCTAACGGGACATCTCAGAAAAGTCAGAACAATAAAACGGAAAAAGGGGAAACATAAAAGGGCAGTCACGTTGTCATTAGTAAAAACAAATGAGGGAAGTTGGCAAGAGAACGAACCCAACACTACGCTGAAGCAGCATAGGCAAGACCACCTGTGACTTAAAAGGTACAACTGCTATAATGCAGAAAGTACGTATGGGAATAGAAAAACTAACCAAGCCTTAAAAAGAAGGGGTGAAAACAGAGTAAAAGGGAAAGAAAAGAGGATTCCGGTCAGGGAGGTGAATCGGGAATCTCTGAACACTGCCTACAGTGGGAGACACCCAAATACTCACCGCCCTGCCCCAACTCCAGAGGGAGATTAAAAACTTTAAAACTGAGAATAAAAACCACTCTCCCGGAGGAAACCTAGAACCAGAGAGACCATCCGGGAATCGTCAGCCAACATCAAAGGTAAAGTGTGGGGGAGTCTGTACTTAGCACGCAGAGCCAAAAGAAGGGGGCATTCAACCAAAATATGGGCCACTGACTGGAAGGCTCCACAACCACATAGCGGGGGTGGCTCATCACGCAAAACGAAACCATGGGTCAGCCTGGTATGGCCAATGCGGAGACGACACAGTGTGGTCGAGTCCTTGCGGGAGAGGCGAAAGGAAGAACGCCATGGGCCTGGATTCACCTTAATGGCACGAAGTTTATTAGACAGTGGAGTAGCCTCCCAAGAATTGGCCCATGACTGTGCAAAGTGGGATTTGATGTGAAGCCGTAAATCCACTGCAGGAGGGGTTACAGAAAACGGGGGGGTAAGTAACTGCTCCCCCAGCCAAATGATCAGCAAGCTCATTACCCGGGATACCCACATGGCCCGGGACCCATAGGAAGTTAATGGAACAAGCAGCACGGTGAAGATCAGCGAGATGGTCATGGATGGCAGAGACCAAGGGATGGCGCGAAAAACACCGGTCAATAGCAAGAAGGCCACTCATCGAGTCCGTACATAACAAAACGCGGTTGTGTTGGGATTGTTTAATAAAGGTAAGGGCCCGGGAAATTGCCATCAATTCCGCAGTAAACACCCCACATGAGGGTGGCAGTAGATGATTTTCCGTTCCAACAAAGGACGTGAAGGCATACCCAACATGATCAGCAGATTTAGAGCCATAAGTGTAAAAAACAACAGCATCCCGAAACTCCCATAAAATTTGGCGGAAAAAGGAACGGAACACCACCGGGGGGATGGAATCTTTCGGACCGCGGCGGAGATCCATCCGAATTCGAGGCCGAGGAACTAACCAAGGAGGGGTGGAGGGGAGGGAGCGAGGAAGACAGGACAAAGAAGGAAGCCGAAAATCACGGTTAAGAGACGCAAGGCGCAGCCCAACCGGTAAACCCGCCCAAGGGCGGGAGTCAGGCGGGCGACGTCCATGGTCTGGGAATAGGATAGAATAGGAAGGATGAGCGGGAGAAGAACGGATAGTAAGGGCATAAGACACCAGAAGCTGGGACCGCCGAACAGAAAGGGGGGGGATCCCAGCTTCAACCAGGAGACTATCAACAGGGCTAGTAGGGAAGGCACCGGTGGCCAAACGGATACCACGATGGTGGACTGGATCCAGCACGTGCAGCGTGGAAGGTGCAGCTGAACCATAAACTTGACAACCATAGTCCAAACGTGACAGAACTAGAGCACGATAAAGACGGAGGAGGAGGGAACGGTCCGCACCCCAAGAGGAGTGGGCAAGGAAGCGAAGGACATTGAGTTTACGGAAACATCCTACCTTCAGGAGTCTGATATGGGGCAGCCAAGTGAGCTTGTTGTCGAAAAGAAGACCTAGGAAACGAAACTGTGGAACCACAGGCAATCTTTGTGCAGCGAGATAGAGCTCTGGATCAGGGTGGACCGTAGTACGGCGACAGAAGTGGACCACCTGCGATTTTAAAGGAGAGAATTGAAACCCGTGTGAGAGGGTCCTTGCAGAGGCACGCTGTATAGCCACCTGGAGCTGCCATTCTGCAGATGGCATCAAGGAGGAACTAA
Organism: Schistocerca piceifrons; assembly: GCF_021461385.2. NCBI lineage: Eukaryota > Metazoa > Arthropoda > Insecta > Orthoptera > Acrididae > Schistocerca > Schistocerca piceifrons. Next base: position 617,128,745 of record NC_060141.1, read on the forward strand.
CCCAAATGCAGAAATCATCCACATACAGGGCAGGGGCGACCAAGGGACCGACAGAGGCCACAAGTCCATCGATAGCAATGAGGAAAAGAAGGACACTCAAGACAGAACCCTGTGGGATGCCCGTCTCCTGGGTCCGTGGAGAACTAAAAGCAGTACCAACTCGAACTCTGAATGACCGATGGATCAGGAACTGGCGGATAAAAATCGGGAGTGGGCCCCGAAGACCCCACTGATGAAGGGTTAGTAAGATGTGATGGCGCCAGGCCGTGTCATAGGCCTTGCGAAGGTCAAAAAACACTGCAACCAAATGGCGGCGCTGGGAAAAAGCCTGCCGAACTGCGGATTCCAAGCGAAGTAAATGATCGATTGGAGATCGTCCCTCTCGAAAGCCACACTGGTAAGGGGACAATAGATCCCGAGATTCGAGGACCCAAGTGAGCCGACGGGCTACCAGCCGTTCAAGTAACTTACAACCAACATTGGTCAAACTAATTGGCCGATAGCTGTCAACAGATAGGGGGTTCTGACCAGGCTTAAGGACAGGAACCACAATGATATCCCTCCACTGAGAAGGGAAGTCACCCTGGAGCCAGATACGGTTAAACACCCGAAGAAGATGGTGCCGTTGTGGAGCACTGAGATGTTGAAGCAGCTGGTTATGAATGGAATTTGGGCCAGGGGCCGTATCATGAGAAGAAGATAGAGCAGAAAGAAATTCCCATTCAGTGAAAGGTTCGTTGTAAGATTCTGACTCACAAGTGGTGAAACATAAGGTGACAGCTTCAGCCTGCTGTTTTTGATGAAGGAAAGCAGCTGGATAGGAGGCCGACGCTGATGCCACTGCAAAATGGGTCGCAAGATGTTCTGCGAGAACTAATGGGTCCGTACAAATGCCATCTGGGAGGTGAAGGCCTGGGAGGGTGGACTGCCGATGACAACCTTGGAGAGAGCGAAGTGTAGCCCATACCCGTGACAGAGGGACAGTGGAACCAAGGGAAGAAACGAATCGTTCCCAACATATCCGCTTGCTCTGTTTGATTAAATAACGGGCTTTAGCGCGAAGGCGCTTAAAGGTAGAAAGGCTGGCTACAGATGGGTGCCTCTTAAAGTGTTGCAAAGCTCGACGGCGATCACGGATGGCAATGGCAATGGCCGTACTCCACCACGGGACTTGCCGACGACGAAATTGTCCAGATGAGCGCGGGACAGCAAGGTTAGCAGCGCGAACAATCGCGTCAGACACGTCACGTAGGACGTCATCAATACAACCTGACAAAGAGGGAGAAAACTCGACCTCTGCAGTGTATAGAGGCCAATCGGCGCGGTGGAAAGACCAACGAGGTAACCTGTCCATCGGGGAGCGGGAAGGGAGCGTGATAATCAACGGGAAATGGTCACTGTCACAAAGGTCGTCGTGTGGCGACCAGTGTAATGAAGGGAGGAGAGAGGGAGAAGAAAGAGAAAGATCAATGGCAGAAAAGGTACCATGACCAGCACTGAAATGCGTAGGGGAGCCATCATTAAGAAGGCACAGGTCGTGGTCTGCAATAAATTGGTCTATGAGAAGACCTCGTCTAGATGGAAAGGCACTGCCCCACAAAGGATGATGAGCATTAAAATCCCCAAGGAGGAGGAAGGGAGGAGGAAGTTGCTGAAGAAGGGTGGTTAAGGCAGCAGGTGTAAGAGTCCTATCAGGAGGGAGATAAAGATTGCATACTGTGACTGCAGAGTCTAAGTGGACCCTAACAGCAACCGCTTCCAATGTAGTTTGGAGAGGAATCCACGTGCTAGCAATGTCTGTACGGACCAACGTACAAACGCCACCAGAAGCCCGCAAGGGTCCGACCCGATTTCGACAGAAAACACGGAACCCACGGAGGGTCGGTGAGTGAGCATCAGTAAAATGAGATTCTTGGAGAACCACACAAGCTGCTGAGTAGGACGAAAGAAGGGATTTCAATTCCGGAAGGTGACGATAGTAGCCATTACAATTCCATTGGAGAACCACAGAACGATGGTTTAAATGAGGGCTGAACACGCTAAATCCAGTCATACCGCCGGGTCCCCACCCGTCACCGACAAGGAGGGGGCGACATCCATAAACGACAGGTCAGAATCCGGTTGTGAAGTCGGGGAAGGGACCTCCGGTGACACCAGAGGCTCTTTGTCCCGGGACTTATGTTTCTTCTTCTTTTCAGGCTGAGATCGAGGAGGGCTGTGTGGCATAATGGAGCCAGCTGCAGTAAGATCAGGAACAGAAAGAGACCGGGCGACCTGGGGGCCGATAGACCGCGGCTCTCGCGGTCGCCGCGCTGCAGCAGACCTTTGACCTGGAAGGTGCCGGGAAGGGGCATCCCGGGAGAGGCGCCCTTGACCGGCAGACGCCGAAGGAGTGGGACACTTCTCCGGCTGGGGAGGGGGAGCAGCGCCCAGAGGAGAAGGTGTGGGAGCCGCAGGGGAGGGGGGAAGGAGAGGGGTCCGGGATGGGGGTAAGGAAGGGGGAGGAAGGGATGAAGATGTAACCAAGGCGTAACTAGATGTCATGGACACAGGGTGCAATCGTGCATATTTCTTACGGGCCTCTGTGTAGCTTAAACGATCAAGGGACTTATACTCCTGTATCTTTTTTTCTTTCTTATAGACTGGGCAATCTGCTGAACGTGGAGAATGACTACCATGACAATTTACACATACAGGAGGGGGAACACAGGGACTCCCCTCATGGAGTGGACGTCCACAGTCACCACAGAGAGGGTCCTGGGAACAGCGAGAAGACATGTGGCCAAAACGCAAGCACTTAAAACACCGCATAGGAGGTGGGATGTACGGCTTCACATCACAGCGATAGACCATAATCTTAACTTTCTCAGGAAGGGTATCCCCTTCAAAGGCCAGGATAAAGGCACCAGTATCAATACGATTATCTTTAGGACCCTTCTGAACACGCCGAACAAAGTGAACACCCCGCCGTCCGAGATTGTCCCGAAGTTCCTCATCAGTTTGAAGGATGAGGTCCCTGTGAAAAATCACACCTTGTACCATATTTAGAGACTGGAGAGGGGTAATGGGCATGGGAATTGTGCCAAGATGGGTACAGGCACAAAGGGCCGCAGATTGGGCAGCCGAAGCAGTTTTTATCAGCAACGAACCCGACCGCATCTTGCTCAGGGAGTCCACTTCGCCGAACTTGTCTTCAATGTGTTCCACAAAGAATAAAGGTTTGACACTGGTGAAAGTATCTCCATCAGTCCTGGTGCAAACTAGATAACGGGGGAAAGGTTTTGCCCCTAGACGACGGGCCTGACCCTCCTCCCAGGGGGTAGCCACAGAAGGGAAGGCCGAAGGGGCAAGAGAAGCAGCACTTGAGGAATCAGTACCACGCAGAGAGACGGCCGCAGAAGAGCGGCCAGAGTTTTGGACCCGTATGCGTTTCATCTGCATAGCGTCCGCCCTGATACCACCCACTCCGATCAGGGGCTCTCCTCACGGGCGCCACCCAGCCACAGCAAGGGCCGTCTGGCACGGCGGCCATTGCCGGGAGTTCCGATGCTCCAGGATGACGAGCAACCACTCCAAGGCATGCATGAGGAGGTCACAGCTCAGGTATCAGAAGTGTGATCCCTGTGTGTTCAGGGGGCTCAACCAAAAGGGTACATAGCGACCCCACCACACGGGCTGGCTACCGTGCTGGCTATGCACCCTAGCATCAGACAACGACGTAAAAGAAAAGGTGGAATGTACTAGGAGGGCACACGTCGGAGACACTAGGTAAGGTGCTCTTCCCCAAATGGCTCACACTACGGAAGAGAAATTTTGGAATGGAGGTCAAACCCCAGAGGGGGACCAAGGAATGCCAAAAGGAGGAGATGATTACGCAACAAAGCTGGAGTGTAAAACCAACAGAACCAGGAGGATAGCGGGGGCCAACATAAGCAAGGACACCAATAGAGGGAGAGGAGAGGGCGAGGGGAAAGGGGTATGGAGGGGAAAGGAGGGGAAGGGAAAGGAAATGCAGCCCGGGAGAGAAAGAAGGCTGCAATGGCTCGGGGCCCCGTGCTCGCCACGCACGTATCCACAAAAGAGTTGTGGACCCCCTGGGGGGCAAAGAGCATAATAAAGGAAGGAAAGTTGTTTCCAGATATGTATATACTGTAATGATAATTGAAGCATAGTCAGATGAATGGCTGCAATAAAAAATTCAACTGATAATCCTTGTGGTTCTCCGGGTTTCAGAAAACTTCCAGAGAAGAAAACCATTTCGGTTTATGTCACTAGGCTGGATCAGTCAATCATCAAGATTGCTGACCCTGCAACTACTGAAAAGGCTGCTGTCCATCTTCAGGAACTACACATTTACCCAGCCTCTCAAAAGATATCCCTCCATTGCAGTTGCACCTACAGTATGGCTATCTATATCGCTGAGGCATACAAGCCACCCCACCAAAGGCAAGGTCCATGATTCATTGGAGGTGAAGTGTCTAAACATACACAACCTTTAATTTTTCTCATTACATACACTTTCAATTTAGCAAGTATCTGAATAGTATAGTTTCTTGCACACTGCACACAAATGTACATTTCCTGCCAAATTGCACTCATGTGAGGTAACCATTCAAATCCACACTGATTACACGTAACTATTGTGATTGTACACATGAAATCCCAAATTGTAGATGGAATACAGCAGAAAGGTTAAAGCATTTCTTTTATGATATATTCATGGAAGCTTTCTGGAAGCCTGAAAAAGCAATACAGCAATTTTCACAATCTTTTCCATTTTCACACGGAAATAATAGATGGAAAGAAGCTATCTATTCATGGAAGACAAGCAAACGGATGGAAAGAGGGAAGGTAAGTATCTAATGTCCTGCTGACAGCAAGACCATTAGTGGCTGTGCCCTAGTTAGTACTGGAAAAGGATGGCGAAGGAGAACAGTCAGATACTCTTATAAACAATGTCCTTGGCGTTCTCTTTAAGTAATTATGGGAAACCTCAGAAAACTATGTCCAGACTGGGATTTGTGCACCACCCTTCCTGAATGTGAGTCCCAAGCCTAAATCAGTTCACCAAGAATACAGATAATGTTGCGGATGAAATGTCAGTGAACTGGAATATGGAAAATTTAAAAGGAAAACAGATGCTACCTTAGAATAAAGAATTTTATAACTGAACAAGAAAGCTGTAGGCTTGATGAGCAACAGTAAAGCGGGGAGGCTATACTGGGAATTCTGACAAAACTGGTCAAGTTGAGACAGAAGTAAAAGAAGAGTAACTTTCTACAAGTTTTCACTCTGTAGCAGAGTGTATGGTGTGTATACCGATGTGAAACTTCCTGGCAGAGTAACACTGTGTGTTGGATGGGAACTCAAACCTGGGATCTTTGCCTTTCGCAGACATCTGGAAACGGTGCACTAGGCTGTGACTAAGCGATTTCTCTGCAAATACCCTCTCTTCCCAGAGTGCTAGTTCCCCAAGGTATGCAGGACAACTTACGTGAAGTTTGGAAGGTAGGCAGAGAGGTACTGACCAAAGTAGATTTGAGGGTGGATAGCTCAGTCAGCACAGCACTTGCCCACCAAAGGAATAGTTCCAAAGTTCGAGTCTCAGTCCAGCCAGAACATTTCATATGAAAAGCTGACCATTTTCTTTTCAAGTTTCTACTTCTCACATACAAGCCCTTTCTGTATTACATATTCTCGCGGACTGCACTATTATGTAATTTTTCATGCTTCGTGCCTTCTTCCCTTCCAAATCCCTCTTACATTTTCTTAATTCTACACCTTTCTCTGTGAATCTTTATGTTACTTACATCATAGTGTTTCCCTCACTTGATACCGTCACCAACTCAAAGTTTAACCAGAACACATTTACCCTGCAAGCCACCATAAAGAAAATGGTGTGGAGTATATTCTACTACTATCAAATTCTCCTTTTCCTGTTTGCATTTGACGCAAGAGAAATCTGTCTGTGTGTTTCCTTTTATGCATAACCTTATCTGTTTCAGCAATCAATTCTTATGCATGATATGCTCACAGTAGGTAGTTTTATACGTTTGAGTGAAATACTAGTTCTCTGAATCTAATGACAGCATTTGGTGACAAAAAACACTATCTCTACCTCTGACAACCACTCAAGTTCTATGAATGGATTCATAAATTTTCTGCATGGACTGAACTGGTCAGTTACACCCTCTCCTCTATTCCAATTAAAAATCAACATGAAACATAATCTAATATAAGAAGTGCTCCATTTGAAAAAAAATCACAAATTAAAGAAATTATATGTCTTCATCCGAAAACTGTATTTGAATGTGACCATTCTAATCAAAATGCTAGGTAAGATAACCATGCTATGAGACAGTACATCCACAGTATTCGAGAAGTTAGAAACACATTTTTATTTGAATGGGGTAATAGCTGCAAGCTGCACCTCCAATAACTGATCCAGATGAGCTGGAACATTAGTGATTTCCACAGCATTTCTATGAAAATCTCTTCTTTCATAAAACTTTAGTATCATCCTCCAGTGATACAGGAAATCATCCAGCAAAGTTCCTGAAGAGGAGAACTGTAAAAGAAAAGAGACTGGAATGAAATATATTTCCAAACAATTTTCATCAGATATGAAAATGTTACATGTATAATGTTTGTTCACTTATAAATTTAATTATGAAATACAAATCTTTGCTGACAATGGCATGCAACTGTTGACTAGCGGGTTAATGAAAATTTACTCAACAAAAGAATAAAAGCACTACAAAATCACTGTTTACTATTGAGCACAACACAGCAACCAACAGCAAGGATTTAAAGAAAACCCTATTTTCTCTGGATGCTTGTTACAAACTTAATCATGTATCTCCATTACCCTTTGTTGTGCAGGGTTATACTCAATTTTTACTACCACAAACTAGGTACACTTTGACTGCCATGGTTACTCTGACCACTCACATATCTGAAGTTTTACAGCTGGCTATCAGTTGAGTGTTTGGCATATACCTTTGGTGATAAAGTTTCATCAATACATACTAGATGGCACCATGTCATGCCAATTTTCTCACGCAACAGTTCGTCAACCAGTCACAATTTATAACTGCGTACAAAAAAGTGTCTTAAAATCTGGTGACAAAGTTTCATCAATACATACTAGATGGTGCCATGTTGTGCCAGTTTTCAAGCACAACAGTTCATGAACCTGTCACAACTTATAATGGTGTAGGAAAAAGTGTCTTAAAATCTGGTTGTGCATAATACACTGACATCATTTAACTGAAAAGACATAGGTGTTCTCAACTATATTGATTAATTCTCAAAACAGACCACTGATTAGTTTATTGTTCACACGTATATATATCTGTCAATATACTATGATTTCTGTTTCAGAGTTACTTTGAACCACTGGTCGTTGTTACCCCAGGATTACGGATACACAATTTACTAAACAATGTTGAAGCCAATGACAATGGAGGACTAACCAATATGAACATTAACCATCCTTATATAGACAAAGACTCATTTGTAACTGTTAATGTGCCTGCAATTAAGAAAAACAAACGACACTCTATATTGGTCAAATTGCAAGCTTGTGTGGTTCAGGCAGTGATTAACGTGCAACACATAACATCAACTAGCTCCAGAAACAAGGAATGAAGTTAGTTGGGCTTATAAGTGCCAGATATTGCCTCGACAAGTGAAGACCAGGTAACTTTAGTTATAACTGCACCAGACGATTTGAAATGAGGGTTACAGTTTAAGGTGGATGAAGCTGAAGGTATTATAAAAAACTAAATTTGGAGCTATGTGTGTGGTACTCCATCCTAGTACCTTTTGTTGCATTTATAATTTTGATGATGTATTACACTGTTTGATTTATGTACCGTACTAGGTTGTCTTCATTTATGATGCTTAATAAAGCACTCAAGAAAACTTTAGATCAATGTATTTCTTTCTGGATGGTCAGAGTTTCATTGTGTTTTTGAAATATTGATCAAAAATGGAATGGTAGTTGACAAAATTGTTTTGGAAGTATAGGCCAGTCAATATATCCCTAAATCCATGCTAACTTTGAGCACCTACAATTTTTCCCATTACTTCCTCTGCATTAATCAGCTTGTAATCCGTTCATACATACCCCTATGTTCACTACCATAAATATCACAGAGTTAAAAAACAATGATAATCACATTTGAATCTGAAAATCGGTGGAAGTATACCTTGGTTTACGATACTATTGTACAGTGTCTGACTACAAACAAAATTCACTTTTTCCAATTCTAGTACTTTTTAGGCACTCAATGTGACTCTTACTTCCAGCAGCTCTCTTTGTATAAGCAAAATCCACGTTACATTTTATTTAATTTTGTATCCATTTTTCCCACTAATAATCCCTGCTCCCAGGGTTAGAGAGGGCTGTGTGAGATATGTACCAATGGTTCACATTTCATGTCAATATTAAGTCCCCCAATAAATAGCTGCAAAAGCTGGTACTCAAGAAAGCATGGTCAAGTGATTATCTCCAACACAACTGTGTACAGTAAAGCACACAATATTCAAGTCATCTAACAGGTCAATGACTGCATCATTTTCAGATGGCAAACAAGAATGAATGTACACAAGAAAGTAAAGTAAAAACAAAATTCTTTAAGTCTGAATAACTGTACATGGTATGATGTTTTCTAACAACAAACATGACGAGAATTGGACTATGCAACAGTATCTAGCAATCTTCACTAAAGGTGTGTCAAGTCGAAAATCTAATTTCTCTGTAACTATAAGAAAGACTAATGGGAGGGGGAAAGTTGGGAGAAGAGGAAGAATCTGAACATTAACATAGGGATATTTACTATTAAAAACAATCTTGATCACGATTTATTAATTAAGGTGACCGGTTTCGACCACTACTGTGGTCATCTCCAGACCATTGAGTAGGAACCTCTTTCTGCTGGAGAATCACTAAGTAGGAACCTCTTTCTGCTAGAAAGTCACTGAGTAGTGTTTCTCTAGCAGAAAGAGGTTCCTACTCAATGGTCTGAAGATGATATGATATATTGCGAACCATGGATGAAGGGTATCATACAGATGCCATATTCCTTGACTTCCGGAAAGCTTTTGACTCAGTGCCCCACTACAGACTCCTAACTAAGGTACGAGCATATGGGATTGGTTCCCAAGTATGTGAGTGGCTCGAACACTTCTTAAGTAACAGAACCCAGTACGTTGTCCTCGATGGTGAGTGTTCATCAGAGATGATTGTATCATCTGGACTGCACCAGGGAAGTGTGGTAGGTCCGCTGTTGTTTTCTATCTACATAAATGATCTTTTGGATAGGGTGGATAGCAAAGTGTGGTTGTTTGCTGATGATGCTGTGGTGTACGGGAAGGTGTCGTCGTTGAGTGACTGTAGGAGGATACGAGATGACTTGGACAGGATTTCTGATTGGTGTAAAGAATGGCAGCTAACTCTAAATATAGATAAATGTAAATTAATGCCGATGAATAGGAAAAAGAATCCTGTAATGTTTGAATACTCCATTAGTAGTGTAGCGCTTGACACAGTCACGGCGATTAAATATTTGGGCGTAACATTGCATAGCGATATGTAGTGGGACAAGCATGTAATGGCAGTTGTAGGGAAGGCGGATAGTCGTCTTCAGTTCATTGGTAGAATTTTGGGAAGATGTGGTGTGGTTCATCTGTAAAGGAGACCACTTATAAAACACTAATACGACCTATTCTTGAGTATTGCTCGAGCGTTTGGGATCCCTATCAGGTCGGATTGAGGGAGGACATAGAAGCAATTCAGAGGCGGGCTGCTAGATTTATTACTGGTATGTTTGATCATCACGCGAGTGTTATGGAAATGCTTCAGGAACTCGGGTGGGAGTCTCTAGAGGAAAGGAGGCGTTCTTTTTGTGAATCACTACCGAGGAAATTTAGAGAACCAGCATTTGAGGCTGACTGCAGTACAATTTTACTGCCGCCAACTTACATTTCGCGGAAAGACCACAAAGATAAGATAAGAGAGATTAGTGCTTGTACAGAGGCATAGAGGCAGTCATTTTTCCCTTGATGTGTTTGGGAGTGGAACAGGGAGAGAAGATGCTAGTTGTGGTATAAGGTACTCTCTGCCATGCACCATATGGTGGATTGCGGAGTATGGATGTAGATGTAGATGACCACAGTAGTGGTCGAAACCGGTCACTTAATTAATAAATCATGATCAAGACTGTTTTTAATAGTAAATATTTGTAACACATTGATCACAGTCACTCCCATGTTGTTGTTTTTGTGGTCTTCAGTCCTGAGACTGGTTTGATGCAGCTCTCCATGCTACTATATCCTGTGCAAGCTTCTTCATCTCCCAGTACCTACTGCAACCTATATCCTTCTGAATCTGCTTAGTGTATTCATCTCTTGGTCTCCCTCTACGATTTTTACCCTCCACGCTGCCCTCCAATACTAAATTGGTGATCCCTTGATGCCTCAGAACATGTCCTACCAACCGATCCCTTCTTCTGGTCAAGTTGTGCCACAAACTTCTCTTCTCCCCAATCATATTCAATACTTCCTCATTAGTTACGAGATCTACCCATCTAATCTTCAGCATTCTTCTGTAGCACCACATTTCGAAAGCTTCTATTCTCTTCTTGTCCAAACTACTTATCGTCCATGTTTCACTTCCATACATGGCTACACTCCATACAAATACTTTCAGAAATGACTTCCTGACACTTAAATCTATACTCGATGTTAACAAATTTCTCTTCTTCAGAAACGCTTTCCTTGCCATTGCCAGTCTACATTTCATATCCTCTCTACTTCGACCATCATCAGTTATTTTGCTCCCCAAATAGCAAAACTCCTTTACTACTTTAAGTGTCTCATTTCCTAATCTAATTCCCTCAGCATCACCCGACTTAATTCGACTAAATTCCAGTATCCTCGTTTTGCTTTTGTTGATGTTTATCTTATATCCTCCTTTCAAGACGCTATCCATTCCGTTCAACTGCTCTTCCAAGTCCTTTGCTGTCTCTGACAGAATTACAATGTCACTCCCATAATGTATTCAAAAGTAATTAACATAGGGAATTGAAGAAAAAAATTTTTAAATGTTTAACACCAAAGCTGCTAATTATTCACTGGCTGACTAGCTTCAGGCTTTGCCAATTTTCACAAGCCTCATATTTTGTATTTGGGATATGTTTAGTGTGAAAAGATCTATTTATGTCATCACACTTACATGTAGTTTGGATCTTCATTATTCAGCATGATCTGATACACGTGACGAGGATATTTTGTACAAAATGGAGAATATGTTCTCACTGGAACACACTGTGTGCCATGCTGGCTTATTTTAGACAGCCAACAAATTATTACCAGCTTTGGTTTAAACAAAATGTCTTCTCTTCAAAGCCTGAATGCTGCAAGATACAACACACTGAATACCTTTATATGAATTCAGGGAAGGACAGGGCAATTGATCCAACTATACTGCCATTAACACATAGTATTACTAAAAAATAAATTTAAAAAAGAAAAACAGCAACAATGCAGGCACAACTCACAGAGACAAGCATACCCTTTAAGAGCACATGATGTTGCCTAATGAGAAGGGGACAAAAACATTCATCTCTATCTACACGACTACTTTGCAGCTCGCCCAAGTCCTGACAGACGGTTCATTGAACAACTGAGATTATTTCTTTACCTGTCTGCTCTCAAATACCAGGTGGGGAAAAATGGTTGCTTAAATCTCTCCATGTGAGCTCCAGTTTCTCTTTTTTATTATGTTTGTCATTTCTTCCTATGTGGGTGTGTGTCAACATATTTTCACACTTGGAAGAGAATCATGCTGATTGAAATTTCATGAAAAGATCTCACCGCAATGAGAAACGCCTTCATTTTAATGACACTTTTACCCTTTTTCTTGATGATTTAAAAAATAAATAAATAAATAAATAAATAAAAAATAAAAATAAATAAAAAGAAAAAAAAAAGAAAGAAAGAAAGAGAGAGATTCACTTCTTTGAACTTTTACAACAGCCCTGTCAATTGTGGTGGTTGCCACATAACGTATAAAAATGATATTAAATAACTTCGCAAATATACCAAACTTGACGTCTTAACGAAATATGTTACTGTGTGAACTTTCAAAGATATAAGTATTATCTCTTCTCAGAAAAATAACGAAGACTCTGTAATCAATTAATATGATCTGCGAATGTAATTGCAATCTCTATTTTTTTGCAAAAAGTTTCCTTCTCTTTCCCTTTTGTGGTTTCCCCACAGCAAATATCAGCACTACTCAACAAAGTGCGGCAGCTACTGGCCAACGCTACACACCCAACAGAATGAGCTCCACCTACTACAGCTGCTATACCACCTTTTCGACAGTTTAGTGAACAAGAAGAGGAATGGCTCAAGTGGTTATCACAGCTCAAGGCACATTTACTTGCCCACAATGTACCAGGTACTGTGGAACTTCCCTATCTATTATCCCCGGCAGGAAGTGCAGTGTTCAGATTAATTCAAAAAATCTTTCCTAACGCCACTCTGCGTGAACTTGCGTATGACAATGTAAGAGAGTCACTATGACACAATTATGAACAACAAGTAAATGTGATAGCAGCTAGGTATCAATTCTTCAATTGCAAAAAACAGTCAGAAAAAACTTATCCTGAGTGGGTAACAGATTTGCAAGGTATGACAAGGAAATGCAAATACAAATGTGCTTGTGGTGCTTTATATTCAGACATTATGTTGTGTGATGCAGTCATGTACAATGTACCTGACGTCAAACTCAGAGAACAAATTTTGAAAGTCTGATCCATCATTTCAGCAGGTAGTGCAAATACTAGATCAGTACAATTCCGGTATCTTGTTAGCTCATACATTTGAGCAGCCAGCTATCTGACAGGCTGAGTCCCTTAGTTGTGATCACTGGCGGCGTGCGCTTGCCAAGCCGAGTAAAGAACACCTCGCCACACCGCGTAAGCAGTTCGCTAAACAGGCGAGCAAAATTAAGTCTTGCCCTAGATGTTATTCATGGCACAAATGCCAAGACTGCCCCTCCCAACAAGCTCAGTGTTACACTTGTGGTAGGAAAAGATATTTACAATCCGTATGTTTGCAATGGAACAGACATCAGAATTCAGTCCACTCACTCACAAAAATCTAGTCACAAGGCCCATGTCGTTAATGCAGTATACTCCAAGACTGCAACTAGCAAGCATGCAGTTTTGTCAGTGATACATCAGTCAAACAAACTTCTTGTTCATTTACTTAATTGTGTGAAACGTGTGAAATTTCAATTGGACATGGGTGCCTCTGTCACTTGCTAGGCTCCCCACCCCTGTCTAACATTAGCATGCAACTGACTGCTTATAATGGACAAGACATTCCCATTCTTTGCCTGCCATGTATCGCTCGCATACGCGAACAGTGACTTTTACAGTACTACAATCACGCAAGTGTGAGACCATATTTGGTCTTTATTATTTTGATTTGTTTGGCTTTAACATTCAGACCAATGTGTTGTCAGTGTCTGCATTCAATGCAAAAGACAGTGTAGCTAGCTTGCTAAAAGAATTCCCGGAACTCTTTTCTGAAGGTTTAGGCATGGCTAACAATTTTGTTGCACATATTACACTTCAATAACAATGCTCAGCTGAACTTTTGCTGGACCAGAACTATTCCCATTGCATTGCGGGATAAAGTCACTGCTGCACTTAAGGAATTGCAAGATAACGGAATTATTGCACCCATATCAGAAAGTCATTGGGCAAGTCCATTGGTTTTGCTCCCCAAACCTGCAGGTCGCATTTTCCTCTGTGTTGACTACAGTCAACCCACAAACAGCCACTGATACTTATCCACTGCCATGCCCAGAGGATCTCATGGACAAATTAGGCACTGGACGCTACTTTTATAAAATTGATTTGCGCGACACGTGTCTTCAAGTACTGTTCGATGAAGAACCTCAAAAAGTGTATGTAATAAATACTCATTTGGGCTTGTTTGAATATTTGCTTCTGCACCCACCATTTTCCAATGGTATTTGGAACAGCTGACTGCACATGAGCCACACTGTTCAAACTATTTAAACGATATTGTCGTAGCAGGTCGTACACCTGAAGAACATATTGCAAATTTACGTGCATTGTTGTGTGTGTTATCTGAGGCAGGACTAAAGACTGGATAAATGTGATTCTTTTAAACCTGAACTACAGTATCTTGGTCACGTCATAAACAGTCAAGGAGTACTTCCTCTGCAGTCGCATTTGTTAGCCATTCAACACTTGGCAGTTCCTCACAATATCACAGAATTGCAGTCAGTTTTTGGGAAAATAAACTATTATATTCGGTTCATACCAATTGCTGCACAAGTCGCACCTCCATTGCGTCGCAAGAATGTCCCCTTTGTTTGGACACATGAGAGCCCAGTAGCTTTTTAAAAACTTGAAGATGCATTGCTCAGTAATCGATGCTTAGTTTACTTTGATCCTAACAAACCGGTTGTATTGCAAGGTGATGCTTCCTCTTACGGAACTAGTGCCATGCTTTTGCACAGAATTGGTGATACAGGTATGCCTATTGCTTTCACATCAGAAATATTGTCCAAGCTCAGTGTAACTACTATTCACAAATTGAAAAAGAGGCTTTGGCTATGGTGCATGGCGTCAGCAAATTTCACCACTATTTGTATGGCAGAAAATTCTACTTAGCAATGGATCACAAGCCTTTGCAGTCTCTGTTTCATCCGACGAAACCGGTTCTTGTACGAACTGCCCAAAAACTGCAACGGTGGGCTTTGTTTTTGTCTCAATACCAGTAAGAGATTGTATGTCGTCCAACAGCTCAACATAGTAATGCTCATGTGCGTTCACGTCTTCCAATTGGCCCAAACACAGACTCTGATGCTTCTGCTGCATCTTGTTGTCACATCAATGCTCAGGATTCTGAATTGCTTAGATCTTTTCCGCTGAACTGTAAGAAAGCTGCACAGGCCACGGAAGCTGATTCTGATCTGAACATTTTTCTCCAGTACATTCGCACATCGTGGCCTCACTCAGCGAATAGCATAAAGGACTTTGTAGTCGCCAATACTTTGCACGTCAGCATAGCCTCGCTGTACAGAAAGATGTGATTCTTGTTCAGAGTGACAGCGGTCAGTCACGTGTTTATCCCTAAAGCTTTGCAAAAAGAAGTGTTGCAGTTACTTCACCAAGGAAAGCAGACAGTAGGCTCCAGGCGAGATCGTCTCAACTTGGCACTTGCATGTATCTTCTTTCAGGACCAGATGGCTTGCAGTGCCACCATCAAAATCAACTTCGCCTCTTGTCACGGACACAATGACCTTTCAGTCTCTCTTCCCCCAGATTAATGGGTCAAGAGGACACTGCATCCACAGCAGCTGCCAGGGGGGGGAGAGCCGGGGCGGGGAGGAGAGCCGGGGCGGGAAGGGGGGGGAGAGCCGGGACAGGAGGGGGGGGGAGCCGGGGCGGGAAGGGGGGGAGACCCCGTGGGGGGGGGGAGCAGAGCCGGGGTGGGGGGGGCAGAGCCGGGGTGGGGGGGGGAACCCTTGGGGGGGGGGGCAGAGCCGGGGTGGGGGGGGCAGAGCCGGGGCGGGGGGGGGGGGGGTCAGAGCCGGGGTAGGGGAGGGACCGGGGCGTGGGAGGGACCGGGGCGTGGGAGGGACCGGGGCGTGGGAGGGACCGGGGCGTGGGAGGGACCGGGGCGTGGGAGGGACCGGGGCGTGGGAGGGACCGGGGCGTGGGAGGGGCGCATGGGGGGGGACCAGGGTGTGGGGGGGACCGGGATGTGGGGGGAACCGGGATGTGGGGGGGGGAGGGGGAACAGGCCTGGAGGGGTACTGGATCGTGGGGGGGACCGGTGAGTGGTATCTCCTGGATTTCCCAGTTAAAAATACACTTTCTCCCAGGTGAAAATACACCTTTATGTATTAAGTGACAGTATACTCTTAGTCCCAACTCTAAAACTTACCAATCCTTTGAATGGTTATCGTTTTATACAGCACTTTAGAAAACAAAACTCAAGGGAAAAAACACATTTTGAAAAGATTTTATGCACACTAACATGTACACTGCATACTTTCCTATTACGAAAGTATGAATTCAAATTCCACCAAACACCGCATGTTACTTTCCAATGCACTGAAATCGAGAATGCGATGAGCTATTGTAAGCCCGTCATAGCTCATGTCACTTGATCTCGCAAGCCGATGACAGCGGATATTCAGAGCATAGGACACATGATATAGACAGCCAATAGCAACATCACTGTTAAGTAGTGCGAACACACAAATAGTAAAAGTTAATACATTAAATTAATATAGATAGTGTTGCTGCAAGGGGGGGGGGGGGGAAGCTTTCACTTATAATATTGGTCTTAAGCTGCGAGACAAGCTAAGCTTTCACATATAATGTAGATCTTTGCGCGTGTTACACTTTAAGATAAATCACACAAATGTACCAATAAAAATTTTAACAACAACATAAATGTCTGATGATCTGGGCTCTAAATTCTTCTAAATGGTCGTCTTCAAAGAGTTGATTTTTAAATGAGAGCTAAACGCTCTGTGATTTAAGAAATTCATCGTACATCATTGCACATAGTTAATCTTGCATAAAAAGAAAACTTTGAAACTAGTGCTTTTCAAACAACCACTCGCAATATTTTCCTGCGACTTGTTAGAAACAGGTTCGTTTCAGCAGTTGCCAGAGAGGCCCAGATAAAAGGCGCCACCAAGCTTGCGCAGCTACGATGGCGTAGGAACCCCGTATGTTTGTACGCGTAAAACATTGAAAGATCTTACATTATGTCATAAAAGAAACAGGACATTAGAGGATACTCCAAGAGCATCAGAATTTCGTGAACCATACTAAAATCCGTAACTCAGCTTAAAGTGTCCAGATTCGGTTGTAAATTTTCTTGGAGTACCAGTACTGTATCATCTCGTGTTTGGTTCTTTATTATGGCACAACGCCACACGTGCCGGAAGATAAAAACTAGGACTTGAAATGCAGCAACCAGATGAAACTAGCAAATAGTGTGGAGTTAAACACTTCGTTTCAAATAAATTGACTGCCTCAGTGGAAAAGATTTATTCTTTAGCAAACCAAAAAAAAAAAAATAACTTAATTCTTCTGCAAGGCGATTAATGCTTCACTGTAACAAAGTTGGAAATAAAATAAAATCTCAAACTAATAATATATTTTAGCCTTCCGTAATGTCGTGAATGTATTTTAATTCACTTGACAGCTCCCAGCCATAGAAATCCGTACTACAAATCAGACTGCTCTGTGCATCAACCCCAGATATACGGTATTTCTGGACCAGGACAATACTAAGATAGCTCCCCCCCCCCCCCTCCCAAGCGTTTGAGGTAGGACACGAAAAATTTAAAAAATCTACTTTTCAAAAAAATATGTTCATTTTGTAGCGCACTTCTTTCTGAAGAGTCTGACACACAAAACATGTGTTCGAGGAAATGTAAGACATGTTATTTAGTCTTAAGTGTGCCAAAGTGCGGTGTCATGCCTCTTCACACAGCATTGTTTTATCGCTCTATGGAATTCAACCGTCTAATATTTCATAATGGATGTCATCAAATTATATTCAGGACAGTGGAAATTAAAATGTCCTGTGGTGCCTCTTGCCCCCAGTAGGCCGGTTTGACATCCTGCCCCTCTTAAACTCGCAATTAATACTAGATGGGATTATTTGTAACCGGGAGAAAAAGAACTCTTCAGAAATTTTGCGCACTCTATTGCCTATTGGCTAATAACCTGCTGTTTTGTGTGACATAAAATTAAATATAGGATACATAGAACCAGTAAAGACAAGACACAAGCAAGACACTACACATTTCTTCAATCCGCAAGTCCTGGAATTTTTTTCTCTCTAATCTTGCTACGGCTTTACATGGTGTGCTTTCCTTCCTGGAAAAGAATCTATTACATCATCAAAGTTCGTCAAACACTTTGCTACATGAAAAAAAGAAATGTCGTTCCCTAATACTAAAAAAGCTGTTAGTACAAATTGTACCCAAGACTGGTGTGGTTTCTCGATCTGATTACGTGTAGTTTGTCACTGTCTGTTAGATAAAACGCAGCAGTTGTAACAAACACCAAATGAACAAGACTGTTTCGGAACAAATGGTCATTTTTATAACACAACAGAATATAATTCACGAAGTATCAATATGAAATGCCTATTAGGCCTACTAAAGCTAAAAGCTTGAAAATAGTTTCACAGTTCATTCACACGCTCCAGCTTCTCAAGCATGCGATAGAGAAGTAGTAGTACGAAATTTTTATATAAATTTGGAATCGTCATTTTCTTCCACAATTTGTGTGATGTCCCCATTTCATCTCCTTCCTCGTTCTAATAAACAATCTTGTCATCACTAATTCTGTAACTATTCTTCCTTCCAGTGACAAAACTTATTGTCTGGTTAACTGCCACGATCACCGGTTTAGTTATCCGCTGTTTATTCTCCGGTTAGGCGTTATTACTTGTTCGTACAACACGTTTTCCGTGCTATTCTCAAAATAGAACTTCAGCGGCTGCCACGATCACCGGTTTAGTTATCTGCTGTTTATTCTCCGGTTAGGCGTTATTACTTGTTCGTACAACACGTTTTCCGCGCTATTCTCAAAATAGAACTTCAGCGGCTGCTAGCCGGGGACTGTACAACTGGCCCTTACTAGTGTAGCGGCCTGGCCAAAAATTTTCTGTCAAAATTTCATTTTCTAGGATACAACGAGAAGACAATACCTAATCTTTCATACCTGTTCATCGTTTATTTCCATTCTGGTAGTCTGAATCTATGGATTTCGCTAGTAAATATAACAACGCTGATCATTCGCAAACCCAGTCAACCACTTAAACAGCAATAGGCATTCACCTGTTCGGCTGTATTCCGATCAACTCGTATGGCCCTGTCCCCTTTTGTCTGTAGGAAAAAAATGGTTCAAATGGCTCTAATTACTATGGGACTTAACAACTGAGGTCATCAGTCCCCTAGACTTAGAACTACTTAATCGGAACTAACCTAAGGACATCACACACATCCATGCCCGCGGCAGGATTCGAACCTGAGACCGTAGCAGCAGCGCGGTTCGAGACTGAAGTGGCTACAACCGTTAGGCCACAACGGCCGCTATCTGTAGGAAAGTTTATTTCTAGATGCGACAGGGATTCCCGTGGCAGAGGCATCACGTACACTATGCAAGGATTCAAAAATCAACTTATGATTCATTCGGAACTCAACTTAGAATGTGTTCAAAAACCAACGGGGATGCGTTTCAAAACCATGTGAATAATCATCGATAGACCAACGTGTGCTGGATGCTAGGCGCTTTGTGAAACAAGATTTTTATCCTCAAGAATATGAATTTGGCGCACCCCCCCCCCCCCCACCCCCCCCTCAAAATTGCCGTCCGGGGAGGATCCCCCGGTTAGCCCCCCCCCACACCCTAAATCTGCTAAATCTGGGCCTGTTGCGCATGCTTGAATCTGGCAGCTTGGGCGAGCCAGTAAAATTTTTCCGGGTAGCATCTGGCTGCTTGCTGCTAATGTTTATACAGCTAACAGCCACACTTCTGTAGCCAGAAGCGCGGAGAAGGTACTACTCATACGCGACTCAACTGCGCACGCGCTCGCTCGCAACTGCTCAAACGAATCTAAATGTAAACACTTGTAACACGCTCATCGGAGGCAATTTGTTGTTATGAAGCATTGCACGGTCTTCCTAAAGCGTTTGACACATTTTGCTGTTGGCAGATGCACTGTGTTTTGTTGTTGTATATGGCACATTTCCCTTGCAACGTCATGTTATTTTCGTTTTTTCCACTCATGTTTTATTGCTGCAGTATTACTCTGCAGAAGCAAGATACAGTGATATCCTTTGTTAGAGTACTGGTTCATACCAGTCAAAATTACAAAAATTTAACTGTAAACTAAAACAATGACAAGTTCCCGGAATTCTAAAAAATTCCCGAATGAAAAAATTCCCGGGTTTTTCCCGGATCTCCCGGTTGTCCTGGGTCGTATACACCCTGTAAGAGGCAGAGGTCGAGTTGGGACAGCAAATTTTCGACATCTCTGCCAATGGCCAGGAAGCACAGTGCCATCCCACAAGGGGTTAATGAGCGTGAAGATCTCCCAAAAGTAGGTAAGGTTCAGGGAGATGATTAATCAGTGCAGATAATACATTCAGGGGTACCATCAGGAGGAAGATATACATTGCAAACAGTTATTTCCTGCATCGTCGTTATTCTGACAGCCACAGCTTCAAGAGGGTTTTTAAGGGGCACAGTTTCGCTACAGACTGAGTTTAGGACATAAACGCAAACTCCACATGACACACTGGTTTCTGTCATATCCCTTATAGCCATGGAGGGCAGGGGTCCGCATTGCTGGGAACCAGGTTTCCTGGAAGGCAATGCAGAAAGCAGGTGTAAAGCTTTAACAGTTGCCGTAGCTCAGCCAGGTGGTGGAAAAAAACCACCGCAATTCCACTGGAGGATGACATCATCGTGAGACTGGGGAAGGGCATGGGACATCCAATGAGGCAGTTTACACCTCAGGGTCACCTGCTGCCATCGACTTTTTGCCTGAGCAGTCTATATGCATCGTGTCTAAGGGTCGGGTGAGAGGTAGGTCCTCAGTGGATGCCAGAATCTCCACCTCATCTGCAAATGCAGAGCTTGTAGGTAGCGGTGGTGTGGGTGCCACTACAATTCTCTTCGTCTTGGGGACCTTCGCTTTGGATTTCTCTCGCTGTGTAATGATTCGAGAATGTCTGTGCAAATTCATAAAACCACTCAGCCTCTCTACCGTCTCAAACACACGATATTCTGGATATGAGTGTGGGATGGTAACAATACTACCTACTGCACGTCACGTTTGTGTGTGCTGGTTTAAAATCAGCCGCGGGGAAGAAAGTAGACGCGGCGGACGAACACCACTGCCAAGTACCTATCGGGCAATCCACAGATGTTTTATTGAGTGTGTAAGGAAGAACCATAATGCTTATTGGGTCATTGACTATTGTTATTAAGACAAAGACAGTTGAAAAAGAACTCTTGAAAACTCTTGACATAACCTTGCTATAGGCAAGAATTATTTTCCGATTTATGTTAAGGAAAGTTATGGTATCAAAGCCAACTTTCTTTTAATTGTAATTTGATTTTTTCTGACGTTCAACTGTATGAGGGACTTTCCAGAAGTTATATATTTATGTTGAAAGTGAGAGTATTATTGCGTATGGAAGTCAAATAAGTCGTTAATTGATGAAAAACAAACAAAAAAAACCAAAGCGGCGGCCATACGAGCAGGGTCACAGCTACAGGATGTATCGCGCTCAAACTTCCTCTTAGCCTCAGTGTAGGTCAGTTGGTCCAGGGTCTCATATTCCATGATTTTCCTCCCTTTCTGTAAAATCCTGTAGTCTGGCGAGCAAGGTGAATGATGCTCCTCCGCAGTTGACACAGATGGACAATGAGCGGCACATGGAGTATTGGAAGGTGATAGACTTCCACACAGTGGAAGACATATGGCCAAACGTCCAGCACTTAAAGCACCACATCAGGGGAGGGATATATGGCTTGACATCACAGCGGCAGACCATCGCCTTGACCCTCTCGGGCAATGCGTCACCCTCGAAGGCCAAGATGAAGGCACCGGTGTCAACCTGATTATCCCTCGGACCCCGATGGATGCATCGGATGAAATGAACACCTCGCCACTCTAAATTGGCACACAGCTCATTGTCAGACTGCAAAAGAAGGTCCCTGTGGAATATAATCCCCTGAGCCACATTTAAGCTCTCATGGGGCGTGATGGTAACAGAAACATCCCGCAACTTGTCACAGGTGAGTAATGCCTGTAACTGGGCAGAGGATGCTGTTTTTATCAAGACTGACCCAGAGCGCATTTTGGACAAGCCCTCCATCTCCCCAAACTTGTCCTCCAAATGCTCCACAAAAAACTGAGGCTTCATGGACATGAAAGGTTCCCCATCAACTCTCATACATACAAGGTACCGGGGTGAATAAGCTTCACTGCCATCCTTAGCCTTGCATTCCTCCCATAGTGTGGCCAGGGAGGGGAACGATTTGGGGTCATATTTCTTAGCACTGAAGTTAGACTTTGCCCGCTTAGAGAGCGCTGGCGGTGGAACATCAGCAAGAGAGGATGTACTGCGCTTCATCGCGTGTCAACCCCCTCATGCCACCCACTCCAACCAGGGGCCCTCCCCACGGGCACCACCCAGCCTCAGCAAGGGACACCTGGCAGGATTGCCATTGCCGGGAGTCCTGATGCCCAGGGAGATGGTCATCTACTCCATGGCATACATGGGAAGTTAACAGCGCAGGCATCAGCAGAATTGTCAGGGGGCTACAACCAACAGGGTACATAGCAGCTCCACCGCAACCGACTGGCTACCGCGCTGGATATGAGGTGCCAAGAAGTCCATAGTCATCGTCGGCGCAGAAAACGACACTGCATAGTGCATGGTGAAAAACGCACCCAGGAAGGTGTCCTCACTGAAGATATGGAGAATGAGCAGAATTGAAATGCAACAACGAGAAAGTGGGCTGAAGATCTCAATGCAAGATGGACGTGATACACCATGTAAGGCGCCCTTCCCCAATTGGCTCACTCTTCGGGAAAATTTAGAAAGATGGAGGTCAAACCCAACAAGGACCAGCACATAAAGGTTGAAACGTGTGAGACTCTTTTTAGTCACCTCTTACGACAGGCAGGAATACCTCAGACCTATTCTAACTCCTGGACTTAAAAGTTTGTGGCGCCCTCCATCAAATGCTGGAATTCAATATTGTGTTGGCTCACCCTTAGCCATACGGACAGCTTCCACTCTCACAGACGTACTTTCAATCAGGTGCTGAAAGGTTTCTTTGGGAATGTCAGCCCATTCTTCAAGGAGTGCTGCACTGAGCAGAGATATTGATGTCGGTTGGTGAGGCCTGGCGCCAAAATTGGCATTCCAAAACATCCTAAAGCTGTTCTATGGGGTTCAGGTCAGGACTCTGTGCAGACCAGTCCATTACAGGGATGTTATTGTCGTGTAACCACTCCATCACAGGCCATGCATTATGAACAGGTGCTCTATCATGTTGAAAGATGCAATCGCCATCCTTGAGTTGCTCTTCCACAGTGGGAAGCAGAAAGGTGCTTAAACATTAATGTAGGCATGTGCTGTGATAGTGCCAAGCAAAACAACAAGGAATGCAAGCCCCTTCCACGAAAAACACGACCACACCACCTCTGAATTTTACTTTTGGCACTACACACGCTGGCAGATGACGTTCACCAGACATACACCATACCTACACCCTGCCATCGGATTGCCACATTGTGTACCATGATTCATCACTCCACACAATGTTTTTCCACTGTTCAATCGTCCAATGTTTATGCTCCTTACACCAAGCGAAGTGTCGTTTGGCATTTACCAGCTTGATGTGTGGCTTATGAGCAGCTTCTCAACCAAGAAATCCAAGTTTTCTCACCTCCCACCTAACTGTCATAACACCTGCAGTGGATCCTGATGCAGTTTGGAACTCCTATGTGATGATCTGGATAGATGTCTCCCTATTACACATTACGACCCTCTTCAACTGTCGGCGCTCTCTGTCAGTCAACAGATGAGGTCGGCCTGTATGCTTTTGTGCTGTATGTGTCCCTTCACGTATCCACTTCACTATCACTTCAGAAACAGTGGACCTAGGGAAATCTTACGTACAAGTGACACCCCATAACCTGACCACGTTCAAATTCCGTGAATTCTGTGGAGCCCCCCATTCTGCTCTTTCACAATGTCTAATGACTACTGAGGTCACTGACATGGAGTACCTGGTGGTAGGTGGCATCACAATGCACCTAATATGAAAACCGTATGTTTTTGGGGGTGTCTGGATACTTTTGATCACATAGTGTACGTATTATGTAGTCTTGTTGTATGACACTCTCTCAGTTGTTGAGGATATCTTCATAATTGATCTACAAAACAGTGGATATCCTATTTAACCAAATGACTCCAAGCATTGACTTTTCTAAGTAATTCCACAAATTGGCAACAATGTTTGCTTATTAATGTGCCAAATGAATCTATGAATGTGCAACCTAGCATGAAAACGTGATATAATGTTTCCAGAAATATGGATCTGTTTCTTCTTATTGTGAACAGTGTAACAGCCATCTTCAACACTGAATTTAAGTTGTTGAGTCACATACCTGGTAGTATATATACTTTAGAGTCTTGCAACAAATGGAGGCGACAGCCATAAATTCTGAATTCATCAAAATGATAAGTGAAAGCGTTTGGAAGAAGTCAGAGCACACCTAGTTATTCATCTAAGAAAAGTCCACAGCTCGTGGTCTTGGGGTAGCGTTCTCGCTTCCCGCGCACAGGGTCCCAGGTTCGATTCCCAGCGGGGTCAGTGATCTTCTTTGCCTCGAGATGACTGGGTGTTGAGTGTCTTTCATCATCATTTCATCCTCATTCACTCTCAAGTCGCCATAGTGGCGTTAAAGAACTTGTGGAGTGGCGGCCGAACCATCCTGCGAGGGGTCTCCCGGCCACCAATGCCATACGCTCATTCATTCACTCAATCTAAGAAAAGAAGTTTCATGAATGAGGGTGGAAACTGCACTGATGAGAAAACAGTTGGTTGTAAGTCTGAGTAGTACACAGACTGGTGCTGTTCATTAAAGATATAAATGTGTAGAGATCTGTCATTACAAAACACTCGATTTCAGTGAAAATTTCAACTTTGTGATTTATTACTGACTGGAACAATATCACAAAATTTGATGTAGCCTCATTACATAGGTATTTTCAATAGCTCTTTTCATTTTTAAAGCAATAGCTCCAGTACTGTATAGAAAAATTCATTGTGTGTTATCACAAAGACAAAAACGAGGCAAAAAAAAATCTTAGAGTAAGGCAGTTCGTGCCATTATTACACATGAAATGAATATATTCTGAAAGCCAAACACTTTTGAAGCTACTATTTAATCCCTTCATTTCCAGTTTTTCCAACTGCAATATTGTTGTGACTTGGAAAAGTGTTCTACAAGAAGTCGGTTACATTGCCAGATGTGTTACCACCTCTCAGTTTGCTAATGTGGAACCAGGCCATTTTTTTGCTATACAGCATTCCATTTTCATCACCACCACGTACAACGACTTCATTTCTGTTTTTAGTACTGATATTTTCAAACATTTGCATTGTAGGCTTCAAAGTAGGCCTATCTTTTCACCAGCTTCTCCATTTTGTAACACAGTCTTGGATGACAGTTGTATTTCCCTTTGCTGTGTCTGCATTGGTTATGGCCAGTCCGTTTTTTCACTGCAGTTGAATTTCTTCTGCCCCCCCCCCCCCCCCCTCCCCGCTTGTTGTTCACTTGATGCCAGTCTGTATTTTCATCATCTGTAGAGTTTATGTCCAGCTACTTGTTAATGCCTATGTATTGTGTGTTTACAACAATGGATCTTGTTTCACTGATGCACACGTTGGTTACACTTCAGCTGGTTGCCACTACAGCAGTATTTGGATCTTCGTGACCTGATGGTTTTGCAGGTTTTTTACTACTATTCTGATTAGTAATAGTGGTAATTGCTGCTTCTGTGATATTCTCCAATCTTGCATATGGATTTTGCCTCAGATTTGCGAAGTTTACCGGTTTAGTTTCGATCATAATACATGCACACTATTTTCGACATACTTTACACATTGTGTTTCTGCGTTACTTGAAGATTAAATGGCACTGTTTTTGTGTACCGCCTGATATTGATATATAAAAACTTCTCCACTAACAGTTATGAATTGCACAGTGCATTGTAGAATCACCCATGTTGCTAACCACATTGTACGTTTCTGTAGAAAACACTTTTTGACGTATGTTGTGTTGCCCTACAAGATTGTACTATTAGATAATTTGAGTGAAATCATGTATAAGTCTCAAAACTCAGGTTATCACATTGAGAGAGATTTCCAGTGTGTAGCTAGCAGAAGGGAACATTTTGGTTTAAACTTATCCATGCACTGGTGCTACTTTGGCTTAATATCAATCTGGATGACTAAGAACGCCACATATGGCATCTCATCAAACATGTGCCCAGTAACATCAACTTTTCATACATGTAAGTCTTTTTGATTTATCTGTAAGTAAGTATTTTTGATTTGTTTGTAATTGCTTAACTTGAGCCTTTGTTGGATTAAAGGTTAAACAGTTATGAGCCTGTTGTGTTACTGTACTGGATGTGTCTGGTAGAGAGAGGTTTGTGCCTTTTGTCAGTATATTTGTCTCTTCAGTGCACATCACCGTTTTTAAAAATTCCTTTGATGTCCCCTGCAAATCATTTCTATTGGTCAAAATCGGAAGTGGACCAAGCAGCAAACCTTGTGGGACAGCATATGTGATCATTCCCATGTCTGTACTACATATACATATCTCTGTTTTATCATGTGTCAATGGGATTCTCTGTTTCCTGTTGTTAAAATAAGACTCCAGCAATACAAATGGAACAATTTTAGTTGCATGCTACTTTACAACCTTGCCAAGATCACATAAAATGCCAATTGGTAATTTGTCTTGTTCAGGTCTACAACAGAAAAAAATATCGTGAGATCATATTAGGCAAATTGTTTTTTGAGTAGAGAAGCCTTTATGCAAACCAAAGTCAGTGGTTTAAATTGCTATTGTCAGAGAGAGAAATCAGGAAAGGGGGATACGGGTGTATAATTAATGTTATTTGCTGATACCCACTTTCAAAAATGGATGTTACTATTGCATAAATTCCTGCATATTTAGCTGAGGTCACTGATGCACACCTACATGATGGATCTCTGTGTGGAGGTGGTCATTTTGAATCCTGGTTTTGGGAGAAATTTTCATTGCTGGTGTTTGACTGACAAGGGCAGGAGATATGATGGTGTATAGTTCCTGATCATTGGACTTCGGGCCATTATCCTGGATTAAATACCCAATACCTCCATAGTCTCATAGAGTGAGAACATGTGATACTGTTAATTGTGATCCATCTGTCAGACTGAGGCATAAGCATGGGGACCCATCTGTGCTGTTCAGGAGGATTAGGCTATTTGCCAGCACTGGTTTTTACCCCGCAGGTCATTCCATGTCAAATCATCTAGAAATTTAAGAAAATGAAATATTACCTCCACAGAAAACTTTCAAATTTTGTGTGGTGAAAGTTTAGGAATCCCTGTGACAGATTCCAAAATTTGGTTAAATGATTGCTGTGCTATAATAAGAATAAATTAAGGAATTTTGTGACCATATTGTCGAAAGCTTTATCTGTCATTGAGAACATAATATAATAGTTCCTATAATTTTTGCAGTAGGTTATTGACCTTTTTTTATTTTTTCCAAATGAGAAGATAGTGTTATGTTTCGAAGTGACACCATTAAGTTTAGAGACATTCATTTCTTTTGTCTTACATTGCTTGTTTTTATAAAGATGACATAAAATGATTGCCTCCAAATTAATTTATTTTTCTCAAACTTTAGGATTTTGTTCAAACTTTTAGGTCATTAAGAACCAAAGTAGACACAATAGAAATGACAATTGTTTAAGAGAAACAAAAGACAATACTGAAAATGCTTTGATAAAAAATAGTTGATGGCAGTAAACCATTTGTAGGCAACATACAATGAAATCAATATTTCATTCACATCTTGATATTACTTACTCTGATTTAATGTTATTAACTGCTGAGTTAAAGATGTTTAACTGTCAAAACTTTCCAGTTTTACTTAAAAGCTGTAATGTATATTCCAAAAGACAACAATTCCTAATTTTCAGTGGTTTCCATCGGTTTAGAGTAGTTTATTTAAATTGTATTATCATGAGTCAAGAAAGCACAAGTCTCTTTTATAAACAAAGAAATATAAACAGTGATGCAGATAAAAATTTAAAAACAAATTAAATATAAACAGTGATGTAAATAAAACTTTCTATATTCTGAAAATATTGGAACTGTTTCACTGGGAGAAAATATCTACCAACAGCGCGCGCGCACGCACACACACCACCACCACCACCACCACCACCACCATTAACAACAACAACAACAACAACAACAACAACAACAACAACAACAAATAATAATAATAATAATAATAATAAAGCACCTCCACTATGAAGTTTAGGGGATTTTTTTATTGTTTTCAATTTACAATATTTTTTCCTGCCTTTTGTTCTCTTTGATATGGCAACATTCCTTTGTCATTTTAAGCATTCTTTGTCCTGTGAAAGTCATGAATGCTCACACTACATCCCTATACATTAGTGAGTTTATGGAAAGATTTGAGCAGTATTGTA
Organism: Schistocerca piceifrons; assembly: GCF_021461385.2. Classification (NCBI taxonomy): domain Eukaryota; kingdom Metazoa; phylum Arthropoda; class Insecta; order Orthoptera; family Acrididae; genus Schistocerca; species Schistocerca piceifrons. Next base: position 617,157,144 of record NC_060141.1, read on the forward strand.
GGTATACATAATTTCAAATACTTCAAACCTTTCATTAACAGATCGAAAAAATTACTGGCATATTATTTTACTAAATTGAGACTATAATATTCCCATTTTTCTAGGTTAAATAATGGAGAGCTGCTCATCTAGAGAATTTTCTCATACAAGTTACAATGCAGATGAATGTGATCGTTCCCTGACAAGTATTTCTGACCTAACTGAAGAAGAGCAGGAGTTACTGTTATGGCATAGTGTTGGTGTATCTTTGCCTTTACATCAAGTGTTCTAAACACAATGGAATATATTTAGTAAGAGTCTCACTACATAAAAACAGATGCGTTGACACTTTGAGTTTCACAAAAATAAAGTGACGTCTGATTTTCCTGAAGTGAAATTACAGCAAGCAAAGGAACTAAAAGAGAAAGGACTTTCTATCATTCCTGGTGCAAAGTTATGCCAAACTTGTAGAACCAATGTTGCAGAATATAAGAAAGGGAATGAAGGAACTTGTTCAGAGGATATCAGTGAAACTAGATATGTGACTATTCAGTCTCTAGGAAAAAAAAAAAGCTAGTCACAAGTTTAAAATATTTGGGACTGTCTTCAGCTAAATTGCATTCTGTTTCTCATCACAGGAGGGTTGCAATAGTCAAACCTAAACTGGAATCCTGTAACGGAGGCATTACAAAATAAGCTTCCACGTGTGTACGATGTTGAATTGGAAGAGAAATATGTTGTTGTTGTTGTGTTGTTGTGGTCTTCAGTCCTGAGACTGGTTTGATGCAGCTCTCCATGCTACTCTATCCTGTGCAAGCTTTTTCATCTCCCAGTACCTACTGCAACCTACATCCTTCTGAATCTGCTTAGTGTATTCATCTCTTGGTCTCCCTCTACGATTTTTACCCTCCACGCTGCCCTCCAATACTAAATTGGTGATCCCTTGATGCCTCAGAACATGTCCTACCAACCGATCCCTTCTTCTGGTCAAGTTGTGCCACAAACTTCTCTTCTCCCCAATCCTATTCAATACTTCCTCATTAGTTATGTGATCTACCCATCTAATCTTCAGCATTCTTCTGTAGCACCACATTTCGAAAGCTTCTATTCTCTTCTTGTCCAAACTATTTATCGTCCATGTTTCACTTCCATACATGGCTACACTCCATACGAATACTTTCAGAAATGACTTCCTGACACTTAAATCAATACTGGATGTTAACAAATTTCTCTTCTTCAGAAACGCTTTCCTTGCCATTGCCAGCCTACATTTTATATCCTCTCTACTTCGACCATCATCAGTTATTTTGCTCCCCAAATAGCAAAACTCCTTTACTACTTTAAGTGCCTCATTTCCTAATCTAATTCCCTCAGCATCACCCGACTTAATTAGACTACATTCCATTATCCTTGTTTTGCTTTTGTTGATGTTCATCTTATATCCTCCTTTCAAGACACTGTCCATTCCATTCAATTGCTCTTCCAAGTCCTTTGCTGTCTCTGACAGAATTACAATGTCATCGGCGAACCTCAAAGTTTTTATTTCTTCTCCATGAATTTTAATACCTACTCCGAATTTTTCTTTTGTTTCCTTTACTGCTTGCTCAATATACAGATTGAACAACATCGGGGAGAGGCTACAACCCTGTCTTACTCCCTTCCCAACCACTGCTTCCCTTTCATGTCCCTCGACTCTTATAACTGCCATCTGGTTTCTGTACAAATTGTAAATAGCCTTTCGCTCCCTGTATTTTACCCCTGCCACCTTTAGAATTTGAAAGAGAGTATTCCAGTCAACATTGTCAAAAGCTTTCTCTAAGTCTACAAATGCTAGAAATGTAGGTTTGCCTTTCCTTAATCTTTCTTCTAAGATAAGTCGTAAGGTCAGTATTGCCTCACGTGTTCCAGTGTTTCTACGGAATCCAAACTGATCTTCCCCGAGGTTGGCTTCTACTAGTTTTTCCATTCGTCTGTAAAGAATTCGTGTTAGTATTTTGCAGCTGTGACTTATTAAGCTGATAGTTCGGTAATTTTCAGATCTGTCAACACCTGCTTTCTTTGGGATTGGAATTATTATATTCTTCTTGAAGTCTGAGGGTATTTCGCCTGTCTCATACATCTTGCTCACCAGATGGTAGAGTTTTGTCAGGACTGGCTCTCCCACGGCCGTCAGTAGTTCCAATGGAATATTGTCTACTCCGGGGGCCTTGTTTCGACTCAGGTCTTTCAGTGCTCTGTCAAACTCTTCACGCAACATCATATCTCCCATTTCATCTTCATCTACATCCTCTTCCATTTCCATAACATTGTCCTCAAGTACATCGCCCTTGTATAGACCCTCTATATACTCCTTCCACCTTTCTGCTTTCCCTTCTTTGCTTAGAACTGGGTTTCCATCTGAGCTCTTGATATTCATACAAGTCGTTCTCTTATCTCCAAAGGCCTCTTTAATTTTCCTGTAGGCGGTATCTATCTTACCCCTAGTGAGATAGGCCTCTACATCCTTACATTTGTCCTCTAGCCATCCCTGCTTAGCCATTTTGCACTTCATGTCGATCTCATTTTTGAGACGTTTGTATTCCTTTTTGCCTGTTTCACTTACTGCATTTTTATATTTTCTCCTTTCATCAATTAAATTCAGTATTTCTTCTGTTACCCAAGGATTTCTACTAGCCCTCGTCTTTTTACCTACTTGATCCTCTGCTGCCTTCACTACTTCATCCCTCAAAGCTACCCATTCTTCTTCTACTGTATTTATTTCCCCCATTCCTGTCAATTGCTCCCTTATGCTCTCCCTGAATCTCTGTACAACCTCTGGTTCTTTTAGTTTATCCAGGTCCCATCTCCTTAAATTCCCACCTTTTTGCAGTTTCTTCAGTTTTAATCTACAGGTCATAACCAATAGATTGTGGTCAGAGTCCACATCTGCCCCTGGAAATGTCTTACAATTTAAAACCTGGTTCCTAAATCTCTGTCTTACCATTATATAATCTATCTGATACCTTTTAGTATCTCCAGGGTTCTTCCATGTATACAACCTTCTTTCATGATTCTTAAACCAAGTGTTAGTTATGATTATTAACTTCAACCTATCCATTTCCCTTTTTAAATTTTCTAACCTACCTGCCCGATTAAGGGATCTGACATTCCACGCTCCGATCCGTAGAACGCCAGTTTTCTTTCTCCTGATAACGACATCCTCTTGAGTAGTCCCCGCCCGGAGATCCGAATGGGGGACTATTTTACCTCCGGAATATTTTACCCAAGAGGACGCCATCATCATGTAATCATACAGTAAAGCTGCATGCCCTCGGGAAAAATTACGGCTGTAGTTTCCCCTTGCTTTCAGCCGTTCGCAGTACCAGCACAGCAAGGCCGTTTTGGTTATTGTTACAAGGCCAGATCAGTCAATCATCCAGACTGTTGCCCTTGCAACTACTGAAAAGGCTGCTGCCCCTCTTCAGGAACCACACGTTTGTCTGGCCTCTCAACAGATACCCCTCCGTTGTGGTTGCACCTACGGTACGGCTATCTGTATCGCTGAGGCACGCAAGCCTCCCCACCAACGGCAAGGTCCATGGTTCATGGGGGGGAAATATATATATATATATATATATATATATATATATATATATATATATATATATATATATATATATATTTATGTCTGCTTGTGTCTGTATGTGTGGATGGATATGTGCGTGTGTGCGAGTGTATACCTGTCCTTTTTTCCCCCTAAGGTAAGTCTTTCCGCTCCCGGGATTGGAATGACTCCTTACCCTCTCCTTTAAAACCCACTTCCTTTCGTCTTCCCCTCTCCTTCCCTCTTTCCTGATGAGGCAACAATTTGTTGCGAAAGCTTGAATTTTGTGTGTATGTTTGTGTTTGTTTGTGTGTCTATCGACCTGCCAGCGTTTTTGTTCGGTAAGTCACCTCATCTTTGTTTTTATATATATATATGAATATATATATGAACATGAAAATTATGAGCATGGATAGAAAGTAATTCATTTTGATAAATTAATGGAACAAATAAAAGAGAAAATGAAACACTGCAATAATCAAGAAAAAATTCAACTTTTGACTCTTGTGCTAGAGGCTTGGACTTGATAAAAAGTATGTGAAATGTTGGTACATCAGGTACGTACTCTTTTGAAACAAAAGGGAATTTTATCACTGCCTGAACAGAAAAGGGGAAAGACAGTATCACAGGAAACAACTGATAGAGTAAAAAAAATTCTATTTGCTTGATGAACACTCTAGAATAATGGCAGGAAAGAAAGACAAAGTGAGCATCTTGAAAAATGCACATCAACAGTAATGACTGATTTTAAGTATTGGTACTCATTCTGTATCATTCATCAAACTTTTCAGTTGCCAATACATGAAATTAATCTTAAAAAAATGGTACCAAGATCAAATAGGAGTAATAATTTGCAACATTTATCACAGAACCTGTATCCTTCGTCTCTGTGACACATGTCCTCCTACGTCCCTACTTCAGAGATACCTGCAAAATCATGTGGAAGCTTTTGAGCCTGCTGAAAGAGTTTAATACAGCCAGTGGATTTCAACAGACAGGATGAATTTGGTTCTTCAAGTAAGCACATTGTCAGAAATTTGTGAGTTGCTGGTAAAAAAGATAGAGAAACTTGCAGCTCATCCCTTCATCACAAAATATCAGTGTAATTATTTTAAATGAGAACAGAAACTCTTCAAGAAGGGTCTGTTTCAATGTTGATGGGTTTCAGTGAAAATTTCAGCTTTGCTGTGCAAGACAAAGCTCAAGGTTATTGCTGGAATGACAACAGTTGTCTCTTCACACAATTTGTGTGTACTATAAGGAGCACCAAAGTTTGCAATCTAAAAGCCTTTGCATTGTTTCTGATGATTTAGAGCATGATGTGGACATGGTTCATCAAATGTAGAAGACTGTATTGCAGTTCTTGAAACAAGATCTTGAATTGCCTATAAGTGATACTGAATATTTCACAGATGGTTATGCTGCACAGTACAAACCTGCAAGATGATTTTCTCTCTCTTTTTTTTTTTTTTTTTACATAAGCAGGTCTGTAAAGATTGTTTCATGGGCAAATACTTAGTGCTGCACACGTTTTTCAGTTTTGTCAAGAAAACCTGAAACAACATGCATCCACAGGGGCCTTCATCATCCTTTTATTGGTCTGAAAACAACACTTGTAATGTTCCATTCTCCCACACTTTATGTCAGGTAAAAATCAACACAATGACACGACAACTATAAGTCAGGTCTCTCCCAAAATTGCTGGAAGCAAAATGGTCCTTATGTATACCAACACAGGCAATCACAACTCACCATGCGCTCTCCTGAACAAAAATGTTCAGTACACGTTCCATAATTTTACAATAATTTATATGGGAACTGTGGTCATTTAAACTAGTTGTAGAGTTTTCATATAAATTGTACAGCACATTACATTCCAGTTCATTACTATGAATACAATTACTTTATTACTATAAAAATTGGCCAAAATCCATCACATTATATATCAAACAAGGATACAAAGTTTTAACATGTTTCCGCATACATAGGTGTCATGGCTTGTATGATTTGACATGGAATGACACCCTCTGCTCTCTCTCATCATCGTACAACAGAACTATGACATTATGCTGTACATATACTCATTGCAGTCACCTATTCTCAACAGATGCACTTAAAAGACAACTCTCATGCCATTGTGCATGAAATAAGAAAACCCTTCCACTTAGGCAGCTGAACCTACCACTTGCTGTCTTCCAGCTAACCATACCATATGACTTCACTTTCTTTACTACAGTCCTTGACTGGTTACAAAGGTACCTCTAGGGTAGTGCTATTGGTACCAAGTCGGCACAAGATTTTAGTATTTGGCTGAAATACCATCATAGCCAGAAGAGTTACTGCTTTTCCGTAACCTAATTTTTGTGATTTCTCTAACATGTGAATCAGAAATACCGATGTCTGTTGGTCTAGTATGCTTGCCGTCTAAGTAAGTTTATTGGATCTTCTTTTGATGGAAATTTTGGCCCCACTTTTTAGCTACTGTTAGTAGCCAGTGATTTGAATTTTATGTTATCTGTCTCGCTACTACTGTCATGGCTGCAGTACCATATGGCAAAACTTGATACATTATCTCAGTTTGCTGAGCAAGTGATATCTGATGTATTACATACATATGTGGACACTGGATAGCACAAACAGAAACACAATACTAAGAGGGAATACTGGATATCTGGAACTGGTGAAGGCATAGAGCACTGAAAGTCAATGACAAATTTAACCTATTTATAAAGGAATTTATGTGACACTTTGAAGCTATCTTCCCTCTAAGAACTGCAAAGAACAAGTACCAGAGCCATACCAGCAAACAGTGGCTCACAAAAGGAATAAAAACATCATGTAGGACTAAAAGACTGCTTTATGTTTCTCTCAGAAATACAAATGATCCTGATATAAGAGCTAATTATAAAAGGTACTGCAAGATCTTAAATGAAGCTCTGATAAAGGCAAAAAGTATGTTCATCAAATCAGAAATAGATAATTCTGGCAACAAAATAAAAACCATCTGGGGTATTATTAAAAGAGAAACTAGTAGTTACTCAAACGATGCAGAAAATATTGAAGTTAGACATAATGGGAATATCATTGATAAAGGTGAAAATGTTGCAAAAATTTTCAACAAGTATTTTTTGACTGCAGCGGATAAAATAGGGTGTAATGGTTTTATAAATGAGGCTCTGAATCTTTTACAAAGAAGTGGACTTAGTGCAACACCCCACATTAGCATGCCTCCTGTCACTGTTGAGGAAATTAAGAAGATGATAAGGACCATGAAAAACAAAAACTCAACTGATATTGATGGTATTTCCATCAAAGTGTTGAAACACACACACATTTTCATTTGTGAAGTCCTGTGCCACATCTTTAATGAATCACTGAGACTAGAATTGTCTCTGATAGACTCAAATATGCAGTGGTGAAAGCATTGTACAAGAAAGGTGACAGAAACGAAGTAACCAATTATCGTCCTATTTCACTCTTAACTTTTTTCTCCAAGATTCTCGAGAAACTTGTACACAGAAGGATTCTTGAACATCTTAGTAAATACAATATTCGCAATAAAAGTCAATTCGGTTTCCAGATAAACATCTCAACAGAAGATGCAATATATTATTTCACCAATGCAATTCTTGAATCAATCAATAATAAAATGTCTCCAACTGGAATTTTTTGTGACCTTTCTAAGGCGTTCGATTGTGTGAACCATGAGATTTTTCTGAGAAAAGCAGAATTTTATGGGTTAACTGGAGAAGCAGGGATGTGGCTTGCCTCCTATTTAAAGGACCAGAAACAGAAAGTAATTGTAAACGACACTAATGGGGAACCAGTGTCCTCTTCTTGGGGCACAATAAAATGTGGACTCCCACAGGGCTCTATTCTGGGTCCTCTACTTTTCCTTATTTTCATAAATGACCTTCCAATGTGTACAAGGGCTAAGATAAAATTAACTTTGTTTGCCAATGACACAACGATTCTGGTAGACAATTCAACAAATACTAATCTTGAGATCACTGTAAATGTAAATTTTTCAGGAGACCTTTAACTGGTTTACCTCTAATGGATTATCACTAAATTTTGTAAAAACTCAATTGATTCAATTCCATACAAGTCAAAATATCGAAGGTGAGATTAATGTTAAATACAATTATGGGAATTTAGCAAGAGTGGAGTCAACAAAGTTCCTGGGTCTAGTTGTTAATAGCAATCTAAATTGGTCCTTACACATTCCTTACCTATATAAAAAAAACTAAACTCGGCAATTTACACTATTCGTGCGATTGCTTCCTTCAGTGACATATACTTTGAAAGCTGCCTATTTTGGTAATTTTCATGCCCTGATGGCCTATGGAATTATATTCTAGGGAAACCAGTCAAAGGCAAACAAAATCCTCATAGCCCAGAAAAGAGTCATTAGGATTCTGTGTGGTGTCAATTACAGATATTCCTGCAGGAAACTTCCAAGAACTGAGAATACTCACAACAGTATCTCTCTCATGTGTTTCTTGTGTAAAAACCATTCCCTTTTTGAAATTAACAACATGTATCATAACTATGACACTAGGGTAAAAAATGATCTACATCTTGAACAAAAGAATCTAAGTATGGTGCAAAAAGGAGTACACTACTCTTGCATAAAAATATTTAATGCTCTCCCTCAGGCAATAAAAATGCCATTTACTGATCCATCTACTTTTAAAGATCAACTTAAACAGTATCTTCTAAGTAAAACCATTTACTCACTGGACAAATTTATATATGAGAATATATGAATGGATTTTGATCTATTGTAAGTCTGTTCAATGTAATTTGCAACTTTTTACAAAAAAACAATCCTTGTAAACATTGTTTCTATGTAATATATTATTCATTGTACAACCTATTATTATAAACAAATGTCTCAAATCTATGTAAATGACACATTCTACACCCAAGCGATTTATCGCTAATGGGTCTACAGAACACGAATGAAATAAATACTAAGATCAGTGACAAGAAAATTGACACAAATAACTTCTGTGTGGACCTGGACCTAGAACTGGCTGCTTTGGGGGCTTCCATTCAACATCCATATTGGGGAAGGTAGTGACAAAGACAGCTTTTATGAAATTATTAAGCAGCTATGTACTATTTGTGGCAAGTTATCTACTAACAAGAGTAGATGTCTATCTTGTTACAGCTGTCACAGACCTAAGTAGTTGGGACTACAAGGTAAATGTGGTTGACCCTCTGCTTCTTGATCACAGTGCAGTGATCATAAAGCTACGGACAAACTTGGGAAGTACCTAACAAATTTCCAGATGGCATTCAAATTATGTCTTAAGAAGTAAGGTTATTACAAAGAACAATTTAGATGATTTCAAAACTACAGTGCCCTTTACAAATTAGCATCAAATTATGAAGAATTGGCACCAAATGATCCATTCATTTCCATGTTCCAGACTCTTCAGACCAAATTTGATGAAAATTTTCCACTAAAACCCAAGAGATATTAAACTGCCAAATAAAAATACAAACAGAAAACTGTCAGAGTAAGAGCTGATATACTTCTAGGTTAGCTAAAATACAATGCATCATAAGTCCAAGCCACTGAAGACATTGGCATTAAGGAAGAGTATACCTCAATTATTTATGGGCCAAAATGCTGTACAGAAAAGTAGTAGACACAGCAAAAAAGGAAAGCAATGGCACATTTATTGAAGAAGCTCACAATCCTTACAAGTCAGTATGGGATTTGGTTACTGAACACAGGCAAAAGCCCACCTCTTGCAGTCCAGTTAAATTTAATGAGTATTTTATAAATACAGTAGGAAGCACATTAGGTGAAGAACTACTGACTTTGGAGGAGATCCTGCAGTTGCTGTGAAATTTGGAAATAAATGCAGTGGGGTAATGCGAAAGTGTGTTTCCAAAAGACACAATTACAATAGTAAAATACTACAAACACTCACAGAGCCCTGTTATTAATGGCATGCCCTGCACCATAATAAAAACTATAATTGCTTAACCATTTTCAGTAATAATAAATAGATGCTTCCATAACAGGGAATTTCCCAACTTCCTGAAAGCAGCATGCACACTATCAGTTTACAAAAACTGTAATCAACATGAAGTGTCAAGCTACAGGCCTACATCTATAATATTGGATCCTGTTAAGGTGATTTGACACCATAACAAAAAATCAGCTATTAAGTTATTTTGAAGGAAATAACCCCTTTTACAGCACACAGCACGGCTTTGGGAATGGCAAGTCAACTACAACAGCACTAAGTACTTCACTTAGCTACAAATATAAGTCAACTATGCAATATTCCACAGCTGCACAACTATGGCCTGTTACTGTGGGGCCATTCTTCAGGCTGTTTACTGTTAATGTATTTGCAGTTCCCTGTCCACATAAGATAAATCCTGAGATCTGCAGAAAGAGAAATAAAGTTCATCAACACACCACTCGCTATAAAGACAGTATAGACAGGATCGCTATAAATACAGTATAGACAGGACAACATTTCGATTTACTAAGATGCAGAACAGCTTCCCAATAATGGTGCTCAAATTATTTAACACTCCACCTAAGGATTTCAGTCAGTCCCACTGCTTCAATTTATAACTAAAATTTTGTGTATATTAAAAGAGCAATCTTTGTACTGTATTGAAGAATACTTCTCTGGTGATAGAACAATGTCTACCTGAGCTGCAATTCATTGCCAATGAAAACAGCAGCAACTCTGTTATTTTGCTACACTGTGTTGTGTTACAGATTGTCACATCAATGGAGTAGATCAGCACCACTGGTAAAACAAACTGAGAAAACTGCAAAAGGAAAGGGGTAGGGAAATAAGTAATTTAATATCAATTATTGTTATATTCGCAACAGCTGCCTGTAGCGGCTGATTCTACCTGTTGATGTATAACTTCACTCTTCCATGTCGCTCAAGGCTCTCCTTCATGACGTCATTTACGGAACACGATACAGTGAGTGAGTCGTTCGTAATCATTTAGCGGTACCCTTGTCGTAAGTTGTTGTTATACAACTTGTCTGCGTCAGGTAATTTCAAAACGGCAAATGGGGAAGCGCCAATATTGTGAACGTAGTCTCTTCCATGCATTTCGTGGTTTCATTCAGGTATAAGCAGCCTCTTTTGAACAGCCTGCGCGGCATGTACGCACAAAGTTTATGGTAGTAGCTGCAGTACACATGTGATTTAGCGGTGCACAAAAGACAAAACGAGTATGGGTACTTACGCTTTCCACTGCATTATGAACAGCTGCTGACAATCTTTTAAACATTGTTGCAACAAATAGGTATAGGCATGCTCATCACTTAATGACTTTTCCGATTTCACAACTAACTCAAAAGCGTACTACCATCGATCACAACAGAAAAAAAATCAGACAATAACATTTCTTTCATGTCAAATATCACATCTACTTCGACTAAACCTAAAACCTACACAGCGTAACACATCTCACACGTTTGAACACTGCGCGTGCGCGATACATACAAAAAGTGTTTACGAATGTCATACGTGGTAAGGTGGCTCTCTGCAAACTTCGGTGTTGTGCAATCTTTGTTACGTACGGGTTTTCGGTAGCAACATTTCTAGCATTGTCCACGCTCCCTAATGAGAATTTGTTCAGGTTTTCCAAATTAACAGCTAATTATGATCCTCATTAAGGGGAGCCGGAGGTGGTCAAATCCAAAAAATTACGATTTTTTTTTTTGCTACCGAAAATTAATTGGAAAATTCCTCTTTAATGTAAACTTTGAATTATTGTTCTACTCGCCCTAGAAGTGGAGTTATTACCATTTTCCCCCACGCCTGCAGAGGAAATGGGCGGCCGCTGAATGCATCTAACACCCTCTCGTGACTTCCTGGCGAACTGCTTGGGATTTTCTCGGCCTGTTACGCATACAGCGCCTTATGTTACGCATACAGCGAGTGTGCAAGGGTTGGCTACATTGTTTTCTGTGACAAATGAAGCGCTAAGAGCGCGGAACATCGTCTCTCTGCTGTTTACCGTTTCGAATTAGTTCAGTGTTGCGCCTGTTGTTGGTAGTTAGTGGTGGTTAGTGTCGTTTAACGTCCCGTCGACATCGAGGTCATTAGAGACGGAGCACAAGCTCAGGTTAGGGAAGGAAATCGGCCGTGCCCTTTCAAAGGAACCATCCCAGCATTTGCCTGAAACGATTTAGGGAAATCACGGAAAACCTAAATCAGGATGGCTGGAGACGGGATTGAACCGTCGTCCTCCCGAATGCGAGTCCAGTGTGCTAACCACTGCGCCACCTCTCTCTGTGTTGTTGGTAGTATTATAATTCTTGTGTAAAGCGTTGTTCTGGTTACGATGCCACGTTTTAGTAACCGTGTATATAAGAAGAGGAAGAACGTAGGGAAAAGAAAATTAACACTAATACCAAGTTGCGATACTACAATTACTGAAACAGTGCGTTCTTCTGCTAAGCAACACATGGCCGGCCATAGCCCTGTGACATCTTTTGCAAGAAGCTGACTGGTGGAAGTGACAGATTTCGTGAATATGTTAGTGACAGTGATGATATTAACGAAGTACTGAATATTGGATTATTATCTTCTGTGCTGAAAGAAAGTGTTCTGTGCAAAATGTGTACAAGTGTAGGAGTGGGACTAGAGATAACAAAGCACTTTGGTTTAGTTTGTGAGATGAAGATAATCTGTGCATGTTGCAAGTATCAAGTGACTTTCTACAATTCACATGCCAGTCTCTTTGGTGAAAATGGACGATCTAGAGTGTTTGATGTGAATGTTCGACTTGTGTATGGTCTTCGATCCATTGGAAAAGGGTCTGCTGCTGGTAAACTGTTTTGTGATATTATGAACTTGCCATCGCCTCCAAGCAAATTTGGGTACTACTGTGAACTGGTAGGATCCTCTGTTGAAGATGTGGCTTTGAAAACTATGAAAGAAGCAGTGGAGGAATCTGTAGGAATGAACGGTGGTTCTAAGGATTTGGTAGTGGCATTAGATGGTTCCTGGCAAAAGAGGGGTCTTAAATCCCTGAATGGGGTTGTAACTGCTACTTGTGGTGATAGTGCAAAAGTGATAGATGTTGCAATATTATCAAAACATTGTAGGTGCAAAAATAAAACCAAAGGAGAGCACAGTGGAACCTGTGAGGCAAATTTTAGTGGATCAAGTGGAGCAATGGAAGTGGATGGAGTGAAACAAATTTTTGAACGTTCAGCTCCCAGATACAACGTTAGGTACAAATACTACCTTAGGGATGGTGACTCCAAAGGTTTCAAGACTATAGAGGAACTGAAACCATATGGAAATGAATTTGTAGTTGAAAAGTTGGAATGCATTGGGCATGTGCAAAAGCGTATGGGTGCACAGCTTCGAAGGCTCAAACTAACTTTGGGTTCAAGTAAGCTCAGTGATGGAAAGACAATAGGAGGGAGAGGCAGGCTTACTGATGAGGTGATTGAACGTCTACAGAGATAGTATGGGTCTGCTATAAGGCAAAATACTAGCAATGTTAGTGACATGCGAAAAGCAGTGTGGGCATTGTTCCTTCATACTGCCTTTTCCAATGACTACCCTCAACACAGCCTGTGCCCAAAAGATTCCTGGTGCAAATATAATGCAAAAAAGGACTATGATCACAAACATGGTTTGCCAGCAGCTGTGATAAATGCAATAAAACCAATTTTTCATGACTTAGCACAGCCAGAATTGTTACACAAATGTCTACACGGAAAGACGCAGAATCCTAATGAGAGCGTAAACAATTTGATTTGGAAAGTGATTCCTAAAAGGGTGTTTGTAAGCATAAAAACACTGCACTTTGGCATTTATGATGCAATAGCAACCTACAACCAAGGGAACAGTGTGAAGTGTGAAGTTCTGAAGGCATTAGGATTTACAGCTGGGGTGAACACTGTACGAGCACTAAGAAATATTGACAGAGAAAGGATAAAAGGAGCAGAAAGAAGAGAAAGGCATATGAAGTATGATGGAACAACAGGTCAGAAAGGAAGACAGAAGAGGAAGCTTTTGGAGGATGAAGAAGAAGACCCTGATAATCCATCCTATAGTGCAGGAATGTATTGAGAAACTTTGATAGCCATTTCCCGTAAATTAGAATTTTTCGAATATAAGGAACATTTTCTCAAAATCCACTCAAGCTAGAGAGATGAAATTTTTATACAGCACTCCTAGTGGTCAAACTTACATTTTAACACAGTCATTTGGCAATATGTTCAGTAGTTTCATTTCAGTTTAATTATAAAGCAATTATTTGTAAAAAAAATTGGGTCATTAATAAAAAAAATAATTGGAAGGAAACTAGAAAAGATACTCCAAAATCCCTCTGTCATAACTGCAATGCTAAACCACTCTATATGTAAAAAAAATTCAAATTTTTCTCTTTGGTAGTTTACTCATAAATGTTCCTCAAACTTAGTGATTTTAACATGGGCAGCATAGGTACCTCCGGGTCCCCTTAAACTACCAAATTTTCATTATTCTGCAATCGATAGGAATAATTGTAATCTCGAAGTGGTAGGCATGACAGGTCAGTCTGCTGCTGTAAACAATATTATAGGAGGATGGAAGAAAGATTGCGTTTCATCGACCCATTGAGTCAGTAGCTGAGTGATCAGCGCAACAGAATGTCAATCCTGAGGGCTCTGATTCGATTCCTGGTTGAGTAGGAAATTTTCTCTGCTCAGGGACTGGGTGTTATGTTGTTCTAATCATCATCGTTTCATCCCCATCGACACGCAAGTCGCCGGAGTGGCGTGAAATCGAAAGACTTGCACCTGGCGATTGGGCTACCTGACGGGAGGCCCTAGTCACACGACATTTACATTTTACGACCCATTGACATTGAGGTCATCAGAGATGGAGCAGAAGCTAGGATTGTATCAAGAATGGGGAAGGAAATCTGCAGTGTCCTGTCAAAGGAATGATCACGACATCTGCTTGGAGCGATTTAGGGAAATCAAGGAAAACCTAAATCAGGATGCGAGTTGGAACCATTATTCTCTCGAATGCGAGTCCAGTGTGCTTACCACTGCGACACCTTGCTGGGTGACAATATTGCTCCGTCAATGGAAACTACCTTAGAACATATAATTAAGAGGCCCATTCATAGTTGTCTATAGACATTGTGGAGGGACTGTCTACACAACATGTGTGAGACCCTTTGGGTCAAACTGAAATAGGCAAACAGCAGTGGCTGAAAATGCATATTTATTGTGATATGGACATACACAGTGTACACCACGTAACAACAACATAGCTCACAGTAATTGTTCGAAGTGAAGACTGCCAGTCTCAACATGTGCATGGCAATGGCACATGAAGTTCTGCCACACTCTCTCGCAGATCACTGCCATCTGTTGTACCAGGAGAAAGGAAGCTTGAGCCCTAGCAAGCAGGTCTTCATCCATTTCTATAGGGGTTTCGCACACTAACGTCTTGGCGTAACCCCAGAGAAAATAGTCCAGAGCTGTGAAATCCAGCCATGGGACAGGACCTCCACTCTCAAACCAGTGATGAGGGCACGTGTTGTTCAGGTGGTCGCAGACATTTACATCAATGTGCGCTGGTGCACCATCTTGTTGAAGCCACATCCTTTTGCAGACACAAGGGATATAGTCTCCTAAAACTTTGGCAGCACATCTTCCAGGAACACCAGGAAATGCGGACCAGTCAAATTGGATGGCAGCGAATGACATCCTATTAGGTGATCTTGGATAATGCTGGTGGCCACCGATATGGCTGGCTTGGGGATTGTCCTCAGGCCTTGTCCATGAACAATATGAACTATACAGTGTACAAAGTTTGGCTCTGCAGCACTGTTCTGGATTCTCCATTGACAGATGTGAACGTGAAGCTCAAAATCCCTTAGGCCCAGTGCTTGCCCACGTCTTTTATGGTAGGGTGTTAATACCTGCTGCACCAGCTCTCTCCACACTGTCTCTTTCGACGTGTGCATATAACAAACAATTTGATGGGTACTTATTGCTGGGTGATCGACCCAATCTAAAACAGTTCCCTCAAAGTCTGGTGTTCAGACATGCCTTTGGCGGGACCTCGGCCAGCTCTCTGTGGTATGAACAATCCTGTCTCTTGAAAGTTGGTATCCATGGAGATAAATGTTTTCAATTAGGATGACGCCTGTTGGAAAAGCATTCTCTGTACATTTGTGCTGCTTAAGGGAACTACATCCTGCCACACTGTTCTTTAAATGCATGTCTGGCATCTCTCATGATGAATGGCATTCCATCTTTGACTATGGGTCATGTACTGTACACAGTAACACACCTTACTATAGACACTTCACACCCCGACTGATGCAATGAACAACTGACACCAGGAATAGTGGTGTGTTTGCAGCACAGTTTAATGCACTGGTGTGACACATGTGGTTGTCACATGACACACAAGCTATGGGCTAAGTTGTGTACAATATGTCTGTTTGAGAGTTAGGGTTGTACACTTTTTGTCACCCACTGCCTGTTCCAGAGTACAACAGATACCAGAATCTCTGCAAGAGTGAGGTAGAACTGAACGTATGATTGCAATACAGGTATTGACAGTGGCATTCTTCGCTTTGAACAATTACTGTTATTTACATTATTGTCACATGGTGTACATTGTGTATGTCCATAACATAATAAATATTTGTTTCCCACTATTGGTTCCCTACCTCAATATAATTCGTTGTGGACCAACTATCATCTGTTTCAGTTTGATCCAAAAGCTTTGAAACACCCTGTAACCATGTAGGTAGACAATATGTACATAGACAGTCTACAGACATTTTCGCATGTACACACTTGGATGTCTTGTTCCTTGATATTTGCTTGGCTTGTGTAAGGATAATAATGGATAGTGAAAGAAATCGAAGGAGGAGATATTAGAGGGAATACGAGCTGTTCGTGGAAGAACCTCATTGATGCTATAATTTACTTTCGACTTTTAAAGTAGAAGGCAGGAACGATTTCTGAAACTTCATATTTTGGGTCCAAGTGACTTCAAACAACTGTTTCAGCTTTCAGGCGGAAAAATAAAAAAAAAACTGAAAACAAATTTAGAGAAAGCGTTCCACCCTCTCTGAGACTGGCAGTGACACTGTATTATCGACAACTGCAGAATTGTACACCAGCCTAGTGTATATGCTTAGGATGTCAAAGCAAGTTGTATCACATATTATTACTGATGTGTGTAAAGCCAAGGCGTGTATAAATAATTATAAACTAACTACAGAAAAACGTTTATATTTGTGAAATAACATACATACATCAAAAAAAGTTTTGCATCACCCTGGTCCCCAAAACCCCTGAAGATAGACGCTGACTATGGATACTGTATTACAGACACAATCCCTTTGACTATTCACAGATGTAACTAAACCCAACCAAAGATGTGAACAACCATGCGTGAGCAATGCCTATTAGACGGAGGAGGTCCGACAGCCGATCAGTTCCAGTCATTCCATCAAGAAGGAGGTACATAGCTCGTGTTGTCTGTAGTTCAATCAGGCCTAGACAGTCAATATCACGGTTCAATCGCGTCCGCATTGCTACTTTGTGCTAGGAAGGACTCTCAACAAGGGAAGTGTCCAGGCATCTCCAAGTGAACGAAAGCGATGTTGTTTGGACATGGAGGAGATACAGAGAGACAGGAACTGTCGATGACATGCCTTGCTCAGGTCGCCCAAGGGTGACTACTGCAGTGGATGACAGATGTCTTCGGATTATGACTCAGAGGAACCCTGACAGGAACCCACCATGTTGAATAATTCTTTTTGTGCAGCCACAGGACGTCATGTTACGACTCAAACGGTGCGCAATAGGCTGCATGATGCACAACTTCACTCCCGACATCCATGGCGAGGTCAATCGTTGCAACCATGACACCATGCAGCATATTACAGATGGGCCCAACGACATGCCGAATGGACCACTCAGGATTGACATCAAGTTCTCTTCACCGATGAGTGTCGCATATGCTTTCAACCATAGGAGGCAACGGGGTCAGGATGAATGCCTTATACACACTGTCCAGCAAGTGCAGCAAGGTGGAGGTTCCCTGCTATTTTGGGGTGGGATTATGTGGAGCCGACGTACGCTGCTAGTGGTCATGGAAGGCGCCATGATGGCTGTATGATATGTGAATGCCATCCTGCGACAATTAGCGCAAACATATCGGCAGCATATTGGAGAGGCATTTGTCTTCATGGACGACAATTCGTGCCCCTGTCATGCACATCTTGTGAGTGACTTCCTTCAGGGTAACGATATCGCTTGACTAGAGCGGCCAGCATGTTCTCCAGACATGAACCCTACCGCACAGGCCTGGGATACATAAAAAGGCCTGTTTAGGGATCAACGCCGAATCGCCATTGAGGAGTGGGAAAATCTGGACCAACAGTGCCATGATGAACTTGTGGATGGCATTCCATGACGAATATAGGCATACATCAATGCAAGAGGATGTGTTACTGGAAATTAGAGATACTGGTGTGTACAGCAATCTGGACCACCACCTCTGAAGGTCTCGCTGTATGGTGGTACAACATACAATGTGTGGTTTTCATGAGCAATGAAAAGGGTGGAAATGATGTTTATGTTGATCTCTATTCCAATTTTCTGTAAAGGTTCCAGAACTCTTGGAACTGAGATGATGCAAAACTTTTTTTGATGTATGTATAAATGGATTATGAAAAGCACAGAAAAGAAAAGTGACATTTAGTTGTGGCACCATAAATATACAATTAATTATTATTTAATTACGTGAAAAGAAATGCTTACAATCTCTTTAAGAGTACTTTACTAACAGACACAGTGCCCAGGTAGATAGGTATCTACACACATCAAAAAAAGTTTTGCATCACCTCGGTTCGGAGAGTTTCGGAACCTGTACAGAAAATTGGAATAGAGATCAACATAAACATAATTTCCGCCCTTTCTATTGCTCATGAAAACCACACATTGCATGTTATACCACAATACAGCGAGACCTTCAGAGGTAGTGGTTCAGATTGCTGTACACACTGGTACCTCTAATATCCACGTCCTCTTGCATTGATGCATGCCTCTAATCGTCATGGCATACTGTCCACAAGTTCATCAAGGTACTGTTGGTCCAGATTGTCCCATTCCTCAACGGCGATTCAGTGTAGATCCCTCAGAGTGGTTGGTGGGTCACGTCATCCATAAACGGCCTTTTTAATGTATCCCAGGACTGTGCGATAGGGTTCATGTCTGGAGAACTTGCTGGCCACTCTAGTTGAGTGATGTCGTTACCCTGAAGGAAGTCATTCACAAGATGTGTACGACGGGGTGCGAATTGCCGTACATGAAGACGAATGCCTCGCCAATATGTTGCTGATATGGTTGCACTAATTGTCGCAGGATGGCATTCACATATCATACAGCCATCATGGCGCCTTCCATGACCACCAGCAGCGTACATCGGTTCCACATAATGCCACCCCAAAATAGCAGGGAACCTCCACCTTGCTGCACTTGCTGGACAGTGTGTCTAAGGCGTTCATCCTGACCTCGTTGCCTCCTATGGTTGAAAGCATATGCGACACTCATCGGTGAAGAGAACTTGATGCCAATCCTGAGTGGTCCATTCAGCATGTCGATGGGCCCATCTGTACTATGCTGCATGGTGTCATGGTTGCAAACATGGATCCTGCCATGGACGTCAGGAGTGAAGTTGTGCATCATGCAGCCTATTGCGCACTATTTGAGTTGTAACACGCCGTCCTGTGGCTGCACAAAAAGAATTATTCAACATGGTGGCGTTACTGTCAGGGTTCTTCCGAGCCATAACACAAAGGTAGAGGTCATCCACTGCAGTAGTAGCCCTTGGGCGACCTGAGCGAGGCATGTCATAGCACAAAGTAACAATGCAGTCGCGATCGAACCTCGGTATTGACCGTCCAGCCATGTTTGAACTACAGATAACACAAGCCGTGTACCTCCTTCCTTATCGGCTGTCGGACCCCCTCTGTCTAAAAGGTGCTGCTCATGCTTGGTTGATTACGTCTTTGAGTGGGTTTAGTGACATCTCTGAACAGTCAAAGGGACACAATACAATATCCGCAGTCAATGTCTGTCTACAGGATTACTGGGAACTGGGGTGATGCAATACTTTTTTTGATGTGTGTATATTTCCAAAGAGGCTATGATCCGTGTTTTCATGATTTCTTCCAGTGTGAGTAAGCATGACTGCAATAACTTTGTTAACTGTTGGGCTCACTAGCCATGGAGGAAATGGATGTTGCTGTAGAAAGTACACTTGGAACTTGTGCAGCATACAATCCCATTCTCAAACGAAGTACAGAACTGTGTGTTTTGTGCTGAGCAACAGATACCACAACTCTGGTTGGTTGAAGCTCCTCAATTTGTTTGCTATTAGTTCACCAAATAATTGTATTCATCATTGGATGAGGCAAGTGATTACATACAGATTACTGCTTCCTGGACAGGAGAGACATTTTTAAGCACTTATTTCAGAGGTTTGGATTTTTAAACTGGGGAGTATCGCTCACCATCACTTGTGGATTCTTGTCTTCAAGGTTTTCATGCTCTGTGTTGCACCTGTTCTGGAAACAGAAATTATTATCATTATCTACTGTCGTCATTCACTAATCCAATGTGATCAGCTGGTACACACACACTGAACAGTCAATTCAATTGCCTTCATAATATTTCCTATATATGCCAACTAAGGCTACTTGTTTTTTGTTACAGCTACCAACACCAGAAACTGAGTGGCGAGCTTTTTCTGACCTATTTAATACTAGAGGGAATTTTCCTCATTGCTTAGGGAGTGTCAATGCCAAACACAGCCAAATATTGGCTCCAGAACATAGTCGTAGCTTGTGTCTTAATTACAAAGTGACAGTCTGCATTGTGCTGCTTGGAATCAGAAACAGTAACTACGACCTCATTTGAGCTCTTCTGTCAGGAGAGTTAATTTGGAGTTGGAACAGCTACTTGGATCTGGTGCAGGGTCACACATTGGTGTGATTCCTGTTGATTCACTCTGCAGATGGGACTATACTAGACATGGCCTACACCTCAACAAGAAAGGGAAGGGTAAACTGGCTGGGCTGATAGCAGGAAATTTAGAGGGGGGAGGAACTACATCTCATGGTGGAAATTCTTTTTTTAGTGTAAGATCAGTGTCCAGTGGGAAACTCAGCCAGGCAAGTACTAAAGATGTTAAAAAAGTTCAAGATACTCTCAAAAGTAAAGTAAAAATAATCTTAGTATATTTCATCAAAATATTGGGGGGATTGAAGAATAAAATTGATGAGCTTCTGCTTTGTTTAGAAGATATAGAAACTGAGAATGTAATAGATGTTCTATGCCTGTCTGAGCATCACATTGTCACTGATATGCAAAAGGTTAGCATCAATGAGTACAAATTAGCTGCACATGTAAGTAGAGATAATATGATGAGAGGAGGAGTTGCCATATATGTCAAAAGCTTCCACAGTGTAAAAAATTTAGAAACTAAAAAATTTTGTGTAGAGCAACATATGGAAGCATGTGCCACTGAACTAAAACTAAATGGTGGCACTTTCATAATTGTAACAGTGTATAGGTCCCCCTCAGGGAATTTCCAGCTATTTCTAGAAAACTTGCTTTGTTGTGCTGTCTGTCAGACAGGGGGAAGCAAATTATCATTTGTGGGGATTTCAATGTTGATTCCCTGAAAGAGTGTAATAGGAAGAATGACCTTGTAGTATTACTCAGTTCTTTCAATTTGAGCTCCGTCATTGATTTTTCCTACTCGGATAACAAAGAACAGCAGGATATTGATAGATAACTTTTTTATAGACCAAGATAAGTTTAAGGACATAAATGCTTATCCTGTTGAGAATGGTCTTTCAGATCATGGTGCACAGCTAGTTACAGTACATGACATAGCTCCATGCAGTATATCAAATCAGAATTTCAAAGCAGTGCGTTCAATTAACAATATAAATATTGCAAACTTTAGGGAAAGCCTACAGCAGCTAGACTGGGATGAAGTGTATAAGGAACCCGATGCAAACTTGAAATATAACTTATTTCATGATACATTTTTAAGGGTATTTGAAAATTGTTTCCCAAGAAAATAGTTAAACATAATTCCAAGAAAACATATAAAAAACCTTGGCTAACTAAAGGAATAAGAATATCTTGCAACTGTAAAAGAGAACTGTATCTAACAGTAAGAGTGAGTACTGACCCCGAAATTGTTCAATATTATAAAAACTATTGTGTGGTACTAAGAAAAGTTATTAAAAAGTCCAGAAGCATGTGTATCATGTCTGAGATCAGTAACTCTGATAATAAAATTAAAGCAATTTGGAATATTATTGAAAGGGAAACAGGGTAACCAAGAGCACAGGAAGAATTTAGTGCCATAAAACTGAATGACAAGTGTCCTAACAAACAATCAGAAATTGAAAATATTTTCAATAATCATTTTTTAAATGTTGTGGAGAAAATAAGATCTAGATCTTTACTAGAAGAGGCAACGCTACTAACAGAAGAGGCCATACCTGTGCAGTTTGAAACAACTGTATTTCCACCAACCTCTCCTTCTGAAATCAGTAAAATAATAAACTCACTGAAAAGTAATAGCTCTTACGGAATTGATGGCATTTCCAGCAAGGTACTTAAAGCTTGTTCCCCACAGATATGTAGTATTCTCAGCCACGTATGTAATAGCTCTTTGGAGCAGGGTGTTTTCCCCGATAGACTGAAATATGCCATTGTAAAATCATTGCATGAAAAGGGGGATACGTCGGATGTCAACAACTATCGCCCAATCTCTCTCCTGACAGCTCTATCAAAAATTTTTGAGAAAGTAATGTATTCAAGAGTAGCCTCCCATATTTGTAAAAATAAAGTACTAACAAAATGTCAGTTTGCTTTTCAGAAAGGCTTTTCAACAGAAAATGTTATATACACTTTCACTGATCAAATATTAAATGCTCTGAGTAACTGGACATCACCCATTGGTATTTTTTGTGATATCTCAAAGGCCTTTGATTGTGTAAATCATGGAATTCTTTTAGATAAGCTAAATCATTATGGTTTGAGGGGGGCAGTGCACAAATGGTTTAATTCATACTAAACTGGAAGAATGCAGAAAGTTGAAATAAGTGGTTCATGTAATGTTAAAACAACAGCTGATTCCTCAAACTGGGGGGCTATCAAGTACGGGTTCCCACAGGGTTTGGTCTTAGGTCCTTTACTGTTCTTGATATACATTAATGACTTACCATTCCACATTGATGAAGATGCAAAGTTATTTCTTTTTGCAGATGATACAAGTATAGTAATAACATCCAAAAACCAAGAACTAAGTGATGTAATTGTAAATGATGTTTTTCACAAAATTATTAAGTGGTTCTCAGCAAACGGACTCTCTTTAAATTTTGATAAAACACAGTATATACAGTTCCGTACAGTAAATGGCACAACTCCAGTTATATATATATAAACTTTGAACAGAAGTCTGTAGCTAAGGTAGAATTTTCAAAATTTTTAGGTGTGTCCATTGATGAGAGGTTAAACTGGAAGCAACATATTGATGGCCTGCTGAAACGTCTGAGTTCAGCTATGTATGCTATTAGGGTTATTGCAAATTTTGGTGATAAGAATCTCAGTAAATTAGCTTACTATGCCTACTTTCATTCACTGCTTTCGTATGGCATCATATTCTGGGGTAATTCATCGTTGAGTAGAAAAGTATTCATTGCTCAAAAACGTGTAATCAGAAGAATTCCTGGAGCCCACCCACGGTCATCCTGCAGACATCTATTTAAGGATCTAGGGATCCTCACAGTATATATATTCACTTATGAAAGTTGTTGTTAATAATCCAACCCAGTTCAAAATTAATAGCAGTGTGCATAGCTATAACACCAGGAGAAAGGATGATCATCACTATGCAGGGTTAAATCTGACTTTGGCACAGAAAGGGGTAAATTATGCTGCCACAAAAGTCTTTGGTCACCTACCAAACAGCATCAAAAGCCTGACAGATAGCCAACCAAAATTTAAAAATAAAGTAAAAGAATTTCTAGATGTCAACTCCTTCTACTCATTGGCTGAATTTTTAGATATAAATTAAGGGAGGAAAAAAAAACCAACTTAAACATTAGTGTCATGTAATATTTTGTGTAATGTAATATCTTGTACAGACATCTTTTATTAACCTGAAACGTTCCACATCATTACGAAGTGTCGTATTCATGATCTATGGAACAAGTATTAATCTAATCTAATCATCCACACTAAGAAATCTTGCGCAACACTGTCTCTGAAATGTCTCATTTCGTCCATTTGAAACTGAAGTCAGAGTCCTGCGATTTTGTTTCAAAAGCTTCTCTACAGCAAAAAATGTCTTTACAAATAATCTCTTGATTATCTATAGACAATGTCTAGATATAAAAATCAGTAGACTTTGTACACTATTGTGTACAAGCCTTAACAGCCGCCGTCCTTGGACTCAGTCCCGAATTCCACTGAAGAGACCCAAAAAGTTGCAGGTAGCGCAAGCTGGCAGTGACAGCTCAGCTGGAATCTTGGTGCATCCATACAGTAGACAGAATGCATTCGAGACGTATTCATGTATTTCCATATTCTAAATTATATGAAACTGAAATAGAAAACACTTGATAATAATACTGTTTATGAAACTAAAACAGAAAACACGTGATAATACTGTCTTTATACTGTTCCAGGCTCTTTTACCACAACTTTATTATGTTCATTGTCCATTTTCTCACAAACCTGAGTGCTCAATTCAGTGTTGTGATCTTATGAAACGTCAACTGCTTCATCTTGATCTTTCAATAAAGACCCTGCTATCTTTTGGCTCTCTGTTGGGTCACATCTTGCAGATGGGTTGTCCTGGATAGCTTTACACTTTTTTGTCGAAGAAAAACCTCCATTGTGAAATAATTTTTGTCTTCTCAGATGTTTCAGTTATTAGTGGGACAAAGACAGCATGGTCTCACTCTGTATTGTTGCCAGATGTATTCAAGATTTCGGATCCAAGGTGGGGCCATACATGTGACAACATCACAAAGACACCATGGTAGGAAGTACAAATATTGGCAGAAAATAGGTCAATTGGGCTACCTCCACTAACCTAAACACCTCCCCTCCCCCTCCCTCCCCATCCCCTCCCCACCCCAACCTGCAACTGGTAACTGGCGAGAAGAAATGGACTTTGCTGGCCTGTCATATATGATGGAAATAAGTCTTTATTGCATTGTTTATTTCAACAATTTGAGTTATCATAGGCAGTATCTCCATCCAGTGTGCTCACCATGAGATCCAGAGTCCTACTGACCTAGTTCACAAAGCCACAGCCAGAGGGCTCTATCGTTCCTCCCCCTCTCCCTTCCTGTGACGTAATCCAAGATGGCGGTCTGGGGAAAATGGCGGGAAAAGGAGTCAGTCTGTGTCTAGCTCCTGGACTAGGAGGACAGACATAATTATTTAATATCATCAATGGAGGAGATGTCTGTGCCAGAGAAGGAGTATATTAGCTATAGCCATGCTTGTAGGCACTGTGCTGATAGCAATGATATTTGGTAAAGATGAATACACTTTATGAAATAATGATGATGGGCTAAGTTACGCTTCTCGACTCATGCTGATAAGTGTGTGTGCTGCAACTGTAGCTCATTCGACAAAAGTCCAGTCAGTAAGTCTTCAGAAGTGCAAGAGGTGAGACGTTCACCCCAGAGCCTCCACGTCCGCTGGATGATAGGTAATACGCCGGGCTCCCTGCCCCAAGTCTCCACGCCTGCTTACAGCACAGCCATGCGATAGCCACAGGGTCGCGCGCTAAGCACTTCCTGTCGTGTTGCAAATACTCATGACCTTCATCCTGTCCATCCCCAGTGCACAGATACCCAGGAGTTATTAAATCTGGTATTGCAGAATAATGTCACTAATATAACTTGAAGATATCATAGGAACTATATGTACCACTGAACAAAGACAGAGAGAAACAGTCTTGCAGATGACGCGAGAATATTTAAACAATTACACATTTTATTTTCACCTCTACACTCGAACACGAACTCTTAAAAAGATCGTGACACACTTGTGGAACCATCCCCGAGGCACAACGTGCACCCGTGTCTTTGAGCGCGAGCTACTTCAGAAGCTATTAAATCCAACTGAATATGTCTGTAACCACACCTTCAAAAAAGATCGATGCACAGTAGTTTGCTTCAATTTTGCGATGGATACTGCCACACTCGAACACGGACTCTGAAAAAAGTTCGCTGCACACATGTGAAACCTCCCTGAGACAATTCACACGCTATTGTGGGAAACGGATCTCGAAACCGATATCAGCTGCAATATCTGATTTTACACCCCAAACGATGATATTTGGAAATCAAAATAAATGTCTCTGTAACTCTAAAAACAGAACACTCGCCACTTTACGAGTTTTAGCTACTTGCTTGTAGGCTCTGCCAGAGAGAGATAAAAATTTCTGAGTCCTACAGCTGCTGTGGTTTTCATCACTTTTCTGAAACGGGAGGCAGGGACGTTATTTTCCTCACTTCATGAAGCACACACTGGTGACCAAGCACAGACTGGAAAATTAGAAAAACTGCACAAACAGAGTTCGAAGCAGTCGTAAAGACGAGATAAATGGCTGGAATTTTCGGTGTCCTAGAGCTGCTGGTCTGGAAATGCTCTAAAGCCACAATGGTAGGTGAGGGACAGCACATCCCACCAGAGGTGGACAGTCTACTTGGACCTGTCTCTCAACATCCGAACAAAGAAGACACCATGTGACCCAGAATTTTCCGTATCTACTTTTCCCCTGTCTTGTTCAAACCTCTCTGTTGAGGCTCCTATGCACCACGCAAAGGATGTCTTGTGAATGGAGCATTCTGATTGGTTCTTACTGAATTTAACCGCCCAAATGCTGCTGCAGTCGGTGTGGAAGCACTGTCAGCCATTTTCTGCAGACAGACGAGTTGCAAACCATTCAGCACCATAACGGATTTGTACAGATCGAGAAAACATACAGCAGTCATATTGCAATGACAGTTGAATCCTGGAAAAGTGGTCTACAGATCCTGAAATACGGAAACCACTACCAAAGATATTTTCTCAGTTACACTGCTCTGCTACTGTCGAGGAGAACTTAAATTTTTCCGTGTGAAACCCGCCAATCTGCTGCTGCTGCCAGTGTGGGAGCACTATCCGCCATTTTTTTCTGGTAGATGGACAGATTACGAGACTTTCAGCAGCAAAACTATTTTGTACAGACTGAATAAAATGTACAGCAGTCATACCGCACCGACTGTTAAACCCTGCAAAAGTTGTCTACATATCATGGAATATTGAAATCACCGCCAAATACACTTAGTCAGCTACACTGCTCTGTTACTGTGGAGGAAAACTTTAATTTTTCACATGAAACCAATCTCCAACAGGGCTATATCACCGCATACTACATTGATATAGTAAACACAATTAGTGCCCCATACCACACAAAATCATCACTTTTGGATGCTGCATACAGCCATCGACCAACAGACACTCGTACATATACCGCAAAGACAGACAGATCCAAAAGAAAAACGTAAGCACATGCACAGTACATATTCTTTGCAGCACTAGATATTTCCCCCTGAGGTCTTGTTGGTCATCTACCACAGCCAACAGTTGCGTGGCAACTGCTCC
Organism: Schistocerca piceifrons; assembly: GCF_021461385.2. Lineage (NCBI taxonomy): Eukaryota > Metazoa > Arthropoda > Insecta > Orthoptera > Acrididae > Schistocerca > Schistocerca piceifrons. Next base: position 617,184,443 of record NC_060141.1, read on the forward strand.
CACACATATGTTGGCCCGACGTGCGACCAGAGGGCCCTTAGCGGTCTGCGGTCACTCTCCTAACTGATGTAAAAAGGCTGAGTTGGTTCCCTCCTGGGACAAAGGCATTACTGTCTCTGGCCCTGACCTGCTTGCTTGCTTGCTGCCATTTTTTCTAGAGAGCTGTTGCCAGACTCTAGGATTACAAAAACATATGTATTTTCACATGGTTTTCCAGAATATCATAGCATTACACATAGTGGTTAGCTACTGATCGCTTGCACAGTATAATTCCAAAGACAAGGAATGGAAATTATTTCTCTAGAAACCAGAAACTTTATCGAGGTGCAGCAAGATGGAAAACGCTACAACCACTGAGTAACTAAAAAATTATCTTGTCTGCGAAAATCCTTACGTGAAAACTCGAAAAAATAGAGGAAACTGGTTGTTCCACTCACGACTACCGATGTCAGTGTTATAACGGATTCCAGATCATCGCCGACCGGAGTGGCCGTGTGGTTCTAGACGCTACAGTCTGGAGCCGAGCTACCGCTACAGTCGCAGGCTCGAATCCTGCCTCGGGAATGGATGTGTGTCATGTCCTTAGGTCAGTTAGGTTTAATTAGTTCTAAGTTATAGGCGACTGATGACCTCAGAAGTTAATTCGGACAGTGCTCAAAGCCATTTGAACCATTTGAACCAAATCATCCTTCTACTTTACAAAGTCAACTGATGCGTTTCTCATGTCTAGAGAAACAGCAAACATGTCTTCCACCCGTCATTCACCATCTAGATGCACACAGCACACATCACAATCGATGTTCTCTCAACCAAACACTGACAGGAAATGTTTAGAAGCAGTCAACTGGACGGTTTACATGCCCATATTGAATTTTCTCATATTTCCACACAGAACATACGCTATCACAAAGACGTCCAACATATACTGAGTATGCTGCCTAGAGGGCTCCACTGTTAGGTCATCTACATTCCTGTAACCCAGCTGGTTTCTGCAGTCCAGACGGCTCCCGCCATAAGCTGGAAACGTCAATCGTTCTGGCCATGGGCTACCGCCACCACACGCCTCGCACCTGAGACAGCATCGTCCTAGGAAACCAACCACATATATTTTATCACTGTACTTACAATGAAAGACTACAATAACAGTCTCAGTCAGATGACATTCTACAAAGAACGAAGTACTGGAAATACCTACTCCTGACGGCTGTCGCTCTGGAAATATAAATATCTGTACCATCCTTATGACTGGACTTAATTTTCCACATAAAACTCTTTCATTCCTCTTACGGCTATCACAGTTTTCCACATAAAATCCACACCTTCCCTTGCAACAGGACGTAGTTTTTTTTTTTTTTACATATGTCGGAACACACACAACTTTATAAGCCTGCTGAACACGGCAAATCTATGACGCATGTCCTACTACTAAGTATAATACTTCGTCAAAACCTGAATGCTGGCGAAGCCAAAGAATATTGAGTGAAAATCCGCGATGGACGGATATACACGATGGATGGGTATGTCTCATTTGCTTGTTTCTTGTGAGTGGTACCAGTGTGTCTTAGGAAGAGAGACGTAATCGTCTTACAAGCGAGAAGCTATTAAGAAAACACAATTGCAATGGCTATGTTACTGTCACAAGCGGTCTTGGTTCTATAGGCACACACAAGTATCGCTAATGATATCCATGTTAAAAACTATACAAGCTTTATGAATCAAGATATGGTATTGCTTCAAATGAAGTGGCTTTCCACACAAATACCGCGACATTGAATATAGACGATGATCGCAAGGTGTGTATTAACAGACTGGAAGTGCGGGTGAACGTCGCCAGCGGTGTAATCTCTTTATAAAATCACAGAATTTAGAAAGTGATTTGGCTAAGGAATATGGTATGAAGCTGATATTTGCAACTATCTCACACCCCACTTGATATTCTCCAGTATTTGTAACGCATTCTATCCCGATGCCACGTCACAGTTTCTGTGATATGCCCACTGGGTTATAGGCGATGGTTGATTGAGAAAGATGACATGCAGTAGATGGTGTGCTATGCAATGAATCTCTTAGAGAATGCAACGCTAGACTGACGTCATAGGAAATGTACTCTGGCTTTACAGATCTATAGTGTTACACTTTCTGGAAGAAATGCTGTCTGCAATTTGGAATCAAGTCTCCCCATTCAGCCACATACTTGCATTGAATCCTATGGAGATGTCTTTTAACTATTACAACCACTGGTGAATCATCATGATACAGTACAGCACTCTACTCAAATGCATCCAGTCACCCTCAGCCACATGTTCTACAGCTGCAGTACGTTTGTTCTGTTTTCTGCATGTCTGTGTCGGTGCATGTGTCGCAGATGGCTCCCATGACCCAGAGTAGACCCGAATTAGTGTTGAACTGTGAGCCCACCATGCGTTGTATCCAGGGCTATTTTGCGATACAGATCCACAATATACCACATATGGGATAGGGATTGAAGGTGGATCTGCTGCACGTTAGATGCATAGCGATGTTCAGAGGCGGATCCATAAATTGTCACATCTGTGAAAGAGCTTGAAGGTGGATCAACCACTCATTATGTCGAGAGATGTGTTCTGTTTTCGAAGTTGGATCCACCAGCGGGGGGGACGAGGTCATGGGATCCATCCACCACACATGTACAGACAGAGACATGCAGAAAGCGGAGCAAACGGACTGCAGCTGTAGAATATGTCGTTGGAGGTAACTGGATGCATTCGAGTACAGCGCTATATTATACTGTCCAACCCAAGAAATAGTGCATTTGTGCTAGGTGTTGGCAACTGGACTAGATTTACAAGGAATTTCAGAATATGGAATGAGAAGTGATGTCATGATCACAAGGGTACAAGTGACATAAAATCGATAAAATTATGAAAAATGACATAAATTGCATATAAATTGAGGGAAAATATACTGACATGCAGGGATATTGAGGGAGTACTTGCATGTCTTCTGCTCGGTGCAGGACAATTCTTATACATGGGAAGGAGGATGTGATAGCAAGAGGAATAAGAGAAAACGTCGACAGTGATAATACACTTGGAATAGAATGCTTAATGTGGATGACCACCAAACGTAGAGTAATAAATGTATATAGGATGGAGAAAAATTGTGTCACGAAATTTTCACCCTGGATACCTGATGCCAGTAGGGACCAAAATTACTAATGTTGTGTAGGTCGACAATGCTGGAGATTGGAGTTATGGGGGCGAGGGACGTTTGAAGGTGTGAACCAACAGCTATAGCACTGCCCATCGACCGACGAACGGCAACAGGGCAATCCAAAGGCCAATTGGAGCACGTGGTGCCAAGTTTCCATAGTTTAAAAATGATGGTTTGTCGACCTACACGACAATAGTAATTTTGGTTCTTACTTGCATCAGCTATCCAGGGTTAAAATTTCGTGACACAATTTTTCTCCAACTTGTATCTGTCGGATCACAGGCCAGGTGTAATCCCAAAGTTATTGCCAATCGCCTTATAAACCTTTATAAAGTGTTCTTAGCTAAAGAGCGTTGTATTACCGGCTATGATGACTAAAGTATATAGCTACAGAATGGACCGCGTGTTTGACTCTGTGCAGGACCATTTAGTTGTTTTAAACCCTAACAAATAGTATTTACAATGTACTTCTCCATAATCTCGGCAAATCACCATATGGCGGTGTCATCCAACAAACAGTTGCTGTATGGCAACATTCTACTGTATGTCTATGGAGATGATTGTCATACATGCAAGTCGACTGCTGTCTTTGATGCTTTCTTGGAAAAGAGGGTCATCTGCCTGTAATCTTACATGGATCTGCGTTAAAGGACGCTAGGAAGTTGATGGAGTGATCGGTTGACAGGGAGAGAGGAAGATGTTGCAGTAGGTCATTTATCACGCATTTAAACATTTTTTCCGTCATTCTCCAGGATGTATCAGTTGTGTGGTATAACCTGATAACGACTCACATACAACTGTGTGTTCTCTGTGTGACTTAGAGCACTGTCTACCTGCGATAGTAAACAGTAAACCTCTCCAGACCACAGTCATTAGGGGACTTCCAATCCATGTGTGATGAAACATGTCCATCGACGGAAAACCTGTTTCGGTACCCTCCTCTAGACGAACAAAAATGTATGCGAAGTAGCCCACCTCTCTGCCACACCTTAGACGTAAATCTAGTTTTCAATTTCATATAGGTACGAAACGACTGTTACTATACTTTTCATATTTGTCCTATCCTAAAGGCATGCAAGTGGATCATCGGGAAGAGGGCAAATCATGCAGCTCTGGAAACCTTTATAGTGTTTGTGTTACAAGGAATCGATATTTTCTGTCATGTGCATGGTAGCAGTTTTACCACTTTACAGTCATGTGCAAGGTAGCAGTTTTACCACTTTACAGTTTGTCGCCATAGTTTTTCGCAGAGAAACTTGCATGGGTAATGTATGTCATGCGCTGGGGATATATTTCTTACATTGGAGTATTAGCAGCATTGCCATTCCACACGACCAGTAGGTCGGAAGTCGCACCGCTCTAGTGTTATAGCGCATTTTAAGGGCAGAATCTTGTAGCCTTAGGAAGGCATGTGTTTATGTTCTCTCTTACCAATACCTTGTTGTTACTGGCCCTCAAACACTATAGTAATACTTCTGAATTGACTCTGCAGTATATTTACGTAAAATGCTTCAAACTACGTCTGTCCTGCACCCCCATTGCTCATATTCTTCTTCATAACCCTCTGTTACATCATTACAACACTTTCATGTCTACAACACACGGATAAGGGATGCTAACCTCCACGATATGTGCACATCTGGAGAGATCTTGTGCACTTGGATGGGTATCGTGAGTAAGATTGGCGTGGAATAGCACTTACGGACTCGACTTGCTCTGCCCCTTCGCAAGATGTGGAATATAGGGGTCTACTTCTGGTCAGCTGCAAATTAAATCGGCAGTTATGCTAAAAATACGAGAATGCTGTGTGACTCACATCTGCCTAGGCAAAAATGGGCAATCGTAATCGTAAATTACACCCCATGATTGAGGTGCTAGAAATGCGTACATCACTGTCAGGTATACTTTGGTATAAATGTAAGTTCAGGAATTAACAATGAATGGACATACTGCCAGTCATATGTCTACATTCGCACTCTAGTATATGGTACTCGCAAAGTAGTGGAGGGGTGGTTTAGCGATGATACAGAAACTGAGAAGCATGCTGCCGTGTCACTGATCGGCGTTGAAAAACTGGTAACATTGTTAAAATTGAACGCACTATCAACTGTGTCGCTTATTTCATTACATCGACGGTATCTTTTCCATTCCATCCACCCACTAGTGTGCTGTTGATTACCACACAGTGAATGACGGATATCGCTTGTTTGAGATTCAGAAAGAGTCTTTGTGGGACCAACACCTTCCAGGGATGGCCACCACAGAAACAGTGCTCGCATACATGACTGCAGTATGAGGAATAAGTTGAAATGATACACCGAGATATCAGCAACCCCATCACTGTGAAAGATGAGTTTAAATGTAGAGTCATCAATCACCTTTGGACAGCTATTTGGAAACTCTCCCCAATGCCAAAAATCTCTTCCAGTTTCCTTATGTTGTGACTGTCTTTTATTTCAATCATCCAGTGAAAGTGTTATGGGAGCAGCAGCAATGTAATTTGCACTGCATTATATCCGGTTTTCTGTGAGAGCCCATGGATCGAAAAATGTTAAAGTCAGTTTAGAACCTGACACAGACTTCGAAGTTGTGGTGGAAAAAAAAGTATGGCTGTGTACAAAGCTGTAGCAATACCGTGCTTGCACATGTTACAGCAGAAAAAGACAATGTATCAGACAACAAAAGAGGGGATGTCTCTTGCATCTGATAGTCTGTGGTATATGGAAAAAAAGGACTGTCCTATCGCATTAACTCAGCTAAACCTGTTTCTCTGTCTGGCGCAGAATGAGGTAGATATAGCGCTTTCTGACTTGGCTTTTGTTCCAACTTAAATTATAGCTATCACATGCACACAGTTGCAGAGATTGAGGAACAGTTACAAGATGCAGAGGGACCATCTAAAGCAACATAGAACTTTTGCTGTAGGAGTTAGGTTCGTAAAAGGTGACTTGTTTCGGGATATTAAAGTGGCGTGAATATGTTTCATGAGTGGTTGTAATAATTAAAAGACATCTCCATAGGATCCAATGCAAGTATGTGGTTGAATGGAGTGACTTGATTCCAAAATGCAGACAGCATTTCTACCAGAAGGCGCAACACTATAGATCTGTAAAACCAGTGCACATTTCTTACGACCTCAATCTACCACTGCATTCTTTAAGTGATTCATTGTATAGCACACCATCTACTGTATGTCATCATTCTCAATCAACTATCGCCTGTAACTCAGTGGTTATATCACAGAACCTGAGACATGGCATGGAGATAGAATGCATTACAAATACTGGAGAATATCAAGTGGGGCGTGAGACAGCTGCAAATACCAGCTTCACACCACAGTCCATGGGTAGATCACTTTCTGAATTCGGTGATTTTGTTAAGAGCCTACACAACTGGCGATGTGCACCCGCACTTTCGGTGTGTTAATACACACCCCGTGATCATCATCTATATTCAATGTTGCGGTATTTGTGTGGAAAGCCACTCCATTTGGAAGTAATACCATACCTCGAATAATACAGCTTGTATAATTTTTAACATGGATATCTTTAGCAATACTTGTGTGTGCCTGTAGAACCAAGACCACTTGTCACAGTAACACAGCCGTTGCAATTGTGTTGAAGGGTAAACTGGCTGGGGTAAGACAGAAAGATGTCAAGCTCTACGAGAGGTCAGGATTGAAATAAATCTTCAGTTTAGGAAAGAAATTAAACAGCACAATTCTAGTACACTGGATCACCAATCACAGCTGTCAATTATAAATTTTCACCAATCACCAGAAATTTTGTCTCCACCAAGTTGTATCTCAGTCATAGATAATTGCATTGATGAATTAAAGTCACCCAACCCAGTTGACATTATCTGCCTCTCTGAACACCATGTGACCACTGGTATAGGAACAAGGCCTAAGCACAATGAGAAACTCAGACAGGAGAGAACTGCAAATGTTAGAATAAGGAAAGGTTCTCATAAAAGTATAATTAAAAATAATGTAAGTATATTTCATCAAAATATTGGGAGTATAAAGAATAAAATAGATGAGCTTCTGGTTTGTTTAGAAGATTTAGAAGCTGAGGATGAAATAGATATACTATGCCTGTCTGAGCATCACATTGTTACTGATATGGATAAGGTAAATGTAAATGGATATAAGCTCTCTGCACATGTAATGAGAGAAAATATGGAGAAGGGAGGAGTTGCCATATATGTCAAAAGTTATCATTGTACAAAAAGTATAGAAACAAAAAAGTTTTGTGTAGAGAAACATATAGAAGCATGTGCCTGTGAGCTTAAATTAAATAAAGGCACATTTATTGTTGTAACTGTATATACGTCCCCATCAGGAAATTTTCATCTATTTCTGAAAAATTTGGACTCCTTGTTGTGCTATCTGTCAGACAGGGGGAAGCAAATTATTATTTGTGGGGACTTCAATGTAGATTCTCTGAAAGAGGGTAATATGAAAAATGACCATGAAGTATTGTTCGGTTCTTTCAATGTGACACTCATTATTGATTTTCCTACTCGGGTGGTAAAGGATAGCAGCTCACTGATAGATAACTTCTTTATAGACCAAGATAAGTTTAACCAGATAAATGCTCAGCCTGTTGAGAATGGTTTTTCTGATCATGGTGCACAGCTAGTTACAATATATGAAATAGCTCCATTCAGCAATACTAAACAGTCCTTTAAAGTAGTATGTTCAGTCAACGATTTAACAACTGCAAATTTCAGGGAAAGCCTACAGCAGTTAGACTGGGATGAGGTGTACCATGAACCTCATGCCAATTTAAAATATAATTTATTTCATGACATTTTTGTAAATGCATTTGAAAACTGCTTCCCCAAGAAAATAGTTAAATATACACGTAAGAAACCTTGTAACAAACCATGGCTTACTAAGGGTATAAAAATATCTTGTAACCGGAAAAGGGAAATGTATCTGACAGCAAGAAAGAGTAGTGACCCAGAAACTATCAAACATTATAAAAACTACTGTGTTATATTAAGAAAAGTTATTAAAAAATTCAGAAGTATGTGTATCATGTCTGAAATCAGCAACTCTGATAATAAAATTAAAACAATTTGGAATATTATTAAAAGAGAAACAGGTCAACCAAGAGCACAGGAAGACAGTATTACCATCAAATTGAATGAAAACTTTACGAACAAAAAGCCCTGAGTTGAAAATATTTTTAATAATCATTTTCTAAATGTTGTGGATATAGTAGGATCCATTTGTTCATTAGAAGACACTAGGCTGTTAATGGAAGAGGCCATACCTATGCAATTTGATACAATTGAAACCTCACCCACTTCTCCCTCTGAAATTAGGAAAATAATAAACTTGCTTAAAAGCAAAAACTCACATGGAATTGATGGCATTTCCAGCAAAATACTAAAAGCTTGTTCTCAACAGATAAGTAAGATTCTCAGCCACCTGCGTAATAGCTCTCTGGAACAGGGCATTTTCCCTGATAGACTGAAATACGCTATTGTTATACCTTTGCATAAAAAGGGGGATAGATCTGATGTCAACAATTACCGTCCAATCTCCCTTCTAATAGCTTTATCCAAAAATTTTGAGAAAGTAATGTATTCTAGAGTAGCTTCACATATCTGTAAAAGTGAAGTACTAACAAAATGTCAGTTTGGTTTCCAGAAAGGTTTTTCAACAGAAAATGCCATATATTCTTTCACCAATCAAATTTTGAATGATCTGAATAACCGAACACCACCCATTGGGATTTTTTGTGATTTCTCAAAGGCTTTTGATTGTGTAAATCATGAAATTCTGCTAGACAAGCTCAAGTATTGTGGCATGAGTGGGACAGTGCACAAATGGTTTAATTCGTACCTAACTGGAAGAGTGTAGAAAGTTGAAATAAGCAGTTCTCATAATATGCAAAGATCAGCATATTCCTCAAACTGGGGAACTATCAAAAATGGGGTTCCACAAGGGTCAGTCTTGGGTCCTTTGTTGTTCTTAATATATATTAATGACTTGCCATTCTATATTCATGAAGAGGCAAAGTTAGTTCTCTTTGCTGATGATACAAGTATAGTAATCACACCTGACAAACAAGAATTAACTAATGAAATTGTCAATACTGTCTTTCAGAAAATTACTAAGTGGTTCCTTGTAAATGGACTCTCACTGAATTTTGATAAGACACAGTACATACAGTTCTGTACAGTGAATGGTATGACACTATTAATAAATATAGACCTTAATCCGAAGCATATAGCTAAGGTAGGATATTCCAAATTTTTAGGTGTGTCCATCGATGAGAGATTAAATTGGAAGAAACACATTGATGATCTGCTGAAACGTTTGAGTTCAGCTACTTATGCAATAAGGGTCATTGCAAATTTTGGTGATAAACACCTTAGTAAATTAGCTTACTACGCCTATTTTCACTCATTGCTTTCATATGGCATCATATTTTGGGGTAATTCATCACTGAGGAATAAAGTATTTATTGCACAAAAGTATGTAATCAGAATAATAGCTGGAGTCCACCCAAGATCATTCTGCAGACATTTATTTAAGGATCTAGGGATATTCACAGTAGCTTCTCAGTATATATACTCTCTTATGAAATTTGTTATTAACAACCAAACCTAATTCAAAAGTAATAGCAGTGTGCATAACTACAATACTAGGAGAAAGGATGATCTTCACTATTCAAGATTAAATCTAACTTTGGCACAGAAAGGGGTGAATTATACTGCCACTAAAGTCTTTGGTCACTTACCGAATAGTATCAAAAGTCTGACAGATAACCAACAAGTATTTAAGAAGAAATTAAAAGAATTTCTGAATGACAACTCCTTCTACTCCATAGAGGAATCTTTAGATATAAATTAAGAAAAAAAGAAAAAAAAACAAAAAATTATTTAAAAAGAAAAAACAAACAAAAATTATAAAAAAATCAAAAACAAAAAAATCAAAAAGTTGTTATATTAACTTAAGTGTGTTATTAAATTAACTTAATTATGTCATGTATTGGAATATTTGACTCGTTCTGCATCATTACGAAATATTGTATTCATGATCCATGAAACTAGTATTAATCTAATCTAATCCAATCTTAATACCTGGGCACTTGTTAGACGATTTAGTCTCTATTTCTATGAAACACTGGTACCACTCTCAAGAAAAAAACAAATGAGACACATCCATCCATGGTCTATATTCATCCACTGCAGATTTTCGCTCAGTATTATTTGGTGTCGCCAGCGTTCAGAAATTTTCAAAGTATTATGCTTAATAGTAGGGGATGCGTTATGGATTTGCCACGATCAGCAGGCTTATAAAGTTTTGTGTGTTCCAACTTGTGCAAAAAAAAGAAAATACTATGTACTGTTGCAAGGGAAGATAAGGATTTGCTGTGGAAAACTGTGATAGCCGTAAGACGAATGAAAAAAATTTTTATGTGGAAAATTAAGTTCAGTCATATCAATAGTACACATATTTATTTCCAGAGCCATTGCCATCAGGAGGGGGTATTTCTGATACTTCACTCTTTGTGGAATGTCGTCAGACTGAGACTGCTACCGTAATCTTTAACTGTAATTACAGTGATAAAATATATGTTGTTGGTTTCCTAGGACGATGCTGTCTCGGGTGCGAGGCGTGTGGCGGCGGTAACCTGTGGCCAGAACGATTGACGTTTCCATCTTATGGCGGCAGCCGTCCGGACTGGAGAAGCCGACTGGAGTATAGGAATGCAGCTGACCTAACAGTGTAGCCCTCTAGGCGGCATACTCAGTATATGTTGGACGGTCTTTGTGATAGCGTATGTTCTGTGTGGAAATTTGAGAAAATTCAATATGGGCATGTGTTGCAGTGAATCATTATTACCTCCCATGTAAATTGTTCGTTTGACGCTCAGATGCCCAGACTTTGCCTTCCCTCTCGAACGCCCAGAGGTGTCATTTTGACTCCAACCATTTAAAAAGAGTTTTCTGAACTATTATTTCGAAATTTTAAGCATTTATTATATTTTTGCAAGATTTATAGCCATTTCAATACAAGGTTGTGAATAAAAAGAACAGTCACAAATTATATTACTTATTGACATATAAACAAATTTCACTGAACCTGGTAACACCCAAACAAGTGTGAGCAAATGACAGGCTTTTCTTTGGTCTAAATTCATTTAAAAATGAACTTTTCATGTGTTCAGAAATTTCTGCTACTTCACTGTTTTACACAATTGACACATTTGTATTCAGTTTCCTTTCTACAATTTCCACAATCCATCTTCTTACAAACACTGCACTTGGAAATAGCTTTATCCCTTTTGCAGAATTTGAGAACTTGACATTTACGGCGCTTCTGTGGCATTTCGTCTTCATTTTCATTGTTTTCATACTTGTCAGTGGACATACGAGGAAAGTGACTCTTCACATACGCAGAGCGTAGTTCATCTGCAAGCTGCTGAAAAAAATGTCTTCTTTTGAACTTCTTCCCAGTAACAGCCCTAAATACTACATATGCATTTGTTCCTGTTAGATCAAGGATATTGTAGGAGTGCACTGACGACTTCTTGACGAAGCCTTGACTGAATACTGCCTCGCCAATTTGTCTACTGTGTCAACCCCAAATTTTGTTTTGTCGTAATAACATACAGTTTGTGGACTTTTTTCTCATTTGTATTTATGGTAACGCTAGGATGAAGGGTGTGTGGTTTCCACACAAAATGATAGGCCCCAAGAATGTGACCATAAGCTGTGAAGGTCTGTACTTCAGAAACCATTCACATGATGAGCATAAATAATTGCAATAAATGCTTCTACTTCTTCCGGCTCATTGACCAACTGTCATTTCCTAGTACTCCATGTGCCTCTGTTATAGTACCTTTCAAAATATGTTTGATTATGTAATTGTCTATGAACAAGTGCCAAGCACTTGATACAAGTTCATCACTTACATTTCTTTTTGCATGTGGTGTAGGCCCAGCAGATTCTCTCAAAATATTGTGATTATGAAGACTTCCACCTTATGAATTAGGCACTGCTTCTACCCAAACCGTTCCATCAGGAGAAATTTCTTTATGTCTTTCAACAGACGATGAAGGGCATTCACTTGTTCTACACTCCAAGGAACAGGATTATCTCCTCCTTACATGATTCTTCTCGATCTACAGAGCACGAATAATAGAATAAATGTAAGAAAGCCACTATAACCTCAAAATTAAGTACAGTACTATTATATATAGATAAGAATATGATGATTATAAATTAGTGGTAATAATAATAATAATAATATACTTACCAGACTGTAAACTTCCATTATGTGTATCTGAAGAATCAGAATCATCAGTATTAGGTGATTCATCTTCTCTCAATGTCTACAGTAAAAACTCTTCCTCTGAATCGCCAGGAAAAAGTTCACCACCATCTGAATCAACTCCATAACTCTTTGTAACTCTGCAAGAATCTCTTCATCTCATAAATACTCTTTCCAATTCGTTTCAATCTTCAGCTCACAATCACTTTTGAAAGACTGGTTCTTTCAAGGGAATGATGAACAATGGTGAACCTAGTCCATTGTTGTCATTTCATGTGGCACTATGAACGAAAGTAAATTATTGAGCCAGCCGCGCTGGCCGAACGGTTCTAGGCGCTTCAGTCTGGAACCACGCGGCTACTATGGCCGCAGGTTCGAATCCTGCCTCGGGCATGGATGTATGTGATGTCCTTAGGTTGGTTAGGTTTAAGTAGTTCTAAGTCTAGAGGACTGATGACCTCAGATGTTAAGTCCCATAGTGCTTAGAGCCATTTGAACCATTTAAATTTTTGCATTACTGAGCACTGTAGCTGAGGCTAGAGAATCCTTGAGATAAATATATGGCATAACTCTAAAGAAAATTGTAGCTTTTTTCTAAAGGGGTCAATATGTCCCCTCTGGGTGTTGAAGGTAAAACTGGAAAAAAGTGATAGTCCATTATGCAAAATGCACTGTTTTTTAATATAATGAAAGTACATGTCAAATTACTTAATGTCACTTGAATCATTCTTCAAAACATAGCTAGCACTTAAAAACCGAATAGGGTCATTTTGACCCCACTGGGAGTTCGAATCTTAACTGCTTCTACACATCTCCCGTCATTATTTGGTTGAGAGAACATCGATTGTGGTGTGTGTTGTGTGCATCTAGATGGTGAATGACGGGTGGAAGACACGTTTGCTGGTTATCTAGACATGAAAAACACCTTAGTTGACTCTGTAAAGTAGAGGGATGATTTGGAATCTGTTACATCACCGACATCGATGTTAATAAGTGGAACAACCAGTTTCCTCTATTTTTTCGAGTTTTCACGTTAAGGTCTTCGCAGACGAGATAATTTTTTAGTTACTCAGTGGTTTGCAGCATGTTTCACCTCGCTGCACCTCGATAAAGTTTCTGGTTTCTAGAGAAATAATTTCCATTCCTTATCTTCGGAATTATACTGTGCAAGCGATTGGCAGCTAACCGTAATCTGGCTGATATCGAGAACTATCGCGTAATGCTTTGATATGCTGACAAAACATGTGAAAATACTTGTTTTCTTGTAATCCCAGAATCTGGTGACAGCTGCAGAAAGCATGGCAGCAAGCAAGCAAGCAAACAGGTCAGGGCCGGAAACAGTAACGCCTTTGTGCTGGGAGGAAACCAATCCAGCCTTTGTACATCAGTTTGGAGAGATACCACGGACTGCTAAGGGCCCTCTGGTCGCACGCCGGACCAGCATGAGTGTAGGTGCAGTTGACATAAAACCGTTGGCCGTGGTGGATGACCAACCGACCTCGCGGGAAATATCTAGTGCTGCAAGGACTATATACTGCGCATGTGCTTATGTTTTTTTAGATCTGTCCTGCTTCACTGTATATGTACTAGTGTCTGGTGGTCGATAGCTATATGCAGGATGCAGAAGTGATGATTTCGTATGATGCATGACACGAATTGTGTTTACAACATCAATATGGCATGCAGTGGTATAGCCCTGTTGAGATCGGGTTCATGCTGAAAAATTCAATTTTTCCTCGACAGTAGCAGAACAGTGTTAATGACGAAGTGTCTTTGGTGGTAGTATCCGTACTTCAGGATTTGTAGGCCACTTTTGCAGGATTCAACTGTCAGTGCAATATAACTGCTGCATGTTTTCTCGATCAGTACAAAACAGTTTTACTGCTGAATGGCTCATAATTTGTCTGTCTGCAGAAAATGGCTGACAGTGCTTCCACACCGACTGCAGCAGCATTTTGGCGGTTAAATTCAGTAAGAATCAATCAGAATGCTCCAGTCACAAGACATCCTTTGCGTGGTGCATAGAAGCCTCAACAGAGAGGTTCGAACAAGACTGGGGAAAGTAGCTAAGGAAAGTTCTGAGTCTCGTGATGTCTTCTTTGATCGAGTGTTCAGACACAAGTCCAAGCAGACCTCTGGCGGGATGCTGTCCCTCACCTACCATTGTGGCTTTTGAGCATTTCCAGACCAGCAGCTCTAGGACACCGAAATTCCATCGAAAATTCCAGCCATTTATCTCGTCTCTGCGACAGTACTTCGAATGCTATTTGTGTAATTTTTTCTGATTTTCCAGATTGTGCTTGGACACCAGTGTGTGCTTCGAGAAGTGAGGAAAATAACGTCCCTGACACCAGCAGCGGCAAATATAAATCTAGACCCACTCACCGTTTCAGAAAAGTGATGAAAACCACAGGAGCTGTAGGACTCAGAATTTTTTTTCTCTCTCTCTGGCAATGCCTACAAACAAAAAGCTAAAACTCGTAAGGTGGTGCACGTCCTATTTTTAAGAGTTACAGAGATATTTATTTCGACTTCCAATAACCGTCGTTTTGGCGTGTAAAATCAGATATTGTAGCTGATATCGGTTTCGGGATCTGTTTCTCACAAAAGCGTGTGAATTGTCTCAGGGAGGTTTCACATGTGTGCAGCGATCTTTTTTTCAGAGTCTGTGTATGAGTGTGGCGGTAAACATCGCAAAATTGAGGCAAACTACTGTGCAGTGATCTTTTTTGAAGGTGTACTTAGAGACATATTACGTTGGATTTAGTAACTCCTGAAGCAGCCTATGCTCAAAGACAGGTGTATTTCGCATTAAAATGCGCGAAGTGTCTGGAATGATTTCACATATGTGCAGCGATCGTTTTTTCAGAGTCTATGTTCAAGCGTGGCGGTATACATCACAAAATTGAAGCAAACTACTGTGCAGCGATCTTTTTGAGAGTGCATTTAGAGACATATTCAATTTTATAGAGTAACTCCTGAAGCAGCTCGTGCTCAAAGACAAGGGTATTTCCCGCAGATGCGTCCTATGTGTCTCACAGATGGTTTCACAAGTGTGTCGCGATTTTTGCAGAGTCCGTGTTCAAGTGTGACAGATGGTTTCACAAGTGTGTCGCGATTTTTTTAGAGTCCGTGTTCAAGTGTGACGGTGGTGGTATTTTTCGGATTAGAATGTGTAATTGTTTAAATATTCTTGCGCCATATTTAAGGCTGTCTCTCTCTCTCTCTCTCTCTTTCTATCTATCTTTGTGGAGTGGTACCTTTAATTCCTGTGATATCTTCATATTACGTGCGTAACAATATTCCGCAACACCAGATGTAATAACTGCTGAAGCAGTTCATGTTCAACGACAAAAGGTATCCGTGCACCGGGGATGGGAAGGAGGAAGGCCACAGGTATTTCCAATATGACAAGAAGTGCTTAGCGCACAGCTCTGCAGCTACCTCGCAGCCATGCGTGGAGACTTGGGGCAGGGAGCCCAGCGTGTGGCCTCTCTTCCAGCAGGTGCAGAGATTCTGGGGTCAACGTTTTGCCTCTTGCACTTTGGAAGACTGACTGACTGGACTTTCATCGAATAATCTACGGTTACAGCACACAGATTTATCAGCATGAGTTGAGAAGTGTAACTTAGCCCAGCATCATTATTTCATGAATCGTATTCGTCTTCACCAAATTACATTGCTATCGACACGGTTCCCACATGCATGGCTACAGCCAATATACTTGTTTCGTAAATAAAACGGCCTTTTGTTGCCTCAATTTATTTTTTCCAGACGCGTTTTGTCTTTTTCTTGCTCTAAGGCATCATCAGTGGGATGGTTTGCTGTGATCTGCGTTTCCTCTCATCTGGTCTGGAGGTCGCCACACCACTTTCGTACTGACACATAAGCACATTTTTGTGCTCTGAACTTTCTCACACCGTTCACCATGTTTCTTCTTCTTTTTTGAGGTGTACTATTATTCTTAGTACACTTGTGGCCTTAGTCTGTCTGTGATAACTGTATCTGGCAAGCTGAATCTTGCAGTCCAAGTCTATACAGTGGTATGGGGTGGTAGACTCTTCTGTGATGTCTTTGAGTGGTACCACTTCTACCCACAGTGGGGCTCTGTCCATCATTGATAGGAGGTGTTTGGACCCCTCTGACACTGGGAGGGGCCATGACAGCGGGCTTTGGGATATCAGATTGGCCTAATTGTGGCTGCAGGTGTCTTCCGAAATTGCTGCATTGACACGCTGCAAATGACTGTGCCTAGTTGCAGCAGTCCTTCTTGATGTTGGGCCACATGAAGCATTCCGTTATAATATGTGCTATGAGTCTGATGCTGGCATGGGAGAGATCGTGGAGTTGGACAAAAATATCTTGTCACATAGTTAGAAACACCAGCAGACAGATACTATTAAGGAAGATATCGCAGACAACTGTTGAATCAGTCCCCAGGATGGCGCATTGTTTGATACATAGGCTGGTAGTCTCGATGTGTACCACTTCTCCAACACTCACTTTATTCTGTTGGTCAGTGGGCGGTTTCTCATTCTCGAAGCAGAGAGACAATATTGACTCATGATAAATAGCCTGGAACGAGATTGTCTGTTCCTCATAGGTGATGTATATCTAACGTGTACTGGGGTATAAGGTCCAGGTGCCATTAGCGCCGACGATTGACAACTTTTGTTGGGTGCCATACGGCCCTTGGTGATTGGTTTGTGGTCTGTAAACAATGTGACACGATGGCCTCCCATATCTTTATGGAATTATTTCATGGTTTCATGAACAGTGAGGAGTTCTTGGTCAAAAACTAAGCAATTCGATTGAGAGGGTGTAAGTTTTTGTGAGAAGGAAAAGAGGGTTTGTGCTTCTTCAGCAACTAGCTGTTGTAGTATGGCTTAAATGACATGGTCACTTGCATCCGTGATGTCAGTTAGTTGAATATCTGGAATGGGGTGCGCTCCTTGTGCAATCTCTGTGGTATTGTGCATAACCACACCACAGCATCTCACCCTCAGAGCAATAGATTTGCCGAACAGTGACACCAGACCCTAAAAGCAGACTTTATGTGTCATGGCAGATCATGGACTGAACCACTACTTTTGGCACTACTCAATATCATAACAGCCTTCAAGGAAAACCTGAATGCATCCCTCACTGAGATATTGTACAGTGAATCACTTGTTCTCCCTGTCAACTTCATCCTAACCACGCAAGACCATGAACAGACAGGTTTACCTGCCTCAGTCCAGCGAATTAAGGCCCACATCTGACATATTCACATGCCACCCCCAACCCCTCAGTTGACACCTAGAGTCTTTGTACACAAAGCCCTTGCAAATTGGAGATATGTAATACTAGGGTGTGACATGGCCTGACTAGCAATACTGCCACTGGCCACAGGTCCCTTCAGGCTCGTTAAAAGAGGTGAAAGACCCCCGAATATGGTAAACTTAAAATTTATTCAAAAATGAAACAGTGATAAAGAAATAACAAGGACCGACTGCAAGCGTTGGCAAAGACATTAGTTATGAATGCGCAGTAAAGGATTGGGGAGAGTGGGGAAAGATGGGGTGGAGGGCAAGACGGGGCTTTTGTAAGTGCTGCTGCTGCAGATGTTGCAACCTAGTGGCGAATAGTTGAACTAGTAGGCTGTTGCTATGCGAGTGCCTGACAGTGATGGCAGCCATTTTGAGCAAACCATTCGGAGTGTATTCACCAAAATTTGTTTTCGTGTGTACTGATGTAGTTTTTTGTCGTTTTCAAACGTGAAAAGATAAGAGAAGTAATTGTTTCTCGTACTCTTAAGTATTATCATTGAAAAAAGCGCTTTTAGCAATAAATTAATGCATGCAATAACTAATTGAATATATCCTTTGTGCTATAATATTAACCCAACCTAAAAGTGATCCCTGGGAGCAAAACAGGGTATGTAGTGGGAGGGCAAGATGGGTTGCCCCACATGACATAACACATATGCACGAAATCTAATTATATTTTTTATTTCCAGAAAATTGTTCAGACATATAAAAGGAAAACAGAGAGGAGTTCATGGAGTGAAGAAGCTGTGAAAAATGCTGTCATTGAAGTAGAAAACGGCCGAATGGGCTATTGTCGACCAGCAACAGCATTTCAGGTGCCTCGAACAACTCTTGAATGTAAGGTAAAAAAATTCAAATCAAAATCTAATGAAGTTGAAAAAAGTGAATCTTTTGTTGTAAAGGATCAACTGGGACCTTACAAAAGTGTAATTAGCCCAGAAGAAGAGCAAGAATTAGTTATTTATATAAAGAATATGGAAAGCCATTTGTTTGGTTTGATTGGTAATGCTGCAAACTGGCTGGCATACCAATTAGCTGTGAGAAATAACAAGCAGCATAATTTTAACAAAACCAAAGAATCAGCCAGAAAGGATTGGCTTAGGGGATTTTTGCAAAGAAACCCAGGTTTATCATTCAGGAAACCCGAGCAAACCTCTGCAGTTAGAGTGATGGCTTTTAACAAAGTTAATGTAGCCAAATTCTTTGGTTTATTAGGGGAACTATATGACCAGCACAAATTTACAGCAGATCGAATTTATAATTGTGATGAAAGTGGGATTTCTGTCGTTTCAAAGAGCACTTCCAAACTGTTGTTGTTGTGGTCTTCAGTCCTGAGACTGGTTTGATGCAGCTCTCCATGCTACTCTATCCTGTGCAAGCCTCTTCATCTCCCAGTACCTACTGCAACCTACATCCTTCTGAATCTGCTTAGTGTATTCATCTCTTGGTCTCCCTCTACGATTTTTACCCTCCATGCTGCCCTCCAATACTAAATTGGTGATCCCTTGATGCCTCAGAACATGTCCTACCAACCAGTCCCTTCTTCTGGTCAAGTTGTGCCACAAACTTCTCTTCTCCCCAATCCTATTCAATACTTCCTCATTAGTTATGTGATCTACCCATCTAATCTTCGGCATTCTTCTGTAGCATCACATTTCAAAAGCTTCTATTCTCTTCTTGTCCAAACTATTTATCGTCCATGTTTCACTTCCATACATGGCTACACTCCATACAAATACTTTCAGAAAAGACTTCCTGACACTTAAATCTATACTCGATGTTAACAAATTTCTCTTCTTCAGAAACGCTTTCCTTGCCACTGCCAGTCTACATTTTATATCCTCTCTACTTCGACCATCATCAGTTATTTTGCTCCCCAAATAGCAAAACTCCTTTACTACTTTAAGTGTCTCATTTCCTAATCTAATTCCCTCAGCATCACCTGACTTAATTCGACTACATTCCATTATCCTCATTTTGCTTTTGTTGATGTTCATCTTATATCCTCCTTTCAAGACACTATCCATTCCGTTCAACTGCTCTTCCAAGTCCTTTGCTGTCTCTGACAGGATTACAATGTCATCGGCGAACCTCAAAGTTTTTATTTCTTCTCCCTGGATTTTAATACCTACTCCGAATTTTTCTTTTGTTTCTGTTAAAAGAAAAGAAAAAATTCCTTGACGTCTATATTTGTGTGCTGCTCCATGACTCTGCTGTCAATATCTTTATTCTTGGCTTGTGTGTAACTTCTGTGTATTTTCTTACAGTAAATGTGTTTTTTTCGTATCCAGGGTGTAATTACAAAGCTAATAAAATGTTTTCTTGCCTTTAAATAATATTTTTCATCAGGTTATGGGCCCAGTACACGTGTAAAGGCAAACAACACAGTTTAATTAAAACAATATTTGAAATGAGCGTATGTCTGTAAAGAAACATGACTGCTAGCGGCGATTATAAGGTCAGCACTGATAAGCTTGAAGGACCTGACGACTGGGCCAAATGGAAATGGCATATTTCTATGGTGCTACGTTCATATGGACTAGAAGATATTATTAACGGTACACGTGAACGTGTAGAGTTGCCGCAAGATGCGACAAGTGAACAAAAAGAAGCGTATGTGGAATGGCTCAAGGACGACGCAAAGGCAGCAAGTCTTATAGCAAGTGCGCTAACTAAACCTGTTGCAGAACTCGTCTTAACGTGCAAGAATGCTAAAGAAATCTGGGACAAATTACGCGCCCGATTTGAACGTAGCAGTACTCAGCGTTTGAATATGTTGATTGAAACATTTTTCCGTGTTAAACGTGATGAATCGGAAGATATTAGTGCACATGTGGCCAAACTGCAAAAGTTATTTGCGGACCTGAACGATGAATTATCAAAACATGAAGAAAATACGCTATCTGAAAGAATCTTAAATGGTCGAATTTTGTCTACACTAGGAAAAGACTACGACAATTTTAAGGATCCCTGGGATACGATACCGACAGAAAACCAAAGCTTGAATTTATTGATTGAAAAACTCTGTACTATTGAACTGCGTGAACAAGACGTTAATGGAAGTGCAACTTTTGTCGTTTCTAAAACAAGAAAACGGCAAACAAGTAATCAGCAAGCAAAGATGACGAAGTCACAATTAAAACAGGTCACTGGGCAGCAGAGTGTCCACAGAACACTCGTGTCAGTAATAAAAGAAAAGAGAAGAAGCGAGACAGTGAACACGCTGCATTTACTTCATACGCTATGGGTGTGTGTACCAGTAATCACAGTGACCCAAATAAATGGTATTGCGACAGTGGCGCTACAAATCATATCACTCCCAACAAACAGTATTTTGTTTCGTATTGTGAATTTGATGTTCCTCAAGTAATTTCATTGGGAAAACAAGATGTGAAAATGTGTGCGTACGGTCAAGGAACAGTTTACATCCAAATCCGACGAAACAATAAATGGTACAATGCTAGAATGGACAATGTTTTATACGTCCCTGATGCAAGTGCTAATCTGTTCTCTGTGAGAGCCATTGCCTGCAGAGGCTACAGTACTAATTTTAATTATAATAATGTCTGTGTTCGAAAACAAGTTAGTGGCAGTATTGTTATGACAGGTTATGTGAAAAATAGACTTTATGTGTTGAACATGCGTGTTGTTAGAAATGCAAAAATGAATCGTATGAGCTTGATGATTTCATCCGAAACATTGCAAGTGTACCATGAAAGGTTTGGTCATCAGAATAAACAACATGTGAAGAATATTTTAAAAGGAATGAACATTAATGTGGAAGATGCCAAGAGTGAATTTTGTGATGGCTGTGCGGTTGGAAAGATGCATAGGCTGCCATTCAAAACACGAACAATATGCGCTACCAGTACTGGTGAATTAATCCACGCGGATGTAAATGGACCAATGAGCACGAAATCTTTTGGAGGCAAGCATTATTATGTATGTTTCAAAGACGATTTTAGTAAATTTCGTCGAATTTTCTTTTTAAGACACAAAAGTGAAGTGTGTACTGTGCTTAAGCAGTTTTTAAATGAAGCGCGAACTAATGGACATGTTGTCAAACAATTTAGATGTGATGGTGGCAAAGAATTTAACAATAAGAATGTCAGTGAACTGCTAGCAGACAGGGGAATAGAGCTACTGATTCCTCCTCCTTACACTCCTGAACAAAATGGTGTGGCGGAACGGGAAAATAGGACCATTGTTGAAGCTGCCCGGTCAATGCTAAATCCGAGTAAATTACCTAAAGGGTTGTGGGCAGAGGCATGTAACACAGCAGTCTACCTAATAAATCGTACTGGAAAATCTTCAGTTGAAAATAAAACCCCTTATGAACTATGGTTTAATCGACCAGTAGGACGACTTGATCATCTCAGAATTTTTGGTACAGGCTGCTATGTTCACATTAACAAACAATTCCGTTCCAAGTTTGATGATAAGGCAGTTTTTGGACGACTTGTTGGATATGTTAATGACAAAGATGGGTTTAGAATTTGGATTCCATCTAAAAGAAAAGTGGTGTTGAGTCACGATGTAAAATTTAAGCCAGAAATTGTTTGTGATTTACATAGTGATCATGTTGAATTTGAAGTCCCTCGGGAAGAATTTAATGATCCGAATTCATCTAAAGATGACCAATGTAAATCTCCTAGGCTGTACACTTCTGGAGGAAGCCAAACTCAAGACAAAATTGGCACTCTCGATTCTAGAGAAAGTCAAGAGTCGAGTGAATCTGAAGAAAATAAAGAATTAACAGAATTTCTAAAAGCAGAAGCTGCTGAATCTTCTAATGAAGAGAAACAAAAGAATAAAAGACAACGAAGAAAACCAACCTGGATGGAAAGTGGTGAATTTTGTATGGCAACAAAAGTTGATGCACTTGGATACAAAGATCCAAACTGTTTTTCAGAAATATTGCAGTCAAACGAGAAGGAAGAATGGATGCAAGCTATTAGTGAAGAACTTCAATCACTTAAGGAAAACAATACCTGGGTGTTGGTTGACCGTCCGAAGAATGCCAAAGTATTGCAAAACCGCTGGGTTCTACGGCGAAAGGTCGCAGTCAATGGAGGTACTCGCTTTAAAGCCAGATTGGTTGCAAAAGGCTGTATTCAGAAAGCAGGAATTGATTATGACGACGCCTTTAGCCCTGTGGCACGTTATGACACCATACGAACTCTGTTGGCTGTAGCTGCTTCAAAGAAAATGCTGCTAGAACAATTCGATGTAAAGACAGCTGTTTGAATGGAATACTTGAAGATGAAGTATATATGGAACAACCAGAAGGTTTCGAAGATGGTACAGGCCGAGTATGTTACTTAAAAAAAGGTCTTTATGGGTTGAAGCAAGTGCCACGTTGCTGGAACAAACGTTTCGTTGAGTTCATGAAGAAAGCTGGTTTTTCAAACAGTGATGCAGACCCATGCCTATTTTATCGTAGACAAAATGGAAATAGCCTTTATGTGGCAATCTACGTTGATGATGGCCTGATTGTCGGCAGTAACAAGAAAGAAATTGCTGTTTTTATGGATATTTTACAACATGAATTCGAAATAACAACTGGCAGTCTTGACAATTTTCTTGGCATAAAAATAAAGCAATATGAAGATGGAGCAATAATGATAAGTCAAGAGAAATACACAGAAGAAATTCTGCAAAGATTTCGAATGGCAGAAAGCAATACAATCTCAACTCCTATTGGACGTGAGGACAATAATCAAAACGAAGAAGTTTCGTCATCTGTACCCTACCGTGAAGCAATTGGTTGTCTCATGTACCTTTCAACAGTAACTCGTCCAGACATCACTTTTGCAGTCAATAAAGCTGCTCGAGCTATGGAGAAACCAACCACTGAAGACTGGAATAGAGTAAAGCGCATTTTCCGGTATTTGAAAGGGACCTTAAATTTTGGAATTGTATATAATAAAAAAAAAGAGTTAAAGATTTACGCTGATGCAGATTTCGCAGGTGATAACCGGAAAAGGCGCTCAACAACTGGAATTCTTGCAAAGTACTCAGGTGGTGCAGTGTCATGGACAAGTCAGTTGCAGAAAGTAGTGGCCACATCCACAACCGAGGCGGAAATAATTGCAGCTAGTGAAGGAGCAAAAGAGTTAGTTTGGTTACATCGTCTGCTATCAGAATTAGTGGAAATGTCGGGGCAGCCTCCAGTTCTTTACATTGACAATGCTAGTGCATTGAAGTTGGCAAAAAATCCAGAATATTATCGCCGTTCTAAACATATAGAGGTCCGACATTTCTATGTTCGTGAAAGATATCTGAACGGTGAGATTTTCTTGGAACACATTGATGGACACAACCAGTTGGCAGATATTTTGACGAAACCTCTTGAACGAGTTCGATTTAATTTTCTATGTTCAGAAATTGGCATGCAAGAGACAAAGCAATAATTTCATGATTTTTTCTTTTGGAGGAAGTGTTAAAAGAAAAGAAAAAATTCCTTGACGTCTATATTTATGTGCTGCTCCATGACTCTGCTGTCAATATCTTTATTCTTGGCTTGTGTGTAACTTCTGTGTATTTTCTTACAGTAAATGTGTTTTTTCGTATCCAGAGTGTAATTACAAAGCTAATAAAATGTTTTCTTGCCTTTAAATAATATTTTTCATCAGTTTCCTTTACTGCTTGCTCAATATACAGATTGAATAACATCGGGGATAGGCTACAACCCTGTCTCACTCCCTTCCCAACAACTGCTTACCTTTCATGCCCCTCGATTCCTATAACTGCCATCTGGTTTCTGTACAAATTGTAAATAGCCTTTCGCTTCCTGTATTTTACCCCTGCCACCTTCAGAATTTAACAGAAAGTATTCCAGTCAACATTGTCAAAAGCTTTCTCTAAGTCTACAAATTCTAGAAACGTAGGTTTGCCTTTCCTTAATCTAGCTTCTAAGATGAGTTGTAGGGTCAGTATTGCCCCACGTGTTCCAACATTTCTACGGAATCCAAACTGATCTTCCCGAAGGTCGCCTTCTACTAGTTTTTCCATTCTTCTGTAAAGAATTCGTGTTAGTATTTTGCAGCTGTGACTTATTAAACTGATAGTTCGGTAATTTTCACATCTGTCAACACCTGCTTTCTTTGGGATTGGAATTATTATATTCTTCTTGAAGGCTGAGGGTATTTCGCTTGTTTCATACATCTTGCTCACCAGATGGTAGAGTTTTGTCAGGACTCGCTCTCCCAAGGCCGTCAGTAATTCCAATGGAATGTTGTCTACTCCAGAGGCCTTGTTTCGACTACGGTCTTTCAGTGCTCTGTCAAACTCTTCAAGCAGTATCGTATCTCCCATTTCATATTCATCTACATCCTCTTCCATTTCCATAATATTGTCCTCAAGTACATCGCCCTTGTATAGACCCTCTATATACTCCGTCCACCTTTCTGCTTTCCCTTCTTTGCTTAGAACTGGGTTTCCATCTGAGCTCTTGATGTTCATGCAAGTTGTTCTCTTTTCTCCAAAGGTCTCTTTAATTTTACTGTAGGCGGTATCTATCTTACCCCTAGTGAGACAAGCCTCTATATCCTTACATTTGTCCTCTAGCCATCCCTGCTTAGCCATTTTGCACTTCCTGTCGATCTCATTTTTGAAACGTTTATATTCCTTTTTGCCTGCTTCATTTACTGCATTTTTATATTTTGTCCTTTCTTCAATTAAATTCAATATTTCTTCTGTTACCCAAGGATTTCTACTAGCCCTCGTCTTTTTACCTTCTTGATCCTCTGCTGCCTTCACTACTTCATCCCTCAAAGCTACCCATTCTTCTTCTACTGTATTTATTTCCCCCATTCCTGTCAGTTGTTGCCTTATGCTCTCCCTGAAACTCTGTACAACCTCTGGTTTAGTCAGTTTATCCGGGTCCCATCTCCTTAAATTCCCACCTTTTTGCAGTTTCTTCAGTTTTAATCTACAGGTCATAACCAATAGATTGTGGTCAGAGTCCACATCTGCCCCTGGAAATGTGTTACAATTTAAAACCTGGTTCCTAAATCTCTGTCTTACCATTAGATAATCTATCTGAAACCTGTCAGTATCTCCAGGCTTCTTCCATGTATACAGCCTTCGTTTATGATTCTTGAACCAGGTGTTAGGTATGATTAAGTTGTGCTCTGTGCAAAATTCTACCAGGCGGCTTCCTCTTTCATTTCTTAGCCCCAATCCATATTCACCTACTACGTTTCCTTCTCTCCCTTTCCCTACTACCGAATTCCAGTCACCCATGACTATTAAATTTTCGTCACCCTTCACTATCTGAATAATTTCTTTTATTTCATCATACATTTCTTGAATTTCTTTGTCATCTGCAGAGCTAGTTGGCATATAAACTTGTACTACTGTAGTAGGCGTGGGCTTCGTATCTATCTTGGCCACAATAAAAGATATTGGCATTGAAAGGGAAAAAACAAGTAGGCTCATTATCACCTGCCAAAAGAGGAAAAACTGTCTCTGTTCAATTTTGCATGAATGCAGCTGGTGGTTTTATGCCACCCATGTTAGAGTATCCTCGACAGCGAATGAAGCTGTAACTACTCAACTAATGTTCACCTGAAATGTGGGCAGAATGTCATGTCTCTGGTTGGATGCAAAAAGACATTTTTGAAAAATGGTTCACAAATTCATTGAATTTTCTAAAGCAACCAAAGAGAAACCCATGCTGTTACTGTTGGATGGACATACAACCCATACGCAGACCCTGACTATAATTGATAGAGCAAGGGATAATGGTGTGATCCTCCTCTGTTTTCCACTCTATTGTACCCACAAGCTTCAGCCTCTAGATGTTTCATTCATGAAGCCTCTCAGCACGTACTATGATCAAGAGCTAATCAACTGGCTAAGATCAAATCCTGGTAAAGTTGTTACCATGTTTCTGATTGCAGAGATTTTGGGCAAAACTTTTCTCAGAGCTGCAACCATGTTGACTGCCACAAACGGTTTCAAAAAAAAAAAAAAAAAAACAGGAATTTGCCCTTTCGAACCAAACATCTTCCCAGATTCAGTGTTTGAAGCTTCTCTCACTACAGACACTCCTTTAGCTAAAAGTGAGGCTGCTAACGTTACAGTCAATAATGACCAAGGAGAAGCTTCAGGTGGCTCAGATAAGTAGGTTATGATAGAGACAAGTGATAGACCTGTCAACCAAGCCGGTCCTAAAGAGCAAGATGCACTTGCTGTAGGCCTAAGCCCTGGGTGCTCATTTTGGAATGATAATAAGCCCAATTACCACACTACAAAGAAGCAGGCTTCTAAGAACAACACCAATCAATTAAGGTCATTTGCTGATTCACCTGAACAAATTGTCCCAATCCCTCATGGCGGAAAGAAAAAATCTGAAAAACAAGCCACAAAAAAGGAAAAATGTTGTTGTTACTAGCTCCCCTTACAAAAGAGAAATTCTGGAGAGTGCAAGTTAAGTTAAGCCTGGCAAAATGACGGTACTAAAGGAAAGAGCGCACCTGAGAAGAATGTTAATAAGTCCCTCTTTGTTTGTAAAGGAAAAAGTAAGAAAAGTAAAAAACGAATGACAAACTTGGAAAAAGATGATAAAAAAGGGGCAAAATGAAGAAGAAAGAGCATCAGAAGAAGATGACACTGTGTGCCTGTATTGCAGCTATTTCTACTTGCAGTCAACAGAAGGATGGGTGTCATACATCTCTTGTAAATAGTGGGTTCACTATTAATGTGCAGGAGAAGAGGATGAGGATGCCAAGATACATCATGTCTATGATAACTGAATAAAAATAAACTAAACCTACTAGCGATTAAAGTAAAAATGATTGAACATCTTTATCCTCCATTAACAAGAATTATTTTAGTTAGGCCTATTGAAGTTAATATTTAGAGTAATAAATATAACTTTTTTTGTCATACAATGTTTTAGGTATTGAAGTTAATGTTACAATTACTTCTTTAAGTTAGTAACCTATTTATATAATTTCTTCATAATATAATGTTAAAAAGATGATTGGTATTTAGTTATTGGAGTTATCTTTAGTAATTAAAGCTAATGTTTAAAGTTAATATTTTAAAGTTAATAGTTACTGAACTTTAACATCATATAATGTTTACTTAATGCATTTTCGTTACATACTAAAATAAATTTTTTATAAATTTGTAAACCTTTGTTCAATGAATCGTTTAATAACCTTTCCCCATCTGCATACCCCATCTTGCCCTCAATGTAGGGCAAGATGGGGTACTTAGTAAATCCTGAAATAAATATTTTTATAGTAAATACTAACATTTTTTGTTCCTAATTTATTTATAAACTCTAGAATTACTGAAGTTTAAGGTGGAATACCTGGTATTTTTACTGAGTATTTTGTAAGCCTACAAAAAATAGTTAAGTGCTTAAGTACCCCATCTTACCCCACTCTCCCTTAGACAATTGACCATAAAACATCAATCACTTTTTTTGCACATGATTTTGTTTCACTCTCTCACATGTAGAAGTTTGATTAAGCTGTACTGCTTGGAGTATGACTGGCTATGAGTCTTTTGTATCATATGTGTTTCTGAATAAGAGAAGACTTTATAATAGTATTAAGTATTCTTCTTACAGTGGAATAGAACCAAGTTAAGAAAAATTCCTTCATGTTTTATATCATCTTGAGAGGCGCTGGAGTTCCCTGGAGTTGGCTGCTTACATCTACAATTGAAATGAAGGAAAAGAAGTCCACAGTCATATTTTCGTAACATTAACAGATGGAGAAGCTTTCAGAAGTCGACAAATATAATTAAAATATATTTAATGATGGATACAGAAATAGAAACGACGCAAAGTAAAGTGAATGAACAATAGCAAAATTTCATACATGCAGAACATTTCATAATAATGTAATTATCCTAATATTCTCCTTTCATTACAAGTGGCAGAACAATTCCCAATCAAATTTCCTTCATTCTTTCCTTTAATTAATTATTTTTTTATTATAATACAACTGGCGACCTAAGTGCCACGAATTCAGGACACCAGTTGTAACTAGGATTATGGATTATTAGTCATAAAAACTAATTGTCTGTATTTTCTGTTTGCGTGAATCACAATTAAGGGGGGGGGGGCAAGTAAAACAAAAAACGCAAGAAATTGATGAGAAACCCTGGGAAAAAATAAGAGTTGGTCTCAGGTCATGTAAAATTCTTGATAGTAAGCTCTTTTATTCAGTACAGCAAATGTAGGACTACTACGCAAGTTGCTGGCATGGTTATGCATGGTAACGCCTCTTTTGATGTAGACAGAAACCTTTTCTGCACCATTCTTTTCCTTGAATTTTGTAGTGGAAAATTTACAGGAACTTTTCAGTGTGATATGTGTTGTCGGCAAAACATGAAGACCATAAAAGTGTAGTAATTAGCATACGAAATTGTTCCATTTTTTCCGAAATTTTGTTTTTGTATATTCATACAACAAGAGAGAAAAAATATATCTATTGTTGATAACAACAGCGAAAACGCAATCAGCCAAGATGGCGTAGAATTGCGCGATCGAACAATTGAAGTTCAGGTACCATGCATGCCTACCACAGAAAGTTTAAGTAGGTCAGAGATGAGTGTCACAGTTGTGACAAATGATAACCATGTTCCACAGCAGAATAACTTTGACCACACAGTGTATACAGTTGATGAGACAATGTCATATTTCTCCCAACGCGACACTAATATGACTCTTGACAACACGTTACAAACACCACTTGTTCACAACACAAACATTAACTTGGAAAGAACAGCTGACAGCGGTCACAGTAGTACAACTGACACACTGCTATGGCAGTTATTATATAACATAAACACGAAATTAGATAATATGAACCTATTTCAGTTATATGAAACAAGATAAGAACACTGTAAAACAGCTACAAAGTGCTGTTACACAAGATCTAAATACAATGAAAGAAGAACAAAAACAAGTATTCAAGGATTTGCAAGACATGGTCTCACAGTAGTCTTATGACTTAGCCAAAATTTTCGGACTGAAATCGACGAAAAATTGAATGATATTAAAAGTAAAGCACGAAGTACTTTCTGAAGTTGACAGTAACATTACGGAGTTAAAAAACAGTAGGTATATTCCTTTAATGACCATCGTGATCTAGTAGAGCAACAGATCATAGACGCGAACACAGACATTGAAGCCACACAGAACCAGTTGTGTTTGACAGTAAAAAAGGTAACCACTGTCGTTAACAAACTAAAAAAACCCTATGAACATGTACCTCTTGCTGTAGAAAAGCTTACTTTAAGTGTAGCAACATTAGAAGTTGACTCAGCGTGTGCTAAGAAGGAGAGAGAGAGAGAGAAGATTAATGAAAAGCTGAGTGATATCTTCAATCTGAAGCAGGTACGCTAGATAAGGGTAACGCCATTGCAGAGAAGTTAGTAACCGATTGTAAGTTATACACAGATGTAGTAGAAAATCGAAAATGTAATAGTGGGCAAGGTAAACATTAACCTACAAGCCGCAGAAGGTAAGATCCGCAATCTTTTAGAAGAAAATATTACCGGATCTCGAAATACACACGTAAATAATACACAGGCTACACTGAACAAACCACAACCTGTCAGTATTTATCCACAAATTGTCACGAGTCCTACAGCCAGTACGAGTGACAGTCGCAGAATAAAAAATGTAAATATACATACAACTCCAGCACCTGAGCAATTACCAACTGGAGTTACTGGTAACTACAATAACAACATAAATACGACATAAAATGTCACGTGTCTATCAACTGATTTTGCAGACAAAGGTTTGCTGAGACATCTAAAATTTCCTACATTCACTACCGAAGGTAAAAGAATGAACCCAGTAGTATTCATCAGTGTTTTTCGTCATATGATGAATAGTGATGCATTATTCAACTATGAAAAAGTTGTCCTTGGTTACGGATGATAAGTGTCAGGAGGACTTTAATAACATTAAACAGGCATTAGTCAATGCAAACGTTCTTAGCCATCCTGACATGATAGATTTGTGTCTATGCACAGATGCCTCATCTCAGAGGCTGGGGGCATGCATGTTCCAGATGCGAGGAGAAGAAGGAAAGAAATACCCAAGGCCATCAGTTTTGCTAGTCAAACATTATCAGTTGCAGAAAGATCTTACTCTGTTTCAGAATTGAGACGTTTAGCTGCAATATGGGCATTTAAAAAGTTTGAATATTTTTTGTGGGGCAAAAATACCAAAGTTTACTGTGACCATCAGTCACTGTCATTTCTTTTAACATGTAGACTATTGTACCATAGTTTAGCTAAGTGGTGTCTATATTTACGAGAATTAAATTTCGAAATCACTTATATTAAAGGAATTCAAAATGTTATTGCATATGCCTTGCCTAGGTTACCTCAAGGTTTGATGAATTTAATGAATTAACAGAGGAAGATTTAGAAATCAAAACGTTATTAATACAAGGTACAACACAACAGTCAGATTACCGTAAGTTTTGTAAGCAAATGGAAACTATACAACAGCAATATCGCAGCTGGAGTAAAGTCATCCAAAACCTTAAGCAAGATCAAGGTGGAAAGGTAAGCAAATGGTATCAGGAGTTCAAAGGCCTTTTGTTTCATAGGAAACATGAAAAATCTGATCAATGGTGTGTGTGTATCCCTGAAGATTATATGGCCGAATTTATAAGACATACACATGAAGTGTGGGAACGTTACGGAGTAGGAAAATGTACTGACAAAACTGCAACACTTTTTTATTTCCCAAATTTGAGAAGACGAGTCCTTCAGGTATTAAGAAAGTGCACAATGTGTCAAAATTCAAAACAGTCCAATGTGTCAAAATATACTGAGCTACACGAATGCTCACAAAAAACCCTCTAGATACAGTATCACTGAATATAGCTGGTAAATATCCAAGAAGTAAAGGAGGAGTAAGATACATAGTGGTACTATATGATATTTTCCCCAAACACATGAAAATGTATGCCATTAAAAATGTAACAGCCGCAAATAACTGAAAAAAACTGCGAGGGCTATTTGAGAAGAATAGGTAAACCAAAGCTACTACTAAAAGATAATGCTTTATATTTCATTGGACAAAAGTGGAAACAATTTCTGTCCTCACAGAGCATAAAAAAATGTGTTAGTAAACTTTTTCCACACAGAAGCAAGCCCAGTGACGAGTCTTTAAAGAATTTAACCGGTTTATTATATCACACACCACTCAAAAACAAGCCCGATAGGCAGAATACGTAACTCCTTTCATGCAAGTTTGTCAATAACCTTCCACATTCTTCAACAGGTTTCACACCTAACGAATTCATATTCCAGACAAAACAAACGAACGAGTGGGAGTCGCCCACACCAAAGTTACCCACTACAGAAATGCCACTACAAGCCAAAGTCAACACGCTATGATTACACTCGAAATCAGGGCCGAGTACAGAAAGAAAATTTATAAACTGAAACATGTTACACAATTTTTTGAAGGGCAATGCGCCCTCTTATGGACGCACACTAAATCGAAAAAAATTGGCAAACCGAATAAGATGTGGCAATTACTCTATTCTGGACCACATACAATTTCTAAAATACCTTACCCTGAAACGTACAGATTAGTCTATGAGAAAACAGGGAGAGACAAGGCTCTCCATCCTCACAAAGATATAAAAACTTATATAGAATAATGAAGCTAGGTAGCATTTTTCTTTCTGTCACAAGATAATTGTACATAATGTACATAACTCTAAGTGAATTTTTTTCTGGATTATATTTTAGAATAAAGTAATGTGTATAGGTATAAGTAATACTTTTAATTTGTACATGTAAGCATAAAATCGACAGGAATGAGAAGTAATACACCACTTCACGAGGAGCGAAAGTATAAACAGAATTAACTTATGGCCCAGCTGTGCGCGTTCAACAATATGCGCTAACATCAGTAGTATGAGAGGAGGCACTGACCAGTGTGCATGTGCGACAGACAGGCAGAAGGCGCAACCAAATAGGAAAGCGATATGTAGAAGTACCTAACTTAAAAATAAAGTAAACAGAAATACTAAGCAATTACACCTACTGTCTAAAAAATAAGGAACCTATTGATATATGTACACAGAGATTTAATTAAATACTAAGCTACATACAACATATTCAGAAGCAAAAGGAAGCACTATGAAAAAATATAGGAGAAGTGTAAGCTAAAGGCCATGGGGGACTAGCCGAGTGGTCTGCAGCGCTGCAGTCATATACTGTGCTGCTGGTCCCGGCGGGGGTTCGAGTCCTCCCTCGGGCATGGGTGTGTGTGTTTGTCCTTAGGATAATTTAGTTTAAGAAGTGTGTAAGCTTAGGGACTGATGACCTTAGCAGTTAAGTCCCATAAGTGTTCACACACATTTGAACATTTTTGTAAGCTAAGGAGAAGTGACAAAATACCTTAGGAAATGTCATATAATTCTACTTACAGGGTAAAAGATCATAAAGGGTAACAGCATAATGACCAAATGTTGCAGTGACCACCAAGCTACGTAATGCAATTAGTTTTAAGTTCTTTTATTGCAGATACCAGTGCATTGTTACGACACAGAAGAAGAGAATTACGTCGAGAGTAGCAAATACCAAATGAAGAAAAGTGCCGCGCCTTGAGTAAACAATTTAGTTATAAAGATATTTATAGGAAGGTCATAAGGCAATGAAAAATGAAAATATGCATCGTTGCCATATAGCTCCATGACATTTACCAGTACCTGTTCGCAGCAAAATACACATAAACATTTAAGCATGTGATTTTACAAAAATCAATTAAGTTTTATCATGTCACAAGTAAGCATAAATAATGACATTTCCATGTATTCGAGAAACGTAAGTCTACAATGGTTGAAACTCCTTCATAACTCGCCTTATTTGTTCATGAGACCCAGAAAATATTAGATACAGGCTCCCAGGTAGATGCTATTTTTCTTGACTTCCGGAAGGCGTTCGATACAGTTCCGCACTGTCGCCTGATAAGCAAAGTAAGAGCCTACGGAATATCAGACCAGCTGTGTGGCTGGATTGAAGAGTTTTTAGCAAACAGAACACAGCGTGTTGTTATCAATGGAGAGACGTCTACAGACGTTAAAGTAACCTCTGGCGTGCCACAGGGGAGTGTTATGGGGCCATTGCTTTTCACAATATATATAAATGACTTAGTAGATAGTGTCGGAAGTTCCATGCGGCTTTTCGCGGATGATGCTGTAGTATACAGAGAAGTTGCAGCATTAGAAAATTGTAGCGAAATGCAGGAAGATCTGCAGCGGATAGGCACTTGGTGCAGGGAGTGGCAACTGACCCTTAACATAGACAAATGTAATGTATTGCGAATACATAGAAAGAAGGATCCTTTATTGTATGATTATATGATAGCGGAACAAACACTGGTAGCAGTTACGTCTGTAAAATATCTGGGAGTATGCGTGCGGAACGATTTGAAGTGGAATGATCATATAAAATTAATTGTTGGTAAGGCGGGTACCAGGTTGAAATTCATTGGGAGAGTGCTTAGAAAATGTAGTCCATCAACAAAGGAGGTGGCTTACAAAACACTCGTTCGACCTATACTTGAGTACTGATCGTCAGTGTGGGATCCGTACCAGGTCGGGTTGACGGAGGAGATAGAGAAGATCCAAAGAAGAGCGGCGCGTTTCGTCACCGTGTTATTTGGTAACCGTGATAGCGTTACGGAGATGTTTAATAAACTCAAGTGGCAGACTCTGCAAGAGAGGCGCTCTGCATCGCAGTGTAGCTTGCTCGCCAGGTTTCGAGAGGGTGCGTTTCTGGATGAGGTATCGAATATATTGCTTCCCCCTACTTATACCTCCCGAGGATATTACGAATGTAAAATTAGAGAGATTAGAGCGCGCACGGAGGCTTTCAGACAGTCGTTCTTCCCGTGAACCATACGCGACTGGAACAGGAAAGGGAGGTAATGACAGTGGCACGTAAAGTGCCCTCCGCCACACACCGTTGGGTGGCTTGCGGAGTATCAATGTAGATGTAGATGTAGATGTAGATAACACTGAACTACATGTGAACTGAAGTAAACAGCAGTATTGCATGAAGAAAACATGATAGTACATGAATGATTAGTCAGTACACATCATTTCTATGAAATAAGAGTTCCTTGGCAACAATACCATGATTGCACGAGTAACATTTCCTCATAAATCCTTGAATCAGTAGATGAATATTTCCTATCTTCTCTCCTAAACAAAGGAGATGGCGCCAAGCGTAGTTGGGCTAGCAATGCATGATGTTTGAATGTTTTTCTCCCTCCTCTCCCTAAGGAACTAGTGAGCTCCCATAAGTGACAAAAGCATGTCTATAAAATGAAGTATAAATATATCGTATGCTTGTATTGTACCTTAGTGATGTGTTATGTAATTAATTTGTATATGTGATGTGAATGAAGATAACTTGAAACTAATAAACAAACTGTAGTAACCGAAACCAGTGAATGAAAAATTTATGACTGAACATTATTGTCAGCATGCTAAATTCAAGTATGCAATGAACTATCATCTTATGTTTATAATCTTTTAATTTCTTGTAGAACTCTAGCATACATAGGATGAGCTGACATATTCACTAAATAAAGAAGAAGCTGACAAATAAAGGGCATCAATCCCTACTGGCAAACGTAAATATGTTATAGACATACAAAAAACACTGTATGTCTCCATACCATGTAAATGTATAGGGTGGGGGCAATTGTGTAGGTACATGGTGAAAGATCCCCAGATATGAAAAAAGTTAAATTTATTAAATATAGTTGAAAATAAATTAATTAATTAAAATTATTAACTAAAAATAACTGGAACATATTGACTAAGGGAGATAACCCCAAAAGAAAATCCTAACCCTACTAGAAGGGGGTTGAGCAGATGGCTGGTAACCAACTCTCAGAAAACACAGACTACTCCCAGTACCCAAACAAGCCTTGGAAACAGGACAGTCTTCAAGGTAAATGAAAAGACTATGAAAAAGGAGAAACAAAAATTGATAAGTGGGTACATCAAAGTGGAATGTGAGAGGAATTTCGCAAAAGGAGTTAGAACTAGTAAATATACTAAGCGATATGAATACTGATGCTGTAGCACTCAAAGAAACTAAAAAGAAATTAAGAAGAAATAAATATGTAGGGGGTCACATTCTGTTCTATAGTGGTGTTGAACAACATAAAAGCCACACAAAGGTGTAGCACTACCCCTGCATTAAAAAAGGGAAAAGAACATTCAAGATTGTACATATGTAAGTGAAAGATTACTTACAGTCAGGCTGAAACTGATGAGGGGTAATGCCACCTACATAAGTGTATTATGTACCTGAAGACCGGGAAAAAAAGATGAGCCTGAAAGCTTCAATGAATAACTACAGAAGATTCTGAGTAAATACAGTGCTACTGATCAGATTACTGTGATGATTGATTTCAATGCCAGAATAGGAAATATCCCAGTAACAAACGTTATAGGTCTGTTGGAGAACCAATATGTAATGAAAATAGAAAATTACTAAGAGATTTTGCCACTTATAACAATTTAAAAAACACAAATTCACTTTTTAAGAAAAAAGCTACACACAAGTATATGTGGGCCAGCAGAGATCTTAGATCAGTAATTGATTACATCTTAGTAAATGATAAGCTAACGGGCCAAGTAAGGGATACAAGAATTTATAGAGGACAAGATATAGGATCAGATCATTTCTTACTAATCTCCAGACTAGATCTTTTTACAAAATGGAAGAAAATAACGAAACAAGTAATAAGCCAACAAGATCAGAGCATTTACAAGGAATACTTGCTAGAAGAGGACAGTATCACACCCCTGTACCAAAGAAGATTAAATGAAGAACTAGCAAACTTACAAGCTAAAGACAATATAGAAAAAGAATGGCAAACTCTGAAGAATACTGTATGCAGAGTGGCAAGGGAAGCTCTTGGTAAAAAGAAAAGAATACAGAAAATAAACGGCCTAAAAATTTGGAATGAGGATATATTGAAAGCTGTCAAAGAAAAAAGGATGCGCATATAAAATACTTAAGCAACTCTATTATTGAGAAGATGCTAAATGAATAGTAAGGAAAGCACATTAGGAAAACTAGAATAGGTTTATGTCTAATATCGAACATGATATCTACAGAAGACAACAAATGACACATAAGGTTTTAAAAACCTTAAACACAACAGAAAGAGAGAAGATACAAATATATAGTATTGAAGAAGAACAGTGGATAAATCATTACAGCGAATTGTTGTACGATCATACAGTACAAGAAACTGAAATTGAACAACTAGACGAGAAACGATCACATGAAATACAGTTTGACAAATTAACATCTGCACTAACATCACTTAAGAACAGAAAAGCAACAGGAAAAGACGGCATTAAGGCTGAATTATTAAAATATGGAGGAATGATGCTACACCAACGACTGCTACATCTGTTCAAAGAATGTTGGAAGCACAAGAGTATTCTCAAAGACTAGAAAACAGCTAGAGTGATATCAGTTTTTAAAACAGGAGATAAAAGCCTCTGTAGTAATTACAGAGGAATAAGTTTACTGGACTCATCATACAAGCTGTATGCTGAGATTTTAAATATAAGACTTAAAAACATAGCAGAAGCAGTACTGCATGAAGAACAAATAGTTTTTAGGAAAGCACACTCCACAATAGATACAGATTTTATTCTACAGCACATAATAGAAAAACAGGGATAGTATAATAATTGGCTTTAAAAAAGCTTTTGACAAAGTCAATAGACAGAAACTTTGGGAAATAATGATGAAACACAAACATTCGAAACATCTAGTAAATGTGATAAAAAGTTCATATCAAGTAGAGATCTCAATGGTAAAAGAACTAATGAGATACCAACTAACAGAGAGGTACAACAAGGCTGTTGCGATCTCTCCAACTTTGTTCAACATGTACATTAATGAAATAATACATATATAGAAATCAGAATTTCAGAAAGGCATCTACCTAGACAGGAATATTCTTTTAAATAATTTACTATATGCTGATGATGCAGTGATCCTAGCAGATAAGGAAGATGACTTTCAGAAAGGAATCTGCTTGCTAAAACAAATAAGTGTAAAATTTAACATGGAAATTTCAAAAGAAAAAAGAAAGACAATGGCTTTCACGGGGAAAGAACCAATCAGGATCAAAATAGTGACAGGTCAGAAGATTTTAGAGAAAGTAGACCATTTCAATTTGCTCAGAAGTGAAATGACATATGGCTACAGCAGAGATATTGAAATTAAGCTTAGTAAATTCAGCCAGGTATGTGGAACAATTAACAGAAATCTAAAAAACAAAACCAGGAAAGAACACTCAAATTAAATTTTACAAAACTGTTGCAGTTCCCACAGTGCTCTATGGAAGTGAGACCTGGGTGATTAGCAAGAAAGCCAGATTCAGGCACAAGAAATGAAATTCCTTAGAGGTGTTAAATGTTGTACAAGAGAAGAAAGGCTAAGAAATCAAGATATTAGGGAATAACTGCAAATCTTTAGCCTCAATGATAAAATTCTAGATTACAGAAGAAAATGGAACGAACATTTACAAATAATGGAGAGTGAGAGAGTTCCCTTCAAGGCAAGAAATTATAAGTGCCATGGGAGAAGAGAAAGACTCCAACAGAGATGGGTACTGTAACACGCAATTCCTGAAGAGAAGATGGGATGAGA
The DNA here is from genome assembly GCF_021461385.2 of Schistocerca piceifrons. Taxonomy (NCBI): domain Eukaryota; kingdom Metazoa; phylum Arthropoda; class Insecta; order Orthoptera; family Acrididae; genus Schistocerca; species Schistocerca piceifrons. The sequence continues at coordinate 617,222,945 of NC_060141.1, forward strand.
TGAGATGAGATGAAATAGTGACAGCGATATGATTGGATACTGGCTATAAGCGTCGGCAAAGGCATTAGTTATGAATGCGCAGTAAAGTGTAGACAAACGACCATAATACATCATTCACTTTTTTGCACAGATTTTGTTTCACTCTCTCACATGTAGAAGTTTATTTAAGCTGTACTGCTTGGAGTATGACTGGCTATGAGTCTTTTGTATCTTATGTGTTTCTGAATAAGAGAAGACTTAATAACAGTATTAAGTATTTTTATTACAGTGAAACAGAACCAAGTTAAGAAGAATTCCTTCGTGTTTTATATCATCTTGAGAGGCACTGGAGTTCCCTGGAGTCAGCTGCCTGCATCGACAATTGAAATGGAGGAAAAGAAGTTCACAGTCATATTTTCGTAACACTAACAGACGGAGAAGCTTTCAGAAGTCGACAATTATAATTAAAATATATTTACTGGTGGACACAGAAAAAGAAATGATGCAAGGTAAAATAGCACAATTTCGTACACGCGGAACATTTCATAATAATGCAATTGTCCTAATTTTCTCCTTTCATTACAAGTGATAGAACAATTACCAATCAAATTTCCGTCATTCTTTCCTTTAATTAATTATTTTTTTATTATAATACAAGAGACATACTGGTGTTTGACATTCTGATTAATGACAAACTAATAACCGTCATGATTAACCACTGGAAAACATCTTGGGTTCACAATGAGAATATCGACAATGGCATCATGAACAGTGATTATGACTGTGAATCAACAACTGATACATAGATGCTAACCTGAATATATCTCATTCTCTCACCATTTGCTTAGACCTCAGCGAGTTCAACCCAGATGACATCACCATCAAGCTTGCCCAAGATGATCTCTGCCTCACAGTTTGCAACTATGACACACTCCTAAGCGACTGTTCATTTGACAGTTGCTGCCATTTGTGTGTGAAGACATACATGCTCATGAAGTTTGAACGTCTACAGAACCAGATAAAATTATTGGTGCCTTATCCTATACATGCACGAGTGGTACTTGGTGTCATTCATGCGACATGACTGAAGATGACGTGACTGGTATGTTGATACTGGTTGCCTAACAAAACAATCAAAATAACAGTGGCTGGTAGCAAATTATTACAGTAATGCAAGAGGTGCGTCCAATGTGGGGGGTGGGGTTGGGCAGCAATGCAGCCTTTGCTATGCTTTGGTGCTTCTTAGGCAGAGCTCATACATCTGCCCACTGGATTGGAGACCTTCACTTAATTTTAGGTCCAGAAAGCGATGCAGTCAATGGTTTCTGCATCTCGGGCGAGCTTGCAGATGATGCTGGTAAAAATTTAGCAGTCGTAGGAAGTAACGTAACTTCCTGATGGTTTCAGGCCGTGAAATCTTCAATGTGGCTTCTATTTTCTCAGGAAGTGGTAGTGATCCCTCTGACGAAATCAGATGGCTCAGACACGTAATATGTGGTTAGCCAAATACACATTAGCCGTATTCAGTACCACACTGTTTTGCTCAAAGCATTTAAAGACTGAAACTTCCTGGCAGATTAAGACTTCTTCTAAGCGTTGCTGGTGCTGTTCTGCAGCGGCCGGAAAGACAAGGACGTCATCTAGGTATGCAAATCAGAATGACAATCCTTGCAGCATGGAGTCAATAAAAGTTTGCTAAGATTGTGCAGTATTCTGTAGACGAAATGTGATGAAGAGACTCTCCAACAAGCCGAATGCCCGTTATAGTTGTGTTTGGGATGTCCTCATCATGCAAATTGGTGCGAAAGCCTTTGTGCAGTCTAGCACACTAAATATGGTCGCACCATACAGAGCATAGTTATAACCTCTTTACAGAGTTCTGGATATCTGTCTGGCATTGTCCTTGCGTTAAGCCCATGATAATCTAAAATGTGGTGATAATCACCACAAAGGCTCCACACATCACGCTTCTTGGTGGCTAGGTGGAGAGTGATTACAGAATGCTAGAAGGGCGAGTAGTACCTTCGCGAATCTCGGTGCAACTAGGTGTTAGCAGTCTGAAGAACTATAATCGCCTGTTCGACATACTCAGCCAGCTGTACAAAACACAAACTCCATTGTTCTAGACACGAATAACATTCATTAACTAATAGACACAGAGCACTACCTTCTTTGAGGATAAAGTGAATTCTGCTTTGCTATAACCAAATGGTTAGGAGCCAATCGCCTTGGTCAGCACAAAGCGGGTGGGCTGTTGGTCGTTTTAAAGTAATGGGCGGTATGGTGGTGCACCTCTCTCAGAACACCTCGAGGTCTACATCTACATCTACATCTATACTCCGCGAGCCACCTTACGGTGTGTGGCGGAGGGTACTTATTGTACCACTATCTGATCCCCCCTTCCCTGTTCCATTCACGAATTGTGCGTGGGAAGAACGACTGCTTGTAAGTCTCCGTATTTGCTCTAATTTCTCGGATCTTTTCGTTGTGATCATTACGCGAGATATATGTGGGCGGTAGTAATATGTTGCCCATCTCTTCCCGGAATGTGCTCTCTCGTAATTTCGATAATAAACCTCTCCGTATTGCGTAACGCCTTTTTTGAAGTGTCCGCCACTGGAGCTTGTTCAGCATCTCCGTAACGCCCTCGCGCTGACTAAATGTCCCCATGACGAATCGCGCTGCTTTTCGCTGGATCATGTCTATCTCTTCTATTAATCCAACCTGGTAAGGGTCCCATACTGATGAGCAATACTCAAGAATCGGACGAACAAGCGTTTTGTAAGCTACTTCTTTCGTCGATGAGTCACATTTTCTTAGAATTCTTCCTATGAATCTCAACCTGGCGCCTGCTTTTCCCACTATCGCGTTATAGGTGGAAACTGTTCAAGTAGCTCGCCCTATTTACAACTTACTATCTGGATCAGCTTCGTGCTGTGTATCACTGTGTATCACTGCACTGCATGGGAATCCGGCAGGTGTATGGCCCCCGATGCTACACACAAATCTTGCATTCACCACATCTGGTAGCAGATGATAATTTGCCAGGAACTCTGCTCCCATTATGGAATCTGTGACGTCAGTGACGGAAAAATCGAATGGAAGGCACAGTGCAGTCCCAAGACCAACTCAGTAAGTTGGGTGCCATAAATCACTGTGCATATATTGTTTGCTGCACAGAGGCAGAATGATTCAGGCACTGGTAACTGTGCAATAAAGTACGTGGATAAATACGCAAGTCTGAACCAGCCTCCACAAGAAATTTATATACCGACTTCCGATCGCCGATAGAACGACACAGAGACTGCGATCGGAAATCGGATGCTCCTATGTTCGACTGGGGTAAGAACAAGATTAGGTACAGTTGTGTGCCTGATCACCAAACTTCGTGTGATACCAGCATACAGAAGGCGGCTGCTCTGCGCTACTCAGGGACAAGGAGTTCATAGAGGAAATACAATGCAATCTCTTGCGATAGCATCCTCTGACATTGTTGCAGTTGCGACAAGATAGCCGTTCACGAATCTGTTTAGTCAGACCGTCGACCTCATCTGCAAGCCAATTGTAACTTGGCATCAGTTACCGCCGATGACAAAACATTGTTGCATGGCGCTGCCACTGTGTCTATTGCAGCTAGCGGCATTATTGCATCTTGTATCCTATCGACTAGATCTGCCATAGAGCGAAATGGCGTTTCCGTCTTAGAAACTAGCATAGCTTTCACCTGGACGGGAAGATGGCAACTCGACAGTACACGTAGAAAAGTACCAGGTACAGTGCATGCGACGACTTTAGTCTGTAAATGCCTGAGATGTTGTGACGGTTTTCGGTCGCCAGTTTCTTCTTGCGTTAGGACTTGTTGCATCTCTTCCTTGCGAAGCAGAAATCCCTCGAATTAATTCAGTTCAAAAAAATGGTTCAAATGGCTCTGAGCACTATGGGACTTAACTTCTGAGGTCATCAGTCCCCTAGAACTTAAAACTACTTAAACCGAACTAACCTAAGGACATGACGCACATCCATGCCCGAGGCAGGATTCGAACCTACGACCGTAGCGGTCGCGCAGTTCAAGACTGTAGCGCCTAGAACCGCTCGGCCACCCAGGCCGGCAGTAATTCAGTCTTGAGTATGTCGTAAGGAATATCGCTCAGGAGGTGCAGCTATACATTTTTGGTTTCAGCCACAAATGACGATCGGTCTAGCTGACCACCATAGTTATTATGGCGTAATGAAAGCTTGCTTATACATACACGAACCATAATGCAGAATGATGACACCAGAATGAAAGTAATCTCACAGCAAGTCGCAATACTGAGGGCACTTCATCGAGCCAGTGTGTCTTGCATTACATGAAAATTCTTTATTCACTCTCAGTTAGTCCCACTTCTCCTGGTTACGTAGACAGAACATACATAGGCTAAGATCAAATCAGCATCACGAATCTTGGTGCAACTAGGTGTTAGCCATCTGAAGAACTATAATCGCACATTCGACATATAGTCAGATGTGCAAAATACGAACACCATTGTACCAGACACGAATAACATTTATTAACTAATAGACACAGAAGAGATACTAGATAATACTTGAAACTAATTAGCACTGGCTAAGAGTTTGAGAAGATTGTCTATAACTGCCAAAAAATCATCGCTCTATGCTACATTCATGGAACGTCGCACTGCACACAGAGAACAAACCAAAACGCAGTGCCTCTGGCTCCTGGAGTGCGAACGTCTCTGGCTTCTGGTGCGCAAACGCTTTGGCAGCTCATGTAAACACAACAGCTGACGGTAGCTGATGACCCTGGTCGCCAAAACCTTAAGGTGCCCGTAAACGATCGAACATTTTGTCAGACTAAACTGTGCTTGCCAAATATTTGACCGTGTACGGTGCAGTTTGTCGTGTTTGCCAAGCGCAGATCGTGTTTGACGTGTTTGAGAGAAATCTTGATTGAAAGAAAGTTTGACAAGATGGCGGTCGTTGTTTGTGTTGACATTTCGCCCCATATGTTAAATGAAAAATTGTTTCATTACGATTAATCTCCCTGGATCGTGTATTTCCACTATTACGAAAACTACGATGAAGTACAGAAACAAAATAGCACTGACAATTACCAGAATGGTAGAGGTATCACATCTTTCCCAGCCTATATTACGCATCAAGAAGTTATGAACAAAATCAATATTTTACGCATACAGTGACATACGAGCGGAGTGGAATGAAATAAAAGAAACAGAAGTTATCCGATCTTCCAAGGGTGATGTGGTCTATGTGTTCCCATGTTACGGTATTTTAATGATCTGTCAGACAACCAATTAGAAGAGAATAAATTTTCTACTTCAAAGTGAGGGTGAAATAATGCTAAGCAAGTTATTAAACGTTTCACTGTCCATCCACAGAAAGTTAATGTAATCATCAGGTTCTGAATGAAACTCCAGTTGCATATTTCTCATTTTAAGCCATTCCCTGTACCAACGTCTTGTTTTCTTCTTCTCTTAACACAATGCCAGAGGCAATGTTAGAAATATTTTCTCTGCATTTGCAGCCATTCCCACTAGCGCCAAAAGACAGCATACACGAAAAGTGTCTGCTTCAAAAGTATGGTTAAATTGACAAGCTTGCCTTGTAAATTTAGGAGCTTGTTTGACACGTCTGTGGCTAGACAACAGCGAACTTGACAGGAAAGTTTGATCTTTTAGGAGGGACTTAATAAGTTGTTAAAAGTTTCATTGCCTATTCGAAGAAAGTCGATGTAATCATCTGGTTGTGACAGTTCGTGTGTAAATCTCTCATTTTAATCCATTCCCTGGACCAGATTCTTCTTTTATTCTTCGTCTTTAAAATAATGCCAAAGTCAATGGCAGGACTGCTTTGAATGCATTTGTGGTCATACACACTACACTCAAAATACACATGAATACGAATAGCATATGCTTCAGAGCCAGGTTAACTGACATTGCTTGAACATGTACAGGCTTGCTTTGCAAATCCCTGGCTAGATAAGAGCGATTTTGTCAAACACGTTTGATCTTTTACGTGAGTCTTTTCAAGGCCCCTGTAAATGACAGCTCATTAAAATACCGCAAAGTGGGAACATATAACCCACATCGACCCTAGAAGAACCGGAAACTTTGATTTCTTTTTATTTCATTCCGCTCCGCTTGTATGTCACTGTGTGTGTAGAATATTGATTTTGTTCATAACTTCTTCATACGTAATATATGGCTGGGAAAGATGTGGTATCTCTACCATTTTGGTAATTGTCAGTGCTAATTTGCTTTTATACTTGATTGTAGTTTACATAGCAGTGGAAACTCATGATACAGTGAGATAAATCGTAATGAAACAATTTTTCATTTAATATATGCGACGAAACGTCAAACAAACAACGTCTGCCATCTTTTCTCACTTTCTGTCAATCAAAATTTCTGACATACACGTCAAACACTAAATATGCTTGACAAACAGGTCTCACAATTCTCAACCAGTGATAGTCCATGTTAGGTTCGTTTGAGTAGGCATGGTTCATAAAAGGAAGGTTGGGCCTGAAGCGAAACGGACTGCGATTTTTTGGGGTAGTGATGTCAATAAAGGAGCAAAGTGAGGCAGTGGATGGTGCTGAACTGACTACAATAAGTTCCAGGAAATTATTTAAAAAAGTTTATTTACCTGTTTAGATGTTTGTAGTGCACAAAGAGTGCCACTGCTAGGATATCTGCTTTTGTGCTTATGTTGCTGCTTTTTGCATTTTCAGTTGCATATTGAGGAACCGTAGACAAATGTAATGTTCTAAAATATAATTTTATAATTTTTTTTAAGAAAAAAGGCGTATTTGGTATAGACAGCAGCTCAGATTGTTTTCTCTATATTTTTTTCCTTCGAAATACTCTCGCAAACTATCAAACTAATTATAAAATAAGTTCAAACTGATATACTTTATGTAGTCAGGGGAACTATAAGCCTACCACAAGTTACGGCTTCAATACAACCAAAATGTTCAAGATCTGTTGGAGGACTTAGATGTCACTAGAAGGTGTTCTCAGTGTGTCGTCACAATCTTTGCACAACAGGCTTTGTAGCCAGCCAGGTAGTGGAATCCTTCTCCAGAGTAGTTATTTAATAAAATATTCCGGTGTGACCCGTGGTCTATGGATGCCGGCATGGTAGCTCAGCGTGTTCGGACAAAGGGTTACGTACCCTCTGTAATAAAAAAACTGAGTTAATCGATCATCAACGAACTTAATCGGATGTCTTACGACGTCCGCCCCGAGTAGATACAACGAACAAACGCGGACAAAATGAGAATTAAAAAAAAAAAGGGGGTAGCCTCTTTGATTCATAATCAAAACGTCTTCGGTCCCGGGTTCGATCCCCGCCACTGCCTAAATATTGATAAATAATCAGCATTGGCGGCCGAAGACTTCCGGCATAAGACGTCAGCCTCATTCTGCCAACGGCCTTGTGAAAGAGGGCGGAGGAGCGGATAGAGGTTCAGGGCAATCTCTTGTCCTAGGGATGGGAAATTACCCCTAAAGGCGGAAGAATCAGCAATGATCAAAGACAGGAGGATGCAGAAGGCAATGGAAACCACTGCATTAAAGACACGTAACGTGTATCCACAGGACATGTGGCCTGCAATTAAAAAAGTGTCATGATGATCTCTCCATTGGCAAAAGATTCCGGAGTAGTCCCCCATTCGGATCTCCGGGAGGGGACTGCCAAGGGGGAGGTTACCATGAGAAAAAGATTGAATAATCAACGAAAGGATAACGTTCTACAAATCGGGGCGTGGAATGTCAGAAGCTTGAACGTGGTAGGGAAACTAGAAAATCTGAAAAGGGAAATGCAAAGGCTCAATCTAGATATAGTAGGGGTCAGTGAAGTGAAGTGGAAGGAAGACAAGGATTTCTGCTCAGATGAGTATCGGGTAATATCAACAGCAGCAGAAAATGGTATAACAGGTGTAGGATTCGTTATGAATAGGAAGGTAGGGCAGAGGGTGTGTTACTGTGAACAGTTCAGTGACCGGGTTGTTCTAATCAGAATCGACAGCAGACCAACACCGACAACGATAGTTCAGGTATACATGCCGACGTCGCAAGCTCAGGATGAACAGATAGAGAAAGTGTATGAGGATATTGAAAGGGTAATGCAGTATGTAAAGGGGGACGAAAATCTAATAGTCATGGGCGACTGGAATGCAGTTGTAGGGGAAGGAGTAGAAGAAAAGGTTACAGGAGAATATGGGCTTGGGACTAGGAATGAAAGAGGAGAAAGACTAATTGAGTTCTGTAACAAGTTTCAGCTAGTAATAGCGAATACCCTGTTCAGGAATCACAAGAGCAGGTATACTTGGAAAGGGCGGGAGATACGGGAAGATTTCAATTAGATTACATCATGGTCAGACAGAGATTCCGAAATCAGATACTGGATTGTAAGGCGTACCCAGGAGCAGATATAGATTCAGATCACAATATAGTAGTGATGAAGAGCAGGCTGAAGTTCAAGACATTAGTCAGGAAGAATCAATACGCAAAGAAGTGGGATACGGAAGTACTAAGGAATGACGAGATACGTTTGAAGTTCTCTAACGCTATAGATACAGCAATAAGGAATAGCGCTGTAGGCAGTACAGTGGAAGAGGAATGGACATCTCTAAAAAGGGCCAGGCCATCACAGAAGTTGGGAAGAAAAACATAGGTACAAAGAAGGTAGCTGCGAAGAAACCATGGGTAACAGAAGAAATACTTCAGTTGATTGACGAAAGGAGGAAGTACAAACATGTTCCGGGAAAATCACGAATACAGAAATACAAGTTGCTGAGGAATGAAATAAATAGGAAGTGCAGGGAAGCTAAGACGAATTGGCGGCAGGAAAAATGTGAAGACATCGAAAAAGATATGATTGTCGGAAGGACAGACTCAGCATACAGGAAAGTCAAAACAACCTTTGGTGACATTAAAAGCAACTGTGGTAACATTAAGAGTGCAACGGGAATTCCACTGTTAAATGCAGAGGAGAGAGCAGATAGGTGGAAAGAATACATTGAAAGCCTCTATAAGGGTGAAGATTTGTCTGATGTGATAGAAGAAGAAACAGGAGTCGATTTAGAAGAGATAGGGGATCCAGTATTAGAATCGGAATTTAAAAGAGCTTTGGAGGACTTCCGGTCAAATAAGGCAGAAGGGATAGATAACATTCCATCAGAATTTCTAAAATCATTGGGGGAAGTGGCAACAAAACGACTATTCACGTTGGTGTGTAGAGTATATGAGTCTGGCGATATACCATCTGACTTCGGAAAAGCATCACCCACACAATTCCGAAGACGGCAAGAGCTGACAAGTGCGAGAATTATCGCACAATCAGCTTAACAGCTCATGCATCGAAGCTGCTTACAAGAATAATATACAGAAGAATGGAAAAGAAAATTGAGAATGCGCTAGGTGACGATCAGTTTGGCTTTAGGAAAAGTAAAGGGACGAGAGAGACAATTCTGACATTACGGCTAATAATGGAAGCAAGGCTAAAGAAAAATCAAGACACTTTCATAGGATTTGTCGACCTGGAAAAAGCGTTCGACAATATAAAATGGTGCAAGCTGTTCGAGATTCTGAAAAAAGTAGGGGTAAGCTATAGGGGGAGACGGGTCATATACAATATGTACAACAACCAAGAGGGAATAATAAGAGTGGACGATCAAGAACAAAGTGCTCGTACTAAGAAGGGTATAAGACAAGGCTGTAGCCTATCGCCCCTACTCTTCAATCTGTACATCGAGGAAGCAATGATGGAAATAAAAGAAAGGTTCAGGAGTGGGATTAAAATACAAGGTGAAAGGATATCAATGATACGATTCACTGATGACATTGCTATCCTGAGTGAAAGTGAAGAAGAATTAAATGATCTGCTGAACGGAATGAACAGTCTAATGAGTACACAGTATGGTTTGAGAGTAAATCGGAGAAAGACGAAGGTAATGAGAAGTAGTAGAAATGAGAACAGCGAGAAACTTAACATCAGGATTGATGGTCACGAAGTCAATGAAGTTAAGAAATTCTGCTACCTAGGCAGTAAAATAACCAATGACGGACGGAGCAAGGAGGACATCAAAAGCAGACTCACTATGGCAAAAAAGGCATTTCTGGCCAAGAGAAGTCTACTAATATCAAATACCGGCCTTAATTTGAGGAAGAAATTTCTGAGGATGTACGTCTGGAGTACAGCATTGTATGGTAGTGAAACATGGACTGTGGGAAAACCGGAACAGAAGAGAATCGAAGCATTTGAGATGTGGTGCTACAGACGAATGTTGAAAATTAGGTGGACTGATAAAGTAAGGAATGAGGAGGTTCTACGCAGAATCGGAGAGGAAAGGAATATGTGGAAAACACTGATAAGAAGAAGGGACAGTATGATAGGACATCTGCTAAGACATGAGGGAATCACTTCCATGGTACTAGAGGGAGCTGTAGAGGGCAAAAACTGTAGAGGAAGACAGAGGTTGGAATACGTCAAGCAAATAATTGAGGACGTAGGTTGCAAGTGCTACTCTGAGATGAAGAGGTTAGCACAGGAAAGGAATTCGTGGCGGGCCGCATCAAGCCAGTCAGTAGACTGATGACCAAAAAAAAAAAAAGTATTCCGGGCTATTACGCCGTGGTCAGAGGGATTTCACTTTGAAACACGACGTTTCGTCCCCATATGCGGAGGACACATTCAAGGGGGATCGCAGCTTTGTCAAATGTACGATTCACACCCTGGCTCTCTACTGTCTACGGGGAATTTCCGCTTCAGCGCAGAGGCGTGATGTCCCATATTTTGAACACACGAGCGCAACTAGCCATTGGCTGCCGTCGTCCGCTGTTACTATCATCCCATGGTGAAAGACTGGTAAGTAGTAGGGAGTTGGGAGTCGCAGGACACTTTTGATATCAAATTGATATGCAAATTAATTAAACTGATCAATTAATCACCCCAATCAATCCAGTGATACTACACGGACAGAGTGAGGATGCAGTGGATGAGAAGATACCAGTTAAGCATTGTGCACCACTGCTCTTCTCTTCCGTGTACAATTTAACCGCTGGTGGTTCGAAACGTTTACATATTGGTATAGAAGCAGCCACAGACAGAGAGTGGCGTATTGTGATAGAGATCGCCAGAATGCAGCTTAAAGTATTAAAGTGCGGTTTACGGAGGTGGAATGGGATGAATTCTGTCGTGCAAAAGCGTATATCATACAGCAGTTGACCGCCGAGTAACACCCGAAACGTCCTCCTCCGGACATTTGCTGTGCTGCTCTAACTCGATCTATTACAGGAGTGTACAATGAAATCAGGTGACACATCTGTTTACCTACAGCACTCCACCTTTAAAAAATTTTCGATCTACAGATGGTGTGTTGGAAAGACTGAACAGATGGCTGCCTTGTGTTAAAGTTATGTATAAACACATTGCAGAGTATCTAAGTATGAACAGCGTGCATGTAGACAACTTCGAAGAGTGGGTCAGTATGATGCCGGTGAAAACTAATGTACAGCCAATAAGTTTGAGAGAAAAACATGCTGAATTCTGTGCTTACAAGAAGGCTATATTTTCTATATTCTGTACTGGCGTTAAGATAAAGAAAGAACCACTTTATGTAGTGCATTCTGTGTATGATTACTGAATTAAAAAATGTATATAACCATGTATGTGTTTTTTATTTCCTGTTTGTTGTTGTTGTGGTCTTCAGTCCTGAGACTGGTTTGATGTAGCTCTCCATGCTACTCTATCCTGTGCAAGCTTCTTTATCTCCCAGTACCTACTGCAGCCTACATCCTTCTGAATCTGCTTAGTGTATTCATCTCTTGGTCTCCCTCTACGATTTTTACCCTCCACGCTGCCCTCCAATACTAAATTGGTGATCCCTCGATGTCTCAGAACATGTCCTACCAACCAGTCCCTTCTTCTAGTCAAGTTGTGCCACAAGCTCCTCTTCTCCCCAATTCTATTAAATACCTCCTCATTAGTTATGTGATCTACCCATCTAGTCTTTAGCATTCTTCTGTAGCACCACATATCGAAAGCTTCTATTCTCTTCTTGTCTAAACTATTTATCGTCCATGTTTCACTTCCATACATGGCTACACTCCATACAAATACTTTCCGAAACGACTTCCTGACATTTAAATCTATAGTCGATGTTAACAAATTTTTCTTCGTCAGAAACACTTTCCTTGCCATTGCCAGTCTACATTTTATATCCTCTCTACTTCGACCGCCATCAGTTATTTTGCTCCCCAAATAGCAAAACTCCTTTACTACTTTAAGTGTCTCATTTCCTAATCTAATTCCCTCATCATCACCCGACTTAATTCGACTACATTCCATTATCCTCGTTTTGCTTTTGTTGACGTTCATCTTATACCCTCCTTTCAAGACACTGTCCATTCCGTTCAACTGCTCTTCCAAGTCCTTTGCTGTCTCTGACAGAATTACAATGTCATCGGCGAACCTCAAAGTTTTTATTTCTTCTCCATGGATTTTAATACCTATTCCTAACTTTTCTTTTGTTTCCTTTATTGCTTGCTCAATATACAGATTGAATAACATCGGGGATAGGCTACAACCCTGTCTCACTTCCTTCCCAACCACTGCTTCCCTTTCATACCCCTCGACTCTTATAACTGCCATCTGGTTTCTGTACAAATTGTAAATAGCCTTTCGCTCCCTGTATTTTACCCCTGCCATGTTCAGAATTTGAAAGAGAGTATTCCAATCAACATTGTCAAAAGCTTTCTCTAAGTCTACAAATGCTAGAAACGTAGGTTTGCCTTTCCTTAATCTTTCTTCTAAGATAAGTCGTAGGGTCAGTATTGCCTCACGTGTTCCAACATTTCTACGAAACCCAAACTGATCTTCCCCGAGGCCGGCTTCTATCAGTTTTTCCATTCGTCTGTAAAGAGTTAGCGTTAGTATTTTGCAGCTGTGACTTATTAAACTGATAGTTCGTTAATTTTCACATCTGTCAACAACTGCTTTCTTTGGGTTTGGAATTATTATATTCTTCTTGAAGTCTGAGGGCATTTCACCTGTCCCATACATCTTGCTCACCAGGTGGTAGAGTTTTGTCAGGACTGGCTCTCCCAAGGCTGTCAGTAGTTCTAATGGAATGTTGTCTACTCCGGGGGCCTTGTTTCGACTCAGGTCTTTCAGTGCTCTGCCAAACTCTTTATGCAGTATCATATCTCCCATTTCATCTTCATCTACATCCTCTTCCATTTCCATAATATTGTCCTCAAGTACATCGCCCTTGTATACACCCTCTATATACTCCTTCCACCTTTCTGCCTTCCCTTTTTTGCTTAGAACTGGGTTTCATCGAAGCTCTTGATATTCATGCAAGTGGTTCTCCTTTCTCCAAAGGTTCTTTAATTTTCCTGTAGGCAGTATCTATCTTACCCCTCGTGAAATAAGCCTCTACACCCTTACATTTGTCCTCTAGCCATGCCTGCTAAGCCATTTTGCACTTCCTGTCGATATCATTTTTGAGACGTTTGTATTCCTTTTTGCCTGCTTCATTTAGCGCATTTTTATATTTTCTCCTTTCATCAATTAAATTCAACATTTCTTCTGTTACCCAAGGGTTTCTACTAGCCCTCGTATTTTTACCTATTTGATCCTCTGCTGTCTTCACTATTTCATCCCTCAAAGCTACCCATTCTTCTTCTACTGTATTTCTTTCCCCAATTCCTGTCAATTGTTCCCCTATGCTCTCCCTGAAACTCTGTACAACCTCTGGTTCTTTCAGTTTATCCAGGTCCCATCTCCTTAAATCCCCACCTTTTTGCAGTTTCTTCAGTTTTAATCTACTTCCTACCACTTATTATATTGCAAGTACTAAAGCTATCGCCCAGCATTTTCACTGCATACATGCAACAGCAGAAAATTATGTCATTTAACTAAATTCTCCGTAAAAGCCCATTGCACGCCGGTACCTGAAATGGTCAGTATCATGGAAAGGGCATAGCGTTTATTATTTTCTATAAAAACCCATTGCACGCCGGTACCTGACATAGTAGGTATCATGGCAGGGTGGGTGAAGCATCAAGACTTTATTGTAAGCGACTGGAGCTGTGACGGTGCGCAATAAGACCTGAAGAAGAAGAATGGCGCACTCCTGCCCGACAACATACGTGCAATAATTGTAGGTCCATCCAACCGCGGCAAGACAAATGTCCTCATTTCGCTGCTAACACATTCGGATTGAGGCAGCTTTATGTATTTGTATTTTCAAAAAACACTGTTTCAACCCAAATACCAACTATTAGAGGAGATTCTGCAGGATGTAGATGGTGTGACATACACGACATTCAGTGAGAGCAGCGATATCCCTCGATCACAAAAAGGAAAGCCAGTTCATGTTTGACGATGACACAGTGTTCATGTTTGACGATGTTGCTGTGTAAAAACAAGATCAAATTATACGATATCTCTGTTTAAAATACATTTACCAGGCTCATGTTGGAACCGACAAGTCGTTCAAGGATTTTATAAAGATACGTGCAGATTGCTGGGATTCCAGCAATATGCACAGTATGGGTTTTTTGTTATTGATAAAGCAAGAAAACTGAGTGATGGCAGGTATAGACGGAACTTCCAGGAGTTCCTATATGTATAGCCATGCAAAGACGTGAGTACGTCAGTATACGCATCACCAAGGATAAATTCGAACGCATGCCAGGAGCTCAATTTGATAGGATGGGTGTACATAGACTAAACATTCGCTTGTACGTGGAAGCGAAAATTCAAACTCTCGAACATAATGTTGGAGGTGTACGCAAGGAACTAGAGACTGAACAACACGCTGAATGATCGGTTAATGCAATCGAGAAGAAAGTAAATGATTTAACTGAAAGGGGGATAGCTTTCTTTGAGAACAGGACATTGTACGAAAGGGTTAACGTAACTGAAAAGAAAATAGGCAACTGAAGGGGAAATAGCTGTTACCGAAAAGGGGAAGCAGCATGAGAAGAAGAGCGGATATATGAAACCTCACGCTGCACTCAAGCCCGATTAGTATACACCGAGATGTCGACTAAGCATAAAGTGATCCAGGCACGGAAGGCCGTTCGTGAGACATATACATCTACGTGATTACTCTGCTATTCACAATTAAGTATCTGGCAGAGGGTTCAATGAACCACCTTCAAGCTGTCTATCAACCATTCCAATCTCGAACGGCGCCCGGGAAAAACGAGCATTTAATTTTTCTGTGTGAGCCCTGATTTCTCTTATTTTATCGTGATGAACATTTCTCCCTATGTAGGAGGGTGCCAACAGAATGTTTTCGCAATCGGAGGAGAAAACTGGTGACTGAAATTTCATGAGAAGATCCCGTCGCAACGAAAATCGCCTTGTTTTAATGATTGCCTCTCCAATTCACATATCATGTCTGTGGCACTATCTCCCCTATTTCACGATAATACAAAACGAGCCGTCCTCTTTTGAACTTTTTCAATATTATCTGTCAGTCCCACCGGATACGGATCCCACGCCGCACAGCAATACTGCAGAATAGGGCGGGCAAGTGTAGTGTAAGCAGTCTCTAGTAGATCTGTTGCACCTCCTAAGTGTTCTGCCAATGATTCGCAGTCTTTGATTTGCTCTGCCCACAACATTATCTATGTGATCGTTCCAATTTAGGTTTTTTGTAATTGTAATCCCAAAGTATTTAGTTGAATTTACAGCCTTCAGATTTGTGTGACTTACCGCGTAATCGAAATTTAGCGGATTTCTTTTGGTACTGAAAGGTGGCTACACTGTACCACTGCGCCAGAGATTGCGCCGAAGAGTACTATTAAGCCGCCTCCACAGTGCTTGTTTAGAGATCGTAGCAGTCAGTGCCTGTTTAGAGTTCGTGGCAGTCAGTGCTTGTTATGAGATTGTAGAGGTCAGTGCTTGTTAAGAGATCGGAGAGGACAGTGCGTGTTAAGAACTCATAGAGACAGTGTGTGCGTGGGCAGAGCTCGGGGTTGTCGTGAAGTTGGAGCGAGATGTTGTAGTAAAGAGCGTTGTTTCATGTCTTATGCAGTTATTTGATGGGAGAGATAGCAGATGATATTGTAATGAGTGCATTCGTCAATATATATGAAGGTAAAATTTACCATGTTCGTTTATTTATTTGTGTATCTGAAATAATGCGTCACTACAGGTTCAGTCAACAAAGCATCTGGCTTGTGTTCTTGTATTAGAGTGAATTCTGGTTTTCTTGCGTAATCATAGTTTTTCTAAATTTCTTTGTCACGTCAGTATAATTGGTATCAAAATTCTTGTCTTGTTGGAAAAGAACCGTGCCAGATGTGGACATTGAGTCACACTCCCACATACAGAACAGCTACACTAGTGCTTATTGGTTTTGTAGATTTTTATAGTTGCTGGGGTCTTAATTAATTAACTGTGTTTACGAAAATTTTCTTACATTGTTTGTTGCAGTCAGATAGCGTAAATATACTAGTCAGGGCCAACCGATTACGAGACTTACGTAATCGGACAGACAGCTACAAAAATCATTTTCAATCATAAATTTAATTAAGCCCCCATGCACGTGGCGACCGCTGCTTCGGATCGTCCCTTGGAATTTTTCTGATTGTGAAAATTGTAGACTGTAGTATTGTTGTAGTAATTTTGAGTTTAGTGATTGTAGTCTGTATTGAGTGTGTAGATTTGGTAATTAGCATTCTTCTAATGGTATTTTTCAAAATTTAATTTTTATTGCCTTGTATACGCGTTTGACAATTTTGTGCAATTATTTCAATTGTTCGATTGATCGTGTTTGAGGGAGACATTGCATGTGAATGGTATTGTTGGAGATTAGGAGGCATTGTGTAATTTTCGTACAGTGACGAATTTTTTTTGTATATTTTGTAAATGATTATGCGATTAATGAAAAAAAAAGCAAAAATGATGAATAGTCAGAATAACGAAATTGTTGACATGGCGAACTCGCCAACAGAGGAAAACAGTGTCATGAGTAATGTAGTGGAAAACAATTTAATAAGCAAGGAAAATAGTCCGGTAACAGTTCAAAATGTTTCTCAATCAGAAAATTCACAGATTACGAGATTAACGACAGAAGAGATAAAGCAGTTGATGGGTGCTATATTAAATTTGGGATCTGAATTAAAAACAGTGGGATCTGAATTAAAAACAGTGGGATCTGAATTAAAAACAGTGGGATCTCAATTAAAGACAATGGGATCACAGTTACGATCTGAATTAAAAACAATGGGATCACAGTTACGATCTGAATTAAAAACAGAGATGGAAGCAATGACAACACGGTTATGCTCACGAATAGGGACATGTTTCAAAAACACGAATGATGAATCAAAGAAAGAAATTAGAGAAGTACAACCGATTCTGAATTCTCACAATAATAGATTAATTGCAGTAGAAATCAGACAAAGGGAACAGGATAGAGAACAGGAAGAAAGAGATCGCGTGATAGTACAGAATTTTTCAGAGTTAAATTTACAACGTGCACAAGACAAGGAAGAAATAATTGAAAGAATCGAGGAATCCGTACCAAATGACAGAATAAATAACTTAACGCAACAGTGTGAACAGTTAACTACTAAATGTGACAACACCGAAACCCGAGTCGCGACATTTACAGAAGACATAAATAGACAGAAAGAACAATTAAGTGACTCATCGGAAAGAGCTGAAGAGATCTCAGATAAATTGACAAGTGTTAGTTTAGCAGAAGGGTATGAAGAAAATAATTTGTTTCATTTACGGGATGCAACAAGAGAGCGCCAGGCGCGTGAATTTAACAATAATCGACATTGGGACTGGGACAGACGCGGTAGGTCTTCGTCGCCACGAGGCGAAAACTTTGACTATAAACGCTTTTTGACTGTCCGGAAATTTAAGATCTTGCGCAATTCTAAGAATGAGATACATCCATGTTCATGGTTAGATCAATTTACGTACGCACTTCCGCCAAAGTTGCCATTAAGTCACAAACTGGAAATTATGTGCAGTTATTAAGGTCCTCAGGGGATTCACTACTCTAAGTGAATATGTGCGGTAGCGAGCATAGGGCCCCGAGCTGTAGTGGTGCTATTTCTCTTTTAGTTTTCTGTACCGCTGCCTACTCTTTTACTATTCTTTGCATCTGTTAAACCAACTCTTCGACTATCAATCTATCTAGTGAGTAAGAACAATAACCGGATATGACTGTTTTACCCAAAAGTGACTTTGGAAATTACCGATTGGACTTACTGTACCTATTGCAGCATTCATTGTAGTTTAAACGAAATGTTACCTGTTTATCTTCGTGACAACATTACTTCGTATGTTGACGACATTCTTATTGCTAAACGTTCTTGGAGTGAGCACAACAAAATTTTGGATTCATTATTACGTATTTTTGCACGAGTTGGCATGACAGTGAGTTTGGAAAAATCTGAATTTGGTCGTTCTCAGATGAAATTTCTCGGTCACATTATTTCTACAGAAGGTATTCTTCCTGATCCAAAAAAAAAAAAAAAAAAATTAGACGCTGTTCGTAATTATGTTGTTCCTACCACAAAACGTGAGGTTCGTAGTTTCTAAAATTTTTGTGGAATGACATACTTCTGAGAAACCAACAGCTAGATGTAAACACGCAGAGAGTACAAGGATACCGCGCTGTGTTTTGGCGGCGGCACATACTCAAAGCAACAGTGAAGTCTGCGCGCCGCACAAGGCAGTCGTTGACCGCGAACAATAGCTTCCTACGTCACGCGCCTACAGCTGATCGACCGCTCAGTGCGAATGCACTGACAGACGTAAACAAATACACAGTCTAATTTCTCCGACTAAATTCTGTATAAAGCTATAAGGACTTGTTGAATTGTGTTATTAACATTCAGTATTTTGCAGGATACGGTTGTATAAAGTATTTAAGACCTTCAGGTAAATTCTGTGCGTGTCCGACGTTAAGACGACCTGCTATCGAGAAATTTTCAGAAAGAATGTAATTTCCAAGAAGAAACTAATAAACTAAAAAGGTAACTATTAATTGAGTTCATTTTTCAGGTAACATATTTCCACTTAGGTACGTACTTTAGACGTAATTTGCTGCTCGCGATTACGTGACTCATACTTTGCGCTAAATTTTATGTTCTATGAATTTACTTGTGAAGCGACGTGCTTGTGTACATTTACTGATTTTGACAATTATTGATTAATGAACTGGGTTGTAACTTGTGTATATTATGCATCGCTTGGCTGCACTGCTTTTTCACTGATGTCATATTTTTTTATTATGTGCCTGCTGTGCTTATTTATTTAAATTATAATTGTAACCTGATTTATTGTGCTGACTGTGATTATGTATGTATGTTATACTTTGTCATTTATCTGCTTGCGCCTCCATGTTTACTTGCTAAGATGACATATGAACATTTATTTGCTTATGCTGATGTGATGCTAATGACCTGTTTATTACGTAAGATATATGTTTGCTGCATTTTGTATGGATTACATATTTACACATTTCTGTTTTGTTGCCATAACTGCTCTTTAATTTAGAATATAGCAATGCTGATATACTGTGTATAAACATAGAGTTTAGGTCACACTATTGGATTAATTATAGATCGTTCGCTTGGCAGAGCCTTGTTGTAGGGATTGTGCTGCATCCACTTGTTGACATTCTGTTCTCCACTGGTATATTTACTCGCTATTGCTTGTTTTGCTTACGCTCAGTGCCTTACATTTTAAGATAAGAAAATGAACTGCTATAATTCGACGAACGACATTAGTACAAGAAAGTCATTGAAGTCACATGAGCTGAGGTTTTATGGAAGCTGTATAAATTTATGCTAATAGGAAGGAAGCTAACGACATGACATACCATTACGAGGTTTAGACCATTAACAATTATTAGACTGCATTTTTCGTAAGCAATTGAAATAGGAAGTGACACTTGACACAAGAAATACTCCACATGTTTGCTTCTGTTTGCCATAATTCTTGAAGTGGTGTACACACTGTGAAATATTATGATCATTCACACTCCGTAATCGTACTTAATTACTGAGAGTTATTCGAACTAAGTCTGTTAGAGGTCATGTATGCATTTCTTTGTTTATAATTTATAATGAGTAAAAAATTTGGGTCAGATGGATTACACAGAGGTTGTGTGTGGACACTGTGTCTTCGGATTGTATGGGATGCTGAATTGAAGTTGCATTAGGATTTTATCTGTACTTGTTCGAGGAGACTGACTAGAGGAAAGAGTTGTGTTGGAAGTGAGATGATATTGGCAATAAGGTTCACATTTATCGACGTATTATTGAGGTATAGAGATTATATGAAGTTGATGAGAGGTAAGGTAAATGATATTGATGATAAGACGTATTGAAGAGGTATTATTGAGGTATTATTGAGATTAAGTTGATGATTATTGGAGTTTTGGTGTATAAGAGGTAAAGTAAGTGAGGAGCATATTTTTTTTTGTTGGTCTTATGGAACAAGGAGGATGAAGATAGCAGACTAGAACACTAAAATAGAAGGAAGATAGTCTATACACACACTTTGTTAAATCACTAAGCAGTATATACTTTTTTTTTGGAGAGAGGAAGTAATTGCATATCTTGGCTCACTGACAGTTGTTCAACAACAGTACATTTTGATCTGGCTTGGCAAACATTGGTCTTGACATGATGACTATGACGTTGACTTAACTATTATTGACTGTTATACATTGCTGCCAGTACTACTTGACACACATGATGAACATCAGATTTAGACAGAATTTCATTTACACAATTAACACTATTCAGTTACACAGTAGTACTTAATGTGGATGAGAGATGAGTGAGTGTGTTCTGTGTGTTTTCCTTTACTAATCCTAACCACCTATCTCCTAAATATTATTTTATTTGTTGGTAGTGGCTTGCACTGACACCCATAAATATTATAGGTTTACTGGTATTTGAGTATTTGTAATAGTTAATAGGACAATTATCTGACATCGTTTGTGTGTTTGTTATGATTTGTATGTTACTGTAAAAGCATTTGTATGTGCATTCAAACTATTGTTCATGCCTGAACTGTCTGATTAGTGAAGATAAATATTCTGAACTGTTACCTGCACTTTTCAACATGATGTGTGACATTTGGTCGTGTTTAATTTCTGCTGATGAACTGTGTGATCAGTGATTGTAAATAAAAAAAAAATTATGGACTGTTACCTGTACCTTTTCTACATGATTGGAGCCACTAGGACATGTTTAATTTCTGCTCATAAACTCTGATAAACAGTGTGATCAGTACTTGTGAGTTTTATGGAACTGCTTCTGCTGAGAGATGAGACTTGTTGGTGTCTGCACCTACTCAATATTGCTGGGTGCCACTGATGGACTGCTTCTACTGAAAAGGTGTCCCCTGTTGCTGTGTGCACCTGATCAACATTGCTGATGCCACTAATGTACTGCTTTTACTGAAAAGATGTCCCCTGTTGCTGTGTGCACCTGATCAACATTGCTGATGCCACTAATGGACTGCTTCTACTGAAAGGGTGTCACTTGTTGGTGTCTGCACCTGCTCTCAACATTGCTGGGTGCAACTAATGGACTGCTTCTACTGAAATGATATCACTTGTCGGTGTCTGCACCTGCTCTCAACATTGCTGGGTGCAACTGATGGACTGCTTCTGCTGAAATGATGTCACTTGTTGGTGTCTGCACCTGCTCAACATTGCAGGGTGCAACTGATGGACTGCTTCTACTGAACTAATGTGACTTGTTGCTGTGTGTACCTCTTGAACTTTACTGGTGCCACAGATGGGACTGCTTCTACTGAAATGGTGTCACTTCTTGCTGTCTGCACCGGCTCAACATTGCTGGGTACAACTGATGGACTGTTTCTACTGAAATGATGTCACTTGTTGGTGTCTGCACCTGCTCTCAACATTGCTGGGTGCAACTGATGGATTGCTTCTACTGAAATGGTGTCACTTGTTGGTGTCTGCACCTGCTCAACATTGCGGGGTGCAACTAATGAACTGTTTTTACTGAAATGAAGTCACTTGTTGCTGTCTGCACCTACTCAACATTGCTGGGTGCCACTGTTAGAACTGTTTCTACTGAAATGATGTCACTTGTTGGTGTCTGCACCTGCTTAACATTGCTGGGTACCTCTGATGGATTGCTTCTACTGAATTAATGTGACTTGTTGCTGGGTGTACCTGCTAAACTTTACTGGGTGCAACTGATGGACTGCTTCTACTGAAAAGATGTCACCTGTTAGTATATTTTTTTTGTATAAACTAATCATTGAAAGCATTTTATGTGAACATTTGTATGAACTGATTTTTTGTATATTGTATAAACTATTATGTAAGGTCACATGTATGAAAAGAAGTTGTATTGCTTACTGTATTTTATATATTAGGTTAGTAAAAGGTCAGTGCAAAGCCAAAATTTTAACTAATTATGTGATGTTTAGGTATTAATATTATCTTTTGTTTTTGTCTGTATTTTTGTGGACGAATTTGGTGGTATTTTCACCACCAATGCTGGCAAAAATACCATCAAATTCTGGCCTGTGGAGGAGGGGCATATGAAAGGTGGCTACACTGTACCACTGCGCCAGAGATTGCGCCGAAGAGTACTATTAAGCCGCCTCCACAGTGCTTGTTTAGAGATCGTAGCAGTCAGTGCCTGTTTAGAGTTCGTGGCAGTCAGTGCTTGTTATGAGATTGTAGAGGTCAGTGCTTGTTATGAGATTGTAGAAGTCAGTGGTTGTTAAGAGATCGGAGAGGACAGTGCGTGTTAAGAACTCATAGAGACAGTGTGTGCGTGGGCAGAGCTCGGGGTTGTCGTGAAGTTGGAGCGAGATGTTGTAGTAAAGAGCGTTGTTTCATGTCTTATGCAGTTATTTGATGGGAGAGATAGCAGATGATATTGTAATGAGTGCATTCGTCAATATATATGAAGGTAAAATTTACCATGTTCGTTTATTTATTTGTGTATCTGAAATAATGCGTCACTACAGGTTCAGTCAACAAAGCATCTGGCTTGTGTTCTTGTATTAGAGTGAATTCTGGTTTTCTTGCGTAATCATAGTTTCTCTAAATTTCTTTGTCACGTCAGTATAATTGGTATCAAAATTCTTGTCTTGTTGGAAAAGAACCGTGCCAGATGTGGACGTTGAGTCACACTCCCACATACAGAACAGCTACACTAGTGCTTATTGGTTTTGTAGATTTTTATAGTTGCTGGGGTCTTAATTAATTAACTGTGTTTACGAAAATTTTCTTACATTGTTTGTTGCAGTCAGATAGCGTAAATATACTAGTCAGGGCCAACCGATTACGAGACTTACGTAATCGGACAGACAGCTACAAAAATCATTTTCAATCATAAATTTAATTAAGCCCCCATGCAGTACTCATGAGAATAACTTCACACTTTTCTTTATTCAGGGTCGATTGCCACTTTTCGCACCACACAGATGTCTTATCTAAATGTTGCAATTCGTTTTGGTCATCTGATGACTTTTCAAGACGGCAAATCACAGCATCATCTGCAAATAATCTAAGAGGGCTACTCAGATTTTCTCCTATGTAGTTAATATAGATCACGAACAATAGAGGGTCTATAACACTTCCTTGGCGGAAACCGGATACTAATTCTGTTTTACTCGGTGACTTTCCGTCTATTACTACGAACTGTGACCTTTAAGTCGCACAACTGAGGAGATATTCCATAGGCACACAGTTTGGTTAGCAGGCGCTTGTGAGGAACGCTGTCGAAAGCCTTCTGAAAATCTAAAAATATGGAGTCAATTTGACATACCCTATCGATAGCACTCGTTACTTCATGAGTATAAAGAGCTAGTTCCGTTCCGAAAGAACGATATCTTCTGAATCCGTGCTGACTATGTGTCAGTAAATCGCTTTCTTCGAGGTACTTCATAAAGTTGGAATAAAGTATATGTTCCAAAACCCTATTGCAAATAGACGTTAGTGAGATGGGCCTGTAATTTAGAGGATTACTCCTATTTCTCTTTTTGGGTATTGATGTGACGAGAAACTTTCCAGTCTTTAGGTACGGAACTTCCTGTGAGCGAGCCGTTGTATATAATTGCTAAATAAGGAGCTATTGTATCTGCATAATCTGAAAAGAACCTGACCGGAAGCCTTGCCTTTATTGACTGATTTAAGCTGCATTGCGACACCGAGGATATCTACTCGTATGTTTCTCATCTTCGCAGTTGTTCTTGATTGGAATTCGCGAATATTTATTTCGTCTTCTTTGATGAAAGGGTTTCGGAAAACCGTGTTTAATAACTATGTTTTGGAAAAACTGTCATCAGTGACTTCACCGGTGTTATCGCGAAGTGAAGGTATTGATTGCGCCTTCAAATGGTTCAAATGGCTCTGAGCACCATGGGACTTAACATCTGAGGTCATCAGTCCCCTAGAATTTAGAACTACTTAAACCTAACTAACCTAAGGACAGCACACAACACCTACTCATCACGAGGCAGAGAAAATTCCTGACCCCGCCGGGAATCGAACCCGGGAACCCGGGCGTGGGAAGCGAGAACGAATTGCGCCTTACCCACTGGTGTGCTTTATATATTATGACCACAATCTCTTTGGGTTTTCTGCCAGATTCCGAGACAGAGTTTCGTTGTGGAAATTATTAAAAGCAGTACCCATTGAAGCACGCGCTATATTTCGAACTTCTGCATAACTTTGCCAATCTTCGGGATTTTGCGTTCTTTTGAATTTGGCATGCTTTTTTCGTTGCTACTGCATCAACGATCTGACCCGTTTTGTGTACCATGGGGTATCAGTACCATCACTTATTAATTTATGTGTTATATATCTCTCCATTGCTGTTGATACTATCTCTCTGAAAACATTGCACAACTTTTCTACACTTACATGATCAGATCGGAAGGAGTGAAGACTGTCTCTTAAAAAGGCGTTAAGAGCATTTTTATCAGCTTTTTTAAATAGATGTACTTTGCGTTTCTTTTTGATGGCTGTGGGTGTTACGGTATTCAGCCTAGCAGCAACTACCTTGTGATCGCTAATCCCTGTATTCGTTATGACATTCCCTATTAGTCCAGGATTATTTGATGCTAAGAGGCCAAGTATGCTTTCGCAACCATTTACGTTTCGAGTAGGCTCATGAACTAATTGTTCAAAATAATTTTCTGAGAAAGCATTCAGTACAATTTCGGATGACGTTTTATGCCTGCCGCGGGCTTTAAACTTACAATTTTTCCAGCATATCGAGGGTAGATTGAAGTCGCCACTGACTATAATTGTATGAGTGGGGTACCTATTTGAAATGAGACTCAAGTTTTCTTTGAACTATTCAGCAACTATATCTTCCGAGTCGGGTGTCGGTAAAACGATCCAATTAATAGTTTAGTCCATTTGTCAAGTATAACGTCCACCAATACTATTTCGTAGGAACTATCTACTTCAATTTCAGTACAAGGCAAACTTCTTCTGCCAGCAATAAATACTCCACCACCAACTGTATTTAATCTATCCTTTCTTAACACTGTTAGATCGTTTGAAAAAATTACGGCTGAACGTATTTCCGGCTTTATCCAGCTTTCTGTACCTATAACTATTAGAGCTTCAGTGCTTTCTATTAGGGCTTGGAGCTCTGGTTCTTTCCCAACACACCTATGACAACTACAATACCGATCATTTCTACAACTACCTTACTGTGTTTTACCTATCTCCTTTCAGATGGACGCCCTTTCTGTGGGTCTCTGAGATCCTCTAACCTAATAAACCGCCCAGTCCCTTCCACACAGACCCTGCTATCCATGTAGCCGCTTCCTATGTGTAGTGGACTCCTGACCTATTAAGCAGAACCCGGAAACCCACCACCCGATGGCGTAAGTCAAGGAACCTGCAGCCTACACGGTCACAGAACCGCCTGAGCCTCTGATTCAGACCCTCCATTCGGCTCTGCACCAAAGGACCACAGTCGGTTCTGCCGACGATGCTGCTGATGGTGAGCTCCGCCTTAATCTCAGCAGTCTGGCAGTATTTACCATTTCCGCTAGCCACCCAAAACCAGAGAGAATCTCCTCCAATACAAAGCGACACACGTCATTGGTACCGACATGGACCACCACCTGCAGTTGGCTGCACCCTGTACTCTTCATGGCATCCGGAAGCACCCTTTCCACATCCGGAATGACTCCCCTGGCATGCACACGGAGTGCACACTGGCTTCCTTCCCCTCCTTGGCAGCCATTTTCCTAAGGGGACCCATTACGCGCCTAACGTTGGAGCTCCCAACTACCAGCAGACCCACTCTCTGTGAATGCCCAGACCTTGCGGGCCGAGAAACTTCCTCTGGAACAGGGTGGACGACTGCATCCGGCTCTGAGATTGCGTCAGCCACAGATAACGCTCGAAATTTGCTCGTGAAACGAACAGGGGAGGCCCTACAACGAGCCCCACGGAAAGTCTTTCGCTGCCTGCCAGACTCTGGAATGATTCCCACTCTACCACGGGTGAGGGGTCAACCTCAGTGCAGGCAGCACCCGGGGCGGCCACAGCAGTGGATCGATGGGGGGACACGTGGGGCGTGCTCGACGTCCCCGACGTCCCTCGCATCCTCACGACCGACCCCCCCCCCCCCCTCCCCCCACCCACAGTGATGCCCATTGGCAGCGGCGTCAAGCTCTGTGACGGAAGCCAACACTGTCTAGAGCTGTGAGTGAAGGGTCGACAACTCAGTTCGCATCTGTACACAGCAATCAGAGTGCCTATCCATTTCTGAAATCGCTCCTCTTTGAAACTCATAAAGATATGTAATAAACAAACGGTATACTCGCTTTATTACCAGCAGGAACTCGCGGTATTCTTTGAAGATCTAACCGACTCTAAAGCTGCTCTAACGAAACAAACGAAAGCCTGTACGATACGAGGGTCGATACAACGGTCGATAGCAACGGCGGTACTGTACACTACACTGTTTTTAAAATGAAATGAAAGGTTATTTCTAGTAAGCATTCAAACACGCAAGAAATTACAAAAATATACTAGTAACTACCAAGGTAACTGAAAAGAAGTGGCTCCTGTTTGAAGCTCGTGAAAATATGTAATAAACAAACGTTGTACTCGCCTTCTTAGCAGCAGGAGCTCGCGGTGCTCTCTCACTGACGGTCTAACTGGTTACAGTTAGGGTATTTGAAGCGGGAACAGACACTGCGAGAAACATTTAAACCAGTTACTGAATCTCTCGATGAACTCTCAGCGAAATTCCTCAACGACGACGATGACGCTATTGCCGATTTCATTAATCGTCACAGCGACGCTAGGTTAGACGAAACATTCGGTGTTAGTGGTGAGAAACCATACATGTTGGGCACACAGCCTATAACTTTAAATGAACAAACGATACAGATCGGCAAGAAACAATTTCAAAGAAGGTCCGGTCTATTGAACCTTATTCCTAAGACCCACAAAAACTGTAAATTATTCGCTTAAAAATCTGGAAATGTATTGTGAAATATTGCTGTTAACTGATCTGCAAAAGAATGCAAAAGGTCGAAGCCATATGAAATAATATTCCATTATAAGACCTGTTTTGCATGGTGAAAAAAAAGTCAGTGGTTATGGTATTGACATTCAGCTTCAAAGAGTGAACAATCGACTCCCGCAGTATATACGAGATTACGACGACCCCAATGAGCTAATAGACCGGCTACTACTGCTCATGGAATCAGCTGCCGCTGGTAATACAGCTCATTCGAATGAACTTGTTTCAATAATTTCTGAGCTTAGAGAGAGAGGCATCATCGAATAAGTATGGAGACTGTAATTCCAGAACTGCACGAACCAGCACCAAAACATACCCTCGAAGTCATGTTATGATTAAAGGTTTGGACGACCTGTAGCAGGCGGATCTTGTCGACATGAGGGAATATTCAAGAGTGAATAACGGTCTCAAATATACGAGGGTCACTCCAAAAGAAATGCACACTATTTTTGTAAAAATACAGATTCCATTCTGCATGTGTGAAAGTTTTACAGTGTGTAGATACATCATTCACGCTTGTTTCCAAACTTAGTTCAACCTGTTCCCGTGAGTGGCGACGTTACAGCATGTCTTCAAGATGGCTGCTAAATTTGACGTTCGTCAGAAGCAACGTGCTGTCATAAAATTCCTGTGCTGCGAAAACGAGACAGTGGGAAACATCCACAAGAGGTTGAAAAAGTTGTTTGGAGATCCTGCTGTCGATCGCAGTACAGTTAGTCGGCGGGCAAGCAGGTTACGTGATGAAAGCGGGCGTGGCAATCTTGAGGATTGTCCTCGCAGTGGCAGGCCTCGTACTGCACACACTCCAGACAATGTGCAAAGAGTTAACGAATTGGTGACTGCTGACAGACGCATTACAGTGAACGAATTGTCACGCTACGTTGGGATAGGGGAAGGAAGTGTTTGCAGAATACTGAAAGTGTTGGCGTTAAAAAAGGTTTGTGCCAGGTGGGTTCCCAGGATGTTGACAGTGGCTCACAAAGAAACAAGAAAAACGGTATGCAGCGAACTTTTGGAGCAGTACAAGAATGGTGGAGATTTATTTCTTGGAAGAATTGTGACAGGTGATGAAACATGGCTCCATCATTTTTCACCAGAGACGAAGAGGCGATCATTGGGGCGACATCATGCAAATTCACCCAAGAAAAAAAAAATTCAAAACCACACCTTCCGCTGGAAAAGTTATGGCTACGGTGTTTTTCGATTCGGAAGGACTCTTTGTTGTGGACATCATGCCAAGTGGAACCACCATAAATTCTGATGCATATGTGACGACACTGAAGAAACTTTAAGCTCGACTGAGTCGTGTCCGACCTCATCGGCAAAAGCAGGATGTTTTGCTGTTGCACGACAATGCACAACCACATGCCAGTCAATAAACCATGGAAGCGATCACAAAACTCGGATGGACAACACTGAAACACCCGCCTTACAGTTCTGACCTGGCTCCATGTGACTATCATCTCTTTGGGAAACTGAAAGACTCCCTTCGTGGAACAAGGTTTGAAGATGATGACTCCCTTGTGCACGCTGCCAAACAGTGGCTCCAAAAGGTTGGTCCAGAATTTTACCGTGCGGGTATACAGGCTCTGGTTCCAAGATGGCGTAAGGCAGTTGAGAGGGATGGAAATTATGTGGAGAAATGAAAATATTGTTCCTAAAGGATGTATCTACACACTGTAAAACTTTCAAACATGAAGAATAAAAGATGGATTTAAAAAAAAATAGTGTGCATTTCTTTTGGAGTGACCCTCGTATTTTAATGGTCATTGATACTTATTCTAAATATGCCTGGGAATTACCTGTGAAAGCGAGAACAGGGAAGGAAGCTGCGCATGTGTTTGAGGAAATGCTGTAGACGGGGACGAATCGAAGCCCAGACAACCTTCAAACAGATCACAGCGGTGAGTTTTACAATAAATATTTCAAGGCTGTGATGGAGCGGTATGGAATACATCACTACTCGACGTTCACCCATATGAAGGCGAGTATCGTAGACGTTTGAACAGAACAGTTAAAACGTCTTCGCAGCTCACACAGATAGATCGATATCCTCCCGCAAATAATTGCACAGTGTAATCGACCCAAACATCGCATAATAAAAATGAGACCAATCTATGTTCGTGATAATAGACTTCTAGATACAATATACAAACGTATTAAAATGGTAGATCCGAGCAAACAGCAATTTAACGTAAGGGATTTAGTACGTATGTTAAAACACAAGACAACATTTTAGAAGTTATACATGCCAAAGTGGTCAACCGAGATATTCACAGTTTCCAAAGTGCAGAGAACCAATCCTAGAACCTACCTCTTAAAGGACAGTAGTGGTACTGAAATTGCAGGATGCTTTTACACGCAAGAGCTACAGATGAGCTCGGAACCAGATGTGTATCCCGTAGAGAGGGTCATACGGCGTCGAGGGGATAGGGAGTTTGTTAAATGGCTTGGTTTTCCCGCATCACGAAACACCTGGACTGACACTGACGATTTGTTACATAACAGGGAGCGCAGACCACGAGCACCTCAGCAGCATAACATGCGTGATAGGAGACGCATTAGAGGAAGACGCGGAATTTTCGACGAACTACCAGTCGAATAACACCAGTCGAATAACACATTCCTGGATATAACTACTGGGCACCTGAAACCAAAAACGATTGGTACACGGTGATAAGGGAATAAATCTACTCGACGAAGCGTGTGTGGAACTCGACATTGCTTACGCAGCAAATAAAGATGGTCACACCGCCGATCGAAGTTTAGCTGATAAAGCAAAGGCAATAAGTGTGCGAAAGGATATTGGTATAGGTCAATGCATTACAGCATTTGCAGTTGAAAAAACTATGCGTGGTAAAGTTAAGTTGGGTTTGGGTATGAAGAAGTTCAGGCAAGTTATGAGCGCTGCACGTAGGGCGCTAAAGAAGAAGATGAAAACCAGAGTGCATAAAAACTGTATCCTGACAGCGCTGTATGCAGCTAAAAGCACCCTGAAGCAGAGAGGAGTGAGAAAAAAGGTCGATTAAACTACCCAGGGTTCTACCAATACCCAAGACATCGGGTAGAATTATTCCATTCCTCATTCCTGCCTTAGCCGGTCTCTCAGCGATGGGTTCACTGGCTGATGGTGCTGCGGCAATTGCCAGGACAGTCAACAATGCACAAAGCTCTCAGGAGCAACTGTAGGAGGCACAAAGATATAACCGCATGATGGAGGCAGCAGCCATCGGAAAAGGGCTATACTTGAAACCATACAAGAAACGACTAGGTCTCTTCAGAAACAAAGAAAAGCCCCTTGTAGTCCTACTAGTCAGGGAGCTTACAAATACAGATCTGCTTAAGTTTGTTACGGAGAAATTCAACATTCCGAGATTCCGAAGTGTGTTTATGCGGAATACATTATCAAAAACTATGTGGAAATCGGGAGAATGTGGAATTGTGAATCTGGATGCAGCAGGAGGACCTGGTACTCACTGCGTAGCATATGTCAAAAAAAGAAATACAAATAATGTCTACTATTTCGACTCATTCGGCGACTTGCAACCCCCAGAAGAATTACAACGATACTTCAAAGGCAGAAGACATATGTTCTACGATTTTCGACGCTACCAAGACTTTAATACATTCCTGTGTGGTCATCTATGCATTATTTTCCTTCTGACTTTTACGAATGATATATAAGGCAGGGTATTAAGACCCATTTACCAGTCGATGTTTACATGCAAAGTCGTACACTCTGACTTTAAAAGAACGATCGTCTGTACTACTGCGAATTGTTTCCCACCAGTTGATTTAAGGGTTGGAGATTGGAATATCGCGCTGATTGGACTGGAGACATACAACACAATCCCAAATGTCACAGAGGCTAACAATAAACTGCTTCTGGAAATTAATGGTAAAGAAGAATTTGTAGAAATTGATCCTGGTGCATACGACACTGACGATTTAAACGAAGTTTTAAAACAGTCTGGAAAAGGGATTGAGCTCCGTGCGAACGTCAGTACACTTAAATCTGAAATAAGGACGGCAAATACTTCGATTGGGTTTAAGCAGAAAGGTTCAATAGGCCCACCACTGGGTTTCACAAAGGGACAGGTTTTGAAGACGGGTCCCAATAAATTTTACAAATCTGATCAGAAAGTGGATATTCTCCCTGTCAGTACAATCCGTGTTGAATGCAACATTGCGACGAACTCATATCTCAACCATAGATTGCTTCATTCAATTTGTGGATTATTCCCAATAGTTGGAACAGGGTATAAGATTTTTGAGACTCCTACCACCGCTATACACCTTCCAGTGACAGTTCAGACATTGAACTATCTGGAGCTGCGTGTTGTGGATCGGAATAACCAACTTGTTGACTTTCGTGATGAGGAAATCATTGTACGACTACATCTACGACAAGATGGTCGTAACCAACGCACACAGCGCACAGCATAGCACTTCGCAGCAGAAACGCAAGGTGATAACACGTGCGAACTACAAGTTTCTTAAATCAGTAGGCTTGAAACCTCGCAATGACGTCGTCGCTCAATATATCTCACCCACTGAATATGATTAGTGAATCATATGCCAGGAATACTTCTCGCGTAAACCTCATGCTTCAACGACATTTAACAAGAACGATGAAATTAGAATGGTCATCCAGTGTCAGGACGCTTTAACTCTTCCATGCAAGAGTTTCATATACTTGGATGGATATTTTAAGAAAAAGGATGGTAGTCATACAGTGGAATCAAGGCTTACACGTAATGATTTGGCAATCCTGTTCCAGGAAATACGTTATGAACTTAATGGGGTAGAGACTGATCGTACACGTAATGTTGGCATAACATCAACCCTTAAAACATATGTCTCATCGTCACCCTCGGATCTGAATGGCTTAGAAAATGCAGGATGGTTCATAGACGAGCCTGTGGGAAGAACGGCAGAAGAGTACCGCCGATTTACTGCATACATACCTCTAAAAATGCTTATGTGGCACTTTGAGGACATGCAGCGAATTATTATGAATCGAAACAGGGACTTATTCTGGTACGGAGCGCAATAGATAGCAATTCCATACTTTCAAGGAGCTCAAGAGGAGAATCAGATCATTATCAATAAAATTATATGGAAAATGCCGCACATCACTTTGGCATACGAGGAGCGTTTGAAGCTTTTAAAAGTTCTGAATACCGGTACATATCTGCCATTAACTGTCTGCTCATGGGAGGTTTTTGAGTACCTGGTGCTACTGACAGCGAGCAGACAAACATGGTCTACTAAAACCTCAGTGCAGCTGGAAACATCAAGATTCATCATACTTGCACTCCAGACCAACAGAAGGGGGAACTTATCAAATGATACCACTGTATTTGACAACTGTAATTTAACTAATGCCAGAGTCTACTTGAATTCCTATTCTATCCGTGTGACAATTTACTGCTACAGTGGGATCGGAATGTATACAGTCTAGCATTTGACATGTATGCAAGGTTCCGTGCTTCTTACTATGAAGGTGTTGAAGCGGAAGGATGCCTACTCAGTCCACGGAAATTCAAGGAGCTGGCACCAATCATCGTGATAGACTGTTCTAAGCAGAATGAGATAATTAAATCAGCACCAATAGATGTACGAATCGAATTTGAATCTTCATCAAATTTCCCAGAACATACTGCAGTGTATGCCTTAGTTCTACATAAGCGTGTGATTAACTATTGCCCACTTACTGGTGTTGTGCAGCGTGCTGTATAAATGGCCAAGTGCTGTGGCATGCCCAGAGCATTTCACAATCATGATGATGATTGTAGACAATTCGTACTTAAAGATGTTGCACTCATAGCATACACAGAAGATGCTGGTATAATAGAGACATTCTCAGCAAGAATTGCATCACCGAGGCCCTTCAAGCATGTGAACTGTGCTTAAGCATGGAGGAGTGCAGGGTGGCTAACACGTTTCTTTTATGGACTCCACTGAGACGACCCTGGTATACCTTATAAAGAAAGGATGACGTCATTTCAAATATTCGATCATCCTGAGACCATCATCTACGTCAAAGGAGAGGAGAAGATCGCATGGATGCAGCGAATATTCAAATTTGCACCGATTTAAGACCTAGAATTCTGTGTGTGCCGTGCTATCCATTAGCTTAAGAAGATGAAGATGTGTGAAACTAGCGTTGTGTCTGCTTATGAAAATATAAAATTACTTTTAAGTTGGATTAATGAAAATAAATGAATTTTTTTAGTTCACATTCTGTGTTTTTCTTTCTTTCTACCTAGCTCCTACTTAGATAGCACGTAGCTTTGCCCAGATCCTATGTCTGAGGCTTTGTTCAAGCACAGGAGACATAATTTCAGCCATGTTTGCTATATGTCTTCGGAAGTGGACATGATCACGAACCATCTGTCCCCAAAAACCTATATGTGCAGCACAATAGGCGAAATCCCATACAATCATTACATATATTCTGTTTCCTTCCATCTTAAACGTCACCTCCCTCATGCTGTAAACTAATATCTTGTGCATCCTGCACAGCCTTTATATTCATTTGTAAGGGTAGGTATTTGTGAAAAAATAACAAAGACGTACTGTAACGAATAACAATTTTTTATCCAGACATAAATATTCACAGTAGTAATACAGCTTTACATCCACAAATCTAAATGTTTTTACAATACACGAAGTAATACTGCTGTTAAATTCACACTTCTTGTAACTGTTTGAATTTTTTTATTACAGTTCATAGTTTTTAAAAACAATAGTACAGATATAATGTTTTGTACTTTACATTGCAGTACTATTTACAGCTATTGCAGAGGGATAGCTTCTCTTTCACAAATACTATTACTAGTGAAATTCCACCCAAACAGAAACTTAATTTATACTTGGAACTGGGTGGCTCTAAACATTTTCCACCTCAAGCAGCTGAAATAATTTAATACAATGAAGCGGGTGGTCACTAAAATGTTCATCTCAAACAGGTGCACTAAAATGAACTGGGTAGAACTCACACTTAAAACTAGTATGACTTGGATAGCTAGAAGTAGGTGAAACTTAAAAACTAGTCTATTTACACATGCGCTCATCCACTCACATATGCACATGAAGTTCAAAGCGAGAAATAAAATGCTAAACAATTTTTTCCTTCATTTACATTGCACATTCTTAATTTTTTAAAATAATTTTTTTTATAATTCTTTCCCAGCACATACTGCTTATATAGTCGTGCCTAGATATTATGGTATTTACACAGAGGCATACATATTTACATAGACATCCCCACTCAAGTGCACTAAGAAGCATACGCACAGACACACATAAGCACTCACACATTCAGGCACACCATACATCACACATGCAATATTTAAGGTATGATAAAAGAGCCATACTATTAGGTACAAGTTCTCACTCAGCCAGTCACTCACCCACTCACTCACTCTCTCTCATTCACACAGTTGGAGTCCCCCACCCCCTCTCGCACTTCAAGTAAATAGTGTGAGTACGGGAGGGTTTCGATCCCATCATCACACATGGCTCTTTTATCGTCATGAGGTGACAATCCGACTTAAGATTGAAGCACAGTGTACACCTCGTGGCCTTGCGATCGAATACTAGTTTGCTGTACCAAATGCAGAGGTTATAGCAGAGCACTGCGAACTCCACCGCACAGGCACTATAATTAGTCTTAGATCGTGAGGACACATGATGCCACACGTCGCACACCCTTAGCCCGTCTCTGGGTGGTTCCATCTATTGTACGATACGCATACATTTTGGATCTTAGACCCACAAACTCCACAATCGGCAATCAACCCACCTCATCTTTCATTAAGCCAATACCCTTCTTGTTCTGAGGAACAGTACCATAAGGATTATCGGCTGCATATCCTGATGTGTCGAATTCATTACCGTGACACTTAATTACTTCATATGGATCGCAGTTCTTCACCCAATAGATGAAGCTATCTCTATCCATATAAAGTAACTTTGGCTCCACGAAATG
This sequence comes from Schistocerca piceifrons, assembly GCF_021461385.2. NCBI lineage: Eukaryota > Metazoa > Arthropoda > Insecta > Orthoptera > Acrididae > Schistocerca > Schistocerca piceifrons. The sequence continues at coordinate 617,258,492 of NC_060141.1, forward strand.
AGTTTTAGCAAACTCATACTGGAAGCAGTACACGTGGAGTTTGGACACGTCCAGTATACACATACACAAATAGATTGGTTTCGTTAACTCTAATGCTACCTTCGACATCTCCACAGCAACAAAGTTCTCATTGAAAATTGTGACTCCCTTAAATTTTGGTCTGGCGGTGCATTTTCTTACGCCCCTCGGCCTATCCCATTCGGTCCTAATCAAAATATCACGTTCATCTCTTACATTCTGTATGGATTTACAGAAAATGGAATTATTCATTAATTTTTACGAGACTTTTTCGAAATCAATAGGCTCGGCCGCCCTCTTTTCGGTATTTGATTCAGTATACTCCTTCAACCAGGAGAACTGTTTGAAGGAGATAGCCCGCGTTATTCTACCTAGCTCCATCCCTAAGCTGAGACACTGCTGGAGATTACAATAATGAATTACATACCTCTGCTTGTGTCCAACAGTGGTCATCAGTTTAGGGATAGTGCTTCCTCACAGAACTTTTTCCTCTGGACATAACGCCAAGTCGCTTGTCACTTCATGCAAACTAACAGGGTATATGAGGTCTGCCTCCACCACATACAATTGGCCGTAAAGGAGGCGGGACATGTTTTTGATCCATACGTAATGCTGATTATCACCTTCAGAGAAGAACAGTGTGTTAACATGAAGATCACAATCACCTGCATATTTCGAAAACTGGAGTGGTTCAGCTACAGTATGCTTGTCCTGCTCATCTGGCTTGCTTTTCTGCTTGTTCTTCAGGCCATAAACGTGAACCGATATTCCGCGATTTTGTGTCTCAAATTTTTCTATGTCCTGAATATTTACAGGGAACTCGATACCATCAAAGTTACAACATCCACGAATGTTAACACCTATTCCATATCCAGGTGTGCTCTGGATGCCATTTAATTTTTCTTTTGCAAGCCAGGATTGACCATGCAAAACAAGAGTTATCTTTTTCATTTTGAACGTTAATGCAAGCCCGCTTCTTCTAAATATCCTCAGGGAGATCGATACAACTGGACCCTCCATTTAATGGATCATGGACATGAATATGGATGTCAGCCGTGGTATTTGGCTGAGTGTTTTATCTGTCCCTCTTACTTCCATCTCGGAAAACCGGGCCAGTATAGCACCCAAGACGCACTCACGATACCACTCGGCAATTGATGTACTCCAAGATTAACGCCATTATCACGCAAGGTGTAGTGTAAAGTTTTATCTTCAGCAGCACCTTGCTGTTTGGGCGGGTGGCTCAACTCGCAGCAGAGCACTGCATTACATTTAATGGCACTATATCTCAAATAATATAGGGCTTTCAGGATCTCCGTCTCTAACACCAGGAGGCACACTTCTATAAACCTAGCTGGGTCACGATACCCCCCAGCTGGATTCTCTATTCTATTGAATGAGATACGCCCCTCAAAGCCCTAGCAACTGCCAAGTAGTCTAGAGGGGTCATGATGCCGCTGACCTGACGTCCTTCACTATCAGGATGGGATAGAGCACTACTGCTAGCCACAGGTTCATTGAAACACGTATGTATTCATTACCAGCGATGGCGAGGCATGACAGAATCTCTGACCAGAGAGTTATTTATCGTTGCTTGTCTGCGCTTGACCGCGCGAGTCGATAGTTGGGTGTAGCGAGTCGGCAGGAACAGTACTAGTCTGCGCTAGTCTGCGCGAGTGTGTAGTAGTAGTCAGTCGGCAGTAGTAGTAGCGAGTGGACAGTTGTACCGAGCAGAAGTCGGCATGCGTCGGCGGCGTGCTCTTCTTGCGACTCTGGTGAGGATTGTGGTGGACCATGAGTATTGTTGTGGAAGGTAATGAAGCAGCATTGCGCACATCTAGTAATGTATGTTAATTGTAATTAATTTGTTCAAAAAATGCTCCAATAATAATTTTTTATAAAGTAACTCTTTTAAAGAACAACATTCATTTCAATTTAAGGAATATTTCGTATGCATTTCCTCCAAGAATCAAAATTAAATATACGCCAGCATTGCACGAAACTGTGTCGATAAATAAGAGCAGATATAGATGCAGTTTTTATGATGCAGTTTTTATTGAGGTAAGAATTTTTTGCTTTATTTATTCCGAATACAGGGCCGAAGGTCAGCGCTGCTGCCCTTTAAGAATTTATCAGGTTTAATTATTTCACATGTAACTAATTTTCGTGTGGAGAGGTTACACTTGCCTCATTGTCATTGTCATATAAATCTGCAGGGAGGTTACATCATTATCATTAACACTACAGCTAGGTGACGACTGTGTCCAGCCAGTGGATGAGGGCGCTGGGTATGAGGCGCCTTCAGGGGGGGAGGGGTATGCCCCGAGGTACATGTACCTTGCGTTGCCAGTGAGGGCGAGCAGTCGGAGTGCGAATAGTAGGACCTCCTGTGGGAGCACCCAGGCTCTGGCGAGGGCACTCTTTGATGCTCCTGCATATTGGAGCCTTCACTATCGCCAGCCTGGGGGATGGGAGATCGTTGCTCTGACTGAACCACCCAAGGACGCCAGATGCTATGCGGTGGTTTGGGGGCAGGCACTGCAGCAACCACGGCCACCTCCCACGCCTCAACGAGCAGCGCTTTGCATGGCGGTGCACAGTGCTCGGGTGTGTGTTCGACGCCCACTCCCACAACCATCGCTCTAGGTGCATGTGCCATAGCAATCTCCTGTAGTGGCAGTGTTGGTGTTACCTCTGCAACATGTGAATAATGGGAAAAATTAAGCACAATGCTCAAGATTTTTATAAATATAAGCTGTAAACAAAGAACGATAATTAAGTAAATCACCATTCCTGAATAATAATTGTATGCTTAAATGATGACAGTCATATTATAATCAACTTTTAAATTCTGGGTCCCAGGATTGAGCAGTTCAGCCGATCTTTCTGGTAGTTCTCCTACCCAGTCAAATATCTCCATCTCCTACTCCAGAAGGGAGGGATTGCACTGTCTTTCAGCAGCCACCATCTCACGTTGCCACTCAAGTATCTCACCCTCGCCAGAATTGTTGTTGTTGTTATGGAGCAATCGATGCATTTCACGGAAGTCGCCTACAACAAGATATTGATTATTAGAAACAACAAAAAATTTGTACTGAATTAGACTACAGCGAGATATTGATTATAACTACTAAAAATTAAATAAATAAGTAAAAAGTTCATACCAGAAGGAAGTGATGACTCCAGGTCATCATTCTCGATGCATACCCCTACAGGAATCTCATTTTCCTCTTGAGCAGTAGCATCTAAAACAATGAATTTATATATACCTCACACAACTGTATACGATAAAAATGTCTAATGGCAATATATTACAACTGTACTTACTTTCTTTGTGCATTTCAGACTCCAGCAGCAGCAGCTCAATGTCCATCAGCTGCTGCTCTAAAGCTGCAACAGTGAGACCAAAAGTTTTATAAACACTTGTTAGGATCTGAAAACATCAAGAGCTGTTTTCTGAACATGTAAACTACCTCACAGAATTTGGAGATGTACTTACATGATGCTAGCAAAAGCTCTTCCACTTGAGGAGGACTTTCAGTTTCCAGATGCTGCTACTCTAATGCTAGAACAACAGTAGAAATGTTATAAGCATACATGATGCTCGCTCAACCTTTTCCACTTTCTGGAGACTTTCAGCCTCCAGCTGGCGTTCTAATTCCAACAACATTTCGGGAATGAATGCTATAATAGCAAGAAAAAATAACTTTTATAACCACTTGTTACGAAAATGTATCACAACCTCGAAAAATTTGGAATACTTTGCTACAAAATTTTATAACTATCGCAATTTGAACTCATAATTTTTTATTAACATTTACATGGCAATTGACCCAAGTTTGGCTGTTTCACACCACCACTGCTGCTGGCACCACTGCTGGCTGAGTGTTTCGTGGTGCAGTAAACACACTATGCACTGTCAAAGACTGATGATGATTGTGGTTTGGGGTTGGGCTTTATATAGTTTCAGACTCCACCCTCTATTTTGTGGAGTACCAATAGGAACTCAGAGTGCCATATCAGCAAGTTATAGCTTGCATTCTTTTTTTTTTTCCAAGCAGGCTTGGTGCAACTATTTCAGGAAAATATCACAGCTGTGGAGGGAGGAAAGAAAGATCTGAGACGAACATCCTGTGTTTGGCTGCAAGTGGGTGGAATATTTGATGCAGCTGCTAACTTTAGAAAAAAACTCTTTGTTCATTCTGAGACAGATGGATAGTCTAACACACGCATCCTGCGTTTGCCAGATAGTAGATCGAGAAGTAGATGTGGTTCAAAATGGTTCAAATGGCTCTGAGCACTATGGGACTTAACATCTGAGGTCATCAGTCCCCTAGAACTTAGAACTACGTAAACCTAACTACCATAAGGACATCACACAGATCCATGCCCGACGCAGGATTCGAACCTGCGACCGTAGCGGTCGCGCGGTTCCAGACTGAAGCGCCTGGAACCGCTCGGCCACATTGGATGCAGCTGATAGCTTCAGAAAGACATTCTTTGTTCAGTCTTAGACAGATGGTAAGTCTGACACGCCCAGTGCCAGCTGCATCCTTCTTAGGACAGAGCTGTGGCGGAAGACGCTAACCCTCGAAATCGGTAATGACCAACAAAGCGTGCCTTGAGAGCAGAATTGTATATACACTCCTGGAAATGGAAAAAAGAACACATTGACACCGGTGTGTCAGACCCACCATACTTGCTCCGGACACTGCGAGAGGGCTGTACAAGCAATGATCACACGCACGGCACAGCGGACACACCAGGAACCGCGGTGTTGGCCGTCGAATGGCGCTAGCTGCGCAGCATTTGTGCACCGCCGCCGTCAGTGTCAGCCAGTTTGCCGTGGCATACGGAGCTCCATCGCAGTCTTTAACACTGGTAGCATGCCGCGAGAGCGTGGACGTGAACCGTATGTGCAGTTGACGGACTTTGAGCGAGGGCGTATAGTGGGCATGCGGGAGGCCGGGTGGACGTACCGCCGAATTGCTCAACACGTGGGGCGTGAGGTCTCCACAGTACATCGATGTTGTTGCCAGTGGTCGGCGGAAGGTGCACGTGCCCGTCGACCTGGGACCGGACCGCAGCGACGCACGGATGCACGCCAAGACCGTAGGATCCTACGCAGTGCCGTAGGGGACCGCACCGCCACTTCCCAGCAAATTAGGGACACTGTTGCTCCTGGGGTATCGGCGAGGACCATTCGCAACCGTCTCCATGAAGCTGGGCTACGGTCCCGCACACCGTTAGGCCGTCTTCCGCTCACGCCCCAACATCGTGCAGCCCGCCTCCAGTGGTGTCGCGACAGGCGTGAATCGAGGGACGAATGGAGACGTGTCGTCTTCAGCGATGAGAGTCGCTTCTGCCTTGGTGCCAATGATGGTCGTATGCGTGTTTGGCGCCGTGCAGGTGAGCGCCACAATCAGGACTGCATACGACCGAGGCACACAGGGCCAACACCCGGCATCATGGTGTGGGGAGCGATCTCCTACACTGGCCGTACACCACTGGTGATCGTCGAGGGGACACTGAATAGTGCACGGTACTTCCAAACCGTCATCGAACCCATCGTTCTACCATTCCTAGACCGGCAAGGGAACTTGCTGTTCCAACAGGACAATGCACGTCCGCATGTATCCCGTGCCACCCAACGTGCTCTAGAAGGTGTAAGTCAACTACCCTGGCCAGCAAGATCTCCGGATCTGTCCCCCATTGAGCATGTTTGGGACTGGATGAAGCGTCGTCTCACGCGGTCTGCACGTCCAGCACGAACGCTGGTCCAACTGAGGCGCCAGGTGGAAATGGCATGGCAAGCCGTTCCACAGGACTACATCCAGCATCTCTACGATCGTCTCCATGGGAGAATAGCAGCCTGCATTGCTGCGAAAGGTGGATATACACTGTACTAGTGCCGACATTGTGCATGCTCTGTTGCCTGTGTCTATGTGCCTGTGGTTCTGTCAGTGTGATCATGTGATGTATCTGACCCCAGGAATGTGTCAATAAAGTTTCCCCTTCCTGGGACAATGAATTCACGGTGTTCTTATTTCAATTTCCAGGAGTGTAGATTCCAGCTACTGGCTACTGCCCTCCTGGTTGAGGTAGACATGAGGCCATCAGTAGAGACCGCCGGCCACGTGGCAGAGTGGAACATGGGTTGCGTTTGCATCATTACACTGCCTAACGACACTCGCATTTGCTCGCATGGCGCGGCACCTTTCATGTCGCGCGAGGCAACCATCGTGAATGCCGATGGGCTGGCAAGCTGCTACCTGCTGGGAGGGGGCTGGAGACTGCGCGGAAGCTACAATGGTGAAGTCCCTATATGAGGCGATGTTCCTACATCTGCGCAACAGCGTGTATACTCAGCTAAAGAATAGGAGGTAAAAGGACGTGATATCCAGTATGCCTTTGAGGCGACGGTCCTTGTCCACACAAAAGGGAAATTAAGTAGCATAACCCCGCCCATCCAGAGGACACTCCAGATGGCTATTTCAAAAGTCGGCTGTTTGCAAAACAGAGAGCCCCTCCCACATAAATCGAACGCAGCCATACACTGGCACCCTCAGAACCGTGATAAATGACTGCTATCCAGACCGAGGGAGAGCTATGGCCTCGTAGAGAACTCGCCCGCCATTCTGCGATGGACTATTTAACATCAACCCAGCCACTATAATAAAGCAACTATTGAAAAAGAAAAACACAATCATTTTACCATACGACAACTACAGTTGTATGTTATCATCAGTATTTGAGCTGTATTGCGGTTTAATGCTGTCCTTGTGTAACGCTATGCATATAGTTGTGTAATTAGGACCGATCTTTGTGATTAATTACGTAATTAGGATCGATCTTTGTGTCAGTTTCCCGACCAAAATAAATAAAGTGCACTAACCCAACCCTCCTCTCCCGCACCTGGACAGTTTCCATGTGTTAGGGGGTGTACTTGGGCATTCATCCAGTGGAATCAGGGTTCGAGTCCCAGAAAGGGCACAGCCATTTTTAATTTCCTGTCAATTTCAAGCACCACTGGTGGTTTAATTGTGTTAGGGGGTACACTTGAGCTTTCCTCCCTGGACCAGGGTTCGAGTCCCGAAAAGAATACCACCGGTTTAAATTTTACACCAATTCCCGGGTGGGAGGTGGAGTGGGATGTCAGCACAGCCATGGAACAAAGAAATTCTCGTCAAATTTCGAAATTCCCGCCAATAGAGTAGGTTGGTGGGAGGGGGTGGGGAGGGGGCAGGGGGAGGAGGGGCTAGGGCACAAGTGTAATCTGAGAAAAACTCGTGACGTCATCGGGGGGTGGGGGCGGGGGCTGGGGTGATTAACTGATCAATTTAATTAATTTATATATCAATTTGATATCAAAAGTGTCCTGACATCCCCAACTCCCTAGTACTCAGGTACACGTCTTCTTCCAAATTTCATTCAATTTCACGCCCTCCTCCTTCCTAAATTCCTGGGGTATTTCACAATCTCTATGGCCTCTCCGTAAATTACATAACCACACGGAAGATAACAAGATCACCTAAAATCGGCCAAGATGCTCGACAGCTGCTGGAAGGAACTGGAATTTATAGGATTCCGTGTAGTTGTAGGGAGGCGTACGTGGGTAGTATAAAAAGAACTGTCAAAAAAAGACTCGAAGAGCACAAGGGCAATTGCAGAAGAGGGGAGACTGACGGATCAGCTGTTGCGGAACATGCTTTACAGCTAGAAGACCACCACATTCATTTCGATAGGACACAAGCGGATACCACGAAAGGCTGTACAGAGAGGCCATAGAGATTGTGAAACACCCCAGGAATTGCAGTAGGAAAGAGGGGGCGTGTAATTGAACGAAATTTGGAATCCGGCGCCGAAGAACATGTGTACCAGTCTTCCACCGTAGGATGATAGCGGGCGACGGCCGTCAATTGCCCTTGCGTATTCAAAACATGTAACGTTACGCCACTATTCGGAAGCTCGCGGAAGTGGAATTTTGCTGTAGTCAGTAGCGAGCCAGGGTGTGAATCCGACAATCGACAGACGTGCGATCCCCCTGGAAAATATCCTCCGCAGATGGGGACGAAACGTCGGGTTTTAAAGTGAAATCTCTGCGACCATAGCATAGTAGCCCGGAATATTTTATTAATTGTGATAGTTCTAGCCGTGAAAGTTTCATTTTACGATCAGAGTAGTCATTTCCCTCTTTGACAGCTGATTCTTCTGGCGCAGGTTGAGGGAGGGAAGTTAATATTCCGCAGTTTTCTTTCACCATCAAAATTTTCCAGTGCTCCGCTGATGTCAGACAAAATTCCTCTGAACAAATATGACGTCAAAAATACGTCAGTGTCATCGACATCCACGGAAGTTTCATTTGACATAGGAATATTATGAGCATTGTACCCTACGAGTAGCAAATTGAAATCGATATTATACTTCTATTGGAGAAGGATTCTAGAGCAAATAACCAATTCCTCTTACCTGTGAGAAAAAAATTTCCGGTGTGTCTTGGTTCAATTGCGCAGTTAGAATATATTTCATCTGCAGTGGCCGAAGGTCTGAAAACAGTACAAATAACGAGCAAACATTTGTAATTATGCCTTTCTGGAATGGGAGCAAACGATTTGTACTGCCTAAGCGCTTTTTATGAGCACTCGTGCAGAGCCCTTAAAATATTTTTTTGGACACCCTTGTGCATGTCGTAACTGCACGACGACACAGCCTTGTCGTCAATCTTTTGGCATTCTGGATGTCGAATGAGTCGCTTGCAAGTTGAAATGAATTTGCTTCTTCCTCTTATCTGTGCATCAGGTATCTTATGGCTTTAACCAAGGCACTCGAAAAAAAGTTGCATTACTAAATAAACCCTTTGACGTTCCCTCCCTTTCAAAGTGAGGTGAATTTGTAACAGTTAAAGACACACCTTCATTTCACTACTATCTAATGTGAACAATCTTTCTACAGTGGATTTACTAACAATTTTTCCACCTGGAGGCCTTAGTCAGTCGTCAAGAATGTGCTTCCTCATTGATTTAAGTAAATGTGGAACGTCTAAAAACAGCCATGTTTCTTTATTTTCATAATGCAGATTGGAAAATTGGAATTTGTCTCTGTTACGTTAAGATCTTTCCACGCGGATCAATTCTTCTGTGCACACTACTGCAACACTGTAGCCAATGTACGAGGGTAATCCCAAAAGTAAGGTCTCCTATTTTTTTTATAAGTACATAACTCTGTTTGTGTGGCAGTTGGTCACACTGTTATGAAGAGTGCTTCACGCGCTGCGTGTAAACATATGCACGCCGCACTGAGGCGCTCTGTCTTGGCTTGGCAATCGCTGAGAATGGAGCTCCCGTTGGATGTTACCGCGAAGTTCGCAAAGGGCACTGCGCTGATTGAAATCCATCGCCAATTGACGGAAGTGTATGGTGAGTCATGCATGGATGTCAAAAATGTTCGTAAGTGATGTAGAGAGTTTGCAGCTGGTCGGACCGAAATTCACTACGAACAAATGGATGCCACGCATGCTGACTGAGGATCACATGCGGCAACGAGTTGATGCTTCCCGTACATTTCTTCACCGCCTTGCAGCCGAACAGGACAACTTTCTGGACTCAATTGTCACGGGTGACGAAACCTGGGCATACCACTTTACACCTGAGACCAAGCAACTATCATGACAGTTAATAACTTTCTGAACAGCATGGCGGAGAGCTGGTATGACATGGACATACAAAAACTGCCACAGTATCTACAAAAATGCATTGACAGAAATGGGGGTTTTGTCGAAAAATAGCTAAATGTTCAAGCTGTAAACTGATGTAAACCATTGTAGAAATAAACAGATCTATGTACTTATAAAAATACAGGAGACCTTACTTTTGGGATTACCCTCGTATAAGTACATGATGAAAGCCTCCCAGCGTGCCGCAAAGTTAATATTTATCTAACAAAAACATAAAAATGAAACACCGATAGTAGAGGGGTATAGGGTTCCCAACCCAAATCCAAGATGGCGGCCATGACGTCACAGACACACCAAGATGGCGTCCGTGTTGTCACATGATGATGCTAGTACTGCTACACCTGTGAAGTCATAGACACACTGATAGGGTTCCTACATCAAACTAAAGATGGCGACCATGACATCACATGACGGCGCAAGTACCATTAGCCCTGTGACATCACAGACACACTGCTAGGGTTCCCACCCCAAAGCCAAGATGGCGGCGGCGGCAAATTCAAAAAGTGGGGAAATACAAATTTTGTCGGATTTTCGCGAATGCCACGCCCACCTGGACTTGGAAGGAAATAGTTAAAGTCTCCACCACGATCCTCAACTGACCGCTATGTCCCCCTACCAACCCATGTTTCGGGATAACATATACTAACATGTACTAACGTGCACAGTGATGACATCATCCAAGATGGCGGCTGTGACGTCAGTTGATGACGCAAATGCCACACCCCCCTGGCGGGATGTTTGAATTTTGGCAGGAATATAGGTCATTGGGCTACCTCCACTAACCTAACGCCCTTCCCTCCCCTCCCCCAGAAAAATGGTGGTAAGTTCAAATTGCAACAGGATAATGCATCAAGCTAAGATAATAGTGGGGAAGAAAGGGCAATTTGGCTACCCCCACTAACCTAAGTCACCCAAGTGCCACCTCTTCCTAGGAACTGGCGCCAAGTTTGAATTTTGGCAGTAATGAAAGGTCACTTGGGGTTTCCCTAAAAACCTAAGAAAATCGCGGGAAGATAGGTCACTTGGAGTACCTCCACTAACCACCCAAACGCCACCTCATCTTAGAGATTGGTGAGAGAAGGACTCTGCCTGCACTGGGCTGGTGGAGAGAGGAAGGAGTGTACGTAATTTATTTAGGAACAGTTTATATATGGATGGAGTTTATTTATTACACTGATACATAATACACGCTCTGACATGCTTGGGGTCATGTCACACAGTCTGCAGACCTGTAAACTACTCGTAAATAACGCAACAGACACGCTTGCTAATTGTGGACTGTCAAAATGATGCATTCCACAGCCTACACACATGCAAACTACTACACCGAAATAATTTCAGTACAGACTTGCGAATTGCTCCTAAATAATGCATCACACTGATGTGTAGACAAGCTCAGAACTTGTAAGCTGTCCAAATAGTGCATAGCACAACCTACAGACCTGCTAACAAAATAATGCAACAGACACTCACAGACACCACCCTCTGCCCCTGTCCATTGGGCCGCACACGCTCCAAGAAGTCAGGATGCACCGACAGCCCCACGAAGTGATGCGGGTGTCAGCTGGCAAACCACACACAGGCACCTGTTTGGGTCCCGCATGCATGAGGTGACGGCGTTCCTTTCATACTCAACATCTCAAAATACGTTTTCACCTAGGCGCCATTGATGACGCTATAGGACGGGAGCGAAGACCTATATACAAAGCACAGACGCTCCAAGGTGGGCCACACGCACATGTTCACCACTGCTGGTATGCAGCCTCCCTCTACCTGCGGTCCGGTGAAGGGCTTATTCCTGAGGAACACTACAGAAATCCGTTCCAGAATAGCACAAGCAGCTTTCTCCCTAGCGATTGTAACGGACCTTGCATGGCGTGTGGCTGAGGCATCGCCATGGGTAGCTACATACCATCACAAGTGCATCTAGCAAAATTCTCAATGTCATACTGAAGCCACACCGCTATCTAAAATAATAACCAAGTCGAACTCTAGTAAATTGTACAGTGTCCCAGAAGTACTTGATGTGCACTTTTGTAGGAGTTTTCGTGATATCTCAGCTTGTATGGACGAAAATTCTTTCCCTAACAGAACCTGTTTACGAAAATAACGCAGAATAACATCGAATGCACTCTTTCCAGCGGTCTTAATGTGAAACCCTTCCTCCTCTCAACATACGCATCGCTATATAGCGCCTCCTATATCCCAGCACAAAGGATGTCTAGTGAATGAATCAAGCATTATGATCGGCTCTTATCGAATTTACCCCGCGAATTACTGATACCGTGTATATCGAAACACGATCCACCTTTTCTTTCTTTCTGCAGACAGGACTTTCAGCGGTAAAATTATTTTGCACAGATCACTAAATTGCATTGACAGTTAAACCCTTAAAGTTGTCTATAGATCATTAAATACATACATAAAATTTGAAGCCAGGAACACATTTACCAGTGTATCTACAATTAAAGATACGATTGCTGCTACAGTCTGACACCGATCGATGGACAGGTAATGTATCCTCTTGATGGCTGTGCTTCTGGAACGAATCTCAGTATCTATAGCGCACATAACTTTCCATGTAAAAATCTCTCCCATACCCTCATGGTTATCTATGTGCTGAATGTATACCTTCCTAACAATGGGACACACAGTCATCTTCTCCAGTCATGCCACAATATAAACCACAGTAACTTTACAATGCAATATATACACATTTTACACAAACAGTGCAGTTACCTCTTATATCTGTACAACAACCAATAAAAACTGATCGCCATACTGCACCGACAACTAAACCTTGCAATGTGCCATACATATTGTCAAATAACAGAAAGACTCTTACTCATTTACACTGCTCTCCCACCCAGGACAGGAGCTTGAATATTAGAGTGTGAAACCGGTATCCAACCCAGCAATATATCACCGCATACTGTGTCGATGTAGTAACCAGACAATTCGTATCCTCCACCATACAAAATCAGACCTTTTACATCAGAAAGCCGTCAGTGGATAGAAGTCACTCTGAGAGTGAACTGTTCTACAAATTTGGCCTCGTTTCCCACTTGGCACAAAGGCATTACTGTTCCTGGTCCAGACCTGCTTGCTTGCTTGCTCGCTTTTCTACAACCACCTCCAGATTCTGGGATTACAAGAACATATCTAATTTCGGATGGTTTGATAAAATATTAAACAATTTTCGCAGTACTTCTCGATATCAAGCAGATATCAATGTCGCTTGCGTAGCAGCACTGCTCGCGTGATATAATTCTGATGATATAGACTGGAAATTATTTCTCTAGGAATCCGAAACATTAGCTAGGTGGGGTGTGCTGTAGAACACTGACTAACTAGAAACCTATCACGTCTGTACTGGGACAACCTGCATACCACCCCAAAGTATCGTTATCCAAGATGGCGGCAATGACGTCTTCCAAGATGGCGACGACGACGTCAATCAAGATGTTTGATTTTGCGGGAAGTTTGAATTTTGGCGGTAAAATGCCGCCCCCCCCCCCTTCCCAACAAAAATAAAAAATTGCGCGATGTTCAAATTCCACCATGATAATGCATCGCACCCCCGTTTTCTCTACTAAGCAAAGAAAAATTCAGGAAATAAGGACTTGTCTTTATCATTTAACCAATTTAAAGCAGTTTGAAGCAGGTGTGTTCGCCTCTGGGTCTTGACTCCAACTGGCTTAGATCATATCAGTGCCAGCAGAGGCCACTCTCCTGATGTCAGATCATGACGCAAGTACCATCATTCAAGATGGCTGCACCCAGTGTATCCGCCATGAGCTCCAGATCCCAACTGGCTTAGTTCATATCGTGGCCACCAGAGGACGCTACCGTGACGTCAGTTGATGATACAAGATCGTCTGCTGTCTCTTGCGCATGCCACCAGCCCGCTGGCATGCAACCGCTTACATCAAACACCCTCGGCCGCCACCTTCATACATGCGCCATACATAGTTTTCTATAAATATGCTAACTAAAATAACACCCACATCGTGCATCTAACCTATCAGTTACCTAAGTACTTAATTCTATTTCAATTTTAATCATATTCAATAAGTGAATTTAAAATTTCAATATTCAATTAGCAGATGAGAAGTTCGACATTTTCCCATGTCCATTCAAATCAAGCAGCCCAACAGACAAAAATTACGAAATATAAAAGCTCATATGAATTAGAAGTCACCAAGGCAGTGATTCAGGTGCAATGACACATATCTGCGCTCGTCCTCCAGTGCAGCGACATAGATTTCATAATACTTCCCACAATAGCGTAGTGTGCAGCCATCCAAGCATTCCTAACCGTATAACCCTTTCCTCACCACCTCTCATCTCAAACTGCTACTGCTACTGCTGCTGTATATATGACACGAATCTATTAACTATATAGACGCCGCTGAGGCCATTTAAAGTTTGATCACCTTACTCTAGGGGAATTATCATAACACGATCCCTCTGGTTCTGTTTAGTTGTCTCAAACACTGTTTTCTGACACGCTTTTGTACAACGCCAATCATTTCGTTTTTCTGCCACGACTTCGATGCCTGTCTCATCTTTCAAACTAACATTAAGACGCCCTGATACACGACCTCTCAGAGAAAACTAGACATCACACAGTGTAAATAATTTTCTTACTGCAACTACCATAACACGCCAAACAGCTGCTTATTTTAAATAAAAAATCCACTTACAACATAACGAAAGTAGAAGACTTTTACAGTGTTGGCGTAGGCCTCCAAACTGATGTCTGAAAGCGAATGATGACCTACACATTTAGACTCGTCTCTCACACTGACGAAATAGCTGACGAATATGCGTTCCCTTTCAACTCATTCCTCATATTGCAGTCATGTACGCAGTCACTGTTTCGCTGCTAGCAACCTCCAGAAGTTGCTGCCCATCCGCGAAATTTTTCCCCAACTCAAACAAGCCATATGAATCAATCATTATCTGCTAACCAATGCAGGGATGGGATGGAAAAGACACCATCCATGTTCTCTAACAATAAACATGGAACTTGACAGCATGAACAATTTTACACTAAGTTCAGCACCGGCCAATGATGTGACAGCATGTTTTCACAATTTCAGTATCATAGCTAAACCATGCCCTCTCCACGTTGCGAGTATCACTGCAAACATGGATAGATTACTGAGCAGTACGTCCATTCACTCTTGGTTCTCGAACACATAAATCATCGAAGTGTATAAGACAGCTCTCCACATATTTCTACCACCTCGAACATAGTCTTTAATTTACGATCTATTTCTCTGCGTATGGGGGTCACAGAGCATTCTCGCTGTCTTAGGGCAAAATTAGAGATTGAAAGACCCTCATCACAATGTCATTGACCAACCAGCCCTGCAGCAGTTAGCGAATTAATCTGCAACCGACCAGAAGAAGACCGCTACACTCCACGTCTCGTGAATGAATTGAGCTTACCGAGTCCTAACGCGTCTAAGTGCACGACATTTCTCGAGATGTGACCATGTCGAGGAGCTTAGCACTCCTATCGATTTCAAATTGCCATCATGTAATAGCAGGCAGCTAAGAAGAACAAGAAATTAAATTATTTTTATACACTATCGTGCTATAGACGGCTGGAGTTCGGGGCATTTTTACCTAATCCAACCAAGCTAACTCTAAAGTATCGTTCTAGTATTTAGGATCGGTACCTAGAAGGTATTGCTAAGAGAGAGAACATAAATACAGGCACTCCTAAGGCTACGACGTTTCAGCACTTAAAAATGGACTATAATGTTAGATCGCCTGAGTTTCCAACCTATAAGACGTATCGAATGTAGTGCCTTTAATATTTCATTGTGAGAAATATATTTCACGCGCATGACCTACATCCTCCTTCACGGTTTCCCTACGCTGAACTATCTTATCGAATCGTGAAACGATAAAACTACTTCCGTAAAACATTATCATTGTATGATACCAGCACAATATAGCTTTCCGGAGTTGTATAATGTACACTGTTCACATAAAATCACGGTTCACAAATTATACGATGCCTGCATCATGCCTATATAAAATGATAGTTAGTAGAGGGGGATACCTCCTACAAGGAAACAGATAAATGCATAACAGCAGCGTCCGACATGTGAACATTACAAGTCTTTCCATCACTAAATCTGTAAACAGCACATCTGTTGGGCAAATGTGTACACGGGGATTGCAGCATCTTACGAGGTCCTACCGCTAATTTAGTTATTACACTGAAGTCTCGATTTTACATTTAAGATGCGACATGGGGGGATCACATAAATCAAGGTACGTTAGAGGAATGTGTCAAGTTTCATCACACAAGAGATGGAAGTCCTCTGATGACAGACAGGTTTACCGTTAACGATCGCAAGTAGACAGTGCTTTAAAGCAAAGCACATATGGAACACGTATAGTGAATCGACATACTGCTCAGTAATCTATCCATGTTTGCAATGATACTCGCAAGGTGCAGAGGACATGGTTTAGCTATTATACTGAAATTGGGGAAACATGCTCTCACATCATTAGCCGGTGTTGAACATAGTGTAAAATTGTTCATGCTATCAAGTTTCATTATTAGAGCACATGGATGGTTTAGCTTAGATTAGATTAGTTTTTCGTTCCATAGGTCTGTGCTGAGGAGATCCTCGTGGATGTAGAACATGTCAATTTTTTTTAAGCTGAAATAACAATACTAATAGTACGAATATATACAATACATAATTTGTTCCTATTAAACAATTCGTCAATGGAGTAGAAGGAGTTGGCCACTAGTCCACTAGTAAGTCTTTCAGCCTGTAATGTTGTTGCATTAATTTGTTATGAAAGCGGTGCTGATAGACAATAAAAGTGGCTTAAAAGCTGTGAGCTGTCTGGGGAAGTTAACCTTGCATTACTGAGCAACTGTTTCACCAGGTACCCAGTCTAGCTTACCAAATTCCCAACCAGACTAACATTAATTATAATCTTTTAATCGTCATACGACAACCGCTGATATATATAAAGAGAATTTAAATGAAAAGAAAGAAATCAGTTTATATTTGGAAATTTATTTTAACATTGATCATTGAAATTTCAGCATATTAAACTTAATTCATAACTGAACTGGTGCCTTATTTAGGATTGCGAAAATGTGAGTTTGTAATCTTACAGAACACATCAAATATGGAGCCAAGATTGGGAGACTGCATACAACACTCCATTCATAAAATAACACATGAAGAACGTTGGAACCTATGCAAAAGGAAATTAACCACAACTAACCATTCAATTCTCACCCAAAGAAGTTACATTCGTAGCGCAATCCTGTCCATCATGTACTTACCACACACTGGTATACTAAATTCATACTAACTCTCTGTGAAATCTTTCCAAAAAGAATAGCTGAGAGCTACTTTGATGATTACACCACATGCTTCACGTGGTCAACTTGGTTTACACAAAGAGTGTAACTCCACAATAATTTTGATAATTAAAATAAATTGGATCGAAAAGCAATTTACAAAAGAAAAACCTCAAATTGGTTACTATCGTCTTACTATTAACCTGATGGGTCAAACAATTGTATAAGCACGTGGTACTGGGCTCAAAAAGTACACCCCACATGGATTGAACATAAAGAGAAGCTGCTATATTGAAAAATATTGTCAAGACGAGACGTTATAATCTCACGCACATTCGCATTTAAGATTGATGATCTTAGTTAGAGTTACTGATCAAAACGTGGTTCCACTTTACTCACAAAGTAGTGACAAAGCAACTACTGGAAGATATTCTGAACTTTACACTCGAAATACACTGTGTTGCAATTTAAGATAACATTAGATATTTTAGAGCTAAACCTGAAATAAAGGTGATTAAATTTTCAGTTAGGCTAAACTTAAGAAATCCATTGTCCTACGGACTTAGCAGACACGCGCTTAGCCGGAGATCTTACCACTTCAGACGCTCGCCGCGGACAGACTGACCTGGGCTCCTACCGAGCGTGCTTAACCGATACAAACGAAAGTGACCAAAGAGGGAGTTTCCTATACCAACACGACAAGGGATGGACAGGACCATACTAAGAATAGAAACCTCTTTGCTTTTAGAAAGCGTAGCTACCTGTTCTGACGTTGGTCCTACTGTTCTCTAGCAGACAGGCTTGTCTGCTACCATCAAGCATGCAACTACAAATACATCTGCTCATTCATCCTCTCACACAGAAGGGAAGGGGGATGACAGTATCTTATCATATACAGTATATAAAAGAAATCGGATGTAGATTCCGTATGAGACTGTGTGACATGAATTACATATAAACTGTGTTTTAAAGTGTAGTAGTGTGACAGATCGTTCTTGTTTAAGTGTAAAAGTAACACATTTCACTGCTCAGTCTCCTCCCAGATAGAAACACCACAGTAAATTTAGAATAGGAATTTATGCTGTAAATGACAACAGATTTAAGAAATTAACATGAAAGGAATCCAACAGAGACCTTTCAAGGCTCCTTTTAAACTGATCTTTATTTGTAACTAATTTTTTTATGTTTGCAGGCAAATTATCGAAGATGAGTGTTCCTGAGTAGTGGACCCCTTTTTGAACTAAAGTAAGTGCTTTTAAATCCTTGTGCACATCATTTTTGTTCCTGGTATTGTATGTATGAACTGACCTGTTTGTTGGAAAGAGAGATATATTATTTAGGACAAATTTCATTAAGGAGTAAATATACTGAGAGGCAGTAGTTAGTATACCCAGTTCTTTGAAGAGGTCCGTGAATTTACTCCACAAATAATACGTATTACACGCTTTTGGACTCTGAAAGCTTTTGTTTGACTTGAAGAGTTACCCCAAAATATTATACCATACGACATTATGGAATGAAAGTAGGCAAAGTATGCAAGATTTTTCATTTTTATGTCGCCTATTTCTGCTAACACTCGAATTGCAAATACAGATTTGTTAAGGGGTTTCTGCAGTTCTGTGGTGTGCTCCTCCCAACTGAATTTATTATCAAGTTGTAATCCCAGGAATTTAGGACTGTCAACCTCTTCTATCTGCTCTTCATCATACTTTATGCATATGCTGGGTGGAAACCTCTTACAGATTTTGAATTTCATATAGCGAGTCTTTTCGAAGTTTAATGCCAGTCAGTTGGCTTTACACCATGTATTAATATCCATGAAAATATCATTAGCAGAACTTTCTAGAAGCACACCTAACATACTATTTATTGCAATACTTGTGCCATCTGCAAACAAAACGAGCTCTGCTTCTGGCAGTGTAACTGATGAGACATCATTAATGTACACAAGAAAAAGCAATGGCCCTAAGATGGATCCTTGTGGACACCGCATGTAATTTCTTCCCATTCTGTTGATGACTGATGACTTAATTCACTAGTCCCTTGCACTGACACCCTTTGTTTCCTGTTAGCGAGGTATGACTTGAACCATTTTGCAGCACTACCCATGACACCATAGAATTCTAATTTATTTAAAAGGATGTTGTGGTTCACACAATCGAATGCCTTCAACAAATCACAGAAAATCCAAGCTGTGTTCTTGATAATATGTTATTTGTGGTCAGATGGTTGAGAAGCTGCTTTTTCTAAAATTTTTGAGAATTCTGGCAAAAGTGAAATCGGTCTGTAATTTGATGATATCTCTTTATCCCCTTTCTTGAATAGAGGCTCAGCATCTGCATGTTTTAGCCAGTCAGGAAATGTCCCAGTTATAATTGACTGGTTACACAAGTAACTTAGAATTGTACTAAACTCATAAGAACATGCCTTAATTAACTTTGCTGATATTTCATCGTAACCACTAGAATGCTTTGTTTTTAAAGATTTTATTATCGAAGTTATTTCTTTTGGTGAAGTGAGTGACATATTCATGTGCCTGAAGCTTTTTGTAAAGGCTATTTTCAGATATTCAAAGGCATTATTTACTGATCCTGACAACCCATTCTATCAGTAATGGATATAAAGTACTTGTTAAATAGATTTGCCACACTATGCCCATCGGTTACTAATGTGTCATCTACACTTAGTGCCATTTGCTCCTGTTCCTTTCTGGTTCTACCAGTCTCCTCTTTCACAATATCCTATATTGTTTTTATTTTGTTCCCTGACATTGCTATCTTCTTCTCGTAGTCCATCTGTTTAGATGTCTGAATTACTTTTTTTTAGTATTTTACAGTAATCCTTGTATTTAGCTAAATCATCAGCATTGGAGCTATTCTTGGTCGACAGATACATTTTCCTTTTTGTCTTTTTCATCCCATCCCTGCATTGGTTAGTAGATAATGATTGACTGATATGGCTTGTTTGAGTTGGGGAAAAAATTTCGCGGATTGACAGCAACTTCTGGAGGTTGCTAGCAGCGAAACAGTGACTGCATACATGAGTGCAATATGGGGAATGAGTCGAAAAGGAACGCATAGTCGTCAGCTATTCCGTCAGTGTGAGAGACGAGTCTAAATGTATAGGTCGTCATTCGCTTTCAGACATCAGTCTGGAGACCTACGCCAACACTGTAAAAACATCTGAAAAACCAGCGGCATGTTTTCCACAATCAGTCATATTAAATAGTTCAGAGATGAACATGACCGAAATGATAAGTGCTAGTGAACTTTCACGGAGTTCTAACTTTGATGATACGTTGATGACACTATATGAAACTACATCACGTATCTCTGCGAGCAACATACTGCTCTCACAGGAAAACATAGAATGCGCAAATAAAATGATTATTGATTTGCAGAGTACAGTTGTCAACAACCAAAGTACATTAAATAGCAGCCAAAATGACGCACTTTCCGCGATACTTCAAAAACTGGATAGTATGAACACCAATTACACCAGTTTGCGTGCAGAAATAAAAAATATATAGACCAATTTGCGAACAGACATAAATACAAAATTTGACAGTTTGTCACAAAACTTTATCATAGTCACACAAGACATAAACCACATATAAAAGAGGAAAAACAAGTTTTAAGAGATTTTCAGGATACATATAGATTTAGATCAGTGATTTGACAAAGGATTTTCACAAGGAGATGAATGTAAAATTTAAATACATGGAAAAACAACTGAAACAAGATGTCCTTTCCGAAGTAGACAATGACATTACGGGTATAAAACAGAAATTAGACACTCTTAACGAGCAGAATGATACAGTAGAGCGGCAAATAAAAGCGATGAAAGACACACACACGAACCTGGAAGCTACATAAACACAATTAACTTCCACAGTAAAGAACATCTCCACTGAAGTAAACAAAATGCTCAAGGATTACGAAAATATACCAGTAGCAATAGATGAACTCACTTTAAAAGTAACATCACTTGCAATCAAATCAGTCTGTGCCAGAAAGGAAAGAGACAAAATTAATGAAAATTTATCTGAGGTAATTTCACAAGCTGAAGCAGGTACTTCAGACAAAACCAGTACCGCAGCGCAAAAGGTGGCGAAGGAATGTAAATTAATCAATGATGTAGTTGAAAGGGTTATTCAACAAAGGGAAAATGACATTATCAACAAAGTGAACACCAATTTGCAAGCTACAGAGCACAGGATACGCAACAACTTAGGTGAAACTGATATAGAGACACCAGTTGTACACATAAACAAAGTGCCAGCCACAGCAAACCAAAGTAATGTGTGCACACAGATCATTGCAAACCCTACAAACAATGCCAAAAGTAATGACAGACCACAAAGCGTAAGTTTACATGACATAACACCAGAACCAGTACCTACGAGAAGTGCAAATAATAATGACAGCTATGTAAACACAGCACAAAATTCAAACAGCTTGTCCACTATAGTTGCTGACGAAGGTCTATTAAGACACCGTCAATTCCCAACGTTTACGAGTGAAGGTAAGAAGATGAATCACGTTGTCTTTATTAGTGCTTATCGACATGTGTTTCCTAGAAATTGGACGGAAGCACAAAAGATCAGGTTTGTTGTTGGGTACACGTAAGGCGATGTACTTTTGTGGGCTACTGAGGTAGCTGAGCGTTGCACCACATATTTACAATCTGAACGGGCATTTCTTGACAAATACTGGCCAGAAGCCGTACAGGAGAGACTTAGGCGAGAGGTTCTAATAGCAAATATGGTAGCTTGCGAAGATATTTTAAGAAGTATCCCAACAAAACACGTAATTGGACGAATCCTATTTCTCATGTGGAAGTTTAAAAATTTTTAAAAAGTCGTCTGCTCACACATTCGTGAAAAATTAGGTACTACATCTGAGCACGACACAGAATATTTTCTATCCATTTTAGATTCAATCGACGTAATATATGAAGAGAAAGTAGTAACTAATAGGGCGGCAGTCAAACACCACAACAACGTAACTAGAATGGTCAATACAAAAAACCAGACACGAACACACTGCAAAGCTGGTACGTGCAACTTAAAGGATACATTAACCATAGTAGTGGATACGGGAATGGAAATGGTAGGAACGAGAGATTTAAACAAAACTTTCCGTGTAACAGGAACGATTACCATCCACAAGCTAATTTCAATCCCTTCTCTCAAAATTTTGCACCGCGCCTAAATGAAAACAGTCAGCCGCAACGGTGGCCGGTGCGCGGCAACAACAATAACATACAACACGCCGTACAGCAGCCAATCTTTGTGCCGCAAAACCACAATACGGCAACATTTCACTACAGCCACATGAACACACGAGAAAGCATTTTGCGAACTGCAAATGACCCACTCTGGAGAAACAATCACTCGGTACAACTGACAGAAATTGTCGCGTGTACCGAAGTAGATCAGAGTACACCTCATGAAAACCCGAATCGCTCGTAATTGAGCCCCATACAATAGACCTTATAAGCGATGGGGGCAAATCAGATTGGCAGACATGTTTCGTAAGATTCGATTAACAAGGAGACATAAAAGACGATCTATACCAACATGAACTAAAATCGGTGAAAAATACACTGGAAGAACAAGTGCAAGCTGTAATCAGAGTGAAAATTTTTGGTATAGGCACACAGTTATTACTTGATACAGAGTCCACAACTAATTTAATGTCTGAAGCATTTCTCACTGAATTAAATAATGGAATAAATTTCCTGTTCTGCTAGTGCAAAACTGCAAAGTACAAACCGCTACAGGCAGCAAGACCAAATTAGTAAAACATCAAGCTCTTATCACCATGAACATTGAACAATTCTCTGTGCAGTGTAATTTTTTAATAGTAGACAAACTTATTGTCAACTACTTGATAGGTATGGACACATTTAGAACCCACAAAACTCAAATAGACACAGGTAATGGTAAGTGCCATTTCTTTGTGAAGGACCAAAGATTTTCTATCAGCCTGAGTACGACACTGGAGTGGTATGACAAAGTAAATCCAGAACCCCATGTCACTGCACAGTATTCATATCCCACCGTGTATTTAGTGAACAAATGTGGTAACGAACACAACAGTGACACTGAAGTTAACCAGGAAATAGTAGAACAAAAATTGAACGAATCAAATATTCTAGATGCTACACGACGACAAGAGCTTTGTGAATTACTTTTTAAATATGCAAGTGTTTTTAATAAGAATCCAGGAGTAATAAAAGGTTATGACCATAATCTTAATGTCTATCTTCATGAAATATTTTGTGTTATGTCTTACCCTATACCGTGGGCAAAGCATGAAGCAGTTAAGCAGAAAGTCAATAGAATGTGCGTATGGGGAATCATACAGCCATCATTTTCTCCATATTGCAGCCCAATACTATCAGTTAACAAACCTGATAAATCAGTACGACTAGTTTTAGATGCTAGAGGCATAAACAAAATTATAGTACCAGTAAGAACAAAACCAGATAATTCAGATGAACAATTGCTAAAATTTCATAACACCAAATATTTCAGCAACCTTGACCTTAAAAAATCTTACTGGGAAATAAAGTTACATGAGGAGAGTAGGAAATACACAGCATTTGTCTGCAATGGCAGGAGTTATGAATTTCAAGTTCTACCCTTTGGCTTAAACATTAGCACAGTCGTATTTATATGAGCCTTGGACAAGGTCTTAGGACCTAAATTGCTCAGTAAAGTTACCATTTATGTTGATGATATGTTAATAGGCACATCAACTTGGGCCGAACACATCAGTATAATAGAAAAGGTATTTCAGGGATTTACAAAGTACAGAGCAACAGCAAATCTAAAGAAATCTAACTTTGGAAAAGAACAAGTGAAATTTTTAGGACATATCGTATCAGAACAGGGTATATTAACAGAGCCAAAGAAACTAGATGCCATATGTAATTGTCCACCCCTGAGGAACAGAAAACAATTGAAAGCATATCTAGGACAAACTTCCTTTTTCCGAAAATTTATACCACAGCAGCTTATGAATAGCGATGCTCTACTTAACCTGTTAAGAAAGAATAAGCCTTGATTATGGGATGAGAGATGCCAGGAGGACTTTATCACAATTGAAAATGCATTAATATCAGCAAACATTTTGAGTAATCCTGACATGTTCAAAGACTTATGTTTAAGCACGGACGCCCTGTCTCAAGGGCTGGGGGCAAGTTTGTTCCAGATAAAAGAATAAAAAGGAAAAACCGTCTCCAAAGTCATCAGCTTTGCCAGCAGAGCGTTATCAGAGGCGTATAGATCATATTCCGTATCACAACTGGAAAGTTTGGCAGTAATTCAGGCGTTTAAGAAATTTGAGCATTTTCTTTAGGGTAAAAACACTTAAGTCTACTGTGATCACCAATCATTATCTTTTCTCTTAACATGTCAAGTGTTACCCCAAAGACTAGCGAGATGGTGTTTGTACCCGCAGGAATTCAGTTTTGAAATAATATACATAAAGGGCAGTCAGAATGTTATTGTAGATGCATTATCCATATTACTACAGGGAGTAGACAAGTTCAGTGAATTGTTTGAACACGATTAAGAAATCTGTACATTATTGATGCAAAGTAGTACACAAGAATCAGACTACAAAAATTTTGTAAACAAATGGGAATA
This sequence comes from Schistocerca piceifrons, assembly GCF_021461385.2. Lineage (NCBI taxonomy): Eukaryota > Metazoa > Arthropoda > Insecta > Orthoptera > Acrididae > Schistocerca > Schistocerca piceifrons. The sequence goes on from NC_060141.1 coordinate 617,283,251, forward strand.
ATACAACAGCAAGACAACAGGTGGATAAAGGTAATACAAAATCTTAACTGGAATGCAAACCACAAGGTAAGTAAATGGTATCAGTTATACAAAGGCTTTTTGTTCCACCAGAAGCACAAAGGTTCTAACCATTGGTGTGTATGCCTTCCAGAGGAATATATCGACGAATTTATCAAACACACACACGAAATATGGGGACACTATGGAGTAACAAAACGTACAGACAAGATTTGTAAACTTTGTTACTTTCCTAATTTATGATGATGTGTTTCAAAAATATTGAGAAAGTGTGCAATTTGTCAATGAACAAAACCATGCAATATGTCAAAGTTTGCAGACCTACACCCCATACTAACCAAAGCTCCACTAGAAATGGTTTCTCTGGATATCGCAGGGCCATATCCTACAGCAAAAGATGGTGTCAAATACATAATTGCCCTTTACGATATTTTCACAAAATACATCGAACTTCATGCTATCAAAACCACTACAGCCAGTAGCATCATAAGGTGAATTGAAGAGGATTATTTATGAAGAGTAGGGAAACTCAAAGCCATGTTACCAGACAATGCAGCCTATTTTGTAGGAAGAAAATGCAAAGAATTCATGAGCACACAGGGCATTAAACATATCTTGGTAAGTTTTTTCCAGCCAGAAGCAAGTCCCATGGAGAAGGTGTTTAAATAATTCAATAGATTCATAAGGACATACACTCATAATAAGCATTCACGATGGATTGAATACGTGACTCCATTTATGCAAATAGTAAACAGTCTCCCCCAGTCTTCCACAGGTTTCACTCCTAATGAACTGTTGTTTAACACAAGGCAAACTGACGAATGGGAAACACCTATACCAAAATTACCTACTAAAGAGTTAACTTTACAGAATAAAATCAGACAAGCAGTAACTACACTTACTAATAGAGCAGAATACAGAAAGAGAATATACAACAAAAAGTTAAAACGAGTTACACCTTTTTTCGAAGGCCAACGAGTCCTCTTGAGAACACATCCCAAATCCACATATATATATAGGCAGATATATATGACCTTAGGCATTAGCGCATTTCGTTTCCATGAAACAGGAGTTCCCTGACAAGTGATTTAAGGAAGTGCGAACAGCATTTTTTAGTAATCCATAAATCAGTAGAGTAGAATTCCTTATTCCTTCTCCAACACAAGAGGCAGCGCCAAAGCGCAGTTAGGTCAGCAACGCGTAAGGTAAAATCCTGATATAAATGTTTTTCTCTGTTTCTTCCTAGGAAAATCTTAAACTCTCATAACTGATGTATGCATGACTGAAAAATAAAATACGGATGCATTAAATGCATATACAGTAACACAATGTAAAAGAATGTAAATAAGTTACCTATATTTATGTACAAAGAAATTTTTTGAAGTTAACAAACAAACTGTACTAACCAGTAACTGTAGTTGGAGAAGGAATTTTGTAATGTTTTACTATTTAAGAATTTTCTCTATTTAATACAAATAATGGGTGGAGTGTCAGCCTTAGATGTAAGCCATTGTAATATACATTGTCTTGTCAAAATGTTTATGGGAATTTTAAGTCTATATCGAGCCATATGTAAAAGATGAACTTGAAAAACTAACAGAAAAGGAAAAAATCTCAAGGACTAAAAACAATTCTCACGCCAAAAGTGAACAACGAAATAGATAGTAGTATCCAAACCCCTGTACAATAGTGCAAGGAATCAATTATGGTAATGTTATGCTACGCAACGTCTCATATATTTTACAGCAAACTATAATTGTGCAAGCATCACTTACCTTGACGTCGAGTGTTGAGGTGCAGTATTCACCCCACTGAAAATCTGGATATTATGGAGAAGATCCTTCCCGGACCATATGAAAAGTGAATTATCTGCCTCAGCATCGGTTCTTGAAGAGTAAACGCACATGCATCGCACTCACTTTGGAAAACCACGCCACAATGGCCTATTCGACGGATGGTACGACACTCAGAGTTGAAATGACACTAAAAGTGAGGGTGGAATCAGGGACGACTGTACCCAAATATATGTGGAACATTTAATGGTTGTTGCACAGTCAACAAACATATTTAGTGTGAATGAACACAGAGACTGGCAACGTTGGCAAAGAGACGAGTGAACGGTCTTGGAGCGCCCTCATGTAAGTACTTGGTTAATTATCATTCCATATGTAAGTTATGTATTTCCTGTAAGATAATGTGAAAGCAAGACAAGCTGACATATCCAACCCAAAAATACAAAGAGAAATATGTCGACAAATAAAGGTCATTGTACCCCCTTTGGCCCAAACTTAACTAAGCTGTACAAGTGTATACAAAACACTGTGCACCTCCATTACATGTCACCGCACAGTGTGGGGGCAATTGTATAGGTACATAAGAAAAAGCCCCAACAAGCTATGACAAAAATTTAAAACCAATGATATAATTGTTAGCACGGCCGCTGTAAGCGCCGATAAAGATATATTGTTCTATGCCGAAAGGCGGATAACAAATGATAGAAAATTCCATTTTTTTTTTAATAGACAGAGACTGTCTTTAGTTCTCAAGTGGAGATGACATATTTTTTGTAGACATTTGTAGCCATTTGTGTTGTCTGAATAATAATGATTATTTGTGCAAAACCACGAAAGTTTTCCTTTCTTCCACACAATACGTAAATGTCATGTCACTAATGCAGCCTGCATGTATATATACAAGAAGTCCGATAAATGAAATTTACATTACCTACACGTTCAAGAAGAATAAGTTTGTCAGCATCAGAAGAAGAAGCACCTAACAGGGAGTGGGTAGATCTCTACTACAAGGAAGTAAGTTCAACTTAATACGGACTCAAAGGAGCGAAACTGTAAAAACTAAAATTTGGGCATTAGTTGAAAATAATTAATTTCTATTAATCTCTTTATTTATGTACCCTTTCCCATTATTGCTATTTATATGTATACATCTATAAATTTGTGCACCATAACCATGCAGTGTTTTCTATAATTAATGTAACAGAGAATCACTATGTGGTAGCTGGTTTGGTACAAATTTTCTAAAGCAAGATATTAACACCAGAAATACCTTAAGCTGACTCCTAGTCTGAGGTGTCAAAAAAATTGTAATTGCCTCAGTTTTCCTTTATCCATAGGGGTTCCTACTAGTAAAATGATGTTGCCCAAAAATTTAATTTTCTCACGCCAATATTCAGACTTTCATAGATCTACTATAACGCTATATTTCAGAAACTTTCCCAGAATTTTGCCCAACATTTCAATTTTAAGACTTCTTCCCATGATGTAGCTGCAATACGTAGAGTGTCTACATATACTACCATTATATCTACCAGCTCTGAGTCCAGGACTGCATCTAGGGCTCCTATAAATGTCCCAGCTGTGGTCATTTAACCCAAGAGAGTAGACACTAAGTTAGTAACTTTTGTCTGTACAAACAAATGCTGTGTTCTTTCTGGGTGCACTGCATCTGCCAGTAGGAGGCACACACAAATCGATACTCATTAGGTACCTGATGTTGGGATATTCCAACAATTGTCCATCGAAGTTCCTTGTATTGTCCTAACTGGGGTAATAATTTTATTGATTTCTCTTGCAACCAACACTAGGTACACATATTTTCTTTCTCATTTCATTACATAAAATTTCTGACATCACATTTCTCAAGGTACCAGTATCAAGGACAAAATGTACAGAAATATTGCCTACCTTCACATTTTTTACTGCCCATACAACTTCATCAGCTTTTTTGGCATTGAGCACATCACCTGAATATAATTCATCTCTAATATACTGCTTCCAATTCTATTGTAAAAAGTATACATGTTCACTATGTGTGGCCCACTGTTCCCATTGGTCATCAGGAAGCTTAGCATGCCCAATTAGTGTTTCAATTGTTGACAGCGGAGTAGCATCACTATTGTCCAATAATTCAACTTTTCGCACTGCATGTTCTCTGTTGCACCAAATAGTGTAATGACTACTGCAGAAACCTTGATCCTTTGCCTGATTTCCCTGTTTTGTATCAGACCAGCATTCATTGGCGTCTACTCATTACATGTCTCATTGTTTACTTGCTTATTGTCCAGAGTACTTTGCCAGTTGTGTTGACCTATGTTGCCATGATTTGGTGGGTTCTGGTGTTTGAGTTTGCACCTATGATCTCCTTTCTTTTGATAATGGTTATTTCGTCTATAGCCAGAGTTTCTAGGTCTATTGTGTTGTGGTGGTGCATAAGTGCGCCAACCATGGATTTTGTTGTTGTTATTACTGGTTGGCATGTTCCCATTGCCCTGAAAATTTGATTGTGTGCTCGTTTTGCCTCCTTGACTTCATGTTGCTGTTGTGGTCTTCAGTCCTGAGACTGGTGTGATGCAGCTCTCCATGCTACTCTATCCTGTGCAAGCTTCTTCATCTCCCAGTACCTACTGCAGCCTACATCCTCCTGAATCTGCTTAGTGTATTCATCTCTTGGTCTCCCTCTACGATTTTTACCCTCCACACTGCCCTCCAATACTAAATTGGTGATCCCTCGACGTCTAAGAACATGTCCTACCAACCGATCCCTTATTCTAGTCAAGTTGTGCCACAAACTCCTCTTCTCCCCAAGTCTATTCAATACCTCCTCATTAGTTATGTGATCTACCCATCTAATCTTCAGCATACTCATACTTCTTCATAAATTAAGTCAATGGAGTAACATGTATGTGGGATATAAGTTTGCTCCAATACCTCATTTTAATTATGTGTGTCTGAAAATGTTTTCGCAATCTCCCTTGTTTACTGTTGAATGGTTATAGGTCAAACATTTTTTGTTGCAATTGTTCCTAAACACTGATAGATCGAAATTTGTCTAAAGTTTTTCTCAAGCTGATCATATGACAATGTACTGCCACATTCGATGACCAGAGCCATGAGTCTCCTTAGGAGAATCCTGTAATGTAGCATATTTTTTATTATTTGGTCTTGCTACATGGAACTATGTTAAAGAATGCTCTTATAAAAACTAGTGGGTAGACATTATTTGACTCTGTAGAAACACCTTAAATTGGTGTTGCTTTAAGAGGCTTTCATCCACCAATATTGATGAATGAGAGGGTCCTGTTCCCAGTGAGTATGGTAGTGATACGTGTGCAATGCGAGGAAAACTCGTTTGGTTTGTCGTTGGGGTCAGCGACTGATTATACATGGTGAAATCTCTCTTTCAGTGGCATAGTGAAACTATGGAAGTGAAAAGGTATTCCCCTGTTATTCGCTAAACCCTTCTCCTTGTTTCCTATGTTAAAGCTAGTCGACTCGTTTGAGCTAACTCTGCCAGTGGACAGTTCAGAATAAATACGTTGTATAGCAGCCTTGAGGCCCACATATACTTTGGTAACAATTGTAATTTCCTTTTTGAACATCAAAATTTCGACTATATTCAGTATTGCAGTACAAACTACTCTGTGAGTGTGGTGCCACTATCATTCACCTCCACTTGGTATGCAGCTATTGAAGTTCTTAACGTCAGTGTCAGTACGTCTTTGTTACAATTTTATAAAATCAGTCTCTTCTAACAGTTTTTGCACTTTGTCAGGGAGTTTGTTGCAACCTGATGCAATAATGTCGCTTAAGAGTGCACTGGTACTTGTTGAAAATAAATTGATGATTCAACTCCTTATTGTCATTATTACATCACTTACTGTTGTTAGATTATACTAGATGTGGGTACTGAAACAAAAATATAGATAATTCGTAAAAATAGTTTACCAAACTTAATTTCAATTTTGGCTGCATCGATATTCAGGTGTTGATTTTTTGGATTCATTTTTAACTGAAGGAAAATATCAAAGAGCATGCTCCAGTTGTTTCAGCAGATGTCTACAGATTTTCTAAGTGTAAGCACTTTCTAAAATCTTTGCATGCTGAATATCATACACTGTAGTAGCTCTGAGATGGCCATGTAACAATTTTTGTACTTTTCAAAGAATGACTTTTATTGAAGAAGAACATAGCGAAATTAAATGAATTGTTCTTTTCATAATTTCAGTTTCAGCTTACCATAAAGTTTTTCATTTTGTAGTTCATTTCATAACTCACTTTAAATATGCTTTATATTAATTTTTTCTGTGTTTTCAGCTCATTTCTCAGGTATTTTAGGCCATAAACGTCTGAGCCTTGTCGTTACAAGTCCTTTTTCATATTTGTAAACTAAATAAATTCTCACTAAGGCAGTTGCCCCCACTGGCATCCTCCTGCAGGTGCCCCTGAGCCAGATCTTGATAAGATTTTAAAATGATGGAAAGGCTGGCAACTTGCTCAAAATGTTCAGAAACATAAAATTGTGCACATCGCAAAAGCAGAATACATTGTATTTTATGACTGTAATATCATGGTGTCCCAAATCTACTCTGTCAACTCACACAAATACATGGCTGTAATAATTTGTAGGGATATGAAATGGAATGATCAGATAGGCTCAGTTATTGGTAAAGCAGATGGTGGACCTTGGAGCATTGGGGGTATATTAGGAAAAATTAAGCAGTCTACAAAGGGAATTACCTACAAAACTTTCATGTGACCTATCGTAGAATATTGCTGAATTCTGCGGGACCCATGCTAAATAGAACTAACAGGGGCCATTGGACATATACAGTGAAGAGCAAACCAAATGGTCGCACGTTTCTTTGGCCAATGGGAGAGCTTCACAGAAATTCTGGTAAAACTGATCTTTCAGGCGCTTGAAGATAGATGCAAACTCTTGTTAAAGCATACTTACAAAGTTTCAAGGACCAGCTTTAAGTAAGGACCTCTTATGTATCATTCCCATAGGCAGTCACTCTTCCTGCTCTCCATATGTGAAAGTAACTGGATGAAGCTCTAATAACTGGCATAATAGCAACTATCCTGTGCTACACATTTCTCAGTGTTTTGCAGAGTATAGATATGCATGTAGAAACCAGTGGACTACTCTGGACTACATTTAATTAGTAATATAAAAAATTTGTGTCTTGCTATGAAGTACTTTTATTAATATGTTTCAAAATTTGAGGGTTGTTCAGCAAGTAAGACCTCACAATTTTTTCTCAGAACATATTTGTTCTTAAGAGTCAGAATTTGTTGACAATGTCAGTCAACATTTCTTTTATATGTACTACTTTTCTACATAGTCTCCACCATGTTCTGTGGTCTTACGCTGGCGATGTGTAAGGACATGTATTCCCTGTTGGTAAAACCTCTTGCCCTGTACTTGCCATGTTTTCACAGTATAAATTATGCCCTCATTTTCTTCAAAGCGTGTCCCATGTAGACAAAACTTAAGTGGCCCAAACAGATGGAAGTCCAAGATCGCTAGGTCTGGACTATAGGGTGGAGGAGGCAATGATGCCCAACCCAGCTTGGCGACGAGTTTTTGGGTTCTGTATACATGCGTGCGTTTTCGTGTTGGAGTAAGATTTCTTTTGGATCTGTCGCAAATTGTTCTTGTGTTGGTTCAGAGTCATTACATAGATCTCTGAATTAATTGTTGTTCCTTTTCACAACATGTCCACGCTTATGACATTGTCACTATCCCAAAAGACTGTCATAACCATGACTCTGTCAACAAAGGGAGCTGCCTCGTATTTCTTATTCCTGGGTGATTGCAGTTGGTGCCACTATAATAGCTGCCTTTTTGTCTCTGGCTCAAAGTGATACACCCAGGTTTCGACAGCCATAACGATCCCTGACAGAAATGCCTCCATTGGCATAAAACTGCTGCAGTAGCTCAGATGAAATGGCTTTGCTCTGAATTTTGTGGTCTGTTTGAATTTTTTTGAAGCTTCTCGTAGCACACATACTTCCAATACTCATCGATATCAATAGAGCCAATTTTCGACTTGTGATGCGCCGGTCTGCATGAATTAAGGTATCTGCGTGGCTGACCATGTAAGGAGCAGTGGCTGACAGCACATCCCGAACGTTGTGTATCATGGACTCAGTACTGCACTTCCTGATGCCTTAACTCTCTTTTTTTCCATAGCCCAACAACAATCTTATCTACGGCATCATTACCTTATGGTGCACACAAACATTTATGGATGTCCTCCATGATTTCTTATTTCGCAACGAGTAATCCAGTTACAGCATGGTTGGTTGTAATGAACGTCTTGGCAGACGCCATGATGGTTTATTCCAGGTCTGCTGTAATCATATCGATTCAGCTAGGCCCAAACAGCCATCGTGCGGAGTGTCTTCAAGGAGTGTGTGAATACTGTGCTTCAGAGCTGTGTATGATGCTATGCTTTGGGAACTCATCTTGTACAAGGACCCATATTTCTCTGTACAGGATGTTATGTGATCTATATCTACATCTACATACATACACCACAAATCACTGTATGGTGCATGACGAAGAACACGCTGTACCACTAATACGGTACACATTTCCATTAATTTTCCACATACGCTTCCCTCATCGATCTTTTTTACAGATGTGTGAATTCTACTTACTGTAGCCTTTCGTCATTTGCGGGTTCTCTTTTGAATCGAGAGTGCAACAGCATTTACTTTCTCAGAATTTTCCGAATTTCGTTGTTAAACCATGGTGAGTCTTTCCCATCCTTAATCCACTTACTCTCCAGAGCACTATTTACAATCCATTAAAACTTTCTCCATGATTCCTGTCTGTTCATCATAGTGGAATTAAATTATGTCAGTTTGTTTTCTAACAGTAAGTGGGATGCTAACGACTGCTTATCTGCTCTTTGTAGCAAACACACTCATCTAGCCTTTTTAACTGAATTATTAACTTCAGTTACCAACTTCACTATGATGACATCATGGTCACTAATCCAGGTCTCTGCAATGAAGCCTTCGATAAGGTCAGGTCTATTTATAGCCAGAAGGTCTAAGATATGTCCACCATGCATGGACTGTCGAATTAGCTGCTCTAGTCAGTTTTTGGTAAACATGTTAAAAAGTTCTTTCCAAGACTATCAGTCTGTCCCTCCTGCAATAAGTACATATAGGCGATATACATGTGTCACTGTGACACTTTGTGACTGTAATTTCACCTGGATACAAGCAGTGAACGGGTAGTATCATAACCACTATTGTTCAAGTGACAAATGACACACTCGCTGGATATGAAACATGTATTTTTATGTTGTACTGTTATTGACCTATATCTACGACGATATATCGATAATTTAAAATGTTAATAAGTAAGCCAACTTTTCAGAGGTGAAAGATAAAGCGAGACACAGTCGCACTTCATACTCAGCTGAGGAAGATTTTGCATGTTTCTCACTAGGTAATGATGTCATTAGTAGCTCTCAAGGAAACAGATGATGCTTCTGCAGTGTGAATAAAGGTTTTAATACGTGGTTTACAGGCTTTGTTTTATGTAGGCTAGACTATTTATTTAATCGTTATGTCTTTTTTGGGGGGGCTCTGAGCAATTTCAATGAATGATAGAATCATGATGTTCTTCACTATAAGGCATTAGGATTTTTATTCCTCTAAAATGTGCAAAAACCAGAACTCATAAGAATAATTAATTTGGGTTCAATATTCATATAGTTCCATAATCTGTTACATGGTTCAGCATCTTAGACGACACCATGTTCTGAATCCTGTTGCATCATGGAAGATTCAAATCCATGACAGCCAGCTGCTGTCAGTACGTGTAAAACGTATCCACATATAGAATTGCTCATTTCTACTATGTCAGGTGTTTACCTTTCCCCTTAGCTAACAGGTGAATTCACGATGGAAATTATCTGTAACTCCAAATCCATCAAACAATGAAACAAAACTGTGTTTTGTAATCATGTGTTTGTACCTGTCACAAATTCTCATGGGCAGTATGCCAGCTTATCACGATATCTCCTAAAGTTCGCCTAATATTAACAAAACTGTGATTTTTAATCATGTGTTTATACCTGCCACAATTTCTCATGGACAGTATGCCATATTATCATGATACCTTCTAAAATGTGTAAAAAATTGTATGTAACGATTTGAGAAAAGAAACGAGGTGCTCTTTTTGACTTACACTGCTATTTTATTCACACTTGTTTTGCAGACACACTATAGATGTAATGACACTCTGAAACTTCCACATCTGCCAACAATTTTTGAGAAAATGTTTATTTTGAATACTGCTGTCATAATGAAGCCTGTAAGGTACAAAAGATAAATTACTTGAATTTTCTGCAGAGAATTATGGTTTGGGAATAGGTACTCCACTGGACTGCCATTGGATTGTCATTGTGGGCGATTTTAGTATCACATGTCCTTCCAGTCTCGATATAATGCAGACTGTCTAGTCTTGTGTTATTAATGTCCTAGATTTTTTTACTTTAGATACTTTCCATTTTGCATCCAATGAATTAGCTTGATTTAGGTGTCGTCTAGACTGCTGCCTCAGTTCAGAAACAGTAAGTCTGTACAACACAAAGGTGTCCTGGATCTCAGTTATACCAAACCTAGTTTGGTAGGACCACATCTGCTAGATGCATGAGCACTATTTTGAAACCAAGAAATTAAATCTTATGATGGAATTTAATGAAGAAACTGAGTGTTACTTCTGTATTAGCTTTTCTCTTCTTAATTTGTTTAAATCTCTAGTGTTCCAGGAGACCAGCGCCACCCAGGTAAGAAAATATCACATTCTGTCATGAGGGAAAGATATATTTGGTTTGTGTAGAGGAGAAAACTGATGAAGGAAGCAAAAGTACATTGACTGAGGCTAACATTTATTACATTATTTCTTGATCAACGTTACATCTAAATCTGTACAGAAGGTCAATGAGACGATGCACTGCACAGTGATGGGGAACCTACCTAGGGTGAAATCATGTTGGATGGCAATTATATAGTGATCACTGTATTTCACAAATATTAATTACCATATTTTTACTTGCACTGGAGTGAAGCATTTACACACAAGTAGAGGGACTGGGAGCACTAGTTACAATACAATAATTAGATTATCACAAAAAATTTGACAGTTATAAATACTTAACAAACTCATATTACAGAATACCTTATCATTTTCCAGTATTACCAATGACATAAAATAATAAGTGTCCACTAACAACAAAAAAGATCTTAGGGATGTTATGAGTGATTTAATCGTAATTGTTAAGAGAAAGATGGAACTGGCAGGCCGACTGTGATGGAGATGCTACATTGGACAGTAAGTGGGCAAGAGCACCATACACTTTATATTGTACTAAAGAGAAATTAGTGCAGACTACCAATGACTGACACGTTAATCTTAATTCGTTATGTTATTCTAAGAAAATACTTACATGAAATAGTATTGTAGAAACCTTTATTTACTGAAAAAATAAAAGTAAATTCTGTAGACGCTTCTTGATGCTCATTTAATAAGAAATCTTACCGTGAATCGTTGAACACATTACATCATATGAGAGTTATGTTACTGAAAACATTTAAAGCCACAGTCTGGGAATTACAGCAGTCATAGTCAGCTGCAATTGAGAGAGGTAGGAGACCTGATTATTACTGTTGCTATGCGCAATGCTACTTCTGCTGATGCTTTCTGTAGGCTGCTATTGACGTGAATGAAAACACTGATAATGACTTAACTCATTGTGAATCCTTGTACTAATGAAAGTGAAGCTTCTATACCTTCAGGTAGATTTCTTGAGCAGACATACTAAGAACCCTCAACGTTTAGTATTTTTAAGTGGTAGAGAAAATAGATTATTGTAATTCATAGATTAGAATGCTCGAACCTGTAGAGTATATAATGAAGGAGGGGGTGTAGGTAGTACAGGGGGATTAGAATTAAAGTTAAACTTTCAAAACGCTGTAGAAATAATACCACTAGTTAGAATGACATCAAATTGCAATGGAATATTATTGGAGAAGGGGGAAAACATACGGCAGAAGAGAAAAAATAGTGTGATAATTGATCAATAGATGGCGCTGTATGTGTCAGAATATGTAAATGAAAGCACCTGTCAAGCGCATGACCCATTGAAGTTAGTATAAACACACTCGATACACGGCTTTTCCTCCTTTCGCGTTTGCTACATTTGCCATGGCTGCCTCAATGTTGTATCGCGCTCTGCTCGTAAAGATGTGTTACAAGAATGATGACTCTGCACACGTCGCTCTGCAGAGATCTGGACACTGAAGGGTTTGAAAAAAGGCGTTGGTGTGAATGACTGCCTTGAGTCTGGAGAAAATGGTTCAAAAATTCGAAAAGACAGGTTCTTTTGGAGTGCAACCTGGTAGAGGGAGGAAACGAATTGATTCGATGTCAGTGCAAACATTCGCCACAGCAGTGAAGAAGGAGACGAGAGATGGGATACAAACGTGTAGTGCACGGAGAATCGTCTGAACATTGGACATACCAGTGAGCACGGTGCGTAAAATCGTTACCCGTGTGCACGAGTTGTTTCCTGTTGACCTGCCAGCAAGACAGACCTTTGCATGGAAGTGGACAATGGACTGGTAGATTTTGGACTGGACTGGAAGATTTTGTGGAGAGACTAAGCCAACTTCCATCTGACAGGATATGTCAATACACAGAAATCTCGAATACGGGCAATGGAATATCCACACTCAAATCAACTAGTACCATTTCATCCTGATAAGATCAGTGTGTAGTGCAGTTTTATGGCATCATTTATCATAGTGCCATATTTTTTCGAAGAGACAGGTGCTTCAGGCCCTGTTACCTGTGCCGTCACTGGTAAGTGCTATATGTGTCTTCTGTGCAACCACATAATTCCAGCTCTCCAATGGCGTGCATGTGTGGATGGGATAATTTTTATGCAAGATGGCGTACTTCTGCAAATTGTAAATCCAGTTAAGCAGCTGCTGAAGCGCCGTTTCGCAAATGTTAGAATTATCAGGCGCCATTTCCCTACAGCCTGGCTGTTCGATCACTTGATCATAATCCATGTGACTTCTGGCAGCGGGGCTATCTGAAAGGTGTTGTGTTCAGTGTTCAAATTGCAAACTTAGCTGCATTGAAGGCACATATTACACAACACATTCTGAACATGACCCTGGAAACACTTCGATCAGTGATGAAGCATGCAGTTTGTTGATTTCAACTTGTTGCAGAAAACAGTGGACGGCATATTGAACATGTTTTGCGTCAGTCACACGTAAATTAATAATCCGATTTAATTTTGATTGATGCTTGGCTCAAGACAATTAAAAACTGATGTGATTGATGCTTTTTATGTGGTTTTTGGCTTCGGGGCAATTAAAAAGTGATTTTTCCCATCCTATGTGATATGACCTTGCCGTGGTGGATGGACTTACGTAACTAACAGTATCACACCTGTACTCCCATGTACACTGAGTGGAACAGTTCGTTTAATGTCAAACGTACACCTTAGGCATTGTTGTATGATTCATTTGTCATTTGTAGTTGACCACTATTAAATTATAATGTTTACAGCGGCATCTATTGAAATTATTTATTTTTCTTCTGCCATCCTTTTCACCCTCCTCCAATGACATTCCGCTGCAATTTGACGTCATTCTGACGTGTGGTGTTATTTCTACAGCGGTTTGAAAGTTTAACTTTAACTTTAAATATAATCATTCTGTATATCTTGAAACATGCTGAAGAGTTATGCCCCAGAGGAAGGGAAGGGAGAGAAGTAGAATCTACCCACTGTGATAGACAGACTTACACCATGATTTGAGCCCGATCTAGAATACCCATTGTCATTTTCTCTTGACACAACAGAACCTAAATTTGAATTCCTCAACAGCTCTGCTGTTTTGGGAATTGGTTATTTTCTTAAATTAGATATTAAGCGTCTTTCGTCACCCGCAGTTTAACATAGTAGAACTGAGATATTTCTTCCAGCACAAAAATATGGCAATACTGCACTTTGTGGATGGGAAACTGGCATTGACATCATGGTGGACCTATGAGATATTTATGAATGGACCATAACCCATTTTATTCTACTGTTCCAATCATTGACTGGTTGTTATAAATCACGTATTTGCTGCATTGGTATGTGAACCAAGCCCATATTTAATGATTAATTTTTATGTTTGCTGAATCTCCATAAAGGAATTATTTCTTTAGTATTTAGCTTCCGATTTAACATTCAATTCTTCAGCAACAGTGTATAAGACTTAGAATACAAGAACGATAGCTTCTTATCTTGAAGTAATTTGTACCATTGGAATCCATGATCTTACTGAAGCTGAAAAAATGGTTTTCGAAATACCTTCTGACATTCTACCAGTTTTCATTGTAGATGTTTTTATAAATTTCTCTGGTGCTGTGGTCTATTATGACATGTTTTCTTTTGCCTATATTGCAGAAGAGAGCTACATTATGTGGATATGTATTTCAATGATTCAAATGTGATGTTAAGTTATGGTTACAAGAAAAAATTGAGTAATTATCTCATGCTGGCTGCTACTGTTACTTGGTAATTGTAATTCACATTTTATTGTTGGTTATTTTAACAGAGAGTGGGTCCATAATTAAATAAACCACACACTTCTGTCACCACTATATTCTTTCATTCATGCTTTTCAGCAGCCTATTTCAGATTGGTTATTTGCATCTGCATCCTATAAACTATTGTTGTGGCAGCTGCTCAGTGCTGTGATTAAATGAGTAAACTTTGAGTTCGTTTGACTGAAGATGAACGATTTATAGTTTGTTGGTTGACAGTGGAAAAGTACAAAGTACTGATTGTTACAGATATACCACAAGGCTTCTTCCTTCTTTTTCCTTGTGTACATGAATGATATGCCTGCTTTTTTGCCTCATAAGTCCATAATATAAGCTGATGACACTAAACTTATTTTTGTGGATAACAGCTTGAAGGAGCTGAAGAAAAAAACAGAAGCAAAACTTGACAAATCTGCCATATGGCTCTATAATAACAAGCTTTTCCTAAACAATAGGAAGACTCCAACTGTGTATTTCTTCCTGCACAAACTAAATGAAAAAGTTAATGTGTCTGACTCTGTTAGACCATTCAAATGTAAATTCAAAATTGGAATCCACCTGGATCCAAAAATGAATAGCAAAAGCCCCACTGAGTAGATATGTACCAAACTATCTAAAATAATCTTTTTATTAAACAAATTAAAAACTTTAGCTAGCAAATGACAGCTACTATCTTTTTACTATGCTTTGTTTCAAAGACTGTGGGCAGACTCCTCTGGTGCTGAAACAGCGTTCATGTGACAGAAGAAATCTGTAAGAACAATTACAGGAATTACAAGTCGAGGATCTTGTCAAGAGCATTGTAAAGATCTAAACATCTTCACTGTACCTTCCCTTTATATTAAAACGTGTTTTCTTTAAGGAGCACTACCTTATAGAGCAGCTATCAATTCCTGTGAAATTAGAAACAGAAATAACCTAGATGTAGAATTTACAAGACTGTGCAAGATCCAAAGCAATTTTAAACGCACAGGTATGTAGCTATATAATGTATTATAATAATAAAAAATATAATTAAAGGAAAGAATGAAGGAAATTTGATTGGTAATTTTCCTTTTACTTGCAATGTAAAGAGAATATTAGTACAGCATATTGTTATGAAATGTTCTGCATGTACGAAATTGTGCTATTGTTAATTCACTTTATCTTGCGTCATTTCTTTTTCTGTTTCCATCACTATATATATTTTAATTTTATTTGTCGTCTTTTGAGGGCTTCTCCTTCTCTTAATTTTACGAAAATATGGCCGTGGGCTTCTTTTCCTCCATTTCAATTGTATATGCAGGCAGCCAACTCCATGGAACACCAGTGCCTCTCAAGATGATGTAAAATACGTAGGAATTCTTCTTAACTTGGTTCTATTTAATTTTAATAAAAATACTTATAACTGTTATTAATATTTCTCTTAGTCTGAAACACATATAATACAAAACACTCGTAGCCTGTCATACTCCGAGCAATACATCTTAACCAGACTTCTACATAGGAGAGAGTGAAACAAAATCATGTACAAAAAAATGAATGATGTTTTATGGTCATTTGTTCACGCACTACAACACATTCATAATTAATATCTTTGCCGACGCTTATGGTCAGTCTTTGATTCCGTCGTTAAGCCCGGTCCACACGCAACGATCTGTCTGTGCAGACATCGGTGCAGATGTCTGTACATGCAATAGATCGCTGCAAATGTGGTGTGTTCACACGACACACACCCCAATCTACTACTCGCCCGCCATCTGTCGGTGCAGAAAAGAAATATCAGTGACAAGCGACTACGCTCTCCGTAAACGTCAAAAATTTAATTAAGTTATTTTGAAATATAGAAATGGAGAAAGTTCTGTTGTGGTTTGTGTTCGCAACTTGTGTTGCAAAAAATATTAACACCAACCGCAGTAAACAGAGAAAGCGGTAAAAAGGGTGTAGACAGTGGCTGCTAAAGCGAAAGTAGTTTTCTCGCGTAAGTTGCAGGGCGAACCTAACGACTGGCGAAATTATTTGCGGATGGATGTCGAAAGTTATAATTATCTCTTAAAGCTTGTAACCCCTCATATTATGAGAAAGAATATGAGAAAGGCAATTTCTCCTCATGAACGGCTGGTGGTAACATTAAGATTCCTAGCAACAGGAAGGAGCTGCAAGGATTTGGAATTTTCAACTGCAATATCGAAACAAGCGTTGAGTGAAATAATACCCAACACATGTGAAACTATTTACGCTGTCTTGGAGGATGAGTTCTTTTTATAACAGCAGTTAATTTTCTATTATGTTTTCACACAAATATATTCTTTTGAATAAACTTTGATAAACGTATGTGAAATATATTGTTTTACATTACCTCGTGTTCCATACCTCGCACATTGACACTCTAATTTAATCTTCAATTGTACTCTTGCTTGGCCTTGGCGCTTCTTGATCGCTAAGAAAGCCAAGCAGATCAAAATACCATAACGGTGGCTGGTATACTTGATCTACTACTACACCAGATCTTCTACATTTCTGAACTTTGGATAACGCTTTTTCGGTAAACAGTTCGCAACGATTTTTTTTTTCCGAGGCGTCAACTGCCCGCAATTCATTTACAAACTCTCCAGAACACTGACGAGTATCAGCCATTTTAATGCCCTGTGCGCACAAATACAAACACTAGACTGAGCAAACAGCTGTTTCGCGCCAGATTTGCGGCGATCTCCTGTCCACACGCTCCAACTTGTCTGCGCAGATGTGGTTTGAACCCACAGATTTGAGAGGTTTCGCTCAAACCTCCAACTCCAACTTCCAGGTTTGCACACACCTCAGGTTGGTGCAAATCATCTGTCCACACGCAACGATCTGTCTGCGCAGATGTGTTGTGCGCAAACATTTGCGCAGACAGATCGTTGCGTGTGGACGGGCCTTTATAGCTGTTTCATTTTTTAATGAATTTTAGCCCTACCATATCCAGAGGGGAGGGGGGCTTTCATCATGTACCTACACAATAACAAGCTACTATCTTCTATGAAAGAGTTACTTGATGATACGTTCGAGAAGCACTATCATAAATTGTTATTTGAAACGTGTGCTTATAGTATTAACGGGTTTCAATGTGCGTGGTAAATCTCCTCATCCCTTTGTATTGGTCAAACCTACCACTTGCTGTAAAAATTAAACTAAGAAGGAAATAAAAATTCACTATTGTGTATTCCTCAAAATGTTAAAGTGCATGCAAAAACTTCAGATTTGTGTAACATAGCAGTGTGTTTAGTGTTGCTCAACGGTTCAATTGTACTACATCAATTTGACAGTTTGAAAGCTAATTTTTTTTGCAATTGGATGGTGAACTATTAAATGTGGTGTAGAAATTGACATTTAAAATTGCCTGTTTTAACATATGATGGCTAATGCCAAATAAAGTGTGTTTCTTAGATAGTCCACAATCCTACCCCTTTGTGTTGAGACATGTAATTTATTTCAGCAGAATTTGAACGTGTAATAAAGTTACGCTTTTTTAAGGAAACTGATAAAGGTAAAAAAATTATGAATTCGGCTTATGCCGCTGTACATTTCACTTCCCTCTAGGCCGACCAATAATATAATCATATTCGAGAGCTGTCGTGTATGAATGACCATCTTTGACGTGTCTGTTTCGATTACTGACTTCTTCGATCAGAACCACATGAAAAATTCTTTGCTGTCCTATTTTGTTCAGATTGTCGTAACCACTATAGTAAGGGTTGGCTCTAATGACATGCGTGTGAATATGGGGGAGTATGGTGACTTTTGAAGATAGGGTGTTTATTCATGTCAGCCAGTGTGACGTCATTGAAGTTTTTCTCTAGTGAGACACCGGCATTTTGAACAGAGGCAGGATTGGCTATCGAATTTGGTTAAAAATGGCGTCTGATTCAGTTAAAAATCGAATGCAAGTTTTTAAGAACAAAGGCAAGGATCAGGATGTAAGTATCTAAAATTAGTTGCGTTTTCGTAGTGTTTCACTTGTAATACCCCGTATGTGGCTCGCAAGTGGGACGAAAATATGGAGACAACCCAACGTCTACACACTAGAACTCGTGCAACTGTGTACCTGAGAATGTAGAATATATTGTAAAAGTTTTGTAATAATTGTGGTTTACTTCTGTTCACATATGCAGAATATTTTATACGACTGGATATCGTTCTAGTCTTTGCAACTCGGCAATATAATCTACACGTTTGTAACAGTTGATAGCGATTTGTATGAATGCCATGGAAAAGTCAGTGTCAGCTGATCGTGGGATAGTGTAGAGTCATGTGCGAATGGAAACCTAATAGTGGCCGCTACTATGTTTCTTATTTTCGAAGACAGTGAAGTCACAAATACCTAAACTATTAATGCCACTGAGTCACTAAAGCCCCCATATTTCGTTCCCAGTTTTGCAGTGTAATATAAATAATGGAGTTGTTATGACGTAAATGGACTGATCTTGTGGAAACAACTTCGTTTTTCTCAAGAAGGTATAGTTTACGTATCCAGTAGTTGCGGGGTAGCCCCATACGGCAGAAAAATGGAAAAATTACAGTGGCATACGAACAGTAACAGTAGGAAGCCCTAAACCAAGTAAGGCGATACTGTATTTTCGAATGCAGTTGAGTGTTATGGTGTTAACTATTGTGACAGGATGGCTACATCCTGATAACCTCTTAATTTCATAGTTGAACATTTTCAGTTCTTTATAGTTAAGAATGAAATCTCTGCATAAATAGGTGTCATGAATTGTTTAACCATTATTATTAGATATACTTAAATCAGAAATATGTTTAAAATTGGTATTTCATTTTTAAAGTGGATACTGCATACTCTATCCATATTGTGTGTGCAAAATTGTTCAGATGTCGTTATATGGAGTTAAGATCCAAATTTTGTGTAGCAGTTTCATGGGTAGGCCTAATTTCCTTGCAGTGTGCTAGTCCATAAAGTGAAGACATGTTATTCATATACAGGAATATATCAGTAAACATTTGTGCTGATAGTGTGTGCTCCATTAATATTTTTGTTTTACCAATATTTAATTAAACAGCAATGGGATAGGTTTCAAGGCAGTCCATTGAAACAAATCATTTGTGGCATGTACAAAGCAAAAATATTTTCAGACTGTCAAGAATATTATAGATATTAAGTCAAACCCTGATCACTCCCTGTCAGGCCATTTTTTTCTGTTGAAAATATGGTTTGTTTCATTGGAAAAATACTGTTGACACTTTGATTAGTTTAAAATACATCTGAGCTTTTGTAAATGGGCTCATTGAGCAGATAGGTGTGTAATTCTTTGATTATTTGGTATAGATGTCTCAAGTGTTAAAATATTGGGCATTTTGTTACTTTGAATGTTTTCAGCATTGGTTAGTGCTTTAAACAGTGTTCTACCATGATTCGTGTGGCACAATGTTTCCCTTTGGTGATGCTTTTAAAGGGGGGAAAGAAGGGTATGGGGAAGAAAAAGCTACCTCAATGTTCATTCACTGTTGAATTGTCAGTCCTCCTTGACTGACTATATAAACATGTAGGCCTACTAGAGTTAAAAGAAGCAGCACACCACCTCTAAAAGGGCTACACCTAATTAGTGTGATAGTTGAAGTCTTTACTTTCATGTATTGCCGTACTTTATTGTAAACCTAATAAAGAGAAGAATTAGCAGTGCAGCTATATCTGTGGTCTAAATAGACTTAAAGAACAAAATATACCTTACCTAGGTAAGCTTACCTTACCTACAACTTTGTATATTCACTTTGACATGTCAAGTATACTGGGGGAGGTGACCTAAATATTAGACACAAGCACAGAATTTGTTTGTACTGTTTCTTTCAACAAAATACCTGTTAAGGAGAATCCCCTTTAAAATGACAGTGTATTTAATTCTTTTAAAGTTACAAGTATAGAGTAGGAAAACTATGTATTTTGGACTGAAAATCTGAAATATGGTATGGTTGCTCCAAAATATGGAGTACATGAGATTTTGTATACACAAGACAGATTGTTGACGTCTTAAAAATTAGACAAGAGAAACAAAAAATGTGACATGTGTATAACTGGTATTTTTTCTGGGGATATTTATAATATGAAGCTTACACCAGTGAACTGCAAAAATTTATTTCTTGTTTTTAATGATATTACAGTCAACCAGCTTTGGTAGGGGGCTGTTTTAAAATTACTAGGCCTACCTGCAATGTGAAACTATTATAAAAAGAAGAGCTACATAAAAGAGATTAGCTTTTTTCTTTCTTTCCATGAACATCAATAAAACCATTAACCACAAAGCAGATTACTCATCTGACATTTCCCATCCTGGAGGCAACATAAGGAAAGACATAATTTGGTTATTTTAGACTACTTTCTGTGTCATGCAGTCATATGCAGCTGTATGAATTCCTCTTTCCACCTTCAGATTTATCCAAAGTGTTAACTCCTCCGGGCCTGACTTATGCAACTGCCATAGCTTTGATCAGTAATAGCTCTCTGGCTCTTATTGTTTTGACCATCCTACTCATTTTTTGTTTGGTGACTTTTCTTTTTCACAAGTGAGTTTGCTATATTTGGATGAGATCATTACCTGTGGCAATGGGTGTGACTGCTTGGTCACAATTTTGTTTTTTAATTTTATGGAGGTGTAACTTCATAAAAA
The DNA here is from genome assembly GCF_021461385.2 of Schistocerca piceifrons. Classification (NCBI taxonomy): domain Eukaryota; kingdom Metazoa; phylum Arthropoda; class Insecta; order Orthoptera; family Acrididae; genus Schistocerca; species Schistocerca piceifrons. The sequence continues at coordinate 617,304,337 of NC_060141.1, forward strand.
CTTTATGAAGATTCACTGCTGTAAATAAATTTGCATTTCTACCTTTAGAATCAGCTTGAAGTTCACTTCCTTCACAGCAAGGCAAAATGCAGTCTTCAGAAATGTGACACAGCTCAAGACTATCACCAGTGACATACATGGGTTCATTAAAAAAAAAAAAAAAAAATATATATATATATATATATATATATATATATATATATATATATAAACTTTTTTTACACACCTGTGAACTCTTTGGGATCAAGTTGAACGGCATACTGTGATCTATCGTAGGGATGGAGTGTGGTGTTCTTGAAGCCCGAAATTTGTTTTTAGGCTTGAAAGCATCTGGCAAATTCTTGTTTGCCACTGAATCAACACAGTATTCAGTGTTCTTGAACGGTTTAAGGAACTTACCCAAAGGTTGCAACTAATCAGTTATGTGTTGTGACTGTTACATAATTGCAGCTGTTGTACTTCACTTTCTCAATTACTTTGGGATCTAAATGACTAAGGTGCCCAACCGGAGGCGAAAGGAAAGGTCTTTCTTTTACAGTAGCACAGAAATGATTAAAGTAGCAGGACAAGAGAGTAATGTCATTAAACCATGAACTGTATTTAAATAAAATGTGCCAAGCACTTTAAACTTCAAAATCTGCAGTGTCTGTATTCTTTGGTGCACTAATGCCAACAGCGAAGTCTGTATTCGTGCAATGTGCATTATTGTCAACAGTAGGAAGAAATACACATTTTAGTGTATGGAATTGCATGATTAATAAAATTTAATGTATCTTGTTTAGGAATCAACTGTATCATATTTTGAAGCAGTCTATCATGTTTAAGCAGTAGATTGACTTCATAATTTTATCCATGTAGTAAATGTAGAAGTAATGAATAATCCAGTAGACAGAGCTGTTATCTGTGAAAAAAAAAACTAATTATGACTAAATTTTCCCAAACAAAGGCAGTGTAAATAACAGTAGGAACATTCACAATATGTTAGGTTTACACATGAATTGACTGGGTGTGTATTTTTTGGCAAAATTATGTGTATTAATTTTAGGACACATTACCTAATTCCTGTGTTTTATTGTGTGCCCTTGGATATAGAGGAATGTACGATAAGTAGGCAGCTTTGACCAGTGATGCAGGAAATGATAAATTCTGTAAACAATATGACAACAGTAACATGTTGTTGATCTTTAAATGGGCTGAGCTACAGATCAGTCTGTTACCCCTACCAGGTTTATTTAGATTCATATTTATTGGCTTTGCCAACTAAAAACAAAACTGTCCTCTCCCAGCCTAACCAGTATGTCATGTTAGACTGCATATTTGTGTGTCACTGCAGCAAGTTTCTTTCTGCCAGCTAACAACAAAACTGTGAGTATATGCACCAAAAGATGTCAAGACAGCAGCCATTAACATTGTTTCATGAGCCAAAGTAAACAGCTCGTATAAAATATTCCTCTTGACATCTCTTTGTTAGTCACCTGTTGACTGGACATAATTTAGGTGATTTTTTTATTGCTTGCCTACTAGAATTGGCAAAAGCTGTTGCTTGCTTTTGGTAGGTGACCTGTAATTATATACACACAAAGCTTATCATTACTGTTGAACCTAGAAAGTGTTTCAAATTTTAAATACAAAGAAGTTTAATGAAAATCTGTTTCATTCCATCCTTCCTTTTGACACAGTATTATGTTACTACAGATTCATCAAACACGTAACTTTCAGCTGTATACATTAATATTTAACAATTATACTTGTAGCATAACTTCATGCTTTCCTGGGATCAGAGGAATCTATGGAAACTGGATAACTTTGGTGTGGTTTAGATTGTTTCAGCTCATTACCGACCTTGTACTGTTGCAATACAGCCTTTAAAGAGGCATTGTTATCCGATGCTGTTTCCAATGTGCTCCCTGCCCTTTCAGAAGGTGAGGCTTGTTTGTCCAAGCCTCACACCACACCCCAGGGCAAGACCCTGCAGTAGTCAATGTGGTAAGTGGTGAACATGTGCTTACACACCCACCATCCCCAAAAAAGTCCTAAATTATGTTGTGTATAGTAGTCGCCACATTATAAAGCAGTGCATTGCGAAGCTATCAAATTCCACATTTTGTGCCTATTACGTGGATAATTAAACTCAAGATTGGGATACTGAATGGTCGGACATCTGTGGTAGACTGTTTCTGCCTGCTGGTGTTTAGAAGAACTACACCTGATAGTATGTAATTTATGTCTTTAGTTTTTCAAGACACTACTAGTATAAAGTATAGTATAGTTATATTATTATTATTATTATTATTATTATTATTATTATTATTACTATTACTACTGTGTAATGAAAACTATGTGCTTTGACAGGCACAGTTTTCAAACAATGCCATACTTGCTAATATCGTGGTAACTACAGAAAGAATGGAAAGAATTTGGAGCGTTTGTAAACCTGTAACAAAAAGGATTAATTCTGAGAAATGGTTGTGATCTAATTTGATTTTTCACTATCTTTCTTAGGAAATGCGGAGGAGGAGAAATGAGGTGACAGTTGAACTGAGGAAAAATAAAAGAGAAGAAACACTCCAGAAAAGAAGAAATGTGCCAATAGCAGACTCAGCAGGTAGCAGTGTTTTATAACAGAAGGGAATTCATATTATTTAAGGATTTTGCATTTATTGCATTGCACACAGATTAAAGCATTAGGTGCAAAAATTCGGTTTAAGTGAATGGTAGGAAGGTGTAAAGTGTGTGTGTGTGTGTGTGTGTGTGTGTGTGTGCGTGTGTGCGTGTGTGTGTGCGTGTGTGCGTGTGTGTGTGCGTGTGTGCGTGTGTGCGTGTGTGCGTGTGTGCGTGTGTGCGTGTGCGCGTGTGCGCGTGTGCGCGTGTGTGCGTGTGTGCGTGTGTGTGTGTGTGTGTGTGTGTGTGTGCGCGTGTGTGCGAGAGAGAGAGATATTGTGACTTTGAATTAATACATAGACTTCTTTATTTTAGATGAAGATGAAGTTGAACGACCAATTAATTTGTCACAGTTAGTCCAGAATGCAGCAAGTGACAATCCCACAGTACAGCTAAATGCTGTTCAGGCTGCACGTAAGCTTTTATCATCAGATCGCAATCCACCAATTGATGATCTTATTGACAGTGGAATTTTGCCTATTCTTGTGAGATGCCTGGAGTGCCACGACAAGTAAGTTGTGAAAACCTGATTGTTTGGCAGTATTATTGGTTAGTGTTCTAAAGTCGCCAGTACAGGTTTTTGATCTTCTAATAAACTGTCTGAAGACTTTTAAAATATTTGGTTATATACATTTTATTAATACCATTTTCGTCTGTAAATTAGTTGCTGTATTGAGTTGTTTCCTCCTAACATTACATGTAAAATTTGAAAAACACAAGAATAGGAACAGAATTTAAAGAAAAGTCATACTCTATTAATTTATAACTGATAACATCCTGAAGATTTAAAAGAGCATAAATAAATGTTTCATCCTAAGTACATCTGCTGCAAAGAAAAAAAGAGTAGCTACAGTGTTACTGGATTGGTAAACATTGCCTGTATTTGCTACAAAATTACTGTTAAGAGAGATACCTGGGGACTACAATTTATATTTTGTGAATACTTCACTCCATTCTGTAGTTTTGTACCTTTTGAAGATTCCAGTTGCTTCATTTCATTGCTATCATGTCTGCTGCTCTCTTGGGTAATAACCATTATTGGGAAATACGAAAGCGTCCGATCCCGCCCGTCTGCTTTGACCCATGTCACAAATATGGCGGAAACGACCATAAACCACGATTCCAATATAGCACATATAAAGTCGGTATGTACACATTATGAGATCGAAAATACATCGAAAAACAAACACACACACTTTCCACAAAAAGCATAATGACACTAACGGGACAAGTGTGGGTAATGGAGTGTTTTTGGGTGGGGGCAAACGAAATATAAACAAATTTAGACACCCACCTCCATACAAAACCACCCAAAACGACGAAAAAAACAGACATCACAAAACTCCCCAAATACCACTGAACACAATTATCATCTGGAATTGGACACTTCCCTTGACCTATATAGCTCAACAGCAGCTCCCGATCCCATAAATTAGGATCAAACACTTCCCTTGGCCTATATAGCTCAACAACATCTCCCGATACCAATATCAACACACACAGCCACACATTGGGATCAAACACTTCCCTTGACTTGCGCACTGTTAATTTTATCCGTCATATCCAGTCCTGAACAGAAACAGCAACCTATTAATTTTACTAAAATTACCACACAATGTACAGCAAACAACATTAAATTAACCTTAACACAAAATCGTTAACTCACTGAAACGAATTCCACTACAAACACAGCCGACACTCCAACAATTCTGGATAATGAGCAAAAGCAAACTGAGCCCATTACACCACCCAAAGAAAGACCTTGAACATACCACCAGAGAGCACAACAAACCACAACACTAAGACATCTACAAACACGCCACACTCGCAAACCAAACTCCGCGCTGTCATGACGTCACACGCGACAACACCCTTACGTCACGGGTCAAAGCAGACGTGTGGGATCGGACGCTTCTGTCGACCCCATTATTGATAAATTTGTTTTTCCATCACACCTCAAGGCAACAACTGCCAACATTGCCCTGCAAAATGTATTTAAGTAATGGTGTATCCTTTGTTTTAGGCTCTTACTGACAAATTAGTTCTAATTTCTTCCCAGTTTTTGGATACTGAGGTCATTGTAGTAGTTGATTGGTATGAGATGTTCATTAGCTAATCACACATACACAAGTCGTTCTCTTTCCAGAAATTGAGTTATGCTATGCAACATTTTGTAAAAAGTGAATTAACCCAGTGTGACAAAGGTATCAGGAATTGTATGAAGTTTGAAATAATTTCTGTGATTGTACAATGTAATGAGAATTACAAACTTGCAGATTTTCAGTGGTTGTACTATTTAAATTCAGTTTCTTTCACATGTGGTGGCTTGATAAGTGATTGAGATGGTTTTCATACAGTAGGAGAACAGGAATGAAAAACGTTATATTAGTCATTTAGTAGATACCGATTGCTTTTGATTACTTTTATACTTAAGCCGCAATGTGAATTATCCTGATTTTAGTTTATTCCTCCACAGCAAGCAAGTCAAACTTATCCTATTGAGAAATAGCTATTTAGAGGGAACAAGTTTATTTTTTGTAGATAACTCATTTTAGTTAAACTGTATTTATATAGTTAATGAATGGAGAAGATGAAAAGATCAATACAACCTGTTATTTCCCTATCCAGTGTTAGCACAAATCTCCTTTTATTAAGTTTTCTTTTGATTCTGGGCCTTCTACAGGGTGTATAAGACCCGGGACATCCGGGAAGAACCCGGTAATTTTTTCATCCGGGGATAAACCCGGGAATTTTTTAGAATTCTGGGAATTTTTTAGAATTCTGGGAATTTTTTAGAATTCTGGGAAATTTTTTAGAATTCTGGGAAATTTTTTAGAATTCTGGGAAATTTTTTAGAATTCTGGGAAATTTTTTAGAATTCTGGGAAATTTTTTAGAATTCTGGGAAATTTTTTAGAATTCTGGGAAATTTTTTAGAATTCTGGGAAATTTTTTAGAATTCTGGGAAATTTTTTAGAATTCTGGGAAATTTTTTAGAATTCTGGGAAATTTTTTAGAATTCTGGGAAATTTTTTAGAATTCTGGGAAATTTTTTAGAATTCTGGGAAATTTTTTAGAATTCTGGGAAATTTTTTAGAATTCTGGGAAATTTTTTAGAATTCTGGGAAATTTTTTAGAATTCTGGGAAATTTTTTAGAATTCTGGGAAATTTTTTAGAATTCTGGGAAATTTTTTAGAATTCTGGGAAATTTTTTAGAATTCTGGGAAATTTTTTAGAATTCTGGGAAATTTTTTAGAATTCTGGGAAATTTTTTAGAATTCTGGGAAATTTTTTAGAATTCTGGGAAATTTTTTAGAATTCTGGGAAATTTTTTAGAATTCTGGGAAATTTTTTAGAATTCTGGGAAATTTTTTAGAATTCTGGGAATTTTTTAGAATTCTGGGAATTTTTTAGAATTCTGGGAAATTTTTTAGAATTCTGGGAAATTTTTTAGAATTCTGGGAAATTTTTTAGAATTCTGGGAAATTTTTTAGAATTCTGGGAAATTTTTTAGAATTCTGGGAAATTTTTTAGAATTCTGGGAAATTTTTTAGAATTCTGGGAAATTTTTTAGAATTCTGGGAAATTTTTTAGAATTCTGGGAAATTTTTTAGAATTCTGGGAAATTTTTTAGAATTCTGGGAAATTTTTTAGAATTCTGGGAAATTTTTTAGAATTCTGGGAAATTTTTTAGAATTCTGGGAAATTTTTTAGAATTCTGGGAAATTTTTTAGAATTCTGGGAAATTTTTTAGAATTCTGGGAAATTTTTTAGAATTCTGGGAAATTTTTAGAATTCTGGGAAATTTTCGTTGTTTTAGTTTTCAGTTAAATTTTTGTAATTTTGACTGGTAAAAACAGATACTCTAACAAATGATATTACTGTATCCCGCTACTGCAGAATAAAACTGCAGCATTATAACATGCACGTGAGGAAAAAATGAAAATAAAACTTAAATTGCAAAGTAAATGTGCCATATAAAGTAATACAGCGTGTCTGCCAACAGCAAAATGTCAGACTTTAGGAAGGCTATGCAATGCTTTGTAACAACAAATTGCCTCCGATGAGCATGACATCACAACTGTTTACTTTAGATTCATTTAAGCAATTACGAGCGGGCTGATGCACACGTGCAGTTGAGTCTTGTATGAGTAATACTTTCTCCCGCTTCTGGGTACAGTAATGTGGCTGCTGGCTGTGTAAGCAGCAGTAGCAGCAACCAGCCATGTGGGGTACCCGGAAAAATTTTATTGGTGCGCCAAAGCTGCCAGATTCACACGTGTGCAGCAGGCCCAGATCTAGGGGGTGGCAAACCGGGTATCGTGAGCCGGGTGGCAATTACGGGGGGGAGGGGGCAAATTTATGTTCTTAAGGAAAAAACCTTGCTTCACAAAGCACCTAGCATCCAGCGCATGTTGGTCTATCGATTATTCATACGATTTTGAAATACATTCCTGCTGGTTTTTGGACATTTTTGAACACATTCTAAGTTGATATCTGATTGAATTACAAGTTGATTTTTGAATGCGTGCGTAGTGTTCGTGATGTGTCTGCCAGGAGAATCCTCATTGCATCTTGAAATGAACTTTCCTACAGACAAAACAGGATGGGGCTATACAAGCTGAAAAGAATAAAGCCGAACCGGTGAATGCCAACTGCTGCTTGTTTATGTGGTGGATTCGGTTTGCAAATGTTCAGTGTTGTCATCATTACTAGCGAAATCCATAGATTCAGACTACCAGTGTGGAAATAAAGGACTAATGGGGATAACAGGTAAGAAAGATTATGTATTAGCTTCTTGGTGTATCCAAGAAAGTGAAATTCTGACAGAAAATTTTTGGCCAAATTGCTACACTAAACAGGGCTAGTTGTCCCTGGGCTAGTTGTCCCCAGCAAGCAGCCGCTTAAGTTCCATTCTGGATGTAGTGCGGAAAACACATTGTACGAACAAGTAATAACGCCTAACTGGAGAATAGTCACTGTATAACTAAACCGGTGATTGTGCCATTGTTAGTAAAGGTAACTGGAGAATGAGTTTTGACATTGGTAGGATTAGTTATAGAATTAGTGACAACAAGATTGTTTCTTAGAACGAGGGAGGAGAAGAAATGGGGACATCACACAAATTATAGAAGAATGACTACTCCAAATTTATACAAAAATTTCGTTCTACCACTTTTCGGTCTCATACATGAGAAACTGGAGTGTATGAATTAAATGTGAAACTGTTTCCTAACCTAAAACTTTTTGATTGTAGTAGGCCAAATAGATATTTCGTATTGGTACTTCATGAATTATATTGTCGTACTATAAAAATGATAATTATTGCCAAAACAGTCTCGCTTATTTGGTGTGTGTGTTAAAATTGCTGCAATATTAGAAAGGCCTATTTTGTTTTATCCAGCACACAGTGACAAAATAGACTTAATCAGATCGAGAAACCACACAAGTCTCGGGTACTGTTTGTATTAACAACTTTTTCAGTATTAGACGATGACATTTTGATTTTTCATGTAGCAAAACGTTTGACGAACTTTGATAAAGTAATAGTTCTTTCGCAGAAAGGAAAGCACGCCGTGCGAAGCTGTAGCAAGATTAGAGAGAGAAATTACTAGGACCTAAGGATTGAAAAAATGTATAATGTCTTGCCTGTCTCTTGTCTTAGCTGGTTTTAGGTATCGTATATTTAATTTTGTCACACAAAATGGCAAGTTATTAGTTAATAGGTAATAAAGAGTGCAAATTTTCTGAAGAGTTCTTGTTCTCACAATTACAAGTAATTCCATCCAGTATTAATTGAGAGTTTCTTTTTAAAGAGGGGCAGGATGTCAAACCGGCCAACTGGGAGCTGGAGAGGCACCAGAGGACACACAAATTTCCACTGTCCTGAATATAGTTTGATGGCATCCATTACAAAATATACACATTTCAATTCCACAGAGCGAAATACAGTGACGTGCGATAGAAGAATGCTGTATGAAGAGGCGTGGCCCTGCACTTCGGCACACTTTGACCAAATAACATGTCTTACATTTCCTCGAAGATACGTTATATGTATAAGACTCTTCAGAAAGATGTGCAAAATTAACTTATTTTTGAAAAGTCTTTTTTAATTTTTGATGTTCTGATGCACAGAGCAGTTTGAGTTATAGTGGGTAGTCTCCATGTGACCCGTGTTTACATTTAGTAATTTTTCTGTTTCCTCTTCGTTTACTGCACTCACGTCTAATGAAAATAATATGGATTTCTGTGGCTGGGAGCTATCAAGTGAATTAAAATACATTCACATAATTACGGAAGGCTAAAATATGTTACTAGTTTCAGATTTTATTTTATTTCCACTTTTCTGACTGTCAAGCATTAATCGCCTTGCAGAACAATGAAGTTATTTTTGTCAGTTTGCTAAAGAATTTTGGGCTTTTATTAAGCTTTTCTGCTGACGCAGTTAATTTATTGGAAACGAAGTTTCATTCCACACTATTGGCCAGTTTCAACTGTTCGCTTCATTTCAAGTGCGCGTTTTCATCTTCTAGCACGTGTGGCATTATGCCATAATGGAGAACCAAACATGAGATAATACAGCACTGTGTAGTGTTACCTTTTATTATCTTCTCCTCATTAGCTATTGAAACAACCTCGCTTTGTAATGTAATTTTAATTTTCACCCAAAGGCACATTCAGCACAGCACGGAAAAATACAAGTCTTTCTTATCAAGACAAGAGAGTCCTCCATTAGTTCTTAAAAATCAAAAACAAAAACCTACGCAAAAGTAAAAAGACAAACAAAATTATTTATAAAATCGGTCGCTGGCGCAGCGCTCTTCTGCGTGCGATCATAATTTTTTTCTTTGACTTCCGTGCCTCCGCCAATACAAAGTACCATTACAATGCCTCCTCTACTGACATGCTCCGCAAGTGAGCGTCGCAGTATATATATGAGAAAATAAGAAATTTACATATTACAAAAAACATTTCTGAGCACAATGCTCTTTGCATATCAGTCTTTGTATACAGTCTTTCTGGTGTGTATCTTCTTTAGGAGTCGTAACATTAATGTCTTTGAATTGCTGCGTATTATAGTTGCTTAGCACAGCGTTTGAATTCAGTTCACATGATTCGTGTTCACATTGGAATTAATTCGAACAATAAATGTTTCTCTTATATTGCTCCAATGTCTTTAATCATAGTATCAGATTCTGTGTGTGTGTGTGTGTGTGTGTGTGTGTGTGTGTGTGTGTGTGTGTGTGTGTGTGTGTGTGTACTGCCTGGATCTCTTGCGTGTGACTTGAAGGAAATCCAAAGTTTGTTCAATGTGCCAACACGAAATTGTGATCTCCAGCAGTCAAATTTTGGTGGCGTCTACCGGGATATAAATGGTCAATGAGGGCACAGGAAGCACCTCACTGCTTATGACAGGTGATGAGCTTGTCTTTTACACCAACCTGAAGACCTGCTGGCTTCCACTACACCATACACTTCAAAGCATATTGACACTACGTAAATATTGCTTGACCAGTGTTCCATCACGTTGGTTTCTTCTTTGCATTTTCAGTTCCATTTATATGAATCATGAATCATGTGCTACATGCACAAGTCCTTTGCAGCTCATTAACATCTACTTAAAATACGTTTCTTGATATAGTAAGTACATAAATATACAAATAAAGATGAGGTGACTTACCGAACAAAAGCGCTGGCAGGTCGATAGACACACAAACAAACACAAACATACACACAAAATTCAAGCTTTCGCAACAAACTGTTGCCTCATCAGGAAAGAGGGAAGGAGAGGGGAAGACGAAAGGAAGTGGGTTTTAAGGGAGAGGGTAAGGAGTCATTCCAATCCCGGGAGCGGAAAGACTTACCTTAGGGGGAAAAAAGGACAGGTATACACTCGCACACACGCACATATCCATCCACACATACAGACACAAGCAGACATATTTTACATTGTCATATAGCACATATACAGAATTAAATGAAAAATATAGTAAATTTTTACGTTACATTCAATATCATTGTGCTGACATGTGAATTACATTACATTCAGATTGAAATACACATTTTATTTGTTAGCTCATTCTTTTTTCCTAACCCCCCCCCCCCCCCCCCCCCCCCCCCCGTTACACTTGCAACATTTGAAGATAATTGTGGCAACTAGCCAGAATATTCAACTTAAAATTCATCTTGCCTCTTGGAATAAAATTTACACACATTTCAAGCTTCAAGACAGCCCTCTGTAGGAGGATAGGTTCATGGGATGGTTGTAAACTACTTCATAAATACTAGTAAAGTCATCCCCTACAGTGGACTACACAAAATAAAATATGATAAATAAAATACATGTTAACTTAATATAATGTAAAAGTTCCTATACCTAATACCGTTTCTAAGTGTGGTGTCCCCACTATTGCTGTTTCTAAGAGTGGTACCCCTCTATTACTGTTTCTAAGAGCAGTGCCCTCTCTAAATATCTTAGGATCCTACAAGTGTGGTAAGTGTGTGTAATATATCTAAAAACAAAGCTGATGTGACTTACCAAATGAAAGTGCTGGCAGGTCGACAGACACACAAACACGAACATACACACAAAATTCAAGCTTTCGCAACAAACTGTTGCCTCATCAGGAAAGAGGGAAGGAGAGGGAAAGACGAAAGGATGTGGGTTTTAAGGGAGAGGGTAAGGAGTCATTCCAATCCCACGAGTGGAAAGACTTACCTTAGGGGGAAAAAAGGACGGGTATACACTCGCGCGCGCGCACACAAAGATGAGGTGACTTACCGAACGAAAGTGCTGGCAGGTCGATAGACACACAATTTTTTTATATATATATATATATATATATATATATATATATATATATATATATATATATATATATATATATATATATATATTAGTCAATCAATAGTTAAAGTCAATCATGTTCCTATAAAGTTTGTGTAGTTCATCTCCTTCCTTTCATGAGTATCAAGCAATATAAATAAATGTTTTATTTAATCTTCTTAGATAATTGCTGCTGCGTTCCATGCTGTATATCCACTCTGTATTTACCTTGTGGTACCTGTAAAATTCTACTCAGAAATAAATATTTGTGTATGTCTCTCCATACTGTCAGATAATCACGAATTATATGTCAAATATTTCATCAACATGTATAAATTTTTCTAAGGGAGGGATGAGAGTATGAGCCGCAACAGAGGACTGACGTTTTGTTTTCTCCTTATTCTCCTTTCTATTTAATGGTGCATTAGTTCAGTTCAGTAGATGAGCTTTAATTATGTCTTTAGATGACTGCTAAATATGTTCTCTTAAATAATTCTTCCAATCTGAAGTGTCAAGCCTACATAACTCCAAAAATTTCATTACAAGTTCCCATTAGATTAGTGTTAAAGTGTTATAGATTTAAATCTTCTGGTATATTTCCAACAGTGGCTGCTGTAAATAATTCTTTCCACATAAATTTATAGTTTCACCTTTAGTTATAAGAATATATATGACACCACATAAGTTATTATCTCAGGCATACCAATCTTTCAATAAATAATATTCTTTCCACTTCTTTCATTCTGTATTCCATGAGTACATGTGATATAGCGTTCAAATCTAGTTTCTCTCCTCTCAACATATTCTCAATTACTCATAACATTCTCACCTATCCATTATTCATTCTTCACAAAATAACAAATACTTATTCCTCAGCATTATATATATATATATATATTCCTCTTATTCATCACCACTTACTTTTTACTGCAACAACAACAACAATAATTATAATAATAATACCCTTTTCTCATCTTATATTCCATTTACCTCTCTCCGTATTACTGTTTGTCCTCTTAGTAAACTAAAATTATTCACTCATCTCATTCAGTCATTCACATCACTCATATCAACATTACTATTATCACATGTCTCCTAAAGAAAATAATTCTGTTCAGTTCTCTGCCTCCTCTAATGTGTATATGCCTCAATAGCAACTCCTCTTGTAACCAAATATCTTATTAGCTATTGGATGGTTCACATTGCTTTCTAGACTTACCTGCATTCATTAGATTGGAAGTATCTGTATAACTTAAATGTAGGCTCATCATAACTGTATATCATATTAATTATCTTCTTTTCATTAGCTAACATTTTACTGTATGTATTTTTTCAAATGTCTGTGTGGATGTAGACCTCTGGGTTTGTGTTAATGGATATTCTAATGAATAACAGCCAGGGTGTGGAATATTTGCAATTCGGTATGGTCCAGAGTATAAAATCTGCCATTTCCTGTTTAAATGTTTCAGTTTTGTGGGTTTAGGATGTGTTCTTAGTAAAACTAACTCGTCAACTTGAAATGTTTGGGCTTTCCTGACACCTGTCGTACTTCTGCTTTCTTTCCTTAGCTTTGTCACATAATGTTGTGTAAGCTTGTCTTACCTTTTCTTCTAAACTAACATGATTTGTTGTTGCTGTAAATTTAGGTAGAGGGTCTGTCCATTCATTTCTTTTTGTTTTATCCATAATTAATTCAGTTGGTGTGTATCCAGTAGAAATGTGAGTTAAATTGTTCACTATTTGTTAAAATGATGCTAGGTATTCTACCCATTTTGTGTGTTTCTCTGGTGTGTGTGTTCTCATAAACTGTCCAAATTCTCGAAATGTTCTTTCTACTGGGTTTCCTGCTGCGTGAAATCTTGAAATTAAAATATGTTTAACATTCTGTTCTTCAATAAATGTCTTCCATTTTAAACTGGTAAAATATGCTGCATTATCCGTGATCATAACTTCAGGTTTTCCTATTCTTACAAAATAATCAGTTAATAGACGTCTGGTAATAGCAGTGGTAGAAACTGAACGTAAAGAATATAATTTTAAATACTTTGTGAAAACATCTAACACAGCAAGGATGTATTTCATTCCTCCACGTGCTTGTGGATAGGGTCCTGCAATATCTAAAGAAATTAGCTGTAATGGCCTCTTAGGTATGATTGGGTGCAATTCATTTATGCTTGTGCGATTAGAATATTTGGCTTTCTGACATATGATGCATTTCCTAATATTACTCAATACTCTTCGCCTTAAATTTGGAAAATAGCAATATTGTATAATCTTATCTGTACATTTGGTTACACCATAGTGTCCCCAAGTTCTGTGTGTAAATAAAATAAAATCAACATGAGCTTCAGGTAAGCAAACACACCAATGCTGTGATTCAGGGTTTCATCGGTGAAATAATACTTCTTTGTGTAACATGTAATATTTTTCAAGATGTGGGTCTGTTCCTGCACGTAATTTATTCTTTATCTGGATCCACCTGGGATCATTGTCCTGCAATATCGCTAACTTCCTGCACATGTTTTTGTAGTAAGGTGCAAATGTACCATCATACATGAGTAAAATTTTAAAATCTGATGTTTGTTCTGTCACATCTGAAAATTCTTGTAGGCCTTGTGGCAAACGAGATAGAGCATCGGCTATAATGTTGGATTCTCCTTTTATATATATAATATCAAAATCATATTCTTGTAGTGATGCACACCAGCGTGCAAGACGTGGATGTAATAACTTGCATGATAGCAGGAAAGAAAGAGCTTGATGATCAGTATAAAGCTTAGTACGTTTTCCCCATAGAAAATAGCGAAACTTGCGAAATGCCCATACTATGGCAAGTGTTTCGCGCTCGGTCACTGAATATGACTTTTCGCATTCAGTGAGCGTGCGGCTAGCAAAACTTATAGGTTTGATGACTGTTTGTTCATCTTCTACATGAATTAGGAATAAAAGTGCTCAGAGCCCATAGGAACTTGCATCTGTTACTAGCCAAAAGTCTGAAGTCATGTCAGGATGACATAACAACGGTGCATTAACTAAAGCATTCTTAATCGCTTCAAAATCTGTTTGACAGAACTCTGTCCATTTCCAAATATTAATTCTTTTGGGTAAAGATAGAAGATGTGGACTGTTAAGAAGGTGGTAGGGTACAAATTTCCTGAAGAATGAAGATAGACCAAGAAAGGCTTTGAGTTGTTTACGATTCTGTGGGGATGGAAAATTCTTTATTGCATCAATTTTTCTTGAGTCTGGATAAATGCCTTCAGTTGATATGATGTGACCAAGGAATTTGATTTCTCTCCTCCCTAATTTCGTCTTTGATAAATTGATAGTGACACCTGCGTCAGAAAATTTAGTCAGAAGTTGCTTCAAAAGATTTACATGTTCTTCCCAAGTAGTGGTGGCAATGACAATGTTGTCAACATAAACTGTGATTTGCGATAACAATTGTGGTCCAAGAACAGCATGTAAGGCTTCAATAAATACTCCAGCACTCACTCGTAGACCAAAGGGTAGAACACAAAATTGATAACTGTCCCTCACATAGAAATGCAGTGTATTTACGACTGTTTTTATGGAGGTTCACCTGCCAAAATGATGAGCGGAGGTCGATATTGGTTAAATACTGTACATTATGAAATTTTAAAAGTTGTTCTTCCAAATTAATAGGTCGTGTGTTGATTGGGATTATAACTTTGTTAATTTCTCGTGCGTCCAGCACTAACCTTGCACTACCATCCTCTTTATTAACTGCTAGTGTCGGACTGCAATATGGTGAACGTGACATTTCAATGATACCCCAAGCTTGCATTTTTTTAATCTCTTTCAAAACTGCGGGTTTCTTTGACCAAGGAATATTATATTATGTTCTACAGTATGTTTTGTGTGGTTTAACATCCATCTCATAAGTATAGCCTCTAATAATTCCAGGTTTCTCCACAAATACCTCAGCAAATTGCTGCAAAACTTCAAGTAATTCAAGTTGTTGTTCCTTCGTCAGATATTCAGATTCTGTGCATTTCTCATATAAATCATTAGGTTTAATTCCCTGAGATACAGCTTCATTAAAAGTTAAATCACATATGTTTATTGCTGGTGGATACACAAAATGTAACTGTTCAAATTTACCTTGTTTACTGTTTAAGTTTTTACCCTGTGTTAACTCTATTGTCAGTTGTTGTTGGTTTACGGTTAAATGACATTTCCCTTTTCCTAAATCTGATTGCTTGATATTCATTCAAAAATTCAATTCCTAATATGCGATGCATAACTAATTTGTCTACTACCAGAAAACTGTAATTGAGTGGTACATTTGAAAATGTGAAGTTAATTAGCACTTGAAATTTCACATTCTTTGATTTGTTACCGGTGGCACTTATAATGTGACAATTCTGTACTGGCAATGTTTGTATGTTCATTATTTGTTTGAGTTCATTATATAAGGACTTTGAAATGACACTTGCTGCTGCTCCTGTATCTAACATTACTTCCACTTCATAACTACCAATCATAACTCGTGTTATAGCCTGAATAATCTTTGTTTTACTGGTACTATTAAAATCTACATCCTGATATAATTCCTTTTCTATTTTCTTACTGTCATCATATCGGAGAAAACAAATCGTCGGTTCCGTTGCGCTCTGCTCCCTATTGACCGTAACTCGAGCGCGTAGCTTGGTTGTCGTTCGTTTTCCGGCAAATTCGGTTGTTGCTGCGGGTTGGGTTCATTGCCCAACTCAATAATATTTACATTTCTGTCGCGCGTCACCCAAGTGTCAGCTGTTTGGTTGTTGACATTACCTCGCGTCGCATTGGGAGTTCCGTTAGGTAGGAATTGAGGGTTGCTGTATTGCATGTGTCGTGGCGGTGGTCCATTGTGATTTCCCCATACATTATTTCGCCCATGACTGTAACTGGTATTGTCATTACTGTTATTCCTGCAATACATGTTTGGATGTTGTTGGATGTTGTTTCTCTGAAAATATCCTGGATGGTACCTGTTATCCTCTCTGCTTTGATCTCTACGATTTCGGTTCCTTCTTCTGTTGTTGTTATTTTGAATATAACTGTTATTGTTCTGATTGTAATTACTGTTCGGATAACCATTATAGTAATAATTACTGTTTCCTTGCCAATGCTGCGAGTTGTTTCTCCTAATGTTGAATGGATTTGTCCCAGTGTAGTGCGAATTGTTTCTTTGAGTGTTTTGTTGTGGTGTCTGAGGCGGATTCCAGTAGCATCTGTCATTTCTGTTGTGCATACGCGAATTGCTTGGATGGATTGGATACAATTGATTGAAATTCCTGATCTCATCTCTGTAAACATCTATCTCATCAACATAACTAAAAAAATTCTTTATGTTGTCCTCGGACACTCCTATTAATTTATCACGGTAAGGAAATGGTAAGTGGCTTTTAAGTGTTCGAATTACATCTGGTAAATCTGCTGGTTTTGTCCAATATAATGTTTCGTCTAGGTAGCGTTCAAAGTATTGTCGTAAAGTCTCTTTCTTCGGGTTGTAAATTTCTGGATTGTATACTTCTCGTTTTAAACTTTGCTGTTCTGTGATCGACCAGAATTCCTCAAGAAATGCCTGTTCAAACTGTTCAAATGTTAAACAGCGTCTTTTCATTGCTGCTCTTCCACGTAACAAATTTGTAACATATCGATTTTATCGGCTTCTAACCAATGTCTCGGGAAAATACCATCAAAAGAGCGGATGAAAAC
The DNA here is from genome assembly GCF_021461385.2 of Schistocerca piceifrons. NCBI lineage: Eukaryota > Metazoa > Arthropoda > Insecta > Orthoptera > Acrididae > Schistocerca > Schistocerca piceifrons. The sequence continues at coordinate 617,321,549 of NC_060141.1, forward strand.
AATCGGATGCACTTTGTCTTTCTCATCACATGAAAATGTCTGAAAGTATCCATGTCGTACTAATGTTTCATCAGCTACTCCTGATGGTATTATGGGTCCTGCATTTTGTGTCAAACTGTGCATAGTATGTGGTGATGTCTGATAGTAATTTTGATCTTGTGGTAGCATTGAAAATGGTTCATTGGGATTTATCACTCATTGGTGATTCTATTTTCGGCTGTGTGCCGGGTCTAGCATTATTATGATTCTCATTTATGTTTTGGTTGCCTGTTATGGGTTTTGGTATCACTGACGAACTTGGTATTACATTTTCTTTAAGTTTACGTACCTCTTTCTGAATATTATGTTTCTCCCTTTACTTGTTCCTTTGTCTTATCTAAAATGATCTGTGTCATTGTCTCAAACTTCTCATCTAAATAATCATCACATAATTTGCATTCATGTAAAACTTTCTCTGCTAGAGTTGTCATTCTTTAAAGATGCTACATCTGCTCTGTGTTCAAGTTTTTCTAACTTTTACTGTAAGGATTCCTGCTCCAATGTTACATCATTTAATATGTCTGAAAGGTCTGTAATCGTCAGGTCTAAGTGTTCTTGATTTGTTTTTACGGAATTGTGTGACTGTTGTAATTCGTCAACTTGGGTACTGGTTTTCTGTTGTTCAAAAACTACTGTTAACAATTTCTCATTACATCGTTGTAAGTCAGTTTTTGTCTCGTCACTGGATTCCAGAAATACCTTTTCTTGTCTCGTAACCTTGTCTGATAAGTCAGTAAATTTCCTTCCAAGACTACTGGTGGTTTCTGTCAAGTCGGCAATTTGTCTCGATTGTTTTTCAAAATTTTGTTTTATGTCCCATGTCAGTTAATCGAATTTAGTGTCAAATTTCCCAATGTCACGTTTTAAATTGTCGTCTAAAGCGTCAAATCTTTTGTCTAAAGTGTCAAATTTTCTGTTTTGGTCACCAAGTAACTTCAGAATCTGGTTGAGCATGTCACACCTGTGTCTTAGTTTCATTTTTTCGTCATTTTTTCGTCATTTTTTCGTCTTAGTTTCGTCATTTTTTCGTCTTAGTTTCGTCATTTTTTCGTCTTAGTTTCGTCATTTTTTCGTCTTAGTTTCGTCATTTTTTCGTCTTAGTTTCGTCATTTTTTCGTCTTAGTTTCGTCATTTTTTCGTCTTAGTTTCGTCATTTTTTCGTCTTAGTTTCGTCATTTTTTCGTGTCTGATTGATGTCTGGTTCTGAAGTTGACGTTGTCAGTGTCACGTTTTGTCGCGTAGTACTCACTCTCCATTCGCCTGTGTATCTGTTTAAATATAGGGGTTGTTGTCTTAATCGATCCGGTAAAATTATGTCTTGAACATCCTCACAATTAAGTTAGATTTTCATTTGACTGTCGGACATGTTTTGCAATGTGTCACTTTCACTAAGCTCATCTGCGGAAACAATTTCTACGCGTCTAGCGTCCATATTGAGATTTTCGTAATTAATTGCAAATAAAATTTTCCAATGGTAAAAAAAAATTTTTTTTTAAATATATGTTGAAATCTGAAATTTCTCTTATGGAAATGGATATTTCTATATGATTTCTAATTAGAAATTGAATTATTAAACTGGTGCTGAAATTTCCCTCTCACAAATAAATGACTGAATATGCTCTTCACTTATCATTTGCAATAATAGTAGTAAATCAATTTTAACTACAATTTGAAAAAATAATTTCGAAATAAATGGATCAGAATAAAGGAAGTATAGATGGCTGCTTGAAACTGGAAAAAAATGTAAATTTCTGTACTCACCAATTGCCCCCCCCCCCTCCCCCCCAGTCTTATATTGCAAATGTAGCGTCCAAAATTTTTCTTTCGCGTCCGTGCAAATTATTTTATGGAACGTTATCCTTTTCCCTTTTTTTTTACTAAATTAATTTCCTCAACATGAAAATGGAAATTAACACGAATTAATAACAGGGAAAACAATATTGTTGTAAATTTCATGCACGTAACATTACAATTGAAATGAATGAGACGTAGTCCAAATTCATTTTCTGATGCAGTTAAGTGGTTAAAATTAGATAAAATGTCCAAAATTTATAATAACTGCACTTGTATCAAATCCAAACTGCACTTGTATCAAATCCAAACTGCACTTGTATCAAATCCGAAGATTGCAAGTCCTGTCACCAGGACACAAATTGTAGTGTTATATTTTATTATCTTCTCCTCATTAGCTATTGAAACAACCTCACTTTGTAATGTAATTTTAATTTTCACCCAAAGGCACATTCAGCACAGCGTGGAAAAATACACGTCTTTCTTATCAAGACAAGAGAGTCCTCCATTAGTTCTTAAAAAACAAAAACAAAAACCTACGCAAAAGTAAAGACGAACAAAATTATTTATAAAATCGGTCGCTGGCGCAGCGCTCTTCTGCGTGCGATCATAATTTTTTTCTTTGTATTGGCGGAGGCGCGGAAGTCAAAGTACCATTACAACTGATACCCCAAGAAAATTTACGTCCCGAAAACACACTGAAAAGCTTAATATCAGGTCGAGGCCTAAGTCATTGGGAATCTGGACATACAAATGTGCACTTTAATGCGAACTACCCATTTTAGTATGGTTCAAGAAATTCCGACGCTCTTAGGGTATCCTCTGATGTCTTGTTTCTTGTATGACATAATGTAAGAACGATCTTTTAATGTTTCACACATATGAACATACAGGCTTCCTATGTCACCGTAGCTGCGCAAGCGTGGCGATGCCTCTTATCTGGCACTCTGGCAATTGCTGAAATGAATCTATTTCTAACAGGTCATTGGAAAATATTGTGAATTGTGGTTCGAAATGCATTATTTTCAAAGTAAATTTACTTTTACGCAATGTGAACTGTGTGTGAGAATGAGAATGTACAATGAATTTCTTAAATCAGAGAGTTTGGTCTCATTTAAAAACCAACCATTTGATGACAAGCCATTTAGAAGATGTGTGAAAGCTTAGCTTCTTTCGTAGCTTATTAATCTTAGAGACAAATATTATATGCAAAAGTTTTGTTTTTCTTGTAGCAACACTATGTATATTAACTTAAACCATTAACTTTTCCTGTTGGCAGAATTCAAATTTATACTTTCGTAATAGGAAAATAAACAGCATACATGTTGCTGCACATCAAAGTTCTTTCCAAAACATGTTTTTCTCCCCGAGTTTAGTTTTCTAAAATACCGAGAAATTCTACGCTGCTGTATAAAACCATATCCATTCAAAGGATTGATAAGTTTTACAGTTAGACAGAAAGTATACTGTCACTATGGAAAAGTGTATTTTCACCTGGGAGAAAATGTATTTTTAACTGGGAGGTCCGGGAAAAATCGGGGAATTTTTCTTCCTTGTCCACGTATACACCCTAGTGGTCTCATACCCTGCACATGGGCCATTCACTTCCAGCGTACTAAAGTGTTAATTTTCAAAGCTTATGTTTACTAGAGCAAAGTGCCAAGTTATTGGTCTGGCAAACATTCTTCCAGTCAACAATGCATTTGTTTCAGCATAGTCCCTTTTCAGGATAATATGCTTCATCCATGACTTTCGTTGTGCATGTACTCCATCCCTGAAGTAAAATATTTATCTAATCTGCCATATCTTCATTGGACTCGATGTTTTACAGATATAAACTTCCTTGAGTGAGAGGTTGACAGCTGGTGAATATTGAGGCTATTACAATAGTTTATATGTCAAATTGCACTTCTTTGATAACTATTTTGTTTCTGATGTGAAGTGTTGGGTCCATGCTGCCTCTACTGTAACAAATGGGTGCACAAAATCAGATTTTTCAGGGTGGTCCTAAAATTGCTGAGAAACTGCTTTTCAGTAGTTTTATTTAATGCTGCATTAAACAGTGTGCCCATTTTGCACCTACATTTCTTGTACTTAATTCATCATGTAAATTGCACTGTAAGTTTTATGACAGGTTGCTGGTAGCGTTATTTCATGTGACCAAATCAACCAGTTGAGTTACCATATTTAGAACTCTCTCAATGTTTTCATCTGTTTTTGCAGTTTTGGAACATCCATGTGGATTAAGTTCAACTGCTTTTGAATTTAGTACCCATTTATTAACTGTAGGAAGTAAAAGAACTGGTTCCTTACGCAGTAATACCCTAAGTTAATGAACTGGTATCTAAGAATTTCTCACATTTAATTGTTATTTGGGTTTGTCCTAGTGCAACTGCCATAAGAACATTGTTCTTAAAACTTACTTTCAAACAATCCCCTTTAGGTGCTTTTAAGTAGTAATTGCAAAATGAAACCCATGTATTTAAAAAATTGCTAAAATGCTCTGTGAAGCTGTTAGAACACATTAATAGGCCACAAAATCACTAGGATGCTACCTTTACAAAAGATGTGCTACTGCCTGTCAAGATTTTAACATCAGATATATTTACACGATTGTATCATTTTTTTTTTTTCTCCAGATTCATCAGTCACAAAATACATGGTAGCATTAAATTTGCAGATTAAGCTTTGTTTGCTAAGGTCATTATTTTAATATTTTAGTTTAGGGTCACCTTCCATTTACAGACAAAAAACAGGCAGATGTCACACACAAATTTAATTTGGAAGTTTCAGCAAGGGGGAGAAGGAGAGGAGCACCAGGAAAGGGAGCTGTGAGTGGTTGTGTGACCATCTCACTGGGATAAATGCTGTTGGTAGAAAATAATACAAAGTAAATGTCTATACAACCTATTAATTTGGTCAGTGGTAGCTGAAATAAATCAGGATGTATACACCTCAAGAAATCCAGGAAACGGGGGAATTTTTTAGAATTTTGGGACTTATTCATTGCTTTAGTTTTCGCTTACTTTCGTAATTTTTGACTGTAGGAAGTGATACTCTAATGAATTTTACTTCAGCCTTTTACTGCACAATAATTCTGCAGCAGTAAAACATAAACAAGAAAATAACACCAAAATAAAATGTTAGTGGGAAAGAAAAGGTGTCATTTACAACAACAAAACATGGTACACATACAAGCTAACAGCAAGGTATGTCAAAGGCTTCAGGAAGAATACTGTCAAATACTTCATAACAACAAATGGCTTTCAATGAGCATAAGGTCACAACTGTTCACATTTCTAACAGGTCACGAGAAAATATTGCAAATGGTGAAATGAGAAGCATTACCTTCAAAGTGTATTTCCCTTTATTGAGATGAATTAATTTGTGTGTGAGAATGTGCGAAGAATTCCTTAAATCACGGAGTATTTTTGACTCTCATTCAAAACCTTACATTTTGAGTACCAGCCAGTTAACAAAAATTTTGGGCCCACAAGACCAGAAACTTATGGCATTATTTAAAAGTTTACTGCCACATTTGTTATACCTTAAATGATAACATGCACTAAAAATGACTAAGCTGCAAGGTTAGTTTTTCATATTGATTTTAGGTCTTTAATAGATTACAAATTATACCAAGCTGATGGTAAAAAGAATCATTATCCTTAAAGTGTGAGGTGTGTTCTTGAGCAATTTCAAGCATATTTCCTTTTATGTGGAAAATTTGAAGTGCTTGATGAAACGCATTCAGCCAGGTACCCCACAAAATGTTTGGTGCACAGCAGTGAAATTTATAATCTTGCTTGTCAGCAATGTTCAGCCACTGCAGTGTAAGCTGTGCTCTTGGGATCCTGCTCAACTACACTATCAGAAAAAAGCAAAACATTTTTATGTGAAAGTATAGCTTTTCTTGTAGCTACACTGTGTGTATTTTTGTATGTGTATCTTCGTGCTGTTTGTGAAGTTATTGGCTGACCACGTCATGTGTCTTACGCTCTGAATATTTGTTATTGGCTGGCAAGATCACAGTTTCGATTTTAGTGCCACATGGTCTGAGGAGCTTTGTCAGAGTTCATGCGGTATGTCTTTTGTTAACTTGATTGTAAATGAAAAGCCCAAATTACAATCAAACAAATTTATGATACATGTTCCTACCAATGATTGGAAATATTAGTCAGTATTTTGACATGAAGTTGTTGGTAATCACATTACAAGGCTCAAAAGTCGAAATTACTTATATGGGTCCTATCTAGTGACATAACAGTTAATCATGGAATCCAAATTAGCTTTGAAATCTTATGAAAAATGAGCTGTTATGTCTCAGTGGGGTGTGAACTTTGCCATGCTGTTGTTTATGAGAAGGCATTCCACAGTCCATGGTTCAAATGGCTCTGAGCACTATGGGACCTCAACTGCTGTGGTCATAAGTCCCCTAGAACTTAGAACTACTTAAACCTAACCAACCTAAACACATCACACACATCCATGCCCAAGGCAGGATTCGAACCTGCGACCGTAGCGGTCGCGCGGTTCCAGACTGTAGCGCCCAGAACCGCTCGTCCACTCCGGCCGGCCACAGTCCGTTTTTTGTGAACATGTGCTGCACTTCAAATAAAATTCGCCTGAATCTGAATGTAGTCTGAATTTAACTGGGCATATACTAAACAGCTGTATACATTTGTTTCTACAGTGGAGAGATTAATTCTAACTTAAATATGTGCACGCAGATAAGTGTTGATTTTAAAGGTTGGCGACAGTTCCAATGCTAGCCTGAAGTAGTCAGATTTCTGATTTAGCAAAAGATAATTAAAAAAAGTCATTCAATTTAATTTATCAATGTTTTATGAGGAATAAATTGAGATTGCAAATGCAAAGAACAGCTAAGACTCTGAGATGCGGATGTGAGCTCATGGTTCAGTTGGATCACACTGGCAGTGTGATGCTAATTTTAAGTTAATGGTAAATTTTGAAGCATAGTCTACAAATAAATGTGGGGACAAAAGAAAATTTGGTGCTGGAAAAGCAAACATCTGTAGATTGTGTTAGAAAAAGAATAAATTAAAGAATGCTAGTTCTATGTACCCAGCTTCTAGGAGGCTGAAGCAAGGAAGGTTTTGTGAATTGGAGCAGCAGATTGTTTGGTATGTCAAGTTAAATAATGCGCCTTGCAGATTACTCACAGCTACTCGAATTAAGATGCTTGGGTTTCGCAGTGCGTGCTGTGTGGAATTCAAAGCAAATATGGGCTGGTGCATGGGATGTCGAAGAAAGCAGGGCTTAAAATCCAGTGAAGAAAAACTGTGACTTCTGTGGCATTTGATGAAAAAACTACTTGCTGTTCCGGTGCCATTTTATGTAAGGAAACATATTTTTTGATAGGTTGTAAAGGCGGTGCCAATTAAATGCCAGCATCCAGTTCTGCTCTAGCAGATGTCAGGAAACTGCCTTTGTATGTGGTTCTTTGTAAGAAGAGGCCAAAAGAGGAATTTTCCAACCCCTTTTTTATCTGGGAGGTTCCAAGAATGTTTTAACCCTTTAACTGCTCCGGATGTGTTAACACGTGTGCCTTTGTACCTGTCCCTATGTGCTCTGAATGTGTTTATGTGCACCACCAGTCCTTGTAGACACGTTTAGAGCACACAGGGACAGGTACAAAGGCGTGCGCGTTAACACATCCAGAGCAGTTACAGGGTTAAGGTATGTGTGGGATTGGCTCTGTTGGACACTTCTATTGAAGACAACGGCGTGCCTCAGGGTTCTGTGCTCAGTGTCGTCGTATTTTCCATGGCCATTAACCCTATTATGAATTGTATCCGGTCAAATATCTCAGGCTCATTTCATTGATGACTTTGCGATCTGTTGCAGCCCTCAATGAACCTGTCTACTTGAGGGGCAGCTTCAGTGGTGTGTCTATCATTTTTAATCATGGAACATCAACAATGACTCCCACTTTTCTGCTGACAAGACTGTCTGTATGAACTTCTTTACAGTGATCAGTTTCTTCCCTGTTCCCGTCTCGGTCCATTCCTTCTTACATTTGTTGACAACAAAAGTCTTTACTCACATGTGACAGGAAACTCTGTTAGCGTGCATGTGCGTGCGTGCGTGCGTGAGTGCGTGTACCTGTCGTTTTTTCCCCCCTAAGGTAAGTCTTTCCGCTCCCGGGATTGAAATGACTCCTTACCCTCTCCCTTAAAACCCACATCCTTTAGTCTTTCCCTCTCCTTCCCTCTATCCTGATGAAGCAACCGTTGGTTGGGAAAGCTTGAATTTTGTATGTTTGTGTTTGTTTGTGTATCTATCAACATGCCAGTGCTTTTGTTTGGTAAGTCACATCATCTTCGTTTTTATATAATAGAGGGAAACATTCCACGCGGGAAAAATATATTTAAAAACAAAGATGATGTGACTTACCATACGAAAGCGCTGGCAGGTCGATAGAAACACAGACACATACATACACACAAAATTCAAGCTTTCGCAACAAACTGTTGCCTCATCTCCTTTCCTCTTTCCTGATGAGGCAACAGTTTGTTGCGAAAGCTTGAATTTTGTGTGTATGTATGTGTCTGTTTGTGTTTCTATCGACCTGCCAGCGCTTTCGTATGGTAAGTCACATCATCTTTGGTTTTAAATACATCTTTGTTTTTAGATATACACACATTCCCATGACTGCTAGTATGGACTGCATCCACCTTCTCTGTTGCCTCCCAGAGTTCGCTTTAGTTTGCTGCTTCGACAGCTTTGCATTACTATCTCTGCCACGTTCCCAATGGATTCGAGCTCTTCGCTGCCGTGGCTTTGTGCTGAGGTGTGTGTTCATTTTGTACTCAATTTGGTTCCTAAGGACACTATTCCTAACCTAGTGCATCACACTGATTTTCTCACTCTCTGCACGTGGCTTGGGGGCAGTGTCTTAGTGTACGTCAGTGGTTCAAAGACCTACCATGGTGTTGGGTGTGCCTTTGTATTTGGTGATGATCGTTTTCAGTATCGGCTTCTTGACCAGTGCTTGATTTTTACCACGAAACTGTATGCGTTTTATTGGGCCACCCAGTACATCCGGTGATACGGGCTTCCAATTTGTCATCTGCTCTGATTCTCTGTGCCGTTCAGAGCCTTCACATGCTTTGCATAGTCCATTCTTTAGTATAACTGATCCATAGTGCCCCCCACTCACTCACTCACTGTGTGGGAGACAATGTGGTGTTACTGTGAGTTCCTGCTCTTGCTGCTGCAAAGGCTGCGGCTCTCCTCCCTCAGCCTGCTAGTCATTCTGTTCCCTTGGATGATCGTGTTGCTGCCTGTTGGCAAGTACTATAATTTTATAGTGCACAGTGATCTTCTCCCCAGAGGAACAAACTGCGAGACGTTAAACCTCTCCCAATAGCATTGTCTACTTACTTTCACCTCTCAAGTGACTAGGTCATTTTACCCAGGCTGTGTATAGGACACTTGTCATTTTAGTCACCGCCATTTATTAAATGGCGACCTTGTCCCAATCTGTGCCTACTGCTCTCAACCCTTGATGATGCACCACTTTCTGATAGTGCCCTTTTTTTAACTGTTTGTTTACATCAGTTTGCTTTTGGCTTTGTCAGATGTTTTTGCAGATAAGTGTTTTGTTGATAACTTCTTTCTTTTTATTCGCTGCAGCGACATGGCGAAGCAAATTTGATCTCCCCCCTCCATGGGGATCTCCGCCATCTCAACGATGTTTTGAGAAACTCCCGTAGGGGTGTCCTCGTCCTTAGATGCTCCTGTTTTTTAAATGTGCTGGATTGTCTTCTTCACCTCTGGTTTTTATTTGGTATTTGTTTTTTCTTTGATGTGGGTACTTATGACCTTACCAGTTTTGCACCATAAAGCACCAACCAGCCAACCAAAAGAGCAACTTCCTCCAGGACCTCTATAGACATTGAGAATATGAATGCCTAACAACCTAATGCTAGGTCACCTGAACATTGTCTGAAACAGAATACTAGGCTATTTACATAACAGGAGACTATTGATGATGAATTGCTTTGTGGTTTTGCAGGAATTTATGGATCGGATATCAAAGAACTCAGACTTACTAGTAACTCTGTCTGTACTGCAAGGAGCAGAACATAGTGTATCTGTAACGAAAAGATTAAAAATATGCTGTTTACCGTATGGCATTGATGAATCAGATAACATAATGTGGGAGAAGTGCCAGAAACAAAAAAAGGTGTTAGGTTTGGTGGTGGTAAATAGAACCTAGTAACACTGGAAATAGTGTAGCGGAATATCACAATGAAAAATGGGTTGTATAGATAAAATGCTTGTAAACCATTTCATTGTATTTCTTACTATATGTGGACAATCGATAAATGGCATATATTTACAATAGAACTGTAAGCACTTTGTAATTTTGACAAATCAACTTTGTTAGAAACGTCTCGAACCGTTTTCAGAATAGTGTCGTCTTATGTTTGGGTGTATGTAATGTGTGCAAAATGCTCAAAGAGGTAATTAACATTTCCAATTCAGAATTGACATTTCTGAAATACTTTAGACTGTGGATCCAAGAGAACAGAAAAAATCTTTTATGCTGTTCTTACTATGTTTTAATTGTTGCATCATACAGGAGTCAGCAAAAATTTGTTGTTAATTCTCAGTTACAGATAATGCCTAAAAATTTTTTTTTGCATTTCTTACTATCTTTAGGACATGAAGAAAAGTCAAAAACCACAAATTTTTGCATATGTTTTTTAGTAAAGTTTGTAGAATGATGGAAGCAACTCGCAGGAAGAATGTCATTTAACTCATTATACTGTTGTCAAAATTTTTTTGGAACTCAAAATTTTCTCAAAACATCTTGTGGATGAGATAAACAAAATCATTGCCCAGTAATGTTTTATGCTACGAACTAAATCAGTCTCATGTTCAGTCGATTATAACTATTGAATGTGTACCAACGTTATTTTCATGCCAGTAAATAAAGGAAAGCTGTTATTCACTGGAAGATGATTGCCTTCGACATCATAAATATCAATCAAAATGTGAAACTCTGTTGTTGCAAAGAAAGGTTTGGTGGCATCTTTGTGTGGTCACCTGTGAGGTTATCCTGAATACGGAAGTTGGAAGGTCCTTTTGCTCTGAAAAAGGAATTAAAAAATTTTCATAATTCAGAAATTTCATCCTCTCAAGATAGTTCCATGAAATGATGCAAACGTGCATGTAGACTGAAAAGTATTAAAATAAAGCCATCCAAGAAATTATGCTGTAAGCCAGAATTGATGACAGAGCACCTTCAATATACAGATAGATTGTTTTAAGTGTCTTAAATTGTAGCGAAGAAATTGAGACAGTGGAATACTGTGAGAACAATACTTTGCGATAGCAGACACAGATATGACCCCAAAAAACCCTCTTCAGTTTGTGACATTTTTGTCAGAAATCAAATACAATAGTTAAAAAATGGCAACAGTATGAGATGGAAATAAAAAGTTGATATTATAACTAATAGGAAAATGTAAAACAAAGTTAACAGCAAAAGTGAAGTACCCAGAAGACATAGTCAGTTCTACATCTACATCTACATTGATACTCCGCAAGCCACCCAACGGTGTGTGTAACTTCATATATATCATCATTGGGTATGTAAATGATATGAGGTTCATTCAAATGAAACCTGGTCAGTGCGTCTACCTTTGCCTTACACATAACTGCGGGTATGGTGGCACCATCTCTTGGTATAGACTGATGCGTGCGCACTGATGTTGCATAGTGCCTGTGTGGTTTCACTCCGAAGAGGTGGTGGTCACACAAGTTATCGTCCACTACTGAACATGCAGACAAGTAAGCAGGAACAGTGAGGAGTGATTTGAATTATGTCATCAGAGGGAGTTGGAGGCTGTGAAATCAACGGATGAAGGTAAAGTGTTTTGGAATGGTGCGAGTCACTGGAAGACGATGCTCATCCTGGACAGGCTCATCATGTCATCACAATGGAAATGGTTGCGGTCGGACAACTGCAGAATCATCGTGAACGAAATCCATCAGTTACTGGGTATTAGCGTGGGCACTGCCCACGCCACAATGCATCAACACTTGAACTTTCAAAAAATCTGTGCACAGTAGGTTTCCCATCAACTGGTTGCCGAACGACGCAATGCTCAAGAGGTGCTGTCTGAGTGATCTGAACATTATCACTGGGAGGAATACGGCTTTGTCATGTGTTGTCACAGTTGACAAAATATGGTGTCACCATTGCATTGAATTGTGGTTCTGTGCTGTGCAGGATGACTGTCATTGGTGAGTTATGGCAGTGAGGGAGGGGGAGGGGGGGGGGGCACAGGCGAGGCACAGCAGTGTAATTTCTAGTTTTGGCCATGAGATAAGATTTAAGATTATGGCTGGTAGTGGTTGAGGAAACTGACTGGAAAATGGTATGTTAATGACATCCCGTGTCCCCATGTGTTACCTCTCATGTGACAGTATCATTGTTTCATTTTTGTAGAATAATGCTTGTTCATACAAGGCACATGGCTCTATGAACAATATCTGGGATAAAACGTAGGGAGCAGCTCAAATTTAGAATGTGTCCCAGTGTCAGTATTCAGGATATTAAGAACTGTTTAAAACAGTTGTGGGCCAGATTACCTCAGGAGGAGATACAAAATCTTTAACACCCTTCCAAGTTTAATCTGTGCACGCATCCAGTCCAGATGCTGTATGTCATATCTATAAGAGGGCTCATACTTAAAAGTGCTGTAAATTTGACTTAATTTTATAACCACTGGAACATCACATATCCTCTCAACCTTTAAAGTTTCATTTTGTTTCCTTCTCCACTTCTGGGTTCTTTGCTTTGTCACACAATGTAAGTATGCAAGAAATGGAGCAGAGGTGGAAAGGTTGTTCTTATTACATAGATGGTCTCCTCATCTGAAGGTGATCTCATTTCTCAGAAATGGTATTGTGCTTTCCTGTGAACTATGTAAGCAAAACAGGGTGGGTGATGTGCAAAGGTTAGTTGTTTTCCAAGAGACAATAATATAATGGAATACTTCAAGGTTACTCAGTAGGCTGTATCTAGAGTTAACTAATCTTTAAATTGGTGTTACTTGGCAGCTCCATTTGAACAATTAGAAAAGGCCACAATGATAATTTCCTGCAACACTGATTTGGTAAGACAACTGGGGATACAGACAAACAGTACAGATAAGGGGAAATAACTGAGAGCTGCTAAACCTGATGTTCTTAGTTTTTCATTGGCTTCAGAGCAGTGCAGACCATTAGTGAAAAGGACGAGACCAATAAAATTGAATCAGATTGATAGTATTGTAGAAACTTCAAGAAAAAGGAACCTCATAAAGCTTACACAAGTTGTACCGTATTTACTCGAATCTAAGCCGCACTTTTTTCCGGTTTTTGTAATCCAAAAAACCGCCTGCAGCTTGCAATCGAGTGCAAAGTAAGCGGAAGTTCTGAAAAATGTTGGTAGGTGCCGTCACAACTAACTTCTGCCGTCGAATATATGTAGCACTACACAGGCTTGCTTTGCAGGCACAAAGATAAATACTGGCCAAAACCTCTGCGTCAGTAAATAAATTTTAAAAAAAGGTGGAAGACGAGCTTCTTTCTCCGCCCCGAGTTTCGACCACTGCATTTTCATACATTATCCAACGAAGTAAATACAAATCCCGTATTGTTCATCTTCGAATGTAGCAGCATTTCAGTGTACTACGAAAATCCGACTGGCAAGACTGTTTGGGATGTTTGTCAATATGCCCAACTATACATTCTGAATTTTTTTCCTACCCGTTTGAAGAGATTGTTGCTAAAAGAAACTTTTATGAATTGTGAATCACATGCAGTATTCTCTTGACCATAAGAATAATATGAATTTAAACATTTTGCCATGTATTGTTTCGTGTTTGTTGCTATCTCATTTAAATCCTGTCTGCCTAATGAACTACGAAACTAGAGTGAGACAAGAGCAAACGCGGAAGAATACAGTCAGAAATGAAGCACGGCAATTGACTAGATTTTTAAATCTAAGAGGACTCTAATTTCTGTGCAGAATGTAATGTACTAAAGAGGTGCCTGCAAAGATTTTCAAACGGAGAAAAATTTTCGCTAAACTCTTGTTCAGAACATCTTCTATCATACACAGTCTATTATTTGGTTCTTGTTGGTCATTATCGAAGAAAGCAGCAGTGTAACAACAAATAGCAGTCTCTTGCCATTGTTTCGCTAATGAGACGATTCCTCTTTTTTTATTGTAAGCAGAGGTAGCGCGCACAAAAGCAAGCCATGCCGTGAGCGGCGACAGGCCGTAAACACTCATTATCAGAATGTGACAAACAATGCATGACGCAGTACAGTAATGCATTTTCAGCTTAGTGATGTAAACACCTATAACAAAGAGAACGGCACTTATGAGATCAAAGAAAAATAAGCAATCAGTTCAAACCAGACGAAGCATGTGAAAAAGGAAGGGTACCCGTATAAATACGGACGGAGTGCCTGACACATAGCAATGGCTACCTGGTAAAGCTTAACTGCTAAGCTTAAGACTCGAACCAAACTACTGTAGCTGTATTGTCATTCATTCGACCTAAATTGTCTCATATTACAATGGACCAACTTTGTTTCGATTTGGAAGTGCGGCCTAAAACTTCTCTCCCCTTGAATTTTGAGTCTCACATTTCAGGTGCGGCTTATATTCGTGAAAATTTTTTTTCCTTAATTCAAAGTCTCATTTTTCAGGTGTGGCTCAGATTCGAGTGCGGCTTAGATTCGAGTAAATACGGTAGTTCTGAAAACTTGCACCTTTCATTTACGACAACAGCAAAACACATTGCATGCAGTGATGTTACACAGCAAAGACGTTAATATAAACATTTCACTTCAACACCTCTCCTAAATGGAAGTATTGTTAAATACAATACTTAACACATTCCAATTAATGACTTATAGATATTAAAGCCAGACATATGGTAATGGTTTGGTGAGAATATCTACAGTTTGCTTATTGGCCAGCATATGCTGAATTGTTAACAGGCCTCCTTCAGTTCTTTCATGGGTATAGTACATGCAAACATCAGTGTGCTTCAACCTCTTGTGAAATTAGATTTTTGGTAAGTTTGGTGGCACTTGCATTATCTACAGGAACACTGTCCTGTGGTGAACTTCCTTGATAGAATTTGAGTAGCCATACTGCTCCTCTTGTTCTTTCACAGGCAGCAACATATTCAGACTCCATTGTTAAGTGATATGCATTGTCAGTTACTAGCTAAGGTAACCACTGCTCCACAAAATCTTGCATCTGCTAACTGAACATAGTTGCTGATCACTGGCATAATGAGCATCAGTAGATATCTCCATTCATGGCTAGTGTCGCACTTTATATCCATTGACACTGAACCCTTCATATACTTTAGAATCCTTTTTACCAAAGACCATTGATTTTCTTGAGGATTTTCTAAAAATTTTGACACATAGCTCACTACGAATTATATATCAGACCTTGTGCCAACAACTAAATACCATCAAGTGAGGTAATTTTGGATGATTTTGTGATTGTTTTCACCATAACTTGAATAGGTATTGTTAGACTGAATTTTTGTTATGGGAGTGGTTGGGTATTTGTAACAAATAAAATATCCTAAAAACAGTCTTATTTGTACCCATATTTGCCTGAGACAGACACAAACAAAATGTTTGAAATCATCCATGGATTGGGATGACTGACAGGTGTTGTTTTTAAATCTCTGTCTGAAGTTTTAAAATATATGATGGAATTAGACAATATTTGATTCTTTAAAAGTCTTTAATGTACTTCCTATGTGATTTTAATGACTTAACACCTTCTAAGGTTGTCTATCAGCATGAATAAGTGATAAGGATAGATATAATGAATTTTATGTAGTAAAGGTTAATTTTAATAATATAGGAAAAGGAGAGATTGCTACTCATCATAAAGAAGACACGAAAGCTGCAGACAGGCAAACACACACACACACACACACACACACACACACACACACACACACACACACACACACACACACACACACACACACACAACTCCAGCATCTGTTTTTTCTAACAAAATACATTGCATATTTTTAAAGTTCTAAATTGAAATATTAGAAACACAACGAAGGTATTTTACTAAAAGAGCAAAATGAATTTTCTTACTTGACATTCAGAATTAAGTTGCAAACACTTAAAACATTGTCGATAAAGTTACAATGGCCTAAGATTCTAATAGTACATCTTCTTTAAAAATAATTGTACATCTCTTGTCAACTGGTGTAGGAAGTACTTGCTAGCAGCACTACCACTTGTTTCCACACTATTTTCTTTTTCCTGGAAGTTATGGCCTTTAATTGATCTCCCAGGAGGAATGTCCAGTTTGAAGCAGTGGGAATTACCTGGCGGTGGCATATTTTGAGGATGAGGAACTTCTTCAAGCAACGAAGTCCGTGTCACTGTTTTGCTGGCTCCCCCTCATTGTCAGACAATTTCCGTAAGACATGATATGGATGAAACAGGATTAGGCTTGTGGTGCGAAATCCACTCTTTGTTTTCAGTAGAGTTTGCTGAAGTCTTGGTGTCTGCTTCAGCAGAGATGGGAAAGCATCCTTGAAAATGGTCTTGAGAGTGTACTATGTCCTTCAGTTTCCTCATAGTTGATTATGTTGCTTGGTGGAAGATTTTCCAGAGTTGGCTTTATATTGGAGAAATAAATCTTAACTGTCCCTTCGTTTACTTCTGCCTGAGCTCTTTTAATATTTTCATTTAAGTGAACGGAGATCTTCTCGATGTTGCTTGAGGAATAAATGCCACCATTCTTCTCCAGGTAAATTGTTGGCATAATTCTTCTCTTTTTGGTCAGATTTATTGAGCATCCTTTCTCTAAATCTGTTTATAGTCAGTTTAGTGAAAGGAAATAACCAGTGTGTAGCCGTCAAGATACTTTGCTTGTAAACGTTTTTTTCTTCTTTCTCATTTAGTTGGTCTACTGGTTTCCTTACAACTTTTTGGATATATTTCCTGCTCGTTATTTTGTAAGGTCAATCTATGTATGCCATACAAGTCACACGCTTTTCTGTATGATAATTTGCCACACTCAATATCATGAGCAGCTTCATGTAAAAGTTCTGGTTCATAATTACACCATACTTCACCTTTCTACTTTTGTATGTTCTCAGCATTGTCCAAAATCATCCTGCACAGTACAGTTTTGTAAAAACCATTACTTTATAACTTCACACAAAAAACTCGACAAATTTGGACAGTACGTGCATCACTTAATAAAAAGCAAGTCTCCTAGTCCAGACTGTTTACCTATTAGGTTCCTGTGAGAGTATGCTGATGCAATAGCTCCATACTTAAGGATCATATACAACCATTCACTCTATGAAAAAGCCGTACCCAAAGATCGGAACGTTGCACAGGTCACACCAGTTTTCAAGAACGGTAGTAGGAGTAATCCACTAAATTACAGGCCCATATCATTGACATCGATATGCAGCATGATTTTGGAACATATATTGTGTTCAAACATTATGAATTACCTTGAAGAAAAGTCTATTGACACAGTCAACACCAGAATGAGATTTTCACTCTGCAGCAGAGTGTGCGCTGATATGGAACTTCCTGGCAGATTAAAACTGTGTGCCCGACCGAGACTCGAACTCGGGACCTTTGCCTTTCGCGGGCAAGTGCTCTACCAACTGAGCTACCGAAGCACGACTCACGCCCGGTACTCACAGCTTTACTTCCGCCAGTACCTCGTCTCCTACCTTCCAAACTTTACAGAAGCTCTCCTGCGAACCTTGCAGAAGAGTTCGAGTCTCGGTCGGGCACACAGTTTTAATCTGCCAGGAAGTTTCACAGTCAACACCGATTTAGAAAACATTGTTTTTGTGAAACACAACTAGCTCTTTACTCACGTGAAGTGCTGAGTGCTATTGACAGAAGGCTTTTGACTCTGTACCACACAAGTGACGTAGTGAGATTGGGTGCTTGTGAAATATCATATCAGTTGTGTGACTGGATTCGTGATTTCCTGTCAGAGAAGTCTGTTTGTGACGGAAAGTCATAGAGTAAAACAGAATTGATTTGTCATTCCCCAGGTAGTGTTACATGCCCTTTGCTGTTCTTACCTATATAAACTATTTGGGAGACAATCTGATCAGCCGTCTTAGGTTGTTTGCAGATGACGCTGTCATTTATCGACTAGTAAAGTCATCAGAAGATCAAAACAAATTGCAAAAAAGATTTAGAAAAGATATCTGCATAGCACGGAAATTGGCAGTTGACCCTAAATAATGAAAAGTGATCTCATCTACATGGGTGCTGAAAGGAATCCATTAAACTTTCAAATAAATACCTAGGAATTGCAATTACGAACAACTTAAATTGGAAGGAGCACATAGAAAATGTTGTGTGGAAGGTTAATCAAAGATTGCGTTTTATTGGCAGGGCACTTAGGGAATGTAACAGATCTACTAAGGAGGCTGCCTACACTATACTTGTCCGTCCTCTCTTCGAGTACTGCTGTAAGGTGTGGGATCCTTACCAGGTGGGGTTGACAGAGTACATCGAAAAAGTTCAAAGAAGGGCAGCATGTTTTGTATTATTGCAAAATAGGGGAGTGTGTGTCACTGAAATATACAGGATTTGGGATGGGCATAATTAAAACACTTATTTCACTGCGGAGCAATCTTCTCATGAAATTCCAATAACCAACCTTCTCCTCCGAATGTGAAAATATTTTGTTGATACCGACCCACATTGGGAGAAACGATCATCATGATTAAATAAGGGAAATCTGAGCTTGTACAGAAAGATATAGGTGTTCGTTCTTTCTGAGTGCTATAAGAGATTGGAATAATAGCGAATTGTGAAGGTGGTTCGATGAACTATCTGCCAGATGCTTAAA
Organism: Schistocerca piceifrons; assembly: GCF_021461385.2. Lineage (NCBI taxonomy): Eukaryota > Metazoa > Arthropoda > Insecta > Orthoptera > Acrididae > Schistocerca > Schistocerca piceifrons. Next base: position 617,340,303 of record NC_060141.1, read on the forward strand.
TGTGATTTGCAGAGTATCCATGTGGATGTATATTTAGTTGTAGATATAGATATCAATGTCACAGGCTGTTGAGCCCATTGACCATTGCAGTTAAGACTTTCTCACCAGTCACAGCAGTAGAAAATTTCCACATAACAATACTGTGTAAATTTTCAACAATGAGACTGTTCATCAGATATTTACCTCGGTAAACAATCCACCCAAAATAAGTCGTGGAACATGATACATACAATCTTGTACTAAAATAACTGGCACACGGAAGTGAGTGGCAATTTGTTGCTATGCAGTCAGAAATAGCAAATGAACCATACTGTCCAAAATTCGTGTGAAATAACTGTTTGAAAGTACATAAGACAGCCAGCTGTTCCTCAATATGGAGCATTAGCTGGTTTATCATTGGTCAGCTCATCTGCTTGTAAATGTTGTTTGTTTGCAGTTGACACAGGATTTAATAGTCGTAGTATTTAAGAAATATTCTACTGGCTTGAAAGTAATCTTCAACTCATCGTGGATTTTCCTCTGGAACTGGCTGGGATCTGCCTTACGTCAGTGAGCCGGAGATTAATTAGGAAGCCCATGAATTGTTGATTCCAGCACCTTGGAAATTTAGCCCATACAAACTTCTGTGAAGTTAGCACACCAAATCAGTTCACTAAATCCCCCCGGCTCAGTTCCATCACCAAATCGCTTAGGCTGCTCCAAATATCTCTCTTTTAAGATACCATTCAACGAAGCAGATTTTACATCACACTGTGACGAGTGAAGATTCTCATTAACAGCAACACACACAATTTCTCATTGTATTGTATCAAGCAACATGTTTAGTTATAGTTAATGTCTTCTTGTTGAGAAAATCTGCAAACAACTAGTCTTTCTTTATAGCAGTCAATTTTACCATGAGCTATATACTTAATTCTGTAAATCCAACAGTTTATAATGGCAGATGTTCCAAAGTCCATGTAGCATTGTCTGCCATTTCTTACCACATTGCTTTTCTCCTTTGTTCTGAGCCTACAGATTTAGTAGCCTGTAGGCTCATTTGTTTCAGCCAACATCATTTCAGTAGGACGATCTGGTTTCTTCAGTTGTTGGCTGTTTCTCAATACTCTCATTACAACTAGATTCTGCAGGTTCCTTAAACACACTACAGTTATCTTGATTATGACTCTGACTCCCCCCTGCGGGTTTGGGGGTTAGAATAGGCCCGCGGTATTCCTGCCTGTCTAAAGGATTCTCAAATGTTTCGGCCTTATGTGATGGTCCCCTCTCGGGTTTGACCTCCATCTTTCTAAATTATTCCGAAGAATGAGCCAATTGGGGAAGGGCGCCTTACATGGTGCATTGTATCCGTGGTGCATTGAGACCTTTAGCCGGCTTTTTCGTCGTTGCAATGGTGTCCCGCTCGTTTTCCATCTCTTGGGCGAGGATACGTTCCTGGGTGCGATTACCACGCTGCACTGTGCATTGTTGCTTTTAACTGCGACGACAACCTTGGACATTTTTGCAGCTAAGATCCAGCACGGTAGCCAGTCCGTTGTGGTGGGGCTGCCATGTACCCTGTTGGTTGTAGCCCCCTGACAACACAGGGATCGCTCTACTGATGCCTGCGCCGTTAACTCCCCATGTATGCCAAGGAGTAGATTCCCATCTCCCTGGGGCATCAGGACTCCCGGCAATGGCCATCCTGCCAGGTGGCTATTGCTGCGGCTGGGTGGTGCCCATGAGGAGGGCCCTTGGTCGGAGTAGATGGCATCAGGGCGGATGACCTGCAGTGAAGCGTGGTACATCATCTCTCGCTGGGAGCCAGCCACCAGCAGTCTCTAAGCGTTCGAGGGCTCATTTTAAAGGTAACGTTTATGACCCCAAATCATTCCCATCCTTGGCCACACCATGGGAGGAACGAAAGGCAATGAATGACAGTGACGTCTAGTCACCCAGGTATCTCGTCTGTACCAGAGCTGATGATGACTCGTTTCTATCCGTGAAGCTTCAGTTCTTTGTAGAGCATTTAGAGGACAAGTTTGGGGAGGTGGAGGGCTTGTCCAGAATGTGCTCTGGGTCAGTTTTGATAAAAACGGCATCCTCTGCCCAGTCACGCAGGTTACTTGCTTGTGACAAGTTGGGGGATGTTCACGTTACCATCACTCCACATAAGAGTTTAAATATGGTCCAGGGTGTTATTTTCCATAGGGACCTCCTTTTGCAGTCTGATGACGAGCTGCACGCCAATTTAGAGCGCCGAGGTGTACATTTCGTCCGGCGTGTTCATTGGGGTCCAAGGGACAATCAGGTAGCTACCGGTGCTTTCATCTTGGCCTTCGAAGGTGATACCTTACCAGAGAAGGTCAAGGTGATGGTCTACCGGTGTGACGTCAAACCGTATATCCCTCCCCCGATGCGGTGCTTTTAGTGCTGGAAGTTCGGCCATATGTCTTCCCGCTGCACTTCCAGCCTCACATGTTGAGATTGCGGACGTCCATCTCATCCCGATACTCCATGTGCTCCGTCTCCTGTCTGTGTCAACTGTGGAGAGCCTCATTCCCCTTGCTTGCCGGACTGCAGTATCTTACAGAAAGAACGCAAAATCATGGAATATAAGACCCTGGACCGACTGACTTACACCGAGGCTAAGCGGAAATTTGAACGGCTACATCCCGTGCGCATTATGGCATCTTACGCCTCAACTGTCACTCCTGCTCCAGCTCCTTCAGCTGCAAGATATACAGTCAGCTCTCAAGAGTCAGAGGACGTCACCTGCCCCCTTGACGATGGGGGGCCCCTTCTCTCGCTGTTGCTCCCACACCATCTACCTCGGGAGCAGCACCCACTAAACCATCGGGGACACCAGTCCCCACTTCTAAGCCGGAGAAGCGTAAGTCTTCTTCGGCTTCTCTCGCTCGGAAGGGATCCCTTGGGTCACTCCCTTCCCAGGTTCCTACCAGCGGCACAGCAGACACCAACCAATGGCTGAAGAAGCCACAGGTCGCTGGTCGACGGGCTTCGCGATCCTCTTCAGTCCCAGAGACTGACTCCAATAAGCCCTCTCAACAACGGCAACCAAAGGAACAGCGAGAGAAAACGACTTTGAAGACCCGTAAGTCAAAGACACCTGCAGTGGCACCTACTCCACCGCTACCTAAAAGCTCTGCGTCTGAGGATGAGGTGGAGATCCTTGCGTCCGCTGAGGACCTCGATCTCGCTGATCCCTCAGATGCAATGGATAGCACTTGCACGGGTGCTCCATCGGAGGCGGCAGGTGACCCAGCGGCGTAATCTGCCTTCCCAGTCCTGTCACGCCTTTCTCCGCAATGGACAATACCATCCTCCAGTGGAACTGAAGCGGTTTCTTCCACCATCCAGCTGAGCTCCGACAACTTATCAGCCTTCACCCTTTCTTCTGCATTGCACTTCAGGAAACTTGGTTTCCAGCAATGCGAACCCCCGCCCTCCGTGGCTATCGGGGTTATTATAAGAACCGGGCAGCATATGAAAGGGTGTCTGGTGGCGTCTGCCTCTATGTCCTTCACACTCTGCACAGCGAGTCTGTCCCTCTCCAAACACCTTTAGAGGCTGTCGCTGTTCGGGTGTGGATGCCACAGGCTGTTACCGTCTGCAGTCTTTACCTTCCACTGGATGGTGATGTCTCACAGCATGTCCTGGCTGCGCTGATAGCCCAGTTGCCGCCACCTTTCTTGCTATTGGGCAACTTCAACGCCCATAACCCTCTGTGGGGTGGGTCAGTGGCAACAGGTCGAGGCGCCACCGTTGAGCATTTATTGTCGCAGCTCGATCTCTCGATTTTAAATGATGGTGCCTTCACACACTTCAGTGAGGCGCATGGCACATACTCCGCGATTGACCTTTCAATCTGTAGTCCTAGCCTCTTACCGTCTGTCCAATGGAGTATGCATGACGACCCGTGTGGTAGTGACCACTTTCCGACCTTTCTGTCACTACCACAGCGTCACTCTTCTGGGTGCCCTAGCAGATGGGCTATGAATAAGGCTGACTGGGACTTGTTCTCCTCCACTGCCGCTATTGAGCCTCTCTCTAATGATGATATTGATGCGGTGGTTCAATCGCTCACCACCGGCATCGTTACTGCCGCCGAGTCTGCCATTCCCCGTTCCTCTGGGTCCCCTCGGCGGCAGACTGTGCCTTGGTGGTCGCCTGAGATTGCTGCAGCGATTAAAGATCGCTGGCGGGCACTACAGCGTCACAAGCGACATCCCTGCATTGAACACCTCATCACCTTCAAAAACGGCTTATCCGCCAAAGCAAGCAGGAGTGCTGGGAGCGGTATGTGTCCACCATTGGCCTCCATGTCTCTCCATCGCAGGTCTGGGCCAAGATCCGATGCCTCTATGGCTATCGGACCCCTGTCAGCGTCCCTGCGCCCTCACTGAATGGAGCAGTTTGTACAGACTCCGGCGAAATTGCCAACAGCTTGGCAGAGCATTTTGCTCTTAGTTCCGCTTCTTCCAGTTACCCACTGGCCTTCCGCTCCATTAAAGAGTGGATGGAACGTCGGAGCCTTTCGTTTCACACCCACCACCCAGAATCTTACAATGCTCCATTCAGTGAGTGGGAATTTCGCAGTGCCCTAACCGCTTGCCCCGATACTGCTCCTGGGCCAGATGGCATCCACTGTCAGATACTGAAACACCTTTCAGTGGACTGCCAGCGGCGTCTCCTCGATCTTTACAACCGTCTTTGGGTCGAGGGGGAGTTTCCGTCGCATTGTCATCCCTGTTTTGAAACCTGGAAAGAACCCTCTGGAGGTGGACAGCTACCGTCCCATTAGCCTCGCCCACGTTCTTTGCAAGTTGCTTGAACGGATGGTGAGCCGGCGCTTGAATTGGATACTGGAGTCTCGGGGCCTTCTGGCTCCGTCTCAGGGTTGGTTCCGTAAAGGCTGCTCCGCCACCGACAATCTGGTGAGCCTGGGGTCGGCCATCCGTACTGCCTTTGCCCGCCGTCAGCACCTGGTCGCTGTCTTTTTCGACATGCGGAAGGCGTACGATACGACATGGCGTCATCACATCCTTTCGACAGTTCATGGATGGGGTCTTCGGGGTCCTCTGCCGATTTTTATCCGCAATTTTCTGTCGTATCGTACCTTCTGCGTGCAAGTCGCGGCCTCGTATAATTCCTCCCATGTCCAGGAGAACGGTGTGCCACAGGGTTCTGTTTTAAGTGTGTGCCTGTTTTTAATAGCCATTAACGGGCTCGCTGTGGCCGTGGGAAATTGTCTCCGCTTCCCTGTATGCTGACGACTTCTGCCTTTACTACAGTTCTACTGGCATTGCAGCTGTTGTACGTCAGCTACAGGGCGCTATCCGCAAGGCGCAGTCTTGGGCTGTAGCGCATGGTTTTCATTTTTCGGCTGCCAAGACCCGCGTTATGCATTTCTGCCGGCGCCGAACAGTCCATCCTGATCCGCGGATTTATCTTGCAGACGAACTCCTTGCTGTGGTGGAGACCCACAGGTTTTTGGGTGTCGTTTTTTATGCCTGGCTGACTTGGCTGCCTCAGATTCGGCAGCTTAAACAGGAGTGTTGGCGGCATCTGAATGCTCTGAGATGCTTGAGCCACACCCGCTGGGGCGCCGACCGATCTACCCTGGTACGGCTCTACCAGGCGTTAATTCAGTCTCGTCTGGATTATGTGAGCCTGGCTTATGGCTCAGCATCCCCATCTGCGCTGCGGGTACTGGACCCAATCCTACACAGCGGCATACGGCTTGCCACTGGTGCTTTCCGCACCAGCCTTGTGGACAGCATACTAGTGGAGGCAGGTGTCCCTCCCCTGCGGTTACGGCGCCAACGTTTGCTGGCCGCTTATGCTGCCCATGTTTTAAGCTTGCCCAGGCATCCAAACTATCGTGTCCTGTTCCCGCGATCGGTCGTGCATCTGCCAGAACATCGGCCCCAGTCTGGTTGTACAATCGTGGTCCGCATCAAAGAGCTTCTCTCCGGGCTTCGGGTTTTCACTGTTCCACCCCCTTTCTGGGCCACTTTGCGTACACCCCCATGGTGTGTTCCTCGCCCTTGCCTTCGGCTCGACTTGGCACAGGGCCCGAAAGACTCAGTCCCTCCAGAGGCCTTCCGCCGCCGCTTTTATTCCATCCTGGCCACGTATCAGGGCTCTGGCATTGTTTACACTGATGGTTCGATGGTTGCTGGTCATGTCGGGTATGCACTCACTGTAGGGGACCATTCCGAACAACGTTCCTTGCAGGATGGCTGCAGCGTTTACACTGCTGAGCTGGTAGCCATCTTTCGTGCCCTAGAGTATATCCGCTCCTGCTCAGGTGAGTCCTTAGTTATCTGTAGCGATTCCCTGAGCGGTTTACGAGCTCTCGACCAGTGTTCCCCTCATTCTCGTCTGATGATGGCTATCCAAGAGTCCCTGCATACTCTTGCCTGTTGCGGCCGCTCTGTGGTCTTTGTGTGGACCCCCGGTCATGTCGGTATCCCGGGCAATGAACATGTTGACCGCCTGGCGAAAGAGGCCACGAGTAAACCATCTCTGGATGTTGGCCTCGCAGAGACTGATTTGCGGGCAGTCCTCCGCCGAAAAGTTTTTGCGCTTTGGGACGCTGAATGGCGCGATCGGATCACGCCCAATAAACTCCGTGCCATTAAGGAGACGACGACTGTGTGGCGGTCATCCATGCGAGCCAACTGCAGGGACTCAGTCGTCCTTTGTCGGCTCCGCATTGGCCACTCCCGGCCGACACACGGTTATTTGCTGCGCCGGGAGGACCCTCCTCTATGTTGCTGCGGCGCGGCTTTGACAGTGGCCCACATTTTGTTGGCCTGCCCCCTTTTAGCTGTGGTCAGGCAGACATTTGCGCTGCCTGATACGCTCCCTGCCCTTTTATCTGATGACCCTGTTATGGCTGGCTTAGTTTTAAGTTTTATTCGGGCAGGGGTTTTTTATCGTTTACTCTGAGTGTGTGTTCTGTTCTTTTGTGTTGATTCTGGCCATTGGCCTACGATTTTACGCTGAGTTTTTAATGTGTTCTCGGTGGTTGGCTTTTCCTTTTTATCTCTATGGTCGGCCAACCACCGTCACACTCTGTGTGATTTTAATTTGTTTTGTCTGATCTCTGTAGGAGTATTTCTTGTCCTGTGTCGTCTGACGTCTTTCCTGCTGTTTGTTTTTATTCTCTTTGGTTGGTTTTAATTTTTTGGAAAAAGGGACCGATGACCGTCGCAGTCTGGTCCCTTTAATCCCCCAAACCAACCAACCAATTCTTAGACTTTTCACTGCCCATTTTATTCAGGATTAATACCATTTTCCTTCCAGTTTTCTCGGGTTCAAAAACGTCCTTACCCTTAATAATCAGTTTTTCCGATTCAGTACACATTCAAAAATCACAAGTGCTGTCAGAATAACCAACAAAGATTCCTAGTTTTCCTTTAGGATCACATTTCTTTCCCTTTTCCTTCTGGATATGAATTAAACTCTTCCTCCCAAAACTTGAAGCTTACTTATATACAGTAAAACTCCCTTATTTGTTTTTCAGGGGAGTAATGGGTAGGGGCTGTTTTAAATGTGGAAAAACATATGAAAGGAAGTGCTATGCTCGCAAATTAACTTGTAAAAAATACCAATGGAAAATACAATAAATCAAGAGTTAAATTACAGAAAACCTTATATAGGCCTACTAGATACTTGAAAATTCAGAGAAAAAAGTAAATCTATACACAGAAGAAAATGTAATTTTGTAAAAATTTGCAATTTTGATTGTTTTACTCTTTGCTGCAGCTATGGTGTTCACTGTACCTGCATAATGGGATAACTGTCATTTTGTTAGGTACATGATAGTGCATCAGAAATGTTTCTTTAATGCACTCACTGCATCATTAAGTCACTAAGGAATGTCGAGGCCCTTCTGTATTGTCCTAATCAGAAGTATCTTCCTAATCAAAGTCCCCTGAAAAGTGCATTTTGAGCTGTCTGAGATAGTCATGGTTTTGGTAGTGATGAGATTTTTGTTAACATTGACGTAATCCTCAAATGATTACTGCCCTTAGTCACTTCCATTCTTCACTATGTGAAATATCATTACTATCGTTGTTCCCATCATGATCATGGACTTAATTTTCAAATCTGGCTTTTTGGAGAAACTTCCAAGCACTAATGTCCAAACCTGTGTTTTGAAGCTGTGATGTAGTGCTTTGCCTTTCTGAAGAAACAAATTCAGTATTAATCTCTTGTAAGTGTTCTTTGGCTCCAGTAATACACAAAAAAAGGCTAGTAAAAATTTTTCCAGTAATATGGGTATTTTTGCTACTTCAGTTTTTATATTTACAAATCTAATGGTGCCACAAGAGCGTTGTATGATAATAAAACTTGAAATTATGTATTACTCAAAGGTCAAGTGGCAGGTCACTTGTGCAGTTTACAGGAAAGAATTCCACAATCACATTTCTAAGATAGGAAGTAAGAGGAGGGTGTGCTGCACACCTGCCTACGAACAGTAAAATCTACACACGCTAGACCCATTTTTTGCAGCGATGCCTTGAAGTCGGCTTTCACAGTGCAAAACAGAACTGTTACGCATTGTTTACCTTTTCCTCTATAGTAGTTCTTTCCTTAGAATCCATTGTGTGGTCTGTCATTAAACTGTAAAACAGGCTTGTCTCATTCATGTTGAAATTGTTTTTGGGGTCATATTGGGATGTCAGTTCTATCAGGTGGGTTTTTTCCAATCTTGCACTACCTTGTGATCAACACTATTGCTTTCGCCACCCACATTCTGACTTCTGATGCCATGTCTGCTCTTAAATTTATGAAGCATTGAAACTTACTATACCATGTTTTACCACCAATTCAGTTGCTTCCTTACAAAGCATTGGGCTGCTAATAGGAATGCCTTCTGCTTTGTCACCTGAACAGCTGCAACAAACAGTATACACCTTCTTTCCTGCTGCGAATGCATGTCCGGCTACTAGCAGAAATTCCAAACACATCTGCTATCTTAAATATTCTTTGCCATTGCTGTGATAGAATTAAAGGTAGAAACAGCAATTCCTAATTCCTTGGCAATATTCACTCATTTCCTATTCCTATTTTTCTTCACTACACTCAAAGTTGGTAGTTTTTCGGTGATTGTAATGCTTTCCTTCTTTCATTCACTCATGTTACCAGTTCTCAAAATAATCACACACACAGAAATTACAGCACTGCTGCCCATACAGTAGGCCGGAATTAAATAGTTGCCTTTAATATGTGCATTACTTCAGTGAATGCAGTTAAGCTAATGAGCTGTTGATGTGCTTTGAGATTCCCAAGTGACATGCAACAACTCTTGACCAGTTGAGCCCTTCTGGTTTGTCAGAAATTGTATAACTTTGGGGAAAAATTGGCTGCTACAGCTAGCACCAACATTTCCTTCAGCTGTCACCACTTTTAACTGTAAGTTTCAAACTTCATACTTTGTATACTGTACTTTTTAACATTTGGTTTTCGTGATGACTATTGCTGCAGTTTATACAGTTGTAATGTATCTGTCAAGCTATAAAACACTGATGTCTGTCACATCAAAAATTAATCATTAGTTGGCTGCAAGTGCTTGCAACAATGTGATTTTTGTAGTTGCCAACACAACAGAGGCAACTGCTATTACACTCTTTGTGCTACACCCATTCCATCTGCAGTGCCATGTTAACCCCTCAAGCCGGGAGCCCAAGTACGTACTCGCGCGCTGCGAATGTCCGTGGCGGCATCCCGACCACGTACTCGCTAGTTGCAGTCTCGGAGGTGAAACTGTATTGCTCTGCCATCTGTTGACGACAGCCGATGCTACTTTGCCAGCTAACTACAGACATATCTGTGCTGCTCTGCTTCAAATATCTTTGTCATGAAGTGAAGTGAGGCAGTCGTGAGAAATAATGTGTTGTATCCTACAGTCCGAGCGACACTCTTGAATGCATAATGATGCAGCCAAACACTTCGCACAGTCTTCAGATCAAATTCTCGCAATTCTCAATGAACCGACGAATGGTTTAGGCAGTATAAATGACAGCAGGAGTGATCTAGATGTTGACGATGAAAGTGATTTTGACTGTTTGGAAGAAACACCCGAAAGAAGTGAAGAAGAAACGGCAGACAGTGACGATGACATCGAACAAGGTGCACCAGTGAATTGCGCACAGAATGAAGAAGACTGGAAATGGCAAGAAGTTGACAGCTCTTATGTCTCTCTGAAAACACCATTCATTGGTAAATGTGGACCTGTGACACAGGTAAATTCTGCAGCTGAAGCGTTCAAGCTGTATTTCGGTGAAACGAAAGTAGAAACAATCGTGTGTGAAATTAGCAGTTATGCTGCAGATTATATACAAAAACAGACTGTTCTAAAACCTCGTTGTAGGCTACGTAACTGGGTAGATACTGACAAAGATGAGCTTTGTGTTTTTCGCGCCGCAGTTGTTGATGGGAATTATTCAGAAGCCATCCATAAAGTCGTATTTCAGCAAGCATCCGCTTTTGAACACGCCAATTTTTTACCAGAGTATGCAACGAGACAGGTTTGAGCCACTTTGCAGATTCCTTCACTTTGTAAACAATGAAGAACTGAATACATTTGAAGGCAATAAGAGATTGTTCAAGTTGGGTTCCGTCATTCAGCATTTGAATGATACATTTAGAAATACATACATCATGGGAGAAAACATTTCTGTTGATGAATCTCTTATGTTATGGAAAGGAAGGCTGGCAATAAAAACGTATATACCTCCAAAATCAGCAAAGTTTGGTATAAAGTCCTATGAGATCTGCGAATCTTCCACAGGTTATTTATGGCAATTTATTATTTATGCAGGAAGTTCCACAGAAATAAAAAAGAAATTTCTGCAGATACCCTGAAAACCAGTCAGATTGTAGTGAAGCTTGTTGAGCCTCTTTTCAACTTAGGCCATACGCTCTGGATGGGCAGTTATTATAACGGCATCCTTTTGTGCCACTTTCTGAAGGAAAGAGGTATGAATGTAGCTGGCACACTTCGACTGAATAGGAAGAATGTACCTGATGCATTGAGACATGCAAAACTGAAGAAAGGTAACTCGTAGCATATCATTCACACAGTGTAATGGTACTGAAATGGATGGGTAAAAAGCAGGTTGCCTTTATTTCTGTTTTTCATAATGATGCAGTTGTTATGGCAACCAAAAGGGCAATGAGGTAACAAAGGCTCAGTGCATAAAAGAGTAAAATAGTTTTATGGGTGGTGTAGATTTGAAGGATCAGAAACTACAACCTTTCCTCATGGAAAGGAAGAAAGGTGTAAAGTGGTATATGAAAATGTTTAGACGGCTGATGAATGTTGCAGTGCACAATGCTTTTATTGTTTACAATGCTAGCGGAAAAACAACGGAAGAAATGCATCTAAATTGAAGGCTTCTGCTCATAACACAATTGCTGGAATTCACGGGGAGAATGTAACTTCACCTCGATGTGGGCGACCTTCAAAAACTCCTGTGCATGAACGGCTCACAGCAAGGCATTTTATTGAGAAGATCCAGCCCACAGAGAAAAGGAGTAAGCCTACAAAGAGATGTGCAGTCTGTTGCAAGAAGACAGGGAAACATAAGGAAACATCGTTCTGGTGCAAGGACTGTGGTGTAGGACTTTGTTTCGAAGATTGTTTCAAAATATACCACACTCAAAATTCATTTTAAGTGACAATTTGACTGAAACACTGCATTCTGGGGCCAAGCAGCCATTTAAACTACCGCCAGTTGGCTGGCGTGCGCCTGGAAACTACTGGCTTGAAGGGTTAATAGGCAGAGCTTACCGATCCCGATCCCCTTGCCCGCAACCAACCTCTGAAACCAGACATCATAAATTGTGCACTCTGTAGATATTGTGCTGTGACCAGGAGGGGGAGTGAGAAACAGAAATGTTTTACTGTAGCTGTATCATCTTTGCAGTGAATACCGTTAGTGTGTTGTGCCATTCACAGATCTTGTACTACTAGTTGTGTGTAATACCTGGCCTTGGCAGCCAGAAACAGTGGTGTGCGCGTGCGGGCGTGTGCGTGCGTGCAATTCAGATGAAGGCCTTTTTGGCTGAAAGCTTACTTGTTTGACAATTTTGTTTTTGTTGTGTCTGTCTGTGACTTGACATCATCCACTATATGAGTAGCAATGTCCTTTTGTAATATTGTCATAATTACTTAAAAGCTTTGTTTAGCACCCCTGCCCACATAAACTTGGACAAAGCTGAGCAAGCAACATGGTTTGAGCTAGTTTCACAACAGTTCAGTCATCGCAGAACACGTGCTGACCATGAAAAGTTGTATGCAATTGAATTTGGTAAAATCTTTCACTTTAGTATTGTCAAATTCCCATGCACCGTCACATTAAAATTCTATTGATGGTAGAGCACAAAAGTTCTTCGCAACCCTCAGCATTTCTGCCATTGTCTCGGCAGTGTCAGACTTCTGCGTGAGTAAATATACAATGCATTGTCTTGAATAATTACAGGTAAAGCACAGAAAATATTCAGTGATGTACATTACTTATGTACACATAGGTCAGCATGACTCACTTCTCCAGGTCGTATATATTGCTGCTGTCGTGACTGAAAACTGCTCCGATGCTGCTGCCCTTAAGACATGCCTCACAAAATTCACCAAAGTCTTCAACTTCAACACTACATTACTCCAGGGATTGTCAAATATGGATTTTGTTCTGATGAGCCAAGTGTTCTGCCAAATTTGCTGATTCCTTCTACCCAAAATTTACCTCAAAACTGAAAGGATGAATTGGTTTTGCCATCATATCTCTCTCTCCAATCAGTTATCACCTTTTACAATGTCATTGTTTTGGAACTCACTTTTCTTTCGATGAATAAAGATCTAATCCCCTGTCATAACAGAGGATACAGAAGACATTTTCTGCCCTCCTGGAGTATACTAAAAATTATCTATATGGCGTAACTTCCACCCTCCATCAACAAAAGCTTCAAAATAGTCCCACTGCATAGTGTATTCATAGTCAAATTATTGCCCATAAATATCTGCATTGGTTTTGCAGACTTCTGCACACTGTTAGATTTTCTTAGTCGTGGGATTTGTCGCTCTGTAGTCAGCAATCGGTCTTTGTCCATTCCTGCACTCATTACTTCACTGATGAAAGCCTGGTCAAACAGTTCACTTTGATATTGGCAGCGGACACTTTAATATTTTTACATATTTAATATAGTCAAATCTGCCACAAACAAAATGTTAAAACTTCTTTTGTCATCTTTTCATAGTTATTTGAGGACTGTGGTGCCACCTGCATTTTTCATTGTTATACATTTGCTTTGATAGTGAAGAGTACAAATAACTCGTCCATTAAAGGTTTTAATTCTGTTGATCTTCAGATCTTGTCCATGATGACTGTCATAGACTTTTGTAACTATCAGTGTGTCAAATAGATGCACAAGTAATAATGATTTATCTGGTTTCATGTAGAGTTGCTGTATGTGAAGAACCATTTTTTAAAAACGAGCTAGATGTGTCACAGTATCATTGTCTGAAGACATGTTAAAATTGAAAAACTCTGAACAGAATATGCATCTGGCTTTGTTTTTGTTTGAACAATGCATGTAGCTTGTCCCACCTACCTCGCACTATCACATGCAACCATTGCTTCAACAATGATCTGACACTCTGCACGATCAGCTGTCCCCTAAGTTTTTAGATAGTATTAGTTGTAGTGTGCTCCACATCCCTGTTGGTACCTTCAAGTTATTCATATGTCGTCAGACTGTAAAAAATAGACAAAATTTTAACTTCATTTCCATTTTCGTAATTGAAATTCTTGTGTTCACGTTTTAACATTACAGTAGCTTTCAGTTTCAAATCGTGTTCTGCAGTTTGTTTTTATTATGTTTTAAATACAACTGAACTATACATGCTGCATGAGTGCTGAGTGTGTAGGGTTCACCAACTTTTGCCCTTGTACTGCTGCACTGGAGTCCGTTAAGCAGTCACAACACTGTTACTGTACACAAGTTTTGATTTTGAAATTGCTATTTGGATTATGCTAATACAGTGTTTGGACATTTGTTGCAGTTGTATAGTCCCCAGCTGTCACATTAAACTTTGCCATTAAATGGTATTGTACCTTACATTCTGTATATGTTGTTGCATGTTTTTCTAGGTTTTTACCATAGTGTTTCCTGACATCTATGAGGATGGATATCACTGAATAAATTTAACTGTGGAGACTTTTTGAAAATTCTGGAAAAAGTTTCAATCAAGTGATTGAATAGGCTTCTCAGAAAGAAATGGTTATGAAATAACAACAAAGGAAATGTAGGCAACTAAAACTGTTAAATTCCTAAATGTATTTCTGTTAAGAAATAACTTGTTAAGCAAAAAAAACTATTTATTTCAGTAAAAGATTGAAAACTGTTAGAATATTTCTTAGGCAAGCAGTAGAAATTGTTGCTGTGTGCAGGCAACAAAATGGGACTTAGAATATCGTCGTCTAGTGCGGATGACCGTTAAAGTGGTCCTGTGTTATGAAAAGAAATGGCATCTAGATCATCACTCCTGGTTGCTGTCATGGTGGGTGACAGCCGCGTTGGTATTCACCTCTTTTGGGGCATCTCCAGAGACATCTTCACTGGCAATAGGTCTGTTTGTAGCAGGGCCCATTGCTGAAGATAATTCTACTCCAGTCAATGAGATTATAGGCTGAAAATGTATCTGGAGGTGGCACAGACAACAATGGGTACCAGCCTGTCCCCTGCCATATGGCCCGACAGCCACGAGCTGTGGTCAGGGTGTTATTTCTTTCCACAGCAGGACCTATTTGGTTATCTGTGGACCCAAACAGCACAATGGCACGTCAATGTTTGCCCTTTGTGTCAAGCCATCCTGGACTTAAAAAATGACCACCTGCACATGAGGAAAGATTCTACTGATTGTCTTCGTGCTTGCTAAACCCTACCTTGGCCAGCAAGGCCGCTTGATCTCTCTCCATTTGAGAGCGTTTGGTGCATTAAGGTCTGGGCCTTCCAGTCAGCTCAGGATTCTTATGATCTAACGTGTCAGTTCGACAGAATGTGGCATGATATCTGTTAGGAGGACGTCCAGTAACTCTGTCAATGCCAATTCGAATAGCTGCATACATAACGGTCAGACACATTGACTTGCTCAATTTGTGAAACTCACTCTCTGGAATAAATTACCAATTTTTTCAGAAATTTTAGTCTTTTGCTTGTCCGTATGTGTACGTCACATCTACAAATTTGCCCCCTTTTTGTAACTGCTTTGTGGTGCGATCTTCACCACCCCGAATGTGTTTGCCTGGATGCAGCAAATATATAATAAAAGATGAATATTGCCTAGCAGATCTTAAGTTTCTTCACCTGTCTCCACTTGTTCAGATGCATATCCAGTAATAAATGATTGTAGTAAAATGGTAACAATGTAAATCGTGATCAATGGTAACAATGTAAATCGTGATCAATGGTAACAATGTAAATCGTGATCAATGGTAACAATGTAAATCGTGATCAATGGTAACAATGTAAATCGTGATCAATGGTAACAATGTAAATCGTGATCAATGGTAACAATGTAAATCGTGATCAACGGTAACAACGTAAATCGTGATCAACGGTAACAATGTAAATCGTGATCAACGGTAACAATGTAAATCGTGATCAACGGTAACAATGTAAATTGTGATCAACGGTAACAATGTAAATCGTGATTAAATGAGTGTAATTAAAGAGAGAGAATTCATATATGAATTATAACTGAGTCAGTTAAAACATGCAGAGGGAGAACATAGAGAATGAACACTGGAAAGAGATATAACACCACTTCAGAAACTGTTTCTCTTTTGAGACTAAAATTGAGGCAAAGCAAGAAACAAGGCTGTGTAATGTTTTGGGTTTGTTACTTTTAGCCAGGAAGATGTTGAAGATTCATAACTCACACCTGAAGCTTTGAGTGTTGATGTAATGTTTTCTATGCAATTATCAAAAAAGAAGAAACCATGCATAATATTCAAAAAATAACTTCAAAGATCTGTATTACCAGAAAAAACCGTATCAGTTTACACCTGTTGTAGAACAGAAAGACAAATCTTTGACCTCTAAATTACATTAACACCACAAAATTTAATGAATCCAATGAATCCACAGTCTGTCATTGTGTGCGTATTTTATTTACTCAAACCACATGCACAATATTGATTCTAATGAGTAAATTACTTTCTGATAAAGCAGTGGAGAACTGAAAATGATTAATTACTTTTGAGTTTCGCTAGTAGACGATTAAAAATCACAACTCATTGTCTCGTGAAAGTATTGTTGGTAGTAATGCATTTGATCCCATTGTATTTAATCTGTAAATGAGTGAGAAGACTATAATATCATTAGTGACTTAGTTAAACACCTAGGATTTTTCCTATTAGTAACCTTTACAGAAACTGAGCAGTTCTTAATGAATATTTTGATGAAATGTGACAATTACCAGGTGTAATTAATGAAGGATTGTTAGCAAATGAGAGTATCTGTGTTTTATTTGTTCCAGCTATCTTAAGACATTTAATCTCTAATTTTTGAAAAATTTTCTTATAGTGCTGCACTGCAGTTCGAAGCTGCTTGGGCACTAACAAATATTGCCAGTGGAACATCAGTGCAGACACAGGCTGTGGTTGCTGCTGGAGCTGTCCCCCTGTTTTTACAGTTATTGCTATCTCCTCATCAGAATGTTTGCGAGCAAGCAGTGTGGGCTTTGGGTAAGTATAAAAACAATAAAGTTGAAAGTGATTAGTGGAAGTACTTTGCTGGGAAGGAGATAGTTTTTGTGTTAATTTTGGAAGTGCTGTTGTCTAAACAGTAAAATTATGCTGTATTGTGGTGTTGTAAGAAGCATGGAGATTTAGATGTACATAAATCATTCAAGAATGTCTCTCTGAAACAGTACTCCCAGTTACAGTATGTAGATAATCTATAAAAGAGCAGTGATGATGTTTTAAGAAGAAAATGAGAGGGAATACAGTGGCAGAAAGCTGTAGATTCCCTTATTAAATGCAAGGGCTGTTCAAAAAACATTTGACTTTCATTTATAGTATCAACCTTTATTCAGATCAAATTATTTGATATTAGTCACCTTCTAAGTAGTCACCTTCAGCTTCTATACACCTTTCCCAATGCTGTTGCCACTGCCAAAAGCATTGCTGGAAGACATCTTTTAGTATGGTGTGCAGCTGCTCCATCAAATTCTGTGTAATATCTTCCCTGTTGTGAAATCTGGTCGCTTTGAGTCTTTCATTTTCAGGAAAAGTCGGAAATCAGTTGGTACTGGATCAGGGTAATAGGCAGGCTAACAAATCACAGCCGTGTTGTGCTTGGACCAAAAATTGTGAATTAAGAGTGGGTGCATTGTGGTGAAGGGCCCATTGCCCACAAGTCTGGCCATGTCTCACTGCTTCATGAAAGTGATGCAGAACCTCTTGGTAGTGCTCCTTATTGACGTTAGTACCATATGGGCCATGGTGGACCATGCCATAGGAATTAAAAAAGGTGGACAGCGTGATTGTCACAGTGCTGTGCACCTGCCCCTCTTTTTTAGGACATGGGATGAGGGATGCTTCTGTTATGACTTTTTCTGGGTTGCACCCATACACCCAGGACTCTTCACCAGTGGTCATTATGTTAAGAGTATTGGGATTATTGTTCACAAAATCAAGTGTGACCTATGCAATTTCTGAATAAAGTTACTTCTGTTCAGTTGTTAGCAACTGTAGCACAATTTTGCTGAGGTCCAACTGCAGTCAAAATGTTCCATTAACATGCAATGAATAGACCCAGTTCAAATTTTAACCTCGTCTTAAAGTTCTCTGATTATGGTTAGTGTATTCTGCATGATCAGTCCTTCCGTGACGAATGACATCCTCATTTGTGGATGTTGAGGGACTACCTGAACTGCTTCACTTCGCTGATGATGAGTGGTCATCTTTGAAGAGGTTGTACTACATCTTTATTTTTGCAGTATCCATTGCTTTATCCCCAAACACTTGTTGATGTATCATTTAAACACGAGAATCATCAAGCTTAAAACAATTACTTTGTTCAAATTTTTCTGTCATTTTGCCCTCAACATAAAATCTGACTGCTACCACTTAGACATGTTCACTTGTCAGTGGCCAACAGACTAGTTGTTTACCCAGGTGTAAAAAAAAAAAATCAAGCTGTGCACTACGTATGTCCACAAACGTGGAGAGCCCGTGTGACCAGATACAATTGTTGGTTTCATCAATAAAAAATATTAGATTTACGGGATAGTCCGTCTGAAGTTTTGGACGAGATTACCTCGAAAACTATACATCGGGTAAAAATAGTGGGAAAGACAAGTTAGTAAGCTCAAAGTGGGACATCAAATGATACTACAGGTGACCCCCCAGCCCCCATGGGTGGGGTGAGGACAACTTTTTAAGTCTTAAATGGAAACCCCCCATTTTTTATTGCAGATTCGGATTCTCCATAAAAAGTGCAAAAGTTTTGTCTGAGACATTTTTTAAACCATTGACAGATGACGCTGAAATTGAGAAAAATTAAAAATTCAGAAAGAATTCATATTTATTTAGAATGATCCGAGAAGGATGCATCAAATCGATACAAAATGTGCACCAGTTCTTTCACTGTGCCAAATTAAGCTATTTTTTACAAAATGTGTCCTACCTGCCACAGTTTTTGATGGAGGGAGGTGGAATGGTATTAAAATCTCGTTAGGGAACTGTTCACAGTTGCATTACTCACCTGACTGTGGTGCTACCGTGGCCAAACTGCGAACGATGGCTCAGTATAAAGGTTGGTGCAATGTGATCAGACGTCACTTCACTTTCAGATTATGAACAGTAAACATCAACTGACGAAAGTAAATTATTCTTTAGCGAAACATAGGTTACTATCCTCCTACAGAGATTGTTGATATGATTATAATTTTAGGTGGAATGCCATAACAATTACGCCGCAACTGCGCAATTGTATGAAGAATGTTTCCCAAACAGGTCACATCCAATTTCCCAAACAGACAACATCCAACCGGAAACATTATTCGAAATTGCCCCCAACGAGCTCGAAATGGATACATGCACCGTCCACCTTATTATCGTGAATACAACGAAAATGATGCTCGTACCCTTACCGTTCTCACCTGTGTTCAACTGGATCCTGAAGGGAGTAATCGTGTGATTGAGACAAACTGGAATACCGAAATAAACTGTTTCGAGGATTTTGAAGGCACATAAATATCATGTGTGTCATATCATACTGACACAGGCATTAATGCTGAAAGATATGCAAATATGCATGCATTTCTGCCAGTGGGCCTGGGAAATAAGAGGTAACAATGATTTTTAGATACGTTATGTTCACCGATGAAGCTGTATTAAAAAACGGTGGCGAATTAAATCATCATGATTGTCATTATTGGTCTCCTGTTAGTACACACTGGCACAGACCCGTTGACAATAAACACAAATGGTCATTTATGGGCTGGTGAGGAATTTTAAACGGTTACTTGATAGGGCTGTATTTTTTTTGACCGAAATATTACTGGAGAATCTTATTTACAACTTCTCCGTGATGATTTGTTGGAGCTAATGGAAGATGGTGATGTAGAAACTAGGCAATGAATGTGGTTCCAACAGGATGGAGCAGCTCCCCATTGTGCTAAAATGTGCGGAACGTTTTAAATTTAGGGTATCCTCGTCGGTGGATAGGATGCAGAGCACCATTTCAGTGGCCTCCACATTAAACAGACCTAACATCTCCTGATTTTATTGTGGGGTTATTTAAAAAATATTGTTTATGAAAGACAGCCCGCAACTGGAAACAATGCAGCTATACCAAGGGATGTAGTAATCAAAACTGTGGACAACTTTCGCAGACAATTGACTTTATGCATCGAAGCAAATGGAGATAATTTTGAACCATTTCTTCATGGCTAATTTCATTAATTAAGCACCCCTAATTTTGAAAGGCAAGGGACTCTAACTAATGAAGCACCCCATGGGAACATCATTCAGCTAGGTCCATGTCGTCATTCCTGGGTAACACTCAAAGTAGGATACAGTACATTTTGTACAAAAATAGCTTAATTTGGCGTAATGAAAGAATTGGTGCACGTTTTTATCAATTGAATGTGTCTTTCTCGGGTAATTCTAAACAAATCAGAATTCTTCCTCACATTTACTTTTTTCTCGATTTCAGTGTCATCTGTCAATGGTTTATAAAAATGTTTCAGACAAAACCTGATTACTTTTTTATGGAGAATCCGAATCTGCAATACAAAATGGGTGTTTCCATTTTAAGATTTAAAACTTGCCCCCACCCCACCCAAGGGGGCGGGGGCTGGAGGTCACTTGTAGTATCATTTTGAGCTTACGGACTTGTCTTACACATTATTTTTACTCGATGTATAATTTTCGAGATAATCTCATCCGAAACTTCAGATGGACCACCCTTTATATGAACAGTTGTGTTCATTGTTTTAGCTCTACTCTGTTGTTCAAAATATGTGATGTGTTTGAATTTGCTGTACGTACAAGTATCCTGATCATTGTTGTTGGCTGTTGTGCTGTTAGATCAGATCTGGTCTGGTCTTTATCTGTTTCATATACCACTGTTGATAGGAAATAAGGAAAATGCTGCTGAATATGTAATCTGAAGAAAAGTTCATATCATGCTTAAGCTATTTTCAGTGTCTTGTTTTGTTTAAACTGCCTCAGGAATATGTTGATGACTTAATCAATATGACCTGACAGGCCTTTCCTGTTTTGTCAGCAGATAAATTTTTAAAAACATTCCCATTATTTCTTAATTTACTAATTGATGTAGTACATTGTGTAGGTCATTATACCTGTAGTTCTCTGGCTTTTAAGTAAGGCTTAAGAATTGCCCTATTAATACATTTATTGCAACATAGTTTGCCAATTTAGTGTACATTAGAAAATAAATTTTAATCATATTTTTCTCTTCCACAGGAAACATAATTGGTGATGGACCTAATCTCAGGGATTACGTTATCAGTTTAGGAGTTGTACAACCGTTGCTTCAGTTTATTAAACCTGATATTCCCATTAGTTTCTTGAGAAATGTTACTTGGGTGATTGTTAACCTGTGCAGGAATAAGGATCCTCCACCATCCGTCCATACAATCCGTGAGATTTTGCCTGCTTTAAATATGCTGATACACCATAGTGACACAAATGTAAGTTATAGCATTAAGTGTGCCGTAAACTACCCAGTAGTCACGGAACTTTTACTGTTATCAGTGTTAAGCCATTTGACAGGTAACTTACTTACTATTAAGTGTTGAACTGCTGTTTACAGAATTGTTTCTACTGATAGTCCATATTAGAAATTATTAACCTTTACTCATAGACCACTTATCAGTTTGAGTTATGTGCATTGTAATATGAAACAGTGACTGATATACTTCAACTGAACTATTACAAAGATTTTCAAACATTAATTACCTCTCAGTATGATGGCCAAAAATTGCTCATCTATGTGCTACATAGACTCTCAGCTTATTAACTCATGATAACCTTCTCAGGTCTGTAGCCAGATCCTGGACACAGTATTTCCAGGGTCCATCTGGCTGCAGTCTTCAGGTGGGAGCACTGTTTGCTAATCTTACCAGAACTGGTTCATATAATGAAAGGTGGCCCATTTATATGCTGCTGAAGGCCAACAGTGTGCTAATGTGTAGCCTCTGTATTCTATTTATAGTTTTCTATTTATAATGGCTGACAGTCTAATTTCAGTGTATTATTTTACAACAGTTACAATTGTGAGATGTGGGAGTAACAATTTGAGTCTTATGATAAAACATGTTGTTGTTGTTCCTTTGTGAGACAATGATAGGCCACTGCAGATTTCACAGGCTGCAACAGTTGTAAGTAGTTATGGTGCTCAACATGTCTACAGTGAATGGTGCAAATAGTTTGTCAAAAATATTTTTTTCCTGTAGTGGTAAGCGATTTGATAAACTAGGACTTTCTAAATCCTGGGTCACCTTTACCAAGCCAAGAAGTGCACTAACTTTGGCTGGCAGACAAAATATGCTCTGTCTTTAAAATCTATTCTATCTTTGAAGAAACGCCCCCTGCATATGGTAGCAAAGATATGTTGCAGTGGGCTTTGCCCTCGTGCATTAATATATCCTACATTGAAAGAGCAGCAACCCAGTTCATTACGGAGGATCCAAATGTATTAACCATTCCAGCAGACACCACCAATCCCCTTCCAATGTTCAAATGTTCATTCTTTTGCAGAATAATGATGTAGGCAAAGTAAATTTTTACTTAAGGACTTGGGATACCGAAGACTGTAGAATGACGCTACTGAACAAATGAAATGGAAGATGCTTTCACTTTCAAAGAATGTCAATGTACTGAAAAACTACATCCTGATGTTGCTGTTCCACGAAGAATATAGATGTCAGAAGTTTATGCAGAATGGGTTCCACTGCATCCAGCTGAGTAATTCAGGTGCACTCACTTGCAACTTGGCCAACTATTTAGCATTAGTTCTAGCTCTGATGTCCGAAAATGTGAGCACCATATTTCCAATTCTATGATTTTTATCAGCAGTTGAAGTCTTTGTGTCTTGGTCTCTCATGTTTACCTGTAATCTTTGATGTAGTGTGCCCTACTTGGGTTCCCCATGAAAAATCCTTGATGTTAATTGTTGAAAAACTAGACATAGAAATGGAGCTGTGCTGTCGTGTGCTAAGGTCTACATATTATTTATTCAATAAAAAAATATTATGAGTGGTTATGGAGAGCCAATTATCCACCATAACCATCATTGTATTTTTGAAGTATTTTGAAGACATCACACTGAGGAAGATTTTTTAAAGCCTGCCTGCTTTTGGAGGTACATCAATAGTAAGTTTGTGGAGTGCCCATAAGGAATAGGAAAATTTAATTTCTTTGATTATTTAATCAAGTTAACAAAAAAATTGAGAGAGATGGAAAACTTAAGTTTCTAGACATATTGGTATACAGAAAGGACAAAGGGATTAGAGAGAGAGAGAGAGAGAGAGAGAGAGAGAGAGAGAGAGAGAGAGGGGGGGGGGGGGAGAAGTGTTTATATAAACTGATGCACATAGATATCTGCAGGCAATGAGTTGCAATCCACCATACCAGTGCACAAGGCCCCTGCAGATGTCAGCAAAGAGGGTGTATGCCATCTCAGATGCAGAAAACTTGACACAAAAGCACAAGCTGGACTGCCTTAAGCTTGTCTTAAAGCTTAGAGGCTACACACACAGATCCATTGGGCATTCGGTTTTTTCCAAATCCAATGAAAGGTGCATGTAATCAGTGACTTTCCTACCACATGCTGGGACATACCTCCAAAGATAGGACATATTTTAAAAAGATGTGTACTTCATCTGCCAGCCAAGATTGGACCACTTTTTGGATTGGTAAAAGGTGACCTGGAATTGAGGAAGCCCAGTGTTTACCAAATCCATTGCCACTGTGGGAAAAGTACGAGGGTTAGAACTTAAATAGTGGCAAATATTTATTCACAACCGATACAAAAGAGTTAAATGTTTTCAACTGTTACTGTCCTTCAAAGTAGTCACCAGTGTTGTGTACAACCTGCTGTGGAAGGTGTAGTATACGGTTAGCAGAGCCTGTTCTGTTGATGGTGCGAATGAAGTGGTCTACTGCCTGTCGAATCTCTATAACAGTCCTGAAGTGAAAGCCACGAAGTGGTTCCTTCATCTTCGGAATCAAATCAGTCAAGTCCGGGGAGTATGGTGGATGGTACAGTACCTCCCAGTCCCATTGACCGAACAGAGCAGCCACAGCTTGCGCTGTATGCGCCCGTGCATTGTCGAGATGCTCCAAAAACGAACAGTAATGTGACTTATGTCCTTGTGACTTCGACTTGATTCCGAAGACGAAGGAACCACTTTGTGGCATTCACTTCAGAAATGTTCCAGAGATTTGACAGGCAGTAGACCGCCCCACTCGCACCATCAACAGAACGCAGGCTTTGCTAATGGTACACTACGCCTTCCACATCGCCGACAACAGGTAATGCACAGTGCTGGTGACTTTAAAGGACAGTAACAGGTGCAAATGCTTAACTCTTTTGTATCGGTTGTGAATAAATAGTTGCCACTATTTAAATTCCAACCCTCATATATTGGCCGAAACTATTAGCACAATTCACGATATATGTGTTGCAGCCTGAGAAATGTGCAGTGGTGGAGTGTTGTTTTACTGTGGACACACAACGCTGTATGATAAGATACAAATGGTTTCCCCTGTTCTCACATTTTAAAAGAACCCATTAAAGTTAGACTGGCAAACAACATAATACAGACAAGAGTTTCCCATTAACCCCATGACATTGTATTTAAATACCCTACTGGTTGCTATGAAATCAGATGTAATAAGTGAGCTAATATAATTATTTTACATATCAGCTAATAGGATAGATATAGCAAACACAAAATAGTCTTTTGTAATGTAGTGCAATACAGTGTTTTTACACTGCCTTGCACTTTCACTTCTTTTTCCTCTTCAGCAGCATGCAGCACACCTTTTTGCGACATTTTTTTCTTCTCAGTTGGGGGTATCTGCATTAGATAGTAGACATTTTTGCCTGAACTCTCATAGGGATGATCCTCAATGAAAAAAGAGGGAAGATAGTGTTCAATGTCCTGTTGATAAAGAGTTTGTGAGATGGAGCACAAGCTCAGATTGTGAAAGAATGGGGAATGAAATCAGCTATGCCCTTTTTCCAGGAATTGTCCTGTCATTTTCCTAAAGCAATTTAGAGTAATCACAGAAAACCTAAATCTGGATGGCCAGACACGAATTTAAACTATTTCCTGGGTATACCAATAGCCCTGAAGCAGGTGTAGCAGTCCCCCCCCCCCCCCCCCCCCTTCTACTGACCTTATGATACATTTAAGAGCCATCTAACAGCTAGAAACTGAACTCCATGTATTTATACAGTGAAGCATGCATTTGCAAGCTGAGCTCATCATAAGATTTGAATGTTACTACTTCACGTGACTATAGCTACTTGTTTGATGTGATAGGATTAAGTAAGATTTGGAATGCTGTTTCATCTGACCTTGAAAAACAAGGCAGTTGACTTAGCTGGCAGACTGCATCAACAGTGGTACTCAATAATGATACATTGTTTTTGCTGCCTTTCACTGCTGGTGGCACTATAACTTCATTTTTGGTAGGCGGCAGCAGCAACAATTTCTGGCAAAGGTACTGTGGGCCTTTTGCAGTGTATAAAAGGGCTGCCATTCAGGAATCAGTCTGGTGAGATCAGCAGACATTGCCCACAACTGAAGATGGTGGCCAGGTGGACCATGGAAATATTGTCCAAATGATAACATCTGGTTGCAGACTGTACAAAAATCACGCTAGTGTAGTTTGAGACCAACTAGTTCTTCGAAGTGTATGTGTTTGTATCACTTCCCGAAGGTTTTTCTCTGTAGCCTCAAAATTGACTTGAATAGCATACATCTCAGGGATGTTAATTTGTGAGTTTTGTGTAGAGATTCCACTAGTAAATGACAGATGGCAAAAAGTAAAAAATTGTCAGACTGCAAGAAATGTTGCATTCTGTGTGATTAACAGTATTACAATCTCGGTATTAGTCTGTTGCACCTTGTTAGTAGTTACAGAAGTAAGTGATCATGTCTAAAGATTTTTGTAGTAGTTGATACTCTCCTGGGGTGAGGGGTTTTAGTGCTTTTAGTGACAGCCTCCTGAAGGCCATCCACCTATACTCTGCTTATGGTATCATATTACATTTGTTCCATTTATGGGCCATTCCATGCCAGTCAGTCTAATTTTGGAAAAAGTTCCTGCATGACTATTACAGATTTTGTTGACATTTTGTGTATTTTATGTGAACATTCACAAATGTTCCCAATGAACGTTGGTAAACATTTACTTTTACCAATGCAACACTTGCAGAGACTAGTTTGACCCCATAGTGTGGCTATCAACTGCACCTGTGAAATTTTGGCAACTTTGAAACATAATATCTCTGGCAGTATATTCTTGAAAGAAACAGAACTAGGCCATCTTGTACATATTTTTGCACTCTGTTAAACAAAATAATAAAGAAGTTGTCTTGAGAAGTTCTCATAAGGATAATTTGAAGCAAAGCCTGTCAAAAAATGCCTGAAAAAATATGAAGTTTAGCGTTTTATACCTGAAGATCTTAGATTACACAAAATTTCTTTCTCCTTCTGCTTTCCAGTAGTTTACAAATTGAGGGCAATTTTTTTTGTAAAATGCTGTAAATGGGTATTTTTTGCCCAATTGTATACAGAAATCTGTTGCAAACTCTTAAATAGTTTTCATTAGTATTGCCATGTTCTAAACCACCTAAAAAAATATGTTCAGGCCCTAAAAGCAATGACAAGGTGGACCTACTTTGAAAATACAACTATGTTCTGCTAGTACTCAAGTCTCGACATATTTCATGTTCTAAAATTGTTCAGTACATTCTGGGAAGGGGTGGGGGATAGTGGAGGAGGAGAGGAGCAAAGGAGTTGAGACCTGTGGTTGCATTGGCTGAGTGGTGCACAGTGAGGGGATGTGAATTTAGAGGAGATGATAGGACATAGGAGTGGAAATTGTTGGGTGTAGTGTGTGGAGAGAGTAGGTTATTGTAGGTTGAGGCTGGGATAATTTCAGGAGTAGTGAATGTAAGGATAGCTCCCATCTGGGCAGCTCAGGAAAGCTGGTGTGATGGGGAGGATCCAGAGGGCCTGGGTAGTGAAGCAGCCATTGAAATTCAGCACATAATGTTCAACTGCATGCTGTGTCAGCATGTAGTCAGCTTTATTTTTGCCCATAGTTTGACAGATCTGGAATAGGAAGTGGGTGGGTGGATTGCCAAAGTTTTGCACCTGGGTCTTCTACAGGGCTTTGACGTCTGACAGTGGATTGGGAGTGGCATAGAGACGGATCAGAATGTTGTATAGATTGAGTGGATGGTGTAATACCACTTTAGGACTGGTGGGAAGGATCTTGGGTAGGATGTCCCTCATTTCAGGGTATGGTAATCATAGCTGGTTCTAGGGGGTGGTGAGAAGATTGAGACTGTGTGATGATAGAATTCGGGATATTTCTTCCAGACTAGGTCTAGGGAATAGTGCCTGTCTGTGAAGGCCTTCGTGAGACCTTTGACATATCAGGCAAGGGACTCTTGCCACCACAGATAGTGACCCAGTGGTCAGGCTGTATGGGAAGGATTTTTTGTGTGGAAGGGATGGTAGCTGTTGAAGTGCCATTACTGTTGGTGGTTGGTGGGTTTAATGTGAACAGAGGAGTGGATGGAGCCATCAGAGAGGAACTGGTCAACATCCACGACGGTGGGACATCGTGTTGTGAAGGACCAGCTGAATCAGATGGAAGAGGTGTAGGGAGAAGGGATGAGCACTGGGTGTTATGGCCCTGAGACTGTCATGTTGGTATCACCAGTCAACCTGGAACCTCTTATGCCAACCTATTTGTGCCATCTATGAGGAACCTTTCCAGCCAAAAACCAAACCCCTGCTCTGGTTCAGATTGGAAATATTTCTGTGATTTGGATTTGGGGCCAAGACACTCTATACTCATTCCTTCACAACCTCAACACCTTCTGTCCCATCTGCTTCACCTGATCCTCCTCAACTCACGTCACCTGCCTGGCTGTTGACCATAGACTCTCTGATGGCTACATCAATACTTCTGTCCACATGAAACCTACAAACGACCAACAGTATGTGAATTTCGATAGCTGCAATCCCATCTACACCAAAAAGTTACTCCAGTACAGCCTGGCTATTTGAGGATGGCGTATCTGCAGTGAGAACAACTCCCTTGCGAGTATAATGAAGGTCTCACAAAGGTCTTGACAGGCAGTCACTATCCCTTGGACATACTCCATACTCCTAAATTTCCTGTGCCCCCCCCCCCCCCCCCCCACACACACACACAGTCCTCCTCCCAGCCTCAAGCAGGAGTGACCTATCATCATGCCCTGAAATAGGGACATCCTACACAGGATCCTTCCTACCCCTCCTAAAGTGGTGCCCCATCACCTGCCCAAGCTCCACAAAATAGTAGTCCATTCCTATGCCACTTCAAACCCTAACCCTTTGCCACAGGGATCCTATTGCAATGGAAGACCCAGGTGCAAGACCTACTCTCTCCACACACTACACCCAACAATTTCCGCTCCGTCTGCCCTATCACCTCCTCTAAATTCACATCCCCTCCCGTCTCACTGTGCACCACTCTGCCAATGTAACCACAGGTCTCAACTCCTAATCCACCCACATAGTGCTTCCTACTCCAATTCTGTTAGTATTATCCATACTATCAGAGGCCAGGGCACCAGTGAAAAGTCATGTCATTTACCCAACTGCTAAACAGCTGCCATGAGCAAAGTAGACCACATTGTGGCACAATATGCAGCTGAACAGAACATGCTTGATTTCAGTGGGTGCTTCACAACCTGGGCCATGTGGATCCTCCCCTCCACCAACAGCTTTTCTGAACTGTGCCGAGGGGAGTTAGCCTTATAACACATCCTCCACTCCCAGAATCATCGCGGCCCCAACCTACGGTAAACTGCTGCCTCCACACTATCCAACCAAAAATTTCCACCATCTCTTTCCTATCACCTTCTCCCAATTTATGTCCCCTCACACTCATTGTGCACCACTGTACGTCAATGCACTCACAAGTCTTTCCCTTTTCTGCCCCTTTCCTTTTCCGCTCCAGGTCCCCCCTCCCTCCCATAGTCCCCTGGTGCTGTGCTTGGTTTTGTCCTGCAAGCATCTAGTAGCTACTTGTCCTGCCAGGCAGTGCTGACTCCCCTTCATCCACCTACCCTGCTATCTGTTCCCCCTCCCTGCCTACATCCAGATTGCTACTTTTGTTCAGTGGGACAGTTGCATTCTGGCCGGAGATAGCAGTTGCGTGCTTGCATATGTACGTGTGCATTCATGTGTGTGGCTTTATGCTGAGTAGCAATCTATCCTTATTCCCTTTACGGTGAGTAGCACTATCCTTTTCATAATGTACTGGAGCATATAAGCGGAGTTTTATATTATTGAAACGCTTTGAGCGAGCTTTTTCAGACTCGAACCCAGTATTTGAGTCAGGAATTTCCTTATCTGATGTACTGTACTTTAAATAAGAAACCAGTTTTTATCCTTATCAGTAGTTTATCTTCTTTCAAAGTATTTAGCACATTGAGATTCAGCAAATCAATGAAACAAGTAAAATGTTTACACATAAGTTCATTATTGCATTTGTCATGTTTGTTTTGCTGTCAGTGAATTAGGGCTGAGTGTTATCTGAAAGGTTGAAGTGCTCAGCAATTTTCACCCTTTTACCCCCCTCAGCAAATGGACTTAGGTGTGGGAACCCTCCACCAATGTGGGCTGAAGTGAAACTTTCTAGAGGTCAAAAGCCTGTTAAGAAATGGAATGTGCTGTTAGAGCTACATAGATTACATTCTTTTTAGGTGTCCACATGTCCTTGATCAAGCACACATTGATTTGTTATAAGGAGCTCTCATATAGAATTCAAATTCTGTTAAACCTGTACTTCTAAAAATTGTTGCTGTTTGGTAAATAATATGCTGGATTAAAACTCTTAGTCTTGATGATTGAAAAGGCTGATAACTAAGAGTAACTTTTAAAGCAGTTTATCTGGAACACTCGTATACAAAGTATTAGTTTCCCCTGCCAATTAGTTGCAGAATTATGACTTGTGAAAGAAGGTGGTGTGACCCGGAAATTGCAACCCCCATCTGGCAATCTATCTTCAGACCCAACTTCGGGTCTTAATAACTTTGGAACTTTACCACACAGTCCAGTGAAATTTTTACGACCCAGTAACATCCATTTAGAGAACACACTCCATGAATCAAAACACCAACAACATATTTCTGAGGGAAAAAAAATTCCAAAATGTGATTAAAAAATGTAATACGTTAAAAGGTATGTATTGTACTGCCCTCTATGCCAAATAGACTTCACTCAAAAAGGTATAAATTTTTTGTGGTAAGCTTAATGTGGCCTAAACACGCACAGAACTCATCATGCCCATGTCAGTCACAAAGACTGAGTTACATGCACACGAAAATACAAAAATTTGAAAAATTACCTGAAAACATGGATTTTCGAAGTGTGGTAGCACGAAAGAGGCAAGTGGTATCCAAGCCAAATTTCACACACTGCATAATTAGACCATAATGATGTATATCTCAAAATTTCTGCATGTTATTGCAAGACATTTGTGTACAATGGAAGTCGACAGATGTTTGATGATGTGGCCATTGTTCCACAACACAATTTTGTAAAAACATATCATAAACTGTTCTGCCTCTTCTTATCCTCCCCCACAACTGTTTAATCACTAAGCAACAATGTATAGACAGATTAACACAACCTATCATTAATGTTTACTGCACCTTAACTGCCAAAAACCAGTTTATTATGCTTTGAACAGAAGTTCTCCCACACTTTAGCTACTGTAATCTGTACATTGAGTGGAAAATTGTACTATCTTCCTGACACTGTGTGGTAGGAACTGGAACTGTCGTAACAATATGTTCAAAAGGAATCCAACACCTGTCTGCCAAACGTGGCCAATGAAATGATCTTGCTGGTCCTGCTGGTACCATGAAGTTCACAAATACTTCACCTTTTGCTTTACAGCACTCTGCAACACATCCTGAGTACCATTTGTCATCATAAACAGCAATAACATAGCAACCTGGTTGTATGTTGCTGCTTTTGCTTCTGAATCCTGTTTCCAGTTTCTAAACAGTTTTTTCTTTTTTATTAGAAAATATGTAAACATGGCTTACTTGGTTATTGCACCAATGCCTTCAGTTGTATTTTAATTATTTATCTAAATTTGAAAGATAATTAGTCTGTAACAATTCTGTATTTCGGAAGGATGGGGAAAGACGAGAATATGAAAATTTTGCAGGAAAGTATTAGTTAGACGTACCGTGTAATGGATACACTGTCAATCTGTGTGATTGACCACTGGGTTTAATGTAAACCCCCTCAGGCTTGTAAGTTCTCTAATTTAGACAGATTATTAATTATTGGCTTATTTGAATAAAAAAGTGCATTATCTGATTCAGAAAAATTAGGGGATGCAAGTATAATGTCAAACTTGGGGAAATTGGCTTAAGGGATTAAAAAATGAAAGTATTTTTGGATGTGGCAGTAGTTGTAGGTAATTACTTAATGAATTTTCAGAAAAATAAACCATTTACTGAAAAGTGTGGAATTAGGGATGTTGACTGAGTTAGGTCTTTTAGTGAATAAAATGTTAAAGAGCTCGCACCATATTGACAATTGCCCACTAGTGGAACAAAGCCTATTTCAGATTTATACTAACGGAAAATGTGTAATGGAAAGCTAACAGTGCCATTGGAATTGTAAAATAGTAATCTATATTGTGAATAATATTACCTAAAATACTGCGTAAATAATTGAAAGTTTTGTGTACATATGCTTGGGTAAGTTAAATCGGTTGAGACAAGAAAGGGGAAAAATTATTTTAGTAGTAGTAATGTGGCAAATGTAGTCAAAACATTTTGCTACATTTCACAGTGTAGTAAATTTTGATTTGAAGCTGGATTTTTTACTTGTCTAGAGTTTGGTTTTGTGTTCATGTATGAGTGTCATTCAGTAATCAGACAAATTAGTTTGGGAAAAAAAACTGTTTGTTGGGCAAGTTTGGTGCTTTTATGGCTTCGAGTTGGCATCACTGGGATGAACCCTGATCAGCTGATGTATCAACATTTTGATTATAACATCAGAAACTTATTTAAAGATGGAGAGTCCACTTGAAACATCCACATTAGTTGAACAACATTCTGTTATTCGTTTTTTACTTGCCAAAGGTGAGAAAACAGTGAATATATACTGTAGAATGTCTAAAGTTTATGGTGAAGGTTGTATGAATCGTGCAAATTTTTACAAGTGGGTAGAGTGACTCAGTGACAAACGCCATTCTGGCCGACCAGTTGCAGTTTCAACTCCCTCACTTGAAAGTTGAATTGATGACATTATTTGTGCCGACTGCTGTGACTGTGGAAATGATATTTGATAGGGCTCAAGTTAGTATTGGTACAGTTCATAACATTATCTGTAACACGCTGAAGTATCACAAAATGTGCAAGATTGGTCCCAAAGGAGTTGATGCAGCTACACAAGGAAACGAGGCTGAGAGTGTTCACAGAAAATTTCAATTGTGTTGACTTGCATTTACTATTACATCTACATACATACTCTGCAATCCACCATAGGTGCGTGGCTGAGGGTACCTCGTACCACAACTAGCATCTTCTCTCCCTGTTCCACTCCCAAACAGAACGAGGGAAAAATGGCTGCCTATATGCCTCCGTATGAGCCCTAATCTCTCTTATCTTTGTGATCTTTCTGTGAAATATAAGTTGGTGGCAGTAAAATTGTACTGCAGTCAGCCTCAAATGCTGGTTCTCTAAATTTCCTCAGTAGCGATTCACGAAAAGGAGGCCACCTTTCCTCCAGAGACTCCCACCTGTGTTCTTGAAGCATTTCCGTAACACTTGCGTGATGATCAAACCTACCAGTAACAAATCTTGCAGCTCGCCTCTGAATTGCTTCTATGTCCTCCCTCAATCCGACCTGATAGGGATCCCAAACGCTCCAGCAGTACTTAAGAATAGGTTGTATTAGTGTTTTATAAGCAATCTCCTTTACAGATGAACCACATCTTCCCAAAATTCTACCAATGAACCGAAGAAGACTATCCGCCTTCCCCACAACTGCCATTACATGCTTGTCCCACTTCATATCGCTCTGCAATGATATGCCCAAATATTTAATCGACTTGACTGTCAAGCGCTAAACTGCTAATGGAGTATTCAAACATTACGCAGATTATTTTTCCTATTCATCTGCATTAATTTACATTTATCTATATTTAGAGTTAGCTGCCATTCTTTACACCAATCACAAATCCTGTCCAAGTCCTCTTGTATCCTCCTACAGTCACTCAGTGACAATACCTTCCCATACACCACAGCATCATCAGCAAACAGCCACATATTCAGAAAACAGCGGACCTACCACACTTCCCTGGGGCACTCCAGATGATACCCTCACCTCCAATGAACACTCACCATCGAGGACAACGAACTGGGTTCTATTACTTAACAAGTCTTTGAGCCACGCACATATTTGGGAACCAATCCCATATGCTTGTACCTTCGTTGGGAGTCTGCAGTGGGGCACAGAGTCAACGCTTTCCGGAAGTCAAGGAATGTGGTATCCGTCTGATACCCTTCATCCATGGTTTGCAAGATATCATGTGAAAAAAGGGCGAGTTGCGTTTCACAGGAGCAATGCTTTCTAAAGCCGTGCTGATGCATGGACAGCAACTTCTCTGTCTCAAGGAAATTCATTATATTCGATCTGAGAATATGTTCAAGAATCCTGCAACAAACTGATGTTAAGGATATTGCTCTGTACTTTTGAGGATCCGTCCTTCTACCCTTATTATATACAGGTGTCACCTGCACTTTTTTCCAGTCGCTCGGGACTTTACGTTTGGCAAGAGATTCGCGATAAATGCAAGCTAAGTAAGGAGTCAATGCAGTAGAGTACTCTCTGTAAAACCGAATTGGAATCCCATCAGGACCTGGTGATTTATTTATTTTCAATCCATTCAGCTGTTTCACAACCCCAGGGATGTCTATCACTATGTGCTCCATACAGGAATCTGTAAGAGACTCAAACAGCAGTATGTTTGTGTGATCCTCCTACGTGAAAGATTTCTCAAATGCTAAATTTAAAATTTCAGCTTTCGTTTTGCTGTCTTCAGTTGCCAGGCCAGACTGATCAGTGAGTGACTGAATAGAAACCTTCGACCCACTTACCGATTTTACGTAAGACCTGAATTTCCTTGGGTTTTCAGCAAGATTTTTTGCTAAGGTATGACGGTGGTAGTGGTTGTATGCTTCGCGCTTCGCTCTTTTTACAGCAGCACGAATCTCTACTTACTTTCGCCTGTCCTCATTCTCCCGATCTTTCTTGTAGTGCGAGTGCAACTGTCTTCACTTCCTGAACATTCTCCGAATTGCACTGTTAAACCACGGTGGGTCTTTCCCATCTGTAATCCACTTTTCAGCACATACTTGTCCAATGTGTGATTTACAATGTGTTTAAAATTTGCCCATAATTCTTCCACGTCCATTGTACCGGAAGTAAATGAAGTCGATTCATTTACTAAGTGGGATGCTAACAACTGCTTATCTGTTCTTTCTAGTAAGAATACTCTCCTAGCCTTCTTGACCGGCTTTTTAACTTTCATAACCATAGTCGTAATGACATCATCATGATCACTAATCCCTGTCTCAACACTGACACCATCAATGAGGTTTGGTCTGTTTGTGCCTACCAGATCTAAAGTATTTCCATTACGCATTGGCTGTCGATTTAGCTGCTCAAGACAGTTTTCGGATAATGTGTTCAAAAGTAATTCACAAGACCTGTACCACCTGTAATGAATCCATAGGCATACCAGTCTATACTAGGTAGGTTGAAGTTGCCTCCGACTAATATAGCATGATTTGGGTACTTTTGCGATACAGAGTGTAGACTCCCTTTGAATGATTCTAGAACTGTCATGGTGGAATCTGATGGTCGGTAATAACACCCAACAATTAACTTTATTTCTCCTAGCCCTGTTAAACGTGTCCAGATAACTTCACAATCACACTCTACTTCAACCTCAGTAGACACAATATTTTTGTCAACTGCAATGAAGACACCATGTCCTACGGTGTCTAATCTGTCTTTCTGATACACGTTCCAACCCTCACTAAATATTTCGGAACTTCCCATCTGTGTTCAGCCAGGTCTCAGTCCCGAGAATAATTTGCGCGCCACACACTTCCTGGAGGGCAGTAAATTCAGAAACTTTATTCAGAACACTCTGAAAATTTACTGCTAATATCTTGATAGCTGAAGTGTCTTTACACTGAGCGCATCCTGATTTCCCTGCCTGCACGTCGACTGGTGAGTGTTCATCAGGACACCTCGCACTACTACTTAACCTAAAAAAAACCCATGTGCACGCCACAAGTACTCTGCTACCCGAGTAGCCGCTTCCTTTGTGTAGTGCACCCCTGACCTATCTAGGGGCGTCCTACAATTCCCCACCCAATATTGCAAGTCTAGAAATCTGCAGCCAAGACTGTCAGTCGACAAAGCCTCTGGTTGAGAACTTCCACTCGACTCCAAACCAAATGACCCCCATCCACTCTAGGAACAATGCTGCAAATAGAGAGCTCTGCTTGCACCCCGCGTGTGAGGCCAGTGGTCTTCACCAAATGCGCCAGCCGCCTGTATGAACTGAGGATTGCCTCAGAAACCAAGTGACAGTCATCATTGGTGCCGACTTGAGCTACTACTTGCAGACGACTGCACCCCGTACGCTCGATAGCCGCAGGCAGGGCCGCCTCCACATCTTGGATGAGGCCCCCCAGCAGACCGAGTGCACGTTGGAATTCTTTCCAGCCCTGTACGTTATTTCCCTAAGGGGCTCCATCACCCGCCTAGCATTGGAGCTCCCAATAACTAACAAGCCTTTGCCCCCATGTGCCTGCTCGGGCCCTGCTGAAGGAGCAGCCACCTGCCCACCGACAGGATGAACGGGCGAGGCCAACCGGCCAGCCTCCACATCGACCCTCCGACTCGAGCGACGAGAACACATTGCAGTCTGCCCCTCACCCTGAGGTGAGGGCGGCCCCAGCACACCGGGTACACTAGAAGGTGCCTTGGCGGCTTAGTCAGCGGACGCAGCAAGCGACACCTGGGTGTCTCAAGCGATGCGCCAGACCCTCCGCCGTCGCTGCATCTTGAGGCAGCAGCCTGAAGGCGGCTGACCGTGGCAAACAGCACACTCAACTGCTCGCGAACCGCAGCCAGTTCCTCCTGTGGCCGCACACAGCACGCGCACACCCTATCCATCCTACTCCTAATATCTGGACGTATAGAGTTGCGACAAATAAAACAGCAATATGCGACTGCACAGTTGAGTCACCAGTGCTAGGTTGAGCTGCGATATATGAACAATTATTTATGAACCAAGCAATCAAATGACCACGACTACGCCACTATACAGATATTCCAATGCGATCCTACCCCTGTCTTACACGATGTTACACTCTACCGTTATTAAAATTTGATACCACCCCTTTCTGATTCGAAAATACGCAAAGATCCGAAAAATTTCCCCACGCAAGCACACAAACAAAGTAATTTGAATTAAACCTGCAGAACTAATATGAAAAACTGAATATATGACTAGTTTCTGCTGCTACTGCTCCTCGCGCGCGTCACTCTGCAATCACAGATGAAACTGCACTGGCCTCTGTCTGCTGCTGACTCACTCTACAAAATAAACAGAAAGCACTGGCTGTTCAAAACAAACAACTGACTATCGACTCAGCGAATTTATACTTTACAGCTATCAATAAGCAATATTACTCCTCTCAAATATGAGAATACGCAAGGATTTTATGTAATTAAATATGCAAGTGCACAAACACTTGGAAAGAATGAGCCAGAATCAAAAAGACAAAGCATGAAGTGGAAGCACACCAACTTACCTGTCACGGAAAGTTTCAAAACCCAAACATCAGCAGGAAAAGTCATGTTGACGGTGTTTTGGGATGCTGAAGGTCCACTTTTTCGTGATTCCCGAAGAGCAGTGTAAGATAAACAGCCAGTACTACTCGGATTTGCTGTTAAACAAGGTGAAGCCAGCCGTGAGGGATGTTGTGGATCTCGGAGGAGAGGTGTGATTTTCCAGCAAGACAATATGCATTCTTGTATTGCTCAACTAACCCATGAAACCGTTGACAAAATGGAAGTACTGCCTCATCCTCATCGTCATTACAGTCCTGATTTATCACCTAGTGATTTCCATTTGTTTGGTGCACTGAAGAAGGTTTTCTTTGCAGCTGGAATAAGAAAGCTTGTAGCCTATTGGAACAAGGGCATAAATGTTCGAGGGGATTATGTTGAAAAGTAGAAAAAGTATTGTTTTGTAAAAATAAAAATTTTCTTCTCCAGAAAAATTTGTCTCCTTAATTATTGAATGACCCTCGTATATATTGTATTGTAATTGCTTTTTGGGCTTCTGCTAAAGTTTTGAGTGATTACAAACTTGACAACCAGATAGAAAAATTTAGCAGAAGTCATGAAAACATACTAGAAGTCTAAATTAATGATGTATCACCAGCCAATATTTTCAAGGAATGTAAAACTGTACGCCCAGGGGTTTCAAATTAAAGTTCTGTACAATTAATAAAATTTCTTATGTATGTTTCATAAAGTATGTGCTTCAAAAGTAATTTGATACCATTTACATTTTCATTTTTAAAGTCTCTTAAAGTGTAAAAATAGGAAATTTGCTGTTTGAGTAGGATCTGATACAAGCGGTTTACTAGTGCTTAATTTTCCTGTTAGTATTCCTGACCAGGATGGCAAGGAGAAACAATTTTATGAAATTTATCCCATTTTTCACTTTTTTGACGTATGCCATTAGTTCTGAGAATTAAGGTACTGACTGGAAATTTGAGCCAAAGATACATGTTACCAGTGTAGTGAGTACCAAGTCAGTGTTGAATAACAATGCTTTGAAATATATCATTCATAGCAATAAATTCGTAAAAGGTCTTCAAACATAATTACTGTATATATGATTTAAGCTTAATTACTAATCATTTCATTTAAAAACCTTTTTTCTCATATGTTATGTGCAAGTACGCTTGACCAACTTCTGCTCTTCTCAAAAATAATGTAACTATAAATGCTTTGTGGGTGTACATGTTAATTCAGTGGATACTACTTTGGGTCTCAGATGAATACTATTATATGTAAGGTAGAGCTTGTTTGTTAATTCAGGAAGATTTGACAGAAGTTTTTAATTGGCACAAATTATTTTAAGTTACTTTGTGGCCAGCTGTACTTGATAAGGCACGTTGCTGGTAATCAGTATTTTGTTGTTGGTTGCAGTATTTTACAGCTTGTGATTTCAAAATTAGATGTCCTGTGTGACGTTTTGGTAGTTAAGAGTAATGATGACCACATCACCATAAGGTGGCCAGTGTTAAGTATGTTGAAAAACCTGCAGTTGCTTTGATGTTGTTTCAAGGTGTTTTGGTGACTCACTACACCATCTTCAGGCCTCAGCTGATGCTGGGGGAGTTAACTCCAATTGGACATTCACTCCCCATGTGTGCCAAAAATTTGTGAACTGGCTTCAGTAGAATACTGCTAAAGTGATATTGTGTAGTTGGTGGTGGTAGAGACATTGCTTTTAAAGTATTCAACGGAAGCCAGTTCATAGTGTTGGCCACTGATGGGATCATGTATACCATGGGAGTTCAGCCCCTCAGTGTCAGTTAAGACTGGAAGATGGTGTATTGGATCACCAAAACTGGTTGTAATGCTAAAAAAAAAATAAGTAAATAAATAAATAAAATCAAAACAGCAGCTGCAGGTGTTTAATTTTATTACTTAAGTGAATGGCCAGTCCTGCAGACCATCAGTTACAAGGATGGACATACAAAACATATGTTAAAGTGTCCCATTTGGTATTGGGAAGACCTCTCTTGACACCCACAGGTGGAAGTGGAAATGATAGACATCCAACAGTAAATATTTTCAATGTAAGTCAGTACACAGATGGGCCTTGCCAAGTGCATGTACATGTTGATACAGTATTATTGCACCTGGGAGTGATGATGCTTTGGTTGGCTTGTTGTGAGTTTTTATTGTGATATTTAACGAGGAGACACTGATCTATTTGATAGTATGTGCATAACTGTCTTGAAATCATTGACAATGCAATGGGTTTTCCTCAGTCTGACTATACTTGTTTACTGTAACTTCAGCAGTTTTCTGATAATGGCCATGGGAGGCCAAATGCAGTAATGTTATGGTCAGGTAACACCAGATTTGTGTGATAGTATTATAATGTATGGTAACATTTCTTCCTTAGGTATCATTTATAGATGCAGAGAAATAGTTGTAAGACCCAATACAATTAAAATAATAATCTTTCAGATCCTAGTGGACACTGTTTGGGCATTAAGTTACCTTACTGATGGTGGGAACGAGCAGATACAAATGGTGATTGACAGTGGTGTTGTACCGAAACTAATTCCATTACTGTCCCACAAAGAAGTAAAGGTGAGATACAGATATTTTATGTTTGTCTTCATAAATATATTTTATGATTTATATATGCAGCTGAGAAATTTCGTAGTAGTATTTTGCACTTGCATCAAGTAAAATATTGTTTTTTGATATCCGTGTGCTTTACAATTGCATTGTGTTAACAATAAATTTATGGTATGCACATCAATAATACTTCATCTCACTTTTCCAGCAACAAGTTGGTTTCTCTCTTTTATTACATTTTTCTCTTTGTTGCTGTGTATTGTTAAGGGTAAAGACATTCACATAAAGTTTCTCATACTGCTACAGAGGTCACAGTGGTAGGCTTCTATTGTGGGTGGTGGAAGAGGATGGTTTGTCAGGATGTCAATAGTCCACCAACAGTGAAGCAGAGTGGATGTCTGGTAGTCATCAGACACATTGTCATAGAAATATCATTGCTAAAACATTTAGTGTTCATCAACAAAAATTGTTTTGCTGCTCGGAGCAGTCAGCATCCCAGGACATAAGCTGCATGCTAAGTGCAAGGTGGTGCAGCAGTGTCAAGTGGCCAGTGGTAATGACTGCATTCATCCAGCTAGGGTGCAGACTGTAGCAACATGTGAGAGCTTATAGTTCAGACTAGATTGTGCAACAGCCCAGAACATAGAGCACAGAATCACATACTGGCTTCAGGGTGGATGAGATGGCTCCCAGCAACAGTGGTGGCCCCCCAGACAAGGAGTTCGCCTGCACAGGTAACAGTGGTTTAATGGCTGCACGGCCCGAAGCTCCAGCTGTAGACCTCCAGTGTAGGAGGCTGGCAGCAGTTGAAGTAGGCCCCCTCAGGTGGCCCACAGGTTGGAGGGCAGCATTGGGTTTGGCACCAGCAGCTGGACCATGGCTAGCAATGACTCAGGGTGACTGGTTGAGCCATGTAGACTTTGAGACTGCCATAGGTATACCCCCTCAGGAATGGTGGCTGTCACTGAGAATGTTGACTAAGTGTGATAGTTTGTATGGTCTTTGCCCATCCTTGTTCTGCTGCTTGATCGATTGTGATCGTGTAAGCCAAAAAAAAAAAGTCTGTGGCTTGGATGTGAAGTAACCATGCCACCAGTGGTGTAGTGGCTTTGCATTCTTGCTGAGGTGGTGATATTTAAACTCCAGTCCCTTGGCTGTGCCTGGTGATGTGACAACTTCCCTGTGTTATGACAGCAGTTTCTTTCGTATCAGCAAGTATTCCCTGATGTAATAATGTTTGATCAGCTCTTGTCTGATCCACTTATGTGGCCTCTTGCATTAGTTGCGGCAGATATCTTAATTTTACCCAGCTGCGTCGAATCAATTATTTGTGGCATAGTGCGCCTCCCTCCTTCAGGAAAGTCGGTCTCCAAATTTCTGCTCGGTCTCCAAATTTCTGCTCGGTCTCCAAATTTCTGCTCGGTCTCCAAATTTCTGCTCGGTCTCCAAATTTCTGCTCGGTCTCCAAATTTCTGCTCGGTCTCCAAATTTCTGCTCGGTCTCCAAATTTCTGCTCGGTCTCCAAATTTCTGCTCGGTCTCCAAATTTCTGCTCGGTCTCCAAATTTCTGCTCGGTCTCCAAATTTCTGCTCGGTCTCCAAATTTCTGCTCGGTCTCCAAATTTCTGCTCGGTCTCCAAATTTCTGCTCGGTCTCCAAATTTCTGCTCGGTCTCCAAATTTCTGCTCGGTCTCCAAATTTCTGCTCGTGGTAATTCTACAAAATCTCAACCTAAGTCAACACTTATATGCTGTACACTTAGTTTTTGAACACTAGCTCAACTAAAATGACAAGGTTCATTGGCTTTTCTCTTCGTTCTAAACATAATTTTCTAGGTTTAGTCTACTGGAATTTTAAATTCTCCCATTGTGACAAATCCTTCAGGTAACATTTCACAGTAAACACTTGCCCAGCTCTGTATGCTTCATACTTCCCCTTGTATACTGAGTAGGTCCCTATTTTATGCTTGCTTAACTAATCATTACTCGATAAAATTTACCCAATCCACTGCTAGTTGATGCACGGAGAATTCACAGGGTGGACTCTGCCAATGGTAGATATAGATTACACAGAGTAAAACCAAAACTACTACAGTACCAGAAATCAAGATTATTACCATAAAAATGTTGTGGTGCTCCTCATTGTGATACTGATGCAGATGTCGGAGCATTTGCTCAGTGGTAACTTGACTTGACCCTCTTGTGAGGCTATAAGCTCTGTAAACTGCCATACTGTACTGAAGTGTGTGTTGCTCATCCATTGTACATAGTTACCAGTTCTGGACATTCTCGGTGGTAACACCACCTGGAGAAAGGAATCCACATTATTCGCCCTCACCCTCTGACAAAGCTGGGCATATGTGACTCATTACTATGTTACATTGTCAGAATAGCACACTCCCCCTCACTTATACATTAAACACCTACGACAAAGACTTAACAAAACTTGATATAACCCCACTACAATAAGATAGTAACAAAATTGTCATATATTTTATTCAATGTATTTCATGTATCTTGCCCCCCCCCCCCCCACAGGTACCAATGTTACATTTATCCATTGACTGATTCTGTTCTTGGGTAATTTACCAATGCGCCACCCCACTTGCCCTTTACATTAGAGCACTTTCATATTTGTTTTTCTTTGCTCATTTCCAAACAGCCAATAACATCTTCACAAAGATCAAACTCCCTATTTTTCCCCAATTTTACGTTTAGTCACATGGGAAGGCAGTGGCATCTTTCTACTATATACTACCTTGTACAGTGAAAGCCCAATGCTTCTATCAGTATTATATACATCTAAGGTGTAAGGTAGGTAAAACTCTCAATAATTGTGATAGTTGTTTACATAACTTAGTATCTTGCCTGTAGTACAATGGAAATGTCCAATTCTTCTGTTTGATGAGGGGGTGGGAAGGGCTAGTTCGGAGCTTCTGGATTTACTGTAGCTGGCATAGCTGCATAAAGTTGACATGTAGTGGTTACCTACCATTATTGGGTTGAATGGACCCAATATGCCCATTCCCATTATATCAAATTCCTTGGTTGCCGCCTGTAATATTTGCTGCAGTACTCGTTGAGGACAGAGATCAGCATGTGGTGTGCACAGTATAAAATTTCTTACATATTTGTCAGTGTCCAGCCTCCTCATCCTCCTGCTCCCTCCCCTCCACCCCTCCTTGGTTAGTTCCTCGGCCTCGAATTCGGATGGATCTCCGCCGCGGTCCGAAAGATTCCATCCCCCCCCGGTGGTGTTCCGTTCCTTTTTCCGCCAAATTTTATGGGAGTTTCGGGATGCTGTTGTTTTTTGCACTGATGGCTCTAAATCTGCTGATCATGTTGGGTATGCCTTCACGTCCTTTGTTGGAACGGAAAATCATCTACTGCCACCCTCATGTGGGGTGTTTACTGCGGAATTGATGGCAATTTCCCGGGCCCTCACCTTTATTAAACAATCCCAACACAACCGCGTTTTGTTATGTACGGACTCGATGAGTGGCCTTCTTGCTATTGACCGGTGTTTTTCGCGCCATCCCTTGGTCTCTGCCATCCATGACCATCTCGCTGATCTTCACCGTGCTGCTTGTTCCATTGACTTCCTATGGGTCCCGGGCCATGTGGGTATCCCGGGTAATGAGCTCGCTGATCGTTTGGCTGGGGGAGCAGTTACTTACCCCCCGTTTTCTGTAACCCCTCCTGCAGCGGATTTACGGCTTCACATCAAATCCCACTTTGCACAGTCATGGGCCAATTCTTGGGAGGCTACTCCACTGTCTAGTAAACTTCGTGCCATTAAGGTGAATCCAGGCCCATGGCGTTCTTCCTTTAGCCTCTCCCGCAAGGACTCGACCACACTGTGTCGTCTCAGCATTGGCCATACCAGGCTGACCCATGGTTTCCTTTTGCGTGATGAGCCACCCCCGCTATGTGGTTGTGGAGCCTTCCAGTCAGTGGCCCACATTTTGGTTGAATGCCCCCTTCTTTTGGCTCTGCGTGCTAAGTACAGACTCCCCCACACTTTACCTTTGATGTTGGCTGACGATTCCCGGATGGTCTCTCTGGTTCTAGGTTTCCTCCGGGAGAGTGGTTTTTATTCTCAGTTTTAAAGTTTTTAATCTCCCTCTGGTGTTGGGGCAGGGCTGTGAGTGTTTGGGTGTCTCCCACTGTAGGCAGTGTTCAGAGATTCCCGATTCACCTCCCTGACCGGAATCCTCTTTTCTTTCCCTTTTACTCTGTTTTTACCCCTTCTTTTTAAGGCTTGGTTAGTTTTTCTATTCCCATACGTACTTTCTGCATTATAGCGGTTGTACCTTTTAAGTCACAGGTGGTCTTGCCTATGCTGCTTCAGCATAGTGTTGGGTTCGTTCTCTTGCCAACTTCCTTCATTTGTTTTTACTAATGACAATGTGACTGCCCTTTTACGTTTCCCCTTTTTCCGTTTTATTTTTCTGACTATACTGAGATGTCCCGTTAGCAGAATGGAGTCTATTTGAAACAAGGGACTGATGACCTTGCTGTTTGGTCCCTTTAACCTCAAACAACCAACCAACCAACCTCATCCTCCACCAGTATTGCTGATTGCATTCTTGTAATCTACCCATACATGGTCATGTGCCTCCCTTAACACTTTGTCCTTCAAACACTGCTGTTTAACCAAACAGTTTAGGTCACTTATTGTTACTTGTGTAGAAAGTACTTGCTGTGTAATTGTTTCACTAATGAACTTTGCCTCTGGTTTTCAGTAGATATTATATGAGCTGGCAGAAACAGCTCTAAACATATTGAAAATGCAGTGAGTGTACATTACCCAAAGTGTGCTTGCTTATCATTCTGGGTTAAATTCAGGAGAGGTAGAACTAATTTTGAAGTTTTCAC
Organism: Schistocerca piceifrons; assembly: GCF_021461385.2. Classification (NCBI taxonomy): domain Eukaryota; kingdom Metazoa; phylum Arthropoda; class Insecta; order Orthoptera; family Acrididae; genus Schistocerca; species Schistocerca piceifrons. The sequence goes on from NC_060141.1 coordinate 617,384,471, forward strand.
AAAATCTAACTGCAACCATTACATCATTGCTTACACAATTATATCATTTACAATAAAGTTTTGACTATTTGCTGAAAAATGAGAAGCTAAATTTGAAAGATATATTTGGTATAGGTAAGTCTTATATAAATCTCGTGAACATTTAATCTGTTTCAAAATGGTTTAGATGTGAAGTAGGCACAATAAGCTTCCAGGTGATGACAGTTAATAGCAAGAGCTTATGGGAACCAAATGCTCCAGAAGAGTGCTGTAAGTAATGCAAGATATGCTTCTTCTGAATTTCTTTGATCTTTCTTTTGTTGCCAGAATATTATTTGTGTGACACACTAAAATATCTTTTCCTCTTTGAGCAGCTTTTGACTTCTCTCAGTGAACCCTCTAGTGCAGTTTACATCCACACTTTAACTTCTATGTCTTTGTTCTGTTCTGCCATACCCTAACTGTACTATGCACACCTTCTGGGATGAACTTGGTCTACTTTCCTATTCTGTTCTGCTAATCTCCCCTTCCCCCCCCCCCCCCCCCCGGGTCTCTCTCTCTCTCTCTCTCTCTCTCTCTCTCTCTCTCTCTCTCTCTCTCTCTCTCTCTCTCTCTCTCTCTCTCTCTCTCTCGGGTGTGTGTGTGTGTGTGTGTGTGTGTGTGTGTGTGTGTCATCTGGACGGTCAGTTGCTCGATAGTGCACATCTGTTTGCCCATACACATCTCCACAGCTGTCATTCGCCTGTCATGTGGGGCACTACAGTTGCCTCTGCACTGTTTTTGGATAACACCATTTTGTCATCCATCGTTTACTTTAACCGTGACGCTACACGAACAGTTTAAAAACTTAGCTGTTTGTGAAATGCCTCCACCATTTGCCAGAAAGTCAGCTTTTTTGGATATCCAATAAATTGTTCTGTTTCCACATTACAACAATGACTGCTCTGTTTCCTGTGTCCTCCAACACTCTTTTTGCACCTCCCACTGCTAGTGCTACCAGCAGCCACAAGTGATTATGGCACGCAGATGTTGGTCACTATGGTGGTGACACTAATGTGAGTGGATCATTTAGTTTTGCTTGTTCTTACTATTTAACTTTGTCTTCCTTTGAGTAACTATGCTTATAATGTTTCCAGTGGCTGTAGTGTGATGTTTCTGTCTTGTGCAATAGAATGGTTGTGTAAGCCATGACTTTTTTCCTGCTCCTACTATAGTAACTTGACTGATGATAGAAGTACTTTTTAAGACCAGTAGGAAAAATTGTGCATATCATTTTTAGGTCCAGACAGCGGCTCTCCGGGCTGTTGGTAACATTGTTACTGGAACTGATGAGCAGACCCAGGTTGTTTTGAATTGTGATGCTCTTTCACATTTTCCTGCCTTACTTACTCATCAAAAAGAAAAAATTTGCAAGGTAACTAAATAACTTACCCATAGGAAGTTTTTTATCTTCCTGAATTTAGTGAGGCAAATTCCTACTTTTAGGAGTAATTTAAGTTGTGAATTAAGTATGTCTGGTGGTTGTATTGAAAGTGTATTTTCTATTGTGTTTAAGCAAATGTTCACACTGTTTAAATGTTTGTATAGGAAGCAGTGTGGTTCTTATCGAATATCACAGCTGGAAATCAACAACAGGTTCAAGCTGTTATAGATGCAGATCTTTTGCCCAAAATAATTAGAAATCTCAGCAAGGTAAGTGTTGAAAGTTTGGTGGTATTGTTAAATTTTTTTATGTTGCTGCCTCTAACCATGTCTTACCTCCTCCATAGAATTAGTTCCTATTGTAAACCATGTTATATCACTGTAATCATCATACTACGTACAGAAGGTTTCTCTGCCACTGGTCTGTAGAGTTCAGCATAATGTTGACTTCTGCCATAGTCCAGTAATGATGATGTATTCTCACATTTTTGTACTTGGTGGTTATTATTAAATTGGGTGTTCTATTTCACTTCAGTTTTTGTAGTAGTTCCTGAATAAGGAAGCTAGTGGGAAAACACTTACTCTTTCAAAATCGGATACTTAGCAATGTTCTAAGCAAGTGGTAATAGATAACCTGTACCAATAACTGTGCTCTTGAAATATTTATAAGAAAAAGCTGCTGTTTTCTCCAGACCTAGTCTGGGTAAAAATACATCAGTTCTCTTTGAATTAATGGATTAAGTACTGTGCTGTTGAAAGTAAAGAAGGGGAATCGAAAACAATGAATCCATTTGCATTAAGGCTCCAATAAATTTCCCATATTCTCATAATCGATTGAACAATCTAAATCATTTTAGGAAGAAAAATCACAATCTTCTGCAATGATTCTTAAAGAACTGTAAAACTAAAAATTAAGAATTCTTTGCTAGTGGAAAAGATCAAAATCTTCACTTTCTGAATTTTACTAGACATTAATAATTTTTCGCAGTTGGTTTTACCATCAGACTGAGGATGTATGAAAATATTTTCCACTTCACAGTTAACCTTATTTCTTAGTGGTGAGAGTGGTGGTTGCATGCTCTCAGTAAACTCATTGTGCTCTAACTTTGACCTGCACATCGCCACATCACTAGTGTTGTGTTAAAGAATTAAACTTGATTGCAATCCACACACACACACACACACACATATATATATATATATATATATATATATATATATATATATATAGTTATAATAGAGGGAAACATTCCACGTAGGAAATATATATCTAAAAACAAAGATGATGTGACTTACCAAATGAAAGTGCTGGCAGGTCGACAGACACACAAACAAACACAAACATACACACAAAATTCAAGCTTTCGCAACAAACTGTTGCCTCATCAGGAAAGAGGGAAGGAGAGGGAAAGACGAAAGGAAGTGGGTTTTAAGTGAGAGGGTAAGGAGTCATTCCAATCCCGGGAGCGGAAAGACTTACCTTAGGGGGAAAAAAAGGACGGGTATACACTCGCACACACACACATATCCATCCACACATATACAGACACAAGCAGACATATTTAAAGACAAAGAGTCTGCTTGTGTCTGTATATGTGTGGATGGATATGTGTGTGTGTGCGAGTGTATACCCGTCCTTTTTTCCCCCTAAGGTAAGTCTTTCCGCTCCCGGGATTGGAATGACTCCTTACCCTCTCACTTAAAACCCACTTCCTTTCGTCTTTCCCTCTCCTTCCCTCTTTCCTGATGAGGCAACAGTTTGTTGCGTAAGCTTGAATTTTGTGTGTATGTTTGTGTTTGTTTGTGTGTCTATCGACCTGCCAGCGCTTTTGTTCGGTAAGTCACCTCATCTTTGTTTTTATATATAATTTTTCCCACGTGGAATGTTTCCTTCCATTATATATATATATATATATATATATATATATATATATATATATATATATATATATATATATATATATATATATACACACACACACACTCATGACTTTCAAGGAGAGTCTGAATTCTAGCACAGTCATTTAAGTGACCATATCTTTACTAAACATTGAGTCACACACTGTTCAACAGCTTGTGTAAACTGCAATTACAGCTACTGCCTTCAGTTTTGAAGAACACTGAAGAGGGTATTAGTTGTCATTGAAAAAGCAAACATGGAATGGCACTGATAATTCAGTCTGTCTTCACATTAGTCAAAGAGTATATTATTTTTGAATGCTTACCAGATACTGCTAATACAAGAAGTAAGCAGAGTATTGCTGACACACTAATCCACATTAAATGCAGACACTACAAGAGTGTTGCTGCCTTTCACAGAAACATTTGCAGCTGAAATTCAAAGAATACCCTTAGAAGACGTATAGAGCACCATATTATTCCTTCTAGGTATATTGCACAGTAGACCAAAATGGTATAAAAAGGAACTTGTGTGGAACAGTTATTGTTCACCATTTGGAATGGGAGATGATAAGCAAGAAATGAGTGTTTCGCAAAGTATACTCTGACACAGTTGGTAGCTTTCTCGTTGTAGATGTAGGTTTCTAACCAAACAGCCCTGTTTTGAGTGTTGTCCACTTTGAAATTCAACTTGGTGCTATAAGTCAAAATTTAGCTGGGCAGTCAATTTTCAGCATCTCCATGCATTATTGTCTGCTTTGTTTATGGTCCTTCTGATGGAATGCTACTCTCAACATAATGGTTCACTGGTTATGTTTGACCTATTGTCCTATCTGGATTCATGGCATACTTAAGGAATCATGAACCCATGCTTTCTGCTTACCTGACAAATCACTAGTTGAGTAATTTATTCATAGGTGAGGAATGTTTTGTCCACTTTGCAATTTTATCATGATTTAATGATCGAACTTCATGATGCGGCTTCTAAGTTACCAAAATGGTTGTTAAACAAATTTATAAGAGCTGCCAAGCAGTTATTTTTAAAGATGTATGGATAGTAAACTTTGTTTTAGACATTGTAAACTACAATTTGAAGAAAAAATTTCACATAAGCCCTCCAGTTCCTTTTACTCTTAGTTTTTTGTGCATTGTCCATCCAGTAACTGCCTTAAAATGTCTAAACAGGAGATCATTCTCTAGTTATGACATTAGGTGTAAACATATGCTATTTCTCTTCCATGTTATGTCTGTAGTATATTGTTTTATGGTTATTGAACTGAATTTTTAATCCTGCTCTGAAACTTGCTCTATAAAGTGCTTCTACCTGTTGTTGAAGTGTTTATTTGCACTAGAAGCAAACAGTAGTGTCATCAGAAAAATGAAGATGAGTCTCATGTATTGCATTAGCACACATAAATTCATTGTTTTCCCATTTAAAGATACAAAAATTTCCTTTGCTAAAGAGTTTAGGTGATAAAGAATTTTGTTGAATAACTCTGTACTTCAGTTCTGAACTACCATTATCCTGATAAAGTCCGTTACAGCATTGATGACAAAGTGAAACACCCAGAAGACATGGTCAGATGCCAGTATGTAACTTTGTACATGTATGCACCATCCGTAGGTATGTAAATGAACAGAGTTGGAATTATCCGTGACAAGTAGAATGGCCACCAGTATGCTTTAGTGTCCTTGGTTAGTCTTATCAGGCCTGATAGGATATATGAGGCATCAGGCCTGATAGGATATATGAGGCATCAGGCCTGATAGGATATACGAGGCATCAGGCCTGATAGGATATACGAGGCATCAGGCCTGATAGGATATACGAGGCATCAGGCCTGATAGGATATACGAGGCATCAGGCCTGATAGGATATATGAGGCATCAGGCCTGATAGGATATATGAGGCATCAGGCCTGATAGGATATATGAGGCATCAGGCCTGATAGGATATATGAGGCATCAACAATGTCAGATGTTGATCACTTTGACCGGTATGGACATGCCACATACCCATGTGAGAAACCATGATGGTTTGGAAGGGGGTCTTATTGTGGTGTCTCCACTTGTGTGGTGGGTCAAATTGTAAAATGTATGCTGGCCGGAGTGGCCGAGTGGTTCTAGGCGCCACAGTCCGGAACCGTGCTGCTGCTGCTACGCTCGCAGGTTCGAATCCTGCCTCGGGCATGGATGTGAGTGATGTCCCTAGGTTGGTTAGTTTAAGTAGTTCTAAGTTCTAGGGGACTGATGACCTCAGAAGTTAAGTCTCATAGTGTCAGAGCCATTTGAACCATTTTGTAAAATGTACACATCTGCGGGGCATTCAAAGCAATCTTGGCCAAATATTGGACAGCATGGGAAAATACCACAAGGCCCACCGTGTTGTGTACCTAGTGTATTGTTCCTCTTCACATCTGTACCTGCTGTCTGAGAACATCATGCTACATGTCGTCATCCTGCAACATTGGTTGGAGACTTGCAGCAGCTGGACTAGGGAATTATCATGCCATGTGTAGGCTGTCATTAACACATCACACAGCTGCATGGACTGCTGATGAATGTATTGCATTGTGTTCAGCAGTGAATCATGGTTCTGTGCTACCCTGGATGACCATTGTCTGTGAGTTTGGCGGTGACTTGGGGTGAGGTGTCATTCCTCCAGTGTCTTGGAGAGGCACAGCAGTGTTGTTCCTGGTGTGGGGTGTGTGGAGCAGGACTGTTAATATGTTTGAAAATATTGGGAATCTGATATATTGATATTTTAAAAAATCATTATTGGCTCTCGACATATCAGAAAAAGTATTGATATATCGATGGAAAAAATATCAACTTACCTGCCTAAAAAAATATTTGTGTTTTTAAGTATTGATTTATTATTAAATATTCTGTACATCAACAAGCTAGCAGCCTGCCTGTCCCCCTTAAAGCAAGAATTGCAAGTCAAACGATGCACTTTCACACTTGGTGATAACCACTTCATTAACAGTAGTAACTGCATGTAAGAGGCACAATAAAAGGTTTCCGATGGATCTGTCATTCAGTTTCATCATATATCAGATTTGTCCAGAAAACTCCATGTCGACTTCTGTGTTTTTTCCAGTTCCTGCCAATACCAGTGACATAGCAGTTGTAGTGCCACAATTGTGTGGTTAAGCTAAATATTGCAGTCTCTGGTAGTGGCAATTAAATCAGCATTTCCTCTCGCACGTCTCTGCCCACCGTAAAGACCAGTGCTGTCATTTAGATTTTTGTTCACCATTTTCAGCAGCTGATTTTGAAGACTGCTGATGTGAAGAAACAGCGCACTAGATGCATTAAAAATTGTTTTTTAACGCAACAGGTATGCTGTTTTGTCACATCGGAAGTCTTGTTATTCCAGTCACACCACCACCATGCAGTGCAATTGGACTACATCTTTTGCGCTACATATGCTTGCTTCAAGTAGTCAGAGAGAAAGATTGGATGTGATAAAAGCTCAAATAGTAAGACTCATTCACAAAGTAAAAGTAAAATTGTTCTTAAACTTGAAAAGAACAGCTTCAACTATTTAATGAAAAAGGTTGAAAAAATGTAATATAAAATAAAAATATCGACAGTTGATATTGTCATTTTGATGTTGATATATCGTGTAAAAATATTGCCTTATATATCAATATTTTTTTTGGGAAAATAAAGCAGCCTGTCACAGATTTCCTGCGTTCACATGTTGTCTCTCATGTGACAATATCATGGTACCATTTTTCTGCAGGGAAGTGATAGTCCACAAATGACACGTGTCTATGGACTGTTCGCATGATGTTGAGGTACTTCTGTAGCCAGAAAGATCCTTACATTCTGTCCCTGATAGAACGTGTGGGGTCAGCTCGGATATAATTTCTGTTCCAGGGCCATATCCAGGATATCCAAGGACCCATTAAACCAGCTGTAGGCCAGATTCCCATTGGCTTTGACACCCTTTCCAGCTGAACCAGTGCATGCCTCCAGGCTAAAGAGGGTTTAAATGTCATTGTGATACGTGGGCTCATACTGCCAAGTTATTTGTAAATTTACCTGACTTTATCACTGAAATAATGTTTTCCCCGTCCCTCAACCCGTGAATTTTCATTTACTGTCCTTCCCTACTGGGTGCTTCACTTTATCAGGTAGTGTATATATTGTTTGTTATACTAATATGTATTGAATCATTGTCTTGTTTCTCAAGAGGCTAACATGTAAGAAGTTTTCTGCAGTGCTCATAATGATTGTGTCGTATTAAGAGTTGTAATAGTTGTATTACCTGTCACAGAATTTTGTGATAATCTTCCGTAATTGTTGAAAATTATACTAAAATGAGTGTTAAATTTTTACACAATGTACTTTCTTTTAAATATACAATTACAGGGTGAATTCCAAACCCAGAAAGAAGCAGCATGGGCCATTAGTAATTTGACCATAAGTGGAAATAGAGAACAAGTTGCCAGGCTAATTCAAGAAGGTGTTATTCCACCATTTTGTAATCTTCTGAACTGTAAAGATACTCAAGTAATACAGGTGGTACTAGACGGGATTAACAATATGTTGAAGGTTGCTGGAACCCAAGTTGAACAAGTAGCAAATATGATTGAAGAATGTGGTGGTAAGTACTGCACATTTTATTTGTCGTAATGATTATCTGTTACAAGACAGAGTTCTGACTATCAAAAGCTTTACCGAATGGTAGTGAAGAGTGGCACAACGGTTATGACACTTCTCCTTCTGGAGCACTGGCATTCAAATTTACATGCGATATCGAGATTTAAGTTTCCTGTGTGATTTACATAAATTGTAACTTGAATACTAGAGTGGCTCCTTCGACTGGGATATAGATACTTTCAAATTTCTTCCTTCTGTAGACAAAGAAACTTGCTTCCTAAAAAGTAATGCCTTTCAAAGAGATGGTCTTACAGTGTTCAGTTGATCAGTTGAAAATACTAGCCTGTATTGAAATATTCCAGTGGGAGAATCCATGACCTTTTCACAAAATAAGATTTGTACAGTGTAATGGAACATGATGAAAGTTGCTACCAATACAAACCCTTGATATCGAAAAAGTTCAAATTGTTTAGAGAGTGCAGAGAAAGTAAATGGGGAGAGAATATAAATATGTCTGATTGAATCTTTCAGTCTGTATCAATGTGTATGCGGTTTCGAAACTTCTTAGCAGATTGAGAAGCAGCAGATAAAAACCTTTTGCTGGAGTGGGGTTCAAACCTGGAACCTTGCTCTTCATAGGCAAGGCTCTAACCAAAAGAACTATTAGAGCACAACTTCAGACATGCTCTCACAGCTTCATTCCTCCTGGCACCTCTCCATTACTTTCTTTACTTAGCAAAAGCTCTTTTATATGCCATGCAAAAATTGCTCTCCCCATCCAGCACACAGTTTTAACCAGTCTGGAAGTCTGCAGATGTGTGCTGGATGCTGCAGTGTCATATGCAGTCTAGACTATGGTTGTGTGCTTAAGGATCTGTGGCCAAGTTACCTGAAGGTGTTGAATTTTGTGTGTGACCAAGGCCTATGGACTTATCGAATGAGTCATTGCTAGCATCTATGTGGAGACTTTAGGCACATCTCTTAATAAAATTGTCCCTGAATCATTACACCAACAACCTGACAACAGCTTTCGCATCCCGCAACTACCCTCCCGACCTGGTACAGTAGCAAATAACCAGAGCCATTTCCTCATCCCCTCAAACCCAGAATCCCCCACAGAAGAACCACAAAAGTGCCCCACTTGTGACAGGATACTTTCCCGGACTGGACCAGACTCTGAATGTGGCTCTCCAGCAGGGATACGACTTCCTCAAATTCTGCCCTGAAATGAGATCCATCCTTCATGAAATCCTCCCCACTCCGCCAAGAGTGTCTTTCCGCCGTCCACCTAACCTTCGTAACCTGTTAGTTCATCCCTATGAAATCCCCAAGCCACCTTCCCTACCCTCTGGCTCCTATCCTTGTAACCGCCCCCGATGCAAAACCTGTCCCATGCACCCTCCCACCACCACCTACTCCAGTCCTGTAACCCGGAAGGTGTACACGATCAAAGGCAGAGCCACGTGTGAAAGCACCCACGTGATTTACCAACTGACCTGCCTACACTGTGATGCATTCTATGTGGGAATGACCAGCAACAAACTGTCCATTCGCATGAATGGACACAGGCAGACAGTGTTTGTTGGTAATGAGGATCACCCTGTGGCTAAACATGCCTTGGTGCACAGCCAGCACATCTTGGCACAGTGTTACACCGTCCGGGTTATCTGGATACTTCCCACCAACACCAACCTATCCGAACTCCGGAGATGGGAACTTGCTCTTCAATATATCCTCTCTTCCCGTTACCCACCAGGCCTCAATCTCCGCTAATTTCAAGTTGCCGCCACTCATACCTCACCTGTCATTCAACATCATCTTTGCCTCTGCACTTCCGCCTCGAATGACATCTCTGCCCAAACTCTTTGCCTTTACAAATGTCTGCTTGTGTCTGTGTATGTGTGGATGGATATGTGTGTGTGTGCGAGTGTATACCTGTCCTTTTTTCCCCCCTAAGGTAAGTCTTTCCGCTCCCGGGATTGGAATGACTCCTTACCCTCTCCCTTAAAACCCATATCCTTTTGTCTTTCCTTCTCCTTCCCTCTTTCCTGACGAGGCAACCATTGGTTGCGAAAGCTAGAATTTTGTGTGTATGTTTGTGTTTGTTTGTGTGTCTGTCGACCTGCCAGTGCTTTTGTTTGGTAAGTTTCATCATCTTTCTTTTTAGATATATTTTTCCCACGTGGAATATATAAATACAAAGATGAGGTGACTTACCGAACAAAAACGCTGGCAGGTCGATAGACCACAAACAAACACAAACATACACACAAAATTCAAGCTTTCGCAACAAATTGTTGCCTCATCATCCCTCTTTCCTGATGAGGCAACAATTTGTTGCGAAAGCTTGAATTTTGTGTGTATGTTTGTGTTTGTTTGTGGTCTATCGACCTGCCAGCGTTTTTGTTCGGTAAGTCACCTCATCTTTGTATTTATATATAATTTTTCCCACGTGGAATGTTTCCTTCCATTATATATATATATAATTCCCGGCAATCAGTTGCAACAAATATGCATATAATAAGTTGTTGAAAGTTGTTGAAAGTCGTTTGTCGTGGAAAAATAAAACACAAATCACAAATAGTATTCAAGTTGATACAATTTATTGAAAAGTTCGGTATACAATCGCACATAATTAACAATTAGTGACCAGAAGTAGCTGGAGTATCGCACGAACCAGAGTGATATTTATCATAGAAACATGGAAAGCAGAAAACAGCACGACATCGAGCACATCTGATAAACGATGCATTTTTACAAGAACAATTGTTTTTTTAAATTATCTATTGGGAAACACACCTGATTGACATTCTGAAAAGTTGTTCTATCATTCGTCAGGTTTGATGCATACCACGCGTATCGTATCATATGGCGAAAATCGGAGAAGACAGTTGGTGGTGGACGATGGATTGGATGTGTGTGTGTGTGTGTGTGTGTGTGTGTGCGTGTGTGTGTGTGTGTGTACATTTGAATTACAAAAAATAAAAAAAAAGTTGCATAGCGCGAGATTCGATCCGGTGACCTTCGGATTACGAACCCGAGCGCTTACCGCTGCGCCACAACGCTGCAGAAAATTATTTGTCGTAGAGAGTATTTCACCGTAACTGTTTCTTTTAACTGTCGATTTTCTCGACAACGGCTGAGAAGTGCATCTTGGTGCTTTGCCACATTACGCCTCTAGCCATGAGCTTTTATCATGCACAGTATGAATCGAATCTGAATTTCACAATTGGCGGCCTCCCCTTGTGAGTTGTAGTGGGGAGGTGGGTAGTCTCCACATGGCCCGTGTTTACGTTTAGTGATTTTGCTGTTTCCTATTCGTTTATTGCTCTCACGTCAAATGAAAACGAAATAGATTTTTGTGGCCAGGAGCTATCAAGTGAATTAAAATAAATTCACCTAATTACAGAAGGCTAAAATATGTTGTTAATTTCAGATTTTATTTTATTTCCGCTGTTCTGACAGTCGTGCATTAATTGGCTTGCAGAACAATAGAATTAATTTTTGTTGGTTTGCTGAAGAAATTTGGCTTCTATTAATCTTTACTGCTGAAGCAGTCAATTTATTTGAAATGAAGTGTTTAATTCTACACTGTTGGCTAGTTTCAGCTGTTCGCTGCATTTCAAGTGCACATTTTCATCTTCTAGCAGGTATGGCATTAAGCCATAATAAAGAGCCAAACATTAAATAATACAATGCTGGTGCTCCAAGTAAATATATATCCGAATCTGAACATACAAATGTGTGCTTTAAACTGAATTGTGCATTTTAGTATGGTTCACAAAATTCCGATGCTCTTGGAGTATTCTCTAATGTCTTGTTTCTTTTATTACATAATGTAAGATCTTAGTGTTTTACACATACGAGCATATGAGCTTCCAGCGTCATTGTAGCTGCGCAAGCGCAATGACCCCTGACACTCTGCCAACTTCTGAAATGAGCTTACTTCTAAAAGGTTGTGAGAAAAAATTGCGAATGTTTTTGAAAAGCATTACTTTCAAAGAAAATTTCCTTTTATGCAAGAATGTATAATGAATATCTTAAATCACAGAGCGTTCAAATCAACTCTTCGGACAGCCATTTAGAACAATTTCCTGACATTTATGATGTTGAAAATTTTATTGGCACATTTGTATGGTGTATGTTAAAGTGTAACACGCACAAAAAGATCACCATTATATGTGAGCTCTTAGCTTATCTTGCTGCTTATTAATCATGGAGACCAATATTATATGTAAAAGCTTTTATTTTCTTGTAGCAACACTATGTACATAAATTTAAACCATTGACTTCTCTTATTTGTGTGTGCTCGCTGATTAACAATGTTGCTATTGACTGACTACATCACATGCCCTATTTTGTGAATATCTATCATCGGCTGGCGAGTTCGTGTGACATGAACTATGACTGGCTTACAAAAGCGCATCACAATCTTGATTTCAATGCTTCTGAAAGTAACATGTGGTGTTTGGTGGAATTCGAATTTATACGTTTGTAATACGAAAATATGCAGTGTACATGTTACTGCACATCAAAGATCTGTCCAGAACATGTCTTTCTTCCCCTGAATTTTGTTTCCTGAAGTGCCGGGAAATTCTGTGCCAGTGTATAAAACCCTAACCATTCAAAGGATTGATAAGTTTTACGGTTCCAAGGAAAAGTATACTGTCACTTAACACGGAAAAAGTGTATTTTCACCCAGCAGAAAGTGTACTATTAACTGGGAAATCTGGGAAAAATTTGGGTATTTTTTTTTCTTTGACGGTGTATACACCCTGTGCCATAACTTACTGTTATTTTCAATCATTGGAACTACTACTACTACGTGATCAGGCCCAGTGGACCGCACGCATCTACAAGTTTCCTCCTCCACTGTATTTTGTCCATTGCTGCTATCCGCCATTTGTCCACATCTATTGACACTTGGTTTAAATCTTCATGGAGTCCATCCCTCCAACGCTTCTTGGATCTCCCTGGCGATCTCTTTCCTGTAGGTGTGAAATCCAGGAGCTTCCGAGGCCATCTGTGATCCTCCATCCGGGCCACATATTCATTGGAACAACACATTTGTGTTTTGTCATCTTCCTAGCCCAAATACCAGTCCGTAATTTGGCAGTGACAAGAAATGTGATAGAAGTTAACACTATTGTCAACCATCAGTTTTAGAATGCATTCCTCCTCCTATCAGTGGTATTTTTTAATTTTGTATCGAGGCAACACAATAGTTCTGGAATTAACCATTACAGAAGAAAATGTGAACCATCTTTTGCTTTCAGCTTAGAGTTGGAAATATTGACCTTTAGCAGCTGAGGAAATGACTAGGCAGACAGACAGGAAAATTGGCCACCACAGACATTAATAGGTTGTCTCCACATTTAGAAGAAATGGGTTAAAACTGAAAAATATGTAAAGGGTGTCAGATGTTGGGATTAGAGCCTACATTGTCTTCTCGTACTAAAATGTGAGCCACTTGCCTAATACTGTCTCCTGAATGAAAATATTCATTCCAATCATAACAAAATACTTCAGTCTCCCTCTCGCATAAAAAAAAGCACTTACCGATGCCTGGACATTGTACTCATCAGGTAATTGGAAGCTTACTGTATATATCACACATTAATCTTACTGCATGAAAATAGGAAAAGTTTAAGATATTTGTTAGAAGTCATGCTTGGGGGTTGTTAGGAAAAGCATTTATTCAAGTTACACGGCTCTTGGTCACACACTTGTACCAAGCCCTTAATGGATAGTTGTTTTTTCATAAAAGATCTGTTTATTTGTTGTTGAGTAGGGATAGAGACAAAACAGGATAAATAAGTAGCTGATTTAGATAGAGAAATATCTGCTCAAGACAAGAACATACAGTAGTAAATTGTTTTAATGTGCTCAGTGCTAAAGCTTTAATTTTTCACTTAATCCTGTTACCAGTTGTCATTTGTTTGTAAAACTTGTAATGTGTTAAAAATTTAATTTCAGTATCAAGTTTTGTTAATGACATAAAAAACTGTCCTGTAACTTTTCAGTGAAGTGTGTACATCTGAGAACTTTCATCTCTTTGGCCCAGAACCAAGGTGTCACAATTGTTTCGTGTTGGTTTGACATGTATTGTTTATCTGTCTACAATAGAAAAATCTTTTGCAGTTTAGTAACTGTTTATTTTTCAACAGGTTTGGACAAAATTGAAGCACTTCAGAACCATGAAAACGTTGAAATATATAAACTTGCTTATGATATTATAGAACAATACTTTTCAGAAGATGTAAGTATATATATATATATATTTATATATATATTTACTCAAATCTTATTAGTTAGCCACAGCTTAATTTTCCTGTTAGCAACATTTGTGCATGTCAAAATGGACCTTGATTCTTATATGAAAAATTTAACAATGAAAGGCAAATTAATATTTTTGTTGCTGAATATTTTTTAAATATTTGAGACATTAGTGTTTGCTTAAATGGTTACTTTAATACCTCCAATCAAAACTGTGTAAGAATTCTTTTATCTTAACATTTTTGAAATTTCGGAGTTTGACTTGTAATTAATAGTGGCATTGTAGTGGTGACAAAAACGTTCTTGCATACACACAAAGGTTCCAAACAAGCTACACAGTATAGATCTTTTTTGTTTTTCTTAAGACAGTGCACTAAATAAAATGTTCAGTGAAGCCCAAGGAAACTTAACTATCCTTTAGTGAATTCCATGGGTTAAAATAGCAGAACAAGGAAAACTAAACTCATACGCCTGAAGTATCTGTAGCTTCAGATACTTCAAACAATTATGTGTATTTCCATTAAAAATAATGTAAACCGGAGAAATCACTGCATTGATCACAGGCAAGTTGGGGACAAAGAAGCTAGGAAGATCTGTTTATTGGAATACGGGGAGAATCAGTTGGGAGGCTAATGGGGAAATTGTAATGAGTTGTGTATTGTGGGAGTACATTAGGAATGAACTGTGTAACTCGGCAGATGATTTTACTCTAAAAAATATGTAATAGCATTAAGTTACGCATGTTCAATCATTAAGCTCAAGACTTCATTATTCTTCTCTGGACCAACAGTAAATTGAATAGGTATGTGTGGCACAAGATTATTTGCCTTCAAATAGATAAACTGTTATGTAGTAGTCTTGCATATAATAGAAATGTTTTAGGTTTCTGTTATTAAGGTAGATGGGAGAGCTAAGTTGTTAAATCATGTAACCACTTAAAATAGAAATATAGTAGGGTGATTATTTCATTTGCCTCAGAAAGATACAGAAAATAAAATTTGAGTGAACTATGAGTTAAATCATTAATTATCTTAAGACTCAGTTGACAAGAATGCGCTAGTTTTTAGTAGATAGTATTTAATTATAATAGTGACATGAATTACGAGAAATAAGTGTGAACAGGGGATTTATCAAAATAATGTGGTAAAATAGTAAAAGCAGATAGTCAAAGCAGTGGAGTGTTATGTTGAAATCAATCGTGGTAAGTAGACAACGATGAGAGGAAACTTTAATTTCAGATGGAGTTAACGAATGAGGTGTGAAAAATTCAGCAGTGTGTGTTGGCAAACCTACGTTTCTAGCATTTGTAGACTTACAGAAAGCTTTTGACAATGTTGATTGGAATACTCTCTCTCAAATTCTGAAGATGGCAGGGATAAAATACAGAGAGCAAAAGGCTATTTACAATTTGTACAGAAAGCAGATGGCAGTTATAAGAATCAAGGGGCATGAAAGAGAAGCAGTGGTTGGGAAGGGAGTGAGACAGGGTTGTAGCCTGTCCCCGATGTTATTCAATCTGTATATTGAGCAAGCAATAAAGGAAACAAAAGTTCGGAGTAGGTATTAAAATCCATGGAGAAGAAATAAAAACTTTGAGGTTCGCCTACGACATTGTAATTTTGTCAGAGACAGCAAAGGACTTGGAAGAGCAGTTGAACGGAATGGACAGTGTCTTGAAAGGAGGATATAAGATGAACATCAATGAAAGCAAAACAAGGATAATGGAATGTAGTCTAATTAAGTCGGGTGATGCTGAGGGAATTAGATTAGGAAATGAGGCACTTAAAGTAGTAAAGGAGTTTTGCTATTTGGGGAGCAAAATAACTGATGATGGTCGAAGTAGAGAGGATATAAAATGTAGACTGGCAATGGCAAGGAAAGCGTTTCTGAAGAAGAGAAATTTGTTAACATCGAGTATAGATTTAAGTGTCAGGAAGTTGTTTCTGAAAGTATTTATATGGAGCGTAGCCATGTATGGAAGTGAAACATGGACGATTACTAGTTTGGACAAGAAGAGAATAGAAGCTTTTGAAATGTGGTGCTACAGAAGAATGCTGAAGATTAGATGGGTAGATCATATAACTAATGAGGAGGTATTGAATAGGATTGGGGAGAAGAGAAGTTTGTGGCACAACTTGACTAGAAGAAGGGATCGGTTGGTAGGACATGTTCTGAGGCATCAAGGGATCACCAGTTTAGTATTGGAGGGCAGCGTGGAGGGTAAAAATCCTAGAGGGAGACAAAGAGATGAATACACCAAGTAGATTCAGAAGAACGTAGGTTGCAGTAGGTACTGGGAGATGAAGCAGCTTGCACAGGATAGAGTAGCATGGAGAGCTGCATCAAACCAGTCTCAGGACTGAAGACAACAACAACAACAACAACAACAACAACAACAAGTACAAGTGTTTGGAGAAAACTGTAATGGAATGTGATAGAAGTTGATACCAATACAAACCCTTGATATCAAAAAATGTTTAAATCATGTAGTAAAGTGTAGACAAAGTAAATGGGGAGAGAATGTAAATATGCCAGAATGACTCTTTCACTCTGCATCAGTGTGTACGTTGTTTCAAAACTTCTTATCATATTAAAACTGTGTGCTGGACTGGGATTCAACCTTGGAACTTTGTTCTTCACAGGAAATGGTCTAACCAACAGAACTGTTCAAGCAAATCATAAGACATGCTCTCACAGCTTCTTTCCTCCCAGTACCTCTTTATTTTCTTTACTCTGCAAAAAGTCTTGTGCATACCTTGCTGCACAGTTTTAACCAGTCTGGAAGTTTCCAAACTGTGCACCTTCCACTGCAGAGCGAAGGATTCATTCTAGTAAAAATCTTTTAGGCTGTGGCGAAGTCAATTCTCTGCAGTATCCTTTCTTCCAAGAGAGCTAGTTTAGCAAGTTTTGCTGGAGAATTTCTGTGAACTTCGGAAAGAAGGAAAGTGGTACTATCAGAAGTAAAGCTGTGAGGCAGGTTAGATATTGAGCCTGGTCAGCTCAGTCAGCAAGGCCACTGCTGTGGCAAGGTTCAAGCCCCAAATCCTGGTCAGACAGTGTTTTTAATTTTCTAGCAAGTTTCATATATAGTTAAATATGACTCAAATTTAAATAAATAATTAAAACCAGCCTGTTCCTCTTTAAGGGAAGAGAATGAATAAAACAGTTAGAGGATGATACAGCTCACTCAGCATTTTCATGTCTCTCTTTACGGTTTTCTGTGAATAGTTTGCTATGAGTTTTAAGATATTTCTTCTTCAGATTGTGATTTTTCTCAAGAACAAGTGTGATTGGGAGAGAGTAAGGAAAAGAACATATGTGCAGTAAATGTTATTTATAAAATATTTAAAATTTTTGATTGATTTATATTTGTTCCAGGCGGAGGAGGATCCAAATTTGGTACCTACATCATCAGATACTGGCTTCCAGTTTGATCCAAGTTCAAACATACCAAATGAAGGATTTAAGTTCTGATGGACATTTTATATATAAAGTCACAGTATTGGACTACATTTTGAACGGATTCTCTTAAAGTGCTGTGACTGCTAAGCTGTTGAAAATGCAAGCTTGGTGCAGACCCTGTTATAGTATGACTGCTTCCATCTGTACATAGATTCAGAAACTATTTATGACAGTGGTGTTTTTTAAAAGGCTGAAGAGCCATGGTTTTTACAAAGAAAATAACTTACATTTGTAAGTACTGGCTTTTTAGTGAGATACACTGCATACTTGAACTGCTTAAAAGTGCAGATGTATGGAAGTCGTATAATCATAATTAGCACACATTCATATGTGGCTGCAGATTATATGCCTTTGGTTATTTGTTTGACTAATTAAATATTATGAACTTCTTCACTGTTACGTGGCATGTCATGTAATGTCAGACATACTTGTGGCATATTACATTTTGTCTGGAGTGTTAATGAAGTACACTTGAAAATGGTGAAATTGTATTTGTCTCTAAATACAGAAATTGTGTGTTTGTAGTATGATGGTGCCTCTTGTACAAATGGTAACTGAATTAAATTGTGTGTCTGTAATAATAGAAAACACACACACACACACACACACACACACACACACACACACACACACACACACACACACACACTCTAACTTATATGGTGCTTTCTGGAAGCTGTAAAATGTTATGCTGTGAAAGCAGATCATCAGACACAAGTGAGTATTACCATTTGTTGCTATGCCAGTTTCCTGACTACAGGTTGGCAGGAGGATGTCGTCACTAATTTATCACACAGTGCTTAAACTAATTCATCTTGGAAAAAGAAACATTCTAAATTGTTAATTTGACCATAGGTATAACCTATGTGCAATTGGTATGTTGTAAATTAATGAGAGTTGTTGTTCATTATCAAATTTCAATTTGTTTTACAGATACTGGGAAAATAAAGTTCTCTAGATAGTGTACATATAATTCATGATAGTTACCTCTTAATTTTATTCTCTCAAAACACATGGTAATTACATATAATGAAATTAAAAAAGAACATTAAGAAACTTCACAAAATTAGTTATATCGTACACACTTTAGGTTGGAACTGAAGTTAGTACTGAACAGGCTGAAACAAGATTCGTGTTTGAAGAGTACAGTTACTGAAAGGTTACAGCTTTCGTGTGTAGAGAAGTTTATCTTGTATACTGCTGAACGAAAAAACGACTATGTTGATTTCTTTATTGATTTACATTCACAGAATTCTTTCTGTAAAATTTTGTTTTGTTGACTGTTATGAAATCTTACTGTGGTATTTGGTGGAAAATTTACAGAGAGATGTAATGGTCCTCTTGTCACCATTAGCTGTGAGGAGTTTTCTTCAAGAATATTAATTTTTCTTTCTTGGTTTCTTCTGTGTTTCTTTCTTGTCTGTAAAAAGCAGCACAGCAATGTAAATTCTTTGAACAAATAGCAGAGATTAGATACACATCTTGCCAGTTGGGAATGATTTTGAAATTACAGAATCAAGAAGTCAGTCAAGTTACATATTCCTAAAATGATAGTAGACTAGCTGTAATTGTTGAATATGGTTTCGTCAATAACAGTATACACACAAATGTTTATCAAACAATAGAGCAAATCTAATAGCATGGAATAATAATGTGAGAATAATAGATCGTTCCTACCACATAGAGAAGGCACTCAGTGGCTGACAGGCACAGCAGTCTCTTAGCAATGTGCCTATCTGCCACTGCCTCCTCTGTGTGGTAAGTAGCAATTCATCTTTTAAATATTGTTATCAAATTTATGTACGAATTACAAGTGGTCCCTGTTTGAATCTCAGAAATGTGACAGCTTTATTCATATATTAATCTGTAGTTCATACTTCTCCTAAAGCTACAAAGAAATTATTGTATTCCTCGTTTAGTCAGTAAATAGTAGAGATGTTGAGTTGCAGACAACAAAAGACTGCTAAACAAGTGAACTTTTGGCCAGGAAGCTGCCTTCTGAATTATTTAATTCAGGAGGAGGCCTTTTGGCCACAAGCTTACTTGTTTAGCAGTCTTTCGGTTGTTTTTGTCTGTGACTCATTGTCTCCACTACATGGTGAGTGGCAATCTATCCTTTTCGTAATATTGTGTGTACTCAGTAAAATTTATTAATTGGTAAATTGAAGAGTAGGCAGATTCTGGTGTGTTAACATTTCTATTGAGATGTAGCTAGTGTCTATTTCCTTGTAGAGATATGGTTTAAAATGAGTCCCGAAACACTTGTCTTTTCATCTCTAACAAAAGTGTTTTCATTTGCTTGGACCACCTTGGCCTATACAACTTTACATGCTATTTTCTCAGGCAGAAAAGCCACAATGTGTGCAATCATAATGAAATTATTGTTTTTTGCCCGGAGGCAATAAGCACCTCACAGTGTGTATGGCAAGCTTGTTCACAGCAGAATGTAGTCTTATTATGTACCCATTTTATGTGAAATGCTTGTGATCATAACAATCTTTATGCTCGCTCAGGAAATGGTTACTTGACAAGTGGTATAGATGTGGGATGTATATGACAAACATGTATGGCTAAATTCTGAGTGGCCAAATCAAAAATGTAAGGATTAGTTGCTCTTGCAAAAAACACACACACACACACACACACACACACACACACACACAAAGTGGTTATGCACAAGTGACTGAACTCGCAAAAATGTATGGGAGGTGTCTAGAAGACCCTTCCCTCAAAACGGATACAAAAAGGTAGTTATGAAAACAATACAGTGAAACCTTTATATAACGTTTTTCAAGGGACCACAAATTTTGAACACTGTACAGAGGAACACACTACAAAGAGGAAGGCTTCCAAATAATAATTATAGGGCATTACTGAAGATCAGGATACGACTAATCAGCTTTGACAAATGGTGCCATAGATGACATTTTAAATTTTCACAACATATGATATTTATTGCAAATGATCAATGTATCAAATGATTAGTTTTTTAAATTAAAACATGGGGCTCGGTAGGTGGATGGGTGAAAGTAAATGGATCAGTTTGTACAGTAAAAACTTATAACAGATTCTTAAGATTGACATTCTCCAAAGCTGACAGGTGGTATCCCATTCTTCAGTTGACCCAATTATAGAATATGAGCCAAATTTTGTTTATGATATGCTGAACAAATTACATAAAAACACAGTAAATGGCACAGATTATAAAAGCATTAGTTACAAAAAAATTACTTCAATAATTAAATTATCAAATGGAACTTAAATTTGCACGAAACTCTAGGAACCTAAGCAATCTAAAAATAACATACCTATGATTTTTTTTAAATATTCAAGCAGGGTTGCTTGTTTTCTATTTCTTCTAGACTCTATGGCAATCATTTCTTGCTCCAAATGAGCAAGTTGAACTACTGTTCTGTCCTCAAGTCTATGGGCCATCATGTATCTCCTGAATGTTTCAAAGGCTTCAGCTGCCTTAGTATAAGAGGGTACAGGGTCATCTTCCTTGTCACCGTCACTTTCACTACCACTATTACTCTCCAAGCTTCTCTCTGCAGTCAGTTCCTCAATACTTTGTACTCCTGTGGTTGCCACATTGTCATCCACAGCCAAGAAGTCCTCAAAAGTGACAATCACTGCCTATTAATTGTTGAAACTCTTGCAAATCACTTGCAACTTCTTCCACAGAAGCTGCCATCTCATTCTCACAGAAACCCGCTTTTGTGAAACAGTTTTTAATAGTTTCAGCACTTACTTCCCTCCATGAGTACATAATTAAATTTATTGCCTGTAAAATATTCAGTTTCAGTTGTGAGTTTTGCTGGCTTCCTGGTTTTCTTTGGTCCATCAAATTCAAGGCCTTTTTTACAAGGGCTGTCCTATATTTAACCTTAAGGGCGTGTATTATGCCCAAGTCCAAAGGTTGCAGACGGCTGGTGCAGTTGGGTGGCAGGAAAATTACTTTCTCTCAGAAAACGTAAAAATATTTCACTCGTCATCCATGCGTTGGCATTGTTTGTATATTTGCACGGAAACGTGGAAATATTTTTGAAGCACCTCGGATTTTTTGGCTTCCCGATAACCAAAGGTTTCAGTTTTTCACTGCCATCAGAGTTTGTACACAACAAAACAGTAAGACGTTCCTTGCTCTTCTTACCGCCATGGCAATTTTCCCCACGAAAAGTAAATGTCTTATCCGGCATTAAATTGAAAAACATGCCGGTTTTGTCAGCGTTATGTCACGCAGTTTGTAGCCCTGTATCAGATTAGGGAGAGTCTGCATCCATTGAGCTACAGTTGGTTCGTCCACACTTTTACTTTCTCCACATTCCGATTTGTACACACCACACCATGACGCTGTCGAAATTTATCAATCAATCCATCCATTGGACGCCTTAAAATTGTCAGTTCCTAACTGCAGTGATATTTGAAGCGCCTTCTCCTTCAAAATAGTTCCGTTTATAGGAATGTTTGCAGCACGTGCTTGCTGAAACAAAGTTAATAAAACTTTCTCCATTTCGTCATGTCGATTGTTTCAAACGCATACGTTTCAAATTTCCACAATTCTCAAACCCTTCCATTATTGATGATCTGTTTTTCATAATAGTGTTGAGTGTTGAAGCGGCCAGTCCCAATTGCTTCGCTAGTTCCACGCGACTCACGCCAGAAGATGCCTCCACTTTTTTAATAATAGAAACCTTCTCTTCCAGAGAAATATTCTTCCGCTTTTCACTCATGTCCACTGATAAAAGCTTTTAAAAAATGTTATATCGAAGAGACACACACTTACTAGGCACACGAACTGTTAGCTGCTCAGCTCACACAACACGCTACTAAGTACTAATACAAAGCATCGGCTGAAATGGCGCCAAAAAGATCGCAAGCAGAATGTGCGTCACATGTCATGTGACCGGGTTTTGCCGCTGACATATGAAATATGCTGAGCGCGGGCTTTTCGAGCCGGTGCAAACTGAAACCACAGAACGGAACCCGATGCATCTACATCCAGTCACTTAAACGTTATAAAGAGGTAAATAATTGAGCAGGGTTCCAAAAATATGAGCTTTACATGGGGAAACTGTAATATAGAGGAAATGCAGTAAAGAGGAAAATTTAACATTGTTTATATGGGCTTTTAGTCAGGACCGAAAAAAACGGACGTAACATAGAGGAAAACATTATATGGAGGAACGTTATAAAGAGGTTTCACTGTATTATGAAATTATGAGGAGTTCGAGTCACAGAATGAGTAAAAAGTATTCATGATAATATTGTGACCTTCATTGTGTTAGATAAAGTGCAATACTATAAATTATAATTGTCCTGCCATTACAACACATTTTTGCAAATATTTTTGTGCATTTTCTATACGTTAGATTAAGTTTTCGTTCTAATTTATGTGGATGCATGAAACTTCTTTTCGATGTTTGGCTGTTGGCAAGTAATTCTACAATGTGCCATGGCTTGTCGAATATCCTTTCTGTTGTGATTTGTGGCATACTGACACTCTTCTCTATGAGGACATACCATTTCTTACATCATTCCCTGAGGAGAGTTCTTTTTATTTTTTAAGGTGTGCCTTGCCAGTGGATTTGATGTTGCTGTAAAGATAAATCAAGAGTACTGAAGAGTGACACATCCATGAAGTTTCTCAATAAGTGAAAAGGCTGATTCCTAGACTTTCTTTTGCGGTGAACCCCTGATTTTTCACTTCATTTTACATTCTTAACCTACAGTGGTCCAGAGAATTGGGCAATATGAAACTTTTTGTCTTTGTGCACATCACCTCAGTCTGTCTCTGAAACAGTATTATGGGGATAAAACTTTTCTAATCTTTGAAGTCTTAAGTTCTGTTGTAATCATTTCCTGCAGCAATTTTTGAATAATTGAATACTTGTGGAGAAATTGCCCATTGTAATGTGTGTTGAGGTTCCTCACAAAGTTTTCATTTGTGTCTATTGTACTAGATTTAACAATGGTTTGTTTTCTGTGATAAGATTCCAAAACATATTCATTTCCTTAAATATAATGCCAATTTTTTCATACTCTCAGCATTCATACCTTCTAAATTAAAGCCTGGTGAGAACAAACACCTTTTTCCCAGCTACTGCCCCATTTCTCCACCAGCTGCATTTGCAAGGTGATGGAACTTATGATTCATCAGTGGCCATACCCGCTTTACTTCTCACTACCTGCCACATTCCACCCTCCACCCAGTTGGAAGCAGCATGCCAACATGCCGAGGAGACACTGGCAATCATGGGATCTTTTCGTAATGAGCCACTCACCCTCTGTCTACTAAGCGTAAACAGAACAAGGCTAATGATTCAACGACTCTCCCAGCTGCATCTTGGTCCCTTGTGGTATCATGTACTGAAGGAGATCAGTTCTTCACTATGGTTAATCCATTTATTATTCAGAAAGGTGTTGATGCAATTGCAAGACACGTGAAATCCTGTTATTGTTTATGTAATGGGACTTTGCTTCTGGAGACCATTCTTTTTCTCATGTCTGATCATATAGTGCTTCTATCGAAGATAAAAGCAGGCTATGAAATCATCAGTCCAACTGTACATTACAAACAGAATGAATTACTACTAGTATCACTTTACAACCACACTCAAATGTACTGTAAAAACACAGCCAAATGTCTTACTTGTGCTAGGGATGCTTACGAGGGTGATTGCCCGCCTCCTCCTCCTCACTGTATCAGTTGTAATGGTGACCGTGTCACCTCTTCTCGTGAGTGTACAGTGTATCTTGATGGGCAGACCACCCAGGAGAAGGAAAATGCATCTTATCCTGTCACATGCAACTTGTTTGCTAGTTGAAAGCCCTGCATTTTACCATCCAGTGTAGTACTGTTCTTGCTAGGCCTCGCTTCATGACGTACATTGTCAGAGACTTGTGACCTTCAATTCAGCATTGCACTTGTGAAATTGTCCACTATCACAGTAGCAAACCTTCCTCCTCCTCCAGCTGTGGAATGAGCCACCAAATCTTCACCTCCAGTGCCCAAATTTCCTGCTACACAATCGGGAAAGGATAAAACGAATACTCCTGCAAAGGCTAAAAGTCTCTCCAGCCAACAAACATCTGAGACTTCATCTGCTAACTGCAAAGGCTCTAAGAAATCAAAGGCAAATGGTTTTCTTGCCTGACACGGAGATCCTCCTAGGATGCTCTTGGAATTGCAGCATTGTTTTCTGCCTTCAAGAAACAAAATTGCATCCTTACAACTGCTTTGACCTCTCGCATTTTCTCAAATTTCACTTTGAAACGCAACACCCCCCCATCCGCCCGAGGATGGCCTTCCAACTCATGTGGGAGTCAGCATAACTGCCAATAACTTAAATGGCTAACATTACATTACAACATTCCTAAGGCTGACTGGAGGCTTTACTCTTTCCTGGTGTCCTTTGATGAATACCATTTCCCAGCTGTGGTGACCAACTAAATAGCTAATGAACATTACCCTTACAGCATTATCATTACAGCTGCAGAACATTCCTTACCTTACACTTTACCATACTGTGTCCAGGTTGCCGCCTGGTGGACTGAGGTGTGTTGCGACGCGATTCACCCCCCACACGGAGACATGCTCTTCATGTTTTTAACAGACATCCTATGGTGGTGAACTGTATTCATTATAAACAATTGCGTGTGCAATGTCATTCCATTCTTTGTGACAGCAAAAATGATAGCTGAATTTCCTTTACTAGTTCTTCTAACAGTTTGTCCCTCTTCTGTCGTGTGGGCCAACCTCTGTTGCCTCTAGGTCCAAGGTCAAATCCTCGATTCCCGGCCTGACCGTAACAGATATCATTGTGGACCCTATTGCCATATCCAACAACTTGGACTGCTATTTTGCGGTGATTTCGAGCTCCACCCACTCAACCAACTTGTTCCAGAAACAAGTGGGGGGTGGCTTAGATGATATCCTTCTACTCTCATAGTCGTAATGCTACAATGCCACCTTTACTATGAGAGAGCTAGATTATTAGGGTGTATACCGGGAAAAACTCGGGAATTTTTTCATCGGGGAGAAAACCGGGAAAAACCCGGGATACTTTTAGAATTCTGGGAATTTTTCATTGTTTAAGTTTTCATTTAAATTTTTGTAATTTTGACTGGTAAGAACCGATACTCTAACAAAGGATATTACTGTAGCCTGCAACTGCAGAATAATACTTAAACAGTAAAACATAAACAAGAGGAAAAAACGAAAATAACTTAAATTGCAAAGGAAATGCGCCATATACGACTTCGACATACAGTGCTCATGTAAGCATCTGCCAATTGAAAATGTGTCAAAGGCTTTAGGAAGACTATGCAGTGCTTCATAACAACAAATTGCCTTCAATGAGGGTGAAGTCCCAACTGTTTACATTCGATTTGTTTTAGCAGTTATGAGCGGGCTCATGCGCATGCGCAGTTGAGTCATGTTTGAGTAGTAGATTCTCCCGCTTCTGGCTACAGGAATGTGGCTGTTGGCTGTGCAAGCAGTCGCAGCAAACAGTCGCAGCAAGCAGTTCGATGCTACCAGGGAAAGGGGGTGCCAAATTCATATTCTTGAGGAAAAAAACTTGTTTCACAAAACGCCTAGCATCCAGGTGTCTAGCATCCATCGATATAATGTATCGATTATTCATATGATTTTGAAATGCCTCCCATGTTTGTTTTTGAACACATTTTAAGCTGATTTCTGAATGAATAAGTTGACTTTTGAATGAATGCATGCATAGTGCACGTGATGTCTCTGTCAGTAGAATCCACGTCGCATCTAGAAATAAACTTTCCACAGACCAAAGGGGACGGGGCTATATGAGCTTGAGGGAGTAAAGCCGAACGGATGAATGCCAGTTGCTGTCCAATTATGTGGTTGATTGGGTTTGCGAATGCTCAGCATTGTTATAATTACTAGCGAAATCTATAGATTCAGACTACCAGAATGGAAATAAACGACTGACAGGAATAACAGGTGAGAAAGATTACGTATTATCTTCTCGGTGTATCCAAGAAAATGAAATTTTGACAGAATTTTTGGCCAGATTGCTACACTAGTAAGGACCAGTAGTACAGTCCCCGGCTAGCAGCTGGATAAGTTCTATTCTGGAAGCAATGCTGTTCGAACATGTAATAGCGCCTAACCGGAAAATAATCGCGGGATAACTAAACCTGTGATTCTGGTAGGCTTACTGAAGTTAATCGGCAAACAAATTTTGATAGTGGCAGCAATAGCTACAGAATTGGTGATGACAAGATTGATTGTTAGAACGAGGGAGGAGAAGAAATGGGGACATCACATAAATTATGGAAGAATAAGATGATTCCAAATTTATATACAAATTTCGTAATGTTACTTTTCGATCTCATGCTTGAGAAGCTGGTGCGTATGAATGAAATGTGAAACTATTTCCTAACATAAAGCTTTTTGCTTGTAGTAGGCCTAATAGGCATTTGATATTTGTACTTATTGGATTATATTCTGCCGTGTTATAAAAATGGCCATTTGTGCCAAAACAATCTCGTTTATTTGGTGTGTTACAAAATTGCTGCTGTATTAGAAAGGCCTATTTTGTTTTATCCAATAGACAGTGATAAAATAGACGTTATCAGATCGAGAAACCACACCAGTTTTGGGTATCATTTGTATAAACAGCTTTTTGAGTACTAGATAACGACATTTCGATTTTTCATGTAGCAAAACGTTTGACAAAGTTTGATGAGGTAATAGATTCTTTCGCAGAAAGGAAAGCACACCATGTAAGGCTGTAGCAAGATTTGAGAGGAAAAAAGTGCTTGGAACTAAGGTTTGAAGAAATGTGTAATTTCTTGTTTATCTCTTGTCAGTATTGGTTTTATATATCCTATAATTAATTTTAAGTCACAAAACAGCAAGTTCTTAACGAATAGGCAATAAAGAGTTCGGATTTTCTGAAGAGTTCTTGTTCTCTTGATTACAAATAATCCCGTCCACTGTTAATTGCGAGATTTTTTAAGAGGGGCAGGCTGTCAAACTGGCCGACTGGGAGCAGGAGAAGCGCCATAGGACATTTAAATTTCCACTCTCCTGAATATAGTTTGGATGTGCAGTAGAAAAATGCTTTATGAAGAGGTATGGCACTTCACTTCGGCATACTTAAGACCAAATAATGTCTTGCATTTCCTCAAATACATATGTTTTATGTTGCAGACTTTTCAGAAAGTTGTGCACTACCCCAAGATGAACGTATTTTGAAAATTCGATTTTTTTAGTATTGACCCGGTTCGCAAATGCCGTAGACCCGGGGCGGGGCTGATGCACAGAGCAGTCTGAGTTATAGTGGGTAGTTTCCACGTGACCCGTGTTTACATTTAGTGATTTTCCGGTTTCTCCTTCGTTTACTCTCACGTCAAATGAAAACAAAATGAGTATTGAGGCCGGGAGCTATCAAGTGAATTAAAACACATTCACATAATTACAGAAGCCTGAAATACGTCATTAGTTTCAGATTTTATTTTATTTCCACCTTTCTGACAATCGAGCATTAATGCCTTGCGGAACAATGAAGTTATTGACTGTTTGCTAAAGAAATTTGACTTTTGTTAATCTTTTCCGTAGAGGCAGTCAATGTATTTGAAACGAAATGTTTAATTCCACAGTGCACAGTTTCATTTTCTAGCACATATGGCATTATGCCATAATAAAGAACCAAACATGATATAATACAGTACTGGTACTCCAAGAAAATTTACATTCCGAAAACCACACTGAAAAGCTTAATATCAGGTCGAGGTCTACTTCATTGGGAATATGGACATACGAATGTGCCCTTTAAGTATGCACATTTAATTATATGGTTCAAGAAATTCTGATGCTCTTGCAGTATCCTCTAATGTCTTGTTTCTTTTATGACATACTGTATGATCATTCAATGTTATACATGTACGTACATATGGGCTTCCTACGTCGTGATAGCTACCAAAGTGCGGTGTTACCTGTGCTCTCTGTCAACTGCTGAAATGAACCTATTTCTAACATGTAGTGGAAAAATATTGTGAATAGTGGTTTGAAAAGCATTACTTTCAAAGTAAATATCCTTTTATGTAAGTTGAACTATGTGCAAGAATGTAGCATGAATTTATTAAATCAGAGCGTTTTACTCTCATTTAAAAATCAGCTCTTTGATGACTAGCCATTTAGAAGAATTTCGAACCCTGAAGATCAGACATTTCTGTCATTATTAAAAATTTTACTGGCACATTTGTGTGATATATCTTAAGTGTAACAAGCAGAAAAAGATCAACAGTATGTGCAAAAGCTAAGCTTCTTTCTCATCTTGAGACCAATATTATAGTGAAAGCTTTTCTTTTCTTGTAGCAAAACTGTGTATATTAATTTAAACTATTAACTTTCCCTGTTTGTGTGTTCGTGCTACTTAACAGTGATGTTACATCACGAGTCCTATGCTCTGATTATCGGCTGGCGAGATCACGTGACATGAGCTACAAACTGCTTACAAAAGCGCATCGAAATCTCGATTTCAGTTATACGGAAAGTAACATGCGGTGTTTGGTGGAATTCCCATGTATATTTTGGTAATACGAAAATACGCAGCGTACATGTTGCTGCACATCAAAGATATTTCAAATAAAGTTTCTTTTTCCCTGCGTTTAGTTTTCTAAAGTGCCGGGAAATTGTACACCCGTGTATAAAACTCAAACCATTCAAAGGATTGATAAGGGAAAATATACTGTCATCCGGGAGAAAATGTATTTTTAACCGGGAAATCCGGGAATTTTTTTTCCTTGTTCACGTATACACTGTATGCTCTTACTTCATCCCGATCTTCTGCCCCAGAGCCGGACGATGTTAACACTCAGATGTTGCAGCACACTCCTCTTGCGAAGAAGCAGTTTCTCCTTCATAGGTGCAATAGCATTTGGGCAGATGGCAAGTTTCCCCGATTCTATTGTGAAGCCACCATCATACCCGTACCTAAGCCTGGTGAGAACAAACACCTTTTTCCCAGCTACTGCCCCATTTCTCCACCAGCTGCATTTGCAAGGTGATGGAACGTATGATTCATCAGTGGCCATACCAGCTTTACTTCACACAATCTGCCACATTCAACCCTCCACCAGCTTGGCTTTGTGTGGTGTCCCCTGTTCACCTTGAACTTCATTCACTTACTGGGGCAGCTACTCTTGATCTGGTCTATTGCAGAAGTTTCTTGACCTTTGCACACAATGTAGCAATAGCACCTTTGTGTACACTAATGCCTCTGACTGTGGTGTCAGATGTGGCTTCATCATTGGCACCAACCATTTTCGATATCACCTTCTAGAACACTGCTCAATATTTACAGCAGAGCTCTTCACCCTGTACAAGATCACCCATTACATCTGGTGACAAAGGCTTTTTAATTGTCGTATGCTCTGATTCTCTGTGTCCTTCAGAGCCTCTGGATGTTGTACACAGTCCATTATTTAGTGCACCTTGCTGTCTGTTGAGAGAACCATTGTGATATTCATGTGGGTTGGTCTGATGGGAAATGAGGCTGCTGGACGCTGCTGCCAAGGCTGCAGTCCTACCTCGGTCCGCTAGCTTTTCCATCCCTTCGGATGATCTCCATGTTGCCATCTGTGGCAGGTGTTGGCGTCATTCCGGCATCATCACTGGTCTTCTCTTCATGGGACCAAGCTCCAGGGAATTAAACGTCTTCCAGCAGTTTGGCCAACCTCCTCTTGGCTCTCTCGCCACAAGGTAATTTTAGCTAGGTTATGTACTCGGCATTGTTGTTTCAGCTGTCACCATTTAAGTGGTGATCCCCCCCCCCCCCCCCCCCCGGCCACAACTTTCTTCATTGTGGTCAACCTTTTGACAGTTGCCATTTCCTGACTGAATATTTTCCTTAACCACTGATGTTCTAATGTAATGTTTGCCATTTAAGTTATTGGCCATTGTAGCAAACGTTGACTTTTCCCAAGAGGAAGTCGTTGGTCTTGACTCCCTTTCCTTCCGTCAATTGGACTTAATGTGTATTTTAAGTTCTTTTACGTCTTGACTTAAGGTTATGACATGGGCACTTAAGACCTCAGTTGTTTCTGTGCCCCAAAACAAAAAAATGCCAGTGTGAAATGCCATTCTGACTAAAGAGAACTAAAATGTTTGGAATGTGGGTTGTTTGCTAAGGGGTCTTAAAGACTTCTGCCATGTATCAAATGTGTATGATTAAAAGATTAACAAAGAAAAATAATAAATTTTCACCTCCATCAATTTTTTCCTAAAGAAAGTCAATTTTATTTTAGAGAATTAAACAGAATATAAACTACTATAAATAACTTTTAAAACAATGTAATGATAAAATGGAAGGCTGTTGAGTCCAAGAGACCCCTGTTATGCACCCAATGGTTAGACTTGAGTGCAAAATAATCACTGAAGGTAAGTGTGAAAGACTGGATGTAAAATAGGGTAATCAGGTACTATTACAGACAACTGACATCAGTAGCTACAGTGGCAAAACAATTCAGAAAACATTGTAAGGTTCCTCATGTTGTTGTAATTGGGAGGCACTTGTTTGCAAGCTATAGAACTGGATTTGTTTCACCTCTCCTATTAACTTGCAGAATAATTCAGTTAAGAGCAGCAGATGGATGTACATATTGCTGCAATAACATGAATGTATTAGTGTTACAAGGGATGTTAGCAAACAGGGAAATATTTTTGTTTAGCAAGTGTGACAGTAAAGAAAATGCAGATTCTCGGGATTTCTGTTACATTCACATGTGTACAAAGATACAGAGTATTAATAGAAAAAAATACAAAAGTGTTGTACAACACAGCTTTAGATGTGTGTTGAATAATGTTTTGAAGGACAAGACGTATTGGCTCAATAGCCGTGTTTAGTTGCAATGAATGGAAAGAAATTTTCGTTATCACAAGGGTAGTCAAAGCCTTACTGACAACTAAAAGTTGAACAAAGCCAAAATGAGTAAGGGAGTTAATGAGCAATTTGTTCAGTGAATTTGAAGTTAATTTGCACCATTGATCTGACAAAATAATTGTAAGAAGTTGTCTTTCTTAAAACTAGCAAACCATCTACACAGATGCTCACCACTTGTGCTAGCACTGAAATGGAAGCTGACTGAATGAAATAGTGAGTTATCAGAAACTGGCTATGGAAGATGGTAATATGGATTTTTCTTTCCATTATCATAAGAACCCTGAAATGACATTGACAAATAGAAAATTAACTAAACTCGACTAGATAGAACTGTTTATTGAAAAAGCAGATGCCAGTTTACATTTGCAGGAAGTATCTTAGGCAAAGGAATTTGGCCTTGGAAAAACAAATTTACAGAAGTCATTAAAACCAGTAATTAAGTATTGCGTGTTGGTCTGGGACCCATACATTAGAAAATATCCCAAAAGCAACAGATTTCATGCTAATTAAAGTGTCAGAAGAAAATTAATTTGAAGCTCATTATTAAAATTCCAAGAACACATGTTACCTCGACATGTATCTGGTAAAATGAACAAACTTATATAACAGGAAAAAAAGAGCTTCTATGAAGGCTTACGTCAGCTCTTCCTGAATACCATGTATGAATAGAATGTAAGAAGCGAAACAATTCTAGTCAGTGTACCCGCCATTTTCTCCAGCAAAATCTGTTTTTACGTTACCATATCTTGCTTTCTGCTCTTGTAGTGAACACAATTGGATTTAAAATTAAGTTTGGGAAAAACAAGCAGGTAAATTCATTCAACTCTGCAAAGGAAGTCTCATTGAATGCACTTAACAAGTGTTTCTACTGTTATGTTGTGTAGCTGTCTCGAGCAGTATCGCCCCATTTTGGAATGTGGATGTCAAAAATGGGACTATGTTGCTTCAGTCAAGATACAGAAGCTGCAAATGCTACAGAACACAGCTATCTGGCAAGTGTTAGATGCATCACACTTAATATGGCTTGGTTAGTTTCGCATGAAACAGCATCCCATCATTCTTCCAGTGATCCAAGACACTGGGAACCAACTATTATCTTTCCTGTTGTACTTGGCAAAACTGGCAGATCTGGAACCTTGGGGACGTATGATCGGAATGAATCCTTGAAACACAAGTGCCCCTCATGGCTGCTAATGGGTTGAGCCCATCCTTTCCTAAGTAGTCATCTTTGCAACCTACAGCATCCAAGCAATCAGTCATCAGTAACTAATCAATTACGGTTATAAGTCGGTGTCTGGAAGGTTAAAAAATTACACAGGTGTACAGTATTAAAGTAAATGCCGAGTGGCAAAAGCCACTTCAATTTCAAGAAAATGTGCACACTTAATAATGCAGGAACTGAAAGGGTGAAATTTTCATTCTCTAGGAATAGGCCTGCCATCACATAAACTGCAGATTCTGGGCACCGAACATTTAGGTCAAATCACATTATTTTCGCAGGCACATATAAGCTGTCAATAAGTGGACTGAAAGAAACACAACCATAAGTTAAAAGGTCTAAACAAATATAAATGATACAAACATATGCAAGTTGGTGTACTGTTGTATCACTATATAACTTTTGCAGTGCGAATGGATGGAATGAAACAATTGCACAATTGGCTTGCTTGAGCGTAACTGACGGGTGAGGAAGCAGTATGATGCATGAGATCATAGCAATTTGGCTGCTTCTTATTGTTCACAATAAAGAAGTAAAATATGTACATGGGAGGGGCATAGCAACATGCTTGCCCCCCTGTTCTTCAAGTGTAAGGGGCAGACTAATGGAAACAGGACAGATGGAAGAAAGTAAATTATTTATTTTAAAAATAATCACCATAATTGTTAATACATTTATTCCATTGTGAGACGAGACCACCAATGTCTTCATGAAAAAATGTTTGAAGTTGCATATGGAACCATGATTGTACCTAGATGGGAACTTCGTTGTTTGAAGCAAATCAATGGCCATGAATGTGTTTTTTCAAAGCTCCACAAATACGGAAATCACATGGGAAGAGATTGGGGCTGTTTGGAGGATGTGTAAGGGATCCCTAGTGAAACTTCTGCAGCAGAGTTAGAACAACCTTGGCAACACATGGGCGAACAACATGGTTCCGTAAGCAAGACATTTTTCCATGAAGGCATTGAATGTCTTGTCTCTGTGGGATAAATGTATTATGTTATGGCAACTACCTTCAAAATAATAAAGTTTACTTTTTCAATCTTTTTTTCCACCTGTCTTGTTTTCATTTGACAGCCCCTTACATTAAAAAAAGGAAACTACATATATGCCAGTCCTTATCGAGTTTTTACGATGATTTATTAAAATCAATTTCCCAATCACCTGAATTTCTCCATACATGAAACACATTTATGCTAGTCAGTTGCATAAAAACCCCACCAGGATGCCTGCAAACACCCTTAAAACTAGGACAAATCTGGGGAAACCCAGGCATATGGGAGCCATACCTACGAAGGCAACACTTCACGAGACAGAATTCTCACCAAGGCTACCATTTGCAATGGGACTGCATACATGTGTAGTTTTGCCACTCAATCGGCAGCTTCATTTCTTTTTATAGCATATTTTTAATGCCTGGAATTTGTTGACGTAAACTTTCCTAACCCCTAAGCATTAACAAGAAATGTAAATTTAATTTTGCTTTCTTTTTCATCTGTACTAGATTTAATTTTTAGAGGGTGATCTCTCTTTAAGACTCCACTTCATTTTGTAGACGTTGTGTTCAACTTTCATTTATGACACCACAATTAACTCTTTTCATGTTTGCAAGGAGGAGGAATGAATGTTCCTCTAGGAAAAATGCAACAGGGGTTGCACAAGAGTGTATTTGTTAATGTCAAAAATAAATTGATGGATCAAATTGTTGTTGTAACTTACTACCATTGACTTGTACCAGGTATTAGCCCTGAAACAAAAATATCAATATTGTAGCAAACAATCCACTGGTGAAATATCAATATTCTTGTATTGATTTTTTTTAGCTTTGTTTTTACAACTAAAGGAAAACATGAAAATGCACACTCCAATTGCTCCAGCAAATGTTGATTTTCTAACTACAAACACGTCATCCCAACAATGGATGTTCCTACATTTTTGAAAACGTCTGCATGCTGTCACACACTGTATAGCTCCATGATGGTCATACAATGATCTCCAAACAATGAGACCCCTCAAGAAAAATAGTGATTTTAAATTAATTATGCCTCCTGAAATTTCAATTCCCCCCTCCTACAAAGTTTATATTACTCTAATTCTTTCTGCTAAGTCTTCTGTAAGTTTTATCTAATTTTTATATCTTATTGTTATTTTGAGGCCTTTCAGTAATAATTTTCCAGCTATTTTAAATCATAAAAAAAATCCAGGCCAGTTGTTTGCAGCTCATTTTTCATATTCATAAACTAAATTAATTCTCACTATAGTTGGAGTCACGAACAATGGCGGTCAAGTTTAAGCTTGTTCTGACCATGTGTCATGCATTCTCCACCAACCAGTGAGCATTCAGCATGTTCTGAGCACTTTGCTGAAGTGCCGTAGCTAGTGTGAGCATTGAATGTGATCATAGTGAGTTGTTTAGCAAATTTCGATTCCATTTTTTGTGAGTTGTCATTGTTGAATGTGGTTGTCAAATTTTGCTTAAGCAAGTGAGACATAATTTGCAGGCTATACACTTTCAAGTGGAAAGCATGCTCATGCACACACCACAGCTGTTGCTTGGAATGGTCAACAATACAATCCGTGTTGTCTGTGCCTTGATATGCGCTAACCACCATTGTTTGTGGATCAGACAACAGTAACAATTGTGACCCCTCTCCACCTGAGTGTGCCACTGCATAAACTACCTTTTGAGACGTTCTCTCTCTCTCTCTCTCTCTCTCTCTCTCTCTCTCTCTCTCTCTCTCTCTCACACACACACACACACACACACACACACACACACACACACACACCACGGCTCAGCTTATGGAGTATGGCAGTAGATAATGACACAATCCAACATATCTTGCTTTCATGAAATTGTGACCATATATACAGAAGAAACTGTTGTCGTGTATGTGGATGTCTTAAACTTTGTTTTCATACAACTATATTTAAATCCATTTATCTAGTCATTATTTTGGTTGTAGTTGTCTCCATGAACTACCCCTCAATTCAGTATGCACCTGGATCACAGCATAATTTTTAAATTATCACTGGTGTAAATACACAAATGTTGTTTCAGAGCAATAGTAAACATCACTTACAGTGCTGCAAGTAAAAATTATTATTACTATTGGGTAAAAAGTGTGCACAAAACTGTCACAAGAAATATTCTTGGTACAAAGAAATTTCCCACAGTTGTGTACAAATTTATTAGTCCCCTCTTAGTTTCTCAACCTGCATAAATGGTAGTCTAAAAATCCAGATTTTATGTTTGTCTACGATAGCATACTCATGTCAATTGTGGTCATACCTCATGAGAACCATTGCTCTTTCAAGAGTTCATGTGTGGCATACTCAGAGCCCCAAACTATTGCTCTCGCATCAGGTCCTTGCTGCTTCCCCTATGGCCCCTCCTTACCATCTCAGTGCCCTTGCATATGTCAGTCATCCTCCTGGTTTCTGCTATCTCATATAATTTCGTTCCTCTTTTTCAGTATTTTTGCTCCCCTCTTATGGGTTTTACATCCTTTTCTAAATTTTGTATCCGTATTGAGTCAACTGGGGAACACCCTACTTAATGTCTTCGGTGTGTGGCCTTACCACCTCTTACACCTTTTACTCAATCCCATCGTTCTTTTCACACTATATAGCCAGGATGTCCCCCCAACAACACAGGAATCGACCTTCTGATACCTGAACTGCTTCCTCGCTGTGTATGCCTAGGAGCGGTTGCTCGTCATTCTGGAGCATCAGAACGCCCAGCAACAGTCACTATGCCATGTGGCCTTTTCAGTGGCTAGTGTGAAATTCATTAAGCTTCTACAAACTGGCTGTTCCTCTACGGCCGTATCTTTAGTTGGCAAAGGAGAAGGGGAAGGGACCAAACTGCGAGGTCATCGACCCTGTGGCCTTCCCTTCCCCGATTACTCTGTACTCGCTTCGGCGGTACATATACTAAAACTGGAACGATACAGAGATTAGCATGGCCCCTGCACAAGGATGACGTGCAAAATCGTGAAGCGTTACAAATTTTTATCTCTCGTTCTCCTGAGACATCCGTTCATGCCCTGGGGAGTCATTTCTTCTGTGTACAGACTCCTTGAGCAGTCTACAAGCTATCGACCAGTGCTACCCTTATCATCCTTTGGTAGTAACCATCCAGAAGTTCATCTGCCCTGGAACAGTCCAGTCGTTCAGTGGTGTTTGTCTGGACGCCAGGTCATGCAGATCAGAATCCCAGGCAACGAACTTGCTGACAGGCTGGCCAAACAGGCCACGTGGAAACTGCTTATGGAGATCGGCTTCACTGCAACTAACCTGCGTTCATTGCTATGCCACACGGTTTTGTGGCTTTGGGAGGCGGAATGGCATAACCTCAGTACGCACAACAAACTGTGTGCCATTAAGGAGTCTACAAATGTGTGGAAGACCTCCATGTGGGCCTCTCGCAGGGATTCTGTGGTTCTCTGTCGGCTCCACATTGGTCACGCTTGGGTGATACATTGCTACCTCCTGCGCCGTAATGACCCACCTTGGTGTTGGTGCGGTGCCTGGCTGACAGTTGCCCCTATCTTGGTGAGCTGTCCACCTTTGGCTGCTCTGCAACAGACTCTTCTGTTACCTGACTTGTTGCCATTAATTTTAGCTGACAATACCTCATCGGCTAATTTAGTTTCACGTTTTATACATGACAGCGGGTTTTATCATTCTGTATAAGTTTTCACGCTTGTCCTTCGTGTCCTCCACTCCAATGCTTTTAGGCCAGATGTTTTAATGTATTGCAGAGTGGCTGGCTTTTCAGTTTTATTCTTGTGGTTGGCAAGCCACAGTCATCTGCTATCTCTTTTTATTATCCCTTCTACCTGTTTCTTTCTTCTCTGTGTGGTTTTCTTTTCCTGTTTAGTACATAGTAGTGTTGGTTGTCCTGTCGCTCTTCCATTTTCCTGTTATCGTGCTGCACATCTCCCTTTTTTTCTTCTTTCGCTTGTGTAATTATTTTACCTGGAACAAGTGACTGATGACCTCGCAGTTTGGTCCCTTCCCCTTCTCCTTTAAACCAACCAACCAACCTGATTACTCCTGTGGAAGGCTCGCCAGTTTACGGTGAGACCTTTTCCCTGCTACCTGCTTCGCACCAGGATTGACGGGGACACTTTCACTATCAATAAAGTTATTTTTCATAGAAACTATCAAAGACAAGTTTGTTGAAGTGGATTATCTGAGTGAGATGCTGTTGGATTCACTGTTGATCAAAACTTCTGCAGCTCTTTATGCCTGTGACCATCTTGGTGACATCCCTGTGCCCACTACTACTCACCTGTCTTTGAATATGGCTCAGGGTGTCATTTTTCATAGGAACCTCATTCTATAAACTAATGAACTCCAGGATAATCTGGCATAGCGGGGGTGTTTATTTTGCTCAGCATGTTCCAAAATGCCTTAAGAACAATCGGATCAATACTAGTGGCTTTATTCTGGCGTTTGAGGGTGATACCATTCTGGAGAAGGTAAAGGTTATGGTTTATTGGTGTAACGTGAAGCCATACTTCCTGCCATCCATGAAGTGTTTCTGGTGTTTGCATTTTGGGCACATTTCCCACTGCACAGTGGACCATCTGTGTGCTGAATGTAGATGCCCACTCCATGAGAGGAGCCCTGGTGTTCTGCCACCCGTGCATGTTCACTTGCCAGATATCCCAGTGTATAAGAAGGAAAAGAAGATATAGGAATATACGTCCCTTGACTTAATCCTGCACTGAGACTCATCAGAAATATGACTGTCTTCACCCTGTATCCACATCTAGCTTTGCCTCAGTTACGTCCTTTCCCCTCTCCTCTCCCCCTTGAGGTACCCATGCCCTCCCCTCTGGGTGCTGCCCCTCTACTTAGCCAGGGAAGTGTCCACTTTCTTTGGCAACTGTCACTGATGTGGGGGACCACCTCCCCCTGCGTCTCCCAGACCAGAGGCCTGGTGCTACATGCCAGATACTGCTGAAGCCAGTTATCTCCTTGAGCCCTGCCCCCCCCCCCACCCACTCCCTCTACCTACAAAGGGGAAAAGAAGAAACATAAGTGCTGGGACAAAGCCCCTCTGGTCCCCTTGCAACCTGAACCTGGCCTCTTGTTTATGGACGTTGCCTTGTCCTTGTGAATGATGGATGAATGGTGACCTGGCAGCATGACCACTTCGACCTGTTTGGAAACCTGTTCTGCACTTATTCAGTGGAATTGTAATGGATACAACTGTCACCTTCCAGAGTTGCAATCCCTCATTTCCTTTCACTCTGCAGCTTGTGTAATTTTCCAGGCAGCTTGTGTAATTTTCCAGGAATCTCATTTTACTGATGCTACCTCACGGACCCTTTCTGGGTTCCACACTTTCTCGGAACCAGGTCAGG
Source organism: Schistocerca piceifrons (assembly GCF_021461385.2). NCBI lineage: Eukaryota > Metazoa > Arthropoda > Insecta > Orthoptera > Acrididae > Schistocerca > Schistocerca piceifrons. The sequence goes on from NC_060141.1 coordinate 617,423,650, forward strand.
CCTCTGAGGCCTTATGGTGTTGTTTGCACATTTGTCCATACAAACAATGTTAGTACATGGATCCTGCTTCATTCCACATCATAATTGGTTGCTATCAGAGTTCACTTGGATGCTGCAGTCACGGTTTGCAATTTCTACCTCCCGTCTAGCAGTCCACCAACACCTGCTGCACTGCCTTCCTTCAGCAACTCCCTCCTCCTTGGGGATTTTAATGTCCACCATTCCCTATGGGGCAGTCCTTTTTGTACAGTCAGGGTCTCGTCATAAACAATTTTCTCGTGGACCATGGCCTGTGCCTTCTTAATGATGGTTCCCTACCCATTTTAATGTCGCTTATGGCACTTTCTTGCCACTGATCTTTCGCTCACTTCCCCATCCCTTCTCCCTTCATTACATTGGTTACTGCAATGATGCGACAGCAGCCGCTTGTTCAATTCCCACCTCCTGATGGCCATGTTACTGCACTCGGCTTTCCATGGCACTGATTGGCCTCTACATATGTCCCAACTCATGTTTACCTCTGCTTCGTAAGGTTGTATTGATAAAGACAGATGTGATGAGACCAATAAAATTACTCACGCTACTGGCATTATCATCCCTATTTCGACAGGCTCCTTCTGCCAGGTCCTGGGGTGGAGTGCAGCCACTGCCTTCGCCATCCATTATCACCATCAAACCTTGCAATGCCTTAAGCAGCACCCATCAGTCTTATTACCTATAAACACCTTTGCACCAAGGCCCATAATGTAATCAGAGCAAGGGAGTGCATTCTGAACGCTTTGTGTTCTCCCTAGGTTCTTCTATCCCTTCATCACAAGTGCAGACTATGCTCCATGCCCTCCAAGGTGGTTCTTGTTCATCTTCTGTCCCATGGCTTGCCCTCCCAGGTGACCTTTGTACAAATCCACTAGTTCTTGTGGAACACATTGTGACCCCTTCTGTAGCAGTGTCAGTGCCTAACTGGCTGCCTTCTTCAGAAAAGAGTGGATTGAAGCTTCCCATCTACATTTTACCCCTTGTCAGGTGGAGAGATAGCTCTCCTTCCATTTTTAATATGATATTCTCTGATATTTTATCTGAGTACAATGACCATGTAGCTGTTTTTATGGGGGTCTACGCGGGGTACTCTGTTGGTTGATCTGTCATTTTCCTGGGTTGTGTCATCAAGGTCAGACTGCCTCCAGAATTTACCACCTTCGATGCGGAATTATATGCAACCTTGCAAGCACTGGGCAGATGAGAGGTTCTCCCGGTGTCAGATTTCTCGTCTGTTCAGATTATCTAGCACCCTTTACTCTCTCCAACATTTGTACCTAGTAGACACAGTAACCCAGAATATTGAGGATGCCTTCCTACAACTATGATGACTGGGGAAGGAGGTGTCTTTCTGCTGGGTACCTGGACACATTGGAATTGCGAGGAATGAAAGGGTGGATCAAGAAGCCATCACCTCGCTGTTGAGGTACAAAGTCATGATGAGTGGCTGGCAGTGACCGATAACAAGCTCCACATTATCAAGTCCACAACTCAGCCATGGAGTACTTCCTTCCAGCCATGTCGGCGAGACGAGGTCCTTCTAACTTGTCTTTACATAGGCCACAGCCCTATGACACAGGTATTCTTACTCCAGTCAGAGGACCCTCCAATGTCTGGTGCTTGTGGCATGCAGATCATGGTGTGCTGCATTTTATTTGCTGACCAGCAAACTGTGGCAGGTATGCCGTCTATTTTATGTAATGATCAAACAAATGTGGTTAGGGTTTTAAAGTTTTGTGAATTGTACAACAAGATTTTAGGGGGATGTTTTAATGTGTCAAAGGGTGGCTGGCTGATCCTAGTTTTTTGTAAGTGGTCAGCCAGTCACATTTCCATGTGCTTTTCTTTTAGTTCTTCTGTGTTTTAATGCCTTGATTAGCTCTCTTCCCTCCAAATTGGTTTTAGACCATGTGAGAGAGTGCATGTGATACGGAGTGGTGGTGTGGTCATTTCGAGTGCATGCGGGTACAAACTTTTAGTTCACCTTTCCTTTTTTTGTTTTCATAACTGTAAGAGCACTGATGACCTCGCCGTTGGGTGCCCATTAGATCCAAACATTTGTCAGGTGGAATCCTACAATGAACCTTTAACTCAATGGAAACTTCTGGCCTTCTCTTCCCACAACGATCCAGCCCCTGGCCATGATTCCATTCGTAACAAACTGCTCCAAGACCTTAGTCCTGCACATCGCCCAATATGTCCTCCGGGTTTTTAAGTATATAGCTTGAAGGTGTTTTTCCTTCTCAGTGGAGGGACATTACTGTGGTTACTGTCCTTAAGCCTGGTAAGGATCAATCATCGCTCAATAGTTACCGAGCAGTCTGCCTCCGGCAAGTCTTTGTGGTGGCTCACTGGCACAGAACAACATGAGGGGTATTTATTGCAGAACTGAAGGCCATTTACTGGGTGGAATGCTTTATTAAATGGTCTTCCTCACCGAGTTTTGTTGTGTACAGAATTGATAAATGGCCTCCAGGCTACTGTCTAGTATTTTTCCTGCCTCCCCCTTGGTATCTGCCACACACGAACTTCTCACCAGTCGTGACTGCTCTGCTTGTTTAATTGATTTCCTTTTGGTTCCTGGTTACATGGGTACTCCAGGGAATGAGCTTTACGAAAGTCTCACTAGCTCCGGGGGCAGCCACCACCGCCTCATTCTCTATGATCCCTCCAGAGCAGATTTGCATCATCTCATCACATTCCATTTTCCTCTGTCATAGGCCACTCTTGGGGGTCAACCACCCTGTCTAATAAACTTCAAAGGAGACTCTCACCTGTGTGACATTTTTTCCTCTGCCGTCTTCATACCTGCTAATCAGACTGACCTGTGGTCATGTAGTCTGTAACGAGCTCCTTTCCCTTTGTAGTTGCACTCCCCCTTCCCCTCATGGTAATCTTATTTTGCTGGGCTGCCTCCACCTTATGATCCTTTTCTCTACATACTCCCCCCCCCCCCCCCTCTCTCCTTGTTACGGATTTAGCCCACATTGGCGCTGGTTTGCAAGGCCGTCAGCTTTGCCTCTACACACACATCAGAATCCAACACCACCACCACCCCCCCCCCCCCACCCCGCCCACTTTTGCCCTATATTTTGTCTGGTCTTTTGTGCTGTTTTGTCCTCTCCTTTACTTCATCCTGTGGTGTTGTCCCAACGGTATCAAGGCATGGTGTGGGAACAGGATGTGTCAGCAGTGGCCCCTGCATGCCATACAGCCTCTGCAGTACCCACTAATATAGTCCCATCCCATCTGTTGTTCTTCATTCTTCCTGCCACCAACATTCCTTACATTTCACCATTGACTTGACTGTGATGTTGGTGTTGTTCCCCCCTCAGTTTCTGGCACCTTTGATGACTGGACTGATGGCCATGGTGTTTGGTCCTCCTCTCCCCCACCCCCAACCAGTTTCTCCGTTGATGCTGGACGCACCCCACCGCCATTCCCCGGCTGATGCTGGACGCACCCCACCGCCATTCCCCGGCTGATGCTGGACGCACCCCACCGCCATTCCCCGGCTGATGCTGGACGCACCCCACCGCCATTCCCCGGCTGATGCTGGACGCACCCCACCGCCATTCCCCGGCTGATGCTGGACGCACCCCACCGCCATTCCCCGGCTGATGCTGGACGCACCCCACCGCCATTCCCCGGCTGATGCTGGACGCACCCCACCGCCATTCCCCGGCTGATGCTGGACGCACCCCACCGCCATTCCCCGGCTGATGCTGGACGCACCCCACCGCCATTCCCCGGCTGATGCTGGACGCACCCCACCGCCATTCCCCGGCTGATGCTGGACGCACCCCACCGCCATTTTTGCAGCTGACTCTGGCTGTGCCCCACCCCCTTTTTCCATTGGGTTCACAACTCTTTTGTGAGTATAGGTGCTTGGTTGCCATGGGGCCACAGCCTTTGCAGCACTATCTACCTTTTTGTACTAGAAGCCTATACTTCCACTATATCTTCCTCCCTCTGTGTTTTATCAGACTGTCTTTCTGGTGTAGAGCATGGTTTGACACAGTAAGTGATTTAGAACTCTGCTTTTCTATTTCACTTTCAGTACGCCCTGTTTTTTTTTTTTTAATAAATTGATGGTCTCCATTTTTGGGTTTGCCCTGCCACCCCATTTTCAAATTTTTGTGAAGTGAAGATTGTGCTGTGAAGGTCACCCATGTGGTGCCTGTCCACCTTAACTCTTCCTCTCCAATAAGATAGTATCCCCAAAACCCAGTACCCCCAAAACCCAGCACAGAAGCCATCCTCTTGTAGGGGGTCATCAAGTACCTGCAAAGTAGCTGATTGTGCATCGATCGATCGATCGCACTGGTGGTGCCTGACCGACCTGGTAACTCCCTATGTATGCCAAGAACTATATCCCGTCTTGTCTGGGGCATGGAGACTCCAAGCAATAGATTAATGGCCAGGTAACCTTTGCTGAGGCTGGGTGGTGCCCATGGCGAGAGCCCCTCTTTGGAGTTCATCACACCATGGTGAATGACTTGCACATGAAGCAAATGAAGCTTTTCCTGCTGTTGGTTGTACAGCTTCCGCAGTCTCTTCAGAAGGAAAGAGCGTGTGCATTCAAAGCAGAGATATGACCCCAAAATATTTCCTTCCCTGGCTACATTGTGGGAGTGTCGCGCTAAGCAACAAGCAGAGGAATACCACATAAACCCCCCCCCCCCCCCCCCCACTCCGAAATAGCTGGTTGGTACAAAGCCAGATGAGAATTCTTATTTGGCTGCAAAGCATTTATCCTGTAGAGACACTGTAGAGGACAAGTTTGGGGCAGTTGCAGCAATTTCCCAAAATGAAGAGTAGGTCAATTTTGGTTAAAACGGCATACCTTGCCCAGTCACGGGAGTGTCTTGCTTCTGACAGTTTGGTAGCAGCCTAATGACTATCGTTCCCCATAATAGTAAACATGGTTTACAGTATCATTTCCCATCATGACCCCCTCTTGCAGTCTGACAATGAGCTACATGCCAACTTTGAGTGATAGGGGTGTACACTTTATTCGTTTTGTCCCTAGGGGGCCAAAGGACAATAGGATTGCTACTGGGGCCTTCATCTTGGCCTTCGAGGGTGATTCGTTGCCTTACAAGGTAAAAGTGGTGAGTCATGGTATATCAAAGTGATGTGAAACTGTATGTTTCTCCCCCCTCCCCCGACGACCCATCACAGTGCTCCAAATGTGTGAAATTTTAGACACATGTCAACTATTGTGACACCAGTACAGTCTGTGGGGATTGCAGACAGTTATTTGGGAATGTTTCATGTGCTCCTCCCCCCCTGTCTGCATCAACTGTGGAAGGCATCAATCTCCCGGCTCACCGGACTGCACTGTCTTTCAGAGAGTGAAAAAAAATACAGGTATATAAGACTGGACAGACATACCAAGAGGCCAAGAAAAAGTATGCACATGTACATCTTGCACACATGACAATGTTGTACACTACAGCTATGTTGACATCACCCCCCCCCCCCCCTGTCAACAGTACTCTCTTCCATTATATGCCCTACAGCAAGACCTCAGGCATGCTCTCGACCATGCCTGCCCTGTGATGGTTGGGAGCTCTCCTCTTGCTGCTTCCCCCACACCAACTTTTGGAGCAACAGCTCCCCATCCTCGCCAATTTCCATCCCCCATCTGGAGACGCATCATCCTCATGTGGCTACTCATGGCGGGAAGGGGTCCCTCGAGACACTCCCCTCCAAAGTTTCTGCTGGTCTGCAACTGGATGCCAGCCAGTGGCTGAAGGACCCACAGACTGCTGGTCATAGGGCTTCATGATCTTCAATCCCTGAAACTAATTCAGGGAAGCCCTCCCAGTCATCCCAACATACTGAAGAAAAGGACGTCAAAAAGAAGTCCTCTAAGTTAAAGGAAATTCTGCTGGTCCCCACAGCACTGGATCCTACACGCATCAAAAAAAGTTTTGCATCACCTCAGTTCCCAAAACTCCTGAAGATAGGCTGACTGTGGATATTGTATCATGGACACAGTCCCTTTGACTGTTCAGAGATGTCGCTAAACCCGCCCAAAGATGTAAACAACCGTGCAGGAGCAGCGCCTATTAGACAGAGGGAGTCATTCCACCAGGAAGATGGTACACGGCTCGTGTTGTCTGTAGTTCAACCGTGCATAGACGGTCAATACTGCGGTTCGATCGTATCCGCATTGTTACTTTGTGCCAGGAAGGGCTCTCAACAAGGCAAGTGTCTAGGCATTTCACAAGGGGAGGCCACGACGTTTGGAATGCAGATTTACTGTAAACTTCGTACGCTCGTAGTTATCCATGAGGACAACAAAATGTGTACGCAGTAGCGCGTACTTCTCAAGCATTACTGAGAAAATCGCAAGATAATTTTGGTCGTCAGATATATATCTGTGAGTGGCCATTTTAATCATGAAGCGGCTGCAGCGGAGTGGTGCCGGCACAGCAGCTCAGCGTGTTCAGTCAGAGTGTTAGCTACCCTTTATAATAAAAAAAACGGAGCCAACGGATGAACAAACAAACAGAACAGGTGTCATCGGACATCTGCCCTGAACATTTTCCTTTTTTAAGTGGTTAGTGTTCAAGCCGCTGGATCGCTGCATCAAGTTCCGTTTGTCAGCTTTTTTTTTTAATTGTTAACACAGTCATTTTCTGTACTATTTATATTACAATTGATATAATGGGAAAAATACATGTAATCGGATGAACTTCTATTAAATTTATAATGTTATTTGCTAATTTTTACTATCACAAATAATATAATATTCATAACTATAGATTAGTAAATGACCAAACATATATAGTGATACTGAAAATGTATGCATGTCCGTGTCTTCAAAACTGTTCATGTTTAATCGAAAGAGAACGAGAAATTGCTTCTCGGAAGATCCTATTAAAATACACTCGATACTGCATAACCAATTATCAGCGCTGATTTTTAAGGAAATACTGCACTATGCATGGTTTGCTTCCCAACTATCATCTGGAAGAGAGGTTTTTGAAAATGTTAACGAGGTTTGTTTTTCCACGGAAATCGTCAAAAGACCTTGCGTATGCGGAAACATAGCATTTATTCAATGCAGCTGGTGCCATTTAACTTTGTTTTCCATGTTTTTATGAAAAATACCACCCTGCAACATGTACTCGTAATGTAATATAAATAATAAAGAAAATGACTGTGTTGAAAATAAAAATAACTGTCGAATGGAACTTGATGCAGCGATCCAGCGGCTTGAACGCCAAACACTTTAAAAAAAAATTTGTTCTACATTGTTTGTGGAATTTGTTCAGGGCGGATGTCTGATGACACCCGTTCAGTTTGTTCGATGATCCATTTGCTCATTTTTTTTTTATTATAAAAGGTAGCTAATGCTCCGACCGAACATGCTGAGCTACCGTGCCGGCACCACTTGGCTGCAGCCGCTTCATGGTTAAAATGGCCCCACACACACACACACACACATCTGACGACCGAAATTATCTTGCGATTTTCTCAATAACTTTGGAGAAGTACGCGCTACTGCTTACACATTTTGTTGTCCTCATGGAGTACTAAGAGTGTACGAAGTTTGCAGTAAATCCGCGTTCCAAACGTCATGGCCTCCCCTTGTCAGAGTGAATCAAAGCGATGTTGTTTGGAAATCGAGTAGACACAGAGAGACAGCAACTGTCAATGACATGCCTCGCTCAAGCTGCCCAAGGGCTACTACTGCAGTGAATGACTCCTACCTACAGATTATGGCTCGGAGGAACCCTGACAGCAACACCACCATGTTGAATAATGCTTTTTGTCCAGCCACAGGACGTCATGTTATGACTCAAACTGTGCACAACAGGCTGTATGATGTGCAACTTCACTCCAGATGTCCATGGCGAGGTCCAGCTTTGCAACCACAACACCATGCAGCACAGTACAGTTGGGCCCAACAACATTCCAAATGGACAGCTCAGGATTGGCATCATGTTCTCTTCACCAACGAGTGTCGCATATGCCTTCAACCAGACAATCACACGAGACGTGTTTGTAGGAAACCCGGTCAGGCTGAATGCCTTAGACACACTTTTCCAGTGAAAGGTGGAGGTTCCCTGCTGTTTTGGTGTGGCATTATGTGGGACCGATGTACGTCGCTGGTGGTTGTGGAAGGTGCAGTAACAGCTGTACAATATGTGAATGCCATCCTCCAACTGATATTGCAACCAAATCAGCAGCACATTGGCGAGGCATTTGTCTTCATGGATGACAATTCGCACCCCTATCATACACATTTTGTGAATGACTTCCTTCAAGATAATGACTTCGCTCGACTAGAGTGGCCTTGAAAAGAGCTGTTTATGTACAATGTGACTCACCAACCACTCTGAGGGATCTACGCCAAATTGCCATTGAGGAGTGGGACAATCTGGACCAACAGTGTCTTGATGAACTTCAGGATAGTATGCCACGACAAATACAGGCATGCATCAATGCAAGAGGACGTGCTACTGGATATTAGAGGTACTGGTGTGTACAGCAATCTGGACCACCACTTCTGAAGGCATCGCTGTACAGTGGTACAACGTGCAATGTGCGATTTTCATGAGCAATAAAAGGGCGGAAATGATGTTTATATTGATCTCTATTCCAATTTTCTGTACAGGTTCCAGAACTCTCGGATCCGAGGTGATGCAAAACTTTTTTTGATGTGTGTAGAATCCGGTGGTGTGGGGACCAACAGAATGTCCTGCTTCTGTGGCCATAGCAGTGAGCCCGGTGGCCCCTGAGACTCCAGACTGCACCACACAATGTATCTCAGAAACAGTGTCTCTTGATACCATAACCCCCCCTCCCCCTGCCCCAACCAATGGTAGCAGGTGACCCTGGGACATAACCTGCCTCCCTGGTCCCTTCACAACTTCACAGTGTACTGAGAGCACTATTCTCTATTGGAATTGTAATAGTTTCTTCCACCACCTGGCTGAGTCAAGACATTTCTTGAATTCCTCCCCTGCTTTATGCATTGCCCTTTGGGAAACTTGGTTTCCAGCAACGCACATCCCTGTTCTTCATGGCTACTGGCGCTATTTTAAAAATCATGCCAATTATGATAGTGTCATGTGGAGTGTGCACATACATTCTGGACTCTGTATGCAGCAAATATACAACTTTGGAGGCTGTGGCTGTCCAGGTATGGGCATTTCAGGATTTTACCATCTGTAATGTTTATCTCCCTCCTGATGGTGGAGTGCCTAAGAAAGTATTGTCTGCATTGGTTTCTTGGCTCACCCCACCTTTGCTAATCTTTGGTGACTTCAATGCCCATAACCCTTTGTGGGTATAATGGCAACCACTGGCTGCAGTAAAGACATCAAAAACTTACTGGTAGATCTCAACCTCTGTCTCACGAATTCTGGTGCCTGCACACACTTCAGTATCACACATGGAACTTAATCAGCCATTGGTCTTCCTATTTGCAGTCCTGGTCTTCTCCCATCTATCTACTAGAGGGTCCACGATGACCTGTGAGGTTGTGATCACTTCCCAATCTTCCTGGCCCTCCCTCAACATCACTTCCCTGGGTGCCCACCTAATAGACTTTCCAAAATGCCAACTGGGATGCTTTCACCTCCCTGCTAAATCGACACATTGACATGCCTGTCCAGAGAGGAACAGCAGCCATATTGGCAGCTGACTTAGCAATCCGCTATTCTTCGGGATCCTCCATAGGAACGCAGTACCTTCGTGCACCTCGGGAATCGCTGAGGCCATCAAAGACCGTAAGTAGGCTCACCAACACTATAAGCAGCATTCTTTGATTCACCACCTCAATGTCTTTAAATGGCTCTGTGCCTAGGTCCATCACTTAATAAAATGATGGAAGTAAGAATGCTGGGAACGTTCTGTCCATGTATGCCTCTTTTGCAGGTTTGAGAGATCAGCTGCCCCTATGGATACCAGTCATCTGCAGATGTACGTCATAATTCGCTGAGTGGTGCTGTTTTCACTGACCCAGATACCATAGCCGAACATTTTGCTCTGCATTATCTTGAGCCTCTGTGTTTCAGAACTATCAACCTGCAATTTGTGTCCTTAAAAAGCAGATTGAGCGATTGCATCTGCCTTCCACTCCACACACCTGGAGGCCTATACTGCTCCATTCAGTGGGGAAGGTGGGGGGGGGGGGGGGGGGGGAATTCTTCAGTGCCCTATGCCTTTGCCGTGACATAGCCCCAGGGCCAGACAACATCAACAACAAATGGTCAAACACCTGTCAGTGGATTGTCAGCATCATCTCCTTACCATCTGCAACCATATTTGGAGTGAGGGTAAGCTCCCACCTCAATGGCAGGAGAGCATCGTCATCTTTATGCTGAAACTGGCAAGCATTCCCTTGAGATGGACAGCTATGGCTCAATTATTCTCAACAATGTTCTCTGTATGTTACTGAAATGCATGGTGAGGTGGTGGATGTGTTAGCTTCTTGAGTCTCGGGGTCTCATGGCTCCATTCCAGGGCGGTTTTTGCCAAAGTCATTCCACTGTTGATAATTTGGTTTGCCTGGAGTCTACCATCTGGACAGCTTTTGACCAACATCACCACCTTATAGCTGTCTTCTTTGTCCTGCAAAAGGCTTATGATACCACACCCTCACCGCTTTACTAAGTAGGGTCTCCAGGCTCCAATCCCAATTTTTATCCAGAACTTCTTGTCACACTGTACTTTCTGCGTTCAATTTGTGCTTCTGACAATACCCCTGTTATCCAAAAGAATGGGGTACTGCAGGGCTCTGTATTAAGTGTTCCTCTCTTTTTTGGGGCATCAAAGGACTAGCAGCAGCCACAGGGTCTTCAGTATCACCCTCTTTGTATGCTGACGATTTTTGCTTTTGCTGTTGCTCCTCTAGTGTTGGTTCTGCTGATTCGAAACACGCAGTCATGAGCCCTCACCCTTGGCTTTCAGTTTTCCTCCCTACTCAATGTGGCGGAGACTTATCACTTTTTGGGAGTGATCTCCGATGCCCAGCTGATGTGGCTTCCCCAACTTCACCAACTTAATGCAATAGTGCTTGCTACATCTTAAAATACTTTGCTGCCTCAGTAACACCGGCTGGGGTGCAGACTGAGCTACCGTTCTGCAGCTTTACAAAGGCCAGATCCTGTGTCATCTTGATTACTGGAGTCTGGCATATGGTTTGCATAACCATCAGCATTGCAATCACTGAACCCAATACACCACTGTGGGGTACGACTTGCAACAGGAGCCTTTTGGACCACCCTCACAAACAGCCTTCTCATAAAAGCTGTGGTCCCTCCACTATGGATCAGGTGCCAACAACAGCTACCAAATCATTCTATACATGTTCACAGCTCCCAAAGCATTCTATCTATCTTGTCCTTTTTCCTTGTCGGGAGGTCCACCTCACACAATAGAGACCCAGAACTGGGGCACAACTGCAGTTAGACTACAGTGTCTCTGCTCTGAACTCAAACTTCCCCACTGTTGCCTCCTGTCAGGGAGCAATCAAGCATGCCCGCATAGCACGTATCCCGACCTCGGATCTGTCCTGATTTACACTTTGGACTGAAAGGTTCAGTTGATCTCGTGTTGTTTCTTCACCTGTTCCTGGCTCTCCTCAATACATTTCCAGGATCAGAAGTGGGATACACTGACGGCTCAGAGGTTGATGGACGAACCGGTTTTGCATAAGCGCATACGAGCTGCACTGAACTATGTTCCTTGCTGATTGTGTCTTCACTGCTGAATTGGTGGCCATGAAACAAGACCCCAGCCACACTCGTTCTTGCACTGGCAAGATGCTTCTAATAAGATAAGTGCTACCCTCATCACCCATTAGTCATGACTATCCAGGACCTCTGACCTCCATCAAGCTGGACAGCCAGTCATCTTTGTTTGGACCCCTGGATATGTTGGGATTTCAGCAAATGAACAAGCCGACCACCTGAAAAGTAGGCTACCAGGCTGCCAATTTTGGAAATGAGAGTCCCAGAACTGGACCTTTGATTGACTCTATGCCTTCTATCGTTGGATGTGTTGAGTTTGGAATAGTTCGCGCTGACTCCCCAAAAGAACTGACAGCAATAAAAGAAAACAACAACCGTATTGCAGTCTTTCCTTCGCCCTTCTTGGGGGGATTCAACTGTCCTTCGTCAGCTACACATAGCTAAAGCAGCTGACCTGGTTTACATTTCATCTGCGAAAGTGGTTTCTATGTGGCTGTATGAGATGAGGCACTTTGGTCTCACTGACTGCCTGAAAAGATGGAGGCACACTGCTCACCTGCTCTGGCCCAGGTGTTCCACTGTGACCTTACACTTCCCAACTTTTTATTCTCCTTGTTCTGTTATACTTGCTATTTTTAATGTTTTATCTTTCTTAAACATTTATAATCTTGTTTATGTTGCTTGTTTCCTTGGGTAAAAGATGGTGACCTAGTGCTGGTAGGATGCAAAAGGTGCGTCTCTCACCAAATACCATGCTCTAGAGACATCCAACTGCATTCTTGACAGAGAAGCTCGCCCACTTTAGCCCTCTCACTCCCATACTACTTCTCCTCAATTTTCTCTATCTTATTGTATCTTCCTTACAATCAGGGTTCTTAGGATTAGCTTTTTGTATCCTCCTCCTGAGGGTTATTCCTGTTTAGATACAAGTAGAATGAAGGGACTGGTGAGCTCGTAGTTTGGTCCCTTTAACACAGACAGCCAACCAACTAGTGGATGTAGGCCTTGACCCGCCAACTTTTCCTTGGATTAAGCCCCTTTGAACTACCAAATTATGGTGATACAGACTGCTATGTTTCACCTGCTGTTATTTTGTATATTATGAAGGTCAGCTGATTCAGTGGAGTTGAAGTGCGATATGGTACTTCATTGTGCATCAAACCAGGAATGTGTTGTGCAGCACAGTGAACAAGGCTGTTGACATCTTGAGGGGTTGGAATCCCTGAAGCATACCCATGATGACTACGTAGAACAGGCAGCTCTTGGTCACCGAGAAGCTGACATAAACATTGTAGTTCCGTTCACAGTGACATGAATTGCTGGACTGAAATCATAGTATCAACAGCACCCAAAAAACATCACAGAACCAATCTCAGGCATGAACTATGCACTCTATGTCTTATATGATTTGAAGAGGGACATAATCATATGAGTTGTTGGAACATACAACTACGTCCATTCATCTGTCAACTTTTTGTTGTTTGGCCTACTGAAAAATGTATTTTGTAATGGAACAACTTGAGGGGAATATTCCACGTGGGGAAAAAATATATAAAAAACAAAGATGCTGTGATTTAACAAACAAGAAAGCGCTGGTAGATAGACACAATAAGAAACACACACACAAATATCAAGCTTTCGCAACCCAAGGTTGCTTCATCAGAAAAGAGGGAAGGAGAGGGAAAGACGAAAGGATCATCCTTTCGTCTTTCCCTCTCCTTCTCTCTTTCGTGGTGAAGCAACCTTGGGTTACGAAAGCTCGAAATTTGTGTGTGTGTTTGTGTGCTTTTTTATTGTGTCTATCTACCAGTGCTTTCTCGTTTGGTAAGTCACTTTTGGTATAAATACTGGTGTATTAGACTTGAAACGCTATACAGAGGCGGGCTGCAGAGATATCTTTGTAAACTTGTAAAAAGTGCATCGATTCTTCATGAAAGTGGTGTGGCTTTTCAGTTACATGTTATCAACTCATGTCGGGAATCAAATCGTGGATGCAAGAATTTTCAAACGTATAACACTGTGGAGTTTCGTGAGCCACGGCTGTCATTGGAACAATGGCTTGGTGGTGCATCACATTGCTTGGCATATATTAAGTTATTAGAGACATGAAGAGGCTGTGCGAAATCATCCACCACCACTACCACTGTTTCGACGACACAACAAAAATCACACTTCTGCTGATGCAAAGCACGGAAAAGGCACACTTTCAATTTTGTTCGGTAATGTATCACACGTTAGGTCAAAGTCGATCAAGAATTAGTTTGAACAGTTTATTTTATAAATCCATCACTTACTACCCTTAATGCTTTGCCATTTTATTTCAAATAATAATTTGAATAAAAAAATATGATCTTTAGAATCATGATAATAATTCCAGACTACTGTATTTCAGAGTACAATGCTAATAACGCAATTTGTTTAAACAGCAATTATAAGTATCTGTGCACAGGTCGCCTTTATTTTTCTATTTGCCAAAGTAAATTCACTAAATGACAGTTTACAATCCAGTTAGTAATTTTCAATAATTAATTACATAAAACAATTTAAAGATGGCTGCCAAAACTTGGCATTAGAATCAATTTGGCTTGCTTCCATCTTAGAATTTTGAGTACATGGTACAATTCACAACTGTGCTTTCAAAATCAGAGTAAATTTCAAGCTTTATTACAATCAAATTAGCTCATTTAGAGCTTGGCAACCTTAAGAATCAATACATAAGGTTTGTTTCAAAGGGTTTCATATGGTAATGCACGATCATCTCATTTCCTGCAGCTGCAACTTAAGCTGTTCAACAAATGGATGCACTTGCAGAATCAAAGTAATACTGAAGGTTGGCAGTGCTATGATTAAGGCAGTGTTCTTGTAATAGGGAGTGAATTTTACAATCTAGCCCCTGCATCCCTCAGTTACTTTGTAAATGGTAGTTGATCATCTTCATTATTTGACAATATTCACACAGTCTATGAGTGACAAGATGATAAAATTATGTTCACTGATAACTTTTCCAAAGACTAAAATTATGACCAGTGCTACAGCCAAGGTCACACGCCTTGACTATGCAGGTGACAGCTACAGCACCCAATTTTGCCCACAATGGCTGATGATACAGAATGTTAGTTTTCGTTAATCAGTATAAGAGTTTTGAACTCGCAATGTTAACTTATACAACAAACAATTTTATGACTAATTTGTCACAAAATGCCAGTTTTATAGTGCTTCAATAAGAAACTTGAAGCAATTGTAGGCAATTTGACCCCTCTTAAAGCACAGATCGAGCTTACATAAAATTGAGCCCCCCCCCCTGGGGGCTCACAGTTCTTTCGTGAGTTTGTGTGTGGTGCACACAGGGCCCCAAGATATTGCACCCCATTCTTCCTTCCATAGCGGCATTTCCTTCACCTGCCCTGCCCTTGCCTTCCCTTCCCTTCCTATCCTCGCTCCTTTCCTGATGGCCCCCCCACCTTCCCCTTTCTCGGTGTTCTGAATTGTATCATCTTGGCTATCCACCTGGTTCCCTGTATTGCTTGCAATTTTGTTCCTTCTCCCTGTTCTTTCATCCTTTTTGGCATTTAGGTCACTGCTTGAGGCTTGACCCACACTTCTAAATTTTCTGTTTTTAATGTGAGCCATTTGGTGAAGAACTCCCTTCCTCGTGTCTACAGTGTGGATTCCTCCCTCTCCCTCCCCCACCCCATTCCTTCCCTGCTGTAACATCCCTCCACCCTGCTAGGTCACCAGCAGGTGTAGCCAGTCCATGTGGTGGGGCTTTTACGTACTTGTCTGGCTGAGCCCCCTGACAACACAGGGATCAACGCTACTGATGCCTGAGTTGTTCCCTCTCCATGTATGCCAAGGATTGCTTGCTTGTCTTCCTAGTGCATTGGAACTTCCAGCAATGGCTGCTGTGCATCACGTGGCTCTTGCTATGACTGGGTGGCACCCATGGGGAGGGTCTCTGATCAGAGTGGGTGGTATCAGGGCAGAGGTTTGACACATGAAGTGTATAAAGCTACAAAAATCTGGCTGTTCTCAAACGGCACTCTCTTCAAATGGTGAAGGATCATTGAATGCTGCTTCATGACCTGGCAGAGCCTTCCCTTCCCTGGCTACACCATGGGAGGAGGGCCACGCTCGCTATCTTGGCATGAAACACTTTCGCCACTACCTCAATTTCGAACTACGATGGATGGGGTCGCATTCACTGCCGTCACTGTTTTTTTGTGGAGAATATTGAGGACAAGTTTGGTGAAGTGGAGTCTCTCAGTAAGATGCGGTCGGTCTTCCTGTTGATCAAATCATCTTCTGCTGACCAATCTGCAGTTTATTGTGCTTGTGATTGTCTTGGTAATGTCCCAGTGTCTATTACTCCTCACTAATCTCTGAATATGGTCCAGGGAATGATTTTTCGTAGGGCTAATCTGGAGCAATGCAGCATTCATTTTGTTCGACTTGTGGAGAAGGGTTGCAAAGACAACCGCACCAATACTGGCGCTTCCGTTCAGACTTTCAAGGGGGACACCCTCCGAGGTGGTCAAGGTTATGTGCTCCAGATGTGATGTGAAACCACAGTCTCACCACCCATGAGGTGCTCGTGTCTTGAGTATAGGTCTTCCTGCTGTACAGCAGACCCTCTATGTGGTGACTGTGGACACCCACTAGATCACCAGTCCCATGCTGAGGCATTCGGAAGGACGACGGTTCAATCCCGCGTCCGGCCATCCTGATTTGGGTTTTCCGTGATTTCCCCAAATCAATCCAGGCAAATGCCGGGATGGTTCCTCTGAAAGGGCACGGCCGACTTCCTTCCCCATCCTTCCCTAATCCAATGAGACCGATGACCACGCTGTCTGGTCTCCTTCCCCAAACCAACCAACCAACCAACCCATGCTGAGGCTTGCCAGAAGTATGAGACTCCATCCAGTGTCACTTTCTTCAACTTTTTCCTCTGCTACACCCTCTCCCCCTTCTCCCTCTTCTGTACCCCAGCCCCATCCCCCTCCCCACTCTGCCCTTCCCTCCCCTCCCCCTCCCCTGCAGTTCCCATAACCTCCTGTCCAGAAGCCACTCCCCCACCCCGGCTGAAGAAGTGCTCCCTTCTTCAACACCTGCCAGTCATGGGGCTCCCCTCAGGGACCCCTATCCTCAGCGTCTCTTAGGCCGGAAGCCTCCTACCACAACTCGGCCATGGGACACACCATCTGTACACCTCAAGGTCGCCGCTCTCTTTCGGTTCCAGATCTTGCAGATACCTGTACTCCCTCTGTGCACTGCTGCCCTCCTCCATCTCCGGAGGAGGAGGAGAACTACTACTACTACTACTACTACTACTACTACTACTTCTTAAGTTCCAAGACAAGGCCCCCTCCGGTGCCCACAGAGGTCCAATCTCCCCCTCGCAACCTTAGCCTGACATCTTATTTATGGATGACTACTACTGACAGAGTGACATGACCTCCTCTCGGCTTCTTTATGCCTAACTTGGACTCTCACCACACAATCATCCAGTGGAATTGCAACAAATACTACTGTCACCTACCGGAAATACATCATCTTGTTTGCTCCTATTCTGTATCCTGTCTTGTTCTTCAAGAAACGCACTTCTGTGATGACCCCTCTCCAACATTTTGTGGTTATCGGGCATTCTGTTAAAATGATGCTGGCCACAGGGTAGCATCTGGAAAATGCACTTTGGTTCACTTCAATGTCATTAGTGACTCCTTATATTGAACCGTCTACATTAATACAGCAACTCCTACCCGTGTTTCTCCTCCTTGGGGACTTCAATGCCCACCACCTACTGTGGGGAAGGGTCACATCAATGGGTAAGAATCTCCTAACTGACCAACTTATTACAGACTTAGATTTGTGTCTCCTCAATGATAGTTCCCCTACACACTTTAATGCCACTGATGGCACCTTTACTGCTATCAATCTTATGATATCCTCCCCTGCTCTCGTGGTTTTCCCCTACATGGATCATCCCATGATGATCTTACCAGTGATCACTTTCTGGTGATTCTATCATTCCCCTGCTGCCACTAGGCAGAGAGGCTCCCACATTGGGCATTCTGCAGTGCCACTTGGCCTTTATACGCATCTGCTGTGCACTTTGACACCTCCCTCTCGAATTGCTTTGATGGGGTCGTGCAAGGTAATTCTGCCACTAGTCTTGATGCTGCTGGCACTGCTGTCCCCCTATCCACAGGTCTGCCTCGTCATCAACCAGTAATGTGGTGGACCAAGGATGTAGCAGTCATCGTCCACGACTGCCGATTGTGTTCTGCAGCAATTTCAACAATACCCTTCGCAGACCACTCTCCTCACTTTTAAAGGTCTCCATGCTAAGGCTCGTGACCTTATTAAGCAGAGTAATAAGGAATGTTTGGAGTGCTACCTTCCTACCTGGGGACATATGCCTCTTCATTGCTGGTTTGGTCCAAGCTCCATAGCTTTCTGGGCTGCCAGCGACAATCCACCGTTCAAGGTCTTATCCTGCAGCATGCTCTGTGTACTGATCCATCAATCCTTACAGAACACCTCGCGACACGCTTTTTTATCTCACCAGCTTTTCTGATTTGAGTTGGCACTTCACTCAGCACTATTCAGATTCAGGACAATGGTTCTGTGTTAAGTGTCACCTTCTTCCTCATAGCCACAATGGGCTCGTAACCTCTGTTGGGCCTGTAGTCATCCCGGTATTGTATGTTGACAATTTTTGCATCTGGTGCTGCTCCCACTCGTTAGCACCTGCTGGGTGCTTGCTCCAAGGTGCCATCTGACGGGCCTGTGTGTGGGCCATCTTCCAAAACATGGCTTAAGCATTTTTGTCACCAACCAACAGTAACACCCCCCACCCCCCGATCCAGAACTTTATTTAGGTGACCAGCTCCTTGGTGTTGTAACATAGATCCATTTCTTGTGCCTTACTTTTGATAAAAAGCTGACATGGCTGCATCACAATCACCACCTAAAGACCACATGCATGTGGAAGCTTATGCTCTCTGCCTCCTGGCTCGCACATCTTGGGTGCAGACTGTACCAATCTTCTCCATCTTTACTATGCCCTGGTCTTGTCCAGACTAGATTATGGCAGTCAAAATTATGGCAGTCAGAATTATGACTCAACAGCTCCTTCCACTCTGCAAATACTTGACCCCGTTCACCACTGTGGGGCGCGTCTGGCTATTGATGCGTTTCGCACTAGTGCTGTCCCCTCTACAAATACGACGGAGCGAACTCCTGGTTCCTTACGCAATTACCATTCACCAGTTCCCTGACCATTCCGTGTACCCTGTCCTGTTTGCAAACGAGAGGTGTCTCCCTCCTGACAACCGCCCATGGGTGGGATTGCCAGTTGGAATGCGTCTCACTTCCCTCTGTCAGGATCTCCATCTCCACTCACTGGAATGTACCCCATGTATTTCATTCCAACCTCCCTTTGGATGATGCCTAGACCACAGGTTAGGATCGACCTATTCCAGGGCCCTAAGGTCTCTGCCCCCCCTGTGGTTTTCCAGCGTCTTGTGTCATCCAGGGTGCCACCATCTTCTACACTGGTGGTTCTAAAAGAGTAGGTAAGGTGGGATACGCTTTCAATCTCTTACTGGCTTAGAACACCATTTATTGCCGGAATCGTGTAGTGTGTTCATAGCAGAGCTTATAGCCATTCATAGAGCCCTCCGTTTTGTTTCTCAGTCCTTCCTCCACAGTGTTTTTATTTGTGCTGACTCAATGGGCAGCCTGCGCAGACTACTGACCAATGCTACTCTCATTACCCTTTGGTCTCTGCTAACCATGACCTCCTCTCTGCCCTTGGCCGTGCCACCTGCTCAGTTGTCTTTCTCTGGGACCCAAGTCATGTGGGCATCCCAGAGAATGAACTGGCTGACCATTTGGTTAGAGAAGCAAATACTTATTCCCTTTCATGATTCCAGCTGTGGATATGTGGATCTATGCCAAATCTCTATCTGCCTAAAAGTGAGATGACATCTGGTGTCTACTGCTCACAGTAATAAACTCCGCACAATCAAGGAGTCTATTCTTCCTTCTGCTCCTCTTGGAAGGAGTCCACTGTTTTATGCTGACTACACATTGGTCATACCAGGCTCACTCATTGCTTCCTCCTGCACAACGAACTGCTCCCACAATGTGGATCTGAAGCCAGACTGACAGTATCCCATACATTGGTGGAATGTCCCCTTCTTTTGGCCCTTCATACTACGTACAGTCTTCCAGAGTTCTTAATTTTAATATTAGCAGACAATTCATGGATGGTTGAAATGGTCCTCAGTTTTGCCTCTGAAAGTGAATTTTATTTCCAGATATAAGGTTTTGCTTTACTCCTGGGACAGGGGCAGGGTGGTTGTGGTTGAGACCTCCCTTTATGTCTTCTCAGTCTAGGGCCCTGTGACCACTCCTCCATGGGAAGACCATCCTTTTTTTCTAGTTTTTAGATATGGTCTCACCTCTTATGTCTTTTACTGTGTGTTTTAACTTCATTATTTGCTCCCGACTGGATCCATTCACTTTTAGCGGATCCTATTTCTCCTATGAGTAACTTCGGAATCGCAGGACTGACGTTTGGTCCCATAAACCCTCTCAATTAATAAATCAATCAAAATCGTTAGGGTTTGGTCACAAGTTTTATGTGCCACTGCATGGAAGGGCCTTTCCCAAGTACTCACTTCCAGTGTCTATTGCATTCTCTTTGCAATGTTTGCTCAGAAACTGACCAAGCTTCACCTGGAGTCACTGACAGCAGCAACTCTGGTCGGGTATGAAACTAACTGTCCGGTCCCTGATGGTTAGTATCTTTTTATGACACCTGTTATTGCACCCTGTTAACCCTCTAACAAGTGCATGGCTTACTTTGTATACCTCACAAATAGCTGTCTGTATGAATACCAAGGTAATAATGTATGAGCAAACTTGCAATTTAATCTGAGTTTAATTTAAAAAAACTTACGTAATATGAGCTAAAGCTCTGTTTAATTAAATAATAATAAAATAAACTTTCATTATATCACTCTGTAGCCGCATACAAATGTTTCCTCACAGTTACTAGCCACTTGAACCACTAAAACAGGGCAGTTGCATGAGATCCCAGCCATCTACTTGTTCAATTACTATCTTGTAGACAACTATCTAGTTGTGGGATTGTGCTGCTAGCTTGTAATCTGGGTCATTTTCTTGCACAGACTGTAAATTTTGTCCTCGTCTGTTTATTTTATATTACTGTACATGTTTATTACTGTACATGTTTATTACTGTACATGTTTATTACTGTACATGTTTATTACTGTACATGTTTATTACTGTACATGTTTATTACTGTACATGTTTATTACTGTACATGTTTATTACTGTACATGTTTATTACTGTATATGTTTACTTTATATTACTAATGCTCACTTGGATGTATGAATGTATCACTGTGTTAGCTGAAGAAATAATGAAGAACTAGATATGGGCTTACAATTGTAAAACAACAATCGAATGGTAAAAGACAATGTTGGCGCACTTTATACATAGGTGCCCCTGCTCAAGGGTTAACTTGGCTGTGACTGTTCTAGACAACTAGTGTTGGGACACCAATAAATTAAGCATCTTCAAAGATGTTGTGGTCATGGGCATGTCTACACATAACTCCTTTCTGTTGTTCTGTCACATTTTCATGTTGACTCATCTTAATGAGTTTAACCCATACAACCAACTGCATCAGTGGTGGAGGGTCATATGATCAGCTGGAACCAGTTCTTTATCATTTACAGCATTCCAAAACAACTAGTGTGCTCTTTAAAGGCGACTTATCATATAGCTTACCATGCTAATGCTGCCGCCCCCCCCCCCCCCCAACCAATTTTTGTTGATTGTCTTGTTCTTTATGCAATGGTAATTTTAATTGGAGAGTGACTCCAATACACCCCATTAAGGAAGCCACAAGGGCATTTTCAAAATTTTGTGGTAGTGTGCAGTCAAATCTTGTCTCATGTTTACAGGTCTGTGTGGTTTGGGAGTTCAAAACTGTAACCACTTCATTAATGCGTTCTTATAAATGTACAGTCAGTGTGAATACAAAAAATATCACTTCACAGTCTAATGTATAGAAGAGAAGATGAGCAGCAGAGAAACACAGAAATGAGACACAGATGACCATGGCTCAAACATGAAACATATTATCTTCAACAGAACACACACATACATAGTGCACAATGCAAGTTGACAGGTGAGATATAATTATCAATTAACTGCATCACACCAGGGTTCTACTCTCCACCTGATAACACTAGTGTTTAAGCTTTTACCTCACATCTAAACTCCAAAAATGGACAGTTGTAAAATTTCTCAATTCCTAACTACAATACTTGTCTATCAACAGTTATAGGCTAACTGAAGTATCTTATTGACAACTAAGAGTATTAAGGTGTAAGGCAAAAATTGCTAGTAAGTACATATTGTGCTGAATTCTGTAGTGACTATTTTCATATCCAAAGCAACAAGGCATATTAGAGAAGTAAGGACTGTTAACTTATTTTTAAATGTAGGTAGCTCGGAAGAAAGCTTAACAAATGGAGTGCCACCAACTGATTGTTTACAAAGCTACAGAAATCATTGTCTTGATTATACATGTTTGATGGTGGGTGAAAGCAAACATATTGGACTGGACCGGAAAATTGTTCCTTCTGTCAATTGCAAAAGTCATGCTGTGTTTGTGTTCAAACAAATCTTCAGTTGTCTAAATTCAACACAAATTGTGCCTTGTTTATGGGCCTACAGCAAATGTGCATAACAAATGGCAGAGACAGGCTTAATATCTAGGCCAATGAAATTGTACAACAAGCAAGGCAAAAACTGCAATCTGACTGATGATTGGTGTTCGGGCTGGTGAAACTTGGATACCGCAAACTGTGTAAGAAGGTTACCAAAAATGTTTACCAACAACCACAAAAAGCAAAGAATGTTACGTGGATTCTTTTTTCATATTGTTGCGAGCACTGGGGACATAGCTCCCTACACACCAATGCAATGGCCATCATTAAACATCTTCCAAAAACCCTGCCTTACTTCAGTTGAAAAATGATGGTTGTTATTTTACAGGACTAAAAAGACAATCTTTTTGTTGATTTCATGGAAATGATTCAATTACAGCTGATGAGATTGCGAATTGTTTACAAAACAGACTTGCCATCCAAAATCGATGGCGCAGGAAGCTAGTTCGGAACTGTCCTTATCAATGTCATTGATTATCCCCAAACTGCTACTTGCATGAAAATGTTGACTGCTGAACACCTAGTGATTAATATTTCACCATCAGGCCAGGTGCAATTCATAAGACACGAGGCTCGACTGTAACCACTGTCAGTCACATGGCGGCAGGTGTGCAGTTCTGCTCAGCAGTCAACGCATTAAGGATAAGATTTAAAATTCAGCTGTGTCCACTTTGTTTCAAAAACAGGTGCAAGAGTCTGCAGCTGCCTTCCCCTCTTTAAAATGATATAATGTAAACTGTAAACAAACAAATCAGTAGGAGTGGGTGAGTGGGTGGGTGAGTGGGTGGGTGGGTGGGTGGGTGGTAGATAATGAATCTGTTCATGTGATATTCTTAATCAACACATTGATTGCCATGAGGCTGCCGATGGACACAGCAGAGGTTCAGGCCAAGACACCATGTGCCCACCAGTGGTTGCACCCTCCACTATCTTTAGTACTGTATATAGTGCAGTACTGCGCATTAATTTCTATTTCTTGATTAAGTTGAAGCTGCTGTACAAGGAGGCAGGTACAACATCTTAGTCAACATTCTGAACTACTCTTTTTTTCCTCCAGCTTTACACACCTTTGAAAGGTAAACTGTATCAGAGTGGAATGTGTAGCCGCCAACAGGCACACGGCGTCAGTTGTGAACCTCTGCTGTGACCACTGTTGGCCTCACAGCCATCCACTTGCTAAAAAATGGGGTCAATTACATGTGATACTTATGAATTAGCAGAACAGATAGTCACCTCACAAAACAAGTCCCCCACTTTTACTTTTGTCCCATAAAATGTGATACTGCTGGTCAATTTATTTAAAATGTAGACTGCCACACACTTAGTGATGGACATTTCGTCACCAGGTTGGTCCACGGCATGAGGCTTGAGGTTTCACTGCATCCAGCAGTGGGCACATGGCGTCAGGTGTAGTGCTCTGCTGTGACCACCAGTGGCAGACTTGCGGCAGTCATGTTAATTCAATAGTTACGTTCCAAAAATATGCAGAAAAGCTGCTTCTAAAATCTTGGTGTAGTAAAAAGGGGCTAATTACCGACAGTATAGTGCCAGGGGTACAGCATACACGGACTGTCCACTAGTTTCAGCACTCTGTACCCATGACTTGTTAATTAGAGATGCTTGCCATTGGTTTGTGCCAGACAACATTAGGTGGTGGTGCCTTCAGGCTGCCCCTATTGAAGTTGGTATTCTAAACCCGGCGGTGAGAGAACCACTCAATGGGCAAATTTGAATGGCCATCTTGTTATTGCTAGATCTGTTACACAGTTTCTCATACTCTGTCTTGAACAATGCCACTGTGCCAACATGTCAGCAATTTTCCCCGAAGGTGATCCTGTCTCGTCATTGCTTTCCTTGCAACATACTACATCCCCCCAGTTCTGAAATATTACTTTTTATTGTATTGAGTGACAGTGCCATGACGGAAATATCTTATCCATTGCAATTCGAGGTCATCAAAATTACAGGACACAAACTTCTCCTGAAAGTAGGCAAAGGAGTCCAAATTGCTTGTGCGAGGGATACAGTGTCAACCAGATAACTGAGTATGTTAATGCACCTCTTGTGAGACTTGGGTAGGCAAGCATAACCCCAATCAAATCCATTTCACAGGTTAACAACAAAGGATGGTGAGCCAGCCAGCCAGCCTGAATTTGGTTTTATGGCGTTTCCCCACATTTCACTGGGTAAATATGGGGCTATACCCTCAGATACATGCTACATAAACATTTGGATAATATTTTCACACTTGCACATAGGATTAACTTTAAACATAGACAGATGGGGGTACAGATCCCACCCTTGGGGGTAATAAGAGACAGATGATCTTAGATGTTTAACCTCTTACAACCCTCAAGGAGCAGTGTGTGAAGTAATTACACATGCACAGCAATATCTTCCAGAAGACTATTCCTTCCCCTATCCCCACCCCAGGTTCCACCAACCATGTTGCAACAGTTGGAAGTTGAGCAGTACCTAAAGACTGCTATTTTCAACCGGTTACACTGCCATTTTCAACTGGTTACATTCAAAGACAGAAAACTTCTGTACGGAGAAGACAAAGAAAGTAGTGCAATCATATGAAATGTGTTTGGAAGTAAATGGTAATTGCATAAAAAAGTGAAATACATTTGTAGGAAATGAACTGCCAGTAGAAAATTGTTCTAATGTGTTTGATTTTTATGACAACACAATCTTTGGTTTTGAAAATACACACATCAAAAAAAGTTTTGCATTACCTCGGTACTGAGAGTTCCAGAACCTGAACAGAAAATTAGAACAGAGATTAACATAAACATCATTTTCGCCCTTTCTATTGCTCATGAAAACCACACATTGCAAGTTGTACCACTATACAGCGAGATCTTCAGAGGTGGTGATCCACATTTCTGTGCACACCGGTATCTTTAATACCCAGTAGCACGTCCTCTTGCATTGATGCATGCATGCCTGTATTCATTGTGCCAATACTATCCACAAGTTCATCAAGGCACTGTTGGTCCAAATTGTCCCACTCCTCAACGGCAATTCGGCGCAGATTCCTCAGAGGGGTTGGTGGGTCACGCCATCCTAAATAGCACTTTTCAATCTATCCCAGGCATGTTCGATAGGGTTCATCACATCACATCACAAGATGTGCATGACGGGCGCACGAATTGTCGTGCATGAAGTCAAATGCCTTGCCAATATGCTGCTGATATGGATGCACTATCAGTCGGAGGATGGCTTTCACGTATCGTAAAGCCATTATGGCACCTTCCATGACCGCCATGGGTCCCACATAATGCCACCCCAAAACAGCAGGGAACCTTCACCTTGCTGCACTTGCTGGACAGTGTGTCCAAGGCCTCCAAACACATCTCTGATTATTGTCTGGTTGAAGGCATATGCGACACTCATTGGTGAAGAGAACGTGATGCTGATCCTGAGTGGTCCATTCAGCATGTTGTTGGGCCTATCTGTATTGTGCTGCATGGTGTCGTGGTTGCAAAGATGGACCTTGGGAGTGAAGTTGCGCATCAAGCAGCCTATTGCGCACAGTTTGAGTCATAACATGACATCCTGTGGCTGCATGAAAAGCATTATTCAACATGGTGGCATTGCTGACAGGGTTCCTCTGTGCCGTAATCCGAAGGTAGCGGTCACCCACTGCAGTAGTAGCCCTTGTGCGGCCTGAGTGAGGCATGTCTCTCTGTATCTCCTCCATGTCTGAACAACATCGATTTTTTTCACTCTTAGAGGCCTGGACACTTCCCTTGTTGAGAGCCCTCCCTGGCACAGAGTAACAATGCAGACGTGATTGAACCATGGTATTGACTGTCTAGGCATGGTTGAACTACAGACAACATGAGCTGCGTACCTCCTTCTTGGTGGAATGACTGGAACTGATAGGCTGTCAGACCCCCTCAGTCTAATCGGTGCTGCTCATGCATGGTTATTTACATCTTCAGGTGGCTTTAGTGACATCCCTGAACCATCAAAGGGATTGGGTCTGTGATACAGTATCCAGTCACCATCCATCTTCAGGAGTTCTGGGAACTGGGCTGATGCAAAACTTTTTTTGATGTGTAACTTGTGTGAAAGAAACAACATATTGGATAAATTCACATGAAAGAGTAATGGCGATTATTTAGAGTTGCCTGCGTGGGATTAGACGAGCGGTCTAAGGCGCTGCAATCATGGAATGTGCGGCTGGTCCCAGCAGAGGTTCGAGTCCTTCCTCGGGCATGGGTGTGTGTGTTTGTCCTTAGGATAATTTAGGTTAAGTAGTGTGCAAGCTTACGGACTGATGACCTTAGCAGTTAAGTCCCATAAGATTTCACACACATTTGAACATTTTATTTAGAGTTGTCCACATCAACCATCACCTTCACATCAGCCATCACCTTAAGTAGCGGTCTCTCAGGTTTTCTTGGCACAATTGACTAATGACGTACTTCTGGGTGTTCTGTCAAGTTGTTGTTTCCATTTTATGGCCTTCTTCAGCTGCTCAAGTTTCACTGTTCACTTGCTGCCTGGACTCCAACCGAACTGTGAACTATTGTTGGTCCCACATTGCTATTTATAGCTCAGTTCGATTACTAATGCCCACTGTGCCCTTTGATACTCTTTTGTTTAACAGAGCTCTCACTGACATTCCATTAAATGCAAATTCTCTCAGTTTTCCAGTTTGGTGGACATGTTGGTCTGTAAGATTTTAATAAACTGAGTTCCAAACCCAAAGCATTATTTACATTCAAACCTCCATCTGTGTCCATTAGGTTTTCTGACATCTTCATTTTCAAAGACTTGTTAATGGCAGTGTCCCCGAAACTTGATGTTTGCACCATAGTACTGGTCTTGTATTTCATTTCATATCTGAGGCAGTGCTCAGTGCCAGCTGACTTGCTTGGTTGTTTTAGTCAGGTGTGTTGCTGATGCTCCCAGACAGTCAGCTCCAAATAGGGTATGTGAGATTTGCATGGACAGCAATACACACCTGGCTTTCAGAGACCTACATCATCTTTGACATCAAAAAGAATACTTTTTATCTTTGTTGATGAGAGTGAAATACACTGGATGCTATGTTTCTGTAGGAGTCTACCTATCTTTGCAGTTAATGGGCCAGCATAAGGTAGGCAAGTGATTTTTGGCTGTTCTCCCTCAATGTGAACTTCCTACTCAGTTTGATGATAACTCGTCCACAGCCTTCATGAAATTTTTAAATGAAATCATTCCATAAAAATGGCTATTAAAACATTATTTGTTGCAATCACAATTTTGACATGTGGCCATTTTCAAACGTCGTGGGATGTTGTAACCCACTCAATAATATAAAGATGTGACACACTGTGTAAGAGCAGTTGCAAGTGGTGATGTGAATTTCTCTGTTGTTCCATATACCACACACGTTAGAAAGCTGATGAAATCATGATATAAACATTTAAGTTTAACAGCTGTGGTAAATGGATCACAAAATGAGCAAAGATGTAAACAATTCTCGATTCTGACTACGTAGCCCATTCAATTTGATGATCTGAGTATCCATTTTTTCAGAAAATGTTATGAACAAACTGAAGGCATGGCAATGAATAGTCCATTACCACTTGTCATGGCTAACCTATACGGGAACACTTTGAAGCATAGGCACTAAAATCGGCCAGATGGAGCAGAAAACCTTTAGAGTTCCTGGAACGTTTAAACACAATCTATTAAATTCAAATGAAACCTGAAAAAGATGGCCAATGACTTTTCCTACATATGTTAGTTAAGAGAAGAATGAACAGATTCCCTGGGTCACTGTGTATACAAAAAACCTACGCACACTGACCTCTATCTCTATGCCTCCAGCCATCATCATTCGTAACAAAGAAAGTCAGCACTAAAGAATCTGTTCCATAGAGCTCAAACACTATCAGACAAGAATCTGTTCCATAGAGCTCAAACACTATCAGACAAGGAGAACCTCACTAAAGAAGTAGAACACTTACAAATAATGTTCCAAAGGTATGGATACTCAGACCATCAAACTGAACGGCTGACGCCATGAAAATTCAAGAATGCCTGAGTATGAGGTTTGGACTGAGAAAGCTGAGCCAAAAATAGCTTATCTGCCTTACGCTGGTCCAACATCCGGTAAGATTGGTAGACTCCTTCATATGGCATCCATTGTAATTTTTTGCTCCCTTCATAAAAGATAAAAAGTATTCTTTGTAATGTTAAAGTCGATCTAGGTCTCCAAATGCCAGGTGTATATCGCATTCTGTGCAAATGTGGCGTTTCCTATAAGAAAAGTCATGGAGAGATGCATAGGGGATCAGCAACACACTTGAATGAAACAACGATGTAAATCAGCTGTCACCAAGCACAGCCTCAAATATAATCATGAAATGAAACACGACGACACCAGCATTGCGGTGCAAACACCAAGTTTGTAGAACAGTGTGATTAAGGAGTCTACAAAGATAAGATATCAGATAACCTAATAAACAAGGATGGAGGATTAAATTTAAGTAATGCTTGGGCTCCCATGCTCAATTTATTAAAATCTCAGCAACCAACGTATTCCCCAGAGCTGGAAAACACTGAGAGAATTTGTGAGCTCTGTAAAACAAAAGAGCATCAAAGCACGTAGTGGGAATTTAACTCGGTTATAATAGCGATGTGAGACCAACAGTAATTAAAAGTCTGGTCGGAGTCCAGAAAGCGAGTACACATAAAAGCAAAACTTGCAGCACCTGAAGAAGATGGTTGCATCAGTCATCGACATTGTGTGCATAAAATAAAAACAATAACTCAGCAGGAACACTGGAAAGCACACCATTAGTCATCTCGAGTTGCTTCAACTGAACTATAGAGCGGCTGTATAACTAATATATTTCTCAGCAGCAGCAGCATATGTTATACGAGGCACATAGTTTTCCAAGATTTTCATTCTCTATGACCATTACTGGAGTAAGGTGCCCTACCGATCTGCTGGAAAGCAGTCGGAGACACTGACTGGTGTTTCCAGTGGCTAAGACACCATCTTGCTGTCTCCCAAATCAACATCGATGAATTCTGAATGATTCAATTGAAAATTATGCACCAAATTCATTCTCCATCCTTGTTCTATCCAACTTTGTGCTTTGTCTTTAACGCTCTTGTTAGCAATGGGATGTTAAACCCTAATCTCTCTTCCTACTGAAGATGAAACTACAGTTGCCACCTAGCAACAAACTTTGGAGATTCTGAGTTGTATAGTAATTGGATGATGAGTCATGTGTTGTTCTACATGTTAAGTCAGCTTTTATGAATGCATCCTAAAGGGAATGTCACACGAAGAAAGATTGGGTTTAACATCCTCTTGACAATGAGGTTATTAGAGATGAAGCACAACTCTGATTGTGTGTCAAGGATAGGGAAGAAAATTGGCCATCCCCTTCCAAAGGAACTGTCCTGGCATTCGCTTGCACCAATTTACGGAAATCATGGAAAACCAAAATCTAGACGGCTGGACACGGATTTGAACTGTCTTCCTCCCATGTGAATTTCACGATTTTATTTAAACATCTTGGCAGATGATGTATAAAAAAAGTGATCTCTAGACCTATTCTGATGCCTGTAACTAGGATTGTACCTCTCATTTTTAGTGTCTATTGCTTAAGGAAATATTTTTTTCACAACTGTGTATATTTAGTAATTTTAATGACACAAAGTAATGGACAAAATATGGAAATTCGTAATCATATTTTTCATAGCTTTGCTACATGCAAGCTATTTTTTATCCATTGAACATATTGATTCATTACTGAATGGACCCATGGCTGATACCATGAGTCTCTCTCTATCTTGATACAGACCACTATTTACTAACAGTAAATTGAAAATAAGTAATTTCTATTTGACGTCTTCTTTTGATAGCAGATTGTACTAAAACTGGTCTTGTGAATAAAAAAATAGTTTGTTTGACAGTAAATTCAACCAATAAAACTAAAAGTAATAAGGATGCTGGTAATATTACATACTGATATCATTACTTTTATTTAATTTTTGTTAAGGCAGTGTGTGGATAAATTTCATCAATTTCAGTTCTGGGAAGTTCCTTCTTGAGGAAAGATTGCTCTATATGTAGTATATTTTGAGTCAGCAACTGAACTACATGTCCATAATGCTTATACAATGTGGTGTAAATCATTAATGCTGTGCAGTAGTGTTTAACAGTGAACACAATTGTATGTCATGCGTGTTACATTAGTAACTGAGAATGAATTCTGTCTGAATACTCTGTTTCTCGTGACAGCCACTTTTTATTTAAGAAGTCCTGTTCATGTCAATTGAATAAAGAGAGAATATGGTCTTGAAGTGATTACTAAGACAGTCCTTGATGAAACAAGGGCATAGCATCAGCAAAACCATTTAAGAATGTTTAGCAGACAAACTTCTACTTGAAATGACTCTTCACATGACAATGGGGTTAGTAACAATAATAGTTGGACAAAAACAGCATGACAGCAGTTATTTATTATTATTATTATTTTACAACCACTTAAGGCTAAGGAGATGACAATTTCTGAGTTATTTTAAGTCTTTATCACTTAATAATAATTGTAAAGCTGTGAAATGTTGCCATAATCAATGTAAAACAATACAATGAGTAGACAGCAAAACATGCGGTGGCTAGTTTATCCCGTGCTGTTTGAAAACAGTATTAGTCGTTTGCTCCTTGACACAGCCACATTGATTTAACACTGAAGCATAATGCAGCGCAATGTAACATGAAATGGAGCAAGCTCTTAGGGTCTATTTTAGGGAAGGCTAATTGTCTACTTTCGTTAATTGGGAGAATTCCTGCAAAGTGTAGTTCATCTATAAAGGAGACTGCACAAAGACCTCTCGAGTACTGTTTATGAGTGTTCGTGATACCTACCAGGTCTGATTTAAGGAAGACACCAAAGCAATCCAGAGGTGTGTTGTTAGAGTTGCTAACGGTAGATTCAATCAACACGAGTATTATGGAAATACTCCATGAACCAAAATGGGAATCTCTGAAGGAAACAAACTTTCTTGTCACTCCATTTATACTTTGAACAGGAAAAGGAATGGCTAGCAATGGTATAAGGCACCCTCCACTATGCTATAGGGTGGCTTATGATGTAATGTAGAAGGCTTATAATATTACGCACAATACAAGTTCAGATCAATATACTAAACAGAGTGGAGCATCTGGCCACCAGATGTGAAACTCTGCCATGTTTGGCAGTAGTCTCGCAGCAGCCAGTGTTAAACAATCTATTGACACATAACATAAGAGGCCGAAGTGATGTCTAAATTACAAAAGTGATGTTTATGCAGTACACATATGCAGCAAAACTAATGATAATTACTTGATCATTATTGCTGTCATTAAAGTTCATAAAAAAACTTGTCTGGAAGAAATTTTATTGCCGCCCCAAGCAGTTTCTAGCCACTACTTTTCAAATAAAAAAAATAAAAAAAAAAACCGAAAATGCTGCTTCTGCGTCCCTGCCTAATGTAAAAGTCATGTTATTGGTAAGTGACATATAAGTTTCATTTGTTGTAGCATTTAGAGATATTAGGGCGAATTCTGGTTTCGATTTTTTTATGCAATGTAAGCAGTTTGTGCCTAGTACACTACTGAGATGAATTTATCTGTCTGCTTGTGTACGTTCTTTTGGTACTTAAATATTGTATTGATTCTTAACAATTACCTCAGATCTGGCACGCTCTGGTTTTAGAGGCTTCGCAAAATCTGTGTTCCGAACTTCCCATGCTAATGGCGTTTCTGGAGTTATCTATAAAATACAAGAGACGCACGTTACGGTGACATACAATTCATTATTAGTATATTTTAACTGATATACAAGTGCGCTTATTTTTCGTTTTTTATTTTTTGTAACTCTTTCGATTTTACCGGATTCTCCCATTTTAAAACCGAGGTGCTTCAGTCAATGTAATGTTACGAAAAGCCCTCATTTAACGCGCTGTCTTACCTTTCTTTCATATTTTTTTTCCGTGCTACATGCTTGGCAGCGAACATTCTTGCGACTTCCATTTGGAGCAGAAGACGGAATCGACTCCCCAAAAGTTTCCTTCTTTGTTGGTTGGTAATATATACCAACACGATGAAGAAAACTGAAACAAAAGATAGGTATAAAAAGCTTATACTTATTACTAAGATTAATCTTTACCAGAATGCGTGTTACTTAGGCGGTGTTTTCGTCCAATGATTATCCAGTCGATTAGTCCTCATTATATGCCCCATTCGCTGTAGCAGCCTAAAATTATCCTCCTCGATACGCGCGCAGCGCTCTTCTTCCCACTGTAGTTTCTTCAGTTTGCAACACACGTGCTGTCGTGTTGGTGGAGGACTTGAATCTATGGCAGGGAGCGCGGACTGGACCTATACAAGAGGTTAAAAGTTTGAAGCACCAAATCACTCATTTACAAATCCATCAAATGTCATTTATCAACGAATACCAACTTTGCGTCGATGATTGTTATATCTTCTCTGCTGCCATGGACGTATTAACAATTTCTCTCTTCTCGTAAGCATATCGCTTTTGACAGAAGTGTTTCGCGAACGTTATCGATCAAACTAGCGTTGCATAGGTAGTAGCCGCGTGCCATGTATGTACATGAAACTGTTTAAAGCCCAGACCACACGCCCATTACACCTGCACAGACAAATTGTAGCCTATCGACCAAAACTTGCGCAGATATGATTGTAAGACAAAATGGAAGGTGGAGGTTATCTCTAATACTAGTTAGTGACTTGATCCTTGATCGTCTGATACGTAATTTACCAGAACGTAGTCTCTTGCCGCTAAAATTCCTGTCCTAGAACGACAGATGGCAGACCATCTTGTAACTGTCATGCAGACACACGAGATTCGTGGCGATTTATTGAATATAAAAAGCGCAAACAGATCCTAACGTGTATAGAGGAAATTCGAAGAGCTTTGAATATCTGCGGCAGTAAGCTTGCAAGTGGAATAAGGTTGATTTTTTTTTTTTTTTTTTTTTTTTTTTTTTTTTTTTTTCCCCCCCCCACACTTGATAGCAAATACCGTACCAGTGGAAAGTCATTTTTTTTAAATAGGTAAAAATTAAGTAAATACCTTGTGCTACTAGGTTTGCTAATAACGACAAAATAATTCAGATGAGTTTCGATCAGGGGAATTACAGTAAGGCGACTTGGTTCTCTCTGAGGCCACTTCGAGCGTTGCACGTTTATCAGTCCTACAGGCTCTCTAATCAGTCCATCATCTCACTTTGTTATTGGCTGACTTTAAGCCTTTAAGATTATTTTTCGTTTCATAGTTGATACAGTTATTTTGAAGCCCAAACAGCAAAACCCGTCTACTATATTAAGTGCTTCGTTTCTTAATCTAATTCTCTCAACATCACATGAATTAATTCGATTACATTCCATTATCCTTGTTTTCGTTTTTTTTATATCCTCCTTTCCAGATGCTGTCCATTCCATTCAACTGCTTTTCCAAGTCGTTTGCTGTCTTTGATGGAATTACAATGTCACTGGTAAACCTCAAAGTTTTTATTTCTTCTCCTGGACTTCAGTTCACACTCCAAATTATTCACTTCCCCCCGTACTAAATTGGTGATCTCTTGATGCCTCAGAATGTGCTCTACCAACCAATCCCTTCTTCTAGTCAGGTTTTACCACAAATTTATCATCTCCCCAGTTCTATTCCATACCTCCTAATGAGTTACATTATCAACCCATTTGATCTTCAGCATTCTTCTGTTGCACCACATCTCAAAAGCTTCCATTCTCTTCTTGTCTAAACTGTTTGTCATCCATTTTTCACTTCCATACATGGCTACACTCCATACAAATACTTTCAGAACAGACTTCCTGACACTTACATCTATACTCGATGTTAACAAATTTCTCTTCTTCAGAAACGCTTTCCTTGCCCTTGTCAGTCTACATTTTATATCCTCTCTTCTTCGACCATCATCAGTTATTTTGCTCCCCAAATAGCAAAACACATTTACTACTTTAAGCATCTCATTTCCTAATCTAATTCCCACAGCATCACCCGACTTAATTCGACTACATTCCATTATTCTCGTTTTGCTTTTGTTGACGTTCATCTTATACCCTCCTTTCAAGACACTATCCTTTCTGTTTAATTGCTCTTCCAAGTCATTTGCTGTCTTTGTCAGAATTACAATGACACTGGCAAACCTCAGAGTTTTTATTTCTTCTCCCTGGACTTTAATTCCTACTCCAAATTTATTACTTACTGTTTGCTCCATATACAGACTGAATAACATAGGCGATAGGCTACAATCCTGTCTCACTCCCTTCTCAACCACTGCTTCCCTTGTGTGTCCCTCGACTCTTATAACTACCGTGTGGTTTTTGTACAAATTGTAAAAAGCATTTTGCTCCCTGTTTTTTATCCCTGCCACCTTTATAATTTGAAAGAGAGTATTCAAGTCAACATTGTTAATAGCTTTCTCTAAGTCTACAAATCCTATAAACGTAGGTTTATCTTTCTTTAACCTCGTAGGGTCAATATTGCCTTGTGTGTGTCTACATTTCTCCAGAATCCAAATTGATCTTCCCCAAGGTCAGTTTGTACAAGTTTTTCCATTCTTCTGTAAAGGATTCGTGTTAGTATTTTGCAACCAAGACTTATTAAACAGATAGTTCAGTAATTTTCACACCTGTAAGCACCTGCTTTCCTTGGAATTGGCATTACTATATTCTTCTTTAAGTTTGTGGGTATTTCACCTGTCTCTTACATGTTACTCACCAGATGGAAGAATTCTGTAATGGCTGGCTCTCCCAAGGATATCAGTTGCTCTAACGGAATGTTGTCTACTCCCAGGGCATTGTTTCGACATAAGTCTTTCATTGCTTTGTCAAATTCTTCACGCAAGATCATATCTCTCTTCTCTTCTTCATATATGTCCTCTTCCATTTCCATAATATTGCCTTCAAGTACATCTTCCTTGTATAGACCCTCTATATACTTCTTCCACCTTGCTGCTTTCCCCTCTTTGCTTAGGACTGGTTTTCCATCTGAGCTCTTGATATTCATACAGGTGGCTCTCTTTTCTCCAAAGGTCTCTTTAATTTTCATGTATGCACCACCTATCTTACCACTAGTGATATACGCTTGTACATCCTTACATTTGTCCTCTAGCCATTCCTGCTTAACCATTTTGCACTTCCTGTCAATCTCATTTTTTAGACTATGTATTCCCTTTCACCTGACTCATTTATTACATTTTTATATTTTCCCCTTTCACTGATTAAATTCGGTATCTCTTGTGTTACCCAAGGATTTCTACCAGCCCCCATCTTTTTACCTACTTGCTCCTCTGCTGCCTTCACTATTTCCTCTCTCAAAACTACCTGTTCTTCTACTGTATCCCCTTCCCTTGTTCTTGTCGGTTGTTCCCTAATGCTCCCTCTGAAGCTCTCTACAACCTCTGGTTCTTTTAATTTATCCTGGTCCCATCTCCTTAAATTCCCACCTTTTTTTTCAGTTTCTTCGGTTTTCTCTGTGGTTCATAACCAGTAAATTGCCAGAGTCCACATCTGCCCCTCGAAATGCCTTACAGTTTCAAACTTGTTTCCGAAATCTCTGTCTTACTGTTATATAATCACTCTGAAACCTTCCGGTGTCTTCCAGTCTTTCCCACATATACAGTCTCCTTTCATGATTCTTAAACCAAGTGTTAGCTATGATTAAATTGTGCCCTGTGCAAAATTCTACCAGACGGCTTCCTCTTTCATTCCTTTTCCCCAATCCTTATTCACCTACTACTTTTTCCTCCCTTCTTTTTCTACTATCGAATTCCAGGCCCCCATGACTATTGAATTTTGGTCTCCTTTAACTATCTGAATAATTAATTTTATCTCATCATACATTTTCTCAATCTCCTCCTCATCTGTGGAGCTAGTTGGCGTATTAACTTGTACTACTGTGATGAATGTGAGCTTCGTGTCTATCTTGGCTATAAAATGCATTCACTATACTATTCATAGTAGTGTACCCATGTTCTTATTTTGTTATTCATTATTAAACCCACTCCTGTGTTATACCTATTTGATTTTGCATTTATAGCCCTGTATTCACCTGACCAGAAGTCCTGTTCCTCCTGCCACTGAACTTCACTAATTCC
Organism: Schistocerca piceifrons; assembly: GCF_021461385.2. Classification (NCBI taxonomy): domain Eukaryota; kingdom Metazoa; phylum Arthropoda; class Insecta; order Orthoptera; family Acrididae; genus Schistocerca; species Schistocerca piceifrons. Next base: position 617,460,318 of record NC_060141.1, read on the forward strand.
CACTATATCTGACTTTAACACATCCATTTCCCATTTTAAATTTTCTAACCTACCTGCCTTATTAAGGGATCTGACATTCCATGTTCCGATCCGTTGAATGCCAGTTTTGTTTCTCATGATAACGACATCCTCCTGAGTAGTCCCCACCTGGAGATCTGAATGGGGGACTATTTTACCTTTGGAATATTTTACTCAAGAGGACGCCATCATCATTTAACTCATGCAACAAAGCTGTATCCCCTCGGGAAAAATTACAGCTGTAGTTTCCCCTTGCTTTCAGCCATTTGCAGTACCAGCACAGCAAGGCCGTTTTGGGTGATTTTTCTGTAAGATGTAATATTTTTAGCAATTTATTAGATGAGCCAGTTACTGTGCTATGTTCATCAGACTGTGAAGATATATATGTATATAGATTTCTATTTGAGAAAAGATTTATAATAGCTGTAGAAAGAAAGGAAGCTAAATCACATTGTAGCAAAAAAGTATTTTTCCCTTGGTAATAAGTTAGATAATAAGATTCAATAGATACTGACTTTGAGTGATTCTAAGAGCTCTAAAAGACAAGTAATTACAATCAAAGTTTTATTGTCGTTTAAACTGGATATAAAATTTCATACTTTGTCAGTTCATATTACTAAGCAGTTTTTTTCTTGCTAAGCTTGGCACAGATGGGTGTAGTGGAAAATTATTGATTAAGGGACATAACAGTAACATGTCCACTTGGTGCTGAACCACTGGCTGTTAGCATAAGAAACACTGGCTAAGGGTGTCTTAAAACCAGCTATAAAACAGAGGCACCTACGAAACACATATTCTTAGATTAAAAATTATTATTAGATTGCTAAAGAATGATTTCATTAATGATAAGATAGCACAGTCATGTAGGATTTGGGATGGCAGTGTAAAACAGCTATATTGTGAAGATGTGAAATGGTCTAATATATCAGTACATGCAAATTGACGGTGTAAGCAGAAGCATTATCAAGCCTAATGACACATGTATACGCTGGTACTATGCCATGTACACGATAAGAAAATTGTAGTGGGGAACTGAAATAAACAGTGCAATGAACTTACCTAAGTAGTGATTTTGGTGACGAAGAACTCTCTTCAGACATTTTACATGACGCATGTGAACTGGAGTCACTAGCACTGAGTGACTGTCTTGGGGTGACAATCAGGCTGCTTGGTAGTATTATTAAGAAGTAAACTGTGTGCTTTTGGCCACTTAGGGAAACCTTCATAATCTATGTAAATGACAGTAAGAATGCAAGTGGCTGACCACATGGATGTGCTGTATATGATATGTAGCAGTCATGATCAGTGTTGTACTGTTATAGTTATAGAACACATTACAAGTAAATAGTTGATAGACAGTGATTGTGTATCAAAAGGACAACTTCTGCTACAAATATCGATCCTGTAAACTGTCCTTTCCTAATCAACAGAATTGTGAGTTGCATGTAAATAGAAGACAAAATATGTGAAGTTTAATTAAGAAAAATATTAAAGTGTAATTAAGAAAATGTTATTCCCCTTAATGAATTTTTCTTTGTATAAACCTTGTAAATTTTTTTCTCATCTTTCATGTAAAAAGAAGACAAAATATGTAAAGTGTAACTAACAAAATGTTATTTCCCTTAATTGTTGAAAATATAAATCTCTCTCTCTCTCTCTCTCTCTCTCTCTCTCTCTCTCTCTTTCTATATGACAATTCCTATATCATGTATATGATAAAATGGATGATAATAAATTGAATTGAAGATATTTTAAACAACAGATAGCTATAGTTATTTGTTTCTTCCTGATACTCGTGTACAGCTGTTTTTTGTGATGATAGCACCAGGTGATGCATGGTGTTCCTACAAGCTGTACCCTTTGCTGTAGTCTTGAGGGTCCCCCTTTTAAAGCCTGAAACCATACACCCTTGACCAGAACAATTGGTTGTCCACCGACGAGCCAAGAAACAAACAACAAGAATAACGTAAATTTGTAATGAGTAATTAAAATTCTTATGAAACCCGTTTGTAAATCCATCATCACTCCATACACAGAAGTGATTGAAATAATGAAAAAGACAATTTACCGAAATATACAAATTTAAAAAATTATGTGATCCATAAATACAAACACAATCTTATGAACAAAAAATTTGTATGTGAAAAATCTTCCTTCAGATATTTTTTTGTATCAACATTTGAAGACTTTTAACTTAATCTGTGTGAATATGCAACTGAAACATTTCAGTGTCAACTATGTGAAAAAAAATCTTTATTCAAAAATGTTGTATGAAAAGTACCTAACAAAGAACAATGTAATTATGTAATTGGAAAATGTTGATTATTTCCTGTATTCAAAATTAATGAAAAATATTCAATCTAATCAAAGTAATTGTAACAAAAGGTCAAAGACCTCATTCGTGGTTTTGCCCTGTTTTCCATCGAATGATGATCTAAAGTTAAAATTTCTCCAGTACAAACAAGAAATCCAATCTTATGATGTATAAAATACAACAACAACAACCCTAAGGAAAAATTAATAATCATGTCCCACTCAAGTGAAGAGAAACTTAACTTGACCGAAATTGTAATTCTTTCAGAGACCAAGGAATTATGTCAGAATGGCATCAGCCTTGTTTATTGCATAAATATATCCTTCCATCATTATGACTGTATAATATATATCTTGCAAAAGAACAGAAAAATCGGATTCCCTCTGTTTTTAGTCAGAGATTGCTTAATGCTGCAGAGAAAGCAATGGCATGGATTGTGAATCCTTGCCAATACTGAAATGACTCTCTGGCCACTACAGAATAATGGAAAACCAATTAGAGGCGTTTTAAGTTCCTACTCTTTCTGGGTTCCTCGTAGAATAGAGTCTTCTCATAGAAAAGAAGGTTTTTCTAAAAAAAAAATTGCAACAATAAAAATAACTGTATGTTAAATCATAACATTGCATATAATGTTCTCATTACAATCCTTACAGGTCAGAATGTATGTCAGTCAAAAGAATTGACAGCATTCAGAGGATTTCAGAATAGAGAGACGGACTGAAATGGCAGTTACATGAGATTACTATTTAACACTTATTTTAAATAGTGCAGAAAATGAACCTGCAGCCTTATCTATCAGTTCAGAGGTTAGCTTTTATTGCAATTATATTCAAAAGAATTAATTTCCTTGTTAGCCATCAGATAGGGCAGGCGAGGATAATATCATCGTTTTATTTGTAACATGTATATCTTACACTATAGGGCACTAGTTTTGTACCCATTTTGGATGTGATTATGTTTTCACTAGCTGTTCGAAGTGACTTACCTGGACTTCTATTTCTTTGTTCATGATTTGAGCTGCACCTGCATTGCCCTCATAGGTGTCTGCAAGAGGGGACACTTGTGTTGCCTCCCTCTCCCCACCACATGATATCTGGATTACTGAGTTTTAATTCATTACAGAATTCTTATACACTTCTAGAAGTGATCTCTCATGATTCTGGTAAAACTCTTGTTTAGGCAATTGAAACACTTAGTTCTTGTATCATGACTTGTCTCAAAACTGAACATCTCATTTATATTAAAAAATGGCAATTTTAGAGCACTACCACCTACCCCTCCCCCCTGCCTCCCCCTCTTCCCACATGGATAATCTAGGGATCGTTTCCTCAAAAGTCAACATCTACAGAAAACAAAATTTTCGGAACCACATTTTACTGAATTACACACATTTTACGGAAATACACACATTGCTAAAGTCTCATGCAATTGTATTTTACAAATAATCTCTAGTTGCGTACTAAAGTGGTGTAAAAACATTTTTATGAGTTTTCAGTTGCAAATAAAAATATGTAGAAATAAGAACTGAACACGTATGACAGTAATGTAGTTATTTTAACCCACTGAACAAATAATAATTTAATCAATTCTTTCATTAAGGTACAGTAATTCGTTATTTTCATTGTCATGTTCGTAGCAACACTCCAGAGCCTTTCCATAGAAATCTAAAATTCTTCTAACGATGTATCAAAAGCTCCTTAGTTTTGTTTACATCATCATATTTTTTGACACTCACATGGCTTGTTGGTTTTATTACAGCTAATTGTTCAGTGTCCTTGAGACTATTTTTGTCACTCTTCTTCACTTCATCAATTATCACTGAGAAAAAGTATGTTGTTTTGACTTTGCACGTGGCACCATCTTAGTTAAGTCTTCTTCTTCTCCTTCTTCTTCTTTTAATATAAATAAGAACTCTGGCTTCAGACATTTTGAGTGGTAGCTTCTTTTTTATTAATTTATTAGCAGTGATCTTGAAATGGTACACATGTCAGTTCTTGCCCAGAACTATATAGGTACCACGATGGCTCAGCAACTCATGACAGTGTGATGAGAAGGTTATGGTTTAAGTTTTCTCAGTTCCTTTCTAATGGTGTCAAATACCCTATCAGGGGTTACGTAACTGTGATCCCTGATAGGGAGGTAGTGAACTGCTTTGCTGGAAACTAACGACAAATGTTTATGCTGAAAACTAACAGTAAATGTTTACCACAAGCAGTAGATGTTTACAGTTGGCAAAACTCATTTTTGGGAGATGTTGAGTCTAGGCAAATTTCACAGTTTTGTGTGCAAGATTAAACAGGCATATAGTGAGTTTTCATAAAATCCATGTACTGCAATAGATTCAGCTCATCTAGATGTATATGAATACATATGTAATATTTTTGCAAGTTTTGTAATAGTTGAGTTTTGTGAAAATGGTCCTCAATTCTTGCGGACACTCACATTATCCCTATTTGGTTTTATGTAGATAACCCTGTACTTGCAACTGCTCTTCACTAATTCCTTTTATATCTAATCTGAAGCTACCCATCTTTCTTTTTAAATTCTCTGACCTATTTACCCAATTAAAGGATGTAACATTCCACACTGTGGTCCCTAGAACACCAGTTTTGATCCTCCTGATCACAACATTCTCGTGAGTTGCCCCTCCTGGATATTTGAATGGGAACTATTTTACCTCTGGGATAAATTACCCAAGAGGACATCATCATCTTAATTATGTCACAGGTCCTTGGGATATATATTGGATGTAGTTGCTCTTGGTTTCAGCCGTTCACAGTGCCAACATAGGAAGACCATGTTGGCTGACATTATGAGACCAATTCAGTCAATCATCCAGTCTGCTGTCCCTTTCAGAAGCAAATGATCATCTGGCTTCTCCACCGATACCACTCCCATGTGGTTGCACCTATGGTGGTGCTATCTGCTGCTCCTTGGCAAGGCCTATGGCGTGTGTGGAGAAAAAATTCTACTAGGACCACTAAAACAGTGTGGAATTAAAGTTATCATCCATACTTCAGTAGTGTCTCATCTTAACAATAGAAATCAGATGGTCACATTAACAAATGATGCAACAGGAATAACATTAAAGTCCAAGTGCAAAATCATTAAATGTGCTGTTCCTCATCTGTTCTTGGCCAACATAACAATTTACCTAGGACATTGGAGGATTGTTCAGAAAATATTATGTTTGCTGATGATAATGTGCCTTCTATTCCGTAGCCGAATTTTTATTTAAGAGCTGGTATGCTGTAAAAAAAAAAAAGTATTAATTGCCAACATGTGCCATCTATTGAAACTAATAATGTCTATATATCCTATAAACTCACTCATTCCACGTCATTTGAATAATAAAAGTTGTTCAAATGGCAGATCATTTACCATGTAACTAACTAACAAAAAACTCTTTCAAACAATGGAACCTCTGGATTGGAATATCAAGAATATTAAGTAAAGTATAGATTGCTACTCACTGTAAAGATGACACACTGAGTTGCAGACAGGCACAAGAAAAAGACTGTTACACATTTAAGTGTTGGCCAAAGCCATCTTCAGAAAAGAAAACGCACACACATTCACACAAACAACCACACCTCATGCACACTAGACTGCCCTCGCCCACAACTCGAACCAGAATTCAACTGTCACATTTAGTAGAAATATGGAGTGAGACAGGGAATGGGAAGGGATAGCAGGTTACAGGAAGAGAAGAATGCTGTCTGGTACAGTGTGCAGGAACTTCATGGAAGCATGACAAGACTGCCAGGCACAGTGTCAGGAGGCTGTGGGACAGAGAGGTGTTGGAGGGGCTGGGGGAGAACCAGGGAACAGAAAAGGAGAAGAGTGAGGAAGCAGAAAGAGGGTCAGGTGCACTGACAGAGGCAGCACACAATGAGGGTGAGAGGACAAAGGGGGCAGAAACTGTTGGGTGGAGGGTGGGGGGACAGGAGGAGCAGAGAATGCATTGTAAGGATAACTCCCATCTGTGCAGTTCAGAAAAGCTGGTGATGGAGGGGAGGATCCAGATGGTCTCGGTTGTGAATCAAACATTGAAATCTGGTGTGATATGTTCAGCTGCATGCTGTGCCATAGGGTAGTTTACCGTGCTCTTGGCTTCAGCTTGTTGGTAGCTGTTCATCCTGGTGGACAGCTGGTTGGTGGTCATACCAATATAAAAAGCTGTGCAATGATTGTACCAGAGTAGGTATATGACATGGCTGCTTTTACAGGTGGCCCAGCACCTGATGATATAGGATAAGCCTGTGATACGACTGGAATATGTAGCTCTGGGTGGATGGATTAGACAGGCCTTGCACCTGTGTCTTCCACCAGGATATGATCCCCTTGGCAAGGGGTTAGGATTGAGAGTGGCATAGGGATGGACTAGGATGTTGTGGAGGTTGGGTGGGTGATGAAACACCACTTTAGGAGTGGTGGGAAGGATCTTGGGTAGGATGTCCTTCATTTCAGAGCATCGTGATAAGTAATCAAAGCAGTTATTCATCTGCAAAGGACGTAGTTCAGTTGTTCTAGTCTGAGGTGGTTCTGGACGATGAAGGGGGCGCTCCTTGATAGTTGGTTCTTGGGAGTGGTGGGAGGTTTGGGGCGGAGCTGTGCATTGTGCGACATTTACCTGCCTGCAATTGACCACACTGTTCTGCTGTCTGCACTGTGGGCTGTAAAGCTTAGCTGTACCAGGAACAGAGTGAATGAGCTGCAATGTGCCATCAAGGCCTGTGGCTAATTTGGGTACCTGGCTGAGCCCATGCTTCAACAGGGAACGGTGCAACAGGCAAATGGACAGTGCTGGCAAAGAGGGAATGTTAGGCCACAAGTAAGCAAAATAGCTCTCTGAATCATCTGCACTCTTCTGAGAATCATGAAGGTTTGATATGCTAAGTGTTGTGACTCGCTGATCATCCAAAGTGCCGCCGCGCAATTAAGCGTGTCCTCTACACGCAGCGCTGTCTGCCAGCCATGCAGCAGCCGTGACACCTAAGCAGCCAACCAGCCAGCCAGCGACCGCTAGACTTGGATTCAGTGCTCATTCGAATGTTACCGTGTTCACACGTCTTGCTTTGTCAACTTGCTCAGTGACTTATATGTGTTGTGTCGTTTTGAAATATATGTGTTCAACTTGACGTTATAACAATTGGTGACGAGGTAGTGGATTTTTCCTTTTCATCGTTGACCCACAGGTTTCCATGGCTACTGTCGAGCAACTATTGCAAGGTCTCATTGAACAGCAAATGCTTCTAACATCGGCGATTTGTGATTTCGTCGCGGCATCAAATGCAGGGCATTTCTCGTCATTGTCTATACCTCCTTTTCCTCCTTACGACAAGACGGCAGAAGACTGGTCTGATTACGAAAAACGTCTTCAACAGCACTTCTTGGCATTTCATGCCACAGATGAACAAACATGTAAGTCTCTGTTCCTTTCATGGATTTCACCTCAAATGTATCGGTTGTTGTCGCAATTGGCTCCTTTGAAAGATCCTGCGTCTTTGTCCTTTGCTGATTTGTGCTCACTTCTGTCTGTCTATGCTCAAAAGCAAACGCATGTGGTAGCCTCTCGTGTTGACTTTTATCGTTGTCAAAAACAACCGCATCAATCCTAACGCACTTGGGCTGCTGAACTTCAAGGCCTCAGTCGAAAGTGTCAATTTGTTACTGACGTTCACAAAGAATCCTATGCCGATTCCATGGTACGGGATGCTATTATCCGGTCGGCGCCCGACAAAGAAGTTCGGCAATGTGCCCTTCAGTTGGCAAATCCGACTCTAGATGAAGTCCTATCCATCATGCAGTCTTTTGAAATTTCTCGCGCCGCAGGGGCGCAAATAGAGGCATGGGGTGATGTCAGGGAAATACAACCTCTGTGCGCTGTTGACAACGCGTGCAGTGCATCCCCACTGGCCGACGTGGCCGCAGTACGCTCCCATGTGCAGTCCCGGCCTAACCGTAAACAACCCTCTAAGAAACTGCAGCAAAACACCCGCAACTTCCTTCATGTCCGCGGTGTTTTACGAAACATTCAGGGGAGGACTGTCCCCAACGTTGGGCCGTGTGTCACAATTGCAAAAAGAAGGGTCATGTGTCTGTCGTTTGCAAATCCGACCGCATACATGATGTTCATGACCGTGACGCTGATTCTGCTTCTGTGTTGTCTGTCAAATGCATTTCTTCCCTTTCAGGGAAGTTATTCCTCACTGTCCAAATCCTTGGTCAGGATGTTCACATGCAGGTGGATACCAGTTCTGCTGCCACTATAATTAATTCTCAGACGTATCTTCAGTTGGGTTCTCCACTCCTATCACCTGTCACTCGGCAATTACGGACGTACAATAAACGAAAGATTTCTCTCCTGGGACAATTTAATGCTGAGGTATCTTACAAATCCATCATTTGCACTGTTCCCATATTTGTGGTCGACCAGAGTAATGCAGAGAATCTTTTTGGTTTTGATGCCTTTCGCGTTTTTGGGTTCTCCATAGATGACTCTGTCAATATCGTCTCTGATGCTATTCCTTATGCTCAATTGAATTCCTTGTCGACGACATTTTCATCCCTTTTTTCTCCTGGGTTAGGCCGTGCAAATGACTTTGAAGCTCATATCACGCTCAAACCCACTGCTCGGCCTAAGTTTTTTTGGGCTCGGCCCATTCCTGTGGCCCTTCGTGATCGGGTCAAACGGGAGCTGGATCGTCTCACTACTTCAGGAGTCTTGCTTCCTGTCACTTCCAGTGAGTGGTCCTCTCCTGTCATTGTCGTTGCTAAGCCCAATGGTGATATTCATCTCTGTGGCGATTTTAAAGCCACTGTAAATGCACAATGCCTCATCGACACTTACCCTATGCCCCAACCTGAAGAATTGTTCACTAAACGTGTGGGAGTCCAGTATTTTTCTAAAATTGACCTGTCAGAAGCTTATCATCAACTTCCTCTCGACGCTGCTTCCCAGCAGTTTCTGGTCCTTAACACGCCTTTCAGCCTCTATCAGTACCAACGATTGCCATTCGGGGTTGCCAGGGCCCCTGCTCTCTTTCAGCGATTCTTGGAACAATTATTGCTCCCTGTCCCTGGGTGTATCAATTACATGGACGACATTGTTGTCACTGGCTCCACCACTGAAGAATATCTTCAGAACCTCCACACACTTTTTCATGTCTTACAGATTGCCGGTCTTAAGTGTAATCTTCAGAAATCAAAATTTTTTCAGGCATCTATCACATACTTGGGGTTTCAAGTCTCTCGGGATGGTGTTCGTCCGCTTCAACAAACTGTTGCTGCAATCGATGCCCTTCCTCGCCCTACATCTGTTAAGGAACTGCAGGCCTTCTTGGGGAAAATAACATACTATCACAAGTTTTTACCGTCTGCTGCATCGGTGGCTCAGCCGTTGCATCGCCTGTTGCATAAAAACGTGCCTTTTCACTGGTCCGCATCATGCGATGCGACTTTCCAGAAATTGAAGACTATGCTGAAACAGGCCCTGTGCCTGGCTACTTATCGACCTGGCCAACATCTTATTCTTGTCATGGACGCCTCTCAATACGGGGTCGGTGCAGTCCTTGCGCACCGTTTTTCTGACGGCTCTGAACATCCAATTGCTTATGCCTCCAAAACGCTCATGGATGCCCAACAAAAGTATTCTCAAATTGAAAAAGAAGCTTTGGCCATTATTTATGCTCTTCATAAGTTTGGTGTTTTTCTCTATGGATCCAAATTTCATCTTGTTACAGATCACAAACCACTTGTTTCCTTGTTTCATCCATCAATGTCACTTCCCAACAAGGCTGCACACCGCCTCTAGCATTGGGCTCTTTACTTGTCTCATTTCAATTATGAGATTCATTTCTGGCCGATGGCTCACCATGCGAATGCTGATGCACTGTCTCGCCTTCCCACGGGTCCTGATCTGGCATTCGATAGGGATGAACTTTTGTGTTTCCACCTGGATGTTGCCGAGCATCGGGTTGTGGACGGATTCCGCATCACCGGGGACCGGCTGGCAGCTGCTACAGGTTCTGATCCTACCCTCTCCCGGGTCTTACACTGTATTCAGAAGGGTTGGCCAGATCGTCCATCCGCTAAGACTTCTGACTCATTGTGGATCTACTACGCTTTGCACTACTGCCTCATGGCTAGGGATGGTGTTATCCTCCTTTCCACCGACAATGCTTTGCCGCATGTTGTGGTACCTGCATCTTTGCGTGCTTCAGTCTTGCGCCTCCTTCGCCAAGGGCACTGGGGTGACTCTCCCACAAAATCTCTGGCGCGCCATCATGTGTACTGGCCTGGCATTGACTCTGAAATAGCACACATGGTCGCTGCCTGCAGCCCTTGTGCTTCACAGGCCGCCACCCTGAAGCCATCTTTGTCACCGTGGTCTTCACCTGAGACACCCTGTGAGCGCATTCAAGCTGACTTCGTGGGACCTTTTTTAGGTACTTATTGGCTCCTCGTAATTGACGCCTACTCTAACTTTCCTTTCATTGTCCGTTGCACGTCGCCGACCACTGCGGAAACCACAAGTGCTCTTGCCCGCATTTTTTCTTTGGAAGGCCTTCCCTCTACTCTTGTTAATGATAATGGTCCTCAATTTGCCTCTTCCGAATTTGCGGATTTTTGTGCTCATCACGGCATTATGCATGTCACGGCCCCTCCGTTCCTTCCACAATCCAACGGTGAGGCTGAACGACTGGTCCGCACAATTAAGGCTCAGATGCGGAAACTCCTGACTTCTTCTGCTGCTGATGATGCGCTTCTCCAGTTTCTGGCTTCTTACCGTTTCACCCCCATGGGTGGCCACAGGCCAGCTGAGCTCTTACATGGCTGACAGCCCCGCACACTACTTCATCTTCTGTGGCCTTCCACCTCATGGCTGCGAGTGCCTTCGCTTGGCCGGTTCACCGCTGACGACCTCGTCTGGGTACGGGGATATGGCAGGCGGCCAAAATTGAGTCCGGGCCACATCTTACAACACCGTGGCCGATGCCTGTATGAAATCCAGATGGACACAGGTGTTACAGTGCGTCGTTCGGACCAGCTTCGGCCTCGTGTGCCAGAAACGCCTGTTCCGAATGCCACTACACTGCCTTTGGCTCTCCCTGATGCTTGGGATCTTTGCATCTCTCATCATTACTCACAACACAGCCCTCTCACCGTCATCTTGGTGCCAGTACAAGAACAGATGCCACCAGGAGATGTGCCCATGCAGGAACCGGAAGACCATCATCTGTCAGAGCCAATCTACTCGCCTCCTTCTCGTACGGGTGCTGACACATCGTCCATGTCTCCTGTTATATCAACTGGACTTGCTGCAATGGGCAGATTGGAGCATGGGGCCCGAGCAGATTTGGCCCCTACATCTCCTGTCATCTCGACCTGTGGGTACCCTTCCATCCGTACGGGAAGCCTCCTCCTCGAGACTTTACGGCCAGTCGAACAACGTCGATGGACTTTAGCAATCACCAGGCCACTTCCATCAAGACCAGTGCAAAATTTTCAAAGGGGTGAAAAGTGTTGTGACTCACCGATCATTCAAAGTTCTGCCACGCAATTATGTGCGTCCTCTACATGCAGCGCTGTCTGCCAGCCATGCAGCAGCTGCGCCACCTAAGCGGCCAACCAGCCAGCCAGCGGCCGCTAGACTTGGACTCAGTGCTCATTCGAATGTTACTGTGTTCACATGTCTTGCTTTGTCAGCTTGCTCAGTGACGTATGTGTGTTGTGTCATTTTGAAATATATGTGTTCAACTTGACGTTATAACACTAAGAATAGGCTGTTATTGAGTCTTTGTAAAGAAAAATAACTCCTAATGTAAAATAAGGGATGTAACACAGTAATGCATAATACAGTAATGAACATAGTACAAGCAACTTTTTATTGGTTCATACAATTCATTCTTTCTTTTTTTCACTTCTTTCTAAAGTCTCTACCTTTCTGCACTCTTTTATGAAATTTGCTCTCAAATTTTGTAGTTAAGTTTTTATTACTCTTTGGTCCACAGTTTTATATTGTCTAAAAATGTTTCAACAATCTCTTCATACACCCTACTTTTTACATTCTTCTTTGCGTAATGTTCCTTGGTGATTTTCCACAAACAAGCTCTTTTGTGGAACAATTTTATAAGTTTTGCTGTGGTCAGTGGTCTACTCCTTCACCATACTAAAAGCAACTAGAACGTCATGTCATGTGTAGGAAAACTCATGGACCATGTTGTCACTTGAATAATTGCAAAGCTTCTCCTAACAGTCAGATCAATAGCAGTGGCAACCTTCCAGTGCTAGCGAAATCCATAGTCCTGGAGAAGTGTGTAGCAATGTGCACAAGAGATCTGGGGCCCTTCATCAAAGGGGCAGGAGACTCTCACCTTGAGAAAGAAATATCAGACGAATACCGTGTAGCTGTAGCCCATTAAGTGTCGTAGGATATGTAGGATGGTGTGTGCACATGTATAGCTGACACGTGGGCAGATGCATATATTAAAAGGCATTATTTTAGTCTACACACAATAAATATCACCAGAGTTGCAGTGTGAAAATTGGGTCCTGCTTGTTATAGAATTCCTGTTTGTTGGAGAAAACTGCTACAAATATATGGGACAAAACTATAACTAACATAAGAATGTGAGAGATACAAGCCCTCTCTTGAATGTTATGTTCATTACCAATCAGCGGGCAAATGTGAAAAAGTCGCTACAGAGCTGTTGTCGCCATCCATACAACAACCATTCCTTCAGCACAGTTCTATGCTACACCCTTGAGGAAAACTGGTTGTAGGAATATTGTCATAATGTTCACCCATTGTTGGAATCAACAAAACATATGTAACTTCTTTAAAAAGGACTGGCCATTTGAAAGACTCATGGTTGTAGTTTACGGTGAAGCAGCACGTTGTGACTCACTGGAATATTTTGTGTGCCTGCCTTGATAATGTAATCACAGATGTTGAGACAAATCGATATGAACTAGGGCTATTCAATACTCATTTTTTATCAGACCATAAAGGCATTTGGTTAAAATTGATAACAAAAGAGCCAGCATCTGTCTCCAATAAAATTAAGTACATTAGGCTTTTGAATGAAGAGAACATTGATAACTACAGAACACAAATAAAGATGACAAATTGGAATTACGTTCTGCTGGAAAGTAATTGTATTGAAAAAGCGTTTACACTATTCATTAGTGCATTGTTAGATACATTTAAAACTTGCTGCCCTAAAGTAATGAAAAAAAATAAGGGAACTATGAGGGAACATGGTCTTACATCAGTGCATAACTGGTTCACACTTGACCTACAAAGGCTCAGAACTCTGTTAATGATTTCCTATGACAAATCAAAAAATAGTGAAGCCAAAAAAGCAAACTACATAAGTTTGAGGAACAAATACAAGGCAGAAATTAGGTTAAGCAAGTGCAAAGCAAATGATGATTATATTAATAAGCCACAAAATAAATGCAAAGCAGCCTGGACTGTTATCAAGACTCATCTGGTTAGAAATAAATATGTCAACAAAAATAATTCATGTGATGCTTGTATCACATTGGATGATTTCAACACCTTCTTCATTAATGCTGCCAGTATGAATAACAGTGCTGCAAATGAACATATCCATAAATGTGATAACAAACATATCTCACATAATAGAAATTCATTTCTACAAAATTTTGAGGATACGGTTCCTGTGTTTAAATGGAAAGAAGTAAAAGTAACAGATATTAAAACTGCAATACCAAAATTAAGTTACTCAAAATCAGAATACATTTATGGTCTCCAATTTTGTAATAAAAAATAGCAGATGTAATACCACATCCACTCTGTTCTCTTATGAATCGGATGTTAGTCAGTAGCTGTTTCCCTTCATCCTTAAAAATGGCAGTCGCTACTCCACTGTACAAGAAAGGTGGCAAGTGTTGTCCTAATAATTACCATCCAATCTCCCTTGTACCCATCATATCAAAAGTAGTGGAATATTGCATACAGCTCCAAATCAGTCATGGTCTGTGAATAATATTCTTAGTGACTCTCAGTATGGCTTCAGGTCCGGCCTGTCAATGGCAAAAGCAGTTGAAGATGTTGTTTCATATATATTGTCATCATTCGAATCAGGATTATTAGTTAATGCCACTCTTGTGGACCTCAGCAAGGTATTTGACTCTGTCAGTCACAGGATACTACTAGAAAAACTGCACTGCTGTGGTATTAGAGGCTCAGAACTATCTCTGATCAGATCCTATCTGAGCGACAGAAAACAAATTGTGCATTTTAACAATATGAGGTCAAATGTCTTGGATATCGTGCAGGGTGTACCACAAGGCTCTGTCTTTCGACCTTTACTTTTTATAATATATGTAAATGACTTGTCCAGCAACATGTTATGTAAATCCACACTCTATGCAGATGATGCAACTTTTGTTACAGCAGGGAAAGACTTAGGAAAATTAAAAGAGGAAAGTGAGGCTCATCTCAGAGCAACCATCAAGTGATTCCAACTCAATGACTTGCATATAAATCATGATAAAACTGTAAATATTCTCTTTATCTTGTGTGTTAAGAGTGATACGATCGATTATGTCTCAGCTAATCTACTTGGGATCCATCCTGACTCAAAATTAACATGGAAGAGTCATATCGATAATATTTGTACTAAGTTAGCACATGTGACATATTTGTTAGGTAAACTAAGGTCATGTTTTAGTGTAAGTTATTACTCAATGCATACTATGCCTTTTTCCACACCCATTTAACATATGCCACTTTGTTGTGGGGAGACTCACCCGGAGCAAAACAAGTTTTCATTTGGCAAAAGAAGGCAGTCAGATGCATCCATGGAGTCAGAAGTAACTAGTCTTGTAGACCATATTTCAAAAATCTAAAAATACCAACAGTTGCAGCCCTCTTTATACTAAGTTGTCTGATACACACAAAAGAAAACAACAGTCACAAATCTATCCATCACCATGACACACGTATAAAACAACAAATTGACAACCCATTTGCTAGACTAAAGAAAACTCAGGATAGTTACAGGTACATGGGAGTAAAACTATTTAACATGTTGCCAATAGAGGCACATAATGTGTCACTGAATGAGTTCAAAAGTGTCACAAATAAATGGCTTAGAGGAAAAGCTTTTTATACAATAGAAGAGTTTATAATGTCCACTAAAGGTGATCTTAAGTACCAGTACTAATATAGTTTCACTTAGATTAAACAAATTCAGAAAAATACACTTGTTTGTGAACTGGGATTACAGGTAGCTGACAAATTAATTTATTTTCTCAAAGTGTTTCAAGAGGATACCGAGGTTATGGAAGCTGACAGTGATTTGACACTACAGTGGCTTGTGCAATGGGTGTACCAGCTACAGAAAAACTGTGTTGAGAATGTGGCAGACAGTAAGGTAAGCACTCCTGTGTATGTAAAAAGATGCGTTTATAAATGAAATTTATATTTTGGTTAAATATTTTAAACACTCATAACTGGGTAAGAGATCATGATTAAAGAAGATGCTGTGCCTCAACATTGTCAAATATTTGCAGGAAGCAACACTACCTGAAAGCACTCGAAACCTCTTAAGTGAAAAAATGGAAATAAAGTCAGTGCATTTGCTTGCAGTATTTCTAGTACCACAGGTGTGTCATCTAAAGTAATTCTTGACAACCGAGAGAGAGGAAGCTTATGCCTCAGCACATTCCAGATGTGCTGCACTACGAGGTGAATGCAATGTGAATTATCTATGCTAAGTAAGTATTTTATCAGCACTGATGTCTTCAATGTTTGATCATATAATAATGAAAAGATGTAAATTTATGTGAACAAAGCACCAAATTTATTAACAGCTGCATGATAGAACATATTTATCATCCATGCTGGTACGATGTGTTATTTGCAAAATGACCTATAGAGAACAATGACTCACCATCGACACTTTCAAAATGTGGAGACTGTACAACATCAGAACAGTTATGCTGTGGTATAAAATTCTAACTTCAGGGTATGCCAATGAAAACTTTTAAATACTTACCATTTCCTCATACAATATTATAAAAATTTGGCTATTAGTAGAACGACCTTTAATAAAATTAACTGCATCGTAATGTATAGACTTTTTACATGCATGTAACAATGAGTTGATTTAAAAATTACAAGCAATGGTGGAGATTTAAGTGTCCATCTTGTTCCTGATGTTATAGAAAACAGTTGTTTTAATGTATTACCAGAGGTTAAGTACTATGCCAGTAAATACTGTGTGAAGTAAAAAAACTGTTTGCATACAGTTCACAGAGATTTTGTTCTGTATCTGCAACAGTGTGGAGCCTGTTGGGTGCACTATGTGATGAACAGCTGAGCCTCGTGGGTGCCAAGATGGACTAGTGTTCTGGCAGGGCACCACGTGGACAATGAGCCCTGGTGCAGCTCGACCTGCTGACTGAGCACTGCGAGTCGAGGCTCACCCGGTATCATGGCTGCAGACCTGGGTGGGGTATACAGGCTCAATGCACGCCTCTGGTTTAGGGGTGTGTGGAAAAATAACACAATGTCCTCACCGTTAATGTTCTAGTATTAAGTTCTGTTGTTAGATCCAAGCTGTACCATTCAAAAATGTGGTTAAGTGGCAGCATTGTAAGGAACAAACTTCTTTGTTTTTAATGCCTATTATTTGGAAAGAGTAGTGACTGCTTTGCATTGTGTAAGTCGGAAATAGTTGAAGAGTGTCTTCAAAATTTCCATTTGTAAGGTAAAGTCATGAATGTTCCATTTCATGTATCACAGCAGCTGTTTAATACAACTAGCTATGTACAGAAAGAATTGATCATGCCCCCTCACACTGTCCTGCTACCCTCTACCCCATCCTCATCTTCTGCATCCTTCCCTAACCCCTCCCCACCTCCATCTACCCAGGCAACTGCCCTCAGTCATCAACTGTTACCCTCACCACAGCCGCTGGTGTGAGCCTTTCGTTGTCTTTCTTGCTGTGTGTATGACTGTGAATGGGTGTGCTCTTGCTTGAGAAAGAGTAAGAGCTCAAAATATATTGTAAATATTGTATTGTTTTGAGTGTTTCTATGCACCCCACTTCAATCAGGTATAGGTGTATGGTTGCATTTTCTTTATTTCAGTTATTTCCATGCAGGAATTTCCATTGTTGTTTAACAAAAACCTCAGTTCTGCCTGCTTTGCACTTAGAAATTCTCTCATTGTCTTGACCTGCTGACAGAATTACTATCAATCTTTGCATATTTTCACTCAGTACTATTATACGGCATAATCTTCTAGGTCAAAAAATTATTCCTTCTACACAAGCACTCAATAAGAATATTATATAATGAAGATAATCAAACACCCTGCACAAGCATCATCAGGGATTCTGTCACATAGTGCCAATACATAATCTCCCTACTTGAGTTTGTGGGTAATAACAAGAATGAATTTAGGATGAAATGCATTATTCACACCTACATTACTAAAGGGTACAAAAAAGAAAGTTACTGAAGGGGCATTGTGAAAGGAAGCATGATAGACCGATGATGGGCCTCATTTGTGTTGTCCTGGCGTAGGATGAAGATCAAATTATTGCGGAAATTATAATAACAGAAACACAAACTGCATGATAAAAAATGGAAAACTCAAAAAGTGAAAAAAACAATTATTGAATGAAATACTTGAGAAGAATAAAACATTTTATGTGAAGAATTAATGTAAAACTGCATCACTGCTCTTGGCAATATTATAAATAAGTGATTGAAGAGTGTGCTTCTTCTATTTCTATTTATTTTATTTATTTGTCCATATAAATCTCTTTTTCAGTACGTGTATCGCACACAGTATATTGGACAGAAAACCTTTTTATCTATTGGTTTTTCAAACATCAAACATACATTACTTAAATGTTTGTAACAAACTGGACATACAGTTAATAATTACAATTTTTTTAAATACTGTATATTTTTAACTTATTTCTGCAATTAAAGCTAAAAATTAAATTTTTTATTTCATGAGGTAGCGTGAGATTGAATAGCAGTAATTTTTCAGAAGGTGTGCTGTCACAGACTTTTTAAAGCTCTGTAGTTCAGGGAGAGATTTTATATGTTTTGGTAATCTGTTGTGTAATTTTGTTCCTGCATGATATACACCTTTTTGGCGTAGTGTGCTGTTACAATGATTAACATGTATGTCACTGTCTGACCTGGTACTGCAATCATGGACACTTTTGTTGTAAGGAAAAAGGTTTTCTTTTCTCAGTATACTTTTTTTGACATGCATGACTACTTCCAGTATATAAATGCAGGGAAGGGGTAAGATCTTAAGATCTTTAAAGAAAGGTTTGCATGGTTTTCTGCTGCTCACTTGTTTCATTATTCTTATAATTGCCTTTTGTTTCCTGAAAGCTGTTATGGTCTGGTGCACATTTCCCCAGAAATGATACCATACTTCAGTATTGAGCATACACGAGCAAAGTATACAGCCCTAACCATTTCTGTACTAGTACTGTTGCAAAGAATTCTTACTACATAGCTCGTTTTTGCTAGGTTTGAATTTAGGGATGTGATATGAGTACTCCATTTAAGACTTTCCTGGACATGAATCCCAAGGAATTTAGTTTCATTGACAGCACTAATGATTTGGTTATCTATACTTATTACAGGTTGTGCAGCATTTTTATTTTGATCTGTGTGGAAATTCATGTGTACCATTTTTTAAGGATTAACTATTAGCCTGTTTCTGGTAAACCATTCAGACACTTCTTTTGTAATATTTTTTGCAGATGCAGTGAGATTTTCTTCTTTATTTCCTTCAATCAATAGACTGGTGTCATCTGCAAACAGTACAGGTTCAGGATCCCTAACATGTGATGGGAAATCATTAATGTATACAAAAAAAGAAGGGGACCTAAAATAGAGCCCTGTGGAACACCATAACTTAGCCCACATGGTTCTGAAAGGTGTGCGTGGAGTTCATTTCCCTCCATGTACATAACTTCAGTTGCCTGAGAACAATATTTCAAATATGAGTTGATCCACTGATTTGGCAGACGTCTTCTACCATACTGTTCAAGCTTCCTCAGGAACACAGAATGATCAATCACATCAAAAGTTTTTGTTAGGTCTAGAAATAAACCTAAGATATTTCCTGATTGTCCACTGCACTTAAGACATGGTTTGTCAGGCTGAAAGTGGCTGTTTCAGTTGATCGCTGTGGTCTGAAGCCATGTTGACATGCAGAAATAATATTATTATTGTCAAAGGATGTAGTTAGTGCTGAAAGGAACACTTTTTCAATAATTTTCGAAAAGCCTGACATTAGAAACACAGACCTATAGTATGGGATACATTGCTAATCACCTTTTTTTATCTAGAGGTATTACTTTTGCCGTTTTCAGTTGCTGTGGGAAGACACCACATGATAAGGAAGAATTGCATATGTCTAATAAAGGAGAGAGTATTCGTGTTGCTGTTATTTTTATAATATAATCTGGAACATCATCAGTACCAGTTGAATAATCACTCTTCAGTGAATTAATGGTATTTAGGAGCTCTGTTGGGCCTGTTGAACTGAGGAACACGGATATAATATGTCTTTCATTAGGTGAGAGTTCTTTCCATGTCGTATTAGGTGGATTACCAAATTTTTCCTTCACTAATTTTCCAGCAACAGTTGCATAATAAGAATTGAAGCTGCATGCAACTGCCCTGGGGTCAGTGACATTCTTGCCATCGTGTAATATCACAATATTTTTGTGAGTTGTCTTCTTCCCCGTAAGATCCTGCACAGCTTTCCATATGGACTTAGGTTTATTGGATGACCTCATAATATATTTGTCATTTTCCTTAACTTTTGCCTAGTTTCAAAACTAGCTTGTATTTTTTGAAATAACTAAGAAATTCTGGACTGCTGTCAGTTTTTGACTGCAGAAAAAGTTCCAACTTACTTTTATAAGATACTCTAATACCTGATGTAATCAAGTTTTTGAATCTGTCTGTGCTTCTGGAAATCACTTTCCTTTGTGGAAAAGCTATGTCAAAGTTATGCTTGAAAACGTTGAAAAATTTTCCATCTTTTCATTGGTAATAGAGGTACCATATACTTCTCTCCAAGGTAGTTTGCTGATTAGATACTGGAAGTATTCAATATTTTCTGACTATAAATCCTTTTATGGATAATATTTTGCACACTGGTCGAAATGTGATTTACGGGTAAGGTTATTAATTGCAAAAAGTGGTGGTAAGAATATTAATGCAAGCACTGAAGGACAATTATAAGGAGAGATGTATTGCTGATAATCTACAAGTGAAAGTTACAACATCAAAGCTGTTAATGAAGATATTTTAAGATGTTGAGGTGGAAGATCAATGGCCTTTTGCTTTGACAGACAATGGCAAATTGTGATTGGTGACTGATAACTACACAGCCACTGGCAAAGCAATAGGCAGTTGCTTTATAACTTCACAGCACCACTAAGCTGTTGCAGCACAGGACGTTCTACATTCTGATGCTGCATAATTCATGGCAGGGCCTAGTTAGCTGTATTTACTCCAAAACAGTTTTTATTTTCTTTTTAAAGTGTTTTACTTGAGGTGACATTGTGAATTGGGTTGTTTTTTGGTAAAATTTTCTAAATAAGTGTTCATAACTGTTGTTAACTGTGAAAGTGTTGTCTAAATCCTATTATTAATTGAATTTTATGCCACTCTTAACTAGAGAAATGAAAGAAATCTTACAACCTAACTCTGACTTGTGTGTTGGGATAGGATAAAACAGTGTTATTCTCAAAGCTCAGCCAACACAAATCACTGTTGAACTAAAAGTACACGTTGAACAATGAGTAGAACAAACCAATGTTAATTTAAATGCTGAAGATGTTAAGGCTGAAAAACTGGTGTGAGACAATGTCAAGTTAAACAAGCAAATAAGTTAGAAGAATATATTGCTATCTCACTTCAGGAAGAGACTCACATAAATCAAAAGGTATTAGATTAAAAACAGCCATAGCATATTTCAAATGGGAATTAAATTCCGAGATAATTAAGCTGTGTGATCTAGTGGGGAATGATGTAAATGAGCAACTAAGAGCTGTAAATGTAGATCTGAAACAAATTAAGGGGTTTATTAAACAAAAATTTGCAGAGGTACAAAAATTTTGATACAACTGTGAGATTTTATGTTTTAGACAAAGTAAAGATTCGGAGAACTTACCAATTTCAGGTTCTATTTTCACAACATTGGAGAAATGAGTTAATAATTTAACTGAAAAAAATTCAAGAAAAGACAGCATCATCTGCCAGTACACTTCATTTGACAGTTAACAATAAAAAATCTGAAGCAGAAATTTTAAAATTAAGATGATGCTGAGACACATAATATAACACAGAGGGGGCTGCAAATGACAGAAAATACTGCTGTAGTGGATGACAAATGTTGAACAGTTGACGTCACCAGGTGACGTACCTTGCTACACATGCAATGGTTCGGCTTGTCGATCCTACACTCACTGGTAGGGGGCAGTGATGCACACCACTTTGGTAAGATACTCTGTTTTTGTTCTTGCTGTATCTGATGTGAGACAGTAGTGGTAATACAAGACTATGATGAATTGGTTTAAATTTGACAAGCTTGCAGACATGCATCTCTGATATAGAGGTACCAATTCTAATATGCTTGCATCATGACATGTTTATGCAGAACATTTTGTATGTTTACTTTCTCACATATCATTTACTACTGCGAATCATCGAACACTTGGAACATGTTAGTAAAAATGAAAGTAAAAAATGTATTGAGGCAGGGTAAGGGAGTGTTAAGACAAGAGGTATTCTGAAATTAAAGTTAATTACCAGACAAGATCATAAGTATGGATTTTATGTGAACACTGAAAAAGTATATTTTGTAAATACATATATTGGCTTAAAACTTTATTTTTGTTTTGAGTGTTTAAACATAAATTCCAATCATGTGTAGACACTTACCAAGAGCTTCAACCTTTTAGGATCTCAGACATGCTTGGACTTCACCCTCAAGTACAACAGGACCATGAAATGAGTGCACAACAAGTCACAAGTTAGTTGGATGTTTCCCAGTCAGCAGTATAGTGTGTATTTGTGGGGCGCAGAAAGCCTGAAAGTGTACCACAAAGCTAAGGTGCACAAGTTGGATGGAAGGGATAATGCTCTTCATACAGAATTTTGCGATTGGTTTCGTGCATGACAGCAACAGGACCCTAATTTTACTTCCATGGTTATGTTTAATGACAAAGCAACATTTAATGAAGAAGGAATCTGCAACACCAAAAATAA
Source organism: Schistocerca piceifrons (assembly GCF_021461385.2). Taxonomy (NCBI): domain Eukaryota; kingdom Metazoa; phylum Arthropoda; class Insecta; order Orthoptera; family Acrididae; genus Schistocerca; species Schistocerca piceifrons. The sequence continues at coordinate 617,482,954 of NC_060141.1, forward strand.
CATTTATTTGTCCAGTGCTAACCCACATCAAAAATGTACAAGCATGGGTGTCAAGACAAATTTAAGGTTAATGTGTGGATAGAAATTTTAGATAATAGGACCATACATTTTACCTGAGTATTTAAAAGGCCATAATTACTCAGTCTTTTTGAGGGTGATTTTGCCAGAGCTACTTGAAGATTGTTCTACAGTGGGATGGATCTATACTGCACTAGGCCATCACAACATTACATTATTTAAATCAGGTGTATCAAGATAGGTGTGTTTGGCAATTTACTGGCCAGAAAGATTCCCAGTTTTAAACCTACTAGATTTATCTTTTTGAGTCATAAGAAGGAGCTAGTTTACGGCACCACAGTAGAGTCCCAAATTGACCTCATAGCTTGCATAGCCATTGCCACTGTGTAGATCCAAAACAGTGTAAACATTGGAGTTGCAAATTTATTGTCCTTGTTTAACCAAGCAAAAGCTGTTCTTAATTTGTGTTTCATTCCTGTTGTCCCTTCTTTTTTTCATTACAGACATTTAGTAAAGAAAATGTAGATCATTTACTAGTAACGGTACAATTTAGAAGCTTATACTAATTCATATGCAACACAATAGGGTATGTTTTTGTTATACTGTACCAAGCAGCCGGCCGCGGTGGTCTCGCGGTTGAGGTGCTCAGTCCGGAACCGCGCGACTGCTATGGTCGCAGGTTCGAATCCTGCCTCGGGCATGAATGTGTGTGATGTCCTTAGGTTAGTTAGGTTTAAGTAGTTCTAAGTTCTAGGGGACTGATGACCTCAGAAGTTAAGTCCCATAGTGCTCAGAGCCATTTGAACCATTTTTTTTGTACCAAGCAGTAAACCAGCAGATACTGTCAGACTAGTAAATAAAATAATAAATATTACATCTATGTAAGTGAATAACTGTCTAGCCCAATGAAAAAAATACTGCCTACCAGATGCGAGACTCAAAGCCCGGGCCCCATGTGCTAAAGTCAGGCATGTAAACCTGGAGCCACACCATTGTGAATGCTTGACTTGGATTCAGATGATCAGGTGTGGCAGACCATAGATTCAACTGTTGCACATGCAGCAATGTACGCCATTGGTGACATCACTTGTTCAGTATCTGCGTCCGCTTTTGGGGTATTTTCTGACATTTGCAGCCCTGTGTGCCATATATTAAATTACTTGGCTCAGCATATCTACATCACTTTGGAGGTTTTTAAACATTAATAAGAATCACCCTGTATATTCCATTTTATCACATTTGCTTTAGCACCAATACTCATGTGTGTAATATTTTCAAGTCTATTGAAAGACTCAGCATTGTTACTTATACTAATAGTTCAAATCTCTTGGGGAGAAACAATACTCACAGATACTCTACAATATATAAAATGGTTACTATTCTACTTGCCCTATGTCCCAGACCCATATAACATGCATCTTGTTCAATATCTGATCCCAGTATAATATACACTAGCTGACAAAAAAGTAAAGCAGCCACAAGACATGCCCAGATGTCAATGTAACATATATATATACATACCATTGACAGGTATGTAAATGATTAGAGCTGCAAATCCTTATGATGGATAGAACAGGCACCACAGTGCATTAGTTTTGTTCATGTTTAGTGTCTTACCATGCCTGGTAGGGTATACAGGATATTTCAAAACTTGATGACAAAATTTCAGGAATGGATTCCTCATATAAAAATGAGAAAGAAAGGCTGTGTCAGCATGACCCCGGAAATGCATTGTTGCAGATTTATTTGACATTCAGTTCCTACAAAGTGCACGGTACATCTGTAATGCCAATTGGTAACCTCTATGTATCAGAGAAAGTGTTCAAAGTGACCCCTGTTCATCACTTAATTGAATTCTGCACATGATCAAAAATGCCTGGTGTAGTTCATACTGTCTAAAACGCTTCCATAATGCATGAAGAGTAGCTGAAAACATGAGTTACTTTAATGTTCCCACAGGTGAAATTCCTGGGGGCCTAAGTCGGGTGAATGGGGTGGCAAAGCAATTGATACACCTCTAGCTATCCAGCACTCAGCAAAATAGACTGTCATTTGTCTCTTCATTTGAAATGTATGGGGGGCACCACTATGCATGACATACAGTTTTCGACAAGGTGGAATCGGCATGTCTTCCAAGCTCTCAGGCAATGCAGTATGCAAGAAATCTGTGTTTCCTTCCAGTAAGTCTCCCTGGGAGGACATGGAATTCCAACAAGCAGTTACCAACAATGACTGTCAGGATGTTAGTGGAGAATCTCTGTTGGTGAGGTGGCTGGATGGGACATGGGGATTTGTGCCTGTCCAGTTGTGTCGGCTATGCAAATACTGGATTCTGTCCCTTTTGAATGTTGCTTTATCAGTGTATAAAACAACAGCTGCAAGGTTGGGCATCATAACACATTGCTGCCGGAACCACTCTTGGAGTATAATCTGCAGGAGACATGGCTTATACACACTACAGATAGTATGTATACAACACTTTTTCATGTAGATTCTCCCCCTGCAGGTCCGGGGGTTAGAATAGGCCTGTCATAAGAAGCAACTTAAAGGAGTCTCACATTTTTTGGCTTTTATGTGATGATCCCCTGTAGAATTCGACCTCCATTTTTCAAAATTTTCCCGAAGAGCGAGGCAGCTGGGAAAGGGCGCCTTACATGCATTGTGTCCATCACACGCTGAGACCTATTGCATCTTTCATTAGCGTGGATCTTCACTTCTGCTCATTCTCCAACTGTTGGGTGAGGTCATCCTCCTGGGTGCGTATTTTTCCATCAACTGTGCTGACGATGATAATGGACTTGTTTACATGGTTGCACCTGATATCCAGCACGGTAGCCAGTCTGTTGTGGTGGGGCTGCCATGTACCCTTGACCACATAGGGATCAATCTTCTGTTGCCTGCACTGTTAACTCCCCATGTATGCCAAGGTGTAGATGCCTGTCACCCTGGGGCATCGGGACTCCCAGCAGTGGCCATCCTGCCAGGTGGCCTTTGCTGCAGCTGGGTGATACCTGTAGGGAGGGACCCTGGTCGAAGCGGGTGACATCAGGGCAGATGACACACGCTGAAGCATACTACATCATCTCTTGGTGGTAGTCAAACACCAGCAGTCTCTAAGCATTCATGGGCTCAATGCAACACATAGAATGGGAGGAACGTCAGGTTAAGGATGGCAGCGAACCTTATTTGCTCTGGTACCTTGTATGTTTGAGATCTGATGGGGGATCTTTCATGATGATGAAGCCTCAGTTTTTTGTCGAGCATTTGGAGGACAAGTTTGGTGAGGTGGAGGGCTTGTCCAAAATGAGATCGGGGTCAGTCTTGATCAAAACAGCATCCTCTGACCAGTTCCTGGTGTTACTCGCTTGTGACAAGCTGGGGGATGTTTCTGTAACCACCGTGCCCTATAAGAGCTTAAATATGGTCCAGGATACCCTGTTTCACAGGGCTTTCTTTTGCACTCTGATGATGAGCTGCACGCCAATTTAGAGCAGCGAAGTGTACATTTCGTTCAGCATGCCAGCCGAGGTCCAAGGGATAATCAGGTTACCATTGGTGCCTTCATCTTGGCCTTTGATGGTGATACATTACCCGAGATGGTCAAGGTGATGGTGTACCACTGTTATGTAAAGCCCTATATCTTTCTCCCAATGCAGTGCTTTAAATGATGGAAGTTCAGTCATATGTCTTCTGCTGTACTTCCAGCATCACATGTCAAGATGGCGGATGCCCATCACATCCCAATATTCCATGTGCCCCACCTCCCATCTGTGTCAACTGCGGTGTATCATTCACCTTGCTCACCTGACTGCAGGATTCTCCAGAAAGAAAAGAAAATCGTGGAGTAAAAGACCCTGGACTGGCTGACCTACACTGAGGCTAAGAGGAAATTTGAACACCTACATCCTGTACGTATGACATCATCTTACGCCACTACTGCAACAGTTCTAGCCCCATCAGCTCTGCCAATCCCAGTCACCTCTCAGAGCCAGCCCCTTGATGATAGGGGGCACTTCCTTCCTTGTTGGTCCTGCGCCCCCAACCAGAAGGGCTATCAGTCCCCACTTCTGTGCCAGAGAAGCATAAGTCTTCTCATTAGGAAGGGATCCCTTGGGCCACTCCCTTCCCAGGTTTCTGCTAGTGGGAAAGATGACACCCATGAGTGGCTGAAGAGCCCAAAAGCAGCTAGTCATAGGGCTTCACGCTCATCTTCAGTCCCAGAGACTGAATCAGAGAAGTCCTCCCAGCCAGAGAAACCCAAGGAGCAGTGAGAGAAATCCAAAAAGAATATCCCCAAGACCAAGGGAATTGCAGTGGCATCCACACCACCACTACGTGCAAGTTCTGCGTCTGCGGATGAGGTGGAGATTCTGGCGTACGGTGAAGACCAAGATCTCGCTGGACCCTCAGACACAATGGATATAATCTGCTCAGGCAATAAGTCAGTGGCAGCGGGTGACCCTGAGGCATAAACTGCTTCACTGACTGTTCCACACCTTCCCAGTCTCACGATGACATCATCCTCCAGTGGAATTGCAGCGTTTTTTTCCACTGCCTGGCTGAGCTACGGTAACTGTTAAGCTTTACACCTGCTTTCTGCATTGCCCTGCAGAAAACCTAGTTCCCGGCAATGTGGACCCCTGCCCTCATTGGCTATAAGAGATATTACAGAACCCGTAGTGACTATAACAGTGTCAGGTAGAGTTTGCGTTTATGTCCTAAACTCAGTCTGTAGTGAAACTGTGCCCCTTCAAACCCCTCTTGAAGCTGCGGCTGTCAGATTAAGGGTGATGCAGCAAATAAGTGTTTGCAATGTATATTTTCCTCCAGATGGTACGCCTGAATGGATTAGCTGCACTGATTGATCAATTCCCTGAACCTTTCCGACTTTTGGGAGATTTTAATGCCCGTAACCCCTTGTGGGGTGGCACTGTGCTTACTGGCCGAGGTAGAGATGTCAAAACTTTACTATCTCAGTTCAACCTCTGCCTGTTAAATACTGGGGCTGTCACACATTTCACTGTGGCTCAAGGTAGTTACTCAGCCATTGATTTATCAACTTGCAGCCCAAGACTTCTTCCAGAGAGCACATGACAACCTGTGTGGTAGTGACTACTTCTCCATCTTCCTGACAATGCCCCAGTGTCAGGCCGTCAGACATGTGCCCAGTTGGGCTTTAAACAACTGGGAAACTTTCACCTCTGCTGTCCTCATTGAATCTCCCCCACACACGAACATCAATGTGATGGTTGAGCAGGTGACTGCAACAATCCTTTCGGCAGCAGAAAATGTGATCCCTCACTTTTTAGGGTGCCCCCGGTGAAAGGCAGTCCCTTGGTGGTCGTCGGAAGTCTCTGAAGCAATTAAGGAGCGTCAGCGAGCTTTACAGCAGCATAAGCAGCACCCTTCCCTGGAGCACCTCACAGCCTTTAAACAGCTCCGTGCCTGCATTTGCCAACTTATCAAATGACAGAAACAGTAGTGTTGGGAGAGATATGTCTCGACCATTGGGTGCCATGTGTCACCTTCCCAATTCTGGCAAAGATAAAACATGTTTTTGGGTACCAGACACCAACAGGTGTCCCCAGTGTTAACATAAATTACATGTTATCTACCGATGCAGTTGTGATTGTCGAGCACTTTGCTGAATACTATGCTCGAACATCTGCATTGGAGAATTACCCCCCAGCCTTTCACACTCTCAAACGGTGGCTGGAAAGGAAAGTCCTCTCATTCACTACACACCACAGTGAATGCTATAACATCCCATTTACAGGGTGGGAGCTCCTCAGTGCCCTTGCACATTGCTGTGACACTGCTCCCGGGCCAGATCCGATCCACAGTCAGATGATTAAACATCTGACTACAAGCAACATCTCCTCGTCATCTTCAACCGGATCTGGTGCAATGGCGTCTTTCTATCACAATGGTGGGAGGGCACCATCATTCTGGTACTCAGACCCAGTAAAAACCCACTTGATGTGGATAGCAATCGACCCATCAGCCTCACCAACGTTCTTTGCAAGCTGCTGGAAAGTGTGGTGTGTCAGCAGTTGGGTTGGGTCCTGGAGTCACGTGGCCTACAGGCTCCAAGTTAGGGCAGCTTCTGCCAGGGTCCCTCTACCACTGATAATCTTGTGTCCCTTGAGTCTGCCATCTGAACAGCCTTTTCCAGATGCCAGCACCTGGTTGCAGTCTTTTTTGATTTACGAAAAGTGTATGACATGGCCTGGCGACAGCATATCCTTGCCAAATCATACGAGTGGGGTCTCTGAGGCTCTCTCCTGATTTTTATCCAAAATTTCCTGTCGCTTCATACTTTCCATGTCAAAGTTGGTACTTCCCATAGTTCCCCCCATATCCAGGAGATGGGGTCCTGCAGGGCCCTGTATTGAGTGTATCTCTATTTTTATTGGCCTTTAATGGTCTAGCAGCAGCTGTAGGGCCGTGTCTCACCTTCTCTGTATGCAGACAACTTCTGCATTTCTTATTGCTCTACCAGTACTGATGCTGCTGAGTGGCGCCTACGGGGAGCCATCCACAAGGTGCAGTTTGGCCACAAAGTCAGGTGTTAGGCACTTCTGTTGGCGTCGTACCATTCATCTGGAACCAGGACTTTACCGTAACAACGATCCACTCACTGTAGTGGAGATGTATCGAATCTTAGGACTGGTTTTCAACACTCGATTGACTTGGATTCCTCACCTTCGTCAGCTTAAGCAGAAGTGCTGGCAGCACTTCAATGCCCTCCACTGCCTGAGCAACACCAACTTGGGTGCAGATCGCTCTACAGTGCTCCAGCTCTACAGAGCCCTTGTTCAATCCTGCCCTGACTATGGGAGTCTGGTTTATGGTTCGTCGGCGCCCTCAGCGTTGCGTTTACTCGACCCAGTGCATCAATATGGTGTTCGCCTAGTGACTGGAGCTTTTAGGATGAGTCCGGTGACCAGCGTCCTGGTGGAGGCCGGAGTCCCTCCATTGCCAGTTAGGCGTGCACAACTGCTGGCCAGTTACATTGCACAGATTTGTAGTTCTCCTGTGCATCTGAATTACCATCTCCTTTTCTCACCCATGGCAGTTCATCTCCCACATCAGCTGCCCAGGTCAGGGCTTCCAGTTGCAGTTCGTGTCTGATCCCTTCTTTCTGAACTGGAGTCCTTGCCGTTACCATCTATACTTGAGGTCCATTCGTGTACACCTCCATGGTGTACACCTAGGCTGTGGCTTTGCCTGGACTTTTCTCATGGCCCTAAGAACTCAGTTAATCCTGCGGCTCTCTGTTGCCACTTCCTCTAGATTCTTGTCATGTACAGAGGCCATGATGTGGTTTACACCAACAGCTCAATGGCTGATGATCACGTTGGCTTTGCATATGTCCATGGAGGACATATTGAACTACTCCTCAATTTTTATCTTTTTGCTTTACTTGCTCTCCATTGTGATTCATGCACACAGAAAATAGAGACAATGAGTTTTTATGACTAATAACAATGTTGTAGAAATTTCTTACTATAACAATAGTTAACAAACCCTACATACAACCAGTACCATGGAGTCATGGCACTTAGGTCAAAAAAATTAAAGTATAGTACAACTGCATGTACGAAATTGTGCTATTCAGACTTGCTCTGTTACATTTCAATTGTCGTTGCAGGCAACCAACTCTCATAGCACGTCATACTTTGTGAAATACATCTTAACCATCCTTCTACATACAAGAGAGTGAAACAAAAAAATCTACAAGGAAAAGTGAATGATGGTTTTTGTTCATTTGTCTGCACCTTACCGCACATTCATAATTAATGTCTTTGCTGATGCTTATGGTTGATCGCTGTTTCATTTTTCTTTTTTTAAATAAATTTTAACTTTACCATATCTGGGGGGTCTTTTGCCATGTACCTACACATGGCACCTGTCAATGTTTGAAAGGGGCCTACTGCAGGTCTCCATTTTGCTGGCTAGTCAAATTGTGAAATATCAGATAAGGGGAGCATTCGGATGTGACAGTGGTCTGATTTTGGACTGCATGGATGCCTGAAGACCAGCATACATTTGTCAAGGTTGACTAATAAAATTTTGTAAAGAAAAACAAATTTATCAATTGAAGACATAAAGTTGAATTGAATTGAATTGAATTTTATTTGATCCTGTAAGATTACATCATGTACAGTAAATGTACGTGTAATATAGGACATGTCAAAGTATTAAAATTCTTTATCAATTATTTTTCTACACCTTTAGCTTACATTTTTACATCACTGATAATGAGTAACAATATATACAAATTTAATGGCATAAGTATTCTGCAACACTGTAAAACTCTTTTTCAATGAGATAGTCTTTAAGTTTCTTTGTAAATTCATTGTGAAGTACACTATCTTGCAAGGTTTTGGGCAGACTTCTTAGTAGTCTGATACCAGAGTACTGGGGTCCTTTTTCTAGCATTGCCAGTCGGTGGGGTATGCTCCGTACTTCATTCTTCTTTCTTGTATTGTGGGTGTGTACACTAGCATTTGTAATCCAGTCCTCACTACCTTTTGTGATGTACATTATTGTTTTGTATATATATAATGATGAAAAAGTTAAGATACCTAAATTCTTGAAACAGTTTCTGCATGTTTCAGAGGTCTTTCTTCTTAAAATGGTCCTAATTGCTTTTTTTTGTAATGTGAACACTCGTTTTGTCTCTTGTTTGTTTGAGTTTCCCCACACCGTCACTCCATACTGTAAGTATGGTTCGAAAAGTCCATGATACACTGTACACAGAAGGTTCTTGTCTGAATACTGTGATAGCTGCATCATTAAGAATATGACAGAGCTCAGTTTCTTACAGACATTATTAATATGTTTTTTCCATTTCAGTTCATTATCCACAAGAATACCTAAGAATCTAGCAGATTCTACTTCTTCCAGCCTTGTTCCGTCAACCTCTAAATCCATGTCTACAGCCTTTTCCTTGTTTTTAAACACTGCATACATAGTCTTTTTTAGATTTATAACCAGTTCATTTTCCAACAGCCATTGAGCTGTGACATTTGCAGATATGTATGCTCTTCTCTCAAGCTGTTCCATATTTTGGTCACTATTTAGTATTGTCATGTCATCAGCATACAATATTTTCTTTTCTTCCTCCTCAACACCTATATCATTAACAAATACATTAAATAACAATGGCCCCATTACCGAACCCTGCGGCACTCCATATTTGATGGATTGGGTTTCTGATTGGTATGAGTTTCCTAATGATACATACTGCTTGCGGTTGCACAAGTATGATTTTATCCATTCACCTGGTTGCCCCCGAATGCCATAGTTGCTTAATTTTTGTATCAGCATTTCATGGTCAATGGTGTCAAATGCCTTTGAAAGATCCAGAAACATTGCAGAGACAACCTTTTTCTCATCTAAGGACTGTAAAATGTATTCTGTTAGACTGACAATTGCTGATTCTGTAGATTTACCCTTTCTGAAACCATGTTGTGAGGTCATGAGAATGTTATGTTTGTCCAAATAGTTAACTAATCTGGTATACATAAGCATTTCTAGGATTTTTGAGAAACCTGATATCAGTGAAACTGGTCTGTAGTTGTTGGGATCATCCTTACACCCTTTCTTGTACACTGGCACTACCTTCGTTATCTTCAGTTTTTCTGGAAAAATTGCATCTCTGAAAGAACAGTTTGCTATGTTCAGCAGTGGTGTTATTATCTCCTCACATACCAGCTTTATTACATGATTTGATATTTCATCATCACCAGCTGATTTCTTGGACTTCAGTTTCTGTATAGTTTTCCGCAATTCATCTTCCGTGACTGGTCTTAAGAACATAGTACTGCATGATCTTCTTGGTACCTTAATACCCTTCTGTTTTTGACTATTTCTTTCCAATTTTAGGTTTTCTACTACACTGATATAGTTATTATTCAGTATGTTTGCTATTTCCATACCATCTGTGACCACTGTGTTGTCTACTTTAATTGACCTAATACCTTCTTCTTTGTTTGACCCATCTTTTTCCTTTCTTTCAGCATTGATTGCCTTCCAAGCTGCCTTTGCCTTGTTTTTTGAGTTCGCTGTAGTGGTGTCAATTGCTCTTGCTTTCGCTTCTCTTATTGTTTTTCTATACTTCTTTTTTAACATTTTATAGTTTTCAGCTTCGCCCATCCGTCTCACATCCTGAAGCTTCCTTCGCTGTTCTAGTATTTCACTCGTAATCCACTGTGTTTGATCTTGATGCCTTTCTTGTCTCTTTACTTTGGGAAATGCTACATTAAAATGGTACTTAATTGTTGAAATAAATGCATCATATTTTTCATTTACACTCTGGGCCTGTAGGATTTCATTCCAGGTTTCCTTACTTAACATTGTTCTAAAGATGTTGATATTTTGTTCACTGATGATCCTAATTTCTTTGGTTGTTTGTTTTGGTTCTGATACTGTGTCATTACTTCTGCAAAAGCTGATTAGTTGTCCATGATGATCAGATATTTCTGTCTGAACTACATGTGACTCATAGTTACACATATTAGTAATTATGTTGTCAATAATTGTCTCACTTTGTGAAGTCACTCTTGTTGGTGCAGTTATTGTCACTTTCATGTTATGCTGTATTAACAATTCTTCAAAATCCTGTCTTATTTTTGTGTCTTTTCCCATGTCAATGTTGAAGTCTCCACATATAATAAGATTTCTCTTCATATTCATTCTCAATAAGCTAGCAACTTTTTTTAGAAAGATGCTAATATTGCCACATGGTGACCTGTACACACAAAACACTCTAAAATCTTCTGCCACTATACCAGTAACTTCAAAGTCTTTTTCTCTAGCTATGGGAAATGTAGCAGCTTCACTGTTTACATTCTTTGAAAGAGTACCTGTTTTAATATATATACAAACGCCACCACCCTTATATTTAGATCTGCAGAAGTAACTAGCTAGTTTGTAGTCCTTTACTGCCACATTATGTATTTTACTTTCAGTTAGTCCATGTTCACTTATGCATAATATGTCTGGTCTTACTGTAGATGAGTCCATGATCATGTTATCGCAATTTATTTGTAAACATCTCTCTTGATCACGTAACTTGCACAGTTCATAATTACCGGTTTCAGCTGTTGCCATCTTGAGATCTGCTACAAATAGAAAAACAGTGGTATGACAAATTTTAATTCATTTCTTCAGCTTCTATCATTATTGAAGATAAAGCTGAGATTCGTGTGTCTCAAGGAAAATTTAATTTCATCAGATCAATAGAAGATCATTTAGCTGAAGCTAAATCTAAAGCAGATCTAGTAATACATAAGAATAACAAATAAATCTCTTGGTAACAGATCTGAATAGAGCAATGGCTGAAACTAGTAATTATTTATTGTATAATTTATGTGATCAAACTGAGTATTCAAAAATAATGTGAACATATTTAATTATGATTTAATTAATGCAAAGAGAATTTTCATTTGCTATAGAACGTTTTTCAGTATGATATTAGACTTATGTTAGAGCACAATTTTTAATTGTAAGTTTAATCATGTTTAAGCACTAACAGTACTTCAAAATACATCAATTATTGTGATCTATATATACACCAGTGGTGAAGCCCCTCAGAGAGTTTAAGTTTCAGTTTAAATTTATAACAGTTACTGTGTGATACCAGTCTGTGTCAAAACTTTTTTAGCATGAAATGTTCAGTGTAAAAAGATTTGTTACATTTTGCTACAAATGGAAAGAATAAACAGAACATGAAATGGAAATATTTGTCTGGCTATTACATTTTGTTATTAGAATATTTTACAGCTAGCACCTATGATCCAGCTACCACTGATAGAACTGTGAATCATGAGTGGCCACCTTCCTCACCTGCTCACTACATGGACTCTGGTGATTGCAGGAAAACAATCCAGCTTGCGCATAAAGATGGAGGATCATTTCCCTCCTGTCTCCAGTGTTCATCATGCTCTCCAATGGTGTGAGCCTACCCACAAGGAGTGCTCCCAGTGCTGGCATTACATTGCTGCCACCAGACACATGCCTCCAAGCCCTGCTCCTTGTATCTTTCTGTTACCTGGTTATATAGGTCACTGCTCAGCCAATCTACAGCAGTTGCACATTGGGAGCTACTCTGTAGCCAAATGACAACTCTCATTATGGAGCTCCCAATACTGAGCACAGAAGCAGCTCTTCAGGAGCCACTCTGCGGCCAAGTGCCAACTGTCCCTGAGCCCTCAATATGGAGAGCCCTTTGGGCTATTGTCTAGCAGGACACAACCTAATACGGAATTCGCTCACAAATGAAGACTGGGGAGCATTTTGTGGCACGGTGTCAAACCCCTCGGCCACTGCCAAGCGACTCCTCCACATCTCTTCATGGGACATCACCTACATCATCATCTCCAAGCCCTCTACCTTGTGCTTGTGGGCCTTCACTGTACCACTGATTGTCACCACCTACGACCATTCGAGTGATATTCCAATGTACAATATTGTATTCTAAACTTACACCAAGTTACAAACCTAGAGACTAATGTTATGTGCTTCAAAATACACGCCAAGAGACTATTGTTGTGTTAATAAAGTTAATTGTCCTGGCTACCTGGATTCACAACTAGAAGTCTGTTGATCCCACACAGTCACAAAAACAAAACTGACAACAGGGACAATTGGTTTTCAGGTTGCTTTCCCCAGTGACAGTCTTATTGCTCATAGAAGGTAGCCTCTCTTTGGTACATTTTTCTGAATTGTTGCGAACTTTTTCGCTATGACACAGCAGGTCTTGTTTTTTTGGCACAGTTTTCCTTTGTTACAGGTGATGTACTGCAGCATTGAAATCATGCTGTGCAACACTGAGTTTCTCCTGCAGTGGCTCACCCACCCAGTTATTGCCCCATCCCAGACACAGCTTCAATAGTGCCCACAGTTGTGGGCTTTCAATGACGCCGTGGAGCCATAGCTGGCCTTCCTCATCCTGTTTGTAACAGTATTTTGCTGCCTCTGTGATCCATGAGCACTCTTGCTGTCAAGCTTTTCTCCTCTTCTAGTCTGGTGCTTAGGCTTATAGCTTCCTTCAGTCTCTTAACTCCAGAGACAACTTTCCTCTGCTTCCTATTCTCACCTATGGTACCAGCTCACAGCTTACTATGAGTCAGTGTGCCCTTTCTCTTCAGGGCCATCTTCCTGGCTAGGTCCTCCCACTTATCCTATCCTCTCAGACCTGATGCATCCTCTGTTGGTCGACTGTCATCCTGTGGAGACATCTTCAATTCTGCAACTGCTGCAGCCTGCTGCTGCCGCCACTGTTACTGTGGCTGGCATGCCCCCCAATGCTGACAACATGGCCCCTGCATCATTGCAAAGGACTCCTTTGTCACTGGCATGACCTCCTCCACCTCAGGCTCAGTCAGTGCCAGCTTGGTAGCCACTGGCCTGGTCGACACTAGCTCAGTAGGCTAATGCCTTCTTTGTCAATGTAATATGGTCGATGCACTAGAGTTGGACGGGCACCTGTGGAGCTACCTTCTCCTCTGCTGCCTCTGATACTGGTCGTGCGTATCATTGTATCTCTGCCCACTGCCATAGCAGCTGACCTCTGTGCCTCCAGCTACTTCAACACCAGTCCTTTTGCCAGCCTCCTGTGCCTCTGGCACTGCCTTCATTGAAGTTGGTATGACCACCTGCACTGCTGGCTCGGCCACCTTCACAGCCTCCTCCACTACAGGCCCATTCGACAATGGCTCTGTCACTACCAGCCCTGTTTCTATTAACCCACATCTCGTGTTCCGTTTTTCTTGTTCAACAGATGATACTCTAGCATTTACTCTGTCTTATGCAGGTCCCCATCTGATACCTTTGGTGGTGCTTTTATGAAAGTTCCATCACAAACCTGGGTCCTGACTCAGCTGCAACCTTCGGGTCCTAACCATTGTCCCACAATATCCACCCTGCACGTTTTTTTTCCGCTGTAGCCGCCATCACACTACTTGCCTTCTCCCTTGAGAGTCCTCAACCTCTCTGAGATGGAGGAAGGATATAGTATCATATCACTAGTGCCTACAATCCCATGACCCTTCATACAACTGTGTATCACAAGTAGTTTCCTTACTTACCTGCCCGTTACATAGACTCTGGCAACTGAAAGAAAAGAAATGTGACATACACATCAACATACAGGATCATTTTCCCCCCTTTTATCCAGTGGTTACCATACTTTCTGGTGGCACAAACTTTACCAAGGAGGCACTGCCAGCACTGGCATTACATTGTGCCACCAGTCCCTTACCTTGAAATGCTGGTCCCAGTAGCCTTGGTAGGAAGACCAGACAGAAAATGCCCCCAGGAAAGACCAAAAACAAGATGGGAAGATGGGCTATGGAAAGATCTGCAACAACTAGGATTCACAGAAAACTGGATGGAAACTGCACATGACAGGATCTGGGGGAGCTAGTTTGTGAGGTTGGCACATAATCTGAAAGATGCCTGCTCACTGGTTAAATAAGTAATTAAATCCTCTATTGCATTACTTAGTGCAAAAGTTGGCTTTGCTGTCTGACACATCTGTGCTACCTCCGTCAGATGAAGTGACCTTTTGTTTGGATTATGTTTCCTCCTAGTACACATAGGGACAGCCCATTCAGAGTTTTTGCAACATCACGAATCTGATTCTGCTTCATGGATTGTCAGCTTTCAAAGTTTATGGAGAAAATGTGTGCAATCCTATGCTAAAAGGTTAATCTCACAGACTGCACAACAGATTCAACAGATTTTCTTCTGATTGTGAAATCTCTGCTATAGCCCTGGCAAGAATAGACTCTGTGCATCGACTTTCGTGTCAGATCCTAAGTTGATAAAATTGTTGTGCCTGGCAGCAGCTCACGAGCCCCATTCTCTACTGTCCCATGTCATGGTGAGTCGGTCTTAATGAGAAATTAATCCCAGCATCCTGCTGCTACTGTACTCAACTTCAGATCCCACAATTCTGAATCATAGAACTGCCATTTTTCCTTTGAGCAGGAGAATGATGTTTCTCAACGAATTGTTTTAAGTGTTAGCCTCTCTTAACCACAGCCATAAACAGTATAAAGTTTACTGTGAGGAGTCCTGTGCACTGCTCCTCATTTATGGAAGAATTTGCACCTTTTTATTCCTCCTGCAGCACTACAGCAGCAGATTGTCAGTTACGATTTACGGTGAAGAGGTTAGAGGAGTGAGCTGCAATGAGAGGTTTCACATTTCCTGCTTACACTGTCAAAAAAGATATGCTATGATTCACTGCCAAATCACTCTCCATAAAACTAAATAAAACCAGTTTAATTCAGTTCCAAACACCTTATAAGAATCTAGAAGAAATTAGTGTTACACATAACAACCAATTAATAAAACAAGTATAGACCTCTCTTCAAAACTTTTAGGTTTTCGCATTTACAGTAATCACTATCCAGTTACTTGAGCCAAGTCCTATTTGTCCTTCTCCTAATTGCATAATGAAGTTTAAAATAACTGCTGATGGAGCTTGTACCTTTCTAGAACCACTATGTTTTATGTTTCAGTCCTGTTACTGGAAGTAGGTCATTCAAAGGTGTGCAGTACTTATTTACATAAGTGCCCTAGGACTTTTTTGTTTGTAGCTACTCCCCTTCTGCATATATTACATCTGCAATAATGTGATAAAAATTTGTATCCATCTAGGTGCAACTATTCAGTTTCTGTTGTTTCCAAATGGTGTTTTGTGATATATAGCATGAGTAGAAATACCTTCAAATTTTTCAGTTTCCTGCAGTGACAAGAGAAGCTGATAGTTCTTTGTTCAATGAAACTTCTGGTCAACTGCTGGATGTCAATAACTTGCTGCCATGTTACTTATCTGCAGAGTATTCTGGCTGTTTTCGGGTGCATACTCGTGAAGGTACACCTAGCTCCTCTGTTTAAAATTGTACCAGCTCATGTGTGTGTACACATTTATCACTGAGTATGCATGCATTGTTAGGGCACATGCATGTCTGCTGCAAGTTTGAGAGCTGCTGTGAGTGCTCATATTTTGTAGCTAAAATTTCTTGTTTGATGAACTTCTTATGTTCTATGGAAATGTCCAAATGTATTATGATTGTTTCCCTTTGTGCTGTCTAAGCTTCCATTATTTGTTTCCCCACTAATAGTGCAAATGTGCCTATAATTATTCTTCAGCTCTGTCTTCATCTATGCATCCGTTACACAGGTTTGTAGATGGTTTGAGCATACATTATTTCAGTTTAATTTTAATTTATTTTCTGTTTTACTCTCAGACTTCATCTAATAAGCTTTTCCTGTTTATCTTGAAGTTTATCTGTGCTAAGACTTCAAATAGGACTGCTGATGATAAGTTTGGTGGTATGGTATTTCCTTCCAGACTTCACTCACAATTTTAAATTTTTCACTGTCCTCAGGAAGTCTAATAGAAGCCATTGGATTGAGCTATTTGATCTTCAGTTTACTAGTACATGTAGACTCAATGCCCTGTTTCTCAAGTGCTTTTAATACATGTTTCACTGAAATCAAGTGAAAAGCTTTATTTATGAATTCCAGAAAAAGTGGTTATTGATATTCATTATTCTGGTGTAGATTTTTATTTAGAACTTGCAAATGGGCAATATGCTACATGCACTTCTTAAGCCAGCTTTTCCATTTACATGGTTAAAACCCAGTATCTTTTCTATGCAGTTAGTAATAATTTTAACAAAAATCTTTTATGTTATAGCCCGGGTATGAGGTTTGTTGTGAAGCAGAACAAGTATAGCACTGATCCAGTACTGCTACTGAAAATACACAGCAAGAAAATATACTGCATCTAACAAATCTGGGCATCTGAAGTTCTTAGCTCTTTCAAGTTGAAATAGCATCCAGAATGTAAAATAATTTATAGAAAAAATGGTATGATATCTTATTTACACTTTTAACAAAATTAGATGTAAACTGGCAGAAGTAAGGATATTATGGGCTGGTAGTTTCTTGTGTTTGTTTGCTACAAGCATCTACTATCAAACAAGACTGCAGGCAGTAGTATTATCACTCCCACTGTTGAGTGCTATACTGAATTGCACTGAATTCAAATTTTAGTGAAAGATATTATGATCAAAGTATCTTTGTTGAACATATGACTATATAAGGCCATTTGATTTTCAGGTTTACTATGTAGAACACTTGTTAGCTCTGTGTATTGGTCAAGTTTTCTTAGACTGTCAGTTAGAAGCAGGTAGTATATTGTCTGCACTGCTTGAGGAAGATAGGACCTGCTATTTCCACTCTCCTGTGGCTGTCAAGAAGTACTGGGAGGGGAGGGGGAACTGACCTCATTTACACATTTTCCTCTCAAATCTAAATTATACTGCATGCAAAGTAGTAGGAATTATTCCAGTTGTTTCCTTAATGGTTCTCAGAAACCATGGAAAATACCAGTTTGATTGGATGGATTAGGCCAGGGCCAGCCAGAAATTCTGCACGCGTGCGGTGCTCCTGCACATGTGCAATTTCTGGGTCACAGCGTGCGTGCCGCAGCTGTCAGCGTTCATGTAGTGCATGTTTCTACGCACAGATGTCGCTTTATCCACTCGCTGGGATACTCTGTACCAGTGCATTCTAGTGCCCTTTCCGCAGCTTGCAAGCCAACCATAGGAAGGTATTTCTTGTATTAAACATTTAAAATACTGTCACAGTCTACTCACTGAGACGTCTACTTTTATGTTAACAGTTTAAACCAGTATGACAAGTAATACCCTTAGCAACCATGGGTTTTTATTAAGGCAGTTTGACTGACAGCACATAAACATGCGTAATGTTTTTGATCTAGTAGAGAGCACTTAGCAACTTCCAACTAACCTTATTCATGATTTCAAATAACATTAAACTAATGCAAGGTTTTCTATAACTAATTCTCGGTGCCCTCAGTTACACCCACATAATTTCTGTCTCACTGACCTCTGAACAGAATGATAACCACTGACCTCTTGATGATCAGCTGTTATTTCAATACCATTATTGCTACATCTTTCATCAGTTCCATCTGAAATCTGCATAATAACTGACAATTAGATGAATGTTATGTTTTATCAACTTCAGCTGAGTGTAGCCCTTCACACATAAAAAAAAAAAATAAATAAAATAAAAAATCAAAAAATAAAAATAAAAAAAATAAAAACTCTAAATTTAAGTATACATTGGAACAATCGGTTTAATGACCAATTTTCGTGATAATAATGTAACATGGAGCAGAATGAGGCAATAATGCACAGTTAGTAAACAATAACTTTTAATTATGAAAGGAATAAATCCAAACACATTTATCACTGGTCATGAGAAATGATATAGTTAATATCGGTCACAAAAGCACAGCTCATTGACAAATGCAAGCAGTTGCGAAGATTTTCATCACTTATGCTTGATCGAAAGCTTGATTCATTCATTTTCATCACCGAGAAAAATCTTTCACAAACATATGTCAACCCGAACATGGACAACATAAGTCTCGCGGCTTCTCGGTGCAGGTGTGGAAATTCTTGTTGTGAAAAATTTTCATAGAATTCTTTTGTACTTCACACTGCAAAGAAATTGTCCTTCAGTCATGTATTGCACTGTAGGTCGATCAGTTCCATCTGTAGATCATTCAGAGCACCTTCAACTGACAAAGAGAACGGTCAAGCAAAGAGGCAAATGACAGGAGACAAACTCGTAACATCTGCAAATCGTGCTCAAAATTGTTCCTTAATTTTCACAATTATTGACACATAATCTTGAAATCTAGCACTTTCATGGACCAGTCCAAGAGTCAGGGAATGTGCAGTGTTTTCTGTCAATAGCTGGCTCTCCCAAAGTGCAAGCTTCCTTTCAAAGGCATTTACTTTTTCCAACATGTCAGAAATTAAATTATTTTCGCCTTGCAAACTGATGTTCATGTGAGACGTAATGTCCACAAAAAATGCAAGGTCTGATATCCAACAAGGGTCTTCCAAAATAGGTTCACTTTTTCCCTTCTCATGTAAGAATGTTACTATGAGCAAATGTAAATAAAAAAATATTTTCAGCATTTTACCTCGACTGAGCCAGCGTACTTTGGTATAGTAAGGTATGTCGCAGTACTCCGCTCTTAATTCCTCCAAGAACCACTGAAACTGGCGATGCGTAAGCACATGTGTCTTCAGATAGGTTACAGTACGCACAACAATTTGCATGACGTTTGCTAATGTTACTGATTTTGCACAAAGCGCCTCTCGATGCAGAATGCAGTGAATTCCATACAACATCTCGTCTGTGCATCATAGCTTTTTGCACATCCATGCTATGAGTCCTCTCTGATGGCCTTTCATTGATGGTGCTCCATCTGTAGTCACTGAGACTAACCGAGACCATCAATCGCTTGCTCGACAGCTTGGAGTAAGTCCGCACCTGTAGTAGTCCCTTTCAAAGGTACTAAGTCCAAAACGTCCTCTGTTACACAAAGTGCGTTATCGACACCTCGTATGGATATCACAACCTGGGCTGTATCTGTAAGATCTGTTGCTTCATCGAGCGCAACAAAGAAAGCAACAAAGTCTTTAGCCTTATTTATTAGCTGCCTGTGCACATCGCCGGCCATAGCACTGATACGTCTTGTCACTGTTTGTTTGGATGGACTGATTTCTTGAAACCTGCTAACGTTTGTGGGACACACAAGTTCTGCAGCATCAGTCAGACACCCTTTCACAAACTCCCCTTCAGAAAAGGGTTTCCCAGATTGTGCAATTCTTAATGTGATTTTAAAACTTGCTCGCAGTGAAGATTTAGTGAGATTGCCATTCTGGAAAATTGAAAACAGTACATTGTACAGCGTACAGTAAAATAGACATAAATGTAACTCAAGAAACTAAGAGTTCAAGAAGTATAAGTTACTTTGATGTACAGTAAAATTGAATTGAAGTGTCTCATCCATTTTCTTAAGGACATTTATTTTTGTTTGCTTTTCTTCACTGTTGGGTACACTACACTCGTCTTTGTGATATGTATTCTGGTGTCTTTCAACTGGAAATTTACTCTGGTCACCTATTATTCGGCGGCACAGTACACACTGTGAGTTTTCACCAATGGCTACAAAAAAGAATTGCGTTTCCCAGTCATTTTTAAACGACTGAGAACATAGATCTCCCGTCCTTTACTTTTTCACAGTACCTGCCACTTCTCAGTACTTCTTTGTTAAGGTTATGGTCACCAGGGGTAAACAAGACTGGGTATGTTGCGCTTTTGCTTATACCACATAAACAGGGAAGTGGAGCCGCCGCCGGTAATTTAGGACACATGTCTAATAACAGATGTCGCTGTCGCACACATGCGCACATGTGCAGCACTTCTGCACGTCTGCACACTGTGCAGCGTTTGGCCAGCCCTGGATTAGGCAAACATGTCTGTATTCCCTTTACATTAAAAGTGACTGATTTCATGTGCACTATTAAAGTTAATATCTGTGCATCCTTATAAAATTATATTGCTCTCTCAAGTTGAAATAGCACCCAGAATGTAAAATAATTTATGGAAAAAAATGGTATATCTTATTTACACTTTTAACAAAATTAGCTGCAAACTGTTTATTTCTTGTTGATTGCATAACTTCATGATTAGCTTTCTTCGGCTTATGTGCCATTATCAAGAGTACGTCTAGATGGAGTGACGTCCGTAGATCATCTTGGAATGTAAGTTCTTTTATGTGCTATGTTGTTAACATAGATCATATATTTACATTGTTTAGGTGGAGTGATGTTCATAAATCATCAGAGAATGTAAGTTCTTTTATATACTATGCTATTAACACAGTTCACACATTTACTTCCTATATAAATCTCATGCTATTCTTTGACAGTTGTAAACTGACAGATTGTTCCAACGATGCTTATATGAACAACACAATATAACAGTTTACATCTAATTTTGTCAAAAGTATAAGGAAGCTGTCACATTATGACCTTATGGAAGCTGCAGGCCCAGCAAAGATGTAATACAACGTGAAGAAAAAATGGTCTTCATGCTGCCCTCAAGTAATTAGTATCGACACAAAATGATTAATTTCTCAAAGATTTCAATACCTGTTTGCATAGATGCTGAGATTTCATTGTATTGCTCATCAAAAACTGTGACAAGATCAAGTCTTGCTTAAAATGGACTACTTCTCCAACAGATGTATAATCTTTTATCACTTCACAATGTTCTATAACAGCAATAGCCACTTTCATACAATATCCGATCAAAAATATCTGGACACCTCACATTTATGACAGCTTAAACTCTGCTGGCGGCACTTTCAATGAGGTGTCTGAATGTCTGTGGAGGAATGGAATCTCATTCTTTCTCAAGGATGAAACCAGGGAAAGTAGGGATGTTGAACTGTGGAGCCTGGAGTGAAATTGACGTTATAACTCACACAAAAGGTGTTCTATTGGGTTCAGGTCAGGACAGTGCACAGGCCTGTGCATTTCAGGAATGTTAGTGTCCATAAATCATTGCCACATAGGTGTTGCTTTATGACAGTGCACATTGTCATGCTGATACAATCAATCATCATCTACAAATTGGTCCTGCACTTTTTTATGCAGTACACAATGTTGTAAAATGTGTTCATATCCTTCTGACTTTAGCATTTTCTTAAGTGCACTTAGGGGATCACACCCTAACAACAGCAAACACTCACATACTGCAACACCACCAAACCTGCTTTGTACTTCACTGTTGGCACTACACATGATGGCATGTAACCTTTCTCTAGGCATTCACCAAACCCAAACCCTTCCATTCGATTGCCATAGGATATAGCATGGCCTATCATTCCAAATCACTCAATTCCAGTCATCCCCTGTCCTGTGGCATTGGTCCTTACATCACCTCAAAAGTCGCTTAGCACTAACTACAGAAATGTGTGGCTTATGAGGTGCTGCTTGACCATTTTACCCAATTCTTTTTAATTCCCTGTGCACAGTAATTATGCTATATGGACTGCCAGCAGCAGTTTGGGACTCAAGAGTGATTCCTTCTGCTGATTTCATGTGATTTGTTACAACCACCCTCTGCAGTGCTCAACGGCCTCTGTCCATCAATGCTGGGGTCTGCCTGATCTTGGCTTAGCTGCGGTTGATCCTTCAAGTTTCCACTTTACAATCACATCACCAACAGTTGATTTTATTGAATGATGGATTTGTTATCCAAATGGCACACATTGACTAGTTCACATTTGAAATCCCTGAGCTCTTCTGACAATCCCATTCTGCTGTTAAAGCTTTTCTACTGACAACGAATAATCCTCATGGCATTTTATACTGGCTGGTCTGCCTTTCAGGACTTCTAGTGGCCAATTCTGTATTACATAGGTGTGTCTGGGTAGTTTTGATCAGATACTGCATATGCTAACACATATGTTGGATTCCTAAGTCTCTTTACCAGTGTTCTGTGATACAGATTGCTGTGCTAATCAGGGATTGTATAGTCAGCATGTTTATATAATGGAAGTTGAATCCATTTCAGACCTAATGTCACTTGTCCTCATGGCTTTCTTTCTGACGGTTAATAACTGTGGTTTCCATTTCAACACAGTGGTCAATGTTTTGTGGAGTTGTCGGATAAGTTGATGGACTTTACTGTTAAGCAAAGGCACATACTGCATAAATCCTCTTATCTGTGTCACCAGGAATTTGACAATAGAAAATCCAGGATAGAATAATGACAGTATTATAAAAAGGACAGTTGCTACTCAACGTACAGCAGAGATGCTGAGTCACAGATAGGCACAACAAAAAGACTGTCAAATAGGCCTTAATGAGAATAGACAACACACACACACACACACACACACACACACACACACACACACACACACACACACAAATACAATTCACACACACATGACTACAGTCTCTGGCTGCCAAGGCCGCCAGACACTGTGATACAAGGAGCAGGAAACGTGTAATTCTTAAGGATTTTTGGTACCCAGCCTCAGCAAGGAACAGCCGGTAACATTGAGAAACATAAGTACAAACTCCTCTCAATCTAATTTCAATAGCCTTAACATACAATGCATTAAAAATAAAATATTAGAACTTGAGATTGCAGCCAGTGAAGCTAGTATAGATTGTATTTGCATTCAAGAACATTGGTGCATGAGTTATGAACTAGAAAATATTTGCATTTCCCCATACAAATTAGTAAGTCATTATTGCAGGAAGGAAACAAGACATGGTGGTGGTTGCATTTGTGTAAAACCTGGAGTAAAGGTTAAAAATATGACTGTAACTGAATCCTTGAGTGAAGAAAAACATTTTGAGACTGCAGCAATACAGTTGAATATGCAAAAGAGTAAATTAATAATAATGTCAGTGTACAGATCACCATGTGGTGATCCTGAAATTTTTAGAAATAAGTTAGAGGCATTGCTCAAAATATTACACCATAAAAAAATCAACAATAATTATAAGTGGAGATTTTAATGTCAACTTATTGACTGAAGGTGCATCCAAAGAGCAGTTCCTGAATGTTTTACAGAGCTTCAATTTGTATCCACATATAACTAACCCTACAAGAATAACAAACTCTTCAAAATGTCTCATAGATAATATCTTCACAAATATAGATGCCATAGATATAGATGTAATAAATGTTGACCTAGGAATATCTGATCACAATGCACTCATCCTTAAATTTCCCATAGACCCTGTGACCAAAAATAGTTCATAACAAATGTACAAAAGAACCTTCTCCACAAATAGTTGCAGTCACTTCATTAATACACTGACTAACCAATCAAGGGCAGAAGTACTGTTACAAACTAGCACAAACACTGCATATAATGTTTTTTCTTCCCTGTTTATGTTGAATTTTGAAATGTGTTTTCCTAAGAAACTTGTCAAAACAAACACATATGGGCATACACATGCTAACTCCTGGATCACAACAGGTATTAGAAATTCCTCCAGGACCATGAAAACTATAGACTGAAAAGTTGGACTGACCCCAAGTTTAGAGAACATTTAACAAATTACAAAAAAATGTATCTAAAAACAAAGATGATGTGACTTACCAAACGAAAGTGCTGGCATGTCGATAGACACACAAACAAACAGAAACATACACACAAAATTCAAGCTTTCGCAACAAACGGTTGCTTCATCAGGAAAGAGGGAAGGAGAAGGAAAGACGAAAAAGCTTTTTCGTCTTTCCCTCTCCTTCCCTCTTTCCTGATGAAGCAACCGTTTGTTGCGAAAGCTTGAATTTTATGTGTATGTTTGTGTGTCTATCGACCTGCCAGCACTTTCGTTTGGTAAGTCACATCATCTTTGTTTTTAGATATATTTTTCCCACGTGGAATGTTTCCCTCTATTATATTCATATCATTAATTTGAAGCCAACAATTACGTTTGTTATTGTCACTGTTGCATTTCGAAATCTTTCCTGTCATCTTATTTTCTCTTTCTGTTTTTGCAAGTAGTTTCACTTTGTATTCACCTTCTCCTCTTTACCAAATCTACCATACAATTTTATCCTGCCTATATATACTCAATTATACGTAACCCACTTCCAAACCATAACCTAATCCCCCCCTCCCCGCTTTCAACACTACCGCTGCTATAAAATCCACCATTTCCAGTTCACAAACAGTTCCTTTCAGCTATTAAACAGCCATTTCGGCTAGTTCCAAAAACCTCTCGCTTTTTTTTCCATTTCCATTTTTCCCACATCACTGATCTTTTTTAGCCGCTTCCCACAGGTTTTAGCGTCATTATTTCTTCGTCAGACAATTGTTAGCCTCATTTTCACAATCTGCCAACCCAAAACCACTCCTTTTAATACATTTACACGCAGTTTTTTCGAAATTTTCCCGAATTGCTCCACCGTTTAACGTGTTTTGGCGGCAACATAACTTTTGTGCACATCGTTGTCTACCAACCCAAGTTCACCACAGGATCAACATAGCCCAGCTATAACCAACACTTTTTCGCCTTTTTTCACACCAGATCTCCAGTTGCTTTCTAGTTCACCTTTATCTCTCCCCATATGTTTTTATTTTCATTTTCATTTCAGCCTCAGGTTACACTTTCCACCTTCTAATAGCTTTTTCGTCTTTCCCTTTCCTTCTCTCTTTCCTGATGAAGCAACCGTTTGTTGTGAAAGCTTGAATTTTGTGTGTATGTTTGTGTGTCTATCGACCTGCCAGCACTTTCGTTTGGTAAGTCACATCATCTTTGTTTTTAGATATATTTTTCCCACGTGGAATGTTTCCCTCTATTATATTCATATCATTAAATCACAAAAAAATATATAGAAAAGTAATTACAAAAGTAAAATTACTAAGTAATGATAAATTAATAAGAAAATCAGACAATAAATCAAAAACTATTTGGGAAATTGTGAAAAGGGAAACAGGTAAGGGCCTCAAGGCTCAGGAAATAGTACTCAAAAATAGTGAAAATATTGAATTAAAAGATGAAACTCTAGCAAATTACATTAATAATTACTTTTTAAGTGTACCATTGTCATTAAGTAAAAACTTTACTAAACATGAGAAATTAACAGCCCCAAAAGTAGACAGTAGTATGTTGTTAACTCGCACAAATGATAATGAAATATTAAAGGTGATAAATAGTCTAAAATAAAAAATGTCTGCAGGTGTGGATGAAGTGCCTGTGTCAATGATAAAAAAAGTTGCCCAACAAATTATAAAGCCCCTGGTACATATTGCCAATTTGTCTTTCAGCGAAGGTGTGTTTCCTGAGAGGTTGAATTTTGTGTGTATGTTTGTGTGTCTATCGACCTGCCAGCACTTTCGTTTGGTAAGTCACATCATCTTTGTTTTTAGATATATTTTTCCCACGTGGAATGTTTCCCTCTATTATATTCATATCACTAAATTACAAAAAAATATATAGAAAAGTAATTACAAAAGGAAAATTACTAAGTAATGATAAATTAATAAGAAAATCAGACAATAAATCAAAAACTATTTGGGAAATTGTGAAAAGGGAAACAGGTAAGGGCCTCAAGGCTCAGGAAATAGTACTCAAAAATAGTGAAAATATTGAATTAAAAGATGAAACTCTAGCAAATTACATTAATAATTACTTTTTAAGTGTACCATTGTCATTAAGTAAAAACTTTACTAAACATGAGAAATTAACAGCCCCAAAAGTAGACAGTAGTATGTTGTTAACTCGCACAAATGATAATGAAATATTAAAGGTGATAAATAGTCTAAAATAAAAAATGTCTGCAGGTGTGGATGAAGTGCCTGTGTCAATAATAAAAAAAGTTGCCCAACAAATTATAAAGCCCCTGGTACATATTGTCAATTTGTCTTTCAGCGAAGGTGTGTTTCCTGAGAGGTTGAAAATCTCTAAGGTTAGACCTCTGTTTAAGAAAGGAGATCCATACAAGGTAGAAAATTATAGACCAATATCCCTTCTCCAATCATTTTCAAAAATTCTAGAGAAATTAATGAAAACCAGACTCATAAATTACTCAGATGCTCACAAACTTCTAAACTGCAATCAACATGGCTTTCACTCGGGCCACAACACAGAATCAGCTATCCATGCCTATACCAAAGAGATTGTCAGGAGTCTTGACACTAAAAAATGTGTAGTTGGAATTAACTTAGATTTATCTAAAGCTTTTGATACAGTAAATCACAAAGTTCTGTTAAACAAGATGGAGGCAATAGGTGTAAGGGGAGTTGTGAAGCAGTGGTTTGAATCTTACCTTCAAGATAGAACTCAGGTGGTAGAAATCATCGCAGAACATAAAAATCAGAAAATCAAGTGGGTCTCAGATGCAAAGAAATTGGAAATAGGTGTCCCACAGGGCAGTGTTCTTGGTCCCTTATTATTCTTGCTTTATATAAATGACATAAAAAAATCCTAATATTTCTACCAAAATAATGTTGTTCGCAGATGACACTAGCATAATTATAAGTGATGATAAAAAATCATTAACTACCACAACTGATATAGTCCTGAAATATATTCAACATTGGTTTAATGCTAATGGGTTCACACTTAATCTAAGTAAAACAAATTATATACAGTATGGCAAACCAATTCAAGATATGGACCTCCAGTTAAAACTAATGGATAAGAAGATAGAGAGTGTACAATCCACAAAGTATTTGGGCATGCACATTGATCAAAACTTAAGCTGGAAAGACCATCTCAAGTACTTATCCCACAGGCTCAATTCGGCATGTTTTGCATTGAGGATATTATCTAGAGTATGCAGCACAGACTGTACTAGACTAGTGTATTTTGCTTACTTTCAGTCCATCGTGTCTTACAGCATAGTTTTCTGGGGTAAAACTAAATCAAGCTTAACAGATATCTTCAAACTTCAGAAAAGAGCTATACGAATCATAACACATAACTCTCCAAGAACTTATTGTAGGACCCTTTTCAAAGAACTGCAAATACTCACAATACCATCACTGTATATTTTAAAAAGCATTGTGTGTACAAGAGCACATATGAAAAATCTATGTACAAATGAGGACTGCCATAATTATAATACTAGAACTCGTAAGAATTTGTATGTAGATAGGGTAAGGACAACACAAACCCAAAAGCATGTAAGTTATTTTGGAATAAAACTTTACAATGCTCTGCCAGTGTACATGAAGGAAATAATAGATGAAGTAAAATTTAAGACTGAGCTTAAAAATTACCTTTTAAGCAAAACTTTCTATGACATAGATGAGTACTTTGATTGTGTGTAAATTTATTGCCAAAAATTTTTATTTATATGTATAAATTTGTACTTTTAAAAAATGCCTTGAAAGTGATATTCCATTATTATGTCTGTAGTACTTGTACTAGTATGATAACTTTGTTGTGACAATTCCTGCATCATGTAAATGATTTACAGGAAGATAATAAAATGAAATGACATGAATGGTCATGTGTGTGTGTGTGTGTGTGTTGCCTATTCTCATGAAGGCCTGTTTGGGCAAGCTTTGTTTGACAGTCTTTTTGTTGTGCCTATCTGCAACCCAGCCTCTCCACTATACGGTGAGTAGTAACTACATCGTTTTTATAATACTGACACCAGGAATTTGGGTAAGTATGACCTGAATAATCTCATTAATTACTTTAACCAAAGTTACTCATTCCAATTTTGAAGGAGTAAATACTATGTTAAGTGAAATGCCATCCATTTATTGTCTCAATCGGTACGAGTGCGAAGTGTGCTGTCGTTATTACTTCCACAATATAACCCCCCCAACACACACACACACACACACACACACACACACACACACACACACACACTGAATTTACCATATTAATGTCACTGGAAAGATGTTGTGGACATAAATAATTATATGATTCCAATTTTGGCTTGTTACAGAATTCCAAAATTATAAGCAGTCAGAGCAGTGTGTGCATTTACTTCTTAAAATTTTATTTAAAATAATGTTTTACATAATATTTGTATTCTTACTATAATCAATCAAAGAGGACATTATAAATGTCATATGCACCACCCACCCATCCACACACACACACACACACACACACACACACACACACACACACACACACACATGCAACAATAAATTAACAAAACTTAACAAATGTACCAAAGGCAACAAAATCACAAATCAGAGTAAAACAAATGTGATGCTCTTTAGCAGAGTCTCACCAACAGTACAATAAATTTCATTAACTGTGGTTTCAAGAAATACACAACAATCTCTGAAACTAACATTTAACAAAAAGATAAAATAAGCTATCACAATACAATGACAACATTACATAACAAATTGAAACTGAATAATAAATTGAACAGCATATAGCATTTAACATGTTTCACTTTGTAATGTAAGCACATACAATTCATAAATCTTTCATCTCATAACTGCTTTCTATTCATTTCTACTTTTAAGTACCTATGGCATTAAAAATGTGTGCTGTGTTTACTATTAAGAACATTTTATGAAATTGTGGCTAAGAACTTTTCATATATGCATATATCAAATCTTGTATAAATGAGTTCACACAAACATATGGCAGTGATCAGCTGTATTGTTCATGTACTTCAAAACTACACAGAGGTTGATTTGAAATAAAATGGCTTTTATTACATAGTACAATAGATTCGTATGGAAGCCATATTGTAAAATATTGTACAAATTGTTTTAAATTAAAGATTTGATAGAAAACGTCAATGCTTTCAGAAACATTCTTGTTTTAATGGACTACACATTGGTACTTGAAAATATCAAACATTCTACTTCTCTCACTTCATTGCCGAGTATTTGTTTCTCAGTTGCTGCCATTTATAGGATCTTTGTTACATCATCTAAAACACAGTTAGTCAACTTTAATCAGAAATGTGTGCGCAGCACAGAATTAGATAATGAATGTATCCCCGAAAACTTTCTTACTTATATATAAGTTTTCTGCTATATAATATTTTTCATGAGTTATTTTCCACTCAGGTCCTACAAAGATAATGTACACAAAAATAGCTACATTTAAATGTGTCTCACTCTCAAGCAAACAACACAAATAAAAAGAGAGAGAAGAAATGAAATATTTTTTTAAGCTCAGTTAGAGCACTGAACCTGGACAAATAACATGTACTTTTGTTTTAAAAAATGAAAGGGATGTAGTAAATGGAACAGGTTCAAAATTTTGCCAACTAGGCCTGAAGACTAATAATGTAAGCTGACTTCAAATATCTTTCTGGCACTCGTTTTCCATATCTTCAAATGTTGTGCAGAGAATAGTGTCATTTGAAATAAAAATTCCCAATTACACTTATCTGATTGCATGTCATTTGCATTTGAAGTATACTGTGAAACAGATAATCTAATGTATAATGCTAAAAAACCATAAAGAAAAAAGAAACCAAAGCAAAAGCAATCTTACAAATGGGACTTCAAAATCTCACATGACATTTAAGGCATATTTAACAAACCAAAAATATTTTTGTTAGTATGAACACAAAAATACTGACAAACGGAAACAAAAACAACATTTTCTCTGTACCTCCATTACTGCTTTGCATGCATCTGTACATATTTGCCGTAAAGTAGTAAATTTTGTTTGTTGGTCTCCATAAACACAAATACTTATTGGTGAACATATGTTCTGATTTATAATTTTGTATTTTAACTTTAACAATTATTTTAATAACAACAACAATGATGTGATATTATATATAACTATGAATTTTGCACCAACTCTCCTATATGTGGTTTACAGCTGTGAAACAGGAAGTTAAGAGATCTGGAACAGTAACTGTACTTGATTTTCCACAAATTATGGTAAATGATGTACTGTTCAGCCTGATTTATAATAAATTAAAATTAAATTCATTTCGATGGAACTTTAATTTTTAAACATATACAATCTTAAAATTTTTGTGTTCGTTTGCTAATAACATACATAAGTAATATGGCAATATTCCCAGGTGTAACTAAATAACCTCGATGAAACATTCAAGTATGTAGAAGGGTCAAAATAATGCAATAAGTATTTTCTCATTTCTATCCTGTTTCACTTTTAAATGGTAATTGGGCATATGAAGTTTGGATGGAATATTTTCGAAATTATGATATGTAACAATGTGTTTTATATAAAAGTTAAAATGTAATTAATAATCTTGAAAACTGCGTAATCAACTTTGTTAAAATAATTTTAAATTTTGGAAAATACACCACCAACCTTAATTAATTTTGAAAAAGAGGATATTTTTGTTACAACATGAATTAAAGAAGCTTTCGCACCACATCCAACTATGTACAATAAAGCCAGTTTCTAAGATCTCATTTTTGAGAAATAAATCAACGAAAATAATCAATTTTTGAAAATATAATGTAACTAGATAGATAAAATATCTACTCACCAAGCTCCAGCAGGAGAACACACATATAAAAGGTATCACAGGAGCTATCAGAGCCAGTGGCTGCTTCTTCTGGCAGAAGAATTGAAGGAGAAGGAAGTAGGGTGAAGGAGAAGAAGTGGTAAGGCTTAGGAAAGGTTGTAGAGTTTGGAAAGGTCATCCATAACCCCAGGTCAGGGGACATTTACAGGACAGGATGAAAAGGAAAGAACCCGGGCTTCTGAGTAGCCTTTCTGGACTCTATGCCTTTTTGTAAGCCTCACCTGTCCTTTTCTTTCATCCCTCTTCCTTCCCCTTCAATCCTTCTGCCAGAAGAAAGAGCCACTGGTTCTAAAACTTCTGTAATACCTTTTATAAGTGTTGTCTCCTGACGATGCTTGGTGAGTAGATTTTTTATCTATCCAGTTACATTACATTCTTGGGAAATAATCTTTACAGAATGTGCTGCCAGAGTATTTTCTACATATCTAAATAAAATATATAAACATTCAATATTATTTTAATTATTTGTTTCACTTTTTTTGTTTCATGTTTTAAATTGTTATTTTACATTTTAAATTCCTGTTTTTAGTTACTATTTTATACAACTGTATTCTGTTAATTGAAAATAATAAATAACTCACTATTACAAAACAAAATCATTACATTAATGGTCATCTGCAAATAAATCCTTAAAACATTACTTTTTTTAATCTGTGCACATTAAATGAATGAAATTGTTCACATATAGCACATGACAGACAAAACAATATGAAACAAAATTCAGCAGTATTCTCAAGCTGTGGTGAGTGATCCTCTAAACATCCTGATTTGTGCCAAGCATATTTCAGTACACTGGAAAACCTTGGCGATGAGAATTGATTACATCCTAGTGACTGCAGCACGATTATATTGCTTCTTGAATGAAGATTGATATGGTAATCCTTCAGTAGCACTAGATCTGAAAATCTTCTCACAACACCAAAAGCCATATACTTCCAATGGCTGTATCTGTGCTCTTGAGTCTTTTGGGATCACCAGATGAACAAGTTCCTTGTCATCAGGTACACTGCTCAAAATGTTTTTTTCTCACTAACCACCCCATTCCCATTCTTTTAAAAGAATCTATTTGAGAGTTTGGACTTACAATTCAAGAATCACTTGCTGATACCTGAAATGTTCTAGTGACAGCATCAAAATCTGGTGAACTAACATCTGACCATGTAAAACGATATCTGACAGAAGTTTTCTTTCACTGTGGGAGAAACATCTGTACTATTGTTAGATTGTTGGGGTGGTAATGTGGAAAAACTGTTTTGAGCATAGTACCTGAGGACAAGGAACTTGTTCATCTCATGATCCCAAAAGGCTTGATGGGACAGGTGCAGCCAGTGAATGTATGCGGTATTCGATGTTGGAAGAAGTTTGTGAGAAGATTTTCAGATGTTGTTCTGCTGAATAACAATGATGTCTATCTAAACTTGGGACACAATATAATCAAGTTGGAGTCACTAGTACATAACCAGTTCCTGCACCAAGGTTTTCTAACGTTCTGAATTGTGCCAGTACAATTCAGGATGTTTAGAGGATCACCTCTCACGATTTGAAAATCCTGCTGAATTTTGTTTTATATTGTGTTGTCTGTTGTGTGCATTATGTGAAGAAATTTCATGCATTTTATGTGCACAGTGTAAGAAAAGTAAGGTTTGATGCAGTTTTTTACAGATAATCATTACTGTAATGATATTGTATCACAATAATGAGTTATTTATTAGTTTTACTTAACAAAATAAAAGTATGTGAAATAGTAAAATTAAAAAAAAAACATGAATGTAAGACATAAAATAACAATTTAAAACATGAAACAAAAATAAATAAAACAAATAATTAGAATAATGATGAATATTTAGAGATTTTACTTAGGTATATTGAATATGCTACACAGCTTATTTTATAAATCAGCTTTATTACACATGAATGGATGTAGCATGGAAGCTTCTTTAATTTATCTTGTAACAAAAGTTTACATTTTTCAAAATTAATTAATGGTGGTGGGGTATTTTCCAAAATTTCAAATTATTACGTAAGTTGACTATATAGTTTTCAAGAATGTTAATTACATTTCAACTTTTATATGAAACACATTTTTTTTTATATATTATGGTTTCAAAGATATTCCCTCCAAACCTAATACACCAAATTACCTTTCTGGGTGTGTTTTATTTCCTAAAAATAAAACTGCCCAAAACTGAAAAAAAAACATGTATTGTATTATTTTGACCCCTCTACATACCCGCCAAGTTTCGTCAATACTTTTAATTACAGCTGGAAAGTTGTCTTATAAGTTTAAGTTACATATACGAATGTGTACACATAAATCATACAATAGAAAATCCAGGACGGGATGCAACAATATTATGAAAAGGAAAGTTGCTACTCACCATATAGTGGAGATGCTGAGTCACAGATAGGCACAACAACGCAACTCACACACATGTGACTGCAGTCTCTGGCAGCTGAAGCCAGACAGTGAGCAGCAATGCATGATAGGAGAGGCGACTGGATTAGGGTAAGGAGGAGGCTGGGGTGGGGAGGGCGCGGGATAGTAGGGTGGGGGTGGGGAACAGTGAAGTGCTGCTGGGTAGCATTCAGGGATGAGATGGAGAAAGGATAAGCCAGCTATGCATGGGCATTCCCCTCATAACTCAGTACCACCCAGGATTGGAGCAACTGAATTACATTCACCACCAGGGTTTTGATTACCTCTCACTGTGCCCTGAAATGAGAAATGTCCTGCCCACTACACTTCCCACCCCTCCCACAATGGAATTCTGCCGTCCACCAAACCTACACAATATACTCATCCATCCCTATGCAAGCCCTGGTCCCAAGCCCTTACCCCATGGCTCATATCCCTGTAACAAACTTAGATGCACGACCTGTCCCATACATCCTCCCACCACCACCTACTCCAGTCCAGCCACAAACATCACCTATCCCATCAAAGGCAGGACCACCTGTGAAACCAGTCATGTGATCTACAAGCTCAGCTGCAACTAAAGTGCTGGGAGGATGCATGACAACCAACAAGCTGTCTGTCTGCATGATTGGCCACCCACAAACTCTGGCCAAGAAACAAGTGGACCACCCTGTTGCTGAGCATGTTGCCCAACATGACATCCTTCAATTCAATGACAGATTCACAGCCTGTGCCATATGGATGCTTCCCACCAACACCAGATTTTCTGAATTGTGCAGGTGGGAACTTTCCCTGCAATATATCTTATGTTCCCATAACCCTCCTGGCATCAACCTTCATTAGTCATTGTCCTCACCCATCCAGCCCCTTCCCTGTTCCCATTCCAGCACTACACAGCCCTCATTCCACCATCACACCCAGTCTTTTTTTACTTCTCTCCTTTTCCACTACCCCCTCAACCTCCATCTCTCCCCTACCCTCCGTCTAACCTCCCGACTAGGCATAGCTGGCTTACCCTCTCTCTGTCTCGTCTCTTGAGTGCTCCCCAGCAGCAATTCACTGTCCCCCACCCCCATCCTACTATCCTTCCCCCTCGTTACCTCAGCCTCCTCCAACACCCCCACCCAGTCACCACTCCCATCATGCACTGGCTTCAGTTGCCAGAGACTGCAGTTGTGTGTGCGTGAGTTGCATTTGTGTGAGTGAGTGTGTATATATCTGTCATCTATTTTTGATGAAGGCCGTACTGGCCAAAAGCTTATTTGTGACAGTATTTTCGTTGTGCCTATCTGTGACTCCGCATCTCTGCTATACGGTAAGTAGCAGATTTCCTTTCCATAACACTGTGTGTACA
The DNA here is from genome assembly GCF_021461385.2 of Schistocerca piceifrons. NCBI lineage: Eukaryota > Metazoa > Arthropoda > Insecta > Orthoptera > Acrididae > Schistocerca > Schistocerca piceifrons. The sequence goes on from NC_060141.1 coordinate 617,517,648, forward strand.
TAAATCTTATTCAGGTTGTTAAGCTTCAGTTTTTTATGATACTGACATGAAGTAACCTTTTTATGACTTTTTTCAAAATTATTATTCAAGCCATGAGTGGTTTCACACACTTATATTAAAGTATTATAAAGTGCACGGCACAGTATGTAGTGTTGACAACACTTAGTGTGCTGCTTTGCTCTGCGAGGAATAAAAATTTTGGTTAGGCTTAGTTTTGATGGATAAGAAACTGATTAGCAGTGTAAATGCACACTGCACATGCAGGTTCAAAAACTGGATGCTATACACACACACACACACACACACACACACACACACACACACACAAAGAGAGAGAGAGGAAGTGGGGGGGGGGGAGGGGGGGCAAGAGAGAGAGAGAGAGAGAGAGAGAGAGAGAGAGAGAGAGAGAGAGAGAGAGCATGTCCATTTCTAATAAATTTAAATGTCTTCCAATCTTGCCAATTAAGAGAGACCCTAACCAAAACAAATAATTTCTCACTTATTGATTAAAGCAGCAACTAATATGATGCTAATGTCATGTACTACATAATATGTGCTTACAGTTGTCTAATGACAGAGATAGGTGCCCCAATCATGGCTTGAATAGAGAAAGGAATTCCATGAAATAGTGATAGTTGGTGCTATATTTCATCATACATTACAGAAATCACTCAATAATATTCTATCACAGAATTATGGCATTTAATGCACCTTGGCAAAATCAAATGAGCTGTTCCAGTACAGCTCAAAATGTACACAAGTATCCTTCATTTTACAGATAACTTGATTTGCAGACACTATAATAATAATAATAATAATATAGCCAAGCTATGGTGTGGAACTTAAAATGTCGAAGTACAGCCAATGTGATTTATTGCTTTCTTTTTTATTTCCTTTATGTATAAATATCAAAGAAAATGATTGATACTTGCTTCAATTATAAAGCATATGGCAGTAATTAAAAAAATTGGAAATGGTACCCATCACTCAATTTGAGTGACCTGTTTATGTTATTTGGGAGACTGGTTTGGCATTACCAAAATTTTCTTTAGAACAAAAATCCTTTGTAACTTTTCAGCTTATTAATGATTTGGCATAAGTTTACAAGTGTTCTTTTGAGACTTACAAAGGAAGTTTATTTTTAATTGCTGTCATGGACGTTAAGTCTGAGCAGTACTATATCATTATTCAAACAAGGTCAAAAATTACAGAGGAAATAAAAAGAAACAGAAGCAGCATACTGATCAACAGAAAAGTAGAAAAACATGTGGACAGTGGGGAAAATAGGAGAGAAGAAGCAGTATAAAGTTGAACAAAACAGGAATAAGATGAGTGTCATATTTAAGTCTGTACAATGGTATGGCATATGTGTTGTGGGTTTAAGTAGAAAAGATGGCATAGTAACAAATAACATGAGCTGATTATCAGACTAAATGAGTATTGCAGTAATACCTTCTGTTGGTACATTAGGATGGTTCTAATGGATGCTAGAGGTAATTACCACTATGTATCAGTCATTCTTTCAGGCACCTCTACATTTGAACAACGCAGTTCACCATATAGTGTATGGCTGAGAATAGATGTTACCATTCTGTCGTCATTTGGCCCCCTTCCTATTCAATTTATGATTTGAGAACATACATTGTGATTTAGGTACAGTAGGTATAAAGTAAAGTGCTGGCAGAATGTGCAGGTAAATAGCAGAGGTATGTGGGCAACACAGAAGAAGGGTAAAATAGACAGAATATTTGAAAGTTAGATGTAATGTTGTAGAATATTTCATGGATTTTTCTGTAACAACAAATTTTTATTCTTGAATGTATGTAATGCAAAGTGTGGCTTGCTTTTAATGTAGAATGTTCTAGAAGTTCTAGAATTTTCTACAAATGTACCAGAAACTGTAGAGCCTATGTTCTCCAAAATTTTGCCATTAAAGGTATATAATGTCTCAAGCAAGATCACAAAGAGATTCTGCAGCATGAAGAAACAAAATCAAAGAAGAAAGAGGACTTACGGTAATATGATCTGAGAGGGAGTACAGTGACTAAGAGGAAATAGAAATAAAGAACAACATTGAGATATCACAAAAGAAACAAGAATTAGAGTATGTTCGAGTCAAAACAGAGTATCCTATGAACAACAATAACTGCAGAAGGAAAGGAACAAAGGAAGAATGATAACATTTAATTAAAAGCAAAGAGGCAAGCGTCAAGGAATTGCAGGTCTGAACTTGGAGTGTTCTATTATAATCTCATGAAACAATACAGTCAACATCCAAATGCCACCACAAAAAAAATGGACACGTCAATACTATGGTACAAAGAAATTCATGGGCAAGACTCCAGAAACGCACTTGATACATAAATGTTATGACAAAATGTTAAAAAATTGACTGATGAAAAGTATTAAAAGAAGCTTTTCTTTAATAATAACAAAAACTCTTTTATTCAGTATTAACCATTGTCTCTACCTAGTGTGGTTAAATGAAGCGATCTATGAAAAGTATTGGATTTGGCAGCAGTGCTGCAAAGCTTGAAAGACTGCTACTTTGATTTGCAAGGAGAGTGTATAGTATTTAATTTCACAATATATGAAGATTATAATCTTGCTGAGGACGTTCCTTGTTGATTCATTGGCAGTTGGGTACTGGGTCACCTGTATTCCCTTATTAGGGATTTTGATGACAGAGTGAAGACTGGGAATTATGTACTGCATTAGCTGCACTTGTGTTCATCATAACAGACCCATCTGCCACAAAAGCTAGTTTGTGATGCCAGAAACAAGCAAGCACATGGTACCAAGTTGAATATCAACAAGAAATTCACCAAAGAAGCAGGGATTTATTTGTTGAGTAAAACATATCAAATAGAAGCAAGCCATTGTGAAAGAAAATATAGTACCTTAAGTTAAAATACAAAAAATGTTATCAAGTTTCAAACCAAATCAAGGATCACCATGTAGTGCAACATTTAATGCTCAAATCACAATTCTCCACTATTACTTTGCTACTCATGTTTTTCTCCCCCCAAATTTTCATTCTGTATATTTTTCTTCATCAATTGCAGAAAGTGCTCTTGCTTCTGGAAGATCAAAATTCACCTAAGGAGTGAATTTCACAGTAAAACTTACCCTCATAACAACCGTTTATTTATCCATCCATGACAATTCTTACTGTGAAACAGGACACAGTACACATATATCTCTGTGGAACACAAGCATGAAGGAATACACACTTGTTATTTTCTTATTCAGCTGTAATTACTGATTCTACTAATGCATTTAATGATAAATAATTCTTACAGAAGTTTTGCGTGTAACAATGCCAAAAACATCCGCTGTTGCCGGACTGGATACACATATTTCTCTGTGGAATACAGTGAATGCACACTTGTTACTTTCTTATTCAGCTGTAATTACTGGTTCTAGTAGTGCATTTAGAGTAAATACTGCTTAGAGAAGCTTTGTTTGAAATAATATCAAAATCATATTGCGTTGCCAGTAATAATTTTTATTAATTTGATTTATCTTGCATGCAACACATTTTGGGAAATATTTCTTATTTTCAATGGAATTTCACTATTGATAGCTTAAACATGATATTGCTTTACATGACCTGCTGCATCAATCTGATAAATCCAATGTTTTAAATAGATAGATGTATAGAGTTTAAGTTCTTGCATGTAGTTAATTACAACAATGGGACAGTTTTGTATTGAACTGTTAATCACATCTGCACTTTCAATGTTTGCATTTGCATCTTTCCAACTGAGCTGCTGAAACGAGCCTCACACACCAACTAAATAGTTCAGCCTCTCACTAACTCTCTTCCTTTTCTCTCAAATTGTGCTCTGAAAAATATTACCTGTGTCAGAAACACTACGACAGGCAGAATTTATTTATAAGTTGAAAGTCTGTCCAGATAAATTCACAATATTTAGATTTTCTTTTGATCACAGTCAGTCTTTTGTGGGACTATCATAACTAGGGTATGAAATAAAAAGCACGATAGACTGTCCAAAACAATGAGGGCAGCTGTACAGGACAGATGAGTACCAACTCAGTACTGCTGTTTTATGTATTAAATACAAAATGTTATTAGGGAACACTAAACCTGTAAGAATAAAAATAGTACCTATGAAATTACTTGTTAACTGTCCTGTGTGTGATGTCCAAATGAGCAGAACTCAAGACACTGAGAAAGATATTACTGTTATTGATTTTTATATTACTCAGAAGGTACCAGCCAAGAAAAGGACAGAATCCCATACTGAAATGACAACTTAAAAAAGAAAGAAACAAATCACATTGACTGACCAATTCTCTAAATGAAATTTCTCTTGCATCTGGCTTTCCCAGTATTAGTTATCACTCAACATTTTAGATCGACAAAGGCTATCAGCTCATAATGTGAGCACTTGCTAGAATGGCATGTCTAACAAAAATACTTTTGTTGTGGCATGTTTTAAACAGCTTTGTTAACAAAATTTATGTTTGTATTGAAGCACAGCTCCCAACATTTTCTCCCTGGTAATCTGAGAAATCAGTGACACTGGTATTTTTATTCCATGCTAGTTCTTTGATACATCCTATGAAATGTGATGAAAATAATCCATTTGATAATTCTGTTACAGATTCTTCTCCAGGGAATCCACCTGAAAGATAATCATGCCAGATGTAATCATTAAAGCCCACAGTGTGATACAAAACATAAAGTGTTAATGATTGCTGGGATATCAAATTACACATGTTAACATGCTTTAAGGAATATATTTGAGAGCCTTCTCATATTGTGGTTAATTTTCCATTGTCAAGATACGCATCAGCTCACAACAGGATAAACAATTGTTCTAGTAACTTATTATACGTTTGTGTTGGTGTCAAAAACCTGCAACAATGATGGTTGAGAGGTTTTTGAACAAGTTATTTATATACTTGAATGAATCTTTTAGTCTGTAATGGAGTGAATAATATAATACCTCTTGCCAGATTAAAACTGAATGCAACACTGGGGTATTAACCTGCACACTTGGCTTTGCAGATAATCTCTTACTGACTGAGTTATCCGGTCACATATCATAGCCTGACTCAAAACATTAATCTTTCTGTTCCTTTCTCTTACACTTTCCAAACTACTGCAGAGGCTCTTTAGCATACTTTGTTGGGCTAACTCCTCCAAGAGAAAAGATATTGTGGAGAGAGGCTTACACAAATCCTAAAGGTTATTTCTAGAATGTATTATTCACTGTGGAGTGAAGTATACAGAAGCAACACGAACTTTGCAGAAGAGTGGACATTTATAAAATAAATATCTTCAGTAACACATTGATCAAGAATAAAGAGCAAAATGCCCTTATCTCTTATTTTAAGCTAAATGAGTCTCTCTGCAACTTACCCAGATAGAATATTCCATCTGTGATTAGAAATTTTTTGCTGCCTTCACCTTCTTCTGTTTCAGAATGAATAAGCTGACTGTCAAACCATACAGTGATGTTCCTTGGACTAAGGTCAATCTCCAAAGTATGCCAGGTGCCATCAGCAGCTACACCACCAGAGACCAGTAACAGTGTACGGTTTGTAGTGGGATGTCCCCATGCAAACTTTAACAGTCCTTCTTCTATGCCAATACCCAAATACTCTTGTCCCTGAAGCATCATAAGTGATATAACACAATAGTGAACTTACAGATATCAGAAACAGGTAAGTCCAAAATGATACTTAACACCAAGGAAGCAGAAGAACATACATATCGATAAACAGTAAAAACAGGAAAAAATGCAGCAAAATTACCAGAAACATGAAAAAGCCATACTTAGGAATGGTAAGATAAGTCATTTCATTCACAGCAAACAGGAATTAATGATTATGGAAAAGAAAATTTACTTCAAACCTCAGAGCATGTAGATTGAAACTTTCCCCCTAACAACTTATTTCTATTTTTATGTCCTGTTTTCCTTTATTATTGTAACTCAAGTGGCAGACTCTGCAAGAGAGGTGCTCTGCATCGCGGTGTAGCTTGCTCGCCAGGTTTCGAGAGGGTGCGTTTCTGGATGAGGTATCGAATATATTGCTTCCCCCTACTTATACCTCCCGAGGAGATCACGAATGTAAAATTAGAGAGATTCGAGCGCGCATGGAGGCTTTCAGACAGTCGTTCTTCCCGTGAACCATACGCGACTGGAACAGGAAAGGGAGGTAATGACAGTGGCACGTAAAGTGCCCTCTGCCACACACCGTTGGGTGGCTTGCGGAGTATAAATGTAGATGTAGATGTAGAACCTATTTATGTCTTGGTTTTTACTTATTTATTTATTTTTTATTTTTTACTTCTGAAGATTTACCGCCCAGTTTGAACTGCATAATATGCTGAACAAAGGCAAATGTCCTTTTGATACTTTAAATCTGTGTGAAGTTGTTTTTCCTGGTTTACTGTATCTCATTTTCTGTTGTAACTTGTTGTCATTAAATAATGGTACACATATGCACAAATGTGAATAGCTTTCTGAAATATTCACTTGTATAGTAAGAAAACTATTAGTGTAGAAGGTCTTGATCCTTTAATGTCGGAGTGTAGCGAGTTTTTATTTTGTGTTCAAGATCTACATCTCGACTCTGCAAACCACTGTGAAATCTGTGGAAAAGGTCTCTTTCCACTGTGACACTTATCAAGACTTCTTTCTATTCCATCTGAATACTGAGTGGGAGAAGAAGGGTTGCTTAAATGACGCTGTGCATGTTGTGATCAGGCTAATCTTGTCTTTGTAGTCCCTACACATACGCTGCTTAAGGGCTTGTAGTATGTGCCTAGATACCATACTTAAAACTGGCTCCTGAAACTTTGTAAATAGGCTTTCATGGAATAGTTGGCATCTGTATCCAAGTATTTGGAAGTTCTAGTATTTTGGCATCTTTATGACACTCTCCCATTCTTGCTGCCCGTTTTTGTACACATTCAGTATCCCCTGTTAGTCCTATTAGGTATGGGTCCCACACAGTTGAGCAATATTCTGGGATGGGTTGCACAAATGTTTTGTAAGCAATCTCCTTTGCAGCCAGACCCATTATCGTACCAATGAACCAAAGTCTGCCGGCCCCCTTACCTATGACAGAGCGTCATACTAATATTCCATTTCATGGCCAAACAAATTGTTACACCAAGGTATTTGTATGTGTTGACTGATTTTCACTGTGAATCACTGCTATTGCAGTCATATAATACTATGTATGGAAGTGAAACACGGATGATAAACAGTTCAGACAAGAAGAGAATAGAAGCTTTCGAAATGTGATGCTACAGAATGAGTGCTGATGACCACGCTGTTTAGCGCCCGTAAACCTCAAACATATACACACACACTGCTACAGAAGAATGCTGAAGATTAGATGGGTAGATCACGTAACTAATGAGGAGGTATTGAATAGAATTGGGGAGAAGAGGAGTATGTGGCACAACTTGACTAGAAGAAGGGATCGGTTGGTAGGACATATTCTGAGGCATCAAGGTATCACCAATTTAGTATTGGAGGGCAGCATGGAGGGTAAAAATCGTAGAGGGAGACCAAGAGATGAATACACTAAGCAGATTCAGAAGGATGTAGGCTGCAGTACATACTGGGAGATGAAGCAGCTTGCACAGGATAGAGTAGCATGGAGAGATGCATCGAACCAGTCTCAGGACCAAAGGCCACAACAACAACAACAATACTATGGTTTTTTTTTGTGAAGTGTATAATTTTACATTTATGTTCTTTTAAAGCACTCATTGCAGCTCTTTAAAAATGTTATTAAGATCTGATTAAATATTAGTACCACTTTTGTCAGACAATACTATATTTTTCAGACAGTTTAGTTTGTGTTTGATCTCTAGAAGCCATTTACAGTGTGGCAATTATTGAACTATATGAAAAAAAGGAAATTAGTTACAAACTACGGCATGAACAGAATTTATTCAACATGTAAATGTCGCTACAGATATTCAGATTTAAGTTATGACATGTTCGATATGACTGCTATCCTTGATGATAGTGTGGAACAGATGAATAGCGAAATTCTGCATGACCTGTTGAAGTGTGGGAACATTGATGCTGTCGATGACCTCCGGAAATGCTTTCTTCAGCTCAGCAATGGTATTGGAGTTATTGCTGTACACCTTGTCTTTCATATAACTCCAAAAAAAGGAGTCTTATTATTCAGATCTGGAGAATATGGCGGCCAATCGAGTCCCGTGCCAGTGGCCTCTGGGTATGCCAGAGCCAGAATACAGTTCCCAAAGTGCTCCTCCAGGACATCAAACACTCTCCTGCTTTGATGTGGTTGAGATCTGTTTTGCATGAACCATACCTTGTCAAAATCAGGGTCACTTTGGATTATAGGGATGAAATTATCTTCCAGAACCTTCACCTACCATTCGGTGGTCACCATGCCATCAAAGAATATCACACCGATTATTCTGTGACTGGACACTGCACACCACAAAGTCACCTGTTGAGGGTGAAGAGACTTCTCTATCGCAGTCCCCCAAATCTGCCAGTTTTTCTTATTGATGAGCCCATCCAAATGAAAGTGGGCTTCATTGCTAAACAAAACCATATTCACATCAAAGTCCTGTTCATCGATTCTTTGGACAATAGTGTTGGCAAAACACAACTGCTGGTTCATGGCCCTTGGGTTTAGTTGCTGATGGGTTTGAATTTTGTGTGAGAAGAGATGCAGGTCATCAACAACAATTTGTTGCATTGTCTCCTGGTTGATTCCTACCTGTTGTACAGCTCATATGATCGATTTCCTGGGGCTGGTTTGAAATACAGCACTTGTCTTCTCAATGTTTTCATGTGAATCAAATTCTTGATTGTTAGTACACTTGGACCAGTTGTCTTCAGCTTGAACTCGGTCTCAAACTTCCTTTAAGCCACAGTTGGGCTGTTGCTGTTCGCGTAGTAGGCCTTCACAAGTGCTATACACTCAGGCATGCTGTACCGTGACTTTTTCATGTGCAAATGGCCAATAACAACAAGGTGTGTGCACATGTGCATATTAATTCCCATCATGCCCAAGAGCAACAGTGCAGGTTGAATGTCCTAATGCAAACCATTCAGAAGTTATGACAATTTTATTTCATATAATTCAATAATTGCCATCCTGTATATATGATATTGCTTCAATAATGTCAGTTACTGTGTTGTCTTATGATTTAGCCAGTAGTATTTAATGTGTTTTGGGTACAATAACATTACAGGCAATTTTTCTTTCTCTTTTGAAATAGTTAATGTAGTTTACAAAAAGTTAGACCACTCGCTTGCATACTGTACATGAGAAAATTTCACAAAAATGAGACTGCATAGTGTGACAACTCTTTTTTTAATTAACATTCTTGAGCAACAACAAGCTAAAATGGAAAATAAAAAAGAAATACAGAAGGAAGAAAGATAGCTAATGTCTTCTGGCATTTTTAGAATTACATGACCTCAATATTCTGCGTAATATATGCAAAATGAGAAGGAATTTGGGAGAAGACATTATAAACATATAAAAGCCTATGACAACTGATGTAGAAATTGAACTGACGAAGGTCTATGGCGCATCATAATACTCCCCCCCCCCCCAGAATGAGGGCTTGGTTATCTCTTAGTAACACTACTTTTAACACTATGCTACTGGCTTCACTACAATACTCATCTCTCTGTGCCTCATACCCTTCACACTTTTTGCCTTGTCACTGTAGTAATATTCCTTACTTAGAAAACCATGTTCCCAAAGACTTACGGGCAGACTTAATCCAAATACCAAAATTTGGTTCCACTTGTTCTTTGATGTCAATTACGCATAATGAATGCTGAAGTAATTTTTGCTATTTGCAGGTAATGACACACTCCAGTCAACATTTCTCAAAAGTCTAATGCAGTGGACCATTCTCATCCCATGTGTGCAACATGTAGGTAACATCATCCTTTGAATGCCTGACAGAAGCTTGGGTTACAGGACTGTCCCTAACTCTTAGCCAGCCCAAACTTGAGCTCTGTTCCTAATGACTTCACAGTCACTGAGATATTTAATATTGCATTTTCTTCTTCCTTCCTTTCTGGCATTACATAAGATTCAGAGGTTTTATAGGTGGTGGTAGAAAAACGGAAAGAATAATTGATTTTTACAGCAGCATCTGATGAGTGAGCACAAAGCAGTGTATGTGTTACTCAGTTACTGCTGGAAATACTGATTATCCTTCAAGCTTTGGTCTAAATATCAATAAACATCCTTCAACTGAGCCTCATGGTAACTTATCTGAAGCCATTCTTTCAATAGACAGCAACAAAACTGATAGGTAACACTAAAAGTTTCTCAGGTTGCCTTACGGGGAGTATGCAACATTAACATTGGGGGTGAAGTATGTGACAGGAGGATGGATGTGGTAATTTTGTACCTATGATTTCGGCAATGATGGTTAAAGTGATGCTCTGTTGAGACTGCATAAATTCTTTGATGACTAACTGTAATTCTGGGCAGTTTGAGTAGAGTTCTGTGTAAAACATTAATTATCTCCGAAGGAAAATTTAAAACCCATATAAAATGGAGAATTTTATGGAAAGTATGGAGAAGTTATTTTATGCAATGAAAAGTACAGGATTTTGAGAGAGGCTCCATTACCATAAGAGGGAAAACTGGCAGCACACATCTGTAGCAGCAAATCATGTGTTGATTGGAGATGTACCCAGTGAATAAAAAATAAATGAAGATAAATGTGAAGTTAGTACAGGTAACATGAATTTAGCTCACCCTGGAAGAGGGAATAATCCCACTGTCTAAAGCCATGGAAATGTAGAACATTGCTGTATAGATAGCAGACATCCACAGTGATAGCTAAAACCAGTTAAATTACACAATGAATGGCTTCTTTAATGTGAAAAGATATATTTTGAAGGAAGATGTAAATGTTTATGTCAGTGTAGGAGTACAGTTGCCTTCCAAGGGGCACAGAGCACATTGGGTATCCTTGAGGGTTTACATTGCGCAATATGTAGTGAAACAGTTTGAGGAAGGGATGAAACAAGTATAAATGAGTGATTTTCAGAAGCATAAAATACTTTTGTCTGCTGTTAGTAGGTATAAATTTGGATAAGTTTTACAGACAATGTGTAATCAACACACGCGCACACACACACACACACACACACACACACACACACACACAAGTTAAATATAAAATAAAAATATATTTTAATAGTATAATAAATTAATTCTATTTGATCTTGCTTTAGCAGTTTTTGCATATTCTTGCTTCAAGTCTCTTGTACTTAATACAGTCTAAAAACAACTGAATAGAAGCAGTGACCTAATAAGAATGCCCTTAGGCATTTATAAAACATGAAAATGAAATAAATAACTTTGATTTTATATGGGAGATCACTGTACATTTGTATAGCACTATTTATAGTAGAAGTTTTAAAGGCTGTTGTGCTTACCGACTAGACACTGGGTTTATCTTTTTGCTGGTATCATGTTCATGTACATTAAAGTTTTCTCACACACGCATGACCACCAACTCCAGCAGCCCGGGCCACAATGTGGCTTCTGGAGTTGGCAGTCATGTGTGCATGAAGTGTACTTGCTTATGTGTACAAATGGTGTGTGTTTTCCTGTTTCTCTTTTGCTGGTTAACGTTGTGGCCAAAAGCGTTGTGTAAGTGTCTCTTAATTTTGAGTGTCTTCAACTTAATGTGTCTTCTTTGCAGAAAACACATTTCAATCACCACATTAAACACAAAACACAATGCATGAACTAATACAAATTCAGTTAAATCAGATAAAGTTTAATAGCTAGATAGAACAGCACTGGCATGTGGCATGTTATATGCTAACATGCCAACACAGAGAAACTTGTGTAAAACAAGAAAGAACCATAACTGGATGACAATCTGTGTTCATTATAATCTCAAGCAATTGTCTCAACTTGACAGTATAGGCTCCTAAGCCATGAAAAAGCTTTACCAGAGTTTGAGAGAGATTACAATAAAAATTACTTTATAATATTTAACATCAACTCACCATTGAGCTCCATAGAATCATTCCCTTCGTCTCAATAGTGGAAAAATTTATGTATAAGTAACCAATTTCCATTTTGGTTTGCACGCTGAGTTCATTCTGTTTTGCACTTTTCCCACTTCCTTCAACAACAAGGTAGCCGTTCCCTCCAAAATGAGGCGATATGGTCATTACAGCTACAGAAAAAAATGTACTGTTAATTGAGAAGTTTGATTTATGTTGTGGTAAAATACATGAAAACTTAGAAAAAAGTAACCTTCTTCACAAGTTGCTCCTCCCCAGCCAAGGGGACAGGAACATTCTGCAATTGCTGAAGTTCTGTTCATGCATCGTCCATTGTTTTGACAGCTGCTTTCTGTACATGTTAATTGACTTTCACAAAATGCTCCTGTATAGAACTGTAAGAAATTTGCTATAGTATTTAAAAATATAAACAACTCAAACAAAAAAGTAATAATATTGTACATTAATCAACAGAAGCACTGCCTGATTTTAGGAAGGAAAAAGTATACCTTCTTGCAGCTGCAACGAGGTTGAGAGTACGGATCTAACCAGCAAGTCCCACCGTGTTCACAAACATCACCACCACATGGTGTTCCATCACAGTCAGCTACATTACGTGCTGCAATCATATTCTTTTCATCCAATGGGATTTTCTCCCAGTTTAAATAAACTCTCCTTATGCAGCCTGTAAATGGTTCTGGTAGTGTAGCCATTGCAGCATTTGGCAAGTTTGACAGATCTCCAGTACCTCCTTTAAATTAAGTAATATCAATTGAGTTCACAAATAAGTGAAATAGTCATGCATTAATGGTTTTCTACAAAGCTAAAACACATAAGATATACAATAACAATTCAATAACAGCCTGAACACCTAAAAAGGCCACTAACACACATTCACATGATAAAATCCACAGACAAATGATTGCCACATAAGGGATTCTCAAGGGGCATTTGGATGAACAAGAATATTGCCACAAAATGTAGTGCGTGCAGTTTGTTGCTGTGATTAGTGTCATTGGCTGATATGCTGCAGGTCACTATTTCAAATCCAACCACCAGCAATTATTTGTTGTTTACTATTTACCATTTCTGGAATGTTCTTGAAATATAAAAGGTTTGTATATTCTAGAATATTTGATTTTTGTATGAATATCAGCATTCTCGAATATCTGTATAAATATATGCACTCTCCATCAAGGAGGTAAGTTCTGTTCTGGCTGTGTGTTGGTGTTTGTAATAAACTTGCTTTCAGTGCTAAGTGTTGTATCTCATTGACAACCTGTTTTCAGATTTGGACTTGAGTGTGTTTATGAGCAGACATTATTTGGTGTAAATGTTGAATACTTCAAAACATCTACATAACTTTGGGTCCAAATAGGCAATGTAAAAGCTATTGCCTACGCTGTCAAGAACAGAAATTCAAGCAGTACATTGCTCCTAAGACCCACATATTCAGAAGACCAGCAGTAAGTCAACTGCACATGAGGCATTCATCCATGTTTTCCAGAGATGCTGGTCAAGACCCAACATAATGGCAAAAAGGATTTGACCGAGCTCTCAAATACAACAAGTAGGATGACATGATGCATTTGGTAACGTGTACTTTCATTCGCATGACACAGACCAGCAGTGGTTCTATAGCTAGGACAGACTATAGGTCAAACTGAAGAAAATGTTTGGTGGCAAACTGCAGCAAGTCTGCTTGTGGGAGAACAAGTGAAGAACAGGGACCAACATCACAGGTAAAAGACACAGTCATATCTACAGACTGTTTCGGCCCTATGCAATTATGAATCTAAATATAACATAAGCCAAACTAATTTTACACTCTACAGACTGCTTTGGCCCTATGCGATCCTGAATATGAATATGACATAAGCCAAACTAATTTTACACTTGATGAAAGGAGTCACAGAAGATATGTACCAAGCTCTTCCAATAAAGAACATCATAACCCTTTCGGTAAAGAACATCTCAACAACAGTAATTCATCAAATGCTGCCAGTGAATTGAGATGGAAGGAGGGGGGTAGGGGTGGGGTGGTGGGCGGGGGGGGGGGGGGGGGGGGGGCAGAAGAAGAAGAAGATGATGATGCTGCTGATGAGAGTTTGATGGAAGAGGTATGATCAACTGCTGAAAGTGGTCTCTATGGCATTTGTGAATACATGCCAGAAAGTATGAGAAGAACTACAGCAGTGTATGGTATCCATAAATGTTGAACAAAGTACGCAAGACATAGCAGCCATTGATTGTCGACTCTGTATATTATTAGGAAGTAACAGAAATGTCAAAGAACAGATATACCTATCTTTAGCACCAATGTCTATCACTAGTCAAACATGCCGTGTAGAATGGACTCAGTCACAACCATCAAATGACTACCCAACATCGACCAGTGCACATCCGACCAACTCCTCCACCAAGTACAATGTCTCACAAAAGAACAGAAATTTGGAGGGTGCAGAACAAACTGCCAGTAAATACGTTGTTTGATGACTACTACGCCATAAAATGTCAACCAGCACAACAGTCCTGTTCATGCCAGTCAATGGCAGACAAATATAGTCAACCTGTAGGATTAAGTGTATTGTTGTAACCTGGACAAAGTCACTCCCCATCATGTTGTAGCTGTTCCCTGTCACAGAACAGAGGAACCAGCCAGTCACCTAGCCACCAGCTTCAGGAAAACTTGTTGTATTTGAGAGCTCAGTGCCTCTGCCAGGCACTTAGGTGTGATTTGCTTAGTATCTATGTAGATGTAGAGCTGTGGAGGTGAGGCTGCCTCAGATGCAAATGCTCCACGGATGACAGTCACCAAGATGTCAGGAAATCTCATTGATTTCATCGCTGACAGTTATTCTGTCGAGGCACTAATTGAACTCAAGGGCTTTCTTTTCTGGAATGTCATAGGCTTATCACTGTCAGCTAAACAAGGTTATGCTTTGTAATAGGAAAGCAATTGGCCGAAAGTCACAAATGGTAAATACATCCAGTTGACTGGAGCGTGTATTGCAAAAATAACTATTAGTGATAGAATATAGCTCTCCAAATTTGTCATTTTAATGGAATGTAGTCTTAATGTTATTCTCACATGGGATTTCCTGCAGGCATCACACGCAGTCATGAATTGTGGAATATGAGACTTACAGACTGATGAAGCTATTCCAATGAGCATACGTAACAAAGAGTGTTCTGGTTGGTTGGTTGCTGTTGAGGACATTGTTATCCTGCCATCATCAATAAGATGATTTCCAGTTGCCTATAAAGAATCTCAGCTAAGCTTAGAGCTTTTGATGAAATGAAATTCTACTCAGGCTTACAAAAGAAATCTACATACCAGTGATGATCTTAAGCATTGAAGGTGGTCCAGAAGAACTTTGGATCAATAATTGTCATGTACAGCTACAGTTCATCCTCATCCCCAAATGCACGTGCACAGTGACAGATGAACCAGTCCAGGAAGGGCAGCTTAGTGTCGTCAATGAAGAGTCATGCTCCACTACCACTACAGATAATGCAGTGGAGGAAGGTACTACCAATCTGGGAATAGGGTCTTGTCTGACTGAGGAACATTGTCAGCAAGTGATAGCCAGTATTGATAATCTTCAGACGCTTTCAAATCCAAAGTGGAGTAAAAACAGACCAACTGTCCCACAGGGAAACGTGTTACCAACACTGTGGACCATACGCCAACTACCCAGCACTCATATATTATGTCACCAGCTGAATGATGGATAATCCAGGAGGAAGTGGAGAAGATGCTGCCAGAGGACATCATTGAACCTTCAGAGTATCCTTGATCCTCTCCTGTGATCCTTGTGAAGAAGAAGGGTGGCACACAGCGTTTATGTCAACTACCAACAACTGAACAAAATCACAAAGAAAGGTGACTATCTACTGCTGTGCATTGATGATACCTTAGGCTGTTTGAAAGCAACAAAACATGCAGACACACTACAGCAAACTGAGGTTGATGAGGCTGACCATTAAAAACACAGCCTTCATAACCTCTGGTTGACTCTTTGAGTTCAAAATAATGCTGTTTGCATTGTGTAATGCTCCAGCCACATTTGAATGCGTGATGGACAACCTGCTTAGACACCTTAAATGAATGACATGGATTAGCTATGTGGGTGACACTGTCATTTTTTGAATACACTGAAGAACATCTAAGCTGCCTGACGACCTTGTTAAAGTGTGATCAGACTGCAGGCCTCCACCTGAATCAAAAAACATGCCCCTTTGCCACCTAAGACAAAAGAACTTTGGGCGCCTAATGAATGGAGATGAAGTCCATCCTGATCTAGAGAACATAACAGCAGTTACAGATTTCGCAACTTCTTGGCACACTTTGTGAGAAATGTTTACTGTACCAAGGCACACATTTTTCAAGGATTTTTGCTGGGAGAAGACAAATCTGTCTCAAAAGGGGCGCAAGAAAGATCTTTCCTTGCCCTTAAGGAGGCTCTCACACCTTCTTTGTACTCGCGCATATTCAGGAAGGTGCCAACAGGGTGGGAGCTTACACTTCCAGAGTACCCTCCAAGTCCAAAATGAACTACACTACTACTGAGAAACAGTGCCTTGCACTTGCTTGTGCTATCAACAGATTCTGGCTATTTTTATTTGGCAAACCATTCACTATTGTGACAGACCAAAATTCTCTCTGCTCAATGACTATCCTGAAGGATTCATCATGTTGAATAGCGAGATGGGTAATGAGGCTTCAGGAGTATGACATTGCAGTGATATACACCATAGTGATATACACAAGTGGATGCAGGCACAAGGACACCAACTAGACTTCAAGGAATCCTTTGGCAGAACACACCAGCATGGACGAAACCTCAGCCATCACTGAATTAAATGACACTTCAGCTGATCAGAGGGAAGATCTAGTGCAACTGAAAACCATAGAAGCCTTGAAGGAGAAGGATCTATACAAAGGATAATTCGAATTAATAAATGGAGCATTGTACAAGAGGAAATGGGGCAGATATTGTTGCTCATTATCCCAGCTCATCTACAGCCAGCTATAAGTATTTCGATGATGCTCCAACATATGATCTCCTGGGATTCATGAAGACTCATCTGTTAGAGACTACATGAGCCATTGCAAGGAATGTCAATGACAGAAGTGCACGCTGCAATTACCTCCTGGGGTCTGGCAGCAATCTTATCTTCAGCAGCACCTTCCACTGAATTGGAACTGACCTCTTGGGGAAGCTCCCAAAGTCGACAAACGGGAATGCACTGACTACCTCACTGACTATGCTGTCACCAAAGCTGCGTCAACTGCCTACACTCCAGAAATTGCAAAGTTCATTATAGAAAACATAATTTGGAAGCATAGAGCACCACATGTGATGACCTCCAATCATGGAAAAGTTTTACAGTTAAGACTACGGTCAGAGGTAATTTCATGTTGCGACTTCACCCACAACACGGCAAGTGCCTACCACCCTCAGATGAATGGCCTCACAGAACACTTTACACTCAAAACTATAATCTCAGTGTACGTTGATGTCAAACAGAGAGAATGAGATACAATACTGCCCATCATGATATTGGCAAACAACACAGTGAAGCAAGACACTACTGGCTGCACACCATTATGTCTGCTCCACTATGTGGTGTGGCATGTTGTTCATTCAGAATAATGTGTTACACTCCTCTATCTTAAGCTGATGATAGATGTTCATGTAAAATGTTGTTTATATAGTATTTAAGTAGAGAACTTTCCACTGTGTGTGCTTTGATTGGATGCCCTTGCAGATATGATGGAAGAAGGATGAGCACAGGACATCAGCGAAGTTTGACGGCGATCAAGTGTCTCCACTTGTTGTGGCAGTGTTGCTTATACTATGGTGTCATAGCTTGGTAGTGTTTTGGAAGGCACAGAACAAGAGGCACTGTTGATAATGAAAGCACCCAAAAACAGTTGAAATAAAGCTTAAGGGAAATGTCATTCCATTCTATTCTGTTCTGTTCTAAGAGTCTATTCAGAGATGTTGTTCTGGTCTACAAATTCACAAGTGATCCGTACACCCACTGTGCTACATGTTAATATATATCTGAGACAAAGTACAGAAGAGTTACTGAAAGATGTTTATGTCATTTAGTAGCCTGAATAGTTCAAAACTCTACTGCAGACCTTTACCCTCTGGAGAAAGTGAAGAAGTCACACAGCAAGAACTGGTGGCACTGCATAGCAGGTCCATTACATCATGAACCTTCAAGTCAGGTGACTGTATAAGAAAATAACTGAAGTAAACAACATGTATGAGTAGCATCAGGGTGACAGATCACTTGGAAGGTAACACATCTGTGCTAATCAGTGACACATCACATCTAGATCTAAGAGAGAAAGCTGAAGAAACACTAAACAGTTTATATGAGTGGGCAGCTAACAACAAAGTCATGCTTAATATTAAGAAAACAAGTGCTATGAACTTTTACATAAACAAAAAACCATATTATAATAACCTGAAGTTTGGTAGTGAAACCATACAATGGGTGGAAAGCACAAAATTTCTTGGCATGCAAATTGATAGTCAGTTGAAGTGAGAAAACCATGTAAAAATACTTCATAACAGAATCTCTACAGCATGCTATGCCCTCAGAGTTCTTACTTGAGCATGCAATATTTCATGTATTAGATCAGTATACTTTGCGTACATCCATCCTGTTATTAGTTATGGGATAATATTCTGGGGAATGAACAGGAAAAATATCAAAGCTATATTCAAATTTCAGACAAGAGCAGTACTATAATGACCAAGAGTGGCAGCATGGCTCACTGCCTTGAACTTTTTAAAATGCTGGAAATTTTAACTGTCCCATGTGAATATATTTTTCAGAATGTTATGTACATTAAAAAAAAATATTGGACACTATGTTAACAATGGTTCTGTACATGGTTACGAAACTAGGAACTGCAATAATTTGCATCTGGATAGAAAAAATAAAGTTAAAATGCAACAGAGTCTACTGTACAATGCCATCAAATTATATAATAAATTACCGCAAAACATAAAAGACATAGAGACAATCTCCTCCTTCAAAGAAAAACTAAAAAAAATTTTACAAAATAAAAGTTACTATACAGTAATGGAATACTTGAATTAAAAAAGGTTACTTAAAATCTGAAAGTACTGTGTTAAACTAAGTGGAGAAATTAGATTATTGTAAATTGTAAATTAGATTATAAGAAAATTTCACTGTCAACTACTGTGTAAGAAACAAATTTAAACTGTAAAATTGTCTATTATTCAGTGACGAAATCCATATATTGTAAATTGTTTCACGTATTAATAAAGAAATCAAATCAAATCAAATCTTCTTGGTGCAGTCCAGTTACAGAACAGTGACATTACATTCCAATGGTCATGAGGCTGACACAACAATGTCCATTTCCCATTTCAGCCAGACATTGCTCAGGATGACTATGTGAAGCACCTCATCACCAGTACAAAAGAAAAAAGGTGCCTGGCTAACATACAGACTCTGGATGTCCGGGAGAAACACCGAGAGCACTATAATGCCAAGTGCTGACCAGTGAGATAGAGCCTAGGAAACATGTTACAGAGTTTTTACCCCTGTGTGGAAAGCACGACAACTTGGAAAGTTGCTTAACACTACTTTGGCCCATATCATATCCTTCATCAGTTTCGCAACTTCATACATGAAGTCGAGGATTATGATCCTTCATTGAGAATACAAAAGCAGAGAGATGCTGCCCATGTCATCCGTATGAAGCTCTATTACAGTCCAAAGGTGCAGATCAATAATGGGAGGTTCATGAGAATGAAAGACCCTTTTGACAAACATGATGCTTCAATGGGAGGGACTGATGCTTATCATAGCAAGAAGTATGTGACAACATGACCAGAATGTGAGGATCCCTCAGAGTTGTCCTACAGAAGACCATTGACAAGATCTGGATTCAGGGTGCTATAGCTGGTGCCAAAGAGAATTTTGAAACAATGGAACACTGTTTCTCTGGGAGAGTGAGCAATGTCACAAAATGTGGTGCACACAGTGTGGTGTAGTCGTTACAATAGCTGGCTGAGATGCTGCAGGTCACCAGTTCAACCACTACCACCAGCAATTCCATTTTATTTAGAGCTTACCACATCTGGAAGATACATGAAATATGTTATATTTGAATATTCTGGAATATTCAATATTTGTGCAAGAACTAGCCTTCTGGAATATTTGATGTTTGTATAAACAGCTGCAACCACCATCCAGCAAGTCAGTTCTGTTCTGACTGTGCATTGGTGTTCACTAAAAACTTGCTTTCATTGATAAGTGTTGTATCTCATTGATGATCCTGCTTTCAGTTGTGGAATACCGTAGAAAGCAAATACAATTTGGAACATTATTTGGCATGAAATTAATAAATGTTGTAAGGCAAATGATCTTCAATGCCCTGATGCAGTAATGTCTGAGCATATGATGTTAGAATCAAATTGTTGGCTAATAAAGACAATGAATTCTTCCTAACAGTAGCTGGAAACACAAAGATAAAAATGGACCTTGAAAAGAAGATCACTTAGAGAAATGGCGGCAAGGGATAAGCAAAATCAAACTTTACCTTAGTGAGTTCAGCTGGGGCTCTTATTTAACAAGGAGACAGGGTGCAGCCAACTGAGGAGTGTGGTACATGTTGGAAAGAAAAATGTCTGCTCTCTGGGATGCAACACATTGAAGCATTCCAGAAAAAATTGATATGGTCAGTCTTGCTTACATTATTTTTTCATCAAGTGACTCTCCACACAATCGTGATAATGAAAGCTGCAGGAGACTCTTTAAGTATTAATGTATGAACTAAAAAAAAGGAAGAATCCCTAACAGAAGGGTGAATCAACAGGGTGTATACATGGACAAGAAAAAAAAATTTCCAGTTAAAAATACATTTTCACCTGGGCGAAAATACCAGGGTGTCTACGTGGACAAGGAAAAAAAATTCCCGGATTTTTCCCTCCCCGATTTCCCGGTTAAAAACACAATTTCTCCCGGATGAAATTACGTATAAAGCGGGTGAAAATACATCCGTGTTAAGCAACAGTATACTTTCCCTCGGAGCTGTAAAACCTATCAGTCCTTTGAATAGTGAAGGTCTTATACCGGCTGAGGACATCCCAGTACTTTAGGAAACAGGAAAAAACAATGCGTTTGGAAAGATGTTTGATGCGAGACAATATGGACAGATTTTATTTTCGTATAGCGAAAGTATATACACAAATTCCACAAGTTACAGCACGGTAGCTTCCGAAGCCTTAAAATAGAGATAGCGTTGAGCGATGCACTTTTGTCAGCCAGTCATAGCTCATGTCACGTGATCTCGCTAGCGAATGACAGCAGTTATTCAGAGCATGAGGCCTATGAGAAAGACAGGCCGCGGCGCGTACGTTACGAACGTAGGCCGATCTCGCTCAACTTAGCAAAGTGCGTTTCTACACTGGTTAACGTAACTAAATGTGTATGTGTGAACGAGAATTCCATCGACTATTGGAATCCACTATTATTAGTCCTACAATGATAAGAAGTCCATAGGCCTACTAACAGGGTCTAATTTGACAATTAAAATTATACCAAAATGATTAACAGTTGCGTTAGGCACCACATCTTCTATGAAAGGAGAACTGTTACGAAGAAGAGACTAAATACTGTAAACAAGCGGTTATACCATATCTATCGAGAAATGATTTTAAATTTTGTTGTACGAACAGTAATCAGTAAGATTTCATAATAACGGATTCCAGTACTAGATGAAATTCTCGTTAGTATGCACGCACCCGGTTGCGAGTTAACAGATTTTATTCGCATTTTGCCCGCTGAGTTAAGGGAACTAGGGAGCTGAGGCCGTTCTTTGTGAAGTACGCACCGCGGCCTGTCTTTCTCGTGGGCCTCGATCAGTGCATAAGACATGTTATGTACTCAACCACTAGCAGCATCATTGTTAAGTAGCACGACCATACAAAGACGAAAGGTTAATGGGTTAAAGTAATGTAAGTACACTATATCTTCACAAAAAGCTGAACTTTTACTTATAATATTGGGCATTAACAATGTTTTGCTGTTTTTTCTCGAAGGGCGTGGTTAGGCAGGAACCTAAGAATGCTTCAGAAACTAAACTGCTGTATTTGATGTATTTCATACATATACTTTCGTATTACGCAAACATGCAGTCCAAATGCCGATGCGAATCAAAGATCTTTCCAAAACGCGTTGTTTTTTGCTGGATTTCGTTTCCTAAAGTGCTCGGAAGTATAAAACCCCTAAACTTTCCATAAGCCGTTTTCCAATAACACTATTTAGTTTTTATTTCGTGATCATAGCTGCAGCGATTTAGGAGAACCTTTACAAAGTGAAGTTTATACTTAGCTGTAGTCAGTGTCATGTTTTCTCGAAGAGTGATGCATCAACTTTTACATTGTTTTTATTCGAAACTCTGAATATACTGTACAACATTTAAATACCCACTGACTTAAGGCTGCGAGCACTCACAACAAGGTATAGGGATCTTTGAGAGCATTCTGCGTTCTGCCTGGCTGGGACTGGAGTGGCAATGAAGGATGGGACAGAATAGGAGTCACCATGGCGTCAGCTGGTCAATGCAAAGCGATCCAGTGACTGGATGAAGTGGGAAGAGACATCGCTGCGAGCTGAGGAGGTGAGGTGAGATGACCAAGCCAGCACTCGATCACACAAAAGACGAGCCATCGCTTTCAGCAGCTAACATCGTTACATGCCTGCTCAAAATCCCAATACCTTGAAACGCCGTAATAATACAGCCGCTGTTACCGTGATTAAATACAAATAAAACAATTGCCGTTTATACATTCAATGCCAAAAAATATAACATGGTATATGTAAAGAGAAAAAAAACGTCCAGACAGTATTACAGGAAAATACTAGCTGGCAAATAATTCGTAAACAAAAACATTACGTAAGTTGGTCAATAATTAAAGAAGAAAAGTCTGGAGCAAGAGTCTCGAAATACGAGTTTATTGAGCCGAGTAGCATGTTCTTCAGATGATCGTAGACTACCGTGTAGCTAGCACGTTTCGAGTTGTTTTTGTGCTCTATCTTTGCAACAAACATTGGCAAATACAGAAGCAGTTACTAGAGTGCACTCCGCAACATCTAAGTTCTCCAGCCATCGGATCACGCAAATCTTTAAGGGCAAATGTTCCGATTCAATGGTCCAAATATACAGAGCTAGTCTGGAATGGAAATCCTTAAATAGGTTTTACAAGGCATGTACAAACTGAATCATCATCCAGAGTGTTTCCTTTATTGCGGACTTGATTAGCAGAAAAATATGGAGAGGGGGCTTGCAAGTACGTCAAAGAACAGCAAGAAAACATAACGTGAAGACAACAATAACAGCTGAACAGGGTTTATTACGTTTCTAGGTACCGAGGGATACATAAAAAGTGACATTATCAATGTACTGGATGTCAAGTAAAACCATATTTTAAAATTAAGCGGGTAAATCATTCCTCTACAAGTAAATCAACATGTACGCTGCTACAGAATATGGACTTTACATTAAAATCGGTATATGTACAACAGAAGGTCTACCAAGTAAAGCACTTTGGAAATTTTACAAACAGTAAAGCGCCTCAGCTGTAAAGTAACTGGGAGGCCAAGTCCTTTGTAACCGGCAGACTTCATAACTTAGAAATTGTGGATGGGAGACAAGAGCAAGCAACCAATAGCAGCAGAGATATATATATATATATATATATATATAATGGAAGGAAACATTCCACGTGGGAAAAATTATATATAAAAACAAAGATGAGGTGACTTACCGAACAAAAGCGCTGGCAGGTCGATAGACACACAAACAAACACAAACACACACACAAAATTCAAGCTTTCGCAACAAACTGTTGCCTCATCAGGAAAGAGGGAAGGAGAGGGGAAGACGAAAGGAAGTGGGTTTTAAGGGAGAGGGTAAGGAGTCATTCCAATCCCGGGAGCGGAAAGACTTACCTTAGGGGGAAAAAAGGACAGGTATACACTCGCACACACGCACATATCCATCCACACATACAGACACAAGCAGACATATTTAAAGACAAAGAGTTTGGGCAGAGATGTCAGTCGAGGCAGAAGTGTAGAGGCAAAGAAGTTGTTGAAAGACAGGTGAGGTATGAGTGGAGGCAACTTGAAATTAGCGGAGATTGAGGCCTGGCGGATGACGAGAAGAGAGGATATACTGAAGGGCAAGTTCCCATCTCCGGAGTTCGGATAGGTTGGTGCTGGTGGGAAGTATCCAGATAACCCGGACGGTGTAACACTGTGCCAAGATGTGCTGGCTGTGCACCAAGGCATGTTTAGCCACAGGGTGATCCTCATTACCAACAAACACTGTCTGCCTGTGTCCATTCATGCGAATGGACAGTTTGTTGCTGGTCATTCCCACATAGAATGCATCACAGTGTAGGCAGGTCAGTTGGTAAATCACGTGGGTGCTTTCACACGTGGCTCTGCCTCTGATCGTGTACACCTTCCGGGTTACAGGACTGGAGTAGGTGGTGGTGGGAGGGTGCATGGGACAGGTTTTGCATCGGGGGCGGTTACAAGGATAGGAGCCAGAGGGTAGGGAAGGTGGTTTGGGGATTTCATAGGGAAATGAAATCCCCAAACCACCTTCCCTACCCTCTGGCTCCTATCCTTGTAACCGCCCCCGATGCAAAACCTGTCCCATGCACCCTCCCACCACCACCTACTCCAGTCCTGTAACCCGGAAGGTGTACACGATCAGAGGCAGGGCCATGTGTGAAAGCACCCACGTGATTTACCAACTGACCTGCCTACACTGTGATGCATTCTATGTGGGAATGACCAGCAACAAACTGTCCATTCGCATGAATGGACACAGGCAGACAGTGTTTGTTGGTAATGAGGATCACCCTGTGGCTAAACATGCCTTGGTGCACAGCCAGCACATCTTGGCACAGTGTTACACCGTCCGGGTTATCTGGATACTTCCCACCAGCACCAACCTATCCGAACTCCGGAGATGGGAACTTGCCCTTCAGTATATCCTCTCTTCTCGTCATCCGCCAGGCCTCAATCTCCGCTAATTTCAAGTTGCCGCCACTCATACCTCACCTGTCTTTCAACAACTTCTTTGCCTCTACACTTCTGCCTCGTCTGACATCTCTGCCCAAACTCTTTGTCTTTAAATATGTCTGCTTGTGTCTGTATGTGTGGATGGATATGTGCGTGTGTGCGAGTGTATACCTGTCCTTTTTTCCCCCTAAGGTAAGTCTTTCCGCTCCCGGGATTGGAATGACTCCTTACCCTCTCCCTTAATACCCACTTCCTTTCGTCTTCCCCTCTCCTTCCCTCTTTCCTGATGAGGCAACAGTTTGTTGCGAAAGCTTGAATTTTGTGTGTATGTTTGTGTGTGTTTGTGTGTCTATCGACCTGCCAGCGCTTTTGTTCGGTAAGTCACCTCATCTTTGTTTTTATATATAATTTTTTCCCACGTGGAATGTTTCCTTCCATTATATATATATATATATATATATATATATATATATATATATATATATATATATATATATATAGAGAGAGAGAGAGAGAGAGAGAGAGAGAGAGAGGAGAAGCCTCATGGTAAGGAATAAGCTAGAACGAAAAGGTGGCGAAGCCTTCAGAGCTTTGCTCGATGAGGGCGGTGGCCTTAATATCTTTCGTCTTTATAATTGAGGTGCCGTACTGTACGTGTAAAATTAGCTAGAAACGTGCAACAGATTACTGGAGTAAGACTGGTTGATAAGTCTTGTCATTCATAGTTTCTTTAAGTGTCAACAAACGCAGCGCTACTAATAATATCATAATTAACACTGATTGTTGCTTGGCAGAGACAGTGTTGTTGAACGTGCCTCATTCGATTTTCAAATCACACAGTCTGTCAGTAGTCAGTGTGCTCGGCTCACCTGCTGAATTCAGTTCTGCACACGTGCGGGGCAAAGTTTTATAAACTGACAAGGTAGGTAACACTCATTGTGTCATATTTCATTATGCGTAATAACGAGGAGCAGCCTAATTTACATCCATCTTTCCTCTTTCTCCAATAAAGGTTACCCACCAACAACCACTGCGACTGCGCCATGTCGATTGGTTTTCAAGATAGCTGGCTTTCAGATCCAGCATTCAAGGACTGGTTGGTGAAAGTACCTACAGACCTTTATAGTGCTAAATGTGGGTGATGTCCAGGGACCCTCATTAACATCCGTACTATTGGAAGATTGGCTCTTACAAGTCACATGACAAAATCCAAGAAGCACGTCGCGAAAGCAGCTGCCATGAGAAGCACAGCAAGTTTGTACATCTACACCCGACCGGCGGCGACCACTTCAACCCAGCAGCCAGATTCTACTTCCACTACCACATCTGCGGATTCAGTGGCGTTGGCCGCTGGAATTGTTGTGCCTCCGCAAAAGCATGTCACTGCAATGTCAAAAGCCGGGAATAAACTGGGAGGAATTGATCGGATGGCAATAAAGGACGAAGTAACAAAGGCAGAAATACTGTGGTGTTTGGAGTGCATCATTTCACACAAGTCACTGCATAGTTCTGCGAACGACGTGTTGCTTTTCCCCGCAATGTTCCCCGCCAGTGAAGTGGCCAAGAGCATGCGCTTACAAAAGGACAAAATCGGTTATATCGTGCAATATGGACTAGCTCCCTTCTTTGAGTCTGAAATTAAATCTGACCTCGTAAACGCATCAAGGATTGTTGTTTCTTTTGACGAATCCTTGAACAAGGTGTGCAAAAGAATCCAGATGGACATTTTAGTGCGTTATTGGGACATTAAAAAAAAATCTAGTGTGCACCCGTTAATACACATCGGCTTTTCTAGGCAGTTCGACGGCAGCTAAGCTACTCGAGTCCTTCAAGAAAAAAATTCCCAGTGAAGCAATGAAAAAACTTTTACAAGTATCGATGGACGGCCCTAACGTCAACTTCGCGTTCTTAAGGGAACTTAAAATTTTTTTGAAAGAAATGGAAGGCGTAGACACCGTTTTACTGGAAATTGGAACGTGTGGGCTTCACGTTGTTCACGGCGCCTTCAAGTCCGCAGTTCAAGAAACACAGTGGATGATAATTCAGTTTTTACGTGCCTTGTACAATCTTTTTAAGGATGTCCCTGCCAGAAAAGCTCCGTGTATTTCGACAACGGAATCGGAGCTGTTTCCCTTAAAGTTTTGCGCGATCCGATGGCTGGAGAATGTGGAAGTTGCTCAGTGAGCTCTAGTAATGCTTCCGTTTCTGCGAATATTTGTTGGAAAACTGGAAGAAAAAAACAAACCAAAATATGCTAGCTACAGAATAGTGGAGGATCACCTCAAGGACAAGTTACTTGGTCTGAAAATTGCCTTTCTCAAGACTCTTGCTGGAGGCTTGACACCTTTCCTAAAGGATTTCCAATCCAATTGGCCGTTAGCACCATTCCTCCACTCTGCTTTGACGGAGATAATGGAGACAACGATGACACGTTTTGTGCAGCCGACGAAGATTTCACCGTCAGTTAATTTGGACAAAGAATCCAATCTTTTGGGTGTGAACCACGTCAAGATTGGGTTCGCTGTCAAGAATGAATTCAGAAAGGGCAGGTCTCTCACAGCCCTTGAAATCGCTCTAAGTTCCGGAGCGAATGCAGAAGAGGAATGATCAAGCTTGTGTCAAAGTTGATGGAAAAATCTCCCTTACACTTTAGGTTGACGAAAGCTGTAAGCTGCTTTGATCCCACAATAGCGTGCAGGGAGGCTGGTCCCAAACGATTTCATTCCTTTCTACAGATTTTGGCGGAGAGCAATTGGATGGATGGTGTATGTGCCGATAAAGCAGAAGCTTCTGTTGTAAAGAAGAACTGCAAAACAAAATTCGAAACATTCAACAAAAAGGAGCAACGGCTGGATGAGTTTTGGATGAAATGTCTCAAAAACCAGAATGCAACGTGCCACGAGCTGCAGAAGGCAATGGAAATCGCGCTCACTTTGTCGCACGGTCAAGCAGCTGCGAAGCGAGGATTCTCGGTGAACAAAGAGTGCCTCTTCGAGAATATGAGGGAACAATCTGTAATGAGCAGAAGACTGATGTACGACGCCGTCAAGGCACACGGCGGAGTCCAAGGAGTGCCTATAACAAAGTCCCTTATACACTCTGTAAGAAACTCACGAGATCGATATGCTGAAGACCTCAAAAATCGAAACTAGGAGTCATACAGGAAAAAGGATCATCTGGCTAAAAGGAAGATTGTTGACGCAGAAATAAGACAGCTTAAAGAGAAGAAGGCAAAAGTTGAGGGGACCATTCAAAATGCTCAGATAGAGCGAGAATCTATTACAGAACGAATCAATGCTCTCGCACACAGTTCCAAGTGAGTTATTCTCCAAGGTCAATTCGTAAATTACAGTATTTGTTGTTAAACATGGTACTTCCTTCTAAATTATTTGTTGTATTGTCTAATAATAATTAAAATGTTTCTTTAATAAAATGTTTTTAAAACAAATTAATATGACAGTGTTATTTATTTGAAACTGCTAATTCCCACAGATATTTAAATATACATTTCAAACAATAACTTCTGTGATTAAAAAATATTTGAAAAATAAACCTAATTTCAGAAATTAAGTATTATAATAAAGACCAGAGCTAAAATTTAGCAACACGAAAATCCGAAAAGAAAGGACTGTAAAAATGCACAAAATATTTTACGGAAAAAATCTCTTATTATTCTAAAACCAAAGACAGTAATTAAAGGTATTTAACAGCGATTAAACCACAAGCTTTTGTATTTAAATAAAAAAATAATAATAAAATCAGATAAATTGAGGAATGGAAGAGGTGAAAGACATACTTGTCCTTACTGAAAGCAAATTTTAGAGCGGGGAATATAGTAGCTGCGCTTGACGCAGGTTTTCGCTCTAAAACTGGACTAATTTCATACAAGAACAAGGTACGGATGTCCAGCTACCTGTCGCTTGACTGGTGCTGGCTTCTGTTGTCCATTTATAGGATTAGTTAGAAAGAAGTAGTAGCGAACGTTAGAGCTGTTCGGAGACGAAGATCCAATTCACCGGCAAAAAAAGTAGAAAAGAAGCGAACTGGTATTGTTCTGCATGCCAGAACACTTCGTCTTTTCTATAGTATAGAAAAGTCGAAGTGCTCTGGCATGAAGAGACTTGTGACATTGCTCAGTAACACATTATTAATTTTTTTGAAGGTCAATTATACTTTTTGCCATTGATTGCATAATTTTTTATCTATGAAAGAACAACATTAAATATGAAAACTAACTTGACGCTTGGTTTTTTTTTAACGTGTTACACATTAAGTCATATCAAATATAAATGTGCGGTAAAATTTTAAATAGTGGCATAAATGACTTATCTTCTGGGCCCGAAATTTTTCAAACGGTTGATCCTCAAGTGTTACCGGTACGTTTTGAATGAGAGTTATAATGCCCTGTGATTTAAGAAATTCACTGCACATTCTCACACGTAACATACATCATCTTGCATGGAAAATTACTTTGAAAGTAACGCTTCTCAAGTCACTATTCGTAATATTTTCCAGTGATCTGTTAGAAATGTAAACAATTGCGACGCAAGCACATTGAATGCACATTAGTTGTTACGGACGTACTGCATAATCTTCGACCTAAAGCCCTTGACACTTTTCGGTGTCAGCAAACTGGTCTGTGCATTGTGTAAATTACTCATTTTCTACGCAACTAAACTTCTATTTTGGTGTTATTCTCTGATTTATGTTTCATTGCTGCAGTATTATTCAGCAGCAGTGGGCTAAAGTTCTTTGTCAGCGTATCAGATCTTACACGTCAAACCTACAAAAATGTAATTGAAATCTAAAAGAATGAAAAATCCCGGAATTCTAAAAAATTCCCGGGTTTTTACCGGATCTCCCGGATGTCCCGGGCCATATACACCCTGAATACACTATACCCAGGTAAAAGTACATTTTTTCCACGTTAAGTAACAATATACTTTCTCTCAGAGCTGGAAGAGTTATCAGTCCTTTGAAAGGTAAAGCATGTAATTTCCTGCCATTTAAGGAACCAAAATCCAGGAAAAACAATGCATTTTGGGAAGACCTTTGTTGCATGGAAACATGTACACTGCATATTTTTGTATCACTAAAGTATAAATACGAATTCCATCAAATACAGTGCGGTAGCTTCTGAAGCACGGAAATCAAGATTACGATGTGCTTTTGTAAGCCCATTGTAGCTCACCGTCAAGTAATCTCATTGGCCAATGATAGCAGATATTCAGAGCATAGGGCACATGCTGCTGTCAGCCAATAGTATTATGACTTTTAACTAGCGTGGACATACAAATAGGAAAAGTTAATAGTTTAAATTAATGCATGTATAATTACAAGAAAACCTAAGCTGTCATGAATAATATTGGTCTTTTTTTGGTGTGTGTTGCCTTTTAATGTATAGCTAACACAAATGAGACAGTAAAATTTTAAATAATTGTGTTAAGAGCTGATCTTCTGGCCTGAAATTTTTCTGAGTGGCTGGTTGTCAAAATGTTATCTTGAAAGTAATGCTTCTTGAACCACCATTCACAATATTTTCCTGCAATCTGTTAGAAATGTAAACTGTTGTGATGTCACACTCACCGAAAGCAGTTTGTTGTTACGAAGTATTATACACCCTTCACCCTAAAGCCTGTGACACATTTTGCTGTCAGCAGACACTTCTGTGTGCACTGTGTTTTGTTATTGTAAATGGCACATTCTATTTGGCCCATTCTCTTTGTAGGTAATTTTTTTTGGTATTATTCTCTCTTTTATGCAGTATTATTCTGCAGCAGCAGGGTAAAGTAAAATTCTTTGCCAGAGTAACAGTTCTTACCAATTAAATTTATAAAAAATTAACTGAATACTAAAACAATGAAAAATGTCTGTAATTCTAAGAATTTCCTTGGTTTTTCCTAGATGAAAAAAATCCACATTTTCCCCAGATTTCCTCATTGTCCCAGGGCACATAGACCCTGATCAGACGTAAATGGAAGTTTTATTTAACAAAAAATTCATTTATTGAAAAACAAAAGACAGTTGCAACTTATTTTTCCATAGTTCCCTCCTTAGAAATATATTTTTCTGAGTGAGAAGGCAAGTTTTTTAATCATAGCATCGTAAAATGAACCTGGCTGCATCAGGAACCAATTGCACAGGAATTTATCCATGCCCTCATCATCTTCACATTGATGCTCTCCTAGAGCTTTTTTAAGCAGTCCAGACAAATGGAAATCTCAGGGCGATAGGTCTTGGATGTAGGGAGGATGATCAAGTTGAATCCAGTGCATTTCCTGCATGCAGTATGGGTCCTGGCATTGTCTTGGAGGAGCATGAACTGTCAAACTGGTTGGTCTCGTCTTTTGGGCTGATATGCATTTCACACCTTCTTCAGCAGCTCACAGTAGTAGACAGCATTGATTTTGCATTATTCCTGCAAAAAATCAATGAGCAAGACGTCTCGCTGGTTGAAAAAAAATGGTAGAAATAACCTTTCCACTTGACAGTTGAGTCTTGACTTTCACTGGGACTCCCTCCCCTTTCCCCCAGCACTCCTTTCTAGCTTGGATTCAGGAGTGTAGTGATGGACCCATATTTCATTGCAGGTGACTATCTGACTCAAAACTGCTTCATCCTATGTTCCCAATCTTGCTGTAAGGCTCTGACAGACCTCCAAATGCCTCAACTTCTGATTTCAGTCAAAAGGCAAGGGACCAATCTGGAACACACTTTAAAAAATTGTTTGGCATTTTTTATGATCGCTTGACAGCTCCCATAACTATTTATGATCTGTTCTGTAATATGTGATACTCTGTTGTCGATCGCCTTCAAGAATGTCTTGAATTATACAAATGTTTTTGTCTGTAATGGTGGTCTGAGGACAGCAATCATATTGCTGATTTTCCACACTTTCTCATCATTCCTTGAGCTCTTTATGCCAGTCAGGCACGCGTGTCCATGACAATGTTTGATCACTGAACTGTGCAGTCAATCTTGGGAAAATTTTTGTCATTTGAACTCCTTCAGGAGTAAAAAATTTTACAATCATGCCTTACACAGTGGGCGGTGCACCTGTTGCTTCGACATAATGAGCATTACTGATGAAGCTGTTGGAAATATGTGATAGCCAGGTCTCCCTACTTCTAATGCCCCCACTCAACAATATTAGATTCGCAGGTCCGCTCCTGTCAACTGCTGATGCTCAGGAACAAAAATCCTGTTTACATTTGATTCACCCTCATAAGCGCTATAATGAAAAATACCCTCTGGTGTTTCATTAGGGTTTACAGTGTGTATATTTAGATATTAATGTATTTCATCAGTATTGGGCATTTTCCTTTCAAATTTGTGCAGAGTCGATACTCACTGACACAATACAAGGCCGTCATGTTGTATTAAGTGTGTAATGTTTATATATATGTAGAAAACATTTGTACACTGAATTACATTGAAAAACAGTACCAAGGCAAATAGTGCAACAGTATAATGCCTCACAACTGTTCCACCAGTGCACCAGTGATGCAAATTAGACTTTCAAATATAAAAACCAAATACGAACAAATGTCAATTAAAAAATTTCATCACGCCATTTTCACACCATAACAGCTGATGCAAAACTATTTGCATCCCGCATAGGCCATGGTGTAAATCATAACAAACAATGAGGCACAGCTCCACACCAGCAGAAAATATCAATGGACAGCAATTTCTGGCCAACCACTGCCCCTCCCCCCTTCCAGATAGCCCAACAGCCACTCCAGCAGCAAACAGTAAACAAAAATGTCATTATGTTATGTTAAATTAAACATAAAACAAAAAGAGTGAAAAAAACTACAAATGAGTCACACAGTCATGGTTTCCAAACAAAGTCAGTATGGTCACAAGTAATGAAGGTTTTTGAAATGCATAAACAAATGCTGAATGTCATGTATCATCATCCTAAACCATATCTTCTATTTAACTGCCCTAATTTCTACTAGACCACTACACCGGTTCTCCAATGACTGTTTCCAGATTTCCATCTTATTTTTTACTCCCATTAACCCATTTATCTTTTCCAAATGTAAACATCTAAGTTAGTAGGTTTCAATTTATTATCTCTCTCATAACAAAGTTTCTCCATCCCTTTTTCAATTGATCTTCTGTGCTTCGGGGTAATTTAATTTCTGATAATGACCACTTTGTTTATAATGTAGGAGCCAGAGTGAAATGTGGAAGTTACGACCGGCCAAGAACGTTACTTCTGTCTGAAAACCAAATAGCAGTGCGGATGTCTACTATGTACCTGATGACTAGCAACATACCCTATACATGTGCATTTGACACTTTGTGTCCAATTGCAGCGTTAATGATGACAGACATTATAGATACACCTTGAACAAGTATCTCATTATTGCCTCTGTATCTTCATTATAAATTATAGTAATATAATTTAATAATTCATTCTAAACAGCAATGAATAAAATATATTCAATATATTCTGATGAAATATATGCAACAGAGCAAGACAGCAATGTAGAAGAGAGAAGCTTTTTACCTGCCATTAGTGTGAGGCCTCTGTAACATCTGAACTCTGCTGTCTTTGTACAAACTCGTAGAGACTTCAGTTTTGTGAATTTGTCTTTTGGGGTTGTCAGTTTTTCTATTTAGATTATTTTATTAAAAGCAGCACACAATGAATACAGTAACACTCAAAGATGCATATACTATTTTCCTTGCTCAATTTCTGTAAGAAGCTGAGGTACATCCAGCTACACACACATGTATCACATACACACACTCAAAGTGAAACACTACAAAAATCAAATATGACTACTGACCTAAATATAGA
Source organism: Schistocerca piceifrons (assembly GCF_021461385.2). Taxonomy (NCBI): domain Eukaryota; kingdom Metazoa; phylum Arthropoda; class Insecta; order Orthoptera; family Acrididae; genus Schistocerca; species Schistocerca piceifrons. Next base: position 617,551,596 of record NC_060141.1, read on the forward strand.
ATCTTTCCAAGAGCTGGGAGTCTTTCTCCAGCATGCATTGTCCCAGTGCTTAGACTACCATCAACTCTTAGATAAAGCTTTCGACCATATCTCCAAGCAAGAACTTGATGCCATTCTCTTGGGGCTAGGACTCTTCCACTTCGTATAACAATAGTTTCACTGCGTTTTCTTGACTGACCTTTGGTGTGGAAAAAAAATATGAAGCTTAGTAAATATTTTAATGTCACACAAAATGTCAGAGTGACCATTATTCAAATGTAACATGAAACTAGAGTTTTTCCGTTTCTGCAATACAGACAAGCCAAATTAAAACATTAAAAGAACAAATATATTGATAGAAACCTGTTTGGAAGTGAAGAACTTCTTATTCAATAATACAGACATGTAAACAAGGAAAGACCTATTATGTAAGTAATGATTATTTTCAATAATTTAAAGAAATTTTTGTTTGATAACCGAGCAGAAGTTAGAACTAATATATATTTTGTGCTATGAGGCTTGTATCTGTAACATGCTATTTGCATTTTTAACTCTAAATATTTAGTTCTTTGAGCTCATTTCAGTCTCTTTACAATGGTGTTTATGACTAGTTTACATGAACAACAGGAACATTCCAATATCAGCCTTTTTCCTATTTGTCTCATTCTCAGTTTTATCATTTCTTCTCTTCTTGTTAAATGGTTTCTTGAACTCCATATACTTACAGGGATTTTACATTTGGGTTTATTTGTATTGTTGTTGTTGTGGTCTTCAGTCCTGAGACTGGTTTGATGCAGCTCTCCATGCCACTCTATCCTGTGCAAGCTTTTTCATCTCCCAGTACCTACTGCAACCTACATCCTCCTGAATCTGCTTAGTGTATTCATCTCTTGGTCTCCCTCTACGATTTTTACCCTCCACGCTGCCCTCCAATACTAAATTGGTGATCCCTTGATGCCTCAGAACATGTCCTACCAACCGATCCCTTCTTCTGGTCAAGTTGTGCCACAAACTTCTCTTCTCCCCAATCCTATTCAATACTTCCTCATTAGTTATGTGATCTACCCATCTAATCTTCAGCATTCTTCTGTAGCACCACATTTCGAAAGCTTCTATTCTCTTCTTGTCCAAACTATTTATCGTCCATGTTTCACTTCCATACATGGCTACACTCCATACGAATACTTTCAGAAATGACTTCCTGACACTTAAATCAATACTGGATGTTAACAAATTTCTCTTCTTCAGAAACGCTTTCCTTGCCATTGCCAGCCTACATTTTATATCCTCTCTACTTCTACCATCATCAGTTATTTTGCTCCCCAAATAGCAAAACTCCTTTACTACTTTAAGTGCCTCATTTCCTAATCTAATTCCCTCAGCATCACCCGACTTAATTAGACTACATTCCATTATCCTTGTTTTGCTTTTGTTGATGTTCATCTTATATCCTCCTTTCAAGACACTGTCCATTCCATTCAATTGCTCTTCCAAGTCCTTTGCTGTCTCTGACAGAATTACAATGTCATCGGCGAACCTCAAGGTTTTTATTTCCTCTCCATGAATTTTAATACCTACTCCGAATTTTTCTTTTGTTTCCTTTACTGCTTGCTCAATATACAGATTGAACAACATCGGGGACAGGCTACAACCCTGTCTTACTCCCTTCCCAACCACTGCTTCCCTTTCATGTCCCTCGACTCTTATAACTGCCACCTGGTTTCTGTACAAATTGTAAATAGTCTTTCGCTCCCTGTATTTTACCCCTGCCACCTTCAGAATTTGAAAGAGAGTATTCCAGTCAACATTGTCAAAAGCTTTCTCTAAGTCTACAAATGCTAGAAATGTAGGTTTGCCTTTCCTTAATCTTTCTTCTAAGATAAGTCGTAAGGTCAATATTGCCTCACGTGTTCCAGTGTTTCTACGGAATCCAAACTGATCTTCCCCGAGGTTGGCTTCTACTAGTTTTTCCATTCGTCTGTAAAGAATTCGTGTTAGTATTTTGCAGCTGTGACTTATTAAGCTGATAGTTCGGTAATTTTCACATCTGTCAACACCTGCTTTCTTTGGGATTGGAATTATTATATTCTTCTTGAAGTCTGAGGGTATTTCGCCTGTTTCATACATCTTGCTCACCAGATGGTAGAGTTTTGTCAGGACTGGCTCTCCCACGGTTGTCAGTAGTTCCAATGGAATATTGTCTACTCCGGGGGCCTTGTTTCGACTCAGGTCTTTCAGCGCTCTGTCAAACTCTTCACGCAGTATCGTATCTCCCATTTCATCTTCATCTACATCCTCTTCCATTTCCATAATATTGTCCTCAAGTACATCGCCCTTGTATAGACCCTCTATATACTCCTTCCACCTTTCTGCTTTCCCTTCTTTGCTTCGAACTGGGTTTCCATCTGAGCTCTTGATATTCATACCAGTCGTTCTCTTATCTCCAAAGGTCTCTTTAATTTTCCTGTAGGCGGTATCTATCTTACCCCTAGTGAGATAGGCCTCTACATCCTTACATTTGTCCTCTAGCCATTCCTGCTTAGCCATTTTGCACTTCCTGTCGATCTCATTTTTGAGACGTTTGTATTCCTTTTTGCCTGTTTCACTTACTGCATTTTTATATTTTCTCCTTTCATCAATTAAATTCAATATTTCTTCTGTTACCCAAGGATTTCTACTAGCCCTCGTCTTTTTACCTACTTGATCCTCTGCTGCCTTCACTACTTCGTCCCTCAAAGCTACCCATTCTTCTTCTACTGTATTTATTTCCCCCATTCCTGTCAATTGCTCCCTTATGCTCTCCCTGAATCTCTGTACAACCTCTGGTTCTTTCAGTTTATCCAGGTCCCATCTCCTTAAATTCCCATCTTTTTGCAGTTTCTTCAGTTTTAATCTACAGGTCATAACCAATAGATTGTGGTCAGAGTCCACATCTGCCCCTGGAAATGTCTTACAATTTAAAACCTGGTTCCTAAATCTCTGTCTTACCATTATATAATCTATCTGATACCTTTTAGTATCTCCAGGGTTCTTCCATGTATACAACCTTCTTTCATGATTCTTAAACCAAGTGTTAGTTATGATTATGTTGTGCTCTGTGCAAAATTCTACCAGACGGCTTCCTCTTTCATTTCTGTCACCCAGTCCATATTCACCTACTATGTTTCCTTCTCTCCCTTTTCCTACACTCGAATTCCAGTCACCCATGACTATTAAATTTTCGTCTCCCTTCACAATCTGAATAATTTCTTTTATTTCATCATACATTTCTTCAATTTCTTCGTCATCTGCAGAGCTAGTTGGCATATAAACTTGTACCACTGTAGTAGGTGTGGGCTTCATATCTATCTTGGCCACAATAATGCGTTCACTATGCTGTTTGTAGTAGCTTACCCGCATTCCTATTTTCCTATTCATTATTAAACCTACTCCTGCATTCCCCCTATTTGATTTTGTGTTTATAACCCTGTAGTCACCTGACCAGAAGTCTTGTTCCTCCTGCCACCGAACTTCACTAATTCCCACTATATCTAACTTCAACCTATCCATTTCCCTTTTTAAATTTTCTAACCTACCTGCCCGATTAAGGGATCTGACATTCCACGCTCCGATCCGTAGAACGCCAGTTTTCTTTCTCCTGATAACGACATCCTCTTGAGTAGTCCCCGCCCGGAGATCCGAATGGGGGACTATTTTACCTCCGAAATATTTTACCCAAGAGGACGCCATCATCATGTAATCATACAGTAAAGCTGCATGCCCTCGGGAAAAATTACGGCTGTAGTTTCCCCTTGTAAGGACTGAAAAATAATTTTATGTGTACGTAGTTGTGCGTTTATGGTAGCCTGTGTTCTGAGTATTTCATATCACGTGATAATGTTGTTTTCAACACTTCTCATGTAGACTGAGAGTTCTTGTTACCCTCCCAGACATAATGATGGATCAATCAACATGCATACATTCAGCATAATGTCACATGGCAAAACACTTCCAACAAATTTAATGGCTCCTTTGGACTACCATGATCTCTTCTGTCAACCAGCCAAAATTTACGGCAAGCTCTCCAGCTGACAATGATCCTCGACAATGTGGTTTTCTCCTGGGCTGTCATTTGGACTCTGTGACTACCTACCGATAACATTTGATTAGCCCCCCTGCCTCATATGTGGCTGTCTTTGTCCACCATTCAACCAACTATAGTATTTTCAGTGAACGAACTGTTGGTGTATCAAGTGGTGTTACATTCCATTCCAGTAGTAAGATGTGTAATTCTGTATCTACCTAGTCAACAAATGATGCTCACAAATTACTCATAGAAGCAATGTAGTGATTAAATATTTGGGAGAGTGCAACTTTCTGTGGTTTCTGTTACGTGTTTTTGTACACAATGAATGTACCGAGGGGTGTTGCGAGTCTCCAAGGTGAGGCAGCAATTGCAGTGACTCCACAAGATAAAGTACTTTCAATGGCTTCATGCATCATCATCCCAGGTTGGAGCATGGAGCAGCAGAGCAAGGTCAGAGCAGATGGATTGAGTAAACAATGTGGTGAGCATTCCAGGACAAAACTGAAGCAGCTTATATAATAATCATTCAGGTAACAATGTATCAAACTGGTCTATAGACACTGTTATGTAATATCTGGGCAAATTAACATATGATGTTTCTCAGCTTGAAAAGTCTTGTATAGGAGAACTTATTTATTTTGATGAAACAATATACGGAGATTGTTATACAAGAAACTGTTTGTATTTGTTTTTGAGAGTTCCATATTTCACAGAAGACTCTTAATTCAACCATTGATTCCGGCTGGGGAGAAGTTCAGCAGTTCTGCACCAGCATGGTGAAAACACTGTTTTATTTCAGGTGCAGAAAATTATAGCCACGAGAAGTCGACAAATTCAAACCAGAAGACAGATAGGGAACATCACAATGGGCGTACCAAGAGTGTGGTTCATATCACAGTGTTTCTCTGTCGAACCTACAAACAGTGCTCTCCAGCAATTACTCAACAAACATTTAGAATGGTATCTACCTCCAGAAATCTTGTGTTTGGTGTATTTCCTGAACAGTCAGGAACTATTATTTTCTGCAATTTAATTGTAAGTAAGCTGTGTGTAATAACATAAGTGTTATTGAAGGAGCAGACTTACAATAATATCTGTGGTGTCACTGCCAGACACCACACTTGCTAGGTGGTAGCCTTTAAATCGGCCGCGGTCCGTTAGTATACGTCGGACCCGCGTGTCGCCACTATCAGTGATTGCAGACCGAGTGCCACCACACAGCAGGTCTAGTCTAGAGAGACTCCCTAGCACTCACCCAGTTGTACAGCCGACTTTGCTAGCGATGGTTCACTGACTACATACGCTCTCATTTGCAGAGACGACAGTTTAGCGTAGCCTTCAGCTACATCATTTGCTGTGACCTAGTAAAGCGCCATATTCAGTTACTATGTTTTCTGAACAGATAATATTGTGACTCATGTACCGTCAAGAGCGACGTTCATCATTAATGGATTAAAGTTAAGTATCAAACTAATTATGTCCACTTTCTGAATTCTAATTCCTTGTCATGTTCCAGACCTCACGTCAGTATAGTTCTTCCCTCCTCACACCAGCCTGCGTGAGCTAAAACATGTGCATTGCGTTTCTGCTAACACAACATCCATTTTTCAATTTATTTTCATGGTTTTTATTTTTTTGAGTTTAGACCATTTTTTAAAAGCCTTCTGTGAGCACTTCCATTTCATTCATCTTACAACACAATTTGCAAAGAATTTTGTTGATCATTTTTATTTGATGATTATAGTTTTCAGTAAATTGAAATTCTGTATGCATTCCAAGTTTTTCTTTCATGCATTCTATCATAAATATTTCTGCATAATAAAATGCAATGACATACTTACTGACATGTCCCAAAAACTTTTTCAGCTCTTTTTAACTGTCTAAGTAACTATTAAAATTTTCTTTATTTATTGTGCTGTTTCAGCTACTGCCATCATCAGATATCTGTGATTAAGATTAAAGGAACATAAAGAATGACAGGCATTTGTTATACAATAGAAAAGTACAAAAAATGAAAAATTAAAATGTTAAAAAAATACTTTTAAAAGTATGCTCTCGAAGAAGCTTAGAGTTTGCAGAACAATGTTCAGTACCCATCTTAAGACCTACGCCTAGTTGGGTGTTAACCAACAGTTGGCTCAAAAATTTGTAGGAAGATGTAAGTAGGTAGCACTTTGCTTTGCTTTGATGGGCAAGCATGCTGAGCCTGCCCTGTGGCAGCGTACACACTCATGCTATTCCTGCATGGCCTGGCAATGTTGACTTGTATTATGGCCTGTCATGGGGGCCCAGGCTGTTGGGAAGTGCAGGTGCTGGTCCTCATGCCATTGTGGACTGAATCACTCACACAACGGGTCCAGCTAAAGCATAGTCAGTCAGTGGTGATGCTGGTGGGCCAAACTGTTGACAAGACAATTGTGGGATGGGTCTGCCTTTTTGTAAGATGCGTGTGTGGTCAAGTGGAACCTGTCTCATAGCGGTAGGAGGCCCACATCCTCATGGTGCTGACGTGTCGAGCAGAGCCAGGGAAGGCACAGCACTTGATTCAACACCCTACTCTGCACCTGCTGAAGTGTGGCAATGTGGGAGGTGGCAATGTGGGTGTTAGCAGCATACCCCCATACCGTGGCCACATACTCCAACACTGGATGAACCAGTATTAAGTAGAGTATAATACCACAGCAGGGGGGAAGTGTTGACACGGGGTTCAGCAAGGGATAGAGCACACAGATGCTCCCCACAGCCCTGTTCTGGATCTCATGGACATGAAGAAGCCAGGTGAGGCACTGGTTGAGTCTTGGTCCACAGGGAGCCTCTTGTGATGGCGACTGGCGGGAGAGCTGGTGGGGGCTTTCGTTATGTAAAGAGACTTTCCTTCTTCTTCACAGGATTGAAATAGAGCCCCATTTGGTGGCCCACACAACCAAAGCATCACAGACAGGCTGGAGACAGTGGCTCATGTTATACTGTGAGTGAACAAAACCATGTCATTGGCATAGAGAGTCAGTGCCACGCATGCCACCCACAGTGCATCAAAAATGTACAGAGAGTACAACAAGGGACCAAGTACAGACCCCTGTGGCATCCCTGCATGTACTGGGGAGAAGATTAGCATTTAACGTCCCGTCAACAACGAGGTCATTAGAGACGGAACACAAGCTCGGATTAGAGAAGGATTGGGAAGGAAATTGGCCATGCCCTTTCAAAGGAATCATCCCGGCATTTGCCTAAAACACTTAGGGAAATCACAGAGAACCTAAATCAGGATGGCCGAAGACGGGTTTGAACCATCGTCCTCCCAAATGCGAGTCCAGTGTGCTAACCACTGTGCCACCATGCTCGGTGCATGTACTGGCCTCAGGGTGGATGTGCCTTGTTTGGTCCTTACATGGGAGGTCCTGCAAGAAAGGTAGGACACAGGAGGACACCATATGACATCGGAACCCAAGGCACAAAGAGCGTGCACCAAAGGCCATCATGCCACACGGAGTCCAACGCCCTAGATCTGTCCAGAAGCACCACACCAAAGTACTCCCATGACTCCAGTGGCCTCATGGCATGATCAACCAGGTGTAGTAGTTGGTGAGAGGTGGCATGGCCACTTCTGAAGCCAAACTGCTCATCAGGCATGGGACATTCCTGGTTGACATGTGCCTGCAGACACTGCAGATGGAGCTTCTCAAAAACATTGGAGAGGGGACTGATGGGATGGTAGTTTAGTGCCAGCTGAGGGTCTTTGTTGGTTTTCAGGATGATGAACACTTCCACAAGTTACCATGCAGATGAGTAGCCCCTAAATGAAAAATCTTGTTAAAGATGTCAGCTACATGCTCAGTGGATCCCCTGTCATAGGAGAACGTTAGTGATCCCATAACTGCCCTCTGCCTGGCTGGTGTCGAGCGATTGAGGCTTCAATGCAGCTTTCTCTTCATAGATGGGAGGTACGGCACTGCCCACATCACAAGCTGCCAGGAAGGTACACAGCTATTCGTTGACAAGGTGGATGTGGTCATCATTCACAACATCCACTACTGGGGTGAAATTGACCTCAAAAGCATTGGCCACATCCTGCTTATTGCAACTGCAGCAAGGTGACCAGTCTGCCACCTTCTTCATGCACTCGCAGTTCTGATGTGACTCAGTGAACTTAATGCAATGGGTTGGCATTGTACAGTATTGCACCATGTAGTCGAGGGCATGGTAGAAGAAGCATTGAGCCCATCTGCCACTGGCATGGAGTGGTTCAACCTCCATTATGACGTCAGCAATCTTAGTAACATGCAAAATCTTCCAGTTATTTGTGCTGTCCACTAGGATTATAAGGAGCAGTGGCATGTTCCTGTGTGTCCTAGGTGATGGCATGAGTTCGGTGGGCCAAGATGCCATAGCCCAGGGTCATCAGTTCTTGTTTGATGTGGTCCGAGCCATCTTGAGTGGGAGATGAGGAAGGCAACCTTCAGCAGATGGAGAGGCCTGATGTTGTGCATGAAGCATTGGAGCCCCTTGGTGTGGATGTAAGTCATGAGCTTGGTGTGGTCATCGGTGGTTGCCGTGTAGACCTTATAAAGGTCATCATCGAGAACATGGATCAATGTCAAGTTTGTCATCTCCAGTTTATCAACTGGAAATCTTTGTATACTTCCTGCTATTATATGATGACTGGGGGGAGGTTCCCTTGTTGGTGGTGTCTTAAGTCACCGCCTGCAACTGCTTCATGCATCATCTCAAAATGGTTCCCTGTAAGGATCGGTAATGATTACACTTACTTGAGCACTTGGGTCCATGCAGTGTGTTTCCACTTTGGTATGACAAAGCTGTCTGTATCCTGCTGTGGAGAAGGAGCAGGAGCACCCTTCTGTGCCCTCTATTTTGGTTGCCATGGGACAGAGGTGGATAGAGATGAGAAGTCATTCTCATCCCCCACTGCAAGCTACTTGCACAAGGCCTGCGGAACTCCCATGTGGTCATCTTTATGGGACATGCCTTTTGGGTCTATACCAGATTGGCTTCAGGTAGGCCAATGGCATCTTCCTTTGCCATGACTGGCTGGGCAGCACTGTAGCCTCTTGCGGAATCATGGCTGGCAAGGCTGATTGTGGCAGTGCTGTGGCTTCTTCATGGTGAACCACCACTGGCAGAGTCTGCCTGGTCAGGACAATGACTGCTTCAGTGGCTGTGACTGGATGAGCCTTCCTTGACAGTACTATAATGTCTTGCATCACGGCAGGGCCACTCCAGGCAGTGTGAAGTTACCGCTGGTGATGCAGCAGGATGCTGCTTCGTCTGTGCAGCAAATAATTTGTGCTCCTCATCCTCTCATCAGTGTAGTGAGCCACTGATAGCAATGTGGTTCATGACCAAAATATTCTCAGTTGTTACACAGCGAGTGTGACAAATCCTTCCCGTTGTCCAGGTCTTGTCCAGTGGCTGAATGCTGCTTCATTGTAAGTGGAGGCCAGATGGAGCCATCAATCATGCAAGCACCATCGGATGGTGATCTGTCACATCCTTCACTACAGCATGGTCCGTCTTCATCAACATCTAACTCGGAAATCATCAGATGGCACTGGAGTGGGAGAATATGCCTGTCAAATTTTATTTTATTATTTATATTTTTCTCTCTCTTTATACTTATAATAAGACAGGTAGCATTTAAAATTTGAACATTTAGCACAAACATTTTCAGATGGCTTCAGTAATCCCATGTAGAGTTCATTAAACAAATAACAAGTATTCAGTGAAACTACACAATAATATCTGTATAACAGCTGCATGAAGTTTAGTATTAAATACATTTTGCATTGACAAGATGCTGCTATTATACGTTTAATGACCATACATATCAGCAGATGAAGGGATTAACAATGGGCAATAGTTTACGCAGAAGAGTTTTATAAATGATCTAGAGAACAGATTCTTTTAAGAGAACCAGTACATAGATCAGCAAATCATTTATTACAAGGGATATGTCAATATGTCAATGATATTATTTTATTATATAGAGGTAATGCTGATGAAATATAAGAAGTCACTAGGTAAATGAGTGCAAGGAGGAACAGAGAGAAAGAGAGGCTTAATCTTTCTGGGCCTTGTAACTACTGACAATGATGGGACACACAAAATAGGTGTATACACAGGAAAGCATCCAATACCATGTGACCATATATGTGAAGTCATGTCACCCCTCAAGACATAAGTGTGCTTTCTGTAGGTCTATAATACACAGACTCATGAAGTTACCCTTGTATGAAGGCAAAATTGAGAAAGAGATTCAAATAATTATGCATAAAGGTCATGCAAATGGGTGTAGGAATAGTGAAATCATCAAAATGTATCAGAAAATTAAATATGAGAAAAGTACTCAACAAAGGAGCTATCAAAAAAAGATTTACAGCATTATCCAAGCTAACATTAGTAAAGGTTCAAACCAGAGGGAGCCTGGGACAAAGTTTACGCCCCAGAATTTAAACTAGACATGACAAACAGTGACTCAGTAGCATTTAAAATAAGCTGCAATGACTGTGAAAAGTTTTCTGTAGGACTAGCTGAAAGGAAACTCGTGACAATGGTTAGGGAACAATCCTACGATGTGAATGGTAAAGCACTAATGATGAATTTAAAAATGCATAAGAATAATTTAGGATAGGCAATTAAAAGCCTGGAACTATTGCACATAGTCCCTGAGGATAAGCCTTCAACAATCTGGAAGAATTAGAAATTTTTATCCACAAAAATAGAACTCTACAAACTATTTTGAATGAACAGAATTAGCTTAGCCCTAACTGGTTTTTTGAAATTTTACAGAACTGCTAGAGTGACTTGCTGACTGTGTGCTGTTCTCCTGCTGTTGACTAGACCATGCCTTGCCTCACCCCTGCTGTGCTGGTGGAGCTCTCACTGGTGTGTGCCAACCTAGTGCCTCTTGGAGCAAGTTGCTGGTTCTTATACAATATGGAGTTGCCTTCAAAGAGATTTTAATTTAATAATTTGATTGTTTTATTCATTACAATCTGTTTTATAAGTAGACACATTTTAATGAAGTTTTTGGCAAATTTTAGTTCATAGGGCACACTTTTTTTACTTATCAGTAATACTTAATTATAGCATAAGGTGCTATTTTTATAACTGCTACATTTTATCATAGCAGAATGTATCTAATACTAAAGTTCATGCAGCTGTTATACAGAGATTATCATCTAGAAGCTTCACTGAATACTCGTTAGTTTAGTGAACTCTACAAGGGCTAATTGACACAATCTGAAAAGCTAATTTGGTGAGTATGCAATTATGATTGTGTTTTATAACCTGACTTTGAAAGTTTATATTTTAAACACTGTCTATCTTTTTATAAGTATGAAGAGAGAGAAAGATATAAATAATAAAATAAAATTTGAAGGCCATGTTCCCCAATATTAGTGCCATATGGTAGTTACAACTTAACCTTTGTACAAAATTTTGAGCCAACTGTTAGATGATGCCCCAATTAGAAATAGATTTCAATACTGACACCGAATCTTACTCTGCAAGTTCAAAGCTTTTTGGTGATTGTACTTTCAAAAGTATTTTTAACTTTTTTAACTTCTTAGTTTTTTTAACTTTTGCACCTTGTTGTTGTATAACAATTATATTCCTTTAATTTTAATCGCAGTTATATGATGATGACTGTAGCTGAAACATGGTAATAAATTACAGAAAATTAATAGTGAACTATACATGGTTTATTCACAAAATATGCACAATGAGTGAAGACTCATAAAGGAAATTCCTTGTTTAATGGGAAAAGAAATGGCTGAGTGCAGACTCATAAAGGAATTTCCTTTTTTAATGGGTAAAGGAATGGCTGTCAGTTAGTTATTCTCTTCGCTCAACTATCCATGGTTTTACAGGCACTTTTAAGGGATTGTATTGCATAGTTTTATGTTTTTATTGACTCTCTTTCTTACAAAAGCAGCTTATGACTGAAACATTGGATGGGTAAATTTTTACCTAAACAAGCAAAAGTTATATGACAGTACATTACATTTCTATGCACATAAATTTAAATTGCAAATCTTCCCCCCCCCCCCCCCCCCCCCCTCCCCCATGTTTGCTGTATTAATATGCTTCATACACTCAAATATTCTTTAATTGTCTAAATGTAGTGATGCCACATACATGACTTCAAAGATTTTCCAAAGGTTTTGAGCTCAGTATTTGCTTTTATGTTTTTGGAGAGTTTCTTATAAAATTTAAGTTGCATGTGGACAGTACATTTCTGGCACAGAGATGCATCGATCCATCTCAAATGTACATTCTTATTGTCTGATATTGTGGTCATGAATATGACACTTTTTTTGCAGTTTACTATCCTTACCTATTACATTTACTTTAAAGGATATAGAAGTTTTTGTGTCCTGACCTGTTATGTGTACCACGGGGGATCAGCACCATCTTTTATTAATTTATTTGGTACAAATCTCTCAGTTGTCTCAGATACTATTTCTCTGAATTTCAGATTCATCTTGTCTATACTTACTTTGTTATTACATATGTAGAATTAAGTGGTGAGTGAAAATTTGTACCAAGCCAGGGAATCAAACCAAGGTCTCCTCCTCACCATGCAGGTGCATTAGCCACTAAGGCACCATGGCACAGCTGTTCACACAACTGTATAGATTATCATGGCACAGCTACCTCCTATATCCAAATTCTCATTGCTGCCCAAGTCTACTTTAAATTTTCCCTTACATTCAAACAGAATTGTTGATACTCTCCACATTCTGGAATAGCACTTCAGCATCAAATGTAAATGGGGGATCCAGCCTGAAACCCATGTAAGACAGGTATGATTTTATTTATACAGACTAAAGCAGTGAGTGAAAGTTTGTACCAAGGCTTGGAATCAAACCTGGGTTTCGTGCTTACTAGGCAGGTGTGTTAGCCACGAAGCTACCTTGGTACAGCAGTTCACAGAACTGCAAGGATTACTCCTACCCACCTCTCACCTTAATACAAATTCTCACTGCTGCCCCAGTCTACCTTAAATTCCCCCTTACACATGAACACAGTATGCAGGTGACCCCAGTTCAGTTCCTGGCCTTGATACAAATTTTCACTTGCCGCTTCAGTCAGTATACATAAAATGATATCTGTATGAGACCAATAATGTCTCTGAAATTGAGTCATTTCATTTGCATAAGTATCTGCATCTGAGTTGCAGGCTGGATCCCCCATTTACATTTGATGCTGAGGTGTTATTTCATGACATGGAGAGCCTCGTCAGTTCTGTTCATGTGTAAGAGGGAATGAATTTAATGTAGACTGTGGCAGCAGTGAGAATTTGAATCGAGGAGGGAGGTGTGCCATGGTAATCTGTGCAGTTGTGTGAACTGCTGTTCCATGTTGGCTTAGTGGCTAATGCACCTGCCTAGTAAGCAGGACACCTGGGTTCAATTCCCAGTCTTGGTACAAATTTTCACTCGCCATTTCAGCCTATATACATAAAATCATATTTGTGAGATCAGTACAGTCTCTGAAATTGTGTAATTTCACTTACACTGTTACTAGAGAAGGAGTGGAGGCTGCCTTTAGGAAGACGTCAAGAGAATTTTTATCTGCTTTTTTAAGTAGATATATTTTGTGTTTACTTTTAGTCATTTTGTATGTTGTGGTGGTCACTATTCCCTGTATCTGCCAAGATGCTCACTATTTACTCAGGGTTATTTGTCATTAGCAAGTGGTCAAGTATGTTTTTGCTACCGCTTATACTTTCAGTAGGCTCCTTCACTAATTGCTCAAAACAGATTTCAGAGACAGCACTTAGTACAATTTCTGATGATGCTTTATACCTAACACTGGCTTTGAATACATATTTTTGCCAACAAATTAAGGGTAGATTGAAGTCATCATCAACTCTAATTGTCTGAGCGGGCTATCTATTTGTGATGAGACTCATGTTTGCTATGAATTGTTCAGCAAGTGTAGTCTGAATGGGGGGGGGGGGGGGGGTCAGTAAAAGGAACCAATTATTAATTTACTGCATTGGCAAGTGGGACCTCTCCCCATAATATCTCACAGGAACTATCTACTTCAATTACACTACGAGATAAATTACTTCTAACAGCAACAAGTCGATAAATCTGCAACCTACACTATTGCAGAACTGTCTGAAACTGTGATTCAGACCCTCCATTGGGCTCTGTACCAAAGATCTGCCATTGATCTTGTCGATGTTGCTACAGATAGTGAGCTCCTGCCTTCACCACACCGGCAAGACTGGTGGTCTTTATCACTTTGGCTAACTGATTAAAATAAGAATTCTTTAGAGCTTACTCTTGCCAAAAAATGATACATACAGATGGTTTTGATAACTGTTAAAATGTTCTAAGGTTACTCAAATTAATGTTGTTGTCATTGCAGATAACTACAGTCAACAGTAAATGGAAATCATTCTTCATTCATCCTCATAAAATTTCCAATTTACCCCAAGTAACAATGGACCTACGTACAATTTACCTATTCTTCAGTCAGTATGTACAGCAACTTTTTATTTTATTCATAGTCATTATTTAGCTTCATCTCAACATTTAGTTTCTCCAAAAGTCCCACCATCCAGCCACAAAGGAGCATTCCCCTCATGACACAGTATGGCCCAGGACTGGAGCAACTGAATCACATTCTCCGCCAGGGTTATGACTACCTCTCATTATATCCTGAAATGAGGAATGTCCTCTCCAGTAGCCTTCCCATCCCTTCCACAGTGGTATTCTGCTGCCCACTGAACCTACACAATATACCCGTCCTTCCCTACATAACCCCTGCTCCCAGCACCTTGCCTCATGGCTCATACCCTTCTCATATCCCTGTTATAGAACAAGATGCAAGACCTGTCCCATGCATCCTTCCACCACCACCTACTCCAGCATCAAAGGCAGCACTACCTGTGAAACCAGCCATATGATCTACAAGCTATATTGCAACCACTCTGCTGCATTGGCATGACAACCAACAAGCTGTCTGTCCACATGAATGGCCACAACAAATGGTGTCCAAGAAATGGGTGGACCACCCCATTGCCGAGCACGCCATTCAACACGTTTTTCATTTCAGTGACTGCTTCACAGCTTGTGCCATCTGGATCCTTCTCACCACCACCAGATTTTCTGAAAAGCCTACACTAATATTCTGGTGAACTATCAGACCAATATGCAACAGTATGGCAGAAGGCACTAACAACTGATGAGGACGGAAAGCTATTCAAATAACAGCCACAGTTTGCCATGCATGATGGATTGCTATAATCCAAAGGTGTGTGGTAGTGTTGGGGCCTGGTCATATGAGGTGGGGTACAGAAGGTAGATGCCATCATCTTTTGACATTTTTAAAGTCAAAATTGGAAAATCAGGGAATCAACACAAAATTTTGCAAAAATTTAAGAGATGTGTCGAAGAGTGCAAATAATGCAAATATTAAGGCACTCAAATGACAAGAGACAATGAGATGGCATACTGTTAGGTTGCTGAAATATACATTTGGCGAACTAGCCCCTATACACTGAAGGGTAAAATGAAGAAATTGATTATGCATTGTCAAGGGCTATACCAAGTCACAGAAATGACATCACAAATTACAACTGCTGAAAAGGACCTCCACTGTCCACGTAGTGTGCATTAGACCTTCTAAGAGAGCTCTGGATGCTTTACCACAAGTGCTAGTGCTGCTATCAGCAAAGAATGCTGGGGCAAGAAGGGAAGTAAAGAATCAGAAGCTTGCAGACAGGCTGCACACGAGGTACATTCACTCAGGTCATGTCAGTATGTGACAAAGCTTACAGAATGTATATGGAGCTCTGTGGTAAGTTACATTATTTTCATTTTATTGTCTTATTTTGTTGGGTTATTATGTATTCTTAGTACAGAGAGATTTGTGCTTTTACTTTGAAGTTTTCTAGTAACAGAGATTGGCAGATAGTATATGTGTAAATGGAATAAGGATATGCCTATGTACTGATGAGAGTTCTGGTGCAAAGAGCATTTTCGAGTAAAAATTCCAGGTTACAAACAAACAACCTAATTTCACAGTTTTCTCATACCAAAAAAATCTCATTTGTCTGTATCGAAAAAACCAAATTCTCATTTCCTCATTTAAATTCTTCAAATTTAAAAAGTTTGATTCTTTATAAATAAGAACCAAAAAATCACATTTGCCTACATGAAAAAAAGACACAGGAATTCAAGAGGAAACTGAGCCAGAGAAAGCCAATAATATCCAAGATAATGTACACAGCCTTGACCATAGATCTACTCGTGTCTTGTACCAGCAAAGGCTAGCAGAAAAACTTGCTGCCATTGACGAAACCTCTGCAGATAAGATGTATGAGATGGCTAAAGAAGCCATCCATAATGCAGCTTATGAAGCACTGGGAAAAAAAGAAATCCAAAAGAGTAACAGAACATGTGATGAGTGGTGGAACCATCCAGTACAAGAGAAGGTAGAATGTAAGAAGAAAGCTTATAATAAACGGTTGAACTCAAGGTCAGACAATGGCTGGCGGGAATACAGAGAGCAAAGAAAAGATGCCCAGAAAACAATAATTACGGCAAAAAATGAAGCCTGGCAGAAAACCGGTGAAAAAAGAGAAAAAGGCATGGGGAATACACGTGCAAATAAAGCCTGGAAGGTATTAAAAACAATGAGAACACAGAATAAAGATAAAACAGATATAAACCTAATTAGCATGCAGCATTGGGTACAACACTACCAAGGGCTTGTAACTGAGAACAGAGCAGCAATCACTGAGAACCCACCAGACATTGAAATCATATATGCCACCGATAACCCCAAATGAAGTCCAAAATGCAATTAATGCCATAAAAAGCAGAAAGATGCTTGGTCCAGGTTTAATTTACATAGAACTGGTTACAGCAGCACCATCAAAACTCTTTGAGATATTGGCAGTGACTTTTGACAAATGCCTTAGAGGTGACGAAGCCCCTAAAGAGTTGAAAAAGGCAAGAAATAAATGAATCTGAAGAACAAAATGGATTCAGATCTGGTCGCTCCTGTACTGATGGAGTATTTAACCTAAAAAACCTAGTGGAGAAAAGGACAGCAATGGGCCTTGCGAACCGCCTTGTCTTTGTAGACCTCCAGAAAGCTTATGACACAATTGCTCAGAACAAGCTATGGACAAGTCTAAATGATAATGGCGTGTCACCGAGCTATGTGAAAGCTGTCAGACTCCTCCACCAAGGTTGTAAGGCAATGGTAAAAGTGAGAAATCAACTACCTCAAGAGACTGAGGCGACAAACGGATGCACACTCGCCCTTACACTCTTTAAGATCTACCTAGAGGAAGCACTAAAATCCCGGAAAAGGAAATGCGGAGGAGTCAGTATCAAGTGCTGATTAATTATCTTCCAGTATTCAAAAGAATAATTTTAGTGAAACAGCAAAATATTTTAAGGTGACCATTAGATTTACTAATTAACAAAAGGAGTTTACCCTTGTGAATAAATGGATTCTGAATAAAGATTACAGAAAAATAAATTACTTAAAAAAGAAATCAGTTTCCGAAATTCAATAATAGAAATTCTGATGAATACAAAATTATGTAACGAATCTGAAGATTTAATTTTAGCAGACACTTTCAAAAATTTTAGCAATGCATGTATTAAATCTTATAAACTTGATCCAGCTTGGTCTTTTACAGTTCCAGGATTATCTTTGGATTCTATGTTAAAAATGACAGGAATCAAATTAGATTTATTACATTATTATGGTATGATATTATTTCTTGAAAGAGAAATTCGAGGTGAAATTTATCAGGGTATTAAAAGATATGCAAAATCAAATAATACATATATGAAATATTTTGAGCTAAAAACAATCAGATTATATTGCATATTTAGATGGAAATAATTTACATGACTGGACAATGTCTGAGTTTTTACCCTTTAAAAATTTCAATTGGGTGGAACCAAAAAGGTTTAACTCTGAACAAATACTTAACATGTTACATGATTGTAAATAAGATTATGTTTTAGAAGCTGATTTAGAATATCTAAGAAAATTACATGATTTACACAAAGATTAACCTTTAGTACCTGAAGGAGGAAATAAATTATTAACATCTTTAAAAATGAAGAAAAATATGTTTTACATTTTGAAAATCTTAAACAATGATTAAATCTTGTATTAAAATTAAAGAAAATTAATAGAATCTTATCATTTGAATAATCAGATTGATTGAAGAAATATATAGATTTAAACACAGAAAAGAGAAAAACAGGAAACTAAAGATTTTGAAAAAGATTTCTACAAGTTAATGAATAATTCAGAGGTCAGAAGAACATTGTAAAATATTAAAAAAAAAAGACAAAATACTAAAATCATAACATCATAACAGATCCAAGAAAATATAAGAATTACATTTAAAAATGAAATTATGAACATACTACAGAATTATCAAACAATTATGTAGCACTTCATATGAAGAAAATGAAAATAAAGTTCAACAAATCAATTTATATTGGAATGGGTATTCTAGATATTAAATCTATGATTTTACCAGAATGTTATGAAACCAAAATATGTTAAAAAAAGTGATTTATGTTATATGGATACTAATTTTTTCTTATACGATATAAGAACTGAAGATTTTTATAAAAATATGAAATCATGATAGATGAATTTAATACCAGTGATTAATCAAAAGATAATATTTATGAATTTCTGCAAGGAAATAAGAAAGTTTTAGGAAAAATTAAATATGAATATTGTGGAAAAGGCATGTTGGAACACTTTAGTTTAAGACAGAAAATCTACGCATATAAAGTTGGTGAAAAAGAAGAGAAAAAATCTAATGGAGTTAAGAAATCTGTTGTGAAAAGTGAAATACCTTAGATGATTATAACAAATGCTTAACTGAGAAAATAAAACAAAATAGAAAAATGAATATGATTACATCATTTAAACATTAATTATATACAGCTGGATGTAATAAAATTGTTTTAAGTGCTGATAAATGAGTTGTAATACAAAATCGTATTCATACAACACCATATGGTCATTATAAATTACATCAAAATAAAATAAATAATAAGAATGATTTCTTACAATAATTAAACAGTTGGACATAACATTAAATAAAAATAGAAAATAATTAATTTCTTAATATTCTTTCATGGTATTGTAATTTTTGATGTCTTGATACATAAAATTTACAAACAAATTTTCCACAAAAACATTCAACTTTTTATAATCTCTTTCTTTATCTTTTTGGTAAGTAAAATTTAGAAACAAATTTTCCATAAAAACATTCAACTTTTTGATAATCTCTTTCTTTATCTTTTCGATATTTTAAAGCTAATATCTCATCTTTTGAATGCTCGCAGTTATGTATATATTTATAAGAATTTTTAATTTCCTTTGCAGATTTTTCACAAATAAATGTTTTAACATGGTAATTATGAAGATGTTCTTTCTGTTTCTTTATTTTACAATTATTACAACATGATTTTGATGGCAAATTATGTCTTGTTATTTTAATTTCTCTTGAATATCGTTTTATAGATTGCCCAAGGGACATATAATTTATTTTCACTAATCAATTGTATGGAAAAAATTATTGACATTAGAAATATACATTAATTTTTTTCATAAATGGAGTCACTTGTGGATATAAAAAATAATAAACAAATTTATAATAACAAAGAAGTTTTAATAAGCATTGATGAAAACATGATCTCTGGTTTTATGTAAATGACTTGGCGATATTTTACAATATAAACGTCCGAGGATGAACATGTTAAATGAAAATATTGTAAAACATATGAAAACTTCACTAACAGTAAAATCATGCTACTTAAAAATATCAAACCACCCACAAAATTTATTAATGAACATGGTTTATATTCCTTAGTTATTAAATACAAAATGCGTTTTGCAGTAAATTTTGAAATTGGGTTAATAATAAAGTCTTATCACACATTAAAAAACATGATTATATAAAATGAAAAAGAAAATATCTCACTTCGACAATTTAAATAAAATCAGAGATGAAAGTATTAATGGTTTCACAGAAATAATTTGTAACGCAGTTGGAATAATAAACAACAGAAATGAAGAAATAAATCTATTATTACCACATATTGTTCCTCAAGTGAGTAATTGAAATTTAAGACCAACTCTTGTTATTTTAAGGGGAGCCGGAGGTGCCTATGCTGCCCATGTTAAAACCACTAAGTTTGAGGAACATTTATGAATAAACTACCAAATAGAAAAATTTGAATTTTTTTTACATATAGAGTGGTTTAGTATTGCAGTTATGACAGAGGGATTTTGGAGTATCTTTTCTAGTTTCCTTCCAATTTTTTTTTTTATTAATGACCCAAATTTTTTTACAAATAATTGGTTTATAATTAAACTGAAATGAAACTACTGAACATATTGCCAAATGGCTGTGTTACAATGTAAGTTTGACAACTAGGAGTGCTGTATAAAAATTTCATCTCTCTAGCTTGAGTGGATTTTGAGAAAATGTTCCTTATATTCGAAAAATTCTAATTTACAGGAAATGGCTATCAAAGTTTCTCAATACATTCCTGCACTATAGGATGGATTATCAGGGTCTTCTTCTTCATCCTCCAAAAGCTTCCTCTTCTGTCTTCTTTTCTGGCCTCTTGTTCCATCATACTTCATATGCCTTTCTCTTCTTTCTGCTCCTCTTATCCTTCCTCTGTCAATATTTCTTAGTGCTTGTATAGTGTTCACCCCAGCTGTAAATCCTGATGCCTTCAGAACTTCACACTTCACACTGTTCCCTTGGTTGTAGGTTGCTATTGCATCATAAACGCCGAAGTGCAGTGTTTTTATGCTTACAAACACCCTTTTAGGAATCACTTTCCAAATCAAATTGTTTACGCTCTCATGAGAATTCTGCGTCTTTCCGTGTAGACATTTGTGTAACAATTCTGGCTGTGCTAAGTCATGAAAAATTGGTTTTATTGCATTTATCACAGCTGCTGGCAAACCATGTTTGTGATTATAGTCCTTTTTTGCATTATATTTGCACTAGGAATCTTTTGGGCACAGGCTGTGTTGAGGGTATTCATTGGAAGAGGCAGTATGAAGGAACAATGCCCACACTGCTTTTTGCATGTCACTAACATTACTAGTATTTTGCCTTATAGCATACCCATAGTATCTCTGTAGACGTTCAATGGTTTCAGTTCCTCTATAGTAAGCCTGCCTCTCCCTCCTATTATCTTTCCATCACTGAGCTTACTTGAACCCAAAGTTTGTTTGAGTCTTCAAAGCCGTGCACCCATATGCTTTTGCACATGCCCAATGCATTCCAACTTTTCAACTACAAATTCATTTCCATATGGTTTCAGTTCCTCTATAGTCTTGAAACCTTTGGAGTCACCATCCCCAAGGTAGTATTTGCAAGAAGATGTCACAGGGCTATGGCCGGCCATGTGTTACTTAGCAGAAGAATGCACTGTTTCAGTAATTGTAGTATCGCAACTTGGTATTAGTGTTAATTTTCTTTTCCCTACGTTCTTCCTCTTCTTATATACACGGTTACTAAAACGTGGCATCGTAACCAGAACAACGCTTTACACAAGAAGTATAATACTACCAACAACAGGCGCAACACTGAACTAATTCGAAACGGTAAACAGCAAAGAGACGATGTTCCGCACTCTTAGCGCTTCATTTGTCACAGAAAACAATGTATCCAACCCTTGAACACTCGCTGTATGTGTAACATAAGGCACTGTATGCCTAACAGGCTGAGAAAATCCCAAGCAGTTCGCCAGGAAGTCACGAGAGGGTGTTAGATGCATTCAGCGGCCGCCCATTTCCTCTGCAGGCGTGGGGGAAAATGGTAATAACTCCACTTATAGGGCGAGTAGAACAATAATTCAAAGTTTACATTAAAGAGGAATGTTCCAATTAATTTTCGTAGGGGGGGGGAAAAAAAAAACCGTAATTTTTTTGGATTTGACCACCTCCCGCTCCCCTTAAGATTATATGATTTTACCTATGAATGTTATGTATCTGAACAAAATTTAAATATGCACAAAATCAAATAGATATTGTCAGAAACAGACATCTAAACTGGGGTAAAATTAAGGACTCAATTATGCACTAAATTCAGCAAATTTATATTAACCAATAAAAGAACATTTAAGAATTCTTTGTCTCGAAATTATTTCCATACTTTGATTGATATTCACCAGAATAATTACTTTAAATAATAAATAAACTAACAAACGTTTCTCAGAATGTAAAAATAAATTTACATTTAGTTTTTTCATAACCAAATATTTAACAACATTTATAAAAAAATTTATATGCATCTAATAAATGGAACTTATTAAAACCATATTATTCCAGCAACTCGAATTCAAAATCTTCAAATGATTTTGACAATAAATCGGTTTTGTGAACCTTTAATTGAATATTAAAATACACTATATCTTTTTAATGAAATAATAAACATAATGAAAATTATATTCAATACGAAAAATGTTTAAAGTATCATTACGTAACTCCATTTAAATAGAAAACTTTTATTATTAAAAATATATAAACTTCTCCAATTTGGAGGTAATGAAAAATTATCATTCTTTAGTAATGGAGAAGATATAACATACAATTTTCGTATTTTCCCACCTATAGTGTAAATCATCGAAACCTAACCATTAAACATAGACTTTATTACCTTTCTTATTTAAAACTTTACCAACAAGGTAAACATCCAAAAAATAATTTTTAATAGTTCTTGTTCATAAAAGGGTCCTTTTACTTATTCACCATTAAATCTTACAATTTATAGGTGATTGAATTGGAATGAATAACTTCTTCAACTTCAAAAATATCTGTTGATCAGTTTGCTGTATAACTGTTTTACAAAATTCCTTTCAATTTAACCTATTCTTACTTTATCACCAATTTTATATTTAGGTTCAACATTTAACAAATTTTTTATTTAGGCTATTTTTCAATAAGATTTTTTCAGTTTCTTTATTTACATCTTTCGGTTGCATTTTTATTGTTAAATCGTATGTGTTACTTTAATCATCAATTAATTTAGAAACTTAGTCAACCCAATTACATTTTCCATAGAAGATCAAATTTCTTCCACATATCTTCTTTCAATGTCCTGTTAAATTGTTCAACAAAAGTTGCTTTGAATTCACAAATAACTGAATAATGATTAATGTTAAATTTGTTGATTTATTCTTGAATTCTTTATTATAAAGTACTTTGCCATTATCTGTTTGCAAATTTTTCGTATTGTCAACTCAAATATTTTTTCGATAGAGTCAATTATATTTTTACCTGTTTTATCATTAAGTAGAAGAGCCCATGCAAATCTTAAAAAACAAACATCTATACTATGTAATAAATATTTATAACCTTTATATATTTTTCAAATTCCTTTCAGATTACCTGAATCTATTTCAGCTAAATCAGATTGCCATAAATAATCAATTCTGAAAGATATTACATTTTTTTTCATTTAAAATTTTTATTATGTAATTCAATAATAATTTGTTCACGGATAGTTATAAATTCATCTACAAAACTTTTTTAACAAATTTACTCATTTTGGTTTTACAAATCGAACATATTCCTTGAATTCTTTGTTCTCCATTTTTATTTGTTAATCTATGAGGATGATGTTTTTCAGTAAACTTTTTGCACTTCAAACAGTATGTGCAATTATCATTAAATGTTAAATCTTTGTTTATGTCTTTCATCAACAACAAAAACCTTTCTAAGAATAAAATCATATTCACTGAAATTGTGTCTTTTTTGTTTACCTCCAGTCACAAAAGTAAATTCAATAATTGGTTTAAGGTAATTTAAAAAGTGCAAATATGACATTAAATCTGTTTTTGAGAAATCATCTGATAAAGCTTTCTCAATATATATAGTTTTGAAACATAATTAACACATTTATATATTGTTGTATAGGTTCTAAAAGTCTTGTTTTCAAATATCTTTTACTAACTGTATCCAAATCATTTAGTCAATCGTTGATATTACCTATTCTTTCACTCTTAAAATCAAAACAGTATTCAGATACATTAAAAACGTTATTTAATTCTTTTGGGTATTGTTTAATTACATTAACTATATTTGACTCTAATGATGATTGAATATTTTTGAATTCTTAAATTAATTCATTATTAGTGTTTTTGATCTAATGATTGAAAATCTTTTATTTTTTCTAAATCGTTATTGAGTTTATTTCCAAATGAATTTAAAATATCATTAAACTTATAATTCATACATATTAGTTTCAAACAAATCAACACAAATGCCCACAAATTACTTCATCATAATTTTGTATATTTTGAAGACTGCAGTAGATTATTTTTTTCGAAATAGTTAACAAGATGTTTCGGAATATTTCCTCCAAATGCATTAAAAACAATTTTTTTGTCTTTATTTTTATAACAAAATATCCAGTGAGTTTCAAAATGATCAGATGTTATCTAAATTTACTATTCCACTTTTAAATTGTTTGTCTCATTAAGTAATCCATCAATCAGAAACATGCCGTGAAAATGATTAATTTTTAATTGTTTAACTAATTCTTATAGGTACAAATTAGATACAGGACAATTAATTTTTGTGATTACTTCTTTGAAATTTTTTCTCTTTTCCAGTTCCCAATTTTTTCTTCTTCTAATTCTTTTTCCCCTTTATTCTTAATTATATCTTCATTTGCATTGCCCTCAGTGGAACAAAACAGGCTATTTTATTCATGAGTTTTGATTCAATTCACACAGATAGAACTGATTTTTCTGCATATGATGGCAAATCAAATATTAAACTAATTGATAACTATTTGAAAATTTTGATGTTATTACAATTAAAAAAGAAAATGGTATTTTATCTAGAATCAAATATCCATTTATTTCTTCTTCAACTCTTACTTGATTGACATCACCCTTTTGAATGAATTAAATATGGAAGGACGTATTCTTAACAAGAGAAAAATTAAAACTATAAAAATTAAGTTCTTCATCCATCTAAATTATTTTGTGGATTTTTTAAAGGTTATGAAGAAACTATGTTTTAAGGTGATTTAACTTTTATTTTTACTTGGAGGCCAAATAAAGATCAAGAAGATTTGATTCTTTGTTCGACAACAGAAAATGATAATTCTACACTTCCAAAAGGTGCGCCCCTGGTAGCTGATTGGTGAGCAGGTTTGATTTCCGGCTGGGTCAGAGATTTTCTCTGCTCAGGGACTGTGTGTTGTGTTGTCCTAATCATCATCATTTCATCCCCATCGACGCACAAGTTGCCGACGTGACGTCAAATCAAATCACTTGCACCCAGTGAACAGTCTACCAGTTGGGAGGCCCTAGTCACACACCCACTCACTCACTTCCAAAAAAGGGTAAAATTGTTGTAAAAAGCATGGAAAGTCGTGTTCCTGTTGTTACATATGAACCAGAATATTCACTTGAATTAGAACAAGAAAGAGTTAAAAATCAAAAAATTCCAATTTCGTTCTTCAAACTTCAAACACTTGAATATGTTGGTTTACAAGGGAAAAGAAATTCGGAACTAGATATTACTAATTATTATAATTAGACATAATTTGATATGCCTCAATTTAATTTTGTTGTTTTCCTAATCGAAAAAATAATCAATTACTTGATTCTTCTTTATTCAATCATGTTAATTTACAAAATATCTGTTAGAAATGGAAGAAATGAATTTTTTCCTCAAGGATTATAGAATCTTGAACCACCAAATAACTTTCTAAAAGCTTATGATTCTTTTAGAGATATTAAAAGAATAACTCAAATAATGATGTAAATGTAAGTTCATTCAATTTTATAATATATATGACCAGTTTCTCCCGGCGGCAGACATCGTGAATGCAGTGGAACAGGTTGCAGCGTGATTACCACCTGAAGCAGCAGAAGTGTGTTGGGAAACCTGCCAGGCTCTGACCAGAACTAAACCTATGAAGACTAACATTACCAGCAGAGAGAGGACGGCCATTCGGGACCTAAGAGAGTGCTCAGAGATTTTTATCTTGCCTGCTGACAAAGGCAACGCCACTGTTGTTCTTTCCCGTAAGGACTACATTGAGAAGATGTGGTGCTTGCTAGATGACGACTCCTATAGGAAGATCAACACTGACCCCATGAAGAAGGTGGAAAACGAGACCAGGGCTCTACTCCAGGACGCGGATCTACCAGAGGGGAACGCCAAGAAATTGTCACCTCAAGGATCTGTACCACCAAGACTTTATGGACTCCCTAAGGTCCACAAAGAGGGGGTACCTATGTGCCCGATTGTCAGCAACATTAGGGCACCTACTTACTTGCTGGCAAAATATCTGGGTGAATTACTTAGCCCCTATGTAGGTAAATGCCCTCACCATATCCGTAATTCCATGGATTTTGTGAAATGTCTCGACAACTTCAGACTGAAAGACACTGATATCCTAGTGAGCTTTGATGTGGTTTCACTATTCACCAGGGTGCCTCTACGAGAGTCAGTAGAGCTTATTGGGCAGAAATTTCACGAGAAGACCACCAAACTCTTTAGGCATGTCTTGACCTCAACGTATTTTCTGTTTAATGGGGAATATTATGAGCAAATGGATGGAGTCGCAATGGGCAGCCCACTCTCACCAGTGGTTGTGAATTTGTATATGGAGCACTTTGAGGAGGAAGCCTTGGCGTCATCCAATTGGAAACCTACTTGTTTCTTCTGTTATGTCGATGACATGTTCGTCATCTGGCCCCATGGTACGGACAAGCTCCTGGATTTCCTTACACACCTAAACTCCATACATCCAAACATCAAATTCACTATGGAGACCGAAGCAGAAGGAAGATTACCATTCCTGGATGTCATGATCAAGAGAAGAGCTGATGGTACCCTGAGCCACGGTGTGTACAGGAAGAAAACGCACACTGACCTGTAACTGCATGCAGACAGCTGCCACCACCCTTCTCAGAGGAATGGAGTACTAAAAACACTAGTACACAGGGCGCGCAGCATCTCAGACGCAGAGACTCTGCCCCAGGAATTGGAACACCTCAAAACCGTGTTCTGAAAAAACGGGTACTCGGAATGGCAGATTAGATGCGCTCTCCGTCCCACCACCACAGCACAATCTGTGGAGACGGATGAAGTCACGAAAGAAGAGGTAGCCACTGCCTTTATTCTGTACAACGGTGCACCATTGGGGAAAATCGGCCGTATATTAAAGAAACATAGAGTTAAAACCGTCTTCTGCCCGCCTAATAAAACACGGGCATTACTGGGAAGTGTGAAAGATGACCTCAGTTTGAGGAAGGCTGGCATATACCAAATTTCCTGTGAGTGTGGAAGACTTATATCGGACAAACAGTACGCACCATCAAAGATCATTGCCGAGGACATCAAAGGCACACTCGACTGCAACATCCGGTAGCAGAGCACTTTTTGTCCGAGAAACATGAGATGGATTATGAGAGTACCAAGATCCTGGCTCAGACCTCTAAATATTGGGACAGCGTTATAAGGGAGGCTACCGAAATTCGCACCAGGGAAGATCTTATCAACTGAGATTGCGGCTACAATTTCAGCAAGGCTTGGGACCCGGCATTGAATGTGTAATTAAGAAGACTCTCAGCAAGAAGTAAGAACTGGTGACCAGGGCGGACGTAGCAAGCACATCGACGCTACAATAGATTCCGACGCCCACATCTTCGCGACCGCAGGTGCACGGGTGCGGACGGCGAAGAGAGCAGCCCACGGGGGGAGGGGTTTTAAATCGGCTGCCCGCCCTCAGGAGCTCAGTTCGTCAGTGCAACTGATGATGGCAACATGTCTGATCGCCAAAATATTTTGCCCATTGGACACTATAAACCGGCAGTATACCCGTGGACTGTTCGAGCAACAAATACACTGGGAGAAACTGAAGAATCACATCACTGTGTTAGCATGTCCGCAGCAGACTTAACTAAATACATTAAAATGCCAAAATCATAAAATTTGTAAAATGCTTGTGTTTCAGTAAGTCACTTGCCACAGAACTATTGTTTTCCTGCATTACTGGCATGGAAACTCTGAACGATTTTAGATTTTTATTTGTTTATTTTGTTACTGGTTACACTGACTCCAATAGCAATACAGTTTCTAGGACATGTACAGAGACAGTTTACTAACTTATTTCAAAGGACATCATAACACATCTGTTTAGGTGCTCCGTTTCAGTGAACTGGAAAATAACAGTTCATGCACATGTCAGTAAAAATGAAAACCAGCAACTGTGAAAAGCACAATGATATCATGAAATGACAAGTAATGCAAAAAGGAACTGCGTTCCTAAGTTACAAAACATTCAGAGCACAATGATGTAAAATGAATATAGGGACATGTATGGATGAATACAGATAGTGCGTAACGGATTGCCAGTACTTACCTTCAAAACAATGCCAACAGGTTTTGACAACACAAGATCCCTCTTCAGTGAAGAAAAAAGGAAGCTGTTGAGCAAGTTGGTGGATCACAATGTGTTCGTCCCCGGTAGCTGAGTGGTCAGCACAACAGAATGTCAATCCTAAGGGCCCGGGTTCGTTACCCGGCTGGATTGGAGATTTTCTTCACTCAGGGACTGGGTGTTGTGTTGTCCTAATCATCATCATTTCATCCCAATCAACATGCAAGTCGCCGAAGTGGCATCAAATCGAAAGACTTGCACCCGGCGAACAGCCTACCCCATGGGACGCCCTAGTCACACGACGACTAACAATCCAAATTAAAGGAGATCAGTAACACACAAGGGCATAAGGGGGCACAGATGAAGGAAAATATGTTGGAAGCAGTGGGAGATCAAATACATTAGTTAGCACTGGACTGACCTCAGTTCATATATAAAAGAAAGGACACCAAAGGGTGAGAGGAGTGAGTATTTGAGACAGAAACACAAAGAGAAAATAAAACAGAAACCAGAAGAATTATCCAAATGAAATGTAACACGTAAGTACAGTAAAATGGTAGTGTGTAAGGAATAAAAAAAGGAAAACAAATCCTGTGGGAATGGGATAGAGGATGGAGGGTGACATATATTGAACCCAGGTGCATGACAGTGTGGAATGTTTTACTGGAGAGTGCAACGTCATATCTCTGAAATCCAGGATGTTTCACATGACTTGTGTATCATAGAATTTAATCAGGTTCCTTGATTCTTGCTGTAAAGAATGCTGAGCAAGTGACCGCTGGATGTCCGTGGTGCACACACGTTGTCAGTGTCCATTTGTGTAGCATGGCAGTTTGATGGGAAATAAAATATAGTGGTATGGGACTGCCATATGGTCATACCTCACCTGAGTATTGCCACAAACATACAGTAAAGTTTATATTATATTGCAGTTTTACATTGTGTGAATCTTATTAATCTGCTGGATTTGAAGATAATAAGGGTATACTTCATTGGCATGTATTGATTAGAACAGTAAAAACTGAACAGTAAATGTCTGTATCACTGATAAATAAACTGTGAAAAGTTATGGGAAACTTTGGATACAAGAATACCACACAGTTTAATGGTGAAGCACAGTATAAATTTTAATTATGTATGAGAGAAATTTTTGCGGTAAAGTTATTTTTATTCTAAGTGCAAGCTAAACCTAAAAATCTACAGTACTGGTTTCTCGTAACTATCTCAACTCCTAAGATATGTATAAACTGCATTACTTCTAATTTTACTCACCTGTTCTGGACGGCTTGGCAAAGGCTTTTGACTGCAATACTACAATGTTACCAGACACACGGCTACTTTTGTTAACAAAAACAAAGTACTTCCTACTTAATTGTTATGGCCACATACCGGGGAGAATTCGAAGTTCAAGCACTCCGCCCTGAAGTGAAAGTGACATGAAACTGTTTGTATCTGGCTGCCCTATGAACAATAGGAGCCCTCTGTCAGCCAGTGGTCGAATTTCTAGTTCAATACATATTTCATTTTCATGTAGATTTTTGATAGGCAGAGATATAAAAGACCGCCTTCCAGAGAAGTGAACATCGGATGGTGTTTCATCTATTACAAATGGAAAAAAATATCTTAGTATATTCTGGCAACATTTTATTAAGATTTACAAAGATGTATATTGATTTTTGACAGGACATTCCAATTTTTGTCAATGGACACTACCTACTGAACCTGTCATTAATCTTAACATTTATGTGGAAAATCAAAGTTCATCACAATCAACATGACAAGAGAAAAATAGTAAAACATTTATTTTGTGTACTACACTCTGATGAATGCTGATGACTGTTTTACAAAGATTTATTATAGCTTACACCATTGAGCATACAAATACAACAAACATTCATGTTATGTATTTATTAAAATGACGTATAAATACTTCAACAATGTGTGCCTGAAATAAAATTTAGTTAAAAATGTTAAAACAATGTTTAATATCGATCTACCTTCAGTAAATATGCATTGACTTCCATACATTCCAGCAACATAGATCAAAGAAATAAAGTTTGAATTTTTTAAAATTTCACTGAAGTGAGTCAGTAAGCACAGCAGACAAAAATCAGCCAGCTCTTGAGATGTCACACTAACAATATGTAACACAACCACCAGGCTTGGTAATGGTCTCAATGTGAGGTGGAAGAGAGTTCACAAGTTTCTTCAGGTACGGTATATCGAGATGAAACTACTCACTGATGATTAGCTCCTGTAAAGTTACCAAATTGTGGGGATGTTGACTGCTGTATTTCATCCAATTTTTCAAATAGTCCCAGACATTTTCTCTATGATTAAAACTGAATGATTTAACATGTCAGTTGAGGTGGAATATGGTGCCTGATTGTTCATCAAACCGGGAACATATCTGGCAGCCCTGTAAAAATGGCTGTTGTTTCTTGAGAGAGGGTAGTGTCCCCACCATGCTCACTGTGAAGGTGTGTAAGTAAGGTAACACTTGGTCAAGAATATTGGCACCAAAATCCTGGTTCACATTCATGCTAACTTAAATGAATGAGGCCGGCTAAAAGAGAGCAAGCTGGACTCTTGCATCTGCTCCTAGTGCACCTCTAATACAAATTATTTTTTGGATTTTACTTATTATTCAATTTCTGTGTATTTTGTAAGCAGTATACACATGGTAGGTGCTCAACTACTTCAAAACTTTAACCAAATATTTCCCTGCTTAAATTAATTATTCAAGGCATTGCTTTCAATGTATTGATTCTTTATTTATTTATTTATTATTTATTTGCCCCATAGATCAAATCAGTACAATGGCTTGTACCACTGATACGGGATAAGTCAATACAAATATACAGTTACAGGAGTTTAAAACAGTAAACAAGAACACAGAAGAATGATTATTTTACATTAACTACAAATTATGTTACAGAGAATTGTTACATCATGTGACAAAATTGATTTAATAACCTTCAGCTTTGATACATTATCACGCACTAAGACAATTTTGATTCCAAATATTCATGGATGGTATAAAAGCAGTCTTTTATTAAAAGAGATTTCACCGTCTGTTTGAATTTATTTATTTCTTGGATTTCTTGTATAAAAGTTGGAAGATGGTTATATAATTTTATTCCCATGCACTTGACACCATCACTGTACAGTTTTTTTGAGTGGGGAAGTATTCTTAGAGAGGTTTTTGATCTTGTGTCATAATCGTGGTCATCCATATTTTTGCTAATTTTGTTGATACTTTTTTTGGTAAAGAATAATAATTCTATTATGTATTGGCATGGGAGGGGCAAAATATTTAGCTCCTTAAATAATGGTGTACAAGTGTCTCTTTGTTTTTTGAACATAATTGTTCTGACTATCTTCTTTTGCAGTTTGAATATCTTAATTGATTCAGAATTTTGGCCCCAGAAGATGATTCTGTAGTTAAGTACAGAGTGAAAGAGTGCATGGTACATCGTGGTTAGGGTACTTGTGTTAGTGACGTTCCTTATTGATCTAATCATGAAGCACAGTTTGCTAAGTTTTGTGCTGGTAACGTCAATGTGCCTTTTCCATGTGAGCGTATCAGTAATAGTGACCCCCAAAAATTTTATTTCGTTTTGAAGTTTAACATTATTTCTTTCCAGTGATATAGTTGGTAGTAATAGATTTCTGTTATGGGCAGTGTGGAAGGTTATTCCAATTGTCTTTTTTGCATTAAGAAGCAGCCTGTTACTTTGAAGCCATCGACTTATTTGATCTGTGGTCCTATCTATATTAGACTGGAGAATTTGTTCAGACGCAGATATGAGTACAGAGGTGTCATCAGCAAACAAAAGGGTT
The DNA here is from genome assembly GCF_021461385.2 of Schistocerca piceifrons. NCBI lineage: Eukaryota > Metazoa > Arthropoda > Insecta > Orthoptera > Acrididae > Schistocerca > Schistocerca piceifrons. The sequence goes on from NC_060141.1 coordinate 617,583,944, forward strand.
TTTGTGTCTGGTAGGCTGTGAGGAAGGTCATTTAAGTAAAGTAAGAACAGCAAGGGGCCCTGGACGGAGCCTTGGGGAATGCCTTGCTTTATGGTATGTATGGAGGAATGTACAGTGCTAGCTTAGTTTCATTTAATTCGACATACTGCTGTCGATCTTCCAAATGGCTTTTAAACCAGTCATAGGCATTTCCTCTTATACCATAGGAATGCATCTTTTGCAAAAGTATACTATGATTAACCATGTCAAAGGCCTTTGTTAGATCTAGGAAGATACCTATGGCTGGGAGTTTTTTGTCCACAAGCTCCAGTGCATAATCCAGAAATTCTTGTATTGCATCAGTTGTAGCTTTCTTACTTTGGAAGCCGAACTGAGCAGGTGACAGGATACTTTCTTTGTCTAGAAAGGACATGATTCTGGTGGCCATTATATATTCAAATACTTTACTAAAAGTTGAAAGCAGTGCAATGGGTCGATAATTACTGGGATCCTCTTTGCTTCCTTTTTTGTGGACAGGTATAATTTTTGCAATTTTGAGCATACCAAAAAAAGCACCATTCAGGAATGAGAAGTTTATTATGTGGGCTAGGGGTTTACTGATAAAGTTACTGCAGTGTCTTTTCTGTTTCAATTTCAGATGTAGGCCTTAAAAATAGAGTCTCAGAGCATAAGTTTGGTTCTACTTGTAAGGGACAGCTATTTTTAAGATGGTTAGCCAGGTTTTCTACTGTTTCTGTAAAGTAGTTATTGAATTCCTTTGCTGTTTCTTTCCTACTGGAGACTAATTTTCCATTTATTTTTAAGGTAATATCACTTTGTAGTTGTTTTCCTCTATTAGTATTCATATTAATACATTGCCACATGCTTTTGCTCTTATTTGATGACAATTTGAGGTAGTTGTCATTCTGTAGCTTTTTGGCTGCATTTACTACATTCCTTAATATCTTTTTATACAGAGTAAAGTATGACTTAAATGCTTCACTACTGCCTAGTTTAGATTTGCTAATGTAAAAAAGTTCTCTTTTTCTTTGTGATGATCTAATGATTCCTGGGGTGATCCAGCTGGAGAGTTTTATATCTTTGTTGATACATTTTGTTTGTAAGGGAAATTGGCAATTAAAATAATAACAGTATATATCCAAGAATGCTTCATATTTGCTGTCTACTGTTTGAGCCTCAGGTACATTTTGCCAGTTTTCATTTTGTATTCTGTTACTCAAAACATATGACTAACTGAACTTTTTACTACAGTTCAACTTGGCAATTTTCATGTGAGATGGTTTGTATTTTGAACTTAGTGAGATTATTCATGAGAAAGACTGGAACCCAACTTTTCAGCAACATACTTCAGTTTCTGCAAAACCAATTATTTTGCAAGATAATTAACATTAAATTTCAGGCATAGCTACATTTCCCACTGCATATTATATCTCTGTGCTTTTATGTGCTGACCTTCATTATTCTACTTTTGTTGACCTAATTTTTGTGCACATAATGACATGATTCTTCCATTAATTAGAATTTTTGCATAATTTACCATAATTTTTAATAGGAATTTGTACTTGTAAATAGGGTATCCCCAAAGTGGATGCATAAAATTGTTTCACAACCTTTTTTTAATTTCCTAGACTATCACGTATTTCAGAAACAAAATTACTGCTAATACTCATAATCCATTTTTAGTGGCAAAGTCTAACGCAGCCATTTTTCAAATGATTATCTAGTTTCTCAGATCATAATAAGTTCACACACAGGCCTCCAAACATTTACATGCCACCCAAAATTTTCATCCTGGGATCAATTATAGCAACGATAACATCTATAGAAGCATCTATAGAAAGGTCCCAGAACTGCTCTCATTAATAAACGGTCACAATGCCCCACATAGTACTAGGGACAGAAAGTTGGCTGAAACCAGATGTAAATAGTAATGAAATTCTAAACTCAGATTGGAATGTATACCACAGAGACAGGCTGGATAGTGAAGGGGGAGGCGTTTTTATAGCGATAAGAAGTGCAATAGTATCGAAGGAGATCCGAAATGTGAAATAATTTGGGTGAAGGTCATAGTTAAAGCAGGCTAATTTTTGTGCACATAATGACATGATTCTTCCATTAATTAGATTGGATGTCTCTATAGGCCCCATGGCTCAACAGCTGTTATGGCTGAGCACCTGAAGGATAATTTGGAAAATATTTCGAGTAGATTTCCCCACCATGTTATTGTTCTGGGTGGAGATTTTAATTTGCCGGGTATAGACTGGGAGACTCAAACGTTCATAACCGGTGGCAGGGACAAAGAATCCAGTGAAATTTTTTTAAGTGCTTTATCTGAAAACTACCTTGAGCAGTTAAACAGAGAACCGACTTGTAGCAATAACATATTAGACCTTCTGGTGACAAACGGACCCGAACTATTTGAAACAGTTAGCGCAGAACAGGGAATCAGTGATCATAAAGCGGTTACTGCATCGATGATTTCAGCCATAAATGGATATATTAAAAAAGGTAGGAAGATTTTTCTGTTTAGCAAAAGTGACAAAAAGCAGATTTCAGAGTACCTGACGGCTCAACACAAAAGTTTTGTCTCAAGTACAGATAGTGTTGGGGATCAGTGGACAAAGTTCAAAACCATCGTACAATATGTGTTAGATGAGTATGTGCCAAGCAAGATCGTAAAACATGGAAAAGAGCCACCGTGGTACAACAACCGAGTTAGAAAACTGCTGCGGAAGCAAAGGGAACTTCACAGCAAACATAAACATAGCCAAAGCCTTGCAGACAAACAAAAACCACGCGAAGAGAAATGTGCTGTAGGGAGGGCTACGCGAGAGGCATTCAATGAATTTGAAAGTAAAGTTCTATGTACTGACTTGGCAGAAAATCCTAAGAAACTTTGGTCTTATGTCATAGCGGTAGGTGGATCAAAACAATATGTCCAGACACTCTGTGACCAAAATGGTACTGAAACAGAGGATAACAGACTAAAGGCCGAAATACTAAATGTCTTTTTCCAAAGCTGTTTCACAGAGGAAGACTGCACTGTAGTTCCTTCTCAAGATTGTCGCACAGATGACAAAATGGTAGATATCGAAATAGATGACAGAGGGATAGAGAAACAATTAAAATCGCTCAAAAGAGGAAAGGCCGCTAGACCTGATGGGATACCAGTTCAATTTTACACAGAGTATGCGAAGGAACTTGCCCCCCTTCTTGCAGCGGTGTACCGTAGGTCTCTAGAAGAGCGTAGTGTTCCAAAGGATTGGAAAAGGGCACAGGTCATCCCCGTTTTCAAGAAGGGATGTCAAACTGGTGTGCAGAACTATAGACCTATATCTCTAACGTCTATCAGTTGTACAATTTTGGAACACGTACTATGTTCGAGTATAATGACTTTTCTGGAGACTAGAAATCTACTCTGTAGGAATCAGTATGGGTTTCGAAAAAGACGATCGTGTGAAACCCGGCTTGCACTGTTCGTCCACGAGACTCAGAGGGCCATAGACACGGGTTCCCAAGTAGATGCCATGTTTCTTGACTTCTGCAAGGCGTTCGATACAGTTCCCCACAGTCGTTTAAAGAACAAAGTAAGAGCATATGGACTATCAGACCAATGTGTGATTGGATTGAAGAGTTCCTAGGTAACAGAATGCAGCATGTCATTCTCAATGGAGAGAAGTCTTCCGAAGTAAGAGTGATTTCAGGTGTGCCGCAGGGGAGTGTCGTAGGACCGTTGCTATTCACAATATAGATGGTGCAGGGAATGGCAATTGAATGTCATTGTAGACAAGTGTAATGTGCTGCGAATACATAGAAAGAAAGATCCATTATCATTTAGCTACAAAATAGCAGGCATTATCATTTAGCTACAAAATAGCAGGTCAGCAACTGGAAGCAGTTAATTCCATAAATTATGTGGTAGTGCGCATTAGGAGTGATTTAAAATGGAATGATCATATAAAGTTGATTGTCGGTAAAGCAGATGCCAGACTTAAGATTCATTGGAAGAATCCTAAGGAAATGCAATCCGAAAACAAAGGAAGTAGGTTACAGTACGCTTGTTTGCCCACTGCTTGAATACTGCTCAGCAGTGTGGGATCCATACCAGATAGGGTTGGTAGAAGAGATAGAGAAGATCCAACGGAGAGCAGTGCACTTCGTTACAGGATCATTTAGTAATCGTGAAAGCATTACGGAGATAAACTCCAGTGGAAGACTCTGCAGGAGAGATGCTCAGTAGCTCGGTACGGGTTTTTGTTGAAGTTTCAAGAACATACCTTCACCGAGGAGTCAAGCAGTATATTGCTCCCTCCTACATATATCTCGCGAAGAGACCATGAGGATAAAATCTGAGAGATTAGAGCCCACACAGAGGCATGCCGACAATCCTTCTTTCCACGAACAATACGAGACTGGAATAGAAGGGAGAACCGATAGAGGTACTCAAGGTACCCTCCGACACACACCGTCAGGTGGCTTGCGGAGTATGGATGTAGATGAAGATGTAGATCCATTTACAACTAGCCTGTAAAAAATCTATTGTCGGGAAGTACTCACCCAACACATATGTGAGATTTCAAGAAACTGCAACTAGCCAGAATGTTGTTTAAATTGGATTTTGGCATTCTATCTCTGAAGTGTTGATGATTTACTATGCTGACATTCATACAACCATTTAGTATTCACGAAGTTCACATTTAACATTTCTATGAAAAATATTAGACTATGTACATAGGGCCAGCATATGTGTATGAATCATCTGATGTACTTTTATCAAGCAGTGGTTAAGTCTCTCAAAGCAGTGAATGTATTTTTCTTCAGACTGGTATCATGTTAAGTATTTTATGTTCACTCATCTCAGGGACTGCTTCAAATCTCATGTGTATGTACTGCTTCTATAATCTATAAACACTGTGTTCTGGAAATATTGTCTCTACAAAGGACTTACACCAGTGACTGTATTTGCCACTGTGGTACTGTGTCATACGGAGGGTATGGGTGTCTACTTGCATAGAAACGTTTGACATGCAAACAGATCCAGTCATCACAGTGGCTTTGGAGATAACAAATGAGGAAACGACTTGTTATCTGGAAACCTTTGAACTGAACATCATGTACATTATTTCTAGAAAACAATTTCCAGCTATTTTACAAGATGTCGATCGTTGAGACTCTAAGGGCTCTGTCACACAGTCATAGTATGAAAAACTCCCCCAAAAACATCACAGAACCACCTCTGACCGAGACTACACCTTCCATGCACTGCAAGTTAAACTCCTTATTGTGCCATAAGTTTATTTGATATCTTTTATTATTTAAAAAGAACAAAATCAAGACTAATTGGAACACACTAAATGCCTCTTGTTAGCTACTACTGTCTAGTGTCTTTGTTGTTTGGCTCATCAAAAACATACAACTTTATGTGCCACTGTGAGCAATGGCTTTTCCCAGGGTACCTTATCCTAAATGCCCAATGCATGCAGTTCCCTTCACAAAGTTCTCTTGGAAGCTGGTTGAGATGGACCAGCAATCACTTACACCAGCATCTCCTGTCAAGTCTGAAACCTTATTTCTCAGGTATTCCACTGACTTCTTGCCATCTTCAGGCATTTCTGATGACTGACTGTCTTTACAAGGTGCTGGCACTATATCCCCTCCTTACCACCTGCAGCCTCCAGCCAGCCACCTCCAGGCATGGACCTGGAGCAGGGGTGGGGAAGTGCATGACTGGAGTAAGATCCCATGTTCTCAGTCACACTGCTGCCATTGCCTGACATGGGTCTCTACTGTCATGGTGATAGTATGCCCTCATTCTCTTCAGTTGCCATGATGGGAATGGTTGCTTTGTTCATGCTCAAGGCTGGATCCGAGGCCTTGCTAATTGAAAACTGTAGTCTTTATTTAGTAGTCTGTTGTGTTGTCAGATCTCTACAGTCTTTTTTTAGAATACAATCCCAGATGGTGTTTGACTGGTGCAATAACTTAGTGCCATCATACTTCATGAGACGTCTGTGAGAGACGCAGTGCTCTGCCACAGCAGACTCTGCTGCCTGTTTGTTGCCTTTGCAGCATTTATGTCCAGTGAATTTTGCCGCACGTGGTAGCCGCACAGTCTGAGGCGCCCTGCCACGGTTTGTGCGGCTCCCCTCATCGGAGGTTTGAGTCCTTCCTCGGGCATGGGTGTGCATCTTATTCTTAGCATAAGTTAGTTTAAGTAAGATTAAGTAGTATTTAAGCCCAGAAACTTACCACAAATTTCCAAAAAAGTTCAGTGCATTTTGCCTGTACCACACAGATACTCTGGCCTAAGTACACTTGCAGTTTTCAGAGTCCTAGGTCGTCCTTGACTGATCCCAAAAAGGATTTCATCTTGAGTGTTGAGCGGAACAAACTCTTGAAATTATGTTACCGATTCTTCCAATTTTTGATTATGGGTTCCTCACATGTGGGATAACTGCCATCACAACAGGTTTCATCTTGGGAAGGCTGTGGTCTCAGCTTCTTCAGTCTTAAGTCATACTGTATATGGTGGTTGTCATAACCATTCATACAGAACATGGCCTGCAGGAAGGGGCATGGTAGCGGAAGGCATGCAAGTACTAATCTGTGTGCATCAGTTTACAGCAGACACTGTGTCCTAATGTGCCATCTGGTGTTTGCCCGATTAGCACAATCCAACTGTGACCAGAATCTGACAAGACCGTGGATGACTCAAGAACCTGCAGACACTGGCCACCGGCCAAGGGCTATCAACAGCAAGTCAATGGACATGACAGGGGGACAACAGCAAAATGAACATGGGCAATGAAGACAGAATGGTACAATAACAAATCCATTTAGTAATCCATAAGTAAAACCAAAGGTGTAGTGAATCCTGAGACCAAAACAACAATGTATAATTAGAATGATAGACTGTTGTTGTTGTTGAGGTCTTCAGTCCTGAGACTGGTTTGATGCAGCTCTCCATGCTACTCTATCCTGTGCAAGCTTCTTCATCTCCCAGCACCTACTGCAACCTACATCCTTCTGAATCTGCTTAGTGTATTCACCTCTTGGTCTCCCTCTACGATTTTTACCCTCCACGCTGCCCTCCAATACTAAATTGGTGATCCCTTGATGCCTCAGAACATGTCCTACCAACCGATCCCTTCTTCTGGTCAAGTTGTGCCACAAACTTCTCTTCTCCCCAATCCTATTCAATACTTCCTCATTAGTTATGTGATCTACCCATCTAATCAATGATAGACTAGTGCAGTAAAATCACAACGGAAGACAGAGCCTCTATGCTGCTAGCTTTATAGTGTCACCATGAGCATTAATTGCCCAGCGAGATGGGTATGATTCTGCAGCCAGAACTGCATTGGTGAGATTAACACTCACAGATGTAAGATGTAGTGGTACCATCTACCAGCCATCATCAAGTTCCATGCCCTTTGGCAGACTTTCAAAATTGCTGGTCCAAGATACGAGAACCTTCCCCCTGACATGGGCAGGAAGTGATCACTGCTTTGAAAGGCAAACTTGAGCACAGAGTCCCGTCACTTAAATCCACCAGCTGGATGAAGGACTTGGAGGTGTTATACAATGTGCTAGGACGCGGTCTCATAGTCAACATCAGTTGAGTGTGGTGAGTCCTTCATCTCTGTGAGTTCATGAGAACCATCACTGGTGTTCTGGTGCACGAGTTACACCTGTGTGAGTGTGGGATCATTACAGGCAGGGTTTCCATGTCCAATTGAGCCACCTGTGCATCTGGTAGGCATGCACACAGTCTGTTGGTATGATTGCGCTCCAAATACGTCAGAGTGTCAACTATCATAATGAGTCACCCATGGAATGGTAACCACTGTAGCTGGCATCCACACATTTTTGTTACGTACAAGTGTGCCCACACTGCTGCACCTGGTGGATAGCACTCATTGTGCCAGATCCAGGTTTCCTGGGGCAGTGGGACTAGGAGATGGAGAAGAGTGGGAGTGGTCCTACGTACCAACATCATGAACACATCTGTGGTGGTTCCTACCACTCTTAACTTTTGCTATTTGGATATCTGCACCATACACCCTGTTTTGCTATTGGAGGGTGAGTGAAAAGGCAAACTAAATGGGTGTTTGAAGCTGTCTGAAATTCAGAACTGTTCAAAAACTGTCACCATGAACTGTGGTCCACTCTGCAACACAATGGTTCAGGTAAGCCCCTAAAATGCCAGCAATCGAGTAGTTGTGGGCGCACTAAAAGAAGGAATACAGAAGCAATAATAAACTTAGTGCTTACTCATTCTGTTGAAAGAGAGATGAGGAGTTTCAAAAATAATGACATAGCTCACTGTAGCATTTCTACCACTAGCAGTACACATGAGTCAGTGAAAATATTCCCAATCACTACACATTCTGATTGGAAAACTGACTGTTTACAATAAAAAGTAATTGAATTAGGTTCAAAACCTGATGAGACTGCAGGCACTGCCTTCACTTTTAAAGGGTGCTGTTCAGAACATGGGACTCCTTGATAAGAGTATAACATTCACAGGAGATAATTGTAGCACAATGTTTGGAAGATTGGTATCAGAATTGTTCAGGGAAAAACATTTTTTCAAAACTTAAAAAATTGTTGGGGAGAGAACTTTTGACTGAGGTCTAGTATCCAGCTCACACCCTAAATAACTGTATTTATCAAGCTGGGGATGCAATTACGATTGATATCAAAAGTGTAGTTTTCAAATTGTTTTAGTATTTTCAGAACTATACAGTCTAGACTATTGAAGTTAGAGAATTTTCAGAATATATTGTATTGAAACCAAGAAATTGTTGTCCCATAGCAAAACAAGGTAGTGATCATTATTTTGGGGTATAAACACACTTATCAATATGTTCTCTTATCTGAAATCATGTTTTCTCTCACAGCTTAAACCCACTTACAAACATTAAGAAGTTCTTTGAAAATGAACTGAGTGCGATCTATCTATATACAAATACATCAGCATGTTTCATTCATGCACAGCAGAGTTTGAGAAAGAAACTAATTTGCTTGTTGAAGTCTGTTAATAACATGTTTTCTGATCGTGAGGCCAGTAAATTTATGTGGCTAAAAATGAAAGCTCAGTTGGATAAGAAACATAAAAATGGACTGTATGCGGAATGTGACAAATTCACTGCAGCAGTAGTTGGATTCTATGAAAGATGTACAGAATATCTGCAAAAGTGCTTGGTACCCATGCAAGAGTTCACATGTTTCAAGTGGCTGCCTGTTCAAATATTGCCTGAGTGGGAGCATGTGGAATCAACCATTAAATATCTTTTGGATAGAGGTGTACCTGTTTATCACATGAAACATTTCAGTGAATTCTGCTGCTTGAAGAAGTTTGGGAATAAGAACATGAACATAAACAAGATTTCATTAGCCTTGAATTTCACAAAAACTGGACTCTATATTTTGAGAAATTCAGACATTCTTCCAGCTATATGAAAATGATAAAAATTGGTCAGTTTTTGTTTGCCATTCCATCTCAAAATGCAGAAAGACTTTTATCCCTAAAGCAGAGTAAGTGAAAAAAAGAAAGGAATAGTTTGTGAACACACTTTGAGGTCATTTGCAAGAACAATATAATTAGAAAAATGATGTTTGCAAAGAATCCCTCAGCTGTCTAATGATTGACAAATGACTATTAAGGAAGATAAGCTCTACAGAAAAATATTCTTGGGGTACTGTTAACCAGGAGCAAATGGTGAGAAAAAAATAAAGTAATTGTTTCTAAATATAAAAATGTAAAAATAAAGCATAGCTACAATTTGTTTACAATTTCTTGATCCATGAGACCATTGTTCTGATCCACACATGCAGTAAAAATCAGAAGACTGTGCACATGCTGCTACTGCCAACTTATGTGATTTAACAACAATTGTGTTATAACAGTCTCAATTTAATTTTGTATACATTATTACTAATATGCGCTGCATTTGAACATGAATGTCTCTTTGATAGGCTTTTAGAAAATTTGTTACTTTTGATGTCGTTCCCACTGCAGAAGATGAACACTACCACTGAGTAGGACAGCAAAAGCATTCCCTTACACCTCACCCCTCCTCACCAGTGATCTTTTTTCGCTCCCTGAGCCCATACCGCACATGGGTCAACAATAGGTGAAAAAGCAGTAGTTCTCAATGTAAATATAGTTACTGTAGTATTCTGGATCTGTTTGGAAAAAGCTGTGTTAGGCCTCATTATCAGGAGTATCAATTTTTTCCTTCCTTTTCTAGCTCGCTATATATGTCAAATGCTTGTGGAAAATGGATTCCAAAGGATTCCTACAAGTCATGAATGAAAACTATTTGTTGTGGTAAACTGCCCTCATTTTATAGTTTTACCATTGATAATACATAATCAATGTTAATTGTGTGGGTATTGAGTAATATATCGTCTTTTCTAATTCCAAAATTTGAAAATGTCTTCTTTTTCATTTTAAAATAAAGAAAGTATCCTCTTTTTCACATTCCTAGAGATAAAAATTAAATATTAGAGATAAAAATGAAGGTTGAAAATGAAGTTGTGAGTGAAGTAATTCAAGTCTTGAGAAGAATGTTGACTGTAGGTACAAGTGTTTTCAAAATATGTTCCTTTACTATTTTATAACATTTTTTTCCTCTTCAGACTATAATATTAAATACCAAGGGAAAAAAGAAAGAATCGGTAACAAAGAGCATTAAAATATCTAGTGAGAGAAACTAAGTTCTACAATAATATTGTAAAATACATATAGTTTCACAAGAATTTACTGACTAATGTACAGTCCAAAAAAACCTATAGCAGAGTAATCAAGCAGGGAACACTTATGTTCAATGACAATATGATCTCCACCTTAAATATACAGAGAGTAGCATTGTGGCTGCAACTACATCAGCGAGATATGTATGAAGACATGAAGAGGCTATAATAACATAAAGTTGCTGAAGAGTGTCAGCAACCTTTCAAGTAGTTGCAGGGACAAGAGTATAGATAATTAACTAATCTGATCTTGTAACATAGCCAACATGACCATTCACACTGATATGTGGCACAGCTGAAATTGAGAGGAAAGTACATTTCACTTGGACATGCACCTCTACTGTATGGTTTAATGAAAATTGCATCCTCCTGGGTAAAATATTCAGCAGGTAAAACAGTCCCTCATCTGGGTCACTGGGTGGGAAATACTCAGAGAAAACAAATCTGTCATTTGACGGCTCAATAACTTCAACAAGGAAAAGGGGCTATATATTTAATAAGAAATTAGGGAGGGTTTTGGACATCAGGTGGAAACAAATGAAAACAGTTGACATTAGCAGGTGGGCAGAAGTAGCAGTTTTGAACATGGCACTGACCCCTTACACCTGTTGATGTCATTATGCTTGTGATGATTTGATCTGTGGTAGGCTACTTAACTCACTTTCCTGCAGATGCTGGAAATTGTTGCCTGATGTGTATAAGGGGGCCACATTCCCTATTCTGGTAGTCAAAAGTTTGAACTCCTTGGGATGTTGAAAGTGACATCTATTGAAAGCTCAAGAATGTAACAATACTCCTCCTTCGAAGGCATTACCTACAAACAAATCCGTGGTATGGCTATGGGCACCTGCATGGCACCATCCTATACTAACCTACTCATGGACCATTTAGAGGAATCCTTCCTAAAAACCCAGAATCCTGAATCCCTCACCTAGTTCAGATTCATTGATGACATCTTTGTTATCTGGATTGAAGGTGAGGACACCTTATTCACATTCCTCCAGAACCTCAACAACTCCTCCCCTATTTGCTTCACCTGGTCCAACTCAACTCAACAAGCCACCTTCCTAGATGTTAACCTTCACCTCAGAGATGGCTAAATCAGTACATCCATCCATATCAAACCTACTAACCACCAGCAATACCTCCACTTCGACAGCTGCCACCCATTCCATACCAAGAAGTCCCTTCCGTACAGCCTAGCCACCCATGGTTGTCGCATCTGCAGTGATGAGCAGTCCCTCTCAAAATATACCAAGGGTCTTACTGAAGCCTTCACTGACCGTAATTATCCCTCCATCCTTGTACAAAAACAAACCTCCTGTGTCTTATCTTCCCAGTCTCCCACCACCTCCCAAAGTCTCACAGTCCGGCCACAGAGGAGCATTCCCCTCATAACTCAGTACCATCTGGGACGGGAGCAACTGAATTACATTCTCCACCAGGGTTTCGATTTCGTCTCATCATGCTCTGAAATGAGAAATGTCCTGCCCACTATCCTTCCCACCCCTCCTACCGTGGTATTCCGCCATCCATCAAACCTACACAATATACTCGTCCATCCTTACACAACCCCCAATGACTTACCTGATGGCTCATACCCATGTAATAGACCTAGATGCAAGACTTGTTCCACACATCCTCCTACCACCACCTACTCCAATCTGATCACTAACATCACCTATCCCATCAAAGGCAGGGCTACATGTGAAACCAGTCATGTGATTTACAAGCTAAGCTGCAACCTCTGTGCTGCATTCTATGTAGGCATGACAACCAACAAGCTGCTTGTCCACATGCATGGCTACCGACAAACTGTGGCCAAGAAACAAGTGGACCACCCTGTTGCTGAACACGCTGCCAAACATGATATCCCTCATCTTAATGACTGCTTCACAGCCTGTGCCATATGGATCCTTCCCACCAACACCAGCTTTTCTGAATTGCGCAGGTGGGAACATTCCCTGCAATACATCCTACATTCCCATAATCCTCCTGGCCTCAACCTTCGTTAGTCACTGTCCTCGCCCATCCAGCCCCCTCCCTGTTCCCATTCCAGCACTACACAGCTGTCATTTCACTGTCACACCCAGTCTTTTAATTTCTTTTATTTCTCTCCTTTCTGCTACTTACCCCCTCCACACCGTCTCTCCTGTCCTCCGTCTAAACTGCAACACTTGACTGTCCGCCACTCTCACCATACTATCCCTCCCCCTCCCTGCCCCAGCCTCCTCCTTACCCCCACCCAGTCGCCACTCCCATCATGCGCTGGTGCAGCTGTTCGCAATGTGGTCTCAGCTCTCTGAGACTGCAGATGTATGTGCAAGTTGCGTTTATGTGAGTGAGTGTGTGTGTGTGTGTGTGTGTGTGTGTGTGTGTGTGTGTGTGTGTATGTGTGTCTGGTGCTGACAAAGGCCTTAATGGCCGAAAGCTTTAATTGTGTGAATCTTTTTATCGTGTCTATCGCGACTCAGCATCTCCACTATATGGTGAGTAGCAACTTTCCTTCTCTGGTATTGTTACATTCCATCCTGGATTTTCCATTGTTTGAAAGCTCAAGAATTTTATTTTGACTGATGTGTTTTGAAAATTGAACACTTTGTTCTGTTGTATGAATCAGTCCACTTTTTTCTGATCTGCTGAGAGTCGCTGCTGATTCCTCTTCTATCTCCCAGTATTCCCCTACATACCTATCTGCTCCACACTTGTTTTGTTCTCCAAATTATCCCAATTCCTTTCTCTCACCCAATCTAATCTCCATGGACAATCATTCTTAAAAAGTGTTGCCAAGGCTGCAGAGGTTTGTGTGTGTGTGTGTGTGTGTGTGTGTGTGTGTGTGTGAGAGAGAGAGAGAGAGAGAGAGAGAGAGAGAGCATGAACATACGTAGTTTGCAGAAAAAAGAGCACAAGTATCAAAGCAGGTACCACCTACAATTTATCCTTGTATGACTGATGTGTTTACACATTTTTGTTTCTTATTTCTGCCCCGTAATTTTCATTAGTGACATAGGCTAAATATTCAGATTATTGTATAATGGAAGCTACTACAACCCCAACAAAACTAAAACAATTCATGGAAAACCTTAAGATTTAATACCCAAGTAAGGCATACAAAAGAACAACAAAGCGTATCAGATTTCTGGTTTGGAAGCAGGCAAACTTAAGCATGGGAAAAATGACATAGACAAAATCTGGTTTACAATGGGTACAAACATATTTTAATGAAGAAAATGTCTTATCAGTGAAAACAAAATCATTATTTAAAATGTACTTCTGGGTTATGTTCCCTATGTACTCTGTAATGTTACCCTACTGTGTTTTGCACCCATCCAGAATATTAACAATGTAAAGGACAATAATGTGAGGACTCAAAAGTTACTAATTAAACATAAACACTAAAACAGATAAATATATAACGAAGTGTTCTTGGAGGAATGGGTCAAAAAATAAAGGTATCAGACAACCCAAATCAAAAAATTCAATAAACAAAGAGATGAACCAAAGCAACAATCCTACTTCATTTGCAACCTTTAGCTTTTGTTTTTGTAATGGTGCAGAATTTTCCATGATCAAATTTGGGATTTTTTCCTTTTAAAAGTGAGAAGTCGGAAGTTTTCTGTACCCTCATTGTCTCGCAATCATGCAGTTTATTGATAAGTGTATGGGCAGACAGAACCATGTTTTGCATGTGGTGTTATATATTCCTACATACAGTTTGTGTTGTTTTATTTTCTGTTTGAGGTACTCCTTAGGCTGCGTGTGACATTTGAAGTTAGTCAAGCAGATGCCTGTTACATCACAGAAAGTATGGCTCAGAACTTCCAACTCTTCATGGACATTGTAAGGAGAATTTCAGAATAAGAGGTTGAAGACCATCAAGAAAATTCATACACTAGAATTTATATGCTATAACTAATACAAAAAAGCTTCCAGTTTGTTTTAGTACTGAGAGTGATGTTGAACTATCGGCATATATAGCATATTGTAAAAGTTAATGTAATAAATGCACACTGTTTATTAATCCTGTGGATAATCATTTAAAGTATACTAAAGAGAATAATAATGATAAGTAATATGTTTAAAAGCAAGCTATTTCATGAACAACAAAATTTTATGAATTCGCCACCCAGTGAAACCCCTCATTTGTCTAGATTTTTTCATTATACAAATACTTTTCTATCCCACTTTTCCTTCTATCTCCTTGTTTCACACCTTATTTGATCGCTTACTTGTTAAGAACATATGTCTGTAAATGCAAGTTTCCTGTGTTCCTAGGCAGAGTCCTGTACAGGACATTGAAGTGACGATATCCTGTCATGTTACCTAAAGGAGACGTTCAAAGTTGCTCTTACAGGCCTTGAGCCATCCCCACATACACTAAGTCTTTCATGTACCCCCACATACATAAGTCGAAAGTGTTGAGATATGATCAACTGGTGCACCATGCAACTGGAGCACTATGTCCAATCCACTGACTGAAGTAAATGTTGTCAAGGTTATCTTCATAATGTAATGCTTATGTAGGTTGGAGCACCAGTCAGGAACACGATCTTCCACACTGAAAAAGAACTTCTTCCGCAAGGTATGCAGTGAGTCCGTCAAGAAGTGTAGATATGCACTGGATGTGGGGCACTGTGTAAAGGTGGCAGGTTTCAAGAGACAGTTAGCAGTAATCTCTGTCCACACATTGAGACTGAACCAGTAATGGTTGTTAGAGGCTGCCATCCAATGTAGGTTCCTTGTAGCCTTCATATATCTGTTGTGCAGATTGGTGATACTGTTCATCGTTTATTATGATGTGAATACAACTGTCTCTACAAGGAAAACCATAACTTTCTGAACATGCATACACAAGACTTTATTTGTTTGTTATCTCCAAATGGGCTTTCTCAACTGGTTTCTTTATCATTGCTCGAAAGCAGCCTTTCTGCCTGTATCTGATGCCAGCATGAATTGAAGTAAAATGTATTTGCCTGTACACATCAGCTTCTATGCTTTCCTTGCTTAGGCCACCTCAAGGAAAGTTTCTTCCAAGGTAAAAGGATTCTTTTACTTTTTTAGACACTGTCTTCTGCACAGTTAAACTTTTGACAATTGACTTATCTTCTTTCTACTACAATTCCAGACTTCTGTCTTTCTTTCATTTATTTAAAATTAAAATCATGTACCAAGTAGCTAAAAATATATAAAGAACTATTTTCACCAACAGAAATACAGCAGCTTAAGTTCATAAGTCCATGCACACCTACATGTTGGGCACAACTTAAGGTCCATAAGGAAAACATGCCTACAAGACTGTTCATTAAAGGGAGGGGTGGTCCTTTCAGTAAATTTGCCAGGTTAACTTTGAGTTTTTTAAAGAAACATTTTCACTACAATAGGCAATGTTCAGTCAAAAATAGATATGGTCACTAAAATTCATAACATACCAACAACAGTAGACATGAAGTTGGTTTTTTTAGACCCAGTAAACCTAAATACTAAAATACCATCTCATAGCGATATTGAAATTATAAGAGAGAATCTAAATGATCATAACTGGCTTTCTAGATATGAAATTGATGGGTTCATTGCTTTGTTGCTTCTAAACCTGAAATATAACTTTTAAATTTAATGATGAAATATGAAATATTCCTCCAAAATGATGAACTTAGTATGAATCAAATAATGGAAAATCCAAGATGACATGTAACAATATTATGTGAAGGAAAGCTGTTACTCACCATATAGCGGAGATGCTGAGTCGCAGAAAGGCACAATAAAAAGACTCTCACAGTTATAGCTTTTGGCCATGTAGGACTTCGTCAACAATAGACAGACATAAGCACTTGCGCACGCACGCAATAACCCCCCCCCCCCCACACACACATGCAAACACAACTCACACACATGCAGTCTCAGGCAACTGAAACCACACAAATTTTTATCACAACCTACAAAACAAATTTTTCACTTGAAATCCGATTATACTATTTCAGATACGTTGATGATAATCTTTTGTCAGTCAAAAATAATGATGGTGCTATTAATGACATCATCACTAAGTTCAATGATTTACAAGATAAAATTAAGTTTACACCTGAAATGGAAATCAATGGTTTCATTAATTTTTTAGATTTGAATATCAGGAATAACAATAGAAAACAAAGTTTTGGGATTTTCAGAAAACATCCTTGCACTGAAAATATTGTAAAATGTCATTCAAACCAGCCAAGCCAACATAAAAATGTCGTTTTCAACTTTAGTATAAACACCTATTCGAGTTCCCACTTTTACAAGCTGAGTGAGAAACATAGCTAGATCCCATTAAATACATTGCCAAAGTGAATGAATATCCTCAACATTAATTAAACAAAATCTATAATAAAATTACAGCTAAATACCCACAAGTTGTTAAGACCCAGTATTAGCAAAAATTTTGTTTGCCATACAACAATACAATTAGTACAAGGGTAGCATTTGGTTTTAGAAAAGATAAAATAGTGGTTTCATTCTCAACTAAAAATAATCTTGGACATACTTTAACTAACAGTGTTGAAAGAATCAAACAATGGAAAGGCCACGTTGGGATATCAACAATGTAAGGAAAAGATAGATTGCTAGTTACTATAAAGATGTCATTAAGTGCATGAGGTTTGCTTGCTTTTTGAATGAATGTGTGTGTGTGTGTGTGTGTGTGTGTGTGTGTGTGTGTGTGTGTGTGTGTATCAGGGGGAGAGAGGGAGAGAGAGAGAGAGAGAGAGAGAGAGAGAGATTCCTTTTCTGATGAAATCATTGGCCAAAAGCTAATGTGTAAGTGTCTTTTTTGTTGTGCCTGTCTGCAACTTAACATGTTATCTTTACAGTAGGTAGCAATCTATCTTTGCTTTGTAGTACTGACAGAAGAAGTATTTATCATGAATAAGATGTTTATAAATTTAAATGTTGTGGGGCAGAGAGGAAAAAGATTTGAAGCTTATCACAACCCAGGAGGAATGTAGGAATTTTTATCAATTCACCTGTTTTTATGACAACACCTAATACTTCACCAGGTGAGATCTAATCAGAACAAAATTTATCGTTATGTGTAGATGTTGTTTGTCTCCTAATTTTTGATATTATCTTACTCATCAATGTTTTTATGGTCAATTGCATCAAATATGATTTGATTTGATCCCTTATAAGTTAAAGTGTAAGGCAATTTGTGTACATCTTTTCTTCGCTGCAGCTGAGGCACTGCATTTCAAACAATGTTTTTCCATTAATTATTATGGTTACCATATTTTAACAGATGACACTGTAATAATAATCTGTGAGTATGACTGGCTACTCTAGGCTTTTCTCAAAGTATAATTTTCATATAGAAACATTTTACAGTATTTTAAAGTGTTTCCCACATTTGTTCAGTGGGTTAATTTTTCCATTTATTGAATGCTATGTAACTGTAAACATGCAATTTGTTTTATTATTAATTTAAATAATGGTTACTTGTTTTATCTTATTAATATTAATAATAATTTTATTCTAATAAATTGTACTGGAAACTTTATACTGATGTTAGTAGCAAAGAGGGCATTGCCCTATCCTTATGATGTAAGCTGTGGCTGCTTCTACTGCTCTGTAAACAACAGCTTCAGTTGCAATCTGGCCATGTCCATCTGAAGATGTATACTAATATGTGCTGGCTGCCACATGCTTGATGAGTATATATGACTCTGTTAAATGGTACATTACATAATATTTGAGCATTAGTACTGTTAAAAGGTGGTTTTAAGCACTGATTACTGTAAATTTTCTTGTACTTTTTTTTACAACAGATGATAGCTATTCAATAGCTGAAATCTAGACCTGCAATCAAAATAGAGATTGGATTTGGGACTGATTGCTCATTTCCTTTTCCTTTTTTGGATCCATTATGTGCAACATTTCTTTAAAATATTCTTTGCTTTCAGGAAGAGTGGATTATATTTGGAAAGAGTGGATTATATTCTCTATGAACCTTTGTACTGGTATTTCCACCTCCTGCAGTCTTAGTACAATTCTCCATTACTCCCTTGACATACAAGTTAAATGACGACAATAAGCTATAACACTACCTCACACTTTATAACACATCAGCTTGTCTTTTGTGATGCCACACTGTCTCACAACTGTTTAACATCAATTTATTATCCATGATATTTGCTTTTACTCCAGTTTCAATAGATTTAACAGATTATTCACCTGTCTTTATCCTATATCCCTATTGTCTACAATATTGCAAATATGGTATATTAATCTTATCTCTCTGTGCTTTCCCTTCTATAGCCATTCCCAATAACAAAGTCAATAGTGAGACAACTGCTGATGTTTATACAGACTACTTGGTCATAAAAGCCATTTTGTAGCATTTCTGTTGTGTTGTGGTGAAGGAATTTTTTCTATACTTGGCTGATTTATGTATTAGTGCACTGTATGGCTAGTCTTTCATCCTGGGATGCTACTGCAGAACATGTCACAAGATCACCAGAGTGCCCATGATCTTCAACTTTTGATCAGGAAAAATGTTGATAAATGCTGTCTCAATCACCCCGTCCAATCTGTCAATGCTTGTGAACTTATTATTTACTCTATGACTGAATCTGATAAAGAGCAAGTTGCCCATGACTTCTACATTGTTTTTTAGCTGTGCCGCCACAATACTCACACCAGGTCATTGGTATTTGTGTGTTTATCACAGGTTTTGTACATATATTGAGTTTATTGAAGGAGGTGTGAAGTGAGACAGAGGAGTTAATGCACTTCATTTTCAATATAGCCTTTGCCTGTCTCTTAATCAGCTGTATGGAAATTCCTGTTGCACTGTAATTGTGATTTCAGGTGCTTTTTCTGCAACTTATTTCTTCTTCTTATCTGTCAGTATTACAGTGAAAGTTAAAGTATAAGTTAAAATGGAATGACTATGGCAGCAGTAGGTAAGAGGATTTTATTTAATGAAAGTTACAGTATTTTTAAAGCTGTTTTTAAGTAGTTGATTTATAGTTTCTTAGTTATATGTGAACATTCTCATTATGGAAAGTTGTTCAGCTATTTGTTTAGATCTAATCCTGAGCCCACAGGTTACTATTATAGTTTGTAATTTCTTTCACGACCACTTAAACATCAACTTTTATTTTTGACTTGTTATGATTACACTGAATGATGATAGTTTTGAGTTTAAAGTCCAACTTTTATGGTCGTATAATATCAGGCAGATACCACAGGTTGCTTTATATCTGTGGTTAGACAGGGGTTTCTGAATATTTTCTTCTATGTTTGGGCTGAAACTTTTTAATGTTATGCTCTGTCTCTTAATAATATGAACTTCCTGATGTGCTTGACTATGGCAGGTACCCTGAAGGCCACCCATAGAAAATATTGATTTTCTGCTGGTCCTAGATTTTTCATAAATATTATTCTGGTCTTTGAGCAGAGATATATCTTTCCTGGATGATTTCTTTAACTGAACTGTCTTGGATATTTTTGATTTATAGTTGACTTCACTGTTTGATAGTGCAAGTTGGATTATCTTTGGTGATTGAAACCTTAATCTTTGTACATTATATTTCTGAAACTACTGCCTACCTGAGACATATTTGCTTTTGGGTTGAAACACTGGATGTTCAGTAATATCCTGAGTTCAGAATTCACAATGGTTCGAAGGTTAGGTATTTGGAAAGCAGTTTGTACTGTATGTTCTCTCTGAGAAAACTGCATTTATAGAAGTCTGGTATGGTATATTCATTCCACTGACAATGCGCTGATGGAAATCATCTGAACACCAACAGATTAGTATTTGGCCATTAGCCTTTGCCTCTGTGCATACAGTATGGATCACATTTAAGTGTTTTCTTCTGATCATCCTAGGCCTCACTATCACAGAAGCCCCAAGACAATATAGAAAAAATCAGGCTCTAGGTATCACGTTTTACAAGGTATCTATGCCAGGCACAGATATGACAAGGTATAGGTCTTCAGGCAGTGGTTACAGTTGCAGTCATCTCTCAGTAGGCTCTACTGGCAATAAGTAGGTCAAGAGTCAATCCCCACTGCTGTGAGAGGAGTGAGACTTCTGTGGCTGCTAGGAAATGTCCCTCTTGTTGGCATGTAATCACTGAGATAGGGCATTTTTTTGCTGCATCTTGAAAATATGTGCATTATCAGTTCAGTGGAGAAAGATAGATATGTGAAAAAACCACTAATCAAAAGGTGTTAGAAGAGGCACTCATGGGCAGTCATTCTCTACCTTGGGAATTGAAGAAATGGAGGAGGAGAAAGGAATAATGAAGAAAAAATTGAGAAATGTGTCATACATATGTGATTCAAGGTTATGTGATCTAAAGAATGCTTTAATCTACTTACGCCAAAACAATTTGATTTTATTTATGTTACAAATGACACATACTTCTTTCACAGTAAGTGCCCACTTTTCCAAAAGGGCAATCACACTCATATCCATTAATGAGTGGTACACATGTTGCACCAGAGCTGCATTTGTGTTGTGATGAGTCACAGGGATTGTACTGTTGTGCGCATACTGGTCCAAACCACCCATCTGCACAAAGACACCTACGAAAGAATAAATGTTAAAATTAGATTTCCTCCAACAACAAGTAAAAGAATATTTTGTATGACTATATTTTCTTATAATGAGTGTAGTACTGCTCAACTGTTATCAAAATGAAAGATTCCTAACACCTTCCGCAATTTGTGCTTCTGTCTGACACACACGCGCGCGCGCGCGCACACACACACACACACTCACACACACACACACACACACACACACACACCAATGCCTAGGGCACATGTCCTCGCAGCCTCCTTGTTTCTGTGTGGGAAAAGACTTTCAAGCTAGAGCAGTTTTCTGATATGTTACACATGATCCCTGTTATGCACCACCTATGTCAGTACATCAGTCATGTTTATCTGCCACCCATCAATCACTTGCAGGTGAGTAGTTGCCTTTACTGCTTTTTGATTGTTTGCCTGATATACAAATATGCATGATGAGATTATAAAGAAAAAGTGTGTTTGCGATTGGAAGATAAACTTCTTAAAATCCGAGATGAGAAATAGAAATTATTAAATAAAATTACTTAAAATTCCACTGTGGTGGTTTGTGGACTTCCATTAATATTATTCTCTATTATGCAATGTCACAGTTCTTGAGAGATTTTACTCTTTTACAAAATAGCATCAAGTTACTCACATTATGTATCTCTAGGAAGTTTGGAAAAATGCCAAAGTTTTCTATTTTACATTCTCAGATTCAATCGTTTCCTTGCATTTGTGCATGTCCTGAATTTTCTATGACCTCTTTGTATATGCTCTGATCAAGAGCCCTGTTTTCTTTAACCACATTGTGTGTTTATTACCGTTGCTTCTATCCAAAGTGGCATCTCTGTTGTATGACAGTCCACAACCTCGAGATAGTGCCCACATCAGGTGGCATTGTACCTGAGACACATCACTTTAGGTGACTGCAGTATTAGTGCCTCAATAGTATGAGCCACTGTTACTTTCTGAAATAGTCATTTTTGTGTATCACAACTCTTTGGTACTAGTATTAAATTGCTGGACTCTGCACTCTAGTCACAATCTCCTTTTATTTTATTCCCACATTCTATGGATCCATACAGTGTAATGATGTGGAACATTTTAATATTTGACAGTAATTCCAATTCCCAGCCCAGCCTGAGTATCAATATGGAGGACAGGTTAGAGGTACTTGGGCTTCATACTCCAGCTACAGTTTGCATGATTACGATGACTCCTCTCTGCACTGGACACTGTTTGAGTGTAGCTGTTCACTTTAATTTCATCATTATCATCATCATCAATGTCAGGACCTGCTTGTTCATTCTACCAGACTCCGCAAAGCCACCAGTGCGAGTGGTCATAAACTGTCTTCTTTCAATGCAGAGTAGGACAGAAAATAGGCAATGAGGGCTTTCTAAATGTTCGACTATCCAGCAAAGAATGGACCCCAAGTTTCTGCAGTTGTGGCAGCATCAGTTGCAGCTACAACAACAGCTGCAGCAATAGCAATAACAGTAGTGGGAATTTCAGAAGCAGCAACAGCACGAATAGCAGTGGGAATTCCACCACCAGCAGCAGAAATTGCTGTAACAATGGCTGCAAAATCAACAAATTCTCTGTCCACCATACACTTGCTTCCACAAGGCAAATGAGAGCTGTGAGGTATTTACATCAATTTACATCATTTTGTTCTTCACCATAAGGCAAGTTAAATAACTGTCTGAGAATGACTGGCGTGCTTACTGTCTTCATGTGAGAAATTGTAAGAAGTGGTGCAAAAACTGCACTCATTTTCAGACCCCTGAGGGTTTTCTGATGTTTGAGGTTTGCTGACTGACCATTATGCTTAGTAATAGAATGGACTGGTTACAACATGAATACCTGCAAAGTAAAAAAAAAAGGCTAATGGAATGTGACTGAATCAAATTAGGTGCTGCTGAGGGAGTTATGTTAGGAAATGAGACACTAAAAGTAGTGAACAAGTTGTGTTATTTAGGCAGCAAAACAAATGACAATGGCTGAAGTAGAGAGGGTATAAAATGCAGACTGTCACTGGCAATATAAGCAATTCTAAAAAAGAGAAATTTGTTAACATCAAATATATTACAGAATGAATTTTAACTCTACAGCAGAGTTTGCACTGATTTAGAACTTTCTGGCTGGTTAAAATTGTCTGCCAGACCAGGACTCAAACCTAGGCGGATCTGAGCACTGGTTCAGCACACAATATTAATCAGGCAGGAAGTTTCAAATCAATGCAGACTCTGCTGCAGAGTGAATTCATTCTCAAAACAATCCCCCATGTTGTAGCTAAGCCATGTCTCCACAACATCTTTTCTTTCAGCAGTGATAGTCCTGCAAGATATACAATAAGACTTCAGTGAACTTTGGAAGGTTGGAGAACAGTTACAAGCAGGTCATGAGTCATAATTTGACAGCTCAGTGGGAAGAGCAGTTTCCTGGAAAAGACAAAGGGTTCCAGTCCTAGTCCTGCAAACAGTTTAATCTGCCAGGAAGTCATAAATTTAAATGTTATGGCAGCTTTTCTGAAGATATTTGTCTGGAGTATATCCTTGTACAGAAGTGAAACATGGATGATAAACAGTTTGCAGAAGAAGCAAAATATAAACTTTTGAAATATGCTGCGACAAAAGAACGCTGATTATTAGATATGTCAATCAGATAACTAACAACATGGTAGTGAATTGAATTGTAGAGAAAAGAAATTTACGATACAACTTTATTTAAAAAAGGGTACTAGATGATAAGGCTCATACTGAAGCATCAAGAAAATGTTAGTTTGGTAGTGGAGGGAAGTGTGGTGGATGACTCAGTAACCAGAATCAAACGGATGTACACGGTGTGCCCCAAAATTCATGAAATACATTTCCTAAAAAAAGATTTACTACCTACTAGCTGACAAACCCACCATAGCCTGGAAATTCATTTTATCTATTTTCAATTAGAAACAAAAACAAGAAATGAATTGTGTCTGTAGCGTAATATTGAAAAAAATTCATTTCCATGTATTTGTTTGTTTGGTGTGTAGGGCGCTCAACTACATAGTCATCAGTGCCCGTACAAAATCCCAAGTTTTACACAGTCCAATTTTTTACACGCTCCAATCCAGCCACTGTCACAAATGATAATGATGAAGATGATGATGATGAAATGATGAGGACAACACAAACACCCAGTCCCCAGGCAGAGAAAATCCCCAACCTAGACAGGAATCAAACCTGGGACCCTGTGATCCAGAGGCAACAACACTAGCCACTGGACCACGAGCTGCTGACTTCATGTATTTGTGAAAACAGCTTTGATATTGTGAAATAGTTTCTGTGTGCCAGGCAGAGCTGCTTCACAGGTCTACAATGTGATTTTCTAAACATCTCTACAGCAATGCCTCTCCATAGCTCTATAAACGGCTATTGTTTTTGCCTATAGCTGTTTGAACTTCACAGCCAAAAGCTGTCAAAAGTGCTGACAAATGTCAGGGACTTCCTTAAATTGACTCAACTGTAGGAGTGTATGAGTAGTAAAGGAAGGATTTACCCATCCTGGCACACCTCTACATGAAGGGCTAAAAGACAGTGAAACAACAGTAACAAAAGGCTCCAAAAGTGTTATTATTGGGGTAGGTAACAATGTATATAAGAACAAAACTGTAAATGCAACCAGGGCTCTAAGAGAATCTTCAGGGAAACTTACACATTCTGATGTATATGACACAAGCATTCCACACAGTCATGACCTGATAGAAGGTTCATGAGTAAACAGAGAAATTACAACACACACATATTTAATGAAGCAATAAGCTCAGTGAGAGTACATTTCACAAAGCATGCCCTGCACAGAAGCATCTATGATAACAAATTCTGTGCAAAGAAATATTAGAAAGAATTAGCAGCCCACAAAAACAGGTACATAGACTTATACCACTGTCAAAGAGGGAAAAAATAGAAGATACAATACTGTATCCAGTAACGACTCAAAACAGCCACATGACGAAAGAACAGAAGAGGAAACATCACTCTGCCCTACAAAGGAAGGAAAAGCAGTGTTATCATCATCAGCAGAAGAAGAAGAAGCAGTGCCATCACCAGCAGATGAATGAGTCTTATCACCAGCAGAAGAAGCTGTGTCATCATCCACATAAGAATATGCTGTGGCAGAGATCCCACAGGCAAGATAAGGGTGAGGAGAAAGAACAAAGAAGCAAAAGCATCTCAAGGAGCAGGGCTTTTTCTACCAGCAGGTAAAAAGACAGTTGCCATAGACAATCTAAACATTAACACAAGTACTTCTAATATAAGGATCTTGCAGCAGGATGTACAGTATGCATCCAGTAAATTAAAACAGATAGAAGTACTAGTAGCTGCAGAGTTATCACATATATTTATTATGTCAGAATATGGGCTAGAGGGAAATGAAATTAATGTTTACAACATACAGACATATAAAAAAAGTTGCTATTTTCTGCAGACCTGAACATAAGGGCAGAGGGGCAGTAGTCTATATACACAGTAAAATAGAGGATATCATTCCATGGTCAGTAGACAACGGTGTGTAAATGCTGTTTGAAGCTGCAGTAATACGGACAACATATAATGGGGAAAAGTGTGTGATAATAGGGCTCTATAACCACCAAACAGTCAGATAAATGGATTTCTAAAAGAATTAGACACCTCGTTAGATAAGGTTAGCAGGGAATTCCCTTATATAATTATAGAAGGTGATCTAAATATTAATACACTAAAAAACAACAGTTATACAAAGAGTTTTCAAGATCTGATTAAAACTTATGGCCTTAATTTAGCAGTAGACAGTCCCACAGGATGCTGTAAAAATACAGAAACATTAATATATCACTAACATACCAACAGCAGGCAGACAGAACAGTTCATACAAACAACCATTGCAGACCACTGTGGGGTATTAGTTGAAGTAGGAGGCATTGTAAGAAGGTCAGAAAAAATATGTAATGAGTTTAGACAAACCAAGCAAACAAATACAGATATGCTACAAAGGCTATTGGAGGTAGAAAACCTAGATAAATGATGGGAATCACTCTGCAGTACATTAGACCATTACATTGATGTTACATGTCCATTAGTACGTATGAAAATAAATGAGAATTATAATAAAAATTGGCTCACAATAGAGGTAAAAAGGAAGAGGGAAGAGGTGAAAAGCATGTATGAAAATTGTTGGCTAAAGCCAACTCAAGAAAATAGGGATGCATATAGGAAAAAGAGGAAATGGTACAACAAACTGATGCAAGAAACTACATCGACATATCATAAAAACAAGATAGCAACCCCAACAAATATCACAAAAACCATATGATCTCTCATAAATGAAGAGATCAAAAATGTAGGTGTGGAAAACACTTATACGAGGGCTATCCACAAAGTACATTACGTTTTGGAATTAAAAATAAATAAAGTATTGGAAATTTTTTTTATAATATACAGATGAAAGCCATACTTAAATACTACTTTTCTACATAGCTGCCATTTAAATTAAGGCACTTATCATAGCGATGGATGAGCTTGAAAATTCCTTTGTCGTAAAATTCGGCTGCCTGTGCCTTCAACCACGTGGTTACCTCTTCTTGAAGCTGTGCGTCATCATCAAAGCGCTGCATAGCCAACCACTTCTTCATTGCTGGGAATAAGTGGAACTCGGTCGGTGCCAGGTTGGGACTGTACGGCGAATGAGGAAACAACTCCCACTTAAAAGATTCGAGAACTTCACAAGTGGCATTTGCCATGTGGGCCCGGGCGTTGTCATGAATCAGCAAGATCTTTGAGCCCAACTTTCCCCTGCGCTTGTTTTGTATTGCTCTTCTGAGGTTGTGCAGAGTTTGGCAATACCCTTGAGAGTTTATTGTAGTGCCTCTTTCCAGGAAATCCACAAAAATCACACCTTTTCTGTCCCAAAAGAGGTAACCACGTGGTTGA
The DNA here is from genome assembly GCF_021461385.2 of Schistocerca piceifrons. NCBI lineage: Eukaryota > Metazoa > Arthropoda > Insecta > Orthoptera > Acrididae > Schistocerca > Schistocerca piceifrons. Next base: position 617,611,210 of record NC_060141.1, read on the forward strand.
AGGGGCAGGCGGCCGAGTTTTACGACGAAGGAATTTCCAAGCTCGTCCATCACTACAATAAGTGCCTTAATTTAAATGGCAACTATGTAGAAAAGTAGTATCTAAGTGTGGCTTTCATCTGTATATAATAAAAAAAATTTCCAATACTTCACTTATTTTTAATTCCAAAACGTAATGTACTTTGTGGATAGCCCTCGTACTATAACACTTGAGGTAAATGGTAGGGAACTCAGGGATGCACTAAATGTCAGCAATACTTTAAACAAACATCATCTTGAAGTCGTGGACAAACTAATAAATCAAAATTATACTTCAAAAATAAACACAATAAATATTCCATATGGGACAAAATGCTTATCCCTGATCCCAAGATATGAATCAGTATTGTAAAAATAATGCATAGTCTAAAGGAAAAAAAAAACACGGAGAGTCTAGATGATATATCCACTAAACTAATGAAATGCTGATTGCAGTGGGCAGTAGAGTATTAGCTTGTCTGATAAACTTATCTATAGAAAAAGAAATATTTCCAATGTGCCTAAAAAGAGTAAAGTAATTCCTGTGTACAAAAGAGGCTGCAAAAAAGATCCAGGCAATTTACATTTGTACCATCTAAACTAATAGAAACTGTAATAAAAGAAAGAATATTAAATTTTATTCAAACATGCAACATTCTCAACAATGAAAAACATGGGTTCAGAATGGGGAAATCTACCAAAACAGCAACAGCTGATTTTGTAACTTTTGTAAACCCTCGGTGCCAGTTGTGTAAAGGCCTCGTCACTACTGCTCTGGAGGCTGAGTCGCCATTGTAGTTACGGTAGGCTAAGTTTATGAGTTCATGAAACAGCTTATGGTGCAGTACACTGCTAAGACAATGTCTCCCTGCCACTATCACAGAGCTATGCCTCAGGGTCAGGTAAGAGGGTAGGAGAAGAAAGGTTCTACAACACTTCCACAAATTAGTAACAAAGTCACACAAAACAAGTAAAAGTGTTTACTTATCTTTGTGACTTGTTGAATAATGAAGTCTGCAACACTGCTTTTAATGTAACAGAAATAAAAGGCTCTCAATGGCAAAGTACAAATGATCATAGGTAAACTTCACAGTAAATAGCAAATGCAATTTACAACTGTCTGTGCACTTCTAAGATTTCACTATATGACATTCCCTGTCTGGTTCATCCCTGTACGATGATCTGTAACCAAGTGGACGATGATCTGTAACCAAGTGGGCGAGAGCTGCTTTTCTATTTTCTGAGTAGACTTCTGTCCATACATCTGGTCATTGGCGGGATGTACTCGGCCGGCAATTGGCCAAGGCAAAGTCGATATCTTCATCCTCAGTGCCGCCCGTGGCGCTGGTGGAAGCTGCACAAGTTGAGGTTCTCTATGGCACTGCCACCAGATTGAACCTTTACACATGTGGTGCTTTTGCCCTGGTGGTGTCTTGTTTGGATGACACAGCAGTAACACTTGTAACTAAAGCACCTGATGAACAAGACAAAGTCTGCGGTCTGTTACTTGCCCTATCTAACGCTTTTGATTGTGTATGCCGTGACATCCTATTAGAAAAGCTTCTATTAGAAAAGACATCATTAAATCATTTTTGGAAAATATAAATCAGTGTGCAGAAATAAAGCAAAAGGTAAAAAAATAATATTAGAAGTGTCTTTTCGAATTTTGAAAATGTGAAATACAGGGTTCCTCAAAGACCCATCTGTGGTCCACTACTTTTCATCCTGTGTACCAATGATATGATCAAAATAGTATGTTGTTGTTGAGGTCTTCAGTCCTGAGACTGGTTTGATGCAGCTCTCCATGCTACTCTATCCAGTGCAAGCTACTTCATCTCCCAGTACTTAGTGCAACCCACATCCTTCTGAATCTGCTTAGTGTATTCATCTCTTGGTCTCCCTCCATGATTTTTACCCTCCACGCAGCCCTCCAATGCTAAATTTGTGATCCCTTGATGCCTGAGAACATGTCCTACCAACCGGTCCCTTCTTCTTGTCAATTTGTGCCACAAACTCCTCTTCTCCCCAATTCTATTCAATACCTCCTCATTAGTTATGTGATCAACCCATCTAATCTTCAGCATTCTTCTGTAGCACCACATTTCGAAAGCTTCTATTCTCTTCTTGTACAAACTATTTATCATCCATGTTTCACTTCCATACATGGATACACTCCATACAAATACTTTCAGAAACGACTTCCTGACACTTAAATCTATACTCAATGTTAACAAATTTCTCTTCTTCAGAAACGCTTTCCTTGCCATTGCCAGTCTACATTTTATATCCTCTCTACTTTGACCATCATCAGTTACTTTGCTCCCCAAATAGCAAAACTCCTTTACTACTTTAAGTGTCTCACTTCCTAATCTAATTCCCTCAGCATCACCTGTCTTAGTTCAAATACATTCCATTATCCTCGTTTTGCTTTTGTTGATGTTCATCTTATATCCTCCTTTCGAGACACTGTCCATTATGTTTAACTGCTCTTCCAAGTCCTTTGCTGTCTCTGACAGAATTACAATGTCATTGGCAAACCTCAAAGTTTTTATTTCTTCTCCATGGATTTTAATACCTACTCTGAATTTTTCTTTTGTTTCCTTTATTGCTTGCTCAATATACAGATTGAATAACATAGGGAGGAGGCTACAACCCTGTCTCACTCCCTTCCCAACCACTGCTTCCCTTTCATGACCCTCGATTCGTATAACTTCCATCTGGTTTCTGTACAAATTGTAAATAGCCTTTCGCTCCCTGTATTTTACCCCTGCCACCTTCAGAATATGAAAGAGAGTATTCCAGTCAACATTGTCAAAAGCTTTCTCTCAGTCTACAAATGCTAGAAACGTAGGTTTGCCTTTCCTTAATCTTTCTTCTAAGATAAGTCGTAGGGTCAGTATTGCCTCACGTGTTCCAACATTTCTACAGAATCCAAACTGATCTTCCCTGAGGTCGGCTTCTACCAGTTTTTCCATTCGTCTGTAAAGAATTCGCGTTAGTATTTTGCAGCTGTGACTTATTAAACTGATGTTGTTGTTGTTGTGGTCTTCAGTCCTGAGACTGGTTTGATGCAGCTCTCCATGCTACTCTATCCTGTGCAAGCTTTTTCATCTCCCAGTACCTACTGCAACCCACATCCTTCTGAATCTGCTTAGTGTATTCATCTCTTGGTCTCCCTCTACGATTTTTACCCTCCACGCTGCCCTCCAATACTAAATTGGTGATCCCTTGATGCCTCAGAACATGTCCAACCAATCGATCCCTTCTTTTGGCCAAGTTGCGCCACAAACTTCTCTTCTCCCCAATCCTATTCAATACTTCCTCATTAGTTATGTGATCTACCCATCTAATCTTCAGCATTCTTCTGTAGCACCACATTTCGAAAGCTTCTATTCTCTTCTTGTCCAAACTATTTATCGTCCATGTTTCACTTCCATACATGGCTACACTCCATACAAATACTTTCAGAAACGACTTCCTGACACTTAAATCTATACTCAATGTTAACAAATTTCTCTTCTTCAGAAACGCTTTCCTTGCCATTGCCAGTCTACATTTTATATCCTTTCTACTTCGACCATCATCAGTTATTTTGCTCCCCAAATAGCAAAACTCCTTTACAACTTTAAGTGTCTCATTTCCTAATCTAATTCCCTCAGCATCACCTGACTTAGTTCAAGTACATTCCATTATCCTCGTTTTGCTTTTGTTGATGTTCATCTTATATCCTCCTTTCAAGACACTGTCCATTCCATTCAACTGCTCTTCCAAGTCCTTTGCTGTCTCTGACAGAATTACAATGTCATCGGCGAACCTCAAAGTTTTTATTTCTTCTCCATGAATTTTAATACCTACTCTGAATTTTTCTTTTGTTTCCTTTACTGCTTGCTCAATATACAGACTGAACAACATCGGGGAGAGGCTACAACCCTGTCTTACTCCCTTCCCAACCACTGCTTCCCTTTCATGCCCCTCGACTCTTATAACGGCCATCTGGTTTCTGTACAAATTGTAAATAGCCTTTCGCTCCCTGTATTTTACCCCTGCCACCTTTAGAATTTGAAAGAGAGTATTCCAGTCAACGTTGTCAAAAGCTTTCTCTAAGTCTACAAATGCTAGAAATGTAGGTTTGCCTTTCCTTAATCTTTCTTCTAAGATAAGTCGTAAGGTCAGTATTGCCTCACGTGTTCCAACATTTCTGCGGAATCCAAACTGATCTCCCCTGAGGTCCGCTTCTACCAGTTTTTCCATTCGTCTGTAAAGAATTCGTGTTAGTATTTTGCAGCTGTAACTTATTAAACTGATAGTTTGGTAATTTTCACATCTGTCAACACCTGCTTTCTTTGGGATTGGAATTATTATATTCTTCTTGAAGTCTGAGGGTATTTCGCCTGTCTCATACATCTTGCTCACCAGATGGTAGAGTTTTGTCAGGACTGGCTCTCCCATGGCCATCAGTAGTTCTAATGGAATGTTGTCTACTCCCGGGGCCTTGTTTCGACTCAAGTCTTTCATTGCTCTGTCAAACTCTTCACGCAGTATTGTATCTCCCATTTCATCTTCATCTACATCCTCTTCCATTTCCATAATATTGTCCTCAAGTACATTGCCCTTGTATAGACCCTCTATATACTCTCCTTCCACCTGTCTGCTTTCCCTTAGAACTGGGTTTCCATCTGTGCTCTTGATATTCATACAAGTGGCTCTCTTTTCTGCAAAGGTCTCTTTAATTTTCCTGTAAGCAATATCAATCTTACCCCTAGTGAGATAAGCCTCTACATCCTTACATTTGTCCTCTAGCCATCCCTGCTTTGCCATTTTGCACTTCCTGTCGATCTCATTTTTGAGACGTTTGTATTCCCTTTTGCCTGCTTCATTTACTGCATTTTTATATTTTCTCCTTTCATCAATTAAATTCAATATTTCTTCTGTTACCCAAGGATTTCTACTAGCCCCCATCTTTTTACCTACTTGATCCTCTGCTGCCTTCACTACTACATCCCTCAGAGCTACCCATTCTTCTTCTACTGTATTTCTCTTCCCCATTCCTGTCAATTGTTCCCTTATGCTCTCCCTGAAACTCTGTACAACCTCTGGTTTAGTCAGTTTATCTAGGCCCATCTCCTTAAATTACCACCTTTTTGCAGTTTCTTCAATTTTAATCTACAGTTCATAACCAATATAATGTGGTCGGAGTCCACATCTGCCCCTGGAAATGTCTTACAATTTAAAACCTGGTTCCTAAATCTCTGTCTTACCATTATATAATCTATCTGATACCCTCTAGTATCTCCAGGATTCTTCCATGTATACAACCTTCTTTTATGATTCTTGAACCAAGTGTTAGCTATGATTAAGTTATGCTCTGTGCAAAATTCTACCAGACGGCTTCTTCTTTCATTTCTTATTCCCAATCCATATTCACCTACTATGTTTCCTTTTCTCCCTTTTCCTACTCTCGAATTCCAGTCACCCATGACTATTAAATCTTCGTCTCCCTTCACTATCTGAATAATTTGTTTTATCTCATCATACATTTCATCGATTTCTTCATCATCTGCAGAGCTAGTTGGCATATAAACTTGTACTACTGTAGTAGGCATGGGCTTCGTGTCTATCTTGGCCACAATAATGCATTCACAATGCTGTTTGTAGTAGCTTACCCGCACTCCTATTTTTTTTATTCATTATTAAACCTACTCCTGAATTACCCTTATTTGATTTTGTATTTATAACCCTGTATTCACCTGACCAAAAGTCTTGTTCCTCCTGCCACCGAACTTCACTAATTCCCACTATATCTAACTTTAACCTATCCATTTCCCTTTTTAAATTTTCTAACCTACCTGCCCGATTAAGGGATCTGACATTCTACGCTCCGATCTGTAAAATGCCAGTTTTCTTTCTCCTGATAATGATGTCCTCCTGAGTAGTCCCCGCCCGGAGATACGAATGGGGGACTATTTTACCTCGGGAAAATTTTACCCAAGAGGACACCATCACCATTTAACCATACAGTAAAGCTGCATGCCCTGGGGAAAAATTACGGCCGTAGTTTCCCCTTGCTTTCAGCTGTTTGCAGTACCAGCACAGCAAGGCCGTTTTGGTTAGTGTTACAAGGCCAGATCAGTCAATCATCCATACCGTTGCTCCTGCAACTACTGCAAAGGCTGCTGCCCCTCTTCAGAAACCACATGTTTGTCTGGCCTCTCAACAGATACCCCTATGTTGTGGTTGCACCTATGGTACGGCCATGTGTATCGCTGAGGCACACAAGCCTCCTCACCAACGGCAAGGTCCATGGTTTATGGAGGTGGCAAAACAGTATCTGATAGTATATGCAGATGATACTTCGTTTCTTGTTACTAGTTCTACAACACATGACTTGCAAGAGAAGGCTTTCCTAAATATGAAAAGTGGAAACAATAATTTCAGAAAAAACAATCTCTTTATAAATGGAGCCAAAACAACATATATGCAGACTCATGCAACCAAAAGGCACACTTGGCTTGGAGATCTACATTGCAGTCAGGCTTGGAGATCTAGAACTAAAGGAGACAGACAGCTATAAATTTCTAGGCATAACAGTGGATAGGTAGGCCTATATGATATGGGAGAACCACATAAATAACATTTGTAGCAAAATAGGTTCAAGCATAATACTTCTGATGAGAAAAATGTCAAAGTCGGTAAATAGACACACTCTACAAACAATGTACTATGGACTAGTCCATTTGCACCTCTCATACAGCATCTTGGTTTGGTGGGTACCATGGACTAGTCCATTTGCACCTCTCATACAGCATCCTGGTTTGGTGAAATGCTGCAAATGTGCCCACACAAAGGGCATTAAGAACACAAAACAGAGCCATATGATGCATCACAAAAGTATAATCACATGGATATGATGTGAGTGCCTATCAGAATAATAAAGTACTGTGCTGCACATCTTAGCCCTGTATTTAGCAATATTTATAATTTTTCCTTTAAGAATGGTCAGATTCCTGAACAATTTAAGTACTCATTAGTAAAGCTGCTTTATAAAAAGGGGGAAGGCACAATGTAGGCAATTTTAAACCTATTTTTATGCCATCAGTGTTTGCTAAAGTTATTGAAAAGGCTGTGTATGTATGGATAATTAATCATTTTATTTCACATAAAGTTCGGTTTTAGCAGTGGTTTAACAACTGAAAATGCTATATTCTCTTTTCTCTGTGAGGTACTGGATGGATTAAACAAAAGGTTTTGAAAGCTAGGCATCTTTTTCGATTTAACTAAGGCATTTGCTTGTGTTGATCACAAAATATTGCTATAGAAGTTGGACCATTATGGAATATAGGGAGTAGCTCACACTTGGTTCACCTCTTACTTTAACGACAGACACCAAAAGGTCATTACCCATAAAGTTGAGAATGGCTGTGATGTGGGGTCTGCGTGTGGCACGGTCAATGGAATCAGTGCTGGGGCTACTCCTGTTCCTTATTTATATAAATGATATGCCCTCGAGTATTACAGGTGATTCTGAAATATTTCTATTTGCTAATGACCACTAGCTTGGTAGTAAAAGATGTTGTGAGCAGCACTGACTAATCTATTTCAAAGAGTACAGTTCATGATGTAAGTTCATGGCTTGTAGAAAATAAACTAACACTAAATCATAGTAAGACTCAGTTTTTACAGTTTCTAGCAAACAATTGAACAAACCCCGAGATTTTAAATTCACAGAATCGGCATATGACTAGTGAAACTGAAGAGTTCAAATTTCTAGGTGTTCAGATAGATAGTAAAGTGTCGTGGAAAGCCCATGTTGAAAATCTTGTTCAAAGACTTAATGCTGCCATTTCTACTTCTCCAACGGTTCTGCACTAAGTGATAGTTCTGACATGAAAAGTAGTCCACTTTGCTTATTTTCATATGCTTCTGACATATGGTATTGTATTTTGGGGTAACTTCCCATTCTCAAAGGCAACAAACTGTTGCCTCATCAGGAAAGAGGGAAGGAGAGGGAAAGACGAAAGGATGTGGGTTTTAAGGGAGAGGGTAAGGAGTCATTACAATCCCGGGAGCGGAAAGACTTACTTTAGGGGGAAAAAAGGACGGGTATACAGACACAAGCAGACATATTTAAAGACAAAGAGTTTGGGCAGAGATGTCAGTCGAGGCAGAAGTGCAGGGGCAAAGATGTTGTTGAATGACAGGTGTGGTATGAGTGGCGGCAACTTGAAATTAGTGGAGATTGAGGCCTGGTGGATAACGGGAAGAGAGGACATATTGAAGAGCAAGTTCCCATCTCCGGAGTTCGGATAGGTTGGTGTTAGTGGGAAGTATCCAGATAACCCGGATGGTGTAACACTGTGCCAAGATGTGCTGGCCGTGCACCAAGGCATGTTTAGCCACAGGGTGATCCTCCGGTTTGCTTCAACTGGACTCACACAGGTCATTGCAGTGAACAAGAGTACTTGCTTTTAGTAAACAGAGGTGAAACAAATTTCGAAAAATCAACTGAGTTTTTCAAACATGACCTAGACATTGAGAGACTGCACTTACACTTGAATATGTTAGCCAATATCGCTAATAAAAAAACTGGTGTTAAAAAACATATGTGATGTAAGAAAGTACATTACACAAGAGCCTGCAGTTAGAGAAATGTTATGTGAAGTAGTGAAATGCATTAAGCTTCTCAAAGTAGTTCCAGTCATGAAAGCAATAGCAGAATGGTCATTTAGCACCCTGGGACAGAAGGGATTGAACAACTTGGCTGTTCTTCATGCTCACCAAGATGTTTTGGATGAATTGAATATCCGACCAATCATCAACGACTTCATATTCAGCAATCCAGTCAGACAGTCGACATTTGCACCTTTCTAAAGACACTCCAGCCCTAATAATGGCTTTTGGAGCAATATTAGAAATCTTTATAAAATAGAGAATTACATACACACATAATGTTAAGTTGCCAGTTTCAAAATATTAGTACTAGTTTAGCACTCTATTACTATATTATTAAAGTACTGTATTTTCAGGGTGTAAGACCCAATTAAAACCCGCTATTTACATAATTTTTGACTGAAAGTATTAGGCATACTGCATTAACTTTATTAACTGTATTAAAGCATTATTCTTTTAATGATAGTTAAGCATTTATTTAAATATAATTTCAGTTTTTTCAGAGCTATATATTCACTGCTCTGTAATAGTCTACAAGCATGATTATTCTGTAAATTAATGAACAACAAAATGACTCTGTTATGAGAAAGGAATGGATGCAGCCAGGGGCTTACAACATATGTGTTATGCTGTGCCATTGCCATAAATCTTCAACTATTTCCATTTTTACCATTTGTGTCATGTGTTTCAGATTTAGTTAATGGGAACTGATTACTGCTGGACGGATTAATAACAGAAATACAAGACAGAAAATGAAAGTTAACATGAAATGAGAATGGTAGGTACAGAAAAAATATTAAAAGCCAATGGTGTAACAGCAAAAATATCAACAAAGGGTGTAAACATGGAATTAATGTAAACAGAAACAAAAATAAGCTGATGCATGAAGGGGACAAGCTAGTAAACTGATGATTTCTTGTCAATCTACATACAGGTACTTGTACTAACCTACTGTACTTACACAAAAGATGCACCATGATGCAGGCATGCACCTCCATTCTGACAGGCATGTTCATGACATTCTGTGGTTCCACACTGACCAACACTTCTACCAGTGGCAGTCCTTGTCTTCTGAAGTGGAACTGAAATTCTGCCTGTCCTCAACTCCACATCAAAAAGACAACCTGAGAAGCCACTGTGCAATGGTAGATCATGAGGTAGCAATGAAAAATTTGCTGATTCATGGCCACCTGCAAAAGTGAAGAAAAATATTAGTTTCTACAACTGAAACATATTAGTCCACAAATCTTTTTTTCCTCACAATGAAGCACTACCAATGTATAATGGAGAATGTGTATTTAGCTGAGTCATATGACCAGGAGATGTTCCGGTAACATTCTTCAGGTTATCAACACGAAGCCAAGCATGTTTTCCTGATCTACCCAGACTCACAAAATGTGGTCTTTTTGCTCGCTGAGTGACAGGACGTGGTGTGAAGATTCTCCGTGGTCCTGAAATTTATTAATAAACAGCTGGATCAGTAAAGCCAACAGAACTAACATAAGACTGTTGAAATATGTGACTATTCTTAACGTAAATTTTGAAGCTTCTTAACATTTTTACAGTTAAGTAATTACAAAAGAACATAAAAATATGTATGATTACAATGTATACAAAAATAACAAGATACAATATGAGCACATTGATATAGTTGGCTGAACAGCTTCATCCAGCTTGTTAACTCATATTTATAAATCTGAACTATGAAGAAGTGCGACAAACTGCAAACTTGATGAGTGAGTTCATTCATTCTTTTATTCATTATGTTCGATGGAGCTCATCAAATAAAAGAACCTACAGGGGTAGGGAAAGAATAAAGATGCTGATTAACAAAAGGGAAATAACTCAAAGAAAGTTTAAAATGTGTAAGGAAAGTTGAGATGTACCTATGACAATGAAAGGGATAGTGACATAAACAGACAATGAAAAATTAGGAAATTTATGAAGTTTTTGAGCTTGCTAAGAAAATCATGGGAGATCCAACAGGAAAATATAATAGACATGAATCAAACTGACAAGACATCAGTACATTGGTGTAAAAAGAAAATGAATGACAAGGATAAAGACATGGATATAGGAACCAGAAAAAGCAGGAAAAAAGAGGAAAAGAGCAGAGGAACAATTATTGTTTAATGTCTGTTTCACAAAAATGTTATTATAAATGAAGCACAAGTTTGGCCTGCAGGAGGATGGGGAAGATTAGCCATGCCATTTCAAAGGAACTATCCTCGCATTTTCCTTTATAGATTTAGGAGAATAAAGGAAAATCTAAGTACAGATAGCTGGATGAGGTTTTGAATGGCCATCTCCATCTTCCCAAATACAGGTCTAGTGTAACCACTGTGGCATCTCACTTGGTAGGAAAATAAAGTCTAAGAGAGACAGAAACAGAAAGAATGGCATACACAATTCTTCCAAAAAATTCCAAGACTGACATTATCACTTCCAAACAAGTGACATCATCACAGTGACTACAGCGTCAGCTTGAACTAACAATTATAAAAAACAGATATGTGTTGGACCAGTCAAATGTGAGCAGGAAATGTTAATTAGTGGATGTTTGGCCGTAATGTGCCAATGCTTTTGCATCAAATCACAATGGAGTAGCATCCCTAAATCAAGCATTCAAGACTCTCCACAGAATGTTTTGAAGGAGAGAAAAGTCTGTGCAAAGTTTGCACGGCATGTCTTAACAAAATCAAATCAACAGTGTGTGGAAAACTGCCATGATTTGATTGAAATGCGAAATGCAGACATTTCTTTTCTGGAAAATATCAACACAGGGGACTTGCCCTGGTGTTATAAATACAAACCCACACAATGGGGCAAGTTTCATCTGATGACTAGCAAACTGACATAAGCTATTGCCACAATGCTCTTCATTCTTCATAACCTGGATGTTGAGCATGACTAAGTGATGAATTCCTGCCAGCATGTTCCACATACCTGACAGCCCCCTTTCATAATGCGATTTATGGAATACAATGCAGTAGTGAATTACAATAATGAACTGTAAATAGTTAGTGAGAGTACAACTGAAAAAACTGTTGGAAACACATGTTGATCAACTAAATTGGGAAGACCACTGTAAAGTTACAATAGTAAGACCTCTTTGTCTTTGGGGACTCTTTGGATTACATTGAGAGTTGAGTTGTGGTTAGGGCACTGAGAGGAGTAGGGCGATTGTTAGAAGTTATAAAAGTAGCTGAAGTACTAAATATATCAGAAAAGAAAAGGCAAACGTGTGTGTTAATAATTTGTGATCAGAAATAATGGCAGTAACATACAAAGTTCTGATTTAACTGTGTTTTCCAAAAGTTTATATATTTCTGATTATCCAAGTGTAATGAGTGACATGGCACATGATGATTTGGTACTTGCTCCCCTGCACGATACATTACAAGTGTAGTGAAACACTCTCATCAGAGACTCCATTCAGCATATTTTGCTCTGAGAATTGTTTCAAAAATTTGCATACAGAAGATGCTAGAGTGGCAAACTTTGGGTACTTCCAGTCCCCTGTGACTTGTGACTAATGTTCTGGAGGTCACATTCTGTTTCCAAGACAATGATAGATATGAGGGGATAACTCAAAGAGGGTGGTGGAGGGTATGGCCATACTTTTCAAACAGTTTTTATTATGTCTGCAAATTATTAGCAGTGTGGTGCTACATAACAGAATTTACAATTTTGGAGCATTAAACTCCATATACAATGAAGAGCCAAACAACTGGTACACCTGACTGATATCATGTACGACCCCCGTGAGCATGCAGATATGCTGCAACATGACATGGCAAGGACTTCACTAATGTCTGAGGTACTGATGGAGGGAACTAACACCATGAATCCTGCAGGGCTGTCCATAAATCTGTAAGAGTATGAGAGGGTGGAGATCTCTTCTGAACAGCACGTTGCAAGGCATCCCAGATATGCTCAATAGCATTCATGTCTTGGGAGTGTGGTGGCCAGCAGAAGGGTTTAAACTCAGAAGAGTGTTTCTGGAGCCAATATGTAGCAATTCTAGATGTGTGGGGTGTCACATTGCCCGTCGGAATGCACAATGGACATGAATGGATGCAGGTGATCCGACAGGATGCTTACGTACGTGTCACCTGTCAGGGACATATCTAGCAATCCTGGATGTGTTGGGTGTCACATTGTCCGTCAGAATTCACAATGGACATGAATGGATGCGGGCGATCTGACAGGACACTTACGTATGTGTCACCTGTCAGGGACGTATCTAGACACATCAGGGGTCCCATATCTGCCAACTGCACGTGCGCTACACCATTACAGAGTCTCCACCAGCTTGAACAGTCCTCTGCTGACATGCAGGGTCCATGGATTCATGAAGTTGTCTTCATACCTGTACATGTCCATTGCCTAATACAATTTGAGATGAGACTCATCCGACCAGGTAAAATGTTTCCAGTCACCAACAGTCCAATGTCAGCGTTTACAGGACCAGGCGAGGTGTAAAGCTTTGTGTCATGCAGTCATTAAGAGTACATGAGTGGGCTCTCAACTTCAAAAGCCCATGTCAATGTTTCATTGAATGGTTCACACACTGACACTTGATGGTCCAGCATTGAAATCTACAGCAATTTCGGGAAGGGTCGCACTTCTGTCATGAATGAATCTCTTTAGTTGTGATTGGTCCTGTTCTTGCAGGATCTCTTTCCAGCCGCAGCGATGTCAGAGATCTGCTGTTATACCGGATTCCTGATATTCACAGTACACTCATGAAATGGTCATATGGAAAATTCCCACTTCATCACTACCTTGGAGATACTGTATCCCATGGCAGACTATAACACCACATTCAAACTCACTTAAATCTTGACAACCTGCCATTGTAGCAACAGTAACTGATCTGACAACTGTGCCAGATACTTGTCATCTTATATAGGCATTGCCAACCGCACTGCTGTATTCTGCCTGTTTACAGATCTCTGTATTTGAATACGAATGCCTATACCAGTTTCTGTGGTGCTTCAGTGTATTATGTAATATCCTCAATTTTATTTTAATAATTCTCTTCATATCCTATAAACTCTATAGCATTTATTGGTCGTAGAAATTATATTTCTATACAGTTTGTACACATGGTTTTATCTCATATTAAAAACAGTAAGTTATCAAATGCAACATGGAGCTTCTGTTTCTCATTAGTTCATATATTTCATTTTGAACAATATAATTCCTAAAAAGTTCATTTTAGTCATACTTTTAATTTCAGTTGAGAGCACTATGATAAGGAGTGCCTACTGAATTTACATTATCAACAAATATATGAAGGGAATAACAGTGAAAAAAGGTACAATATGAAATCCAAACTTTAATGAAATAACACTTGATGCACATAAAATAAAATCTATGTATTTCTGCCAGTTTTGAAAATACATGCAGGTGATTACCTGATCCAAGATTCCAAGTAAGAACAACATAACCTTTTATGAAGCTCACAGAAAGATGATCAGATTGAGCATCATGAGAACCATCTTGCCCAACAAAAATCATTAGTGCTATCTGTTCCATGCTTGATGGTTTGAAACGGAATCTTAGTTCCATATTGTGGTGAATAGTTCCTGGTAAAGGGTATGCAGTGTATGATGAAAATCCAGAAACTGACGGAGAGAAAGAAGGCTGACCAATGTTTAAGTCTAGAAAAGTAAGAAACCAACATGGAACATTACGAAAAATACCCTTCTACAATTTGGTGGTTAACTAGTTTATTTTTGTTTTTGGAAATTACAGAATAACATACCATGCTCACAGAAAATTCCATGTTTTCCCAGAGGGCAAAGACAAAGGAAGCCACTACCAGGGAAAATAACACATGTTGCACCAAACTGACAAGGATTTACTTCACAGACTGATTTCTCACAAGCTTTCCCAACATACCTGAAAAACATAGTAATGCATGCAAATACAGGTGGAAGTGAAATTTGAAAAGGAAATATTTTCTCAAGCAGAAAAAAGTGACATAATCACTATGTGCTATACTCATAATAAGAATAATGCATTTGATTTCTTTGAAATCTTACAAAAACTAATCTTCTCTCTTTATAAATCTTAGGAGATGACATTCCTTTGGATTTGTTTTGTAACACAAGAATTTTAACATTTTAGAACATTTATTAGTTTATTATTTATATAAAATAAAGCAAAGGCAACCCACACATTAAGCAGACTGATGTGAGCCACAGAAACTCTCATAACAGAATACAGTGTTAACTAGCTTTTGAGACCTGGATCTTCTTCTGGCAGAAAGTACACACACACACACACACACACACATACATACACACACACACACACACACACACACACACACACACACACAAAAGACACAGACAACCACAAGCATGCTACTGTGATGTGGCAATGAGTCTGTGGTAGTGTATGTTTCGGTGTCTGTTTCGTTCTGTGTACTTTCTGCTAGAAGAAGAGCCAGGGCTCAAAAGCTAGTTAATACTGTGCTCGGTTATGGGTGTCTATGCACCACACATCAATCTGCTACATATAAGCGGTTGTGTTTCCTTTATTTCACATACTGTTCTGTTCAAAAGTTTGCCATTTCTTGTGCATTACTGCAAGAGTTTCAAAAATAAACTATGTACCTTACCCTGAAGGACATAAACAGTTCCACTCATCATTATGTTCTACACATGTTCCACCATCATAACAAGGATTTGACAAACATGCAAGTGATGCACATTCAGAAATGCCTGAAGCACTCAATGAGTCATGTAAAATATGACGTGGCATATTATCAACCTAAAAACATAAATACAAGTAAAAAATTAATATTTTTTGTATCATAATTAAATGATACTACATGATAATGACTTTTGGAAAATCAAACATTGTTGTCTAACTACTATCAATCCATTCAGATTAACTTTGCACATTGTAGCTACTGAATAAATTGTGTAGCTCCCTAGTTGCTGCTGCTGATCCCAAACCTGAATAAGAGACTCGAGAAGTCTTAAAAAAAGCTGCAAAGGAACTTGAGGGAAGTCTCAATAGCTTTTGTAACTATGAGGCACTTTAGTTCAGTCTCATTACTATATGCAACTTTTAGCAAGATGGAGAAGTTATGTCAGTCAATGGATTCTGTGAGATCGAATCATGTGACAATATCAAAGCTCCCAAAATGTCTGATTTTAATTATGACATTACACAGTAACTTAAAAATTATAACATTTCTCAAAATTGGGGGCAAGGTTACTCGCGTCCGTGACATACCCTAAGTCACACATGCCTCCTTGGTAGTGCTAAATGAGTAACAACAGGATGAGACCAAACTGCCCGAAAAAGCCTCCCGGTCATAGAATGCAGAGCAAACAGCCAAAAAGTCCTTAGTTCATAGAACTGGACCATCTATTCACATACGCCAACTTAACATCGAAGGAATAAGCAAGTCGAAATGTGACTGTCTATTCAAACTATCGAAAAACCATGCAGTCGATGTCATTGCACTCCAAGAAACACACACAGCAGATGATCAACAGATAAGGAGCAGAGGGAAAATACCAGGATATAAACTAATAGCCTCAAATAACCATCCAAAATATGGTCTTGCAATTTACGTCACGCATAATATGAAAAATTATCAGATAGTTTCAGTGAGCAGCGAAAACGATATTTTCATAATTTCAGCAAAAATTGATAGGGTAACAATAGCCAATGTCAGCAAGCCTCCTGGAGTAAACTGGCCTACTCCTCCTCTACCATCTCAGCATCATCCATCTTTATTCCTGGGCATCTTCAACAGCCATCATTATCTATGGGGATATTGTTAAAACTACAGTAATGAAGAAGCTCTTTGTGAATGGATGGAAACCGAAAACGTGGAAGTAATTTTTGATGCCAAGGATCCACTAACCCTTCATTCAGGACATTGGAACAGAGGATATACACCTGATCTGTGCTTCACAACTCAGCTTCACAGCACCCATACCCAGATACGTTGCTTAATACTTGAAGACTTGCCCCACAATCAGCACAGACCTATTATTTTAGAGACTGGAATATGTGTAATCATTGTGCAGTCTGAAAACATTATGGAATTTCAAGAAAGCTAACTGAACTGAATTCAGAAAACAAACAGATAACAATATCAGATGGATCAAGCCAATGCACAGTAACTACAGTCAATTTATAGGTATAATTAAAGGAGCAGCCAGATGATTTATCCCTAGAGGCTATCGTAAAGAATATACACCTGGCTAGAATGAGGACAGTGAAAAATTGCTTGAAGAACTGTTAGCAAAGCTACAGATCTTCTGCAGTCACTTGATGAGAATAGGAAGAAGATCTGGCATGAAGCCATAGAATCATTCGACGACACACATTCAAGTCCTAAAGCTTGATCTGTTATCCGAAAACTGGATGCAACAAACTCAGCACCGGTGAAACCTAAAACTATCATCAAGCTGAATGATTTTGCCAATCATTTAATCTCAAATTCCAAGAGCCCAAAGGATAAGCAGACAAGAAGGGAAATCAAAACCCAGTTCAACACCAAGAAAAGAGCACCCCCAAATTACTCTTAATTTTCCAATCCATTCAATGAAGAGGAATTAAGAGATGCCATCAGAAACATGAAAGTTGGGAAGGCAGTTGGATTTGATGGGATGTACCCTGAATTTCTCACACACTGTGGACCAGCAACTATCAGATGGCTTTCTAGCTTCTTCTCAGACATTCCTTCCACTGGAAATCTCCCATCATTATTCAAGAAAACCGAGCTAATAGCAATCCTTAAACTGAACAAAGACCCAATAAAAGTAGAAAGTTACCGCCCACTAGCCGTGTTAAGTGTTACTTACAAACTACTTCAATGACTCATCTACAACAGGATCTGTGAAACAATTAATAAACAAATACCCATAGAACAAGCTGGATTCAGGCCTGGTAGAAGCTGTAATGACCAAGTGTTTGCATTAACAACCCATACTGAAAATGGATATGAGAAGAAATGCGTAAGCAAAGCTGCTTTCTTGGATCTATCCGCCGCCTATGACACCGTAAGGCGAGAAGGCCTTCTCTTAAAATTTGTGACCATCATTCAGTGTCGGAGACTCACAAACCTACTTAGCGGCATGTTAAGCAACAGACTTGCCCAGCTGTACTCTGATAATGACAGAAGCAAAGTCTTCCAATTATGTGACGGACTACCTCAAGGATCTGTATTGGCCCATCTCCTTTTCAACTTATACACTTATGGCTTGCCAGCCACAACCGCAAGGAAATTCATATATGCTGATGACATCTGTTTGGTAACCCAGAGCTCCAGTTACACCACTGCTGAAAGCACATTAACTGCCGACATGGAAATCCTGGACACGTACTTCAGGAAATGGTGCCTCCGCCTAAACCCTCAGAAAACTGTTACTTCAGCATTCCACCTATGGAACAGACACTCTGACCATAAACCAGAAGTTAAACTCTGAGAACAAACCTTACAGTACTGCAGCACTCCGAAGCACCTAAATTTCTGACAACATATCTCTGACGTGGCCGCAAAGGTGAAGACCCTGTAATAATATCATTCAGAAGCTTGTTGGTACCTCCTGGGGTTGCTATGCTCAAACCCTAAGATCAACTGCTTCGGCACTATCATACTCTGTCACTGAATACTTTTGCCCAACTTGGATGAATGGTGCTTGCTGCAGCAAGATAGATATGCAACTCAACCAGACAATGCGACTTATCACAGGCTGCATACGTAGCGCTCAAACTGCATGGCTACCAGTTTTAAGTAACATCCAACCTCCGGCTCTACAAAGATCAGATGCTCTCCTGAAGATCTGGAGAAACATTCAGAAGAACCCTAAGCTACCCGTACACAGCAATATATTAATAGGAGAACATCAGTGTCTAAAGTCAAGAAAACCACCTTGGTGAACTGCTCAACATCTTGAAGCCTCTGACTTTAACATCAACAAAGTATGGAGAAGTCAACAGGAAGAATCATCAGTGTTCTACGGTCATCTGGTTGAAAAGCCTTCCATGCGAGTTCCATGTTTCACACTCCCCAGATGCCAGGGGAGATCTATCAACCGTGTCCGAACAGGACAGGGGAACTGTGGATATCTAAAGCACAAAATAGGGCTGGACAACATATCCAGATTGTGACTGTGGAGCTGCCCTGCAAACAATAAATCACATTGTTGGTAAATGCCCAAAACGAGCCTTCAGGGGATGAATAAATGACATCCATCATGCATCACCTGAACAGCTCAACTGGATCAACAGACTGGACTTTGAAAGCTAAGAACTTGTGTAATGTGTACAAAATTTAGTATAATACTTTAGACATTTGATTCTGTACCTGTATTTCGCTTGTCATTTCTTACACTGTATACTCTTAAAATTATGTATTTGATCCAAGCTCTGTATCATCATACGATAAATAAAATTTCTCAAAATTGGGAAATGAAAACAACTAGTGGATGAAATTGACAGTCAAATTATGTCAATATAAGAAACTCTGTACAGAGACTAAATAAATTTTGAACTCAGAAATTATATGAGCTATAGAGGAATGCTAGGAACATCCACTTCCAATGAAATGCCCCAATGTGGCACAGCATTTGCAGTTGTGAGAAATATTACAAATTCATTTGCTATATTTCATATATATGACAGAAAAATTTCAATTCTCTCTATCAAGTAAGGGAACAGATCACACATGTCAATTAAAGTGCACAACCCCGCAAAACATCTATAACTGAAAGGATTTTAAAAAAATAGATGACTTCTAGAATCACTGGCAGAAGTTAAAAATACAATTACAGCACACTGCGTCAAACTATTGCTGGATATTTCAGTGCACAAACTGGTATACAAAAAATTTAAGTGAACAGAGGGATTATACTCTTTGCCTACAAGAACAAACAGAAGAAGTGAAAGGTTAACTGACTTAGGTCAAATGTTTCATCTGACGGCAATGTCAACACACTTACTGCCTCCCCAGAAAGAAGCAAATATGAATATCTCCAACAAATGAAAGCACAATGAGAGCAGATCCAGCTAGCAGCCACTGCAGAAGTTCTTGGTAGTGGGTGAAGGTGCATGAATCCAGTAACTTTACTGACTGTATTGCTAGGTGTGAATGTTTTTGTTGCCTATGGAAATGATGCTAAGTACTCCTGTCATGTACTTCACAATGGTGTACAAACTGTATGTGTATATGTAGAAACATCAGACAAAATTTCAAACTGAACAGCTGACAATTACCACAGAAAAACAAAATGAAAGTATCGAAAAAGAAATTACCTGTTTGGATAAGTAGATATATGTAATAAGCGTCTGAGCATAACAAATCCAAAATGAAAACCCCCAGAACAATAAGATTTAGCCCTAAAGTCCTTAAACGTGTATCGTATAATTCTTTTCTAATTTACTTTCCTAAATATCACTTGATTCTCATAACTTACAAAAAACCAATATGACATGAGTCTCAAAACCTTGGCACTCTGCAATGAAAAATAAAGCACAGATGCGGAAATGACACCTATGACAGAATTTGTAGAAGAAAGAGTTGAAACATAGCTATTGTGGAAATCTCACAATTCGAAATCAAATGGCAAGAATTCCTCAAGATTCAAAAAACATTCATCTAAAATCACCAATACATAAAAATGTAAATATAAACACTGTGGACTAATGGAAATTGTCCAATACTTTTCAAGAAATAACGCCAGAACTTTCTATCAGAAATTTAAAGAGAAACTTCAAAATTATCAGTCTTACAGTTCATGCTTGAGGAGTTCAAAATAAAAAATAAAGAGCTTCAAGCTGTTCCATCCTACTTTCAATACGTATCAAGTCCAAATTTTCACTTCATAGTTGAGAAATTCATCCCAAATATGATCTAACAATATGTGACTGACATAACATCTAAAGTTAATTTTTTGCAGGATTTAAGATCAAGCCAGGGGTAAGAAGGGGAGATGGCTTATCCCCAGTAATGTTTAACTGAGTTTTATATAAACTGATTAGAAAATGGAAAAAATAAAACTAAGGACATAAGTATTGGTTGATGTCTCCAAAAGTATCTTGACTGCCTGATAATTGATGATGAAATTGCAATCCTCTCCAATAATGGATCAGAAACAATCCTGTCTCAAGGGAAACGTCAAGTAGTTGAGCAAAAACCGTCATAATTATGCCTTTCAGTCCAGTCCATAACCTGAACAATTTGTTTGTTTTCTAATGATTTCCAGCTACCCTCTGTTACTAAATGACTTTCACTTTCAACGTCCATGTTTGTCTCATTGCCATAAACGAAAACTGGTAATACACAATGTAAGGTTTCCTTTACAAAGGCATAGGCAGCTTAGTTCTTAAAATACAGTTGAGTTTATTAAAAGCATTCAAAGCCCTTTTTACTGTAAGCCTTTCATCTATTTCTTTCACTGCAAATCCAGTTACTGTCTACAAATGCTCTATATACAAAAAAAAGCCTCATCTACTGTTTGTATAACATCGTCGTTAATTTTTAATTTTCTTTTCATTGTGTTGCTTATATATTATACACATCTTAGTTTAATTGATTTTTAGACCTACTTTCAAAGTGCTATATTAAGTTCTTCCTTTTATTATAAAAGGTCATCAGCAATGGAAGCAAACAGAACAAAGTCAAAATCAAAACAGCAATGGTGCACAATTGTTCCAAAAACACATATTCTTCTCTTGTTATCATCATACAGGACTGCTAAAAACAAATTTGGTGGTATGGAAAGTTCTTGCCTGACTGCTCTCTTTAATAGAAAGTGTTGCATTGACAATTGTACACTGGTGTGCAAAACTTACGGATGAAAGTAACTTTCGTATGATGTATCACTACCAATAAACATAGCTGGATGAAACTTGAGCGATACACAGAAAGCACTGCTACGTATAGCACAGAAGATAACTGAAAGAAATACACAATGAGACGAACAGAAATGACACTTTTATTCAAAGACAATAATTACACAGAAATCACAATTCGTTATGGCCCATTGGTTATTACAAAAGTAGGACCATGGTTCTTAATAGAGTTTATGATTACCAAGGATGGCAATGAACGCTCTGTGGTCAACATACCCTCATATAGTGAGAGGTAGGAACATGCAATGCACCCAGAACATAGTCGAACATGATCGTTTTGGTGTCCAGGTGTTATGGTGTAGGTATGCATAATGTTACATGGTTGTACTGACCTCTATGTCTTTGAACATGGTACAATCACCCTGACATGTTACTACGCCATTGTACTTCTTCATCAAGTGCATCTTTTCAAGGGAGTGTAGGCCTGGATTTCATTTTTATAGATGACTATGTGCAAACACGTCAAACAGAGCAAGTGGAGGAGCGCTAAGAATGAGAGGATATTTTGTGAATGGTACGACCTGCCCTTTCTCCCAACTAAAATCTCGTTGGTGCATTGGGCATTCGTACTGCAGCACATCCACATGCACCAACAATGATACAGCAGTCATCAACCATGCTGGTGGAGGAATGCAGTGCCCTACCACAAGAACATCAACCTTCTGGTCAGCATGGTGGCATATTTCAGAGCATGCATTACCATCCGTGGTGATTACATCATATTAAGAGCCATGGCTGTCCTTTCGAAACGTCCAGGGGACAATCATAATGACAGTGACTTCAACGTAATTACTGTCTTTGAATAAAAGTGTCACTTCTGCACATCTTGTTACATATTTTTTTCAGTTACCTTCTTGCTATACTGCAGCAACTATGTCTATGGATGGTCCAAATTATATCTTGCATGGCAGTGACACACAAAGTGAAAGTTAGTTCCACCATTATGTTTTGAACACAGTGTATTCTTTAGTATATTAGCATAAGGTAAAGCAATATCTTGTTATTCATGTGCTGTTTACACAGATTTTCATGTTCAAGTCTTCTTAATGGTGATACATAAAAAGACTGAAAATTAATCAAACGAAAACACAGTTTTGAGTGTCAATTAAAATAGTGAATAATTTTCATTGACTGAAACTGAATTTTGTTTTACATTGTTAAAAAATTTTGACACTGTATTGTACAAAAGAAAGGTCAAGGTTAAGATTCTGAGATGATAGACTTTACCAAAGTTTTCACACTGCCTGAGAAAAATCCCATTATTTATTTCTAATGTAACTAAATCAACAAATAAGGTTTTGTAGAATATGATAAATTGTTCTAAATATATAATAGGAAATCTCAGGCACAAAAATTTCAAATTATTTGAATAAAGAGTCCCTTTCTATATAATTAAAGATTAGTGGTGAAGAATTGAGTACCATAAGGCCATGCATGCAACCGATGAATCCAGTTTTCATCTGAACTTCACTGAGATCAGAAAATTCTGCAGGGAATCCTCCTAAGTACAATACATTCACTGTTCTGCCAATCTGAGAAGTTGCAGCTATCTGTTCTCCACTCATGGCAAGTGAATCATTAATTCGTAAGTATGCATTGCAGTGCTGAGGAACAATGCTGTAAGGCAGTAATTCAAGCCTGAAAATAATTTTGTTCCTTTAAAGACTTATAAAATTTCATTTTTCATAGGCTGTTCAAATAATTTACTTGACAACATCATCAATACATTTAAAACTTATTAAGTAAATAGAAAAATAAATGTAAGTGCTTAAGAACAAACACACTGAATCATAACCAGTGATGTTGATTAAGTTATATACGGATCAGTTATTTCCATTTTTATTGTAATACCTTCTAAAAAGACTGAGTAACACTATAAATGCAACAGACAGAAAACTAGTACTTACTAAATACTAGAACAGAAGTGATAAATGTCAGACAGACAAGCATGTAAATAATGGAGAAAAAGTAAACATCCTACTTTAAGGATTTTTTTAAAATACATGAAATAGGAAAACAATGGGTATCACCATAAATGTTAGGATGAACAAGATATTCTTCCACATTTTGTATCATTATAAAGATAATACACAGAAAGTAACAAGTCATTGTCCATTCTCATTTCTTGGGTTGACAGATAAAAAGACAAAGAGCGTGGGGGGGGGGGGGGGGGGCAGAGAAAGAGAGTGTTGCAGGTGGGGGGATTACAGTCAAACTGGAAGTACAATATCAGAACAGAGGATAGATAAGGTGGAGAATGACAAGAAAGAAAAGTGCAATAAGAGAGGAACAAGTCTGTAAGGGAGTGAGTGTTAAATACTCTGTTGAGTTCTTGGTGTTGAAGTGAGCAGCATGTAAGTCTGTGGTTGATGGCAGTAATTAATGTGGCTATACAACAGGTTAGTTGCCATACTCAGCTAAAATACTTCCCTTAAATAGCTGTTCTACATATTCCATCCACTTTTCATCCTATTCTTTTCTGCTCAGTACTGGCTTCCCATCAGAGCTTTTGGAATTCTTGGAGTTGCTTATTTTTTCTCTCATGAATTTTCTTATCTAGAGGGCAAAATAACTAACAATGGCCACAGTACATTGAGGGTATAAAAGGGTATAAAATGCAGATTGGCTATAACAAGGAAAGAGTTTCTGTGAAAGAGAAATTTGTTAACATCTAATGTAAACTTAAGTATTAATAAGCATTTATATTGAGTGTAGCTTTGTATGGAGTGCAGAAGTGAAATGTGGATGATAAGCAGTTCAGATATGAAAAGAATAGAAGCTTTTGAAATACACTGCTATGGAAGAATACTGAAGATTAGATGGATAGATCAATGAACTAATGAGGAGGTACTAAATCAAATTGGGAAAACGGAAATTTACAGCACAACTTGATTAAAGGAAGTGATCACTTGACAGGATATGTCCTGAGGCAGGCGTCAAGGAACTCAAAGTGGCAGAACAGGGTGGACACAATCACCTCTGATTTTGTCAGGACATAACCATAACATGTATACAGCTAATAATAAGAAATTACTGCAGTCAAGGCATGCAGCCAGAACAACATTCTAACTTTCTTTGATTCTAAATGGAGATCAACAGCTGAAGCTCTCAATTGTGTGTTCTTGGGCAGTAAAACAAAATTCTTGGTCACAAATGCAAACCACCTCATTCTATTCCCTTGTTTATTCTAGAGATGAAATGAAATTCTCTACATACAACAAGCTAAAATGTAATGCAATTGTTGTTGTGGTCTTCAGTCCTGAGACTGGTTTGATGCAGCTCTCCATGCTACTCTATCCTGTGCAAGCTTCTTCATCTCCCAGTACCTACTGCAACCTACATCCTTCTGTATCTGTTTAGTGTGTTCATCTCTTGGCCTCCCTCTATGATTTTTACCCTCCACGCTGCCCTCCAATACTAAATTGGTGATCCATTGATGCCTCAGAACATGTCCTACCAACCGATCCCTTCTTCTAGTCAAGTTGTGCCACAAACTTCTCTTCTCTCCAATCCTATTCAATACCTCCTCATTAGTTATATGATCTACCCATCTAATCTTCATCATTCTTCTGTAGCACCACATTTCGAAAGCTTCTATTCTCTTCTTGTACAAACTAGTTATCGTCCACGTTCCACTTCCATACATGGCTACACTCCATACAAATACTTTCAGAAACGACTTCCTGACACTTAAATCTATACTCGATGTTAACAAATTTCTCTTCTTCAGAAACGCTTTCCTTGCCATTGCCAGTCAACATTTTATATCCTCTCTACTTCGACCATCATCAGTTATTTTGCTCCCCAAATAGCAAAACTCCTTTACTACTTTAAGTGTCTCATTTCCTAATCTAATGCCCTCAGCATCACCTGACTTAGTTCAACTACATTCCATTATCCTCGTTTTGCTTTTGTTGATGTTCATCTTATATCCTCCTTTCAAGACACTATCCATTCCGTTCAACTCCTCTTCTAAGTCCTTTGCTGTCTCTGACAGAATTACAATGGCATCGGCGAACCTCAAAGTTTTTATTTCTTCTCTATGGATTTTAATACCTACTCCGAATTTTTCTTTTGTTTCCTTCACTGCTTGCTCAATATACAGATTGAATAACATCAGGGAGAGGCTACAACCCTGTCTCACTCCCTTCCCAACCACTGCTTCCCTTTCATGTCCCTCGACTGTTATAACTGCCATCTGGTTTCTGTACAAATTGTAAATAGCTTTTCGCTCCCTGTATTTTACCCCTGCCACCTTTAGAATTTGAAAGAGAGTATTCCAGTCAACATTGTCAAAAGCTTTCTCTAAGTCTACAAATGCTAGAAACGTAGGTTTGCCTTTCCTTAATCTAGCTTCTAAGATAAGTCGTAGGGTCAGTATTGCCTCACGTGTTTCAATATTTCTATGGAATCTAAACTGATCTTTCCCGAGGTCGGCTTCTACCAGTTTTTCCATTCGTCTGTAAAGAATTCGTGTTAGTATTCTGCAGCTGTGATGTAATGCAATTATCATTGCTAAATAATTATTTCTGCACGAAGACACATAAAGTGATGTATTGGGGGAGAGGGGTCCAGATTAAATTTAACAAGCTATCTGACCACTCCAGAATTACATAACCTTTCACTCTCCACCAGAACGTGCCCTGTTTTGAATCTTCTTCGTAGATTAAAACTGTGTGCCCCATAAGCTGTGGCTACATCAATCCTTGACATCATCACTTCATCCACAATTGGTAATCCAGCAATGTCTGCAACACAGCTTCAGAGAAACTCGTAAAGTGGAACACAGGTACTGGCAAAATTCAAACTGTGAAGGTGAGTAAAGAGCTGTACCTGGATACCTCAGTCACTAAAGGCTTCAGTCTTAAAAGGTTAGGTTCCAAGTCTGAATCCCAGCATGCTATACGGTTTTAATCCAGCAGAAAATTACAAAACAGTGTACATTCCACTGCAGAGTGCAATTCATTCTGGGAACAAACCCTAGGCTGTGACGAGACAATTTCTCTGCAATATATTTTCTTCCAGCAAGATATACAGGAAAGCTCCTTTGAATTTTGGAAAGTAGAAGAAAGACAGTTGCAGAAGTGAAGTTCTGTGGGAAGGTCAAAACTCAGCCAGTAAGATCACTGCACATGATGAAATGCAAGGTTCTCAGTTCAATTACCAGTCCAGCACACAGTTTTAATTTATCATGAAAAATCCAAACAATTTTAGAAGACAAGAACGATTTCATCTGCCACAGCCTATACAAATATGAACCCTATGAGCTATTGTTCAAATACGGTATTGCAGATTCCTTGTCCTGGGAGAGTAGAATGTGTAGTATGTAGTTTATTCATCTCATAACGTACAGTTACAAATCAAAGATTTTTGTACTGGAGACACGTCAGCTTATTATTTTATAAAAATAAGGTTACAATAGTTAACATAGTTCAGCAGGCATTTCTGCATTTTTACACATGAACAACTTAACAAGAACTTGTATAATACTTACGCTCATTTTGCAGCTTGGAATACAATTTATGCAATATATTAACAATTTATTACACAATACATACTCTTTATTGTTTCTGTTCTTTTCAAATTGCCATACTGTCCTGCATGAGTTCTTTAATGGAATAATAACATTTTTCCACTATTGTATTAAAAACCAATCTGTTTAGTGGGTCAAAATCCATATTTAAAAGATTTATGTTATTTAATTTATTGGAAATTTTTAATCCCATGTACAATGGTGTTTGAGTGTAGAGTTTTAACTTATGAGAGAAAAGTTTGAAGCTGTGTCTCTGTGACGAGTACTGTAATTGTGGTTGAAATGAAAATTGTCAAGTGAGTTTTGATTTTTATATATAAAAAAAAAAAATTTTATAGATGTACCCAGAATGAATGGTTAGTATTTTTAATTTTTTACGTAATGGGCAATTTGATGTTCTTTTTTGGACTAAACACATGTTTCTTATGTTTCTCTTTTGAAGTGTAAGTAATCTCGGGCTGTTCGTAGAGTGTCCCCAGAAAATTATTCCACATTCAATATTCTCAAAGTAGCTGTGGCAGACTATCTTCCTGGTACCATAAGGGTGGAACCAGATAAAACATTCATCACATAAGCTAGGCTGTTTAGTTAGTTTGCTAAGAAGTCTACATGTGCCTTCCAATTTAAATTTTTTTCAAGGTTTAGACCTAGAAATTTTACATAACTTGCTTCAGTCATTTCCTGATCACCCTGCACTATTTTTATGGTAGATGCTGATGTTTCAGTGCTGAACTGCACTAATTGTGTTTCTGTGACATTGAGTTTTAATCCATTGTGCTGAAACCATAATTCTAGGTCTCCCATTATATTTTCCACAGTATCATGAAATTGATCTAAATTGTCATTTTCAATTAAAACCGAGGTGTCATCTGCGAATAAAAGGGAGTCAACATCAATTTTTAAAGGTAAATCATTTATGTACAGCTGAAAATGATAAGGTCCTAAAATTGAGCCCTGTGTGACCCCTGTAGAAAAGTGTTCCCAATCCAAGAATGATTTTTTTCCATTTGAATTTAGAATAACTCTCTGTTTTCTTTGTGACAAATAAGATTTGAACCATGTCAATGCCCTGTCCACAATCCCATACCTCTCTAACTTGTGTAGAAGAAGTAAGTGTCTGGCTGAGTGGATTAAGTTATCAACTTTCTGCACATGTAGTTGAAAATGACTAACTGATGGTCTATAAAGCCATAAAGGAGGA
Organism: Schistocerca piceifrons; assembly: GCF_021461385.2. NCBI lineage: Eukaryota > Metazoa > Arthropoda > Insecta > Orthoptera > Acrididae > Schistocerca > Schistocerca piceifrons. The sequence goes on from NC_060141.1 coordinate 617,639,522, forward strand.
CTTTTCCCTTTATTTTCTAAACTGACAGTTATCTTTATGTTTTTGGTTATGTCATTATGTACTATGTGTGTGATTCAACACACCAAAAATTGCACAGATCATTGTGTTTCAAGAAACCTCTAACCTTATTCTTGACCCAGGTTGTATTCTGTATGAAAGTATTCTACTTCTTGCAAAAGTAAAATGTTGAACTTTATATAACTGTACCTTCATTGTTCCATAGTACAGACATCTCTGAACTAATTTTTTACTCACATTGCTTGCACTTTTAAATCATATCCATTGTTAACCAGACTTCGGACTTCTGTGAAAAGCATGGTTTGAACTCCACAAGAGAATTGGAAATTGAGTAATCCATCTTCAATGTAAACAGCCATATAAACATTTGATGTAAGTTGAGCATGCAGCAGAATACCACTCAGCACTAGTGTTCGTGCCTGGACTTCAATTTTGGCACCTGTTTTTTCAATAAGGTGGTGTGTAACGAATGAATGCTCTCTGAATGCAACTGTATCATTTCCTGTGTACACATCACATAGAGGCCCAGTCCATTCAGACTTACATTTGCACTGAAACATGAGAAAAAGCTCAATATTAAATCACATTTATTTTATTATACCATACTTCCACTACCTTATATTAAAAAGTGAAGAATTTGAATCATTCTGAATAGTAAATTGAATAGTTTTACAAAATAACACCAAAAATCTGTGCAGTTTATGAGAAAACTTTATGTTACAACATAGTCTTCTTATGAGGTGTTGTTAAAGTAAGAGGTTAACTTGAACGGAAGGAAAAATATAAGACTTATTTTAATTTTGTTTATTTATTTATACACCTGTGGATAACAAATACTGAATAGTTTTCTCCAACTGCACGTGAAAAACTTATGTAAATTCATTGTAAGGAAATAGTCATGTAAATTTTATATATATATATATACACACACACACTCCTGGAAATTGAAACAAGAACACCGTGAATTCATTGTCCCAGGAAGGGGAAACTTTATTGACACATTCCTGGGGTCAGATACATCACATGATCACACTGACAGAACCACAGGCACATAGACACAGCCAACAGAGCATGCACAATGTCGGCACTAGTACAGTGTATATCCACCTTTCGCAGCAATGCAGGCTGCTATTCTCCCATGGAGACGATCGTAGAGATGCTGGATGTAGTCCTGTGCAACGGCTTGCCATGCCATTTCCACCTGGCGCCTCAGTTGGACCAGCGTTCGTGCTGGACGTGCAGACCGCGTGAGACGACGCTTCATCCAGTCCCAAACATGCTCAATGGGGGACAGATCCGGAGATCTTGCTGGCCAGGGTAGTTGACTTACACCTTCTAGAGCACGTTGGGTGGCACGGGATACATGCAGACGTGCATTGTCCTGTTGGAACAGCAAGTTCCCTTGCCGGTCTAGGAATGGTAGAACGATGGGTTCGATGACGGTTTGGATGTACCGTGCACTATTCAGTGTCTCCTCGACGATCACCAGTGGTGTACGGCCAGTGTAGGAGATCGCTCCCCACACCATGATGCCGGGTGTTGGCCCTGTGTGCCTCGGTCGTATGCAGTCCTGATTGTGGCGCTCACCTGCACGGCGCCAAACACGCATACGACCATCATTGACACCAAGGCAGAAGCGACTCTCATCGCTGAAGACGACACGTCTCCATTCGTCCCTCCATTCACGCCTGTCGCGACACCACTGGAGGCGGGCTGCACGATGTTGGGGCGTGAGCGGAAGACGGCCTAACGGTGTGCTGGACCGTAGCCCAGCTTCGTGGAGACGGTTGCGAATGGTCCTCGCCAATACCCCAGGAGCAACAGTGTCCCTAATTTGCTGGGAAGTGGCGGTGCGGTCCCCTACGGCACTGCGTAGGATCCTACGGTCTTGGCGTGCAATCGTGCGTCGCTGCGGTCCGGTCCCAGGTCGACGGGCACGTGCACCTTCCGCCGACCACTGGCGACAACATCGATGTACTGTGGAGACCTCATGCCCCACGTGTTGAGCAATTCGGCGGTACGTCCACCCGGCCTCCCGCATGCCCACTATACGCCCTCGCTCAAAGTCCGTCAACTGCACGTACGGCTCACGTCCACGCTGTCGCGGCATGCTACCAGTGTTAAAGACTGCGATGGAGCTACGTATGCCACGGCAAACTGGCTGACACTGACGGCAGCGGTGCACAAATGCTGCGCAGCTAGCGCCATTCGATGGCCAACACCGCGGTTCCTGGTGTGTCCGCTGTGCCGTGCGTGTGATCATTGCTTGTACAGCCCTCTCGCAGTGTCCGGAGCAAGTATGGTGGGTCTGACACACTGGTGTCAATGTGTTCTTTTTTCCATTTCCAGGAGTGTATATATACATATATATAACACGCAGAATATGCCGTGAGGGTGAGAATTTGCAGCTATAAACTACAATGCAAATGCCACCTCCTATGTCAGAGTGGCTTGAAGAAATTACATTAAAAGTCATTTTGAACAATTTAAATGTATGTTGATTTCATATTAGAACAACTACTGCTGGTAGTATGTTCGGATGATGTTCTAGAGATATCTGGGTGATGGAGATGTGACAGTGCATGGCCAAGATAGCAGTGACAGATGGTTTACATATCTAGCATCTCCCTGGCTCCAGACTATCATGGAATCCCAAGTAGACAGTGTTCAGCTATGGATATTGTATTGACAGAATACTGTTTAATGATATATATTTTCCTCTGTTAGGAGATATAATGAAGAATAATCTTGATACATTAGCTATGTAGGTGACCATGATGAAGCAACACTGGCAGGCATCACATTTTGCTTAATAAAGTTAAGTATGTGAAGACTTTACCATTGTATTGCAGTTTGGAGTACACTATAAGCTCAATGGTTCTTTCAGAGGCAAAGTTTGCTATGAAATCTATGTCTGAGTTACGGTTACTGAATGTCAGAAGTCTGGTGACCTTAGTGAAGCACATGGATCAAAAGTTAATCAAAGAGAGATAAGTTTAAATATTCTATCATACATTAAAGAGGCTTCCCTGAAGCCCAGGCATTCTGTCATACATGATGACTGTGACAGGACCTGAAATAAATCTCAAGAGCATCTAATCAAATGAAGAATTAATTTTGAAAGCAAAGAAATAATACAAGAATGAAAGATGTCACTAACACAGAAGACAATTCAAATTTTCTTGGTGAAAAAAAAAAAAAAATACACAAGGAATAAATGATTAATTGATGACTGAAGTTTCATTAGCTATTTGTAGTGCATTCATTGTGTTGGTACAAGAGTGGTTAAGTGAGCTGAAATGCTACAAAAAGCTAAAGAGGGCAAAGAATTTTGAACACCAATTAATTAACAGATTGTGTTCAACTGAAACTCAATAATACTTAGATCAGCAACTACTTAGCAACATCTAAATATTGTCGTAGTTAGCATCTGGAGAGCAAGTTTTCAGAAACATAGAGGTTCCTATTAATAATTAATGAAGAAGTAATACTATCAACTGATGATCACTGATTGGATTGCGAGTCTATGAAGAGATGATTCAGGGACAATACAGAGTCAAAGAAAATGATACGCAACCAAGTACTAGTATGACATGTTACATTAGTAAATGAGTGGCACAGTTAGGAGGACAGTAGACAAGAAGAAAAGGAGAGAGGGATAAACATTCCGTTAATTTTATCGGTGCATATTTGCAGTTTTTGCAGTATTTTAGAATCAGAATGGCTTTATGAAAAATAAGTTAACTTTAGCAACTACAGTAGAGTTAATAGGCAAAACAATCACTGCCAGAGAGACAAGGGGTATGTTACTGGTGTGTTCTTTGATCCTGAAAAGGCTTTTGACTGTGTCAATATCTCCATGTTACTTGACAAGTTGTGCAACTTCAGTATTAGAGGAACTGGCTACAAGTTGATAAAATTGTATATGAGCAACAGGGAACAATTTGTCAAACAACAGAATCTCCAGATTGGAATATCAATAATATAAGGAATAGATAGATTGCTACCCACTATAAAGATGACAGACATGAAGACGGTATCTGTTTTTTCGGACAGGTCTGAAAGAACAGGTACCATTGGTGATTGTGCAGCTCTTGAAGAATGAAATTACAATGAAATCCAGACCGTTAGCGTCTTACAGGCATTGATAAATATTAATGGGGACAGTAGAAAATGTGTGTGCCGATGGGGACTCGAACCCAGGATCTCCTGCTTACAAGGCAGATGCTCCACCCAACTGAGCCATTGAGGACACAGAGGGTAGTGCAACTGCAGGGTCTTATCTCTGATATGCTTCCTGGGAGACCCACATTTCCAACTTACTGTCCACACATTACAATTGTAGTGCCCCTGTCCACTATACTTATTACTCGCTGCAGTCAATCTACCAATTCCCGTAAGAGTTTGAGAAATGTGAGTGCCACTGAAGAAGATCATTGGCCGGTAAGCCTTATCTATATGAAGATGATATTTGTTCTTTCAGACATGAAAATTATCAAACCAACTAAAAAGAATTTTAACTGAAAATTCATTTTATTTTCTAGATGAGTTCTTCATCTTTATGAAAACTGATTTGTAAGTATGTCAGGCTCATAGACTCAGGTAATTCACAACCAATCTAATGAATATAAACAAATTTGTAACACTGTTTCTTATATATTAACAATTGTAAAATTTATTGTTAAACACAAAACTTTAGTTTATACATTGTAGACTGAAGTATTCAGAAGAAGAATCTGTGCAATTCCCTGAAACTATATTCTTTCTAGGGGTTAACAACAATATAGAAAGGACAGAGTGCAACTCAACACATAGAGGAAGCATTAGAGTCACAGACAGGCACAATGAAAGAAACTGCTAAAATAATTAAGCTTTCGAACACAGTTTTCCAAAAAAAGAAAACAAACACACATTCACACAAGTGCAAATCCCACACACACATGGCCACTGTTTATGGGCACTAAGGCCTGACTGTAACTGCATCTGATGTGAGCACCAATACACTGGTGTGGGTGTTGGGTTTAAGGAGGAAGCACAGGGTGAGGACAGGGAGGGATCGCAGGGTAGGGTTGGGGGAAGATGCTGTGCTGCCTGTATGAGTGTGCAGGGACATGGTGGGGACAGGAGAAGGTTGCTAAGTGCAGTGATTGAAGGTTGTTCTGTGGAGGAGGGAAGGGGGAGTTTGAGGAGGGAAGAAAGTGGAGAGAGGAGAGCCATAGAGGAGGAGACAAGACTAGTAGGTGTGCTGGTGGGATAGAAGGTGTGTGTAGTGCTGGAGTGGGAGCAGGGAATGGGAGCTTAGGTGTGAGGACAGGGGATGATGAAGGCTGAGGCCAGGGGGTTTCACAGGAATGAAGGATATACTGAACAATTTAGGAAACCTGGTGTTGGTGGGAAGAATCCAGATGTTACAGGCTGTAAAACTCATTCAATTAAGCACATCACGTTGGGCAACATGTTCAACAACCGTGTCGCTCAGCTCTCTCTCAGCCACAGTTCGGCAGTGGCCATTCAGTCAAAACCCTGTTGGAGAATGTGATTCAGTTGCTTCAGTCCTGGGCAATACTGAGTCATGAGAGATGTGCTTCTTTGTAGCCAGAGAGTGAGTATGTGTGATCTGGTATGTAACCGGAGAGACAAGGCATGGGAGATATGTTTCTGGACAAGGTTTGGAGGGTAATTTTGGCCCATAAAGGCAACAATGAGACACTTGTCATATTTCCAGAGGGACTGCAGAAAACCAGTCAATGATAATTTTAATTCTTTCTCTTTCTGTATGTATGCTCCTTCTGTATGTATGCTTGGATTAATTATAATACTAATGTCACCCATAAAAAAATAATTTTGCTTATATGTTACGCAGAAGATCATTTAGATGTATGAGAAACAATAAAAGGTCCAAGATTCAGCCTTTGTGAACCCCATTCATGATTAGTTCCCTGTCAAAACAATCTCTCCTAATCCCATTGGTTGGATTACTAAGAGCAACTTTCTGCATTCTTTTGGATAAATAATACATTATCCATTGGTTGGTTAGACCATCATTCTACAAAACCTCATTTTATCTACAAGAATATTGTGATTTACAGTCAAATGTGTTGGAAAGGTTGCTGATAATACCAACCGATGCTATTTTTTTTTTATTTAACGCTTGTCAAATTGGTGAGTGACTGTGTGAATGGCTTTCTCAGATGAACAACTTCAATGAAATACAAACTGTGATTTACTAAGAATACTGTTGTTGCTCATGTGGAATACTATTCCAGAATACATTACCTCAAAAATTTTGGAAAATAATGTCAACAGTCACTAGTTATTGAGATCTGCCCTATCACCACCTTTCTTATAGAGGGGTTTAACAATGGCATATTTCAATCTCTCTGGAAAGATGACTTGAGTTAGTGATGGATTACATATTTCAAGTAATACAGGACTTACTGTATGGGAACAAATCTATAGTACTCTATTGGAAATTCCATCAATAGCTGATGACTTTTTATTTTTGAGAGAATGTATAATTTTCTTAATGTCGAAAGGAGAAATTGTTTTCAGTATTTTTGAGACAGATTTCCTGATCCTAGTATTCTTCTCTGTTTCTACTTTCACAATATCCAATACATCAGACTGTCTTATAAGGCTACCATTTTTCAGAACTTTTGTCTTGGTAATTATATTTTAATCTAGCATCTTGTTATTCCTAACATATTCAGTACGCTATGGATGTGTGAATGTTTTCATATGAGAACTTAGTCCCATGAAGATTGAAGAAAAGGCATTACAAGCATCACTGGCATATGTTATTGACAGCAGTTCTGCCCCGGACCCATTACTCAGATGATTTTTAAAAAATATTCAAAGTTTTGTGCAGAAAAATTTAGGTATTTGTTTCTTTCAATAGCACGGGAGAAGTTTTGAGCACAAGAACACTGTGCTTCAAAAGCCCTAAATCTGTTTTTTATTTCTACTTTTGGAGATTCTACATTAGAAAGAACATTGTCAACAAGAGTTTTTGTATTATTTGCTATTCTTATGTTTTCAACGGTAAATATACCAACAGAGAAGTAAGAAAGACATTTTGACATTACAATATGACAAAGGAAACAAATCTAGCTTCAATAATGTAGCAAATTAAATTATACATAGCACAACAATTAGTAGTACAGTATTTCCAAATTTTTTGTCCTCTTCTGTGCAGCACTTTAAAAAATTGCCAAATGATAAAAGATACGAGTTGTGTGAGAAAAGTAACAAGACTGATTTTTTTTTAAAAAGTTTTTATTTTTTTCAAGCAACAATACTGGCCCCTTCAAAGTAGTTCCCTTCAGTAGCTATACACCAACAGAACTCTCATTCTTGGAAGCAGCACTGAAAGACTTTAACTGATAGGGCCATTAACATGTCAGTCACATTATTTTGATTGTTCTCCAGAGTCCCAAAATGACATCCTTTTAAGATATTTTTTAATTTTGGGAACAGGAAAAAGTCACAATGACTCAAGTCAGTTCAATAGGGAGGCTGTGGAACAACAGGAATGCCTTTTCATGTCAAAAGTTCCATGATGGAAGTGGCCATGTGACATGGGTTATTGTCATGATGCAGCATCTGCTTCTCTGCAACGTCCAGTCTCACTCAGTTCACCCTTTTCCTGAGTCGTTCATGGATACCTTTGTACATCACTTGGTTGACATCTTGATCTGGAGGAGCACTCTCACAACAGCACGCACACATTTAACATTTTCGTCAGTATTGAACCTGAAGGCCCCCTGAGTGACGTTCATCTTCAACATGTTCCCAGCCTTCCAAAAATGATTTATGCCAGTGAAAAACTTGTGCTCGTGATAAGGAATATTCCCATAGGCCTGTTTCAGCTTTTCAGAGGTCACACTCATGGATTCCCCAAACTTACCATAAAACTTGACAGTATAAATTAGCTCTAAATTCCGATATTCCATTGTCGGCATTCAACACAGCACTGCCAGATTTCTAGTAGTGTGTCAGTCTCATTACTTTTTTCATATACCTTATTTACAACACCAGCTAGGCATAGTTAAAAGCAGTGCTTTCCAAGCTAACTTTAGGGTGAACAACTGGTGCTGAGTACACAATGGCTAAATTTCTCTTTAATTTACTGTCCAGAGAGTATTACAGTTGAGGCATGTCTGTTATTTCCTGCTAAAACTAATTTTTCTTTATCATCACATATCTTGTATTTTTGTGCTACATCATAAAAAGTATATATTTAAGATACTTATGCTACTCCAAAGCAAGAAAAGAGACTTATACATACCTGACTCCCACCTTCAAAATATGTACAAGTTCCTCCATGGAGACAAGGAGTAACGGAGCAGTCTGGTATTTTTGCAGTTGATGTGTACACTTCTGTCTCAGCAGATGGAATAACTTGAGTGGCAGTGGTATATTCCAATTCTGTTGTATCTAAGGCACTTATATCTGAAGTTGGAGCAGTAGTCTTCACAGTTTGCAGTACTGTAAATATACCATCACTGAATGTTTCTACACCTACAGAAGTGAGAGATATGCTCTTTGTTTCATCTGTTTCTCCTGAAGGAGGTGGCAGTGTTACTTTTTCTGTTGTAAATGGTCCCGTTGTATAATAATCTGGTGGTATTAAAGTTGACTTCTCTTCAACTGAAGGCAGTGTTGTTATTTCACTAACCATTTCAGTATATGAAGGTACAGTCAATGTCTGAACACTTACTGGTTTTAATTTCTCAGTTGTAATATTTGTTCCTAACATTTCAGTACTTGTCAATGTTGAACTTTCAGTCTGTGGTGTAGTTCTGGAAGACTTCTCTTGGTACACTGTAACATCTGTAAACATTTGTTTTGCAGTAGTTGTACTCAGTTCAGTATCTGGCACCGCTGTTTCACTTGATGATGTAAAATATGAAGATATTGGTTCAGAAGGTGGATGAGTTGAACTAGTGCCTGCCATAAATGAAAAAGTAGATGAGGAAGGTAATACTGTCTCTGTGAATGTTGGAGCTGTAGTGTGAGAAACCTTTCCTTCAGCAAGTGTGGTAGATTTAGGTACAGTTCTGTCAGAAGAAAATGCTGAAGTCAAATATTCAGTTGAAGCCACAGTTGTAGTTTGTGTAGGAAATTCACTTGTTGATGGCAATATGAATGAGCAATTCAAATGCCCAGGTGAAATTATAAGGCACTCACAGATTCTTCCAGTAAAATTGGGTGGACAAGAGCAAGTGAAATTATCAATACCATCTAGGCACGTACCACCATTCAGGCACCTGTTAATAAATAAACAAACAATTAAGCTATAGAATATGGTTACCTTCTCAAAGCAGGAATTTGGGAAAGATAAAGTTTCACATATTTGCAAAGGTTGTTCATAATATGAAGTAAGTAAGTATAACTATTAATATTGAGCCTTATACATCACTCATTCAATTTAAAATTAACCTTTTGTTTCACAAAAATGAGCATAAATCTCAAGTCAGAAATTTTTTTAACATTAAACTCATATTTCATAATTTCATTCATTCATACCATCAATAAATGAGAGGAGATTGTATGAGCACTCTAAGCAAAATACTAGTACCAATTTTATTATCTACTTCAGAACATATAAGCAAATACTGAGACAAGTTTTTAATAATAATAATGCATAATTCCAAAATAAAAGTAAAGGAACCTGGCAAAATACAGAAAGGGAAAGAATTGTAAGATCAGTTAATCACAGTAATATAGAGCTGATTATGAATGATAACAAACTAACTGACTTCAGACAAGTGGGCAGTGCTTTCAACTATTTTACAAGAAGGACTAAGGGTGGTGGGAGGGTGGGCATCCAGGTTAGGAACTTGAAAAAATGGCATTAAACTGGCCAAAGAAAAGAGCATATAACTCAGTAAAAGGTTCACCTAGGGGAAATATGGCCAGGCAGCCAATGGCTTGGTGGTATCATTTGTGCTAGGATGTCAAGAATCAAGGAGTGAAAGCACACTGCACGTCAACAGTTGGTAGCAGACAGGAGTGCCTCAACATAGCATCATCTCACACTTCCTATTGGTGACTACTGTAGGCAAGTTTTGCACACTTACTTCACTATTCAACTGTGCTGAGCCCTGCACTACAGCCTGTGCAGCTATAGGAACAGCCTTTACATTTAAAGCAAATCGCAATAAATTTTTCTGATATCGACCAAAGGGGTGGACCTTGTACATGTTATTTCTTAAAAAGATTACAGCACCTGATAAATACACATGACAAGCGAGCAGACAACAAGGGAATCCAGCCCAATCACAATCTTCATGGAAATATATTATTCAAGTATCCAACAGCACTGGAGGAACTGTCTAAAATTATAAAGGGATTTACCTAATAAATATTCAGTGGGTGCATGCTGTCACCATAGCTAGTGCAATATTTATTGTAAAACCACTATCAGACACAGCAGATTCATCATTTGAGATTGATTTATCTCCAAACAGACTAAAAACCGCAAAAGTGACACCTCTGCTAAGGAGGGTGCAAAACATGACATTGCTAACTATAGGTCAGTTTCAGCTTTGCGAGGCTTCAGAAATTATGGAAAAAATGTTCCTTCAAGGATTAACAGCCTTCTTAAATAAAGAAATGCTGTTAAATGACTTGCAGCATGGGGTCAATGCAGTCAGTAATGTTTTACCTTTTTAAGATGGATACCAACAGCACTGGATGATAAATAATATGTATCAGGAGTCTTTCTTGATCTTACATTGTCCATTCACATAAATGTAGCCACCATCTATGTTGAACATCAAAGTGCAATAACTACTCAGAGATGGCAGATGGCAGCACTATCAGTGGAAGGTATATAAAGTGTGTCAGGGGGACACAGAAAACAGTGCAGTCATTGTCGTAATGTGAAAATGGAGCATTTATCTGACACCCAAAAGGGCAAGATCATTGGCTTTTGTGTCAAAGCTGAAAGCATTTCTGAAATGGCTAACTTTGTACACTGTTCACATGCCACTGTGATTGAAGTATACTGTGCATTGCAAAACGGTGCTATCCAAATCCAGTGCCAATACAATTGTGGTGCAGCAGGGGCCACAGATGAGAGGGATGAACAACAGCTGCAGAGATGTTTACAGGTAAATAGACATGCAGCTGCTAAGCAACTGACTGCCCAAAAGAACCAAGGGGCTACCAACAGTGTTCCCTCAATGAAAGTTCAGTGAATGTTGCTGTGTATGTGCCTCTGCAGCAGGCACATGATTCATGCACCCACCCATTCTGACTGCTGCTCATCACTTACAAAAGGCTGGAATTCACAAGTCAATACCACAACTGGATGTTCACTGAGTGGTGACAGTGGGTTTAGCAGATGAATCATGTTTTGTGCCCCATCAGACAGGTGGCCATTGGTGTGTATGGCGTTAACCATCTGAAAGCAAATACCCAGCAACAATCGTTGGGAGGGTCTAAGATGGAGGATGGAGCACTATGTTCTGAGGCATTCCCCGAGTGATCTCACCATTCGGCTGGAAAATGCAATGGATGGACACAAGTATGCATCTATCCCTGAGGATCATGTCCACCTCTACCTGCAACTTGTTTTTCCTCAACACGATGGTTGGTATCTACCAGCAGTACAATGCAATGTGTCACACAGCTTGCAGTGTACATGCGTGGTTCTAAGAGCACCAGGAAGAGTTTACCATACTCCCCTGGCCACCAAACTCCAATTGAGGTCAGGTTTTACATGCCATGGGTCCACAACTGAAGAACCCAGCACTGCTGGCCATGGCACTGGACTCCACATGGCTCCATATCCCTATTGGTACCTTCCGGAGTCTCACTGACTTTTACTACATGTATTACAGAGGTCTGTACTGCAACAGGTAGTTATTCATGCTTTTGACAGGTGGTCACATTAATGTCACTAGACAGTATACTACATCCTTTGATGTTATTGATCATGCCATTCCCTTGCATAAATTGAGTAATGAATGCATAAGTTAAGTAACTGGAGATCAGTCTGAAAGGCTGATTCATGCACCCACCCATTCTGACTGCTGCTCATCACTTACAAAAGGCTGGAATTCACAAGTCAGTACCACAACTGGGTGTACATAACTCAACAACTGTCAACAGATTACTGAAATAATATACAAAGGCAACAAAACACAAAAAGTTCTGGTACCTGTCCTATTTCTGCTGTATGTAAATGACCTGAATGACATTATGGAATTGGAATAGTCTTTGCAGATGACATTAATATTTTAATTAACTCAAACAGTGAGGAACATCTGCAGGAAAACATCAGTTATGCACAGTTTAGCACAGTGGTTCACCTACACCACATAAAATCTCCATCTTGCAAACCTCGTTTTCACCACTGAAGAAAAAAATGTCTCAAATGTAAGCCATACATAATCTTTAGGTATGCAGTTTCAGGAGGATTTGAAGTGGGGGTTGCACCTTAACAATCTAAATAAAAACTGAATACACTTATGTCCACTATTAGGATTCTCACTCAAACCACATGTTGCTCACTGGCGGTGACAATGTACCGTGGCAGCATACAGTCACTACTGATGTACCGAATAATTTTTGGGGGGAATTCCGCAATTAAAAAAATTAAAGTACAGAAAAAGATTACCAGGATGATAAGGAACACTAAATGGAAGTATTCCTGTAGACTCCCTTTTAAAAAGTATGAAAGTAGTGCCTCTGCCTCGTTTGTATATACACAAAATACTAATTTTTGGAAAAATGAGCATTTCAAAAAATGAAAACATCTTCAAACATAGCTATGAGTTACAGGCATATGAAATTAAGCAGAAGTTTAATCTACACATAAACAAGTACAGTAAGTACAAATTTATGCAAAAGAGGAGTATAATGTACTGGAGCTATGTTTTACAATCATCTGCCTTCTTAGTTAAAAAGCATATAGATGAAATACAGTCAAGATAAATTTGAAACAGTTTTTGCTTGAACACTGCTTCTACTCTGTCTTTGGATTTCTGAAACATCATAATAAGTAAGCCTGATTTATCAAATATTATTAATAATACAATTATGTATTATCAGTATTTACTTTTCATCCCATCCGGTTAAGTCTCCTCTGACTTTTTTACACACCATTTCATAAACCTCACCAGTCCTTTTCTTACAACCCTCTTCCTTCCCCTTCAAACCTTCTACCAGAAGAAAGAGGCACCAACTTTAAAAGCTTGCAAATTTCAGTACCTTTACATGTGTGATCTCTTGCTGTCATTTGGCAAGTACATTTTTACCTATCCAATTTCATTATAATTGCATATTATTTCCCAGTATATTATTTCATTACGTTGATCACGTAGTCTCATTTAATAGGTATTGTGATTATAAATTATTTGCTCTGCCATTGCCTTGCCCTCCTTTAAAAAAAAAAAAAAAAAAAAAAAAAAAAAAAAAAAAAAAAAAAAAAAAAAAAAAAAAAAAAAAAGGGGGACACACACACACACACACACACACACACACACACAAAAGGATTTAACTTTCACAAGCTTTCAGAGCTTCTGGCGGAAAAGTTGAAGGGAAAGGAAGAGGGGTGAAAGAAAAGCACTGGAGAGGTATAGGAAAAGGGGTACAGTTTAGATGTAACCCAGAGCCCCGCGTCAGGGTAGACTTACCAGAGGGGATGAGAAGGAAAGACTCCTTCAACTCTTCCACCAGAACAAGAAGCCACTGGCTCCGAATGAAAGTTAAATCTTTTTGTGTGTGTGTTCCCCTGTTGCCGCTTGGTGAGTAGATGTTTTCACCTGTCCTTTACATTATACTATCAATAATTGATTATTTTCATTTTTGTACAAACAATGTAGTATCTCGATTTATTTTATTATGTACTCTTACTGTATTCATCATTTAGTCTCAATGACTACTGTCATCATAAATTTACTATGTTAGCCCTGACTTGCCCTACGTCATACATATAAAGAAACTAAAATAATGGTTTCCTGGACAAATTAAATGAAGGAGAGCTTCAGGAATGTGGAAGCACTCAAATTACACATTATAGCAACTGCAGGCAACTTTCATAAAGTACACTAACAGGAAGAACACATTATGACTACTGCTAACCTACTCACATTGATAATTATGTAAATTACCTCTAGATTACCTTGGATGTATGTGTATATTAGCAGAAAAGCATTACTTAAAAAAAAAGACAAAACAGGTCCTCCTCTTTTTATATTACTCAGCTGCAGTTTTTACCACTTCTTACTACAATTCATGTAATTTTACTGAATTCAAAGATTACTATCAGCCATCTGTGAATTTGAAAATTTTTAACATGAGCAGTTTTTGAATGGAATTTACATTCCCAAAGTTCAAAGATTCTGATAAATTGCAGGAATGACTCTTTTACTTTGCTTTTCAAAAGCGTGGATTACCTGTCTAATACATATCAGCAACTTGAAATAAACTTGCACCAGAACATAAAACTTCATGCAAAACCCTAGACAGGAAAATCATTTATGTAGGGCAAGAACAGGAATGTGTCACACACTAGTATTTAATGTTTCCCCTCTCAAATATAGTTTGATCCCTATGGGCTAATTTGTTAATGTGATGCTTTGTTTTCTGTTGTTACCAACTATATTACTCAACAGCTTACCCGGTTCATGGTTCATTGTCACAGCTGCAAGTTGACTATCTAATAGCTTCCAGGGGCAATAAACATGTGATTTTCAATATTTAATATAATTATTGATGAATTTACAAATTTAAAATGCTCTCAGAACCTATACATTAAGAGGCATAATAATATGTTTAAGGTTCAACACGATAAGACAAATATTATGGTTAGAAACTTTGTTTATGTCTTGAAACAGCATAGTTAGTGATGCACAAATTACCCAGACTATGTTCATACAGTACTGTACTTGAGAATGAATGCACTTGACAACTTCCAACACACTTCACACACAATTTCTAGCTTTTTAATGCTCATAATTTTGCTATGCATGGAGAAAAACATTACCATCAAGTATGACATTTTAATTTATTACTTCTTTACTGCAATCTCTAATAGCAACACGTTTTTCAGATTGAATCCACATATAACACTTACGATATCTATAAAATTATATCATTGTACAATACATAGTTCAGGATATGATGTCATAAACACTGAGATGTGTGGAAAATTAGCTTTGCTTAAAACAGAGTGCAAATTACTCAGACTGTATTCATCAAGTGTTTCTAAATGAAAGGACTTAGTGATTTCTGACAAAGTTCAACATAATTTCAAACTATTTCTAAATTTTTTCTCATTTACATGCTTAATGCCAAATATTTGATACAATAACTTGTTTGTAATAAGATGTCTGAAACTGTTTTACACATGGGAGTTCTATTCTTTAAAGAATCAGGAGTGGAGGGTTTGTTGGTATTGCTCAATCCAAGCAAGGGGAATGGTTTTAAGCCCACACCATCTTAGTTTCTATAAGAGAATTTTATGAGCTACTAATTCTAAGATATTTGCAAGATAATAGAAAATCTGACGGAATTTTTTTGTTTAGTTCTATCTGAATTGAACATGTGAAACGTTAAAAAAACTACATATCTGATATTCACTACACAGGGAATTCTGTAGAGTGCATACTATATTACTTGGCCCCCAGTTCCACGGAAGGCACAGTAGGTGAGGTGACAATGATATTGGTGTGGGCTCTCTTGTGGATGGGATGGCAAACTAGGGGAGTTACAGTTCTACTGATGAATCCTTCACACAAATGCCTATTATGCAGAACTTCTAAGCTACAGCTAGTGAGACTACAAATGATCACATTAATAGGTTACGCCAGTACAACCGAGAAGTTGAAAAGCCAATCGTTTATTATTAAAAACACAATGAGTTCAGGATTACATTGAAACTGCAACAGTGGGACTGATTTATATTTGCTTGTCTTGTGCACCTTTCTCTCTTTCTCTTGTTGCCATGTTGAAATTAGCTTCTTTTCCCAAAATACAGCAGGTTTTATGCAATATCTTTTCACAAGCATGCTAATGCAGTTGCAATTGTGACAGAATCCTGAAACAGTCTACCATTAATCAAACAATTCAGAACAAGTATGACTGCTTCACTTATGTTGTTACAATTGTATAGTAATTGTCATTTCACCAGCTACTGATGGCCCTTAAAATAACTACATTATTTCACAGAAAAAAATCTGTAATCACTCATACATTGCACTATATAAGAGCATTTTGCATGATGACTATAATATAAAATAGTCTCCACTTTGTCTGAAAAAATTCTTCTCAGTATCTTGAACTGTTTATGAGATATGAGAAATGTTATGAATGTTTCACAAGTACCCTATCATTTGCCCACACAATAAGAAGTGAATGCGCTGCATACTATCAAGTTCTCAAGAATGGTGACAGATATAGATCTCATCTCAATTTTATAGAAAAATTCAATCTGTTAGCTCCATTTTGTACTCAGAAATACATGGTCTACTATGTACTCCATATTTTTCATAGCTAAGTAATCAAAATTTGCACAGAATGTTACTTAACATACAAATGTCACACTAAATGCGACCATTAACAAAATAAAAGGCAGTTCATCATGAAGCTTATAAATGAGGTTATGATATGTGTGAGAATAAATTTTTTTGCCCAATACTTTCTTCAAAATTGTTTGGGAAGGTTGTAGTGGAGCCCGCATGCACACACACCTCCATTTATGCAGTGCAGCAGATGTGGGCAGATGAAGCACACAGCTCAGTAAGTGACAAGCAATTGAGGCAGCTGCTCTTTTAGAACAGAGGGCTGAACTTGCCCACCACTGAGAATGAGAATGCATTTCCTCGCATGGGCCAAGTTATCTTGTGCAATTGCTCCAAATTCAGACATAACTTCCCCAAGACTACTCCCTGGTTAAAGAGCTTTTTTGGTATTTTTAATCATCTCATTTTTTAAAATAATAATTGGTCAGTACCAGTGCAGTGTTGCCTGTTCCCTGTGGAGTGGCTCCAAAGAAGTGAAATAAGGAATGCTCCTCAGATATAAGTAAGTGACATTGCGAAAATGAAATACCTGGATTGGATACAAATTAGCAATTCTACTCTAATAGTGTTTTCTTACTCTGGAAATCATTGTACCTTAGCTTTGTTATAATTTAAAAGATCAAAATTACAAAATATAAACTTCACTTAATGAATCCACAATTTTAACAGAACCATTCTTTACATCTTATGACAAACTGTGACTTAGGTTCCAGAGCTTGCTAAACCAAAGCATCTTGCAATATCTTTTAAAGAGAAATTTCTAAAGAAATAATGTTCTGGGTCATTTAAATCAAATTACCTTCTGACAATTGAAAAACAGAAAGAGCAATATTTGTACAGAAGCACCAAATCCAGGTTTTAGGAGTACAAGGATCGATATTATTGTATGAGAATGTAACCCATACACAACACTAGGTGATATAAAAGGAATCATTAAGAGTTTTCAACTTTGAACAATGAGGTCCACAATTACAAAACAAGGAACAGGGATGACTTTCATAGGGATGTACACACAAAATCAATACGCCAGAACAGTGTAGTATACAGATCAAAAGTCCTCTTCAATGCATTGCTGGATAAGATCAGAATAATAGCAAACTTTAATAATTGAAAAGAGTGCTAAAAGACCTACTTTTAATCCACAGCTTACACAGCATTAATGAATAATTGGAATATTACTCAAGTGTGTATGTTCTGCCTCAAAAGTATTTCTGAATAAATTAAACTCATTTCATGAACATTAATTAATGTGCATTGTTATGTATCCTTTGTGCTATGTATGTGCACATGAAATTCATCAACATCATAAGGTGAATATTCTGTGGCTGACACTGCTTCTCGCTTCCTATATTCCACTTCCTCCAGTCGTACCAGTCACCTTCCTGTAGTCTTCTGGCAGCCATCATGTACTGGAAATCTTGACTGCAGCTGCTTCTAGGTTACCCATGCTTTCTTTTTTTAATGGAGTCCACTATCACACTTTCTGTGGCCATTGGCTATCATCCAGTCTTGCTACATGCCCATACCATTTTAGAAATTTCGTTTCTATAGTGTCTATTTCTCGACACCCTTAGCCTCTCTTACGTTACTATTTGCTACATGGCACATCTTGGACAAGCCACAACTCTTCTACAAAAACCCACCTTGTGTTATAATAATAAAAAATGGAAAAAAATTAATTTAAAAGTATGTTACAATTGCATTATTAGAAATGTTGTGCTTGTATGATTTTTGGCTAATCGGACATCCTCTCTTACATTTCAATTGTAGATGCAGGCAGCAGACTTCAAAGACACCAATGCATCTCAGAAGTAAGAGAATCCTCCTTACTTGGTTCCACTTCACTTCACTAAATAATACTTAATACTGATATCAAATCTTCTCTTATTTCGAAATGCATATGACACAAAACACTCATACCCCATCATACTCTGAGTCGCTTATCTTCAACAGAAATTTCTACATACCAGACAGAAAGAGTAAACAAAATCATGTACAAGGAAAACTGAATGATTTTTTTTTTTAATCCCAAGGATCTTTGATCATATACCTACACAATTTCCCCAACACTGTATGTTGACATGGTACGGAGACATACTGCTGGCCAACAGCATCCATCGACGAGGTAAGTACTGGCTCAAACAACTATACTTCACTTATTAATCCATCAAGCGTTACTAGCCAAGATGCTCAGAAATTATTTCGTTGCACATGCATGTTTATGTCACCAAACTTGATCATCCACTTGTTGAAGGACACATATAGCTGTCCAAAACATTGTATAAATTTCTGGTCTTTAAAGTTCATTTCTTCACATGGTGTTTGGTTTCCAATGAAAATTCATACAAGTAATGAGTTACAACAATATACATAACATGATAGCTTATACCTATGGCTGACATTCCATCCATCAATTATACTATGAACATAGATTTCTTAAGTTTTAAAACGTCATAAAATTTTCATTAACTGGGTTCTGTTACTACAATTTGTTTGTTAGTTTTAACTTATCCTAGTTCACATCACATATACAAATTAATTACATAACACATTATTATGATACAATACCAGCATATGATACATTTATACTTCATTTTATAAATAGCCTTTTCTCACTTATGAGAGCTCATTTCTTCCTTAGGTAAACTGGGTTCTGTTACCACAGTTTGTTTGTAAGTTTTAACTTATCTCCATTCAAATCACATGTACAAATTAATTACATAGACATTATTATGATACAATACAAGCATATTGTACATTTATGCTTCATTTTATAGATAGGCTTTTATCACTTATGGGAGCTCATTTCTTCCTTAGGTAGAGGAGGGAGAAAAATATTGTAAACAGGACTAAAACATTACGCATTACTGGCCTAACTACGTTTGGCACCACCTCCTTTGTTTGGGAGAGAAGAAAGGAAGTACTCATCTACTGGTTCGAGGATTTATGAGGAAATGTTACTTGTACAGTCATGAACTAGTTGCCAAGGAACTTTCATTTTATGGAAATAATGTGTGCTGACTAAATTATTCATGTAGTATCGTGTTGTTTCTTCATGTGCTAGCGCTATTTACTTCAATTCACATATAGCTTAGTGTAAAATATGACATTTTAACCATCGTAGACTTATCTTTCTTGAATACCTGGAAATGTCATTATTCCAGCTTTCATGTGACATGATAAAAATGAATTGGTTTTTGTAAAATTACATTCTTAAATGTTTATGTGTACTCTGCAGTGAATAGGTAGTGGTAAATGTCATAGAGATATACTGCGACAATACATATTTTTAAATTCATTGCCTTATGACCTTTGTATAAATAACCTTATAGCTAAATGGTTTACTTGAGATGTGGCCCATTTTTTCATTTGGTACCTGCTACTCCCAATGTAATTCTCTTCTTCTGCACCATGATGATGCACTGGTTGCTGAAAGAAAAAACTTAAAACTAACTGCATCATGTACATCGGTGGCCACTGATACATTTGGTCATTACATCCATCTGCAGATATTTCCATACTTTGTTTAAATTCATAGACATTAGTTTATTCTGTTACTCTTTATGATTATTTACCCTGAAAAGAAAATTATTTGACCTCTCTTATGGTATTTTGTTGTTTCTCCTTAGCTTACATGTCTCATATAATTTTTCATACTGCTTAATTTTGCTTGTAAATATTTTGTATGCAGCTTAGTATTTAATTAAATCTCTGCATAAATATATCAATAGGTTCCTTGGTTCTTAGATAATAGATGCAACTGCTTAGTATTTCCGTTTACTTTCTATTTAAGTTAAGTACTTGTACATATTGCATTTCTATTTGGTTGCGCCTTCTGCCAAACTGTCACACATAAGCAGACGTCAATGCCTCCTCTCCTACTACTGACGTCAGTGCATATTGTTGAGTGCGGACAGCTGAGCCATAATCTAATTTTGTTTATACTTTCGCTTTGCATGAAGTGATGTATTACTTCTCGTTGCTGTACAAATAAAAAGAATTACTTATGCCTATACACATTACTTTATCTTAAAATACACTCCAGAAGCAAAATTACACTTTGAGTTATGTACACTATGTACGATTATCTTGTGACAGAAAGAAAAAATGCTACCTAGCTTCATCATTCTATAAAAGCCTTTATATCCGTGTGAGGGTGGTAGCCCTTGTCTCTCCCTGTTTTCTCATAGACTAATCTGTACGTCCCAGGTTATGGTATTTTGTAAATTACATTTGGTGCTAAATAGTGTAATTGCCACTTCTTATTCAATTTGCCAAATTTTGTTGATTGAGGGTGTGTCCATAAGAGGATTCATTACCCTTCAAAAATTGTGTAACACATTTCAGTTTCTTATTATAAATTTTCTTTCTATACTCGGCCCTATTTTTTAGTGTAACCATGGCTTGTTTGATTTTGTCTTGTAGTGTCATTCCTGTAGTGGGTACCTTTTATATGGGCGGCTCCCAGTCATTCGCTTGTTTTGTCCAGAACATCAGTTCGTTAGGTGTGAAACCTGTTGAAGAATGTGGAAGGATACTGACAACCTGCGTGAAAGGAGTTACGTATTCTACCCATTGGGTGTGTTTGTGAGGGGTGTATGTCCTAATAAACTGGTTAAATTCCTTAAAGACTCATTTTAGTTGGCTTGACTCTGGGTGAAAAAAGCTTACTAATATGTGCATTATGCCCTGTGAAGCCATAAATTGTTTCCACTTTTGCCCAATGAAATATGAAGTATTATCAGTTAGTAGTACCTTTGGTTTATCTACTCTTCTCAAATTTTGTTGTTGTGTTGTGTTGATATTCGTAGCTGTTGCAATTTTAATGGCATACACTCTGATATATTTTGAGAAAATATCATATAGTGCTACTTTGTATCTTACTCGTCCTTTACTTCTTCGATATGGACCAGTTATGTTCAGGGATACTATATCTAGAGGGTTTTTTGGGGGTATTGGGTGTAGCTCAGTATATTTTGACACAATGGACTGTTTTGATTGACATATTGCACATTTCCTTAATACCTGTAGGACTCACCTTCCAAAATATGGAAAATAACAAAGTGCTGCTATTTTTTCAGTACATTTGCCTACTCCATAATGTCCCCATACTTCATGTGTATGCCTTATAAATTCGTCAATATAATTTTCAGGAATACACACACACCACTGATCAGATTTTTCATGTTTCCTATGAAACAAAACTCAAACTCCTGATACCATTTACCTATCTTCCCACCTTCATTTTTTCTTAAGGTTTTGCATGACATTACTCCATCTGCGATCATGCTGTTGTAAAATTTTCATTTGCTTACAAAACTTGTGGTAATCAGTCTGTTGTGTTGTACTTTGCGTTAATAACATTTTGATTTCTGCATCTTGCTCTGTTAATTCACCAAATCCCTCTAAACCTTGTGGGCAATAATATTCTGACTTCCTTTAATATAAATGGTCTTGAAATTGAATTCTTGTAAATGTTGACACCATCTAGTTAATCTACGATGCAATAGTTTACATGTTAAAAGAAATGACAGTGACTGATGGTCACAGTAAACTTTGGTATTCTTGCCCCACAAAAAATGTTCAAACATTTTAAATGCCCATATTACAGCTAAGCTTTCCAATTCTGACAAAGAGTAAGATCTTTCTGCTTCTGATAATGTGTGACCAGCAAAACTGATGACCTTGGGTGCTTCCTTACCTTCTTCTTCTTGCATCTGGAACAAGCATGGGGCATCTGTGTATAGACAAAAATCCTTGGATATTTCAGGGTGGCTAAGAATGTTTGCAGAGACTAACACATGCTTGATGTTATTAAAGTCCTCCTGACACTTATCATCCCATAATCAAGGCCTATTTTTTCGTAACAAGTTGAGCAATGCATCACTGTTCATCAGTTGCTGTGCTATGAATTTACGAAAAACAGATGCAAGGTGTAAAAAGGCTTTTTGTTGTTTTTTATTTCTTGGAGCTGGACAATTGCGTATGGCATCAAGATTTTTCGAATCAGGTAATATACCTTGTTCTGACACATGTCCTAAAAATTTGACCTACTCCCTACCAAAACTAGACTTTTTAAATTGGCAGTTACTCCATAATCTGTAAATCACTGAAGTAACTGTTCAATCAGCCTGATATGTTGTAACGAATTGGAGATGGCTATTAGCAGGTCATCTACATAAACAGTGACTTCGCTAAGCAATTATTGTCCTAAAACCTTGTCCAGTGCAGATATAAACACTCCTGCACTAATGTTCAGTTCAAAAGGTAGAACACAGAATTTGTATCTTCTGCTACCACAAACAAATGCTGTATGTTTTCAACTTCCTTCATACAGCTTTATTTGCCAGTGGACATCTTGCAATCAAGTAAACTGAAATATTTTGTATTGTAAAACTTTAGAAGCTGTTTGTGCAAGTTGTCTGATCTTATGCGTACTGCTTGTGTCTGTATATGTGCGGATGAATATGTGTGTGTGTGTGTGTGTGTGTGTGTGTGTGTGTGTGTGTGTGTGTGCACGTGCGAGTGTATACCTGTCCCTTTTTCCCCCTAAGGTAAGTCTTTCCCCTCCCGGGATTGGAATGACTCCTTACTCTCTCCCTTAAAACCCACATCCTTTCGTCTTTCCCTCTCCTTCCCTCTTTCCTGATGAAGCAACCGTGGGTTGCAAAAGCTTGAATTTTGTGTGTGTGTTTGTGTTTGTTAGTGTCTCTATCAACATACCAACGCTTTTGTTTGGTAAGTTGCATCATCTTTGTTTTTAGATATATGGTACTATAATCTTTTTGATATGTCTAGCATCGAGAACTAATCTTACAGAACTGTCCGGTTTACTTACTGGTAATACAGAACTACAATAGGGTGAAAATGAAGGCTGTATAATTCCCCTTAAATCATATGATTGATCTCTTCCCTTATTGCCTCTCGTTTTGCCCACGGAATAGGATAAGACATTACACAAAATGTTTCATGTCGATAGACTTCAACTTTATATTCATAGTCTTTGTTTACTCCTGGCTCCTTAGTGAACACATTTGCATACTTAAATAACAAGTTAGAAAGTTCTCGTCATTGCATATCATTTAGTATCTGTGATTCACTTAGTTTCTGCTCTGCCATTTTGTTACTAACCTCAGTGTTTGCTTGTTGTTCAGCATCAAATTCGTTTGTGAAATATGCATTTGGAAAGGAATATTGTACTATTATATTTAACTGTGGTTTGCTTTTGTTACTTTCATCAGGTGTTTTGACTAAATCAATAGAAAAAATAATCTGATCCTTTACATAAAAGTGACATTTACCATTACCTATGTCAATTTGTGTTTTGTATGTCCTAAACATGTCCTTGCCAATAAGACAACTGACTATAAATTTGTCAATTATAAGAAATCAGGTTACCTTCCATTCAGAAGGCTGTTGCACTCAGCGACTGTTATATTGAGTTGTAAATAATAGATTTCAGCTATCAGTCGTCCTTTTTAAATTTTATTGGCAGATCTAGATTTCAGCTAGAAACTAGCCATTCTCAATGCACTATCATTTTTGATCAATGCATGTAATGCCTGTTGGTCAGGCTTCATCCACAGTTCATTGAATACTACTCAAATGAGTAGTTTTGATCAATGCATGTAATGCCTGTTGGTCATGCTTCATCCACAACTCACTGAGTACTACTCATTTGAATAGTATTCAATGAACTGTGGATGAAGCCTGACCAACAGGCATTACGTGCATTGATCAAAAATGATAGTGCATTGAGAATGGGTAGTTTCTAGCTGAAATGTAGATCTGCCAATAAAATTTAAAAAGGACAACTGATAGCTGAAATCTGTTATTTACAATATAATTATAAGATAATTGCACTTCACTGTAAAATGTTCAATTTGTAATGAATAAATGCCTGATGTTTTACCAATTTAGTTTTACTGCCTGTAGCAGTTTGCGCCTTGCAATTTTGGACAGGAAATGTTGGAATTTTGCCTCTCTTCTTCAATTCACAGAAAAATGAATTCAACATTAGGCTCGTAGTTGAACCTGTATCTAAAATTAACTGTATGTCAATATTAAATATTTTCACCTTAATGATTGCTTGCACTTGTTCTTCCTTGACTTTACCTACTATATTTAACTCATGCTGATACAAATCATCCTTGATGCCGCCTCGATTGTCAAATCATATGAAACATGTTTCTAGTTCTGCCTTGCCCCCACTCCCTGAGAGGTCAATAGCCTGGGGCTTAACTATGACCATTTGATGTTTCCAATGGTGAAGTGTGACTTAATTTATTACCTGGAGTAAATTCAGTTAGCTGCATTGTGGGTAATTCGTCAATTTGTGTCATTAGCTGCTGTGCTGTTATTTTGTTACCCAAAGGTTGGCTGCGGTACAGTGTAAGGCATGGTATTGTTGCCGCACGTCAGCCACTGATGCGGCTGACTGTTTCTATTTATGTTTGGGATATCGCCTTGTGAAGGTGGATTGAAATTCGTTCCTGCATTGAAATTGCTGCTGTTGTTTTTAACATTTCTTTTAAATCATTTGTTTTTTCTATTCCCATTACTGTACTTGTTATCTCTGGGTATTTGATTTTGCTGTTGTGTGTACCATCCCTGCTGTGTGTTTAGATCATGTTTCACTGACTGATTTACATAACTATGCTGTTGTACCTGATTTTCTGTTGCTCTACTGGGCATAGGTCTTTCCTCATACATTACGTTGATAGAATCAAGCACTGACAGAAAATATTCAGTGCTGTTGTGACTAATTTTTCTCTAATGTGGAATGGTAAATGATTTTTCAAACTTTTTAACATGTCTACCTGTAATATTGGGTTCATCCAGTAGCGTGTCTTGTTCAGGTATTTTTCAAAGTATCCACGTAGACTACTGTATTTGCCATTGAATGATGTGGGATTGAAAACCTCACGTCTGAGACTTTCTTACACAGTCTCAGACCAGCATTTGTTGAGAAAAACTCATTCAAATTAGATATAAGCGGTGCAACGTACATTCACTTCAGTTGCCCACAAAAGGCCCACCTTGCATATATCCCATGACAAATCTGATTTTCTATGCTTCCGTCCAGCTGCGTGGAAATATATGATGAAAAGCACTGATAAATACTGCTGGATTCATTCTTGTACCTTTGGTAGTGAATGTAGGAAACTGTCAATGTCTCAGCAAACCTTCATCGGACAAAAGTAGTTGATAGACACGTAGAATTTTTGGTCATATTTCTGTTGTTATTGTAATTACCTGTAATTCCTGTTGGTAATTGTTCAGGTATCTCGGAGTTATGGGTATATTTACATTTTGCACTCAACAACTGTCACTGGTACCTGCTGTGGGTCTCATGCCAATTTGTGGATAAATACTGACAAGTTGTAGTTTATTCACTGTAGCCTGTGTATTATTTATGTGAGTATTTTGAGATCCAGTAATATTTTCTTCTAAAAGATTTCGGATCCTATTTTCCGCAGCTTGTAGGTTAATGTTTACCTTGTTCATTATTTTAATTTCTTTTTTCTGAATGGCCTTTTCTGCTACATCTGTGCATAACTTACAATCTGTTACTAACTTCTCTGCAATGGTATTACCGTTTTCTAACATACCTGCTTCAGCCTGACTAATGATATCACTCACTCAGATTTTCATTTATTTTCTGTCTCTCCTTCTTAGCACATACTGAGTCAACTTCTAACGTTGCTACTCTTACAGTAAGCTCTTCTACGGCTAAAGGTACACCTTCATAGTCTGCATTTAGTTTGTTAACAAAAGTGGTTTTCTGTGGCTTCAATATTTGTGTTTGCATATGTGATTTTCTTTATCCGTTGCTCTACTAGATCATGATGGTTGTTAATAGAATTTATGTTCTGTTTTAACTCCGTAATGTTACAGTTAACTGCAGAAAGTACTTAATGCTTACTTGTTTCTTCATATCATTCAATTTTTTGTTGATTTCAGTGTGAAAATTTTTTACTAAGTCATCAGACTTCTGTGAGACTGTGTCTTGCAAATCCTTGAATACTTGTTTTTGTTCTTGTTCTTGTTTCATTGTATTTAGATCTTGTGTGATGGTGTTCAGATTATGCGTCAAATTATCAATTTTGGTATTCGTATCTTGTTTTATATCACTGAAATTGGTGTTCATTTTGTGTTTCATATCATCAATTCCATGTTTATCTTAGATAATAACTGCCATAGCAGTGCTTCAGGTGTACTACTGTGGTTGCTGTCAGCTGTACTTTCCAACTTAATGTTTGTGTTATGACCCAGTGGTGTTTGCAACGTGTTGTCAAGATTCCTATTGCAATTGCTCTCCAATATTTCATTCATGAGCAGTATGTCACTTTGGGAGATGCGTGACATTGTCTCGTCAATTGTAAACATTGTGTTATCAAGGTTATTCTACTGTGGAGCATCGCTATCATTTGTCACACCTGCGTCACTAATCACTGACGCACTTAAACTTTCTGCAGTAGGCATGCATGGCACCTGAACTTCAGTTGTTTGATCGCGGAATTCTATGCCATATTGGCTGGCTGCGTTTTCGCTGTTGCTATCAACAATGGACATATATTTTTCTGCCATGTTGTATGAATACGCAAAAATAAAAATTTCAGAAAAATGTTAAAATTTCTTATGCTGATTATTATAATTGTAATTTTCACTATGTCAAATCCTGTTTTACGTCTATTGTGAACTGCAAACTACTGTATTGCAATTCTTTGTTTTACTGACAATGTGTATCACACTGAATAATTCCTGTAAATTTTTCAAAATAAAGTTCAAGGAAGGGAATAATGAGGAAAAGGCTTCTATCTACATCAAAAGGAGGCGCTACCAAGCGTAGCCATGCAAGTAACTTGCGTAGTCATCCTACCTGTGCTTCGCTGAACAAAACAGCTTACTATGGAAAATTTTACATAACCTGTGCCCAATTCTTATTCCTTTCCACAATTTTCTCCTCGGTTTTTGCCTTTTTGCTTTACTTGCTCCCCGTTGTGATTCATACAAACAGAAAATAATGACAATTAGTTTTTATGACTAATAACAATGTTATAGAAATTTCTTACCATAACAACAGTTAACAAACCCTATTCACAGCTGGTGCCCTGAAGTCCTAGCACTCAGGTCGCCAGTTGTGTTATAATAATAAAAAAAAATTAAATGGAAAAAATTAATAGAAAAGTATATTACAATTTCATTATTAGAAATGTTGGCTTGTACGATTTTTGGCTAATCGGACTTCCTCTCTTACATTTCAATTGTAGAAGCAGGCAGCAGTCTTCAAGGACACCAGTGCGTGTCAAAAATAAGAAAATCCTCCTTACTTGGTTCCACTTCACTTCAATAAAAAATACTTAATACTAGTATCAAATCTTCTCTTATTTTGAAAAGTATATATGATACAAAACACTCGTATCCCATCATACTCCAAGCCGCACATCTTAACAGAAACTTCTATATACCAGAGAGAGTGAGTAAACAAAACCATGTACAAGAAAAAATGAATGATGTTTTTTTTTTTTTGTCTTTCATTTGTCCACATCCCATGTCTTTGCCAATACTTATGGTAGACTGGTGTTTCATTCTTTTGAGGTCTTTTACCATGTACCTACACGAACTGTAGTGCAAGCAACTTTTTTCTCTGACACTTGTTTACTACACATTTCTGCTCCATACAAAGTAATGTTTTCAGCAACTAAAAGATGTATCATCTGCTATGTCCTTTTTGTTATTTTGTAACTCCAAAATACTGACAAGGCAACCTCCCCATCGCACCCCTCTCATATTTAGTTATAAGTTGGCACAGTGGATAGGCCTTGAAAAACGGAACACAGATCAATCGAGAAAACAGGAAGAAGTTGTGTGGAACTATGAAAAAAATAAGCAAAATATACAAACTGAGTAATCCGTGCGCAAGATAGGCAACATAAGGGATAATGTACACTCAGAAGTGCCGTGGTCCCATGGTTAGCGCAAGCAGCTGTGGAACGAAGGATCCTTGGTTCAAGTCTTCCCTCAAGTGAAAATTTTATTTTCTTTACTTTCGCAAAGTTATGACCTGTCCATTCATTCATTGATGTCTCTGTTCACTGTAATAAGTTTAGTGTCTGTGTTTTGCGACCGCACCGCAAAACCATGCGATTAGTACACGAAAGGACGTGCCTCTCCAATGGGAACAGAAAACATTTGATCGCAAGGTCATAGGTCAACCGATTCCTCCACAGAAAAAACACGTCTGATATATTCTATATGACACTGGTGACGGCATGTGCGTCACATGACAGGAACATTTTGTCGACCCACCTAACTTCTACACTTGGCGAATGGGTAGAAAGATTCATCTACCTTGCCTGATTTAGGTTTTCTTGTGGATGTGATAATCACTCCCAAAAAAGTGATGACAGACAGATAATAATTGTCTGAAAATAAAAAATTAAACTTTTCACACGAGGGAAGACTTGAACCAACGACCTCTCATTCCGCAGCTGCTCATGCTAACCACGGGACCACGGCGCTCCGGTGCCATCATTTCCTTATATGTTGCCTATCTTGCGCATGGACTACTCAGTTTGTATATTTTGCTTTTTTTTCATAGTTCCACACAACCTCTTCCTGTTTTCTCGATTGATCTATGTTCAGTTTTGCAAGGCCTATCCACTGTGCCAACTTATAACTAAATCTGAGGGGGGTGCGATGGGGAGGTTCCCTTGTGAGTTCAGTTGTCATATGGCTCTCTTTGTTATTTAATTTTTTTGTTTGGTGTCATCATAACCCACAGGCACTTAAAAGACTTACATGCCCTGATCTTACTGGCTCCAACCTCCAGATCCCCTATGGTATCATCACCGATCTTCAGATATTTAGTTTTTGTCAACCTAATTGCAAGGTCCCCCTTTTAACTTTTGAAGCATGTGCTCAGCATCATCCTGGTCTCCTGCTATCATGAACTGGTTGTTAGCGAAGAGACGTTGTTCCCCATAGGGGCTCCCACACCTTCACATTTGCTCCTCCAAGCTTTAAGTGCTTCTCCACTTGGATTTCAAATAGTGTTGGTGCTATTTCACAAACTTTAACAGCACTCACACAATCTGCAAAGATCTGTTTCACTGCTTCGATATAAGTACGAGTCATGACATTATTCCTCATACTTGTCCACAGACTGGTTTGTGATACTGTATCACAGGCCTTCTGCAGATGTACAAAGACTAAATGAGTCTCTATCCCTCTGGCATTCTCTTCTCTATTGGATTCCATAATGTGAATATTACATCATACATGAGCACCCTTGCCTAAAACCTTTCTGTTATTCAGATATTATAGCATTCATCTCTAATCTTTCTTTTAAGGTTCTCCTGTATAATTCTGCAATGATGGCATCACACTTATGCCCCAGTAATTTCCACAGTTCTGCCTATTCCTCTTCTTATAGACTGAAGCAATAACACACTTTTTCCATTCACTGGGTGCCCAGACCACTTCCAAACACTTCTGATACAGCTGAGCCAAGATATCTTAAACAACCATAGGAGCTGCTATTATTACTTATTTGTTTATTCCACCCAGACCCAGTGACTTACTTTAGTAAAATCAGTCAAGATTTTTCAGTTAATTTTCAGCTGTGTGTCTTTTGTGTCTGTATGTATAACATTCTATTAAGTAGAATTAATCAAATCGTTGTGCATTGATAGGGAAGCAACCAGTCTAGATCCAATATCAAGACTTATATGAGCCTATGTTTTGTAAATGAATGTAACATTGTAAAATTTTATTCAATCTAGTATTCTGATAAATGATATATCATTACTGTGACAAAATGGTCACTAAATAAATAAAGACTTTCAGTAAACATGCTGTGTAATGCACCATCTTTAGAACAACGTTCTGTGGGAAAAGGGTTGTCAGTATAACAGAATTTAGGTCAAGTTCAAAGAGAATGTCTGTTTTAACAAAGACACTGCAAAACTAACATAATAAAAATATAATACAACCTATAATCTAATAAGAACCAGTAAATGAAGGGAACAGAATAAATCCATAAACAGATCATCAAGGTCAGGATCAAAAATTTAGAAAATACGTAGCAACAAAAATACTTCTTGGTGACAACACTGCATAACTAGGTACAGAAAAGCAATAGAAGAATCTTGCAGGTGAACATCCACCACCTTTAAGAACAAACACAAACTGAAATGGTTGACCTTCTAAGATATTTGCAAATACAACTCAACAAAATTTTCAGCTAGTTTATGAAGCAGTACTCACAAGAAATGCTACAGAACTAATTAAGCTTAAAAGTAAACAGTGAACAGCATTTTTTTTTTAAAAAAAATAATGCCTCCTGAACATTAAAATTTCATTTCATCCAGGAAAAATAAGAACTAAGGCCCAGAAGGTAGGTACAAACAGTTTATCAGAAATGTTATGTTACTAAACAGTCATAGACAAATTTATACGAGAAATTAACATGCCAAGAATGTAGGAGAGGTACAGAGGAACAAATATTGTGGAAAAACAATACAACAATGATATCACAAATGGGGAAAGTGGGACTGCTCAAAAAAAAACAAACAGCTCTTAACAAGAAATTTAAATATGATTTGGGATATTACAATTTGTACATAAAAGAGAAAACCTTACTGGAGATGACCTAAATTTTGAGGAAAAACACAGAGAGTATCAAAGTCAAGTTTTTGTTTCACACATGTAAATGGCTGAAATAATCAAGACAAATGTGAAATGTTACCAACGTGTCCCCCCCCCCCCCCCCCCCTTTTTTTTTTTTTTTTTTTTTAAAAAAGAGTTATTAAACTGTTCAGTTTCACAAACTAAACAAGACTGCCAACAGCAAAAGGAAAGACTTTCTACCACTAGGACTAAGGCTCAGTCATCCACAAAAAAAGTAAAAACAATAAGTAAGTGGAAAAGGCTCAATTAGATCAGAATTTTTAAAATGGTGAGATTCAAGCATTGCATCCCATATACTAGTTTTTTAATTTTTTATCAGGTACTCCCTAGCTCAATAGGGTACTTCACAGGATTTTGGCCTTGGTATCTCTGTTGGTTCTACCACATGTCATGTAATGTCAGGCTTAATTTCTTACATGATCTGGGGCTCCACAAGAACCTCTGCCCATATTAAATGCACTAATTATTGACAATAACTCTATTTAGATAGTTTTCACATAATTCACATTCCCCGTTATAGGTCTAACACCCAAAAATATCAGTTCTGTAGATGAAAGTGAGAGTTATGTAATCTATTTTCCTTGCCAGAGTCTTTACAGATCAACATTATTCCACCCAGCCAGTCTACAAATAAATGTCCTCCACTATTTTACCCTGTTTCACCAAAAAAAAAATCAGAACTGAAAACCTGATATTGCCTAGTGTTGCATTAATAATCAATCATTTGATAACTAAATCACAAATCTTCAATTTTCTCATATTGTTGTCTGAGTTGAAAGATTATTCTATCACAACTTCTGATCCAAATCTTGATCCCACCCACAGGCTCATGGGTTATTCTTGTGTAGGTAAGGTGACTGCAGTAACTGTCCCACAAAATCACCAACAATGCAATCACCATTAACAATAATGACACCATTAGTTGAAATCCTGTCACAGGCATTTCATATACAATGATGGGGAAAAAAAATCACAGTCAAAAAAATACGTAATTAAAGTAATTAAATTTTGGGAGTAAGTTTGTCTAGGTAAGTGATTAGGTGATTAACACTGCAGGATCACAGGTAAATGTAAGCACGAGATAAGTCATTGCTAATGTGAAATGCTGGTACATTAATAACTGGTGTAGTTACCAGAACGTTGAAAGCAAGCATGCAAATGTGATGTATCGTGTTGTACAGATGCCAGACGTCAGTTTGTGTAATGGAGTTCCATGCACGTTGCACTTGGTCAGTCAATACAGGGTTAATGCTGTTTATAGATGACACTTCAGTTGTCATCAAATCCCATATGTGCTCAATTGGTGATGGATTTGGTGACTGAGCAGGCCATGGCTACATGTTAACATTCTGTAGAGCATGTTGGATTATAATAGCAGTATGTGGGCAAGCATTATCCTGTTGGAAAACACCCCCTGGAGTACTATTCATGAATGGCAGCATGACAGGCCGGAAGCAGAACTAGCTTTCAACAAGAAATACAACAGACCTCCAGTGTGCCTCCAATGAGCTCTCACTTGTCACCATTGAAGTCGGAAATGGCACTGGCTTCAGATAAATGGAATGCTCACTAAAAGGTGTCTGCCTCAGAGTTGCTCTTGAAGTAACCGTTGTGTCACTGTGGTGCCAACTCCTGCTCAAATTTCCGCTGCAGATGCAATATGATGTGCAAGAGCCATACGCTGAACACAGTGGCATTCCCTCTTGGTGTTGCCACATGGCCATCCAGAGCCCAGTCTTCGTGCAATATTCTGGTGACCATTACTGCCAACAATCATGTACTGTGGCTACATTCCTGCCAAGTCTTCCTGTACAGGATCCCATTCAGATTCAGTGAGGTGTTGATTTAAAGGCATTCTTGACTAACATAAACTCACCATGTCCATTCTCAAAGGTAACTAGCGCTCATAACCATTACAGCATATATTCACAACCAACCTGATTTGCATCCTCATAGTGGTGCTACTTGCCTCACTCTTAAGCGACTGCCACAAAATTGAATAGACATCATCTTTCAGATGTAGAAACATGCCTACCATCTTTCATTTATATCACACATCTTCCTCTTGGTGTTGAGACTTACATCAGTGTATATTCAATCATAGGGGATGCATGAAAATACCTATTTTTGTTTACCTGCTGTTCTGCAACTGGTATGCATCACTCTATTCGTTCCTCATATTCCATATTTATCATCATGGAAGAGAACCTTCATAGTCACAGAATGTGTCAAGGTATACACTGACATATGATAAGGAAATCATAGAAACTTGACCTGTATATTGTATTAACAATTAAACATCACTACATTGGTAAATGCTGTTTATTTTTACACTAGCTAAATTTCATCAAGTAAATTAGAAGGGAAGCTGCTACTTTGAAGAGAAAAGAACCTGCCACCTGCTCAATTTCTTATACTAACTAGCTGTAGTGTCATATTTACTTGATTACAGAGGTATTTTTCAAGGAAAACAGTCACCTACATCTTTAAACATTGAGCCCAGTTTATGGCACATCTACATCCACTTCTATAACCTGCAAACAACTGTGAAGTGCATGGCAGAGGCTACATCCCAATGCACCAGTTATCAGGGTTCCTTCCCATTCCATTCATATGTGGAGCACAGGAAGAATGACTGTTTAACTGCCCCGATGCCTGCAGTCATAAATCTAGTCTTGTCTCCCCGATCCCTACAGGAGTGATGCTTAGCGGGTTGTTATGTATGCTAGTCGTCATTTAAAGCCGGTTCTTGAAACATTGTGAGCAGCCTTTCTCGGGTTAGGATACATCTATCTTCACGAGTCTGCCAGTTCACTTTCTTCAGCATCTTTGTAACACTCTCCCATGGATTAAACAAACTACTGAGCACTTGTGTTGCCCTTCTCTGCAAATGTTCAATGTTGCCTGTTAGTCCTATTTCACATGGGTCCCATACAAGTGAGCAGTACTGTATGAGGGGTCACATAAATAATTTGAAAGCAATCTCATTTCTAGACATATTGTATTTCCCCAGTATTCCACCAACAAACCAAAGTCTACCACTTGCTTTACCTACCACTGAGCCTATGTGATCATTCCATTTCATATCCCTACAAAGCGTTGTACCCAGGTATATGTATGAGTTGGCCGATTCCAACAGAGACTCATTGATAGAATAGCCCTAGAATACTATGTTTATTCATTTTGAGGAAATGCATGGTTTTACATTTCTCAGCATTTAAAGCAAGTTGCTGATCTTTGCACCAATTTGAAATCGTATCAAGATCTAACTAAATATCTATGTAGCTTCTTTCAGACAGTATTTCATTAACGATACCTGCATCATCTTCGAGTGTTGTTAATACTATTCGCAAGGTCATTAACACAGCATATGAGCAACAAGGGTCCCAATGCACTTCCCTGGCACATATCGAACATTACTAATACATCCAATAACAACTCTCCATCCAACATCACATGCTATTTACTCTCTACCAAAAAAATCCTCAGTCCAGTCACAAATTTCACTTGATATCCTGAATGATCATACTTTTCACAATAAGCGTAGATGTGGTACTGAGTGAAATGCTTTTTGTAATCAAGAAATTCTGCATCTACCTGATTGCCTTGATATGAAGCTTTCAGCTTGTCATGTGAGAAAAGTGTCAGTTAGGTTTCACAATGTCGATGTTTTCAGAATCCATGGTGATTGCTATCAAGAAGGTCATTCTGTTCGAGATACCTTATTACATTGAGCTCGAGACATGTTCTAAGATTCTACAACAAATTGATGTCAGGTATGCAAGTTCTAAGATTCTACAAAAAATTGATGTCAAGTATACTGGATGGTAGTTTTGTGAATCACTTTTACTACTCCCATTGTAAATGGTTGCGATCTGTACTCTCTTCCAACTACTGAAATGGTTTTTTGTTCAAGGGATCTATGATAAATTACAATTAAAAGAGGAGCTAACTCAGCTGAAATACAGTGTAGAACCTGATGTGGATTCCATCGGGCTCTGTAGTTTTGTTCAATATTAATGGTTTCAGCTGCCTGTAAATGTCACTGACACTAATATCTATTTCACTCATCTTCAGTGCTATGAGAATTAAATTGTGGCAATACTCTTGGGTTTTCATTTCTTAAGGACCATTTGAAACCAGAGTTAAACATTTCTGCTTTTGCTTTGTTACCCTCAACTTCAGTTCCTGCCTCATCCACGAGTAACTGGATGAGGCAGCCTTTACACATAATCAGAATTTTTTTGGGTTGTGTCAAACATCACTTGACAGTACTCTGCTACAATACTAACTGGAGGCTTCATGCATTGCTCTCTTGAGAGTTAAAAGTGTTTCATTCAGTATCTCTCTATCTGTAGCCCAACCAGTATGCTTTAATATACAGGGTGCAGCAGCTTTCATAATAGGATATTAAAGACACACCATCAGGCAGTAACTGTAGTTTATTTATTACCTCTTATGCCAATTAATAGTTAAAGGTATGCCATTTACTAATGTCTAAGTCATTGTCCGTTGTGTGGATTACTTTTTGAATATTACTCCTGTCAAATGATGCCCACTCTGTACGACACATTCATCTAGGTAGTGTGGGAAGCTTTCCATAACTCAGCGTAACGTATTCCCTGGGACATTGGTGATGGCAGTTCTGATGTGATCCTTCAACTCAGGAATGGTGGCACTACGTGTTCGGTACACTTCTTGCTTCAGGTAGCCCCAATGGAAGAATTCTGCACATGAAAGGTCAGTTGAGCAAGGCGGCCAGGAAATGTCACCAAAACGGGAAATTAATCTATTGGGAAATGTCTGTCACAAGAAATCCATGCAATTTCTGACCACCATTCCTGAGTTGAAGGATCGCATCAGAACTGCTGTCGGCAATGTCCCAGAGAATACGTTAGGCCGAGTTATGGAAAGCTTCCAACGCTGCCTAGATGAATGTGTTGTGCAGAGGGGACATCATTTTACAGGAGTCATATTCAAAAAGTATCCACACAATGGACAATGACTTATACATCAGTAAATGGCATACCTTTAACTATTAATTGACATAAGAGGTAATAAATAAATTACAGTTACTGCCTGGTGGTGTGTTTTTAATATTTTACTATGAACGCTGCCGCACCCCGTACTTACTATCCATTAGTCTGTGTTTATTTAGAAGTTTCTTTACAGTGACTGTGTACTGTGGAGTGTCCTTGCTATTGTGAAATTTCTACGAGGTACATATCCATCAAGCACATGGTCAACCATTCTTCCAAACTTGAACCATAGTTCCTCTACATACTGCTGTCCTATGCTGAAATTTTCAAGTTCCTCACTGAGACACAGCACTATTGCTTTTATCTGTTTTACTGAAGATATAAATCTTTCTACTTGTTTTAGTTGACAATTGTACTTAGGTAACATCTGTTGCCACAAATCACAGCGTGGTCACTGATACCAATTTTAATGTGGACATCCTTAAAAAACCGAGTGAGGTGGCGCAGTGGTTGGACACTGGACTCGCATTCGGGAGGACGACGGTTCAATCCCGCGTCTGGCCATCCTGATTTAGGTTTTCCATGATTTTGTGATTTCCCTAAATCACTCCAGGCAAATGCCGGGATGGTTCCTCTGAAAGGGCATGGCCGACTTCCTTCCCCATCCTTCCCTAATCCGATGAGACCGATGACCACGCTGTCTGGTCTCCTTCCCCAAACCAACCAACCATCCTTAAAAAAGAAAGGTCTGTTTGTTGCAGTTAGATTTAATATATTCCCATCACGAGTGGGGTTCCAAACTATGTGTTCTAATGTAAATAGTTTTCAAGAAAGCATTTAGTAATGTTTCACAGGATGTCTTATCGCACCCACCACTAACAGAACTATAATTTTCACAATTGGATGTTGGATGATTAAAATCTCCACCAATGATTACCGTATGACTGGGGTACATATGCATTAGCAAACTGAGATTTCCTCTGACGTTATTGGTTACATCCCTAAATGAGTCTGGTGACTGATAGGAGAATCGAAGTACAATTTTATGCCAAGCCCTGATAATGAGTTTTGTCCAAAGAATCTTGCATCTTCAATTTATACCTCAGTGTATTTGTGTTTCTTGTCTTTTGCAACGAGTACATCACCTCCATTTCCCACTAGCCTTTCCTTTGGATACACAACTGAATTTTCCCCAAAAATCTCACTGCTATTTATTTCATGTTTTAATACAATACCACTTGCTATGCTCCTTTACAAGAAATGTGGCATTTGGCTAAGAAAACTTTTCAGTCCTTGAATACACCTGTTCTGATAATTATAACATTCACCCACTTGAGCATTTCAGTAACATACGTGGAATTTAAAACTTTATGCTACTAGCAGAGGCAACGGTCTGGACGGTTGACTGAACTGACCTTGTAACATCAACCAAAATGGCCTTGCAGTGATGGTACTGCGAATGGCTGAAAGCAAGGGGAAACTACAGTTGTAATTTTTCCTGAGGGCATGCAGCTTTACTATGTGGTTAGACGGTGACTGCGTCCTCTTGGGTGAAATATTCCAGAGGTAAAATAGTGCCCCATTCGGATCTCCAGGTGGAGACTACTCAACAGGATGTTGTTAGCAGGAGAAACAAAACTGGCATTCTATGGATTGGAGCGTGGAATGTCAGATCCCTTAATCAGTCAGGTAGGTTAGGAAATTTAAAAAGAGAAATGGATAGGTTAAAGTTAGATATAGTGGGAATTAGTGAACTTTGGTGGTAGCAGGAACAGGACTTCTGGTCAAGCGAATACAGGGTTATAAATAAAAAATCAAATAACGGTAGTGCAGAAGTAGGTTTAATAATGAATAAAAAAAAATAAGAACGCAGATAAGCTACTATGAACAGCGTAGTGAACCCATTATTGTGGCCAAGATAGACACAAAGCCCATGCCTGCCACATTAATACAAGTTTATATGCATATGCCAACTAGCTCCGCAGATGATGAAGACATTCAAGAAATGTATGATGTGATAAAAGAAATTATTCAGATAGTTAAGGAAGATGAAAATTTAATAGTCATAGGGGACTGGAATTCGATAGTAGGAAAAGGAAGAGAAGGAAAAGTAGTATGTGAATATGGACTGGGGGTAAGGAATGAAAGAGAAAGCTGCCTGGTAGAATTATGTGCAGAGCAGAACTTAATCATAGCTAAAACTTGGTTTAAGTGTCATGCAAGAAGGTTGTGTATGTGGAAGAAGCCTGGAGACATTGGAACGTTTCAGATAGGTTATATAATGGCAGGACAGAGATTTAGGAACAAGGTTTTAAATTGTAAGACATTTGCAGGGGCAGATGAGGAGTCTGACCACAATTTATTGGTTATCAACTTTAGATTAAAACTGAAGAAACTGCAAAAAGGTAGGAATTTAAGGAGATGGGACTTGGAAAAACTGAAAGAACCAGAGGTTGTAGAGAGTTTCAGAGAGAGCATTAGGAGACGATTGACGAAAACGGGGGATAGAAATATAGGAGAAGAAGAATGGGTAGCTTTGAGAGATGAAACAGTGCAGGCAGCATAGAATCAAGTAGGTAAAAAGCCGAGGGCTGATAGAAATCCTTGGGTAACAGAAGAGATATTGAATTTAATTGATGAAAGGAGAAAACATAAGAATGCAGTAAATGAAGCAGGCAAAAAGGAATACAAACATCTCAAAAATAAGATCGACAGGAAGAGCAAAATAGCTAAGCAGGGATGGCTAAAGGACAAATGTGAGGATGTAGAGTCATATATCACTAGGGGTAAGATCAATATTGCCTACAGGAAAATTAAAGAGACCTTTGAAGGAAAGAGAACCACCTGTATGAATATCAAGGGCTCAGATGAAAAACCAGTTCTAAGCAAAGAAGGGAAAGCAAAAAGGAGTATATAGAGGGTCTATACAAGGGTGAAGTACTTGATGGCAATATTATGGAGATAGAAGAGGATGTAGATGAAGATGAATTGGGAGATATGATACTGCATGAAGAATTTGAGAGAGTACTGAAAGACCTATGTCGAAACAAGGCCCTGGGAGTAGACAAAATCCCATTGGAACTACTGAGAGCCTTGTGAGAGCCAGCCCTGACAAAACTCTTCCATCAGGTGAGCAAGATGTATGAGACAGGTGAAATACCCTCAGACTTCCAGAAGAATATAGTAATTCCAGTCCCAAAGAAACCAGGTGTTGACAGCTGAGAAAATTACTGAACTATCAGTTTATTGAGTAATGGTTGCAAAATACTAACATGAATTCTTTACAAATGAATGAAAAAACTGGCAGAAGC
Source organism: Schistocerca piceifrons (assembly GCF_021461385.2). Classification (NCBI taxonomy): domain Eukaryota; kingdom Metazoa; phylum Arthropoda; class Insecta; order Orthoptera; family Acrididae; genus Schistocerca; species Schistocerca piceifrons. Next base: position 617,679,059 of record NC_060141.1, read on the forward strand.
CGACCATGGGGAAGACCAGTTTGGATTCCACAAAAATGTTGGAACACGTGAGGCAATATTGACCCTATGACTTATTTTAGAAGATAAGTTAAGGAAAGGCAAACCTACATTTCTGGCAGTTGTAGAAAAAGCTTTTAACAATGCTGACTGGAATACTCTCTTTCAAATTCTGAAAGTAGCAGGTGTGAAATACAGGGAGCGAAAGGCTGTTTACAATTTGTGCCAGAAACCAGATAGCAGTTATAAGAGCTGAGGGGCAGGAAAGGGAAGCAGTGGTTGAGAAGGGAGTGAGACAGAGTTGCAGCCTATCCCCGATGTCATTCAATCCATATATTGAGTAAGCAGTAAAGCAAAACAAAAGAAAAATTCAGAGTAGGCATTAAAATCCATGGAGAAGAAATAAAAACTTTGAGATTTAATGATGACATTGTAATTCTGTCAGAGACAGCAAAGGACCTGGAAGAGCAGCTGAACGGAATGTACAGTGTCTTGAAAGGAGGATATAAGATAATCATCAACAAAAGCTAAACGAGGATAATGGAATGTAGTCGAATTAAATCAGGTGATGCTGAGGGAATTAGATTTGGAAATGAGACACTTAACTAGTAAATGAATTTTGTTATTTGGAGAGCAAAATAACTGATGACGGTCAAAGTAGAGAGGATATAAAATGTAGAGGAAAGTGTTTCTGAAGAAGAGAAATTTGTTAACATCGAGTATAGATTTAAGTGTCAGGAAGTCTTTTCTGAAAGTATTTGTATGGAGTGTCGCCATGTATGGAAATGAAACATGGACAATAAACAGTGTAAACAAGAAGAGAATAGAAGCTTTCAAAATGTGGTGCTACAGAAGAATGCTAAAGATTAGATGGGTAGATCACCTAACTAATTAAGAGGTATTGAATAGAATTGTTGAGAAGAGGAATCTGTGACACAACATGCTACTAGTAATTCAGATGGATAAAGAATATTAAACTTCCTGGCAGATTAAAACTGTGTGCCGGACCGAGACTCGAACTCAGGACCTTTGCCTTTTGCGGCAAGTGCTCTACCAACTGAGCTACCCAAGATGACTCACGATCCGTCCTCACAGCTTTAATTCCGCCAGTACCTCATCTCCTAGAGAACTTGCCCGCGAAATGCAAAGGTCCCGAGTCCAAGTCTCGGTCCCGCACAGAGTTTTAATCTGACAGGAAGTTTCATATCAGCGCACACTCCGCTGCAGAGTGAAAATCTTATTCTGTATATAGAATGTTGTTTGTTTTTGGACATGTACATTAGTATGTTCTGCCAAAATAATTAGCATTTGAACCATGTCGGCCTGTGGGTTCAAGGCCAACATTGATATCATAATGCAACACCACCTACTGGTAATATATGTCTGCAGATCTCGTTGTCATTGTACATTGAAGATAATGAATCAGTGTGATTTGAGCAGATGTGCAGGATGCCACAGTGACAAATGTTTGAACCACACTGTCAAATCAGTGAGTTTGAAAGGGGGCGCGTTTCTGGCATGAGAGAATGTGTTGGATTCATCTGGGAAATTGCTGCTTGTGTGGAACAAAGTGTTTTGTCAGTGCAACAGATGTGTAGAGAATGGTTCACTAATGGCTGTACAACATGATAAGATGGTAATATTTAGAGTTCAGCTATCAGTAGTCGTTTGGAATATTTATTGGCAGATCTAGATTTCGGCTAGCAACTAGCCATTCTCAATGCTAAGAATGGCTAGTCGCTAGCTGAAATCTAGATCTGCCAATAAATATTCCAAAGTATGACTAATAGCTGAAATTTATTATTTACAAATCAAAATAACAGTTGCTGCGTGCAACAGCCTCTGAATGGAGGGTAACCTGATGACGATAAGATGGGTTAAGTCGCACCATTCAGATCGTCCCCCGAGAAGATCGACACCTCATCTAAATGGCATTGGAGGACAGACCTGCATCCTCCTCAGCTCTGGAACAACAGTGGAACACATCATACACTATCATGGGTGACAGTCCGTCATCATTTATTACGGTATGGGTTACATTTGCATCATCTATTTCTCTGCCTACCTTTGATGAACGTGCACAAACTTGATAGATAGCACTGGTATGTGGAACAACATCACTGGGAACAGGAATGACATCAGATAGTGCTTTTGGATGACTCCAGGTTCTGTTTGTTTGAAAATTATGGCCGCATTTTGGCTCACTATAGACAAGGGACATGGCATCACAGTGACTGAATTCACACAAGATATACAGCACCAACTCGTGGCCTTATGGTGTCAGGTGCTATTGGGTGCAACCACAAAATACAGTTGCTGCATGTCCAGGGCACTGTTACCACTGTGAGCTATGTGAACGTTATCCTGCGACCCGTAGCCACAGCCTTTGTGCGCAACATCCCAGACGCCATTTTTCACCAAGACAAAGGACGACTACATGTTGCTGAGTGAACTTGTGCCTCCTTGGTGTCACAGAACGTTAGCCTTTTGCCCTGGCCTGCCAGATCACAAGGCTTGTCGCCAATGGAAAATATATGGGAGCTGGTGAAATGACAGCTGCAGTGCTGTGACCAAATGCGAAGCACCACAGATAAACTTTGGAATCAGGTGAATGCAGCATGCATGGCTATAGCACGGGATGCCATTTGCACCTTATACACATTAATGCATCATGCATGGAACAAGTTATCAGGGCCCATGATAGAACCTATGCCTACTAGGCAACAAGACATATGCTGAACTTAGTGACTGAAATGCTAGTCACTTCTGCAGAACACCTAATGTACGTGTTCTGTGAATATGAACATCCTTCTCTAGTCATTCAAGGTGTTCTGTTTTTTCTGAACATGAGTGTAGAAAAGCATCTACATGACATACATCAATGCGTGAATTATCTTTGGCAATATTATGGAAAGGTTAAATTGTTATGCACCATACAGCAGAGACATTGAGTCACAGATAGGCGCAACAAAAAGACTGTCAAACAAGTAAGCTTTCAGCCAAAAGGCCTCCTTCCAAATTAGATAAAACACACACACACACACACACACACACAAACGCAACTCGCACACAACACATGTGTGTGTGAGTTGCATTTGTGTGTGTGTGTGTGTGTGTGTTGTCTAATTCAGAAGAAGGCCTTTGGCCAAAAGCTTACTTGTTTGACAGACTTCTTGTTGTGCCCATCTGTGACTCAATGTCTCTTCTATATGGTGAGTAGCACTCTACCCTTCCCATAATATTGTCATTATACCATACTGGATTTTCCATTTTTTCATGAATTATCTGTAAGACATCACAGTACAGGGACCAACAAATCTGACCATAAGTACATCTACTACAGCATAAAAGTCTGATTTATAATCTAAAAAAGTACCACATCTTCCAGACAGAAGATGAGCACTCAAGACATCTTCTCAAAAAGGATCAGGCATAATTGATGCTTTTTATCTAAAAGCCAACTAACCCTGCACTATCAATGGACTACAATCTACACAGGGGTTGTTTGACTATTACCTATGTTTAAACCTGGATGATGCCACACTACAGTAAATTTACCTGTTGTTTGGTGTAAATGACACAAACTCATGGTCATCAGCATTTCAGAATATTATATCGCATGGGTAGCACCTGTGATCCATGTAGCACTCGTACAGTCTTATACTGCAAGTGGCCATCTTCCTCGCCCACTCAATACAAGGGCTCTAGTAATCACAGAAAAACAATGTGCAGGACTTGCCACATTGCTTTCTTCTGAGTCTCCAGCAGTTGTCACGGGTTCTGATGGAGTGAGACTTACCACAGGTGCTGCTGCCTGTGCTGGCACTACATTTCTGCCACCAGTCACATGCCTCCAAGTGCTGGACACTGCATCCACTTGTGCCCCACCACTATATAGATAGCTGCTCTGTCGATCTATGGCAATTCACATCAGGAGTTGCTCCACGGGCAAGCACTGACTGTCCTCAGCCCTTTATATACAGTTCCCTTCACAAAACAGAGCAGTCTATGTAGGGTGTCTCTCCATGGTCCAGCACCCACTGACTATCTGTGTTCCGTCAATAAAGATCTCCCTTCTCTGAGTGCACCAGTCCCTCTGGGATCAATGCTGGCTGCACCTCGTGGTCCCTCTAAATGGAGTCCACTGCCTAAGATCGAAGAGCCCTATGCTAGCTGCACTTTGAGTCACCTCACCAAGTGCCTCTTCTACATCACTTCATGGGACATCGCCTCCTCACTGTCTACAACTCTCCACCTTGCAGGACTTCACTCTGTCACTGACTGTGATCACCTACAACCATTCCTAACGCATTCCAGTGTACAGTGACCAATTCTGAGCTGCCATCAAGTTACGCACCTATAGACTATTACAGTGTTTGTTCACTGACTTAATACAGTTCTATATTTCTGGCTACCTGAGCTCATATATAGTAGCGTGTCATTCCTACTGAGTCATAAACACAAAACTGGCAACAAGGACTGCTGCTTTTTGGTTTTCTTGCCCCAGCAACAGACTTGGTGATCACCCATAGTAACCATTTTTATTCCCCCCCCCCCCCCCCCCTCCATCCCCCAGCCCAACACCAAGCTTCTGCTGCAGTGGCTGAACTGCCTAATCACTGCTCCCTCCCTCCTCTTATAGGGTGTCTTCTCTGTCCCTCAGTATTTCCATCCAGGAGGTCCACCCACCTGTCCTCTCCTCCAGGATCCTCTGCTGCATCCTCTGTCATCCCAGGCACCATCAATGCAGACCCCATCACAGCAGGTTCCGATGCATGCTGACACCAGTCCTGTAGACGCAGACAGTGCCACCCCCAAATCTCTCTCCTGTTGTCCTGCTGCTCTTCCCTTTGAGCAGGCCTCACACTTCATATTCTGTTTTTCTGCTCTGACAGGAAACTCTCTGGCATGCACTGTGCCTTCTGTAGGCTTTCATCCTGCACCAACCCAGCCTGGTTGCCATCTTGGTTGTGGGTGGCACATGCCACATCCCCGGCCTTCTGCATCGACTCAAGTAGCTGCTTCTCCATGTCTGGCCATACCCAATGGGCCACCAGCTGATTTTCCCTGTGCTCACAGTGCTGCCCTCATGGAAGTTTTGTTGCAAACCTGGGCTGTGACACTGCTGGCACCTACAACAGCACAGTCACCCTACCATGATGTCGACCAATGTGTTTCTCTTTGCACCCTTCTCTTCTGGCCCCTGCTCCCTGGGATTCGACCTCCATCATGTCAGATATGCCTCCCCTGGACTACTTCACTTTTCCATGGTGCCTCCTTCCTTCCAGAGCAGCACAACTTTGAGATGGCATCACCATATTTCCCAAAGGGGGAGGGAATATTGTATTGTATGGCTAGTGCCCAAACTACCACTCAAACAACTGTATACTGTGAATGACCACCTGCCCATCTACTCACTACACAGGTTCTAGTGATCACAGGAAAGCAATCCACAGTACACATAAATATGTTGGACTGTTTTCCTCTGAGACTCCAGCAGTCGCCATGTCCTTGGTGGTAAGGGCCTCCTCATAGGTGGCACTGCCAGTGCTGGCACTACATTGCTGCCGTCAGTCATGTTCCTCCCGGAGGTCGTACCTGTATCCATCCACAACCAGGCTATCTAGGTAGCCAACAGCTGATGTATGGCAGTTCACATTGGGAGTCACTCTGTGGCCAAACACTGACTGTCTGCAGTCCTTCAATACAGAGTTATTCCACTGAGTGCAGCAGTTGACAACTAGAGTCACTCTGTGGTCCAGTACTCATTGCCCATGGTCCCTCAATAATAAGCTCCCTTCATACAGCACATCAGTCAGCCTGGGATAAATGCCAGCTGCACCTCATGGCCCCTCTACATACAGTTCACTGTCGAGGACTGAAGAGCACTTCACCACCATGTGTCAAACGGCTGGGCCATTGTCGAATGTCTCCTCTGTACAGCTTTGCAGGATATTATCTCCAACATAGTCTCTCAGCTATTGCCTCATAGGACAAATACCAAGGTGTAACACTCTGTAGGGATATGAAATGGAATGATCACATAGGCTCAGTTGTGGGTTGATTGATTGAATACAGGACAAGTGCAATCAGTCTCAAAGGAGATTGCTTACAAATCACTCGTGCGACCCACCTAGAATATTGATCAAGTGTGTGCGACCCATACTATATAGTACAAACAGAGGATACTGAACATATACAAGGAAGGGCAACACGAATGGCCACAGGTCTGTTTAATCTGTGGGAGTGTGTCACAGCGGTACTGAAGGAACTGAACTGGAAGACTCTCGAAGATAGATGTAAACTATCCTGAGAAAGTCTATTAATAAAGTTTCAAGAACCAGCTTTAAATGGTGACTCTATGAATATACTTCAATTCTCTGTGTATTGCTCACATAGGGATAATGAGAATAAGATTAGAATAATTACTGTGTGCACGCAGGCTTTCAATTATTCTTTCCGCACTCCCTACATGTGCAGAACAGGAAGACTCTTAATAACTGGTACAATGGGATGTACCCTCTGCCATCCACCTCACAGTGGTTTGCAGCGTACAGATGTAGGTGTTGATGTAGATTTACTTCCGAACCATGCTGTATCAATGATTATCTGTGCACAACACAGGCTTTGTGAGCGCGCAGACTGTTGATGCATCTGGTGCCCCAGATTCTTTCCTCCATTAGTTATGATTATATTTATTCTTGTTCATCCCACTTCATCCCTCATCCTGACATATTCTATAGTTTTATTTTCCACACCTGCCCATGCCACACAAATTTGTCACCTTTGACCTAACCCATCCCCCTCTCCAACTCTCTTCCTCATTGCAACACACACACACACACACACATACACACACACACACACACACACACACACACACACTCCCATACCTCATCATTCCTTTTCGCCAACGTCTCTTTATGTTTTTAAGGTATTTGTATATGTTTTTACATGGTTCCATGCATTTTTGCATATTTTTATGTTTCTGTGTGTATTTTTGCATATCTGTGCATGTTTATGGACGTCTTTACTATTTTTTACATGTCTTTTCTCTTATTCGGCACTATGTGTCTTTTAATTGTGTCTGCCTGCAACTTAATGTGTCTTCTTTATGGTAAGTATCTAAAAAGTTTTGTAGTTTTGTATATCAATTCCTGCTTCTATTTTAAAACTCTGAAAATGGAGATAATTCCAAAATACATCACTTTATGATCAGTACAGTCATTTTTCATCTTCTACATGATTTTTTAAGCAACCTAGTCACTTTAATGACAGATCCCTGCGTAATTAATAGTTAGTGAAAGTTCTAAACAGAAGAGCTTAAGAAATGTTGTAGTAAACAAAAAGAAGAGTAAATGAAAAGGGGTACTTGGTCAAAACCAAACCAATTTAAAGTTTTACTTCCCAAAACTTTTTACAAAATTAGACAAGATGGCAAACATGTATTATGAATATGTCACTTTATGTATCATCATATAAAGCAGGCAGCATGTCCCCAGCCAAATTATTAACTGCTCTCTTACTGAGAACAATATTGCAAAATATGGCTACAGCTGCCACACATGAACTGCTATACATCAACAAATGCCAATGAACGGATCCTCTCACTTGAGATATTAGAGAGCAGTGCCTACTCCCAAGGTGAGAGAATAGGAGTGTGACTGGAAGAGGGTACACCATGGCTGAATAGTGGATTTGACAAGACATGACTTCTTGTGACTCACTTCCAGCCACCTTCTCTCCTCTCAATGATGCACAGTCCGTGCTTCAATAGTGAAGAAAATGTTTGTCAGAAGACTTCATATTGTTGATACTACACCTTTCCCTGAACTCATTCTTGTATCAGTCCAGCAAATGTCCAAAAGTCTGAGAAGACCATAGAATTTCATCAACCTCTGGTTCTGAGCCAAGTATGTCTCACGATCAAGAGATCTGTGACTTTCTGGACTTACAGCAAAGTGTTGAGAATTGTAGGAGTCCCCTTGATGGGTCAAGGGCACATTAACATCAAAGGCTGCTACTCAGATTGCTGACTCCGTGTGAAGTGCACATAAGGGTCTTTTTAGCTTAAGTGACCCTCCATTCAATTCCGGTAATGAGAACTGTTGGCAACCACAAAGTATTACTGTTAGATTCAAGGATATGGCCTCTCAGTTGAAACAATTAAAATCCTAGTAACTAACTGCTGAAGCACTCATAACACACTACAGAATTTGAAACAGATCTAAAAAGCAGTGGGGTTTGTATAATACTAGGTACATAAACCTGGCTAAAACCTGTAATTGACTACAGTGAGATTTTTTGGGGAAAATCTAAGTATTTATTGAAAATACAGGCTAATGGGAAATTGAGGTGGCATATTTGTCACACCAGACACCAAATTCGCAGCTATTGGGAAATAAATTGAATCTTCATGCAACATTGGTTCAGAAAGATTTAGTATCAAGGATGGACACAAACTTTTAGTTTGATTTTCTATTTATGACCAGCCTCACCTACAGATGTAGCTGGAAATCTGGAAGAAAACATCAGCCCACTAGTACATACAGTCCCCAATCAGGGGCGATTCTAGAAGTCAGTCAAGAGGCGGGGCGTATGGAGAGGGTGGGGGGTGGGGGGGTTGGGGGAATGGAATATCGCTTAACAAAAGGAGAGTTGGGGTCATCCACCAACAAATTGGTAAAATTTGGTTTTTCTTAAAGTAGTTTCTGGTAACAGTTTTGGAGTTCTGGGCAAAAAATGTGTATTAATAAATAATACGCCCATTCTAAGTTAAATGATATTTATTGGAACAATGGAAAATCCAGGATGGAATGTAACAATACCAGAGAAGAAAAGTTGCTACTCACCATATAGCGGAGATGCTGAGTCACGATAGGCACAACAAAAAGATTCACACAATTATAGCTTTCGGCCATTAAGGCCTTTGTCAGCAGTAGACACACATACACACATGCACACATACGCAGTGTGTGTGTGCATGTGCATGTGCGTATGTGTGTCTACTGCTGAGAAAGGCCTTAATGGCTATAATTGTCTGACTCTTTTTGTTGTGCCTATCGCGACTCAGCATCTCCGCTATATGGTGAGTAGCAATTTTCTTTCTCTGGTATTGTTGTATGATATTTATTGGTTTAGATAGTAAGCTATTTGCTGCTCTTATTCTTTAGTTAAAATGTGTCTGACATACACTGCAACCTATACTGCAACTTAATTATAAAAAAAATGAATGAATCTGTTGGAGTAATATATTTGCTGATTTCTGAATTGTAATATGATGCTCCACTGGGAGGGGGGCTATAGTCACACCCCTGTCCCCAATTATAATGACATCATTGGAGGAGACTTAAATCAAAATGACTGGTAGGATTATAGTTTTCTTAAGTGGTGGATATGACAAGAGATTCTGCGAAACGAAACCAAATGCCTTCTCTGAAAACTACTACAAACAGATAATTTCAAAGCCTGCTCATGACAAAAATGCTAGATCTAATGGTACCAGTCACCATGAGGAAATTGCAGCAACAATGACTATCGAAGTCCATAAAACAACTGGTAGATATACATGCTGAATATAAGAGGAACTCCAAACCACCGGGTAAGAGAACATACAGGAACTGTGACTAAAGATTGGAAAACTAGTTGATCAAACATTAGACAGACATGTATTTATACAATAGTTCATGCTGGGAAGGGCCCTCCTGGTATTAAGAGCATAATATTACAGACAGAGAGATGCTAAATAAGATTAGTTGCAATGTGAAGCTCTCACTGACAACCATAGCAGAGTCTTATTGAAAGACTGCTCACAAAACCCAATAAATTCTGGTTGTATGTCAAGACTTTGAGTGTCACCAAAGTTGGTGTACTGATAATAATGACTGTCATAAGAATTGGTATTTAAAGTAGCAAAGAAAAAGCAGAAGTGCAAACTCTTATAAAACATTCTTTTATAAAAGAATATCAAGGAGTAGTGCTCCAGTTTTAATCTTGCACTACTTGAAAGACAAGTAGCATTGAGAAACAGCTGAAAACAGTAAAACTGAAGAAGGTTACAGGGCACAATGGACTCCCTATCTTATTCTACACTGAATCTGTAGCTTACATAGATACTGTAAGTCCCGCCCCCCCAAAAAAGAAAAAAAAGCTATGCCCAGTGGTAAGAAGAAAGTGTATGTCACACCCACCTACAAGAATGTGTGACCCACGAAACTACTGTCCAATGTCACTGACACCAATCTATTGTAGAATCTTAGAACATATTCTGAGCTCAAAAGTAATGAGGCACCTCAAAGAGAACACCCAGAAAAATCTTAACAAACTGAGGGTCAGATGCTCATACTTGTTTATATTTAAACTTCTACCCTTGTTCTCCATAGATAACACCCTTTTTGTTTATACACTCCTTAATTATACAGTCTCAGAAACTCTGAGCCTAGGGTATGCAACTGGTGTTGTTAACTCATTTCATGATTAAATTCCATGAGTGCTTGGCAGCAGCTAATTTGTTTGGCTTTTGGTCAGGCACCATTCTTATGTTCCTTGCATCTCTTCTTCAGTGGTCTGCTCTGTCTGGAACACAACATGCCACATGGGTTTGAAACTTGGTATACACCTAGTTTTCAGATGCCCAGATTGTCTTCAACATTATCAGAGATTTTATATTTCAGAGATTTTCTCTTTGTCAGTAACATTGAAATGCACTGGATACCATGTTTTGATATAAGTTTACCAACATTTTTTGGATATTTGGTTAGTACAGGCAGCCTTCTCTGCACCAAGTGGGATGTGCATTTCTGTGCTCTTCATAAGCATAAATAGTTAAACTAGTTATAAAAGTCTTGTATGTAAAATTTACATACTTTAATGGCTATCTTGAGTATTCTCTTGAAAGCCTTCGTTTTCTTCAGGTATTATTTATAAAAATGTGAAAGATTTGCAAATATGAGTTAGCAGCATGTTTCGTTGTTTACATTTTTCACATAGAAAAATGCAATTTCAATTACTTGCTTTTCATTGCAGCATAACTTAGTAGGGCTTATTCCATTACTAGGTAGTACATATTAACAGAAGATAAAGTGGCTTTCAATCATTTTAGACCAGATTTCTGAAAACAAATTTTTTGTTGTAGATAGCCATATATTACCTTAGTTTTGATAAATCTTTGTTGTTTCCTACAAGTGAACAGTGCAGAACGTGCAGTGGAATCGTTGGCTCCAGCGTTTGGTTTTAGAGCTACTGTAGTTTTTGTACTCAGTTGTTGTTATGATGTTGATATTGGGGAAATTAATGTGGCTCCTCAGTGGTTTATAACATATTCAGTGGATGTAAATAAATAGTTGAAAAGGAGTTGTATATTACAGTCCTCCAGGCTGAATTATGTATGGCAAGAAATATCTGCATCTGGGTTAATTAAGGAGAAGGATAATGAGAGGTCGGAAGTGGTAATAGATAATACAGGGATCAATGAAATAACTTTATGTTCAAAAAGAACAATAGGGTTGATCTGTTATTTCATTTGGTAGCAGATGTGCCTCAGGAAAATTTAGGTGTAGACAGAGGACAACAAAATTTCAGTAAGAATTTGGAAAGGCGAGGATGTCAGTGAAGAGAAAGAAAGTTTTGTTGTTACATATTCCTCATGGCAAAGGTGTTTTCAAAACAGCTGTTTATTTCACCAATCGCTAGTATGGATCAGTTGATGTAGTGATTGTTTAAAGTTCATTTGACCGTTTTAACAGACAAAACAATAGTGTCTTGTGCTTGTAATATGGATGTCTTAAAAAGTTTTCCAATACAATTTTATAGCAGTCAGTAACATTATAATTCAATGTTATAATACAGACTGTAAATTTTCCAACTACCATTGCCAGCTGCTCCATGACAGCCACTGATAAAATCTTTATAGACAATTCTAATACTATAAAACCTATAATCAATTACCTTTCAGAAATGATATGCAATTCCTTCAATTAAATAATACTCCTGATAGCAATAAAAATACTATAAAATCCAATTTCATAAAGTATGTTAATGGGCCAAAATTGAGTGTTTTAGAAAACTGGTCGAATAATAAATAGGAGAGATGTATGCAGCAATGACAACACGAGTGAAAAATATGTGCCATTTATTAATAATGTTCTCCACTTGATTGAAAACTGTTTTCACTCAAAAGTAAACCAGAGTGGCCTACAGAAAATCCACAAATTTCTATAAAAATAATGGTATCTGGCAGGACAAAAAGGTCAATCCATATGTCAATCTGGAACAGCTTTGATGATACTGCATATCATTAAAAAAAATCTTGCAGGATATTGAGGAAAGTAATCAAGACATCAAAGCAAATGTGTTATTAAAAAATAATAGCCATGTAAAGTAACACACTAAAGGCAATGTGTAATATAGAAAAGGAAGAGACTTTAACAACTGGAGATGAACAAGAGCTTTAAAGAGTATATGATATCTGGTAACATATACATTATGTGTTGCAAAGTTCTTTAACAAACACTCTGTATATGTAACTAGTAAAAATGCAGTGTTTGGCTCAGTAAATGCTGATCTGTAAAATTAGAGATTAGCCTTTATAAACAGCGTTCACTAGCATACATATCACATTTACTACAGGAGAAGGAATGACTACCATGAAACCATAAAAAGTATAGAAACCAAAGAAGTGTAGTTCAAGAAGAGTCTAAGTGATGTATCTATGTCCTAGTCCCTTCACTCCATTGATAAAATTTCTTAATAGAACCTACTGATGTAGTTATTATTAACTGTATCAGATCATTAACTGTATACAAAATAAGAGGAATGCTATGTAGTACCTGACTTTGGCAAAGTTTCAGTGCAGTAATGTGTAAGTCCATCTTGCAAACTATTTTTGTGTTTTTTGGTGCCTGGCTGCAACAGCCTTGAATTATCTTATAGCTGTGGTTACCTTTTTAGTCAATACATAAAGGAAAAAACTTTTTTGTTTTTTAGTTTTTCTAAATCCTTGAAACCATCTTACTCAGGGTCTGCGGAAGAAACAATAGCATATCTTCTTTCTTTCTTTTTTTTTTTTTTTAATATTTACAATGTATTTAGGGTTCTAAATCTCAGAAGATCTTATCTAATTCAATGAGCTTTCCTTGGTTAACTTTTTCTTTTTCTTTTTCTTTTTGGTCTCAGTCTATGTCATAAGCACTGTTGATTTCCCCATGATGCCTATACGATTTGTCAATATGAGTATCAATTCCTTTGGAATATTTCTGTATTTGTGAGTGTTTTTGAGGATCTCCTTCTTGGTTGGTTGGTTAATTTGGGGGAGGGGACCAAACAGTGAAGTGACAAATAAAAACACCTACAGCCATCCTTGTAATTTTATTTTATTTTGTTGCTACCAGTTTCGATGCTTCATTGTGTCATCTTCAGGCTGTTTTGATGCAGTACAGCTTGATATGATCCCCATGCATAACCCATCAGTTGCCAGCACTAATGGATTTGCAGATTATGTGTCAGCACTCCAACAATCAAGTGCTGGCAACTGATGGGTTATGCATGGGGATCGTATCAACCTGTACCGAATTAAAACAGCCTGAAGATGATGCAATGAAGTGTCGAAACTGGTAGCGACAAAATAAAATAAAATCATAAGGATGGCTATAGGTGTTTTTATTTGTCACGATAGTAAATGGCCGTCGTCCCAGAGACATCCTCCTAAAAGGATGGACGTACAAAACAGTGAGGTCGTCTGTCCCAACAGATTAGGGAATGATGGGGAAGGAAGTCAGCCATGACCTTCCAAGGAACCATCCTGGCTTTTGCCTGGAACAATTTAGGGAAAGCATGGAAAACCTAAATTAGGATTGCCAGAAGTGGGTCTGAACCGTCATCTTCCCAGATGTGAGTCCAGTACGCTAACCACTGTGCGACCTTGCTAGATAAGGGTCTACTTGTCTGGCATGTGCAAGCCACATGTAGCATAGTCCTCAACACAGCAATTCTTTGTTATGGGTGGTGATGGTTCACGATGTAAAGCTAGGGATCAGCATGAGTGGATTGTCTGTAAGCACCTAGGCCAAATAACCTGATAGCTCTTCTCTTAACTACTAAATTGAGGAAATGTGATGGCCCTAGTTTTTAAGTTTCAACGTTAATATTACACTTGTACGGAGATAGTTGCAGTATTTGTGAAAATAATGGAACTCTTTCCCTTCCACGTAACAATACTATAAACAACACGTTAATATACTGGTTTAGCAAAAGATTTAGTTTATTTATTACATTTCCCATCAAATAAACATAGACTGATATGAGTGTATTCCTGAAAATTCAGTCTGGCACAATGTTCTACTGTTATGACAGGCATATTATGCAATTACAGCATCATGTGAAGAGCTAACCTGAGCAGCTAATGATTTAAATGAAATAATCTGAACTTAAAAAATTGTATAATTACACTATAAAAATTTAAAAACAATTTTCTTTGTCCAAGGAAAAAGTATCTTTGTTATGGTGTGTTTGTAGTATCACTATATCAAATGTACACAGTAGATATTTAAAATAATTTATAACATTTTAAATGAAAGAGATGTACCTGCTTATGAGAAACCTTCAAAGGGACAACCAAAGCAGTTTTAAGGTAAGCACAAATTAATAAGCACATTTCAATCTCTAGCTTCCATAATTATTAAATATTCTTTAATTCTGAGAAAGGGAAGGATAGGAAATAACAGTAAAGGGAAGGTAAAGTCACATCACGTAATGGATCTGAAAATCTGTCTTTGTGATCTTGATGTTGACAGGATACAAAACTGCAACTTTCTTTAACCCTCGGATAAGAAAATGTGAAATGGCTTTCCACAATACATACCAGCCACCTAGTCTCAATTTATACTAGTCTTATTTTCCATGACTTGTTGGTTGTCTACCACAGACTTCCTTCCCTTCTGTTTTATTTACATCATGAAATCTCTCCCTCAGCTCCCACCTTTTGAAAATGAAATGTTGACTGTTGTTTCCATTTGAATCCAGGTATTTCTTTCCAGTTTGGTTCTTTGTCTTTGAATGACTGCATACTAATCATCTCTGTAATATGCAGTTTGGCTATTTGCCCATTGTTATCTCTGAACTCTTTCTTACACTGTGTGTGTTTCCAACTACAGGTGGGAATACATCTCACACTTCCACTGTCTCTACATCTCACTCTTTATTTTCTCAATTCCCTATCTTTCCCTTAAAAAAATGTGTATGTCTCTGCAGTTGATATATAGACAGTTCTTTTTTTACCATAAATAGGGAGTTTACATCCATTCAGAATTACAATTTTAACAAAACAACATTAGGGAAGTAAGTACTTAGTACCTTCTATAATTTTAATTGGTCTCTCTCTCTTCAAGAGAAAGTTTCTCATACCTTGGTCCAAGTTGGCACTCATCATACTGATACTGACACTTGTTTCCATGAAAATCAGGAACACAATAACACACAGCTCCCCCACTCTCAATAAGACATAGTGCATCATTTTCACATGGATTATCTTCACATCGCACAAGTTTTACTTCACAGTTTTTCCCAGTAAAGCCTAAAACAAAATAAACAGCATTATATGTTAAACAAAAAAAAACTACTACACTTAACTGATTACAGATTAACATGGAAAAGCTTACCAAACAAACAGGCACAAGCATAATCTGCTTTCAGATCGACACATACTGCCCCATTCTGGCAAGGTGTAGAAGCACATTCATCAACAGGCAGTTCACAGAATGTACCTGACCATCCTGCAGATTACAATACGTTCTTGTGAACTTTATAGTTTTATAGTAAATTTAGAAGAAAAGTTATAGCATGGAGCCTTCAATAATTAAATGTGCTTTGTATCTTCATAAATGTATAAGTACCATCTTAACGAATTTTATATCAAACACAAAAAATCAAATATAATTCTCTTCAGTCAAGAATAGTGTTGTTTGAATAACACAGACTCTCTGAAAAATGGCTCATGGAATGATTAACAGATACATTCAGTAAAGAATATTAAACACTCAGGTTTTGGAATCACAAGGAATGGTGATGTTATATGCTGAAAGATTATTAACATATTGATCAAAAATTAAATATGGGTGGAAATATCAAGGAAAACCAGAACCACTTGCAGAAGTACTCATATTTAAAGGGAGTAAATTTGTCATAAAGTTTAGTGATATATTTAGTACTCCTGGATTTTACATTGTTTCGTATTTAGTACTGATATATTTCTACATATTTTGCCAGTTTTGTAGTACTGGTATAGTCCTAGATATTTTGCCAGTTTCATGGCTCTTTGTATTCTGCACATATGAATCAGACTCTTTATAGTTACAAAAAAATTGTTTCATTGTTTGTTACATGAAGTGTAGCTGAGGTTGAAATATAATAAAATTCCATATAACAAGTAAGACTTATCAAAAAAATATCCTGATAATTTTACACATATTTTTTGTATTCAAACACTTACAAAGACAGATTTACAGTAAACATTGATATGTTGCCCAATTATCTGTGTTTTTCAAACTATATTTTTTACAACATACATTTCTTCAGTGTTACTGTGCAATCTTTTGACATGTAAACACTGTACCATACAGAATAACACTGAATGACAAATACACAGACAAAATAAACTATGGTACCTGTGGTCAGTGTAATGAACTAGGAGCAATATTTGTAAACTTAGACAAGTTTGTTAGTGAGGACTGTATATCACAGGATGGCCTGCATCTAAATAGGTTAGGTTCAACAACTTTCAGCAAGATGTTTACAGATTTGTGTAAAATTATATGAAGCAAGGGAAACTAACAATCAGTGAGGCAGGTGAAAAATGGAAAAACACAATAAAAAAGTAAATCAGTATTCAAGGAAAAATGTGTTCAAAACTGTAAGAAAGTGTAAGTATTTATTCACAATGTACAATAACATGACTGAGTGCAATGTATCTGTAGGATAAAACTACAAAAACTGATGAACTGAACTGCAAACTATTCTTTCAGAAGGAAGAAATATCAAAGTTGCTTGCCTAAATGAGCACTGAGTCAAGAAAGATTCTATCGCAGTTTTAAATAAATTAGAAAACTTAATGGTAGCTAACAGTTTTTGTAGGAAAACCAGAAGTCATGGAGGCTTCTGTATACTGGTTAATAAGTCATTTGAATATAAAGAAAGATACAGAGTTTTAAATTTAAATGAAATACTTATACTTGAAAGTTTCTGAGTAGACACAAAACAACATAATATTATTGTTATCTTAATACACAGGATTTCAGGTAGTGATATCACCAAATCATTTTTAGGGATATTACAATGTCTCCTTGATGAACCCACAAAAGAAAAGGGGGAAAATTGTAATTGTTGCAGATTTTAACATAAGACGCAACAATCAAATAAAGCCTGTCAACTACGTTTGTTGACTTAATTCAAGAATATGGTTTTAATCTAAATTTCACTGATTTCACCAGAGTAAGTAAGCAGACAGCAGTGTGTATAAATAATATTTTAACAAGTTACACATTTAATGACACTAACATTACACCTAGGTATCTCAGATCACTCTGCTCTGCTTATCAAATTATTAAAAATAAATAAAAAAGAGAGGAGGTGTTTCATGAAAAGATTGTTGAGCGAGGGAAACATACACTTGTTCTTCGTAGATTAAATGAGGAAGATTGGTCATTACAACACAAAATCTCATGTTAAAAAAATGTTGGTATGTTTTTAAAAAGCTTTTTACATATTTTCAATGAAACATTTCCATCCAAAGAAAAGTAACAAATAAACTATAGTGGATTATCACTGGCATAAAAATATCTAGTAACAGGTTCAAATGATTCTAAGAACTATGGGACCTAACATCTGAAGTCATCAGTCCCCTAGACTTAGAACTACTTAAACCTAACTAACCTAAGGACATCACACACATCCATGCTCGAGGCAGCTGAAGCGCCTAGAACTGCTCAGCCACAGTGGCCATCTCTAGTAACAGGAAGAGACAGTTACATGCCATGCTAAAATTCAATAAGAACCTTGAGTTCATTAACTATGTTTAATCATACAAAAACTGTTTAGGAGGATTGTAGAAACAGCAAAGGAAATGGCAAACATTAAATTTATTAAAAAGGACAGAAATAAATCCAAGGCAGTTTTGACAGTTGTCAAATCTAAACTCTGAATTAAATCTGGGAAACAGGAAATTTCTAAAATAAAGACACCAGACAAAATAATTGTAAATCTTGTTCGGAAACCAGAAAATTTAATGAATTCTTTACAGCTGTAGCAAAATCTGATGTTTATATAAACTCCTGTCAAGATAATGTACATTTATTTTGCTCAAGTTGGAACAAAACCAAGAGTCTAATTAAATTTGACAAAGTAACAGTAAAAGATGTAGAAAAAACTATAACAAACCTAAAAAACAAAAACTTTGTGTGATGGAATGAAGTACCTGCAATGGTCATTAAAGCAGCTTCAAATATAATATCACATCCACTGCCCAAAATAATTAATCAGTCTCTTGAAGAAGATTACTTTCCAAACTTTCTGAATTAGGCAGAAAAGAAAGCAGTATTTAAAAAAGGCTCCAAAGAAGAAACAGGAAATTATCACCCAATTTCCCTTCTTCCTGTGTTTTTTAAACTGTATGAAATGATCATTGCAATCAAAATTCAAAATTTCTGTGATAAACTTTATTTCAAAAACAACAATTTACCTCCCAAAAAAGCAAAAAGCACAACTTATGCAGTCAATGAATTTGTGCATAGAGTTAGTTCCACTTATCTACAGCACAAAAAGCTGCAGGAATCTTCTATGAATTATCCAAAGCATTCAACTGTGTGAACCACTCCTTCCCACTTTATAACATGAAAGAATACAGAATTATCGGCAGTGCCTTACAGTCATACATGACAGAGGGAAAGAAAAGGATTGTCATTACATGAAGCAAAGGAATGTAATCCTTGCAGAGGAGAACTGTTTCACATGGGAAGCCACAAGGCTCAACTCCAGGCCCATTTTTTTTCTTTAGGCTTACCTTTTTCTCTTTAGGCTTACCCCTAAATAAATAACAACACTGGACAATTATGGATAGAATATTACATAAAATAAGGGAAAAGCAACCACTCACCTACAGTGGATCAATATGTGGAGCACAGAAACATTAACTGAAAACAGCATTCACATAGCTTTCAAGCACTAGTTCTTTTTTCTGGCAATAGCACACACAACCACAACCACACAAGACACCCAAATGCACACTCCCACAGTCATAGCAAGCCTCACTACTACTTATTTTCATCACAACAGTGGGTTCCTCTTATCCTGGTACCAAAGTCACTTGTCCTACCTTTTTAACCATCTCAATCTATCCATCTTTCCTGCACAAGGAAGGAATTAACACTTTTGAAAACCAGGATAGTTTCATGTACATTTGTTCATCAGCGGTGGCACTGGTAATAGACTTAGCCTATGGATGGGTGTTTACTTTAGGAGGTGACTATTTTGTTATGGGAATTGGTTCTCAGGCTGTACAGGTACATGTGTCTAAGCTGAGCTGGATGTTATGGTTTACATGTGTGTTGCAATATGTAGGTGTTCAATTACATTGCACTAATTAATTTATGTAGTGATGTTCCAGAAGCCAATCATGAAAGATGTGTTCAACCACATACAGTAGTGCAGTCAGTTGGATATCATACCATTATACAGCAGTGGCACAGTTGGTAGTTGTGCAAGAGAAAAAGAACTACCTATACTTCAGAAGTGCTTTCGTATTTATTACCAGGCCTACACAAAACTTGCCATCAATCAGATACTTAAACTTGAAAGCACTTGCACAGTCAGCCACTGCAGAGGGCATACTTCAATGGGAATCAAGTGGATCACACCAATGAGATACTTCAAGTTTCAAGGGTGCGTGTGCAGTGTATTTTCTACATTTTGTTGACCGACTGTATCACCTTCCAGACAGTTAATGGTCCTAGTGAGCCCTGACATTGTTCAGTTCTGAACTCTGGGTCCTGCGCTATTTTCTTGTTGGACCTATTGGTTGTGCCTTATCTGATTACCTCATCAAGTTTGGCTGAGAACATTAATATGTCTGTAAGCCATTCTAGACGCCACAGCAAATTGGTCTTACATTAAGTGTGGGGACAGAAAAGTCCTCCTTGCAGGAGCATGCAGGGACGTAGTGCAGACAGGGAAGTACAGCTAGGTGTCGTTGCAAGGCTAATGGAGGGAGGGGGGCAGGGGAAAAGGAAAAGGAGAGAAGTAGACAATAGGAAGAAAGACAGTGGCTGCATTGGTGGAAAAGAGGGCTGTATATTGCCGGAGTTGGGAACAGGGAATGTTATAGGCTGGTGAAAGACAGGGACAAATGAAGGCTGAGCCCAAGAGCGTTATGGGCTCAGAGGATATACTGCAGAGAGAGACCCTACCTGTGCAATTCAGGAAAGCTGGTGTTGGCAGGAAATCCAGATGGTGCAGGGTGCTATGCATCCACTGAAATGAAGAATGGTGTGTTGGGCAACATGCTCACCAACTGGGTGGTCCAGTTGTCTCTTGCCACAGTTTGTCAGTGGCCATTCACATGGACAGCCAGCTTGTTGGTTGTTATACCCATGTAAAATGTAGCACAGTGGTTGGAATTTAGTTTGTAGATCACATGACTGCTTTCACAAGTTACCCTGCCTTTGATGGGATAGGTATTGCTTGTGACTGGATTGGAGTAGGTTGTGGGGGAGGATTTATGGGACTGGTATGGCATCAGAGGGATGTGAGCCATGAGTCAAAGGGTTGGGAGCAAGGGTGGAGTAATAATGGGTGAGGATATTGCTTAGGTTCATTTGGTGGTGGAATATCACTGTGAGAGGTGTGGGAATGATAGTGGGTAAGGTATTCCTCATTTCAGCATGCAATGAGAGGTAGTCAAAGCCCCGGTGGACAATGCGATTCCACTGCACCAGTCCTGGGTGGTACTGAGTCATGAAGGGCATGCACCATTTTGGCCAGACAGTGGGATTCTGGGAGTTGGCAGGTGACTGGAGAAATAAGGCGTGTGAGATCTGTTTCTGTACAATGTTCGGAGCATGATTTCGGTCTGTGAAGGTCTCAATCAGACCCTTGGTATATATGGAGAGGGACTGCTCATGACTGCAGATGCCATGGGTGACTAGGTTGTATGGAAGGGACTTCTTAGTATGCAGTGGGTGGCAGCTGTCGAAGTAGAAGTATTGCTGGTGATTGGTTGGTATGAGGTACTGACATACCCATCTTCGTGGTGGAGGTCAACACTGAGGAATCTGTCTTACTGGGTTGAGGAGGAGACATGAATGGGGGAGAAGGTACTGCAATTTTTGAGGAATCTGTATAGTGTGTCTTCACCCTTGGTCCAGATCATGACAATGTAATCAGTGACTCTGAACCATGCAGGGATTTGAGATTTTGGGTGGTCTGGAAAGATTCCTCTAGATGGCCCTTGAATAGGTTGGCATAGAATGGTGTCATGTGAGTGCCCATTGCCGTATCATGTATTTGTTTGTAGGTGATGCCTTCAATGGTGAAGTAATTGTGTGTGTGGATGCAGTTGGTCACAGTAACCAGGACAGAGGCTGAAGGTCTGGAATGAGTCAGGCATCGGGAAAAACAGTGTTCAAGGGTGCCATATGGTAAAGGAGCAGGAACTTTGGAGAGCTGATGGAGGAAATGGTTGGCATCTTTTATATAGGAGGATAGGTTAGGGGCAATAGATTGAAGGTATTGGTCTAAGAGACCAGAGATTCTCTCAATGGGCACAGTAACCAGCCACAATGGGGCATCCTGGGTGTGCTCCCTGCTGCCGTTGGATAAGCAGCTGCAGCAGCAAGTCGTATACTCCTAGCTCACTCATTTGTTACATAGTTTAATTCTTAATTTCTTTGCGTGTTTTTGGTACTTGCATTGTTTAATTCATAAATTTCGGGCATATTATAGTATTTGAAAGTTGTAGCATCGCGTTTTAGTACCTGAATAGTGTACATTCGCGTAGTCGTTTGTCTTCTGTTTTTGTTTTGAACGGCCAGTGTCGGTTGGTCACAGTCAGTGTGCTCCCTGCCGCCGTTGGATAAGCAGCTGCAGCAGCAAGTCGTATACTCCTAGCTCACTCATTTGTTACATAGTTTAATTCTTAATTTCTTTGCGTGTTTTTGGTACTTGCATTGTTTAATTCATAAATTTCGGGCGTATTATAGTATTTGAGAGTGTAGCATCGCGTTTTAGTACCTGAATAGTGTAAATTCGCGCAGTCTCCTTCCGCCGCCGAGCAGTGTCAGCAGTGCGCAAGTAGCAGCATTACTGCATTTACTAGGCAATCTTGTATTTTAATAACCGATTAAATTTTGTTGATTTGTTTGCGCTCTCTGTAGATTAGTTCAGACGTTCTTTGCAAAACAGTTTTTAGCATTGATAGGGACTGCAACTGCTGTGTTCGGATGCAGGCTGAGTTGGCATCCCTTCGCTCCCAGCTTCAGGCAGTGTTGGCTTTGGTCACACAGCTTGAGGCTGTTGCCAATGGGCATCACTGTGGGGGTCCGGATGGGGGTTTGTCGGGGACGGCCAGCTCGTCCCACGCATCCCCTGATCGGACTACGACTGTGGTTGCCCGGGATACTGCCCGCATTGAGGCTGATCCCTCACCTGTGGTAGAGTGGGAGGTCGTCTCAAGGTGTGGCAGGGGGCGAAAGACATTCCGGAGGGCTGAACGGAAAGCCTCTCCAGTTTGTCTGACGAACCGGTTTCAGGCTCTGTCTCAGGCTGATACTGATCTTCAGCTTGACATGGCTGCTTGTCCTGTTCCAGAGGTTGCCCCTCAGTCTGTAAGATCCGGGCAGTCGCAGAGGGTGGGCTTACTGGTAGTTGGGAGCTCCAACGTCAGGCACGTAATGGGGCCCCTTAGGGAAATGGCAGCAAGAGAGGGGAAGAAAACCAATGTGCACTCCGTGTGCATACCGGGGGGAGTCATTCCAGATATGGAAAGGGTCCTTCCGGATGCCATGAAGGGTACAGGGTGCACCCATCTGCAGGTAGTCGCTCATGTCGGTACCAATGATGTGTGTCGCTATGGATCGGAGGAAATCCTCTCTGGCTTCCGGCGGCTATCTGATTTGGTGAAGACTGCCAGTCTCGCTAGCGGGATGAAAGCAGAGCTCACCATCTGCAGCATCGTCGACAGGACTGACTGCGGACCTTTGGTACAGAGCCGAGTGGAGGGTCTGAATCAGAGGCTGAGACGGTTCTGCGACCGTGTGGGCTGCAGATTCCTCGACTTGCACCATAGGGTGGTGGGGTTTTGGGTTCCACTGGATAGGTCAGGAGTCCACTACACGCAACAAGCGGCTACACGGGTAGCAGGGGTTGTGTGGCGTGGGCTGGGCGGTTTTTTAGGTTAGATGGCCTTGGGCAAGTACAGAAAGGGCAACAGCCTCAACGGGTGCGGGGCAAAGTCAGGACATGCGGGGACCAAGCAGCAATCGGTATTGTAATTGTCAACTGTCGAAGATGCGTTGGTAAACTACCAGAACTTCAAGCGCTGATAGAAAGCACCGAAGCTGAAATCGTTATAGGTACAGAAAGCTGGCTTAAGCCAGAGATAAATTCTGCCGAAATTTTTACAAAGGTACAGACGGTGTTTAGAAAGGATAGATTGCATGCAACCGGTGGTGGAGTGTTCGTCGCTGTTAGTAGTAGTTTATCCTGTAGTGAAGTAGAAGTGGATCGTTCCTGTGAATTATTATGGGTGGAGGTTACACTAAACAACCGAACTAGGTTAATAATTGGCTCCTTTTACCGACCTCCCGACTCAGCAGCATTAGTGGCAGAACAACTGAGAGAAAATTTGGATGTTTAGGACGGGTGGTAGGGACAGAGCATCGAGTGACATTATACTGAGTGCACTATCCGAAAATTACCTCGAGCAATTAAACAGAGAACCGACTCGTGGAGATAACATCTTGGACCTACTGATAACAAACAGACCCGAACTTTTCGACTCTGCATGTACAAAACAGGGAATCAGTGATCATAAGGCCGTTGCAGCATCCCTGAATATGGAAGTTAATAGGAATATAAAAAAAGGGAGGAAGGTTTATCTGTTTAGCAAGAGTAATAGAAGGCAGATTTCAGACTACCTAACAGGTCAAAACGAAAATTTCTGTTCCGACACTGACAATGTTGAGTGTTTATGGAAAAAGTTCAAGGCAATCGTAAAATGCGTTTTAGACAGGTACGTGCCGAGTAAAACTGTGAGGGATGGGAAAAACCCACCGTGGTACAACAACAAAGTTAGGAAACTACTGCGAAAGCAAAGAGAGCTCCACTCAAAGTTTAAACGCAGCCAAAACCTCTCAGACAAACAGAAGCTAAACGATGTCAAAGTTAGCGTAAGGAGGGTTATGCGTGAAGCGTTCAGTGAATTCGAAAGTAAAATTCTATGTACCGACTTGACAGAAAATCCTAGGAAATTCTGGTCTTACGTTAAATCAGTAAGTGGCTCGAAACAGCATATCCAGACACTACGGGATGATGATGGCATTGAAACAGAGGATGACATGCGTAAAGCTGAAATACTAAACACCTTTCTCCAAAGCTGTTTCACAGAGGAAGACCGCACTACAGTTCCTTCTCTAAATCCTCGCACAAACTAAAAAATGGCTGACATCGAAATAAGTGTCCAAGGAATAGAAAAGCAACTGGAATCACTCAATAGAGGAAAGTCCACTGGACCTGATGGGATACCAATTCGATTCTACACAGAGTACGCGAAAGAACTTGCCCCCCTTCTAACAGCCGTGTACCGCAAGTCTCTAGAGGAACGTAAGGTTCCAAATGATTGGAAAAGAGCACAGATAGTCCCAGTCTTCAAGAAGGGTCGTCGAGCAGATGCGCAAAACTATAGACCTATATCTCTGACGTTGATCTGTTGTAGAATTTTAGAACATATTTTTTGCTCGAGTATCATGTCGTTTTTGGAAACCCATAATCTACTTTGTAGGAATCAACATGGATTCCAGAAACAGCGATCGTGTGAGACCCAACTCACTTTATTTGTTCATGAGACGCAGAAAATATTAGATACAGGCTCCCAGGTAGATGCTATTTTTCTTGACTTCCAGAAGGCGTTCGATACAGTTCCGCACTGTCGCCTGATAAACAAAAGAGCCTACGGAATATCAGACCAGCTGTGTGGCTGGATTGAAGAGTTTTTAGCAAACAGAACACAGCATGTTGTTATCAATGGAGAGACGTCTACAGACGTTAAAGTAACTTCTGGCGTGCCACAGGGGAGTGTTATGGGACCATTGCTTTTCACAATATATATAAATGACCTAGTAGATAGTGTCGGAAGTTCCATGCGGCTTTTCGCGGATGATGCTGTAGTATACAGAGAAGTTGCAGCATTAGAAAATTGTAGCGAAATGCAGGAAGATCTGTAGCGGATAGGCACTTGGTGCAGGGAGTGGCAACTGACCCTTAACATAGACAAATGTAATGTATTGCAAATACATAGAAAGAAGGATCCTTTATTGTATGATTATATGATAGCGGAACAAACACTGGTAGCAGTTACTTCTGTAAAATATCTGGGAGTATGCGTGCGGAACGATTTGAAGTGGAATGATCATATAAAATTAATTGCTGGTAAGGCGGGTACCAGGTTGAGATTCATTGGGAGAGTGCTTAGAAAATGTAATCCATCAACAAAGGAGGTGGCTTACAAAACACTCGTTCGACCTATACTTGAGTATTGCTCATCAGTGTGGGATCCGTACCAGATCGGTCTGATGGAGAAGATAGAGAAGATCCAAAGAAGAGCAGCGCGTTTCGTCACAGGGTTATTTGGTAACCGTGATAGCGTTATGGAGATGTTTAATAAACTTAAGTGGCAGACTCTGCAAGAGAGGCGCTCTGCATCGCGGTGTAGCTTGCTCGCCAGGTTTCGAGAGGGTGCGTTTCTGGATGAGGTATCGAATATATTGCTTCCCCCTACTTATACCTCCTGAGGAGATCACGAATGTAAAATTAGAGAGATTAGAGCGCGCACGGAGGCTTTCAGACAGTCGTTCTTCCCGCGAACCATACGCGACTGGAACAGGAAAGGGAGGTAATGACAGTGGCACGTAAAGTGCCCTCCACCACACACCGTTGGGTGGCTTGCGGAGTATAAATGTAGATGTAGATGTAGATGTTAGATTTATGGACTTCAGGAAGCAAGTAGAAGGTAAGAGTGGTAGAGGTGTAAGATGGACTCAGGAGAGAGTTCTGGGATGGGCCTAAGGATTCGAGGAGAAACTGTAGATCCTGTTGGATATCTGGAATGGGATCACTGTAGCTGGGTTTGTAGGTGGATGAATCTGACAGCAGAGTCCTTCCACCAGGTAATCCCTGCTGTTTGAAAGCACAGTGGTGAAGGCTATGTTGGTTAGTAGGATTATAAGGTCATGATCAGTTTGTAGGCAGTGGATTGCAGTTATCTCTGCAGAGATCACCTGGCTTTCTGGCTGAAAACTCACATGTTTAGCAGTTGTTTTATTATGTCTGTGACTCAAAAGCCCCTCTATACAATGCGAAGCAATCTATCCTTTTCATAATACTGCCACCAAAAGTCTAGTGAACACAGTCACTGGACAGAGTCTGGCTTCAGCTGCCAAAGATGTAGTCATTTTTGTGTGAGTTGCAATTGCGTGGGTATGTGTGCATGTCTGTCGTCTATTTTTGACAAAGGCCTTGTTGGCCAAAACCTTATTTTGTGAGAGTCTTTTTGTTGTGCCTATCTGTGGATCAGCATCTGCACTATGTGGTGAGTAGCAACTATCCTTTTCATAACATTGTTAGATATAAAAACAAACAGTTGCATGCTCCATTTTCTAACGATACAATCACATACAGCTGCCAATATAATGGAACTGGATCTTTTTCAATTGCTGTGCTTCACAGTTCAGGAGCCAGGTGACCACATCCAGGTCAAGAGGGCAATTTGGACTATACACCATCGTACATTTCTTTTTCTCGGCCTAAGGCACTGGAGCCCTGGTACAGGCTCTATTTAGGTTATGCCAGACCTTTTCTGAGCACAAATTGCGTAATTCTTGTGGACACCCACACAAGCTACCCTTACACTGTTAGGATGACTAGTACAAGGACACCCCAGATGGTCTGGCCTCTCAAACAGATTTTCACTGTGGAGGGTCTAGCTACACCCATTGTTATGGTTAATGCACTCACTTCACTAGTCAAGAATTTGAGTCTTTCTGCATGGCCTACAGGATACAGCACCTTCACAGCATACCTTTTTATCCAGAGTTGAACAGAGTCACAGAGCACTTTGTTCAAATATTCAAGGCGCATATAAAAAAACTCACGGCTGACTAACTGACTAAGCATTAGAGGACGCTTTGCTAATGGTTTTTTTTTTTTTTCTACAGAATCTCTCCACATAAGGATGCATCTCCTGTGGAGATGCTACGCAGTTGGAAGATGAGGAGTCTACTGTCCCTTACTCACACTGTCAAGGGAGAAACAGTCGCCAGGACTGGACAACAGGAAATGATATTTTGAGATTGATACCAAGGTCTCATATTCTGAGGTACAGTATTGGTAAAATAATTGTGTCATGAGTGGCAGACAGAAAACACGTGGATCGTCTCTGTATGAGTGTTGATATGTTTCTGCCTTCCTGGAATTATAGCCCTGTTTCAGTTTCAAAAGTCGGTAATGCATCTGCCCTGGAAGAGAGAGGGGCAAAGTCAGCACCACAGCACCCAACCAGTGTAGATGTCCTGCCACCACTTGACCCAATGGACACAGAGGCCAACAAAATTGGAGACTAGGATAGAGGTGCACTTTATCCACCAACAGTATCAGCTGAAGAAAAAGAGGAAGAGGCTTCATCTATCTCCCTTGAAGGGGAAGGATGTTGTGTCCCATGGCACTACACCTGCTAGATACTCCACCCTTCTGTCACAGAGGTAGCATAGTCCACATCTAGGTGAGGCCAAGAGTGATGAGCACTTTTGTGGTTGTGCACGGAGGACACCAGTGGCAGCTGCACTACTTCACCACAGTTCATCACATTTACCCATGAGGCACAATGGAGAATGTTTAACAATGAGACACAGTAATGACATCACACTGTTTGCAGAGCCACTGTGTGGGGAGCATTTTATTGCCATCAGTGACAACAAATCACACAGATTAGGTGGTATCAATGCACAGCTTTATAACTTGTAGCTGGAGAGTCAACGTCAATTCTTTGCCAGGCAGCAGAAAAGCTCATCAAGAGTTCATTTAGAGTGTCTCATAAGCTACATAGTTCGAAGGTTATACTTAGCAACAGTATGAAGATAGTGGTATCTGGTATCAGTTACCTACAGCAAATAGCCCACATGGATAGGAACTGCCACTGCCCTTAGCACAGCAACACTGACAACTGATTTAATCTCTGGATGGGTGTTTACTTCTTGAAGTGTCTGTTTTGTTATGGAACTTAGTTCTCAGCCTGGACAGATTCATAGGCATGTCCAACCAGGACTGGACATTACAGTTTGTGTGTGTTCCAATAAATAGGGGTTCAGTTACATTATACAAATTAATTTATGTAAGTGTTCAAGGACCCAACCATAACAGAAGTGTCTGTCCACATGCAGTGGCACAGTTGGTTGGATATTAGATCACTCTACATCATCATTTAATAATTTTTTCAAGTGGATTCCCCTTTTGATGCAACAGTCCTTGTGTCTGGCTGTGTCAAGCCAAAAACAGTAGTGAAGAGAATGGGTCACTTATTTTGAATGGCCTTCCTATATTCCTTAGTGTTCCATATCATGCTTCAGCATTAATTATCTTTTCAAGTTAAACTCCACAATCAAGATTTCTGTAGCTTCCAAGAAGACAACCACCATAATCTTTATGGCTGGCAGAGTTTGGTGACCATTTTTTTGTGCTTATTGAGCAAGCCAATGTGTGAAGCCTTCAATGACTACTGTAGGAGAATCTCTTTGAAACACATCTCATAACATCCAAAGAAATTCTGGCCACATGTTAAGACTGTCAGTGATTTCAAGTCAATGACCAGACATTTATTGATGGAAAAAGAACTGAAACTGAAGGTAGCAAAGCAAAAATTGAAATGTTGAAATTTGTTGTCAAATGTCCCTTAATCAAGTGCATGTAATCCACTTTGTGACCTCATGATTTTTAATTGTGACTTCCAAATTTGTGTTGCAGGGTTAAAGGAGAAGCAAACATATTGTAAAATCCCCCATAAATGAATGTGCTTGAACTGGTTTCCTAATAATATGAAGTATGCAGTTTAATTGTTAAAGAATGGCTGAAAATACCCAGAATACTTACATGAGTGATGAAATTCTTATCTTCAAATCTGTCTGGCAGGACATTCATAATTTGATAAATGAACTAGTATCTAGACAGGAAGGATGATACACATATGGGTAGTTGGGTATACCCATTGATCAAGCTGTCCACAGATGTTATGCCTCACAGAGATTCTGTCAGTCTTCCCAATATCACAAAACAAATGTACTACACAATTATGACATAAAACAGTGTTTGTACATTCTTTCACCCCCAGCAGGTCATATCTCAATGGTTGAATTTCCTGGGATCTGACAACTCAGGAAAGCAGCAGCATTCCTTCTAAAATCCTTCCTGTGTGAACTGTAAGGGTGTAGGTGATAAATTTTTGGACACCACAGCCCATTCCTATTTTAAGGAGGGGTATTACGATTGCACCCATCCATAATTATAAAATGAAGAAACCACGCAACAGTTGCTTAATCCACAATCTTTTATCTTTTACCAGACTGGTTTCGGAACACTAAAGGTTCCATCATCTAGTGTAAACTGTAATAATGAAAATATTGAGGTATGTGTCAATGGGAGGGTATCCTCAAGTCAGATAAGGAACTATGCAACTGAAATTTCTAAAATGAATTAAAATAAATTAAAAAAGAGAACAGGATATTACTTGCAAATATAATCACTTAACCATTTGACTTCATCCTCTGCCAGGCGTTGTCATAGAACCAAAATTCCATGTCAAAAGGATAAAAGGTATGTAAAAGTAATCTGAGAAAACAGAAATCACAACCGGACACCAAAAAAGTCTATCTTCAAACATGTGAAATGTAATAAAGGGGGGGAGGAGAAATCACGTACTGTATGGAATTACTTACATAAATTCCATAAAAACTGTTCCCCCATGTTGCACAACCAGGAACACAAACAGGAAAACTTTCTTTTAGGTCTCTTTCATACTTCTGACACAGAACCTTTGGTTCCATGACAACACTGTGGTGAGTATGACCTGAGATGGTTAAGTGATTTTATATGCCAGTAATGTCCTGTTCTCTTTTTTTAATTTTTTTAAATTCAGTTTAGAAATTTTAGAAAAATAGTTCCTTATCTGACATTTCGGACTTGAAGATCACCTCACATTGTCATGTAACACAATATTTTCATTATTACTCTTTACGCCAGATGATGGAACTTTTAAGTATTTCAATATCTGTCATGGACGCAACAAGAGATTGTGAATTAAGCAACTGTTGTGCAGTTTCTTCACTTTACAAAATGAACTTATACAGTTGTGACTGCCCATAGGAAGACCCCCCCCATAAGCATAGGAATTGTTCTGCCCACAGATGCAGCTAAGTTGGGTGAAGAGGCCTTCTTTTGCTACCTCTATAAGGTGCCACAACTTGCTGTAGTGCACCTATTAGGGCCACATTCCATGTCATGAACAGCAGACACTGCTGATTCCAGGGAAAGAATAGTTGTAAGGTTCTCCATTGTTGTAACAGAAATATCAATTATCTATCACAGTAAGGTTCTATGTTCTTGACAGACTGGTTTCCAGATAGGGGTGGCAGCCATTTTTGGCAAAATTTTCTCCAACTGTCTGTGCCGTATCTTGCGGGTTCACTTGGAGATTACCATTTCACGTAATACCAATAACTACATGCCTGCCACCTTGCCCATATCTCCTCCTGATAGCCACCATGCCATGACTGTCTTTTTGGAGTGATTTGTGATGCTCGTGAATGCTTTAACTGAATGTCTCAAAGGTTTGCAGCCATTGGTTAGCATCTGACCAGAGACTGTCTTTAACTGCAGAAAAGCATATATCCTTCCATCAGAGTACAAACTGTCTTCACAGATGGTCTGAAGATGGAAGAAGGGAGAGAAGTGACACTCATTGATGGCAAATATGACCACATCACTTTTAGCCTTCTCTCACTGAGGTCATCCTTTCTATGAAGTCTACAATGCCTTTGCATGAGGGCCCCAGTGCCTTCTGAAGTGTGTTTACACCTTGCCTGAAGTGATAATCCTAGCTCCTCCACATTTGCAAAGCACCCAGTTAAGTATTGGAGTACTGGAGCATTTTTACAGGTGGGGTTTCTCTGTCTCCTCTCACTTTTTTTACATTTATGTGGAAAACCATCAGTGTGTGAGATTTTTATGAAGATGCATAAGGTTCCCTCAGGCACCTCTTGAATTCCAAATGCTCTAAAAGTGCGCTATCATCAGAATCCTCAGAGAGTGTGAGCTGTGCATGATCCAATGGCTCTAGTCATGTTTTATTAGCTTTAATTTCTTTGCAGATTTTGGCCACTGAGTGAATGACTGTGTCAGTGTGGTTGACATGGTAACATGTGAACATGTGTTAAAGTTGCTTTTGTGAGGTTAATGGTTGATTTTGCTTCTTTTTGTTCAGTACAGCCTTGAGTGGCCTGGAGTTAATGTTAGATGTCACTTTGCATGTACACTTATAGGTGCTTGTATTCTCCTTTTTGACAAATTCTGTATTTCTGCATTTAATTTGGAAACCTATTTCATTAAGATGATGTGAATATTTTAGGAAGTACATGATGATGTAGTACTTAAAAGACCTTTTTGCAACACCATATAGAATGTATTTCATAACTTTTTTTGTTTCTTCTACTTCTTATCTATGGAGACTGGTTTGGGGGAGGAGGGAGGAAGGATAAAGGTGAGAAGATAGAAGCAGAAAAGGGGATAGGATTATGCAGGTGTGCTAATGGGAAAGAAGGTCAGTCTAGTGCACTAGTACAAGCTGGAAAGGGGATAGGTAGGTGGAGGACAGAGACTAGCAGAGACTGACACCAAGGCAGTTACAGGAACAAAGGATATGTTGCAGGGAGAGTTGTCACCAGCCTTTTTCAGAAAGTCTAGTGTTGGTGGGAAGAATGAAGATGGCACAGACTCTAAAGCATTAGTTGTTGGGCAACACGCTCTGCAACTGGGTTGTCCATCTGTCTCTTGGCCACAGTTGGGCAGTGATCATTTATGCACACAGACAGCTTGTTAGTGATCATGCCAATGTAGGATACAACACAGTGCTGGCAGCCAAGATGGTAGATCACATAGTTGCTTTCACAGGTGAATCTGCCTTTGATGGGAGTAGTACATACCTGGAGCAGGTGGTAGTGGAAGGATGTATGGGAAAGGTCTGGCATCTAGGTCTATTGCAGGGATATGATCCACAGTGCAAGAGGCTGGGAGCAGGGATGGAATAAGTTTATTGTGTCCTCACAGGGATAATGTCTGCTATTGTGGACTAAAATCTTCAGTCTATTGATACACTACCTTCCTATATAAATAAATTAACCAGTTCTTCTACTGACTCTCCACCATTCCTATTCCTATACTACCAGGCACCCTCTTCGTCACTGCTGACCCATCTCCCTTTACTCTAATATCACCAATGCCCACAGCCTCATCACTATTAAACACTACTTTTTGCAGTGTTTGATGGACTCTAAACCTACTACCTACTACTAACTACATCATCACTCAAAATTCCTTCTCTTTGAAGGCTTCACATACAAACAAATCCATGGTACAGGATGGGTACCTGCAGGGCACCATCCTATGCCAATCTGGCCATGGGCCAGAATCCCAAATCCCTCACCTGGTTCAGAGTCACTGATGACATCTTCATGCAAGGGTGAAGACACTCTATACAGATTCCTCAAGAGCTGCAATACCTTCTTCCACATTTGCTTCACATGGTGTTCCTCAGTCCAACAAGCCACCTTCCTCTATGTCAACTGCCACTTTAAGAATGGCTACATCAGTATCTCCATCCACATCAAACATATCAACCACCAAAATACATCCACTTCTACAGCTCGCACCCATTCCATACTACCGGGCACCCTCTTCGTCACTACATAAAGCCTCACCACCTGTGGTCAGTGCATCTAGTGAAGAGCAGTCTCTTTCCAAATATGCCAAGGATCTCACTAAGGCATTTACAGACCAAAATTACTCTCCCCACCTTATTCAGAAACAGATCTCCAGTACCTTGTCTCACCAGTCACCTACCATCACCAACAAAGGAGTACCCCCCCCTCCCCCAATCCCATCCCACCCCACCCCACCCCACCCCACCCTCCTTGGGGCTCAGCACCACTGAGTAGTACACCAACTGAATCATGTTCTGCACCAGTGTTTCAACTACTTTTCGTCAAGGTCTGAAATGAGAAATGTTCTCCCCACTAGCCACCACATCCTTCTCACAGTGGTAGTCGACCACTCATGATCTATCAACATAGCTGCAACCTCTGTGCTGCATCCTACATGGGCATGATCGCTAACAAGCTATCTGGCCACATGAGCACCCACTGTCAACTGTGGCCAAGAGACAGCTGGTCCACCCATTTAAAGAGCACGCCGTCCAACACAATGAGCTCAACTTTACTGATCACTTCATAGCCTATGCCATCAAACAACATCACCTTTTCTGAATTGTACAGGTAGGAACTCTTCCTGCAACATATCATTCATTCCTGTAACCCACCACCCTAGCCTCAACCTTCGTCAGTCACTGACCTCCACCTGCCTATCCCCTGCCCCACTCCCACACCAGCTCTATATACACCTTCTAACTCACCAATGCACATGCATAGCTCTTTTCCCTTCTCAACTTCCCCATCCCCTCCTCTTTCCAGCACAGTCTCCCAAAGTTGTACCTAGCAGTCCTATCCTGTCCCCACCACATACCTGCACACGCCCACAGGCAGCACGAGCATCTTCCTCATCACTACTCTGCCATCCTTCCCTCATCTCACCCAAGCATCTCCTGTACCCCCACTACCCACTCCAGCCAAGGCCACTGCTCACCTCTGCCGCACTTGGGCCTTAGTGCCCAGAGATGACAGTGGCCATGGGTGTGTAGATTTATGCATCTATGTATGTGTGTGTGTGTGTGTGTGTGTGTGTGTGTGTGTGTGTGTGTGTGTTTACGTCCAATGGAGGGCTTAGTCTGACAACTCATAATATCTATTAGTCTTTTTTCAATGTGCCTGTCTTTCACTCCTGTACATGGTGACTACTAATCTATCCTTTTCATATTGTTGTTATTCCATCTTGTATTTTCCAATGTTTGAATCTGCCTAATGGCTTCTCTTCCATTCTACAACCCAACACTGTATCCCTTGCTTATTGTCTCTACAGCACTACATTACTTGGCGTCTATCTTTCTCACTCTTTCATTGTCACTTTCTGCACCATACGTGCTTTATACCCAATACCCACATACCCTGTGAAGCTCTAGTTCTGAACAACCCTGTATCAATAGTCTCATCCGATGCACAACACAAGGCTTTGAGTCCATATGGGCAGTATGTTCTGTGTCTCATGTTCCATATTCTCCCCATTTATTTAATTATTCCTTGTTCTTCAAACTGAACACACTATTTTCATTCAACCACATGTATTTTCAAATGTTTTCCTGGTCCTTCCTGAACCACATGCACTTTGTAGCACATCAAGCCTAACAGCCTCCCACCCCTGCCCCCCACCCACTCTACCCATATCTACAAATGCACCTTACTGACCTCACCCAATCCAATTACACCTGCTGTCCTGTCTCTCCACATATATCCTCCCACCAACATATACCCCACTCTATCTTTTTTTAAATTGTTTTTCTTTTGTTTTGTATTTTCATTTCGATCTCGTCTCATTTTCAAATTGTTTTTCAATATATTTACTTGGGTTTCATTTCTTAACTGCTCTCCTGTTTCTTCTTGATAGTGCTTTTTGAGATATCCCCACATATTTTTAAATAATTTTACACATTTTTTTATTCTACACTATGGATCCTTGCTTATTCCATTTGCACCAATAAAGAAAATTTTCCCTATGTCTGCCCAGGCCTTGTCCCATGTACTATTCCTGAATGGTTGCCTAACTCACGGATTCCCCTACAAATGGAATGACCAACAAATTATCCACTACTGGCTGCAACCTCCCTTCCATAATATCGCTATCTATTCAAATTCTTTCAGTCCCCAATCTAGTCTTCCAAAACCATATAAATCAGGCCCTAACCTTTTTCCATAATCTCTGCTCAATCTGGGAAATCCTCCTGCTCTGCAATCCCAAATCCTGCATCCCATCTTACAGATTGATACCTTTGCCGTTTACGCATTAGTGCAGTATGCTCAATGCCACCTCAAAAAACTGTCCAATCACATCACCTTATACTCCCAACTTGGACAATCACTACCCACCAGCATTACAAGAGCCTCTATCTATGGTAACTCCCAATCCTGCAAAAGTATCAGTCCTTTACAAATGCCTTACCTTTTACTCCACTCCAAATTCAATCATGTTGGACTTGTTATAGCCTCACCTTGTCCTGATCTCTATCACGGATACAGTTTTTCACAAATAACCCGACCAATCACACAAGAACAAAAAAAAATATTGAATCCTCCCCAACTAACCGTGATCCACCCCCATGGCCCAAAATTATTTCCTGTTAACACTCCAGAATTTCCTTACCTTGAACCATGCCTCATCATCAATCTCCAAATACCTCAACATGAAAGCTATACTCGTATCTGCAGAAAGAATGGCAATCAACCACCTAAATCTGATCTCAATCTTATATTTTTACCTTCAGCAAAGGCTCCACTACTGGATTACAAGGATTACCTGGCAGAGGGATTCCACCAGCTGTGAGATGTGTCCATATACAAGCTGTGATCTTCTCTATGGAATGCAAACTTGTCAAAGTACCTACTTTATGGGCAGAGAGGCTTGCATTTTTGCTTGAAGCTGAGGACTACACCAGCTGCAGTGCAGCTTCTGGCAGGATCACACATGCTGGACAGGCCTCAGCAGATGAACCACATAAAGAGTGTCCCAGAATGTCCCACCTCTTCCTTATTCACTACCATTTCCTTCTGCAATTCCTTAGATACCCAACCTAAGGTGTGATGCAATCCATGCCAAAGATCCCCAGGGATACCAAGTGACCACCCTGAATAATAAGCCTTGCACTGTGCGGGATTCCATGGTGTCAACTGAATAGATCCTCAGTTCTTGTGGGACCAAAACAAAGAACATGGAAAACAGAGCACAAAAATGAGGAACTTGGTATGACCTAAAACACCCAAGCATCAGGGTAGGAACCATGGAATTTGTTTCCGCAATTGGATCAGGCAATAGACTTGTCCAAGAAGTGGAAACAGTTACTGATAAGTTGAAACAGGTCATGATCAAATCCTGATCTGGGACTCAAATGAGGAAATGTCCCAAGAATGAAAAGAAAAGGAAAGTAAAGGATGGCTATTAAATGTAAATAGGAGAACCGAAAGGTCTTGAACCTAAGACGTCCAGACATGGAACAAGAGAAAAAAGGAGGAGTCTAATACTCTCACTTCTCAGTTCTCGGGATAAACATATACATAAAAAGCTGAGGCAAGAAATTGGGAAACAGACCTATAGTCCTGCAGTCTCAGTTTTAAGGATGCTGGTTATCCAGCAGGGACATCCACTGGTAAAATTAATCTCATAGCAGGTGGATCTTGTTCAGATGGATCTCTCTGAGAAGACTGTGGGGGATGCAAGTCAAGGCCCCAAACTGGGGAGGATATGTCAAGTTCCTCTGAGGCCCAAAACAGCCCTTTAATATACAGGATGGTTAGAAACAGTTCAAGAAACTTATAGCGGTGTTGCAGGATAGGTTGTGCTGAGAAGTAATCGTTGAGAAAACAGTTGATATGTTGCATCATTTCTGAGTTAATTATCATTAAATTTAGCCAATGAGACTGTTGCATGCAAATTCAAGCAGCCTGCACGAGACAGTTTCACCAAACACGTTAAATCAAACAAGGAAGTGATATAAAAATAGGAAATGTGACAGTAGTAAGGATCGAACCCAAGTCAAAGGTTGAGCAGTCTTGTGCACTATCACTTACACTATGAGGACAACTGACATTAATAGTATCTGTTGGTTCACTTGAATTTGCACACACAATGGCCTGATTGGCTTATTCAGCCCTGTGAGGCACTGGTTTACAGGTAATCAAAGGGATAACTGTGAATCTGCTACTGTTCAAGTCATCAGGCCCAGGTGGAATCTTTTCAGTTCTGCCGCAACAAGCAGAAGATGAATTGATTAGATTCCTATGTGGACTGTTTAGGGTCAGCCTAGCAGCACAAATCATTTCTAATACTTGGAGGCCAGCGAATATCATTTTCATTTTGAAGCCAGGGGGAACTGATCACATCAAGGCCAAGGATATAAGATGGATCTGTGTGGCTTTCTTTCTTCTTGAGACATTAATGCACATTAGGGAAAAAGAGGTTAACTGAGGCACCTCTTCTTGTAAACCAACATGCATATCAACCAGGCAAATCATATGAAACAGTACTTCACCAGCTTGTTGGGAAGGTGGAAAAAGCACTAAACTTTCAGGAAATCACTCTCTGCATCTTCCCGGATATTAAATGGGCTTTTAGCAATAATAATAATAATAATAATCATAATCATTCAACAGTTCCAGCGTCCCAGGTACTAGTAATGAGCCTTTTACACTTCATCATGTCCAGATACACCTTTTCACGGAGAACATTGTCCACTGTCCATCCTCTGGTCACTAAATCAGCCCTGATCAAGTCCATCCATTGGGTTCAAGTTCTTCCTTGAGGTCTTTTCCCATCCACCTGTCTTTCAAAATTTATTTTGGCTGTCCTAGTTAACTCCATTCTCATCACATGCCCGTACCATCAAAGTCTAGATGCGCCAATTCGAGCTAATAGGGATGTCTTTATCTGGCTTCTTTCCTCACCTCTTCATTCCTTAACTTGTCCATCCTGGTCTTCCGAATGGTGGATCTAAGAAATTTCATCTCTGCTCCTTGCAGCCCTAATGATTTTCTTTTTGTGAGGGTGCATGTTTCAGCACCACAGGTCAATATTTGGGTGAAATAGCCATTAAACATCATCAGTATGGACAATTTTGGGATCAAGTCATCCCATAAAAGTGTCTTGGTAGAATTCAGGTCCTTTTTTCACTCTGTTCATGATTTCATTTCTGACCAAGTTAACACCGGAAATTACACTTCCAAGGTAAGGAAAACTGCCACCCACTCTAGTTGGTGGTCTCCGAGTTTTACACTTGCTGATTGCCCATCTCTGTTGACTGCCATCACCACTGTCTTGGTCTTGCTGATGTTGAGGTTATATTTCTGGAACTGAGATTTCCCTTCATTAAGTCTGATCTGTACTTCCTCTTCAGTTTCACCCCAAATCATGATGTCATAAGCAAAGGTACATGCTTTCAGTTCATCTGACTTCTCCTTGACGTTCTTCATTATGGTATCCATAACAGTGATGAATAGTAGTGGGGACAGGCACTTCCTTGCTAAACTCTACTCTTGGTCTCAAACCATGACAATCATCCTTCCCCAATTTGTAAACAGCTAGTACAGTCTATGTACAACATCTGATTTTTTTATTAGTCCTTCAGGCACATTATTTTTCCTCAGGCATTCCCAGATCTTATCTCTTATAACACTATCACAGGCTTTTTCTAAATCCAGAAATACAATGACCAAGTTCTTGCCTTTCTCCCAACACTTTTCCATCAACATGCGGGTGCTAAAAATTTGACCTATTGTAGATCTATTACTTCTGAAGCGATATTGTTCCTCCTCAAGCTGTGGATCTATCATAGTTTTCAGTCTCTTTTCTATGATCTTCTCAAATATTTTCTGCCTATGAGACAACAGGGTTATTCCTCTGTAGGTGGTGGGTTTTAGCATTTCAGCATTAGTGTATTTTAGCAATACGATCTTCAAATTCATGGAAAGAACTGCAAAAGGGCATAGCACTAATACCACCATATGTAGATGGATTAAAACATGTTGAGCAGAAGAAAGAGAGAAGTCACCAAGATGAATGAAAAAATAGTGTCAGCATGGAGGGGTTTTGTCCCTGCTATTGTGAAACCTAGTGGTGAATGAACTCATTGGAGAGCTCAATACTAGAAGCTACTTTTGCCAGAGATATATAGAAAAATCAGTCCTATTAATATTTGGCAAATTTGATAGTATGTTAGAACAATGGCACAATGTGCATTGTACGTTGCGCAGGACTGGTGCAGGAAACCGGATCTGTTCCAAGCAAACTGTTGTAGTACCATTTACAAGGAAGCATATCCAGGACATGCACTCGAACTTAAGCTTCTGGAAAAAAACTCTACCTGTACAGAGACAATGAAGTATCTGTGGGTAACCCCAGGTGCAAAACTATCATGGATTCCTCACATAAGGGATATATGCTCCAAGGCGAAAGATACTCTTATGACCACTAGAAGAGCCTGTGGAAAAAAACTGAGGTGTAAACCCCAAGAGTAAGTACAGGATATACACCACTGCAACAAGACCTACGATAATTTATGGGACTATAGCACTGGGGGACAAAGTAGAACAAAATGTGCCTACTAATAAGTTTGGCAAGGTGTAGATATGGGCCTGCTTAGCCATAATATGTGGAATCAGCAGTGCACCCACTGCGGGATGGAGAAAATGCTGTACAAACTCCTACTACACGGTGGGTCAAAATGGAGGCAGCGACAGGAGCATACAGGCTAAAAACTAGAAATAACTGGATATCTTTGGGATATCCAGAATCTCACACCAAAATAGAGAATGCGGTAAATAGAAGAATGATCAAGGAAAAGCCAACTGTCTATGCAATAATTTCCAGTTGCTCCAATAAACCTTTCAGTGTAACAGTTGGAAGCAGGGAGTAATGGAAGAACAAACCATAAGACCGTGCAGGAGGCATAGTCTCATTTACTGATGGGCTGAAAATAACTGCATCAGAGGTGTATGTGGTACAGCCTACACTAGAAAGTGCAATCTCTTTAGGGAAGCTGGCCATGGTATTCCAGGCACAAATATCCGCTATTATGGTGTGTGTGGAGAAGAATTTGCATAGGTGCTACAAAGATGGCTGATCTACATTTATTCTGATAGCAAAGCAGCTCTGTAATCTCTGTCAGCACCTCCAACGAGATAAATGATCATAGTAAAATGCCATGATGCCCTTGTGAGACTAGGGGAATGCAACAACATGCTGCCAGTTCCTGCTCACTCAAGAAGCAGTAGCAACGAACAAGCTGAGAGACTGGTCAGGACAGATACAATGACTCCATTTACTGGACAGGATCCTGTCCTAACCATCACTATGGAGATGACTGAATTGAAACTACAAAACTAGACAAGAAAACAGCATGTAGAATATTGGTCTATGATACAAAAATAAAAACATGGGAAGCTGATGGTGCCAAAGTCACGTTTTAAGAAAATTTGTGTAATCCAGAGCTTGCACAAGTATAGACCAAACTCATGGTAGGGCTAACAACAGAACACAGGAACTTCAAGAAACACTTGCAGATGACGGATATAGAGAAAGAGGACTCAAGATTCAGATGAAGCCATACCTCACCTAATCTTCATGTGTGAAGGGTTGGAGATCAAAGACACAGAATATTCAGGTCATCGAGTCCTGATTATGCCACAGTGACCCCATTTCAGCAATTCAGCAGGACCTTCAGTCCCTAGGTTCATCCAAAATCTCTTCCCCGATGCTACGTCCCCCTCACTCCCATCACTCCCTGCACTCCTGCCTTCTACATGCTTCCTAAACTACTCAAACCTGACACCTGGTATACTCCATTGCAGCTGGTTACTATGTTCTCACAGATATAATGTCTGCGAGATATAATGTCTGCCCTTGTCAATCAACACCATCAGCCTATTACCCATAACGATGTCGTGTCCTCACACACGATACAGGGAAGACCAGGGGTTTAAGATCAGTCTGCAATTTCTGAGCGGTGAGGAGCAAATGCAGAAAGGCAAATTCTCAGTGAAGGCACGTTGATGACTCGGATCAGCACCAAACACTGTCACAGGGCATCTACAAGAAATGTAGATTTTGGAACTCGACAGGATGCTTGCAGCACGAGACTTATGGAATTCAAGGGTCTGATTAACACTATTTATTTGCGATCAGACTAACTACTGAACTGAAGGCTAGTTCTAAACACTATGAAAAGCAAAGGAGGTAACTGGTTGCACAACAGAAGTCAGTGTCTGAAGCCACGGGGGCAGGTGCTAAAAGAAGTAGTAAACACTAGTAACACATTAAGTACAGACTTGAAAGCAGCACTCCAATTGAGGAAAACGATGTCAGTGCTTGCCGAGGCTGGCCAAGAGCACGCAGTCAGCACCCCAGCGATCTGACTGAGAACTCTCTCTGAATACAAAAACATGGGTTTTTAAAGAATCGTAGTGGCGCACCATTTCTCCCTTCCTATAGACGACCCACCTAAAAAGCTTTGCCCAATGTGAGGAGTCATTCTGCACCTCCAGGGCGCCTCTGGCCAATCACATGTAGTTTCTTCCCCTACTCTTACTTGTTAGGTAGGGATGCTTATGGATTTTACATTAACAAACTACAAATTTAGTATCAACACCATTCAGATGAAAGCTAAACGGCACTGTCACTCCTATTACGGCCAGCAACAACTGTGTTTTACGTCACATGGCCCCACCCTCTGCCCTTCTGTGTGTGGGGAAAGACGTAGTAGCACTCTAATCTGTGTAAACCGACTGACATTGCAGTTCTCAGGGGCAAGTATCAAGTTTGCTGCCTCTACTATGAATTGCCTTTTTGTGGCCACCTTCTGTAGTGACACCTTACAACAGCATCTAGGCAGTGGATGGAATGATCAGTTAAATCTCTGAAGGGAAATGTCTCCCCTCAGACAGCTGCACAGAGTGTCTGCAATTTGCACAGCTCTAGTGTTACTATTTATCTCTGATAACCTAAATGCCTGCTCTATGCATTGTGTCTCTGATTTCCTACCTTGGAGTGCCCTTGATGACTCCAAATAACCTTTTTAAGTGCAACAATGTACAAGTCATTATGTTGTCAATATACGACAATGTATCATCCAATATAAAATATATTAACCACATCCCCAGGGAATCTCTACAATTCCTGCTCTTTTATCATCCAGCACGTCACTCATCACTACTGATGCCACTCCCTCTACACCAACATTCCCAATGCCCATGGCTTCACCACTAATGAACACTACCTTTCCCAGCACCCAACTTACTCCAAACCCAATACCCTCTTCCTTGTCACTGTGACCAGCTACATCCTTGTCCACAATTACTTCACCCTTGAAGATATCAAGGCAAAAACAAATACGTGGGCCAACAATGGCACGCACTATCCTATGTCAAACTATTCATGGGCTATCTAGAGGAATCCTTATTAATGACTCACAAAAGAAACCTTCCATTTTGTTCAGATTCACTGATGACATCTTCATGAATCTGAACAAAGGGTCCTCTTCAGACCATCAAGCCATATTTCTCTATGTTGACCTCCACTTTGTGCAGGCTGCTACCTGTTTGGAGGATTTACGGGAGTTCTTTAATGTTGAGTTGTTGGAAATTAAAATAATTTTGTCTTTCACATTTGGAACTTCTGTCCATAACCAACACACAAGACCTAAATGCCAAACCCATCTATCTTTCAGGATAGAAGCAGTTCATTATGAGTTACTGTACTGCCTGCAACCAACCAACAGGAATTGTGGGAAAGATGTAATGTGTGGTTTCAGAGGACGCAGGCAGAGCATGAATTCCAGATTCGGCTTGCTCTCTTTTCTCAGCCATCAGCACACACTTCCCTCACTCCCCTATCCTATTCTTTGGACTTATGCCTGCTTCATTTTAGCCCCAATCTACATCTACATCTACATATATATTCCACAAGCTACCATGCAGGGCACGGCGGAGGGTACCCTGTACCACTACTAATCATTGCCTTTCCTGTTCAATTTGCAA
Organism: Schistocerca piceifrons; assembly: GCF_021461385.2. Taxonomy (NCBI): domain Eukaryota; kingdom Metazoa; phylum Arthropoda; class Insecta; order Orthoptera; family Acrididae; genus Schistocerca; species Schistocerca piceifrons. The sequence goes on from NC_060141.1 coordinate 617,722,318, forward strand.
ATAGAGCAAGGGAAAATTGGCTGTCTATATGCCTCTGTATGAGCCCTAATCTTTCATATTTCATCTTCATGGTCCTTATGCTACATGTATGTTAGCAGCAGTAGAATCAGTCTTCAGTCAGCTTCAAATGCCAGTTCTTTAAATTTTCTCAATAATGTTCCTTGAAAAGAATATCACTTTGCCTCCAGGAATTCACATTTGAGTTCCTGAAGCATCTCCATAAAATATGTATGTTGTTCTAACCTACTGGTAACAAATCTAGCAATCTGCCTCTGAACAGCTTCAATATCTTCCTTTAATCTGACCTGGTACAAATCACAAACACTTGAGCAGTACTCAAGAATAGGTTGCACAAGCATCCTATATGCAGTCTCCTTTACAGATGACACACACTTTACCAATAAACTCTCCCAATAAACTGAAGTCTATCATTCATCTTCCTGGCCACAATCCTCACATGCTCGTTCCATTTCATATCACTTTTCAATGTTATACCCAGATATTTAAAAGTCATGACTGTGTCAAACAGGACACTACTAACACTGTATCTCAACACTACGTGTCTGTTTTTCCTACTCATCTGCATTAACTTACTTTTTTTTTTTTTTAATTTAGAGCTAGCTGCCATTCACCACAAAATCTATAAATTTTGTCTAAGTCACCTTGCGTACCCCTACAGTCATTTGGGTTCAACACCTTTCCGTACACCACAGTATCATCAGCAAAAAACCAGACAGCTGCTCACCGTGTCTGCCAGATCATTTACATACACAGGAAATAACAGCAATACTACCATACTCCCCGGGGGTGCTCCTGATGATACCATTGTCTCTGATGAACACTCACCATTGAGGAAAACATACTGGGTTCTATTACTTGAGAATTCTTCAAGCTGCTCATGTATCTGGGAACCAATTCCCTGTAGTGATTCGAGAATTTCTGTGTAGATTCTATAACCACTCAGCCTTTTACCATCTCGAACACACGATATTCTGGATATGAGTGTGGGATGGTAGAATCCTACCTACTGTGCATCACATGTTTGTGTGTGCAGGTTTAAAATCAGTTGCAGGAAGAAAGTAGACACGGCAGATGAACAGCACTGACAAGTACCTGTCGGGCAGTCCATAGATGTTTCAGTGAGTGTGTAAGGAAGAACCATGGAGTTTATATGCAGCTCTGAGCTCATTGGGTCATTGAATATTGTTATTAAAACAAAGACAGTTGAAAAAGAACTCTTGAAAACTCTTGATATAACTTTGCTTTAGGCAAGACTTATTTTCTGATTTATGTTAAGAAAAGTTACGGTATCAAAGCCAACTTTCTTTTAACTGTAATTCAATTTGTTTCTGACGTTCGACTGTATGAGAGACTTACCGGAAGTTATTTGTTGAAAGTGATAGTTTTATTGTGTATGAAAGTCAAATACATTGTTAATTGACAAAAAGCAAAGCTTGTATATCTGCTTATTTCATAAGTAGACAGACTCTAAAAATTCCTGTAGCTAGCGTTATTCGATGGAGAAGAAGTCAAAAGAGTTTCCAGCAGCCAGCTAACCAGTAAAGAAGAGTGGCTGCAAATTCCAAGTAAGTCACCTCGTAAAGAAGTGGAAGGTGGTTTGGAGGAATAAACCGAAATAACCCAGATTCACTCTTTAAGTCGGGAACGTTAGAATGCTCGTACCTTCATTAACAGTCTAAAGTGGGGCACCATGTTAAATGTTTTCTGAATATCTAGAAATATGAAATCTGCCTGTTATCCTGCATCCATAGTTTGCAGTATATCATGTGAGAAAAGGGTATGCTGATAGTTCCTCCAAACGGTTGATGGCATGTTCACCTTCCCCAGGCATATTCTTTGTACGCTGTACACTGAGATACAGGATCATTTTTACCTATTTAATCCTCCTGTTCTTATTTGAAGCTACCCTTATCATGTGCCAACCCCTCTCCCACCTGGGTATCTGTAAAAAACTGCTGTCAGTTAAGTGGGCTGGCTGACTTTGTGGTCTGTTAATAAGGCCACGTTTTCATGGCTGAACTCCATAAATTGAGCATTGTTTTCAGCCGAAGCACAGACGCTGTAAGTTTGTTTCTCATGCTACTGCATTATGTATGCAGCCACCAGGTATAGCTGCTCTTGCTCAAGCCATGCTTTCCACTGCCACAGCGAGCAAGGTTCATCAAGGCATGGAGTCTGTGAGCCAGCTCCGTCACACTGAGAATCCATTACGCTATGTGGCTTGCTTCCCTGATACACGTGAACATGGCCCTGCTGTAACCTCATATTACTGCCAACGCTACTGCCCTGAGTTCTGTCCTGCTACTTTGTCATGCTGCCGATTCTGCTAACCGCCCAAAATGTAAGTGCATTACAGCTGCCCAGTTGCTGATCTGTCGGTGGAGATAATCAAGAATGTTGCAGCTAGTAAGCAATGAACTGCTTTTCCTTTGCAAGCTGTGCTGCATTCCAGAGCCTTCATTTTGTTGTATAAGACCTTATTTGTCATTGTTACCACTTTTACACCCATGCTGGGTAGCAACGAGCACAGTACACGCGTACAGACAGAAAGCAGAGCAGAGGTGGGTATCAGTGAGGACAGGACGTGTTAAGGCTTTGTAAGAGTAAATTAACATATTTGTTCTTAATAATTTTGACTTAGAGAAGAGGTTAGAACAGGTTCAGGCACAACTGTCCATCTTAAAGAAAGATTTGAGCATTAGGAACTTAGGAAACTTGAGGCTAGCAATACCATTGACCCAAAGTCTAACATAGTAAATAGTGTTGCAGTAGCCACTTTCAAAAAACCATCGGAAAATGTGTTCCACCTTTCTGTAGAATGTACATGATGTTGGCTGCCTTCAGGATTGAACCAATTTCGTAGGATGTTGTTTGGTTTGAGAAAAGCATCCACCACTACATTTCAGCAGTTCACAGATCGGATATTAAGAGGATTGAAACCAACTATGTGTTTGGTTTATTTGTATGATATAAGTGTGTTTTGACACACAATCAGAGAACATGCTGAATGACTAAAGCATGTTTTAGCATGATTACAAGGGGGTAATTTGATGTTGGAGGAACATTCTTTCACAGAGTCACAGGTTCAGTTCCTGGGCCTGGTGGAACCAGATCAATGACTTACAGAAGCAGTAGATAATTTCCCTGTTCTCATTAACATGTAGGAATTACAGTCATTCTGTGGGTTTATAAATTATTATCACCGGTTCATCAAAAATTAGGTTTGTCAAAGAGTATGCTCCTGTGACCAAACCTGTGCCCAGCTTACTAAAAATATTGGCACCTTTTGGATGGACTGCAAAATCGAGACAACAATGCAACAGATTAAAGATGTTTTGACAAAATCTCCTTTGTTATTATAGCCTAATGTCTGTCTTATCTTGTGATGCTAGCAACTTTTTTGCGGGATTTGTCATAAGCCTGGAACAACATGGGAGAAAGAAACCAGTTTGTTTTACCTCTCACCAGCTCAGTTAGGAAGAAATCAACTAATGCACAACTGAGAAGGAGTTATCAGCTTTGGTGTTTGGGGTGCACTATTTTAAATGCTACCAATATGATACAAAAAAGTTCACAGTCATTACTGATCATATGACTTCACTGTAGCTATTGAATTCAATGCATCCAAGAAGTTGACTGCTGAGATGGGCATTAAAGCTAACTGAAAATGATTACACCATTCATCACAAGCTTAGAAAGTTACATCAGAATGTAGATGCATTGATCAGGATGGTTCATGTTTTGTAAGCAGATGAGGTGCTTATTGCTGAGGTGCAAGAGGTGCAAGAGGCTTAAGAACAAGATGCAGAATGCTGACGATGCACTGCTCTTCTATATTTCATATCTGAAGATGGGATCCTACATCACAAAATGCCACTTGAGAATCAGTTTTTGATACCAAAGGCATTTCAGCATCATTTCATCATGCAATGTCACTACAGTACCCAAGTTATAGCATAATGTATGATATTGAAAATAATATTCCCATGTGTACTCCATTCCTGGACACACACAGGCCAGACTGTGAATCCAATTGCAAACCTTATCTGAAGCCTCTAGACCCATTGAAATTTTAGTTCAAGACCCTATGGAAACCTTTCCATAGACACAACAGAAAAACTAGTACATTCTGCAAGTTATCGACCACTTTTCCTCCTCTAGGACTTTTGAGATTGTAGCTATAGATATTGTGGGACCTTTTTAATGGATGCAACAGGAGAGCAAGAACATTATGTGAATTATCAGCCATTTTTCATGCTACCTGATTTCAGTACCAATTGCCAACATGAGTGCCAAGATAGCGGCAAAAGCATTTCTCACAAACCTAGGATTGCCTTTTGGATGCCCTGATGCCATTTTGATGGTCCAAGGAACCAATTTTATGTCTGCTTTATTTGTATAACTATGTAAGTTTTTAAGAATTGGGAAGTGGAGAACTACCCCTCCCATCCTAAAGCCAATGGCAGAATGGTACAGGATCATAGCACAATCATTAAAATATCTTACTATGTGAACAAGACACATATTGACAGGGATCAATATTTGCCATAAATTTTCCTCAAACCCTAACCTGCTATCCCTCTTCCTCCTCACCCCACAGCCCTTCTGTACCCCTGCTACCCACCCCAGAAAAGATCACTGCTCATGTCAAATGCAGTCACAGCTGGGCCTTTGTACCTGCAGATGACAGTGGCCAATATATGTAGGAGTGTTATGTGCATGTGTGTGTGTGTGTGTGTGTGTGTGTGTGTGTGTGTGTGTGTGTGTGTGTGCATGTGTGTGTGCATGTGCATGTGCATGTGCACGTATGTGTGTGTGTGTGTGTGTGTGACCCAATGTGCTTGTCTGCCACTTAACATCTTGTGTGGTAAGTAGTTATCTATAATTTTCATATTGTTATTATTCCATCACAGATTTTCCATTGTTTGGAAATGAAATTATTTTTTAACCACAGATTGAGAAAATGGGTCTCACTGGGAATATTACATTTTAAGATTATTATTATTATAACTACATAAAGTTATACAAGAAAGAATAACAGTAAACATTCCAAACAGCTCTAAAAATTCAAGATTAAAACAAAACTGTTAATTAGGAGCAGATGAAGACTACATGTGTATGATTTACATACTACGTTATCATTTCTGTCGTAAAACAAAACACACACACACACACACACACACACACATACACACAAACATACATTCCCTACGAGCACATACATGTTCTCACTGTTTCACAATATTTGCTGTACCATTTTTTAAATATGCAGGTGGAGTCAGCTCTAACAGATACCACTCATCACCTATTCCTTGCAACACCCAATATTGGCAATGGAGTCAGTTTGTTTCTAGTTGTAATTGAAATGTTTCTTAAAGTGCAATTTTATGTGTCAATTTAACATAGTGATCAAAAACTAATCAAGTACAGTATTCAGTTTAATGGCAGGTGTTAACAGGGACTGAAAAACACAAAGCATAATCAGCACTCCAACAGTGGCTGAGTAGCCCTATTTCAGGGCAGTAGCAGACAGACAGTGATGGATGAACTGGCACACAATATGGCACAAATCAAGTAAGGAAGAATAGGTGAACAAGTGCTAACCAATTTTTCAGTGTCTACTGCTGTTATCAATTACATTAGAGAGTTCTGAGAGCAAGCCACAGAGCCAAATTAATAATACAATCTATTGCTCTGTATTTTACTACACTTTGAGATAAAAAAAAGCCAACTCCGGTGTCCCCTACCAGTTTTCATATTTTTAAACATTGGTTTGCCTCATCACCCTTGCTTGGGTTGCTCTTTCTTGAATGTCAGCCTGCACACCACACTATCTGTCTGCTGGTGCCATACAGTACCACTACTCAGCCACTGCTGGAATACTGGTTATTCTTTGTGTTTTACTGTTCTTGTTAACATGAAACATTAGACAGAAATCCCACTAGACTAAATGAGGTTTTTTACTTTTGAATATGCAAATGAAATTCCTCTTAAATTTTTTATTAGATCTACAACTTTGCTTCCACCAGTGCGCAATAGATGGCTGTAGCAGCAACTGGTGGTGCAGGTTGTACTTAAGGCATTTGTAAATATAACGCCATCACACTATTAGTCAATTTGTGATTGCAACATAAAGTTATGCTCAATTGAATATGACAACTTATGTGCCCAATTCTTCTCATTTGCAGGAAGTTTTAATTTTCTGCTTTGACATGAAGAAATCTGCGGCTGAGGCTCATAAAATGATGAGTAAGACCTGTGGTGAGGCAACTATTAGTGAAATAACGTGCAGAGAATGGTTCAAGAATGGTGATTTTGATGTCAGAGACTGGCACAGGTGTGGAAGAGAGAAGATTTTCGAAAACACCAAATTGGAGGCATTACTTGACCATGATGTGTGTCAGATGCAACAGGAATTAGCACGATCACTGGGAATACAAGTCATTTTCAATCGACTGAAAGCCATGGGAATGGTACAGAAGCGAAGACACTAGCACCTTACGACTTGAAGCCAACAGATGTTAGTGGAGTTTGTTTGCTTGTGAACAACTGCTTGCCAGGCAGAAGGAGAAGGGATTTCTGCAATGTATTGTGATTGGGCATGAACTGGTTTCTTATGATACTCTTAAATGCAGGAAATCATGGGGACATCCTGGCCATGCTTCCACATCAATGGGCAAACCAAATACTCATGGCTAGAAGGTCATGCTCTGTATTTGGTGGGACCAGATCAGTATAATGTACTATTATGAGCTACTGAAACAGACTGAAACCATCACTGGAGATCATTATCAAAAGCAACTGATATGTCTGAGTTGAGCACTGAGAAACAAATGGCCACAGTACAGCAATAGACATGAAAAGGTGATTTTACTATGTGACAATGCTCAACCTCATGTCGCATAATCTGTCAAAACATAACTGGAAATGTTGAGTTGGGAAATTCTACCCTATCAGCCATATTCTGCACACATTGCTCCCTCTGACTACCACCTTTTTCGATCAATGACACATGGCCTGGCTGACCAGCACTTCTAGTAATATGAACAAGTGCAAAATTGACAAAATTCTTCTGTTGCAGGATTCATATGCTGCCCGAAAGATAGGATAAAATAACAACCAGCACTGACTGTTACTTTGAATCGTAATAAAGCCATGAATGTTGAGAAAAAATGGTGGAAGCAAAGATGAAGACCTAATGTTTTTATTTTACTATTACTGTGGTTTTTAATGGCAAATAACCAACAATTTCGACTACCATTGGGCATCGCATGAGACACATGAGGAACAGTATTGTTACTGCTGACTCCGTCCTCACACTGCAAGTACAAAATTAGAAATATTTCCACTTTGGAGAAACAACCGTAATGTACTGGGTGTTTTGGAAGGAACAGTAAATATTGTAAGAGGTAGTAGTACAGACTAGTTCAAATAAAACACTGCACATAAGTGTCCAATAGTTATTTTCCACTGAGATACAGCTGTTAGAATGTAACCGAAACAAATACTCATGAAAGTCATTAAACAAAAGCAAAAGATTGTGTTAAAAGCTGATTTTCATAAATTTTACCTCTGACTTCATTGCACTTTCAAATTTTCTTGACAGCATCACATGCAACTCTCCTGAGGTCATCTCAGTGCTCTTTTATGCCAGCAGCACTATTCATAATCTAAACAGTCAGTTCATCTCTTGTGTTTACATTTTCTTTGCAGATTTTGCCTTTCAACCACTTCCAGTGGTAAAAAAATCTAAAGGGGGTTAAGTCTGGGGATCTTGGTGGCTGACAAACATGACTATTTCTACTGGTTCTCTCCAGGAAATGTTAGGTTCAGATGTGTCACCTGATGTCTAGAATGTCCTGGAGCCCTGTCATATTTGTAGCCAAAGGTACCTTTTACAATAATGGTGTACACTCTAGATAATGGCACCTGAAGACAATGCAGCACCACAACAGTCCCAATCAACTGACTGTCTGTCATGCCACACCAGACATTCATAAGGAATTGTTCTTGAAAATGTATCTCCACAAAGTTGTGTGGTTTTCATTGGATCACAGATGTGAGTTATCAGTGTTACTGATACCATCAGAAATGAGAGTGGACTCATTAATAAACGGTATTAATCAGATTGTTTGGCAATTTGAAATTAGCTAACAACTATATTCCAATTATATGCTTTCATTTTGTTCTCAGAGATGTTGAATCCACTGTAAATGATAAGAATAGAGGCTGTGCATAAATCCACCACGTTCTTGTATGTGAAACACCAGTATGAGAAGAAATTCTGCATGTACTTGTTGAAGTGCTGTGTTCCACCAACTGAATAATGTCATCTACTTCAGCCAAACTCTGTTCATCTGCACATTCAGATGAAGCATTTGGCTGGGCACTGCACCAGTCCCACACAGTTTAATGGAAACATGAGTAATCACTCTTGAATCTGGTACTCTGTGATTGGGAAATCATCTGTCCATATTCTCTACAAGCAGCACCATTTCCATTATAAAACCATACCCAAATATTATACCAGCATATTCAACATTTGTAAATACATAAAACATGCAAAAATGATACAGCAGAATTGGTCAACTAATCACAGACACAACCACATATGAAAAATTCAATTATGTTAAGTCAAGCACAACTTCACAACTTGAATTTCAAAATAAAAATGAACATCAGTAAACAAACCAGTAGCAACTGGCGTACTATCACACGAAATGAAAACTTCTCTATACATCCAGCTGTATTTCTGTATCCAATAAAAAATGAACATATATGGAATGTTTTATTAAAATTAATCTGTACTATCACAGACACACACACACACACACACACACACACACACACACACACACACACACACACACACACACAAAGTTGCTAATCGGATGAGACATAAATAAGTAAAGAAATTACCTGGAGAGCAAATACAACTGAATGATATTCCAGGTCCCTCAATACAGAGTCCTCCATTGTAGCAATTTGTTTCTGCTGTGGTATTGCAGACCTCTTCATCAATTTCACACATTACTCCTGGAAGAAAAAATCCTACATGAATTCATTTTGAATACGAAACACTCCAACAGCGATGTATTTTTATTAAATCACTTTTTATGTCTGTTCATGTCACCTGTGACTACAGAAGTAGCAACAAACACCAACAAGAAATGATTTAGAACATACCAATAAACTCCATACACTCTTGGTATTACAAACTGTAATCACAGCTTTCATAACCAAGAGCTGCCACTAAAGAATTTACAGGTGAGATGGAAGACAGAAAAAAACATGTGGGTAGGGCAACACAAACTGTAATCACACTCATAACCGATTTCATACTGAAGAAAAATATGAAAGCTACCTAACCAATTGTTTCTTTGTTTTCATAATCTGCAATGTTTTCAGCTATTCATTTACATGCTGTAAGTTAGAAGGATTCAATAATAACTCAAAACCAATTAATATAGCTCTTTCTACAATGAGACTCACTATGTTGGAAAATACCATGGGATTGGTAGAAAATCAGGCTTATGAACATTTCATAAGCTAAAAAAGCATGGCCATCTTTCATTAATAGTGATCAGATCAGCATAATATGTCTGCAAATATTATGAAAAGGAAAGACTGTTACTTATCATATAGTGAAGATGTTAAGTCGCAGGACAGGCACAAGAAAAAGACAGACACAATGGTCACGTGTATGTGAGTTGTGTTTGCTTTTGCATGTGTCTCTGTGTTGTCTAATTCAGAAGACAGCCTTTTGGACAAAAGCTTACTTGTTTCTCAGTCTTCCTCTCCCCCCCCCCCCCCCCCCCCTGCAACTCAATATCTCTGCTATATGGTGAGTAGCAATACATCTTTGTCACAACATTGTCATTATTCCATCCTGTATTTTCCATTGTTTAATCATCATTTATTGCATTTACAGGTCTTTAAGGCCTACAGCAGGAAAAGAAGGGATACAAACCACAATACAAAAAGAATATGACAAACTGCACATCACAAAAATTTGCAAAGGTACACATTACAAAAACAAAAAAACACCAGTCAGTCACAATCTCAGTATAGGAGACATTTATTGCAGATGGCGGTCCATCGCTGTCAGTCCCCAGCCTCATCTTCTCTGGCTATCGGCTCCACTTGTTTGAGTATTGCCAGTACCCGATCCTTCTACCGCATCCTTGGTCGTCGCTATGGGCGTCTCCCAGCAGGTTGGGAATGGAGAACATGGCTAGGGGGGGATCAATCAGCTCAGAAGATGTGGCCAAACCGCTGTAGCATCTTCTGCCCCAATATGTGGCAGATGTGTGGCTTTCCGTACCACTGGTAAAGGTCTTCTTTTGTTCTTCATTCCCATTTACCTTCCACAGTATTGTAGCCGGGTCCACATATCTTTCACAGTACCTTCATCTTGAACGCACAAATTGCTTCTTCAGTTGTTGCTGAAGTTGGCCAGGTTTCATAACCATATAAAAGTACAGCCAAATCTTGCTTTTTAGTGATATCAGCCGGGATTTGAATAGATTGTTTAGGCTGAAGAAAATGCAATTAGCATTTGTTATTCATTGCTGCACCTCTTCTGTCTCTTCACTTTTATTGGTCAGTTGGATCCAAGATATTTGAATTCTCTTACTCATCCAAAGGCATACTTGTCAACAATAATGAAGTGGAGAGGAGCTTGATGTCATCACAAGACAATAAGATATTTTGTTTTCCTCTCATTCACTACCAGCCATATTTGTTTCATGTTGTGGAGGAATCATGAAGTGTCAGCACTTACTTGCTCCTGGGTGTTGCCAAGGATCACAACATCATCAGCAAATGCCAGGATTACATCCATTCCCACCATCTTCATTTTTCTGTTTCAATCGGTGTTGCGGCTTGCTTTTTCCAAGGACAAGTTGAATACCACTGATGCCAATCTCCTTGTCACAATCCATTTTGAATACCGAATGGTGACGATAGTGGCTGCCAAACCTTGCTTGGCAAGTTGATTGGGAGTAGCAAGTTGCTATTAGTCAGATGTATTTAGGTGGAATGTCGAGTTCTTCCACCATTTTCCATAGCATGCAGCAGTTAATGCTGTCATACACTTGTCTAAAATCAATGAAGATGAGGTGTAGTTTCCGATCAGACTCCTAAATTTTTTCTGTTAGTTGCCTCAAGGTATATATGTGATCAAGAGACGACCATCCAGAGATGAGAGCAGCATTGTAAATACTTTGTACCCAATTTCAAGTAGAGAAATCCTGCGGTATTTGGATAGTTGTGTGGCATATAATTGCGCCCTTCCATTCTTTAGGAATTTTCTCCGCTGTCCAGGTGGCAGATATTAACTGCTTCAATGCCTCCACCAATGCTTCACCCCCCAGGCGTAGCATCTCAGCTGTAATAGCACTACCACCTGGATCCTTGTTGCTACTGAGGGCCTTTAGCGCAACACAGATTTCTTCAAATTGGACCCGTGTCTGAGTTGTCAACACTGTTAGGCTGTCATGGTTCAATAAATTCTTAAAATGTTTTTTTAAGTATGTTTGTCTGGTCTAGGGATGGTAACACTTCACCAGTCTCACTCGTTAAAACCAATGTATGTTGCTGGTAGACAACACTGGCAAATCTTCCGGCCTGGAAAAAGGGGCATTATAACTTTGTCTCTTCGACTGCTATCATCAGATTATTTTGGTGTTCCCATTTCTTCCTCCTTACGAGCTAGTCTGTGTTTCACCTCGCCTCACAATAAGCTATTCTTTTATCGTTTGAGGGTTGCTCTAGCCATTTCAGCCTCCTCGCTGATCTGGTCTCTACAGATTTCTGACATTCTTCATCAACCAAGGTTTACTTTTGCGTCTTGGAAGGCAAACAAGCTCTTCATTTGCACTCAGTAGCACTGCATTCCGTAGTGTCAGCCATGTCCCTTCTATTTTGTTAGGATCTTCCAACGTTTTGAGATGTTCTGCAAATTTTTCTTGGTATCACTGTATCACTGCTACAGCTTTCAATTTTTCCTTGTCAAAGCAGACCATCCTTTCTGCATTATTTTGTCATTTGGTAGACAGTTTCAGACATAGTTTGGCCACAACCAAGAAGTGGTCGGAGTTCATATCTACCCTGCAGAAGGTTCGTACATGTTTGCATGTTTGGCACTTCCATGATGCCCTCGATCAACTAGAAAATGATCGATCTGGTTCTTCATATTTCCATTTGGGGACATTCAGGTAACCAAATGTACTTCTCTACATGGGAAGTACATACTTCTGATGGTCATTCTCATTGTTTCAGTGAAGTTAATTAGCCTGACACCATTCTCATTGCTTGTTTCATGGCTACTATCAGGGCCAATTGTTGGGCAATACTCCTTTTCTCTTCCCACTTTGGCATTGAAATGCCTAGGTAGCCCATCTACTACATTTTCTAGGTTGAGATAGAAACTGTTCTTTGTTTCTTCGTCAGCATCTTCTGATGGGGCATGACAGTTGACTAGGCACATCTTATATGGTTCAGCATTTAATATCATCCAGCAGATGTGGTCATTTCCATTGTTTAATTCACATGTAAATAATTTTATTGGTTGCTAATAAATAAACTAACACAATGAAGCTGATATTGCAAAAAAGAGAGGAGGCAGAGAAAAAATGGGTAAAAAAGAAAGAAAGAGAGAAGAAAAATAAACACTTGTGCCAGATGCAATTCATCTTTACATAATTCCAATAAAACACATTTTAATGATTTTGTCTTGCTTATGAGAAAGTAGTTTAACTGCTACAACTCAAATTACCGCTGTTCTTTCACATTGTTGAATGTATGATTATTGAAATTAAATGCTTCAGTTGCCAAATATGTTAGAGTTTTATTCACACAACAAAGTGGCTACACTAAGCACATAACATCATATGACTTAGTGAAAGTGGTTCACTTTGTATTTAGCTGATAGAAAGCAAATGATCATGTTGCACAGCTCATACAGTTTTCATGAAGAATATTTTTCTGGTTGTGTCTAATTACTATTGGGATTAGTCACATTCTTGATACACACAAATAACCATCAAACAATGATAAAGAGTTCTCTGCTAATTATGCAAGCATCATAGTTATGCACAAAAGAGACAGGACATCAGAAGAAAAATAAACAAAATATTTTTAAAAATTATTCAATGGTTTACAGTAAGTGGACAGTGTTTGTCCAAAGACCAAGTTCAGCAATGTTAACAGATTTTGGCTAAGGAAGTATCAGAAAGTTTGTTTACTTTGCATACTTCCATTCATTACTGCCATTTGGAATAATTTTTGTAGGAGTTCTACAATTAAACAGAAAGTATTAATTGCACACTAAACACATCATAAGGATAATATCAAGTGTCAGCACCTGATTATCACTGAATCATGCAGGCTTATTCATCAAACTAGGTATATTGAGAACAGCCTCACAATACATTTATCTTTTGTTAAGTTTCTTCTGAGTAATAAGTCACAAATTGAAAATAATACAGGGTGGCAATAAAGTTCTGCTATCATTTCAAAAACTCATAACTTGGAAAAATCATTGCTCTACTAGAGATAGAGCATCATTGTATGTTGTAAAACCATCAGAAACTCATAAAGTTTTTTTCTGTTATGCCAGACTTTTAATATATGCACCGCTCACTGTACATAGAACATCAAGGTGATATTTGAATTCTGTCCATGTACAGGTCAGCATTCCAGCCTCAGTGATTCATGCACAATAGGTAGCAGTGTTATTGAATGGTGTTGTGTACATGTGATCCTTGACATAACTCCACAAAAAGAAATCCAAAGACATGACATCAGAAGAGTGCGGGTGGACTATAGTGACCCATCCACCTCTCAGGAAATGTGTGTTCTTCCTGCATCTCCAAACTATGATGTAGGAGGGTATCATCATGCAGGAACGTAATGGACATTGGCATCTCTTTGATCTGTGATAGCAAAAACTGTTCAATCATGTTAAGTTCAACATTTCCCTCTATGGTATACTCTCCAAAGAAAAATGAGCCTGCCACCCTAACGTGCATTAGGCTATCCCAAGCATTAAGCTTCAAGGTGTCACAGATGTTATCATGTATGTTGTGTTGGTTTTCAGAGCTACAAATCCTAATGTTGTAGCAATTCACATGTCCATAAATGTGAGATGTTGCTACATGTGAAAACAGGCAATTTTCCAGGTAGTCATTGTGAGCATCTACGACTGCCAGCATGGAACATGCAAATGAATACTGCAAAGGATGATCATTTGGCTGCAATGTGTGGTCTATTTTGCACTTTGTATTCAAAGAGGCATAACCATATATGTAACACTTTATGGACAGTTGATCTTGCTTCCTGCAATTTGTGTGATGCTGATGAATTGACTTCTTGGGGCTGCATTAAATGCAGCTTGTATTCTGTCAACAAATTTGAGACATATGGAGGCATCCACTTCTAAGAAGGTATTACACAGACTATCTTTTTTAAGTTTTTGAAACCTCACATTACACTTGTTTTCTCTGATGGTGCCTAGGGAAGTCACCATTGTCTAAAGGACCAACATGGCCGAATTAAGAGGTACATAGCGAGACTGCAGGAGGGAGCATATTGCCAAGCCAGGACACGGTAGCAGAGAATGAGTCCATTACAAAATCAGCACTTTTCTCCCATTTACCAAGGCCTCATTTGATTTCCTCCAACACTCCCATTAATCAGGTACTGTAGGCAGGGGTCACAGGCATTCGTTCATCAGCAATCCTTGCCATGGGAGCAATGCTTAGTCCAACAATATGGGCTGCCATTGGGAAGTTGTGGTGACTTCCCATCCAAGTAACAGCTCTTAAGCAAGGAAAATGTCTTTCAATTCATAAAATTTTGAATAAACTATCACCGGTTCCTTTCAGACAATGGCTACCTGATAAGTATTCAACACTGGAGGTGTTTCTGTCTGTGGTATCCTGAGGTATCAGTGGTAGCAGATCATGCTCTGGAAGACAGGCACCAAACTGCAAACAGTGAAACATCTTTTATTAAACGGACAAATGGTTTCCGTCATAGCATTATGAAAGAAGCAATCGAAATAAAAATTTCAGATGTATCCTCACTAAAGAGAGTGGCCTTCAGCTAAGCAGAGCTTGAAGTGAGTGCAGTGGTCCTCAAAACATTATCTTATACAGAAACAGCACATCACAGGTGGCAGCATGGCTACAAAAGGACAAACCACACAACAAGTAACACTTGACTATAGCCCAAGAGCACTTGGCTGAAAACTTTTGGGTTTTTAACCACTTGATCACTTGACATGGCTGGAAGCTTGAGAGAATGTTATCAGTATATGTAGTTGTGGAACCACACATTTAAAGTTTATATTTATTAGATTTCTTTAAGAGCTCCTGTGTATTCTTATCTATACCAATTTTCTGATTGTTTTGAATAGTTAGCCTGAATGTGGAGTCATAAGCCTATTTAAAATCTACAACCATATATAAATATTTTTTAGTTTTTCTTAAAATATTAACTTCAGATTATGGATCTGTAGTGCACAGGACCTACCTCTGACAAACTTGTGTGATGTTCTTCTAATTCTGCATACAACTTTTCTTCAATTGTTCTGAAAGTGCTGCAGAAAATAATCTGCACGTTACAGAGAGAATAAATATAATCTTATGGTTGTTGACATAATTTCTGTCACTTTTTTGTGTAGTGGGTGGACTAATGTTATTTTCCTGTCATTTAAAGTGCAGTCCAGTCCTTTTCCTTCTTCCCAGGTTTTTTTTTTCCACCAGTTTAACTTGCACCAGTTGCATTTCTCATCTGCTGTATTTTAGAATTTCTGATGATGCTTTAAAATTCTTCAAATAATTCAAAATTGTTCTTATTTCTTCATAATTTGGAGCTTGAGTTGTTCCTTGAATTATGTTAGATTTGCCTAATTCAAATATTTCTTTTTGTTCCTTACAATTCAGTAATATTAAAAAAATTCTTACTACAATTTTTCTCTTGTCCATACCAAGATTACCTTCTTCATTCCTAAAACACAAGCTCTTTGGCTGAAAGCTCTTTCATTTCATCTTAAATAATTGATAGATGTTTATACTATAGTTATTCTTGAAGTTTTGATCAATCAGATCTGATATCTCTTTCTTGTACTTTCACTGAGTATTTCTGATGATTTTGTCTCTTTCCTTTTTAATGTTGCTAAAAAAATGTAAATGTTGTGTGACTAGGGCCCCCCATTGGGTAGAACGTTCACCGGGTGCAAGTCTTTCAATTTGATGCCACTTTGGCGTCTTGCGTGTCGATGGGGATGAAATGATAATGATTAGGACAACACAACACCCAGTCCCTGAGTGGAGAAAATCTCCAACCCAGCCCTTAGGAACCCAGGCCCTTAGGATTAACATTCTGTCACGCTGACCACTCAGCTACCAGGGGCGGAACAATGTTGCTATGCTGTTCATATTCTTCTTGGTTTCCCACTAGATTTTCATTTTTTACATAGTCTTTGATCGTTCTTCTACTCCTATACTGCACTCTGTTGTCCACCAAAGGTGTTTTGTTATTTTTTTATTGGTATTCTGCTGCATGGTTTATTTCCTCTCTTATTTCTTACCAAATTCTAGAATCCACCTTTCTCAGGCTCTTGACAAATTCTGTATTATTCCCTTCGAATAGAGTCTGTTTATTTCTTTTAAAAAGTGTTAGCTTTATTCTATACATAAATTAACAGTAGTAAATAAACATTTTAAACAGAAGCAAAGCCTCTGTTTTGGGGAAGAAAAGCTGCTGATTCTCCTGATTACTGTCTTATTGCTGTTTACTTACAATGCAAGCTGCACAGTGGTGTAAGTATACTCTGTCATTCCAGAAGTACCTTGCTTTATTTTCAAATTTTCTACAAAAGGTAGTTCACCAGATGAATACACAATTTCCTGTATCTTGTCAGATTGTTGAATACTTATAAATAGAATTATTGAATTCCAATAAGAACATCAGACCAGCTTGTATAATCTTAAAAGAAAGATATATTCTACATTTCTTAATTATCTACATCACAATTAATCTGAAGTAAATATTCTTTGTGCAGATTAAAGTTTTCCTGATGTAAGAGAGTTGCTGAGGCTCTCTTTTTCAATAGAAGGCAAAATTTAAATTTTCTATATTTTGCCAGACCACTAGCTCAACATCTTGGGGCAATGATGCCAAATGTTACTACGGCAGCATGTTATTTTTCATTGAGAACTTGAGTGTGCATTCATAATATTACCTCCTATGCAGAAAGTCCAACATTAATATTAAATGCCAATGAAAATGCAAGAAACTTGGACTAATGTTATACATATAGACACACATCAGACAATTATTTGCATTTATTTTCTTCTTTTCTCAACTAGGGAAGGTGATCAACAAAATAAATCAACTTGACATAAAAATGGCTTACGTATGTACTTGCTTTACTAGCATATTTTAATAAACCATTTTGACACTTCCTGTCTCATACATCCTTAGAACTCAAGATATGCAACATAAGTCAATTTTATGTCACTCTTATTTTACAATGAATGTCAATCTTGTATAATAGCATAATGCATATGGGATCTTTCCTGATTTATTCCAAACATATTCTTCTGGTGACTGCTTTAGGATACTGGCCAGGGTAGAGTAGTCACTGTTCAGCATTTGCTTGCCAAAAGTTTAAGGCTCTTGCCACTGACTAATTGAGCTGCAATGCATTATAAAAAAAATAATAAAAATCCCATAATGAGATTTTCACTCTGCAGCGGAGTGTGCGCTGATATGAAACTTCCTGGCAGATTAAAACTGTGTGCCCAACCGAGACTCGAACTCGGGACCTTTGCCTTTCGCGGGCAAGTGCTCTACCAACTGAGCTACTGAAGCACGACTCACGCACGGTACTCACAGCTTTACTTCTGCCAGTCTCTCGTCTCCTACATTCCAAACTTTACAGAAGCTCTCCTGCGAACCTTGCAGAACTAGCACTCCTGAAAGAAAGGATATTGCGGAGACATGGCTTAGCCACAGCCTGGGGGATGTTTCCAGAATGAGATTTTCACTCTGCAGCGGAGTGTGCGCTGATATGAAACTTCCTGGCAGATTAAAACTGTGTGCCCGACCGAGACTCGAACTCGGGACCTTTGCCTTTCGCGGGCAAGTGCTCTACCAACTGAGCTACCGAAGCACGACTCACGCCCGGTACTCACAGCTTTACTTCTGCCAGTATCCCGTCTCCTACTCCTACTTCTTTCAGGAGTGCTAGTTCTGCAAGGTTCGCAGGAGAGCTTCTGTAAAGTTTGGAATGTAGGAGACGAGATACTGGCAGAAGTAAAGCTGTTAGTACCGGGCGTGAGTCGTGCTTCGGTAGCTCTGTTGGTAGAGCACTTGCCCGCAAAAGGCAAAGGTCCCGAGTTCGAGTCTCGGTCGGGCACACAGTTTTAATCTGCCAGGAAGTTTCAAAAATCCCATATTGGTAAACTACATTGAAAGTTGCCACAGACATAATTTGTTGTAGACAGCTGAGATGCCTTATAACTGTGTACTGTAATTACGATGTGCTGACTTTATCTCTTACACCATCAACATTATATTTCATTACAGAGTGTTTTGCTTATCCTCAACTTTGTTCTCTGAAGCATGTCATCTAAACCTTGGGCTCTGTCCTTTGACCGTCCCGTTTTGCCTTTCTGGCTGAGGAACTGGTCCAAAATTGCTCGCAATTTGTGGCTACTGTATCTTCCAGTATTAAGTATATTTTCTTACGTCGTGACTTCACTCTCTTCTCTGGCCCAGCCGATCCATTTGTTCATGCATACAATTTACCTTCTCTTTCATATACCGTATTTACTCGAATCTAAGCCGCACCTGAAAAATGAGACTCGAAATAAAAGGAAAAAAAAATTTCCCGAATCTAAGCCGCACCAGAAATTTGAGACTCGAAATTCAAGGGGAGAGAAAAGTTTTAGGCCGCACTTCCAAATCGAAACAAAGTTGGTCCATTGTAATATGAGACCCAATTTAAGTCGAATGAAAGACGATACAGTAGTTTGGTTCGAGTCGTAATCTTAGCAGTTAAGCTTTACCGGCTGCCATAGCTGCCATAGCCATTGCTATGCGTCAGGCGCTCCATCCATATTTATATGGGTACCCTTCCATTTTCACGTGCTTCATCTGGTTTGAATAGATTGCTTATTTTGCTTTGATCTGATAAGTGCCGTTTTCTTTGTTATAGGTGTTTACGTCACTCTAAGCTGAAAATGCATTACTGTATCACATCATACATTGTTTGTCGCATTCTGATAGTGCGTGTTTACGGCCTGTCGCCGCTCGCGGCATGGCTTGCTTTTGTGCGCGCTACCGCCGCTTACAATAAAAAAAACAAAAAGGAGAGGAATCATCTCATTAGTGAAACAATGGCAAGAGACTGCTATTTGTTGTTACTTACACTGCTGCTTTCTTTGATAATGATCAACAAGAACCAAATAATAGACTGCGTATGATAGAACATGTTCTGAACGAGAGTTAGGTGAAAATTTTTCTCCGTTTGAAAATCTTTGCGGCCGCTTCTTTAGTACATCAAACTCTGCACAGAAATTAGTCTTTAAATATGTCTGCTTGTGTCTGTATGTGTGGATGGATATGTGCGTGTGTGCGAGTGTATACCTGTCCTTTTTTCCCCCTAAGGTAAGTCTTTCCGCTCCCGGGATTGGAATGACTCCTTACCCTCTCCTTTAAAACCCACTTCCTTTCGTCTTCCCCTCTCCTTCCCTCTTTCCTGATGAGGCAACAATTTGTTGCGAAAGCTTGAATTTTGTGTGTATGTTTGTGTTTGTTTGTGTGTCTATCGACCTGCCAGCGTTTTTGTTCGGTAAGTCACCTCATCTTTGTATTTATACAGAAATTAGTCATCTTAGATTTAAAAATCTAGTCAGTTGCCGTGCTTCATTTCTGACTGCATCACTATTAGGCATAAGAATAATACGAATATAAACATGACACGATACGTATATTCTTCCGCGTTTGCTGTTGTCTCACTCAAGTTTCGTAGTTTATTAGGCAGACAGGATTTAAATGAGATAGCAGCAAACATGAAAGAATACATGACAAAATGTTTATATTCGTATTATTCTTATGGTGAAGATAATACTGCATGTGATTCACATTTCATCAGGTTCCTATTAGCAACCATCTCTTCTCACAGGTAGGAAAAAATTCAGAACGTAGAGTTTGCCATATTGACAAACATCCCAAACAGTCTTGCCAGTCCAATTTTCGTAATACATTGAAATTCTGCTACATTTGAAGATGAACAATACGGAATTTGTATTTACTTCGTTGGATAATGTATGAAAATGCAGTGGTCGAAACTCGGGGCGGAGAAAAAAAAGCTCGTCTTTCACTTTTTTTTTTTAATTTATTTACTGATGCTGAGGTTTTGGCGCCAGTATTTATCTCTGTGCCAACAAAGCATGCCTGTGTAGCGCTACATATATTAGACGGCAGAAGTTAGTTGTGGCGGCACCTACCAAAATTTTTCAGAACTTCCGCTTTTTTGCACTCGATTCTAAGCCGCAGGCAGTTTTCTGGATTACAAAGACCGGAAAAAAAGTGAGGGTTAGATTCGAGTAAATACGGTATGCGTTTTTTCATTCACAATAATCATCTGTCTATTCTTAACGGGCATTTGTTCCCCAAAGCTCTGAACCTACTGCACAATTGTGGTCAAACTCTGATTTTCCCCAGAACTATCACGACCAGTGGTCATGCCGAAGTGATTTAACTAATCAATTATAAGAAGACTTACAGTTTAACAAAGTACAATGGTGACTGTGGTGCATCACACTAGGGAAAGGAGCCTGTGACCACTGAGACAGTGCCACACATTACTCCAAAGCCATAACATAATACGTATGTCATATTAAATCACATAACTCTATCTGGTGGTGGAGGTTTAAACTTTCAAAATTCATTGTGGTAATAAATAAACAGTCACTGGTAATAGTAAACTTGATTGAAACAATATTAATAACAGTGATGGTAAAGCCTACCCCAAAATGTTCGCATTTAAAATTAATCTGCCAAGTCAGGCTATTTTTGGTTATAAAGAAAAGCTAACAAAAATTTCCAATGATGACCCAGCACACACACTTCAATAGAAATAGTATGAAAAATAATGTCATTCCAGCTTATCCCAAGATGGACATTAGAACGAACATAATAACCACAAAGAAGAGATTGGAAAATGTACAGAAACTATTGGTGAAAAATGAACTCAAAGAACATTGATGTTTAACGCACAGCTTTATAATGTAGAATTAGTGTTGGGGAAGTTGCTTCATTAACAAGAACACAAATCCGTTACTGAAAAAGTCAGAAAGTATGCCAAATCCATTGTGTAGACCAGGCTCGTCCAAACAGTGCCCCTGGGGCGCTAGCGCCCGGAATCACCCGCGGCCAGTGCCCCGGGCGAATTCGTATGTTGTCGCAGTGGCCGAGGCGTGTCGCTTAGCTGGCCGTGCGGACTGCACGACCGCCCGCCACGCCTCTCGACCTTATACCATTATAAGACACAACAACGGGTTTGGATATTTTTCTAGCCGCGGGAAACGTGTTAGAGTCAATGGGTTTAAAATGGGAACGCCTGACCAGTGTAACAATGGATGGAGCCCCTGCGCTACGAGGGATATGCCTTGGATTCCTCGGTTATGTCAGGTGAAAAATGGCTGAAGTCGGCTGTTCCTTATTCGCGGCAGTCCATTGTCTGATATACCAGGAGGTACTTTGTGCGAAGATTGTCAACATAAAAAATGTTACCGACACAGTTCTTCGAACGGTTAATTATCTTCGATCGCATGGACTCACACATCTCCAATTTAAAGAATTTCTGGCTGATATCGAAGCGGAATTCCCGGACATCCCCTACCACACCGAAGTAAGATGGCTGAGCAGAGGAAAGGTGCTTCATTGGTTTTTCTTCTTGAGGGTTGAAATAAATACCTCTTTGAAATGAAAGGACATTCAGAAAAATTACTTTGTGATCCTAAGTGGGTGGCGAATTTGGCTTTTTTGAGTGACCTTACCGGTCATTTAAATACTTTGAACATTTCACTCCAAGGCGAAAATCACTCTGTTGCTGATTTAGCGCAGACGATTCAAGCATTTAAAAAAACTTATTTTGTGGGGAAAACAGTTGAGCAAGAAGAAATGTGGACATTTTCCTGCACTAGACAGTGTTAAAGAAGACGTGGATTTTTCAGATTACGTTCAAATCATTTGCGAATAACAAGAACAGTTTGAAAACAGATTTTTGGAGATAAGTGAACTTATATATATTTGTTCGCCCGTTTTCCCTTCGGGCAGAGAACGTCGCACAAGTGCTTCAACTAGAGCTGATTGAACTGCAGTGCGACATCCGCCTGAAGAACCGCTTTCTTATGTGTAAAACTTTGGATGACTTTTACAGATGTCTTCCACTAGAGAAATATCCTCTTTTGCACAAGCACGCAGCCAAATTTCTCTCAATGTTTGGTTCTACGTATATTTGTGAGCGCTTTTTCTCTCTTTTAAAAGCCGGCCGAAGTGGCCGTGTGGTTCTAGGTGCTGCAGTCTGGAACCGCGAGACCGCTACAGTCGCAGATTTGACTCCTATCTCGGGCATGGATGTGTGTGATGTCCTTAGGTTAGTTAGGTTTAACTAGTTCTAAGTTCTAGGGGACTAATGACCTCAGAAGTTGGGTCCCATAGTGCTCAGAGCCATTTGAACCACTTCTCTTTTAAAGCTTGCTAAAACCAAGAACCGTTCATTACTTGGCAATAAAAATTTGACTAATTCTTTCAGGTTAGCAGTCTCACGGAATCTTGTACCAAACCTAGACAAAATCATTTCCTCGAAAAAGAAAAACGTAAAATGTTAATTGTCTTCTTTAACAATGTTGACTGTAAGAATTAAAGAGCTTTATATCCTTAATTCTTTTTTTAATACATTTTCAAACTTGGTCAGTTAAAATTATTACGTACAAAACAGCAAACTGAGGATGGTTCAAATGGCTCTGAGCACTATGCGACTTAACTTCTTAGGTCATCAGTCGCCTAGAACTTAGAACTAATTAAACCTAACTAACCTAAGGACATCACACTCATCCATGCCCGAGGCAGGATTCGAACCTGCGACCGGAGCGGTCGCTCGGCTCCAGACTGTAGTGCCTAGAACCGCAAGGCCACTCCGGCCGGCCAAATTAAGGATCCAATTTCTAAAGTATGAAAAGGGATACTAAAAGCTGTAGCACGAAGTATAACAAAAAATATTTACTTGTAACTACTAACAGTAAGAATGAGACACTATATCCCTTACATAAAACTATTTCTAAAATAGAATATTTTGTTTACGTTGGATCAAACCGCAGGACAGTCCAGCGCAGAGCAGTGCTGTGCGGTCTCACTCGCTCCGCAGCTATCTCTCTCTCTCTCTCTCTCTCTCTCTCTCTCTCTCTCTCTCTCTCTCTCTCTCTTGCTCCTATGGCGACACTAGCGACACACGGTCGCGGAAGGGGCGCTGAACTACACTGCCTTGCGCCTGCGGGGCGCGGGCGCGTCCACCGGGCGCAATTGTTGGATGAGCCTGGTGTAGACAATGAGTTAGAAGGTGAGGTTGGCTAGTTCTGGATCATCTTTTGCTGGGTATGATCTGTTTGTAAATTGTTTTCTTTCAAAACATACAATGAATTTCAACATTAAATGAATGACAGTATTTTGAAAAAGAAGGGGAAGCTTACATAGATATTTCATCTCATATGAAAGTTAAGAGTTTAACATCTTGTTGGTAGCAAGGTGAGGTGGCAAAGCATTAACTCAGATGACGTAGCATGAAAAAAGGAATCAGCCATGTGCTTATCTACAGGGTCAGCATGATTTAGGAATACAGCACAAAACTGGAATCAGATACTGATTTCAACTCTGTTCCTCCGAACTGCGAGTCCAATTCCTTAACCATTGTGCCATCTTGTTGTTTCCATGAGATTCTTCTTATTCTTCATCTTCTTTCTTACATTTACGTTCAAAAGACAAAAAAATCTGATATGAAGATATCGGACTTCATTACTTCCACTAATGCATTTCTGATACACCTCCAAGCAACAGACATTCTTTCTACTTTCATTTGCAAGAGACAGCTTCATTGCAAAGCCATTTTGAGTAATTACTTATATCCATCAACCAATGTTAATTACTAACATCTATCAATTAATGTTACCTCTATATGTATGCTGATTGTATAAAATGTAGCACTGAGTACTGGTGTTATGTAAATCTTTAAGCCTTTCATCTTGTGTTCATTTTGTGAGGTAAAAACGGTGTATTTAATATGCATAATTCAATAGTAAGTTGAAAAAAAAAAAATACATGTAAAACACACAGTGTAAGGTATTTGTAGAATATATAGTCACCTGAGTAGCCTGGTAGACACTGACATACATAGCCATTGACTTCATCTACACATGTACCATTGTTCAGACAAGGATTTGACTCACACTCATCAAAATTTTCTTCACACTGTTCACCTGTTTAAAAAACTGAAGTTATTAGAAGTATTAAATGCAATAGTATTTCTGGCTACATTTATTACTTAAAAAAATATTAAAATTATTGTCGCATTACCCATGTACCCATCTGGACAAGTGCAGTTGTATGATGCAACACCATCAATGCATGTTCCTCCATTCATGCAAGGGTTTGACCAACACTCATTCCAATTTGTTTGGCACTGTATGCCAGTATAGCCATCAATACAATAGCATGTATAAGAACTGGAACAAAGAAAACGTAAATAGCACTGTGAAGTTTGAATATATGCCAAAAAAAATGCAATAAAATATGAGTGCCAGTGACTATATTTATCATACAGCATCTTCAAAGTTGCAAAATGAAAAATCATCACCAGTCACAATTATAGAGGGAAAAAAGACAAGTTACCAGACATGTCCACTGCCAAAATGAGACTGTGTATCTTAGATCAAGGTATTCACACAACTCTATCATAAATGAAACTTTTTATGTATTAGTATACAAGGATAGTTCACTACTCACCAAATAGAAGTACCACTGTAACAGTAGACAGGCACATAGAAAACAATGGCAACTTACAAAGAAATTGCAATATGTTCTCCTTTAGAATTAAACACAAACACACAAACAGACACCCACACACAGGGATGAACAATATTGGAGGGTCCAGGAAAGAGGGAGTCAGTGTAAACCACACATTTGACCACATTTGTACTAATCAGACACTTAGTTTAGTAACAGCCACTCTCACAGCTCGAGATGAGTAGTCTGCTGCCACCTAACATACCTGATGCTACTGAGCAGCTGATCATTTATGTCTCCGAAACATTTACATCTACATCTCATTCTCACTATCACAGACAAATTACAGTCAGATACAACAGTGGGGACTGGCTGTTATATATAATGGAACCAAAATTCATCTTATTATGGAAAAGCACTATCTCAACTTAATATCAAATGAATTGACAACTCTATATGTTACAATATTCAAAATAATAATAGAAAAAATGTGTATCAAAATAGAATGTACAACTTAAAGTTGCATCAAAGTGGGGACACTTATTGATTCAATATTACCAGGTGTACCAGTATGAAATGATCGTTTTTTTTTGTGAAAATGAAACACTAATTTTCAATTGAAAAGTAAAAACATTTTATTCAAAGTACTGACCATTGCTTTCTATACATTTTCACCACCTTTCTGGCAATTTGTGGACACCACGCCAATAGAAATGTTCGGCTTTTGAAGCAAACCAATCAGACACCCAATTTTCGACTTCTTCGTAGGAATCGAAGTGTTCCTCAGCCAATGCATTTCCCATTGATGAAAACAGATGGTAGTCGGAAGGAGCCAAGTCTGGTGAATATGGCGGGTGGGGTAGCAGCTCCCAGCCAAGTGTTTTGATTGTATCCTAAATCAGGTTTGCTTCGTGTGCAGGTGCATTGTCGTGTAAAAAAATTACTTTGCCATGTCTTCTGTACCCATTCTGGTCTTTTTTCGATCAATGCATAGTTCAAATTAATCATTTGTTGTCTACAGCAATTAGTATTCACAGTTTCAGCAGGTTTTAGAAGCTCATGATACACCACACCTTTCTGATCCCACCAAACACAGAGCATTGTCTTCTTGCCGAATCGATTTGGTTTTGCAGCCGACGTTAATGGTTGTCCCGGATTAACCCATGATTTTTCCCGTTTAGGATTCTTAAAATAAATCCATTTTTCATCGCCAGTAACAATTTGATGCAACACATGTCTTTGAAACAAAATTTGACAAATGGTTTTTCGGTTTTCCATGTGTCTTTCATTCAATTCATGTGGCACCTATTTTCCACATTTTTGGATCTTTCCCGTAGCTTTCAAACGGTCCGAAATTGTTTGTTGTGCAACATTTAGCATTGCTGCCATTTGCTTCTGACTCAAAGTATCATCTTCATCCAATATTGCTTCCAATTCGGAGTCTTCCAACTTTTTTGGTGGTCTTCCACGTTCTTCATTTCTTACATCAAAATCATTATTTCTGAACCATTGAAACCATCTTTCGCATGTTACTTCTGATAGAGCATAATCACCATATGCCTCAACAAGCATTTGATGCGACTCTGCAGCACTTTTTTTCAAATTAAAACAAAAAATTAATGCTTTCTGCAAATCATCACTTTCTGGTACAAAATTCGACATTGTTAACACGATGAAAACATATGATGTTGTTTGTCCCATGACTTGATGTATACTAAATATCTTTGACAGATGTCATACCATCCAAACAAAAAAAAAATTAAGGCTCGTTCACAACAAATGTTCCCTATCGACACATTTGTATCTTAACACTCATTTCATACCAGTACACCTGGTAAATCTGCAATTTTCAGACTGTATTTGCAAGATAAATAGCGTTTCTCACTTGCACCAAATTCTGAAAATTGAGCTCATAACAGTGAGATACTGACAACTTCTGATCACTGCAATGGAATTCTGATGCAACAACAAGACAAATTGTTATACTTTGTACTAGGACACACTCAACAGCCTCTAAAGTCCTTATATACACATTATGCATGCTACATGATTGGTCAAACTACAATTACACTGCGCTGACTTTTCAAATGAAGGAAACTGTATTCAAAATACATTTATTTCTAATTGATCAACACAATGAGATTATCATTTCAAGATGATGAACATACCTATTAAGGTCATCTATGCAGATTCCATGAATACATGGGTTGCTGAGACATGCAAATCCAGCCTTTGTTATTGAAGAAAATAGTCCTATGGCATAGAGGGCCACAATAAACACTTCACCCAAGAGCTTCATGGGTCATCCTGCTATTATCAGCTATGCAGTTCTAAGAGACCTGTAAAGGTGTAGGCATAAGATATTTCAAAACCAAATAAAAATTTGCTAAATGATTGCACATTTTGATTTCCTTTTACTTTACCCTGAAAAGAGTTGTAATTTTAATTATAGAAATTTTGGAGTAATGTAAGATATAGAAAACTATAAACAGAATTGTAAGAAAGAAGTAAACTGAAAAATTATTGACAAATGTTCTGTAATTATTCGTGAAGATTTCACAACAGGTCATGTTTTCTTCCATTTTATGTTAATTTGCTGCTTGTTCTCCTAACCTCATATTGTGTACGGACTGTACGCCATACAGACTGGCAACCATTCTTAGACTGATCATTACGGCCTTCAGCCCTTAATTCAGACTTGTGTAAATTTAATGCTAAACATGAATTTTCACAAACTATTGTAGTGACTAACTTCTCTCCAATGGAAGAGTATTTTGGTTTATGGACTTTTCAAGAAAACTATGGTACCTAGTTTACATGCACAGTGTTCACATTGCACCTCAACTGGTGCACAACTTACCATGTGGCTACAGGTAGACAGTGTCAGTGTGGATCTGATTCTTATGTCACAAAGACCTTGATAATGAATTTTCGTTCCACCATATCTAACCCTTTGCATGTTACTACCCAGTTGTTGCTGTTACTCCAGAACATGCAACAGATCCTACACACAATGGTGAACAAGATGGCAACCATCACCACATCCATCCCAGAGCTGTCCAACAGCCTTTCCACATCGATTCACTGGTGAAGGAATTCAGAGGGACGTCACCATTGTTCCAGGTGTTTGACCAGAAGATCAAGCCCTGAGCAAACTACGTAACCAGACTGGAGCAATATTTCCTGGCCCATGGTATCACTGGTGACATCCAGCAGCCCACATTCTTCTTACCCTATGCAAGCCCAGAAATGAATCATTTACTGCAGCAACTCACTCTGAAGGGAAGCCCGACAAACTCCTCCCATGCAATCACTTAAAGGCATGTTTATTAAGATATTCTTATTCTCAAGTACATGTTGCTACGGTCTGCCATAAGTTTTTTAGCTGCCACAAGCTTAGTGGACAATCTTACAGAGAGCAAAGAGCAAAATTGTGTGATTTGTTCCATGGCTGTCAGGTTCAAGGTTATAACCCTCACTGTAAACCATCCAACACAACTTCACTTGTCAGAAACATGACATTTGTACATTCATCAGATGAAGGACTCCATATTGACCTCCTCAATTTTAAGGATTCCAAGTTACAGACTTGCCTCCCCATTATTCAGGCTTTTGAAGAATCTCTACAATCATTAGCAAAATTACAAGACCTTTCACAAATGTTATGGCCCACCCGACTCACCAGCCCCAACCTTGGCCTTTACAGCATTCTGATTTGTCTGCACCTGGCAAGCCCTCTACCAATGTGCATTGCCCAGAATAATTATTCTCATGCAGCAACTGTTTTATCACTCGCCTATGGCAACACTGTTATTATCAAACTTCCTGGCAGATTAAAAGTTTGTGCCAGATTGAGACTCAAAATTAGAATCTTTTCCCTTTTCTGGCCAAGTGCTCTACCAACTGAGCCACCCAAGCATGACTTATGACGAATCCTCACAGCTTTACTCCCGCCAGTACCTCATCTCCTACCTTTGCTGGACTAAATGTTCTTCCTGCGACAAGACAGGAAACAAGGCAGAAGTTTGCCAATCTTCCCTCAAGATGAAGGTAGATTATGCTCACATGGAGCCCCTTTCTCCTGGAGTTGAAGAGGTGTCCGATGCCTATACTCCAGACATTTTACATGTCAATAGTGTGCTCCCTGTATCTGACAGATTCTTCAAGCTCTCGGTGGAAGTCAACACAGTCTCTGTGGAGTTTCATATTGACATGTGTTCTTCCACAATTATCAATTTGGGAGACTTATGGAGTCCCCTCCACTACAGGAATTCTGCTAGCTACAGCAAGAATACTATCAAAATGAAAGGACAATTCACAGCTTCCAATCAGCATCATTCTACTGTCTTCATGGCAGGCATCTTGGTGGTAACTATAATTGCCCTGTTAAACTGTTAGAAACTTAGTCAGCCAGTGTAATTTTGAAATAAGAGTTCATGTGAAGCGCCATTGCTACACAGGCAAAGGTCAACTGTGGAAACTAAGCCACTGAAAATGAGAAGCAATGTTATTCAGGAATACACCCAACTAACTACACAAAATAAGAGGGCGTGTACATTTGCAAGTGAGTGGTTCAAAGTAAGAATTAATACTGTAAGGGAAATCGGTCATAAGTATAGTTATGTTGGTACACACTCAGTTGTTTGCGAACGTACAATCGGGATAGAGGCATGTATGTTCTAAGTAATATCATTCCCATGGCCTGGGTAAAAAGAATTGTGGTTAAAATGCATTTATCCTTCTAAAAAGAAAATAATCAGACTTCACAATTACAAGAAAAGAAAGACTGCAGGTTCTGAATGTCATAGCAAATATGACCTAAATATTGAAATTGACATTGGCAGCCACAAAGGGAAAGAGATGACCACATTCACGTACCTCTATTGCTGAGCAGCACCGCCGTGAAGATCGTCACCTCCATCTAAATTCTCCATACAAAATTAAAATAATAGTAATAATCTTCCAAAGTTACAGGAGCTGGGATCCATGGTATCGTAAATGAAAAAACTGTATTGTTTTATAATTTGCTTTTATTATATAACACAATTTCACTTTGAATTATGGAGCACTTGGTTTACATCTTACGAGGATCACTCCAAAAGAAATGCATACTATTTTTGTAAAAATACAGATTTCATTCTTCATGTGTGAAAGTTGTACAGTGTGTAGACTTGTTTTCAAACTTAGTTCAACCTGTTCCCGTGAGTGGCACTGTCACAGCATGTCTTCAAGATGGCTGCTACATTTGACGTTCGTCAGAAGCAACGTGCTGTCATAGAATTCCTGTGCTGTGAAAACGAGACAGTGGGAAACATACACAAGACGTTGAAAAAGGTGTATGGAGATGCGGCTGTTGATCACAGTACAGTTAGTTGGTGGGCAAGCAGGTTATGTGATGAAAGCGGGCACGGCAATATTTAGGATTGTCCTTGCAGTGGTAGGCCTCGTACTACACACACTGCAGACAATGTGCAGTGAGTTAACGAATTGGTGACTGCTGACAGACACATCACAGTGAACAAATTGTCACACTATGTTGGGATAGGGGAAGGAAGTGTTGCAGAATACTGAAAGTGTTGGTGTTAAAAAAGGTTTGTGCCAGGTGGGTTCCCAGGATGTTGACAATGGCTCACAAAGAAACAAGAGAAACAGTATGCAGCGAACTTTTGGAACAGTACGAGAATGGTGGAGATAAATTTCTTGGAAGAATTGTGACAGGTGATGAAACATGGCTCCATAATTTTTCACCAGAGCAAAGAGGCAGTCAATCGAGTGCCATCATGCAAAATCACCCAAGAAAAAAAAAATCAAAACCACACCTTCTGCTGGAAAAGTTATGGTTATGGTATTTTTCGTTTCTGAAGGACTCTTGCTTGTGGACATCATGCCAAGTGGAACCACTATAAATTCTGATGCATATGTGATGACACTGAAGAAACTTCATGCTCGACTGAGTCGTGTTCGACCACATCAGCAAAAGCAGGATGTTTTGCTGTTGCACGACAATGCACGGCCACATGTCAGACAAAAAACCATGGAAGCGATCACAAAACTGGAATGAACAACACTGAAACACCCGCCTTACAGTCCTGACCTGTCTCCATGTGACTATCATCTCTTTGGGAAACTGAAAGACTCTCTTCATGGAACAAGGTTTGAAGATGATGACTCCCTTGTGCACTTTGCCAAACAGTGGCTTCAACAGGTTGGTCCAGAATTTTATCGTGCGGGTATACAGGCACTGGTTCCAAGATGGCATAAGGCAGCTGAAAGGGATGGAAATTATGTGGAGAAATGAAAATATTGTTCCTATAGGATGTATCTACACACTAAAACTTTCAAACATGTACAATAAAAGATGGATTTTTAAAAAAATAGTGGGTATTTCTTTTGGAGTTACCCTCGTGTTATCAGCACATGAGAACAATGAGAGTTAACTATTACTAAAACTAATAAATGAAGAGTGTAAATCTTCTTTTGTCTGTCAGTGTTAAATATTTTTTAAATTAATCTTTGGTGTGAGAGTCAAATTATTATCTATACATTTATCGATAAGTAAAAATTATTAAGTTCCTTAAGTACCAGTGAATGAGCCACAAAAATCCTTGGTCTGGAATTTTTTTATGATTTTGGCTTGGAAGTACATACTCCCATCAACAGCATTCAATCGTCAGTGACTAGCTGCTACTTAAGCAACAAATGATCTGAGTGCAAATCAGTTTTTCTCATCTTAACACCAGCATTACTGGATTTGGGGCTCATATCACTCTCACTCCAATAGCCAATACCTCCTTCTTCAAAGTGTGGAATATTCACTTCACTCTCAGGGATAAGCCACAGTCACAACTGCAGTGTCTCCAACAGGAAGGCATTCTCACTAAGGGCACCATCAGTCAGGGCTACGCCAAGCAATCATGTGGAAAAGCCAAATGGGTCACTTCAAATTCAAGACCACAATCAATGCACAGTCTGTCATTGAAACCTACCCAATTCCAAAATTGGAAGACATTATGGTGTGACTCGCAGGAGGTGAGATTTTTGCCAATACTGATTTGCAGGATGCTTCCTTCAGCTCCCTCTGGATGAGGCATCCGGAACATTCTAGTCATTAACACTCTGTTTGCATTTTTCTGCTGTAACAGGCTTCCTTTTGGCATTGGCAGTGCTCCAATTATTTTTCAATGATACCTTGAACAGCAAATGAGGAATATACCCGGCACAGCAAACTACCTAGAGAACATACTAGTCAGAGGTAAAAATGCTCAGGAGGTGGCAGCCAACCTTGATGATTTCTTTGCCATTTTTCAACTAACCAGTCTCAAGGCTTACACAAGACTCATTTTTTGTCCCTGAGGTGGAATATCTTGGCCATGTACTTAGTGCTCCGTGAGTACAATCCACACAACAACATACTGAAGCCATTCAGAAACTCTCAGTCCCACAGGATATCAAGCAAC
The DNA here is from genome assembly GCF_021461385.2 of Schistocerca piceifrons. Taxonomy (NCBI): domain Eukaryota; kingdom Metazoa; phylum Arthropoda; class Insecta; order Orthoptera; family Acrididae; genus Schistocerca; species Schistocerca piceifrons. The sequence goes on from NC_060141.1 coordinate 617,754,876, forward strand.
TATTAAAATCTGTTCTTATTGATTTCTCCATCTTAAGCTTACTGTACTTTAATTAAAGAAAGTTTTACAACAGACACATTTTGCTTTTATTTATAAAGCATCTTCTGTCATTATTCTGCAAATTAAATACATACATTTGTACATTTTTGACTATATTATGAAAAGGATATATTGCTATTCACCATACTGCAGAAATGTTGAGTCGCAGATAGGCACAACAAAAAGACTGTCAAACAAGTAAACTTTCAGCCAAAAGGGCTTTCTTCCAAATTAGACAACATATACGGACACACTCAAGCAAGTACAATTTATTCACACATGACCAATTTCTCTGGCTGCCGAGGCAGCAGCAAGGCCCATTCTTTGTCGCTGAGGTGGAATATCATGGTCATGTTCTCAGTGCTTCAGGAATACAATTCTCACCCAAACCAGAGACAATGGAACGTGTGTGTACTTTGCATTTGCTTTAGTGTGTGTATGTATGTTGTCTAATTTGGAAGAAGGCCCTTTTGGCTGACAGCCTGCTTGTTTGACAGTCTCTTTGTTGTGCTTATCTGCGACTTTTTTTTTTTTTTAATTTAATTGAAAATCCTCTGTCATATGCCTCATGGTAATTTGCAATTATAGATGTAGATGTTGATGTCGATGTAGAATATCTGCTCTTTATTGTGAGTACCAAACTATCCTTTTTGTAATATTGTCATTATTCCATCCTGGACTTTTCATTGTTTGATTTTGTACATTTTTGATTGTTTCACATTAGAAACAGTATTTTTGTTTATAAAGTTGGTGCGCACTTTACTTAAAGTGTTTCTACCTCTTGTTTACATATTCTCCAAACCACTGCTTCTTCCCTCCTTGTTAGCCGGGGCTGATGTCAAAAGACTTCGTTTCACACGTACATCTGGCAGTTTTGTCTTTCTGCAGTTTTTCTTATGCTGCATTAGCATACTGTTGGAAATCGAACTGAAGTTATGTGTGTTCTCACTTAGCACAGTGTTAGTGTGTTTGTGTCTGTTCGTTTTTGTTTTTGTGTAAGTTGTAAACATTGTCAACCTGAGAAACTACATTTGTTTTTAGCTATATATATTTAATTGGTGTATGTGTGTGTGTGTGTGTGTGAGAGAGAGAGAGAGAGAGAGAGAGAGAGAGAGAGAGAGAGAATGTGTGTAAATTAGTGAAAATGTCTTATATGTTCGGCAGAGATGTGAGAGGAGATAAGGGGAGGTGGGGAGGGGTGGGGGGGGGGGGATGATTGCGAGTTAAAATCAAAATGTATCTGGTGTAAAACTCCCTTTAATTAACTTTCAGTAGTAAGCTTAAGAGAGAAAAACTGATATAACTGATTTCAATAGCTGCTGCACAGAAGATGGCCATGCAAACAAACATGCTACAATTTGTGCCCGGCCAACTTAATTATTATCACAAGTTCATCCCACAAGCCGCAACCATAGCAGAACTGTTCCATCAGCTGTTATGTGAAGTTTAATTGGCCTCTAGTCTGCGATAAAGCCTTCTATATGCCTTATGGCCTACGGTCCATCAAAACCTTTAATTGTAGCAGCTACTGCTTCTGGTTATAACTTGGGCATGATATTATCTCAAAAAGTACATGGTTTGAAACATCAATACTGCATTCATATCCAAAACTCTGACACAGACACAACCGGACAACAGCCAAATGGAAAAGAAGGCCCTGGGTATTGTGTTCACACTCCGGAAATTCGACAATTATGTGTACAGCCGACATTTCACATTACTAACTGAACATAAATCTCTTTTCCCATTATTCAAGGCAGTCTTCAAATATTCCAACGAAACTGGCTCATTGCTTCCAGAGGTGGGCATTATTTTTGTCTAGCTAGCCATGTTACACCAAATACCACTCGACAGTTCAACATGCAAATGCTGACGTTCTCTCCAGGTTACCTTTGGACAGGACACACAACTCAGTTTACAACCCAGTTTTCAAGGAAATACTCTGGCTGGTGCAACAGGAGTGGCTGACAGATTGGAAACAATTGAATCATTTAGAAGTCCAAGCATTCCAGCATATGCACACGCACATCCACCCTCAATGGAGTCCTCTCGGTTCAAGAGAAGATAGTCACACTGATGTTGTGATCCCATCCACCTTGTAACACCGCATGTTGTGCCTCCCACACCAATGCTACTGGGAAGTTGTGCTTATTAAGATGATAGCCTATCAACATGTGTATTGGCAATGTGTTGATGCAGATATTACTAACATGAAGGTGGATTGTGAGACCTGCCAACTTCTCTTCAAAAGGTCATTCTAATTAGACCTGGAGGAGACCTTTTAGTAAGATCATATTGAGAATTAAGGGAACCAACCAGATGAGCTGCTCATCATCAAAGCCTGCAGACAGCATGGTGCAACCATTCTGATCAAGTGTATTATGGATGACACAGTGACCGACTGACTGTTAGATGCTGATACTGGCTGGGGACTTGAAAGCTCTGCTGGCACATACTGATCCCAAGCTCTGAGATTCAGAAGCATTCAAGTCTGGAATGAGACTGCTGTGAGCTTTGTTGTGCCAATGATAGCACTGTATGCAACAAGATGTATGAGACAGACGAAACGTCCATAGACTTCAAGAAGAATGTAATAATTCCAATTCCAAATAAAGCAAATGCTGACAGGTGTGAATATTACTGGACTATCAGTTTAATAAGTCATGCTTTGCAAAATACAAACATGAATTCTTTACAGAAGATTGGAAAAACTGCTAAAAGTTGACCTCCGGGAAGATCAGTTTGGATTCCAGAGAAATGTAGAAACACACAGGACAGTACCAACTGTATAGCCTACCTTAGAAGCCAGGGGAAGGAAAAGAAAACCGATGTTTATAGCATTTCTAGACTTACAGAGAGCTTTCAGTAATGTTGACTGGAATACACTCTTTGAAATTCTAAAGATAGCAGGGGAAAACACAGGGATTGAAAAGCTATATACCACTTGTACAGAAACCAGATGACAGCTATATTAGTCAAGGGGCATGAAAGGAAAGCAGGTGAGAATCATGTGAGACAGTGTTGCAGCCTATTGCCAATGTCATTCAATCTGTACAATGTGCAAGCGGTAAAGGAAACCAAATAAAAATGTGGAGTAGAAATTAAAAGTTTAGGGAGAAAAATGAAAACTTTAAGGTTTGCCAACAACATTTTAATTCTGTCAGAGACAGCACAGGACTTCAAACAGCAGTGAATGGAATGGACAGTGTATTGAAAGAAGAATGTCAACAAAAACAAAACAATGGTAATGGAATGTTGTTGAATCAAATCAGGCAATGATGAGGGAATTCAATGAGGAAACGAGACACTAGAAATAGCAGAAGAGTTTTGTTATTTGGACAGTACAATAACTGATGGTGGTCAAAATAGGGAGGATATAAAATGTAGATTGGCAATGGCATGAAAAGCCTTTCTGAAGAAGAGAAATTTGTTACCATCGAATAGAGATTTAAGCGTTAGCATGTCTTTCCTAAAGGTACTTGTCTAGAGAAGGGTAATGTGAGTGATACACAATTCAGACAACCAGCGAATAGAAGCTTTTGAAATGGGGTGCTGCAGAAGAATGCTAAAGATTGGATGGGTGATCATATAATTAATGAGGTGTTGTTGAAGAGAATTGGAGAGAAAAGAATTTTATGGGACAACTTGACTAAAGGAAGGGATCAGCTGATTGGACACATTCTTCTGACACATAAGGGGATCACAAATTTAGTACTGGAGGGAAGCGCGGGTAGCAAAATGTGAAGAGGGAACCAAGAAATCAATATGTTAAGCAGTTTGAAGAGGACACAGGTTGCAGTTGTTATTCACAGATGAAAAGTCTTGCACAGAATAGAGTAGCATGGAGAGCTGCATCAGACCAGCCTTTGGCTGAAGACAACAACAAGATAACAACAGATATTACTCACAGTTTTTGGATGAGGAAGGTCCTCTTTTAACCAGACCATATCTCACAAAAAACAACTATAATCACACCTATCTACAACAAGGCTAACAGAAATGATCCACAAAATTATCATCCAATATCTTTGAATCAGTTGTTGTGGAATCTTGGAACACATTCTAAGCTCGGGCAGTGTGAGGTATCTTGAATGGAATGATCTCTATGCCAACCAGCATGGGAACCAAAAACGTCAGTCACGTGAAACCCAACTCCCACTTTTCTCACATGGCATCCTGAAAACCATGGACCAAGGCAGTCAGGTAGGTGCATTATTTGTTTGACTCCGTTCCATACCAACATTTGTTATCAGAAGTATGATCATACTGGACATCAAATAAACTTTGTGACTGGACTGAGAATTTCTTAGTGGGGAGGATGCAGCATGTTATCTTGGATAGAGAGTCATCAACAGATGTAGAAGTAACTTTGGATGTGTCCTAGGGTACTATGTTCGGACCTTTGCTTTTCATGTTGCATATTATGATCTGGCTGATAATATTAAGAGTAACACCTCTCCTCCAAAGAAGATGTTCAAAGCTGCACCCTCAATCAGTAAAGTCATGGCAACAGTCTTCTGGAACTCTGAAGGGGTTACACTGTTTGATGTCCTCCCATATGGTGCAACAATCAACTTGAAGTGTATTATAAGGAAATTGAAGATATGACTTCAGCCTGTTCATCGCAACAAAAATGAAAACGAACTTCTCCTTCCCCTTGACAATGCAAGGCCTCTTACAAGTCTGTGCACCTGAGAGGAGCACACAAAATTTCATTGGACTGTTCTTTCTCGTCCATCTTACAGTCCTGATATCGTACCTTGAAACTTTCATCAGTTTGGACCAATGGAGGATGCCCTCCTCATGAAGCAGTGTGTGGATAATGGCTCTGACGGTGACCAGTAGAGACGTACCATACAGGCATAGAGGCCCTCCCAGTAATGTGGCATAAGACCACTGCACTGAATGGAGATAATGTTGAGAAACATTTTTTTGCAACCAAAAGAGTGAGGAATAATAGGGTGTATTGGAATCCTGAACAATACCACCATGGTGTGCATCTTCATATTTTTGTGGCACAAAGACTGATCCATAAAATTTCAGATGTGCAGCCACATAATTTCAACTTCTTCTTCTAATATTTCGACTGAGTACTGTCCAGCCACCTTCAGTGCGAGCCGAACTGACTGATCCTCCAACACTTGCTCTGTCCTTTTTAACCTGCGGAAAGCAGCACTGTGCATGCGACTACAGATACACAAGGCACCAGAGACGTTGATTGGCAGCAAAGAGGTATGACATATGCATGGAATTAGATCTATGGCTGTGCAGTTGATCCACACGGTGATATCAATGTATCACTGTGAGCTGCGTCATCGCAACGTCTTTGTGATTTTATTACAGAAATTGCCGGATTCCATGATATGTAGAAGCTGATGCCGCTATCTCTATCAATTAAATTCATCACCAAACGAATTTCAATTGCTTCCTTCACTACTGTGTCCCAGAAAGTTGAATTCGAGGCTGAAATTTTTATGCTATCATACACCATAGAGTTCCCAGTATCAATACAGTGCTCTGCCACTGCAGATTTATTAGGTTGTAAGAGCCGAGTGTACCTGTGGTGCTCTGTGCCTCTCTCCTGGACAGTACGTGTCATCTGTCCCATGTATGAATGGCCGCATTAACAGGGGATCTTGCAAACCCCATGCTTCCGAAGTGCCATATCATCTTTAATGGAACACTGGAGTACTGCTGTCTTTGGTGGAGGGTGAAAAGTCGCTTTCACTATGCACTTACTGAGGATCTGTCCTACTTTTGACCACAGGCTTCCCACGTATGGCAAAAAAGCCATGGATTTAAAACTATGTGTGTCTTCTTCTGCGTTTCTTATATCCACAGTTGGTTTCATTTGTAGTTCCTTATGTATCTGCTGTGGAGAGTACCCGTTGGCTTCAAAAACTCTTTTGAGGTGTAGAAGCCCGTCCTCCAGACTGCTCTTGTCAGCAATGACGTGTGCTCTGTGTACCAGAGTTCTGAGTGCACTCATCGTCTGCGAAGGATGGTGGCAGCTATTTGCAGGTAAATATACATCCATATGGGTCGGTTTTCGATATACTGTGTGTCCCAAAATCCATCATCTTTGTGCCATACCAACATATCCAAAAATTGAAGGCATCCATCTTTACGATTTCCACCATGAACTGAATTTGCCTGTGGATGGAATTCAGATGATTTAAAAAATTCTTTTAACTTGTCTTCACCATGGGACCACATTACAAAGGTGTCATCAACACACCTCCAAAACACTGTGGGCTTCAAGCTAGCAGATTCCAGTGCCTTCTCCTCGAAGTCTTCCATAATATTCAATAACGAATTTTATGAACAGACTGATGGTGTCGCCAAGGGTAGCCCTTTGTCGTCTTTGCTGGCCAACATTTTTTATGGAGGACTTTATTGGCATAAAATAGCTGAGATAATATGAGCCCAATTTTGACTTAAATGGTCCATTTTCGGGGGAAAGCATTCCATGGTTCTGTAAGTTAGTTGACACATAGATGCCTAAATGGCATCAGTAAATGAGTAACACTGTAATGGATAATGACAGTGAATCTGAAATACTATTTAAAAAGCAACAAACATTGTGGAAAGGTAAAATGAACATTTACAACAACCCTCCTTTTTCAGATGCATCTTGGTAAGAGTTTCAAAGACAAATTGTGTCCACAGTCAAAAACTAAATCTCTTTTGTCATGTTGCAATGGCAAGTGAAGAGCAGGGTGCCTTCTAAAACTTGTGCGGCACCTGCCAAAACCACAGTTAGCTCAGATGACAAACACACATTACAACTAAAGGTGTTGAAAACCTGAGACTGGTTTAGAAAGTGGTGCATTCTCAGTGATTCATTACAGAGAGAGCAGAGCGGCATGGGATAACCGATTAACAAATGATGAGAGTTGGAAAGGCTGTGCCCAATGCATAATCTAGCTAAAATTATCTTCTCATTATGAGATGGATGAAAGGAAGTTACCTAAGCCATAGGGAGAGGCTTATAGAATAGCAAAAGATATTGCAGGTAGAAAGAGAGTAAAAGAAATGAAATTCTTGAACACAATAATACTGTTACTAAAGTGAAGGCATGAATTTCATGTAACAGATATCAGGGGAATGTTAGAATATGTTGCATTAAACGAAACTATTCACACATGTATTTTGGAGGATATGAGAAAGTGCAATGACAATTTAGTAAGAGAAATGACTTAACACAATACAGTATGAGGGAAAAAGACAGAAATATCCTCAGAAAAATAAAGAAACAATTGCATCACATGTGTGAAAGTAATAGTAATAGTAATAATAATAGTAATACACATAATAAAACTAATAGTAGCAATAATAAACAAAATAATGAGATCAATAATAAGTACATAACGTTCAAAGATCAGTGTAAAAACACACACACACACACACACACACACACACACACACACACACACACAGTGTCATTCATTCAGGAACAAAGGCTTCACAATAATGGTTGCATATGAACAAGGGAGTGAAGTAAATTACTTTCATACTCCAAGAGCATTTGATGAATCCCACATTTGCGCATCTGTAGATTGCAGAATGAAAACTTGTCTCTGAAACAGAACTTTGTCATAATTTCAAAGGGTCTGGGTTTATCAATGACTTTAGCCACCAGTTTATCAATGAGTTTAGCCATCACCTACCGGTGGGCAGTGAAAATTATATAAACATGGAGAACACAACTGATTTTATGTGAGGCCTGCAGCTTAAGCAGATTATTCCATTGTTGCGGACAAATCTCTTCTGAAGACTCTTGAGCAGCATGACACATTTTATGAATTGTATGCTTCTACATTCTGAAGAAATGAAGATCAAGCGGATGACAAATTTAGGTTGGATTTGACTTTAAAGCATACAATATTGTTCTTATGCTTCCAGTGAAACACCCAACTGTCAATATCGTTTGATGGCCTCCATCACACGCATTGTAGTATATTTACACTTCTCCTTCACAGACATTCATTCTCCACTTTCCCAATGCCATTTCCATTCATACAACATACACTGTGCAAGACATTTAGTGCGAAATCTGTTTTTCATTGCAGGCATCGAGTGATGTGCAAATGTTTGGGTTGGCTTCAGCTGTTTTGATGTTAAGCCAATATTTGAGCAATTCGATTTTCTCATTTCTTGTGTAAAACACTACCCTTTTCTCCTTTTGTGGTATTCCATCATTTCCATTGCTTGAGGACCCTTCTGGTGTTGATATCAAAACATCAACTCTAGTCCACTCACTTGGTCACAAATGAATGATTCCGCTTCCCTTGGTGTGCACACATCGATATCTAATGTTACCTCTTTGGTGACGTTTGGCGGATTCCATTCATCAGTCATGTCCAGTAGGAATGCGGCACACTTTCTCTCATCTTCAGTTATTTCTGTTGTTGTATGTACAAAACAGTTGCTATGCAACAATTCAACGAGAATGACAATAAAGTTCCACAAATTCATGATGCACAACAGCAGTACCCGTAGTGTGCGGACTGGATAGCAACAGCAGGACCATTTTGTGGATGCACAAACTTGAGACTCTATATCTGATGTACAGCACCACTGCCATCTGCAGTCAATTATTATATTGTTATTATTATTGTTGTTGTTACCATTACTATTAGCAATTCTGCATGTGTGATGCAATTGTGTCTTTAGTCTACTGTTCCAATTGTTTATGTTTATTATGTGAAACTACAAATGCGCTAGCTGCTTCACCATGAGTGGTGTCTGTTCTGTTGCACATGTCCAAGAGAACACCACACCTATCTGTACAAATGTACTCAATAGGTTTGCTACTTTCCACTAACGAAGCAAACGCAGACTGTCAAAAGAACATTGCTACATACTCCGAAAACTTCTTTTACACATCAGGAACATGTCCTCTCATATATCAGTTTCATGAATAAACAGTTTAAAAAAAGAAATTGACATCAGCGAGGCTTTGCATGTGGGACCTTTGATAAGACGTCCTCCTGCTCTGTCACCTCATCCACACGAGATCTGCAAAATACCTCTCACAGATATGTTTCTCCTGTGTTCCATAGTTGCAGTGCTACTTTTAATTACCATTTATGCATATTCTACTGGATGACAGCACATAGCATGACTAAATCGCTGTTTTGGTTGATACTCCATCGACATACAACCTTTGGTACTGATCTGTGTGTCTGACATCTGGAGGTTTGGGTGTTAGTACCTACTGTCCTCTGTGCAAGGAAGAATACCTTCTTTCCTCGCAAAAGGAAGGTGCTAATTTTTTTGTATTTATCATGATCTTTGTATCCTATACAAGGATACAATATTTTTCTCCTGTTACACAGGAATATCAGTTTTCAGGTTTTAATTTGCTCAGGCAGGAGAGTCCACTAGAAATGATAATGCTGGTAGCAGTTAAAATGCTGAAGGAAACAGAAAGTCTTCCACTTTTAGAAACATGCTACAACTTAATGATGTCAATTCCCTAACAAGTTTTAGATTAAGATTATTATTCTAAATTAATGGCTGTTTCCATCCAATGACAACTTAAGAATGAAGATTTTGCAGACCATAATTTAGTGCATTTTATAATCAGTTTTGTAGATTTAATTTAGTAAATGCCAAAATCTGGTGAGGGTTTGTGTGGTGCTCTACTGGGTGGATGTGGTTTTGTACAAAGAAATTCGTGCTGCCTTGGATTTACTAAATGCTTGGGGTGCATTTACGTAATTTATTTAAAGTGACGTTAGTGTATCAGTAGTCAAGCTCATCTCTTACCATGACTTAACCAAAGGATTTAGGATGATTTGGTTAATCAGTCCTCTTTTTAGTTCGATCGATTGGTTTTCAGTAGTAGGGTGTCAGAACCAATTTTCATGGCCTATGGAGGTGAATCTGATGGTGTCCACTATATAGAATTGGTGGAGATCTTGGTCCCTTGGCCCATCAGTGAAGTAATCCCAGTTGGGAGCCTGGAGCAGAGGTGGGAAAGGTATGTTTTTGGATTCTGTCTTCTTTCTTTCTTTCTTGGGTTCTAGCATTCCTAGTCTCACCTTTCCTTTCTTACACCAAAAAGAAATTTACATTTTTTCCCACATCTAATTTTTGTATTGCTCTCGTTAGGTTTTAGGAAACCAAATGAATGACGCATTTGGTGGCACTGTCTCTGGTGGGCCACTTGAATTTGTGCAGTATCATCATGACAGAGCTGATTCAACTGACATATCTGTTTTCATGAAGCCTATCTAGTTATTTGGCTTTGAAAGAAAAGTAAGAATAATATTAATAGTGGGTAATAAAAATATTTAAAAAATGTATATTCTTACCTAATGTAACTGAAACTAGTAGCTTTTCAGAAGCAAAATGTAATGGTATCAACCTGCCATTCACCTCACAGTGGTTCGCAGAGTATAGATGTAGATGTAGAGATATGAATGTTGTAAGTGGAAGGATAACTAATAAATGAGAAAGAAAATCAAATATGAACAATGTTCAATGTATGCCACATGTATGTAGAAAACATAATATCTACAATAATATTTAATTTGTGAATTAGATTACTTACGAAACAGTGGCATGGTTACTCATTTATATGGGGTGATGTGTCTGAGAGTCCATTTGGGATGTTTCCTTCAAGAGCCAGAAGTGTGAACTTTTCTGTATCTACATCTACATTCTGTACCCTCATTGTCTATAAATGGGAAAATGTACTGTTTATTAACATTATGTCAATGGATGCATGTCAGATAATTCACAGGGGCATATTTGTCTCCATTTTATATTATGTGTTAGTAGAATTATTAGTTTGTATTGTATCATTATTTGTTTCAGGAACTTCTTGCTCGCCATAAGGCAAGTGCACTTCAGCAGCAGATGCCTTTATACCACAACAGTTATGTCATGGAGCTTCTGACACTACACTGACCACTGAGGTGGGCCTCACAGAAGATATTGCAAAGCTTCATCAATGAAGATATTAACAACAATACAATTATGAAGACTTATGAAAAAAACTGCATATCATTTCAGTCTAACTCTGGTAGCTACACTGAAAGCATGTTTGTATATGATAACGTAATAAATATTCATGGTAATATAACTCAGTAAACAATTATTTCCGTAATAAGGAAGAGTATAATAATAGGGAATGTAAGAAGCTAAATATACTTCAAGACTATTTCACAATTTTGCCACCCACAACCCTTGCCCTACTATGGCAATTGAGATTACACTCGGTATGAAGTCCTTAGGTACCAAATTCTCTTGAACGAATAGGTCTGATAACCCTTACATACATTAAAAACATTGTGCCTAATAAAATGGGGCAGGCAACATCGCAAGCCCCATCTGTGACACCATATGGCGAATTCTCATTCTTCAGCAATCGTCATACGACTTCTCTAAAGCAAAAAATAGAGTTAGGGTCCAGCATTTCGAAAGAAAGTTATCCATGATGTGAATCAACAAAACGATGAGATGGTCAGCTGCAGAGCAATGCCTACGATAGCCACATTAGATGTTTTCTAGCAACTTCTGTGACTCAAAGCCACCATGCTAGCTGCCCACTGATCATTTGTTCCATCACCTTAAAACGTAACTGGTTAGGGTAATGGGATAATAATTGAAAGGATGGTGTCTGTCTTTACCAGACTTAGGTATATGGAGTATGGTAGCTTCACGCCAATGTGGGGAATCTGCTTTTCTTCCAGACACAATTGTAAGTATGGTGGAGAAACATTTGCCATTAGGAGATAAGAGCTGCAATATCAGGATGTGAATATCAACTGATACTGACATGTAGAGACAAAGGAGGGAGTAGGCTGGCTATCAAAACTAACAAAAGATGAACGACAATTAGAGAAAGGATAGATTTCCGCTCACCGTAAAGATGACACATTGAGTTGCAGACAGCCACAGCAAAAAAGCTGTTATACAGTAAAGCTTTTGTCCAAAGCCTTCATCAGAAAAGAGAAATGCTCATGCTTTCACACAGGCAAGCACAACTCACAAACACATGAACGCTGTCTATTTTTGCTCAGGCCAGACTAAAACTGAAACACATTGAATGGCAGCAACAATCCATTAAAATGCACATTTTTAAAAATGCTGCTACTATGGATCCAGGCATACTTCCTTATGTACCACTTCCCAAAACAAAAAGGTGAAGGTACATGAATTAATAAATTGAAGAGTGTACTTCTTACTTTGTTTCATACAGATATTTAACAATGTCTCAAAGCATTATCCTTGCCACAAAACAACTTGTTAATTTCCCTCTGGTGTTGTATTTGGTTTATAGCTCATTCAGTTTACATATGTCTTGTATATAAAGAAAGGAAAATAATATGATTCAATACAGAGGTCAGAGAACAGAGAAGGCAGGAAGTGTTAGATGGAGCTCGTAGGGACAGTAGGTTACCGGAGGTTGAGACCATGATGATTTAGGGAGCAGAGAATGTGTTGTAAGGATAGCTTGCATCTGTGCACTTCAGAAAAACTGGTGATGAAGGGGAGAATCGAGATGGCTACGTTTATGAAGTAGCCATTGAAATCCAGCTGTGAGGTGTGCAAGAGCATGGTCCACATTGCTCTTGGCCACAGTCTGACAGTGGCCATTGATCCTACTGGATAGCAGGTTAGTAGTCATACCTATATGTAAAGCTGAGCAGTGACTGCAACAGAGCTAGCGCACAGCATGTCTGCATTAGAAGGTGGCATGGCCTCTGATGGGGAAGGATATGAATTGCTGGACTATGAATTGCTGTGTGGGTGGATTGGGCAAGTCTTGCACCTGGGTCTTCCTCAGGGAAGGGGCTGGGATTGGGACTGGCATAGGGATGGACTAGGATATTTTGGAGGTTTGTGGGTGAAGGAACACTACTTTAGGAGGCGTGGAATGGATCTTGGGTAGGATATCCCTCATATTAGGGCATGATAATAGATAATCAAACCACTGACAAAGGATATGGTTCAGTTGTTCCTGTTTGGGGTGGTATTGGGTGATGAGGGAGGCACTTCTATTAACTGACTGAAGGCCTCCGCTGTTTGTCTGATTCCTGCTCCTACAAACTCTACCAGAGTGATCCCATCCCAGAAATACAATATAATCTCCAATCCCATCTTAAAGCCTTAGGCACTTCCTAGAACCTCTTCACTGAATCCATTTTCCTGCTCAACCATATCACACCCCACATATCCACCTTCTATGTGCTCCCCAAAATCCACAAACCCAAAATCACTGATGCCCCATTGTACCTGGTTATTGAAGATTGATGTTTACTAAATTTTTTGCCATTGATAACAAACTCGAATTATTTGTGCAAGCGTGGTGTTTGTGAAATATAAACAGAAGTAAAAGGTAAAGTTATCATTGCTTGAATGTGGTTTAACAGAAATAAATGTGCCAACGAGACAACTTTAAATCCATGGTGGTGTGTTCATCACTGAATTGCAGGACACCGTTAAAAATAATATCAGATTATGAGACTTCAATTCTGCATGCACCATACTTTAATCTACAACCAGGTTAATATACCTGCATTGCATGCTCTGGGAGAATCCCAAATGGGATGGTGGGCATTATAGTCACTGAGCAGGAACAAAGAGGTTGGCATTTGAGCGATAAGCTGTAGAATGTCTACCCTGGTAAGAACAAGTGACGGTGGTATGTAGATGTAGAGAGAAAATTTAAGTGCGGGAAGGCAAAATGTTGTAACTATGCATTCAACAGAATGATCTGGCTATGGAAATGGCGTCAATGGCACCCTCATGAGCTGGAATTTCCTCTTTGGGACGTTCATAGTAACACACTGTGGTGAAATGTGAAAGGTCAAAGCAGTCTTGAGTCCATATTTTCATTTCATAGAAGCAGAAAACAGCTGAGAATTGTGAACATAGAAGCAGCTGCTGTTTCACCCTATGTCATCTGATGCCACATAGATTCCATTGAAGAACAGCCATATTTAAGAATGAGAGATGGAATCTGCATTCTACATCTACATCTACACTCTGCTAACCACCATGAGGTGCATGGCAGAGGGTACATCCCATTGTATCAGGGTTTCTTCCTGTTCTATTCGTGAATGGAACACAGGAAGAATGATTGTTTGAATGCCTCTGTGTGTGCACTAATTATTCTGATATTATCCTCACGATCCCTACATGAGCGATATGTAAGGGGTTGTAATATATTCCTAGAGTAAACATTTAAAGCCAGTTCCTGAACCTTTGTTAATAGACTTTCTCCAGATAGTTTACGTCTATCTTCATGAGTTTTCCAGTTCAGTTCCATCCACAAATGAAATAAACCAGTGACCATTCATGTTGCGCTCTGTTAGTCCTATCTGGTATGGGTCCCACACACTTGAACAATATTCTAGAACCAGTCTCATAAGTGATTCATAAGCAATCTCCTTTACAGACTGATTGCACTTCCCCAGTTTTCTACCAATAAACCGAAGTTTTATCACCAGCTATACCCACAACTGAACCTATGTGATCATTCCATTGCATATCCTACAAAGCATTATACCCAGGTACTTTTACAAGTTGCCCGACTGCAACATTGGCTCTTTGATATTATAGTCATAGGATACTATTTTTTTTTTGTTCTGTGAAACGTAAAATTTCACATTTCTGAATATAGAGAAACTTGCCAATCTCTGTACCAAATTGAAATCTTATCAAGGTCTGACTGAATATTTATGCAACTTCTTTCAGACAGTAGTTCATTGTAGATAACTGCATCATCTGCAAAAAAACTCTGCAAGGTAAATGATATACAACATGAACAGCAAGGGTCCCATCGCACTTTCCTGGGGCACACACAAAGTTACTTCTACATTCTGGTGATGACTCTCCATCCAAGATAACATGCTGTGTCCTTGCTACCAAAAGGCCTCAATCCAGTCACAAATTTCACTTGATACCCAATATTATCGTACTTTTGACAATAAGCGTAGGTGTGGTACTGAGTCAAATGCTTTTCAACAAAACCAAGAAATACTGCATCTATCTGGTAGCCTTGATCCAAAGCTTTCACTATGTCACGTGTGAAAAGTACGAGTTGGGTTTCAAATGATTGATGTATTCAAAATCTATGCTGGTTGGCATTAGGAGCTCATTCTGATCAAGGATACCTCACTCACTATGTTTGAGCTCAGAATATGTTCTAAAATTTTACAACAAATCTATGTCAAGCATATTGGGTGGTAGTTTTGTGGATCACTTCTACAAATCCTTCTTGTAGACAGGTGTGACTTGTGCCTTTTTCCAAGAATTGGGAATGGTTTTTTGTTTAATGGATCTACAATATATTATAGTTAGAAGAGGGACTTATTCAACCACAAATTCAATATATAAGGGGGTACCTAAGTAAACTATAATTATTTTTTAGAAGCTATATATTTTCAAACTGTTTGCAAAACAACCTTATCCCTTCCAAAATACTCTCCATTACATCTAATACATTTGTCCCTAATACATTTGTCATATGCTTGACAATGATTTGTTGTAAAATTTTAGAACATATTCTGAGCTCAAACATAGTGAGTGAGGTATCTTGATCAGAATGAGCTCCTAATGCCAACCAGCATGGATTTTGAATACGTCAATCATTTGAAACCCAACTCGTGCTTTTCACACGTGACATAGTGAAAGCTTTGGATCAAGGCTACCAGCTAGATGCAGCATTTCTTGACTTTGTTGAAAAGCATTTGACTCAGTACCACACCTACGCTTATTGTCAAAAAGGTATCTTGATCAGAATGAGCTCCTAATGCCAACCAGCATGGATTTTGAATACGTCAATCATTTGAAACCCAACTCGTGCTTTTCACACGTGACATAGTGAAAGCTTTGGATCAGGCTACCAGCTAGATGCAGCATTTCTTGACTTTGTTGAAAAGCATTTGACTCAGTACCACACCTACGCTTATTGTCAAAAGCACGATAATATTGGGTATCAAGTGAAATTTGTGACTGGATTGGGGCATTTTTGGTAGCAAGGACACAGCATGTTATCTTGGACGGAGAGTCATCACCAGAATGTAGAAGTAACTTTGTGTGTGCCCCAGAGAAGTGAGTTGGGACCCTTGCTGTTCATGTTGCATATTAAGTTGCACAGTGCCAGGTCAGGCAAGCAAGGGGTGTGGGACAGTGGAACCATGCCATTTTTAGCCAAAAACTGTATAACAGAGATGGCTGTGTGTGCAGGTGCCGTGTCTCTTGTATGCCACAAACAAGGTCTTTTTGACAAACACTGTTGTACAATCTTCTTAAAACTTCCAAATAAAAGTTTTGATTGACAATTTGACCTGGGCAAACAAACAATGAATGATCCTTAGCATCAAAAGAGCAAATCAGCATTTTCTGATGTTTGATTTGACTTGAAGAAATTTTTTTGGACGGGGTGATGATGATGTCTTCCATTGGCTTGACTATTGCTTTGCTTCTGAGTCGTAACCATAGAACCTTGAATCATCATAAGTAACCTTTGACAGAAAATGTGGATCAGTTTCAAGCTGTTCTTTCAAAGCATGAAGTGTTTTAACTTGTCATTCCTTTCAATTGTCAGAAACTGAGAAACAATCTTGGCAGAAACCCTTTTCATTCTCAAAGGTTCTGTTAAAATTCACTGAACCGAGCTCCAAGATAACTCACTAGTCTCTAACAATTGATCAATTATCTGTCAATGTATAATTTTGGTAAATGGTCGATGGTCTGTGAGCACAAGCTCTCAATTTTTTTCATTGTTTTGTTGATTCAGACAGTTAATGGATGGACCAGAATGAGGTCTGCCACCAATCGACATGTTGTCATTTTTAAATTGAGCAAACCTCTCATACACTTGGGTTTTTCCCATAGCATCATTTTGGTAAATTGCTTTCAACATTAAGGCAGTTTCAGCAGCATTTTTACTGAGTAGAAAACAAAATTTCACAGCTGCACATTGCTCAGTTAAACTTGCCATCATAAAAAACGAGAAAAGAATAAAACAGTGCTAGAAAAAAAAATCACTGCAGAAGAACAGAACAAGCCACAATACGTTGCACTTTACATGCCTAGCAGCAGAAATGTGTACTAAATGAGTCCCACCCACAGCATTCGCTACCCCCTGATGGAATCTGGCAGGGATTCCATCGGAGCTTAGAGATTTGTTCCACGTAGTGATTTCATCTGTTTCTCAACACCACCGACACTAATAGTCATTTTATTCAGCATTTCAGTGGTACAAGGATTGAATTGAGGCAATTCTCCTGGGTTTTCCTTTGTAAAGGAACATTTGAAAATGGTGTTAAGCATTTCAGCTTTTGCTTTGCTACCATCAATGCCACTTCCTGTCTCATTCGCTAGGGTCTGGATACTAACTCTGGTGGCACCAACAACATTTACATACAATCAGAATTTCTTTGGGTTCTGTGAAAGATCACTTGACAACATTATGTTACGGTAGTCACTGAAGGCATCAGGCATTGCATTGATGGCAATACTTTGTCAGCTTCAGAGCACCTGGTTTCATGTGCACTGGACTGCAGAACTCAGGAGCAGAAGGATCTTACTCAGTTATTTCAGCCAGTAACGGTGTACTAATACATCACTCCAACAGGTAGCTTGTAATAGCTGACAGTTAATTATCATCATGTGGAAGAGGGTCTCTGAAGTAATCCTAAGATGACAAAGAACTAGAACTTTGAATTTATTTGCTCCAATAAGTTGTTCTTGTTTCGTAACATTGAAATGATAAGATTACTTTGATGTACTCAATAAGGATAAATCTATAATAGCTCTGTGTGTCCAGTTACTAGTGTGCAATAAAAAACTTAATTCTGATTTAGGTAAAGAATGGTTTAGAAGTCTGCCACGTTATTAACTTTTGCCAGTAACTATTTCTGAAGAAGATGAGGCTATATTTGAAGTACTGCAAATAAACACATATATAAGTATAAAAAAGCACCTTTTTTATATGTGGTTTATTGGCAGTGCTTACAATTTTCTCCCCATTGTTAACAGCAAAAGCTCTCATATCATGTTGGATAATGTGCTCCTGAGATGTAGTGACATAGAGACAAGTTACTAAAGCAGCTATGTTCTTCAAATTTTGCAGTTTCAAGTACTTCTCATTGAATTTATTTAAAGGCTATGGTGTTGTCTTACTTTGCACAGTTCCAATCCACTATGCATTGCCCCATTAAGAACAGCTCTTATCAGCTTGACTGAGAGGGAGGAGCCATAAAACAGGTGAGAACTATTCTTTATTAGTCAACTGTTTATTATATTCAACAACTGGCAGGGGGCACATTGTACCACTACTAGTCATTTCCTTTTTTGTGCCGCTCGCGAATCGAGTGAGGGAAAAATGTCTGTCTCTATGCCTCCATAAAAGTCTTAATTTCTTTTATCACATCTCTGTGGTTATTATGCAAAATGTAAGCTGGCGGTAGTAGAATCATTCTGAAATCAGATTCAAAGCAGGTTCTCTAAATTTCCTCAACAGTGTTCCTTGAAAAGAATGTAGTCTTTCATATAGGGATACCCATTTGACTTCTCAAAGCATCTCTCTAACATTTGCATGTTGATCAAAACAAATCTAGCAGCCTGCCCTTGAATTTCTTCAATTTCCTCCTTTAATCTGATCTGGTGGGCATCCCAAACATTTGAGCAGTACTCCAGAATGGATCACATTAGTATTCTACATGCAGTCCCCTATACACATACCTACTTGGTGAGGAAGACTGGTACACTGTGATATGCTGTCCTGTCCGTCTCTTCTTACCAATCATAACAATATTTTAAATTTTATTTCCTATTTTATTAGTGTACAGAATGAGGGAAAAATGACTATCTATATGCTTCTGCATGTGCCCTGTGTCTTATCTGTTCCTCATTATCTCTACACGAGGTAAACAATGGTCACAGCACAGTCATCACAGTCTTCTTTGAACACAGGTGGTCTACATTTAACTAGTAGGGTCTCGTCAGAATATCTTTTTCGTTCAACAATTACCATTTAATAAATTATGTTACACTTTCCTGTGGGCTATATAAACATGTTATGGTCTTAACAGGGGGTTCCTCAATTTTCTGACTGATCATTATCACGCCTACTTGATGTTGTTGTTGTTGTGGTCTTCAGTCCTGAGACTGGTTTGATGCAGCTCTCCATGCTACTCTATCCTGTGCAAGCTTCTTCATCTCCCAGTACCTACTGCAGCCTACATCCTTATGAATCTGCTTAGTGTATTCATCTCTTGGTCTCCCTCTACGATTTTTACCCTCCACGCTGCCCTCCAATACTAAATTGGTGCTCCCTTGATGCCTCAGAACATGTCCTACCAACCGATCCCTTTTTCTAGTCAAGTTGTGCCACAAGCTCCTCTTCTCCCCAATTCTATTCAATACCTCCTCATTAGTTATGTGATCTACCCATCTAATCTTCAACATTCTTCTGTAGCACCACATTTCGAAAGCTTCTATTCTCTTCTTGTCTAAGCTATTAAACGTCCACGTTTCACTCCCATACACGGCTACACTCCATACGAACACTTTCAGAAACGATTTCCAGGCATTTAAATCTATACACGATGTTAACAAATTTTTCTTCTTCAGAAACGCTTTCCTTGCCATTGCCAGCCTACATTTTATATCCTCTCTACTTCGACCATCATCAGTTATTTTGCTCCCCAAATAGCAAAACTCCTTTACTACTTTAAGTGTCTCATTTCCTAATCTAATTCCCACAGCATCACCCGACTTAATTCAACTACATTCCATTATCCACGTTTTGCTTTTGTTGATGTTCATCTTGTATCCTCCTTTCAAGACACTGTCCATTCCGTTCAACTGCTCTTTTAAGTCCTTTGCTGTCTCTGACAGAATTACAATGTCATTGGCGAACCTCAAAGTTTTTATTTCTTCTCCATGGATTTTAATACCTACTCCGAACTTTTCTTTTGTTTCCTTTATTGCTTGCTCAATATACAGATTGAATAACATCGAGGATAGGCTACAACCCTGTCTCACTCCCTTCCCAACCACTGCTTCCCTTTCGTGTCCCTCGACTCTTATAACTGCCATCTGCTTTCTGTACAAATTGTAAATAGCCTTTCGCTCTCTGTATTTTACCCCTGCCACCTTCAGAATTTGAAAGAGAGTATTTCAATCACCATTGTCAAAAGCTTTCTCTAAGTCTACAAATGCTAGAAACGTAGGTTTGCCTTGCCTTAATCTTTCTTCTAAGATAAGTTATAGGGTCAGTACTGCCTCACGTGTTCCAACATTTCTACGGAATCCAAACTGATCTTCCCCGAGGTCGGCTTCTACCAGTTTTTCCATTAGTCTGTAAAGAATTCGCGTTAGTATTTTGCAGCTGTGACTTATTAAACTGATAGTTTGGTAATTTTCACATCTGTCAACACCTGCTTTCTTTGGGATTAGGATTATTATATTCTTCTTGAAGTCTGAGGGTATTTCGCCTGTCTCATACATCTTACTCACCAGATGGTAGAGTTTTGTCAGGACTGGCTCTCCCAAGGCTGTCAGTAGTTCTAATGGAATGTTGTCTACTCCGGGGGCCTTGTTTCGACTCAGGTCTTTCAGTGCTCTGTCAAACTCTTCACGCAATATCATATCTCCCATTTCATCTTCATCTACGTCCTCTTCCATTTCCATAATATTGTCCTCAAGCCTACTTGATACTGACTCCAAATACAGGAACAATACTCTAGAGCTGGTCACACAAGTCACTTGTATGTGACTTTCTTTGTGGATGCATTGTATTTTCCCAGATCTCTGCCAGAAAATCTGTCTTCAATTTGGCCTCCCTAATGCTGCCTTTACTTGTTCATCCAATTTGATATCACCTCTTAGTATGACCACTAAATGCTAAAATAATGGTACTTGCTCAAGATGTTCACCACTAGTTTTTGTACTGAGGTGGTATAGGGTTTTTTTTCTCTTTGTTATAGATATAATCTTACATTTATCCAATTTTAAAGAGAGCATCCATACATTACAGTCGGCAGAAATTTTAACCAAGTCTTTCTGCAGATCCTTACAATTGTTTTATGGCAGTACTTTCCTTTAGACAACTGGATTGTCAGCAAACAATTTTATAGTGCTACTGATCTTATATGAACATCATTAGTGTACACTGAAAGCATCGGAGGTCCTATCACCTGCCTCCATAGCCAAGTGGTCAGCACATCTACTGCAACATGGAGTACCTGGGTTCAGTTCGCAGTGCTGACAAGAATGTTTCTTTGGTGGGACGACTGCAACAGGGTCCACTCAGCCATGTGATTCCAATTGAGGAGTTACTTGAATGAGAAGCAGCAGCTCTGGGGAGAAACATCACCCAAGAAAATGCTGTGCTATCTCCATGCCCCTTCTTACCGCACCTATATGATGACGTATGACAAAGGGTGACAAATCCACTGATCAGCACCATGTGGTCCTCTGGTCGTGATTGTTGATTCAGTCTTAGTTTAGAGGCCCTATTATACACTCTTGATGTTACTTTTATTTTCGTAGACCATTCACCATCCACTATAAGGTACTTGGTTCTATTGGGTTGGTGCATAAGTTTGTGGTGTTTTTCCACAAGTTGAATAAACACAACAGACACACATAACAGAGACTTTTAGTCATCAATAATATATTCTCTTTCGCTATTTACAACAGTGTGCCAATGGTGTGGTAGCTCTTCAATGCCGCGACTATAGAAATCACATAGTTTTGAAGCAAAGAACTCATTGAGCCATATTCAGAGTGCACTTTCATCTGGAAAGGAAGTTTCTTGAAGGTTGTTTGACAGAGAGTGGTAAAGATGAAAATCCGAGGCCTCAAGTTCAGGTGAGTAATGTGGGTGCAGAATGACCTCCCAACCCAATTCCCAGAAAAGTGGTTTTTGTCAGTCTAGGTGGATGCAGGCGGGCGTTATTGTGGAGTAGCATCATTTCACACAGACTTCCTGGTCATTGTTCATGCATTGAGTCTGCAATATGTCTCAACTGTTGACAATAAATATCAGCAGTAATGGTTACCCACAGGGAAGCAATTCATACTACACCACACCACTGCTGTTCTTCCAGATGTATAACATTATCTTTTTAAGGATCTGTGCAAGACTTTGTAGAGGGAGTTGCTCCTTTGTTTGAGAACAACCATCCCTTTCTTTTCCTTGCATTAGCATAAAGACACAATTTCTCATCACTAGTAACAACACAGGACAGGAATGATCGGTATTGTTCATGAGCCAATTGGTGATGAGCATGCACATATGGCTAATCGCTGATTTTTGTGATTTTGGCTAACAGTATGCAGTACCCATACATTCAATTTCTGAATGTTCTCCATTGCAAGCAAATGTCACACAATGTTGGAATGATCACAGTTCATCACATTTGCCAGCTCTGAAATACACTGACGAGGATCATTGTGGATTAATGTGTTTAAACAATCTTCATCAAACCCCAAAGGTCTTTCTGGACTTGGAGAGTCAACAATGTCAAAGCTATCCCCATACTTGGCACAAATATTTCTGGCTGTCTCTGCTGCTGTCATCCCTCTATTGAACTCAAACAGTAGAATACATTGGAAATGTTCCCAATTTCTCCACTTAGCACTCCATTTTCTGACATCTAAAAATACACTCACAATCTCTGAATGACAATATGTAAACTGAAATACCAACAGTGAAATATAAATAAAAAATGACAATTGATAAATAAGCCCATAGCAACCGGAATATCAACATGCAAAACAAAAACGCTACAAACTTATGCACCAACCTAATATTAATCAGACATTCGTCAAGGCAATAATACATTTGCAAATGTATTCCACATGATTGTTTCGCAGGGCTAGTGTTGGATAATGTAGCACACTGTCAAATGCCTTTTGAAAATCTAGGAAAATGGAATATATCTGTCCACCTGCATCTATTGTTTGGGTGACACAAATAGTCATATGGCATGACTGACTGGGAGTCCCTTTAGAAGAATGTTCAACCGCTTGATGCAAGTCTATAAACCGATTGCCACTTCAGCAAATTGTGTGCCCGAACTTCAGTAATCCTTCCAAACCATATGTCATTTCTAGCATATCTTCACATTATTGAGAAGTGAAGGCTAGAGCAAAAGCAGACTGAAAAATCTGGAAAAATCACTAATTTGAAACACAGCCTGCTTTATGCTTGGGATATGTCATGTATGAATAAAGCAAGCTTTGTTTCACATGAGTGATTTCTCCAGAATCCATGATATTTCTTTGAAAGAATCTTGCTGAATGTCAATGTTTGATCATAAAATATGCTCTAGCATCCTACAACAGCCGGACATCGATGTTCTTGTTCTTTAATTCTGTACATCTGAATTTTTATCCTTTTTGTAAGTAAGAGTGACCTGTACTCTTTTCCAGAGAGGAAATCCTGTGTACAAGATTTTCAGTAAGCATGAGCTGGGAAAAGGGCAATTCAACACCACATTCAATGTAAACTCTAATTTGAATTCTATCAGGACCTGGTGCTTTGTTCTCTTTAAGCAATATTAATCGTTTTTTCAGGTAAAAGTATCGATATCTCTCATTGGCGAGTCTGTTTCGTGAACAAATATTTGTATGGTAGTTCTTCACGTGTGAATAAATCGTGGTGTTTCTCTGACTGCTGATATGTCCCAGTACATGGCAACAAGCTTTTGTAGAACTGGGATAGTATCCAAACACAGGGAATTTTCATCTCTAGTGAGTAATTAGGTACTTGAATGATAGCATTAGTGTCAGAGACATTTGATAAAATATCTTATCTTATCAAAACTTTACAAACTCATTGGGTTCTAGATTAAAACATTACCTGTTAAGTTAATAATAACATCTATTAAGACAGCTTAAGTAGCCAGGAAGTGTTCAAAAATCCTGGCCTCAAATTTAACTTTTACTCAAGCTGATTTCACATGACTGAGTTTTATGTGAGTAAATGATCATTGGATTCCTTATATATAATCTAAAAGCTGTATTGCTCATTTAAAGACTGCATCCCAAAATTTATTCTGATTTTTATCAGCTATGCTGTTGATAAAGGAATTGTTAGACACACAAGATCTGCTATGTATTTCACTCCTTCACATACCGTAATTGTTTCCTTATTGTCATCATAATTTCAGTCTCACACAGAATAGCAGTTACCTATTTGCTGTTAAAGATGGAGACCCATTTACCCTATCCTCTGCTGCTTGTCACACAGCTAATAGGAACTTTCTATAATTAAACCAAGATTTTAAAAAAAATAATTTATAAGAATGGTTATTAAAGTACTTCTTATAATTTTATTTTAAATTTACAAAGATTCACAATAACTTGCTTTATCCCATACGGATGATTGATGAAGGCATTCACGTTAGAATGTTTAACTATTCACACCAATCTGAAATGTAACTCTTTAACAAGTAAGCTACCTAATAACATATTTGCACAATCAATACGAATAGCAAGTTTTGCGAAGAGATTGCTTTCCTAAGGACCGCATGCCATGCTTTATTTTCCTCACACCTGTGCTATGGAATTGAAATATGGGAAGTAAAAACCAAATCAGGATCCCAATAAGGTACTGATCCTTCAATAAAGGCCTACAAGAATCATCCTGAAACTGGGTAGAAAGAATCATGCTACGGCCTGTTTCCAAAAGCTGGTGTGTTGGCCACAACAAACATATATAATCTAAAAGCTATATTGCTCACTTAAAGACTGCATCCCAAAATTTATTCTGATTTTTATCGGTTCAGTACTAGGAATAAAGAAAGAAATACATCCACTGTCTAAGAACAGCACTCTATGAAAATGGCCCACAATATGCAAGATTAAAATTCTCCAATGCATTTCCAAGAATAGTTATGAAACTTCCTATACTGAAGCTTAAGTTTCAGCTTGAGAAATTCCTTTCACAAAAACCTTTCTACACATTAGAAGAGTATTATAGTGAGGTACAGAATAAGAAGTGTTTGGGGGGGGGGGGGGGGGGGGAAGGAGAAAGTAAATAGCAGCAAACCTTTTATGTGCAATCTTATCCCAAGTACATCAACGATATCACCAAGTTCATCAACAATATCTTCAGAAGAATGTGTTGTTGTGTCATGTGTCAAGATTCGTAACCTATCAATTGATGGTTTTGTATAATGAAGTGAATCATTCAATGATGAATAAAGTATTATTATTATTATTATTGTTACTACTAATCCAGGCATCAACACTGAATCACACACAGGAAAGCAAATATTATAAATATATTACGTATCTGTCTCACTTTTGTTAGGCCTATATGTCAATCATAATTCATACAAAATATCTCTGGTTTAATAATGTTCTAGTGGAGATGATTTAACATCTGACTTTTTGTCTTCTTTGGACTTATTCTATAAGTTTAAAGTTAATTTCTAATTTATGTGTGGCATGAAATGATTTCATATATAAAGTGCTGTCTGCAACTACACACAGCATTAAAACAATGAGGGGAAAAATCCAGGGTACAAATCACCAATCAACAATTCTTCAGAACAGCTATTTGCAACTAAATCAGTGGTTATCAAAAAAAACGTTCAGAATCACATACATCTATATGGTAACCAATAATAGTATTCTAAACTGTGATAAATACATAGAATTGATTTATTTGTCTGTAAACATCTGTTGATTTGTACACAGCTTTGTCAGTGCATACATAATTATATAAATGATTATACAAGTGGATAACAATGAAAATATTATTATACAGATATTACTTATCTTGTACTCATAATGTAATTAGTTTTGTTACACAGATTGCAAACCGGTTTGTATGTCATAAATTACAATTTGGTTTGTTACAATCACAATTATAATTTTAAAAAAATCATCTTTTTTCGTTAAATACAAATTCAGTTGTGTTATAAAATGCTTTTTCTCTCAAACATGTCTCTACCATTACTTTAAATTTATTTTCATGTAATGTCTTCATGTCATGTGGTATACTATCGAAAAATATTTTGCCAACCAGTGGAAAACAGTCCCGTAAGTTCCTGTTTTTGGTTTTATATGAGTGCACATATGATCTACTTTCATACATGTGTTTATTCTGTTTGGCATGCATGGGCTGCATAAGTATTGTGTACTCAATGAAGTTCTGCCTGCAGAAAGTTAAGTTACTAAAACCAAAAAATCATCTAATGGCTTTCTTCTACCACTGGGACAACCTCTGTTTCTACAGCAGAGTTTCCCCAAAGAAGTATTCCATAAGGCAACTGTGTATGAATAAAGGCATAGTAGCCTATGGCATAAGCATGAGCCCTTTACTCACGCAATCTTTCACCTTCTACAGAGATATAAACTTCTTGCAATTTACTGCAGAGCTTTCCTGTGTGAATATTCCAGCTCAATTTACTATCGAGGTATATCCCCAACAATTTTACAGAATGGTAGAGTTCATTTTGTCCATTGTTAACATCACTAACGGAAGAGAGGTTGTGCTCAGTTTCACATTAATTTACGGTCCACCATTGTCATGGAACCGCTGAGCTGAGTTTTCCTTCATAGAGCTGTTCATTTGTTCGAAAACGTTCACGTCATTATGTGATTTGATAAAAGTTGTCATTGGCGTACATCACGGATTTATATGGCAGTGCTATTATTCAAGTTAGTAACTCGTCTCACGTTGCTCCGATATCTGATCATGTGCAAACTATAATTTCGAATTAAACACTACAGCAGGCCCATTGTTCTTGCACTTACAAAGCCTATCTTAGTGGACATCCTATGGATTCGCTACTGACAATCAGCCAACCGCATTTATAACAATTTCCAAAGTTCATAACGCACTTCGATAATTTGGTCTAAACACTGCTACATTCCTAATATTATCTCAAGGTTTATTCACGCACATCCATCCCGAATAACATCAGATAATGCTCAGCGCCGAAATACAGCAACCACACACGTCCGCCTCCGTTGCATCAGCCGATCACTACGGTGATGTTAGCATGCTAAGCAGCGTTGTCAGGCAACACAACTATTATGTTTGCAGCTTAGGTTGAAACTAGCTTCTCTCGTACCCAGCGTACAGTAACCGTTGAGTTTTTTTTCTTCAAGTTTGAATTAAGACTCACAGTAATGAGTCTATGACGTTTTTCATTAACATTTTGCTGCACCAGCGGTAGAAGCAAATTCAACGAATAAATGTTTAAAATAGTGTACAAGAAGCGTTTCGCTTCGAGCACCTAAAACGAGTATTTACAGCATGTTTTAATCACAAATAAAGAAAGTGGAAATCATTTTGCTCAAGCATTTACCCAAAAGAACTATAGGTGGGTGCACACTTCTTTTTTGAGCAAACCTTTCTACAACATAAAAACAGAGGGCATGTGATGCGCATATATTTTACAAAATAAATAATTATTCTATAATCCTGAACAATGCGATTTGCGTAACAACACGCAAGACCTTGTCGCATAGAGTTTCTGTATTGTCTCTCACAAATCTCTAAACGTAAAATTCGGAGAGTGCACGGTGAAAAAAAGTCAACAAAATTCTTCCCAGAAATGCATCGTGCAGTTTACAGTCACAGATGTTTATAACTGAATTCATTTAATCCTGCACGGCACTTACATGAAATAGGAACTCGATGTAATACATACGCTTACGAAGTGGTGATAAGCTTGTTCAGCACCGTATCATATGGTACTTCCTTTTGCTGGAATCGTATTCCGCGTGTATTTCTACTTTCGTGTACCGGCATTCACGTACTATAGCGATTACTTTTGAAAAAAGGGGAAACCATTCGTGGAAACTCTTCTAAACGTACAGACAATTGTTTTTACCGTTCTCACACATGGTCTCTATTTCGATCAACTTAGCTCCCCAGCTACACAACCAGAATAACATGGGGTTAATATCGTGAATTTATAACAAATACTTCAAAACACAACAAACGCGAAGATTAAGTTGTTAGTTTCTTAGCTGAAGGAAGTGTCAAACGTTCAACAGAGCTACATTAAGAAACAAACATCTTACTTTCAGTTGTAGTTTGAATTATTTTTACAATAGGTCTACATTACTGCTGTGAAAAGGCATCAAAAGAAATAGTATGTGCTCAAGTCCACTTACCAAAAGGTAGCCAAAATAATAATTGCAGTCTTTATTTATTTATGTACCAGTGGATGACAGCGACATACGTGTGTGCTAGGTCTGGTTACCATGACAACCGTTCCCTACTACGTTCGAAAACGCATTCCCGTTAATGCAAATGTGTCTGCCACGACTTAAAAGTATTTCATTCCGCCTTTGTTTTTAAAGCCAAACAAATGTTCTGCTCTTCTCATTTCCAGGGCTGATGTAATAGCTATTGTTTTTTTTTTATATTGAATCGCCAGTCCCCCATGTCATAATTTGCAACAACTATCGTAAGTTGCCTGTTTGCTGGGAAGGACTGGGAGGTCACAAACGCGCTTTAGTTTTACTTCGAAGACGACAACTACCATATACGTCTTTCCTTTTTCCGTGATGGGGCATATCTGTAACATTAACGTTTGCAGTTTCAATTACCAGGCCATCGTCTGGTCAGCAGAGCCTATTCTTTCTGTCGTACATTGCTACAGTATCGTAATTAAAGAGTATGCGCAGCTCCCAGCATATTTAACCAGAGAACTAAACATTCGAACTATGCTTGCAACAACCATGTAAGAAAAATAAATTGTGCCGCTTGTTTGTACAGAAACATATAACTATAACACAGGATGTAGGAATGATTATCACATACAAGGCACACAACTTCAACTGACAGGATTACAATAAATGTTGGTCACTTTTTCCATAACAAACTCCCTACCAGCATAAAAAAAACATAGAGGACATAACGATTCAGCAGTGTATAAATTTTTTTTTAGGATCTTTTTGTTACGGCATTAATGAGTATTGAGATGTTACAAATCGTCGTCACAACAATATCATACAGCACGATACACAACTGTAAGTTGGCAACTACAAGTTATGAGCTTCTGATTGTGTCTGAGAACATTCCTCTCGTCTTTATATCTTTTCCTTTTATTTCTTCACACAGCTACAGAAGATAGAAAGAAAGTCCGAGATAAGTGCCGAGAAAATATAAAACAAAAAATATTTTGAGTGAAAACTACATTTTATGGGAACCAGCAACACTGCCATTGACAAAATTTTTGTAAAGCATAGAGATTGCAAAGACATGTTGTAATTCCTATAGTTATAGCATCTCAGACCACAGTGGTCAACTGCTGACATTCAATGATTGATTGATTTATTTATTTATTGATCCATTTTCATCTACAGCTGCACAATGTGCAAGAGATATTTGGATTTTTATGTTAACATTAACAGTTTTACATATAATATACCTTTGTACATAATTACACACATTACTATATCAATTAATGATGAATACTTCAATAAATGTTGTTACACTGTATACAGAGAGATAAAATATAAATGTTCTTCTTAATGAGACTACATTGGGTTAACATAGAAAAAATTTAGTTTTGTAGGTATTCATTTACTGTGTAAAAGCAATGATCAACGAAGACGACTTCAATTTAGATTTGAAGTTACCAATGTTTTGTATGTGTTTAATGGTATCTGGTAAGGCATTGTATAGTTTGATACTAGGATGGATAAGGCTGTTTAACTTTGTGTTGGTGCTTTGAACATGTACATCCAATTTTTGTCTTGTATCATAGCTGTGTATTGTGTGATTTTGAGTGATGAGTGGCCTTTTTGTATGTAAGTTTTGCTTTAAATACGTTATATTTTCAAGTATATATATGCAAGGAAGTGGCAGAATCATCCTTTTTTTGAAACAATGGTCTACATGGATTGCGATTACCATCAGAATGTATGACTTAAATAAAAATTATTGGAAAACTACAAGGCTAATAAATGGAAAAGGAATTTAGAAATTCAAGAAGAATTTCTGAAACACAGACAGGAGAGGTGTGCCCAAAACCTTTGTCTTAAATTCAAAATATAATTTATTCTATTACATATCCATGGGCTATATTGAAAACTATTTCCCTAATAAATTAACTGCTGTACATTGATTAAATGCATCTAAACCATGGATTATCAATACAATCAAAATGTTGTGCAAAATTAAGAGAAGAAAATCTTGGAGGGAACTATATGTAAAATAAGGGAAATGCAACCACTTACCTAAAGCACACTGATGTATGGTGCTACTCACCAGTCATACAGTTTTTGTTTAAGTGCTTATTGTGATAAATCTTGTATAGTTCCGAAAAGCTTATCAAACAATTTATGCCCCATGAGTTCATAGCTGTTAAGTGGTCTGGAGTACAAATGCACCTATAGTTTCTTTAGTTATGACAGTGTACATTTTCTTTTGCATGTGTCTATGTGCCATACATCAGTCTACTGGATGGTTTTCTTTCCCTTATTTTAAGTAAAATTAGGAGAAGAATGTGCTAGGCATCAGGGGGAAACAGGAAAGACAGGAAAAAGTAATCAAGATAATGAACAAGTTTCTTTAAAGGTAGTTAGTGAAATGATCAAAGATTCCCATAAAATTGTAGAAAACTTTAGTAACAGTTTTATGTCAATAGCAGTTAACTTAGGTTTCAACACTTCCTCAACAAATAATAATAATAATAAAATTATTGTCATTTGGCCATTACGATTACAGCAATAGAAACTACAGACAGCTAATATGATACAGTTGATAAATTAAAGGAAACAATAGGTTAGTTATTAACATTGAAGTTTTATATTATATTTGATAAACTCGTATACTTGGGGTACTTGCCAGTCATACAGTGTTCGTTTCAGTGCTTATTATGATAAATGTTGTATAGTTCCTAAGAGCTTATTAAACAATTTGTGCCCCATAAGTTCATAGCTGTTACGTGATTTTGACAGTCTGTGGTCTGGAGCGCAAATGCATCTATTGTTTCTTGAGCTATAACAGTGTACATTTTCCCTATGTTCTTTGTATAAATTAAAAATAGTGCACATAGTTTATTACAGCCAAGATGTTTTGTCCACGAAACAAGGGTTTGCAGTGGGCCTTATATGGGGAACCAGTAATTGCTCTAATGGCTTTCTTCTGCAGTATAAAAATGTTATGCACACAACTAGAGTTTCCCCATAAAATAATACCGAATGATATGTAGGTTTGGAAAAACGAAAATTAGTATGTTGAAACATACATTCCAGAACATAATCCATAAGTCACCTTAACAAATAAAGCACTCTTGACAACTTACCACTAATAGATTGTACATGTTGACCCCAAGGTAATTTATCATCTAAATACACCCCCAAATACTTAACATAACTTGAATCATCTGACAGAAGCTTATCTTTTAGACTAAAACCATCTGCTGCATTCTGTTTTCATACATACATTTGTTTTAAACCAATAGGATGCTTGAGATGTTTGTGCAACTCAAGTTTTAAGACTACTGAAATCTTACTATTATGAATAAAAATTGTATTGTAGGCATACAGCACTGTTTTGGATTTAATAATTGATGGCAGATCATTAATCATTATTAGGAAGAAGAAAGGGCCCTGTACAGATCCCTGTGGAACATTTACCTTAATTTGTTTCGATACTGGACATTTCTTTTCCAAGACAGACAACTTGCACATGGTTCTGTAAATATGATTGTAATAGTTTAAGGCTACCATATCTAATGCTAGAAGTCATTTTTTTTCTAGGGGTAGTGTGTGCCCTACTCAGTCAAAGGCTTTGCTTAGCTCACAAAAAAGCATTTATCCTCAAACATTCTAAGTGGGCATTTCACTACAGAGTCTATAGCATCAACAATAGACAAATTGTTCCCAAAGTGATGCCACGATCCACTATTTCTTCATAGAGTTTCAAAGTAAACACATAACTGTTGGTATGTAGTTGAGGCTACGGAAATTGGCCTGTAACTTGAGAGCGAGTCTTTATCTCCTTTTTTATATAATGGAACTATCTTAAACACTTAAAGCTCATCAGGAAAATATCCCTCAGATATACACGTATTTATACACTATGTTAAGGGGTTCACAACACAA
The DNA here is from genome assembly GCF_021461385.2 of Schistocerca piceifrons. Taxonomy (NCBI): domain Eukaryota; kingdom Metazoa; phylum Arthropoda; class Insecta; order Orthoptera; family Acrididae; genus Schistocerca; species Schistocerca piceifrons. The sequence continues at coordinate 617,786,979 of NC_060141.1, forward strand.
TTGATTACTTTTTTTAACATGCTACTTGATATGTCTTATATATCTACATAGTCTGATAATTTCAATTGCTTTACTATTCGTAGAACAAAATTAGGCGAGACCTTGGAGATGGTAAACATACTTGTATTTGTTGATGATCTACAAATTTTTTTGAAGGTGGCTCTGGTAAACTGATATCAGGTTTGATAATAGCATTTTCAACTGATTTAATGAAAACGTCATTGAATTTTTGGGGACACATATTAATTTTTTTCATTTCTTGCATTTTTGACAAAGCTATTTATTACTTTTCATGCAGCTGTCCACTTATTGGTGGAAAACTCAACAGTGCTCCAATTGTATGCCTGTTTGGCTTGGATGATGGGTTTTTATAGACATTCTTACATGTAACATAGGCTAATCTGGCATAGTCAGCTTTCAGACTATTAAATACATTATTGGGATAATGCCTATTACAACTCATTAAAAAGTGAATCACTTACTTTATAATACTCACAGAAAAAAGACACAGACTAATTCACCATACGTTCCATCCAGAAAATAAGTTTTCAGTCACAAAGTAACTTATGATCTTATGCTTCTGACATTTCAGAAATGAAATATGCTGCAAGCCTTTGTCAGGATTCTTCATAATCAAAAAATTCTAAGAATTTATTTTATCATTTATTTTCGAGTTTCATGGATCCTTGATGTGATTCTATCTAGGATGCAGAACTTGCCAAATTATTACAATAATAAATGTATGTAAATGGTCATGGGGCTATCAGTCTAAATCGTGTGTAAACTGATACAAGAAAAGTGAGGTCCAACTGTTCAAATAATGCCACAGATAACAGTAGTAATAATGATCGCATGAACAAACTATAAGGTGTGCATTCCAATTCATATGAAAAGCATTCTGCTAACCCTAACAACTGATTTGACATGAACTGTAAGTATTTTTTTCTGTGCCATCCTGAGATTTTTTGTCTTTAGGATATCATGTTTACTTCTTGTATCGTAATCTTGATAAGCACTGTTTATTTTGTAACTTGTACAATTCTTACTAACAAAGCACATTAGTGAAAAAAATGTGCTGTTATAGCATGGTGAGCATCCCAACTGTTTGAATACATTTCTGCAAGAGCATCTTTGTATGTATGTACGTAAGTATTAAACCAGGGACCTAGAAATGATGGAGAGGCTTCGTCCCACCATAGCCCTCAGTGTTTCACAAACCCAGAACAGGCCACAGCAGTCCACCCACCCCACCGCCGACCCATACCAAACCCAGGTTTATTGTGCAGTGCCGCCTCCAGTGGACCATGGAGACCCCTCCCCGGAAATGTCTCATACCAGACGAGTGTAACCCCAAATGTTTGCATGGTAGAATAATTATGGTGTAAGCATGCATGGAAATGGTGTTTGCACTGACATAGTGTAACTGAGGCAGAATAAGGGGAACCAGCCCACATTCACCGAGATAGATGGGAAACTGCCTTAAAAACTATCCACAGGCTGGCCAGCACAACGTCCTTCGACACTAATCGGCCAGGTGGATTCATGGTGGGGATCGGCACACCTTCCTGCTCAGGAAGCAGAGCGTTAGACCGCGAGGCTAGCCGGGCAGGCTAAAAGCATCTAGGTTGCACCCTACTCATAATTCCGATGGCTCTTTCTGTGCAATAAATACTTTACTTGCCTGCAACTGGTTTCCCCAGAATATGATGCTATTTGTCATAGGTGAATGGAAATATCCCAACTATGCAGCTTTGATTGTTAACAAGTCAATACTAGATGCATTTGAGCAAATAGCAAATACTGCTGAATTCAGCCTGTTACATAAATCAAAGATGTGAAATGACCAGTTTAGGTTGTGATTAATATGTAACTGCCAGAATTTGGTGACATTTCTTTGTCACAACATTTTATTTCAACATTTTCATTTTTTGTTTGCTGTGTGTAACTGAATGAACTGAATTTTGTTAACATTGAGGAACAGACCATTTGAAATTAACCAGTCTACTAAAGCTTCTGTGAATATAGGAGTTGCAGTGTTCTGTAGACTGCAGCTGAGTACTTTGTCAGCCATAATGGTTGTGTCATTTGCAGATAGGGTGAAGAATGCTTTTGGCTTATACACCATGGCTAACCATTGATGAAGATTAAGAAAAATAAGAGACCAAGCACTGAGTTGTGTGGTACTTCATATTTTCTGTACCCCATTGGAAGCAGGCAACTGCCATTGCAGAATTTTAATATTACCTTTTGCTTTCTGTCATCTAGAATTATTTATAATTTATACATCATCATGATGAAAATGTGTTGCACATTATTCCACTTCTTTGTGCTAACAAATATTTATCTATACTGTGAAAAAATTTACTGGGCAAATGGTTGAATACAGATCCTTGAATCCTGCATTCTGTATTACTGTTTCACATTTAACACAGTCTATACAAATTTTCCATTCTAACTATTTATTACAATAATAATGTACACATTTAGGTTTTAACCTGATAGGTACCCAGCTACACAATAATAGCACTTCTGCAGTGTAGTCTGTTTTATTGTTCCACAACTAACATAATCTATGCATATTTTCAGTTATCACTACTTACTACACTAATAATGTACATATCTAAGTTTTAAACAGATAGATACTCAGCCACACCATAATAAGAAATTTCTTCATATTGGTGTTGTCATTACAAATATATAAATGTGTTATCCGTAATAGAGGCACATAAGATAGTGGGAAAAATAGGACATACATTTTTTTCCCCCAGCCTAGAATCTTAGTGATTAGAGTAGTGTTGTCTCCAGTGATGTGTTCCACTCTAAACTGAGCCCCAATGATCAGCGAAGATGCCTCAGACATCAGTAAGGTACCAACAAGATACCAACAATACTGTTGCCTGCCATCTGCACTGACAGCCAGGTGTAATTGACTGGGGGGGGGGGGGGGGGGTGTCATTTCTTCTCATAGCTGGACCTTTTGTCTGTCATCCACAGCACCTTCACAGGCCAGCAGTATGCCAACAGTATTCTATGTCCCTTTGTGTTGAATTTCATGGCCAGACATCCTGGGCCTACATTTCAGCAAGATAATGCCGACCTGCACTTGGAGAGACTTTCTACTACTTGTCTTCATGCTTGCCAAACCCTACCTTGGCCAGCAAGATCACTGTACCTCTCCCTCAATTGAGAAAATTTGGAGCATTACAGGCAGGGCCCTCCAAACAGCTATGTTGTTGTTGTGGTCTTCAGTCCTGAGACTGGTTTGATGCAGCTCTCCATGCTACTCTATCCTGTGCAAGCTTTTTCATCTCCCAGTACCTACTGCAACCTACATCCTTCTGAATCTGCTTAGTGTATTCATCTCTTGGTCTCCCTCTACGATTTTTACCCTCCACGCTGCCCTCCAATACTAAATTGGTGATCCCTTGATGCCTCAGAACATGTCCTACCAACCGATCCCTTCTTCTGGTCAGGTTGTGCCACAAACTTCTCTTCTCCCCAATCCTATTCAATACTTCCTCATTAGTTATGTGATCTACCCATCTAATCTTCAGCATTCTTCTGTAGCACCACATTTCGAAAGCTTCTATTCTCTTCTTGTCCAAACTATTTATCGTCCATGTTTCACTTCCATACATGGCTACACTCCATACGAATACTTTCAGAAATGACTTCCTGACACTTAAATCAATACTGGATGTTAACAAATTTCTCTTCTTCAGAAACGCTTTCCTTGCCATTGCCAGCCTACATTTTATATCCTCTCTACTTCGACCATCATCAGTTATTTTGCTCCCCAAATAGCAAAACTCCTTTACTACTTTAAGTGCCTCATTTCCTAATCTAATTCCCTCAACATCACCCGACTTAATTAGACTACATTCCATTATCCTTGTTTTGCTTTTGTTGATGTTCATCTTATATCCTCCTTTCAAGACACTGTCCATTCCATTCAACTGCTCTTGCAAGTCCTTTGCTGTCTCTGACAGAATTACAATGTCATCGGCGAACCTCAAAGTTTTTATTTCTTCTCCATGAATTTTAATACCTACTCCGAATTTTTCTTTTGTTTCCTTCACTGCTTGCTCAATATACAGATTGAACAACATCGGAGAGAGGCTACAACCCTGTCTTACTCCCTTCCCAACCACTGCTTCCCTTTCATGTCCCTCGACTCTTATAACTGCCATCTGGTTTCTGTACAAATTGTAAATAGCCTTTCGCTACCTGTATTTTACCCCTGCCACCTTTAGAATTTGAAAGAGAGTATTCCAGTCAACATTGTCAAAAGCTTTCTCTAAGTCTACAAATGCTAGAAACGTAGGTTTGCCTTTCCTTAATCTTTCTTCTAAGATAAGTCGTAAGGTCAGTATTGCCTCACGTGATCCAGTGTTTCTACGGAATCCAAACTGATCTTCCCCGAGGTTGGCTTCTACTAGGTTTTCCATTCGTCTGTAAAGAATTCGTGTTAGTATTTTGCAGCTGTGACTTATTAAGCTGATAGTTCGGTAATTTTCACATCTGTCAACACCTGCTTTCTTTGGGATTGGAATTATTATATTCTTCTTGAAGTCTGAGGGTATTTCGCCTGTTTCATACATCTTGCTCACCAGATGGTAGAGTTTTGTCAGGACTGGCTCTCCCACGGCCGTCAGTAGTTCCAATGGAATATTGTCTACTCCGGGGGCCTTGTTTCGACTCAGGTCTTTCAGTGCTCTGTCAAACTCTTCACGCAGTATCATATCTCCCATTTCATCTTCATCTACATCCTCTTCCATTTCTATAATATTGTCCTCAAGTACATCGCCCTTGTATAGACCCTCTATATACTCCTTCCATCTTTCTGCTTTCCCTTCTTTGCTTAGAACTGGGTTTCCATCTGAGCTCTTGATATTCATACTAGTCGTTCTCTTATCTCCAAAGGTCTCTTTAATTTTCCTGTAGGCGGTATCTATCTTACCCCTAGTGAGATAGGCCTCTACATCCTTACATTTGTCCTCTAGCCATCCCTGCTTAGCCATTTTGCACTTCCTGTCGATCTCATTTTTGAGACGTTTGTATTCCTTTTTGCCTGTTTCACTTACTGCATTTTTATATTTTCTCCTTTCATCAATTAAATTCAATATTTCTTCTGTTACCCAAGGATTTCTACTAGCCCTCGTCTTTTTACCTACTTGATCCTCAGCTGCCTTCACTACTTCATCCCTCAAAGCTACCCATTCTTCTTCTACTGTATTTATTTCCCCCATTCCTGTCAATTGCTCCCTTATGCTCTCCCTGAATCTCTGTACAACCTCTGGTTCTTTTAGTTTATCCAGGTCCCATCTCCTTAAATTCCCACCTTTTTGCAGTTTCTTCAGTTGTAATCTACAGGTCATAACCAATAGATTGTGGTCAGAGTCCACATCTGCCCCTGGAAATGTCTTACAATTTAAAACCTGGTTCCTAAATCTCTGTCTTACCATTATATAATCTATCTGATACCTTTTAGTATCTCCAGGGTTCTTCCATGTATACAACCTTCTTTCATGATTCTTAAACCAAGTGTTAGTTATGATTATGTTGTGCTCTGTGCAAAATTCGACCAGGCGGCTTCCTCTTTCATTTCTGTCCCCCAGTCCATATTCACCTATTATGTTTCCTTCTCTCCCTTTTCCTACACTCGAATTCCAGTCACCCATGACTATTAAATTTTCGTCTCCCTTCACAATCTGAATAATTTCTTTTATTTCATCATACATTTCTTCAATTTCTTCGTCATCTGCAGAGCTAGTTGGCATATAAACTTGTACTACTGTAGTAGGCGTGGGCTTCGTATCTATCTTGGCCACAATAATGCGTTCACTATGCTGTTTGTAGTAGCTTACCCGCATTCCTATTTTCCTATTCATCATTAAACCTACTCCTGCATTACCCCTATTTGATTTTGTGTTTATAACCCTGTAGTCACCTGACCAGAAGTCTTGTTCCTCCTGCCACCGAACTTCACTAATTCCCACTATATCTAACTTCAACCTATCCATTTCCCTTTTTAAATTTTCTAACCTACCTGCCCGATTAAGGGATCTGACATTCCACGCTCCGATCCGTAGAACGCCAGTTTTCTTTCTCCTGAAAACGACATCCTCTTCAGTAGTCGCCGCCCGGAGATCCGAATGGGGGACTATTTTACCTCCGGAATATTTTACCCAAGAGGACGCCATCATCATGTAATCATACAGTAAAGCTGCATGCCCTCGGGAAAAATTACGGCTGTAGTTTCCCCTTGCTTTCAGCCGTTCGCAGTACCAGCACAGCAAGGCCATTTTGGTTATTGTTACAAGGCCAGATCAGTCAATCATCCAGACTGTTGCCCTTGCAACTACTGAAAAGGCTGCTGCCCCTCTTCAGGAACCACGCGTTTGTCTGGCCTCTCAACAGATACCCCTCCGTTGTGGTTGCACCTACGGTACGGCTATCTGTATCGCTGAGGCACGCAAGCCTCCCCACCAACGGCAAGGTCCATGGTTCATGGGGGGGGATTTGGTAATCCAATGCGCCAAATGGATAGAGTTTGGCACAATATCCTTCAAGAGGACATTCAGTAACTCTGTCAGTCAATGCCAAGCTGAATAACTGCTTGCAGAAGAGCCAGAGGTGGACCAACATGTTATTGACTTGCTCTGCTTGTGAAGTTCTTTCTCTTGAATAAATCATCCAATTCTTTTGAGACAGTAATCATTTTTTTCTCTGTGCTTGTACATCACATTTACCAATTTCTAACCCCCTCCTTTCTTTTTTTTTTTTTTTTTTTTTTTTTTTTTTTTTATTTTTTTATAGGACATGAATGCTAACATTCCTGCATAGAATACAGAGGGAGCAATGCAGCAGTGGCCGCTTTTAATGGTAAAGTCATGCTCCAAGCTTAATCAGCAAGGTTCGGTGGTCCCTCATGAACTACTTATGTATGGAGTGATTATACACCTTCCGTGTCTTCTGTGCCTACCATATCACATACACAGACTTACAGTATGACTGCTCTGTAGTCACAATCACTATGCAACACCGATACCATGTGCAGTGAAACTACAACTTTCGTGTTTGTGAGGACAAATAATATTTCAACCGTGAATCCTGTATCTACTGGGATATATGTGCCTACCGCGTCTACTGTGCTGGGACTGCAAACTTCTGACATGATCGTTCCACAGTAACAACCCATGGACAATAGTACTGCCATGTTTTGTCAGACAACTATGTCATGTATACTGACAAATGCCACAGAAGTGTTTTACTACATGGCCCTCACAGAACAGCAATTATTGGAATACACAACACAACAAGTAGCAAAAATTCTTCAATTCAGTCCCAACAAGGTGACTTTATAGTTCATAGTCACAGAGGGCATTCTCATGACATTGGGAATTGTTGGAGATAACTTGAAATTTATCATGCTAGTCTGCAATCTAATTGAGCCTGCAGAGTTAATCAGTGACCTAACACTCACCCTGCCTGCCAGCAACAAATACAACATAGCAAAGACAGCACTCTTGAAACCCACTTCTCACTCACTGGACATATCCCATTAAATTAGTAGCTAAGAAAAAAAGTTCTACTTGACTATGCGGAGACTAAAGAACATTTAACTCGTGCACAATTTATGACAGTTACCTCGTACCTACCAAATGTACAGAACTTGACCTTTGTGCTTGCTGGAGGAAACTGTTTTTTTTTTTTTTTTTTTTTTTTTTTTTTTTTTTTTTTTTTTTTTTTTTTTTTGTGTGTAAAAAGGCATACTACTAGGTCCCTATGCATCCAGACGCACAATTTATGACAGTTACCTTGTACCTACCAAATGTACAGGACTTGACCTTTGTGCTTGCTGGAGGAAACTGTTTTTTTTGTGATTGATTGTAAAAAGGCATACTACTAGGTCCCTATGCATCCAGACGATGTTACTAAAATGGTCATCATCATGTCATTCGGCTTATTCGAGTTCCCGGTTGTGCCATATGGCTTCAAAAATGTGGCACAGACCAGGCAACAGTTCATCATTGGGGTATTGATCAAACTGGACTGCTGCTATGCCCTTTTATATGACATTCTAATTTTTTGTATAATCATCAGAGCCACAAAGTTCACCTCAAACACATTCCACTGTCCTCCATAATGTATGGGTGACCATAAACGAAGACAGGTCCCAATTATTTAAAAACAAGGTCATATTTCTCAGACATACACTCAGTGTTGATGGGATCAAATTCACACTGGACTGCAATCAACTTATTCGACAGCTGCTGCCTCCTCAGATCACGACCTTCAATGATTCCTCGAACTCATTAATTTTTACAAACAACATATCCCACATGCTGCACGGGTTTAAGCACCACTGACGAATGCCCTTGCGGATCCCCACATGCAAGGCAAGCATAAACTTATGGAGACTGGAAATCCAAGTGGCATTTGCCTGCACTAAGAAGTGCCTGGCAGATGAAGTTGCTCAGGCACACTCAGTACTGGAAGCACAGCTTACAATTATGATGGATGAAGAGGACACAGCCATAGGCACAGTCCTCAATAGGAAGTAGCAGGTGATATACTCTGTGATTCTTGTCCATAAGGCTACAGCCTCACAGACAAAATAGTCGGCTTTTGACTGTGAACTACTCACAGTTTATGAGGCCATGTGCTGTTTCTGTGAAGATATTGAGGGCTGTCACAAGATTATCTATATAGATCATAAACCTCTTGCAGACGCCATTTGACACCATAATCTATGGTCAACACAAGATAATTTCGACATTTGATCTGATTGCACAGTATTCTATGGCTGTCTCCCACCTCCATGGGCCAGATGACATCATCACAGACTTCTTGTTATGGGTCCGCAACAAAGTTGTGGAAGAACAGGTACATGATCAAACAATTGGTACTTTGCTAGAGAATGAATTAACTAACCTCAAGGTGAATGCACACCAATCCCTGGAATGGATGCAACTTTCCTCTGTGACATGTACAGCGCAACATCATGTAATGAGCACCTCCCATAATGTGCAGTTTGCATAATGAACAAAACAAATTGTAAAAAAATTACTTTCTTAATGATCAATGTTTCACATAATGAGTGATGATGATTAACATGACATCATCAGCCATTTTTGTGCAGTGGGGGAAACATTCAACAATATGAACATCTTTCATTTTTGACAGTGGCATATGAACAATGTCTTTAGTAAGTACTGCAGTCTGGGCTTAGCACTCTTTCTGCTGCCATCTTAGTGCAGCTTGTGATCACACATTTTTCTGAACTTGTGTTCACACAGCGTTTTTTTGTGTGCAAATTTTAATAACCTTCATAGAAATGTCCCCAAAGATAAAGCTGCAAGGAGATGACTATAAGAGAAAGAAAAAGTCCTTAGAAATTAAACATAAAATCATTGAAAAAAGCGAAAGTTGTGTGAGTGTTATTGATTTAGCATGCACATACAATCAGTCTCTATCAACTATTTCCACTATCCTCAAGAACAAGGACAAGATTAAGGAAATAGATGCTTCAAAGAGAGTGATAAGAGTATCTAAACAATGCTATCATATTCAGGATGATGTCAAAAGGCTAGTCCTTATCTAGATAAATGAAAAGCAATTGCAAGGTGACATTAGCAACAAGAACATTGTTTGTGAGAAAGCAAGAATGATATTTGCTGCCCTCATTAAGAAGATGCCAGGATCATCAGCAGCCAAAGAAGTGTTTAAGAGAAGCCGTGAATGGTTCAAGAAGCTTAAGAGAAGAACCGTCATCCACAGCATTGTGAGGCATGGTGAAGCAGCCAGCTCTGACATAGAGGCAGCAAAGAACATCATCAGAAACTTCAAGATGCCCATAGATTCTGATGGTTATCAGCAACAACAGGTTTTCAGTTGTGACGAGATAGGTCTGTTCTGGAAAAAGATGCTGAAGCGTACGTTTATAACAGCAGAAGACAATGCATTGCTCAGTCACAAGCCAATGGAAGACCCTCTCGCATTGCTTTAATGTGCCAATGCAAGTGGTGATTTGAAAATTAAATCACTGCCTGTTTACCATCATTCAGAAACTCCATTAAGCTTCAAGAAGAGTAAAGTCCAGATGAGCAGGTTAAATGTGATGCGGAGGTCCAACAACAAGGCTTGGGTGACATTTCTTTCTTTCTTTCTTCCTGCTTCTTCTTCTTCTTCTTCTTCTTCTCTCTCTCTCTCTCTCTCTCTCTCTCTCTCTCTCTCTCTCTCTCTCTCTCTCTCTCTCTCTCTTTTTAATCAACGAAGTGTTTTGCCCTTTGGGGAAAAAATATAAAAATATCTGATTGAGATGAATCTGCCACCCCATGTCTTGCTTCTTATGGAAAATGCTCCTGCCCATTCTCCAACCCTACAGGACCACCTCCTTGAAGAATTTCAGTTCATCAAGATCCAATTTCTCCCTCCCAACACCACTCCATTACTCCAACCTATGGACCAGCAGATTTTTTTTTAACTTTAAGAAGCTCTACACTATAGCACTCTTCGAGCATTGCTTTGAGTTGACTGAAGCTACCAATCTCACTCTCAGAGAGTTTTGGAAATATCACTTCAACATTGTTGCCTACATCGAGATGATCAAAACGGCATGGGGAGGGGTTACCAAGAGAACTCTCACTTCTGCTTGGAAGAAGCTTTGGCCGGAGGGCCATTGTTGAATGTGACTGTGAGACATTTGAGTCAGTACCTGTGGAATCTGTAAACAATGAGATTGTGTCTTTGGCGAAGAGTATGGGGCTAGAAGTGGATAACAATGATATCAATGAGCTTGTGAAAAATCACAGCCAAGAAATGTTCACCAAAGAGTTTATCGAGTTGCAGTGTGTTTCACAGTAGGAAGCTGAGGAGAGGAGTTCTTCAGAGGAGGAGGAGGAGGTGGTAACACCAAAGCAGCAATCTTTTGGCGCAGTAAGAGAAATTCTGCAAGCATGGGAACCAGTTGCATTGTACATTGAAAATCATCACCCTAATGAAGCAGTGACTACACATGCTAAAAATTTATTTTACGGTACTGCTGTATTGCATTTTCACCAAGTGTTGAAGTGTCAGCAGAAACAAATGACTACAGATAGCTTCCTAATAAAAAATAATTACTTATGTATTGTGAATAATAAAATACCTAATACTGTATGTATAATTTTCTGTGAATAAATGACATGAATAAGATAAGACTTTTAGTACTTTTTCTGCATAGAATGCAGTATCATATTTTACATTAATTTATATGGGATAAATTGTTTCACTTAATAAGTGTGTTGCAGTACAAGTAAAATTCTTGAACAAATTATGCTTGCTATGTGTGGTTCCACTGTATTCAGCCTATTATACCTCCATCTATATGATGCATAATTTTTGACACACAATGTAATCTCAGCCATATGGGTATACAGGTGACAACTCAGATTGTTACGGAATATTTTTTTGTGTAGGTGTTAAGCGCAGTTGTCGTGAATGGGCAAGGGTGCGCCTCAACTGTCGATGCAGCAAAGTGGACTGGCATGTGCATACTCACTTTGACAAGCTTGAAATTCCATGTGCATGGTTCTGAGATATACATTTCAACTTAATGGGCCCCTTACCAGAATGACAAGGATGTAGGTTCATAGTGCCAATGTTCAGCTGTGTAATCCACTAGGTAGAGGCAGTCTTGATTGCCAATATTACAATGGAATCTACAGCCTGCACTTTTATGTTGAACTGGATCACCTCTTTTGGCCCTGACACCATTACCGCAGATCAAGAGTGGCAGCTGGAGTCTTCACTTTTTAATGCATTATGCAAGATGTGCAGAATCTCTCACCATTGTTCCATGGCTTTTATACCCAAAGCAACAACCTGGTGGAACAATGGCATCAAACACTGTGCCACAGGGGATGAATGGATGGAGGCCCTCCTGTGCATGCTAATCAGAGATGGCTTGACACACAAGAGTGCTTTAAAGATCACTAGCAGAAATTCTATAATGGGAGACTCTGACATTGCCAGCAGAGTTTGTGTTCTTAACACTCACCCTCGGCTCATTTGACCAACTGGATATGGCACAAAGGGTCAAAAGACTCATGTCTACCTCCTACATCAGCACATACAGTACAGACACCATTAATTTATAAAGGCCCACTGACTGTGACTATGTAATGATTCAAGATGATATTGTATGGCCAGTGCTAAAGCTATCTTATAGCATACCATTTTGGGTGCTGCAATGATGCAGCTTGTTGTTTGATATAGATTTAAACGCCAAGATAACAACAATGTCTATCACCTGACTAATGACCAAAGGGACTCTGTCACTCCTCAGACAATGTGAGTCAGCTCCAGCAAGATAAAACCCCAGGCAAAGTGCCTACCACTAGATCTCTGCTGGCATAAACAGCAGATATCTCCTTAGATGTTAGGGATTTTCAGCCAAAGAAGTAGAAGTAAAACTGATTGATGATCACTTCTCTGTAGAAAGCATGCACACAGTGCCAGATTCTGACTACACCAACTGCTACAAAACTTACCTGACTTTTTGCTTGCTGAACACAATGGACTTTGTGGCAGACTCATCACATCTTGCACAGACAGACCAGCTAACAGTATTTCTGCCATTTACTGCCATCACAGGCATGGCCACAACAGCTTGGCAGATTTGCACACATTCAACATGTCACAGCCTCCGGCATATGAGGAAGCACCATTAGCCCCCACCACATCACACTACAGCTGACCATTATGCCTTCCATCACGGCTCACCTTCACACTGTCTCCAAACAACAAGTACCAATCAGCCACAGCACAGCTGATCACGCAACACAAACACGCACAGCATGCACAGATACAAGTGCCACTCATCAGTTGTTGACAAACCCTCCACCCTTCTTAGGTGCACCACATTTTGGGGGGGCAGGCTCTTTGGGGAAAGTGCCCAAAACTAACCAGCGATGGCAGAATAGAGTGAAGTGTCTGCATCTAAAACAATTATTTCAGACTGAGTGACCACAATTGTAAGACGTTTGTGCATCGTGTTATGTAAAATAATTTATATATGTTTGGATTCTATGTCTCTGTGTATCACTGGGACATTCCACGTCTACACAACCTGTGTCTAAACTGTCCACATTTGTATTCCTATGGTAATCCACCCCCCCATGAACCATGGACCTTGCCGTTGGTGGGGAGGCTTGCGTGTCTCAGCGATACAGATGGCCGTACCGTAGGTGCAACCTCAATGGAGGGGTATCTGTTGAGAGGCCAGACAAACATGTGGTTCCTGAAGAGGGGCAGCAGCCTTTTCAGTAGTTGCAGGGGCAACAGTCTGGATGATTGACTGATCTGGCCTTGTAACATTAACCAAAACGGCGTTCCTGTGCTGGTACTGCGAACGGCTGAAAGCAAGGGGAAACTACAGCCGTAATTTTTCCCGAGGACACGCAGCTTTACTGTATGATTAAATGATGATGGCGTCCTCTTGGGTAAAATATTCCAGAGGTAAAATGGTCCCCCATTCGAATCTCTGGGCGGGGACTACTCAAGAGGACGTCGCTAACAGGAGAAAGAAAACTGGCGTTCTACGGATCGGAGCGTGGAATGTCAGATCCCTTAATCGGGCAGGTAGATTAGAAAATCTAAAAAGGGAAATGGACAGGTTAAAGTTAGATATAGTGGGAATTAGTGAAGTTTGGTGGCAGGAGGAACAAGACTTTTGGTCAGGTGATTGCAGGGTTATAAATACAAAATCAAATAGGGGTAATGCAGGAATAGGTTTAATAATGATAAAAAAATAGGAGTGCGGGTTAGCTACTACAAACAGCATAGTGAACGCATTATTGTGGCCAAGATAGACACAAAGCCCATGCCTACTACAGTAGTACAAGTTTATATGCCAACTAGCTCTGCAGATGATGAAGAAATTGATAAAATGTATGACGAGATAAAAGAAATTATTCAGGTAGTGAAGGGAGACGAAAATTTAATAGTCATGGGTGACTGGAATTCGTCAGTAGGAAAAGGGAGAGAAGGAAACATAGTAGGTGAATATGGATTGGGGGGAAGAAATGAAAGAGGAAGCCGCCTTGTAGAATTTTACACAGAGCATAACTTAATCATAGCTAACACTTTGTTCAAGAATCATAAAAGAAGGTTGTATACCTGGAACAATCCTGGAGTTACTAAAAGGTATCAGATAGATTATATAATGGTAAGACAGAGATTTAGGAATCAGGTTTTAAATTGTAAGACATTTCCAGGGGCAGATATGGATTCTGACCACAATCTATTGGTTATGAACTGCAGATTGAAACTGAAGAAACTGCAAAAAGGTGGGAATTTATGGAGATGGGACCTGGATAAACTGAAAGAACCAGAAGTTGTAGAGAGTTTCAGGGAGAGCGTAAGGGAACAATTGACAGGAATGGGGGAAAGAAATACAGTAGAAGAAGAATGGGTAGCTCTGAGGGATGAAGTAGTGAAGGCAGCAGACGATCAAGTAGGTAAAAAGACGAGGGCTAATAGAAATCCTTGGGTAACAGAAGAAATATTGAATTTAATTGATGAAAGGAGAAAATATAAAAATGCAGTAAATGAAGCAGGCAAAAAGGAATACAAACGTCTAAAAAATGAGATCGACAGGAAATGCAAAATGGCTAAGCAGGGATGGCTAGACGACAAATGTAAGGATGTAGATGCCTGTCTCACTAGGGGTAAGATAGATACTGCCTCCAGGAAAATTAAAGAGACCTTTGGAGAGAACAGAACCACTTGTATGAATATCAATAGCCCAGATGGCAACCCAGTTCTAAGCAAAGAAGGGAAGGCAGAAAGGTGGAAGGAGTATATAGCGGGTTTATACAAGGGCAATGTACTTGAGGACAATATTATGGAAATGGAAGAGGATGTAGATGAAGACGAAATGGGAGATAAGATACTGCGTGAAGAGTTTGACAGAGCACTGAAAGACCTGAGTCGAAACAAGGCCCCGGGAGTAGACAACATTCCATTAGAACTACTGATGGCCTTGGGAGAGCCAGTCATGACAAAACTCTACCATCTGGTGAGCAAGATGTATGAGACAGGCGAAATACCCTCAGACTTCAAGAAGAATATAATTATTCCAATCCCAAAGAAAGCAGGTGTTGACAGATGTGAAAATTACCGAACTATCAGTTTAATAAGTCACAGTTGCAAAATACTAACGCGAATTCTTTACAGACGAATGGAAAAACTGGTAGAAGCCGACCTCGGGGAAGATCAGTTTGGATTCCGTAGAAATGTTGGGACACGTGAGGCAATACTGACCCTACAACTTATCTTAGAAAATAGATTAAGAAAAGGCAAACCTACGTTTCTAGTATTTGTAGACTTAGAGAAAGCTTTTGACAATGTTGACTGGAATACTCTCTTTCAAATTCTGAAGGTGCCAGGGGTAAAATACAGGGAGCGGAAGGCTATTTACAATTTGTACAGAAACCAGATGGCAGTTATAAGAGTCGAGGGGCATGAAAGAGAAGCAGTGGTTGGGAAAGGAGTGAGACAGGGTTGTAGCCTCTCCCCGATGTTATACAACCTGTATATTGAGCAAGCAGTAAAGGAAACAAAAGAAAAATTCGGAGTAGGTATTAAAATTCATGGAGAAGAAGTAAAAACTTTGAGGTTCGCCGATGACATTGTAATTCTATCAGAGACAGCAAAGGACTTGGAAGAGCAGTTGAACGGAATGGACAGTGTCTTGAAAGGAGGATATAAGATGAACATCAACAAAAGCAAAACAAGGATAATGGAATGTAGTCAAATTAAATCGGGTTATGCTGAGGGAATTAGATTAGGAAATGAGACACTTAAAGTAGTAAAGGAGTTTTGCTATTTAGGGAGTAAAATAACTGATGATGGTCGAAGTAGAGAGGATATAAAATGTAGACTGGCAATGGCAAGGAAATCGTTTCTGAAGAAGAGAAATTTGTTAACATCGAGTATAGATTTAAGTGTCAGGAAGTCGTTTCTGAAAGTATTTGTATGGAGTGTAGCCATGTATGGAAATGAAACATGGATGATAACTAGTTTGGACAAGAAGAGAATAGAAGCTTTCGAAATGTGGTGTTACAGAAGAATGCTGAAGATAAGGAGGGTAGATCACATAACTAATGAGGAGGTACTGAATAGGATTGGGGAGAAGAGAAGTTTGTGGCACAACTTGACTAGAAGAAGGGATTGGTTGGTAGGACATGTTTTGAGGCATCAAGGGATCACAAATTTAGCATTGGAGGGCAGCATGGAGGGTAAAAATCGTAGAGGGAGACCAAGAGATGAATACACTAAGCAGATTCAGAAGGATGTAGGTTGCAGTAGGTACTGGGAGATGATGAAGCTTGCACATGATAGAGTAGCATGGAGAGCTGCATCAAACCAGTCTCAGGACTGAAGACCACAACAACAACAACAACAATGGTAATCCAATTATTTTTTACATTCCCTTGTGGCACCGATGAAATCGACACCAACATCGATAAGCATTCATCTTTGGACTCTAAGCATTATCTTTGGCTGTTCCGCCATGTTCAATTCAGTTCTTTGTGATTCTTGTTTGTGTTAAGGTTAATAAATGAACTATTGCTAAATGGATGTGATTATTGCTGCAACCAACTCAGTAATCCTCCTCACTGGTGACCCCGAGTTGTAACGTCTTCCGTTTTCGCCGTTTTACTGTGTCCGCAACCTCCGCATCAGTTATTTTCGTGTGTATTACAGCAACACAGCATTTGAACAATGACTTCGGCCCAGTGCCTAACGCCGGATTTTGTGATAGACATGCATCGTGTTGCGGGTGATGTACACCCGCCAGGACTGCAACCTGATGCCTCTCACTCAATGATTCAGCCGATCGTTTTCGAGCCTGCAACTATAAGTGAGGTTAGGAGTGCACATGACTTTGGCTATGAAACACCTTTGTTCCTGCCACATGTGCCCTCCCTCATCGACTGTGCAGTTACCTCTTACGGATCTCCGTGCAGTGCAGGACCAATGCCGATTTCTGAAAATGCTTCGTCGGACAAACTACTACCGCCAGGATAACGATTTGCCACGCAGCAATCCATGCAGTACCATGCGGATACCTGCCACGTGGCCGGTACTGCTTTGTTCACATGTCTACCTCCTCAGCATCCGATTACGCCCGCACCTGCCTCGGTTCACAATCAGCACATGTCTTTCTACTTCAGTACCTCGGCCTGCAACAGGAACAATAACTTGTTATTTGTGCCTGACCTCCACTTCCATCCCACTGCTATGCCTCAGTGTTTTGTGCCATGACATTCACCTTTTCCGCACACTGTTTTGAATGGAGTGACTATGAACAGTGAACATTCACACATTCCATCCCACGTTTGACATCATTTCCCACACTGTGCTTCTGGACAGCCCACATCTCTGCAGCCTCCCTGCAACACAGGTGACCCTGGCTCTGATCATACGTCAAGCTTTCCATGGACTAACATGCATTCTCAAACTTTGAACTTTTTCTGATCTGCCACCCCCGCACCGGCTCTAATCGAGCTTCCGCTACCGTTCTCGGCACATCTCGGTGCCTCATCCGCGTCGGTCTTCCATGACGCATCAATCCAAACACACCCGCAAGGTGTTAAGCTTCCGCAACCGCAATCGACACATTATGGTGTCTCACCCGCGTCGGTCTTCCACGTCGCGACGGATCGCGCTCAACCACAATGTTTCACCTTCACGCTGCCAACCGAACAGCCATCATTGCCACATCCCCTGGAGGCACACTCTTCTGGAATACTACAGCAACAACAGCTCGATTCAGGGAGTGCCACAACGAACTCAAGTCAACCTGTTCTTCCGAACATTCTACAATGCTTACTGATACTACCGCCGTTTAATCCCGACAGAGCAACAACCTGGTTCAAAATTGTGGACAAAGTGTTTGACCATTACAAACTCGACGAGTCAACCAGGTTTCTGTGCCTCATCACCCACCTGCACGACCAGGAGGACTTGATTGCTGACCTGGTTGATGCCCCAGATTCATCTACCCGGTACACTCTAGCCAAAAGACAGTTCTACGTCACTACCGCACTACCCGTTCTGTTACTTCCACACCGGTTTGGTGAGGTGGCACGGAACTGTAGACCACCCTGCTACTTGCCAAACGCCAATTACAGGTAGGTCCAGGTACCGCCTCCTGCGCACAACATGACAGGTACCCCCCAGTGCTCCATTCTGTCTGGGAACGACCGGATAATTGCAGACGACTTTACATTAAAGACATTTTGTCGGGATACCTTTTCCTAGTGGACACAGGCGCTGATGTTTTGCTGCTGCCTACATCCTTAGCATCGTTGAACATCTGCCCTCATCATACTTCACTGCAAGCCGTGAATTCAACTAAACTACAATGCTTGGGTTCAACTTCCCACATTGTCTCACTCTCCGCAAACTGCAAACTCAAGTGGATTTTTTTAGTGTGCGAAATTGACGAACCTATACTAGGCATTGACTTCTTGTGACACCACAAACTTTCAACCTTCCCGTGACACATCGGTCTGGGCTCATCTCATCTGTACATGCTCGTCTCTGTCGACGACGTTACAAGAAACCACGCACAAGTGCCTTGTCAAGCTTGAACACGTCGCTCACCTACACAAGGAAAACTTTGAGCTCTCCCTCCAGCTCCACGAAACACAGCTCCAGCTCTCCAATGCAGCAAAGGAATTACAGTCACTACAGTAAGAACAAAGCATGGTCAGTAAGTGCGCCAAATCTGCTTGCAATCCCAGCAATCGAGCCTCCGTATGTTTACCTCCCGCTACCCCTCGCAATTGTGCTATCAAGACTGCCATAACGTGTACTGACAGTTCCGCAGGGCCACACCCTCTTAACACAGCAGGGTTTGACACTCGGCTGGACACAAGTGCGCATGCGCGACGAGTGTCACATTTTCCCAAACTGACGGCTCCTACCCCACCCCTCGTGGATAGCACCTCAAACTATGCAACTTCGGCTCCTGCGCGCCACCGTCCGGCCACCACTGACAACACAAACAGTGCACTTGCGCCAAGCGTTTCGCCCACGACCATGTTGCCACAGGCTGTACCCTCGGAAAATGGAAGCACTAACGGCTCACGAGCTCTACCAGTGCCACTGCTTTGGGCCGGCGGCCATCTTTTAGCATTGACTCCTGGTACACTTCGCTGCCTCAGCTCCCGTCGGATCCACTGAGTGGCTCCGAACACCATGACCATGCCTCGCCTGCCCCGCCTGCCACACATTGTAAACAAACCGCCTCCCGTGCCACCGGCAACATTTCCGTCATCTCCAATGGCACGGTTCACAAGCTTCACCTCACGCTCGGTCCCCCAGTCTCCAGTAAACCACGTTGACTTTGTCCCGACCGCCTCTCTGACCTTAAAAATCTGATTTTTGAACTACTAAGTTCCGGCGTCATTGAACCCTCTGCCAGTAGCTGGTCTATGCCCATACATATGACACCCTAGAAAGACAAGTCCTGGCGCATGTGCGGAGACTACTGTCGACTAAACGCACAAACAATTATGGACACTTACCCAATACCCAACAGTGCTAACTTTACCAGTTCCCTCGCAGGTGCGACCACATTCCCTGTCATTGATTGCAAATGGGCCTACCACCTGATCCCCATGGCACCTGAAGACATCGAGAAGACAGCAATAACCACCCTGATCAGATTATTTAAGTTTTGATTCAAATGGCTCTGAGCACTATGGGACATAACAGCTGTGGTCATCAGTCCCCTAGAACTTAGAACTACTTAAACCTTACTAACCTAAGGACTTCACACACATCCATGCCCGAGGCAGGATTCGAACCTGCGACTGTAGCAGACGCGCGGTGCCGGACTGCCCGCCTAGAACCACGAGACCACCGCGGCCGGCTTTAAGTTTTGATTCAAGCCCTTTGGTCTGATAAACGCAACCCAGCAATGGGTATGCTCCTGCATCGTGTACCAACGCTGCAAAGTACACAAGCACACTTAACCCCCCTCGGCGCCTTTTCAATCCCTCCTGGGCGTTTCCAGCATTGTCGGCCTTCTCTCCCCCTCTAATGGCGTTCATTATGTTCTCTCATCTATCGACCGAACAACGCACTACGTCGAGGCTGTCCTCCTCCTCAATATTAAGGCAGAAACTATTGCTCAAGCGTTCATTTAGTCATGGGTATCGTGTTTTGGATGTCCAGCTATCATCACGACTGACCAGGGCAGACAATTTGAGTCAGCCCTGTTCAACAGGATTTGTAACATTTGCGGCATCCGGCACATCCATACCACAGCATATCACCCGCAAAGTAACAGGCTAGTTGAGCGCTGGCACTACACTTTCAAGGCGGCTCTTCAATGCCATGACTCTCTATGGACGGAGGCCCGTCCCCTTGTGCTACTTGGCATTCGTGCAATCTATAAGGAAGACCTCAAAGGCACAATAGCCGAGTTTGTATATGCCCAGAATATTGTTCTCCCTGGCAAACTTGTGAGCCCTTCTGCTTCTCTTCCTTGGTCTGGCTTACCTTCCTTCATGGACCACGTGAGATGCCACTTCATCAACCTCCATATTCCTCCACCCACCAGCCATTCCCGCCCCAACGTTCACGTCCCGAAATCTCTGGACAATTGTGAGTACGTCATGCTCTGAGATGACACTGTCCACGCTCCCCTCCAACCTCCATACCCGGCCCGTACTGAGTACTCCAGCGCTCAGCCAGCACCTATGACATCCAGATGAAAGATTCAGCTGTTCCAGTCTCTCTCAACAGACTTAAGCCTGCTCATGTCGAACCTTCTTCTACCCCCTTCAGGCCACGACCACGCTACTCACTGTCGTGGCTCACGACACTCAGACCACTCCCTCCACATTGGACTTACACACTCGATTGAGTGACTTCCAGCTCCAATTGTCGAGCTCTCCTCCGACGTCACCCTCTACTCCGGTGTCACTTACTCCATCGAGTGACCACATGCTCCCTGTGTCGAGCTTACCTACGATCACACCCTCGCTGCTGGCCCCTTCGCCGGTCCCTTCGACCTCTCCACCATCACCTGCCTCGCCCTGTCGAGGTTTCTCACGCCCCCCCCCCCCCCCATCCTGAACGTGCCCTCGCTCGAGGTGTTTGTGCCTGTCCCCCCCCCTCCCCCCCAGACATAATCCACGACATCTCAATAATACTGCACAATTATACACTGTCCGTCGTGTGTTTCTCTTCATCCAGTGCTCATGACACAACCTCCACCATTTCCTGCCACCTGGTGAAATGTGTTCCCCTCCCACCCGATGTCGACCTGGACATGCTTCGTGTGTTCGCCACGCCTACCAGAGACATCATCTTCGTAGCTCCATTCCACTCACAAATCACTGGCCTACCTGTTGCCACATGACCAGCATGCCCAGTACGATGCCTGGCATGCTTCAATAACTTCCAGGTTCGGTGGCCGAACCTTCCTTCACAACATCTACCCACACAGCTCCCCAAAGACACTGTCGAGCTGGTCCAGCTCACATGGACCACCCCTGCCGACGCCATAATCACCCCCCCCCCCACGGCCTCTCAAGAGTATTCCGTACAGCGGTGACGGGGGGGGGGGGGGGGGGGGGGGGGGGGCTATGTGGCGCCGATGAAATCGACAACAACATCGATATGCATACATCTTTGGACTCTAAGCATTATCTTTGGCTGTTCTGCCATGTTCAGTTCTTTGTGATCTTTGTATGTGTTAAAGTTAATAAATGAACTATTGCTAAACGGGTGTGATTATTGGTGCAACCAACCTGGTAATCCTCCTCACCCTTTTTTATATTTTCTCCTTTTTAAGGGAGAAACGGACATCAAAGTAATAAGCAAAGTTCTTAATGAGGCTTTCAAATGTGGCATCAGTATTTGTATATTTTTGATTGCTCAAGCAGTAGTCGAAGTCATTGTTAGTCTCATCACTGTAGCACCTACTACAGTTTATTAAGCAGTTTCCTTAGTTAAATTGAATTTCTACCTGAAGAGTCAGTTCTTGTGGTTAGCGATCCCAAAACCTCCGTCCAATAACTCTGTTAGATAGTTCATTTGTGTATTATTGGATATCTAGCCCTGTCAAAGCTGTTGTTTTTGTGATACATGTTGATGTTTCTATCACAGCTTGTAAGTTGAAGGTTGAAAGGAGGCTCAGTAAATCTGTTTTTTGTTTTGATTCATTCACCTAGTCTATATCGAAATCACCACAAAGAATTATTCTTCTATTTGCATGCATTAATTTGTTGTTCAGTGAGTCTAAGCTTTTTAGCAAGTTGTTAATATCACCAGTTGGAGCCCTGTACAAACAAATTAGAACTATTATTTCAGGTAGTATTTCAACTCCTGATATCTCTGCATCTCCACCTCTAAGTACAGTATTTTTTATGGAAATATATTGTTTCCAAATGCATATTTTTTCTTACATAGACATAGCTATCAGCAAGTTTGTAATTTTTTTCTTCAAAAAACCATCATCTGATGTTTTTCCTCATCAAGCTAGTGTTCTGCTAGACATAATAATGATCTATTTTTTACGTGAATATAATCTCCTTTACTTTGTAGTGAGTATGGATTCTGATGAAATACAATCAAATTTGAATTTAATTTTGAACTTTGAAACTTACTCGTATATATTTTGGACCAAGCATCGGCTTGATATCTTATGTGTGGATCTATGTTGTGTGTTACCACTGAAAATCCTGGCTACGTGCTGCAGGATTACTTTTCCTGGACATGATCTCTTGGTCTTGCCAGGGACTGTACTTAAGTTCTCAGATCTAATATTGTCATAGCATTGCATCCAGGCATGATCTTGAAGGTTTTTCTTGTCAGTTTCTTGCATCCCCTTAATTTCCTAATATTTCTGTTGTCAGTACTATTTCTGTAGCAATAGAGTTGCCCTTAGATTTTGGTTCTACTTCTTGTTCTTTAGTCATGGTAACACTGTCATTCAATTGTGCTGTTGTTGATGACAGAGCTATTTCCACTGTTGGTGTTGATTTAGTTGTTTCTGTGAATATTTGTCTGGCAGAGAATGTTAAGAATAAATTTACAGCTGTGCTTCAGTACTGAAGTAGGACTGAAGTCAGTAGATTTGTTTTGTGGTTTCAAATTCCTTTATTGTGGCTCTCTGCTCAGATCATTTCAAACAGCAGCAGTGTTGCTGAGACATCCAGTTGCCTCTCTTATGTGTGTGCATGATGCCCTGGAATGCTGACAGAGCATATTATGGCTGAGCAATGGCTTAACACCATTCCTTCCGTCAGTGACATTACCTGGGCTCAGTGGCTAAGGCAATGGTGGATGAGGCATGACTGATGTCTCCAGTGCTGCAGCAGCCATAACTCACTGTAGGAGTCCTGTGCCGAGAGTGCTGTGTCCCAGGGCTCAGCTGGGGAGCTGGGGGGGAGGGGGGAGGGGGGGTTGTAATGGCTGTGGCTCTGTGACTCCTATCTCGTTGGTGGAGGTTGCCCTGATGCATGATCAAACTGCAGACCCTGTACTGCATTTTAGATGTTGCCCTAGGTGTTCTAGCCCCATGATGATAGTGCTGTGATATTAACACAAGAATACTTCAGAATAAAAGTAGCTAGTTATTTATATGCTCACATGCTGCGATTGCTTGGGCTTTGCTGTACCTGGAAGTATGTATACTAAACACACCCACAGTTGGTGGTGTGGAAAGGCTTCTGTCTTCTCCTACTTAGATGCTGCTATCTCAGTTATTTCCACACCTTGCCTGGCTGGCTTGCCTCGTGACATGTGACAGCTGTGTTGTATTTTGCAAGGCATAACATCTGTGCTCGCCTGCAGCTGGCTCAGTTGTAATCTCTTTCCTTCTTTGTGTGGTTCTGACCAAATATGGTAGGCGCACTACATTGCCCTCCATCTTAACAAGACCCAGGCCATCAGGTCACCTTAGCTAGACTATCCTTACACCAGAATGACAGATCCTAGCAGATGGCCCAATTGGCCTTGGTCTACTCTTCAAGGATAACTTTTACCAATAAGTTCCCTAAGACACTAGTTATCCTAGGTCTCTTAGTTTTTTGCTCAATTCAGTTTACTCTTCCTCTGCTGCCTGCTAGGCTCTGAGAATATAGTCCACTGGAATTTGAAAATTGGCTGGGTTTGGACTTTGCCTTGTGTTCCATTTTCTACACATGTAAACAAGGACTATGCTTAGAAGAGCAAGTGTTACTGTGGTAGTTGGTATGACAATGGTCAGCGTTGTTCCCCTTTGGTACTGACTCACCCTCACATGCTACATCAATGCCTTCATGGAGATTTGCCCCTCATGTTTACTAATGAGTTTGCCTATGAACTGCATTAGGACTGGTCCCAAAGACTGGTTTAAAATAGACAAATTTGCAGCTGGCAGCACTTGCATGGGTTTCTTGGCCAATTTATCTGAGGCTATGAAATGCTTAGGTGGATTACGCCCAAAATTGCGGTACGCAGATGGAAAGTAGGTCCCATTATTTCACTTGATGTCCCATTTAATGATAGTCCACTCCCATCTAACTCTAACCTTTTGACTGTCATGAGTTTCCCCTGCTCAAAACAACTGGCTAATACTACTACTTTGATCATGGTAGAGTACAACCAATGTTCCTCAACCAACTGAAAGCTCAACTCATGCCTAATCACCTCCTTCTTGTATTACTTCTCTACTTTCTTACCCATTAGTAACTTCACTGCACAGGAATTCTGACTCTCTCTTACTACTCTGTTTGGACAAACTATAATCACACGCCCGTAACACTTCTGCAACTCCACTTCTTCCATTTTTGGGTGTTTATTCTTGTCTTCTGCAACCAGTAATAACCATTGTACCTTTATCTGAGAAACTTCTTCAGTGTGTCCCCGCTTAACAGGATACATGTGGACTAAGCAACATTTCTACCATGCCTACTTCCCTGTAGTTGGAAAGAAAAACTGAAATGTACACCTTTGCTGCATCAGTCCTTGCTTCTACTATGGCTAGATTGAAATAAAATTAGATTCCAAGACCAATCCTAGTTCTGGTGGTAGCCCTTTTTGCACTTTCCTTAGCCCCTCCAGGTACTGTTCCTGTGACACAAGTGCACTCCTAGCTGGCCTCACACAGTCTGCTGCATAGCTTCCCATAACTCTGCTACCTCTCCTCATGCTTCCCATATACTGTCCTCCAAGGACTATAACCATTTTTTTAGCATTACTTCCTTGTCCAATATTTCTACTTCAGTTTTCAACCTCTTAATGTTCTAGTTTACTGATCCTTCACAGTTTTGGCGTAGCACATCACTTCCCCAGTCAGCTGGCATAGTAAGTAAGTATTGTTCAACACATCTTTCTTCAAACTCAAAATCTGCATGGTGTGCCACTCACTTGCTGCCTTGTTTCTTTTCACTCATTATTTTAGTATTTCTCCTGTGTCATTCACTCTCCTAATGTCCTCTTCATCAGTTGTCCCAAACACGGATTTCAAATGTCGGCTCCCGCCTCAATCCAACCACTCCTTCTCAGATGTGGTGTAATCCCCAGATTCTGTGTCATCTCATCCCTCAGATTCCTGTAAGCCCTGTGTATTCTCCTAAATACCCTACCAATTCCTTTAAACATTCTCAGTTCTCTGTCGAAAATGATCAAAGTCCTCTTCTAGCGATTTCACCTCATTCCATATCTCCCATGCATTAAATATCACCTGTATTACACAGCAATGACTGTAGATAACCACATCTTCTTGCTTCACAAACATCAGCGTTCCCTCCAGTTGCTGGTTCCACAATACTTCCACCCTGATGACAACCAGTATTCTGGTTATGACACACATCGATTTGTCTCCTGGCATATCTCACCTGAGAACAGGTTACCTGTTACCCTTTTCTCCCCTTATAGTCCACTCTTTTGCCCTGCAACAGCTCATTTTGCTCATTCTAAACATTATGCTGCATCTATATCTCACGTACAAATAATATTAATTTATTCTTACCTCCTAGGTCTTAACCCATATGGAGTTCCTATTGCTGCCTCACCTAAAACCTCTTGTTTGCTCCGCTGCACTTTCCTTTCCAGTTTCCCTTTACAGATCGACCCTCCAATTCCTGCCATAATCACTGGACTCCCTCAAAAAGGTTTCAAATGTCCCACATGCACCATTGTTATTCTTGTTGGCAACTGAATCTTGACTTCCCTGGCGACACAGTTTCCACAATTTGATATGACCCTTGATACTTTGTAAAAAATATCTCTATCTTCCTCATCCTAGTGTATGAAGTCAATAGCATCACCTATTGGCCAACCTTGTATTGCTGTATGGTTTATTGCTTCCTCTTGCTTTTCCAGTGCCCGTGTATTTGCCCTGGACATTCTGTTCCAAACTTCTCGTATCACTCTTGCTAACTCCTTAACAATTCTTTCGTCTTCCTCTTCTTGGTTCTCAGAATGTCAAATAGTGATGGCATTCTATGACCATATACCACCTCATATGGCGCAATCCTGTATTTGTGTGATGTTTTGAGTAGTATGCGGAGACCACATACCTTCCATAGACATCCCAGTTGGTATGCTATGCATCTACAAAGAGTCCTTGCATCTTCTCTATAGTTTTATGCACCCTTCCACTTCTCCCATTAGCTTAAGTATGTGGAGGACTCATCCTCAATTTCTTCACACACAACAGCTTACACAATACCTTGAATAAATCCAACGTAGAATTGGTTCCATGGTCCGTAATTATTGTTTCAGGTACTCTAATTTCAGTATGCAATTGATCCATATGCCGGTGCCATTATTGCTGCCTGTCAGTTTGGTATTTGACCACTACCATGTATCTTGAAAAATTATATATAATCATAAGTACACATTAATTCCTTGCAAGTGTTTTGATGAAAAGACATGAAACATCAATCCTGAGAAATTCACATTGTGCTAATGCTTCAGGTAATCTCTGCAGTTGTACTCTCGTGGGACACAAATCTGCTCTCTGTGTATGCTGTATACAGTTCCGAACTTAATGGTTCATGTCCATTTCTCTATCCTTCCACCAGTACCTCTCTGTTACTCTCCTGTTTGCAGACATGCATCTTCCATGAACAGCTAACATGTGATCATGTGTCTCTTTTAACATTCTATTCCTTAGCTTCGCTGGTACTACGACTCTTGGTCCCAACTTTGTTTCTCTGCACAGAAACCCATCCTGGTTACAAAACTGTGATTGTCTACTACCGTTTCCACTTCTCCATCTTCTGCGCTGTCTGACATTCCTTAAGCTCATTACCATTTATTTTCAATACTGCTACTTTCCTACTTAGGCCATCAGCGTTCCCATGTTTCTTTCCAGGCTTATGTATAACCCCAAAGTCAAACTCAGTCAGTCTTTTCACCCATTGTGTTAACTTATTAGATGGGTTCTTCAATTCCAGCAATGATTTCAATGCTGCATGATCTGCTATAACTCAAACCATTTTCCCATGGAGATTACACTTGAAGTAGGTGATTCCGTAGGTAAGACTCAGCATCTTATTTTTTGTCATGGAGTAATTCCTCTCTGCTGAATTCAGTTGTCTTGATGCACAGGATACTGAGTGCTCTATGAACTCTACTTCTTGAGACAGTACACAGCCAAGTGCATGGTTGGATGCTTCACATGCCAGAACAAAGTCCTTACTGAAATCTGAATTGGATTTCATGTTAAAGCTTCTTTCAGTCTTTACTGAAATCTGGAGACAGTAATATTGGATTTGATGTTAAAGCTTCTTTCAGTCTCTCCAGTATATGTTAACAGTCCTCTGATCAACCAAATTTGGAACCTTTCTTCAGTACCTGCGTGAATGATCTGGCAATGTATGCAAATCCCTTTGTGACTCTTTGGTAATAGTTTGCAGCAACTCCAAGGAATGGTTTTAGTTCCTTCACTCACTCAGGCACAGAAAATTCATGTAAACCTTTAGTCAATCTTGGGGTCTGCCCTAAACCCATCCTCAGTTATTATGTGAGGAAGGAATGCCACCTCTTCTGATTCAAAATTACAGTTCTCCATACTCAACATTAAATTCACTATCCTCAGTCTCAGGTTTGCTTCCCTTCAGCACTGTATGTGCAGTTCCATACCACTTGCATAGACAATTAACTTGTCAAGATACACCAAGCATTGTTTTTGGTCGATATTCCAACAGCATGACATCTTTATCCCCCACTCCATGTAACCTGTACCATGGTGGGTTTTGTTGCTTATGTTCCACCATATCACCTCTGGCAACCAACACATGTGCCCCTGTGTCCAACAATATCCTCCAATTTCTCTTTCATACTATTTTTCTCACAACCCAATCCACCTCTGCATATAACTCTGTAGCATCTAAGCTTACTAGGAATGACCATAGGTGGGCCTTGGGTTCTGTTTGGGGTTCAATCTCTGGTTCTTCCCTAGTCCTCTACCACTGAAATTACTGTGACCTCTGCATCTACTCCCATTGTCCCAAGATTGGTGACATTGCCTCCTTACATGCCCCATCTGCCAACACATGTAACACCATATCTTGGTTGAGAACACTGTTCGTCTAACCTTCACTCTGGTTCACATGTCAGTTTCTTCACATTCCATTGCCATTCTCACGGTTGTGTGCAAAACAGCCAGGTCCCCTGTCCGTACTCATCTTGACATCTCTGAAGCATGTCTGCAGTTTCTTCCACTGACTCCACATTTCTTCCTTAATATGCTCAACTAGTCTCTAAAAAGTTTGGCACTACTCTGCTTCATATAGCTATAGACTAATCCCTTCATAAATTCTTCAAATGTTCTGATTCCCTTGAGATCCTCCGTGTACCCCCTATAGGTTCCTTCTCCTGCTGATCTCAATTTTGCTACCCTTAAAAGTTCCATGTCAAACCTTCCTTCCATCTCTGCCAAGTTCATAGGATCTTCACAAATGCTTGAAAGTCCTCAGTTGATTTCCCAGAGAAAGGAGCAACTAGCTGACAAATCCTTACCTCCACGTAATTCTGTATTAATTGGTGTCAATGGTGCTAATATCTCTGATGATATGCAAACTGCCTCCAGTTCTGACACACCTCTGACTGTGCAGAAGCCTTGTTCTTCCTGAAATTTGTTTTGAACACCAATACTCACAAGACGGACGAAATAAAATACATTAACCTGGTTCTTACATCTAATCATCAACCATTTCAATTCTCAGCACTGCCTAGCCATATGCCCATAGCATTTACATGTGAAACATACTACTGTTACTGATTCTGTTTGCGGTGCTGAATGATGTTCTGTGTTGCACTGTGTACATCTAACAGGTACTTGTCAATTGGGAATCCCACTGCCTCTGAAGTGCAACAGATCTACTGAGTTTGTACTTGTAACAAAAAATATTATACAAAAAACACAGCAGTCAAGCCTCTTTCCCATGACTAAACGTTCAACAAGAATTAAATTTTTTGGACTCACCATACCATAGGCTGTAGGTTCAGATATTTCTCTACAAAGGCAATGTCAGTGTCCTGAAACCAATGAAATGGGAATGGAGTCAGCAGATTTGTTTTGTGCTTTCAGATTCCTTTATCGTGGCTCTCAGCCAGGATACATTTCAAAACTGGTAGTGTGGTTAAGGCATCCAGTTGCTTCCCTCATGTATATGCATGATGTCCCACAATGCTGACAGTGTGTGGCACTATTGCTTCCTTCGGCGACATCCTTTGGGATCGGCGGCTAAGGATTGGTGGCTGAGGCATGCTGATGTCTCCAATGCTGCTGCAGTTGTTACCCACTGAAGGAGTGCTGTGGCTGGTGCACTATGTCCCATGGCCCTGTCGACTCTGTGGCTCATGTCCTAGGGCAGGCTGCCCTGATGCAAGATCAAACTACAGACCCTGTACAGGATTCCAGGTGGCACTCCAAGTGTCACAGCCCCATTTTGGTACAGCTGCAATACTAACATAAGAATATTTCAGTAAAAAAAGTGGCTAGGTATTTATAAGCTCACAGGCTGCACTTACTTGAGCTTTGCTATGCCTTGTGGCATGTATACAAAACACTTCTGTGGTTGCTGGTGCGGAAAGGCTTGCACTTTCTACACTTAGGTGGTGCTGTGTCAACTGATTCTGCACCTCACCTGGCTGGTTTCCCTCACAGCACGCGATGGTTGTATTGTGTTTTGTAAAGCATAACATCCAAGCTTCCTGTGGCTAGATCAGCAGTAATCTGCTTCCTGCTTTGCACATTTCTGATTGAATATGGTTGGTGTGCTACAGTACTTACCAGAGGACTTTTTTTTTTCATTTCACTTATTACATTCTCTATCTCGGCTGTTGTACATCTGGGCACTTTTGTTCTGCACTGATTTCTGTAGAAGACTTAGGGCTTCAGCCATAGATCCTCTACAACAAATCTGATCAGCTACTGTCAAGTAATTGATGTTGAAGATATTTTCAACTATGTCACCTTCATCTACCATCCCTTCATTAAAACACATGTCGATACTATCTATGTCCTCTGAAACTCATCCTACCTCCATTTTATCAACTTCCAAATTGTTTTTATTTTATTATTTGAACTGTCAGTTACAGATTTAACAAACATGCTCTTGGATTTCTTATTCGCATTCTTTAGGATTATGCAGTATAATCTGTAGTGCTCCCTATCCTGAGGTTCATCAGAATTTATGAGTGAAGCACAAAGCATTCTCTTTATTTTGCAGGATGTTTTATACCCTTAATGAGCCGTTGTCTTCTGCACTAATTCAGGTAGGTACTTTTTGAATTCTTTATACAAATACACTTTCAAACAGGGTAAGAAATTCATTCATGAATAGGTTAATTTTATCATTTGACATTTTTAGCCTGATATTCTGTGTCTCATTCTAACTACTGGAAATGCCTGCTGAAGGATTCCAGATTGTCAATGTCGATTAATCTAAAAGAACTATTGATAAATCTACTCCTGTTAGCAGGAGTTTACAGCATAAATTTTCAACAGCTGCCTATCATGGTCAGAAAGACCATGTATGATTTGTGTTACACATTTTTTGTCAAGTCTGTCACTGTCTACAAAAATTTTGTCCAGCAGGCTTGTACAGTTCTTTGTCGCATATGTAGTGATACCATCTGGCTTCAGGTATATGGTAAGGAATTGGATGAAACAAGCTTTATTGCACAAGTGAACAATTACATCAACATACACAGAATACAGCACAGTTACAGAACTCATGTAAAAACATATACTCCAACATTCAATCTTTTTTTTTTTTTTATATGTCCATGCATTTATACCTGAGCATAAAGCAAGGAGGATTCTGAAACGAATTCAATAATTGTGTACCTCTTTGATGCCAGCTGCCATGCATTCACAGTGACACTGTGATTTTTGTGGTTCTGCGTAGTAGGTTTCCACAAGTGTATTCCTTGCTGGTAAAGTTCCAAAAATTCATGAACTTGCATGTTACTCCACTGTTCCTGAGATTGTGATTTCAAATATACAACCTGGAAGTAGAAGGACAGCCAATCAAACTCAGGTTTTGAAACCACAACCAAAATAAAAAATGTTAGCACCAATGTGTGGTTGTCTGGTTGACATATCAGTATTGGTCCCAATGCCATTTGATGCTTGCTCAAAATACCCACAAGCAAAACAGTCATACTAAAATTGGGGCCAATATTGTTCCCAACAATCCAAATAGTCAATCAACACTGTTGGCAACAACACTGGTCTGAGTGTGTGGACACAAGAACAGAAGTAACACAATGTCTAGTAATATGTTCACCATGCCTTCTGAGCTGCAGCCATGTAACTAATGAAAAATCAGAACTGGAAGGCCAGTCACCTGCATGCTCATTTATGTTCTAAATTGAGTTACACGAGCTTTGCATCCTCGCTTTATTTTTGCCTGTTTGAAGCCTGTAGCATGTTCAGCATGATTAGTTTCAGTGATAACACTGAAGATAAAGAGCAGCATAAAATATCTTGAGTGAGTGGACCTCAGCAATCGCAAAATATTTGCAGAAAAACACCAAAATATTTGTGACAACAAAGAATATGAATGTCATTTATACTTGTTTGATCCATAGCAATTTAAGTCGCACTCTTAGGTTCCTGCCTGAAAATTGGAAACGAATAATAAATATGTGTGTCAGGCAAAAAATAGAGGAAAGTGCCCTAAATTTGACCACCCTCCCCCTTACAGCAGACAGCCTGGTTTATTGGCTTGGCATTATCCTAAACTGTAGTGGAACCCAGTGTAAATTGTAATTTAGGCTTCTACCACTCTGTAGCGAGATGCACAAGTCGCCCGCTTCATTTAGTACACAAGTTCACCATTACACGTTTCATCTACAAAAATAGTGTTTACATTGTCCTACATTGTTCGTTATTTCTCCTACATATTGGCAGGTAAATCTTCCAACATATATGTACTCTCGAATAGTAAGGTTTAACATCAGTGATTATGATTAAATCCTTCCTTTAGGTATCTGATTAAAAATTTATTCTGTTGCCAAATATAGACTTTAGTTAATTAATGTGGACCCCTTCATGTAACTTAAACCGGACCCCTTACTTTTTAAGGTTATAGTCTGCCATGCTCTCAGTGATGTGCTGGCCATGTGTGCAGCACACACGTGTAATGAGGTGCCCCCAACAGTGACTAGGTTAAACTATGGTGCCCTTTACTGAAATGAAATATTTGGAAATGGCATAATTCACTTTGGTACATTATCAATCATTATTTTAAGATGTATGATACGAAGTTGAGAAAATCCAGTATTTCAATACACACGTGTAGCTGGCACAAGAATAGTTGTCCAATGGACTCATAGTTTGGTTTCATCACATGTCGGTTCCTTACAGACCAATTCGGGTGGACTGTCCTCTTCTTTGTCGTTGCTGCCAATGGCAGTGACCTGCCAGTTGGAGCACCATACTTCATGACAAAACTAATTGTAACGCTGTAGTGTAGTTATGTATTCCTTGCTACTAACAAGTACTGCACCTGAATAGGAACATCTCTATAATACGTGTTCAGAAATGCATTTTACTTCCATGTCAAATCCATACCACAGTAGTTCATCAGTGCAAGATGTGCTTGGCTTCGAATAGTGTCCTAATGTGGGTTGACAGCAGGGTTGCCAACCATAGAACTGTTTTCCTCGTACATGAACAACTAAAAATCTCGTACTTTGGCTTTCAAACCTCGTACTTCTATCAAGCATTTAAAATGTTATAAAACCAAAAATAAGACATATTAAGTGAGTGTGGATTTTGCAGGCATTTGTTAATTTAAAAATTTTGAATTAAACAAATAAAGTGTTATGGTGGGCATATTTTCTAGACCCAAATTCTGGACACATTACTCGTCTCGGCTGTTTGGGGCATGGAAGGAATGCTTAATATTGATTAACAACAATGATATAATTTTATTTCACTCTCAGAAGTAACAAGGATTTGCAAAAGCACATTTTACATTGAAGTTAAATGAGAATTTAATGATTTATATGATCTTTAAGGCACTTTAGTTAACTGTATTGTTAGCTGACTGGAATAGATTTCCCTCTCATTAGCAGGAAAAGCCTCTTTGTTGCTTTGGCAAAAGTGTGGTGTTTCTGGCACAGAGTACCCTATCTTTGACACTGACTCTTATTTCTTTGAACTGCTTTGTTTTAGTTCCTTCTCAGCACACAACTTGTTTGTTTGTTTTGTCTTAGTGATTAATAAATGTATATTCAATACTTAGTGTGTGTTATTACCAACCAACCATACATGATAACCACAGTGGTGACCCCGGCACCATTGTCTTCTCATCACGAGTTATTTTGTGCTTGTTTCTGTCATTTACGAGTTTCGTGTGCCAGCCCACATTGTTTCTGCCACAATGGATCTACCAGTGTCTTTTGGTGCAAGTGTCATGCGCCCTATTAACTGTGCTTGCGACCATGAGTGGTCATGAGTATCTAACACGAGTCTGGTTAAAAGTGAACAATTATTTATGCCCTGCCATGCTGGTGACCACCTAGCCTTAACTGGCTCAACATGGACAATGTCGCAGCACAACAACAGTCACAACATGGACAGTAAATGCCTCCTAACAACATAGAGGATAATCTTCCAGTTAAAGACATTGTGGTTTATCCTTCGTCCTTACCTTTGGGATGGTTTGATGCACTGACAAAGTTCCAGAACTGTGAATCGAACATTTCAATGAATGGGGTAGCAGACATTCTTACATTCTTATATGCCTAGTGTCGCAGTACCCCCCCCCCTCCTCCTCCACCCCCCCCCCCCCCCGCCCCCCCCCCCAAATCACTGTGGTTGCACCATGACCGCCTCCCGCGTGTTTTCGTTTTCATAACAGCGCCAGTTACACCCATGCCGTGTTCTTCATCAGGCGTGCAGTTTGGACACACGGTGATCTCCTTTTACGCCTGCCCCCTCCACCACACCATGTGCTACATGTGGCCACCATCCCACGCAGACCTCGCAGTGCACTGTTCACCAATACTACACTTCCGGTGTCGGAAGCATCCTGCTCTGCTCGTATGGATCTTCATCTGCGGGTGCTGCCTCAACATGTGTTACCCAGCAGTTTTCCCAAGCTACCTGCTTTGCAAGAAGATGACCCTAAAACTTGGTTCGTGTTAGTGGATCACCTACTGGACATCCACGGCATTTCAGACAATGTCGCCCGTTTTGTCTGCCTGATGAGTCACCTCCACACTCATCCGGACATCATCAGTGACTTGCTTCTCACACCGCCCACCTCACACAAGTATTCGATGGTGAAAGCACTGCTCATTGAGAACCTTTCTTGCCCTCCGGTGGAGACTATCCACTACATTATTTATGACGAGCATCTCGATGGCCATACTCCTTCGCAGCTTTGGCAGCGCCTATGTGTATTAATTGATGATCAAGCATTACCTGACACCTCACTTTGGACATCGTGGACTGCCTCATGTTGCCGACCCACTTGAGGTTTGTTTACGCATTGCAGATAAGGCTTACGCTATCATTCGTCACTGACACCGCCTGTCACGAATGACACCTCCACCGCCCTCAGTTGACAATCCTGCACCTTCAGTTCTATGCCATGCTGGCAGAGGCCAGTGTGCTCGCCTTGGTGCCTCAGCTGCCACTTAGGAGCTGCCACCTAGCAGCCTACAGGAGGTACTACCCGCAGCTGCTGACCTTGCCCGAGTAGCAGCCTGATCGGCTACCAGCCCCAATGCAGTCAGCTGCGGTCCCCTCCCACTCCACACCACCCCATCTACTTGCCTACCCGCTGTGCTGGTTCCACGCTAATTATGGGGATGCTTCCCGCAACTGCCGTGAGCCTTGTGCGTATGCAAACTATACCTTCAGGCACATTTAAGTGCCACGTCCCATCACGTTTCTTCATGGCGCCTACCGTCCAGCGCTGCATCATTCACTTCAGCGACACGATGCCTATATGCCACAGACATGTCATTGGGCATTCGCTTTATCATCGACACTGGTGCTGACGTTAGCATTATCCCGGCCTAGCACGCTGACAACACACTTTCACCTACTACCTTTGCCTTGATTGCCACCAGTCACTCTCCTATTGCAGTCCATGATTCCATCAATATGTTGCTTCGCCTATCACCGGTCCATGCCTTCCCTTCGACCTACCATATTGCCGATGTGGATGAACCTGTGATTGGGTTGGATTTTCTACATCATTATGACCTTTCACCAGACCTGCAAGCCGCCATGCTCTGCCACACATCTGGTTCTACTGTTCTGACCTCACACAATTTCAACATGACTTTGCCCTCTGCCTTCTTGGCTGTGATTTCCACATGTGAATCCTTACTTGAGCACATTACTACTCGGCTCTCTGACCTGTCAGATGTGTGCTCACAAATTGATGAACTCCACGCCCAAAACGCCGCCTCATGCACCCGCATAGCCTCTACCTCCTCTGGGTTGTCACATGCAGGGCTCTACTACATCTTCTTGTCAACCTGTTCCCGTGTCGAGCATTCCACCGAGTGCTGTCGTTTTTGCATCACCGCAGATGAATCTCCAAGACACACATGCATGCGCCCCTCATGATTCTTCACACTGCGCAGCTCCTGCACCACGCCTCCCATCCCTGACGCCCTGCCTATGCCGCCCCGGTTCATCAAGGTCAGTGAACCGATGCTGCCCATGGATTGCTTCTTGGCCCCTCTTGTCAACCCCCTTCGTGAGTATTGGCCATCAATAATGGCACTTGTCATACATTTCACCCCACCAACGGGCCCACCTGTACATTATAAGGCCAGGTGCCTTAGTGCTCCCAACTTCTGCATGCCAAGGAGATTGTTCAGGATCTGTTGGCTTCGGGTGTCCTCCGTCCCTCCAATAGCAACTAGCCTTCACGCATTCACCTTGTTCCTAAAAAAGACAGTACCTTACACATGTGTGGGGACTACAGGTCCCTTAACACTCGTACCATTATCGATAACTACCCCATTCCTCATACACAGGATTTCATGCAATTACTATGTGTTTTAATTTTTTCTCAGTTTTAGATTGTTCCAAGGCATACCATCAGATCCCTATGTATCCACCAGATATTCCTAAGATGGCCATCGTCACACCCTTCAGCCTATTTGAATACTGTTACATGCCTTATGGATTGAAAAATGCTGTGGAGATGTGGTAGCGGTTCATTGATAACATTTTGCTCTCTCTGCCATTTGCTTACACTTACTTACATAATATACTGATTTTTCCTCCTCCGCTAAGGAGTATCAAGTCCATCTGGATGCAGTTTGTTCAGCCCTCGCTGCCAACAGCATGGTGGTCAACCATGATAAATCTCAACTACGTTCCACATCAGTGACCTTCCTAGGCCATACCATCTCTGCCGATGGCCTCCGACCTACGAGTTCTCGTGTCAAAACCATACTTGATCACCTTCTCCCTGAGGATTATGCTCAGCTCCATCATTTTATTGGTATGACTAATTTTTATTGCCGCCATATCCCTCGGGCTACCTCCATCCAAATGGCCCTCGCTGACTCTCTCTCCGGCAGAAACACCACTGGGAAACAGAAGCTGGAATGGACCAAACCCATGCTCGACGCATTTGGTAACCTTAAAACTCCCCTCGCCAAGGCCGTCACACTCGCCTACCCTGATCCTGATTTCCATGTCTTGATCACTACCGATGCCAGGCACTCAGATGTAGGTGCTGTTTTACAACAGCACACTGCCGACTCCACCCAACCCCTCTGCTTCTATTCCAAGAAACAGACTAAGAGCCAGTGTAAATGGTCAGCTTTCGACTGTGAGCTCCTCGCAGTGTATGAGCTGATTAAAAACATTTCCATAGTGACCTCTAGGGGCGACGTTTCATGACCTATACAGATCACAAGCCGCTCATGCATGCTATTCGTAATCCTGCTAAGAATATGGACTACATCTGTCAGCACTCTTCCGATGCGTGCTATATCCGTGATGTGGAGAACGTTGTGGCGGACTAGCATCTGCGTGCTGACTGCACCGCTGAATCTGGAGGAGCTCGCCAGACTTCAGGCCGAAGATGATGATATACAGTGACTAATATCAGACAAGAAGTCATCGCTCTCTGTCCAGCCCTACATACTACACGGGTCAATGATCCCTGTCCTCTGCGACACTTCTACGGGCGCACCCCGCCTCCTGGCCCCAACTGCACTTCGTCACAGGATCTGTACTGCCTTGCATGGCTTGGCCCACCCTGGAGCGCGAGCCACGACATGTGGCTTGTTACAGGGAGAGGGAGGGGGGGGGGGGGGGGCTCTGTAGCGTCTCTGGCACAGAGTGCCCTATCTTTGACTTTTATTTCTTTGGACTGCTTTGTTCTAGTTCCTCCTCGGTGCGCAACTTGTTCATCTGCCACGTTTGTTCATTTTGTCTCAGTGATAAATAAATGCATATTCAATACTTAGTGTGTGTTATTACCAACCAATCATATCTGATAACTACAAATGTTTGGTGGCATTGAAGAGTTTTTCATTCCTGGTCTGCCATTAGAGGTGCGACTCAGGCCACGACACTGCCACAGATTACTCAACTGTGGTGCCATCTAACCTATGTTTGTGTACAACTATTAAATAGAGTATTCAAATTTTCAGGGAATAATAAGATACATATCCTGAGCCTACTGAACTGAAAGATTAAAATTATTTAGGGTAACATACAAAAAAGTACACAAAATTTTAACCATGTTATTAAAAATTGTATTTCCGAAAGTGGTGGCTGAAATGCAATTATTGTAATTCAGTAGACTCAGTTTAATGTCCTGTAAAAGTTTCATGTCAATGGCTACAGTGGTTCCTGAAATACAGGGAAGTCAAGTCACTAAATTTAACATTGTCATGATAGGGCGTTCCAACTCCCCTTAAGTGATCATCTAACATGCTGTCAAGGTTTCCTAGAAGAACTAAAAAATCTAAGAAATGGCTCCAGGTTGGTGACTCCAGTTTTTCTTTCTGAGCCCTTAGTGCTAACTCATGTGTTTGACGAAACATCAGGCACTCTTGTATTCTGTTTAATATGTGTCTATTCTTAGTAACTAATTCATGTGTTTCTGAATTGACATTTTGTACACTGAATCAATCTGGGTGACAATGTTAATTCTTCCAAACATTTTGTACATGTAAGCATTCTCTGATGTAGTCCACTTTCTTCATGTTTCTGAATTCATTCACTTACAGGCTTTAGATCCTTACAGCTGACTGTTGTCCACAAGCCTTCATCACCAAATAACATGCAACAGAAAAATAATTTTTGTTTCTCTTCACTCACTGTTAACCAAGACTTTTTACACAGCCATCTGTTTCAGAAAGTTCTCTTCTTCTTTCCTCAGAGTTTAGACATCAAGAAATCTTTTGGTTGCTGTGCGCCTAAGTGCTTGATTTCCAGCTTCTTTTCCATACTTAATAAATGAAAGGGCATTTTAAGCAATCTAGTTTATTTATTTTAAAATCACTGTGTGAACACTCGTGTTTCAACCACACAGCTCCCAAATATGGGACACTACCAGGAGGTGGCCTTGTTTGCTGATTTCAACATTTCCCATTGATGAATGGCAGTAGAAGCGAGGAAGAATTCAGTAAGGCAGGTGACAGGAGCTACAGTTAGATACTGTGGCCTCAAGGTGGCTGGCCCCAAAAATTGTGAAGACCTGTGAACAGGTAGGCAAGGGGAAGAGAGTGGGAAAGTGGCAGGAATAGCGGGATTCGCTGGGTTGCAGGGAAACAGGGGTATGGGTGAAGTGATTCATCCACAGTGCCCACAAAAGCTGTCCCAATGTAGAACTAGAGTGAGGGCTGAAGTTGGGGAACAAGTACAGCTTGGTCTCATCATTGCAATTGCAGTTTAAGTAACTGGGGGTGTGGAGAGAGTAAGAACCGTCTGTTGCTGGCCGCATCCCATGGATGGATTGCAGAGGAAGAGAAGTACTGCACATGTGTAGTGACCCCGCCACCGGGGCCCATACTTGCTGGCCCACAGCTCTGCTCTGGCAAGGGGCTTGGGGTGGATGAAGTAGGGGACTATGGGCCACAATCTGCTCGCCCTCAGCTTTGGATGAATCAGATGGGGAATGCAGTATGATATGCTTTGCGTTGTCTGCAACAGAGAGAACTGGGCCTCCTTACGTCGGATTTCTGTCAATCATATTACGCCATAATCACGTCACACTCGAACTGTTTGCTACAACACTGAAAAAAATATATCACAAAATTTTTGGTGGGGCTGGGCACTAATGGCCATTTATAACAAGCCACCCCTGAGAACAAGATGAAACAAAAATTGTGGCATATCTGCCCTATGCAGAATCTGTTTCTGCCAAAATCTGCAGGATTCTCAGGAAGCATAACATGAAGTGAGTTTTGTCCGCCTATCAAAATATGGGAGAGGGCTGCTGGGAATGTGAAAGATGAGCTGGGACTAGGAAAAGCAGGAATTTATAATATACCTTGCCAAAGAAGCATGCCATTCAGTGACCAAATAACTGGGACAATGGAATCAGATGAAGAAAAAAAATATTAGTGTCATGTCTGACTAAGGCAGGCTACCAGATTTGTCATTGCTGAGCACTGTCTGAAACCCATCACTCCTTGTACTATGATGAAATGAGTGTTCCGGCACAGACCCCCCAGACATTGGGACTGTATTATAAGAGGGTCTATAGAGACAAAGATGACAGAAAACCACATAAAGGTGACAAAAAACCCCATGAATCGTGACACTGGGAACCAACTCTGAAGTCTGGGATTGTGTACTGGATCTAGTGGAAACACAATGGAGGCAGCAGCAGAACTCTAAAAAAAGGGGAACTGATTGTGTGGATATGGGGAATGAACACAAAACAGAACACAAGGCACACTGGAATGAAGACCGGACCAGTACCCAGACACATGCCCTTGACTGAAGAAGGAATGCCTAAGGCTGGTCCTCACAGGAGCAGAATTCAGACAGAACTCTTGGAACTGACCGTGGAGGGGAAGGACTTTGGGTGTAAATACTGAACCTGTTACATTCGACGAACAGTCACAGGTAGCACCTGACAAAGATAACATTTCAAGTTATTGGAGTATTGTGCATGAATGACACTGATATCTGGTAGAATATCTGACACCTCAATGCCTCAGGATATCAGATCCTTGTGTGTGTCTATCAAACACTTCCAGTGTGCAACTTCTGTTTACTTTCTGATATATACCAGCAGACACATCAAGATTTCTGACCACTGGGGAAACATCCCAGTCGTGACCTATGCAAAGAGAATTGCAGCAACTACCTAACTTATAGTA
This sequence comes from Schistocerca piceifrons, assembly GCF_021461385.2. Lineage (NCBI taxonomy): Eukaryota > Metazoa > Arthropoda > Insecta > Orthoptera > Acrididae > Schistocerca > Schistocerca piceifrons. The sequence continues at coordinate 617,827,827 of NC_060141.1, forward strand.
AATAAAATCATCTGCTGCAGAAAATACTTATATTAATAAAAAAAAGACGCAAAATGTTTTAAAACAAAAGGTAAAAAAATCATAAATAGCTAGATGTGAACTTATTACCTTGCTCTTCAAAGTTCACGATGCTACTAACTATGCTACTGCTTCAACAAGACTGTAGCACCTCAGTTATGTGATATGCATTGTAACAGCTGTATCTACAAATTTATTATTTTATATTTAAATATATACATAAGCAATAAATACTACTAACTATGCTACGGCTTCAACACGATTGCAGTACCTCAGTTATGTGATATGCACTGTAACAGTTGTCTCTACAAATGTTATTTTATATTTTAATATATAAATAAATAATATAGAAATATATAAACATATATACATTTTATATTTAAATATGACAAATTGTACTAACAATGACATGGTTTTGATAGATCATCATCATGCCGTAGCACTGAAATGGTATAATTTCAAAGCACATAAGTTATAATGCTAAAAGCCTCAAATATGGGAAGCCTTTAATTACATCTACATCTATACCTATACTCTGAAAACCACTGTGAAGTGTATGACAGAAAATACACCCCACTTTACCAGTCGTTAGGGTTTTTTCCCCATTCCATTTATGTATGAAATGTGGGAAGAATGATCATTTAAACGCCTCTGTGAGAGCTGTAATTAATGTAACCTTGTCCTTGTGATCCCTGTGGGAGTGATAAGTAGGAGGTAGCAGTATATTCCTACAGTCATCCTTTAATGTCACTGCTTGAAACTTTATAAGCAGACTTTTTCAGGATTGTTTACATCTATCTTCAAGAGTCTGGCAATTCAGTTTCCTCAGAATATCTTTCACACTCGCCAATGGATCAAACAGACATGACCATTCATGCTGCCCTTTTCTGTGTATGTTCAGTATCCCCTCGTAAGTCTATTAGGTGTGGGTGACACACACTTGAGCAGTATTCTAGGATGGGTGATATGAGTGGGTGAATAATGACAGATGCCATTGTTCCCACAGAGGAGACAGAATCCACAGCAGACAACAGTACTACCAATATGCAGTTTCCTTTCATTTTATTATAACAAATCGTACCTAAAATGATGTGTTTCTGAGAGATCCTCAATGTGCTTATGCTTTGAAAGACTATATCAATACCATGTAGTCTATAATTTATTTTTTTTAAAAAATCAGTGTTTATTTCCAAACAATATGGTGACTCCTATGTTCTGTGGCACCAAAGAGATATATAGGCCCTGCAACGAAATTGTGATGACACAGTAGTTGGCTTGTCTGGCACATCTCCCAAATGCTCAGCTCTATGAAGGGGCCAGGGAAATCAATATTTAATTGAAAAGGTACGGACTAAAAGTCTTAATTTTGTCATGTGTTATTGAGAACCTGCATGCGTTTCAACATGTCATCAAGAATTATTAAATTTGTCTGAAATAGATACTCACTCTCAGCTGGAGATGTCTGCTGGCACTCATAAGACCTGCAGTGTCATGTGCTGTGATGCAGTATCACATGCTGTGATGTACATGCCACAGCCTGTCTTTCTTGTGGGCCTCATATGTTCTTCTTGTGATGAAAACTGAAGCTGCATCTCATGGACTAAGTTTGTCACTACGAGGTACAAATCTGACATTCAAGATTCTTCATTTCATATTTTATAGTCTAGTGGAGCTTGAAATTCCACACTGTGACGTTAACAGCTCTCTTCCATGTACATTTTCACGTCCTGTAAGAGAACAGGTTAATGTGTTTTAACTAAAGGCACATCCTGGCCTTACATAAGCAGTAGCAATCCAGTGGTACTAGTTAGCATTTGACTCCAGGACGATTCTTTGTGTCTGACAGAGGAATTTGAATAAATTGGAGATTCAATGCTGATGTTCCTTTTGATAAAAGACCTTGTAGTTCTTGATCTGATTGTTGAGCGGCGACAAGTTTCGCGTAATCGATCGTGCTAGTAAAGCCATCACAATGTTGGTGCCGGAGATAAGCCAGATGTCCATGCTGAATTGTGAGAGGAACATTAGCTGATTTTGTTGCCTAGATGAACATTCGTATTGTTCTGGTGAAAGGCATAAGTTAATGGTTTGTGGTCGGTGTAGATGATAAAGTCTGTAGCTTCCAGGTGAGGCCAGAAGCATTTGATGGACTCATAAATGGCCAGAAATTCTCTATCGTAGATAGTTCACAGCTTTTGTGAGGACGATAGCTTGCACAAGAAAAACACAAGTGGTTGCGATGTGTCTCCAACCATTGTTGCAACCCTGTGCCGATCGCCATCTGGCTAGCATCAACTATAGTGCCAGATGTGCAGTAAGCTCAAGATGCGCCAGTAGTGTGGTGTCTGCAATGCTCTATTTGGCTGCTTCAAATGTCACACACATGCTATCAGTCCATGTTACAGGGGAGTTACCCTTGTTCTTTGGGCCAGTGAGCGCTGAAACTGACTGGCTCCTGTAACTCAGCAGATTATGACAAGTGACGGCGATAATAACATGTTCCTGCCATACCAAGGAATCAGCACTATTGCTTGGTTGTATTTGGGTGTGAAATCCATATGATGGCTTCTACCTTTGTGACAGTGGGAGAGATCCTGCTGCTTTTATCCTACGCCGTAGTAAATCCTCCTGGGGCTGGCCAAAAACACATTTACCAATGTTTAGGACATTGCCTTGGTGTTATTAGTAAAAGACATAAATTTGCTTCAAATAGTCCAAAAGGAACGATGATCCCTGCCTTGGGAATGTATCGTGGCAGCCACGGGGATCTATGTCTAAACTTCTGCGCAGTCGAGGATGCAAAAGATAACTGCGCCACTCAATGCATAATGATAGTCACGTAACAACGGTACTGGATATCTGACAGGTACTGTTCTGGCATTCAGGGCCCTATAATCACCACAAGGCCACCATGCATTACTCTTTTTTGGGACCAAATGTAGCGGTGAGGACCAGGGACTGTTGGAAAGGTACATTACACCTTCACTAGTCCTACGCGAGCTCTGCTTTCACCGCTTTAAGGCGATCTGGAGCAAATATCATGGTTTGCAAGACGTGGGGAGGGGGGGGGGGGGGGGAGGACTGTCGGTCATGTCTATGTCTATGTAGTTGACCCAAAGACTGATGCAGCAGCTTTGCATCCTTGTTGCAGTCTTCCATCCGAATTATTTTGGAAGTATGAATGGCTTCATCTCGCCGAAATCTGGACACTGTTAAGCCTGTGGTGTTGTCACCTAGGTGTGAGTACTTTATGTTCTACAGTAGACTGTAATCAGTGGGGAAGTCCACTCTGATGATAGGTTCGGCGATGTCTGCAATGGTAAAATCCCATGCGGAGGCTTGTCATTAGGCCAGATACAGTTAGTTCCAAGTGCAGAGTACCATACATTGCTATGAGTTGTTTGCAGCGTTCAGACAGAATAATGTGGGTGGTTGCTTGCATTGCAACATAGTCTGTATGCAAATGGACAAATTGGATCCAGTGTCTATTAAATATTTTCAGCCAGACCAACGATAACAAACAGGTGAGGAGATACAAGTCTGGCAGGGGGGGGGGGGGGAGGGGGAGGGGGGGGGAGGTAATCTGCGTGCTTGCTCCACTAATTTCCGGATATACCAGCAGATACGTAGCAGCTCAGGCTCAGCTGTGGGAGATATCGTTGATTATCTGCTGCACGAGCGTCGAGGGTATCGATCCCGGCTTCTGACATTGCTCAGATCGCGTGGGGCAATAGATCTATCTTGGCCACCAAGGCGCCGTAATCTGCACACAAAACAGTTAGCATTGTGCTAGCACACCGTGCAGTGATTGCGCTGATAGGAGCCGGTGTCATCACATCCTGGATTTTATCTATCAACTCCACTACTACATCCACGGGTGTTTTAGACTGTGAAGTTATAATTGCTTTGACAGGCAATGACAAACAACTGCTCTATATTGTGCATAGTAAGCTGTCTGGAATGGTGCCCACGTCTACTTTGCTTCTGAGGTGCCATAAGTACTGCGAAGGCTTTCTGTCTCCAATATCTTCCTGGGTGACAACCTGACGATTTGATTTGATTTGATTGATTTGATTTGATTTGGTGTTCAATAGGTCCAGCTCCGTTGGGCTCACAAGGACGTGGAACGAGTCAGTTTTTTACAAATATAATATAATAATCTTATAGAATATCCAGACATTTGAGTACATAATTATATAAAAATTTATATAGTAAATACTTTGAACAGCAATACAGAAAAAAGACGATACATATTTTCTTATAATTATTAGAGCACTACAGAAAAATAGATACAGAGCACAAACGGATACAGAGCTCAAATTAAATAACATTCTTAGTGGCATTATGTCAAGTTGTATCATATAATATTAAAATTTTACAATTTATTTATTTAAAAATTCATCTAGAGTGTAAAAAGCTTTTGCTAGCAGAAATATTTTTAATGCTTTCTTAAACATACTCTTGTTGTGAATCTCTGTCTTTATTTCAGGAGGAAGAGCATTGAAGAATTTTGTTCCAGTGTAGTCGACACCCTTTTGCGCCAAGCTCAAATTTCTATGCTTGCTGTGCATGTTATTCTTCCTTCATGTGTTAGTCTCATGATAATTACTATTTGGTTGAAATATTTCTATATTTTTACAGACAAAACACATGAGAGAAAAACATATTGGCACATAGTTGTGTGTATTTTAAGTTTTCGAAGGCTATTTCTACATGAGTCTCTTAGGCATAATCCACATATAACTCTTAAAGATTGCTTCTGAGCAGTGAACACTTTCCTTGGTAATGGCTGGTTGCCCAAAAAAATAATGCTGTATTCAATGAGTGAGTGAAAATAGACATAGCATGCCTATTTTGCAATGTCAGGTTCAACACATGTAGTGACAACCCTTAAAGCATACGTAGCAGAGCTAAGCCTCTTACAGAGATCTATAATATGCGAATACCAGTTCATTTTCTTGTCAGTGCATACGCCAAGAAATTTTGTTGTTTCCATTCTTTCTATTGGCTGATTACCAAATGTCACACTTCTCTCTCTTTCTGTTTTTGTACAGAACTAAATAAAGCTGGTCTTACTGGAATTTAATGAGAGACCATTCACCTTGAACCAATTAACCACATCTGAGAGTATGTAAGTAATAGATTCCCCACGATTACTATATGTTCTACTGCTCATAAAAATTTTGGTATCATCAGCAAATAATGTAAATTTACACAGCAGGCTTGTACATGTTGATAGATCATTTATAAAAATCAGGAATAATAGTGGCCCAAGAATTGAGCCCTGCGACACTCCACATGTAATGGAACTCCATTCAGAATGTGAGGAAACATCACATACTCCACCTGAGCTATTCAAGGCAACTTTTTGTTTTCTGTCTTGGAGATAAAACTGTAGCCAATTGCCTGCAACACCACTTATTCCTATTAATTATGCTTTATGCAAGAAAATCTGGCAATTGACACATTCAGACACTTTAGACAATTACGAGTAGACAGCAAGTGCTAGCATTTTCTCATTAAGGATTTCTAATACTTCATTTGCTACTGCATACATTGCGTCTTCTGTTGAACAACCCTTTTGAAAGCCAAATTGGCTCTTGCTGAGAACTCCATTCTTCATGAGATGATCAGTAATTCTTACATTTATTAGCTTATCTAGAATTTTAAAGAAAGCTGTCAGCAAAGAGATAGGCCAATAGTTACTTAATTTAGTTTTATCACCCTTTTTGTACAGGAGCTTCACAATGGCATACTTAAATCTACTGTGAACAACACCTTTGTGAAGTGAAGCATTGAAAATATGACAGAGAATGTCCATTAATCACAAAGAAGAATATTTCAGTAAATTACTAGAAATATTATCAGCCCCTGCAGAGTTTTTACTTTTTAGAGACATGATGATTATTTGAGTTTCATCTTCAGTAACAGGATTAAGGTGCATTTCCGGGATTGTGTTTGAATATACAGCTTGGCAGAGTTACGCTTTCATCAACAATCTGTTGAGTTACTGATAGGAAGTGTTTATTAAAAATCTCAGCCAAACTTTTGGGATTATCTACTTGGGTACCTTCTTATCTGATTTTATTTACATCTTCTTTGCTTGTTGTATCTCTTTCTGTTTCATTTTTTTTACAATACTCCAAATTGTTTTTTTTCTTTTATTATTAGAATATCTATTTTCTTCTCATAATAAAGTGGTTTTGGTTTCTGCATTAGTTTCTTTAAAATTTTACAGTATAATCTGTAGTGTTCCCGTTTTTTACATCTTTAGGTAATCTTTTGGTGTTACATGACTGTTTTATACCTTTTGTAATCCAAGGCTTACTTACAGAATTGGAAGCATTGTTTCTGACCTATTTCTTTGTAGATATTTCTTCAAAAAGAGCACAGAATTCATTTATAAAACAGTTACATTTAGTATCCATATCACCAAGACTACATACTGAAGACCACTCCGTTTGCTGCAACCTATGGTTGAAAGTTTCTTTTGCCTTTTTGTTCATTACTCTTATGAACTTCCATTTAGGAAATTGTTTTCTGAACAGATTAAGATCATAAAGAGTGAGAATTTGTCCATCATTATCTGACAGCCCACTTATAACCTGTCTGACAGTATAATTCTGATGTCTGCTTACATCTAAAAAAAATGTTGTCTATCATAGCTCGGGACTCAGATCTAATTCCTGTTGGGAGGTTTATTACCGATATCAGATTATATAAGGTCATCACAATCTCAAAGCCAATTTTATTTTTATTCTTTATACTGAAATCACCTAAAACTACAATGTCCTTTGCTTTGCATGTAACACTGACAGCAGGAGTTCTATTATAAACAGAAAAGTTTTTATGTCTCCTGAAGGTGCCGTGTAGACAGCTAGCACTGTTATTGTGTAGAAATTGGTTATTATTCATTAGGACATGCCTCAAATTATTGTTCCACACAATATTTCTTAATATCTATAGCTTTGTATACTACACTATCCTTAACATAAATTGCTACTCCACCTTTGTCTTTACTTACCCTACATGGTGCTCAGTTAAGCAAAAAAACTGAGCCTTATTTATACAATCGTTTTCATTAATGTTAATAAGACGGTGGTCTGTTTTGCTTGAGAGGCCTCTTATGCTTTTGATGAAAGAAAGAGAATCCTTCCTCTTGCTTTTCTATTCTATTAGTGCTGTCCTGACTGAGAATCCACTGGAGTCTACCTTGAGACAGGAGGGAGAAAACACTTGCCACTACCTACCGTTGTCCCTTCTTTTACTTCAGGCCTACACATAAAAAATCGTGACGTAAAGGAGGGTCAGCATTTTTTTCTGCCCAACAACGTTTTATTTGGATTGCTTGATGAAGATTTCTTCCCATTTGCTGCATGTGGAATTTCCGTTTTTCTTGTAGATGTTACATCTTTTTCTTCTTCAAATGACGTTAATCTTGCAGGTGAAATCGCAAGATGGACCTTGCGTTTGGATTTGTACGCCGACTGACAAGTTATTTTTCTCCTTTACATTTTCAGCACCTGGACGTCCTTGTATTCCCATTTCCAGGGCAGTCTGTGACTTGTTTCCTTTAGGGATGTTACTAATATGTTCTCTAATTTGACGACACATAATCGCTTTCCCTTGTTGTTTAAGTACATGCCAGGCCTAGTTTAATGATCCCTTTTATGGGAATGACATTTGAGAAAAGATGCATTAGAAAATGCGTTAGGAATTTTCTGTAGTTCCCTACTGATGCAACACTCGCCGGATCAATTCGGCTCTGGTGACGAAGTAATTGTATCATAAACTTCCGCGGCGTACTGGTGGTCTAATTGAGATACTACCAGCGCAAACTTAATACCGTTCGCCGAAATTCCAGAACGGAAAGAAACTGGCCTCCACAGCGCAAACCACAAAACTGGATTGTGTGGTCAGGAAGGTGGTGATGTTACAGGCAATAGTGACACGGCGGGATTCGTGTCAGTCATTTTGTAAATCTCTTCCGTAAGCGTTAGTTAACCAAATGATATTACGCAGGTAAATCACGTCGTGGTCACCACTTTGTCGGTACAAGCTGTGCAGACTATCGTTCGACCATCAGAACCTGCGTGTACTTAGGACGATGAAACCAGACTACGACTTTATTGATGGCAGCCACAGGAAACGGCGATAAATACCCCGTTGCAAATACGGTTTAATGCGTCCCGTGTGTAACGAGCTTGCAATTTAATAATTTAACATGCAGGGAACAAACATCAGAATTATCTTTTATTTATACACGAACACCACTAAATGAATGGAAGTTCCACTGTCCATCCGCAAAAATTTGATGTGCTCATGAGGTTCTCAGTGAAACACTTCCTTTAACAGGTTTTCATCTGTATATTTCTCTTTTATGTTAAAGCTGTCCCTGGACCAGTGTCTAGTTTTCTTCTTCTCCTTTACACACTGTGCCAGGATCAATGTTGGAAATGTTTTATGTGCATTTGAAGCCGTTCCCACTAGTGTCAAAATAGAGCATACCATACACGAAAAGCGCCTGCTTCAAAACTGAGAAGCTTTATTGCTACTTGCAAGAGCTTGTTAATCACATCCGTGGCTACATAAGAGCGAATTTGACAGACAAGTTTGCTCTTTTACTAGTGTCTTAACAACATTTTAAGTGTGTTTTAAATATTTCATCTTTCATTCGAAGAAGGTAGAAGTAATCATCGGGCTCTGAGAGCAATAATTCTTTAGTAGATTTTTCATGGATTAATCTAGAGGTGGCCGAGCGGTTCTAGGCGCTTCCGTCCGTAACCACGCGGCTGCTGCGATCGCAGGTTCGAATCCTGCCTCGGGCATGGATGTGTGTTATGTCCTTAGGTTAGTTAGGTTTAAGCAGTTCTAAGTCTAGGGGACTAATGACCTCAGATGTTAAGTCCCATAGTGCTTAGAGCCATTTGAACCATAAATCTCTCCCTCATTTCAAGCCATTCTTCTTTGCCTTTAAACTCAGTGCCAAGTCAATGCTTTGTATGCGTTTTTCTTGTGGCCATTCTCACTACTGTCACGAACGCGAACAGCGTCTGCTTGAAAGTGAGTTTAAGCTGAAAAATTGTTTCTACGTGTACTGGCTGGTTAGTTAGGTTTAAGCAGTTCTAAGTCTAGGGGACTAATGACCTCAGATGTTAAGTCCCATAGTGCTTAGAGCCATTTGAACCATAAATCTCTCCCTCATTTCAAGCCATTCTTCTTTGCCTTTAAACTCAGTGCCAAGTCAATGCTTTGTATGCGTTTTTCTTGTGGCCATTCTCACTAGTCACTACTGTCACGAACGCGAACAGCGTCTGCTTGAAAGTGAGGTTAAGCTGAAAAATTGTTTCTACGTGTACTGGCTGGTTTGACAAATATGCGGCTAGACAAGGGCGCATTTGATAGACAAGTTTGCTCTATAGATTGATTTTCTCATGGAGGTAAGATGGATTTTCTAGTGGATATATCGATTAGTCGATTTCCATTGCAGTAATCGATAGACACTTTAGAGGGTGACCATTTGACATGTTGCACGTTTGAAAACAAACGTAAGTGAGGAAGTATTATTATTATTGATATACTTCTGAGTAGGTAGTGTTTAAACATGTTACGTTTCACCTTTTGTTGTCTAATTGCAGGAGTCTTATTCACGAGAATTGTTGATTGATTGGTAATGTCTGTTTCGCCTCTTTTTTCGTGACACAAATATGATTAATTTAATGTCAAATATTAACAATTGGTTTGACGTAGTCGGATAATCATGACAGTTACAAATTCAGCATGAAGACTGAGATAGGAATCATATATACTTGGGATTTTTAGAGGAATTGTTTTGTGCAGAAAATGGAGAAAAGAGAAATTGGAAAGAAACCTCATTCAATCGTTTCCATGTTCGTGTTTTGGTATTGATAGAAGTAGATGCATTGTTCGACAGTTTATTTTTTGTATGTGTTTCATGAGATGCTCCAGAATACTGAGGTACGGTGACTGAAGTAGATGCCGTAACATTATTTTCCCTGGACAATTAGCCAAAAAGTTAAAATCAGAGTTTAGGGCAAAGCTCGATATATTTCTCCAGTACCTTCTGGAAAGGTCTGTAGGTCACACTGACAGATTTACCTTCATCACGACCGCAAAAAAAGTAACAACGCTACACATGGCGACCCTGTTCTGTGCTAAATCATTTCAACTCCGCCTTAATGATTGTTGGTGAGAAACGCAATCAGCCACAAATTTGTGGCTGGTTGTATTAGGCACCAACAATGCCAGTCCTTTCTATACCCATGTAGCACGTTGTAACAGAACATAAAATTGATGGCTTTATGATGTCACTTGTAAATATTTCTTGGTAAAGATGATCATACAGGGTACAATTGTTTTACGAGGTAGGCAACTGTTTGGACCTCATAATGTCCTACCTATATTTAAGCTGTCAGATGCTTCTCATGTCAGTGTGACAATTCAGTATTCTTTGAGTTGTATGAAAATCCGTGGATGTGGTATTTTGTTGAAACATTAATGCAGAACTGGGAATCTGTTGCAGGACAGTGAGGTGTTCATACATCACAGTGAATAGTGCATTGCCCATCACTGTCAGATCACATGTGGCATGACCTGTGTCTGAGTGCTGCTGGTAAGTGGTTTCGTTCATTTACTAGTATTCAGTATCACCAATGCAGTGCCTGTCTAATCTGGTAATTTTCAATTTGTTGCTAGGCTTTTTGATGTTCCTCTTTCTCATGTACTAAAAAAATTGAGTCTGCTGATCGTTGCAATTCCACTTGTCAGCTTTAGCATGTGTGGTAAGGGTGTTGTGTGATGTCATGGAGTTGTGGCATGTTTGAATACTGATGCGTAAGCTAAATGCGTTGGGAATAAGAGCAGTGGCTCATGACATATGTAGCAGATGAGATAACACATACCTGAGATAAGTCTAAACCCTTAGTAAAGCACTTAATGTAGGAGTTCCTCAAAGTAGCATATTAGGACCAATACTGTTACTGATGTACATCAGTGACTTTCCCAATAGTGTTTGTCACAGAAAAAAATTCTCTTTGCTGATGACAGCACTGTCACAGTCACTGAGAAAACAAGAAAACTCCTTGCAGAGAAAGCAAATGAGACCCTCAAGGAACTGTACAATTGGTTAGTGTAAGCAATAAAGTGACATCAGGCATAAAGAAAGCAATGCCCTGTACTTCAATATCAAGCGGGAAAATGACACTGTTAAATTATATTTATATGTGAAATCTCTATGGATTGTGTAACACACAAAATTCTTAAGAATCAGTACTAATTATCTGTTGAAGCAGTGTAAACACACAAAGATACTTGCAGACAAAATGTGCAACGGTAGGAATTGGTGGAAATGTATTCAGTGACCGATCTGAAGTGCTTAATTATACAAGTTTATGTGTGCAATAATGGGAAAATGGCGAAAACTACGAACGCCGCCTGCTGGATGGGAAACTATGGAAACATGTACTCCAAACCGGCATTTTACATGAGTCGCATCCCAATACAAGCCTGTAATGCAACGATCTGTGTGACATGCTTATAATTATGTATTATTTATATTTTAGGACAGCTAATCAGTAAAAAATGTACCACATGTTCTAATGAAAGCATGAAAGCCATCTGATGGTGAATTGTAAAGATTTGAAACCGGTAACGGTACCCTTTCAATAAAGGAACTTAAAATACATTTGTGGCTGGTTGCTGTCTCAACACCATCAACAAGACCAAATGTCATCAGCATGTTAGGTCCTTAGTGTCTTCTCATCAGTTTGTAACAGCCAGTGTCTGTTAGTTATATATTGTCATGTAGGTGTAATTAGATGAATGACGAACACTAACTTCACTTAACAAAGGTTCATTCAGGGAACTGCCTCTGACCAGAACACATACAGTGTATGTACAGCTACAGAACATTCCATTACTATGCTTCTTGACATTTGTGGATACTTCTAGAATGTATTCAAACTGAATACAGAAATTAATATTGTACAGTCCAGGTAAGGTTTGAACTCACGACCCTCCATGCAACAGTTTAGTATCATAACCGCTACACCACAGTGCTACTCAGCTTCATCTGCGACATTGCTCCCTCCTTAAGAGAACAGCGTCTCGGTATTACATCGTCCTAGTCTGGGAACGAGTCATTGGTCCTGCATACTCCGACTTCTGGTGACTGATTCTCACCCTGGCGATGATATCCTTAGAACTTCTTTTGCCACTACGCTCTTTGTCACCTTTCCACTTGTTGCCTGTCACTAGAGCTTCGAATTTACTCTGGGTTGCAGGATCCTTATAGGGCTTCATTTGATGGACGTGGACCGTTTCTCTGATCTTTCGTCGTCTTGTTTGGGGTTCGAAATCTTCAACTTCATAAGTAACATCAGACAACTGTCTTACAACCTTATAAGGTCCAAAGTAGCGCCTGAGGAGCTTCTCAGAGAGGCAAACCTTCCAAACAGGAGTGAAGATACAGATGAGGTCACCAGGTTGGTAGACAACAGGGCAGTGGCTCACATCATACCTTCGACGATCGTTTTCTTGAGCCTGCAGCGTGCGGAGTCTAGCGAACTGCCGAGCTTCCTCAGCTCTGGTTAACACCTGGTCAATGTAGTCGTCCACGTCATCAGGATGTAACGGAAACACAGTGTCCATCGCCGTAGTCGTCTCACGCCCATGCACCAGGAAAAATTGTGTAAATCCTGTGGTGTCTTGTTTGGCGGTGTTGTAGGCAAACTTCACGAAAGGTAGCACCTCTTCCCAGTTGCTCTGCTCAACATTGATGAACATGGATACCATGTTGGCCAAGGTCTTATTAAGACGTTCAGTAAGCCCGTTAGTTAGCGGATGGTAGGCAGTCGTCATGTGATAAGTAATGTTGCACCGGCGGTTTATCTATGTCACAAGATTCGATTGATAAACTTGCCTTCGATCCATAATTAACGACCTTGGGGCACCATGTTTTAATACAATGTCTTTCACGATGAATTTGGCTACCTCGGATGCTTTGGCTGTTTCAAGGCTTTTGTAATGGCATAGCTTGTCATATAATTAGTGCCAACAATAATCCATCTATTGCCACTAGCAGACTTGGAAATCGTCCAAGGAGGTCAATCCCAACACGCTGGAAAGGCGTTTCGGCTGGTGGAATTGACCTGAGTCGGCCAGATGGATTCTGAGGAACTGCCTTTCTCCTCTGGCACTCTCGACAGTGGAACGCATAGTGACGGACACTCCTAAGTAAACCTGGCCAGAAAAATCTCTTGCAGATTCTATTGTATGTCTTAATAAATCCTAAATGTCCGGCCTCAGGTGTGTCATGGAATTTCTGTATAACATCTAAGCGCATGTGTTTAGGAATCACTGGTAGCCACCTCTTTCCAAACGGATCAAAGTTTTTCTTGCAGAATAATCTATTAACTACCTTAAATTGTCCTTCACATCCTCTGACCAATTTAAGGCAAGAATAATTTGAGATATCTTGGCGTCCTTCTTCTGCTCAGCAGAGAGATTCTGGAGTTTAGTGAGACAGTCACTATCTTCATCAAAGTCTTGATGGTCTTGCACAGGGTTTCTTGAGAGACAGTTGGCATCCTGGTGTTTTCTTCCACTTTTGTACACTATGGTAATGTCATACTCCTGAAGACGTAGTGCCCACCTGGCGAGTCGTCCTGTTGGATCCTCGAGTCCTGTCAACCAACAAAGTGAATGATGATCTGTAACAACTGTAAATGGCCTTCCATAGAGATCTGTCGAAATTTGCACATGGCCCAGATCACAGCAAGACATTCTCTTTCTGTAGCTGAGTAGTTTCTCTCAGCTTTTGTAAGTGTCCTAGAAGCATAGGCTATAACTTTCTCTTTTCCATCCGAAATTTGCACCAGAACAGCACCAACCCCATACCCGCTGCCATCTGTGTGTAGTTCCGTAGGTGTTCTCTCATCATACAGACCAAGTACAGGGTTAGTCGTCAGAGCTTTTCACAGCACATTGAAAGAATCTTGTTGAGCACCTCCCCAGATAAATTTAGTATCAGCTTTTAACAACTCTTAGAGTGGCCTGACTTTGATACAAAAGTCTTTGATAAAACGACCGTAATAAGAACATAATCCGAGGAAGCTTCTCACTTCTCTAATACGTTAAAGAATAGGAAATTCCATTATAGATCTCACCTTTTCTGGGTGTGGCCAGACACCTTCATTTGACACAAGGTGTCCAAGTATTTTGATTTCTTTTTCCCCAAAGAGACACTTTCTTGGATTAAGTTTCAGATCACCTTGTTGGAGACGCTTAAGCATGGCCCTCAGTCTTTGTATATGTTCATCAAATGTCTCTGAGAACACTATAATCTCATCTTAATAACAAAGACACATCGTCCACTTCATATGTCTTAGAAGATTATCCATCACCCATTTAAAATTTGCTGGTGCCTTACACAAACCAAACGGCATTACCTTAAACTCATACAGGCCCTCAGGGGTGATGAATGCAGTTTTCTCACAGTCAGCCTCATCTACTTCGATTCGCCAGCATCCCCAGTACATGTCCATGGTTGAGAAAAACTTGGCCACCTTCAGACAATCTAATATATCATCAATTCGTGGAAGAGGGTAAACATCCTTTCTAGTTACCTTGTAAGCTTTTGATTAACACAAAAGCGCCAACAGCCAGCCTTCTTCCTGACGAGGACCACTGATGATGACCATGGGCTTTGCAAAGGCTGAATGATGTCATTCCTCATCATTTTCTCTATTTCATTGCGAATTATTCGACGTTCTGTTGCCGACACGCGTTATGCTCTCCGCCTTATTGGTTCATGGTCTCCAGTGCTAATCTGGTGCTTCATCGTCGATTTGCCTAATTTGCTCTTCACCTGTGGATTGAAGCATTTAGAGAACTCTCAAAGAATGACAAGTAGCTTCTTCTGTTGTTCCTTAGTGAGATCTGGTGATAGTCGAGCTAGAAGATCTTGTCTCGTGGTGGTAGCGCAAATCTCGCCCACAGACTCGGCATGGGATGTTTCTATGACGCTCAGCTGTTCAGGTATTAACGGCTCAGCGTTTGCTACGCACATGCATCTCAGAAGGATCTGCGGTTCTCGGCTACAGTTAACTATTCACAATTCACCGAATCCGTTCTTAAACGAGACAACAGAGGCTGGGTTGACCAAGTTATTCCTTAGTGGTATGCTTCTCTTACATTCCACTATAAGATCCATGGGTTGATGCACGGCATGACCCATGACAGTACCCTTCTTGTGCTGACTGCAGGAATGATAACTTCATCCAGCACACAGTCTCTGCGGTGGCGCAGTGGTTAGCACACTGGACGGTGGTTCAATCCCGTCTGCGGCCATCCTGATTTAGGTTTTCCGTGATTTCCCTAAATCGTTTCAGGCAAATGCCGGGATGGTTCCTTTGAAAGGGCACGGACGATTTCTTTTCCAATCCTTCCCTAACCCGAGCTTGCGCTCCATCCCTAATGACCTCGTTGTCGACGGGACGTTAAACACTAACCACCACCACCACACAGTCTCTGCACACTCGGATGTGCATCTTCCTGTCCACAGTATCTCATCTCGTCTAGCATAATCTTTGAGTGACCACAATCTGCAATTGCCTGAGAAGCTTTCAAAAAGTCCCATCCGAGAATGACGTCATGACTACACTCTTGTAAGATGATGAATTCTAAAGGCTGTGTATGGCCACTTATACCCACACGAATGGCCCAGCTTCCTGTAGGTTTTACATATTTCCCGTTAGCCACCTTCAGCAGAGATGTTTTGTTGTCGACAAATATGGTTTTATGCAACTGACGACGGTATTTCTCCAAAATTACTGAATATGATGCGCCAGAGTCCACAAGAGCTTGGGCTGGCCGGCCATCCATGAGGATATCGACATAGTTTCCTATCATTTGTGTAGTGATTGACAACGGAGGATTTTTCTCTTCGGTGGACTCACATCCAGGGAAGGTCGCACCCGTTAGTTTTCCAGGTTATGGCGACTAGGTGATTGACTGGAGCTTCTAAACGGCGACGGAGACCTTGTTCGGCGTGTTGTGGAGTGTTCTCTCCAGCGGCTAGCTTGTGGCGATGGTGACCTACATCATTCTGCACCCACATCGTTTTGTTCAGATTCGTCGTCCCGGAGTTGGCGTCGGCTAAGATCCATCTGTTGTCTTCTGGCGCAGGCATCATAAAATATCCATCACCTTTCTCGACAATAGCGCACCATATGTCCCGGTCGTCCATAGTGGAAACATACTGGTTGGTTAACGTGGGTCCTCCAATTGTCAACCGGTTCCTCATGCGGCATTGTAGGAACATAACTCCACCTGGGTCTCGACTTTTTCACCGTTTTGAAGGGAAATGAAGCATGAGAGATTGGGTTCTATGTCTGTTCCACTTCTTCCCTTATGACCTCTTGAACCATCTTCTTTTTTTGCTCGCCGTGCAGTCCAAGTGCCTTCTGAACTTCCTCTGTCACTATCTGGCGAAGAACTCTTGTGAAATCAGTTGCTTCCTCCATCACAGACATGATACGTTTGGAAGCCGTTCAAACTTCTTGCGTGTAAATTTTTTTTTTTTTTTTATGCACTGTCTCGATATACTGGCACCATTTTATGAAGTCTGCTGTTGGAACCTCCTTCAGGAGTAGGGCTTGATACATGTCCTCAGCAACACCCTTCATGAGATGTGTAACCTTATCTTCCCCTTCATTCTAGGACCCACTATTTTACACAGCTCCAAGACGTCTTGAATGTAGGATGCTGATGTTTCTTCTGGACGCTGTGCCCTGCACTTCAATTTATCTTCAGCCTTGGACTTCTGTTGTTGTGTGTCACCGAAATACTTGCGCAGTTCCACCTGGAATACTTCCCAACTTGTGAACTTCTCCTCGTTCTCGTATCATTGCTTGGCAGTGCCATCCAAGTAGAAAAATATGTTAGCCAAACACACAGTGTCATCCCATTTGTTAAATTTGGCTGCACGCTCCTACCTTCAGCCACTTGTTTGGATCTTGACCATCATCACCAGAGAACCTGGTATGATGTCTCATGTTGCTGCCATCATAACGTCCTCTTCTTCTGTTTTCGATAGATTGCGATCTGTTGAATATGGCTCGAACTCGGGTTTCTCGCCACGTAAATGGCGGCCCTGTAATGGCCTGATGGGAGCCACTGTCATTGATAATGTGTGCTATCACAGGTTCCAATACCCAGCTCCTCCACCATAATAATGTCATGTAGAAGAAGGTGTAATTAGATGAATGACAAACACTAACTTCACTTGTTGTTGTTGTCATCTTCAGTCCTGAGACTGGTTTGATTCAGCTCTCCATGCTACTCTATCCTGTGAAAGCTTCTTCATCTCCCAGTACTTACTGCAACCTACATCCTTCTGAATCTGCTTAGTGTATTCATCTCTTGGTCTCCCTCTACGATTTTTACCTTCCACGCTGCCCTCCAATGCTAAATTTGTGACCCCTTGATGCCTCAGAACATGTCCTACCAACCGGTCCCTTCTTCTTGTCAAGTTGTGCCACAAACTCCTCTTCTCCCCAATTCTGTTCAATACCTTCTCATTAGTTATGTGATCTACCCATCTAATCTTCAGCATTCTTCTGTAGCACCACATTTTGAAAGCTTCTATTCTCTTCTTGTCCAAACTATTTATCGTCCATGTTTCACTTCCATACATGGATACACTCCATACGAATACTTTCAGAAACGACTTCCTGACACTTAAATCTATACTCGATTTTAACAAATATCTCTTCTTCAGAAACGCTTTCCTTGCCATTGCCAGTCTACATTTTATATCCTCTCTAATTCGACCATCATCAGTTATTTTGCTCCCCAAATAGCAAAACTCCTTTACTACTTCAAGTGTCTCATTTCCTAATCTAATTCCCTCAGCATCACCTAAGTTAACTCGACTACATTCCATTATCCTCGTTTTGGTTTTGTTGATGTTCATCTTATATCCTCCTTTTAAGACACTGTCCATTCCATTCAACTGGTCTTCAAAGTCCTTTACTGTCTGACAGGATTACAGTGTCATCAGCGAACCATAAAGTTTTTATTTCTTCTCCATGGATTTTAATACCTACTCCGAATTTTTCCTTTGTTTCCTTTACTGGTTGCTCAATATACAGATTGAACATCATCAGGGAGAGGCTACAACCCTGTCTCACTCCCTTCCCGACCACTGCTTCCCTTTCATGTCCCTCGACTCTTACAACTGCCATCTGGTTTCTGTACAAACTGTAAATAGCCTTTCGCTCCCTGTATTTTACTCCTGCCACCTTCAGAATTTGAAAGAGAGTATTCCAGTCAACATTGTCAAAAGCTTTCTCTAAGTCCTCAAATGCTAGAACCGTAGGTTTGCCTTTTCTTAATCTAGCTTCTAAAATAAGTCTTAGGGTCAGTATTGCCTCACGTGTTCCCATATTTCTACAGAATCCAAACTGATCTTCCCCAAGGTCAGCTTCTACCAGTTTTTCCATTCGTCTGTAAAGAATTTGCGTTAGTATTTTGCAGCCGTGACTTATTAAACTGATAGTTCGGTAATTTTCACATCTGTCAATGCCTGCTTTCTTTGGGATTGGAATTATTATATTCTTCTTGAAGTCTGAGGGTATTTCGCCTGTCTCATACATTTTGCTCACCAGATGGTAGAGTTTTGTCAGGACTGGCCCTCCCAAGGCTGTCAGTAGTTCTAATAGAATGTTGTCTACTCCCGGGGCCTTGTTTCGACTCAGGTCTTTCAGTGCTCTGTCAAACTCTTCACGCAGTATCATATCTCCCATTTCATCTTCATCTACATCCTCTTCCATTTCCATAATACTGTCGTCAAGTACATCGCCCTTGTATAGACCCTCTATATACTCCTTCCACCTTTCTGCTTTCCTATCTGAGCTCTTGATATTCATGCAAGTGGTTCTCCTTTCTCCAAAGGTCTCTTTAATTTTCCTGTAGGCAGTATCTATCTTACCCCTAGAGAGATAAGCCTCTACATCCTTATATGTCCTCTAGCCATGCCTGCTTAGCCATTTTGCACTTCCTGTCGATCACATTTTTGAGATGTTTGTATTCCTTTTTGCCTACTTCATTTACTACATTTTTATATTTTCTCCTTTCGTCAATTAAATTCAATATTTCTTCTGTCACCCAAGGATTACTATTAGCCCTCATCTTTTTACCTACTTGATCGTCTGCTGCCTTCACTACTTCATCCCTCAGAGCTACCCATTCTTCTTCTACTGTATTTCTTTCCCCCATTCCTGTCAATTGTTCCCTTATGCTCTCCCTGAAACTCTGTACAACCTCTGGTTTAGTCAGTTTATCCAGGTCCCATCTCCTTAAATTCCCACCTTTTTGCAGTTTCTTCAGTTTTAATCTACAGTTCATCACCAATAGATTGTGGTCAGGGTCCACATCTGCCCCTGGAAATGTCTTACAATTTAAAAGCTGGTTCCTAATTCTCTGTCTTACCATTATATAATCTACCTGATACCTTCTAGTATCCCCAGGATTCTTTCATGTATACAACCTTCTTTTGTGATTCTTGAACAAAGTGTTAGCTATGATTAAGTTATGCTCATGCAAAATTCTACCAGATGGCCTCCTCTTTAATTTCTCTCCCCCAATCCATATTCACCCACTATGTTTCCTTCTCTCCCTTTCCCTACTCTCGAATTCCAGTCATCCATGACTATTAAATTTTCGTCTCCCTTCACTACCTGAATAATTTCGTTTATCTCATCATACATTTCATCAATTTCTTCATCATCTGCAGAGCTAGTTGGCATATAAACTTGTACTACTGTAGTAGGCATGGGCTTCGTGTCTATCTCGGCCACAATAATGCGTTCACTATGCTGTTGGTAGTAGCTTATCCGCACTCTTATTTTTTTATTCATTATTAAACCTACTCCTGCATTACCCTTATTTGATTTTACTTAACTTCACTTAACGAAGGTTTATTCAGCACTTGCACATACAAGAGTGCGGAGCGAACTGCCTCTGGCCAGAAAACATTCAGTATGTATACAGCTACAGAACATTCCAGTACAATGCTTCTTGACATTTGTGAATACTTCTAGAATGTATTCGAACCGAATACAGAAATTAAAATTGTACAATCCAGGTAAGTTTTGAACTTACAACCCTCCATGCAACAGCTTGGTATCATAACCACTACACCATGGTGCTACTCAGTTTCTTCTGCGACAATATTACTTCTTAGCTGTGGCACCCTTTTCTAGGGAAGAAATGCACAAAACATGAATGTGATTTTCAAACTTTAGAAAAGGGCCTTAAGAATAATAACCAAAAGTAATGTAGATGTGTGCATTGTAAAAATCTGTTCAAAACACTGGTGGGGATTTTAACTGTACCATGTGAGTGCATTTACCAATCAGTTGTGCATGTGAAAAATAACACTGTTCATTACTATGCAAACAGTTCTATCAATGGCCATGGAGCAAGCTCTAGAATGAACTTCCGTTTACCAAGAAAGGATAAGCATAAAAGCCAAAACAGCATTTACTATGGAGAATAAAACTGTACAATAAATTTCCAAATGAGATTAAAGAAATTGTTAACACAAACTTATTTGAAAAGGCAGTAAAACATTCCTTTTAAACAATACATTTTGGAGAAAATGACATTTTGTCTGTGGAGTGCGTGATTGATTCTGTTTCGGCCACATAGTAACCATCTTCAGATTCTAAAGGCGGCATACACTGAACACAGGTTCATGCATTGTCAATCTAAAAAATACAAACCTGTGTTCAGTGTATGCTGCCTTTAGAATCTGAAGATGGTCATTGTATGGCCGAAACCGGTTATGACTGTGTCATGAACATGTGATTGCGTCTATAAATAAACAAAAAATTTTACAAAACTACATTGTATACATTGAAGGATAACCTAAATAACACAAGAGTAGGGGTTTGGTAAAAAAAATGTAACACAAATAAATAATAAAAAATGTAGCATTCCATATAACATTTTACGCTATATTTTTTTTTTCCTTTTCTGGAAAAACATACTCCCAAAGCTATGTAGTCTGTAATACTAACACCTTACCCTCCCGATCTCAACAGCTCACTCATTATGGATGAATGTTGATTCAGTTTATCAAAGCAAATGGGAAGTTGTGATGCAAATTGTCCTGAGATCAAATAATTGTGTTGTGGGAGTCTTTTGAGGTGGTGTGCTTCAATAAAGTCTTCTCAATTTACAAGCCGTATCATTTTGAGTAAAACACTCAAGCTTTCAACGGCTGTCTTCACCATCGTCATTAGGAGTTGAAATCACTGACTGCTGGGGCTGACAGTGTTATGCTTATATAGATGTTATGGCAGCAACTGGAACCCTCCAGAGAGGGCCGGACTTATGCATGGGCAGAAGGCAAGTCGAGCAACGGCTCCGCCCCACAATGGGACTGTGTGATGTCACATGGCACGAGCGGCTGGCACCAAAAACTTTTTGCCACAAGCTTCAAGCCTATGCCTGCTTTTGTTCATCTGCTTAACTTCGGTAATGAGACAAGAACAGGTGTATTCAGCATGGAATGGTCATTGCAGCCAGTATGTGCAAAGTCTGCCCTCATGCCCCACTAAGTATACACCCCTGGTCTCTGTGAAAATTGTTGATGTTTATTCTAATTTCGGCCACTTCTTTGATAACAGAGTTGATGTTTGACCCAAAATTCTTTGTTTTTTCTAATAATATTATACCACGGCTGACTTCTAATGTTCCCTTTCTTTGATGTTATGTAAATGCTCTGCACAACACTCAGTGACATTGCGAATGGTTTGATCTATACGAATACTCCCACATTTACAGAGGACACCATACATGCCATGAACTCGAAGACCCATGTTGTCTTTAACGGGGTGTAACATATCTCTTATCTTGGAGGTGGGTCGGAACACTGGTCTTAGTTCTTGTCTCTTCAGCTCCCCTATGGTGCCTGTAGTTGCTACACAGTATGGAAGGAATATTTTAACAGAGACGGAGAGTACACACTTAGTAGGGTATGGGCTCAGGCTATTGGGAGAGATTTTATTGACTCAACTGATAGTGTGTGTACCATCGTTGAAACAAGAAGTCCATTGTTAAGTAAGTTATTTGTAAAGCAGTAGTGTACACTAGCGGTAAACTGAATGAGCTAACACTGTTTTAAATAGAGTGGCCTTGTATTTGGGAGAGTGGAGGCTCCAATCTTCATCAAGCCATCCTGATTTAGGTTTTCTCTTGTTTTGCTAGACCAGAGAGACTGCAAATGTCTGTAGATATGAATTACTTTATTTTTGCTTTTGTTATTCTTAAATTGGAATATCAAGATATGTCTATGGATGAATACTACTACTACTACTACTACTACCACTACTACCACCACCACCGCTACTATTATGATTACTGCTACCACCAGTACTACCAACCAGCACCACCACCCCGCTACCACTACCACCAAATGGACTGTAGAGGTTGTGTTGTAGTAAACAGTGGCACTCTCTAGTTTTGGATGTTTATTTTTCTAATTTGTTTAATAGTAACGGTACAGTGGCATTGGATTGTTTTGATGAAGTGTGTTGTGCTATTGGTATTCTGATTTTATTGGAAGTGTTTTTGAGTGTGTTGCATTAGAGTTTTTCATTGTTGTACGGTGCTTTTTTGGAGATAGTTGTTGACTTTCTAGTAAGTAAATTTCAATTTCAGAAGTTATGGGCTATCGATCTTTTTGGTTTTTGAGCAATTAGTTCATCATTTTCAATTTATTCATTTGTTAAATTGAATTTCGTGTGTTTTTCCTTTGTTTGTTGGTATGGATCCCACAGTAATAATTAGTACTTGGTCTTTAGATGGTACTGCCATAGGGGGACATATAAAATTTCTACACTTACTTGTTTTGCTCACTGAATGTGTTGGGGAGTTTATGAAGTAGCCTAGAGTCCCACTCTCTCGGACCAGGAACCTCTATATGTGGAGGTGGCACCCAGATAACATTTGGAGGTATGTTAGAAGAGGTTCCTGGCTCGAGGAATCCAGGTTGGCCTTACGTTATGTTGTGTTGGTGACTTACTGTTGGTGCTGTTATTGTCCACTTTGGTCGTGTACGCATGAGACTAGTGTGAGTGGTAGGTGTGTGTTGGATTGGTATTTGTTTTGGCATGAAGTGTACAGTGAATTTTGTTAAGTATAGAGCATCATGGGGGAGCGGCTGGGTGTGTGTTGAGAAATCAGTGCATATCGGTTTGGTAATGTGAAGCTTGAGAGTGGGGAGCATCATGTTGTTTATAGTGTTCGGTGTGTTGATGTTGTTTTCATGGTGGTGGGAGAGGGACTAAATGGGTGTTTCTGAGGTCAGTTGAAGAATATATTTCTGACTGTTTTTCTTCTGACTGATTATGATATTAGTTTCAAGACAACCAGTTACTGATGTATGTTCTGAATGTCAATTTCTCACCCTGCAAATGAAGTCAGTCCATCTACCACCAAAAGAACAGTTATGTGCAATTGCACAATTTTGTGTGCATAAGCTCAAAGCAGCTGCTTTTAAAGCCCTGTTACAGAAAGAAGAGTCAGCAGTGATCAGATTTTCTTTCAACCGTCAGAAGAATATGGTCTCACCCAAGCTAACAGCTCAAGCGGCATATTACTCCAGGCTGTTATATTCATATAACCTGACAATCTGCAGAGGTGGCTCAAAATCTGCTCAGAACAAAGAAATGGTTAATATTTCTAACTGGCTCGAACATGAATGCCCCAAAGGATGCAATGAAATTGTTTCCACTTTACCACATGAACCATCCTAATCTATGGGAGGTTACAACTGTTGAACTGTATGCAGACGGATGCCCTGGCCGAAATAAGAACTCTGCAATGGTTGGAATGCTGTATTATTGGTTGCAGCTTGAATCTCCAAAACATTCAGGAAGTACCTCCAACATTTCCTGTTGTTGGACATTCTTTCCTGCCTCCAGACTGTGTAGTTGGAGGAATAGAGAAGAAGGTGCGGAAAATAAATTTCATTGTGGATCCTGCAGAATATATTGAACTGTCTGAGGAAAGAGGTGCTGTTCTAAGGCTGGGAAGTGATTTCCCCATACAAAACTGGAAACATGGCGTATCTCAAATAAATAAACCTCCTAGTCGATGGCATTTCTGACTTCACCAGTGTAAAATTATTATTTTCAAGAAAGGCAAGTCTGTAGTTTTGGTTAGAGGTGAGCCTTGTTATAGATGTGACATTGGTGTTTTCCGCCCTCTCTTGAGGAAACATCAGAAAATTGACAATATTACTGTAAGTGCTCTACCAAAAGGTGTGCAACTAAAACCCAAAAAATTAAAGGATATCGATAAAATGTTCTCGAAATGATTTGGCAAAGTAATGAGGACCTCATCTTGTATTGCAGCCTGATGAAAAAGGAACATGCAGAGAATGAACATTTTGCTGAACAGCTAGATGAAGGGAAAAATGAATATGACACTGACTTCAGAATATTAATGACTTGCTGTTAAATCAGAACTTAGATTATTTTATGGATACACATTATTACACTTTTAAAAATATGTAGGAAAGTAATGTGTATTGTGCAACATTGACTTGTCATTTTTGGAAAATTTTGTTACATTGTGATTGATGTTGAGTTTAATTATTGGCATTTCATATTTTTATATACAACAATGTCTGAAATATTTTGTGATTTCAAATAACATAAATAATAAAATAATGTCAATAATAATTCCAATTAATGATGAAAATGATATTATTAAGTTTTATCTATGTTTGCAAAACCCATCCTTATCCATGATGACAGTTTCAAAACCCTCCTTATCCAATGTTGAGTTCCAAAACATGTCTTATCCAATCTTAATTTGTAAATATCTTCATTACATGTCACGAATTGTATGCAGCTTTCAGATATATCAATATATGTAACTACCTCAGTACAATAAGCATGAATAAATACATTTATTTTATTGAAGGTGAGCAAGAAATGTTTTTTTTCATTTCCTGAAAAATTTGCAAAAAAGTATAAGGTGGATTTTGGAACTGTGTGCCTCACATGAACAATTTAACAACAAAATATATAACACTTATGGTCATTTTGCAGCTTGCAATACAAATTATACAATATATTAATAATTTATTATAGAATACATAACCTTCGTTGTTTCTTTCCTTTTCAAATTGCCAAACTGTCCTGCATGAATCCTTCAATTGGATAGTAACATTTTTCCACTAGTGTATTAAATACCAATCTTTTTAGTGGGTCAAACTCCATGTTTAACAGATTTGTGTTATTTAATTTATTGTAAATTTTTAATCCCGTGTACAGTGGTGTTTGAGCGTAAAGTTTTAAATTATGAGAGGGAAGTTTGAAACTGACTCTGTGACGAGTACTGTTATTAGCGTTGAAATGAAAATTGTGAAGTGAGTTTTGATTTTTATATATGAAAATAAAAATTCTGTAGATGTACAGAGAAGGAGTGGTTAGTATTTTTAATTTTTTAAATAATGGGTGACATAATGTTTTTTTTTTTTTTTTGGACTAAACACGTTTCTTATGATTCTCTTTTAGAGTGTAGGTAATCTTGGGCTGTTCGTAGAAAATTATTCCGTATCGAATTATAGTTTCAATGTAGCTATGGTAGACTATTTTCCTGGTGTCCATAAGGGTGGAACCAGATAAGACATTCATTGCATTTTGCTTGCTAAGAAGTTTTCTTGTGTCTTCCAGTTTAAATTTTTGTCTAGATTTGGACCTAGAAATTTTACATAACTTGCTTCAGTCATTTCCTGATCGCTGTAAACTGTTTTTATTGGAGATGCTGATGATATTTTAGCACTGAACTGCATAAATTGTGTTTTTGTGACACTGGGTATTAATCCAATTTTGCTGAAATCATAATTCTAGGTTTCCCATCATATTTGCCACAGTATCATGAATTTGTTCTAAATTGTCATTTTCAATTAAAACCGAGGTGTCATCTGCGAATAAACCAGAGTGAACATCAATGCTTAAAGGTAAATCATTTGTGTGCAGTAGAAAAAGATAAGGCCCTAAAATTGAGCCCTGCAGGACCCCTGTACAAATCTTTTTCCAGTCCAAGAATGATTTTTTTTTTTTCATTTGAATTTAGAATAACATTATTTCCTTTCAGATAAATAAGATTTGAACCACTGTAATGCCCTGTCCACGATCCCATATGCTTGACTTTGTCAAAAGCTTTGGTCAAATCACAAAAAATGCCTTTGACCTTTTTACCTTTGTCTAAAGCAGAGCTTATCTTTCCAGTGAATTCCCTGATAGGATTTATTGTATTTTTGCCCTTTTGAAATCCAAATTGATTTTTAATTATAATATCATTTTCTGCAAGAAAGTTTTCAAGAGGTTTTGCAACAGTCCTTTCTAACACCTTAGCAAAAACGGGCAGCAGGGAAAGAAAGCAGTAATTTCCCATGTCATCTGGTGAGCCTTTCTTGAACAATGGTCATATTTCAGCATATTTTAATACATCCGGCAAATATCCTTCCTCAAATGACTGATTAATAATTTTAGCCAATGGTTGAGAATTGATGTTATAAACAGCCTTGACTACAGTGGTTGGAATTTCATCATGCCCAACTGATTTTTTAAGATGTTATAGCATCTTCTACATCTTTTGGCATAAGACTTTTGAATGATTTAAGGCTTGCATTTTGTGTTATATTTATGAAGTTGACGTCTACCTTGCTCTGATGAGCTGTGATATCTAATTCTGATTTTGCCACATTTATGAAAAAATCGTCGAAACAGTTTGACATTTGAAAAGGATCTATAATTATATCATTTTTAATTTTAATTTGGACACTTTCTTGGCACTTTTTCTTTACTCCCAATTCAGATTTGACGACACCCAAAATTGCCTTTGATTTATTTTCATGTTTACTAATATACATGTTGTTAGCCAAATTTTTTGCTGCCTGTACGACTTTTTTAAATGTATTCTTATATCTCTTTACACACCCCACAAAGTCAGCATTTTTGTTATGGTTTAACTCATTGTGAAGCTGTCTTGTCACCATATTAAAGGCAGATGTAGGTGGGAATACTTTTACAAGTTCTAAACTGCATGTAGTGTGTTTTTTCAAAGTTCAGTGACTAAGAATTGTCTAGGGAAAATTTATTAATATCCATGAAAATTTCATTAACCAATCTTTCTAAGGCTATACTTTATTTGCTAATTATTCTAATGTTTGAGTCATCTGCTAACAAAACAAAGTTGCCACCAGGTAATGTTACAAATAGAAGGTAATTGATATGCACAAGAAAATGTAAGAGCCCTGAGACGTAACCTTATGGGACACCACATGTAATTACTTCCCGGCAGGATGATGCCTGTTTGCTTCATACATGTCTCTTTCCTCACACACTTTGTTTCCTTGCAGAGATATAGGATTTGTACCCTTATGCAGTATTTCTTTTTACATCGTAATATTCTGATTTATTTAAAACGGTGTTGTGATGTACACAGTCAAATGTTTTTGACAGATCACAAAATTACCAGTAGCCTGTAATTTATTGTATAATGTATTGTTTCCCAACCTGTGGTTCACGAATCCCCAGGGAGTTTGCAAAATATTTCAAGGGGTTTACATAAACTCTTTTTCCATAATGGCTGGTTTTGAGGTTAGGCCTGTTACTGTTCCCTCAGTTTCTGTGGCATTTTCATAAACTGGAATTTATCCTGATATTTCCACAATAAATTAGTATTTCTCATGAATTTATGATTTAAAGTTTTGTATCAATGTTAGGAATTCATTTGATTTCACTACAATGGAAATTCGGTCTGCCAACTTCTTTGTGTTCTAACAATACTAACAACAGTACACGACAGCACTGGAGAATGGTTATGTGGCTCTCAGGCCTTTGATTTTCAATAGCCTACGTGATCTTTCCTTGTGTTGAATGGAGAAAGTTGTCTATAGTGTATCAGAATCATTCTCATTCACATTAAAATGAATAAGTCGTTGAAAAGTGGAAGTTTGAAAGGGAAATACAGTTTAACAAAACCGCAAGATAGTGTTGTGTCAACAGGTTATTCAGCTTTTACTGATGTGTGTTAATCTGACAAATGTGAACTGTGTGTGAAGAAAAGAAAGTATGATGATAATTGCGCTAGGTTTGGATTTTCATAAATAGGTGACATTTTTGCTAACAGTGGTCTGAAGCCTTCCCTACTTAAATTTCATTTAGAAACTAAACACCCAGTCGCATAAAGACTAAAAGATAACAAGTGGAAAAATGATTTAACTACTTTTGTATCTGCTGCAAAAAGTGAAAATAAGAATGCCCTTGATGCATTGTATTGCATTAGCTACAGAACTGCTAAAACTGCAAAACCTTATTTAATAGCTGAAGATTTAGTGCAGCCATGTATAAATGCTGTAGTACAATGCATTCTTGGAGAATCTTTCACCAAAAAAAATCAGTATGGTACCATTGTCCATCAATACAGTTAGCCATGAATGAACGATGTAGTACAATGCGTGCTTGGAGAATCTCCCACAAAAAATGTCAATACGGTATTTGTCCGACAATACAATCAAATGCTGGATTAAAGACATGTCAAATTATGTTTTAAAGTGAAATTTTGGAAACAGTTCGTGCTAGTCCTCTCTTTTGCGAATCAACTGATGTTGCCATTTAGCCCTTTTGTTACTTTTCGTCCATTATATTAATGGGGAATCTGTAGAAAGAGACTATTATTGTGCAGACCCTTAAAAGAGAGAATGGTGCAAAACCTACAACAGGGTGTTATGCTGGGTTTGTTGCCAAAGTGAAATCAGTAGTGCTGAACACTTTTTGGACACTTTGCTGCATTCATGGGCAGGCTCGTGTTTCTAAACACAAGCATGCAGTGCAAGTAACTAATTTTAAGGCTTGCCCAATAAATTACTACATCTTCACAGTGCTTTGTGAGGAAATGGGAAGCATTTGTGAGTGTTTATTGTCTCATACTGAAATTGAGTGTTTATCTTGAGGTAGAACTATTTTCAGACTGCATGAGCTGAAAGATGAACTTTATATTTTTTTTCACTCGCCAAAGTGCATGGAAGATGAAATCTGGTTACAGACTACAGATTATTTGGCAGACATTTTCTCAAAAATTAAAAGTTTAAACTTATCTCTCTAGGGGTCAAATATAAACATTTATATTGTGCAAGATTACGTCAAATCGTTCATTAAAAAACTTAATGTTTGAGAAATGTGTTTTAATAGGAATCAAACTGAGTGCTTTGATACGCTTCATGACTTCCTGGTGGGAAATCATCTTACTTTGGACGAAAATGTCAAGTACATGGTGAAAAAATATTGGAAGGGTCTTGGAAAAACTTTCAGAGAATATTTCCTTGCTATTTCCAATAATAACAATTGGATTCGGAATCTCTTCTGAGAGCCTACAATCTTAGAATCCACATTAAGCATAATTTAAAAAGAGCAGCTTCTTGAAATTTCCACTGGTTTTCAGTTATAGAAAAGTTATAAATTGGTTAAGTTTAAAGGAGTTCCCAATGTTAGTGAATAAAGCCATAACGGCTTTATTACCTTTTCATCCACATACTTGTATGAAAAGTCATTTTCTTCATAACCCTATTTAAAAAATAAATACAGAAGAAGACTTTGTGCTGAAAGTGATTTGAAACTTTATTGAACTTCTGTGGCTCCTTACTTCTAAGCTCTGTGCCACTGAAAGGATGCACCACCTTTTCACTAAACTCCAAGGAAGGGATGAGTAGTTATAATGAAAACTTTTGTTTATTATTGCAATTGGGCCTACACGTTGTGTAACTTTTCAGTCATAACGTGAGTAACTTTTGGTTTTAACCGTTAAGGATTAAGTTAATTTAAGATTACTTGTAATTAGATTTTATGCATGTGAACTGTATGCATCTTTAAAAGTCATCAGTTCAGCCAAATCAGATCATTGTAGAAGGGGTTCATGAGTTCAAAAAGGTTAGGAACTGCTGGTCTGATGAATACTGCACGTGGAGATATCCTCCGACCTTGTGGAAAGGGCTGTGTTACAAATATTAAACATGATTGCCTTGTCCATACAGTTATGAAGATATTGTTGTCATGTTGTTCATGTGCGCTATTGAGAAAGAAAAATGTAATTGGGTCAATTACATGAAATGTGATACAGTATTAATAAAATCTTACTTCAGTTATAATGATGTATTAATTAGAGGTGATATTTACCTGTCACTTCTCAGGTCAAAGATATCTTAGTGTCAGAAACAATTATTCATGACACTACAGTATTACTCAAATACATACAATTTTTCCATGTATCAACCTTTAGGCTATCATATGCAGTGAAAGTTAATTTTTTTAAAAAGTGAGTGGATGTAATTTTCCAGTTTCATTATCTTCCATGAACAAACTTCAAATCACAATTATTGCTTCTTATTCCAAACCAATAGACCATCTCAAATAAAATAAAATGATATAAAGAAATTATGTTAGATGAACTTCCAAATACGGAGGAGGCAAAATTTACTCATTGAAGAGTAGAGGT
Source organism: Schistocerca piceifrons (assembly GCF_021461385.2). Classification (NCBI taxonomy): domain Eukaryota; kingdom Metazoa; phylum Arthropoda; class Insecta; order Orthoptera; family Acrididae; genus Schistocerca; species Schistocerca piceifrons. Next base: position 617,858,445 of record NC_060141.1, read on the forward strand.
AGCTATCCTTCACATCTCAGTACAGTGACATGTGACAGAGTGTCATGACAGATTATTTCCTATTTGATTGGGACACAGCATTCCTCATGTGTGACTTGTCGGTAGAGGCTCTGAGGGAAGCCCATACCAAGAGCAGTATTAAAATGATTTTTCACTAATATGTTATAGAATTTAAATTATCACCAAGCATTTAGAAAATTTTCCACATAGATATGAATGATGATAGTCAAACTTTTTAGAAGTGTTGATATTGTATGATGTTTTTCCAATAGTTAATTGCTAGACTTAAGGTTGCTCCTTAAAATGCCAGTTAGCTTCATGTAGCAGAGGTTATGGGGCATGGCTTCTACAGACTATAGCTCTGTGGGCTTAAGTACGTGAGCCTAAGGAAATTGTATCACACTCCATGTGATTTTCATGTTCCACTGCTTACAATGAAGGAGAATCAGTAGAGTGGCTGAAACTTCGCTCTCTGTATCTTCCTATTATCATTTGATATGCCATTAATCAAGATATGATTTTCATCTTTTGATATTTTTAAAGATATTTGTTTGCATCTTTGGCAATTCTGTCTATTATGTTAGAAGCATACTAAATTTGTAAATGCCTTGTCAGAGTGCACCAGGATACAGTAATGTAAGTGTCATCACCTAACGTGAGTTTCATAAACGATTAGGAGAAATAAGGGCCTGAAATGTTTCTTGTTACTTTCAGTTCCTAACAAGTTCTTTGTATGCAAGTTTCTTTTCTTTATTTCAGGTGCATTTTGATCATTCTTGCAACATGCGAATTAAATTTAACTGCCAAAAACATGTACTTTGAGACATACATTATGTGATCAAAAGTATCCGGACACCCCCAAAAACATACGTTTTTCATATTAGGTGCATTGTGCTACCACCTACTGCCAGGTACTCCCTATCAGCAACCTCAGTAACCATTAGACATTGTGAGAGAGCAGAATGGGGAGCTCCGTAGAACTCATGGACTTCGAACATGGTCAGATGATTTGTTGTCACGTGTGTCATATGTCTGTACACGAGATTTCCACACTTCTAAATATCCCTACCTCCACTGCTTCCGAGTGATAGTGAAGTGGAAATGTGAAGGGACACATACAGCACAAAAGCGTACGGACCAACCTCGTTGATGACTGAAAGAGACCGCTGACAGTTGAAGAGGATCCTAATGTGTAATAGGCAGACATCTATCCAGACCATCACACAGGACTTCCAAACTGCATCAGGATCCACTGTAAATACCATGACAGTTAGGCGGAAGGTGAGAAAACTCGGATTTCATGGTCGAGAGGCTGCTCATAAGCCACACATCACGTTGGTAAATGCCAAAAAAGCCTCGCTTGGTGTAAGGAGCTTAAAAATTGGACAATTGAACAGTGGAAAAACATTGTGTGGAGGGACGAATCACAATCCGATGGCAGGGTGTGGGTATGGCGAATGCCCAGTGAATATTATCTGCCAGCGTGTTTAGTGCCAACAGTAAAATTCGGAGGCGGTGGTGTTGTGGTGTGGTTGTGTTTTTCATGGAGGGGGATGCACCCCTTGTTGTTTTGCATGGCACTATCACAGCACAGACCTACATTGATGTTTTAGGCACAGTCTTGCTTCCCAGTGTTGAAGAGCAATTCGGGGATGGCAATTGCATCTGTCAACACGATCAAGCACCTGTTCATAATGCACGGCCTGTGGCGGGGTGCTTACATGACTTTAACGGACTGGCCTGCACAGAGTCCTGACATGAATCCTATACAACACCTTTGGGATGTTTTGGAACCCTGACTTGGTGCCAGGACTCAACGACAGACATTGATACTTCTCCTTAGTGCAGCACTCCGTGAAGAATGGACTGCCATTCCCCGGGAAACCTTCCAGGGCATGATTAAACACATGCCTGCAAGATTGGAAGCTGTCATCGAGGCTAAGGGTAGGCTAACCATATTGAATCCCAACATTATTAATGGAGGGCGCCATGAACTCGTAAGTCATTTTGAGCCAGGTGTCCAGATACTTTTGATCACATAGTGTAATTTAAGGCTAGAGCGTTCGCAGGATCTTAGCCGAGAGGTAGGCAGGGATGGGGAGATCTCATTTTTGCGATGAAAGGCGATTTGAGATTTCATGACAAATGGTTATGAGTGCACTTGCTACTTGTCAGTATCCATTACATGCTCCTCCTTTGTTTAAACTGATACTCTACTGTTCATCTGGTGTTTCTGCACTCATGAACATGAACACATTAATCACAGATTGGCAGTTTCACTTAGCCTTCAAAACCACAAACCATCTCTGGCCTTAGTTACTTATAATTCATTTTTGTGGCTACCCTCTACGTTGTGCGTGTTGCCAACATGCCGTTCCTGCTGGTTGCACCATGGACATCTCAACAGGTATTGTGCTCTACAGCTCGCCACTCAGTACTGTAGCCATTCCAATGAAATATTTCAAGCAGATAAATCCAAGTGGCATGTTAATAATAAGCATAAACAAAAAGAATGTTTGCCATACTTTAGGGGTAGCACCTTTGACTAGTAATCAAAATGTGTCCCGGTCCCAGGTTCAGACCTCATTACTACTTAAATTTTGAATAAAAATCATCAGCAATGGCAGCCGAAGACTTACGGCATAAGAAGTCGCTCTTGTTCTGCCAACAACTTTGTCAAAGAGAGCGCGGCAGGAGTGGATGGAATCTCAGGGCACACTCTTGCCTTGGTATGGGAAATTGCCCCTAAAAGATGGAACAATCAGCAATGATCAATGACAGAATGCAGAATACTATGGAAATCACTGCATTAAAGACATGTGATATGTATCCACGGGACGTGTGGCTGGTAATTGAAAAAGTGTCATGACGATCTCTATTGGAAAAAGATTCCTTACCGGTCCCCCATTTATGTCTCCGGGAGGGGGAGCTGACCGTGAGAAAAAGATTGAATAACCAACGAAAGGGTAACACACTGAGTCGGGGTGTGGAATGTCAGAAGTGTGAACATGGTAGGGGATGTAGAAAATCTGAAAAGGTGTTTGCTACAGCTCTATTTAGATATATTGGGGGCCAGTGAAGTGAAATGGAAAGAAGGCAAGGATTTCTGGTCAGACGAATATAGGGTAATATCAGGAGCAGCAGGAAATGGTATAATGAGAGTAGATTTCATTATGAATAGGAAGTAGGGCAGAGAGTGGGTTACTGTGAACAGTTGAGTGATAGGTTGTTCTCAAGAACAGTTGAGTGATAGGTTGTTCTCATCAGTATTGACAGCAAACCAACACCGACAATAGTAATTCAGGTACAAATCCAAACAGCACAAGCAGAAGATGAAGAGATAAAGTATATGAGAGACAACTACATACTCTCATTGACCTCTAGACAGGGAAGTGATCTGTATTTGGGTAATACATCCTTAACCATTGTTCGGAATCTTATGTCTGCTGGCTACCCGAGAACTTAGTACGTGAGTGTTAAATCACAGATTTTAAAGTTTAATATGAAAGACTTCTATGGATCTCTCATTTCTCATTCAGTGTAACTGCGCGTTGCACTAGTTTAGTCCTTTTTGTTTGACTGTCAATCTTAAGTATATACCTACAAGTCACATGTTATGGTTTTTTATTTTTTAACCAATATCCCATGAATACTGTAGTAGTAAATTATCACCTGGCCATGTAGCTGTGATTTGATTGTTACAGGAGCTACTACAAATAAATATTTTTTTTTATGTATCATTATGTCAGCCTTGCTATCACTAGTCAAGAGCTGCCATATTCTCCTAATTTGAAAACATCAAAGGGAAGTTAGAATTCTTGTTTATTGTGTCAAGAGATGTAACTGATATTTCAGATGGAAAAAGAATTGGTCATGCCCTTGCTTAATAGAAAAAAAAGTAATTCTGCTATTCACTTCAAATGATGTCGGTGTGAGCGAACCAAAAAATACTTAAATCAGGATAGTCTGACTGTCTTATTTCATGTAACAGAAATTCCATTGTTCTTTTGTTGTTTGCAATACTGTGGTCATGGTTCCATTCTTCTCTTACAGCTTCAAGAAGTGGCTACAACAGTGACTTTATATTTGTGAAGAAATGCAGAAATACTGAAAAATGAAGTGAGCTGATGATAACTTGGATGTCCAGGTGTTACAACCGAAAAAAGTTATGAGTGAAAGCAGTGATGTGGAATCACCGTGAAATGAATGGAACAGAGTAGCATACAGATGGTCAGTAACTTTCAGAATGGGTTCAGTTGACACTGAAAATGATTACTACGTTGGTTTACTGTACCAGGAGTTGTTGTTAGTGCTGTGTATTGCAATCATTGTAAAATCCCTCTTATTGTTAAATTGTTTCATAAATTAGACTATGGTACATTATTTCCTTACCTTTGGCAAAAATGAATGATTCCTTTATTTGTTGTGGCCCCAGTGTTAACTTCTGAATCGCTTCAGGCAAATGCTGGGACAGTTCCTTTGGAAGTACACGACCAGCATCCTTCTGCATACTTCCCTAAACCGATGGGAATGATGACCTCGCTGTTTGTTTCCCCTTCCACAAACCAACCAACCAATCTAGACAAATCCCTTCAGAAAAGACACCCTAATATTTAAATTTATATTCATTGGTGTCAAATTCCTGTGTTTCAGAAATGCTTTTCTTGCCATTGCCAGTCTGTGTTCTATATCATTTTTGTATTATTTCATCAATTATTTTGCTGCTCAGACAGCAAAACTCACTGTAAGCCTGTGGAATATTGTCCCATCCCTCCACCGTGGCTCTCTGGTGCCCTGTAATATCTCTGGTGGGGCATGATGGATTGCAAACAGCTTGTTTCAGCTCCTATGGATTCTGAATGTAGCTAAGATCTGGAGAATATGGAGACTATTCCATCTGACTGGTTCCGTTCTCCACTAGGAAGGTGTTTACAAGATTGTGGCACTGGTGGAGTGCATCGTTGCTCATCAGTGTGAATTCTGCTCCAGTATGCTCACTAAATGGAGCCACAATGTGTGCAAGAATGTTGTTCCGATACTTCACACCTGTCATCCTCCCATTTATTGGCACAAGTGGTGCCCTGTGGCCATACACGATTCCATATCAAAAAATGAATGAACTGCATTGATAAGGGCGGCAGTATAGGATACAGTTTAAACATTGCCCTCGTTGCCTCCACGCATGGATATTGGTATTATCAGGGTGGAGACAAATACGGATCTCATCAGAAAAGAATGTTATGTCCCACTGTTGCCTAGCTCACAAAGAAGGTTCCATGCTTGTGTGATACAAGCCCTTCTCTGAACTTCATTTAGAGAAGGAACCTCAAGAGGTCTTCTGGCATATAACCCCTGCTCACAGAGCCTGTTTGATTTTGCTTGTTTAGACTGCTGCAATCCTGTAGCTGTTTGGAACTGCTTCTACAGACATGTGGCGTTGTGTTGAGGGTTTCTCCTTGCTGTTGTATGCAGAGATCGATGCTTCACATCTGTTGTTTTCCTGCCTATTCTGTGACGAACCTCAACTGATCTTGTCGCTAAAACTTGTTACGAATTCTAGAGCGACATTCTGTGTGACACCCACCTGTTTTATCCCCTGCTCATCAGAGAGATTATACAAAACCTCTGATCTATGTTATTGTTGACAGAATCATCCTGAAGCAACAAAACTCTCATAACAACACACAGCACAAGTACTGCAACATATACGGATGACACATTTGCCATACACTGCACATAGTGCACCTTATAGTAGAAATATGGACCGTTTCATATAGAATTACATTATAAACAAACAAGTGCACTGATATTGTAATGTATCTCTTTATCACAATGTTCAGTATTAAAGTGTTGGCAATGTGCAACATTTATTTTGATGTCTGTATTATGCTTTCCAGGTGCAATAGTTTTGTCAATGCTGGTTGGTTCTCCCAAGGAACCCAATAATTCTGAGGTAATGTTGTCTTCTCCATGGGTCTTTCTTTGACATAGGTGTGCAGATTCTTCACACAGTAATATATTTCCCATCTCATCATGTACTTCCTCTTTCTTCTTCTTAATGCTATCTTGAATAATTCATTTCTCTTGTAGAGCCTTTCTATAAGTTCCTTCCACCTTCCAACCTTAATTCTTTAATATTCACACAGATGATTAGCTTTCTCCAAGACCCCTATAATATTCGTATAGATACCATCTATATTTCTCAAAGTTATACATACTTCTACAACTTTGCATTTATCCTCTAACTATTTCTGATCTGCTCTATCGTGCTTTCTGTCCGTCTTGGTTTTGAGACAATATTATGAAAAGGAAAGTTGCTAATCACCATGTAGCGGAGATGCTGAGCCGCAGATAGGCACAACAAAAAGACTGTCACAGTATAAGCTTTCAGCCAACAAAGTTGTGCCTATCTGCAACTCAACATCTCCGTTATATGGTGAGTAGCAACTTTCTTTTTCGTAATATTGTTACATTCCATCCTGGATTTTCCGCTGTTCAGTTTTGAGACAACTGTATTCGGTTTTGCCTCCCTCAATTGCTGCATTTTTAGGGTTCCTTATCTCAGTTGGTAAAAACAGAACCCATATAGGATCACTTTGTTGTCCTTCTGTCACAAGACCACTTTTTCTGTCTGGAATGAGTGGACGTATCAAGTTGAAATTTATGTCCCATATTAAAGTCTATGGTTCCTTGACAGTGTAAAAAGTCGAAGTTTCTTAGACCAGGTAATTAAAAGATTTAGGTATTTTTTTATGTCACATATTTTGAAAGTCGCAGAGTCACTCATCAAAACCTGTGGGATACTTCTGATTAAACTAGAATCATGAAATTTGGCAGGAAGCAAGATTTCACAATAAAAGTAAAGGAAAACATAAAAAATTGTTAATTTGTTATTATATCAGATAAAAAAAAAATTTTCGTTCAAATTTGTTATCTTGCTCTCAGTCTGTCCATCTCTTAAGACACTGTTTTCTCAGGAGTGGGTAGGCACATTCTGGATGGATGAATTATCTATATACATAATTAAATTTGTACGAAACACTCAGAGTGCAAGTCCTATTCACATGTGGCCAATTTTTATGTATTCTCCATTCATTATTGGTATGTACAATATTTCCTAATGTTTCCTCGTTTCCTTAACTCTGAAGAAACATCTGCCAATATGAATTGCTAGAGATATAGTTTTGCTTCAATATATACCTGTCATACACAGCATTCCACTTCTCACAGTTGGTAAATGGCTGCTCATTCCCCTGTTTTTAGAAACATATTTTTAGTCTGCTGTAGGAGACAAACTAACGAAAGGGTTCTGTGTACGCATTTTCATGCCAGCACAACCCTGGTGGTGATCCTGTGGAATAATAAAGATAAAGCTATATTCAGGTTGAAGGTATAGATGAGACTGTATTTTTAATTTTGCTTAAAGGAACTCGGTCAAGCTTATAACTAGTCCCATTGGAGCTTGTGAAATTAAAATGTTACATTATTTAGTCAAGATATGTAAGTAGTAGGTAACCGTTTTGTAGTAACTGTATTCAAATCTGATAACTACTTATCTGTTATTGTTACATTTTCCATTATTCCAGGGAAACATGTAATCATTCCAAAATAATACTACCATATTTTTGTCACCATATTATAGTTGACTATTGAGTTTAAGGTGCATTCTCTTCCACTTCCTTTATTTACTCCCAATTCCAAGTTGACGAAACAGCACCAGTCAGCTGTTGTTAGAATGAAAAATGTATTCAAGACTTGGGTTTATGACAGTGGTAATTTGTTATCTTAACTCAGGTGTGGATCTGATAATGCTTCACACTTATAGAACAGTCAAAAATGTTGATTTAATCAAATTTCAGGTAAATACTGTTTGCAAACAATAACGTTTTAACTGAAAAATATTAGGTAGGGTATGCAACTTGGTGCCTGTCTGATTATGTTTTGTTTTGTTGAGTGAAAACATTGTATAGACTGATGATGCTACCACATTCCCCATGTGCTGTTATTTTAAAAAATCTGTGACTGGATCTTGCATATGTGGGTTATGTAGAAATTTTTAGTTGAAACTGTAAGCTTGTGAAGAAAATTTTATTAAACATCTCAGCTAGCTGCTAAATGGCTGTATGGGTCAGTTGTCGTTTTCTGTTTCAGTCAACAGCAGTCTCAGTTGAGGAAATTGTGGTAAATCTAAACCCTCTCTGAACACTATGAGGGAGTGATTGCATTACATGCACTACTGTCTGTATCTGCTGTATGTAAAGATGTAGGCTGCACCTTGTTCATTTGTAGGATTGTTTTATTTCTAATATTATGTTTTATTACTCAATTCTCAATTTAGAGTAAATATTTTCACCAAAATCTTACTTGATGTAGCTTACTGAAGGAATTTTCACAAGCAGAGTTGTAATAAATTGAAAAAATGTATACTTAACAGCTGCCTAAGAGTTGAGTAATAATTTCTTGTTGTTATCATATATCTCAGAGACTGTGGAATTTGTTGTTCACAAGTGAGAAACAAAAATCCTTTATTCGTGCACATGATCTTTAAAGCTTTCTTTTTATGCGCCAACTCGTAATCAGTTTCAGAATCATTGTAGTCAACTGGTGGAAGTACAAACTCCACAAATTATAATCCATTTTATATTGATACTCATTTTGGAATGTGATGTTCATTATAGGTAGCACTAGTTTTGAATTAAATTGTCGGTGGCTGAATAACTGGTTCTCAAGTTTATGGAAGCAGGGCCACCAGTAGATTTCATGGGCTTCTAGACAAACTTCTCAAGTCTTCTCAGGCTGTAGGATTTAGTTATCACAAATATTGATTCTTTGGTTTTTTATTTTACTTACGAGAAGTAAATAAATGCTGCCTAGACAGTGAACTGTCAGTAATTTATTAACTGAATATACTGTATTTGAACAGATAGAAATATTAGTACATACAATAATAATAATAATAATAATAATAATAGTAATAATAATAACAGCAATAATGTTGGAAAAGATAGACTGCTACTTACTGTAAAGATGACATGTTAAGTTACAGAAAGGTACATAACAGACACTTTCACATTAGCTTTCAGCCACAGCCTTTGTCAGAACAAGGAGGCTATGGCCTTAAGCTTATGTGTAAATTGCTTTTAATTGTGCCTGTGTGCAAGTTAATGTGTCATCTTTATGGTAAGTAGCAATCTGTCTTTTCCTACATTGTTGATATTCCAAGCTCCAAACTGGAGTTTCCATTGTTAAATAACAACAACAGTAACAGCTACCAAAAGAAACAGACCTAATATTTAGCTGGTTGACACTGTCAGTGTCAGCTGAACAATGTTGGGCAACTGTAGATGAAACACTAAATCTCCTATTCTTGCAACTGATGATGTTATCTGCTACATAGTATGCTCATTTCAAAGCAATTTTGTGCCCTATTGATAACAGTGCTAGATGATTTAGTTTCTCTTGGCCTAAAGTTGATCTTAAATGATTTTTGATTAATGCTAATTTACTAAATCCTCTTTTACGTGAAGCAATAGTCACTTGTAGAGAACAAAGATTGTAACCTCAACTTGTCAATTTCATTTACAAAAAGAAATGGAAGCCCTTTGTTTTCTGTTGTGTTTTTCAAATCCAGAAAAGTAGCTTTACTGACTGATGTAAACATTTGTATTTCTCTGATAAGATTATCATTCACATCATCAGGATAGGTTCTAATTAATTTCTTAATTGTATCAGTATCGTTCAAAGTAGTATTTATTCTGAAAATAGCTTCAAAAGTTGCACAAATATTTCTGATTTCTCCAGTTGAGAAACAATGTTGCCTATGATTATGTCAAAAATCTCTTTTTGGGACTGTTTTTCTTCTATTTCATTTGGGAGTGTGCCAGATGCTTCACTCCTACTCCAATCAGATTCATCAAAGATAATTTTCCTTTATCTTCCTCTTTTTTTAAAAAAAAAAAAACACTGCCTCAGCCACAATTTCAGTTGTCCTTTTTTTTAGCTCTGTATACAGGGACTAGTATGTGAATAACAGTCAAAAAATTGATTTTTTAATTTTTATCCAAAAAAATTCTCTGTAGTTTTCTGAATGAGAAAGAATTTACTTCCAGGAAAATGGACCACAAAAAGTACTAAAATTAAAGGAATTTAGAAGTAGTTGCACCCACCACGATGTCCCCAAGGCACACAGTCAGCTCTGTGAAAAATAAAGTTTTGCTCTCATTTGTTTTGTTGTTAGACTTTTTAGTCCCTTAAGTTGGTTAACCTGTGAAAGCTGTACAGTTGCTTATCTTTCGTTTATACTGAGAGTTTAGTCATTGTATGCTGTTGTTTTGGCGCGAATATTTTGTTTACAGCGAAGTAACTGTGTGTGTGTGTTTCATATTCCACTTAAAAGCAATGGGAAGAATTAAGAACTTCGGTGTTAAACAATGTAAATTTTATGGAGACCAGTTCACCTAACAGATTAACGTTCACCTAACAGATTAACTCTGCTAATACTGAAATGCAATGTGATGCAACACTTGAATCTACTTCAACTACTCCAAGTGCTTTGAAGCTAAAACTGAAATATTTGGACAATGGGCTTGACCGTATTAATGCTGATAATATAGACATGCCAACTATTGGTTCAGGTTGTGTTACACTCTGCTCTATCTGAACTAATAAATAAAGCTTTGCAGTTTAAGGAATGTGGCAATAGTGGTGTAAAGGTATTTGAGGAGATACGTGCTAGAATAGGTTGTGCATCGAAATTAAGATCTGTTTGTAATTTTTGTGAGTGTGGTTATACTTGTGGTGTAACTAAACAGAGAGTGTATAACACAAACATCAAACTTGCTTATGCTATGAGTTGTATAGGCAAAGGGTACAAAAGTGCACAAATTTTCTGTGCTCATGTAAGCTTACCTCCCCCTACAAGATTTGACAGGTATAATAAAATTATTCTACGGACTTCAGAAGAAGTAGCAAATGATAGTTTTAATAATGCTGTTCAGGAAAGTGTAGACACGAAAGACAGCAACGCATGTGTGTCTGCAGCCTTGGCTGCATCCTGGCAACAAAAAATCATAGTTCCCTAAATGGTGTTGTGACAGCTACCTCCTTGGACAGTGATAAAGTCATTGATGTGGAGTATATTACCAAGTACTGTCATGGCTGTACTAATGGAAATGAAAATCATAAATGTTTGATTAATTTTAGTGGCTATAGTGGAGGGATGGAATCTGATGGTGTTGTGAAGATATTTCACAAGTCAGTGGAGAAATATGGTGTGCTATATGTATCTTACCTAGGAGATGGAGACTCAAAAGGGTACCAAAAAGTTTATGAATCCAAACCTTATGCTGACACAAAAATTGAAAAAATGGAATGTGTTGGACATGTCCAGAAAAGGTTTGGTACAAGGCTGAGGAACTTAAAGATGAATTTGAAGGGAAAGAAATTAGCTGATGGTAACTGTGTTATTGGACGTGGTTGGCTTACAGACGAAGAAATAGACAAGTTGCAGTGTTATTATAGACAAGCCATAAGACAAAATAAAAATCACCTTGAGGGAATGAAACAGGCAGTATGGGCTACCTTCTATCATAAGTCCGCCACAGATGACAACCCATGTCATGTACTCTGCTCACATGGCAGTGACTTTTGGTGTGGCTACCAGAGGGCTGTTACTTAAGGTGTGACCTACAACCATAAACATTCTTTGCCATTTGTTATAATGGACGTTATAAATCCTATATATATGGATTTTAGTGACACAAGTTTATTAGAGAAACATTTACACATTAGGACTAAAAATCCAAATGAAAGTTTCAACAATTGAATATGGGAACGGATAACAAAAACTGTTTTAGTAGCATTAAATACTTTGAAAATAGGGTACTAGATGCTGTTCTATGTTTCAATGATATTGCAGTGTCAAGGCCTAATGTTGTGGAAGTTATAGGAGTGCCTGGTGAACTAAGTACACAGAGAGCTTTAATAGCCGTTGTCCAAAGGAGACTATCCAAAGCAGCAAAATCAATGTTGTAAGCCACCAAAGAAGCAAGAATAAGAAGAAGAAATGTGAAAAAGAAAAGGGAGGAAGAACAACACAGGAAACAAGATGAATATGGACCTGGGATGCATTAATGCCATGCAAGTTTTAATTTTATCTTGAATTTCACGGAAGTTAAATTATTTCATGTTCTTGTACACTTTGGATCAAAAACTGTTAAAGATAGAGAGCTGAAATTTTGTATACTGTCTTAAAACATGCTTAACTAAAGAGTAGACTAGTCTTGTGACATAAATTTGAAACTAAAATGCTTTTTATGAAGAAAAACTCTGAATTCATTTCCAATATTTTTGATAATCATACTTAACAATTTTTTGTACCACAATTTATGACAGCACCATCTTTTCAGTAGTCTGCTTTAAAGATAATAGTGTAAAGTCCTTAAAGGACAAAAATAAACGTGTTACTTTGTATTTTGAGTAATGTGTACCTATGATTTACATAAACAATTAGCATGGTTTATTTCACTAGCAACAAAAAAACAAGTGTGAGAGCTGAAGCTGTGGTTCATTCATAAAAATGTTCCCAAAAGATGTCTTAAAAGATAGTAAGCATTATACGAGCTTATGAATCTTATTCTTTGAGATATGTTGTTTAGAAAACACAATTTTTTCAAAGTTTCCGCCGGGTTCACAGACTAGTCCCTTAGGATTTCAGGCCAGAGTGCTCTTACATCCTTATCTATGAAAACCATAAGAGCTCTAATATTTTTTTTCATTTCAGTATTAAGGAAAATACCGTTTGACTGCAGAATCAATCTTCTTACATTTATATGGTCTAAAATGTTCCTCCAAACATTCAAGAGAATCAGTGTTTCAAACTTGGAGAAATAATAGATCAGTCTGTCGGGTTCAGCTAAACTGGTGGCTGTCCGGCCTTTGCTTAACGTGATTCAGAAGAATGAAGACCTTCAGTTGAGCAACAATAACTTTATTGCGAGCGCGTATCTGACGATGCCCGGCATGTATGGACCGATCGGAGTTACAAAATTTTGCTTCCGGCCTCTACAGAAGGATCCTTAATCCTCGGAAAACTTCTGTAGTTAGGAGAGAAACAGTACTCGTCCACACAAGCCAGGAGGCACGAACTACTAACTAACTCAAAAAAACAAGGAATAATAATAATAAACAGAACGTATATAAAAGCTAGAAAACACAGCGCCTCTAGAGGCTGGGCGCGGAACTACACTGACGTCGTGTACAGTAATTACGACCGCATAACACTGCACTGACACACACACACACACACACACACACACACACACACACACACTGGCGAGCTTTAATTAGCGCGCGGCAGCGTCGCTACATCAGCCCCCAGGGCGGAAGCGGAGCGTCGGCGTCGAGATACCACGCCGGAAAGTGCACCCGACGTCCAGAACGGGTCATCCTCGTCGGAGGAGGAGGAACAGCGTCAGGAGGCGGACGTTGTGCTGCGTTGGGCGGTGGATGTTGAAGAGCCGGCGCCGGAGATGTGGCGTCAGTCTGGAACAGCAGTAAGTGGATGCCCACAACGAGGTGCCGCTAGTGGGGTGTCAGGAAAAACATACCCAGGTTTAACCCGATTCAACGCAACAGTTGTGGTTTTGCCATTCACTAGGATATCAATGGCGTTGGCACTGCGCCGTAGCACTTCATATGGACCAGAATAAGGAGCTTGTAGAGGCGGTTTAACGCCCTCAGTGCAGAGCATGACGTGACGACATTGTTCCAGGTCCTGGTGCACGAAAGTGGGCGGCTTGCCGTGACGTGTGGCCTTCAGAGGACGAATCTTTGATACGTGGTCCCTCAAGCGTCGCAAGAAATCCGGCTGGCCAGTAGCAACTGTCTCTGTGGCGTCAGCGTCTACAAAGTCACCAGGAAGGCGCAGTGTTTCTCCATAAACCAGTTCTGCCGCTGACGACCCCAGGTCTGGTTTGAAAGTAGTCCATAAGCCTAACAAGACCACCGGTAGTGCAGTTGTCCAGGTTTCTTCGTGGCACATCAGTGCGGCCTTCAAACAACGGTGGCAGCGTTCGATCATTCCGTTGCTTGCTGGGTGATAACTTGTGGTCTTATGGTGAGTGTAACCACATAACTTGGCCAGCTGTAAGAACAGTTCTGATTCAAATTGCCGTCCGCGGTCAGTGGTAATATGTAGTGGGCACCCAAATCTTGCCAACCAAGACATTGCAAAAGCGGAAGCTAATGTGTCTGCTGTGATATTATCCACCGGCACTGCCTCCGGCCAATGTGTAAAACGGTTGATCATTGTAAACAGATATCTTTGCCCGTTCGAAGGTGGAAGTGGTCCGACTACATCCAAATGAACGTGGGCAAAGTGGGCGGTGGTATCCGGAAAATCGCTGATCGGTGCCCGTACATGGCGGTTAATCTTGCAGCGTTGGCACTGAAGACAAGATCGGACCCACTCGCGGCAGTCTTTTTGCATGCCTGGCCACACGAAACGTTGCGATACTAGGCGGAATGTCAACGAGTTTTAGTTGCAATGCGGAAGCCGTATCTTTAACATAGGCAAGGAGGTCATCGTCTTTCTGTGCCTGTGCCAGTGCAGGAAAGTCTATGGTACTGGAAACACAGCTGATCCGTGATAGGCAATCCGCAACAATGTTGTTGATCATAGAAATATATCTAATGTCGGTAGTAAACTGGGCCACGAACTCAAGGTGATGAAATTGATGGGGGGAGCAGTTGACACTATCCCGACGGAAGGTGAACGTGAGTGGCTTGTGGTCTGTATATATCGTGAAAGTTCGCACTTCCACTTGGGGGCGGAAATATTTCACTGCTTGGTATACTGCCAGGAGCTCACGGTCATATGTGCTCCATTTTCTCTGTGCAGGCGAAAACTTGTGGGAATAATATGCCAGTGGCTGCCATGCGTTGTCCGACCATTGTTGTAACGCGGCTCCAATCGCCGTCTGGCTCGCGTCTACGACAATTGCTAACGGCGCGTCGAGCCGTGGGTGTGCGAGAAGCGCCGCGTCGGCCATGCTCCTCTTTGTTGCCTCGAACGCAGAACACATGTCCTCTGTCCACTTTATCAGAGACTTGCTATTTACTTTAGGGCCTGATAATGCCGCCGTCGAAGGCTCTTGGAGCTCAGCAGCGTGGGGAAGGTGTCGTCGATAAAAATTGAGCATCCCCAAAAAACGACGTAATTCTTTGATCGTAGTTGGTCGGGGTAGCTGCAAGATAGCGTCCACCTTCTCAGACAGAGGAAGAGAGCCTTCAGCAGAAATCTTATGGCCAAGAAATGTCACCTCTGACTGCCCAATAACACACTTGTCCACGTTCAAGACGACACCGTAACGCTCCAATCGCTCGAAAATCTCTTGCAGATGTTGTCGGTGTTGTTCATGGTCAGCAGAGAACACTAACACATCATCCAGGTAGGCCAAACAGAACGGCAGCCCCTGGAGAACCGAGTCCATAAACCTTTGCCAGGTCTGAGCGGCATTGCGTAAACCGAAAGTCATAAATTTGCTTTCAAATAAACCGAAAGGCGTTATTATTGCAGTCTTTGGAATGTCGTCATTGGCCACCGGAATCTGTGTATACGCTTTAGCGCAGTCCAGAACTGTAAACACCGTGGCACCATGTAAAGCGTGATTATAATCCCTCAGTAACGGAACAGGATATCTGTCTGGCACTGTTCGCGCGTTAAGCACACGGTAGTCAACGCATGGGCGCCAAGCTCCACCCTTCTTCGGAACAAGATGTAATGCGGAGGACCACGGGCTCTTAGATGGCCGCATTATGCCCTCACGAATCATGGCGTCGAATTCTGCATTCAGTATCTTCAGTCGGTCCGGAGCGAGACGCCTAGGTCGGCATGCTACTGGGGGACCATCAGTCATTTGAATGTGATGCACCGTGTCATGTGGTATGAACCTGGGAGCGCCGGGCGGCCTGGTCAAGTTCGGATAGTTAAGCAGTAATTCAGTGTACTCACCCTCCATAGCATTGACCAACTTGGCACTGTGCGTTGCGGTGTTGCGACGGAATCCCGTGACTGCTAAGCCAGTGACGCTGTCTACCAAGTGTGTGTTCGTGACGTCCGGCAGCAGGTGGTAGTGCGCCAGGAGGTCAGCCCCGACGATCGCCTCCGTGACGTCAGCCAGTGTAAAATTCCACTCGTACGTGCGACGTAGGCCGAGATAAAGCTCCATCCTCTGTGTGCCATATGTTGCAATGGAAGAATTGTTGGCAGGCGTCAGACGGAAGGCAGTTGGCGGCCGGCAACGATGTATGGCTGTTCGTGGTATGATACTCAGGTCCGACCCAGTGTCAATTAAAAACTTTACGCCGGAACTCCTATCGGTAACGAACAGGCGCTTGGAGGATAACTGGCAGTCGGTTGCGCCTATTGTCGACTGCCAGTGGCGTTTGGGTGCGCGCATGGCAATGTGCACTTTCTTGCCTGATTGCCGAATCATCGGTGGTACCAGCACAACGGTAGCTCCCCTTGCAGAGTGGTAGTACCGCCGGAAGATCTGCTTCTCGAACGCCGCCATCTGTATCGGCTTCTTCTATTGTTGTCGTCGTCACGTGCCAGCAGCGCACTGACCTCAACCTTGGCCGCGAGTGAATCATGGTCAGCCCGTGCTACAGACGCGGTACTGTTTGCACTTTTGTCCAACGCCGCGACTGGGCTGACCTGAGCCGGTGTGATTGCGTCCTGAATCCGGTCTGCTAGCTGCGCCACGTCATCCAGCGGCATGTCCGTTTGTGAGGCGATTATGGCTTTTATTTGCTGCGGCAACCTACTGCTCCACAGCGTTCTGAGCAGACTGTCTGGCACAGTAACGGTGTCGACTTTACTGCATAGATGTCTCAGGTATTGAGAAGGCTTCCTGTCGCCAATTTCTTCCTGTGTCAGAACCGGACGTATCCGGTCCTCTTGTGACGCGGCCACCCGTCGAATCAACGCTGATGCCTGGCATAACCTCCAGCCTCGGGCGGTGCTGTGATTATGTCCTGCACCTCGGCTGCATAACGTTGCTCGAGTTGGCTCACAATCAGCGCAAATTTAGTTGCTTCGACCGTTATCCCAGCGCAGCTAAAACTTGCCTCTGCCTGCGCGAACCAGAGTACCGGGTTGTCGGGTCAGAACGGCGGCAAACGGACTGCAATCCTGGAGACTGCCTGCTGTTCGGTCATTATGTGCTCGTTACTTACGTAGCTCATGGCTGCTTCTTCTCAATCACGTCGGTCTCTGCTTGAATCACGTCGGGGTCACCACTTGTCAGGTTCAGCTAAACTGGTGGCTGTCCGACCTTTGCTTAACATGATTCAGAAGAATGAAAACCTTCAGATGAGCAACAATAACTTTATTGCGAGCGCGTGTCTGATGATGCCCGGCATGCATGGACCGATCGGAGTTACAAAATTTTGCTTCCGGCCTTTACAGAAGGATCCTTAATCCTCGGAAAACTTCCGTAGTTAGGAGAGAAACAGTACTCGTCCACACAAGCCAGGAGGCACGGAACTACAACCTAACTCAAAAAACAAGGAATAATAATAATATAAACAGAACGTATATAAAAGCTGGGCAACGGCCTAGCCGCAGTGGATACACCGGTTCCCGTGAGATCACCGAAGTGAGGCACTGTCGGGCATGGCCGGCGCTTGGATGGGTGACCATCCAGCCGCCATGCGCTGTTGCCATTTTTCGGGGTGCACTCAGCCTCGTGATGCCAATTGAGGAGCTACTCGACCGAATAGTAGCGGCTCTGGTCAAAGAAAACCATCATAACGACCGGGAGAACGCTGTGCTGACCACACGCCCCTCCTATCCGCATCCTCATCTAAGGATGACACGGTGGTCGGATGGTCCCGGTGGGCCACTTGTGACCTGAAGACGGAGTTAAAAAAAATATATATAAGCTAGAAAACACAGCGCCTCTAGAGGCTGGGCGCAGAACTACACTGACCTCGTGTACAGTAATTATGACCGCATAACACTGCACTGACACACGCGCACAGCACACACACACACACACACACACACACACACACACACACACACACACACACACCGGCAAGCTTGAATTAGCGTGCGGCAGCGTCGCTACAAGTCTGTTCACTCCTACTATCCAATCGTGAGACAAACTACATTGACTTTTTGTGTATTGTAAAGCTTCTGCTACTTCTGTTTGTTTTTATGCTATAGGCTTCACTGCCTCAGTTCTTGCACTCCATCCTGTTTCAGACAGTCAGCGAGGAGATCGACCTCCAGTGTGTTTTAGTAATGCTCTCCATTTTTATGGGCTTGCTCTAAAGAAATTGTACAGCTATATCAGACATCTGAGGAATGTATGTACTACTTCATTTCTTCTTGTAGCATGCAATCTTGAAAAGTTCAGAATACAAGCGGCTCAAGGAGAAAATGTTACCAGTGAGTTAATGTGTCTAATTTTTGGTTGCAGACCTTTTATTTAGCCTGACAAATTTTATCCATGATCAAGGCACTGACCATGACAGTTTTACGTTACATCCTGCCTCATATGTAGCTCACTCTTTCTTGTTATCACACTGCAGTCACCCATGTATCAACCATTCCTGCTTCCGTCACGTTCCTCCCAGCAATGCATGACACACAGCCCATTGACTGCCACATCCTATCAGTAGGATCACGCAGCAGTTGTCAATTGTACTGGTGGAATAATAGAATACCCTACCACAAGAACTCCATGCCAATCTTGTGGCCAGCATGGTAATACATTGCAGAGCATACAGTGCCATCCGCGAAGTGCGCGCGCGCACACACACACACACACACACACACACACACACACACACACACACACTATGCATGCCTTGCTTTTTGTAATGTCGAGGGGACCATCATAAATCACAATTACTTAAGTGTAATTATTGTTTTTGTATAAAAGTGTCATTTCTGTTCAGATCATGTTTTTCTGTCAGTTACCTTCTGTATTATACTGTAGCAGTTCTTTCTATGTGTGGTCCAAATTTCATCAAGCTATATTACTTGTCAGAAACATGTAAAGCAAAAGTTACTTTTTTTTTATAAACTAGTGCACACCAGTGTAGTAACCACCATATTATAAATCTGCCTTTGTTGCTGTTGATGGGTTACTGTAACCCTGGCAAAGGATTCTCATAAGGTACTACTACTCAAAGCCTGGTGAACCAAGGTATTTAAAGTGGCGTCTCTCCTCTATTACTATTACTCTGTGATGGCAAGTGACAGGCGGAACCTTGCTCCTTAATTTGTTCCAGGTTGGCAGAGTTCATGAACTATTTTGTTATGACGGTGAACACAACTAAACATTAAATTTAAGTGAAACAAAATACATTGGTATGCAAGAGCATTCTTTCTCCATCTGTTTGTAATTTTGTTTCCAGCTCATGTGATTTTTCAAGCTTTAAGTAATTATATTTTGAAGCTTGTATGATTTTGCACATGAAGCTTTATGTAATTAATTTAGTCAGTCATGAATACTACTAGTCTGCATTGTATCAGACAACAAAACTAATATGTGATACTGCCTCAACTTTTTATGCTGATTTGAAATCTGTTTTCAATTTTTTCGTGTCACATACAGTATTGCTGCAATTTGACTTCAAAAATGTATTGGTATGCCAGTAGGTTATATGTATTGTTGCAGGGAAGTTCCTCAATGCGGCCCTGTATACCTGTAGGCTGTTGCACTTATTAATGCTATCTGATACTGTGTGACCTTGAAAGTGTTGTTTATCTCACAGGCTTGCATTACCACTGCTATATTGCAATTCTACTGCATATTTAAGACAGTATTAATAGAACAGTTCACCTGTTGTTTGTAGTTACTACAGTGTCAACACACAAGTGTGTGAACACTTGT
This sequence comes from Schistocerca piceifrons, assembly GCF_021461385.2. NCBI lineage: Eukaryota > Metazoa > Arthropoda > Insecta > Orthoptera > Acrididae > Schistocerca > Schistocerca piceifrons. The sequence goes on from NC_060141.1 coordinate 617,878,355, forward strand.
GGAAATTATACAGCTCCTGTGCAGAGAATGGTTATCACAGACTTCATGAAAAAAGCTTACCATGCTTATTTTAAAATGAAACTTGATAACCAGTAGAAGGGTTTGACAGTTTGCCGCTGTTGTGCTGACAGGTTAAGATTGTGGACAAAAGGAAAGAAAACATGAATGCTGTTTGTGATTACTTCTGCTTAGTTAATGTTCAGGAGTGCAATTTGAAAAATAAGAAACAAATTGTGCATCCAGTCATTGATTTAACCATTAGGCCAGTTGCACATGGAGAAGAACTGATTGCTCCTCTTCCTCTATCTGTTCTAGAGAATGCATGAGGAGATGATGAAAATGAAGTTGAAGTTGATGCCATTACCAAAGACGATAATGATATCTATCAGCCTGAATGCAACTTCATTGCACAACTCAAACATTGTTTATTGCACACCTGTTATCATCTCATATCAGATTTGAATTTGCCTAAGGAATCTGCACAGCTAAGTGGCTCCCGGTTAAAAAGTAAGAATTCTCTGGAACCAGGAAAACCAGGAACGCACTACCCAAGATACAGACCTTGGGTTACTGCAATAATATAAATAAGTTAATGCAGTTCTGTGACGCTGAACATGATCCTACTCTATGGAGACTTTTTCTAGATTCATCAACCAGGAGGCTGAAAGTGTGTTACTGCATAATGGGATTGAGTATATGTCCATTCCTGTGGCCCGTTCAGTTCAAGTGAAAGCTATGTATGAGAATGTGAAGATACTCTTAACAAGTACCCAACATGAGGAACACAAATGACTTATCTGCAGTGACTTCAAAGTTATTGGAATACTGTTAGCACAGCGAGCCAAGTTTACAAAAGTACCTTGCTGCATATGCAAAGGGAATAGTTGAGCAAGGCAAAGACATTGGAGTGTGAGAGTTTGGCCAGAGTGGAGAAGTTTTGTGCTTGGAACTAAAAACATTCTGCACGAGCTGCTTGTGGGGGAGGGGGATCCTTGTTTCCACCACTACACGTAAAACTGGGCTTGATAAAGCAATTTCTAAAGGCTCTACTACAGGATGGGCCCTGCATCTAGTGCCTTTCCAAGAAATTTTCCTTTGTCACACAAGACAAGTTGAAATCTGAAATTTTTGTTGATCCTTAAATAAAGAAATTGATGATTTAGATAAGACAATGATGAAGAGGGAAAAAGACGCATGGATCACCTTCCGATCTGTTACTAAGAACTTTCTTAAGAATAACATAGTCACAAATACAAGGCCATTGCTGAAAAGCTGTTGCAAAATTTCAAGAAGGTGGGTTGTAACATGAGTGTGAAAGTTCGCTTTCTACACTCGCATATTGACTACTTTCTGGAAAATTTGGGACATTATAGTGAAGAGCAGGGTAAACATTTTCACCAAGAAATTACGGCGATGGAGTTGAGGTGCCAGGGGAACTGGCATGCAACTATGATGGCCGACTACTGTTGGATGTTGAAGAATGACACTCATCATATGCAAGGATCTGAAAGGAAGATCGAGAAAAGAAAGTTTAAAAATTAATGGAACACTGTTGACTTCTTGTTTTTATACTAGATAGTCGTGGAGATTAAAAAATCACCTTGTGTGAAATAGTGTTGAATATATTTGGGGTTCAGAAGTTAAAATCATCAAACTATTACCTCTTAATTTGCGTAAAAACCTGATGTGACAGACAAAAATTGACGTCATTTCTAGAATCCGCATAAAAAATTGATTCAAGAACACCTACTTTCTACAAATCATCTGACAAAAAGTTTTAAAATGCAGACTAGTGTAATTGTTTGCACCAAATTCAGTGTACAGGGAATGTCAAATATCCCTCAAAAAGCAGATTAGTTTGAGAAAGGCATTTCTATTTCATTTTTGCCGGAATATCTATAACATTGTAATAAAAATCAGGTAATGTGCACATATTTTCTCTGTACATTTTGTTGTGTTGTAATGTTAGTGTTGAACTACAATTTAATGCTACATACACCCATTAGAATATTGACACTGTAGTTCTGTGCCTTTGCTGTCTTTAACAAACAGAGAGAGAAAATCTGTCCTCTCTCCCTGTGTATTATTTCTTATGTGTGAAGATTATTTGCATTTTCAAACTTGTGTAATACACATTTGAGATATATCTATGGCTGTTCTTTTCAGGTAGGGACAAGTTGTGACTGTAAGTCTGTGATTCATGGATACTGACCCTGGTATTATTTGTTTTCAACACTGTGATTCTAAAGTATTTTGTTTCGAATTACCAGAAAAATGTCCTGTGTGTCTAAGTCCTATGACAAATACTGTACTTCCTCTTCCTCCATTCAGGTAAGAGATATTATCAGCATACATTAAATAATTTTCTTGCTTTTACTTAATTTTTGTCTGTATTGACCCATTTAGTAAGCTTGAGACACCTAATGTGTTAGACTGCAACATCATTAATACAGAAAATAAATATTCACCTCTGTCTTCTTTGTTTTAAACTTTGAAATTTTCCATGTAGTTGTGGTCTTGCCTTATCAAATTTCATTCTTTTCATGTGGCAAATATTTTAGAAATTATGGTGTCTTCAATAGGACATACAAACAATTTTCCAGTGGCATATATGAATGTTAATGACGAGGGTTGGAACCTTAATAGTGGCAACTATCTACTTACAATTTTTACAAAATAGATACAAGCTTCAAAGTTTTACTGTCCTTCAGAGTCGTTACTGGCATTGTGTATAGCCTGTTACCACTGATGTAAAAGTTGTTGGATACCCTTAGCAGCATCAGTTGTGTTGATAGTTTGAGAGGAGCAATCTGTTGCAGACAGATCTCTGCAACAGTTCTGAAGCGGATGACACCAAGTGCTTCCGTCATATTAGGACACAAATTGAAGTCCAGGGAATGTACTGGGTAATACAATACTTCCCAGCCCCATCAATCGAACAAATAAGTCACAGCTCGTGCCATGTGTATCTGAGCATTGTCCTGCAAAATGATGGGCAAGTCCTACAGAAAGTTTTGTCTCTTCTTTCTCTAAACTGATCGCAGGCTATGTTCAAAAAATGAACAGCTTAGAGAAAGAAGCGGCAACATTTCGTGTGTGACATTCTCATCATTTTGCAGGACAATGTTTATCCATGTAGAAAAATCATTGGTATAGCTCACTTAGGATACGGTGACCGATGCGCAATGACCAGTTGTTGTCCAAAGTGCTGGGCGAGTTCATTCATTTGTTTGGAAGGGTAGGCCGATAAGCATCTTCCACCTTTTGGCTAAGCATCTTCCACCTTTCGGCTGGTCAGCGATGACAGAATTGAGGCGCACACCATGCAATCTTTCTCAATTGATTTTATTGAAACTATACGTAAAAAAATCAATGTCGCTTTATTTATTATAGCTACATATATCAGGTTCATGCTGCTGTGCCCATCATTTCATTAATGACCATAGTTATTGTGATATTTACGTGAAAAGTAAGACAATGCGCGAAATTTGGAAAAGTGTTAAGTGAAAAATAGAGTTTGCTATGATTTTGCATTTGTTGTTGCGTATGAATTTTAGCTAACATATTGAATTTTTCTTTAGACTTGGGTAGAAGTATGTATCTGTCACCAACATTGAGAAAATTGGTCTGATATAACACACTCATTTGTGGTCAAACCATGCCAGAGATAAAGACAGAGTGAAATATCCACAACACTCCTCATATTTCATAAGCAGTTTGAGATATCGAAATGAGATTTTGAAAAATGATAGCATTCAAAGAGGAGAGAATTTTACCATATCATTATTATGTAATACTTCATTATCTGCTGTGTTATTCCAATCACTACAGACTTTTTCGATGAAAGAATGTAGTTATTTAAGGCCATCGATAGCTGGTGAAATAAGAAATGCTATTGGTTTTGGAACAACATTTACTATGTAATCAAAAGTATACAGACACCCCCAAAAACATACGTTTTTCATATTAGGTGCATTGTGCTGCCACCTCCTGCCAGGTACTCCATATCAGCGACCTCAGTAGTCATTACACATCGTGAGAGAGCAGAAAGGGGCGCTCCGCGAAACTCACGGACTTTGAACATTGTCAGGTGATTGGGTGTCACTTGTGTCATGCGTCTGTATCCGAGAATATCCCTAGGTCCACTGTTTCAGATGTGATAGTGAAGTGGAAACGTGAAGGGACACATACAGCACAAAAGCGTACAGGCCGACATCGTCTGTTGACTCACAGAGACCGCCAACAGTTGAAGAGGGTCATAATGTGTAATAGGCAGACATCTATCCAGACCATCACACAGGAATTCCAAACTGCATCAGGATCCACTGCAAGTACTATGACAGTTAGGCAAAAAGTCAGGAAACTTAGATTTCATGGTCGAGAGGCTGCTCATAAGCCACACATCATGTCGGTAAATGTCAAAATATGCCTTGCTTGGTGTAAGGAGCGTAAACATTAAGACAATTGAACAGTGGAAAAACGTTGTGTGCAGTGCCAAATCGTGGTACACAATGTGACAGTCCAATGGCCGGGTGTGTGTATGGCGAATGACCGGTGAATGTCATCTACCAGCATGTGTAGTGCCAACAGTAAAATTCAGAGGCAGTGGTGTTACAGTGTGGCCGTGTTTTTTGTGGAGGGCGCTTGCACTCCTTGTTGTTTTGCATGGCACTATCGCAGCAAAGGCCTACATTGATATTTTAAGTACTGTCTTGCTTCCCACTGTTGAAAAGCAATTCGGGGATGGCAATTACATCTTTCAACACGATTGAGCACCTGTTCATAATGTACGACCTGTGGCGGAGTGGTTACACGACAATAACATCCCTGTAATGGACTGACCTGCACAGAGTCCTGACGTGAATCCTATAGAATACCTTTGGGATGTTTTGGAATGCCGACATTGTGCCAGGCCTCACCGACTGACATCATTATCACTCCTCAATGCAGCACTCTGTGAAGAATTGGCTACCATTCCCCAAGAAACCTTCCAGCATCTGATTGGACATATGCCTGCAAGAGTGGAAGCTGTCATCAAGGCTAAGGGTGGGCCAAGGCGATATTGAATTCCAGCATTACCGATGGAGTGCCCACGAACTTGTAAGTCATTTTCAGCCAGGTGTCCGGATACTTTTGATCACGTAGTGTATATGAAAGCATTACATGTTTTTGCTTTCTCATAAGCTACTGAGTACTTTTTCTCAGTTCCTCACTTAATAAACTGCTTTTTCAGAATTCTCTCGCAGTTATGTCTGCGCAATATGTTAGTGAGGTGAGACAGTGTGAACTCCACTAAATTTTGGCAAAAGAAGCAAATTTTGACATAGCAGCCCTAGAAATGTGTAGACTTTACTCAAAATTCACCATTCATGACATTCCTCTGAAAGTTACAGTTGGTTAACAAGCCAGACGAAAATAAATTGCTGCATATTCAGAGGAATTCCTATTAGATACTGACGAAAGCAGAGGTGACAATAGATCTTTTTGAATGGTCACCATGCAAGTATGGGCGTGGAGGGGCCCCACTTAATATTTACAAAAGATGTAAGCGTAGGCTTCAGTTTAGAATGGCACCTCCACTCCAGCACACGGCATTCCCCCTACAGTACTCTTGAGTGCCCCCCTCCCCTCCCCCTTGCCCACCACCACTGCTGCTCTCCCCATGCTTCCCCAGATAACTGTGCATCTAGCATCCAAGGCATTTGGCGCCCACTATAGCTGTTGCTTTGCTGAAAGAATTCCTCCTTGTATCAAATGTGAAGTGTAGACAACAAAACAAGAACTGTCTAACAAACTCTTTGCACTTCAGATAATCTTTGAGCTTAGAGTCTCTAATCTGTTGAAGTAGTAAGAACAGACAGTTGAAAAATTACCAGATCAGATGAAGGGTAGAGTGCAAACACAGTCCACATGGGGTATCCTAGCAATTTTAACAGTCACCTGTGAACAATTAAACCAAGTACAAGGGGTTACTAAAAAAAACTGGAATTATTTTTTAAAAGCTTATATTTTCAAATTGTTTTCAAAACAACTTTATCCACTTCAAAATACTCTGCATTACAACTGCATTCCACCAGTGCTTCCCCTGTTCAAAACATTTTTTGGTCATCTTTACAAATGGTTGACAGCTCCTCCCTAGTTTTTTTCTTGACTTCTTCAATTTTGTCAAATCAGTGACCTTCTATGCCCATTTTCATATGTTGAAATGAGAAAAAGTCCCATTGAGCTAGGTCAGGCAAGTCAGGTGTGTGGGGCAGCAGAACCATGTCATTTTTAGCCAAAAAGTGCCTAACATAGATGGCTGTGCGCGCAGGTGCATTGGTTGGGAGAACCAGTCTCCAGTCCACCACAAATTGCGTCTTTTTGAAGAACACTGTTGCGCAGTCTAATCTCTGACAGTCGGTCAATTGCCCATTGGTGCTCTGTGAGCATAAGCTCTCAAATTTTTGCAATATATTTGTCGGTTCAGATAGTTGATGGATGTCCAAAATGAGATTTGTCATCAGGCGACGTGTCACAATTTTTAAATCAAGCAAACTACTCATACAGCTGAGGTTTTCCCAAAGCATGATCTTGATAAGCTTTTTCAACGTTAAAACAGTTTCGGGAGCATTTTTACCAAGTAGAAAACAACATTTCACTGCTGTGCATTGTTCACTTAAGCTTGTCATCATAAGAAACGAAACAAGAACAAAACAGTGCTAGCAAAAACAATCACTGCAGATGAACAGAACAAGGTAGGTTGGCAACATAGGCAGCACTAAACTGACAGTGAGCTGTGGCAGAAATGAGTACTACACAAGCTCTGCCTACAGCAATGTTGTTCTGATTTTTTTTGGATACCCTCTCTTATATATGAGGGTGAGCACCAGATAGATTTAAGATTACTTGAGATTTAAATTGAAAATGTTAAGATGCAAGTACTGATCTTGCCCAAGGCAGATGATAACAGCGTGGAGGGTATCTGTCTGTGATGGATCTGATTGGGGATCGGTGCTCGTGATGAAGGCTTCCATAAAAATGAGGTATCTATTAATGAGGAAGGTGGGAAGACGGTATCTGGATATATACGAAAGAAAAACCTTTGACATTTAAATGAACTGAGTTGTCAAATCTGCACATTTATGATAGCTGAATAAATATTAAACAAATAACTTGATAATTTAATTGGATAGATGAAAAACCTACTTGCTAAGTGGTGACAGAACACACACGCAAAAGACAGTTGTAATTGGCAAGCTTTTGGAGCTAGTGGCTTCTTCTTCAGGCAGAGGGGTTGAAGGGAAAGAAAGAGTGGTGAAGCAAAAGGACTGGAGAAGTCTAGGAAAAGGGGTGGGTATTGGGAAGTCACCCAGAACAGCGGGTGAGGGGAGACTTACTGCATCAGACGAGATTTGAAAACCTAAGAGCTTAAAGCTGAAAGTTGGTGTTTATGTAAGACAGAGATTACTGCTTAAACATCATTCATGAGTTAATGAGAGTGAAAAGCTAGGTTCAGTGTACGTAATGGAGGTGGGAGGGGGGCGGTGAAAAATAAACAGTTAAGACAATGATAGATGTAGAAAACTAAAATGGAGTGCAGAAAAGAGTAGTTACTGTGGAAAAATGCTGAGACGGAAGAAATTAACGTAAATTAAGGCCAGGTGTGTGGCGAGAACCAAGGACATGTTGTAGCGCTAGTTCCCACATGCAGAGTTCTGAGAAACTTGTGTCTGGGGGAAGAATCCAGATGTCGCGTGTGGTGAAACAGGCACTGAGATCACAGCTTTCATGATGTAGAGCATCCTCTGCAACTGTATATTGCGTTTCGCCAGTATACACCCTCTGCCTGTGCCCATTCATCCTAATTGATAATTTGGTGGTAGTCATGCCAATGTAAAAGGCCGAACAGTGTTTACATAAATTCTGGTATATGACATGTGTCGCTTCATATGTGGCTCTCCCTTTGATAGTATATGTTTTGCCAGTTACAGGACTGCTATAGGTGGTGGTAGGAGGATGCAAAGGGCAAGTCTTGCAGTGGAGATGGTCACAGGGGTAAGAGCCATAGGGTAGGGAGATGCGTGCAGAAGGAGAATAGGGTCTGACAAGAATATTGTGTAGATGGTAGGGCAGCGAAAAGCCGTTCTAGGTGTGGTGGGCAAAGTCTCAGACAGCATGAATCTCAATTCAGGGAATGATTTTAGGAAGTCATGGCCCTGTCGAAGTAGCTGATTAATAGATTCCAGACCAGGATAATACTGAGTCACCAGTGGTGTCCTCCAAAGTTGTTTTTTGGAGGGATCAGGAGTACCAGGATTGGATGTGATGGCCCAGGAAATCTGATTTTGAACTTGGTGGGTTAACTATGTACAGTGAAGGCTGAGGTGGGAATGGTGGTATATTGCTGTAAAGAGTCTGCATCAGAAAAAATATGTTTGCCTCAGTTGCCGAGGCTTTGTGAGGCAGTGTATTTGACATGGAAATGTTGGCAACTGTCAAAATGTAAATACTGTTCTTTGTTGGTAGGTTTAATGTGGACAGGAGTGTTTAGCTGGCCTTTGGTGAGGCTGAGATCAACGTCGAGGAAAGTGGCATGGGATTCAGAATAAGACCATGTGAAATTTAATTGGGAGAAAGTATTCAGAGATTCCAGGTCAGCCTCAGCATCAGTTCATATGATACAGATGTCATCAGTGTATCTAAACCAAACCAGGGGCTGAAGACTTATGGATCCCAGGAAAGCCCTCTCCAAGTGACCATGAAAAGATTGCCATAGGAAGGGGACATCCTGGTTCTCATGGCCATACTCCTGATATGTTTGTTTGTCTGCCCCTCAAACATGAAGTAGTTTTTGGTAAGTATAAAGTTGATTAAGGTAAGAAGGAAGGATGCCATGGGTCTGGAATCAGGTGGGAGCTGACCGAGGAAATGTTCAGCAGCAGACAGACCACATACGTGGGGGATGTTGGTGTAGAAGGAGGTATCATCAATGGTGACAAGCAAGGTGTGTGGTGGGAGTGGGATGGCACAGATTTCAGGCAGTATAGGATATGGTTGGTTTGGTATCTTTGATACAAGAGAGGAGTCTTTGTACTGTGGGTTGCAGGTGCTGATTAACTAACACAGCAACTATAGGATGGCCAGGATGCTTGGGTTTGTGGATCTTAGAAAAATGGTAAAAGGTGGAGGTGTGTGGTTTGGGGTGAAAAGTTCAATGGCTCGAGGTGTTCGTCCTTGTGAGGGGCCTGAGGTTTTAAAGGAGGGACTGCAGGTCAGTTTGAACCACAGGGATGGGATCTTGATGGCAGACGCTGTATGTAGAGGTGTCAGACAGCGGGCGTATATCTTCACTAACATACTCCTTTCGGTCAAATACTACAGTGGTAGAGCCTTTGTCTGCTGGGAGGATAATGATGGAGTCATCAGTTTTTAGGGAATATAGAACCTGGAGTTCTGCAGAGGACAGTTTTGGGTCATGTTGTAGGGACCTGACGAAAGGCTGTGAACCAATGCTGGATGTGAGGAATTCTTGGTAGGCTAATAGGGGACGATTTTGAGGTGGATCAAGTTGGGATCGTGGCCTGAACTGTTCAAGACAGGGTTCAGTGTCAGGTGTACTGTTGGAAAGGTTTTGGGATTGCGTTGCAAGGTGATATTTCCAATTGGTATTACATGTGAAAGAAAGTAGGTTCTTCACCAAAGCAGCATGATCAAATGTAGGTTTAGGGATGAAAGTGAGACCCTCGGATAATACAGATAATTCAGGAGTGGAGAGTGCTTTAGATGAGAGACTGTAGTGACTGGGTCTTATGATTATGAGTTATTCTTGATGTGGGAGGCATCAGTGAAGGCTGTGGAATGTTAAGGAGGTTGGCCAACCTCGGTTTGTAGGAAAGAAGTAGTGGTTGATGGTGTGACTGTTTAGGGAACTGTAGAAGGACAGGAAGGGAAACACCACTGTTCAGTTAGTTTAGGAGAAGGTGGGATAGCTTTTTGAGGTGAAGTGTTTAGGAGAAGGTGGGATAGCTTTTTGAGGTGAAGTCTGGCATGCTGTTGCAGTTTGAAGTTGGCTTGGCAGATGATACCATCCGAGGAAACATGAGGGGCAGGTAACTGCAGGATTTTGTAGAAAGAGAGAAGTCTGGTGGAGTCGAAATTGGCTGATGAGACATATAGATCACAGATTAGCTGGTAAGAGCAAGAGATTGCTGTATTTGAAGCTGTAAAAGAGCCTGGTGTAGAGTAGGATTACATCCAGAAACAGAGACGATCAATGTAAGGCCTTTCGGAGTCACTCCGTGGGACAAGCAGGTTTCATGAAACAGAATGTGAGATCTTAGTTTTGATAGCATGTTTTCAAAAAGAACAAATGTAATATGAGATATGATTCATCATAGTTTGAAGAGTTAGAAATCATGGAAGTGACAATAAATAAATAAATAAATAAAAGCTGAGGGTGGGAAAGATAGAAAAACAGAAGAAAAATGAGGAAAAAAATTGGAAAAATCAGAAAGAAAATCCATACAAAAACATTAATAAGACATAATGAGTAGGAGGTCTATATGATATGATATGAAAAAAATGTTATATTAAAAGAAAAAAAGAAGAAAGTCGTGAAAACAGACAGAATTTTAAAAACTGGGTAAACAGAAAGCAAAAGTCATAGGAGAATATGTAGACTACTTAGCTTGGCAATTAAAGTGACTTAATAGACGGCAATAAAAGTCAATCAGAGCAGTTTGCTGAAAAACAATTTCACAAAAACGTGAAAGAATTATGTATAAACAAGATAAGTGGATGATGAGAAAAAAAATAGCTGCCAAATTTGTGAATAGATTGGTGAAAGATGATCGGTAGAAGGCAATACAGTGTAATGAACCAAATTCGTAGATAACAATGGAGTTGTGTTATATGTATATAAAAATAGAGCCATATATGAGCACAGAAATCACTACTAGAAAAGATAAGGGGCAATGCGTTGTTTAATCTTGGTGTTATAGATAAATAAACGAACAGATTAGCATATAAGGTAGAAAACAGACAACAATTTAAACAAGACAGACGACAACAAAGACTGACAAGAGGCTTACATAAGAAGGAATGATGGCCACATGGGCAAATACATCAACAAAAACAACCAGTTTTTGACAAAATAATTTAATTGGGTACATATGCATCTGTTGTACAATGGATAGCAGTAGGACGTAAAATGGAAGTTTGCAAGGGAATACGTAAGCATGTGCTCTGTTAAAAATATCATGTTTATTCAAGAAGAACAGCTGAACAGACTAATAAGCTAAACAACTTATAAATGGGTGATGTTTGCTGTTCTTCGCAACACTCTCGTCTGTTACAAAATTACATTTACAGCTGCATCTTGGATATCCCAACACGATTTATCATTAACTATGGAAGAGTCAGACAAATCTTTTAGTGGCGACATTCACACACATATACTCGTATAATAGATACTCAGGGCAAATATAAGAATATAGAAAAACTTCGCCAGTAAGCACATGGTTGGCAAACGGTCATTCCCTCGTCTGGAGTGCACGAAGCACGTGAAGAAGAATGCATTGATAAGAATAACCTGTTAATAGTTGCACCACAGAAGAAATTCTGAAGCTAATTTGGAAGTTTTACCCTGAGAATCAGTAACTGTGACATGTAATGATTCTCACAATTCGTGGATACGTGATCGTCACAAACAAAAATTGTGCATTAAATGAGTAGTAAAATTCAGAATAGCTGACCAAATTGGACAGGATACATTACTATGAGTCATGATCTGCTAACTTACAGCTCTCAGATCTGTACGTAACACATGCTGAGACAACAAGGACATGTGGAAACTAGATTCCGAACCGATCTGTTCTATTATCCTAGACCTGTGAGATCACCTACAAATTAAATCAGACTGAACTGAGAAAATACAGCACAAGTTCACATGTTTGAACAGAAGTAGAGCAGAACAGCGGCTTGCACGCCTGAGCAAGTGCAACTGGTTATAATGTCAAAATCAACCAGAAAAATTCCATATACTACTCAACGAGCAGTGAGCAATGAGAGCAAGATGTTAATTTTGACTGGAACTGAAATCTACAAAAATAAGATAATGAATTAACTATGAATAGGCATACTCACACTTAGTCAGTGTCACCTGTCTCACATCTCCCAGACCAGACTGCCGAGCAAACTCTTTCGGAGCCCACACATCCCATTCCTCTGGAAGTGCCCAGAGAGCTCCCAATTGAGTGGTGCCAACCTGTACAAGAGCTTCATCCAAGGCCAACAGAAACCTCTTTGCTGCCTGGTATGTATTTTATAGGATTGGCTATTCTGACACAGAAGCAGGCTACTTTTAGTCCCACAGATCTAGATACTGAAATTTATGTTGTACACTCTCATACATGCTTTTCATTCATCAGGTGAGAGGAGGAGACGATGTCTATACTGACATATTGCACGTAGCTACATTGAATATGCCTGTGGGGCTCCAGTAATTACCAAAAATCTTAGTAAAATGAAGATAGTATACCGTACAGCCACTATACACACACTCAGCTTCTATTGGTTGTTTTTTTAATGTAGTTTACAGTTTGCATCCACAATTGTGGTACCAGAGGTGGGTACATTAGGTTAAATGTTAAGCAAAATGATGAAGAGGTTCATGTAAAGATCTTTCAAGCCTACATGTTAAAAATCAGGATAATGGTGTACATTTAGTGAGTTATATAACTGAGTGAAGATAAAGGATATCGCTACCCGAAGATCTAGTGGATGACACTGTCAGAAGATACCACATTCAGTTCAAGCACTGTGATACTGTCAACTTATTCTGCATTATTATTCAGGAAAGGAAATAGCAGACTCTAAGAAGTGGAAAAATAGTTACAGTGAAAACATGACTTCAGTCAGTGCACGAACTATTCTAATTTACCAACTAATGGCGAATTTTATACATTACATTACAAATTATTGTGTGTCAGTTTTCTAGGGCCACTCCTAAAGTGTCAGTTCATGCATCAGTTTGTAGGATGTATTAAAAACCCAAGACAATGTCTAAAAATTCTAGAACAACCTATTCAATTTTGTGGACAGATAAACAAAATACATGTGTTCACATTTCCATCTGAACTTTTTCATTTACATGTAATTATCATTGTCATGCTATATTTAACATAAATCAGATACATGTAGCACTTTACTCTATGAAGGGCATCTGTTTAAACAGCGAAATCATGATTTACTGCAAGTTTTAATGTGCACATATTTTTGTGTTAATATTAAACTGTGTACATGTTTTGCATATTTAATGTAATTTGGATGCTGTTAAGTAAACCAGTGTTTATGCACATAAACACTGGCTGCAATATTTCATTAGCTTAATTTTTGTGCAGTTTTTTTCCCCTTAGATTGGAAAGAGATATTACAGGCAATTGTAAAGTTTTACAGGTTGATATTTGTATGCTGAAGTGTATATGACAATGCACATTTACTTTAAAAAAAAGAAATCATTGATGATGTAAGAAAAATATAGCACAATGTTCCTTGTATTACTTTGTGTTGACTGCAATGATGAACGCTATGAAAACTAGAGTTATTGTTAAGTAGTGTTCAACTTAAGTAGTATGTTCATTTTAAGTGTTTTCATAAAGTTCTTTTTTGAATTATTGCATTACACCTTTTATAGTTTGGGTGTTAAATATTCCAGTGGGTGCCTAACCAGGTTAGTTAGTTAGCTGGTTGCGTGTTCCATTTATCAGTTGCACAGTACAGTAGCCGTTATGATGTGGAACGTATATGTATATATATACAGGGTGGTCCATTGATAGTGACCGGGCCAAATATCTCACGAAATAAGCATCAAACGAAAAAACTACAAAGAACGAAACTCGTCTGGCTTGAAGGAGGAAACCAGATGGCGCTATGGTTGGCCCGCTAGATGGCGCTGCCATAGGTCAAACGGATATCAACTGCATTTTTTAAAATAGGAACCCCCATTTTTTTATTACATATTCGTGTACTATGTGAAGAAATATGAATGTTTTAGTTTGACCACTTTTTTCGCTTTGTGATAGATGGCACTGTAATAGTCACAAACATATGGCTCACAGCTTTAGATGAACAGTTGGTAACAGATAGGTTTTTTAAATTAAAATACAGAACGTAGGTACGTTTGAACATTTTATTTCGGTTGTTCCAATGTGATACATGTACCTTTGTGAGCTTATCATTTCTGAGAACGCATTCTGTTACAGCATGATTATCTGTAAATACCGCATTAATGTAATAAGTGCTCAAAATGATGTCCGTCAACCTCAATGCATTTGGCAATAAGTGTAACGACATTCCTCTCAACAGCGAGTAGTTTGCCTTCCGTAATGTTCGCACATGCATTGACAATGCCATCTGGTTTACAATACAGAGTTAAAGATTAATATTTTTATTATTTACGCCATTCCCTTAAATGGCACAAAATGCATATACTATATTTATAGATTTATTTATTTTTATTCAAGAATTTATCTATGGCATAGAAGGAGTTGTCAAGGAGATATGATTTCAATTTATTTTTGAAGCTATTACTGCTGTCTGTTGGACATTTTATTTCATCTGGTAATTTGTCGAAAATTTTTATAGCAGCATATTTTACCGCTTTCTGTGCTAAAAATAGGTTGCATAAAGGATAGTGTAAGTCTCTTTTTCTGGTATTATAATCATGAATTTCACTGTTGTTTTTAAACTGGTCCATGTTGTTGAGAACAAATTTCATTAGTGAGTAAATGTACTGTGAGGCTGTTGTAAGAATTCCCAATCTTTTAAAAAGATGCCTACAAAATGTGCGACTATGAACCCCACACATTATTCTAACCACTTTCTTTCCAGCAGTGAATACTTTTTGTCTAAATGTTGAGTTACCCCAAAATATTATTCCGTATGACATCAGAGAGTGAAAGTATGTTAGTTTACTAATTTCTATATCCTCAAAATTGGCAATTATTCTGATTGCAAAAGTTGCTGAACCTAGTTCCTTTAGAAGATCCAAAATATGAATTTCCCAATTAAGATTCTCATCTGTATGTACATCCAAAAACTTAGTATGTTCTACCCTGTCTACTGATTTCTGTTGAAGTGTTATATTTAGTATGCTCTACCCTGTTGACTGGCTTCTGTTGATGTGTTATATTTATTGAAGGAACTGTACTTTTTGCAGCAGAAAATTGAATGTACTGTGTTTTTCAGAGTTTAGAGCAAGCCCATTTGCAGAAAACCAATTAAAGACTTTTCCAAAGACCTTATTTGTATCATATTCAATTGGAGTTTCTTTTACTGGATTAATAATGATTAATAATTGTATCATCAGCAAACAGTGTCAGTTCAGCTTCCTGTTTCAGATAGGAAGGGAGGTCATTAAAATATGTCAAGAACGGAAGGGAACCCATGATTGAACCCTGTGGAGTACCTAACGTAATTTCACCCCAGTTAGATGAAGCGGCAAACTTATTTAAATCACTTGACCCATATAAGGAAACTTTTTGGTTCCTGTTCTGTAGGTATGACTTAAACCACTAATATGCTATTCCATTTATACCATAGAATCCTAATTTCTGTAACATAATGTCATGGTTCACACAATCAAATGCTTTGGACAAGTCACAGAAAATTCTTATTGGTGACATTTTACTATTTAAAGACCCTATTATGTGGACAGTGAAACTGTATATTGCTGTCTCAGTGAAACAGCATTTTTGAAATCCGAACTGTGGTTTACTAAGTATCCCGTTACTGTTGAGATGGCTAACCACTCTCGAGTACATTACTCTCCCGAAGATTTTTGAAAATGCTGTAAGTAAGGATACTGGCTGATAATTATTGACATCTGTGGTGTCCCCCTTTTTGTAGAGAGGCCTGACAATGGCATATTTTAACTTCTCTGGGAAAATACCTTGAGTTAGTGATGCATTACGTATGTGACTCAGAACATCAGCTTTAATTGCTCCATATTGTTTTAATATCTTATTAGAGATGTCATCTTCTCCAACAGAACATTTATTTTTCAAAGATTTAATAATTTTACTTATTTCACAACAGGTTCTCAGGGGAAAGTTAATTTGACTAAATTTTTTCAAAACAGACTCTTCCATGTACTACCTGCCTTTTTCTTTTGAACTGTTATCACCAATTTTTTCTCCTACACTTAAGTAATCATTGTGAAATACATTAGCTACTTGTGTACTGTTGGTTAGTATGGTCTCGTTCTGTTTAATAGGAATAGTACCTACCCGAGTGCTTACTTTTCCTGTCTCCCTCCTAACAACATTCCATATTGATTTGATTTTATTGCCGGAGTTGTTAATTTCTTCTCTAACATAAATATTTTTCGATTTCCCTACAACATTTTTTCAGTATGTTACAATAATTTTAATAGTGTAAAACTACTTCTGGATCTTTACTACCTCTTGCTGTCTCATACAGTTTTCTTTTCTTTTCTGAGGGCACTTTAATACCTGTAGTAATCTGAGGTTTCTTTGAAAAGTGTGTGGCGTTACATTTAGTAATTTTCTTTGGGAAACAATTTTCAAAAAGGGACATAAATTTGTTGTTGTTGGTGTGGCCTTCAGACCAGAGACTGGTTTGATGAAGCTCCCCATGCTACTCTCTCCTGTGCAAGCTTCTTCATCTCCAGTACAGAATGTGTTTAGTGTATTTAACTCTTGGTCTCCCTCTACGATTTTTACCCTCCACGCTGCCCTCCAATACTAAATTGGTGATCCCTTGATGCCTCAGAATATGCCCTATCAACCGATCCCTTCTTCTAGTCAAGTTGTGCCACAAATTTCTCTTCTCTCCAATTGTATTCAATACCTCCTAATTAGTTATGTGGTTTACCCATCTAATCTTCAGCATTCTTTTAGAGCACCACATTTCGAAAGCTTCAGTTCTCTTCTTGTCTAAACTATTTATCGTCTACATCACACTTTCATACATGGCTACACTCCATACAAATACTTTCAGAAATGACTTCCTGACACGTAAATCTATACTCGATGTTAACAAATTTCTCTTCTTCAGAATAGCTTCCCTTGCCATTGCCAGTCTACATTTTATATCCTCTCTACTTCGACCATCATCAGTTATTTTGCTCCCTAAATAGCAAAACTCATTTACTACTTTAGGTGTCTCATTTCCTATTCTAATTCCCGCAGCATCACCCGATTTAATTCAACTACATTCCATTATCCTCATTTTGCTTTTGTTGATGTTCATCTTATATCCTCCTTTCAAGTTACTGTCCATTCTGTTCAGCTGCTCTTCCAGGTCCTTTGCTGTCTCTGACAGAATTACAATGTCATTGGTGAACCTCAAAGTTTTTATTTCTTCTCCATGGATTTTAATTCCTACTCCAAATTTTTCTTTTGTTTCCTTTACTGCTTGCTCAATATACAGATTGAATAACATAGGGAGGAGGCTACAACCCTGTCTCACTCCCTTCCCAACCACTGCTTCCCTTTCATGCCCCTCGACTCTTATAACTGCCATCTGGTTTCTGTACAAACTGTAAATAGCCTTTCGCTCCGTGTATTTTACCCCTGCCACCTTTAGAATTTGAAAGAGAGTATTCCAGTCAACATTGTCAAAAGCTTTCTCCAAGTCTACAAATGCTAGAAACGTAGGTTTGCCTTTCCTTAATCTATTTTCTAAGATAAGTCATAGGGTCAGTATTGCCTCACGTGTTCCAACACTTCTACGGACTCCAAACTGATCTTCCCCGAGGTCGGCTTTCACAAGTTTTCCATTCGTCTGTAAAGAATTTGCATTAGTATTTTGCAACCGTGGCTTA
This sequence comes from Schistocerca piceifrons, assembly GCF_021461385.2. Classification (NCBI taxonomy): domain Eukaryota; kingdom Metazoa; phylum Arthropoda; class Insecta; order Orthoptera; family Acrididae; genus Schistocerca; species Schistocerca piceifrons. The sequence goes on from NC_060141.1 coordinate 617,896,182, forward strand.
TTAAACTGATAGTTCGGTAATTTTCACATCTGTCAACACCTGCTTTCTTGGGGATTGGAATTATTATATTCTTCATGAAGTCTTAGGGTATTTCGCCTGTCTCATATGGAATGTTGTCTACTCCCGGGGCCTTGTTTCGACTCAGGTCTTCCAGTGCTCTGTCAAACTCTTCACGCTGTATCATATCTTCTGTTTCATCTTCATCTACATTCTCTTCCATTTCTATAATATTGTCCTCAATAACATCACCCTTGTACAGACCCTCTATATACTCCTTCCACATTTCTGCTTTCTCTTCTTTGCTTAGAACTGGGTTTCTATCTGAGTTCTTGATATTCATGCAAGTGGTTCTCTTTTCTCCTAAGGTCTCTTTAATTTTCCTGGAGGCAGTATCTATCTTACCCCTAGCGATATGCGCCTCTACATCATTACATTTGTCCTCTAGCCATCCCTGCTTAGCCATTTTGCACTTCCTGTCGATCTCATTTTTGGGATGTTTGTGTTCCTTTTTGCCTGCTTCATTTACTGCATTTTTGAATTTTCTCCTTTCATCAATTAAATTCAGTATCTCTTCTGTTACCCAAGGATTTCTATTAGCCCTCATCTTTTTACTTACTTGATCCTCTGCTGCCTTCACTAGGTACTTCATCCCTCAGAGCTACCCATTCTTCTTCTACTGTATTTCTTTCCCCCATTCCTGTCAATCATTCCCTAATGCTCTCCCTGAAGCTCTCTACAACCTCTGGTTCTTCAGTTTATCCAGGTCCCATCTCCTCGAATTCCCACCTTTTTGCAGTTTCTTCAGTTTTAATCTGCAGTTCATTATCAATAGATTGTGGTCAGAGTCCACATCTGCCCCTGGAAATGTCTTACAATTTAAAACCTGATTCCTGAATCTCTGTCTTACCATTATATAATCTATCTGAGACCTTCATAAATTTATCAAGAAATATGTTGCATTTATCATTAGCGTTTGGCTCATTATATAAATCTCTCCAATTAACATTTCTTAAGCTTTCTCTGAAGTGCTTTATAGATACCGGGTTGAGCGACCTCACACTTAAGTAAGTTTTCCAAACTGTACTCCATGTTAGGTTTTGTAAGTTAATCAGTTGTGCATCATGGTCTGACAATCCATTTACCACAGGGAAAGCATGTGTTTGTTTTACATCCTCTTTCTGTACAAATACATTATCTATTAGGGTGCTACTGTCCTGAGCTATACATGTAGGGAAATTGATCAGTGATTCTAAGTTATATGTTGTTAATAACACTTCTAGTTCACTTTTCCTATCAGAATTACTTAGAAAGTTTGCATTGAAACCACCACAGATAAATAACTTCTTCTTTCTGTCTGACAGACAACATAATAGGGAGTCAAACTTTTTCATGTGAACAGCTCCCAGTCTCCTAATGGTGACCTGTACACTGTTGCTGATGTCAATACTACATTATCTAGCTTAAGTTCACATGCACAAGCCTCAAAGTGCTGATCAACACAAAATTTGCTTACTTCTACAATTTTGCATTTATACCCTTGTTTTATGGAAATGGCAACTCCTTTACCCATCCTAGATCTACACATGTGTAATATGCTAAATTATACCCACTTATACTGGCACTATACATGCCCACAGTTACATGGTGTTCAGACAGACAGAGTATATCAATCTCATTCTTATTTTTGAGATCATCTAAACACACTAATAGCTCATCTACTTTATTTTTTATTCCCCTGATATTTTGATGAATTAAATTGATACTGCCCTTAGCTTTACCCCTATTTACTGTACATGAAGTTTCTTTTGTTCCATTTATCTTGATTGTCACCTGCCTGGACCCATTAACCACAGGGATCACCCCTTGTGTGACTGTGGACCCCCTTACAGTTTCTGCTAATAGAGAAGCTAACTTATTTTTCCCCATCCTATTCAGGTGCAGGCCATGTGTAGTGTATCCCCACCTACCAATAGCATTTACTGGAACAACACTTATGTGAGATTTTGCCGATGTCCGGAGCATCCTGTTCAGCTCAGTGTTAGCATGCCTTGCAGCAGTGTTTACCCAGGGCTGATCATGGCGCTGAAAGGCCTCCACAAACCCCACATTTGTGTGCTCAGTTTCTGTTACTATTTTATCCAGGTCACTCCTAATACTGTATCTTGGATTCATAGCCAGGCTGTTTCCTGCTCCCCAAATATAATTACCTGATCTTTCTTCTCAAAGTCCCTGCATAGCTGACCTAAGTTTTCTGTCACCTGGCAAAGGGCTTGCACTTGGTTTCACAAAAGTAGTGACCTGGTACCCTGCACCTAATTTCTCCTGAGCTGCTGGCTCATACCCCTCCCATGACTGCTGCCTATAAGCAGACTTCTTCTTTTCCTATTCTGGTTTGATCCCGACCTGTCTTTTTTCTTTAAGCTAATATTCTGCTTCACCCTACTTTCAACTACATCTGGATGAGGCCCTTCCTCCACTTCAGATAGCAAGCCAAACTGATTTACTAATTGAATTTCTGGAGTTTTTTCAAGTGTTTCCCTTTTTCGCCCTTTGCTTGCTACCTTTTCCCAGGTCCCAGTCTCTTTTTCCTCCCTTAACCTACATAATTCCAGGTTCACGTTTTCTAATTCAGCCTTAAGGGCACAAATTTTTGCCCCTCCTGTTCAGCGATTTTTCTGTCCTTCCTACATAATCTACACTGCCACGGAAGAGCCTAATTTTCTACCCTCGTTTCCTCGCCACTACATTCGCCCCAATGAAACCATAACTTACAGTCTACACAGAACACCCCCTCTTTCAAATTTTTACGGCAACCACCACATTTGTCACACATGGTTTGACAGACAAACCTAACACCAAAGCAGAGAATAAGTTGGCACAAGACCACAGTAGTTTTGTAACTTGTAGCCTACTAATCCGTAAAGAAACACTAATGCAAACAAACTTTTAAACTTACTTCCCAAAGGTTTATTACCATGTATCATAACTGCATTTTACATTTATTTTTATGCTTTAATTTAGTATGTGCAGTATTAAGAATTTAGTAGTAACTTATTGTTGAATTAGATGTTATGTTGTCATAGTACTGAACAAATAATACCCTTTAATATGAAACAACTCGTTTCTTAAAAAAGAACCTAAAGGTGGAACAAGAACTGTATCTTATTCTTTATGGCAGCTGCTGTTCATTGGCCTCAATGTGATGTAGAGCAAAGTAGAGATTTTATTTGCTCCTCATAACTTATTAACAGTGCGCAAATTGTTGATTACAAATGAAAGAAAAAGGGCTATAAATTAAGAGTTGAGAAGATATCCTTTTCTAGAAATTGTGTTTTTCATTATTATTTTACTTTGCATTTCCTTACTCTGAGTATTGATTATGCCAAAGAAGTCAAGTTTAGCAGCTCTGTTATATTCTGTTGATAAGATAGCTAAATTTGACAGCCTGCTTTCGCCCACGGTCAACCTCAAATTGGTTTTTATCATCCTTAATTTGCTGAAACTGCATTCAAATGATGTTGCAGCTGTGTGATTCAACCAGACTGCAGCCAAGTAAACTATTAGCAATAGGCAAAAAAGGTATGTTGCTACTCACCATAAAGACGACTCATTGAGATACAGATAGGTGCTAAGAAAAAGCAAGCATTTACACATTAGCTTTCAGCTAAAGCCTTCTTCAGAAAAGGAAGTGCACACACATTCATTCACACAAGCAAGCACAACCTCATGTACACCTGTCCACCATCTCTAGTTGCTCAGACTGGAATTAGAAAAAGTGGTGGTGGAGGGAAGGATCCAGATAGCGAGGGTAGTGAGCCAGCCATTGAAATCAAGCATGTTATGTTCAGCTGCATTTTGTGCCACAGGGTGGTCTACTTTGCTCTTGACCACAGTTTGGCAGTGGCTGTTCTTCCTGGTGGACATTTGGTTGGAAGTCACGCCAATATAAAAAGCTGTGCAATGATTGCAGCAGAGCTGGTATATGACATGGCTGTTTTCACAGAAGGCCCGGCCTCTGATGGGGTAGGCTAAACCTCTCATAGGATTGGAGTAGCAAGAACTGAGTGGGTGGATTGGGCAGGTCTTGCACCTGGGTCTTGTACAGGTATCCCTGTGGCAAGGGGTTGCGATTGGGAGCGGCATATGGGTGAATTATGATGTATCTTCCTGTTCCTCAAGACATGTTGTGGGTTTCCATACTCTCTTGAATAAAAGCCAGATCACCAGACAAAAAGTTGATAGATCTTGCAGACGTGCCCATAACTTTGTGACAGTTGCTAAGCTTCATGAGGTATTCCTTGGTTCATCTTTTCTTTTGGTCAGGTTGTGTGTGACAGACACATTTAGTAGCCCTTCACCATCTAGAAAGTGTGCTGGTGTCAGAGGTTGTACATCATCTTCAGGAGAGGAGGCCTTGAGTTTACTGCAGCTTCAGTGTAGACCAAGGAGGTGTAGAATTGTTGTAAAGTTAATCTTGGCTGCCCCAACACTTCTCATAAGCATTGCTTGGTGGCCCCACTAATGTGCCCATGGGGTGATGGACTTCTAAGTGATTCCATTTTTGGCGAGGAAGTGATGGGTCTCTGAGGTGGTCAGTGAGTTGTATAGTTCAGACGATTCTACGATGGTGGCATGAAAGGTATTTGCATTGTCGGTGTTGATGATGCTCGGCAATCCATATTTACTAACAAATCTCTAAAGACATCAAAAATATGTTGATGTTCATATTGGAGTAAATTTGTAAATGTATTGTGCATATTGTTGCGCAAGTTCTGTTATCTTGATTATGTGGGTGATACGCACTACAAGAAGAATGACATGTCCCGATAAGCAAGAACAATAGAACTTTATTACTGACACAGCAAATTACCCCCTGATAATAGGTTCTGAATAGCTTCTGAACAAATGCAACTGAAAGATCATGCTGTCTCATGACAGCTGGGTTATTCAATAACTATTCTTGAAGGTACAGTTGAGTAGACAGTCCATCACAGTAAGGAAACTCTGCCGTAGGAAATGTCCGTATCTGATACATTATCTGTGTCTTGGTTCCAACTGGCATGTGCTGCACTCTGACAAACTGTGCCTGGTGAACATTGATGCCGAACTCTCGAATTGGAACTGACTTGCATCTTCTAAAGCCATTCGGTGAAGGAATACTGAGAACTTGTGCTCCTATCACATGGCCTGTGGAGGTGTGTGCTAGTGGCAGTAAAAGGTCTGGATGGACTCGTGTGATTTGCAAATGGAGGAGCTCCAGTTTGTTGCCATTTTTGGAGTCTTCATGATCTTGCATGGTAAAAATGTATGTAGGACCTTTTTAGTGGCTTGAAAACCTGTAAGCATCCAAAATCCTTTCCAAAGTTCAGATAACACGATTTGGAGATTTGGACATCAAGGTAATAAAGATCAGTATGTGTTAGAAAGAAGAAGAGTCTCATAAAGTGATAAAGGAATACTGGACGTCATTGCTTACTGGTGAAGTCTCCAAACTGTAATCTATCTCCCTTGAAGAATTCCATCTTCAATTGATGGGTGAAAGCATCAAATTTTAGGGTCTTCTAAGAGATGGGTTTACCATTCTAGAGTGTGTGGATTTCCTGTGTGAAACATTGGCGTCAGGCTATTCTGAGCTGGTAAGTATGTGCATTTGCAAGCTCAACTCCTGTTAACTCTCCAGCGAGTTTATCTTTGTGACAAATGCTATGTATGAAATGAAGAATCCATCTGGTTGGTCGAAGTAGTCTCCAGTAGGAACTGAGTTTGGAAATTTCTATGAGGATGGAGGTATAGTAAGTGTCATCACATATTTTATGTTTCCTTATCGTTCTTGGTGAGCAAGCCATGGTGGTTCTTTCCACCAAACATACACAGATTATATGCAATTGCCAAGAAGCCCCATGTTAGGTGATCTACTGGGTTATCATGTCCAGGACAATGTCAGTGTCTCAATTGTGTGTGTGTGTGTGTGTGTGTGTGTGTGTGTGTGTGTGTGTGTGTGTAACAAAATATGTGAATCTGAACATTGTGATTGTTAGTATTTAATATCCCTCATGGGATACAAATGCAAGACATTGAAGGTAAAGTGGACTTCCAAGTATTCCATTGATTTGGCAGATTGGTGAATAGCAGTTCATTCCAGTCCATCCCTCTACACCATATTTCTCAGAATAATAGTTTCACCTTGACTGCGACAGGAGAAATCAGTCCCAAGTTGGTCATAAAACTTAGCTGTGCTCTGTAACAGTTTCTGGTTGGTAGTATGTCCACCATGTAAATTTTCTGTAACATCTTCCTTGTTGATGTAGAAGCCGTTCATTGCCTTTTTCCAGTATAAACTTGAGTCTCTGTATTAATCTTTACCCTTTGGCTCTCCATATGTCTTGCAACGTATCTAAAATACTGACCCATTTTGTCAATTGAAAGTTCAAAAATTGTATGAGATCTATTAGTTCATAATATATGGCAGTAGTTTCATTGTTGTTGTCTGTGCCAAATGAAAAATCATTAATGAAAACATTGTTGGCCAGTAGCTGCGCAGCAATGGAAAATTCAGTCTCATGTCTAAAAACACATTCTTTTATGTTATGGGAAACAAGAATGGACTAGATTTCAGGACAAATGGAAATCTAGTGAAACAGTAAGTCGTTCATTGTATGGTAGTTTCCGTGACTGTCTTGAAAAACGTGCCATAAACATCTTGTCAAATTCTGTCATATTTGTGCAATACAGGTTGCAGAAATGCTTGGGTATCTCACTAATAACAGCCATGGAATGTAAGCAGAACCATAATAGAACAGGAAGTGTTTCTACAGAAGATTTGGTCACACCTCTAATGCATTGTTGAGAGAGGGCATATTGATCTCATGAGAAGATGAGTTGAAAACAATCCTCCATTTTGTTTATCAAGTTTCTCATTTATAACTGCCTGATGCTGAAGATAGAACATGATGTTACTGAGGTCTTCAGGACGATTGAGTTTTACATGGTTCGTTCTTTGTAATGTAGTCTAACATAAGAGGGTGGTAGGTACCCTTTAAGATGTTGCTAAGAAGTCTTTTATGTAAACTACAAAATGTAAGGAATCAGTCATTAGAATGTAGAATAATATTTTGTTACTTACCATACAGCGGAGATGCTGAGTCGCAATAGGCACAACAAACAACAAAAAGATTCACACAATTATAGCTTTTGGCCATTAAGGCCTTTGTCAGCAGTAGACACACACACACACACACACACACACACACACACACACACACACACAACGCTTCGGGTCTCTGAGACTGCAGACGTGTGTACAAGTTGCAGCATCTCCGCTATCTGGTGAGTAGCAACTTTCCTTCTCTGGTATTGTTACATTCCATCCTGGATTTTCCATTGTTTTATTTTGTTACTTAGGTAGATGAATGACTGTTTGATGATCATTCACAAGATAAGTTGTGTGAAACTGAAGGACAGAATCTTTGTTGATCTTTTCAGCATACTCAATTATCCCATTTGTCTCTAGGTCCCAAAATGGCCTCAGTTCATTGTCTGTGGGTACATGAGTCGGAAGTACAAAGGTAACAATAGCTAAATTTGCACAGACGTTAGATCTGCTTCCATTGAGGATCCAACCAGATATAATGGAAATATATCAATATATTTAGAAATGCTGATCGGTAGACTTTCAGTGATAGCCCTCCAATAATGATCACTACCAGTTAAAAGTTCAGTGAGCATGTCTTGTTGGAAATATGCATTTGGGTCAGCTAATTGCAGTATGTGGACATGTGGCATATTTTTAATATCTTGTAGAACTCTGAGCTGAAGAATGAAGCAGTGGTCATACGCATTATTCCACACTTCTCTAGTTTTGAAATTGACAAGTCTACTCTGTCATGAGGAGGGAATATGTGTTTCTAAGGTGTAAACACGAAGTTCTCATTGAGTGGAGGCAGGCAATTTCAGATCTTCTGTTAATGGCTTTGCTATTAAGGGTGCATTGCTTCAGTTGAGTAGCACAAATTGAGAAAGTTTACTTGGTCCTGATGGTCCTACATTTCACATTGGAGCTGTTTACAAAAATGTGAAGCCTAGCTTAGTTGCATCTATTTTACTAACAGAAGTGACATTTCTCTGTACTTCAGAGATCTTACATGTCATGCCTTGGATGCATTTTGACTTGCGATGTGGTTTTTTACAGTTGCTCTAAATGCTCTACCTTTCTTTCCGCATTTTGAAGCTTTATGTCCTGAGTTTAGATATAGTACTTTTCAGTTTCAGTTTTCATTTAATGATGTCAGTAATTTTATTACATTATGGACCCAATGACCACATTCTTCACAAAAGGCGCAAAATGGCACATAATTTTTATTGCTTTTGGCTAATGTTTGTTTCTAATTACCATGGATATGTAGGGCTGCTGTCATGAGAATGTGAGTCGACCTTTTATTGTCAAAGTGGATCATCTGCAAAGTAAGTGCTGTGTCTGTTTCTGCCCCTATGAAATCCATCAACCGAAGTACATCCCATTCTGAAAGATTGGTTTGCTTGGTATTTAAGCCAGCATTGGCCTATAATGCCAGAAAAGTTCTGAAAATTTTTGGTGCTATTACACACCCATTAGCGTATACGTCTTCACTGAGTATGCACAAAAGATGGATGCAGCGATTGCAATTGGTAAACGTAGACTTAAGTAATTTGAAAAGTGTATTGGTTCAATAGAGTCCAAATAATCCAGGTGAACTTGCGTGATTCTATTTTTATTACCAAAGCATTTTGTGAGAGTTCTTAGATTGGTCAGAGATCACAGCGATATCATCAACAAAATACTAGGTTGATGCGTAAGTTCTTAGCATTTTTCCATAAGTTTTTTAGACACAACAGATACACGTAACAGAGACTTTATCATCAATAATATATTCTCCTTCACTATTTACAACAGTCTGCCAGTGCTGGTGAACTTTTTGATCCCACGACTGCAGAAATCACGTAGTTGTGACGTGAAGAACTCATCAAGCAATGTCCAGAGCACTTTTTCATCTGGAAAGGAAGTTCCTTGAAGGTTATTTGATAGATAGCAGAAAAAATGAAAATCTGAGGGCACAGGATCTGGCGACGAATAATATGGGTACTCAATGACTCCTCTGTAATGTTTTTTGTCAGTCTAGTAGGATGCAGGCAGATGTTATCGAGGAGCAGTAGCACTTCACACAGTCTTCCTGGTTGTTGTTCTCAGTTGTTGACAATAAATGCCAGCGGTGGTAGTTATACCTTGGAAAAGCAGTTTGTAGTACACCATACCATCACATAATGTTATCTTTTGTAGATGCACGCAAGTCTTTGTACAGGGAGTTGCTGGATTGCTCAGGCTCAACCATTCCTCTTTCCCTAATGTTAGCATAAAGATACCATTTCTCGTCAACAGTAATTGATACAGGATAGAAATGGTTGGTGTTGCTCACAAGCCAATTGGTGACAAACAAGCAGAGATGCATATATTACCACCTGGCAATTTTTGTGATTTTGGCTTGGAGCATGCAGTACCCAGACACCCGATTTTTAAGCCTTTCCCATTGCATGCAAATGTCACACAATGTTGGAATGATCACAGTTCATCACATTTGCCAGTTCTTTGATGTGGATCATTGTGGATTAATGTGTTTAAATGCTCTTCATCAAATCTCAAATGTCTTCCTGGATGCGGAGATTGAATAATGTCAAAACTATCCTCCTTAAAACGAGAAAGTCATTTTCTTGCTGTGCTCTATCCAATGGCGTTATCCCCATACATGGCACAAATATTTCTCACTGCCTCTGCTGCTGTCTCCACACTACTAAACGTAAACAGAAAAATAAATGGGAAATGTTCCAATTTCTCCATTTGGCACTCTGGTTTCTAGTATCCACAGCTCCACTCACTATCTCCAAATAACAAAACAACAATATATAAACTGAAATAGCAACAGTGAACTATAAATAAAGAATGACTTTCGATAAATAAACCATAGCAACTTGACTAAGGAATGATTCCAGTACAATGCAACTCTTTATTTACAATTATAAATCTTACATTACAAGGGGTTTATGATAAGTCATATCACATATATCAACATCACATCCACTCAAAGATATAAGTATCTTTGTTTATATCAATTCCCTACATGCATTGCTACTAACATCTGCCGGATGGAAAGGTCCTTGTAATTCCTTTGCTGGTTCGTTACCTCCCACATTATCTAACAGCTTTACTGCCAGTCTAGCTGCAGCCCGCCCTACTGCTTATCTTCACTTTTCTGTTTTATGGCTTTTTGTGGTACACGAAGTGGACCTGTGTGAATTGTTATGTTTTCAGGGGATTTCACATCCATTATAAGAAAGCAAACTACAAGAGAATTATGTGGTGAAACAACAAAACTGATTAAAATGAAAAGTTCTCAGCTGTTGTATTTACCCACAGACAGAAATAGAAATTACATGATACCTTAAAGTGTACAAATAAGGTGTTTAGATTTATAATTTCACAACAGAAGAAAGTAGTGGCAATATTTAGAAGAAGAACAGATTATGTCAAACTGAGACAATCTTTTGCTACGAGAGTGATTAATGCACAGAGTTAAGGAAGTATAGCATATAACATGAGAGTATAAAGCAAATATTTTGTAAACAGAGTATCCAGTATTTTGGGGTACCAAATGGGTTCTTGTTTTCTTCACATGCTAGTGCAGATTGAAGAATGGATATCATTAACTAGTGGTCCCAAACGGACTGAGTTTCGTGTACAAATTGTATAGGTTTTATGCCAATGGAAAAATTGCTTTAAGACAACAATTTTCATATGAATGCACTCCTACAGTCTTGTATACAGGATGTCTAAGAGATGGTGGATGTCATTTTGGCATATAATGTTCTCTGCTACATCCATCAGCTGGCACCACTAGATAATGGACGTTGCTGGTAATGAGACTGAATCAGTTGCCATCTCATCACATTCCATGTTGCTTAACAGGGAAGATGGCTGCTTATTGTACTGCTAATAAGATCAACACTTTGAGGGGTCCATTAGGTAACAGAAGAAATTTGTTTTTAAACATTATCCTTCTGGAACAACACTAACCGATGTTGTGGCTGGGTTGGATGTATGTTACTCTGTTCAGTTTCGCCTCAACAAACATTATGGGTTTGTAGTCACCATAGACTATGCCTTACTACACCATACCATGTTTGGTGTTAATACTGCTTGCTGTTGCTTTAGAGGCCTGGGATTCTTGTCTCAGTGGCATCTCTCACTACAGTGCTGGAGAAGGTGCATGGTGGTCATATGTGAGCAGAAGCCTGGCTGATGGCACTTGTGCTTGCTCATCTTAGAGCAAGTGGTTCCTGATAGTCTGGTTACACTTTGCATCACTAGCTCTTAATTTTTACTTTGGTTCCTCTGTGGCTCTTAGTCCAGGCATGAGACTGTGCACACCTGTCATCTAGAACCAGTGTAACAAAAATATTGCAATGTTTCTCTTGAAATTAGTATTGGCACTTTTTGCCCCATTTAGAAATTTGTCAGCAGTGGACTTCTCGGAACTTCAGTGAAACACCACATATCTGAAACTACTATGCCATAACTTTTGTTTATGTTTGTAAAAATATTAGCTGTCTCATAGCTTTGGAGTATTTTTACTCATAAATATACAGGTTCGGTTGAGAATTTTGAGTAGAGAACAGCTGTAATTACTTTCACTTGCAGAACAAAACTTTATAATTATTAAGTCACAGATAGCTTTCATTCAGTAGTACATGAGAAAATAATTTTCTTTCATCACTTTCAATATTTTCACTTGTATGGAGTTCCAATAATTTCAGGTCATGGATGTGAACTATTTAAAGTTCTTCAGATAAAATTCACTGAATTTGCCTACATATATTTTTTTTTCTGATAAATCTTCTCAGACCAGTGTTTATTGTCTGCAGATAGCGGTCATGTGTGTGTGAGATGTGCTTACTTTTGTGAATCCATGTGTGTTTTTCTTTTCTTATGAAGGCTTGGCTGAAAACTTATTGTGTAACAGTCTTTTCATTGTACCAGTCTGCAACTCAATGTGCCATCCTTACAATGAGTAGTAATCTACTGTTACCATAATTTTTAAGTAAGATTTTCAAACAATGGAAAACCTAGGATGGAATGTAACAATATTATGAGAAGGAAAATTACTACTCGCCGTATAGCGGAGATGCTGAGCATTTCCACTATATGGTGAGTAGCAACTTTTCTTCTCAAAATATTGGTAAGAAGGATTTTATTGGATTGAATGCAGTGCCACACACCCCGTAAAATTTTAGCTTTTTCAAAATAATCTTGTGATCAACTAAATCATAAACTTCTGATAAGTTGTAAAATACCCAAATAACAGATTCTTCCCAGTTAGGTGTTTGCAATACATAGTCCACAAGTTCTTGTGTTGGTGAAGTAGTGGATTTATTTTTTTGGCATCTATGTTGGCTTCTGCCTACGATATTTTGTGACATAAGGAAGCTTATTAGTCTGCCGTTCAGAATGCATTTGAAGGGTCCTGGTATCTTTTTACACGAGTTTGGAAATTTACCACTTAAATCAGATTGAAACAGCCAAATATTGATTCCAGTTCATTTTTCCTGTCAGAATCTTTTTAAGAAATGTGCATTTAAATCTCCACGCACTATTAACTGTTTCTTTTTGTCTGACAGGTTGCTAAAGTTTTGTAAAGGGAATCTGTTGACCCTTAAAATTACAAGAAAAGTATTCATTACATATATAGCAACTCCTTGTTTTTCTATATTCACTCTGCACGGAAATGATGGCAGTCTGTAATCCCTTGTATTTAAGTTCTCTATCCCTGTGAGTACATAGTGCTAAAAAAGACAAAGAAAATCTGTCGCCTCAGAATTCTCCACATCTTCTAGGCATACAAGAAGCTCATCTACATTGCTTTTTAGTACCCTAATGTTCTGATGAAACAAACTTTTGCTTTCTTGGATACTGTTACATATATGGTTGTGTTCTGTTCTAATTTCTGTCAAGCCTATGACTCCAGTAATCACAAGGATTTTGCCTTGTGTGCATCTAGCTCCTCTTACACTTTCTGCAAGTGCAGGCCATTATTTATGCATAACCCATTGCAACAACATGCACAGCACAAATATGAGACTGTTTTTCAGTCGGAAAGGTATAAGATCCCTCTTCCTCCCTCCCACTGCTGATATCTCCAATCACAAATAAAATAAACCTACAAAAGTGAACAATCAATAACCCAACAACTGAAAAGAGCACTCCAGACAACCTCACAAACAGCCCGCCCTACTCATTCCACAGGTTGCAGGACTTACCAGTAAACTGGGAGGTGGTATGTGGTGGCGGTAGATGGATGGGAGGATTGCACAGTAGGTACATTGTTGTATTTTTTTTGTGTGTTGAGTCTTTTCTTAATAGCTTTTTACTTTTTATCTCAGTCTATCTTTGTTTTCCCCCTACCTCATGTCCTGCTTTCCTTCTCATTCTTAATTGCACTAGTTATTTTACTTCTTATTGCTCTACCACTTAATCAATCTGTACATGTCACAATATCCTTCTATCATCTCATGGACTGTTGGACCTGGTGGTCTAGCAGGAAAGTATAGAGGTTGGTCTAGCAGGAAAGTGCAGAGGTTGTGGAATCGAATCCTAGCTGGAACACAAAAAAATTTTCTGTCCGCCAGTAATCTAGTCTTCACCTCTCAATGATGAGGTAGTCACCAGGAATGACGCGTGGTTCAGGGTCCACCCTGAACTGCAACTCCCCTTTCCCTGATTGAATAACCGGTGTGCCATACACAATTATTATATCTCAGGAATGTAGCCAGTAACTGAAGTGCAATCCTTGACATCCTACTCTCTCATACTGGTTGATCTCTATCGTTATGGGGTCTGAGTGGTCTGTCCTTCCTTTCAAACCCTTTACACTGTCTACTTCTTTTCTGCCAATGGGAAGGATGTGATAGTTTTGTAAACCAGAATAGTTTTTTGTACTTTCATGTGTGCATATGAAGTACAAAAACTAAAAACTATTTATGTATATCTATCCTGGCTTGGTCGCTCAGTGGTAGTAAAATGCCAGATGATAGACCCAAATGCCTCAGGTTCAGTCCCCAGTCTGCCCTAGGATTTTTGTCCAATTACTTATCAATTTTGACAATGTTTGTTGATGTGATAAATGGCCAAGTTCCCAGGCATCAGAGTCCCCCATAACAGGCTACGTAAGTCATTTGTAAGGCAGGGGAAGGCAGTGAGGGCAGTGTCTAATATAGCTACTGGTATATGGTTTACAAACAAACCTTCAGGTCAATGACAGCTTTATATTTGTGATGTGTTTATCAGAAATATTCAGATTTTCATCTTCTGAAGGTAAGTAGTTGGCAACCATTCTGTCTCATAATCTTGTTGTAATGAGCAAGTCTGAACCTGACACATTACTCATTGTTTTATGAGGTGTTTATTTGTACCTAAGAGTATACATTTTTCACATCATCTAACGTGCTTGTGCTGCTGTAATTTTGTGTCTTTGAACTACTTCTGTAAAAATATGTATTAGCTTCTGAGGCTATAAATTGTATAGATACTCAAAGATTTCCTGCAACCTGTGCATATTTTCTATTGTTTAGTAACTTTTGCACTAATAATCAGTCCCTATGTCCCTTTAAAAGCATAATAAAATGCTTATTATTCAGTTTTTTTTTTTTTAACTGGAAAAGCACAAAATTCCCTCAGTGTGTGGAAGCTGTTACACTTTAGCTTGAACTAAGAGGAATACATTCCTCAGGTGAGATTATGGCATAACAGTGGAATCTTATTTCAGTGCATGTGTTTTTGGGCCATAGTCTAACGAAGACCTATTAATTTTTGAATAGTTCTATGTGGATGAAACTGTGCTCACTGATATACTCTAACATTCACTACGATGTTACAGAGATTGGACACCAGATGATAGCATTGGGAGTTTTTCAGAATAGCAATGTGTTTCTAATTTATTTGTTTAAATTTACCTGGCATAAGAATGAACAGCACTAAGCAGATTAAAGACCAATATTACTTGCAGCACTCTTCATACATGTTAATAACACATGAGTTTTGCAGCAGAAGATATCCATGAATTTGAGATTGGATAGTATATTATTACTATTTTTATTATTATTGTTGTTGTTATTATTTTACACAATAGTAATTTGTATACAACAACAAGAATTACTTCAATATTTTGTCCTTGGGATAGACAACCCACTCTCTTGAGCAGTGATAGAAATTGTTTACTGAATCTCAGTGCAGAATGTCATCAAATGTCATTTGAGATGTGAGAAGTTTAAGTAAATAGGTGTACCTTTTCAACTTCCATGTTTACACCAACCCACAAATCATTAAGTGCAAGTCAATTCATCACTCAGCTGGAAAGCGGCGTAGAAAAGAGTGAGGAACTAACCCATAAATATCTTTGACCAAAGATGTAAAGCATTTAGTAGGTTATCAAATTAACTTCAGACACAGATAGAAATCATATCTGCTTGACAACTTGTTCTACTCTGTTGAAGAATTTCTGAATTGTTAATAACCTGATGTATGTTGTAAAACTGACTGATTCCACATCATAGTGAAGGCTCACAGTTATGATCCAAGGAACAAGCAAATAGCTTAACTGTACCAAGAAAGTAATACAAATACAGAGAGATGTTTTTCAGTTATACACAAGTAATCATATTGAACAAAATTAAGTATCAAGTAGTTCTGAAAACTTACAATTTATTTACTACTATGTTGCAAGACGATAAATATGTGTTTCAGAGACCATACCACAACATTACATGTGCACCATGGCTGTCCATATTTCTTTGTAGAGCACTGAAATTGACTAGCTAATTCTACTTATGATGACTGCCAGGCAAATCCATTCTTGTATTGGAGTCCAAATTTTGGCAGTGTCCATCTTATTATTGATTAGAATAAAGTGCACTTTGCAGCTGATGTTTCTAGATGCAGAGTGGATCAACAGCTATAAAAAAAAGTACAGTTCAATGCTATCTTGAATGCTGGTGAAGGACTGGAAGCTGCTGCAAATGGTGGTGGTGTGCAAACCACTTCAAATAATTCAGGGTTATTCTAAATGACGGACCCATTTTCAGAAATTCGTATGTATTCAAGTACAAATCCAAAATGAACAAGCCTTGTACCAATGAAAAGAGGAAGTTTCAAAGTTTTTGGTGGGCAGGCGGTGATGGTTTCAGAAATGGCCGGTAGAATTCTCGTGGCAATAGGGCCATCATTCCGTTTCACTGTCAGTTTTGAGTAAGATGGTGACTGTGGAGCACAAGATTTTCTGCATTTTTGGGTTCGTGAAAAATGAGTCACAAATTGCAGTGCAGCAGGCATTTCGTACCAAATTTGGTATTCAACCACCAACTCGCAAAAGCATTAGCCTTTGGTTTAAGCAATTTAAATAGACTGGGAGTGTGTGCAAAGGAAAAAGCACAGGTCGTGTCAGAGGATGATGATCGATGGATTCAACAAAGTTTTGTGTGCAGTCGCAGTAAGTCTACCAATACAGCCAGTCAAGAACTTGGAATGCCCCAACCAACTGTATGGAAAGTTCTGAGACGGTGTTTGCTGTACAAGCCCTACCGATTACAACTTGTGCAGGCTTTCAACCCCAATGACAAAGGGAAGCGTCTCCCATTTTGTGGTTATGTGCTAGCAAAGATGGAGGATGACGCATTTCTACAGCATGTAATTTTTAGCGATAAAGCAACATTTCACCTTAGTGGAAACGTCAACAGACTCAATGTTCGCATGTGGTGTTTGAAAAATACACATTCACCATTGCAACATGAAAGAGACTCACCGATCAAGTACCTGGACATGTTGGAACAATGGCTGTTGCCTCAAGTTATGGAAGATTCCCTGGGACTTCATTTTTCAGCAAGATGGAGCTCCCACCCATTGGCACTGTGATGTACGAGGCTTTTTGAATGACTCCCTTCCTCAGCGCTGGATCAGTCGCAGGGGACTTTAGGACCTCGCTCTGCACTTCCGGCCACCGAGGTCTCCTGATCTCACACCCTGCGACTATTCCTTATGGTGTTATGTGCCGGAATCTGTGTATGTCCTGCCTCTACTAACCACTCTGAATGATCTGCGGAACCGAATCACTGCTGCTGTGTACACAGTAACAGTAGATATGCTTTTGCGTGTGTGGGACAAGTTCGGCTACCGTGTCGATGTTTGACATGCAGCCAACAGAGGCCACATTGAACATTTATAACATTTATCACATTTCCAATTATTAAATAATTATTAAAAACTAATTAATTACAATTTATTAAATTGACATCAAACATTATGAAAAAAAACTTTAAAATTTCCTCTTTTCGTTGATATAAATCCTGTTCATTTTGGATTTGTACTTCAATGAATATGAAGTTTTGAAAATGGGTCCATCATTTAGAATAATATCTGAGAACTGCAAAAACTTTTACCATATTAAAACTGCTGTGATTTTCAAAAGGACATACACAAAATCTTCCAAATATTGTAACAGGATTTCTTTCAAATGCCTAAAAATCTTAAAGCTTCCTTTGGCATGAAAGTCTCCTTATTCTTTTTTATGACATGGTGACCGGAATAAACTGCAGCAAAAGGAAATTAGAAACACTGGACTCTTTCTTCAAATGCTGCGTGAAGAAGGAAATTGAAATAGCACTTTGGTAGTAGTGTTGAAAAAGGAGTGAATGTATATTACTTTCACTGGTGATTATCAGAGTTCTTTACTGGAAGAACACAGATTTTTTTTTTTTTTTGTATATGGAAATATGGATATTTTTCCTATATAGAGACGGGGGGGATTTTGAGCATGCTACAATGAAGTGTGATACAACTACTAATCGTGTTATATGTTAATTACTGTCCATTTTGTTAATAGCTGTTTGTCTTTTTTTGTAGATAGCGTAATTATTTGTGAAGAAGTATTGTCAAGGTATGATTTTAACAAATTACTCAGCAATCATTTAATTCTGCAAAGACTTGCTTTGTTTACAATTGTTTTGTAATGCACAAAGACACAGCCGTGAAAAGATCTGAAAACATAAATTTTAGTAACAAACATGTATTTCTCTAAGAAGTATTAGTCACTTGTGAAAACCTGTATTGTTTGAGAAATGAAAAACATGTTGAAATATTTTTGTGGATGTTCAGGCTATTGAGGTGCTTAAGAGCATACTTCTAAAGTAAAACTTTATTTGAAAGCAGTGCTTGTTATTAATCTCTCATGTAAAATTTTTCTTTTTCCTTCTGTGCAGGATTCCATACCCATTTGTGCGTGCATCACAGCATTCATGTTGCATAGTTATGAAACCTACAAATGGAGATTTCCTCAAGTAAGCTGTTATTTTTAAATAGTGTTGTGTTGTAAGTAACTTCCTGTTTGAAGAAAAATAAAAGATTTTTTAGCTGCATGCATTTGTGCCTCTATTTATTGGAAAAAAGCTAAGGCATGTTTCTTCATTAACTGTGTATCCCCCTCCATGTTTTGGTAAATGAATGGTAGTGTAAGCTGTTCCAAAACAGTAATTTTTCTATGGTAGGATTTTTTTAAATAGCACTTTCTATCATAATTTGTGATTAGCTAAATTCAGCCCTTGGGTATTATGATATCACATCACACATTAATTATGTGATGCTGACAGCATGTTATGATTGACACAGCAGTGTGGGGAGAGAAACATAATGGTGTCTCTAATAAGAGTTAAGCACAGCCATAGCAGTCAAAGACATAATTACGACAGAAGTGAATGTCATATGAAAAATGAAAAAAGTATAACTCATTTGTGAGCTTTGCAACTATGCCAATATACATAATAGATTAAAATAGGCCAGATAACTGTTTATGAGATGACAAAATCCACTGATAAGTTGCACATTTTTCATTTTATATCTGAAGTAACATTTGTGATAGTTGTGCAGTGATGCAACAGTAAACACTGCACTCACTAATAAACAACCAAATACAGATATACAGCACCATGAATGGGCATTAACTTCAGAGATACAACCCTTACAGGTATTCCAAAATTTTACAGGTCTCTAAAAAGTAGCTGATTATAATGGTGTTTCTAGCATAGTTTTAAAATCTTGTGCTAACGTAATAGGACTAACCTTAAGTGAACTTTGTAATCAGTTACACAAGGCTTATTCCCAGACAGTCTTAAATCTGCTGTAGTGCCACTCATCTATAAAACAGGATAAGTAAACCACCTCTGATCAAGATATACACTGGCTGACAAAAAAAGTGAAGCACAAAGCACCCTGAAGGGGAGGATGAAATGAAATGAAATTTCCCTTGTTGAGACAGTATATGTTGATATTTCAGTGAGTACAAAATCTAGTCAAATTACTGGTACTAAGAAATTGTTAGTATGAGTCCACTTATCAGTATGATGTTGCATCCCCTTCGATGTTCACAGTGATTTGCAGAATATAGATTTAGCTGTAGATGATAGCTGAACAGGCATAAAAGTGGTTCACAGCCATTAGTTTAAGTCTTAATCTCACAAGAAATTGTAATACTTGACTTCAAACAAGAATGACCTGTTGTCACAAGGAGACATTAATGGTCACACACTAAATGAAACACTGCAAAATCACTTCAGGTCCAGTTGGTTAGTATGTTAAATGGAGTCAACTTGTAGATAAACCAATCAAGAAGCTTAATTCAGTGTGTTTGCCCTTAGAAGCATTTCTCATTGTGTTGACCTAAGGACAGTTGTGTTGGCTTATTTTGAGTGAACTGTAAGAATATTGTGCAAAGTAGATAACTGTATGTCTTTTAGGAGCCTTTCTTGGAATTTTTATACTAATTTTCCAATACATTTACTTCAGAATGGGGTTTGTCTAGTGTTCACACTGGAATTGTGTACTCTGGTATAAAGTTATTCAGTAATGTTAAAAGCTGCACAACAAGCAGTAATTTGTTTTCAACAGATCTCAGTATTTACTGATGCAGATCACTGTTTAAAAAATCAGTTGGAATCAAGTAAATATCAGGCTATCAACAGGACATCAATAGCAGCTATTTAACCTAAGGAGGCAGCAGTATTGTAAAAGGATACTGTTATTCGACCCTAGATTTTCCATGTTTTAGGGAGGCAGCACTTTTTTTCAGAGTAGTGATGTGTTTCTAATTCATTTGTTTAAATTTAACTGGCATAAGGATGAACAGCACTAAGCAGTATAATGACAGTTTATTCGGCTCTACAGAATATTTTTTCATTGAAGGGCACACTGCATCCATTATTGAAGTATTTGGTAAGCATAATTCTAACTTTTTTGAATCATCTGTTTGTTGTCCCAAGGTGTGTTATGATAGTGTACTTTGTGGCTACCAGTCCCTTTCCTGGAAAGTTCTGTTCTCAGTACCTTCATAGTGTATGCAGTTATTTGTAATATATCTACTTGAAGGTCTTTCTCAAATAATCATCCAGGAAGATAATCATATCTATGTTTTCAGTATTAAATGTTTTGAGTAATACACACATCAAAAAAAGTTTTGCGTCTCTCTAGTTCCCAAAACTCCTGAAGATAGATGTTGACTGTGGATACTGTATCTCAGACACAGTCCCTTTCACTGTTCAGAGATGTCACTAAACTTGCCCAAAGATGTCATAACTATGCATGAGCAGTGCCTATTAGATGAGGGGGTCCAACAGATAATCAGTTCGTCATTCCATCAGGAAGGAGGTACACAGCTCATGTTGCCTGTAGCTGAACCACACCTAGACGGTCAATACTGCGGTTCGATTGTGTCCACAATGTTACTTTGTGCCAGAAAGGGCTCTCAACAAGGGAAGTGTCCAGGTGTATCCGAGTGAATCAAAGTTATGTTGTTCGGACATGGAGGAGATACAGAGAGACAGGAACTGTCGATGACATGTCTTACTCAGGCTGCCCAAGAGCTACTATTGCAGTGGATGATCGCTACCTACCAATTATGGCTTGGAGGAACCCTGACAGCAACGCCACCATGTTGAACAGTGCTTTTTGTGCAGCCACAGAACATAGTGTTATGACTCAGATTGTGCGCAATAGGCTGCCTGATGCACAACTTCACTCTCGGCATACATAGCGAGGTCCATCTTTGCGACCACGACACCATGCAGCGCGGTACAGATGGGCCCAACAACATGCCAAATGGACCGCTCGGGATTGGCATCACGTTCTCTTCACCAATAAGTGTCGCATATGCCTTCAACCAGACAGTCGTCGGAGACGTGTTTGGAGGTAACCCGGTCACTCTGAATGCCTTAGACACAATGTCCAGCAAGTGCAGCAAGGTGGAGGTTCCCTGATGTTTTGGGGTGGCATTATGTGGGACTGAGGTACGCCGCTGGTGGTCATGGAAGGCACAGTAACGGCTGTACAATATCGGCAGCGTATTGGTGAGGCATTCATCTTCATGGATGACAATTCACACCCCCATTGTGTGCACGTCTTGTGAATGATTTCCTTCAGGATAATGACATTGCTCAACTAGAGTGGCCAGCATGTTCTCCAGACATGAACCCTATGGAACATGCCTGGGATAGATTGAAAAGGACTGTTTATGGTCGACGTGACTCACCAACCACTCTGGGGGATCTACGCCAAATCGCTGTTGAGGAGTGGGACAGTCTGGACGAACAGTGCCTTGATGAACTTGTGGAGAGTATGCCATGACGAATACAGGCATGTGTCAATGCAAGAGGACGTGCTACTGGATATTAGAGGTACCGGCGTGTACAGCAGTATGGACCATCACCTCTGAAAGTCTCGCTGTGAGGTGGTACAACATGCAATGTGTTGTTTTCATGAGCAGTAAAAAGGGTGGAAATGATGTTTATATTGATCTCTATTCCAATTTTCTGTACAGGTTCCAGAACTCTCGAAACTGAGGTGATACAAAACTTTTTTTGGTGCGTGTATTAGGAAACACACCTACAGAATTTCAAACACATTCTCTGCTGCCTATTTTGCTTATGATAATCTGTAATTAAAAATCTTTATTTCATGCATTACATTCTTCTGTAGAAATGGATTTCAGTAGATGTGAATGCATTGCAAACACATCATGACATGGGAAAATGTGAGATGCTGAGACACTTGTACCTTGTAACAATGGTGGACTAGCTTTACATAAAATCGCATTTGTTTTAGAACTCCACAATCAGAAATACTTACATTCACGCCTGTATGATTATACATGATTTCTTAATTATCAGTGGTAATTCCAAATATCATCGTCATCACCACCACCAGAAGTTGTTGTGCTCTTTGCTGAGCTTTGTGACCCAAGAATCGAGCGTCTGCATCCTGGACGGTTACCAGCTTTTCTTAGAACTTGCTGAAGAGGTAGACACAAGACCGTGATTTCATCAGTCCACTTTTCCGCTGCTCTTCCTCTTATTCACTTGCCCTCGATCTTCTCTTCCATGATTATTTTTTCCAGGTTTTCTCCATCTCTTCTCACAGTATGGCCAAAGAACTGGAGAATTTTTTGGTTGACACAAAAAGAAAGGTGCATCAAGAAATTGAATTGCTCAATAATGGACTCATTTGTTCGTCTTTCAGTCCATTTTCTGCGCAGCATCCTCCGCAAGCACCAAAGCTCAAATACATTGATGCACTGTTTGTCTCTGCCTTTAAGGGTCCATGTCTTGCAACAATAAAAGAAGACAGAAAACTTGGGTGTTTTAACAAGCCAGACCTTTGTGGTGTTCATTATTGCTCTGTTCTGTCAGGTCTTGGTGAGCTTCTTCGTAGCCACTCACCCTAGCGTTATCTGTCTTCTTATCTTATCTTCACAGCTTCTCGTGTCACAGATAGTTGACCCAAGATAGACGAAAGAATGCATGACTTCCAGTTCCTTTAATTGACCTGTGAGTTGAAACTGTACTCCTCGATCAACTATCATGAGTTTGGACTTACTGAGATTGAGATTGAGGTCCAGTCCATATGATAGACGAATTTCCATTACTTTTGTTAATAGCTCAGCAAGTTCATCTTCAACACTGGCTAAAAGCATTGTGTCATTAACAAATCAGAGGTTGTAAATAATTCTATCACCAATTGAGATGACTTAAGTCCAAACAAATGGTTCAAATGGCTCTGAGCACTATGGGACTTAACATCTGAGGTCATCAGTCCCCTAGAACTTAGAACTACTTAAACCTAACTAACCTAAGGAGATCACACACATCCATGCCTGAGGCAGGATTCGAACCTGTGACCGTTCTGGTCGCGCGGTTCCAGACTGAAGCGCCTAGAACCGCTCGGCCACATCGGCTGGCTAGTCCAAACAACAAGAGCATTTCTAATGTCATGTTACGCATAGATGTTGTACAGTCTGGAAGATAGATCACAACCCTATCTTATGCCTTTTGATACACTGAAGAAATCAGATGTGCCAGCATTTCTCTTCACAGCTGTGAGGTGATTATTGTATAGAATTCTGATCAGTGCTGTCAAATGTTGTGGGACATTGAACTCAGCAATCAGCTGCCACAACTCTTCCCACAAAACACAGTCAAAGGCTGCCCTACAGTCATTGAAGCAGATGAAGACAGGAACACAGAACTCTCTCTCACGATTTCTCGATTATTTGTTATGTTTTGAGCATCCATTCACAAGTTCCTTTTGCTTCAACAACACCTGCTTGTTCTGTGGATATGTGAGGCTGAATGTATGGCTTCAAATGTTACTTTCTTTCTAGCTGACTTAAATTTAACTGGCATAAGCATTAATAGCACTAAGCAATATTGTAAAAGTTTATTGTTAATACAGTATATAGATTAATTTCCATGATTTCTTGTACGTTTTGCTAGTGTATTCCTTGACATGATTGCATGTCACTGAAGGTTCTACTTCTTGATGGGATTTTATGGAATGTGATGAATTTGGTTGGGCTTCACTCTTATGAGGAACACCATCACATTTTAGTGTTTCCCACACTGTGCTCATAGGGTCATTATTAGCTGTAAGGACATAATTTTTGGTATGATGTAGCTTAATAAATCCTAAGGGAGGCAAAATTAGCTGATTAGCTGTCACTGAATTGCTTACATGAGAGAGAGAGAGAGAGAGAGAGAGAGAGAGAGAGAGAGAGAATTCAAGAAAGGAAGAAAGGTAAGGGAAAATTATTTGGAAAAAATTAATTCAAATTAACTGCAGATGATTTTTACGTAGAAATGGGAAAGGGGGGGGGGGGGGGTGAGAGAGAGAGAGAGAGAGAGAGAGAGAGAGAGAGAGAGAGAGTTGCATGAAGTATACAGATGTTTGATGTATGATGACTGCTATGGGTTTAGCAACAACAATCAAGATGAACAATGGATGTAAAGGCAGTTTGCATACAACAGTACTATTCCCAGAGTCCATTCATAATAGCTTGTTTTCTTCAGGCTTGTCTGCTTTTGCTGGGACCTTTATGATATGATATATTAAATTCTATATATGAAAATAGACATATTAAAACTATTGATGGACTTGACTTGAAGCCAGCACCTCACATTTCTTGGTCAGTGCTCTTACTGACCAAGCTATCTTGCCCTCACATTTACTGTTTTGCAGTACCTTTCTCTCAAATCTGTTGTTTCAATTGTGGGTGTGTTTATCAGTATTTTGTGAAATAAATAAAGATGAAGGATCTGCAAACAGTAACATCAAATACTGTGTTTGAATGGTTGATAAAGGTTAGATTTTTCTCCTCATTTGTGCTTTTTGTGTTGTCAGTAGTACTACAGTAGACCCTCAGTCAACTGAATTTCAAGGGACCAAAACGCAAGCAATTTGGTTTAACAAAGGTTGAAATAACAAGTTTTGCTGTAAAAATATATGACTATTGAGATCACTTTTCCTCTTGATATGGGTACTATTGAATGATGGTGCTCGATATTCATTATCCCTTAGAAAAAATAAAAATAACTACATCGTTTAAGTACAACAGTATTTCTGGCATTTGTTGAATTGTCTCTGACTGAGACAGAAATCCAAACATGCTCTCTGATCAAGATGTCATTGCAGTCCATCGGGTGATGAAAAAATATATGCATCCTTAGTGCCCCACACACTCTTTTTCTCAATTTTGATAGAGTGGTTCTTCTGTCAAAGATCAAAACAAGTTAGAAAGTTATCACAGTAGGACCATACATTCTGAATCCGATGTGCTGCTACCCGTTACAACCACATTCGAGAGTCATATCGACACCTGACCAAATGAGTAACCTATGATAGGGATGCTCACGAGTCTGATTGTCTGCCTCTTTCTCTCCACTGTATCAATTGCAATGGCAACCATACCGCCACCACCTGAGTATCTCGATGAGCAGGGCGTCCAGAAGATACAGGTGAAGGAAAAAGTGCCTTACCTGGTCGCTCGCAAGTTGGTGGCTAGTCGGAAACCCTGTGTTGTACCATCTGGCACCTACAGTACTGTTCTTGCTACATCTCGTCTGCCAACGAGAAAGGCTCCAAGAAGTCAAACAAAGGGAAACTGTCTTCTCCTCTTCAATGGTGTCGCCACATGACACCCTCACCTGGCCTACCTCTGTGTCGCTGGTGTGCACCATCAACTGTTTTTCTGCCCTGGACTCCGCAGGCCGACAGAAGGAGAATGCTGACACCTCTGTAGAGCTCTTGGAGCAGGGTCCTGCTACCTCTGTGCTGTACCAGCGAGTCTTCGAAGGCTGGCGCTGGCAGCCACCTAGGTGACACCCCTTCATTTTTTCCTCGGCGTGACTCTTCTCCAGTGGAACGTTCATGGCCTTTGAACCAACAAAGAGGACTTCAAGCTGCTCTTAGAACCACAGCGTCCGCTTGTACTGTGCCTCCAGGAAACAAAATTGCGTCCTCACAACTGCTTTGAGCTCTCGCATTTCTTCCCGGTCCGCTTTGACCTTCACCATTAGGAAGACATTCCATCTCATGGGGGAGTCGTGCTGCCCATCCAGGATGATGTTCATAGTCAGTCCATCTCCCTGACTACCTGGCTCCAAGTTGTTGTTGTCCACATTTTTCTTCATCACATGGCCTGTTCACTTTGTACCATTCACATCTTTCCGTCATTCAGTGGCACTCGGGCAGACCTTCTCCAGCTCATTGGGCAACTCTCTCACCTCTTTCTGCTGCTTGGTGACTTTAATGTGCACCATCCCCCTTGGGGCTTGCCCAGAACCTGTCAGAGAGTTGTCCTCTTGGCTGACCTTCTCAGTCACCTTAACCCTGTCTGCATTAATATGGAAGCACCCACATTCTTTTCAGCTTCCACTCACACTTATTCCCATTTGGACCTCTCCTTCTGCACTGCCTAGCTTGCCCATTCTCTCTGACACATACTCGAACGACCATGTCCCGTGTGCCATCTGATTGCTGACTCCTACCGCACCTATTTGCAGACCCAAATAGCAGCTTTCTAAGGCCTCCCTGGCGACAACATTTCCCCAGTTGTGATGACCAG
The DNA here is from genome assembly GCF_021461385.2 of Schistocerca piceifrons. Taxonomy (NCBI): domain Eukaryota; kingdom Metazoa; phylum Arthropoda; class Insecta; order Orthoptera; family Acrididae; genus Schistocerca; species Schistocerca piceifrons. The sequence continues at coordinate 617,922,695 of NC_060141.1, forward strand.
GTGGAATATCTTACACATGTTATCCTTACTGCTGCAGGACGTTCCATTCCTCGTACTTCTTTACTGCCCCATGTCCCAGCCCCTCGGTGGACTGAGGCAAGCCGCAATGCAATTCATGCGCAGAGCTGTGCTACTCTGTGTTTTTAACCATCATCCTACAATGGCAAACTGCATTCATTATAAACAGTTGTACGTACAGTGTCGCCACATTCTTCGGGATAGCAAAAAAGCTAGCTGGATTTCATTTACTAGTTCTTTTAATAGTTCCACTCCCTCTTTCATCATGTGGGCCAACCTCCGACAGCTCTCAGGGATCAAGATTCATTCCCCCAGTTTCCAGCCTGACAGTAGCAGACGGTATCGTAATGGAACCTATTGCTATCTCCAACACCTTGGACTGCCATTTTGCAGAGATTTCGAGCTCCTTCCACTGTCCTCCTGCCTTCCTCCATTGAAAACGAGTGGGAGAGGCTTAGGCGAAATCCTTCCCTTCGCAAAATAGTGAGTACTACAATGCTACTTTTACTGTGAGGGAACTAGATCACGCTCTCACTTCATCTTGATCCTCCGCCCCAGGGCCAGAGGATATTCACATTCGGATGTTGCAGCACCTATCTCTTGTGGGCAAGCACTTTCTGCTTAACACATATAACCACACCTAGGCAGAGGGCCCGTTTCCCAGATGCTGGTGTGAAGCCACTGTCATACCCATACCTAAGCTCGGTAAGGACAAACTCCTTCCTTTTAGTTACCGCCCCATTTCTCTCATTAGCTGTGTTTGAAAGGTGATGGAATGTATGATTCATGCCCGGCTGGTATGGTGGCTCGAGTCTCGCAGTTTACTAACCACGGAACATTGTGGATTTCAAGTGTTCTGTTCTGTAGTTGACCATCTCATCACTTTGTCCACCATGTCATGAATGGTTTTCTGCGGAAATCTCAGACTGTGACCATGTTTGTTCATTTGGAGACAGTCTTTGACACCTGCTGGAGAACACTGGTATCCTCCGTACTCTCTACACGTGGGGCTTCCGTGGCCACATGCCCTGTTTCCTTCAGGAATTTTTAAAAGACTGAGTTTTCAAGGTACGTGTGTGAGTTCTGCCTTGGCGGACACCTTTATTCAGGAAAACGGTGTGCCTCAGGTTTCCATCCTGAGCGTCATCCTCTTTTCTACCGCCATTACCTTATAATGGCCTGTCTCCCACCAGGCATCTCTCACTCCAAAAGCGTTGAAGAGTTTGCCATTTATTGCAGTTCTCCACTGACCTGTCTCATTGAGTGGCATTGTCAGAAATGTCTTGATTCTCTTTATTCATCAAGCATTGACAGTGTCTTTTGTTTTTCCACTGACAAAACCGTTTGTATGCGTTTCTAGTGGCACTATTGGATTCTTCTACCATGTTTACATCTTGGGCCTGTTGCTCCTCCATTCATTGAAACCATGAAATTCCTTGGGCTCATGCTCGATGGGAAACTTTTGTAGGTCCTCCCACTTTTCTTACCTGGTGTCCCACTGTGTGCGGTCCCTCAATGTCCTACGTGTCCTCAGTGGTACTTCCTGGAAGTACTGGTCCCTTGTCTGTTCAAAACTTGACTATGGGTGTTTTGTTTATGCAGCTGCACATTTGTCCCTCTTATGCTATCTCAGTACTGGCCATCATCGTGGCATCCATTTGGCCACTGGCACCTTTTCTTTTGCATTAGCCAGGTTGAGAGTCACCAGTATGGGGTGCTTCCTTCTTTCTGTTACCTCCTGGTGTTCGCTTTTGGCTCATGCTCCAGCAGCTTGACTTCACACTACCTGCCACTTTCCTGGTGGGTGTGAACCCTCCATCACCTTGGCTTCATGTGGTGGCCTATGTTCACCTTGGCCTTCATTGACCTCCTAAGGACATTGCGCCAGCCTCTGTCTATCGCTTTCAGTTTCACTACATTTGGATGGAACTTCACGATAGTACTTTTGTCTACACTGATGGTTCTCAGACTGACCGTGGTGTCGTGTGTGCCTTCATCGTTGGCACCAATGTATTTTGGTATCGACCTCTGGATCACTGCTCAGTATTTACAGTAGAGCTCTTTACCCTGTATCAGGCAATGCAGTACATCCTGCAACATAGGCTTTTCAATTTTGCTATCTGTTCCCTCTCTCTCTCTCTCTCTCTCTCTCTCTCTCTCTCTCTCTGCGTCCTTCAAAGCCTCTGTGTGCTGTACACCATTCGTCACTTAGTGCAGCCGGTCCAGGAAAGCTGTCACTTGCTCATTCTTGATGGAGCCACTTTGATTTTATGTGGGTTCCTGGTGACGTTGGTCTGACAGGAAACAAGGCCACTGACGCTGCTGCCAAGGCTGCAGTCCTTGTATCTCAGCCCACTAATTCTTGCATTCCTTCTGATGATCTCTGTGTTGCTGTTTGCCAGCAGGTGGTGTAACTTTGGCATCGCCACTGGTCCTCCCTTCATGGGAACAAGCTCCAGCCTATTAAGCCTCTCCCAGCGGGTTGTATGACCTCCACTTCCTTCCGATGATCTCTGTTGCTGTCTGTCAGCAGGTGGTGTTACTTTGGCATCGCCACTGGTCGTCCCTTCATGGGAACAAGCTCCAGGTTACTAAGCCTCTCCTAGCAGCTTGTATGACCTCCAAAAATGGTTCAAATGGCTCTGAGCACTATGGGACTTAACTTCTGAGGTCATCAGTCCCCTAGAACTTAGATCTACTTAAACCTAACTAACCTAAGGACATCACACACATCCATGCCTGAGGCAGGATTCGAACCTGTGACCGTAGTTGTCGCGCGGTTCCAGACTGTAGCGCCTAGAACTGCTTGGCCACACCGGCCGGCTACGACCTCCACTCAGCTCTCTCATCGCGAAGGAAATCATTTTGGCTGGGCCGCGTATCGAGCACTGTCATTTTAGCCAACGCCATTTGTTAGGTGGTGCTCCACCATTTCCTGATGGAATGCCCTTTTTTTTAACACTTATGTTCTCATTTGTGTTTGCCATCTGCCTTATCAGCTGTTTTACCAAACAACACGCGGCCTGTCAACCGTGTTTTACTTTTTATCGTTCATAGCAATATGGTGAAGGACATTTAATCTTTACTTCAGGATCTCCATTTCTTTATGGTGTATTTAACAGATCTTTCTGCATGTTCCTGTTTTTAACTGTCTTCTCTTCAATCGATTGAGATTAACGCATAGCCGTTTTTAGCTCCTCTCTTTGTATTCTTGTTCTACAGTTTTGATGTGGGCGCATATGACCGTAGTTGTTTATGCACCCTAAAACAAAACAAATAAAAACGTGTGCACGCATGCACACACACATGTGCACACACACACACACACACACACACACACACACACACTGCCAAGAGGTGTAGTATGATATGGCCATTGGTACCAATTCTACATCATCCACGGCATTTCAAAGCAACCAGTATGCCCTTTAAAGGGTGATTTTGTCCAATATGTGTATTATTCTGTGAATGAAGATTTTACATATAACTGTATAATGTTATAACAATATTGTGAAAGGGAAAGTTGCTACTCACCGTATAGTAAAGATGCTGAGTTGCAGGTAGGCACAACAGAAAGACTGTCAAAAATAAAGCTTTTGGCCAGTGAGGCCTTTGTCAACAACAGATCACACACACACACACACACACACACACACACACACTCTCTCTCTCTCTCTCTCTCTCTCTCTCTCACTGAAACATTGCCTGAGACTGCAGTTGTGCGTATGAGTTGCATTTGCGTGTGTGTGTGTGTGTGTGTGTGTGTTTGTGTGTGTGTGTGTTTCATCTATTGCTGGCGAAGGCCTTACTGACTGAAAGCTTTATTCGTGACAGTCGTTTTGTTTTGCCTATCTGCAACTTAACATCTCTACTGTATGGTGAGTGGCAACTTTCCTTTTCATAATACTGTTACGTCCCATCCTGGATTTTCCATTGTTTGGTATATAATGTTGTAGTTAGTATTGAAAGTATGTGATGTTGAGTATTTTTTCAACTATTCTTGGTGCTAATGCGTTGTGTTTCTATCTTTCAGCGATTACTTGAATTCTAAAGACCTTCATATAGGAGTCACTTCATCTAAGGGGTTAGTGGTAGAATATGACAAAAATGGGTTGCAGTATGACAAAGCGAGCTTGTGGAAACAGTGCTTAATAGTAGATGGTGCTGATGAGTCTTGGAGTGAAATATGGGATAATACTTTAAGACATGTGTCCAGTCTGACTTGCTGGTCTTCTGAAAGGTAACTTGGCTCATTTAAGCTTAAAGTAGAAACACTTGACATTAATTACAGAGGAGCAGACTGAAGAACAGAATTTATCTACCGCAAGTAGTCACTGTACTTGTTGTTTGTGCATTCTATAAAAGTCTCCCATTGGTGCCCCTGTATAACCACTGAGTCATGATTAAGAAGAAGAAACAAAAACTTTATATATAATCTCACAGTTCAAAAGAAATCAGAATACGCTTACATGCAAACCAATATCTTTTTGGGTGTTGGTTATATCTACTTGGGGCTTGAGTTCATGAACTTTTACAATTAACTGCTTTGCTGATAACTTTTGTGCACATTGATGATAGGTCATTAAATTCTTCCCTGACATGTTATCACTTGTCTCCTATGTCTCCTCTTGAGAAGCACTGAGGCACTGTACACTGCACCATACTACATGACACATCTATTAGGAAGCATCTGTTTCTCTTTGAAAACATCCATTAGTATGGAATTGTTACACTGTAGCTGTAGTTGCCCTGTGTGTTTGAACATGTTCAGATAAAGGCAGTTATAACAATAATGGAAACTCCAAACCATTATTGCTAAGCTATTAATCTCCAACTTGCCCTACAGCTGCAGACTGTTACATACTTATATACTGTACAGTGCAAATTAATTCTTTCAATAAAACTTAGGGTATGTTTTTAAAGTAGCGCATCATGTTGTTCTCTCAGCAGCAAAGGCAGACGAAATACAAAATTACAAAGGGGATGCATCAAAAGCTAACTTGTAGAGAATGACGAAGTTATTTGCCAGAATCCTTTCAAAAATATAAAACTGTAAAAAATTGCTGATGTACAGAGTGGGCAAAATGAAAGTGGCTTGGATAATATTTGTGACTGTCACAGAACAGGCCCTTATTAATCACATGCCTTTGTATGCGCATCTTCCACATGTTCTGTCCCGAGTGCTTCACTTTGTCATTATGTACGAGTGAGTGAGAAGAGCAGACGCGTTTAGTGACCAGTTGAATGCAACACAAAATAATACTCATAAAAAAGAGCCCATGTTCAATAGCAGTGCTCTTCACACCAGCCTAGAGCAGTTTGTGCTCCATGGCACCATCTCCAGCAGTCAGAAAGGAGTAACGGTGTGAGGGTAATTAAACACTGATCAAAACCTGTCTCTGCTTTAAAAGTAAAATATTTTATATGGTCTACACTGTTTTGTTACATTTTTTATTTTTCCTTGTTTGTTATATTGTTTGTTATATTTTTGTTAGTATTTTATGACTGCTGACATTTGCAAAAACTATGTTCCAAAAAATTTGTGTGCAGAGTTGTTTGTGCACGTGTTTAAGACTGGAAGTGTTTCGACAAAACCTCCAGCAAAGTGTGAAATGTGAAACTTAATGGCAGAGTGGTACAAAATGGATTCTGTAGTGAACAAAAAACCTTAACTATCCAAAAACAGTTCGACTCCTGATTGTAAATATTTTCTGTGTCAGAGTTATATTGCGCACCCTGTACAAAGATTAAGTGGCCAGTTACCTCTGTCAGGCTATAAATAAAATATCGGAATAGTTTCAGCATGTCTATTAAAATCTTAATACTATACCATTATGTTACTTCTCTACATAATCACAAATTAGACTTAAGATGTTTCACAACATTTAATGAGTTGACTAACTCCCTCTGCTTAAAATTCATTTGTCTGAGATTGCAGGCAGTCATTGAAAACATATTGGAATTCATTTTCAGAGTCAGAGCATTGGGAGTCAGGCCAATTTTTCATATGCATTAAGAGGGTGGATCTCACCTAAAACCAAATCTGGACTGCAGGGAAATTGTTCATAAATTTCCTGTTTGTACTGGTGCAACAATTCTCATTTTAGCAGACAGTTTGCTACATAAAAATGAGCACACGACTTAAAGCACACTGATTCTTTAGTCACAATCTCAAGCAGAACATGCCGAGATGTCTGCAGAAACTTGTCCAACAGTTTAGACATTGTGAAATTATTAGTTTCATGAATTCTGAAATTGATTTTCTCTCCCAGTTTGTTGCTTGCTGCAGACAGCCAGTTATTAATTCTTGACAGCCAGTTATGAATTCTTAAGCAAGTGATACCATTAATGTACAACACCTTCACTCGTCACTCTCAGTTTATATACAGCAGAGATTTCGTGACGAGTGTCAGCAGCTTTGAAAATTTTTCCATTAAAAACTACTTTACAAGACAGATTTAATATTGAAGACAACATTCAATTGCACTGGACAGGATATTCAGTTGCAATGCTCATTGTAAAAGGGTAATGTGGGCAAATGAGAACCAGTGTAGCTTTCTCTCTATTGCACCTCTGAATGTATTAATATGTTGGAGAAGTCAGTGTAGCAACTGCATTGTTCCTCCTCCCCCCTCCTCCTCCTCTTCCTCCTCAGGTGGTAATTTGACAGTTTGCTGAAAACCTGGGACACAACATGTACTGAAAACCAACACATGCGGACCAATACTGGCAGAAAAGTCCAGACAAAAGTCATATTAGAACATATTCCATTTCCACTCTGCAAATGGATGAGATCAAACTTCTTGTCAAATCATAAGCATGTACATTGAAATCTATCCTAAGTAAGACTGAATCTGAATGACATTTCATTAATGTTTCATTTGATTAAACATTATAACTGTTGTGTGTGTGTGTGTGTGTGTGTGTGTGTGTGTGTGTAAGAACTTCACACTGCTTGTTGGAGCTTCTATGTTCGCATCCAGGCAGTACTTTCTCTCACAAAGTTGTTGCAGTCACCATTCCATGTTGAAGACAAATGTCATCCCTTGGCATGTTTCTTCATGTGCAAATAAAATAACAAAGCTCCACAATATTTATGCTCTCTGCTAATATAACTTGTTTTCTGGTTTTCGTTTGTGAGTAAAATTAATTGGCAAGAATAAGTAGGGATACACATCACTCTTGTGGATTGATATTTAACACCATAATATACAACATTGGTTTCAGGCTTGTACTAGAAAATTTTAATTCATCTGCCACCATCTTGCTCATATAAGGAATAATGAATATGGCCAACTTAGGACACTGTTTTTCTTAATGAAGATGCAATCTTGCAGAACTTCTCCCAAGATTTAAACAGTTTCAAAAGGTGAAAAATTGAAATGAATGGTTATAATAATGGATAAACTGCGTAATTCTGTTAAATTACAATGATTTGATTTCCTACCCGATGTTGAAATCAGCTACTGGAAAGTATTTAAAAAATCGTAATGCAAAACTTAATTCAGAGCTTCCAAACAAAATTTTCTAACTAGCGTATCTTTCATTTATATTACTTTTCTGTAATTCATTCTAATTGTAGAGCATCATACATAAAAATCAATGTCCAGAAAGTAAATGGATTTATGTTTCTCTGTTTAATTACTACTTTATAAAAAAATTCAGAATAAAGTAGTGTTACTTGAGTACTGAATACAGAATGCTCCATTCTAGTTTCTTCTTTCTGAATGCTGTTTAAGTGATGAATTTTCAAAATACAAAGTTATTTGTTTCAGAATCTTAAAACCACCAGAAGCTGTTACATTAATAATTTTTAGGCTTGTTTCAATTTTAAATAATGGTGATTTAAAATCATAATGCTAAAATGCTGTTGATAATATTTATCAACACAACATGAGAGGAAATGCGGTAGACACCCAAAGAACAGGTAGAACTCAAGAGTGCAACATATAAAATATCATACATATACAACAAATCAACCTATATTGTAAGAAATTGCCAAAAATAATTAAAATTTTCAATGTTAACAGCTTTTGACAGTTGTAAAATATCTTTCCTGAATCATTTAAAATCTGCGAAGCACTGTTTGGAGAAAAAAAATTGTTTTTGTTCAATGCTACTCACAAGAGAAAGAAACATAATCTCACAAATATATCGAGTGTAGAACAAATCACAGAGAAAGTGCATCATCCAGTTTCAGAGATTACTGCTTTTGGTGAAGTACAGCATGGAAAGTAATTCAAAGTTCTTCTTCACCTGAAGTTGTTCGAAGTGTTGCCTTATGTGCCATTCTCAACAGTGATATTCTATAAAGAAATGGAAGTAAAAATTTTATTCCGTTCCTAGCCAAGCGCTGAAATTAGTATATTATGGAACACTTTACCCCTTTCTCAATTACGGAATTGAACTATGGGGCTGTGCAGCTGATGTACATTTAAAAAGAATACTTCTACTACTACAGAAAAGAACAATATGACATGTACATACGATGGGACATAGTGATTCATATCGTGAAGTGTTGGAGCAGCACAAATATCTGACAATATATTCTCTGTACATCTTCAAAATAGTTGTATTTTTTATAAGTCAACCAACAGAAGCTATCAAGGGCAGTGATGTACATGATCACAACACTAGAACAAAGTATAACTATTTCCGTAACAGAACAACGTTAAAAATGACTGATAAAAGTCCATATATCAGTGGTTTGATTTGGTATAAAAAGCTACCAAACTCTAAGAACGTACGCGGGAAATGTTTTTATAGCAAAATTAAAATCTTTTCTAATAGAAAAATGTTTTTATTCTTTCAATGAATTTTAAGATTGTGATTGTAACATGAGCCATTAGCATATCAGTTGTAATGTGATAAATGTAAAAAATAGACATAAGAAGCAACAGCTGTAGAATATAGTGTATTTTATGAGTATAAATATAACCATAGTATTAAGTCTGACATTTGTAAAAGCCATCATTACAATGGCCCCACACAAAGAAAATGTAAATAAATAAATAAATCTGTAGTCTGTCATATCTAAAACTGTACACAGTTTGTGTACAAAGATAGCTGCAAAATAAGCTAACATTTACCACATAGACTATTAAATTTGCGTGCTACAATATTTTTGTTCTTTTTTTTCTGGTAGGTACAATGAAGAAAATTTCAACTGTTACAATTTTGTTTTGAAATTTTTGCAAGAGCTGAGGTATGGAGCCCTCAGTGCAGCCGCTGTCAGTAGAACAAGATTTTGTGAAAGTTACATTGTGCCTCAAACTACAACAGCAGGAAAGTACATTTCTCTGTACCGAAAACTGAAAAAAAGTGGCTGTGTTACTCACAGAATATCTTCAAAACATACTGCCTGTAACACATTTAAATAGGGTGTGTTTGTATATGTTGCAGTATTTTTGTTTTATCATCTAAATGTATATTTTTTAAATAAAATTTACTATTCCTAACAAATATTCATAACACCTTGTGAATTGGTCGTCAAACCCCATTAACTCTTTTATCTTCTTCGCAATAAATATTGGTGTGTCAATCTTTGTAATATCAGTATGTTGTGGTCTTGAAAGTAATCCATTATGACTCTAAACATTTTTTAAAACAGTGATAGACAAGGAAGAGTGACAGGAATTTAAAATGCAATACATGCTTTGAACAGCAACCTTTAATGCTTGTATACATTATAAGTAGAAGCTTTCAATCAGACTGTCCCAACACTGCTCCAGAGGCTTAGGCACGTGTAAGCACATGTCAACTTGCCTTTGCACAGACACAGGTAGTATAGGCTACCCGCTAGGCAGCCATATTGCATGGGTTTGTGCATGTGCAAGTCATGTGGCTGCCCCTGTCTGTAGGGTCCAACTAGGACCTTACGATCATGCCCACTAGGATCCAAGTAACTGATTACCACCTGTCAGCTGTTTGCCAGCCCAGTCTTTGAGCTGGAACAGGTTGCATGCACCTTTTGTGTACATGCGATGTATAGTTAAATGTAAGTAAATCTGTGGGGAGTACACTTTACTACCCTTTCTCTTTTGAGAAAGATTTTAAAAATACACACATTCACGTAACATCAAGTATAATCAGAATAATGATTCAAGTCAGGTGGCCTTGTATTTGTTGTATTCGCCCCAACACAGTTAAGGAGGACATCACAATAATATATTCAGATATTTAGTTTTGGCTACTAAAACTTCTTAGCTCGTACTGATTTGTCTTTGATCCTCTCCTCGACAGGAGGGAGGTAAGGGATGGTAACCTGGTGAAGAATTTAAATGCCCAGAACCATCTGGGCCAGCAGAGGCAGGAGTGGGCAAACAAATGACACGGCCAGTCTTGCAGCCCGGCTGTAGTGTACACGATCATACTTCTTTGATTGCACACAGGGAGGTGTGCCCATTGGTTTGCACATGTGCATAACATGAAATAGGGCCACCTGACTTGTATCCTACACTACCTGTGCGTGCCCGCAAGCATGTTGATAGGCAGGTAGGAGACGCCGAAATACAAACAAATGTTATACTGGGCATATTATCCCTCCATTACTCATATATACGTGGAAAATATGGGTAATTAACTTAGCTCCTACTGCTTTGCTCGCATCTGCACAGATTTTCTTTTTTTTCTTTAATTGAGCTTTTATGTTGTTCATAAATTGTAACAGCATCTAAACTTTTCATGCTAATTAAGGCCGTAAAACTATGGTATTTTCCAACTTTATTTCTGACCAAAAAGTGATGCTGGTTGGGGTGGTCTTTGTTAGTCTTGCCTTTTGAGTTCTTGTAGTGATATTTCCATATAATCTCTCATCCCCTAACACATATTTCTTCAAAAGTATAATAGCAGTTTTCATCGATTTAGCTTTAAATATGTTTCACTATAATGAAATACTTTCAAAAAAAATTTTATCTCTTATTTCACCCCCTTAAGGGTTGAATATCCCAAAAACACTGGAATGCACAATTGTTTTTCCTTTTCTTCTTTTTTTCTTTTTCTAAAAAATATTTATAACCAGGAATTCAAGTACAAATGCTTTAGTAGTACTTCAGTAATGATTTCTTTTCAAAATAAACTATCACTCACTAGTTTACCCCCTTATAGTTGAATTCCCAAAAATGCTGAGCACTGAGCATTATATATATATATATATATATATATATATATATATATATATATATATATATAAACACAGATGATGTGACTTACCGAATGAAAGTGCTGGCAGGTCGATAGACACACAAACATACACACGAAATTCAAGCTTTCGCAACAAACTGCTGCCTCATCAGGAAAGAGGGAAAGACGAAAGGATGTGGGTTTTAAGGGAGAGGGTAAGGAGTCATTCCAATCCCGGGAGCGGAAAGACTTACCTTTGGGGGAAAAAAGGACAGGTATACACTCGCACACACCCCCGAGTATATACCTGTCCTTTTTTCCCCCTAAGATAAGTCTTTCCGCTCCCACGATTGGAATGACTCCTTACCCTCTCCCTTAAAACCCACATCCTTTCGTCTTTCCCTCTCCTTCCCTCTTTCCTGATGAGGCAACAGTTTGTTGCGAAAGCTTGAATTTCGTGTGTATATTTGTGTTTGTTTGTGTGTCTATCAACCTGCCATATATATATATATATATATATATATATATATATATATATATATATATATATATATATATATATATATATGTGTGTGTGTGTCTGTATATGTGTGGATGGATACGTGTGTGTGCGCGAGTGTATACCCGTCCTTTTTTCCCCCTAAGGTAAGTCTTTCCGCTCCCGGGATTGGAGTGACTCCTTACCCTCTCCCTTAAAACCCACATCCTTTCGTCTTTCCCTCTCCTTCCCTCTTCCCTGATGAGGCAACAGTTTGTTACGAAAGCTTGAATTTTGTGTATATACACACAAAATTCAAGCTTTCGCAACAAACTGTTGCCTCATCAGGAAAGAAGGAAGGAGAGGGAAAGACGAAAGGATGTGGGTTTTAAGGGAGAGGGTAAGGAGTCATTCCAATCCCGGGAGCGGAAAGACTTACCTTAGGGGGAAAAAAGGACGGGTATACACTCGCACACACACACATATCCATCCACACATATACAATAAATATGTCTGCTTGTGTCTGTATATGTGTGGATGGATATGTGCATGTGTATACCCGTCCTTTTTTCCCCCTAAGGTAAGTCTTTCCGCTCCCGGGATTGGAATGACTCCTTACCCTCTCTCTCCCTTAAAACCCACATCCTTTCGTCTTTCCCTCTCCTTCCTTCTTTCCTGATGAGGCAACAGTTTGTTGCGAAAGCTTGAATTTTGTGTGTATGTTTGTGTGTCTGTCGACCTGCCAGCACTTTCATTTGGTAAGTCACATCATCTTATTTTTTAGATATATTTTTCCTACGTGGAATATTTCCCTCTATTATAACTATATATATATATATATATATATATATATATATATATATATATATATATAAAAAACAAAGATGATGTGACTTACCAAATGAAAGTGCTGGCAGGTCGACAGACACACAAACAAACAAACAAAATTCAAGCTTTCGCAACAAACTGTTGCCTCATCAGGAAAGAAGGAAGGAGAGGGAAAGACGAAAGGATGTGGGTTTTAAGGGAGAGAGAGGGTAAGGAGTCATTCCAATCCCGGGAGCGGAAAGACTTACCTTAGGGGGAAAAAAGGACGGGTATACACTCGCGCACACACACACACACACACACACACACACACACACACACATACACATATATCCATCCACACATGTACAGACACAAGCGGACATATTTAAAAACCTATATATATATATATATATATATATATATATATATATATATATATATATATATATATATATATATATATATATATATATATATATATATATAAAAATAGAGGGAAACATTCCACGTGGGAAAAATTATATATAAAAACAAAGATGAGGTGACTTACCGAACGAAAGCGCTGACAGGTCGATAGACACACAAACAAACACACAAAATTCAAGATTTCGCAACAAACTGTTGCCTCATCAGGAATGAGGGAAGGAGAGGGGAAGACGAAAGGAAGTGGGTTTTAAGGGAGAGGGTAAGGAGTCATTCCAATCCCGGGAGCGGAAACACTTACCTTAGGGGGAAAAAAGGACAGGTATACACTCGCACACACGCACATATCCATCCACACATACAGACACAAGCAGACATATTTAAAGACAAAGAGTTTGGGCAGAGATGTCAGTCGAGGCAGAAGTGTAGAGGCAAAGAAGTTGTTGAAAGACAGGTGAGGTATGAGTGGCGGCAACTTGAAATTAGCGGAGATTGAGGCCTGGCGGATGACGAGAAGAGAGGATATACTGAAGGGCAAGTTCCCATCTCCGGAGTTCGGATAGGTTGGTGTTGGTGGGAAGTATCCAGATAACCCGGACGGTGTAACACTGTGCCAAGATGGGCTGGCTGTGCACCAAGGCAGGTTTAGCCATAGGGTGATCCTCATTACCAACAAACACTGTCTGCCTGTGTCCATTCATGCGAATGGACTGCTTGTTGCTGGTCATTCCCACATAGAATGCATCACAGTGTAGGCAGGTCAGTTGGTAAATCACGTGGGTGCTTTCACACGTGGCTCTGCCTTTGATCGTGTACACCTTCCGGGTTACAGGACTGGAGTAGGTGGTGGTGGGAGGGTGCATGGGACAGGTTTTGCATCAGGGGCGGTTACAAGGATAGGAGCCAGAGGGTAGGGAAGGTGGTTTGGGGATTTCATAGGGATGAACTAACAGGTTACGAAGGTTAGGTGGACGGCGGAAAGACACTCTTGGCGGAGTGGGGAGGATTTCATGAAGGATGGATCTCATTTCAGGGCAGGATTTGAGAGCCACATTCAGAGTCTGGTCCAGTCCGGGAAACTATCCTGTCACAAGTGGGGCACTTTTGTGGTTCTCCTGTGGGGGATTCTGGGTTCGAGGGGATGAGGAAATGGCTCTGGTTATTTGCTTCTGTACCAGGTCGGGAGGGTAGTTGCGGGATGCGAAAGCTGTTGTCAGGTTGTTGGTGTAATGATTCAGGGATTCCGGACTGGAGCAGATTCGTTTGCCACGAAGACCTAGGCTGTAGGGAAGGGACCGTTTGATGTGGAATGGGTGGCAGCTGTCATAATGGAGGTACTGTTGCTTGTTGGTGGGTTTGATGTGGACGGACGTGTGAAGTTGGCCATTGGACAGGTGGAGGTCAACGTCAAGGAAAGTGGCATGGGATTTGGAGTAGGACCAGGTGAATCTGATGGAACCAAAGGAGTTGAGGTTGGAGAGGAAATTCTGGAGTTCTTCTTCACTGTGAGTCCAGATCATGAAGATGTCATCAATAAATCTGTACCAAACTTTGGGTTGGCAGACTTGGGTAACCAAGAAGGCTTCCTCTAAGCGACCCATGAATAGGTTGGCGTACAAGGGGGCCATCCTGGTACCCATGGCTGTTCCCTTTAATTGTTGGTATGTCTGGCCTTCAAAAGTGAAGAAGTTGTGGGTCAGGATGAAGCTGGCTAAGGTAATGAGGAAAGAGGTTTTAGGTAGGGTAGCAGGTGATCGGCGTGAAAGGAAATGCTCCATCGCAGCGAGGCCCTGGACGTGCGGAATATTTGTGTATAAGGATGTGGCATCAATGGTTACAAGGATGGTTTCCGGCGGACAAGGGTTGCACGACCGTGGTACTTGATCGTCGGAAGTATGTGGCTGAGGGACTGTGTCAGCTTTCAGACAACACCACATACAAAGTTTGCCAAGGTAACCCCATTCCTGATGTCCAGGCGGAGCTTCAAGGAATCCTCAGAACCTTAGGCCCCCTGCAAAAGCTTTCACCTGACTCCATCAACCTCCTGACCCCACCGACACCCCGCACCCCTACCTTCTACCTTCTTCCTAAAATCCACAAACCCAATCATCCCGGCCGCCCCATTGTAGCTGGTTACCAAGCCCCCACAGAACGTATCTCTGCCTACGTAGATCAACACCTTCAACCCATTACATGCAGTCTCCCATCCTTCATCAAAGACACCAACCACTTCCTTGAACGCTTGGAATCCTTACCCAATCTGTTACCCCTGGAAACCATCCTTGTAACCATTGATGCCACGTCCTTGTACACAAATATTCCGCACGACCTGGGCCTCGCTGCGATGGAGCATTTCCTTTCACGCCGATCACCTGCCACCCTACCTAAAACCTCTTTCCTCATTACCTTAGCCAGCTTCATCCTGACCCACAACTTCTTCACTTTTGAAGGCCAGACATACCAACAAATAAAGGGAACAGCCATGGGTACCAGGATGGCCCCCTCGTACGCCAACCTATTCATGGGTCGCTTAGAGGAAGCCTTCTTGTTTACCCAAGTCTGCCAACCCAAAGTTTGGTACAGATTTATTGATGACATCTTCATGATCTGGACTCACAGTGAAGAAGAACTCCAGAATTTCCTCTCCAACCTCAACTCCTTTGGTTCCATCAGATTCACCTGGTCCTACTCCAAATCCCATGCCACTTTCCTTGACGTTGACCTCCACCTGTCCAATGGCCAACTTCACACGTCCGTCCACATCAAACCCACCAACAAGCAACAGTACCTCCATTATGACAGCTGCCACCCATTCCACATCAAACGGTCCCTTCCCTACAGCCTAGGTCTTCGTGGCAAACGAATCTGCTCCAGCCCGGAATCCCTGAATCATTACACCAACAACCTGACAACAGCTTTCGCATCCCGCAACTACCCTCCCGACCTGGTACAGAAGCAAATAACCAGAGCCATTTCCTCATCCCCTCAAACCCAGAATCCCCCACAGAAGAACCACAAAAGTGCCCCACTTGTGACAGGATAGTTTCCCGGACTGGACCAGACTCTGAATGTGGCTCTCCAGCAGGGATACGACTTCCTCAAATCCTGCCCTGAAATGAGATCCATCCTTCATGAAATCCTCCCCACTCCGCCAAGAGTGTCTTTCTGCCGTCCACCTAACCTTTGTAACCTGTTAGTTCATCCCTATGAAATCCCCAAACCACCTTCCCTACCTTCTGGCTCCTATCCTTGTAACCGCCCCCGATGCAAAACCTGTCCCATGCACCCTCCCACCACCACCTACTCCAGTCCTGTAACCCGGAAGGTGTACACGATCAAAGGCAGAGCCACGTGTGAAAGCACCCACGTGATTTACCAACTGACCTACCTACACTGTGATGCATTCTGTGTGGGAATGACCAGCAACAAACTGTCCATTCGCATGAATGGACACAGGCAGATAGTGTTTGTTGGTAATGAGGATCACCCTGTGGCTAAACATGCCTTGGTGCACAGCCAGCCCATCTTGGCACAGTGTCACACCGTCCGGGTTATCTGGATACTTCCCACCAACACCAACCTATCCGAACTCCAGAGATGGGAACTTGCCCTTCAGTATATCCTCTCTTCTCGTCATCCGCCAGGCCTCAATCTCCGCTAATTTCAAGTTGCCGCCACTCATACCTCACCTGTCTTTCAACAACTTCTTTGCCTCTACACTTCTGCCTCGACTGACATCTCTGCCCAAACTCTTTGTCTTTAAATATGTCTGCTTGTGTCTGTATGTGTGGATGGATATGTGCGTGTGTGCGAGTGTATACCTGTCCTTTTTTCCCCCTAAGGTAAGTGTTTCCGCTCCCGGGATTGGAATGACTCCTTACCCTCTCCCTTAAAACCCACTTCCTTTCGTCTTCCCCTCTCCTTCCCTCTTTCCTGATGAGGCAACAGTTTGTTGCGAAATCTTGAATTTTGTGTGTTTGTTTGTGTGTCTATCGACCTGCCAGCGCTTTTGTTCGGTAAGTCACCTCATCTTTGTTTTTATATATATATAAAAACAAGAAAACAAATACAAATTTTCATAGTTCTAGATTCAAAACTGCATATTTTATCTCTTACTTCACCCTTTTGTGTAGAAGAAGAAGATGATGGTGATGAGTTTAGAACACACAAAGATACTTGCAAACAGAATATCTTCCGCACAGAGTCTTATCATCATTGTGTAACAGCCAGTGCCAATTAAATACTATACACACATCCACTCAAGTGTTATTTGTGGAAATACACAACAAAGTCTCCAAACATTTCTATCCATGACTTAGTTCATTCTGTTTCCCACAAAACATAAAAAAACGGGAAGATGTTGAAATAATTTGTGGTGACAAAGTAAATATTATGAGATGAATCCTGAAAATTCCTCATATTACAGCCTAACAACAGACTAAACTGGTCAGTTCACATTTCAACCTTTATAAAAGACTAAATTTGGCAGCATTTTTCATTCAGTCAATTGCATTTGTTGTGACGTGAAGCCAATCAAAACTGCATTCGCTGGATATTTTCATTCACTTTTGACACAAGGCATCATATTCTCTGGAAACCAGTCATAAGCAAATAAAGTTTATATGGCACAGAAGAAGATCATCAGAAGTATGAGTAGAGTCCAGGCTAAAAGCTCTAGCAGAAATGTGTTCAAACACAGAAGATCATCACCACTGTGTTTTCCCTTGTGTGCTTCATCAACAAGAATAGTACAATTTACCAAATACACAGTGCATATCATGATCACGATAGAAGAAATAAACATTATGTTCACAAAGATCTCAGCATAATATAAAAAGGAAGACATTAATGAAATATAAATGTATACAGTGAACTTGCAGCTCATGTCAATCCAGTCATTGGGGATCTGACTATATTCAAAAAGCAGCTAAAATATTATCTGTTGGATAGGTGTTTCTGTTCTGTACAAGAAATTCGTGACAGTGCTGAGTTATTATCTGAGCACTTTGACCCTGCTTTTCACCTACCTGTTTGAATGTAGTAGAGACAGTTACTGTAATAATGTGACATGTTCTACAGCCTAGCAATTTATTTGCATCAAGGATCCATGGAACTTAAAGGTAAATAAATTATACGATGAAAATGCATGTGAGTGTGTGTGGTTTTTTTTTTTTTTTTTTTTAATCCCATGTAGTTCAATAATATTTACAAATCCTTTGTTCACATATATATTCTGTAAAATATTTAACATCGGAACATACATACACTGGAGTCTTATCAAGAGTAAAATCAGTTTCAAATTGCTTCTGTTTGTTTCTTTATGTTGAATTCTATTATTGCAGTATTTGCTGCACTTATATGATTTTCATAGAACTGTGTATTATATAAACCAAAAATTCTCTTCAGTGCTTTGCCTGATAATATCAAAAGAAATAATAAATATTTGGAAGTAGTTAAAATCTGTGTGTGCTACCTCATATTATGTCTAATCAGCACTTTATAATTATCAACGTGTTTCTAGATAAAACTGAATACCTTTTACTATTGTACTTCTGTTAATTAAAGTGTGTAGTCATATCTCTTTTGTGGCTATAGATGTGGACATGAAATCTTATTTTATATCTAAAAACAAAGATGATGTAACTTACCAAATAAAAGCGTTGGTATGTTGATAGAGACACTAACTGTGTGTGTGTGTGTGTGTGTGTGTGTGTGTGTGTGTGTGTGTGTGTGTGTGTGTGTGTACCTGTACCTGTACCTGTCCCTTTTTCCGCTCCCGGGATTGGAATGACTCCTTACCCTCTCCCTTAAAACCCACATCCTTTTGTCTTTCCCTGTCCTTCCTTCTTTCCTGATGAAGCAACCGTGGGATACGAAAGCTTGAATTTTGTGTGTGTGTTTGTTAGTGTGTCTATCAACATACCAACGCTTTCATTTGGTAAGTTACATCATCTTTGTTTTTAGATATATTTTTCCCACGTGGAATGTTTCCCTCTATTATATTGAAATCTTATTTTCTTATACATATTTAACTAGAATGTTGCTTACTTTATTACAGTCAATCAAGATGTGTCAATAACTTTCAACTGTGTGTCTTTTATGCCTACATGTGTGTACATAAAACTCTATTTTCTTACACTTAATTAAGTAGAATAGTGTTTATTTTATTGTTATCAGTCAAGACATGTTGACTTTTTAAGAGGGCCACATGTCTAATTGTAATATTACAACTTAAGTGTACCTATATTTTGTAGATACTTGTATGTAAAATTTAATATGGTCTCGTATCCTGACAAACCCTGAATCATAAATGTGATACGATCATTGCTAAATAAATAAATAAGAAATACTGGAATATTTCATTGGTGACACTGTTGCCAAGTACTTGTAGACTGATCAGCTATGTAAGCCATTGAAGAGTAATTGTATTGGAAAGTGAGTGTATGACATCAATGATCTTTAAATTGTGCAATATGTATGGTATTTACACAACATTCTTAATGCTCACTTCTGCTAAATAAACTCTTTATTTACTTTAGATACACTGTCCCTAAATATAAATACATAGGGAATTAAAATAAGCTGTCACTGTTGTCTTTAGGTCAACACAACGAGAGATGATTCTAATGAACTGAGTTTCTTAATTAGTTTACACATATGCTGACTCCAATTTTACTTTTTATCCAGCTGGACCCCAAGGACTTTTACATTTCATTTAGAGTACTACTGTTAATGTCTACTTCTGATGCTAACAAGCCATTATTGCTGGTTTGAAATTGTACAGGGTGTATCAAAAAGAATCATCTGATTTAAAAAATCATTAACTGTTATGTTATTTGAGATATTTGCTTGGACAACATAGTGTTGGAAAGAGCAAACTCTCGAGTTTTACATGGTTCCTGCTAGGTGGCAACAGCGTGTGTTCACTTCAATTCTAGTAAAAATGGTGTCGGGACAGCAGAAAGCATCTTTTGTTCTAGATTTTGTGCAGTGCAGATCTATAATAACTGTTCAGCGTGACTTTCTTACTAGATACGGTGTATATCCTCGTACAGTACAGAACATTAGATGATGACATGAACAATTCTGAGAAACAGGTTGTCTGTGTAAAGGCAAGTCGCTGGGTCGGCCCCGAGTGTCTGACACAGATGTCAAACAAATCGGCCATAGTTTCACAAGGAATCCACAGAAATCCGTTTTCTGTGCAGCTTGGATGCACAATATTCCCCCAGTGTCTCTCTGGCATGTGTTGCATCGATGTTAGACATGAAACCATACAGAATTCAGCTGTTGCAAGCTCTTTGTGAAGGTAACAAACAACAATGCGTAGAGTTCTGTAATTTCATTCTTGGTAAGATGGAGGATACAGTTTTCTTCTACACTAAGTGTTTAGTGACGAGGCAACATTCCATTTAAATGGAAAGGTGAAGCATCATAATTTGAGAATGGAACAACCACATGAAGTTGTAAACATGAGAGTGACTCTCCAAAATTTAATGTATTTTGTACAGTTTCATGGGAAAAGGTGTGTGGTCCATTTTTCTTTGCCAAGAACACTGTTACATGAAGCATCTATCTCGATACGCTTGAGCACTTTCGTTACCCACAGTTGTAGACTGATTTGAATGACTTCATTTATCAACAGAATGGGGCACTGTCACTTTGGCATCTGGAAGTGCAGGAATTTTTAAATCAGAGAGTTATTGAACAATGGATTGGTTGCACTCGATCAAATGATTCAGCCTTACATTACTGCCCTCCAAGGCCACCAGACCTGACTATGTGTGATTATTTCTTGTGGGGATTTATGTTTATGTGCCTCCATTATCAACAACAATGAATGAACTGAGACATCACATAACAGCAGCACCGGAAGTTGTAACTCAAGACATGCTCGCTGCAGTGTGAGAACAATTTGAATACCGCATTGACATATCCTGTTCATCCCAAGGGTGGGGAGGGGGGGGGGCATATTGAACACCTGTGAAGCAGTATGAAAAAAACCGTTTTAGTTTCTCTGTCATCAATAGACAAAATTCATTGTAATGTTTATTACTTTCAGAAATATAGATGTGCCAAATCAGATGATTCTTTTTGATGCACCCTGTATAATAGGAGTCTCCGTGAGATTGACAATTGTTAGCTGTGAACCAGTTGCAGGTGAGTTCAGCTATCATCTGAGCTGTGTCTGCTAGGGTTGAGTCAGTTCCTTGAATAGCATGCTTGGGTGAGCTGCAAATATTGTCGTTTTTGAACTGTCCTTGAAAGCCATTTGAAAAACATTTATGTAGCTTAGAGACAAGAGTGGGCCCAGGATTATCCTAATGGCACTGTGCAATTTACGTCCCCCTATTCTGAGGTTATTTACATGTCTGAGATACAGCCTGTCAGTGAGACCCTTTGCTTTCTGTTATGAAGATAAGATTCCATCCATGTAAGAGGGATGCTATTAATGTCATAACACTTAAGATAGCCAAGCAGAATTTTATGATGCATGCAGTCACACCCAAGAGTTTGGCAAGATCACAGAATACACCAACACACTAACTTTCTGTGTTTAATTTGTAGGGGGTTGAAGTGCATTGTTCAAGTGTCTGCCAGTGCAGTTTCTTCAACCTCTTTGTGACATTCTGTCAAGGGTCAAACAAACATATGACCATTTGTGCTTTTCTTCTCTGTGTACATTCGGTATTCCCTTCTAGTCCTGTTTGAGACTGATACCACATACTTGTGCCATATTCTAGAATGGATCACATACACGATTTGTAAGCAATGTCTTTTGTCGATTGATATCATTTCACTATTATTCTACCAATAAAATGAAATCTGCCACCTACTGTACGTATGGCTGAGTCTTATGTTATGATTCCTGTTTATATACGTACAAAATTTTACACCCACACGTTTGTGTGGGTTGACTGATTCCAACTGTGACTTGTTGATACTGTAGTCACAGGATACTACATTTTTTGTAAAATGAACAACTTTATGTTTTTGAACATTTAAAGCCAGTTGCTAATCTTTGCACCATGAAATATTATCAAGTTCTGCCTGAACATTCAAGCAGCTGTACATGGACAAGATGGACTGAAACTGGGGGTAGCAAAGTGGTAGAAACATGTACCTCTTGTTTTCAAATTTTGCTTTACATATAAAATTTGTTGCTCCAATTTAATTCTAACACCACTGCAAAGATGCGTGACTGTAGACCATAGAGGATCCCTGCCATTATGAACTGTTCTGCTAGATACGTACCTATCAAGTGCATGGTCAACTATCATTCTAAACCTGAGCCACAGTTGTTCTACTTGCTCCTCTCCTGAGCCAAATGTTTTGAGCACCTTATTGAGATACAATACTACTGCTTCTTCATTTAGTTTACTGCAAATTTGAATCCTTCTACTTCTTTTACTTGCCCTTTGTACTTTGGTAATCAATGCAACAACAATCATGGAAACTGACACCAGTTTCTATGTGGACAAAGAGATCAGGTCTATTTGTTGCTATTAGGTCCAATATGTTTCCATTGTGAGTGAGATTCCAAACATGATGTTGTATGTCATCCTCAGAGAAGGCATTTAATAATTATTCCCAGGGTGTCTTGTCTGTCCACCACCTATAAAACTGTACTCTTTGGATGATTAAAGCCTCCTCCAGTGATGACAGTATGATTGGGAAACTTACTAGTGAACTTATGTTTCCTCTAAAGTTTTCAGTAATACATCAAAATGAGTCATGTGACCAATCGAAGCAGCTGATTACAAGTTCATGCTCACCCATCATACTGAGTCTTGCCCAGATAGTCTTGTGCCTAGTTTCAATTTCTGGTCTCGGGGATTAAAGTTTCCTGTCTTCTTCTTTTATTGTGCCTTTATCCTGCATGTGCGCAGGATCAACATGATTATTTTATGGATTTGGCATGGTTAATTTAAATGGTGACCACATGCTCTCTCTACCGCCATCCCGGGACAGATCGTGTGTACTCCAGCTGTCTGAATGTGAAAGTGTATTAGAGTTTTCTAAACGTTTGTGAATCATGTAACTGTGGTGGGACTTTTACATATACATCTCATAAGACCTCTTTTACTAAAAATATTTTTTTGTAACCATTCAGGCCAATATGACAACATTTATACTATCTGTACAAAGAAATGAGAGTGCAGTCTTCAGTTTTTTTGAGGGTTGCTAGGAGACACCTGGCTCATCACTTTTGTCTTTTACCATCACAATCTTGTCATTTAAGCATCATTCTCTGTAGCTCTGAACAATTTCCGATATATTAAACTAATTCTCATTGAAAATGTGGTCAAATATTTTATTATAATGCCATACCACATATTTATGTCAGTGATTACTGTACTCCCAGTTCCACCTTACAGACCTTTTGTGAGAGGGGCGCAACATTTAGAAGTGGTACCGATCCGTTATGTCACCCTGATACGTGCAAAGATTTTTGTGTCGCTACAGATGCCTCATACACAGGATTGCGCTCTTGTCTGTTTCAGATTGATCAAGAACAAGGTAAATATGAAGCAGAAACTATTAGTTTTGCAAGTAGAACAGTTCATGAATGTGAGGTTCTTATTCAGTGACAGAATTAGAAACAATAGCAACTGTGTGGGCATTAAAAAAGCTTAATTATACAGGGTGTTCCACTCAAACCTCCCTGATTTGAAGGACCCAGGAGAGAAAAACTACAGTGGATACGACAATGAAAAATGCACCACATTGTAGAGCATCTCAAAGAATTGATATTCCTGCGACAGAGGTGCCAAGTATGGTCGCATGAAGTGAAATGGAGACTCCATAACAGCACGCGCAAGCAGTAGTGTGGTTTCCATATACAAAATTGCCGATTACTGTGCAAAGAAATTATTATCGTATGTATGAATATGATCCACCTGATTTGAAAATGATTAAGGAAATGTATAGGAAGTTTCTGGCAGCAGGAAGTGCTCTGAAACATTCTGGCGGTGCACTTTGCGGAGTGTCAGAAGATAGAGTGGAGGACAGCAGACAAACGTTTCTCAGAAGCCCACGTAAGTCAAATTCGTCAAGTGTCTAGGCAACCTGATGTACCTCGATCAACATTGCATCGTGCAGTTCACCAGCGTCTTCGTATATGTGCTTACAAAGTCCAAATTCTGCAACATCTGACGCCAAATGACAAACCACGCTGACAACAATTTGCTGTGGATATGCTGCAGCGTATTGATAATGATGCCAGTTTCCTGGAAAGATGTTTATTCTCAGATGATGCAACATTTCATATATCAGGAAGGGTTAATAGGCATAATGTTCGGATCTGGGGTTCGCAAAATCCGCATGTTGTCATTGGACATGTCTGTGATAGCCCGTCTGTGGGCTAATGCACCACAGGATTGTTGGACCATTCTTCTTTGCTGAACAAACAGTGGGTCAGTGTATCTGGACATGTTGGAGCAGTTTGTGTACCCTCAGATACGAGACTTGCAACCCAACATCATTTTTCAATAAGATGGAGCTCCGCCGCATTGGTCAACGGCTGTTTGCAAGTTCCTGGGTTGGAAATTTCCCAATCGTTGGATCGGACGCAGAGGACCCATTGCCTGTCCATCATGTTCACCCGACATTACGCCACTTGATTTCTTCATGTGAGGATTCGTGAAGGACCGCGTGTATGCGACCAAAGTGGACGATATTCCTATGTTGCGACATCATATCACTAATGTGATTGCAACAATAACAGAGGAATTGTTTCAAAGATATTGGCAAGAAACTGAATATGGACTCGATATTCTTCATGCTACAAATGGTTCATAAGTAGAGGTGTATTGATGATAAATAAATAAATTGTTTGAGATTCTCTACAATGTGGTGCATCTTTCATCGTTGTTTCTGTTGTGGGATTTCTCCTGGATCTTTGAAATCAGGAAGGTTTGAGTGGGACACCCTGTAGTAGAAACATTAGTATATACTGATCGCCAAGCTTTGATCTTTTTGATCTTCTGCAAATTATAACATCTGCACCTAGTGCAATCAGCATTATTCTTACAAGAATATTCATTTGGGAATAATTCACGTAAGAGGAAAAGAAAACATCATAGCTGATGCACTGTCTAGACTGCCACAAGGTCTGACCGAAAATGCAGAATCACTAGAACAAGGAAAAGACAGTTGTATATTACTCATACCGTTTGAAAACATAGTTAAACTGATTTGTTACACAAGTCATGCCTGGGGGCTCAACAGTACCACAAAATATGTAAGAATGCTTAACCTATTTTGCTACTTTCCCTATATGCGATGAAAAGTACATTGATTATGAAGCCCTCATTTCATCTGTCAGAAAGCAACATCCATCAACATGCACTCTATTTTGTCTAGAAAACCACATATAATCATAGCTGTTGATGCTGCCGATCCACACCGATCATCTATGGCGGTTTCAAACATGTCACTGTATTATATGGCATTTTTTCTAAGTTTGTGAAGCGACATGCTGCTAAGTCTGCTATAAATGCAGTAATTATCGAAAACATTTCGAGTGGTTAAATCCCCACAGCAGGAAAACCCAAGATCTTGCAAAGGACAATGCATCTTACTTCAATGGCTATAAATGGAGAGAGTTTTGCGAAAAAATTACATACAGGTAATTTTAATCCTACATTTCAACCCACAAGCAAATACCTGCGAATGGGTGTTCCATGAGTTAAACAGGCTCATACAAAATTATACACACAATCAACACACTTTCTGTGTGCAATATCTTGATTTGTTTGAGCAGGTAGTGAGCTATATTTCTATTTACGACACACAATATACTCCTGCAGATTCGAGGTTGAACTTCAAAGAAAACAACGAATTGGTTGTTCCTTTAGGAAATTTCGAGGACAAACAGAATCTTACAAGGAAAACATAAGATTCATGGTGTCTGCTCTCACTTGTCAAGCGCATCTTAGAAAATTGCAACATTACAGAGACCTCAAAAATAAACAAAGTTATGAAGTAGGAAATTATGTTTTACTCAGGACTGGTACAGTGGATGTACCCTCTGCCATGCACTTCACAGTGATTCACAGAGTATGGATGTAGATGAACAAGACCCACAAATCCGCACACTACTGCAGGACCAATCCCTGGCTTGAGAGTTGAATGTTGCTATCCTCTCAGGTCTGATAAACAAATCTAGTGTGATACATTACAAAAGACAGTTCACCCAATGGTTCTCCTTTCAATGTGACACACATCTTCCACCACAGTCTCCATCTTTGTTGCACACTGGAATTCAACCTTCAACCAAACAAGTCACAGACCGTTTTGTCCAGCCACATATGAAACTTCACTGTAAAATGTGGACACATGTTTGCAAACACGGCAAGCAATGCAAATCCAGACCTATGATGATATGATATTCAACAGGAAGACTGCAACATGTGTACCTACACTTAACTGGCAAGCTGCTGGAGTCCGGAGGATACAGATACATGCTTTCTGCAATTGACTGCATTACACGGTGGGTAGAAACAGCACCAGTATGAGATATTACAGCAGAGACCACAGCAAAGGCATTCTTTCAACTTTCGATCTCAAGCTTCAGATGTCTGGCCACAATGACCAAGAACCAAGGCTGCCAGTTTGAGTCAGCCCTGCTCTCAGAAATGTGCAAAATGTGTAAAGTGAAATGCAACCACAACACCATGTACCACCTGCAGAACAATGGCTTGGTGCAGTGGTGCCTTAAAGGCAGCATTGATATTCCATGGGGGGCAAGTGGATGAAATAACTACATTGGCTACTGCTGGGAATATCTTCAACTTTGAAGGAGGACCTGCAGGCATTATTGAAAGAGAGTCTGTACGGAGAGCCTCTGAATCTACTGGCGAAGTTCCTCGAGCCTAAAGTACGTCCAAACACTAATCAGTTGCCAATCCCAATCAGCCGTGTGAACCATCACATCCTATGTATTAGAATGGCGTCTTCTCAGCTGCACAAAAGTCCCAAGATCTTCATTCACAAGGCCCTTGCAACCAGCAAGTTAGTAATGCTGTGTGACAGCACTGTACAGGGGGCTCTCCAGCCACTATATTCCAGCCCCCACAAAGTCCTACAGATAGGTACAAACACATCTGATTTATTGCTCTGCAACAAACCTGCTACTCAATGCCTCAAACCTGCCAGGATCCTACCTGACACCACCGACTCCGAGGACCCACACATCACTCTCGCACCTGCGAATGCACACCAACATTCCAACACATCATGGCATCTGGCGACACCACCACTGCTGCCGCCCCATACTTCTTCTCTTGTAACGGCTGCGCTATCCCCTCCACAGGAAAACGCCCTACAATCCCATTTAGGGTGCACCACTGATTACCAACTCACATCAACGACTACATCTTCAACTAACTGCAGATCCACATTTGTGCTCCGTATACGCGGTGGAGGTTGTGTGGAAACTCTTCCCATAAGAGATTACAGTTCTTGAACTAATAATACCCTTGTTGGTTAGTGAAGTGTGCTATATTTTATATTTGTCTTTTGTTCTGTACCAGCCTTGTGACCGACTGGTTCTAGGCACTTCAACCCGGAACCACACTGCTGCTACGATCGCAGCTTCGAATCCTGCCTCGGACATGGATGTGTGTGATGTCCTTAGGTTAGTTAGGTTTAAGCAGTTGTAAGTCCAGGAGACTGATGACCTCAGATGTTAAGTCCCATAATGCTTAGATCTATTTGAATCTTTTTTTTTTTCTGTTGTCTAGTGACTTCCATGTTTGCTACACTGGTGTAATTGTAGTGTAATTAGAATGTACTTAAGTGATCAATAAAAAGGTTTATCAATGAACGGAATACCACAACATAATTCAGAGCACTTTCTGAGTGGAGTCCCTACCAGCTTTTATCTGACAAGGGGAAGTTACGGATTGGCACTGTTCGATTTTCTTTATGTTGTTGTTGTTGTGTTCAGTCCTGAGACTGGTTTGATGCAGCTCCCCATGCTACTCTATCCTGTGCAAGCTTCTTCATCTCCCAGTACCTACTACAACCTACATCCTTCTGAATCTGTTTAGTGTATTCATCTCTTGGTCTCCCTCTACGATTTTTACCCTCCACGCTTATGTATAAAATCTAAAACGAAAAAAACCCATGCACCACAAAGGAATTATTATCCAAATGGGATTGTCATTGGTAGACGTGATGTACGTGTACAGACAAAGATTAGAATTTCAGAAAAAAATTGGATGATTTATTCAAGAGGAAGAGCTTCAGAAATTGAGCAAGTCAATAATGCACTGGCCCACCTCTGTTCATTACGAAAGCAGTATTACGCTTGGCATTGATTAATAGAGTTGTTGGATGTCCTCCTGAGCAATATCGTGCCACATTCTGTCGAAATGCTCCGAATTATGTTATATGACCTTCATTTATGTCCTACTGTTAAAAAAAAACTCTAGGAAACTAGTATATATGGTAACTACACACTTGTAAATATACGCCTAATCCAAGAAATACTGTAGCTAATAAAAAGGGAATATGGAAATGGGCTTTTTTTTGTGCGTAATATTGTAGTTGGCTGACGTGAGCCTAACCTCTTGATTTCTAGCTTCCTTTCCTTACTTAAGAAATGAATGGGCATTTTTAGCAATCAAATTACCCGTACTTTATCCATTTTAAAAGTACTGTAAGAATATTCGAGTTTCAGCGACACTGTGCCAGGATACGGAGCACAACTGAGAGATCGGCGTGTCTGCTGTCTGCAACATTCCCGTTGATGAAAGGCAGGAAGGGACTGGAGTACAGGACCGAACATGCCTCACTTCCGTTGGGTCAACAGCTGCTGCCTATAACAGCCAGCTGGTACTTCACTACAGTATTGTAGAACATAAGGGGCTGACAAATAACATGCTGTTTAACGAGAAGTTTCCTATTTTTGCCGATTTCAGCCAAGTAATGAGTGGAGTGAAACTGTTTAAGCTACACTGCTTCAAAATATTTGATAGAATAATAAGTGAAATGGGAAACGGATCTGATATATAACACATCATTTCAGCTCAATTTGATTTCCGGCCAGGAAATTTCTACAAATATTTTCAAGACAGATGTAAGACATTTTACAATTTGTAAAGTAGTTTTAATAAAAATGAAGCATTATTGAAGAATATTATTTAAATGACTACAGTATATTAGGCGAAACATATTGCACCCAACATATATTAAATATTTTGAATTTTTTGTTTTCAGTGTATGGGTTCCGAGATGCTTATGCAAATATCGAAATAACATTGAGGATATTTATGACAATTACAACGCACTTTCAGCAAATTAAAGATGATAAAAAAACTACTTATGGCCGGATGTAGGTGAAGCAGGCCGTGAAATTCATCAATCTTCTCTAAGGAATATGACCAGCAGCTAAATGATAGCTTTGTATCTTCTTTTGAGACATACACAACAGATTTTGTTGCAAAATATAACAGAAAAATCGATACAGCAGAGCTGGTTAAGGAAACAGCTATTTTCAAATTCCAGGAAAGAAAGCTGATGAAGAGCTGTAACACAGAATGCCATTCAGGTATTTTGAATTTTTTGTTTTCAGTGCATGGGTTACGAGATGCTTATGCAAATATCGAAATAACATTGAGGATATTTGTGACAATTATAACGCCCTTTCAGCAAGTTAAAGATGATAAAAAGACTACTTGTGGTCGCATGTAGGTGAAGCAGACTGTGAAATTCAGCTATCTTCTCTATGGAATATGATTAGCTGCTAACTTTGACTTCAATGACATTATCAATGCGTTTGCTGCGCTCAAAGCAAGGAAATGGAAAGAAAAATTATATTAAGAACACAATTCTTGAAAAGTAATGGGTTTTTCAACACATTTTTGTAGCCCCTTTCCCTTTATTTCCTATTAATGATTCAAACATCACTAATAATTTAATAAGAGCTGGCACGTACAATAAGACGTAGATTTTATTTTCCTTTCAATTCTTTTAGAAAGTTCAGACAAATTGTAATTTATTTTTCTATACTGATACATTTAATATGTTTGGTGCAATATGTTTCGCCTAATATATCTCATTTGAATAATATTCTTTAAAAATGCTTCACTTTTATTAAACCTACTTTACAAATTACAAGCCGATCAGAGTGGCCGCTAGGTTTGAGGCGCCATGTCACGGATTGCGCGACCGCTCCAGACGGATGTTCGAGTCCTCCCTCGGGCATGGGTGTGCGTGTTGTTCATAGCATAAGTTAGATTAAGTTGTGTGTAAGTTTAGGGACCGATGACTTCAGCAGTTTGATTCAAATGGTTCAAATGGCTCTGAGCACTATGGGACTTAACATCTGTGGTCATCAGTCCCCTAGAACTTAGAACTACTTAAACCTAACTAACCTAAGGACATCACACACATCCATGCCCGAGGCAGGATTCGAACCTGCGACTGTAGCGGTCACGCAGTTCCAGACTGAAGCGCCTAGAACCACACGGCCACTCCTATAGAAAAAACATTATCAAGATTACATTCCAAGCCAAATGTCCATGACTGCGATCATATGAAGTAGAAAACATCTTGTGTTATAATGTACATCTAGATCCACTTTTCGATCGTGGCCAGTGTCGTCGATGTTAATGATTAATGAAGAAAAGTGCACTGTAATAGGATGACAGGAGCGGGTGACGTGGTCGGGGTTGTAGGGCGTGGCTGGGTAGAAGGTGGCTGTTTTTAGCAGTCTTCCTCTTTGTTGTTGGTTCTTCCAATAAATTTTCGGGTAGCTCAGCCCCACCGCTCGTGTCGTGGTGGGGGTTAGCGGCATGAGGCCTGGCCCAGCACGCCTCCTGCAGACGCTGTCGCTCGTGACGACACCGGGAGTCGCCGGTGCAGCAGCGGGCAATGCCCTCCTCTGGCCGGTCCTCGGGTACAGCGTCACTGATGACAAAGACGTAACAGCGACCGAATGCCCAATTGGTCGAACCGAATGCCGATGCCCACCTCTGATGCCCTTAAATATTGCAGACCGCTGCTGAATCCGCCGGTTACACGGCGCCGATATTTATCTGCGTTATTCTGCTAATGCTGCATTCTGGCTGTTGATAGCTGCCGCGCATGCACACATATACCAACGCTCGTTGCAAAATTGTGTCTCCTGCATAACGCACTGGCCAGCCTTCATCCGCCGTCTGCCGTGAGGCTGGTGCATCGCGCACTGAAACACACTAAATCACAATTTCGCACCATATTTCCTAAAAATAACCCCTTGTCCTTTACAATTCCTCCCTTGTACGAGAAGAATTCGTCCCCGAATTCAACCAAAAGTCAAAACAACTACAGTTCACTTCACAAACACCATAAAATGCGATTGATTCGCTATTTACACTGTGTTCATTCACTTCTATCCTCAGTCTAATCTTTGTTCATAAACATTACTCAGTGTTCTGCTGCCATGCCTCACAACTGTTCAGTGATTTTGTCTAGACCCTTAGGTTAAAGGTTGGAAGGGGTGGGATTTGGGCTACCTTCCTCTTGAGCCGACAGTACATTAACCCTATGACAAAGACAAAAATACAGGTGGCGGTGGTTGATGATCCAATAACTAGTACGTGTTGCTTATGCTCATTATGGTACTCATGCACTCGTTGAAAAAGATATTCCATAGTTATACCTCCATTCTGAGCTGCTAGCATCCGGTCCAAACAGGCGAGCAAAGTTGGATCTAATGTGCTATTCAAAAGAGTGAGATTTTCTTTCATGATGAATTGCACCGGTTGGTCGGGTACATAGATCAATGTACGTGTTATGTTCATGATTGTAGCTCAAGTAATCACGGCTGGTAAACGGAAAGTTGGCCCTGAAATGTCACATTGTGTGCCATTAATTAACAGTCCCTGCCCTTGCAGTTCTATTCTTTGCATACTCCCTTGCTTAGCCTGCTTGTAACAAACGCAAATAACGACTATGTTTTGCATTACTGAAAATACCCAATGTGGACCCACTTGCTGAAAGAACTGCACCGTGCCTGCTAAAATTTCCTTAGGGCACTCTGCGACTGTTTCTTGAGAGCGGAATAGAGAATACTCACAAGATTTGGGAACGTTGTGTAACAATTTCGCGGCGCAGATGGTAACTGGACTTGTTCGACAACACAGCAAGTCTTGTGCAGTAAGGAACGCATGAGCTTGTCTGTTACGTGCCACTAACAGTATTTCCTGTACGAATTTCTGCAAAATTTTCCACTTCACTGGATACGTATGCAAGGCGTAACACTCAAATTTACAATCGTTACATGTTGATGGTATTATGATATGAAATCTCAGCACAATACCCATCCTCATATTGGTAACAGTGGTCATTTTGTAGTTCAGAGATCAGTGTTCGTCTGTTAATGTCGTCAGTAGCTCCAGGGATGCAGGCAGTTTTGATTGAACTTTCTGTAATCCTTCCCGAAGTTGTTCCGAAGGTAACAGTACCGGGGTTATGTGCCCGCACATTGCGTGCAACAAAGCCTCCTGTAGTTCCGTGGCTTCTATGCGTGCTTCCGTAATACTATCAGCAAGAAAACGGAGCAACTTATCGATTATCAGCTGTGAATCGATGTTATCCAACTGGTACTTGATTATACCCAAGTCGTGATTGGTTGTCTCAGCTGTGGCCTTAATGTGGGACATCAAGGTCGCGGCCAAAGCTCGCAATTGGCACGTATTATTAACTATATCTTTCTCCAAATTCTCTAATTGGGTCGTGTGAAGATCTAGCATTCCCTGGTTGCTATTCACATTATCCTGTACCTGCTGTAGCGTTTCATTAATACTTTTAATATCTTCTGCGTCAGCAGTCCCAAAAACAGTTTTTAGGATACGGCCACATGTGTCTAACCATCCTCTTTTCCTACGGTCGTGCGGGATTAACCCTGCAGTTTGCCGCAACTGAGCTTGTAAGCGTGCAAAAGCTGATCGTAGTAGCTGATATTTCCCCTGTGTGTCATTAAACCTTGACTGATTAGCCACCATGGAATGAAGTTCATTAAATGTATCCTCTAATTTACGGATTTTGTCTTCAACCGCCCAAATATTACAGTCCACCCTTAAGGTCCATTGATGTCCGGACATAATTACGTCCGCTTGTCGCGAAAACAAAGCACCACTTGATATAGGATTTACCTTCAAGGCTTCAGCTAAGTTGCAACGGCAAACAGAATAACTATGCTGAGAGATAGTGCACACCTTCCCTCTTCAGCGCAACCCATGACGCTGGAACTGCTGGTCTTACCAGAACGTCATGCTTTCTCAGAAACAAAAGAAAAACAACTCACATTAGCTCTTCCTTTTTACACGTGGCCTAAGAGCATAATAGCATGTCTGATCATTTCCAAAATTAACTTGGTTCTCTAGTTTATCTACCCCTTTCTTATTCTTTTTCTTAGATTCATCTTTCTCTCCACTAGAAGTTACTGCAGACAGTGAAGGAAGTTCCTCAAAATTCCGCTTGAAAGGCCTAATTCGGCTCACATGCACAATAGTAGGGCGAGTTGGAAGCTGTAATTTGACATTCACCGGCGATGTCAGCTCGATCACCTGGAAAGGACCTTGATAACGGGAAACAAATTTTTTCGTGTTGCCTTTCGGCACATACGGATTAGTCATCGTCACTCATTGTCCTACATAATATTTGGGTAAAGCCGCCTTTCTATTGTGAACTTTGTCCTGTCTCTCTAACGCTTTGGTGTTCTTTTTTTTTCACCTGCCGCCAGATTGTTTTCAACTTTGTGGATAAATCCTTAACAGCCGAAATATCGGTTCCTGGTGGGGTCTTGAGCAATTCAAACGGAGATGGCATCTTCCGACCGAACAATACTTCTTACGGAGACAATCCTGTACTTTCATGCACTTTTGAGTTATACGCGGTGGTTACAAACGCCAATAGGGTATCCCAATTGTTGTGTTGCGAATTTACGTAATAATTTAACATCTTAGCTACTGTACGATGAACTCTCTTGGTCTGACCATTAGCCTGCGGGTGTAACGCGCTCGTTCTCAATTTCTTTACATGCAACAACTTGCATAACTGTTTCATCAAATCAGACATAAAATTTGACCTTTGATCTGTAATTATAGTTTCAGGTGTTCCGAATTTCAGTGTCCATTGGTATTCCATGGCGTGAGCCACTGTTTTGGCTCGCTGGTCCAGAATAGCTGTCATAGACACACAGCGCGAAAAATGATATATTATTGTTAAAACATAGCGATTACCCGCTGGTGTTTGCACAAACGGTCCCAAGACGTCTATGCCCAGTAAATGGAGAGGTCTATCTGCTTCCGGTAGTCATTGCAACACAATTTTCTGATGACTCAATTCCGCCAGTTGAGCACACAGAATGCAATTCTTTACGTACTGATCGACATCTTGCCTACGCATTGGCCACCAATAACTCTGTGCTACCCTCCTTTCCGTTGCTCTTCGACCCGAATGACCAGAAAACATTGAATCACGTGCTTGCCTTAAAATTTCGCTTCGCAATTTTTCTGGTACGACTATGCGTGGACCGTTCCTAGTTTTACGGTACAATATCCCGTCTTCCACGACGAACTGTCTCTGTGAGGTAAATCGTTGACAATCTGTGTCGGCGGTTTGTGCCTCCCATTCGTTCTCATTTATTCCTGTGCATTCCATGGTGCATACTGTACGACTCAGACTATCCGCGTTTCCGTGCAATTTACCCGGTCGATGAATCACTTCAAAATCGTACTCACTAAGACACAAAGCCCACTTAGTTTATCTACTCGTTGGGTCTTTAAGCCCTAACAACCACTTAAGTGCTGCATGGTCAGTAATCACCCGGAAACGTCGTCCATACAAATAACACTGGGAATAGGTTATTCCGAAAATTAATGCCAATAACTGCTTTTCGATTGTTGAGTAATTTTTTTTCTGCAATGTTTAGCTGTCTGGAAGCATACGCTATTGGGTGTTCCTGCCCATCTATTTCCCGAGATAATACAATACCCAAAGCAAAATTGCTAGAGTCGCAAAATAATATAAACTGTTTACTAAAATCTGGAAAAGCTAAAACCGGACTAGATGTCAACAAATTTTGTAACTCTTGAAAAGCCTCTTCACATTCTGCTAACCAGTGAAATTTCGCTCCCTCCTTCAACAACTGCGTGAGGGGCCTTGCAATTTCCGCAAATTTTGGAATATACCTCCTGTAAAAATTGGTGAGACCTAAATAAGACTGCAACTCTTTTACTTTTGTAGGTGACGGAAAATTCATTACCGCCTCTACAAGTTTTGGATCTGTGCGGACACCCTCCTGCCCTACAATATGACCTAAATAACGGACTTCTTGCAATAAAAAATGACATTTTCCCATATGAAGAGTTAACCACGCTGCTTTCAGACGATCGAAAACTTCGCGCAAACGGCGCCCATGTTCTTGCACGTCCTTTGAGAAAACAATTATATCGTCGAAATACACGATACACTGATTAGGTTTCAGCCCTCGTAACACGCTATCCAGTAACCGTTGGAAGGTTGCTGGAGCATTTTTGAGTCCGAAAGGCATTTGCCGATACTGAAAATGACATGTAGGTGTTAAAAAAGCTGTCTTCGGTCGGTCTTCCGAGGCTTTGAAGATCCAAGGTCGTGAAGTACCGACTCTGACCCAAATTATCCAGAGTTTCAGTGATATTAGGCATTCGGTATGCATCCTGTAAGAGGTCCATGATTAAGGAATTTGTTGCTAGCGCACTCGAGCAGATGTAATTTCGATGGATTGCTCATACGCTGCCTGCAATATGTAAGCTATAAGAGAATCTCAGAGCAGAGAGCAGTGTTGTCAGCAGTAGGAACTGTGTGTCAGTAGGAGTAGTAGTAGCGAGCAGTCTTGTGTGTGGAGTAGGCTGGGCCGGTCGTGGGGAGCGATGGCAGAGCCTCAGCGTTGTAGTATGAGGTAAAAGCTGCCTCGCGCATATATACTATTGTTATATCAAGTCCCATGTAAATGTTTTAAATAAATTTCTTAATAATAGTCTTTCTTTTAAAAATTAACATTTGACAATCGTTCATCTCAATTTAAAGATTTTACTAATTTCTCCAATCCATGGTCATCCCGATTATCGTAAAGAAAAGTCAGTTATTTCTTTTTATACATGACCAACCTATCGGCCAGCACTGCACTGAGCTGTGCTATAAAAAATTTCTTATAGGAGCAGATATATACGCGTTATCCGGCGTCCTTATTGACGTAAGAATTTTCTATTTATTCAGAATGAATTTTCAAGGCCATGACGCAGCACTGCTGACGTCTAAAATTTACCAGTTTAAATTGACAGTCAATTATTGAAAGGTTATAAGTGAGCCACAATTTTATTGAGAGATTAGTCACGTTATTATTGGTAGGTCACGGATTAATAAACTGTTGCTAGGTTACACTAAATGTCAATGTTATATTTTTTAATGTTGGGAGGTTACACTACATCTGAATGATATATAATTAATATTATTTTTACTGTCGGGAGGTTTCGGAATTTTTATCTGTTGGGAAGTTACACTTTTTGTAGGAAGGTTACACTTGTCGACATCCGGCGAGGATCGTATTTTGTGAATTTCTGCTCTTATTTAGTTAATGTTAAATGTAGTTTGCATGTGGCGCGACGCTTTTACTAACTTGCCACTCTTTCTTTCACAGATCATCGGCAATTTATTGCTCTTTGTTGTAATTGTATTTGTTCCATTTTTGCTTTGTCTTTGTTTGATTTTGTGCTTAACTTTGATTTGTGAAAATGCCGCGAAAAACTGCTAACAGTACATCGCGATGTGCAATGAGTGAAAAAGCCGACTCGAATAATATGACCGATAATACTAGTGACACTCAGTGTAATAGTGATAATCCTCTAACCACAGATAATCAGTGCGAGCCGATCAGTAGTAATGATTTTAATCCTTATGATGAGCAAACAAATTCAATTATGTCCACAGTAAATGTAACAATTGATGACGCGGCACTTTCCGTTAAATGAACGCTGTCCAGTTTGACATGCCTGATTTGCAAAATTTATGTAGCGGACAGATAATTGTTTCTAACGAAGGTGAACAATGTACTCAAAGTACGTCAGATTTATTTGATTCCGGTGTAGTGATCAACATTGCACATCCAATTGGCAAAACTTTTCAAGAATCAGAGAATGACCAAATGGTTACACAAAACGTGACATGCAGATACACCATCACACAGCACAGAGAATACAGCAGCTAATTTTGGCATGGATCAAGTTATGGCATTATTGCTACAACTTAATGAAAATCTCAAACAACAACTTAATGAATCGAACAAACAACTTAATGAAACTCTCAAACAGTCGAATGAAAAACAGGACAACAATTTCAAACAACTTAATGAAAAACAAGACACCAGATACAAACACCTTAGTGAACAGATTACAGCCGTTGCCATGTAATGTCATGATACTAAAGAACAATTACGTGAGGAAATTAAGGTATGTGCTAGGAACAGTAGTGAAGAAATTAGATCTGTTGCACAAGAATTAAGTAATACACATGCAGCCACAACGAAATTAGTCATGGACAGAATTACTGCACAGAGACAGGAAGATAAAAGAAAGTTGTTTACGAAAGCAAAAATATACGTAGACAACAACATTGCTACAGTATCAGGCGAAATCAAACAGTTGAACACTGAAATGCATGATGAAATCTCCGATCTTAAACAAAAACACACAGGCAGTAGATTTTCAGACAATGACCAGTAGACTTGAAAAGTTGGAATTAATACAAGATCCTGATGCCATTAAAGCAGACGTTAAGAAATTGAACAAAACCACACGTAAAGTGCAAAAAAAAAATTAATGCTTGTGACACTAAAAATGATGATCAGGTAAAAGCACTGAATGGAGAATTTGATGAATTGGCCAGTCGTATTGATGTTATCGAAAATAACAATGACACCAAATCAGACGATACGTCACCAGTTTCGTTTAATCAAACACCCGAATTCCAAAATTTACAGCAGACAATCAGTGAGATAGGTTCGTCCAATAATAAATTACGTAGAAAATTGTCATCTTTACAGCACGAAGTGACGGAGATGAAAAATATTTCATCTTTTAACACATCACAGCATACGCCACTTTCCGAACATTTGTCACACTCACACAGCCAGTGTAACTTAGGTAATTTACAGAGAGTACGTGACTTCGATTCCGAACAGTCACAGACAAACAGATTATCATACAATCCTGAACCTGCTCAGACATACAGAGACAATAATTTTAATTATAAGCACTTTGTATCCGTTAGGAAATTTAAGGTATTTAAAAATGGCAGAACACAGGTTCACCCTTTGGATTGGACACAACAATTTAGTTTTGCGTTTCCACCAACTTGGCCGTAACACATAAACTTGAATTTATTTGCAGTTTTTAGAAGACGAACCGGCAACTCGTATGAGACCGATCGCGAGACAATGCTACTCCATAGAAGAATTTCAGAATGATTTTCTGTAAGCGTATTGCTCGAAGACGACACTGCGCGGAATCAAGAATCAATTAATTACCTTACCGAATTATGACAACTCAAATTTTCCCATTCTCACGCAATTTTTTGAACACATGGTACAACAAAACCAATACTTATGCGAGCCATACAGTAAATCAGAACTTATCCAGTTATGTATTTCTAAATTACCACGATCGTTAAGACTATCACTTTTAACAGGACAGCAGAAAGAAAATATTTCGGCCTTTAGAGCTCTGCTACAGCTTTTGGAAGTTCAGCAATCAGACTATTCTTTCATAAACAAAAATTTTTCACATCATAACCAAGGCCAACAAGCATACAGTAATTACGACCATCCACGCTATTTTAATAGCGAAGGTGATAGACGCTCCAGGAATGACAACCACCAGAACTTTAATAACAGACAAAATTTTAATTGTCAGTATCGTCAAAATTAGCAGCAACAGGAAACACATTTTAATCATTTCAACTCTTATCACAACTCGCCGTATGGGAATCACTATCATGACAGACGTAAAACTAATGAGCACAGTTTTGAGCGTACATTTAATAACAGTAGGTCTTATCAGCAGCAGAGTCAACCACAACAACAGATTATTGTGAATGAACCAGACAGTCGGTATCATCCCGAACCTAATACGTCAGGACGAAGTAACAGAACAGTACAAATAGTCGAAATGCCACAGCATCCTCACGCAAATAACAGCACGTCAGAAAGAATTTGACTAGATACAGTACAGGTTGCATCTTCCAGCAACGTAAGCAATACATTTGACACACCGAATCTTGTTCACGATAATGTCATTACTTTTGACGACATCCCAGACACATTTTTATTAGAAAAACCAGTTATACAAAAAACCATTTCCCACCGTGTCATTTAAGTAACGATTGGATCATCCACATTTTCAGCAGTAATGGATTATGGATCACCTATGACAGTTATAAATGACGAAACTTTCAACGGATGTAACAAAGAGAACACTTGTCCTACGTTACCATTAGGCAAAATTAAAGTAAAAGGAGTAGTATCTGGTAAAGGAGTAGATGTAAAATTACAGACGTACTTATAATTTTGTATTGCAGGTCATACGTTCCACTCAAATTTTTGGATTGTTCCCTTATTGACAACAGACGTTATTTTAGGTACGAGTTTTTTGGTACAACACAACGCAGTTATTGACTTTCAAAATTGCTATTTAATGTTAAAGGATGAAAATGTACAACTGGCTTTAGAATTTCAGCACTCTTTATCTGCAGAAGAACAAACAATTAATGGGACAGAAGTCATTTCTACATCGCGTAACATAGACTGTCATTCACATTGTTCACAGATACGTACGTACACAACTACAATACACCAGACGAAGCCGACTATGACATTATGCAAATGATTTCTGAGAAAGTAAAACAAATCAGTGCAAATACAGACGACGAACGTACGCAACTAAGCAAAATTCTTTTACAGCAAGCTCCAGTTTTTGACAGCATCCCTGGTACTATGTCCGGTTTCATGTATGAATTTCCAGTTAAACTGCACGACACAATTAAAGCCAACATTATCCCATCCCATATATTCACAGAGAACAAGTTAAGAAAGAATTGCAAGCTATGCTTGACCAAGGACCGTGCATAAACCCGCTCCATATTGTAAAGAAAAAGGATGGCCCACTTCGCCTCGTACTTGATTCGTGTCACGTCAACGACATTATTATTAATGAAACAGATCGCCCACAGACACTAGAAGAACTTCTACAGAAATTTCATGGTACT
This sequence comes from Schistocerca piceifrons, assembly GCF_021461385.2. Classification (NCBI taxonomy): domain Eukaryota; kingdom Metazoa; phylum Arthropoda; class Insecta; order Orthoptera; family Acrididae; genus Schistocerca; species Schistocerca piceifrons. Next base: position 617,962,839 of record NC_060141.1, read on the forward strand.
GCTGTTTATTCCACATTAGATTTGAAATCGGGATTTTGGCAAATTCAGCTCCATCTGAACTGCAGAAAGTATACAGAATTTCTCTGTTTTGGTGATTGTTATCAACTTTGCAAATTGCCGTTCGGTTTAACAATTTCTTCAGCAGCATTTATTCACGAATTGAATACTATACTTCCGACAGAACTGAAAGACAGAATCACAACACATATAGAGGACATCCTTATCGCAGAAGCTAACTGGTCTGAACACAATCTGATTCTTGAACAACTGTTGCAAACATTTCGTGCACAAGGACTCACAGTTCATCTTAGCAAATCGCACTTTGGCAAAACTTCCATAAAATTTCTTGGACATGTAATTTCAGCAGAAGGCATTGCCCCTGACCCGGAAAAACTTCAAGCTTTACGTGACACTACTGTTGCAACGTCGAAGAAACAACGATGCAGCTTTTTGGGATTAATTAACTTTTTCCGTAAATATTTTCATTACTGTGCCTTAGACATCCCTAGATTATGCCAGTTGACGGTCCTGGGATAGCCAAGCACAGTCTGAATTTGTCGATCTGAAACAAGCTTTGTTGAACGCACCACTTTTATCACACCCAGATCCTACCAGAAATTTTTCCATTGCCACCGACAGTTCTAACACCGCTTTAGGCGTACACATTTTGCAGGAAATTGAAGATGACGGTACTACAGTACTTAGAAACATCGCCTTTGCAAGTCGTATTCTGTCACCTGCTGAACGTAATTATTCTGTCACAGAACTTGAAACATTATGTGTTGTATGATCATTTACCATATTTAGGCATTATCTTTATGGAAGACATACTACCGTTTACACAGATCATAGAGCTATCCAGTTTTTACTTTCCGCTAAATTTACATATGACAGGTTAAACAGATGGAAACTTTATGTACAGAAATTTAATTTTACAGTTGTTCACATTCCCGGCACACAAAATATTGTAGCAGACGCACTATCCCGTTCTCTCAGCAACAATCAGCAATACATTGCAACCAACTTCTGCCAAGCAAATTTTTGCGTCATGTATATTCAACAAGTTGCATTTGAAAATTTCATTTCATCATTACGAGACATATCACAGGAGCACAGCAAAGACAATGTATGGAAAGAAATTAAACACCTTTGGCAAGATAGGAATAATGTTACCATTAGAAACCATTACTCTGTATGCAATACGAACTTGTTAACAAATTAATTTGGTATACTCATTTAAGTTACGCACATTATGGAGCCAGAAAATGTTTTCTTATACTGAGACAGAACTGTTATTTTGCCAACATGGAGAAACGTATTCGACGAGTTTTAGCGTCATGTAAAATCTGCCAGAAAACTAAATCAGACACGTCTTCACATATTCCCCCGTTACATATATTGTACCCGTTAAATTGAGACACATGGCCGCTGTAGAAATTTTTGGTCCGATTCCCAGATCTAATAGAGGTTTTTGTTACATCTTTGTCGCTGTTGAACTCACTTCGAAATTTGTTACCTTCACTCCGTTACGCAAAGCTACTGCTAAATCTATTTCGAATGCATTTATAAAACATTTTTTTTAATTTCATGTAGGGCATGTATTGAAAGTAATTTGCGACAATGAACCACAATTTCGATCTGCGATATGGACACGTATGTTACGAGCTATAAACATTTCTCCGATCTATATATCCAGGTATCACGCTTCTTCGAACCCTTCTGAACGACCAATGAAAGAAATTAGTAAACTATGTAGAATATACTGCCATTAAAAAAAAAAAAAAACATATTGATTGGGATACACACATACTCTCATTCCAGGATGTAATTAACTCCATACCAAATGAATCTCCTATGCTATCTCAGACTGTTGTATTCAAAAATGTTGAACCACCTAACAAAATTAAAGAATTAGTATCTTTTCCTACATCTCGTTCACTACGCCACCATGAAATAATTGACATTGCGCTGAACAACATCAAACGTGCCGCAGAGCGTCAGAGAAGACAGCAAAAGCAGGTTAGTACACGCAGTGACTTTCACATTGGACAGAAGATATTAGTACGCACACACTAATTATCCAACAGAGGAAAGAGTAGGTGCAGCAAATTTGAGCTTCTATACGCAGGTCCATAGAGAATTCGCAGCATTCCTCACCCCAATGTAGTACATGTCGAAACTTTGAGAACCAGAAAAAGCAAAGGCAATCACTATGTCTCCAATATTAAACCCTTTATTAAATGAACATACTTTATGATTTATCACACTGTAATGCCATTTCGTGATACTTATATGACCACCTATGCTATTATATTTATGTGACTACTTACTGATAATGATCGTATTTTTTTCTTGGCAAGTGCCCGGCAAGGTAAGGTTAGCAGGTCGCTTTTCTTGTCGTTAGACATCAGACCGTGCACATTTTCTATTTTTTGTGTATGTATGATTGTTTTCCTATCGAAAGTAAAATTTTTCTCTGTATGCACTATGAAATCTTTCAGATGTAACACCAGTTGACATTGACATTCTGCCTTATGATGTCTCAACATCTTGAGTATTCTACATTTTTTGCTACTACGTTATGGTACCGTGTGTACATTTTTTGCACTTGAAAATTGTCTATGTTTTTGACCTAATACGTTTTCTGTCATGCTATGCTGTATGCTTAGTCATATCACTAGAAACAAGTTTTCATTTAATGGGTATATTATTTAAATGCAAGATATTAATCCACATTCATCATTTTCAGACAGAAATAGCGTGCAAAAGAAGTGAATTAAATAATCCACGGTGGTTTACTATGAAATAGAGATTTTACCATCAGAATGAAAGGAAGAAAATGCAATACCTTGTCATGAAGAGATAATGGGTCAGAATTAACAAGCATATACTATACACACTGTATAATAGCAGCCTTAACTAATTATTTTTCTTTCAGAATACGAGGCGATTGATGCAAGCTGTCAGACAACTACACATGTTAATTTTAGTGATGAAATATGCTAGAAGTAAGAAACTCTATACTATGAATAGTTGTATGAAGTAAATGGTAATATGAATAATGAAGTGTCTATTTTTTGCAGATGATAATAAATGATGATGAATAGTTATATTAAGTATATGGTGATATGAATAATGGAGTTTTTCTTTGCAGATGAGGATAATGATGAAGTTTATATATTTTCTATTAGTTAAGAGATGCTATGTAGTTATTTAAGTATTTGTTGCAGTTCCTTTTGATAGTATGTCTTATGTCACATAGTATAATGACTGAATGTTTTGGGAAAGACAGCTAGAATACATACATATTAAGTACACGTTTCATTACCTGTTAATTTGAAGTTTACTACTTTTCAGCATAATATACATTTTTCTTTCAGGCCAATAATCCATTTTGTATTTTATCCAGGAGAAGCTTTTCATGAAATTAATATGCTATCATCAGTTAGGTATTAAACCTTTTCTAGTACTTGCATTTTTTTACCAGTTGTGTCTATCATTTATGAATGTGATCACATATACTGTCCTTGTTTCATAACCTTGCTACAGCTGACTCATGACGAATGACGTTATTAATCCTTATTTCCAGCAATAAGTCAAAAGCAAATATTTTCATGCCCCAGCAATTGACTATTGATCCTAACGCAATGCACTGCTAGCACAAAAAAAATCATTACCAGTCCCAACTATTACCAGTACACACTAAATAATGCTACCAGTTTAAGATATATTTCTAGTCCGAAATATAACGCAAATTTTTCTGATGTTTTGATTCCCTTATGTCTATGTATTATTGGACTACAGACCTTGGAGTAATAGTTACAATATGTTACATTTTAAATAAGTCTTATGTCACTTGCATGATACCATATATAAACACTAACAGCTTGATGCTACATTCAATAACTCTTGTTTTGAATGATGACTTGTGAGTAATACTGAATGATGTTTTGTAATTATGCCAATGATTACTGTAATGAGATGACTTATGCATAAATGTTATGCCAATGGTTACTGTAATGAGGTGACTTATGCATAAATGCTATGCCAATAATTACTGTAATGAGATGACTTATTAATGATGTTCTGTTACATTCCATAGATGCTATGCCAATAATTACTTTAATGAGATGACTTATGCATAAATGCTATGCCAATAATTACTGTAACGAGATGACTTATGATTAATGTTCTGTAATACTCCATACATAGTACGGAAATGTTTAGTAAGTAGCCAATGAGTACCAATAATTATTCAAGTCGGTTGATACACTAATGTAATTCTGAATGATGACTAGCACAAGACTTAATGTCCTTCACCTTCTGACCTAATTACCACCAATTACTGCAATATGTCCTGTCCATCCTCATGATCATGGAGCACTATATTTGGTTTTTGCACTAATTCTACGTTAATGTAAGGGTGTGGATTCTACTGGAATGTGGTGTTGACGTATCAAGCTGTCCACCACCTTGAACGATGGAAATGTTATTATGGTCCTACTGTTTGGTGTACCTAATGTACTACCAAAATGATAACATACAATATTAATACAACATTTCAGTGTCCTGGCTACACTGATAAATACTTCAGGGAAGAGAACTTCAGATTGTCTCATTTGGTGTTGTGCTTCTGTAGAAAGATATGGACTTTCAGTGCAGCTATGTGCAACCCACTGTGCTACAACCATGATGCTATCCTTCCCATTCCTTTCCTAGTTCTTGAAAAACGCTGAAGACTTCTACTGTGTGTGTGCACTTCATTTCATTTGTTAATATGATCAGTTCTCCTAAATATGCAAAAGACTGATACAGTGTGTGTGCACTTTATTTCTTAATGTATTCAGTTCTTGTAAAAAAAATGCTAAAGACTTATACAGTGCGTCTGCACTTCATTTCATTTGTTAATATGATCAGTTCTCCTAGATATGCTAAAGACTTATACAGTGCGTGTGCACTTTATTTCATTTCTTAATATATTTAAATTCTTATAAAATGGTAAAGGCTTATACAGTGCATGTGCACTTTATTTCATTTTTCAATATGTTAAAGTTCTTGTAAAATAGTAAAGATTTATACAGTGCATGTGCACTTTATGTCACTTGTTAGTATATTTTGTACTCATTGGGTATACACTTTGTCATTTCTCAATATATGTTCTGTACGCAGTGCGTGTGCACTCTATTTCATTTCTTAATATATTCTGTACTCAGTGTATGTGCACTCTATTTCATTTCTTAATATGTTCTGTACTTACATTATTTATCAATAATTTTATATATATATGTATATACTCTGTGACTGTAGACTTAGTAAACTAAATGGATTATAGAAAAATTTGTTGCTCATGGCAAGTCCAATTGACTCACCATCGCTGCCAAATTTTAGCCCCCCCAGTGGAGAGTTATGTAAGAGGTCCATGATTAAGGAATTTGTTGCTACCACACTCGAGCAGATGTAATTTCGATGGATTGCTCATGTGCTGCCTGCAATATGTAAGCTATAAGAGAATCTCAGAGCAGAGAGCAGTGTTGTCAGCAGTAGGAACTGTGTGTCAGTAGGAGTAGTAGTAGCGAGCAGTCTTGTGTGTGGAGAAGGCTGGGCCGGTCGTGGGGAGCGATGGCGGAGCCTGAGCGTTTTAGTGTGAGGTAAAAGCTGCCTTGCGCATATATACTATTGTTATATCAAGTCCCATGTAAATGTTTTAAATAAATTTCTTAATAATAGTCTTTCTTTTAAAAATTAACTTTTGACAATCATTCATCTCAATTTAAAGATTTTACTAATTTCTCCAATCCATGGTCATCCCGATTATCGTAAAGAAAAGTCAGTTATTTCTTTTTATACATGACCAACCCATCGGCCAGCATTGCACTGAGCTGTGCTAGAAAAATTTCTTATAGGAGCAGATATATACGCGTTATCTGGCGACCTTATTGACATAAGAATTTTCTATTTATTCAGAATGAATTTTCAAGGCCATGACGCAGCACTGCTGACGTCTAAAATTTACCAGTTTAAATTGACAGTCAATTATTGAAAGGTTATAAGTGAGCCACAATTTTATTGAGAGATTAGTCACATTATTATTGGTAGGTTACAGAATAATAAACTGTTGCTAGGCTACACTAAATGTCAATGTTATAATTATATTTTTTAATGATAATCACAACAAAATCGATATGCCTTGCCCCCGTCAGGAGATTTTTTACCCACTATTACGACAGGTGCGGACCAGGGACTACTGGTTTCTATTATCCCATCCCTGAGCTGTTGATTAATAAATTCTTCCATGACAGGCTTAAACTTTGTGGAACACGATATGGACGTTTATATACTGGTGCTTCAATCTCAGTGGGGATGTAATGCTGAACTAACAGTGTGGCGGGCAGTGGACCATGAGAATTAAATAACTCTTTATATTCCATCAAAAGGTTCTCCATGACTTCTCTGTCTTGCCCTTCTAAATGTGCTACTTTACCCCTCAGTGTGGACCAGCTGACAGACTCCCAGCATTGTGTAATCTGCTGCGAAATCCTTATCCAGTTCATCTTCAACTATTATCTCCAGATTCGCTATTACGGTACCTCGTGCTAACTGCACCGCTTCAAGGCCAAAATTATCAATACTGACAGGCACAACATTTTTTCCTTCTATCTCCCGCACGTAGGACACGCTACGGCGCGTGAAGCACTTCATTTTATCCAGCGGCTCATTCTCAGACAAAGGTTCAACGACACACAACGAATTTACCGGCACACTAGCTCCAACGTCTGCCCAGATTATCTTGCCTGTACCCTTCGGTATAGTACCCCGTGAGTTAACCCTAAGGGACTTTGTATGCAGTATAGGTGGCCCACCTGACGTCTGGGCGGTTCCTTGCGACAATAATGGATTTTCGGCCGCAGAACCTAGGCGAAATTGTATTCCGTCCAGTTCTACTGTACGCCGTTCCAGGTTAACTTTTGCGTGATGCTTAACCAGGAAATCCAATCCGAGTATGACATCATAGCTGCTGCCAACAACTGGAAGAACTTCTACCTTCACCTGAAAGTTCCTCATTTCCACTTGGAAGTGTAACACCACTGATCCGAATGACTTCACCTGTCCCCCACCCACGCCACTTAACGCCCAGCATGGTGGTTAGTACATTACTACTCGCCATGGATGCCTGAGACCCGGTATCCAATAAAAATTTGCACTATTTGCCTCTCACCAAGCTGGTCAGAAAAAAGTCTGCCACTGATTCTGCACTAGCATTAATGCTTACTGGGGGTGTTGCACAGTGGACACACCACCCCCTGCCCCGTTTAACTTGGGGGGGGGGGTGAGGCCCACCTTGTGGTTTCCTATCATGTTTCTGCCAGGACCCATTGCAATTACGCTCCATATGACCCCAACGTCTGCATTTCCTGCACTGCACATCCTTGCAATCGGGTCTAATGTGTCCCATCTGACCACATCTGAAACATTTTATTTCTGCATTAAACACTGCTTTCCTGTCCCGCGTCTTTGTTACTGCTTCAACTTCCTCTGACACCACAGCGATTCTGACTGCCTCACTGAGGGTCTTAGGGAATTCCATCCTAATCTTGTGGGAGGTTTTGGGTTGTATTCCTCGCAAAAATGCGTCTAGTGCCCTCTGCTCAGCTTCCTGCAGAATGGCTTCATTAACCCTATCAGAATCCATTAGCTCATAGGTATTAACATTAATTTTTCGAATTCGATCTACAAAAGCTTCTATTGGTTCCCCATTCCTTTGATACATTCTATTCAATTGTTCCCGATAATATCTAGACGTATTTTTCCTTTGATACCTTTCCAGCAACCCTTTTTTGAATACTTCAAAAGTCCGAGCATCCCTTAATTCTTCATGGCATGTAACGTACGCTCTGGCATCCACAGTTACCTTCAACTTAGCCACATGCAAAAGTGTTTCTGCACCCCAATTTCCCAATTTAGCGGCCGTGCTAAGGTTCTCAAAAAAATCATAACATCCTCCCCAGCTTTTCCCGAGAAAGGGGTGACCAAAAATGCAGCAATAGTGTCAAGAATTACTGCACTAACAGGAAACCGTTCCTTGCTCGGTTCTTTAGACTGAGCAAGCTCTATCTCTAATTCTGACACTCACTCAAGTAGCTGCTGAATAGCCAGCCACCTCGGCTGACACAGACTTCTCCATCAGTACCAGCTATCGAATCAAGACTACAGTACGCCCAGAAAGAAGAACAGGAAGGGAAGATGGACTATGCTACAGGTTCATACAAACCACCAAACGGAAAATTGGTACTTACTTGTCATGTTGCTGATCCATTGTTGCCCTTCTCAGGTGCCACATATCCTCGTCGATTACCAGCCACAATTCCCTCCAAATCCAGGGAGAAGACCACTACTATCACCAGTTGTAACAGGAGTGTGTGATGCACAGGTTGCCCGACTGACACCACTTGTAATAGGATGACTGGAGCGGGTGACGTGGTCGTGGTTGTAGGGCGTGGCTGGGCAGAAGAAGGTGGCTGTTTTTAGCAATCTTCCTCTTTATTGTTGGTTCTTCCAATACATTTTCCGTTAGCTCAGCCCCACCACTCATGTCGTGGTGGAGACGTGCTGATGCACACAGTCCAGGGAAAGCGACGCCGCGCTCGGTCAGCATCTGTGAAGGCGGTAGGAGGTTAGCGGCATGAGGCTCGGCCCAGCGCGCCTACTCGAGACGCTGCGGCTCGTGACGACGCCGGGAGTCGCAGCAGCAGCGCGGGCAATGCCCTCCGCTGGCCGGTCCTCGGGGACAGCGTCACTGATGACGACGACGTAACAGCGACCGAACGCCCAATCCAGTCAAACCGAAAGCCGATGCCCACCTCTGATGCCCTTAAATAGTGCATACCACTGCTGAATCCACCGGTTACGCGGGGCCGATGTTTATTAGAAGTTTTTCGATGAGTTGGCTAATGCAACCGCGCCACACGCGGCCCGCGCCCGCGTAATTCTGCTGGCTGTTGATGGCTGCTGTGCATGTACACACATACCGACGCTCGTTGCAAAACTGTGTCACCTGCATAACGTGCTGGCCAGCCTTCATCCACCATCTGCCGTGAGTCTGGTGCATCGCACAGTGAAACACTCTAAATCACAATTTCGCACCATATTTCCTAAAAATAACCCCTTGTCCTCTACAGCACGGAGGTGGTTGCTGGTCTACCGGCAGACTCCAGTATAGGCACTCAGATGGATATATCGGCCCTGTTACTGTTGAACATGCAGTCCCAATCATGAGGATTTTTGAGCTACCTTTTGAGGTACCCACCCATTCCGTTATCTCTGAAGCCATGCAGGACTGTCATTAGCCATGTGGCTGAGAAGTAGCAGACTTACAACGTATCCCATTCTCAATGGAGTAAGACAGATCAAAATCTCACTCACAAAGTATGTTCCTTCATACTTAAACATTGGTGGTTGTCATGCAGTCATCACGTGTGATGTACAACAGTGCATACGCTCAGGGTGTGGACAGGAGTGTCATGTTTGCTCTTATTGTTTGCAGCGGTGGGTCACCCAGATTCCATCAGGCCAAACAGTAAAACATATTACTCCTTCGATTCTAGTAATTACTCATGCATGATGGCATGTATGACATCTGTTGGTGGTGATTGGGGTAGGTTACCAACTCAGAGAGACAGACATGTTACTGATGAGGCGTGTACCACTCGCGCGCTGTAGTGAGTCGCCAGGTAAACACGAACAACAACTGCCATCCCACAACATGTGGATGGATGTTGATACACGAGTCGTGTGAGCCCACGTTTTCCTCTCAGAAGGTGCAAAGAAACCAGATCTACATCCACATGTTGACACCCTCACGCACATCCGAAAGTAGCGTTTACCCTGCAAGCACAACAAACTCCAATGGACGCCGTCTGACAACTGTTCTCTGCAGACAGATACACGCGATTGTACTGATTTCGACCGTGTCGTATAGGCGTCAACCGACACTGCTTCCCGTTTAGGAACTGAGACGATGGATTTTCCTTCTCCTGGACACCAGTTTGGGGATGGAGAGGACGATGGAACACCGTCACAGCCTGAGGAGCCACGACAAAGGCCTCTTTGGTAGCTGTTGTAACACACCAGCAGCCTCTCTCTAGTGACTTGTGGGCGGACGACATGGAAGACTTCTCTTTGGCGGGCACATAACTTGCAGAGGAGGGGGATTTACACAATCCTTCACATCTCCTGCGGACAGCATGGTAACATAGATGACAGGGTGGCATTGTGGTGACGAAATTCGTCACCGCCACTTACACAGATGACTGCCACTGCCTTAGACGCCAAATGACAGTCATATCAATTTGCGACTATTAACATCAGTACCATCCGACTACATTTGAGGCTGTCTCTGTTAAATGACACACTTTAAGCAACCGCAACTATGTGGCTTTATTGCAGTAAGTATACGTTCTTAGCTATTTGTTACATAACATGCATGCCATCTGCATCATTTATGAGCAATGCCGTCACAATACTTCTCAAAGAAGGTTTAGTAGCCACCAATGTACATTACCTACCAAATGCTAAGGGCATGGTACTTATGGTCCAATGGATACACCTCCTCATTGCTTACACACTGTCTGGTGCCAGCAAGAGGCGAGAGGCATGAACGTTCGTTTTTTCTTTACTGAGGAATTAATGCAATTAGGCCAAAGCAGAATAGATGATACGGCGATGGGGGGAGGGGGTCATTTTAACTGTAGACGATCTTCCAAGTACCAAATTTCTCACCATTCACAATGCTCAGCACTCGGCGCTGTCACTGTCAGCTGGAACATCATCTATACTGACAGACTAGAATTCATGCATCTTACGGAACATTCTTCAAGCAGAATTGACTGGGTATATACCTTCTGCTCTCTCTGGGAGGCAATCACGACAGTCAAGATGTGGCCAGCAGCATTTACTGACAACATTGCTTACATCTGTATCACATTTGGATGCCAACTGGTGAGGTGCTGCCTCAGTCACTGGAAATTTAACACCACTCACCTGACCTCATTAGAATGTCAAGCAGTGATGGGAGATATGTTGAGACAGCCCTCCATGTACCATATAGCCACGGAATGAAAGTGCAGGCACGGGACTTTGATCTATGAGATGATGACAGAAAATGGCATCAGTCACACCATGCAAGGAAACACAAGCAATGCATGTTTCATACATTATTCTGAATTGTATAAGGAGAAGAGACAGGAACTTAATGCTATTTCCTCCTGTGCATCACTAATTTATAAAAGTCTGAAGCGCAACTATACTTGTAAGTAGCCTGTTTGTATGTTGGCAGCGCGATAGACTGCATTAATATCTCTGCCAGCACTGTGAGCCCTCTGTAAGAGACTCAGTTGCTGGTCGGACTCACAGTTAGGAGTGAATAGCCAGCAGTGATGGAAGTTGGAAGTTAATAGTCAGCAGGGATGTAGGTTGGAAGCTTATAGTTAGCAGTGATGGAGGTTAGAGATGTGAAGTGTTAGCGCAAGTAGATGGTCCGGACGTTTGTCCATCATGGAGATGTAATATTGTTGGCGATTATATAATTTTTGGAACTGGATGTCACGGATGATTATATATTTTTTTAACTGGATGTCACATGATTAAGGAAAAATCTGCTAAATACATTGTTTGCTCTGCAACAAAATCTTTGCTTAGCTAACTACATGCCTATTAGTAGTTAGAGCCTACAGTAATTAGAATATTTTTTTTATCTGGCTGTATTGGTGCTTGCTGTATTGCTGTTGTTCGTGTAATGAAGATTTTCTGTGAGGTAAGTGACTTACAAAATGTATGGGTTATTGTTAGGATTTCTCCTAATTCAGAGATATTCTTCTGAGTTAATTTTAAAGCAGTCAGATCGCATTATCCCTGAATATTGTGGGTATTTAATGAATAGACTAAGTTTGAGTTGTACTTGTTAGGGAAAATTCTGTAGGTCAGAAATGAAATGAAAAAAAAAAAAATAGCAAAGTGACACTTGCATTCAGTTTCACCTAGCAGTTTCAGAATTAAATAACGTAGTTTAACCTTCACAGTTATTGCAATTTAAATAAAAAATATTAAACAAAGAAGTTTCATACTTTAAGGCCAACTCATACTGGCCATCATGCACACCAATTCACTTAGGCCCCTTACTGAATGGTAAGAGCGAGGTTATGAGCTACCATCCATGGTACAAAAGACCTATGAGTTTAATATTCCAACCAATGAGTTTAAATTTAAATCCGTTAGAATGACAATTCAGGAACTAACAACGATAAACTTTATTAATGGCGAAAGCTAAATGCATTATGTATATTTTTAGACACTTTTGTGTGGTAAAGTGCTAAGAAGTGAAACAACATTTCAGAACAACGAAATTGTTTATCTAACGAAAATATATACGTACAGACACATCAAACAAAATTGTAAAGGAATCCCTTTAATCTAATTCAAAAAAGCGCTCTCTGACCACTAGATAGCAATAACATCTATAACAATGGTAAAAGATAGTGAGGCCAGAGATGATTGTTAATGAACAATCCAGTGAGCACTAATTCATTAGTTGCTGTCTGTCTGTGTTAAGATCTGAAAGACACCAGATGCATTGATGACTTGTGTAAAAAATGTATGCACACTATGAATTATTTAACTTGTGAATGTGTTACCAAAGGTTATATATGAAAATGTACTCAGGACAGTTTTAAAAAGTTGTTTGAATATTTATTAATTAATCCATGAATGTACATCATAAAAAATATTTTGGCGATCATGAGGACCTGCAAGGACACCAGTAATAGTGGAGGGAAATACCAACGTGTCACCACAGCATTGAAGAGGTGTAAGAAATCATTTGAAGAAGGGACATAGGAACATTTTTTACTTTTTATATCTATGTATTCATAAAGAAATTTTACTCAGTTTTTCTTGATAAGCTATGGTGACTGGATAGCTGAAACCCCTTCTTTATCCAATAATATATTACAGAATAATCTTAAAAAATCAGTTAACCATTTAAATAGTATTTCTCCTGTGATTTCCATAACCTTTTCTTATAACTTTACAATGGCTACCGAACTGTGACCATGATCTTCAAAAATTTTACGTGAGAGTACAAGAAAGATTAGAATCCGTTATTAGAGATCGACTTTGTACTAATAATAGTTATTTTTTGCATATTTATGGTATACTAGGAAGAAAGATGGAAAAGCTGTTTATTAATTGTTGGGAACAAAAAACATGTAAACCATCCAAATATACTGGAAATTACAGAATTCCGAATTAAGAGGGAACTTGAACAATGTAGGATCAAGAGTATTCCTTGTTCAATTTCCCAGCCTTAGCAGCAAGCAAGAAAGTTCATCCTTGTAATTTGTATTCTTGTAGTGTTTGTTATGTAACAGTACCACAATGATGTACCATCTTGGTGCGAGTAAAAAGTAATTTCTAAATATACAAAAAAGTTATCTGTAAGCATTTAACATTTTTATGTATTCAATTAACATGCATGTTTGTTAAAAATGGAACCCAACAACAAGCAACAAATAATGGTGAAAGTGAGATGTCGAAGCAGTGACAAATTTTCCAATAAGAGATGACAATAATCATTCACAGCAATGCAGTAATTTGCCAAATAATGAGAATATTCAATTAAACTCTACTATCATTTGTGAATTAGATGTGTATTTTGGGGGTAATGATGACACCGGTCCTCAATCAATCATGGAAGGTGAAATTTTTTATAATGATGGAGGAAGTAATAATGGAACTGACAATGAAAATTTTCGCGACTCATTTCTGGGTGAATGAAGCGCACTGGAAAGAATGAGTAATGTGGATACATCGATACATAACGGTAGACATGAATTAGAGTAACAAAATATAGCAGACAATATTAAAAATGAATTCAGAAATGTCGAGAATACGTACAGAAATGATTAGAGTACACTGAAATTGCTGGTATATGTTTCAGATAACACAAAAATAATTACTGCAGGTGCCGGGGCATGGTCAGTTAATACGAAATTGGCTAACAAACCAGTAACTTAGATATGAAATTAATATTAAAAATTATTATTTTTATCATTATTATTATTTTGATGCAATGCAATTGATACATGTTATATCTTTACACATGGACATTTTCAGGCCTTATACACTAAAGTTGAGAGTACATTAAAGTTTGTGTACATAGTTACAAATAATATATAGTTACAAATTAATACTATTATACAGATTAATAATCAAACCTGTTAAAATCACACAGGTTTATAATCATGTTAGTCTATAATCATGCAATTTTATAATGAACCACTCATTTATTCATAACTTTGCTTTGATCAAAAAATTCCTGCATTGAATAAAATGAATTTTCTGTCAATATTTGTCTAATACATTTTTAAAGTCATTTATGTTCTCTATTTCCGTAATGACTTTTGGAAGATCGTTACAGAGGCGCATTCCTATGTATGTAATCCCTTTCTCATATCTGGTTCAATGGTGAGTTGCCCTTAGTTTCCAGCAAATCTTGGTTTTATATTGGTGTATTTGTTCATTTGTTTGGTAGAGATTATTGTGTTTTTTTGTGAATGTTAGTATTTTGTAGCTGTAGGCATTTACCGATGTTAGGATGTTCAGTTCTTTGAACTTTGGTCTACATGTGGTACAGCTTTTTTGCCTTATCAGTCTGCAGATGGCCTTTTTCTGTATATCAAGGATCTTGTTCATTTTTATTGCACTCCACTAAAGTTCAGTCTCATAGGACATAATGGAATAAAATTCTGCATAGTACCAAGTGTAGAAGTATGAAACCGGAACTTCCCTATTGATGGTGTTAGCCGTCAATTTAGAGCCTGTGAAAACGTGTCTGCAGCGCCAGCTGCGTCCTCTAATGGCTGACGATGAATGTCAACACACGGTAACGCAAGTTCCATACATTGGTATCTGTTTTAAACCCGTAGACACGTCGAGTTTTGTATCTACGAGGTACGATTTGCGGACAGCATTGATTTTCTGTTATCATTTGAAGAAAACTGCTGCAGAATCGCATCGAACGCTTGTCGAAGCTTTCGGCGAGCATGCTCTTGGGAAAACACAGTGTTTCGAGAGGTTCAAAAGTGGCGATTTTGACGTGAGAAACGACGAGCGCGGGAAACCACCGAAAACGTTCGAAAACAACGAATTGCACGACATATTGGATATAGATGATACACAACCCCAACAGGAACTCGCATAATAATTGAATGTGGCGCAGAAAGCCGTTTCTCCTCAGTTGAGAGCTGTGGGAAGGGTGCAGAATGTGGGAAAATGCGTTCCGCACGAACTGAACGAAAGACAGCAAGCAATTCGAAAGACTACTTGTGAAATGCTGCTCGCCAGATACAAAAGAACGCCGTTTCACCATCTAATAGTGACCGGTGATGGAAAATGATGGGAAATTGATATATTTTGAGAATCCGAAGTGTTGTAAATCATTGTTGAGTCCAGGAAGACCATCGACATCCACTATAAGATAATGTTCTGTATTTGGTAGGATCAGAAAGATGTCACCTATTGTCTTCAGTCCTGAGACTGGTTTGATGCAGCTCTCCATGCTACTCTGTCCTGTGCAAGCTTCTTCATCTCCCAGTACCTACTGCAACCTACATCCTTCTGAATCTGCTTGGTGTATTCATCTCTTGGTCTCCCTCTACGATTTTTACCTTCCACGCTGCCCTCCAATGCTAAATTGGTGATCCCTTGATGCCCCAGAGCATGTCCTACCAATCGATCCCTTCTTCTAGTCAAGTTGTGCCACAAGCTCCTCTTCTCCCCAATTCTATTCAATACATCCTCATTAGTTATGTGATCTACCCATCTAATCTTCAGCATTCTTCCGTAGCACCACATTTCGAAAGCTTCTATTCTCTTCTTGTCTAAACTATTTATCGTCCATGTTTCATTTTCATACATGGCTACACTTCATACAAATACTTTCAGAAATGACTTACTGACACTTAACTCTATACTCGATGTTAACAAATTTCTCTTCTTCAGAAACGCTTTCCTTGCCATTGCCAGTCTACATTTTATATCCTCTTTACTTCGACCAGCATCAGTTATTTTGCTCCCCAAATAGCAAAACTCCTTTACTACTTTTAAGGGTCTCATTTCCTAATCTAATTCCCTCAGCATCTCCCGACTTAAGTCGACTACATTCCATTATCCTCGTTTTGCTTTTGTTGATGTTCATCTTATATCCTCCTTTCAAGACGCTATCCATTCCGTTCAACTGCTCTTCCAAGTCCTTTGCTGTCTCTGACAGAATTACAATGTCATCGGCGAACCTCAATGTTTTTATTTCTTCTCCATGGATTTTAATACCTACTCCGAATTTTTCTTTTGTTTCCTGTACTGCTTGCTCAATATACAGATTGAATAACATCAGGGAGAGGCTACAACCCTGTCTCACTCCCTTCCCAACCACTGCTTCCCTTTCATGCCCCTTGACTCTTATAACTGCCATCTGGTTTCTGTACAAATTGTAAATAGCCTTTCGCTCCCTATATTTTACCTCTGCCACCTTCAGAATCTGAAAGAGAGTATTCCAGTCAACATTGTCAAACGCTTTCTCTAAGTCTACAAATGCTAGAAACGTAGGTTTGCCTTTCCTTAATCTAGCTTCCAAGATAAGTCGTAGGGTCAGTATTGCCTCACGTGTTCCAATATTTCTATGGAATCCAAACTGATCTTCCCGGAGGTCGGCTACTACTAGTTTTTCCATTCGTTTGTAAAGAACTCGCGTTAGTATTTTGCAGCCGTGACTTATTAAACTGATAGTCCGGTAATTTTCGCATCTGTCAACACCTGCTTTCTTTAGGGTTGAAATTATTATATTCTTCTGAAGTCTGAGGGTATTTTGCCTGTCTCATACATTTTGCTCACCAGATGGTAGAGTTTTGTCAGGACTGGCCTTCCCAAGGCCATCAGTAGTTCTAATGGAATGTTGTCTACTCCCGGGGCCTTGTTTCGACTCAGGTCTTTCAGTGCTCTGACAAACTGTTCACGCAGTATCATATCTCCCATTTCATCTTCATCTACATCCTCTTCCATTTCCATAATATTGTCCTCAAATACATCGCCCTTGTACAGACCCTCTATATACTCCTTCCACCTTTCTGCTTTCCCTTCTTTGCTTAGAACTGGGTTTCCATCTGAGCTCTTGATATTCATACAAGTCGTTCTCTTTTCTCCAAAGGTCTCTTTAATTTTCCTATAGGCAGTATCTATCTTACCCCTAGTGAGATAAGCCTCCACATCCTTACATATGTCCTCTAGCCATCCTTGATTAGACATTTTGCGCTTCCTGTCGATGTCATTTTTGAGACGTTTGTATTCCTTTTTTCCTGCTTCATTTACTGCATTTTTATATTTTCTCCTTTCATCAATTAAATTCAATATTTCTTCTGTTACCCAAGGATTTCTACTACCCTTCGTCTTTTTACCTACTCGATCCTCTACTGCCTTCACTAAACTCTGTACAACCTCTGGTTTAGTCAGTATATCCAGGTCCCATCTCCTTAAATTCCCACCTTTTTGCAGTTTCTTCAGTTTCAATCTACAGTTCATAACCAATAGGTTGTGGTCAGAGTCCACATCTGCCCATGGAAATGTTTTACAATTTAAAACCTGGTTCCTAAATCTCTGTCTTACCATTATATAATCTATCTGAAACCTTTTAGTATCTCCAGGCTTCTTTCATGTATACATCCTTCTTTTATGATACTTGAACCAATCATTAGCTATGATTAAGTTGTGCTCTGTGCAAAATTCTACCAGTCGGCTTCCTCTTTCATTTCTTACCCCCAATCCACATTCACCTACTACGTTTCCTTCTCTCCCTTTTCCTACTACCGTATTCCAGTCACCCATGACTATTAAATTTTCGTCTCCCTTCACTATCTGAATAATTTCTTTTATTTCATCATACGTTTCTTCAATTTCTTCGTCATCTGCAGAGCTAGTTGGCATATAAACTTGTACTACTGTAGTAGGCATGGGCTTCGTGTCTATCTTGGCCACAACAATGCGTTCACTATGCTGTTTGTAGTAGCTTACCCGTATTCCTATTTTTTTATTCATTATTAAACCTACTCCTGCATTACCCCTATTTGACTTTGTATTTATAACCCTGTATTCGCCTGACCAAAAATCATGTTCCTCCTGCCACCGTACATCACTAATTCCCACTATATCTAACTTTAACCTATCCATTTCCCTTTTTAAATTTTCTAACCTACCTGCCCCATTAAGGGATCTGACATTCCACGCTCCGATCCGCAGAACGCCAGTTTTCTTTCTTCTGATAACAACGTCCTCTTGAGTAGTCCCCGCCTGGAGATCCGAATGGGGGACTATTTTACCTCCAGAATATTTTACCCAAGAGGACGCCATTATCATTTTACCATACAGTAAAGCTGCATGCCCTCGGGAAAAATTACGGCTGTAGTTTCCCCTTGCTTTCAGCTGTTCACAGTACCAGCACAGCAAGGCTGTTTTGGTTAGTGTTACAAGGCCAGATCAGTCAATCATCCAGACTGTTGCCCCTGCGACTACTGAAAAGGCTGCTGCCCCTCTTCAGGCACCACACGTTTGTCTGGCCTCTCAACAGATACCCCTCCGTTGTGGTTGCACCTACGGTACGGCTATCTCGTATCGCTGAGGCATGCAAGCCTCCCCACCAACAGCAAGCTCCATAGTTCATGGTTCATGTCACCTATTATGAGCTGCTAAATCCTGGTGAAACCATTAACACTGATCGCTACAAACAGCAAATGACCGATGTAAATCGAGCTTTACGTGTAAAAAAACCTGGAATATGGGAAAAGACAATGCAAAGTCATTTTGCTCCATGATAACGGCCCCATCACATACAGCAAAATGGCTCAGGGAAGCGACTGAGGCGTTCAGCTGGGATATACTAGAGCATGTGTCTTATTCTACAGACTTGGCTCCTTCTGGTTATCATCTGTCTGCATCGTTGGGACACACGCTCACTGAACAACACTTCATTTCATATGAAACTGGCCCGCTGACTGGCTCGCCCCAAAAGAAGAACCTTTTTTTTTTGTCTTGGTGTTTATAGCCTGCTGGAGAAGTGGAAGAAACGTGTAAATATCAATGGAGATTATTTTGAATAAAATGTTGTTTATCAGTGTCAAACAATAGATGTGTAATTATTGCAACCAAATTCTGGTTTCAAATTTTGTCAGGGTTTCCACGTTGCAATTTCACTTAACTTCCTGATCGCAAAACAAATCGAGCTGAGCTCATGGCATACAAAACTTATGTGCTCTGACTATGTCATTTTGTCATCTATGCAGCAACCCGCAAATCTCGCACTTTTCACATGTTCAAGTCTGTTGTCATTAATTTTTAATTCTAAGAACTTTTATTTCGTCTTGCTATTTTTAAAACAGATAAAACCGGTTTTCTTGTAACTTTATACTAATCTATAATTGCAAAACCATTTACTAAGATAACAAAGAACCATTTCAGCGTTTAGAGCACAGTTTTCTAAATTTGCACCCTTTATCACAATATTGGTACCATCAGCATAAAGGATGGTCTTTTTCTGGATGCCACTGAGAAGATCAGTTACATAAATCAAGAGGAGAAATGGCCAAAGCTCTCTTCCTTGTGCTACACCTTGAATAATTTTCTTTGTATCTGAGCAAAATTTATTTCCATTTTCATCTGATATTGCCACTTTCTGATACCTGTTTGTCAAATAGGATCTCAACAGGTCAAGCACAGTACCTCTGACCCATAGAATTCTAATTTCTCCAGAAGCAAATCATGATTTACTAGGTTTAATACATTAGGTACGTCGCAAAATATCCCTATTGTAGTTTCTTCCTTGTCAAAAGCATCCACAACATAGTCAGTGAGATGTTGTGCAGCAGCAGTGGTGGACTTATTTTTCTGGTAAGCATGTTGATTTCTAGATAGTATTTTGTCTGTTGCGAAAAACCTCATCAACCTGTTGTGCAGAATACTTTCAAAGATTTTTGCTATTGTTGGTAAAATATTCACAAGTTTGCAATTTTTGGTTCTCTTACATCAGCTTTTTGAATAAAGGTATTAACCCCCTCTGCCAATGACTCATTAAATACTTTGGCCAGTGGCTTTACTATAAAGATAGAAGACATTTATATGAGCATATTTGATATCCCACAAACATTCTGTGTCTTAGTGTTTTTCAGGTTGTTTATAATTCTACACTACTGGCCATTAAAATTGTTACACCAAGAAGAAATGCAGATGATTAACGGGTATTCATTGGACAAATATATTGTACTAGAACTGACATGTGATTACGTTTTCACCCAATTTGGTTGCTTAGATCCTGAGAAATCAGTACCCATAACAACCACCTCTGACCGTAATAACGGCATTGATACGCTTGGGCATTCAGTCAAACAGAGCTTGGATGGTGTGTACAGGTACAGCTGCCCATGCAGCTTCAACACGATACCACAGTTCATCAAGGTTAGTGACAGGCGTATGATGAGGAGCCAGTTGCTCGGCCACCATTGACCAGACGTTTTCAACTAGCGAGAGATCTGGAGAATGTGCTGGCCAGGGCAGCGGTCTAACATTTTCTGAATCCAGAAAGGCCCGTAAGGACCTGCAACATGACGTCGTGCATTATCCTGCTGAAATGTAGGGTTTTGCAGGGATCGAATGAACAGTAGAGCCACGGGTCATAACACATCTGAAATGTAACGTCCACTGTTCAAAGTGCCGTCAATGCGAACAAGAGGTGATCAAGACGTGTAACCAATGGCACCCCATACCATCACGCCGGGTGATGCGGCAGTATAGCGATGACGAATACACGCTTCCACTGTGTGTTAACCGTGATGTCGCCAAACACGGATGTGATCATCATGATGCTGTAAACAGAACCTGGATTCATCAGAAAAAATGACGTTTTGCCATTCGTGCACTCAGGTATGTCGTTGAGTACACCATCGCTGGCGCTCCTGTCTGTGATGCAGCGTCCAGGGGAACCGCAGCCACGGTCTCCGAGCTGATAGTCCATGCTGCTGCAAATGTCGTCGAACGGTTCGTGCAGATGGTTGTTGTCTTTCAAACGTCCCCATCTGTTGACTCAGGGATCGAGACGTGGCTGCACGATCCGTTACAGCCATGCGGATAAGATGCCTGTCATCTCGACTGCTAGTGATACGAAGTCGTTGGGATGCAGCACGGCGTTCTATTTTACCCTCCTGAACCCACCGATTCCATATTCTGCTAACAGTCATTGGATCTCGACCAACGCGACCAGCAATGTCGCGATACAATAAACTGCAATCACGATAGACTGCAATCCGTCCTTTATCGAAACGTGATGATACGCATTTCTCCTCCTTACACGGGGCATCACAACAACGTTTCACCAGGCAACGCCGGTCAACTGCTATTTGTGCATGCGAAATCGGCTGGAAACTTTCCTCATGTCAGCACGTTGTAGGTGTCGCCACTGGCGCCAACCTTGTGTGATGCTCTGAAAAGCTAATCATTTGCATATCACAGCATCTTCTTCCTGTCGGTTAAATTTCGCCTCTGTAACACGTCATCTTCGTGGTGTAGCAATTTTAGGGGCCAGTAGTGTAATTACTTCTCCTTCACTAGTACAAAACAATTAAATCGAATTACTTAATGGTTGTGTCTTGAGGTTTAACCCATTTAAAGCATTAGTTGTTGAGATAGTGATATTGTCTGTCATATGTTTGCAGATATTTATGAAGTGGGTATTATTCCACCTAATTTCTTTGGAACAGTCCCTTTTATTCTTTTTATGACCTGCTTCTTTATTTAAGATTTTCCATGGTGTCATTGCCTTGTTTTCTGAAACGCTGATAGCCTTCTCAATAGCCTTTTTCTTAGAACATTTTATGACAGTGTGATATATTTTCTTATTGCTAGTATAATACATCTTGATATTTCTGCACTCTGTCCTCCACTTTACTAATCTACGCATCTGACACTCAAACATTCGGTGATGTAGTTGATTCAGATCCTGCAAAATGGCCTGACAAAATAGTTGATTTTGTTAGGACAAAGTTAGTCGAAATGTGGCCTCCAGAACAGATAACACAATTTGTAAGTTGCCATAAGTATGATTCTGATCGTCGCTTTATCTCAAAAATTACAGTTACAGTTTTTGCAATAGTGAAATTGTTCAGTGGAAATGATTAGTTTGTTCAAAAAGTCCAAATGCTGTCTTTTGTTTCAGCTGTAAACTTATTTCGAACATTAAAATATGCTGGTTGTAATAACTGACAGCACATTTATGAGACATTAGCCAGTCACAGTTGATCCCAAGTGCACTTAGAATGGCATCAAAAGTGGGTGGAGCTCGACAGATGATTAAAATCTGGCGATACCATCGATGCAGGAAGCCGACAGATATTAAATGCAGAAATATGGAATTGGAAATATGTAATCGAACACATTATAGCAATTATTTAGTTTTAGACTCGATATTGTCTTCCCTTATGGTGAACGTCAGACAAACTGTTCACTCACAACAAAGGGAACTTCTTAGAACTGGTCGAATTATTTGGTAAATTTGATTCAATTCTCAGCAATCATATAAGGAGAACATCGCATGGTGAAAATAAGTCTCGTCTTTATCTGTGTAAAGCCACACAAAATGAAATAATGCACAGTTTCCATCAAAAAATTAAAAACAAAATATTGTATTTATTCAGCCTTGCTAAATATTATAATTTAATTTTGGACTGTACACCAGACATTCCTGGTGTTGAACAAATGACAACGATAGTGCATTTTGCGAATGTGACTTCTACTGATCTTGACACTTGTGATGTAAATATTAGTGAACATTTTCTTGGATTTGCACCTGTAAGAGATACGCCTTGTTTGAGGCTTACAGAGGTAGACTTAAAACAGTTAGAAGAAATGAAGATACCTTTGGAGAACATGACATGTCAGGGTTATGTTAATGGTTCTAACATGAAGGGCAAGAACACAGAAATGCAAAACAGGATTTTAGATCTAAATCCTAAGATATACTATGTTCTGTGCAGTAGTGACTCCTTGAATCTAGTTATAAATGATGCTGCAAAGGCATCAGAATACGCAGTTTCATTCTTTTGTTAGGTGAGAAAAATTTATGATTAATTTTCTGCGTCTACGGGACACGGGGTATTCTAGAATGATCATATATCTGTCCTAAATTGGAAGCCACTAAGTACGACAAGATGGGAAAGTAGGATCGATGCAATTGCTCCTCTCAACTATAACAAAGGGGAGGTCTATGATGCCCTAGTTGAAATAAGCGAAGACGAAAATACAGATAGAATGGCTGCACATGAGGCTTGCAGTCTGGCACACCTTATTCCTGATTTTACGTTTCTTTGTTCAGTGGTAATATGGTATGGTTTATTACTCCATATCAATGTTGTCAGCAAACACCGTCAAAATATTACCACAGATATATCGAAATTGTTGTAGTTTATGCAGATTAACGCAGCTAAATGACAGGTAACAACTATTTAAGGGACAAAATAAACTTATGCTTTATTTGCACAACACATATTAATCCATTTGACTACCGAAATGTATTACGTTGCCCCATCAACAAACACGGAACAAATATATTCCACAGAGTCTAATGCACTCTGCACATCGTATCTTTTGCTCCACTACGCACCCTGGAAAATGTTTGTTCATATATACCCAACACTCCCCCTTGAACAAATATTTTTAAGATAATCAACACTATACATCCGAGGTTAAACCATAATGTTTCATCAGCTTCTGAAATTTGTCCTTAATGGGTGCCTTGGTTAGGAGATGAGATAACATTTCTTCTGTGCATAGATAACTGAGGATTATATCCCCCTGTTCCACATGATGTCTTATAAAGTGACGCCTTATGTCGATATGTTTGGATCTTACACTGGAGACATAATTTTTTGTAAGTTCAACAGCTCTCAAATTGTCACAAAATATCACAGTTGGCTTTAATGTTGGAGGAGATTCTATTCACTCATCAGTGTACAGATCCAAAGAGCTTCTTGGATTGTGTAGGATAAGGCCATATATTCAGCTTCTACAGTACTCAAAGTAACAGTTCTTTGTCTCTTACATGACCATGATATCATCACTTCCAGTGATGGAGTGTCTGCTTTGCAGCTCACATCCCCAGTCCGCATCACTGTATCCTTCCAAGTTTATGTTTCCAGTTTTAGAATATTTTAACTTATAATCAGCAGTTCAATTTAAGTATCTGAATATTCTCTTGGCTGCCAGCCAGTACTTTTCCCTTGGATCACTGCAAAACTTGCTTTACTGCATTTGTAGCAAAATGCAATGTCTGGTCTGGAAGTCTGTGCAAAGTACATTAAAATTCCTACAGCTTCCAAATAGGGTACACTTTCCTTACATTTCTTGTCATCATCACTTATTAGCAGTTTTGCTTTGTTTTCCGTAGGAGGAGAAATAGGTTTACAAATTTCCATATTGAACTTTTCTAACATCTTCCTTGTGTACAGAGATTGATCAATCCATAATCCTTCTCTGTTGGCACTTCTTAGAATCTTCATGCCCAAGTATTGATTAATTTCCCATAAATCATGCATATTAAATTCTGAACGAAACTGTTTTTTAAAGAAGTCCATCTGGCTTTCACTATTGGTTAAAATAAAAAATCATCTACCCATATGGCCATGACTGCAATTACTTCATTGCTCCTTTTATTATGTATACTGGGATCTGCCTTTGACTGTAACATGCCTAGTTTTATGAAGCTTTTATGCAAACATTTATTCCAGCAATGGCCACTTTGCTTTAATCCATATATGCCTTTCTTCAAATGCCAAATTCTCCTTTTCCCTTGATAAGGTCACTTAAATTTATCAAGTGGAATCACATATATTTATTCTTCCGGTCTTCCATTTAGGTAGGCTGTTTTCATATCCATTTGATGAATTAATAAGTCTTCCTTTACTAACAGAGCTAAAAGGTATCTTAATGATGAATACTTCATTACTGGTGAGAAAGTTTCATTGTAATCTATTCCTTCTTTCTGGGAATAGCCTTTAACTACCAATATGGCTTTGAATTTTGGAATTGCACTCTCAGGATTTTTAATACTAAACACTCATCTTGTTCTTAGTGGCTTTTTATTGTCAGGCATGTCAAACCATTCATATGTATCATTATCCACAAAAGATTGCAGCTCCTTTTCAATAGCCTTTTTCCAATCTTGAGTATTTGAACTTGCTAAAGCTTTATCAGCTGTGATTGGTTCATCGTGATTGTTTGGGCAGAATACATTTCACAATCTGGATATTCTTTTGGTTTTGCTATATGTGAAGACCGCCTTAAACTGACTTCCTCTGTTGAGTCTTCTTCCTCAATTTGATTCTCAGTTCCTCTTTATTCTCGTCGTCCTCTGTTTCAGTACTATCACACCTTATGCTTGGTTGCATTACTGTATCATTTTGACTACTTTATTTTAGGTCTATAATCCTCCAAAAATACTACATATCTACTGCTTATTATCTTCTTATTCACAGGATTATAAAATCTGTAGCCTTTTAAATCCTCACAGTAGCCAACAAAAATATATTTTTGAGGTTTTGCATCCCACTTTCCTCTTAATGATTTTGGAATCTGAACCATGGCTTCACATCCAAAGACTTTTAAGTGATTTAGATCCGGTTTCTTCCCAGTCCATACTTCATAAGGTGTCTTGTGTCTGACGGCTTTGGTAGGTGATCTGTTAATTAAATACACTGCTGTTGACACAGCCTCTGCTCAAAAAGACAGGTAGCTCAGCATCGCTTAACATACTGCTTCCCTTTTCTACAATGGTTCTGTTGGATCGTACTGCAACTCCATTCTGAGGACTGTAGTGAATGGTAGTCTGATGCCTAATGCCCATTTCATTCAACTGTTCCTTAAGCCATCTGTTCACATATTCTGATCCATTGTCTGATCTAATAATTTCAATTTTCTTCCCAATCTGTCATTCGACAATTTTCAATAAACAACAAATACATCATTCACTTCATCCTTGCTACTTATAAAATAATCATGCATGTATCTAGAAAAATCATCTATGAATGTTACGAAATAGAAGCTACCTCCTAAGGATTTATTCTCCATAAATCCACAGACGAGTTGCAAGACTTCGGTAGATCTGCTATCCCACATTGAACATTATTCATTCCATAATTTTTCATCCCAGTTGCCATATTCTTCAGTAAAGTCATACGTTTTCTGTTCAAATGTCCAAGTCTCCTATGCCACAAGAAACCTTCTGCAGCATAAACAGAGTGATTTCCTGTTTTGAACTGTATTCACTTTGTAAATACGTCTTACATTACTTGCAGTAGCTACAATATCACCACAAGAGTCTATCACTTTGGCTGCCTCTATATCGAAGATAACTTTATTACCCTTATTTACTATTTCGCTTACTGACAACAAATTAGTGGCAATATTCTTTACATAATGTACATCATGAGCAGTAACAATTTCCTTTTCCCCCTTCACAAGCCAATTAAGATCCACTTTTCCTGCGAGTTCACACCTTAACTTAGATCTGTCAATTGTGGAAATTCCCATGTCAGCCCTTGACTGAACATCATACAAACATGACGGAGCTTTGGTAACGTGCACAGACGCTCCTGAATCTAGGAACCATTCTGCATGAACGTCACTCGATTCATCAAAAGAGTAAAAAACAGAAAATGCCTTACCTTTATCGGTAGTCTTCTCTCAGGACTACTAGGATTAACATGATTCTTTTCTTTTATACTTAACTTTTCGTTACACTTTGAAGCAATATGTCCAATTTTCTGGCATCTGAAACATCTTATTGGCTTCTTTTTTTTTGTACTTAGAGTATAAAGTCGACGCTGTTTCTTTTTCAGAAGCATTAGAATCTGGTTCATTCTTCATGTCCTGTAGAATCTTTACTTTGACACTGTCCGCTGTAATGGGTATGCCCGAAATTTCCAAACCCATCATCATTGGCGAATATTTCTCTAGTAGTCCAGCTGACAATAGAGTTCCAGTACTTTCATCTGCAATTTCAAAACCAATATTTCTCAGACGATTGGAGATTGAAATTATTTTATTCACATATTCATCCACACTTTTACACTTATTCAATCTTTTGGTTATCAGCTCACAAAGTAATCCTACTTTTCTGGTTAAACCACCATCTTCAAACGTGTTTTTCAGTTTGTCCCATACCTCCTTTGCTGACATAGCCTTTTCTATGTGAACATAATTCACTGGATCAGTCAAAAGGATTAGTTTTGATTTCGCCTTCCGATCCCTAGTAGCAGAAGTTGTAGGTGCCAGATACCGTTTACGACGCCTCATAAGTCATCCAAGTGTAAATACGCCTCAACGGCAAATTTCCAGGTCGCGTAATTTTCGCGCCCTAAAAGCCGCTCTATTTGCGGTTTCTGTGTTGTACTCATTTTACAGTAATTTTCTTCTTCGTATAGTGTACACAATCCAACTTTATATGAACTTCCACACACTTTTTGTGCAAATCACATCACCTTAAAGCTTATTATTTCGCTTTAATCCAGTACCTGGGCAACATAACCTGTAGTAGTTTATGCAGATTAACGCAGCTAGATAACAGGTAACAACTATTTAAGGGACAAAATAAACTTATGCTTTATTTGCACAACACATATTAATTCATTTGACTACCAAAATACTTTGACCCATCAACAAGCATGAAACATGTATATTCCACAGAGTCTAATGCACTCTGCACATCATATCTTGTACGCCACTATGCACGCTGGAAAACTTTTGTTCACATATCCCCAACAGAAATCTGTTAAAACTAAACTCCGTCCGAACAGGCCTTGGAAGGCACAACGGTACCGACCGGGCGCCGTGTCATCTTCAGCCCACAGGCTGATGGAGGAGCATTTGATCAGCACACCGCTCTCCCGGCCGTGTCAGACCAGAGCTGCTACTTCTTAATCAAGTAGCTCCTCAGTTTGCCGCACAAGGGCTGAGTACACCCCGCTTGCCAATAGTGCTCGGCAGATGGGATGGTCCCCCATCCAAGTGCTAGCCCAGCCAGACAGCGCTTAACTTCGATGATCTGACGGGAACCGTCGTTACCATTGCGGCAAGGCCGTTGATCTAAAGATGTTGACTTACTCGAAAACATAACAGAACGGTTCAAAAACTGCAGGGAGAACTCCAAATTCCAAGATTATCTGCTTCACTGTAAGAAACTAGCACCCAACTCGACATATAGAAAACCCGGTCGTAGGTGGTACAACGCAGATATGAAACCGAAGGAAGAAGAAACAGTTCCAATATGAGGGAGAAGATGAGAACATTGAAGATCCAGAATTGCAGTACAAATTAGATTTTTCTTTTAAAGTACTAGATGTTAAAATATGCACTCTCTGTGAGAGATTTCAACAGCTGAAAAGTCATAGTGAGCTTTTTGATTTTTTTTGTATGACATTAGTAAAATTAAGGACATGTCGCCTGACGTTCTAAGTGAAAAGTGTTCCAAGCTGTGCGACAGCTTTAGTCACGGACAGGCCAAGAACATCAGTCTTGTCGATTTTAAAGATGAACTTAAAGTAGAGTCAGCGTTGGTGAGGCCTGGTAGAACGCCAATAGAAACGTTGAAACTCATGCAAGAGTATGGCTTTGTGCCCAACGTAAGTGTAGCATTACGAATTTTGATAACGCAACCAGTGACAGTGGCAAGTGAAGAACGAAGTTTTTCGAAGCTTAAACTGATGAAAATGTATCTGAGATCAACAATGGGCCAGGCACGACTGAGTGGGCTGGCAACGGTGTCATCTACATTTGACGTTAAGACTGCATTCTTGAATGGGGATTTGAAAGACGTTTACATGGAGCAACAAATAGGTTTTGTTATAGAAGGCCCAAATAATGTTTGCAAACTGAAGAACAGTGTATATGGACTCAAACAATCACCACATTGTTGGAATCAAAAATTTATACATTTTCGGACAATGTTTGACTTTGTGCAACTAAATGTAGACAAAGGTGTTTCCCATACATTAACAGATGCCACTGATGTTTACCTGGCACTTTATGTGAATGATGGCTTGCTTATCTGTAAATCTCCAAAAATACTGGAAAATATTTTGACAGCACTGGGATCAATGTTTGGTATTACTGTAGGTAATGGAAAAAACTTCTGTACATAGGAAATTGAACACAGCCCTTCTACAAAAGAAATCTATAGAGGCCAGCAAAGATACATCAGCTGTTTACTTCAGAAGTTCACCATGGACGATTCATAACCGAACTCCACGCCTTTTGATGTTAGAACCATGTTGCACAGTGGGCACTCTCCTGCAAACCAACATGAGGTGAAGGAGATGCAAAGCAAACCTTATCGGCACGCAGTAGGCAGCTTAATATTTGCAGCAACTGTCTCACACCCAGACATCATGTTCACTGTGGGCATGGTGAGTAGGTTGTTACATAATCTTGGTCTCGATCGTTGGCATGCTTTACAAGGATTATGAAATATCTACATGGGACTAGGGATCTGACCGTAAGGTACAAAGCTGACTCTACTGGACTGGTGGTCTACTCAGATGCCGACCTCGTTGGTGACTGTGTCACATGTGGGTCAACAGCAAGCTATGTGAGCTTGTTAGGAGGTGGGCCTGTGACATTGTGTTTACGTCAACAGAAATGTGTAAACAGATCAACAACGGAGGCCGAATACATAGCAGTTTCAGATGCTGCTACTGAAGTTGTTAGGTTGCATGGTTTTCTCAGTGAACTTGATTTTCAGTTAGACAAACCAACAACACTCAATGTTGACAATTAAAAACACAGACCATCACAAACACACGAAGCACAATGACATTAAATACCATTATATATGTGAACATGTTGAAAATAATGCGATTCAAGTCTATTATGTTTATTCGGATAAACAGTTGGCAGACTTATTCACAAAACCTTTAACTAGAGACGTATCAAACAGAAAAGCTCTGTGAATGATCTCAAAACAAACTCAATAAAACAATAGTGGGAGAGTTGACAGCAGTGATCTTCTTGTAATGCTGTTTTTTGTGGTTTAATTTTCAGATTTCGTCGTGTGAGTGCACCAGATATTCACATTCATTCTGTGTGCGGCCGTGTTCCATGACATTATAAAATTATATCTTTGTTTTTTTGGATTGTTGTTACGGTTATCGTGTAATTTTTGGTTGCAATAAAGAAAGGAGCAGTTAAGTTATTTTTACCCCAATATACCGTATTTCGCTCTGTGATTTTCTGCCAAACATAATTGAAGACATCATTCATCTTCGTATTTTCAATGTTGGCGATTCTTTTAACAACTTTTTTTTAATAATATAAAACGCCAGACAAGTATTATCACAATACATACTTATTTTTTCGCACATTATGCGCTTTCCATCGTAAATTTTAATTTTTCTTATACAGCTATTGCACTCGTAATTTTCATTCGGCGCTATCTTGACCATTCATTAATTTACTAAAAGGAAATTTTTATTTCTATACTTTATATTTTTCTTGTCTTACGCAATCTGCCTTCCTCGTTGCACATTCAAGCTGTAGATAATACGTTATTGCATTTTCCTTGAGACACACATGTATGTAAATTAAAACAATTTAATCGTCAGCGACCGACCTAGCTGCGGACGAACAATTAAGTTTCTTTACTCGACACATTGTCTCTCGTCATGCCTATTGTTAAACGTTTGTGATTGTACCAAGCATTTGTCACCAAGTATCTGTGATGTTTCGAAACAATATCTGTTGTTATTGAACTTGAAATAAAAACGCGGCTACGGCTTGAAAGTGAACATAAATGCTTGTATTAACGCGCACAGAACGAATGTAACACAAGGGTAGTCAAAACACAACCATGTTAATAGGAACCTCTATAAAAGCGTCCGTAGCAACTGCAGCAAAGATAAATTTGTTGCAGAGGCATCGATTCTAAATTCCAACACCCCCACTAAAAGCGATATCTCTCAGTACTTCATTCTCGGAGTCCAAATTCTTGTGTTAGTTGCTGATGTCTGGTTCTTGGCAGTGGCTTTGTCATCATATCTGCAAGCATTCCATTTGTGGAAATTTCCCTGATGAAATGATGTCTGGTGTCAGTATGTTTAGTGCGACCTTTGTATCCACTTGTCTTTGACAGATCAATTGCACCTTTGTTGTCACAAAACAATCATATCGGGCTCTCTTTTGGGAAAGGGCAGCCGAAGTGCTTCCTGGCATGCAGTAGTTAAAGCCATTATATTCTGCTTCTGTCGTCGAGAGAGCTACTGTTGGTTGTTTTTTACTATTCCATGAAATTCTGCACCTTGTGACATAAATAAAAAAACCAGTGGTTGATTTTATATCTCCTATATCCCTAGCCCAGTCAGCATCAGTGTAACCTGTGATGTCATGGTCTTCTTTGGAAAATTGTAGCTGAAGTCTTTAGTTCCCTTTATATACCTTCGCTTTACAGCTTGCCAGTGGGATATTCCAGGGTTATTATTAAACTGACTCACAACTCCAATTGCGTACGCTAGATTTGGTCTAGTATCTAGTTGTGTGTACATTAAGCTACCTATGGCTTCTTTATATGGGACTTTCACGGCATCTCTTTCTCTCTGTTTTTGAGCTCATTTCATGAGTTAATACTTGGTTACTGTCAAGCGGAGTGGATACTGGATTACAGTCTTCCATGTTATACTTTCGTAAAATCTGATTTATATAACTAGTCTGATCCAACCATAAAAGTCCAAGCTTATGATCTCTTGTCACTCGGATCCCTAGACAATTGGATATTTCTCTGAGGTCCTTTAGTTTAAGGTGTTCCTTTAGTTGTCCTTTAAATGCAGTTTTCTGTTGCATATTGTTACAAAATATCAGCATGTCATCTACTTAAACAGCTACAGTTAATATATCACTTCCTGGGTTTCTGTGATAAACACATGCATCAGTGGTGGGCCTGCTGAAATTTAAACTTAGTCCAGTTTGATATTCCAACAGCGACTTCCCTGTTTAAGTCCATACACTGCTTTCTTGAGTCTTTTAATACCTCCATATTTGACTATTCTTGTCACATAGTCAACTGTGATAATTTTAAGATAAATTTCTTCTTTTAAATCACCTTGCAAAAAAGCTGTCACCACATCACAGTGATCAATGTCCAAGTCGTATTTAGCAGCTAGACTAAACAAATATCTGAGTGAATTATATCGTATTAGTGGTGAGTAGGTTTCTTCATAGTTTAAACCTTTAAATTGTGAACATCACTTAACTTCAAATCGAGCTTT
Organism: Schistocerca piceifrons; assembly: GCF_021461385.2. Lineage (NCBI taxonomy): Eukaryota > Metazoa > Arthropoda > Insecta > Orthoptera > Acrididae > Schistocerca > Schistocerca piceifrons. The sequence continues at coordinate 617,995,229 of NC_060141.1, forward strand.
ATGGCGAATTATCTATCCTTGTAAGTCTCTGTTTACCTTAAAGACCCGCCTAGCAGGAATCACAGTTATGGCTTAGGGCAGGATAGCTGATTCCCAAGTTTTATTTTCCGCATGTGACTTCAGATCTTCTTCTATTGCTTGAAAATATTTCTCTGAATCCTTGGATAAGAAAGCTTCTTCCAAAGTTGGTGGCTCTGATTCTTGTGAATATTCTTAAGTACTATAGGTCACATAATCATCCATCTTCTTCAGTATGGGTATTCTGGAAGATCTTCTGAGCACTTGTTGAGGCGGTTCTGATTCTTCTTCTATTTCGACTGAGACTGTTTCTTCTGAAATGCTGTTATCTGATCTGTTGTCCCCTGAGTCATCTTTAATCGTAATGTTCTCCTCCTTATTTGTGAACAGAATAGATACCTGATTTCGTTCCAGCAAATGATCACATGTTCCTGACTTGTTATTATTCTCTTGAATTATTTCTTCTTTAAATATCACATCTCTGGATTTAATTATTCTTTGTTGAACCGGATGGAACAACCAGTATGGCTTGCTGTCTTCAGAGTATCCGACGAGTATGCACTGTACACATTTCTTGTCCCATTTGCGCCTAATGGTTTTTGGTATGTGTTCAAATGCCTTACTGCCGAGTAATCTTAGATGTCGGAGGTCAGGTTTCTTTCCTGAGAAACCTTCCTCTGGCGTTATGTTGTTCAAAGCTTTATTCAGTGATCTGTTAATGAGATAAACTGCGGTGGACACTGCTTCTCCCCAAAAATTCGTAGGTAATTTTGCTTCAAATAACATATATCTTGCCTTTTCCACGATTGTTCTATTGTACCTTTCTGCAACACCATTTTGTTCTGGGATGTAGGGAACCATGGTTTCATGTTTAACTCCTTCTTCCCTTAAAAATTTCGTCAGTCATTCGTTTATATATTCTTTTCCATTATCAGTTCGCAAGATACAAAGCCTTTCGCCTGTCTGATTCTCTAAAAACTATTTAAAATTGTGTATAATGCCAGGTACTTGATATTTATTGCTGACAGTATACAAAAAAAAATCTTTCTAGGGAAATCATCAGAGTTAGAAAATATTTAGCTCCACCAATCGATGTGGTTTGCATTGGACCAACAAATCTGAATGCACTAATACCAAAATCCGTTTAGCTCTAGAAGTGGAATGAGGAAAGGAAAATCTAGTTTGCTTACCTTCTAGGCACGTAACGCATGGAGTGTCAACGGCTCCTTAATATTTGATACCATTACCCAAACCGTTACGTAATTCTTCCATCGCATCTGAGTGTAGGTGGCCTAATCTTCTGTGCCATAGGTTCGTATCAGTAGACAACGTTGCATATTTTGTTTCTGCACTGCAATCACTTGTTTGGTCCAGCCTATACATTCCTTTGATTAACGTAGCTGTAACTATTAATTTCTTCTCTGTATCTCGAATGCGACAGCCTCTGTTGTCAAAAATGTCTGAGTGACTCTGTTGCACTATTTTGCTTACGGAAAGTAAATTTGTACTCAGCTGAGGACCATAAAGTACATCCGTCACCTTAATATTTATTTTCTCTCGGCCTGTCACAGCTTCATTATGTATGCAACCTGTCCCTTTAACGGGTAAATTTTCGTTGTTGGCCACGACCACTTGTGAACTGAGAACTGACGCTACGAAATTTAAATCACATGGATGGTTTGACATGTGAGCTGACGCACCAGAATCCACAAATCAGTCTCTGTGTATATCTTTAGTTGACAGTGGCATCATGAAGAACGTCTTGTAACTGGTTTCTTTAATTACTGATTTTGCGCTTGCCTTGTTTTTACTGCGACAGTTTTTCGCTATGTGTCCATATTTGTTGCAGTTGTAACATCTCGGACCTCTGGGATTGTGGTGTGAGCTGATAAGCCTGTCTTTTTTATTTGCCTGGAGACCCACGTGGTTAACATACCAGTTGCCACACGCTTCATCCTTTACTTCCTGTAGTAATTTGTTTTTAATGGAATCACCCGTTATCGGCGTGTTGGAGTTCTCTAAACCCATTATTATTGTTCGCGCTTATTAGGGTCCAACCCACTCGTCTTTCACTTCAAAGTCAAGATCATTCAATTTAATTGACGTTGAAATTATTCTCGACACATATTCTTCTTCGATAAAGTCCTGAATCCTCGTAAGTTTGTTTTAATTTATCCTACGCTTCTTTTGCAGATGACGTGCTCTGCAGATGCACATAAATAGCAGGATCAACTGACAAGATTATTTTGGCCCTTGCGGTGCATATCTTAACTTCATCTTTGATCTCGCCCGTTATACACTGCCACAATTGTTAGTGCTGTAAATAAGTTTTCATTGCAAATTGCCGTGTATTGTAATTTTCTCTTCCTTTCAGTTTTTCAATTAACGGCAACGAATTAGCACTGACTGAGCTCATGATATCGGTGTTCTGTATCTGCGTCTTGGTGTGACGAAAAAAACGTAGTTTTTATTCACTTTTTTATTCACTTCAAATAAACCGCTGGGTGACTGTGCCTGGGCCCATAACCTGTTGTTATTGAACTTGAAATAAACACGTGGTCACGGTTTGAAAGTGAACATAAATGGTTTTATTAACACGCACAGAACGAATGTAACACAAGGGTAGGCAAAACACAACCATATTAATAGGAACGTCTATAAAAGCGTTCGTAGCAACTGCGGCAAAGATAAATATATAGTAGAGGCATCGATTCTAAATTCCAACAATTTCTACCTGAGACAATTGAGTCACGAGATCAGCGAGAAAAATATTAGGCCTATGTGGTACCGATACTTTTAGTATACCAAAAGTGCGTTTAGAGATTGATAATATGAATGACCCGGCAAATGTACGATGTAACACAATTATGACGTGTCGCCTGTGTCTAAACCGGGATTCTTTCGCTTTAGATATATTTTCAAAGCTTGCAGAGAGTAAAGAAATTCATGATAAGATTCGTATTTGTATCCCAGGATTAAAGGTCCGTGTTCATGTTGCACGTTTTAAATATTTTTTTGTTTTTGTTTTAAGGAAATGATATCTACACAATTATTATTATTTGTATTCAGATATGTTTCATTGTTACATGCATTCTTGTGCGTGAGTGGATACACCACATTTAGTATCTAAAGAAAGAAGGATAAATGGGCGCATGGAGAGGATGTATCCATTGCTATACGTTTAGTTTCTATTACGTCATTCGCGATAACAACGATCGTCGGAAAGCTCAGTTATTTTACAAAAACAGACGAACAGGCCGATGCTGCCTGCTACACAGGAAGAGTTTCACTTGGGATATTGCTCTCCAACTTGGAAGTCAGTTGTAATCGGCTGAAACCCTATTTGCAAAAGTTATTGACAATTTGATATGTAAAGCCTACAATAGATTCGGCACAGTAAATATTGATTTGTACACCGGTCACTATATTTTGCACCTACTTACGTGACCTGCGCGAGTAATTTCCGTCCTTTTCACTTTTCATTGGGGGTAAATATTCTCGTAACGCAGTTGATACATCCTGCAAATCTGAATAATAAAAATGTTAAATTTAGTTTTGCATAAGACATTACACAGGATTTTGAATTATTACGTAGTGCGAAAACGTTTCTTATGTAATGAAATTGCGATATGACAGTTAATATGTGCGTACCGAAAAAGATGGACCATTCTTGGTTCGCCTCCTCCTTGCATGGTGACTGAAAATATGGAATATGTACCCGCCCCACTACGGCGCCGTGAGAAACCTTAAATAACTGAGAAAACCAGTTCTCTGGAAGGCAAGTGCCCCAGCTAACGAAAGGACAGTTCGAATTAACAGTCGTGTTAAAAGAGAGTTTAACTTAAATTAACTGTGTTACAACAGCCATAGTTGAAGACACAAGAATAATTGGCGTATTGTGTGGAGTTCAGAATGGAATTCTGCATTCTGATCCAAAATTTGTTGTACAACAGGGCTAGAAATTGGGGATCTCTAGGTTCTTAAAGGAAATCACAGCTATCCCTAACCTCTTAACTATGTATCCACTGTATTGGCATTTAGGCATTGAAATTTCCTGTTAGTAGTAAGATAGTTAATATAATGGTGTGTACTCCAACATATAAGAGAGATAATTCGTAGTCACTTTCCATATTTGTCTCACAGTCTGTGACTACAGAATCAGTGCCTTCCAGGGCATCCATTTAATAATTTATCTCCCTGGGACAGCACTCATGACTCTGTATCATTGTGTTGTGTTCTTTTCGGTCTTTCTCGTTCCCTTCTTCCATCAGATTCTCTCCTTTGTCTGTTCCCACTTCTTGCATCCATTGTAATTGCTGCCTGGCTATGGTATGTAAATGGTATCCCACAAATGTGACATACTTTAATGGGTTGTAAAGGGTGTCTTGAGGAACAAATTGGGGACAAAAACCTGTGTCCAGAAACATCATCCGATGATGCTGCCAAGCATCGAAGTTACATGTGGTGGCACTAGGCCAGCCTCTTGGCAGCAAATACGGCTTTGTACTTTTATGGACCATAGGTGGAACGTCTCACAACATTGTTGCTATTCAGTGACCTTGACTGATTGCCACAATCGCCAGTGGAGAAATGGAGCTAGCTGCTGTGTAGACAGGCATTGCCTCCTATGAATTCAGTGCTCTGTTGCCTTGGTAAATGATGGTTCAGATGTCAATTTCCATCTGCTGTTTATTTTTCTCCTTTATGCCGAAAATTATTGGAGGTTTTAGTGGGGTCCAAAACTATTATTCACCAAGGCATTGCATTTATAGGAGACAAGCCTGTCTATATAGCAGCTAGCCCCATCTCCTCCACTGGCGTTCATGGCAATCAGTTGCGATCACTGAATAACAAACAACATTGCACGATGTTCCACCTATGGTCTGTCAAGGTATGAAGTCATGTTTACTGCTGAAGGGGTGGCCTATTGGCAGATGCTAGTGGCTATAACTGTGACGTTCTGGAGCATTGTTGGAAGACATTTCTGGAAATTAATTTCTATCCTTGATTTGTGCCTTAAGACTTATGGTACAGCCCTTTGAAGTCTGTCGCAACATTTCTGGGATATCCTGTATTGTTACGGAAGTCAAGATAAAATGGAGGGGTGAAGTTCTCTATCTCTTGAAGATTATTGCACTTCTCAAATTTTATTTCAATGCCAGCTTCATGTAAAAGCTACAGAAGAAGCACTGATAGGCGACCAATACTGTGCCTCCTACAATTTGCTTCTATAAACTCAAGACCACAATTAAGTGAGTGGCTGAACTGCATTGTTAGGGGATTGTCTTTGGAAATTTGGACCCACGTAATATTCCTACATTGTATTTTATTTCCTCCATTGTCTGTAGGAATTTGATCTTTTCTATGACATCCTTAGTTTTAACTGAAAGAAAGTCTTCTATTTTCACTTCCACTGTGAAAAACTTTCTGCTGACCAACTTCATTGCTTCCATCCAGTCATGGGGAATAATGTGTAGTTCAAGTGTTTCCTTGCCTTTAAGTGAGACCAAAATCTTGATCACATTCCATATATATTTGGCTACGTTCAAGGAACTTGTGATCAGTTGTGTTACTGTGTTGATTTTGCTTCAAGATGTACATCTAGTATTTCAAAATATGGCTGTTCTGTCTTGACCATTGCTTCTGTCACTGTATTCAATGATATGGGATGTTTCAGCTGTTAGTTGTTCTAAATATTTGACTAAGCTTGAAAGAATTACCTGTGAATGCCTCCCTGCAGTAGATCCATTTTGGCTTTTCCAGATGTTTAAGAACATGCACACCTAAATTGTTGGTCCACAATACTCTCAGAAATAATATTTTGTTCATAATCAAAAATAGTATCAGCGGAGTTTTTTGTATGTCAGATGCAAACTCTGCAGTAGGGTCAGGACAAGTGTTCTTATCCAATTGTTGTTGTCCATTGCCCTTTGCACCTTTCTTACATGAAGCTCTTTGTGCCTCTTAGCTTCACAAGCAAGGATCTGGTTGAGGAGGTCACATCAATCGTAAATTTGCCACACTTATTGTATGTGTCACTGTATGGATGATGAAAGCTTAGACCGAAGCCTCTGTTAAAAACATCAGAGTAATACTGTTTTTTAACTGGAGCGATGTTCATTTCTATGCACTTCGATCAATAGAGTGCATATATCTTGCTTAGATTAAGCTCTGAACACAAATACTGTCTTGTGAAGAATGTCTGCCAATCTGCAATGAGTCCTGTGTTTTGGAAATGTGACAATGTAAAATTGTTACCTCTCCTATCTTCTCTGCTGGTATCTTTAGTGTTGTGACTCCTGATATGGCTCATCCTTTAATGTTGTGACTCTGAAATCCTGATGTGGTATGGCTCTTTCTGGCTTCTTTCTCAATTGTTCACTTCACATTGTATTAACACAAAATCACTACTACGCAAGCATCCATCGAAACATAGTACCATTTTACATATAAATTGTTTTTATGTGCCTTAAATATTAGAATAAGCACTCTTAAAAGCATACACTTTAGGCTATCGCTGTATTTCAGAAAAATGCATACCAGTAATATCCTTTCATCCACAATTTTACTTGTACTAGTTGTATTCCAAATGCACTCCAGGTACTGGCTTAGAGCTTATAATGTATCATCGCAAAATGCGGCACTATGCAGGATTTCACATGTACTTCTTGTACTCAGGAGAGATCTGCACCTTAGCGTACCAAATGTGCCCTCAGATCATTTTATTGGGAAATGTAACTTCTCTCACATGTACTCTCAGTTATCAGTGTACTCATATGAATGTCACTAGCAGCAAGAAAGGTACATTAAGTGGGTGATAACTTAGAATGTAGCAGATATTTTTCCTTCCAATTTATCAGACTGTGTGAAAATTGCATCAGGTATTTATTTGTGGTACTTTATTTATTTGGCCCAGGAAATCATTTTGAGTACATTGAAACTTCCTGCCAGATTAAAACTGTGTGCCACACTGAGACTCAAACTCAGGACCTGTCCCTTTCGCGGGCAAGTGTTCTACCAACTAAGCTACCCAAGCATGACTTATGACCCGTTCTCACAGCTTCAGTTCTGCCAGTACCTCGTCTCCTACCTTACAAACCATTATTGGTATTGGTTTAATTGCATAAGTTCATACCTTTTTTTTCCCCATGTCAGTATTCATATTGCTGTGAATTTATTTATCAGTTGTCATTCCTTATTTGTAGTTAACTGTTGCTGTCTGAGTCTACATTTTGTCATTTGGAGATAGTGGGTGTAGTTGTGGATGCTAGAAAATGGAGTGCCAAGTGGAAAAATGAGAACATCTCTGGAATATTCTTCTGTTTGAGTTTAATAGAGGGATGATAGCAGCAAAGGCAGTCAGAAATATTTGAACCACATATGGGGTTAATGCCATTAGATAGAGCATGACAAGTAAATGATTTTCTCATTTTAAGTAGGATTGTTTTGACATTAGTGACACTCCACATTCTAGAAAATCTTTTGGGTTTGATGAAGATCGTTTAAGCGCATTAATCCACAATAATCCACATCAGTGTACCTGAGAACTGGCAAATGTGATGAATTATGATCATTCCACAACTATTGCATGACATTTGCATGCAACGGGGAAGATTCAAAAATTGGTTGTATGTGTACTGCATGCTCTAAGCCAAAATCACAAAAATAAGCTGGTGGTCATATGTACATCACTGCCTGCTAGTCATCAGTTGGCTCATGAACATCACTGACCATTCCTGTCCTATAGCATTATTGGTAAGGAGAAATGGAGTCATTACACTAACACAGGGAAAAGAATAGAATGGTTGAGGTCTAAAAAAGCAATAATTCCCCACACCAAGACCTTCATGCATCAGATGATGCAAGAATTTCCTCCCTGAGGTGGAACCATCACTGCTGACATTTGTTGCTAACGAGTGAGATGTCATGCAGATGCAATCCAAGAACAATGACCAGGAAGACTGTGTGAAGTGATGCTAGGAATTGTGTGGGGAAGTCAGTGCACATGCACATTATTCATCTGATCTTCCACCTACTGATTTTCATCTTTTCTGCTTCTGCTGAACATCCTTCAAGGAACTTACTTTCTGGATGATTAGAGATTAGATTAGATTAATACTAGTTCCATGGATCATGAATATGATACTTCGTAATGATGTGGAACAAGTCAAATTTTCCAATACATGACATACTTAAGTTAATATAACAATTTTTTCATTTTTTGTGTATTTTTTATTTTTTTAATTTTTTTAAAAATTTATATCTAAAAATTCCTCTGTGGAGTAGAAGGAGTTGTCATTCAGAAATTCTTTTAATTTCTTCTTAAATACTTGTTGGTTATCTGTCAGACTTTTGATACTATTTGGTAAGTGACCAAAGACTTTAGTGCCAGTATAATTCACCCCTTTCTGTGCCAAAGTTAGATTTAATCTTGAATAGTGAAGATCATCCTTTCTCCTAGTATTGTAGTTATGCACACTGCTATTACTTTTGAATTGGGTTTGGTTGTTAATAACAAATTTCATAAGAGAGTATATACTGAGAAGCTACTGTGAATATCCCTAGATCCTTAAATAAATGTCTGCAGGATGATCTTGGGTGGACTCGAGCTATTATTCTGATTACACGCTTTTGTACAATAAATACTTTATTCCTCAGTGATGAATTACCCCAAAATATGATTCCATATGAAAGCAACAAGTGAAAATAGGCGTAGTAAGCTAATTTACTAAGATGTTTATCACCAAAATTTGCAATGACCCTTATTGCGTAAGTAGCTGAACTCAAACGTTTCAGCAGATCATCAATGTGTTTCTTCCAATTTAATCTCTCATCAATGGACACACCTAAAAATTTGGAATATTCTACCTTAGCTATATGCTTCTGATTAAGGTCTATATTTATTAATGGCATCATACCATTCACTGTACTGAACTGTATGTACTGTGTCTTATCAAAATTCAGCGAGAGTCCGTTTACAAGGAACCACTTAGTAATTTTCTGAAAGACAGTATTGACCATTTCATCAGTTAATTCTTGTTTGTCAGGTGTGATTACTATACTCCTATCATCAGCAAAGAGAACTAACTTTGCCTCTTCATGAATATAGAATGGCAAGTCAATAATATATATTAAGAACAACAAAGGACCCATGACTGACCCTTGTGGAACCCCATTCTTGATAGTTCCCCAGTTTGAGGAATGTGCTGATCTTTGCATATTATGAGAACTACTTATTTCAACTTTCTGCACTCTTCCAGTTAGGTACAAATTAAACCATTTGAGCACTGTCCCACTCATGCCACAAGACTTGAGCTTGTCTATCAGAATTTCATGATTTACACAATCAAAAGCATTTGAGAGATTACAAAAAATCCCAATGGGTGGTGTTCGGTTATTCAGATCATTCAAAATTTGATTGGTGAAAGCATATATGGCATTTTCTGTTGAAAAACCTCTGGAAACCAAACTGACATTTTGTTAATACTTCATTGTTACAGATATGTGAAGCTACTCTTGAATACATTACTTTCTCAAAAATTTTGGATAAAGCTGTTAGAAGGGAGATTGGATGGTAATTGTTGACATCAGATCTATCCCCCTTTTTATGCAAAGGTATAACAATAGCATATTTCAGTCTATCAGGGAAAATGCCCTGTTCCAAAGAGTTATTACACAGGTGGCTGAGAATCTTACTTATCTGTTGAGAACAAGCTTTTAGTATTTTGCTGGAAATGCCGTCAATTCCATGTGAGTTTTTGCTTTTAAGCAAGTTTATTATTTTCCTAATTTCAGAGGGAGAAGTGGGTGAGATTTCAATTGTATCAAATTGCATAGGTATGGCCTCTTCCATTAACAGCCTAGCATCTTCTAATGAACACCTGGATCTTACTATATCCACAACATTTAGAAAATGATTATTAAAAATATTTTCAACTTCTGACTTTTTGTTCATAAAGTTTCATTCAATTTATGGTAACACTGTCTTCCTGTGCTCTTGGCTGACCTGTTTCTCTTTTAATAATATTCCAAATTGTTTTAATTTTATTATCAGAGTCGCTGATTTCAGACATGATACACATACTTCTGGATTTTTTAATAACTTTTCTTAATATAACACAGTAGTTTTTATAATGTTTGATAGTTTCTGGGTCACTACTCTTTCTTGTTGTCAGAAAATGCGTTCTGAACATAGCTCGACAAGTTATTCCTCTCAAAACTACATGATTTCCACAATTGGAGCATTGAAAAGTTACCCCACCATTGGCAGATTGTTGTTAATAGTGAAGAAGAATACATTACTACCATAGACTAGAAATGTTTTTCAAATTACTGGTTCATAAAAATTCATTTTTTTTTTAAAATAATGCTTACACAAGATTTAATACAGTATTGTTTCATGATTGTATAGAATACAACCTATAAATTAAGAAAAGACAGAAACAGAGAAAGGAAAATAAATTAATTAAGAACATTGGCAAAATTGCCATAAACATGATTTTTTGGTGTTTATTGATGCATTAAAATGTAAATAATTATTGATGGTTATCTGGGCAACCCTTATGTCAGTTAAAAGGTTCTGATGTCAGTAAAGCAGGTGATTCTCCACTATTCTGAATGTTTTTGTTTTTACACCTAAGATTGTGAAAAATTTAATTGAGCACTATTATTTCAAGTTCTAATTAAATTCTGTTCTTTTTTATATCAGTAAATGTAAGTTTAGAAAATAATAGAAATTTGTCTTTCATCTGCAAAAGTCTTAATTGAAAATGTTTTCTGTAGCAAATAAGGAGGGTCTTTTGAACAAATACAATTATAGCAAAAATTCTCAGTACGTTTGCATTATATGAATTGTATCATGTACTTATTTACTTGTACTTGAGCACTGTGTGTGTGCTAATGGTGTTATCATAGTTTTTACAAAGTAAGATTGAACAGTGGAAAAACATGTGGAGTGTCAAATCACGGTATATGATGTGGCGATCTGATGGCAGGGTGTAAGTATGGCGAATGCCTGGTGTACATCATCTACCAGCGTGCGTAGTGCCAACAGTAAAATTTGGAGGCGGTGGTGGTATGGTGTGGTGGTGTTTTTCATGGAGGGGGCTTGCACCCCTTGTTGTTTTGCATGGCACTATCACACAGCACAGGCCTACATTGATGTTTTAAGCACCTTCTGGCTTCACACTGCTGAAGAGCAATTCGGGGATGGCGATTGCATCTTTCAACATGATTGAGCACCTATTCATAATGCACGCTCTGTGGTGGAGTGGTTAAATGACAATAACATCCCTGTAATGGACTGACCTGCACAGAGTCCTGATGTGATTCCATAGAACACCTTTGGAATGTTTCTGAACGCAGACTTCGTACCAGGCCACACCGACTGACAGCGATACCTCTCCTCAGTGCAGCACTCCGTGAAAAATGGGCTGTTATTCCCCAAGAAACCTTCCAGCACCTGATTGAGCATATGCCTGCGAGAGTGGAAGCTGTCATCAAGGCTAAGGGTTGGCCAACACCATATTGAATTCCAGCATTACCAATGGAGGGTGCCACAAACTTGTTAGTCATTTTAAGCCAAGTGTCTGGATACTTTTGATCACATAGTATATCTAGCATGGTAGAAGATGGAGTATGTATACGAAGGAAGGAGCATCTACACCTGCATTACAGTATTGGGAGACAAGTTGGAGGATGTTGTATACACAAATACCACCTCAGAAGATAAAAGAAGGAAAATTAATTTAAAAGGGGACAGTGGTGTATCTGAGAAATGAGGTGAAAGTAGGACAATATAATTTCAATTGCAATGAAATATTTGATTTTTGAGACCCACTCCAATGTTGTGCAGAATAAAACTAGCTTGTAGCTGTAAAGTATGATCTGTACTTTCAAGAGGCAATTCTTATGGTGATTGCATAATCACAGATATTTCCAATAATGGATTTTAAAGTTCAAACAGAAAAAGGAAGGGTCTCACAATGAGAACTTACAAATATGCACAGAGGAAAAGAATGATTTGATACCCAGTAGGGCTGTATGAAAGGAAAAAATAAGATCCAGTATGATGAGATCAAAGAAGGAAAGAAGATAGCCCCAACGACAAAGGGTGGTAATTTGCTAGAGGGCTATAGGATATACAACACCAGCTCCACCCCCACAGCCTCCAAAGATTGGTTTAAGTAACCTGCTTTGTGAATTACACCCCCTCCTCAGTAATCATCTCGTGAAATTCTATCTCCACATTTGTAACATGTTTCTTTCTTTTTCAATACTGTCATCTGTTAGCAAAGCTGCAGTCCCAAGTAAACATGCCTCTGTAAGTTGAAACATAATGTCCAAAGCTACATGCCTCATTAATTTTTTTAGAAATATGTTTTACAGTTTTACACTAAAAGAAAAAGATGACAGAATACACTTGCAGAACATGAAGACAATTTCTTAGCTTGTAACGACTATACAAATGGAGTGGAGTAGGCTACCTTGAAGGTAAAGTACAAGATACTAAAGCAGGTGTAGCCTAACACTGGTATCTCACTAAAGGCTAAAATCATCATGAACAGCTCCTCTTTGCAACCAAGGCTTTGTGCCAGGTGCTCTACAACAAGCACATGAGTAGATAGTAAATAAATACCTTCTGAGATTTCCAAACAGTTGTCTATAGTTGACTATTTGGAACATACACACCAGCAACTGGCAACTACTAAAGATTAGTGGTACAGCCAGACAAAGGCCTGTGTAAGTACAAAGTTCGTTTCTCATCCTACTGATGACTTTGAGACTATAAGAAGCAGTATATTGAACAAACATGGCAATGGGTGCTTCAAGAAATTTAATGACATTACACTCTATTACTTATAAAAATGCCAGAGGAGGTCACAACATTGAATTCAAGTTTTCCAGTAAACAATTCCTCTTTCATAGTCAGAATCATATTTCAGGGAAAGAATGCATACATTTGTACATTGTGAATAAATGAATCTGCCTAAGTTTGGCCCAGGTTTCATCCAATGTGGGGTGCATACAGGGATCTCAAAACTACTGACCATCAATCCTCTTCATCTAAATAATGATGAGTGAATAAATGAACTATGTTCCTGCTGTTGCTATTTAATAATCAGTGAAAGCATTACCAAGAGATAATGGCAATGAAAGAAACTACAGAAGAGTCTACAGAATAATAAAGGGACAGGATCATTGTATGGAAAGTGAAATACAAAGAAATATAATGTCCAACCTGGAACCTTGTCGCTGTCGGCTGCATATTCTTAAAGCATGTGAATTCCCTGATATGAAACATTAATCTGTGTGGTGGTATTTTGATTCTCTTAATTAATACATCTTGCAGTACCTTTTGCAATACAATTACAACCCCATAAACAATCCTATTTTTACATTTGTGACCACTCTCTCTTTGAATTCCACATTTAAATCAAATTCGCATAGCTTTTCAACAGAATTTCATTAGTAGCTCTTTCTATTAATGTTGCTATTAAATCACAGATTTTTCTATCAGAATCAAACATTTCCAACAAATCAACATCAAATACTACATGGCAACAAGTCATTTCTGTGATCTTAAACAGTTTATGAAATTCATTTACCTATTTCTCCCACCAGTCAAGCTGTAGTTAATAGAATTTAAATAACTTTCTCCCCTTAATGTTGAAAATTTTGCTTCTGTTTTCTCAGGGCCAGCTGGCAAATGAGGTGTAGTAACGGCCTTTTCCTGAACTTTCCGTTCAATAAAACCATGTTGTGAAAATGGAACCAGAGATAACTACTCTGTCTGAATCTTTACATTGTTCTAAAACATTTAACCTTAGGCTGCTGTATGAAATTTGTTTTTGCACTTCTGTAAATCCCCATCCAGAAGATTCTTTAATTTGTTTTAGGCCTGTATTTACTTCATTAAACTGTTCCTTTAACTCATTCCTAACTAAATCGTGTAACTTAATGAGTTCAGAATGTAATTTGTCTTTTAAATTCAGTACCTATACCGTAATTGTCTTTAATTATAATATTTTGTGATTTATTTGATCGTTTTCTTGATATGATTCCACAATGTATTCCTGTAGCTTTTTGTCTTCACTGTCTATTTTAAAATATGTTACATATAATTTAATGTTCATTTATCATAAGCTTTAGCCTATCCATCAAGCTTTGAAGCCTGTTCATGAACTTTTTGAGTCCGTTCATCGATTGTTAAAACATGTTTGGCTATGTTTGCATTAATTTTATGCTTAGGCCAGTATTTAACTGTTCTGCTTTAGGTCAGAAATATGTCCTCAGAGTCTTTCACAGAGGCATATCTGAATAAAATCTTCTCGGTTTTCAACCTGCGTAAGTTTGGATAAAATTCTAAAGCTTCTGATGGCTATCTCCACCAGCATCATCAGGAGTAAAACCACTTATTGTCGGGGCTGGCGTGGTTTTCTGCTTATATAGTGCCAACTGCAGCCTCTGGTACCAATCAGAGAGGGCTGAAATGACAGAAGCAATGAAGGCGAGTTGGACAGCTCATAGCAGCTCCCGCTACGGGACTAAGTGATGTCAGGTGGCACATGGGGCTGGTGCCACATTTGAAACTGCTGCTCCCACTGCTCTACAAGCATCTGCTCCCACTGCTCTACAAGTGTCAAGCATTCATTGTTGCTTCCTTTCAACTTCCAAAGCCTGCCTCCATGCCCTGCTAAGTGCGTACCCCTGGTCTCTGTTAAAATTGTTACTATTTGTTCTAATCTCAGCTGCCTCTTTTGTAATTGAATCCCAGTATGTCAATGCATGAGCAAAAACTCTCATGTTTTCAGACTGTACTTTGTGTCTGCTTTTCAGGCAATGCTCAGCTGTGGCCAACTTGTGTAGCTCTCTCTGTTTAATATGTCCCTTGTGCTCTGTACAACACTCTGTCTGACCTAAATAGATGCTGCTGCTGCACTCGCAAGGAACACCATATGCACCTGGCACGCGAATTGCTATGTTGTTATCAGTTTTCCTTAGTATTCTTTATTTCCTTCACTCTTTGTGGTCTGTAAAATATTTCCTTCCAGAGTTTAAATATTTTATTCACTTCAAGCAATAAACATTTATCGCTTGATCATTGTCCTGCACTGAGGCGACACACCTGCGTGGTGTCAGCTTTCAGTGTGACATTGATCTTCTTTAAATTTGTGTGACCATTGTTATTTGTCAGACTTTGTCTCTGACTTTGTTCTGGTTGCTTTAAAATTCAGAATTGCTTCACCACATTGCTCTGAATAACTTGTGATGCTACTGTTGAGTTAACAATTTGTGTATTCTTTTCACTGTTGCATACACTAACTGTATTATGTGATTGCCTTTATTGTTCCATATTTCAAATAAAAGTAATCCGATAAAAATTCTGTTCTTACATCTGCCAACATGCGTTCATTGTTAATATAACTATACTTGGAAGTCTGTGCACTCCAGGGCAGGTCGTCAATCTAAGGAGCACGTATTTTCTCTAGCAAAATCACTGCAATCACTGGCCCATGCTGAAGACGTGTCATCCCTCAACATATAAAAAATAAAATTAAAATCTTTGCATAATGTCTGCACCTTTATATTTGATTGTTATTTTATAACTTTTAGTTCTGAGTGTCATTTGTCCTTTGGAGCGTTATATATCACCACACTATATTCTATTGCTTTATCCTTTGAACTGTTATGCCAATCTTCTGATCTACTTCAAGAAAGCAGTTATTAAGCATATTGGCTACCTAGCTGCTATCATTCATTTTTGGCTGTTTTCTTTAATAATAAAGTCCTTACGGTCCTTAATTTCCTGATTTATCTTTTAACTATTGCTGATATATATTTAACTTTATTGTCTGCAGTGATGATTTCAAACATTACACACAGATTTCCGTTGATGAATTTTCCTTAGTTCAGTTTCCTTAGTACAGTTAATTGTTCCAAACTGTTTGCATTTCCTTGCACATGATATTTTGGTTCCTGTTATAGTCCAGGGCATTTTTGGGGAAACAGCTGATAAGAATTGATACAAACTGATTTATAAATACATAAAATTTGAACTGATATCTGTCACATTATACAAAACCTTCTAGTCACCTTCCTAGATATTGCCTTGTAATTTTCTGTTGTCTGTTCATTAACTACTCTGTTTTCCATTATATCACTTCATTGTAATCAAATAAGCTGTTTAGTATGGCCAGTTGTGCTTCATAACCAACTTGGATAGTCGGGGCACCCATGTTAAAGCATCCATTTGTGGAAGACAGGGAGGCATGCCCGCCCCAGCTTGAGTACGCCTCCTGAATTAATGATGGGGGCCAGTGTACCATCCATCCTGGATGTAGTTTTTAGACAGTTTTCCACATCCTTGGTCCAGCCTCTGTCTCAGATATGCAACACATAAACTCTTTAAAAAATGATGTTGCATTGATCATGAGATATACACTAGATGCATGCAGAAGTTCCCCACTGGGGAGGAGGGGGTAGTTGGCAATAATGTTGAAATGCCTTTGGGATGCCCCATTGTGTGAATATCCTATGTAAAGGCATGGTTCTGTAGGGCACTGGTATGGATAGATAAGCGAAGTTGAGTGTTGAGCTTCATTTTCAGAGCAGCTGCTCACTACTGAAAAAACATTTATGTAACTGGTAAAGTGTTCATATACAAAACTGTTACAATATATTTGTGTACTGCTTTCATGTGTAAGGCTGATAGGAAAATTAACAACAGAACACATTGCATTTTTGTCTGGATATTTTAGAAAATCCTTACTTAAATTGCCACAGAAATGGGCTACTATGGTCTGCATCAATTTCCTTATGACATCCTAGATCATGTAAATAGATGTTTTTTTTGTTCTTTAGTCCTATAATATTCTGATTCTTAATGATATTATTCAAACAAGTTTCTTTTTTATAGGACAGTGCATCGCAATCCCTTCCTCCCTTCCCCACCCCTCTGCCCTTATATTTTCAGTTGTCAGTTCAGCTAATCTACCTTTCTCCTTTATGTTAATGTGCAGAGGCCATACCTTATGTCTCCCTATCTCCCAATAGCAGCAACTGGCATGACACCAATGTGAGCCCCATCTGAAGTCAGCAGGAACTCTTGTCAGTTCCAAGTTTACTCACCTGAAGGCAAGGCTTTGTTCATCCAGGGTTGGTTGCACCAATGATGCACAACTTCAATAAAGCTCACAGGTGTGTGTGCTGTAGCTCCATCTATCTTCTCTGTGTCACTGCTGGTACTACACTACATTCTCTATTCTTCACCAGGCTGTTGCCTTCTCTCACAACAGTAAATACTTGATCCACTTCACTCAGATCCACTGCTTCAATATTATCTAGCAGATGGCCAAGTATTTGTAAAATGGTGATTTCTACTTAGTGTAGTTTCTTATTGAGGATCTGCTGCAACCTACTCTCTTCTGCAACTGGATTAGGCTCCTCACCTTCAACAGATGACATTCTATATCTGTTCTGTAGCTCAGTGGCAGTAGGAATATCCAGACTATTCCCTTTTCATGCCTTTCCTATAATCTTTTCTCACTTCCCATTTTATTTTTCCCCCTTAACTGCTCTTATTCAGTTTTCAAGGACTCAGTCTCTGCCCGAAGGGCTCAAATCTTCTTCTGTGATCTTCCTGTGTTTTATACAGAACTTACAAATCTATAGGAGAGTCTCACCAGAAATCCCTTCCTCTGTCCCACTGCAAGTTACCTGATGAAAACCGAGTGAGGTGGCGCAGTGGTTAGACACTGGACTCGCATTGGGGAGGACGACGGTTCAATCCCGTGTCCGGCCATCCTGATTTAGGTTTTCCGTGATTTCCCTAAATCAGTCCAGGCAAATGCCAGGATGGTTCCTCTGAAAGGGCACGGCCGACTTCCTTCCTCATCCTTCCCTAATCTGATGAGACCGATGACCACGCAGTCTGGTCTCCTTCCCCAAACCAACCAACCAACCTGATGAAATCACAATTCACACACAACCTCCACACATCAATTCCAAACTATTAACCAACCTGTGACAGAATATACATTTTTTTCCAGTAATTTTCGGGTCTGCAGCCGGATACCATCAACATTCTGCCACGACATTTAGTGTGTGCTGCCCTCAGTGGTGGAGTAAGAACAAATTAATTGCTGATTATCAACTGAGCATGTCGATTCCATTTTAATAATAGGATTCCAATTTTTATCAAGGTGGAAGTTGTCACAGTTCATTAAATTATCAGCAGCACGTATTTCCATAGATTCTTTAATTACAGAGTCCCAGAAGCTGGAAACCAGTGCTAAAATTTTGGAATTATTGTATTCCATTGAATGTCCCATGGAAATGCAATGTTCTGCCACTGCTGATTTTATAGGTTTCTGCAGACGGGTGTGTCTTGCATGTTCTACACAGCTTGATAAAAATTGGAATCCTATTATTAAAATGATGCGGTCACAATGGAATCGACATGCTCAATCAATACTCAGCAGTTAGTTTGTTCTCACTTCACCACTGAGGGCAGCACACACAACTGTGCTGCCTCGCGCATGTCACCTCCTAACGCATGCGCCATAAACCGCCAGTATGATTTGCATGTGCGGAATTCGCTATAAATACCGTGACTGCATCAGGTCTCTTCAGTACTTTGTCTACTCACCTGAGGATGGCCGTACGTCTCTGGGCAGAAATACCGTGGCAGAATGTTGATGGGAGCCAGCTGCGAACCCAAAAATTACTGGAAGAAGAAATATGCTGGGAAAATTTCAGAAGTCACAGCATATACATTTCTTACTCATAATTGTACTATTATAAATAATTGTGATGTATGAGGTTTTAGCTCTCAGTGACTCGCTGTCGTATTTATACTCGTGGATACCTGCAAACAAATTAGGCCTAATGGTCACAACCTCTAACACTGAATAACATTATATAATCTGACCCAGAATCATACCTCCATTAATTCCCATTTACAAACACTAAATACTTTGATACTTAGCCTATTGTATAGAATAGAAATGCAAACAAAGCAATCAAGACAAGGTTTATCGTATGTTTATTTTGAACAAATTCATACCTGGGCATTCAGTTTCCATTTTATAGATTTCTTCACTTTTATGGCTGCAAGCGAGAAACTTTATTATTATGAACTAGAGCAGGTGCTAATACACATATTTTTCTTGATAATAAGCACCTCTTCATTAGTTATTTGATATACCCATCCTATCTTCAGCATTCTTCTGTAGCACCACATATCAAAAGCTTCAATTCTCTTCTTGTCTGAATTGTTTATAATTCACATTTTTCTCCAGTACAAGGCTGGTGTGGGCATGGAAATTTGGGCAAAGTACAAAGTGGATTTGGACGTTTGTGGCAGAACAACAGGGACACCAGGTGGTGTTGGTACTACGCCACATGGGATGCTGCACTGACACTGCAACCAGCTCCAGTTGTGGCCCTTGGTCAGCAGCGTGCTTTGTCACGGAGTCCACCATCTCCAGCATCACAGCTACTCAGGGCTCTCAGATGATAGCCACCTGGTACTTCCTTCCTGTGAGCTGTGGGATGTACTCATGGTGTCAATTCACCTTCACTGATGGCTAATCACTGACCTCGCCACCTCCATTTCCAGAAATATCTAGGCCTGTGCAAGAAACTCTATACCTAGTGCAAGTGTTGCTGGCAACCCCAGATGTCTCTCCAGAATCTTCCGCCTTGCCATTGCCCATTTCCCAGCCGCTTCTGCCAAGTGATCCTCTACTGCATCGGCTTGGTAGGTACTGGCCCTAAATGCTTGTTCGTGGCTGTGCAGCAGGATAATATAGACTATTGATATGTGTAATGTCTCGCTTGTCCTGTGAAGGCGCCTGGGGTGGGAATAAGACTGATATCGCAGGCCGGTCACCTGAGCATCTGTATGAGGCCAAAAGTAAGGCTATCTGACAGCCATCTCTGCATCAGTTTGACATTATCCAGTTTTCCTCTTCCTTTGGACTTCGCAATGCGACAACTGTTTACTCTGTGTTTAGTGCTACAAATCATGAACTTATGATTTCCATCCCCAGTTGCCTATACAGGGTGTTACAAAAAGTTACGGCCAAACTTTCAGGAAACATTCCTCACACACAAATAAAGAAAAGATGTTATGTGGACATGTGTCCGGAAACGCTTAATTTCCATGTTAGAGCTCATTTTAGTTTCGTCAGTATGTACTGTACTTCCTCGATTCACCGCCAGTTGGCCCAATTGAAGGAAGATAATGTTGCAATTGTGCAATCACATCATCAACACAGATTTTCTGTGAACGTTTGAGCAGGCATTGTTGGTGATGTCTTGATTGGGCCCCATGTTCTTCCACCTACGCTCAATGGAGCACATTATCATGATTTCATACGGGATACTCTACCCGTGCTGCTGGAACATGTGCCTTTACAAGTCCGACACAACATGTGGTTCATGCACGATGGAGCTCCTGCACATTTCAGTCGAAGTGTTGGTACGCTTCTCAACAACAGATTCGGTGACTGATGGATTGGTAGAGGCGGACCAATTCCATGGCCTCCACGCTCTCCTGACCTCAACCCTCTTGACTTTCATTTATGGGGGCATTTGAAAGCTCTTGTCTACGCAACCCCAGTACCAAATATAGAGACTCTTTGTGCTCGTATTGTGGATGGCTGTGATACAATACGCCATTCTCCAGGGCTGCATCAGCGCATCAGGGATTCCATGCGGCGTAGGGTGGATGCATGTATCCTCGCTAACGGAGGACATTTTGAACATTTCCTGTAACAAAGTGTTTGAAGTCACGCTGGTATGTTCTGTTGCTGTGTGTTTCCATTCCATGATTAATGTGATTTGAAGAGAAATAATAAAATGAGCTCTAACATGGAAAGTAAGCATTTTCGGACACATGTCCACATAACATATTTTCTTTCTTTGTGTGTGAGGAATGTTTCCTGAAAGTTTGGGCGTACCTTTTTGTAACACCCTGTATAGAACTTTGATTATGGAATACACGTATCTGGCTAAGATGTACTTGGATTTTATTTTACTACTCTGGAACTGTCTCATAATAATTTCCATTTTGGCTCAGATGAATATTTCTTGTAGAGCTATTACTGTTTGAACATACAGTGTAGGCTCTCATGGGCAGTACTTGTGATATTGCTGATATTTGATTTATGAGCATAAGGCTGTGGGCCAAGGCATAATTTTCTGCCTAATGTTTTATCTTCCACTGCTGGAGACATCATCAGAGGCTGATGACATCATGAACCGACCATTGTGTGGATACGTATAAACAATTCAGCTTTCTGAGCTTGTTTTGAGTCTGCAGCAACTGTCTGAGTTGTTAAATTCTCTGGTGAATTCTCCAGCAATGGGAGATGAAACATTAGGTGGAGAATTATGTCTCGGACCGTGACCTTATGCCTGTAAATCTAATATCAGCAACATTAGTTTGGTTCACGTACCAGTTGCCAATTTTTGTTGTTGTTTCAGAACTTATTTTATCTTCATTATATTGTGGCCTGAAGTGAAGACCACAACAGAATCATTGTCTGATGTAAATGTACCTTCAGGCATGCCCAGGGAAGAGTATTTGGTCTGTACTGTTCATATTATACTTTTATGACCTGGCAGTCTTTTTGTGGATCTTGCTGTCTTCTACAGAGTGTATCTTAATTAATACTGAAAATGGGCACGAGCAAAAAAGTATACTGTAATAGAAGGAAATGCGTTTCAGGAAACATGGGTCCAAAAAGTAGCCATTCACAGGATAATTATGAATGTGTGGTTGTGAGCTGCCACTGAAATGTATTTGAAATGTAAAATTTTTGATTAAGTCTTTATCTGATTGGCCTCAAATTTCACTCCTGGCTTACCTCAACAAAAAACACAGTAGGCCACTGCTTCAGTATCTTACATGTCACAAATTACTATACACTTGTGCCTGCTTAAAGGTGGTGGTCCATGTGCCATTCTTGTCCAGATTGTATGATTTGGTGCTCCAGATCTTCAACTGGGCAACAGGAGTGCTGTACATTTCACTTTTGAGATAAACGCAGATAGAAAAACCCATAGGGTTGAGGTCAGGTAATCTTGCAGTTTGAGGTACAGTTCCTGCTTGATCTCTCTCTCTTGGACCACATTGGCATGTTAGATGTCATTATACATCAATAGCAAAATGTGTATGTGCCATTTCATGCATCTAACACGTTCCAGTTCATTGGTCATGGGTGAAATTTGAATCGAATTAGATGAAGAAATAATCAAAATGTTTATATTTTGAACAATGGGAAATCCAGGATGGAATAACAACAGTATTATGAAAAGGATAGACTGCTACTCACCTTACAGAGGAGGCGTTGAGTCACAGACAGGCGCAATAATAATAATAATGGTTTATTTGTCCATAATAACTTTTACAGTCATGGACATAGTCAGTCAGTACATACATGAACAATAATAATAGTTTAGTAGTAGAAATAAAGTATATACAACATTAAGAATCCTTGATGGAGTGCAAACATTTAGCAATTAACAGCTGCTTTAATTTTATGTTAAATATGTTTCCTTTTAACATTTTTATGGTATTTGGCAGTCTGTTGTAAAAAAATCTTCCAGCAGAAAATGGATTATGATCGGTTGCTTTTTTATTTCTGAATTTTATGTGGTAATCCTCTTTCTTCCTTGTATTATAACTATGGATATCACTATTTATTAAGCTGTACTCCATATTTTCTTTTACAAACAGTATAGTCCTTAGAGCATATAATGAATACACTGTTAGTATATTATACTTAATGAAGTATTCTCTACAGGATTGACGTTTACTAATATTTGCTGTTATCCTAATTGCTCTCTTCTGGGCTCGAAAAGCCCTATCCATGTATACTGTTGGTGCCCCGCCCCAAATCTCAATACCGTATTGTAGGTGGGAGTGTATAACACCAAAATAGATTTGTCTTAAGACTGGTGACGCTATTATGATAGAAAGGCGTTTTAGCAGGTAGGTATTACACGAGATTTTTTTACACATGTAGCCGATGAGCTCCTTCCATGTAAGATGTTCATCAACTATAATACCCAGGAATTTACGTGTATCAATTGTTTCTATTGATAACTCTGGCTCGGTATCCACTTGTCTTGATTTGTAATTTAGCATAAACTCCATTAGAATTGTCTTTTCCTTATTTAATGCCAATTTATTTTTAGCAATGAAAGGACTGTATTTCAGATACATTTGTACTAACTAGGAGAATATTTCATACTTAAGTTTTTGGCAGTTCACCTTCATACATTCAAAATTATCTCACTAATAGCTCATTTTTGCACCCATGTTTACTAGAATGCTTTTGTTTTTATTATAGTATACTTTCACTCACGTCAGTTTTCAATATTAATTATGGTACACTCATTATAATTGTTATGATGATGATGAACTAATCGTTGCCACTGTGAACAACTGGTGGCCAGTGCTAAATAGAAACATGCAAATCTCTTCTTGGTGTATACAGCAGGTTTGTCAGTGAAGTCGATAAGGAGGTGGCTGCATGGTCTGGGTCTGCAATGACTAAAATAATTAGAAGTTGTTGGTAAAACATAATATATTGTACTTAACTGGTAGTACAGGAGTCTTCATAGTCAGGATGAATATAATTACAAACAGAGAGCTATATAGGCATCACAGAGGCCATACTTTAACTAAGCATCCTGTTAGAGGTTGCTGCCTATCAGCTGAAGGCTATACTACTTTCCTACTTGACATCCCGAGCAAGAGTGGGCAAGCACATGCTAGAGACTTCTTGCAAGACGCGGAGCGGTGCTAGTCTCGACTCGCGGGTCCAGCGATACTAGTACGGACTGCGGTTGATAATTGCAGCCCCTAACAAGTGTGCTATTGAACGTTAATACCACAATAATGAAGTACTCTTTGAAAAAAACTGCACATATATCTGTCATATCTTAACAAGATTTCAACTTTGAACAAATTAGCAACTTGCTTCAAATGTTCAGAAATGTGAAAATGTGTAACTCTGAAAATGCAGTAATGTGGCATTGGATAATTACAATATCAGTGAGTCACCATTTGAACCAGGCAACTCATAAAAATATTGGTATGTAAAAAGTTGTAGGGATATCAACTAGAATGATTGTGCCTGCTCAGTCATCGGTAAAGCAGGTGCAGACTTCAGTTTATTCGTAAGAAACTGGGAAAAGCAGTCTGTCTTCAAAAGATACTGCTTAAAATCACTTGAATGTTCCTTCTTAAAACATTGTTCATCTATGCGAGATCCATACCAAATAGGACTAACAGAGATTATTGAATGTTTTCAAAGAATGGTGGCATAGGTGGTCACAGGTTTATTTGACTCAAGGGAGAGCATCAAGGGGATGGAGAAAAACCTGAAATGGCAGACATTTGAAGGTAGACATCAGCTATCCCATGAAAGCACACAAACAAAGTTTCAAGAATGACTGTTAGATGGGGTATCTAGGAGTATATTATAGACTCCAAATGTATTGTCCCATATGTCCTTAGGTATTCAGTCAGGTGGCAACATTTGGATAACACCACCACCCCACTGAATACCCAAGAACATTTTAAAGTCATTATATGCCTGGAAAGCTCAGAGTCACACATTAAAATTAGACTTATTACCACATGCACAGGGACATTTAAGCAATGGTTTTTTGCAAGCTCCATACTCAGTTGCGATAAGAAGAAATTGTAATATATCATATAATGGG
This sequence comes from Schistocerca piceifrons, assembly GCF_021461385.2. Classification (NCBI taxonomy): domain Eukaryota; kingdom Metazoa; phylum Arthropoda; class Insecta; order Orthoptera; family Acrididae; genus Schistocerca; species Schistocerca piceifrons. The sequence continues at coordinate 618,019,991 of NC_060141.1, forward strand.
AAGTACCCTCCACTCTGTGTTCATAGTGGTGTGCAGAGTACAGTTGTAGATGTAGAGGGAACATCCACTCAGTGCATTAAGATTGGGAGATAACTATTTCATTAGTATACCTAGTTGCACAGCTTAATTAGGTGTGGTTCACCCTAACAACTTGGGAGCAACAGACAACAACTTCTTCTTCTTTTTGAGATGTATATGGATCTTTGAGGCTGTTGGTGAGTATGGAGGGGTGAGGTGAGGGGTGTGACTGGGGGGGGGGGGGGGGGTGTATAAGCTTTGAAATGTAACTGCCTTGGAAGAAAACTGTTGAAGTAAATGCCACCTTGAGTCAATAATGCGCATGATACACATGTAAGAGATCTGTTCAAAATTTCTGGGACACTTGTAATTTCGCACCAATTGTGTGTTGGATTGAAATGCAGTTGGCATCCCTGCACACACCTGTGTTGTATGTGTAAGTGCCAGAAGTTTCATTGTTGTATGTTTGCTAGTTATTGTTCAGTGCTGTATTGAGTGGAACATTGTGTCACACAATTTATGAATTTCGAGATGGCAGAGTTAGAGAAGCAATGTGTCTGCATGAAACTCAAGAAAACATTTACAGAGACACGCCAAATGATGCAGGAATCCTACAGTGATGAGTGCTTAAGTCATACTTGTTGTTACAAGTGGTTCAATGGTAAAAAAGTGCCTGGACGGAAATTAAAGATGACCCTTGTTCAGGACACCATTCAGTGTCTATCGATGATGCTTATTTTAGGAATATCAATGAAATTGTGCATTCCAGTTGAAGACTGACTGTCCAAGAGACTGCAGAAGAATGTAACATTTCAGTTGGATCATGTCATGAAATCCTGATACAGCATCTTGGAAAGCATTTTGTTGCTGCCAAGTTCGTCCCATGGCTCATGGGTTAAGACGAGAAAGACTTTCACCTCAGAATGTGTGAAGAGCAAATGAGAATGAGATGTTCCTTAAGAGATTCAAGGTGCTCAAAAAAAAAAAAAAAAAAAAAAAAAAAAAAAAAAAAAAAAAAAAAAAACAACCCCCTCATGGAGCCAGGTCAGATGTCAAAGCCTTGCTGATAGTTTTCTTTGGCTTTGAAGGATTAGTTCATTATGAATTTGTGCCACAGGGATAAACTGTTAATCGATGGTGCTGTCGCGACATGTTGCAATGCCTGTGAGAAAATGTGAGAAGGAAATGGCCTAAAATGTGGTGAGACAATTCACAGCTCTTGCATCATGATAACACAGTCACACACTCATCCCTGTTGGTGCATGACTGTTGCATAAAAAACGAAATCACTGTGGTGCCTCATCCTCATTTCTCTCTGGACCTGTCCCCTGTGGACTTTTTTTTTTATTTCCCAAGTTGAAAACCCCATTGAAACGATGAAGATTTGCAAAAAAAATGAGTTGAAATAAAATTTGTAGATGGCACTTCACGCAATCCAGCAAGACTGCTTCCGGAAGTGGAAATGACATTGGGAGCAGTTTATCAGTTGTGGAGAAGAGTATTTTAAAGGAGGCCATGTAATAAGTAAAAGATAAGTGTAGAAAAATTTTGTAGGCAAAGCTCCGGAATTTTTTGATGAGACCTTGTATTTTTTGAGGTATGGTTTGTTTTTCCAGGATTTGGTACACATTTGTGTAAATAGTTAACAATTTTTTATGCTAATGAGAGGCTTTTACTTTTGTTTGAAATTATTTTCTGTGTATATACAAGTCATTAATGACAGATAAGAATACACAAGTACGAGCTACTGTATTGTTTGTGTATATAAATTGGCAGTTTTTGTATAAATTGTAACTTATTTATAAGCAATTATTATAGTGTATTTGTACATTCCGTCCATGTTAACACTAGTAAATGGGACCACTACTCATTGAACTGATTGGGGTCCTTGGGATGTTGGCTTTCCTGTCTTGCCTATCTTCTTTGTCTTTTTACCTGAGTTGAGCTGCTCTCTGTCCTTTCCATGTTTATCTTTCATTCTAGCCAGTGCTGAAGTTTTCTGTTCAGCTTCATTGTCAGTTATCAACCCAATCTTCTCTTTCCCTTAATAACTCTTAAATAGTTTATCTCCAGCTTGGAGTAAATATATGTATCATGGTAAAGAAATATTTACAGTATTAATATTTATGAAAGGAATAAAGGTAACAAGTCACATATAGTTCAGACATTGCCTTGTCAATAAGGGCAGAAGCAAGGCTAAAAATGTTTTTTGAGCTGAGTGGTTGTGTCTTGGGCATTGTGCGGAATGAGTGGTGGAGATGGGGGGAGGGGGGGGGGGGGACATAGGTACCTGCCCTGCTAACAGACTGTTATATTATCCAGGAAAATGTGAGCAAATACAAGATCCATAGTTGTCTCTTACTCTTGGGTGACTATCTCCACTGAAAGAGTTATACTTAGTAGTAGCAAGGTAGACTATGCCATGCAGGTAACAACTCTCCAAGGAGCATCTAAATTAGAACAGCCAAGTAGCCAGTAGTAAGCACAGTTCATTGAAAATACTGTAATTATTAGTGTAATCCTGACTAAGTTTTTGCTTATAAAAAAATACCAGCTTCTCTGTATTACACACTAAACCATGAGAAATACAAACATTGATTATAAAAATATATGCCATGCCAACTTACACGTTTAGCTGTCCATTTCCACATGTCATATATATCAACAAGAAGGCTTTAACATTGAAAATTCATTAGAGAATATTGTCAATTGTCTCACCAACCAAATTATCCTTCGTTATATCTCTAAACACATGTGCCTGTTACAACTAGTCATCAGCCACCTTGGCAACATAGGCATTAATCCTAAGTGCACACTGGTTGCTAATAGTTACAGTGCTTGTTGCTTTACAGTAATGAATTGTAAGTTCAGTTCAGTCAGGAATTGGAAATCATTCATAATAAAAAATAAAGTAATTGGAATATGCGGACTGAGGGACATAGGCATTGGTTAATACTAATGTTCGTATTAAATGTCTTTTATGTTGATATAGTGTGCTTGATGCTTGCTGGTTGCTTAAGATTGCTCATGAAGGAAATGATCCAACTGTTGGACACACTTCAAATACTATACTTTTCAGCCTTTGACTGTTGAATCTTATGATCCACCAGGTCAAAAGCTTTTGGTCAGTGGCCCCCAGGGGCTCAGCATTCATTTGCTGAGTACGGGCTTGGCGACCCCGGGGTCCTGAGCTGGGGTCTGGTCAGCGTCGCCAGTCTCCTGTCACCGTAACCCCCGGACATGCTTCAGCGACCACCGCATGGCGCGGCGGTGGAACGTTGTGTGCTGCGGGGAATGGTAATCTTGGCTTGACCGCCTGGATTGCGAGGAAGGTAAACCTCTATAAAAACCCCTCAATCTTACGGTGTGCTGCGCGCGTATAAGATGCATGGCTGTTGGGGTGGAACAGTCGCAAGCGGGCAACCTCTGGGGCACCTGCCGCGCCCCAGTTGTATAAGGCTTACCTAGGCACGCGGGGCTCTGTCTAGGTGGACTTCTAGTTCCCTAGCTGCTCATGGGACCGAGATGGAACCCTCGAACTTTTATTCTTCTCCTGCCAGCGGAAAGGGTGGACCGCTGGTGGGTTCTAACACCCAATCCAACAAGAGGGCTCGTGTAGCCAGTCCTCCTGATTCAGGTAGTAGTAACAGAACGCATGCTGCTTCGCAGAATGTGTTTTTCATAATTAAAAGAAAAGATGGGAGTTTTGAAAAAGTTTCGCCATTTTATATACAGAAGGGCTTAGAAGGTATTGCTGGCACATTAAAATCTGTAAAGCGCTTGCGAAATGGCACCTTGTTGGTTGAAACATCTAGCTTCCAGCAAGTCCAGAACCTTCAGAAGGCACAATTTCTTGGGGAGTTTGCGATAGAGACTGAATTTCACAACACCTTGAACTACAGCAAGGGTGTTGTGACTTGCAGAGATCTCGTTGACATTCCCCAAGACGAACTGAAGGCTGAATGGTCCCGGGAAGGAATTGTCGACGTGCAACACATTATGAAACGGGTGGATGGTGCTCTCACAAAGACTGACTCATTTGTCCTTACATTTAACAGCACCAAATTGCCAGAGCATGTGAAGGCAGGTTTCCTACGTCTCAGTGTACGGCCTTATTACCCCAACCCCATGCGGTGTTTTAAATGCCAACACTTTGGACACACTACTCTCGGCTGTAGAGGGGAAGCCACTTGCGGGAATTGTGGTAAAGCCGCCCATGAGGGAGTTGGTTGCTCCTCTCCTCCCAAGTGTGTCAACTGCTCTGGGGATCACCCTGTGTGGAGTAGGGAATGCAGAGTTTTCCTTGAGGAACGGAAGATCCAGGAACTAAAAACTACAAAACGCATCACGTATGGTGAGGCGAAGAAAATCTACAAGTCCATGCAGCCGCCCACGTTCGCTGCTTCCTTTTCTTCCGTTCTCAAACAACCAGTCTTGAAAACCGATGCCGCTACACAAACGGAGGTTGCTACTGTCAGCACTAGCACCTGCGCTTGTCAATGTACGTGTGCTGCTGCCGTTCCTGTGAAGCCTGCAGCTCCCCCCCCGGCCTTCTGACCAGGCCGTGGTAGCTGACATCATGGAACTTCCTTCCCCTTCCCGGGTCCAGTTTTGTGCACCACCCAGCACTGCTACACCCCCTACTGCTTCTGAGGTTTTGGCTGCAATGCCACCTCAGGCCAGAACATTGAAGCCAAAGACAAAGATGAAGACTCGCCCACTAAAGGAGACTGCAGTTATACAGTCTCCTAATGTGGATGTCATTCCCTCTGACGTCTCTCTCGACTCCTCTTCTGCAGCGATGGAGGTTGATGTCAGACTGGGGCAATCATCTCGCCCCAAAACTGAGCCTTCACCTGTTGTGGGCTCTCCTCCCCAACAGAAAGTGAGAATGAAGGTACTCCCACCCTGATAGATGGCTCCCATTATACAGTGGAACATGAATGGATTCCGGGCACATGTGGAGGAACTGAACCTCCTAGCATGGCAACGCCCCCTGTGCTTGTGTTTACAGGAAACGCATTTAAAACCATCTGATGCTCCTGTACTAAGGGGCTATACGTCATATCGCAAAGATGACCTGACTGGAGAAAGGGCCAAAGGCGGAGTCGCTGTGTTTGTCAATAATGACCACCACTCCTTTGCTCTCCCCCTGGATACTGACCTGCAAGCAGTTGCAGTTGAAATTTCTTCACCTCGGAGGCTTACCGTTTGCTCCCTTTATTTACCCCCTCTGGATGCAATGACCTTAGATGCTCTCACAGATCTTATCGACCAACTCCCCCGCCCATTTCTTCTCCTGGGAGACTTCAATGCCCATCATGTCCTGTGGGGCTCCACTTCTCTTTGTGCTCGAGGTCGAATTTTGGAGAGCCTCCTAACATCTCAAGTGTTGTGCATCCTCAACACAGGTACTCCGACTCATTTCTCTACTGCTACAGGGTCATTCTCAGCCATTGACCTATCTTTCTGCTCTCCAACCCTCACCGACTCTGTTCACTGGGAGGTCATTGACGACCTTCATTCCAGCGATCACTTCCCTATCCGCATTCATCTCCTGGATAGTGTATTGCTGGAGCCGCGGCCACCATCGTGGATGATTGGCAGGGCTAACTGGCCACTGTTCACTCGGTTGGCTGTCTTTGACTGCCACAATAACGTACAGGAATGGGTGGATCACATCACGCTTGTGGTCCATCATGCTGCTGACCTGTCCATACCACAGACTTCTGGCACTCCTAAGCGGCGCCTTGTGCCTTGGTGGACAGAAGAGTGCCGTTCAGCCATCCGGGACAGGCGTGCGGCTCTTCGCCGATTTAAATGCCGCCCAGCAGCGGTCAATCTTACCGCCTTTCGAATCGCGAGAGCCAGGGCACGGCGTGTCATTAAAGAGAGCAAGAAAAGGTCATGGCAGGAGTTCCTGGACTCCATCAACCGTTCCACTTGTTCCACAAGAGTATGGGAAGCCATCCGGAGGATTTCTGGTAAACATAGCCATTTACCAATAGCAGCAGTCCTCAACCAGGGATGCCTTCAAACGACACCCAGAGCCATTGCTCAGACACTGGCAGAGCATTTTGCACAAAGTACTGCCACTGCAAATCAGGATCCAGCGTTTCGTCGCTACCGTGCGACTATCAAAAGAGCGACCTTGGACTTTCGGTCGAACAGTTCTGAGGCCTACAATTCCCCTTTCTCCATGTGGGAACTTGAATCGGCACTTACTGAGACTTCTGACACTGCACCAGGTTACGACCGCATCCGGTACTCCATGCTTCGACATCTGCCAGCGGCGTCAAAGGAAATCCTCCTCGAATGTTTTAATCTCATATGGCAGACAGGAGTGTTCCCCACCTCATGGAGGGAGGCAATTCTCATCCCTCTCCTCAAACTAGGAAAGGACCGCACATGTCCCGGTAGTTATCGTAGTATCGCCTTGACAAGCTGTGTCGGAAAGACCCTGGAACGGATGGTTAACCGGCGTCTGGTCTGGCTGCTAGAGACCAGACAGCTCCTTAGCCGCTTTCAGTGTGGATTCCGAAAATTTCGGTCCACGGTCGACAACCTGACCCTCCTAGAGGCGGCCATTCAGCAGGCTTTTCTCCGTCAGCATCACTGTATCGGTATCTTCTTTGATATCAGTAAGGCATATGACACTACTTGGAAACACTGTATTCTTGCACAAATGCATCAATGGGGCTTTCGTGGCCGCCTCCCCATTTTCATTCGGTCTTTCCTGTCTCAGCGGTTTTTTCGGACCCGCGTTGGTAACACACTGTCTGATCGCTTTGAGCAAGAGAACGGTGTCCCCCAGGGCAGTGTTTTAAGCGTTACCCTCTTTGCCATAGCCATCAACAGTATAATGTCTACAGTGAGGAGTCCAGTACAGTGCTCCTTATTTGTGGACGACTTTGCTGTTTTCTGTTCCTCTTCCAGTGTTGCAGCCGTGAGCCGTCAGTTGCAGCTAACAGTGCGGCGGTTAGAGGAGTGGGCTGCAAAGACGAGTTTTCAGTTTTCTGCCGATAAGTGTGTTTGTGTTCATTTTAATCGTTCTCGTCATCTTTTTACTTTGCCTGCCTTGCATATGGGGGATACTGTACTACATTTTAGAGACACAGTGCGGTTTCTGGGCCTAATTTTTGACTCCAGGTTGTCATGGCTGCCACACCTACGTGACTTGAAAGCCAGAACGCTGAAGGCACTGAACATCCTCAAGTGCCTCAGCCACAGGTCTTGGGGCGCGGACAGGGCGCGTCTCATACAGTTTTATGGAGCTTTTGTGCGTTCACTGCTGGACTATGGGTGCACAGTATATGGGTCAGCGAGGCCATCTTATTTGCGGATCCTTGACGCTGTTCACCATGCTGGGATCCGACTGGCCACAGGTGCTTATCGGACCAGTCCTGTACCCAGCCTCTGTGCTGAGTCTGGCGAACCGCCACTTACCATCCGGCGGCAGCTCCTGCTGGTGCGCCAGGCTTGTAAGTTTCTTGCAGCTCCCAGATCGCCTGCTCACCATCTTGTTGCCTATCCACCTCTGGACCGCCTTTTTTCCCACCGTCCCCGGGCTACGTTGCCGTTTGGGATCCGTGTGCAACGTGTACTTGAGTCCCTCGGTGTGGAGTCTGTACAACCCCAAATCCAAGGTTTTAACCGCCTGCCACCCTGGTTACTGAGGAGGCCCAGAGTGATTTTAGATTTATTGCAGTACAAGAGAGATTGCACTCCTGCCACCGTTTTTAATGCAGCATTTTCTGCCATTTTATCTGAGCACCTCGACTATGTAGCTGTTTTTACGGATGGGTCTAAACAAGGGGATTCTGTTGGTTGCTCAGTTGTTTTTCCATATCGTGTCCTGAAGGTCCGACTGCCTCAGACTTTTACTGTCTTTGATGCAGAATTGTCTGCGATCTTGCGGGCAATGGAGCACATGAGACATTCTTCCTCTCCTAAATTTCTTGTCTGTTCCGATTCACTCAGTGCCCTTCACTCATTGCAACGTTTGTATCCGGCAGACAAAATTGTCCAGACCATCCAGGATGCCCTCCTCCGACTACAGCGACTGGGGAAGGTTGTAGCTTTCTGCTGGGTTCCGGGGCATGTCGGCATTGCTGGGAATGAAAGGGCAGATCTCGCAGCCAAGGAGGCGTGCCTCGCCCCACAAGTATCTCAGTGTGCTATCCCCTTGCACGCACTCACCTCGCTGTTGAGCTCACGGGTCATGCGTCGGTGGGAGGATGAGTGGCTGGAAGTGACTGACAATAAGCTCCGTATAGTCAAGCCCACGACGCGTGTGTGGTGTACTTCCTTTCAGCCCCGTCGACGGGACGAGGTTCTCCTCACTCGGCTTCGAATAGGCCACAGCCCTATGACGCATGGCTTCCTGCTCCGGCGAGAGGACCCTCCAATGTGTGGTGCTTGCGGCGTCCAGGTCACTGTGCGCCACGTTTTATTGGACTGCGTTTATTTTCTGACCAGCGGGTCGTGGCTGACTTGCCAGGGGACCTGCCATCTCTTTTAGGCAAAACTCGGACGAATGTGGCTAAAGTTTTAAAGTTCTGTGCCCTGTCAAATGTTTTTACAAAGATTTTAGGGAGAAGATTTTAATTTTCTCACTGTGTGACTAGCTCGCCCATATTTTATGTAAGTGGCCAGCCAATAACAATTTCCTGTGACATTCTTGTTGCTATGTTTCCCCTTTCCGTAGGTTTTACTTTCTTAGGTAGCATTTTCCTTCTTTTCCTGATTTCTTTGAGTGAGTGCTTCAGTTTTATTAGGTCTGTCCACATTCGTTCCTTTTAATGTGTGTCAGGGCGCTGATGACCTCGTTGTTGAGCGCCCATAAGCCCCAAAACACCACCACCACCACTTTTGGTCAGTGAATACTCAGGTTGATTAATGTTTCTTGTCTGTCATGCTTATTGTACAACAAATGCACTCATTAATGGAATTTACTGTTCACCTCTTATCTCTGAATGTGTGTTGTTCGTTACACAGGATTTTCTTTTAATACACAAGTTCTCTAAGTTAGTCATACACAATATTTTGTAGCATTTTTTAAATGCAAGAGGAAATTGTAATGGACATGTGGTTATGTTGTTCCCAATACTTTATAATTAAGAGGGCTTGAAAAAGTAAATACATCCACTGCAGCTAGTGTCATCATCATCCTCATATTATTGTTACAGTAGTTTATAGAGGTTTACAGTCCAACAGTGAGAAATTATATGAGTACATCAAATGTTTATAATAGTAATTGCAAACTGTAAAACTAGTAAATGGTTTTTGGTTATAAAGCAGGCTACTTCTCTCTGTTCTTATTTTCATAGTGTCAAATTTATTTCATAAGTACAAATAACTAGTTTACATTGAAGACATTGGCTTGAAGGTAGTGTGAAATTGCTTTCAGATTTTTGAAGATGACGCGCTGCCAAAACATGTATGTTTTCGATGTTTGTATAAGCTGGAGCAATCAAGTGACTTTATAAAACAATGCATAATGGCAGAAAGTGTGTTGACAAAAAATTCTCATCCACATGAAGGAGAACCACTGACTAAGGTCTTTTTGTATTTTTTTATTGATTATTTTGGTAGTACATGTTTGTGTATGCATGCATCTGTCTCAATGGAGAATGTGGGTGCGAGTTTCATTTTATTGCTTGTACATGATTATTCAGAAGTACGTCCAGTGTTTCAGAAAATGACTGCTCAAAAACTACAAGACATACAATAAATATACATACATCAGAGGACTGAGTATCTCTCCAAGCATTAATTCACATTACAGGTCTTCAATATAGGCACAGATGCGGCAAATGTCAGTACAATAGCCAACTCTCGCCGCATATGTCCCAGCATGTTATAGTCAGTACCAGCAGCTGCATTAACTATCCTACCTTGCAATTTATAACTACCTTGAGTTATGTTTTCAGATCTGTCAAAATATACCAAGTTTGAATGTACTAGAATTTGACTTGACTTGCATTAAAAATAAAGGTGAGTGACAACTTATCTGTATCTATGCTGGGGTTGAAGTTTTTGTTATTGAGCTTGTTTCCCAAATGTTGAAATATAATTATAGCAATCTAACTACCAAATAACATACTAGAGACATTTGTTCCCCCCCGTTGTTGCTGCCATATTGTTTTAAATAGATTTATGACAAAGCGTATGTTATTTTACAATACTGGAAACATTAATAGGAAATAATTTAGGGATAAAGGAGACCCTTCACTGAATAGCAGAAGCACTGAACCATCAATAGGTACACACTAAAGAAAATAAAAACTTGCTAGCTTTTGGAAGAAATCCATCGATAAGCATGGTGCTGGCTAGACACATTGCCAGGATTACAGTTCAGCAGATGGATTAAGGTGGGATGGGGGTTGTGTTGGATGGGGTGGGGATTGTATCATGTAGGGTGGTTAGAGGGAGAAAGATGGGAAGCAGGAAGAGGGGTTGGGGATGGGTGCCTAGTGGATCGGAGGACGGCAGCAGGTTCATTGGTTAGGAAAGTAGGAAAGAGGGTTGGCAGGTACACGGGCTAGGAATGTAATATAATACAGTTACTGGGGCTGATGAGGTGCAATACACAATGAAGATAATGTGGAGGATGGACTAGGATGGGATGACAGGACAGAGGAAAGGGAAAATATTGGGTAGAGTGTGTGGGGACATTGGGTTAGTGGAGATTGAGGCCAGGAGGATTACATAAGTGAAGGATGTGTTGCAAGGATATCTCCCATGTATGTTGTTCAGAAAAGCTAGTGCTGGAGGGAAGGATCCTGATGGCACTGGTTGTGGAGTGGCCAACAAACTTGAGCATGTTGTGTTCAGCAGCAGTGCTACTATGTGGTCAGCTTCTTTCTTGGTCACAGTTTCGGGGTGCTGTTCAATCTGGTGTACAGCAAGGCTGGTTCTCATACGAAAGTAAAAATCTGTGTTGTGGTTGCAGTATAGTTGTTGTATGATATGGCTGTTTTCACAGGTGGCTGGGAGTGGGAGTGGCATTGGGATGGACCAGTATGTTGTATAAATTGGGTGGTTGATATATCTCTTTTGGAGGCGGTGGAAAGGATTTTTAGTAGGATTTCCCTCATTTTTGGGTAGGATGATAGATAATCAAAGCCCTGGCAAAAGGTATGGCACAGCTGCACCACTCCAAAGTGATATTGGGTCACAAGAGGGAGCATTCCTTTCTAAATGTTTCTCCCAGTTGGTGGGAGGATTGGAGTGTGTGATAATGTGGCACATTTATGAAAACATTCATTGATAGATTTACAAATAAAAACTGATGTGTTATGAAACATTATATCATGAGCTTCTGCAAATTTGATGGAATCTTCTGTTATTAATACAGTTTGTAATCTCTTATAACTTTTACGTGAAAATAGTTAATCTAACAATGGAAAATCCAGGATGGAATAATGACAATATGAGGGTCATTCACAAAGTAAGTTTCCTTTCTATTTCTATCCACAGCAGCACTATGATCGCAGTTCTGAGCATGCACGGCAGTTACTCTGACTCAAGGAGAAGACTTGTATGCCATTTTCAGATCGCTGCTGCCGGCTTGTGCTTTGTAGTGCTTCTTTATAATGTCAGCCATAATTGAAAATGCCGCCCGCGTGTGAAATCAGATCTTGATTCGTTTTCTAAATGCAAAGAAAGTTAAACCAAAGGAAATTCATCGGCAAATTGCGAGGTTTATGGACAAAATGCTATGAGTGATTCAGTGGTTAGAAGATGGGTCAGACTGTTCAATGAAGGACGTGATCAAGTGCACAATGAAGAATGAAGTGAACGCCCGTGTGTGGTTACTGATGAACTGATTCACACAACTGAAGAGAAGATTAAGCACAACCGTAAGTTTATACTTAGTGCCCTTGCTATGGAAGTACCGCAAATTCAAGAAATTGTCACTGAAAAACCGAAATTTTGAAAACTTTGCTCACATTGGGTACCCAAAATTCTTACTGAACAACACAAAAAACAACAGATGGGCAGTGCACTTCAGTTTTTGACACGCTACAATGAAGAAGGCGATGGTTTACTTTCTTGGATAGTCACGGGGGACGAAACTTGGGTATCGTATGACACCCCTGAAACAAAACGGCAATCAATGGAATGGAGGCACACTTCATCCCCAACGAAGGTTAAGCCTAAGCAAATCTTGACACCTCAAAAAGTCATGTGCACCATTTTTTGGACAGAAAAGGCATTTTTCTGATTGATTTCTTACCATGAGGCCAAACAATCACTGCACATGGTTACTGCGAGACCATTAAGAAATTGAGCCGCGCAATACAGAACAAGTGCCGAGGGTTACTGTCAGAGGGTGTTGTTTTTTTCCGACCTCACACGGCGTGTGACCAAACAACTCTTACGGGAATTTCACTGGGATGCATTTGATCATCCTCTGTACAGCCCAGACCTCACTCCTAGTGACATTCATCTCTTCTTACACCTAAAATCTGTCCTTGGCGGTCAACACTTCAACGATGATGATGAGCAGAAAGAACATGTTACCACACGGCTGAATACAAAGGCGGTAACCTTCTATGAAGAAGGCATACAAAAACTTGTGCCACGTTATGACAAGTGCCTACAGAATTTCGGATGTAGTTCAACAGTTGTAGATTTTTGTACAATAAATATTTTTTCTGTATATGTACACGTTTTTTATATATATATATATATATATATATATATATATATATATATATATAACCAAATGGAACTTACTTTGTGGATGACCCTTGTATTATGAAAAGGAAAGATTGCTACTCAGCATATAGTGGAGATGTTGAGTCGCAGACAGGCACAACAAGAAGACTTCTAAAAACATAAACTTTCATCCAGAAGGCCTTCTTCCACAATAGACAACACACACACACACACACACACACACACACACACACACACACACACACACATTCACGCAAATAGAAGTGGAGGTAATGGTTGGTATCTTTTATATAGAATGGGAGGTTACTGGTGATATGCTGAAGGTGTTGGTCTATGAGAGCAGAGATACTCTTACTGGGGGCCCAGTAAATGGTCACCATAACCTCCACTGACTCTCCACAGTCCTGGTCTTTTACCACACCGCTGCTCATCACTATTGATGCCACCTCCCTTTACACTTACATTCCTGATGCCCATGGCCTAGCCACTATTGAACACCACCTTTCCCAACATCCTATGGATTCCAAACCTACAGCCTCCTTCCTGGTCACCATGACCGTCTACATCCTCACCCACAATTACTTCTCCACTACAAACAAATCTGGAGTACGGCTATGGGCACCCACATGGCACCATCTTACGCCAACCTATCATGAGCCATCTACAGGAATCCCTCCTCGCCATCCAGAATCCAAAACTGCTTACCTGGTTCAGATTCACTGATGACATCTTCATAATGAGAACACTTTTATCTACTCCTTCTCCCCCATTTGCTTCACTTGGCCCTCGTCAACCAAACAAGCCGCCTTCCTCAATGCTGACCTCCACCTCAAACATGGCTGCATCAGTACCTCTGTCCACATCAAACATACCAACCACCAGCAGTACCTCCACTTCGATAGCTGCCACCTATTCCATACTAACAAGCACCATCCATACAGCCTAACCACCCTTTGCCACTGCATCTGTAGTTATGAGCAGTTTGTCTTGAAATATACCAAAAGTCTTATTAAGGCCTTCATATACTGTAATTGCCCCCCTAACCTTGTTTAGAAACAAATCTCCCATGCCTTATGTCTGCAGTTACGATTTACAAAAATCCCACTGTCCAGCCTCAGAGGAACATTTCCTCATGACCCAGAACTGGAGCAACTGAATCACATTCCCCACCAAGGTTTTGACTACCTCTTGTCGTATCCATTATCCTCCTTACTCTTCTCACAGTGGTATTCCACTGTCCACCGTACTTACACAGTATCCTCGTCCATCCCTCATGGTTCATATTCCTGTAGTAGACCTAGATTCAAGATCTGTCCCATATGTCCTTCCACCATCAGCTCTTCCAGCCTGGTCACAGGCATCACCTATGCCATCATTGAGCATGACAACTAACAAGCTGTCTGTCCGCATGAATGTCCACCAACAAACTGTGACCTAGAAACAGCTGGATCACACAATTCCTGAGCATGTTGTCCCTTACAGTTTTCTTCATTTTAATGACTGCTTCACAGACTGTGCCATCTGGATCCTTCCTAACAACACCAGCTTTTCTGAATTTCACAGATGGGAACTCTCCCTGCAACATATCCTATGTTCCCATGTCTCTCCTGGCCTCAACTTTAGTTAATCATTGTCCTTCACCCACCTATTCCCTTTCCTGTTCCCATTCCATAGCCTTATTCCATAAATGCACCCACAGACCTTCACTGCCCTCTTTTTCTGCACACTCCCCTGATCATCTAACCGTCCCCCATCTGAATATATATATATATATATATCTGTGTGTGTGTGTGTGTGTGTGTGTGGTGTGTGTGTGTGTGTGTGTGTGTGTGAGTGTGTGCATGGGGAAGGTAGACCCAATGGAAAAAATTTAATTACTGCGAGAGAAGTGGCATACCAATTAGCATGTTACATGAGAAAATAATTATCTTAATTAACAATGTAAATAGAGTAGTACTAGTCATAATTACTTGATTTGTTCCACACACATGAAGATGGGATTTATCGAATTTTGTAAAAGGTGAGTTACACATGAAACTAGTGGGTACTCACCCCACTTTATTCACGAGAAGAGATATATGAGGTGCTCTGAAATGCCCATTACAAAATGCTACGACGTGTAGAGGGGAGTGAGTATATAATATTTTGAGTAGGAACCCACGCCCAGAAATGTACCGTTTCTGTTGTATGATAGTTTCAATTCACATGTTCAACTCATCCATTTCTGCTTAAGGAACTGAATTAGTTGTGATGCAATAGAATTATTAGGTAACAATTCGAAAGGAAACAAAGCAAAACATTCATTTATCACCTAAGCTTATTTGTTTGTGCTAACACTTAGACATTATGTGTTTATATTATTCCAAAATGAAAAAAGGAAACCAGCATACTGTACTTACAAATGGATTACAACAGCAGCTCGATGTGATAATCATCAACATTGTTACAGACATTGTATCTATGAAGCACATTCTTGTACACACTCTCTGTTCCACCTGATGTCTCTTCAGTGTCTAGTGCTGTGGCCAGAACTTGTGGCAGCAGGTATTTCTCTGTCTCTACAGAAGTCTTGTAAATTAAACTTTGCATACGACCCCACAAGAAGTAGTCCATAGATGTTAAATCTGGCTATTGCAGCAGCCACGTGGTTGGACCACTCTCCAAATCACGTGAGAAGAGAGGTGGTGTGCCATCATGCTGAAACCATGTTTCCTGATGGACATTCAGTAGCAATACATATCATCCTGTCTACCCTATTGCATACTGAGACAAGCAACTCTGAAACTTTTCTGTTTCCCTCAGTAGATGTGGACACATTACACATCTGAACTGAAACCTTCATAGGCTGAAAATAGTAAATTTCGAGACATTAGCTCCTATTCAGAATATTATGTGATCACACCCCTTTAAAAGTCCTGGAAGTTTGTAAAAGGAATTTCTGACACCCTGCACAGAGGATGCTTCCTGGAAACATTGTAAGCTATCACAAGTTCATATTCCAAAACAAAGTCCATTTCATGCTGTGTCAAAGTTCTGCCTTTCACAAAAGTGGAAATATAAACACCTTAGCCAAATCAATGGCACACTCACTGCACACTCCACAGATTACACCTCAACTACCTCAGACAGGCTCTGATTATGTATGCAGGAGTGTGGCATGGTCTCGTCATAGTGCACTCCTGCTGACAAGTGCCATCTGGGTAATGGCAGCATGGTGGTCAACAGTAATGTTGCACCACCTACTTCATTTCCATAATGATATTAGGTGGTGCCAGTACGTGGAACACGATGTGTGAAGGAATCAAGATCACACTGCAGATTTAACACCAGAAGTGATTTTCTGTCAAATAAATCATGTTATGAGCTGAAACAACCTGAAGTAGTTTGTTTGCAATATAATTCCTTGCAGTGACTTGTAAAATTAACAGTTTATTCCAGATACTAAGAGTAAAGTTTATGTTTTTGTTGAAACATTGCAGTTTTTATATTTTTTGTGTACTGCTTTGGTGGAAATAAAAACTGTGGTGTATCATAAACCATTGAAATGAAGACAACCTTCTCTGTGAAGGTGTGTACCTATATTGCTTAGCTGCAAAAGATCGCTGGTTGTGAAAATGTGTTAGAGCTTATGGAGTTGTCATAGCAGGTAACTTGCTATGAAATCTCTAGCACACCAGCAGCTGTGCTTCAAAACTGACAGTCTGCTAACACTATGTTGGAGTCCTCCTCGGCCCTGCCCCCCAAAAAAAGTCAGTATACTAGTACTTTTGGGCCTGGTGGTACAGTGGTAAAGTGTGTACCTGGAAAATAAAAGGTCACAAGATTGAATCCTGATCAGACAATGGAATATTTCTTCCTTTAATTTAGCTACCTCTCAGTGATATGAAGATCCACCAGGAATGGCATGTAGTTTGAATTCCATGTTAAACTATAGTTCCCGTTTCCCTGAAGGATTTTTGAGGATGTTATGGATATGCAAGTAACCAATTTCTGATTCATAAATGCAAGAGTGTGACTTTTGTTGTCTCTATTAAATCCTATTTTCTGCATTGTCAAATGAGTTGACATTTTAATGAATAGATGTATGTAGTAGCAAGTGAACATTTGTGCCGGCCCTGAGTGGCTATAGACAGTAGCCATGTGTGCATTGTGTGTGTGTGTGTGTGTGTGTGTGTGCGCGCACTTTTTGCTTCTTCAGAAGCAAAAAGTTCAGTCTGTCTACAACTCATCACCTCCTCTACATGACAAGTAGCAATCTATCCTGTTCAGAATGTTTTTGATAAAAAAAATGAAGTATATTTTCTTTAAGAGGTAATAATATACTTGCCAAAAACATGTAAATGTGTAGTTCTAGTCACAGAGGCATATGAGACAATTTTTAGGCTATTGTAGCCATGCATAATCAAACAAAAAGCATTTCACAACACTTATTTATATTGACCACAATAGTGCACTGAAGATGTGCAGCAGTCATATTTTACATAATACTTACATTATTTGATATAATTAATAATGTGTCCATTGACTGGTCCTACTAAGAAATTCGCCAATGGAATAGAAAGAGTTGGTCATCAATAAATCCTTTAGGTTCCTGATAGTAACAAAACTTTTTGTGGCTACTGGAAAGTTGTTGAAAATGGTGGTTCCTAGGCTGTGGACAACTTTCTGAACCAAAATAATTGACTTTAAATCTGTTACACACTGTGCTTTTGGCCAAATACTTCTTCAGAAAAGAAAGGAAAGCACACACACATTCGCACAAACAGGCACACCTCACGCACACATGACCACTATCTCCAGCCGGACTGGCCAGACTGTCCTCTGTGCATGATGTGTGGCTGTTTGTGTGAATATTTGTGTGTTTTCTTTTCTGAAGAAGGCTTTGGTTGAAAGTTCAGTGTATTTAATAGTTTTTGCTGGTGCTCGTAGACTGGCTTCAGTTGCCAGAGGCTGTGGTCATGTGTGTGTGAGTTGTATTTGTGTGTGTGTGTGTGTGTGTGTGTGTGTGTGTGTGTTGGCTACTTTTGACAAAGGCCTTGTTGGCGGAAAGCTTATTTTGTGACAGTCCTTTTGTTGTGTGTTTGCTGTATGATGAGTAGCAACTATCTTTTTTATAATGTTGTTACATGCCTTCTTGGATTTTCCATTCACACAAAGGGCATTCAAAAAGTTTTGCACAGTCCTCTCTAATTTTTTTAATTTTTTGCAGGAGGAGAATCAAATTTTTGGTGGACATACTTGAAACATTTCGCTATGCATTGAGCCTACTCATTGTGGCCTCCATCAGCTGTGATGCATCTAGCCCAACATTCTTTCCGTGATGTAAATGCACTATGGTAAAATTCTGGGGATTGACTTGTACACCATCGCTTGACACAGGAAATAATGTCTTTCTCACTATCAAATGTTTTGCCGCGCAGGTGGGCCTTCAGACGACCAAAGAGGTAACAATCAGCTGGAGCCAAGTCTGGACTGCAGGGAGGATCAGGAACAATTTTCCTGATTTTTTCCTGTCTCATAAGGGCTGTATGGGGTTTGGCATTGTCAGGGTGTAGTCTGATGAGATGACCCTGAAGCTGTGGTCTTTGGGTCTTGATGGCAAGTCGCAGCTTGTCCAATGACAAACTGTAACACATCTGTCATTTTGGATGATTTAATCAACGGTCTCCTTATTCACACCACTCACTGCTGTCAATGGTCTACCACATCGTGGATTGTCCAGTAGGGAGAAATCACCTTCTTTAAACCTCTGCAATCACCGCTGGGTACTGCTATGATCCACTGTGTCCTCCCCATAAACAGGGAGCAGCTTTTTGTGGATCGATGTGGCAGAGTCATCGCCAGTCTTGAAGAGGAACTTCATCACTGACCGTTGTTGCAACCTGACATCTACTTCACGGTCCATTATGACTAACGTGTAAATAAAAGAAAATACTTTAGCTAAATGTTCCAAGTATGTCCACAAAAAATTTCATTCTCCTCCTGCAAAAAATAAAAAAATTAGACGACTGTGCTAAACTTTTTGCACGTCCATAGGGTTCCATTTAAAAAAAACCAAAGATGGTATCATATCTCTGTAATAAAAAATAGCACAAACATGAAATGTGATGTATTCAAGTAGCCCCTGTCCCTGCAATTCACTGTCAAAACGGCATCTTTGTATCTAATACAAACGGCATCTTTGTATCTATTATGGTTGGGGTGATACAAGGGGTGTTATGACTTAGCTGCCTCACCCTGTGTGTGTGTGTGTGTGTGTGTGTGTGTGTGTGTGTGTGTGCACAAAGATGCCGTTTGTAATAGATACAAAGATGCCGTTTGGACAGTAAATTGCATGGTCAGGGGCTACTTGAATACATCACATTTCATGTTTGTGCTATTTTTTGTTACAGAGATATGATGCCATCCTTGGTTTTTTTTAAATGGAACCATATGTTAAATTTTAGCTTAACATGATGGGCTTAAAAAGACGGTTTCAAATATGTGTATATCATAATATTTAGGTGAATAGTTTTTGAGACACAGATATGTTCTCGTATTGTGTTCGTCCTTCGAAGCAGCGTTGTCCAGTGCTACCCTTCCTGTTGTGTAGAGTACATGGTAAACATTGAGTGTCCGTCCTTACACAAACATGTCCATTTACCCGACAATAGTAATACATACTGTGATATTTTGCACAAAAATTAACTGATGATGTCATGCAAATATTATTCAGTTATTTGACAACCGTGATACCAAAATAGTAGACAACATACGATATTAAAATACTACAAGATGTTAATAAATTTTAAGTAACAGAAATACAAATGTAAATGAGGAGGCCCTTATTGGTCACAATTATTTCATATGTATTTGTTTTGTATTTGAAAATATTTACTATTGATCACAATACGAAGCAAATATAGACAAAGATGCAAAATACATACTGTACATGATACAAAACTTTACTGAAGCATGTGCTCAAAATGCTTCTCCTCTGCTGCAATGCACATTTGTAGTCCAGTTCGAAAGATTTGTGAATGGCTGTGAAGGTGTCACATGAGATATCAGCGCATGTATCAACGATACATTGCTTCATATTGACTGACGTAGTTGGTATTTGAGCATACACTTTATGTTTGACTGCTCCCTACAGAAAAAATCAAGAGGGGTGATATCACGAGACCGGGCTGGCCACTTCACTTCAGCATGTCGTCCTATCCAACAATCTGGGAACTTTTCATTTAACAGCTCTGTAGTCACACGGGAAGAGTGAGCAGGACAGCCATCATATTGGAACCACATACACTGATGCGTAGTTAGTGGTACCTCTTCCAGCAAAATGGGCAGAACGTTTCGCAGGAACTGTTGCATAGTTATTGCCATTTAGTATACCCGGAATGACGTACAGCCCCACAGTGATATTTCCAACAATGCTGCACCACACGTTAACACTCCACGGTTGCTGATGCTTTACCTGTCGAAACCAGTGAGGGTTCTCTATTGACTAGAAACACATGTTATGCAAATTCACATTACCCCGGTTGGTGAAAGTCACTTCATCAGTAAAAAGCTCTCATTGAAAAAATGGTAGATCATCCTGTAGGTGCTGCAGAGCAAACCGGCAAAATTCCTGGCACCGTTCGAAATCCACACTGGAGAGTGCTTGATGTAATGAGAGGTGAAATGAGTGAAATCTATGCCGGTACAATATACATAGAACACTTCTCTGACTTATACCACATTCCAAGGCGATACATCACGATGGAACAGTAGGCTCATTATGAGCCAACACTAGAATGCTTTCTTTATGCATGTACCTCGCCTGTTGCAGTTTTCTGCACGTGCAAGAAGCTGGCACATAGGATGCTCACAATCAGGATACAGCTCTCCATATTTCTTTATTGCCCTAACAGCATTTCTTCTGCTTTCACCATACACTAGAAGCATATCTAACTTTTCTTTGTTGGTGCACATACCTGCTCCAGGAAACTGTGACGGAAATGCGATGTCTCATTACCCCAGCAGCACATTTATACCCTTCTCTCCACCTACCTTGTGTGTCACCTTGCAGCATTATCAAGAAGCAGGAAAACAACGCTTTCCTTGTTAAGTTTCTTAGTGGACAACAGGAAAGGTCGCATTGGACAACGCCACTTTGAAGGACGAAGATGATACGACAACATATCTGTGTCTCAAAGACTATTCGCCTAAATATTATGATATACACATATTTGAAACCGTCTTTTTAAGCCCATCATGTTATGCTAAAATTTAACCTAGAGTTCCATTTTAAAAACCCAAAGATGGCTCCATATCTCTGTCATTAAAAATAGCACAAACATGAAATATGGTGTATTCAAGTAGCCCCCGTCCCTGCAATTCACTGTCCAAATGGCATCTTTGTATCTATTATGGTTGGGGAGATACAAGGGGTTTGTGACTCAACTGCCTCACTCTGTGCGTATATATGATAGAGGGAAACTTCCACGTGGGAAAAAAATATATAAAAAACAAAGATGCTGTGACTTACCAAATGAGGAAGTGCTGGTAGATAGACACAATAAAAAACACACAAACACACACAAATTTCAAGCTTTCGCAACCCAAGGTTACTTCATCAGGAAACGGGGAAGGAGAGGGAAAGACGAAAGGATGTGGGTTTTAAGGGAGATGGTAAGGAGTCATTCCAATCCCAGGAGTGGGAAGACTTACGTTAGGGGGGAAAAAGGACAGGTGTACACTTGCACACACACACACACACACACACACACACACACACACACACACACACACACACACACATCCATCCGCATGCAAAGAGGTTGGGCAGAGGTGTCAGTCGAGGCAGAAGTACAGAGGCAAAGACGTTGTTGAGTGGCAGGTGAGGTATGAGGGGCGGCAACTTGAAATTATTGGAGGTTGAGGCGTGGTGGGTAATGGGGAAGAGAGAATATATTGAAGGGCAAGTTCCCATCTCCGGAGTTCTGATAGGTTTGTGTCAGTGGGAAGTATCCAGATAACCCGGACGGTGTAACACTGTGCCAAGATGTGCTGGCCGTGCACCAAGGCATGTTTAGCCACAGGGTGATCCTCATTACCAACAAACACTGTCTGCCTGTGTCCATTCATGCTAATGGACAGTTTGTTGCTGGTCATTCCCACATAGAAGGCTTCACAGTGTAGGCAAGTCAGTTGGTAAATCACATGTGGCTCAGCCTTTGATTGTGTACACCTTCCAGGTTACAGGACTGGAGTAGGTGGTGGTGAGAGGGTGCATGGGACAGTATTTACAGCAGGGGCGGTTACAAGGGTAGGAGCCAGAGGGTAGGGAAGGTGGTTTGGGGATTTCATAGGGATGAACCAAGAGGTTACGAAGGTTGTTAGGTGGACGGCGGAAAGACACTCTTGGTGGAGTGGGGAGGATTTAATGAAGGATGGATCTCATTTCAGGGCAGGATTTGAGGAAGTTGTATCCCTGCTGGAGAGCCACATTCAGAGTCTGATCCAGTCCTGGAAAGTATCCTGTCACAAGTGGGGCACTTTTGGGATTCTTCTGTGAGAGGTTCTGAGTTTGAGGGGATGAGGAAGTGGCTCTAGCTATTTGCTTCTGTACCAGGTCGGCAGGGTAGATGCGGTAAGCGAAAGCTGTTTTCAGGTTATTGGTGTAATAGTTCAGGGATTCAGGACTGGAGCAGATTCGTTTGCCACGAAGACCTAAGCTGTAGGGAAGGGACCCTTTGATATGGATTGGGTGGCAGCTGTCATAATGGAGGTACTGTTGCATGTTAGTGGGTTTGATGTGGACAGATGTGTGAAGCTGGCCATTGGACATCTGGAGGTCAGTGTCAAGGAAAGTGGCATGGGATTTGGAGTAGGGCCAGGTGAATCTGATGGAACCAAAGGAGTTGAGGTTGGAGAGGAAATTCTGGAGTTCTTCTTCACATTGAGTCCAGATCATGAAGATGTCATCAATAAATCTGTACCAAACTTTGGGTTGGCAGGCTTGGGTAACCAAGAAGGCTTCCTCTAAGCGACCCATAAATAGGTTGGCATACGAGGGGGCCATCCTGGTACCCATGACTGTTCCCTTTAATTGTTGGTATGTCTGGCCTTCAAAAGTGAAGAAAAATGGTTCAAATGGCTCTGAGCACTATGGGACTTAACTTCTGAGGCCATCAGTCCCCTAGAACTTAGAACTACTTAAACCTAACTAACCTAAGGACGTCACTCACATCCACGTCCGAGGCAGGATTCGAACCTGCGATTGTAGCGGTCGCGCAGTTCCAGACTGCAGCGCCTAGAACTGCTCGGCCACTTCGGCCAGCCAAAAGTGAAGAAGTTGTGGGTTAGGATGAAACTGGCTAAGGTAATGAGGAAAGAGGTTTTAGGTAGGGTAGCAGGTGATTGGCGTGAAAGGAAGTGCTCCATCGCAGCGAGGCCCTGGACGTGCGGGATATTTGTGTATAAGGAAGTGGCATCAGTGGTTACAACGATGGTTTCCGGGGGTAACAGATTGGGTAAGGATTCCAGGCATTCGAGAAAGTGGTTGGTGTCTTTGATGAAGGATGGGAGACTGCATATAATGGGTTGCAGGTGTTGATCTACGTAGGCAGAGAGACGTTCTGTGGGGGCTTGGTAACCAGCTACAATGGGGCGACCGAGATGTTTGGGTTTGTGAATTTTAGGAAGTAGGTAGAAGGTAGATTGCGGTGTGTTGGTGGGGTCAGGAGGTTGATGGAGTCAGGTGAAAGGTTTTGTAGGGGGCCTAAGGTTCTGAGAATTCCTTGGAGCTCCACCTGGACATCAGGAATGGGGTTACCTTGGCAAACTTTGTATGTAGTGTTGTCTGAAAGCTGATGCAGTCCCTCAGCCACATACTCCTGACAAAGAAGTACCACGGTTGTGGAACCCTTGTCAGCCAGAAGAATGACGATGGATCGGTCAGCCTTCAGATCACAGATAGCCTGGGCTTCAGCTGTGTGGATGTTGGGAGTAGGATTAAGAGTTTTCAAGAAAGATTGAGAGGCAAGGCTGGAATTGAGAAATTCCAGAAAGGTTTGAAGAGGGTGATTTTGAGGAAGAGGAGGTGGGTCCCGCTGTGATGGAGGATGGAACTGTTGCAGGCAGGGTTCAATTTGGATAGTTTCTTGGGGAGTTGGATCATTAGGAGTATGATTAGGATTATTTTTCTTCGTAAATCACGTGGGTGCTTTCACACATGGCTCTGCCTTTGATCGTGTACATCTTCCAGGTTACAGGACTGGAGTAGGTGGTGGTGGGAGAGTGCATGGGACAGGTTTCACACTGGGGGCAGTTACAAGGGTAGGAGCCAGAGGGTAGGGAAGGTGGTTTGGGGATTTCATAGGGATGAACCAAGAGGTTACAAAGGTTAGGTGGATGGTGGAAAGACACTCTTGGTGGAGTGGGGAGGATTACATGAAGGATGGATCTCATTTCAGGGCAGGATTTGAGGAAATCATATCCCTGCTGGAGAGCCACATTCAGAGTCTGATCCAGTCCCGGAAAGTATCCCGTCACAAGTGAGGCACTTTTGGGGTTCTTCTGTGAGAGGTTCTGGGTTTGAGCGGATGAGGAAGTGGCCCTAGCTATTTGCTTCTGTACCAGGTCGGGAGGGTATTTGCGGGATGTGAAAGCTATATTCAGGTTATTGGTGTTATGGTTCAGGGATTCAGGACTGGAACAAATTTGTTTCCCACAAAGACCTAAGCTGTTGAGTGTTACACCGTCCGGGTTATCTAGTTACTTCCCACTGACACCAACCTATCAGAACTCCGGAGATGGGATCTTGCCCAACAATATATTCTCTCATCCCATTACCCACCAGGCCTCAACCTGCGCTAATTTCAAGTTGCCGCCCCTCATACCTCACCGGTCATTCAACAACATCTTTGCCTCTGTACTTTGGCCCCAACTGACATCTCTGCCCAAACTCTTTGCCTTTACAAATGTCTGCTTGTGTCTGTGTATGTGCGGATGGATATGTGCGTGTGTGCGAGTGTATACCTGTCCTTTTTTCCCCCTAAGGTAAGTCTTTCCGCTCCCGGGATTGGAATGACTCCTTACCCTCTCACTTAAAACCCACATCCTTTCGTCTCTCCCTCTCCTGCCCTCTTTCCTGATGAAGCAACCATTGGTAAAGAAAGCTAGAATTTTGTGTGTGTGTTTGTGTTTGTTTGTGTGTCTATCGACCTGCCAGCGCTTTTGTTTGGTAAGTCTCATCATCTTTGTTTTTACATATATTTTTCCCACGTGAAATGTTTCCCTCATATATATACACACACACACACACATACACACACACACACACAAAAACAAAGATGAGGTGACTTACCGAACAAAAGCGCTGGCAGGTCGATAGACACACAAACAAACACAAACATACACACAAAATTCAAGCTTTCGCAACAAACTGTTGCCTCATCAGGAAAGAGGGAAGGAGAGGGGAAGACGAAAGGAAGTGGGTTTTAAGGGAGAGGGTAAGGAGTCATTCCAATCCCGGGAGCGGAAAGACTTACCTTAGGGGGAAAAAAGGACAGGTATACACTCGCACACACGCACATATCCATCCACACATACAGACACAAGCAGACATATTTAAAGACAAAGAGTTTGGGCAGAGATGTCAGTCGAGGCAGAAGTGTAGAGGCAAAGAAGTTGTTGAAAGACAGGTGAGGTATGAGTGGCGGCAACTTGAAATTAGCGGAGATTGAGGCCTGGCGGATGACGAGAAGAGAGGATATACTGAAGGGCAAGTTCCCATCTCCGGAGTTCGGATAGGTTGGTGTTGGTGGGAAGTATCCAGATAACCCGGACGGTGTAACACTGTGCCAAGATGTGCTGGCTGTGCACCAAGGCATGTTTAGCCACAGGGTGATCCTCATTACCAACAAACACTGTCTGCCTGTGTCCATTCATGCGAATGGACAGTTTGTTGCTGGTCATTCCCACATAGAATGCATCACAGTGTAGGCAGGTCAGTTGGTAAATCACGTGGGTGCTTTCACACGTGGCTCTGCCTCTGATCGTGTACACCTTCCGGGTTACAGGACTGGAGTAGGTGGTGGTGGGAGGGTGCATGGGACAGGTTTTGCATCGGGGGCGGTTACAAGGATAGGAGCCAGAGGGTAGGGAAGGTGGTCTGGGGATTTCATAGGGATGAACTAACAGGTTACGAAGGATGGTGGACGGCGGAAAGACACTCTTGGCGGAGTGGGGAGGATTTCATGAAGGATGGATCTCATTTCAGGGCAGGATTTGAGGAAGTCGTATCCCTGCTGGAGAGCCACATTCAGAGTCTGGTCCAGTCCCGGAAAGTATCCTGTCACAAGTGGGGCACTTTTGTGGTTCTTCTGTGGGGGATTCTGGGTTTGAGGGGACGAGGAAGTGGCTCTGGTTATTTGCTTCTGTACCAGGTCGGGAGGGTAGTTGCGGGATGCGAAAGCTGTTTTCAGGTTGTTGGTGTAATGATTCAGGGATTCCGGACTGGAGCAGATTCGTTTGCAACGAATACCTAGGCTGTAGGGAAGGGACCGTTTGATGTGGAATGGGTGGCAGCTGTCATAATGGAGGTACTGTTGCTTGTTGGTGGGTTTGATGTGGGCGGACATGTGAAGTTGGCCATTGGACAGGTGGAGGTCAACGTCAAGGAAAGTGGCATGGGATTTGGAGTAGGACCAGGTGAAACTGATGGAACCAAAGGAGTTGAGGTTGGAGAGGAAATTCTGGAGTTCTTCTTCACTGTGAGTGCAGATCATGAAGATGTCATCAATAAATCTGTACCAAACTTTGGGTTGGCAAACTTGGGTAACCAAGAAGGCTTCCTCTAAGCGACCCATGAATAGGTTGGCGTACGAGGGGGCCATCCTGGTGCCCATGGCTGTTCCCTTTAATTGTTGGTATGTCTGGCCCTCAAAAGTGAAGAAGTTGTGGGTCAGGATGAAGCTGGCTAAGGTGATGAGGAAAGAGGTTTTAGGTAGGGTGGCAGGTGATCGGCGTGAAAGGAAATGCTCCATCGCAGCGAGGCCCTGGACGTGCGGAATATTTGTGTATAAGGACGTGGCATCAATGGTTACAAGGATGGTTTCCGGGGGTAACAGATTGGGTAAGGATTCCAGGCGTTCAAGGAAGTGGTTGGTGTCCTTGATGAAGGATGGGAGACTGCATGTAATGGGTTGAAGGTGTTGATCTACGTAGGCAGAGATACGTTCTGTGGGGGCTTGGTAACCAGCTTCAATGGGGCGGCCGGGATGATTGGGTTTGTGGATTTTAGGAAGAAGGTAGAAGGTAGGGGTGCGGGGTGTCGGTGGGGTCAGGAGGTTGATGGAGTCAGGTGAAAGGTTTTGCAGGGGGCCTAAGGTTCTGAGGATTCCTTGAAGCTCCGCCTGGACATCGGGAATGGGGTTACCTTGGCAAACTTTGTATGTGGTGTTGTCTGAAAGCTGACGCAGTCCCTCAGCCACATACTCCCGACGATCAAGTACCGCGGTCGTGGAACCCTTGTCCGCCGGAAGAATGATGATGGATCGGTCAGCCTTCAGATCACGGATAGCCTGGGCTTCAGCAGTGTGATGTTGGGTGTAGGATTAAGGTTTTTTAAGAAGGATTGAGATGCAAGGCTGGAAGTCAGCAATTCCTGGAAGGTTTGGAGAGGGTGATTTTGAGGAAGAGGAGGTGGGTCCCACTGTGACGGAGGATGAAACTGTTCCAGGCAGGGTTCAATTTGGATGGTGTCTTGAGGAGTCGGATCATTAGGAGTAGGATTAGGGTCATTTTTCTTCGTGGCAAAGTGATACTTCCAGCAGAGAGTACAAGTGTAGGACAGTAAATCTTTGGCGAGGGCTGTTTGGTTGAATCTGGGAGTGGGGCTGAAGGTGAGGCCTTTGGATAGGACAGAGGTTTCGGATTGGGAGAGAGGTTTGGAGGAAAGGTTAACTACTGAATTAGGGTGTTGTGGTTCCAGATTGTGTTGATCGGAATTTTGAGGTTTTGGAGGGAGTGGAGCTGGAAGTGGGAGATTGAGTAGATGGGAGAGACTGGGTTTGTGTGCAATGAGAGGAGGTTGAGGTTTGCTGGAAAGGTTGTGAAGGGTGAGTGAGTTGCCTTTCCGGAGGTGGGAAACCAGGAGATTGGATAGTTTTTTGAGGTGGAGGGTGGCATGCTGTTCTAATTTACGGTTGGCCTGTCGGAGGATGCTCTGAACAGCCGGTGTGGATGTGGGAGAGGAAAGATTAAGGACTTTTATTAAGGATAGGAGTTGACAGGTGTGTTCATTGGCTGAGTTGATGTGTAGGTGAAGGATTAGGTGGGTGAGGGCAATGGATTGTTCAGTTTGGAACTGGTATAGGGACTGATGGAAGGAAGGGTTGCAGCCAGAGATGGGAACTTTGAGTGTGAGGCCTTTGGGGGTAATGCCAAATGTCAGACAAGCCTGAGAAAATAAAATATGCGAGCGTAATCTGGCTAGGGCGAAGGCATGTTTGCGGAGGGAATGAAAATAAAACATAATGGGGTCATTGTGGGGGTGTTGTGAGGTATTAGAAGGTGGAAAGTGTAACATGAGGTGAAATGAAAATAAAAATATATGGGGAGAGATAAAGGTGATCCGGAAAGAAACTGGAGATCTGGAATGAAAAAAGGCGAAAAGGTGTTGGTTACAGCTGGGCTATGTTGGACTTGGGTTGGTAGACAACGATGTGCATAAAGGTTAGGTGGTTGTGTTGCCGCCAAAACACGTTAAAGGACGGAGAAATTCGGGAAAATTTCGAAAAAACTGCGTGTAGTATATTAAAAGGAGTGGTATTGTGGTGGCAGATTATGAAAATGAGGCTAACAATTGTCTGACGAAGAAATAATGGCGTTAAAACCTGTGGGAAGCGGCTAAAAATGATCAGTGATGTGGGAAAAACGGAAATGGAAATAAAGCGAAAGTTATTAGAACTGGCCGAAATGGTTGTTTAAAAGGTGAAAGGAGCTGTTTGTGAACTAGAAACGGTGGATATTATAGCGGCGGTAGTGCTGAAAGCGATATATATATATATATATATATATATATATATATATATATATATATATATATATATATATATATATATATATATTGTTATGGTTTGGAAGTGGGTTACGTATTATTGAGTATATATATATAGGCGGGATAAAATAGTATAGCAGATTACGGTAAAAAGGAGAAGGTGAATACAAAGTGAAACTACTGGCAAAAACAGAAAGAGGAAAATAAGACGTCAGAAAAGATTTCGAAATGCAACAGTGACAATAACAAACGTAATTGTTGGATTCAAATTAATGATATCAATATAATGGAAGGAAACATTTGACGTGGGAAAAATTATATATAAAAACAAAGATGAGGTGACTTACCGAACAAAAGCGCTGGCAGGTCGATAGACACACAAACATACACACAAAATTCAAGCTTTCGCAACAAACTGTTGCCTCATCAGGAAAGAGGGAAGGAGAGGGGAAGACGAAAGGAAGTGGGTTTTAAGGGAGAGGGTAAGGAGTCATTCCAATCCTGGGAGCGGAAAGACTTACCTTAGGGGGAAAAATAGGACAGGTATACACTCGCACACACGCACATATCCAACCACACATACAGACACAAGCAGACATATTTAAAGACAAAGAGTTTGGGCAGAGATGTCAGTCGAGGAAGAAGTGTAGAGGCAAAGAAGTTGTTGAAAGACAGGTGAGGTATGAGTGGCGGCAACTTGAAATTAGCAGAGATTGAGGCCTGGCGGATGACGAGAAGAGAGGATATACTGAAGGGCAAGTTCCCATCTCCGGAGTTCGGATAGGTTGGTGTTGGTGGGAAGTATCCAGATAACCCGGACGGTGTAACACTGTGCCAAGATGTGCTGGCTGTGCACCAAGGCATGTTTAGCCACAGGGTGATCCTCATTACCAACAAACACTGTCTGCCTGTGTCCATTCATGCGAATGGACAGTTTGTTGCTGGTCATTCCCACATAGAATGCATCACAGTGTAGGCAGGTCAGTTGGTAAATCACGTGGGTGCTTTCACACGTGGCTCTGCCTCTGATCGTGTACACCTTCCGGGTTACAGGACTGGAGTAGGTGGTGGTGGGAGGGTGCATGGGACAGGTTTTGCATCGGGGGCGGTTACAAGGATAGGAGCCAGAGGGTAGGGAAGGTGGTCTGGGGATTTCATAGGGATGAACTAACAGGTTACGAAGGTTAGGTGGACGGCGGAAAGACACTCTTGGCGGAGTGGGGAGGATTTCATGAAGGATGGATCTCATTTCAGGGCAGGATTTGAGGAAGTCGTATCCCTGCTGGAGAGCCACATTCAGAGTCTGGTCCAGTCCCGGAAAGTATCCTGTCACAAATGGGGCACTTTTGTGGTTCTTCTGTGGGGGATTCTGGGTTTGAGGGGACGAGGAAGTGGCTCTGGTTATTTGCTTCTGTACCAGGTCGGGAGGGTAGTTGCGGGATGCGAAAGCTGTTTTCAGGTTGTTGGTGTAATGATTCAGGGATTCTGGACTGGAGCAGATTCGTTTGCCACGAAGACCTAGGCTGTAGGGAAGGGACCGTTTGATGTGGAATGGGTGGCAGCTGTCATAATGGAGGTACTGTTGCTTGTTGGTGGGTTTGATGTGGGCGGACGTGTGAAGTTGGCCATTGGACAGGTGGAGGTCAACGTCAAGGAAAGTGGCATGGGATTTGGAGTAGGACCAGGTGAAACTGATGGAACCAAAGGAGTTGAGGTTGGAGAGGAAATTCTGGAGTTCTTCTTCACTGTGAGTGCAGATCATGAAGATGTCATCAATAAATCTGTACCAAACTTTGGGTTGGCAGACTTGGGTAACCAAGAAGGCTTCCTCTAAGCGACCCATGAATAGGTTGGCGTACGAGGTGCCCATGGCTGTTCCCTTTAATTGTTGGTATGTCTGGCCCTCAAAAGTGAAGAAGTTGTGGGTCAGGATGAAGCTGGCTAAGGTGATGAGGAAAGAGGTTTTAGGTAGGGTGGCAGGTGATCGGCGTGAAAGGAAATGCTCCATCGCAGCGAGGCCCTGGACATGCGGAATATTTGTGTATAAGGACGTGGCATCAATGGTTACAAGGATGGTTTCCGGGGGTAACAGATTGGGTAAGGATTCCAGGCGTTCAAGGAAGTGGTTGGTGTCCTTGATGAAGGATGGGAGACTGCATGTAATGGGTTGAAGGTGTTGATCTACGTAGGCAGAGATACGTTCTGTGGGGGCTTGGTAACCAGCTTCAATGGGGCGGCCGGGATGATTGGGTTTGTGGATTTTAGGAAGAAGGTAGAAGGTAGGGGTGCGGGGTGTCGGTGGGGTCAGGAGGTTGATGGAGTTAGGTGAAAGGTTTTGCAGGGGGCCTAAGGTTCTGAGGATTCCTTGAAGCTCCGCCTGGACATCGGGAATGGGGTTACCTTGGCAAACTTTGTATGTGGTGTTGTCTGAAAGCTGACGCAGTCCCTCAGCCACATACTCCCGACGATCAAGTACCGCGGTCGTGGAACCCTTGTCCGCCGGAAGAATGATGATGGATCGGTCAGCCTTCAGATCACGGATAGCCTGGGCTTCAGCAGTGTGATGTTGGGTGTAGGATTAAGGTTTTTTAAGAAGGATTGAGATGCAAGGCTGGAAGTCAGCAATTCCTGGAAGGTTTGGAGAGGGTGATTTTGAGGAAGAGGAGGTGGGTCCCACTGTGACGGAGGATGGAACTGTTCCAGGCAGGGTTCAATTTGGATGGTGTCTTGAGGAGTCGGATCATTAGGAGTAGGATTAGGGTCATTTTTCTTCGTGGCAAAGTGATACTTCCAGCAGAGAGTACAAGTGTAGGACAGTAAATCTTTGGCGAGGGCTGTTTGGTTGAATCTGGGAGTGGGGCTGAAGGTGAGGCCTTTGGATAGGACAGAGGTTTCGGATTGGGAGAGAGGTTTGGAGGAAAGGTTAACTACTGAATTAGGGTGTTGTGGTTCCAGATTGTGTTGATCGGAATTTTGAGGTTTTGGAGGGAGTGGAGCTGGAAGTGGGAGATTGAGTAGATGGGAGAGACTGGGTTTGTGTGCAATGAGAGGAGGTTGAGGTTTGCTGGAAAGGTTGTGAAGGGTGAGTGAGTTGCCTTTCCGGAGGTGGGAAACCAGGATATTGGATAGTTTTTTGAGGTGGAGGGTGGCATGCTGTTCTAATTTACGGTTGGCCTGTCGGAGGATGCTCTGAACAGCCGGTGTGGATGTGGGAGAGGAAAGATTAAGGACTTTTATTAAGGATAGGAGTTGACAGGTGTGTTCATTGGCTGAGTTGATGTGTAGGTGAAGGATTAGGTGGGTGAGGGCAATGGATTGTTCAGTTTGGAACTGGTATAGGGACTGATGGAAGGAAGGGTTGCAGCCAGAGATGGGAACTTTGAGTGTGAGGCCTTTGGGGGTAATGCCAAATGTCAGACAAGCCTGAGAAAATAAAATATGCGAGCGTAATCTGGCTAGGGCGAAGGCAAGTTTGCGGAGGGAATGAAAATAAAACTTAATGGGGTCATTGTGGGGGTGTTGTGAGGTATTAGAAGGTGGAAAGTGTAACATGAGGTGAAATGAAAATAAAAATATATGGGGAGAGATAAAGGTGAACCGGAAAGAAACTGGAGATCTGGAATGAAAAAAGGCGAAAAGGTGTTGGTTACAGCTGGGCTATGTTGGACTTGGGTTGGTAGACAACGATGTGCATAAAGGTTAGGTGGTTGTGTTGCCGCCAAAACAC
Source organism: Schistocerca piceifrons (assembly GCF_021461385.2). Taxonomy (NCBI): domain Eukaryota; kingdom Metazoa; phylum Arthropoda; class Insecta; order Orthoptera; family Acrididae; genus Schistocerca; species Schistocerca piceifrons. The sequence goes on from NC_060141.1 coordinate 618,052,453, forward strand.
GTTAAAGGACGGAGAAATTCGGGAAAATTTCGAAAAAACTGCGTGTAGTATATTAAAAGGAGTGGTGGCAGATTATGAAAATGAGGCTAACAATTGTCTGACGAAGAAATAATGGCGTTAAAACCTGTGGGAAGCGGCTAAAAATGATCAGTGATGTGGGAAAAACGGAAATGGAAATAAAGCGAAAGTTATTAGAACTGGCCGAAATGGTTGTTTAAAAGGTGAAAGGAGCTGTTTGTGAACTAGAAACGGTGGATATTATAGCGGCGGTAGTGCTGAAAGCGATATATATATATATATATATATATATATATATATATATATATATATATATATATATATATATATATATATATATATATATATATATAATATTATGGTTTGGAAGTGGGTTACGTATTATTGAGTATATATATGTAGGCGGGATAAAATAGTATAGCAGATTACGGTAAAAAGGAGAAGGTGAATACAAAGTGAAACTACTGGCAAAAACAGAAAGAGGAAAATAAGACGACAGAAAAGATTTCGAAATGCAACAGTGACAATAACAAACGTAATTGTTGGATTCAAATTAATGATATCAATATAATGGAAGGAAACATTTGACGTGGGAAAAATTATATATAAAAACAAAGATGAGGTGACTTACCGAACAATAGCGCTGGCAGGTCGATAGACACACAAACATACACACAAAATTCAAGCTTTTGCAACAAACTGTTGCCTCATCAGGAAAGAGGGAAGGAGAGGGGAAGACGAAAGGAAGTGGGTTTTAAGGGAGAGGGTAAGGAGTCATTCCAATCCTGGGAGCGGAAAGACTTACCTTAGGGGGAAAAATAGGACAGGTATACACTCGCACACACGCACATATCCAACCACACATACAGACACAAGCAGACATATTTAAAGACAAAGAGTTTGGGCAGAGATGTCAGTCGAGGCAGAAGTGTAGAGGCAAAGAAGTTGTTGAAAGACAGATGAGGTATGAGTGGCGGCAACTTGAAATTAGCGGAGATTGAGGCCTGGCGGATGACGAGAAGAGAGGATATACTGAAGGGCAAGTTCCCATCTCCGGAGTTCGGATAGGTTGGTGTTGGTGGGAAGTATCCAGATAACCCGGACGGTGTAACACTGTGCCAAGATGTGCTGGCTGTGCACCAAGGCATGTTTAGCCACAGGGTGATCCTCATTACCAACAAACACTGTCTGCCTGTGTCCATTCATGCGAATGGACAGTTTGTTGCTGGTCATTCCCACATAGAATGCATCACAGTGTAGGCAGGTCAGTTGGTAAATCACGTGGGTGCTTTCACACGTGGCTCTGCCTCTGATCGTGTACACCTTCCGGGTTACAGGACTGGAGTAGGTGGTGGTGGGAGGGTGCATGGGACAGGTTTTGCATCGGGGGCGGTTACAAGGATAGAAGCCAGAGGGTAGGGAAGGTGGTCTGGGGATTTCATAGGGATGAACTAACAGGTTACGAAGGTTAGGTGGACGGCGGAAAGACACTCTTGGCAGAGTGGGGAGGATTTCATGAAGGATGGATCTCATTTCAGGGCAGGATTTGAGGAAGTCGTATCCCTGCTGGAGAGCCACATTCAGAGTCTGGTCCAGTCCCGGAAAGTATCCTGTCACAAGTGGGGCACTTTTGTGGTTCTTCTGTGGGGGATTCTGGGTTTGAGGGGACGAGGAAGTGGCTCTGGTTATTTGCTTCTGTACCAGGTCGGGAGGGTAGTTGCGGGATGCGAAAGCTGTTTTCAGGTTGTTGGTGTAATGATTCAGGGATTCCGGACTGGAGCAGATTCGTTTGCCACGAATACCTAGGCTGTAGGGAAGGGACCGTTTGATGTGGAATGGGTGGCAGCTGTCATAATGGAGGTACTGTTGCTTGTTGGTGGGTTTGATGTGGGCGGACATGTGAAGTTAGCCATTGGACAGGTGGAGGTCAACGTCAAGGAAAGTGGCATGGGATTTGGAGTAGGACCAGGTGAAACTGATGGAACCAAAGGAGTTGAGGTTGGAGAGGAAATTCTGGAGTTCTTCTTCACTGTGAGTGCGGATCATGAAGATGTCATCAATAAATCTGTACCAAACTTTGGGTTGGCAGACTTGGGTAACCAAGAAGGCTTCCTCTAAGCGACCCATGAATAGGTTGGCATACGAGGGGGTCATCCTGGTACCCATGGCTGTTCCCTTTAATTGTTGGTATGTCTGGCCCTCAAAAGTGAAGAAGTTGTGGGTCAGGATGAAGCTGGCTAAGGTGATGAGGAAAGAGGTTTTAGGTAGGGTGGCAGGTGATCGGCGTGAAAGGAAATGCTCCATCGCAGCGAGGCCCTGGACGTGCGGAATATTTGTGTATAAGGACGTGGCATCAATGGTTACAAGGATGGTTTCTGGGGGTAACAGATTGGGTAAGGATTCCAGGCGTTCAAGGAAGTGGTTGGTGTCCTTGATGAAGGATGGGAGACTGCATGTAATGGGTTGAAGGTGTTGATCTACGTAGGCAGAGATACGTTCTGTGGGGGCTTGGTAACCAGCTTCAATGGGGCGGCCGGGATGATTGGGTTTGTGGATTTTAGGAAGAAGGTAGAAGGTAGGGGTGCGGGGTGTCGGTGGGGTCAGGAGGTTGATGGAGTTAGGTGAAAGGTTTTGCAGGGGGCCTAAGGTTCTGAGGATTCCTTGAAGCTCCGCCTGGACATCGGGAATGGGGTTACCTTGGCAAACTTTGTATGTGGTGTTGTCTGAAAGCTGACGCAGTCCCTCAGCCACATACTCCCGACGATCAAGTACCGCGGTCGTGGAACCCTTGTCCGCCGGAAGAATGATGATGGATCGGTCTGCCTTCAGATCACGGATAGCCTGGGCTTCAGCAGTGTGATGTTGGGTGTAGGATTAAGGTTTTTTAAGAAGGATTGAGATGCAAGGCTGGAAGTCAGCAATTCCTGGAAGGTTTGGAGAGGGTGATTTTGAGGAAGAGGAGGTGGGTCCCACTGTGACGGAGGATGGAACTGTTCCAGGCAGGGTTCAATTTGGATGGTGTCTTGAGGAGTTGGATCATTAGGAGTAGGATTAGGGTCATTTTTCTTCGTGGCAAAGTGATACTTCCAGCAGAGAGTACGAGTGTAGGACAGTAAATCTTTGACGAGGGCTGTTTGGTTGAATCTGGGAGTGGGGCTGAAGGTGAGGCCTTTGGATCGGACAGAGGTTTCGGATTGGGAGAGAGGTTTGGGGGAAAGGTTAACTACTGAATTAGGGTGTTGTGGTTCCAGATTGTGTTGATCGGAATTTTGAGGTTTTGGAGGGAGTGGAGCTGGAAGTGGGAGATTGAGTAGATGGGAGAGACTGGGTTTGTGTGCAATGAGAGGAGGTTGAGGTTTGCTGGAAAGGTTGTGAAGGGTGAGTGAGTTGCCTTTCCGGAGGTGGGAAACCAGGATATTGGATAGTTTTTTGAGGTGGAGGGTGGCATGCTGTTCTAATTTACGGTTGGCCTGTCGGAGGATGCTCTGAACAGCCGGTGTGGATGTGGGAGAGGAAAGATTAAGGACTTTTATTAAGGATAGGAGTTGACGGGTGTGTTCATTGGCTGAGTTGATGTGTAGGTGAAGGATTAGGTGGGTGAGGGCAATGGATTGTTCAGTTTGGAATTGGTATAGGGACTGATGGAAGGAAGGGTTGCAGCCAGAGATGGGAACTTTGAGTGTGAGGCCTTTGGGGGTAATGCCAAATGTCAGACAAGCCTGAGAAAATAAAATATGCGAGCGTAATCTGGCTAGGGCGAAGGCATGTTTGCGGAGGGAATGTAAATAAAACTTAATGGGGTCATTGTGGGGGTGTTGTGAGGTATTAGAAGGTGGAAAGTGTAACATGAGGTGAAATGAAAATAAAAATATATGGGGAGAGATAAAGGTGAACCGGAAAGAAACTGGAGATCTGGAATGAAAAAAGGCGAAAAGGTGTTGGTTACAGCTGGGCTGTGTTGGACTTGGGTTGGTAGACAACGATGTGCATAAAGGTTAGGTGGTTGTGTTGCCGCCAAAACACGTTAAAGGACGGAGAAATTCGGGAAAATTTCGAAAAAACTGCGTGTAGTATATTAAAAGGAGTGGTATTGTGGTGGCAGATTATGAAAATGAGGCTAACAATTGTCTGACGAAGAAATAATGGCGTTTTTTTTTATCGCTTTCAGCACTACCGCCGCTATAATATCCACCGTTTCTAGTTCACAAACAGCTCCTTTCACCTTTTAAACAACCATTTCGGCCAGTTCTAGTAACTTTCGCTTTATTTCCATTTCCGTTTTTCCCACATCACTGATCATTTTTAGCCGCTTCCCACAGGTTTTAACGCTATTATTTCTTCGTCAGACAATTGTTAGCCTCATTTTCATAATCTGCCACCACAATACCACTCCTTTTAATATACTACACGCAGTTTTTTCGAAATTTTCCCGAATTTCTCCGTCCTTTAACGTGTTTTGGCGGCAACACAACCACCTAACCTTTATGCACATCGTTGTCTACCAACCCAAGTCCAACATAGCCCAGCTGTAACCAACACCTTTTCGCCTTTTTTCATTCCAGATCTCCAGTTTCTTTCCGGTTCACCTTTATCTCTCCCCATATATTTTTATTTTCATTTCACCTCATGTTACACTTTCCACCTTCTAATACCTCACAACACCCCCACAATGACCCCATTAAGTTTTATTTACATTCCCTCCGCAAACATGCCTTCGCCCTAGCCAGATTACGCTCGCATATTTTATTTTCTCAGGCTTGTCTGACATTTGGCATTACCCCCAAAGGCCTCACACTCAAAGTTCCCATCTCTGGCTGCAACCCTTCCTTCCATCAGTCCCTATACCAGTTCCAAACTGAACAATCCATTGCCCTCACCCACCTAATCCTTCACCTACACATCAACTCAGCCAATGAACACACCCGTCAACTCCTATCCTTAATAAAAGTCCTTAATCTTTCCTCTCCCACATCCACACCAGCTGTTCAGAGCATCCTCCGACAGGCCAACCGTAAATTAGAACAGCATGCCACCCTCCACCTCAAAAAACTATCCAATCTCCTGGTTTCCCACCTCCGGAAAGGCAACTCACTCACCCTTCACAACCTTTCCAGCAAACCTCAACCTCCTCTCATTGCACACAAACCCAGTCTCTCCCATCTACTCAATCTCCCACTTCCAGCTCCACTCCCTCCAAAACCTCAAAATTCCGATCAACACAATCTGGAACCACAACACCCTAATTCAGTAGTTAACCTTTCCTCCAAACCTCTCTCCCAATTCGAAACCTCTGTCCTATCCAAAGGCCTCACCTTCAGCCCCACTCCCAGATTCAACCAAACAGCCCTCGTCAAAGATTTACTGTCCTACACTCGTACTCTCTGCTGGAAGTATCACTTTGCCACGAAGAAAAATGATCCTAATCCTACTCCTAATGATCCGACTCCTCAAGACACCATCCAAATTGAACCCTGCCTGGAACAGTTCCGTCCTCCGTCACAGCGGGACCCACCTCCTCTTCCTCAAAATCACACTCTCCAAACCTTCCAGGAATTTCTGACTTCCAGCCTTGCATCTCAATCCTTCTTAAAAAACCTTAATCCTACACCCAACATCACCACTGCTGAAGCCCAGGCTATCCGTGATCTGAAGGCTGACCGATCAATCGTCATTCTTCCGGCGGACAGGGGTTCCACGACCGTGGTACTTGATCGTCGGGAGTATGTGGCTGAGGGACTGCGTCAGCTTTCAGACAACACCACATACAAAGTTTGCCAAGGTAACCCCATTCCCGATGTCCAGGCGGAGCTTCAAGGAATCCTCAGAACCTTAGGCCCCCTGCAAAACCTTTCACCTAACTCCATCAACCTCCTGACCCCACCGACACCCCGCACCCCTACCTTCTACCTTCTTCCTAAAATCCACAAACCCAATCATCCCGGCCGCCCCATTGAAGCTGGTTACCAAGCCCCCACAGAACGTATCTCTGCCTACGTAGATCAACACCTTCAACCCATTACATGCAGTCTCCCATCCTTCATCAAGGACACCAACCACTTCCTTGAACGCCTGGAATCCTTACCCAATCTGTTACCCCCGGAAACCATCCTTGTAACCATTGATGCCACGTCCTTATACACAAATATTCCGCATGTCCAGGGCCTCGCTGCGATGGAGCATTTCCTTTCACGCCGATCACCTGCCACCCTACCTAAAACCTCTTTCCTCATCACCTTAGCCAGCTTCATCCTGACCCACAACTTCTTCACTTTTGAGGGCCAGACATACCAACAATTAAAGGGAACAGCCATGGGCACCAGGATGACCCCCTCGTATGCCAACCTATTCATGGGTCGCTTAGAGGAAGCCTTCTTGGTTACCCAAGTCTGCCAACCCAAAGTTTGGTACAGATTTATTGATGACATCTTCATGATCTGCACTCACAGTGAAGAAGAACTCCAGAATTTCCTCTCCAACCTCAACTCCTTTGGTTCCATCAGTTTCTCCTGGTCCTACTCCAAATCCCATGCCACTTTCCTTGACGTTGACCTCCACCTGTCCAATGGCCAACTTCACACGTCCGCCCACATCAAACCCACCAACAAGCAACAGTACCTCCATTATGACAGCTGCCACCCATTCCACATCAAACGGTCCCTTCCCTACAGCCTAGGTATTCGTGGCAAACGAATCTGCTCCAGTCCGGAATCCCTGAATCATTACACCAACAACCTGAAAACAGCTCTCGCATCCCGCAACTACCCTCCCGACCTGGTACAGAAGCAAATAACCAGAGCCACTTCCTCGTCCCCTCAAACCCAGAATCCCCCACAGAAGAACCACAAAAGTGCCCCACTTGTGACAGGATACTTTCCGGGACTGGACCAGACTCTGAATGTGGCTCCCCAGCAGGGATACGACTTCCTCAAATCCTGCCCTGAAATGAGATCCATCCTTCATGAAATCCTCCCCACTCCGCCAAGAGTGTATTTCCGCCGTCCACCTAACCTTCGTAACCTGTTAGTTCATCCCTATGAAATCCCCAGACCACCTTCCCTACCCTCTGGCTCCTATCCTTGTAACCGCCCCCGATGCAAAACCTGTCCCATGCACCCTCCCACCACCACCTTCTCCAGTCCTGTAACCCGGAAGGTGTACACGATCAGAGGCAGAGCCACGTGTGAAAGCACCCACGTGATTTACCAACTGACCTGCCTACACTGTGATGCATTCTATGTGGGAATGACCAGCAACAAACTGTCCATTCGCATGAATGGACACAGGCAGACAGTGTTTGTTGGTAATGAGGATCACCCTGTGGCTAAACATGCCTTGGTGCACAGCCAGCACATCTTGGCACAGTGTTACACCGTCCGGGTTATCTGGATACTTCCCACCAACACCAACCTATCCGAACTCCGGAGATGGGAACTTGCCCTTCAGTATATCCTCTCTTCTCGTCATCCGCCAGGCCTCAATCTCCGCTAATTTCAAGTTGCCACCACTCATACCTCACCTGTCTTTCAACAACTTCTTTGCCTCTACACTTCTGCCTCGACTGACATCTCTGCCCAAACTCTTTGTCTTTAAATATGTCTGCTTGTGTCTGTATGTGTGGATGGATATGTGCGTGTGTGCGAGTGTATACCTGTCCTATTTTTCCCCCTAAGGTAAGTCTTTCCGCTCCCGGGATTGGAATGACTCCTTACCCTCTCCCTTAAAACCCACTTCCTTTCGTCTTCCCCTCTCCTTCCCTCTTTCCTGATGAGGCAACAGTTTGTTGCGAAAGCTTGAATTTTGTGTGTATGTTTGTGTTTGTTTGTGTGTCTATCGACCTGCCAGCGCTTTTGTTCGGTAAGTCACCTCATCTTTGTTTTTTATATATATATATATATATATATATATATATATATATATATATATATATATATATATAAAAAGAAAGATGATGAAACTTACCAAACAAATGCGCTGGCAGGTCGATAGACACACAAACAAACACAAACATACACACAAAATTCTAGCTTTCGCAACCAATGGTTGCCTCGTCAGGAAAGAGGGAAGGAGAAGGAAAGACAAAAGGATATGGGTTTTAAGGGAGAGGGTAAGGAGTCATTCCAATCCCGGGAGCGGAAAGACTTACCTTAGGGGGAAGAAAGGACAGGTATACACTCGCACACACACACATATCCATCCACACATACTCTTTGCCTTTACAAATGTCTGCTTGTGTCTGTGTATGTGTGGATGGATATGTGTGTGTGTGCGAGTGTATACCTGTCCTTTTTTCCCCCTAAGGTAAGTCTTTCCGCTCCCGGGATTGGAATGACTCCTTACCCTCTCCCTTAAAACCCATATCCTTTTGTCTTTCCTTCTCCTTCCCTCTTTCCTGACGAGGCAACCATTGGTTGCGAAAGCTAGAATTTTGTGTGTATGTTTGTGTTTGTTTGTGTGTCTATCGACCTGCCAGCGCTTTTGTTTGGTAAGTTTCATCATCTTTCTTTTTAGATATATTTTCCCACGTGGAATGTTTCCCTCTATTATATATATATATATATATATATATATATATATATATATATATATATATATATATATATATATATATATAAAAATATCTGTGTGTGTGTGTGTGTGACAATTTTCATTAGAAAATGAATATATTGAGAAGCAGTAGTAAATATTTCCAGTTCTTTGACAGCCCTGTGCATGGCATTCTTGAATTCATAGGAGTAATGATTAATGATTTGTAGTACAAGGTTTTGGACTCTGAAACATTAGTTTGGATGATGATTTACCCTGAAAAATATTCCCATATGACATTAAAAAGTAGATGAATAAGCATTTTTGATGTTTATGTTACTTATGTTAGACAATATCATCATTGAAAATAAAAATTTGTTTAGCTGCTGCAGTACTCTTTATTTGACTAATTTTGTTTGTACACAATTTGTAGTGATGCTTCTTCTTTTCAATCATAGAAGTAATTATCTATTTATTTTCTTCAAATGTGTGACAAAACATGCATGAGATCAACTCTTCCACTTGATTTTTTCCACCCTGTACTGTCCACTGCACTCATAATATTTGCACTGAAAATAACCTCTATTACATGTAATGAAATTATGCCAGGTCTAACTATAAACAAAACAATAAAGCAAATAATGCTTGACATCTCATATCTCATCCTTCATTTATGTGTATCATCACCTAGGCCGTATATTTCTCCAAGGTTTGGTACTTTTCAAAGCACTGACCCAGATGGAGTCCTGATTTTCTGGAACTTGCTGCTGTAGTAAACAGTTTCCATTCTACTTCCTTTTGCCTTACTGCTACGGGAAACATCACAGTCCTTACCGTTATTCTTTCCATGGGAATAAATGTAGTATTGGCTTTTTTGACAGTCTCTCCTCATCAGCAGAAGTACATGGTCCTCCCCTCTTTCTTCCATTTGTGTACCATACATTTCCAACCAGAGCTTTTAGATATGCCACTCTGTATTTCTTGTGGCTTAACTTGGGTTACTGGTTGTAAGTAGTGTCCAGATTGTACAGAATGAAGCTGTTAACTATTGCTACTTCCAGCAGCCAGAAAAACATATTCCACCACCAGTTTTTAAATTTCCTGGTGAGGCTATAGGATGCGCAATACCAGTTGGATATCCACTCCACCCGTCTTTTTATTGTGGTCGCAAATGACTTTGGGTTTAAGGAATTCGTCCAACAATAGCCGTCTTTTTATTATGGTCACAAATGACTTTGGGTTTAAGGAATTCATCCAACAATAGCTCTTATGCATTCAACAAATGCATTTCCTGATTGTTATATCACTTGCAGACATATGTCAGAACACTCCAGTACAAGAAATAAAGCAGAGCCCCAATATACAGTTATGGCGAATTGAAGTTAGTGTTGGGTGATGCCCAAAATGCGAGTCTATTGTGATATTTACATAGTCAGGGTTGCTCCACTGGGCAAGTGCTAAGGGTTAAAATTATAACATTGCACATATATTTATTTCATGCAAAAATTAGTATCACAAGGCTTTGGATGTAAAATATACTTACTCTTAAGTTACACAAGGACATTTAATGACGAAAGATCTAGTTTCACCACATTTGAGGTTTAATTTTATACAGCACCATGATTCAGTTCTGAGCCAGGTGGACATTCAGCTGCAAGCCATTTCTTGAGACCGCTCTTAAATTTTTTGTCCTCTAACTTTTTGAGCTTGCTGGGTATAGAGTTATAGTACATGGTTCCTTTGAACTGGTTCCATTAGTATGAGTCTCCTGAAATCCAAGTGAAATTCATGCGTAGGTACTCCTCATACCATACCCATGAAATTCCACATTTCTGCTAGTAATTTTTCAATTCTGTATTACTTTTTTAATTGCTTGGAACATATACATTGCTTACACTTTCATAATATTAAAATTTATAACTGGCTCCTTACATGAGGTTTTTCCTTTTGATCCTAGCGACTATCCTCAATGCTTTCCTCTGTGGCACAAATCCTCTGTTCATGTGTTTATATGTTCCTCTCCACAGCACAACACCATACAATAGAAAAGAGTACAGATGTAAGTCCCAGCTGGCTGTAAAAGATCACAGACTAGGCACATAAAATTATTCTTCTTAAAAGTGACTATTAAATTCCAAGCACTTTTGGTAAGAGGAAACATAATTTTTTAGCCTCTTAGAGCAGAATTTTACCAGATGACACATATTGGGAGGTTCAGATCAGGATTTTGATTTCAGTACTTCTAAGTAAATTCAGGCACTTTGGGTTTGTTTATTTCAGTGGGTCTAAGCTCTCAAATAAAATCAGTTTGAGAAACAAAGACTGCATTTTATTGGCAGAACATTTAGAAGATGCAACAGGTCTTCTAAAGAGACTGCCTACACTGTGCATGTCTGTCCTCTGCAAGAGTATTTTTTGTGTATTATGTGATCCTTACCACATAGCACTGATGGAGGACATGATGGAGGACATCAAAAAGTCCAAAGAGGGCAGTTCGTTTTGTAGTGTCACAAAATAGGGGAGAATGTGTCATATATATGATAAGTGATTTGGAATGGCAATCATTGAAAGAAAGACTTTTTCATTGTGGTGGGATTTTTTCATGAAATGTCAATCATGAACTATCTCCTCTGAATATGAAAATATATTATTGTCCCAAACCTATGTAGTGAGAAGTGATTATTCTAATAAAACAACAGAAATCAGAGCTTGTACAGAAAGATTTAAGTGTTCATTTTTCCCATGTGCTATTAGAGAGTGGAACAGTAGAGAAATAGCATGAAGGTGGTTCGAAGAACCCTCTGCCAGGTACTAAAATGTGAATTGTAGAGTATCATGTGGATGTAGATGTAAATCTGTCTGCAAATTGTGTAAACATTGTTCTGATTATTCTTGTGTTTTAACTGTTTGTGTATCATATTCTCTAAGGTGGAATTTGGGGACCAGTCGAGCATTTGCATAAATGAGTATGAGAAATAACCAAACCACCACACTCATGCACACTGGTGAACCAGTCCATGTCATTAATCCATTATGAGGGTTCAATATAGGTCTGGCTCACCTCATTCTCTAGCAAGTTAGCAAGCTTGCGTTACATTATTTGATTAGGTCAACAGTAGGCTGATTCATTTCTTTAAAAACTGATTAATGTAGAACATTCTTCAATATTTTAACATTGAATCACTGTTTCATCACTGTGATTATATAACACTTAACGATTAAGATTTTTATTCCTTTGTACATGTATATATGCTTTTCATTTCAGTAGCTTTTGTTGTTTAAGTTTTAAATTCTGTTGCTTTTTCTGGGAAGGATTTGAGTATTCACAATTGTAATGTAACAATTGTAATGTAATATTAATTAGAACTGGATGTTATCAATAAGAATGCAATCTCAGTGATTGTTTTAATTATGTGACAGACAAGAAAAACAAATGTATTTAGCAGCCTTAACTGTTCTGAACCAGATGCAAATGGAATTACACAAGCAGAATCTGATAATAGCTTTGACGATTTGGACATACGCTGTATTTCAAATGGCTTCAAAGAATCGCATTTGAATGGTAATAGAATAACCGCACAGGTATGGAAAAGATTTGTCTGATGTGTTTTTTAGTGTTAAGCCATGAGTGTAAGATTCTGTGGTAAGTTAAGCCTGTGTAAAAATTTATGGGAATGACATCATATGACAACTGTTTATGATATTTTGGCTGTTATTAGCCAGTTAGTTGGTTAGCCTATAGATATACAGCTGTACATTAACCATTTTCAGGTGTGACTATGTGTATTCACATTATTGTGGCCAACTATCAAAAATGTGAATATCCACCTTCTGCAGCACAGACGACTGTGAAACATGCAGGAAGAGAGTCAGTGAGGTTCTGAAAAGTACCGACAGCGATATGGAGCCATTCAAACTCCAGTATTGTGGCCAGCTGCACTAGGTTTCTCATTTAAGGATCTGTGGTGTGAACCGCCTGATTGAGATGGCCCCACAGATTCTCAATTGGGTTAATGGGTTAAACTCTGGGGAGTTTGGTGGCCAGGGGAGTATGGTAAATTCATCATGGTGCTCTTAGAACCACACATGTACACTTTGAAGCTACGGTGTCACAAATATAGTCATTTCGGAAATGCTTCCACCCTTGGCCTGAAAGCCAATGATTGTGCCCTTTTGGACATTATAAAAATCACTACATTTAGTCATTATGACAACAACTTAACTGTTTTCCTCATACCTGCAACACGCTTTTTATGCTATCCACTGCTAGTGCTGCCACCTGCTGTCTGTTAGTGGTTATTCTGTGTTGACATTGGACATTGATGGTGGTCACATTAATCTCACTGGACCATGTATGTGTTACACATAATACACTAATGTTTGAGAAAACTGCGACATTCAGAAGAAATAATTCATTTGAAAGTTTAACGGGATACCAGGAGTTATTAACTAAGATTGTGAACGTATGTTTACCCATGGACCCACAAAGACTTTCTCTGGCCTTAGCGGAAATGTCAGTGTTATGCTAAGGTTAGTGAAGACTAAATAAAGTGAAAACATAAAAGCAAGTGTTAATATGACATGTTAATATCAGAAGGCATACCATCAGCATGTGAGTGAGTTAAAATGGCACAAAATAATCAGCATTTGGGGAAGTAGATTTATCATACCATGAGATACCAGCTCGTATAAGTCATGCTGCTTTGATAGTGATCCATGTGGTGAGCCAATCAACAGAAGAGGGCCACACAAAGCAACAACTAAGTGTGGGTGACTCAGTGTTATCATAGTGGGTGTGACTACTGTCTTGTACATCTTAATATTTTCATGGTGCAATGATTTTCCGTAAAATTTCGGGAGCGCAGCAGCAGAAATTTTACTTCTTCTTCTTTTGATATTTTGTCTGTAAACCATCCAGCTATCTTCAGAGGGAGCCAGCTCACTAGATGGCTGGACAATATACTGCCAAAATATCAGAAGGAGAAGAAGAAGTGAAATTTCTGCGGCTGCATGCCATAAATTTTATGGAACAATTGCTATCTTGTCCACAAGGCTGTGGACCTTACATTATATGTATATGTGTTGATTTGACATTGGAAGAATTGCAGTGGTTGTGAACTTATCACTGTCAATGATATAATGTCGTCTCTTGCATTGTGGAATGGTGATTTCATGCCATTACATATCAGCTTCTTTTCTCCAGAAACAACCCAACTGCTGGCATGCTGAGCTGCAGAACATAATATTTTCTAGGAGTGCTACTTCAGCTTCTACAGTGATGACCAAATATGTATTAGATACTAATTTTGTGATGTGGTGATCACAATCTAGTAGCCTGCATTGTGGAGCAGTATGGTAGTATCATGGGCATTCTGAGCAGGAGCTATTATATGAAGACAGTGGTAAACCTTAGGTATTGCCCATGCTTTGGGCAACTGTGTATGCCCCATTTCAGTAGGACGTTGCCTCAGCCCATGTGGTGTAACGTACTACCGTTCTTTGAGGAACAACTAGTATCACCATTTCCCTGGCCAGCCAGCCGTTGCCCTTTTGTTATAGTCCATATCTTTGACAAATCCAATCACAATATTCATAAAAGTTTCTCTCTAGATTTGCCTATACATTGTACAATAATATTTATATTATCTACAAAAAAAATTGTCATCTTTTCAAAATATAATGTAAGGTTATTAACATATAGTACACTAATGTGAATAAATCCTGAGCTTCGTAAGTTTTGTGGTATTGACTATTATTCGCATATACAAGGCAAAGTGTTGGATCAATGATGAGCACACTTGTTTTAGTGGTTCATTTGGTAATATTTTACATCGTTAGTTCATGACACTAACAACGAATTTTGTTATCAAAATACTGTGACAGTCAGTCATTGCACCAGACTGTTTCCCATACAACTTTTCAAGCAATTGCAGTATAAATAAATAAAGCCATGTCCATACCAGCTGCACCAACCTGTGCCACATTGCGCAAAATCGAGGAAAGAGATTCAGTGCAGTTTGGCATCTCAAATGTGGATGTGAAATCGTGGTGCTGTGTGCATCAAAGAACTAGTTCTGTGCAATGCCAGTATATAAAAGGAAATGGTTTGTTCATGCGTGTTCTGTTTGTATGATATTTGTCATTATCCATTCTTATTGATGCACACACTGGAACATTGCTGCACACCTACGAACACTGTTTCATGCTTGCAGTTGTGTTCTGGTCTGTGTCATTCTGTGCCGCGTGTCTGTGTGGTACAGATAGTCCAGTGCGGGCACAGTTTAATGAACAACAGATATTAATTTGTTTCTGTTCTTGGCGATAAATATATAATGTCACTGTCATTATTGAGGCACAGGCTACAGCAACATCAATATTTACTAGTTTTATGTGCAGAAAAATGTAATGAAGACTGCCTTGCAACACAAATGTACAGTGTGTCTCACAGCCTTCTTGTCTATATGTGTCAGCTTTCAGATTAATATTGTCGCAGAAGAAGCCAAGTAGCGGAGTCACCGTAGTGTAGTTGTTGTGATACTAGATTGTTGCATTGAGGGTTGTGAGTTCAAAATTCACCTGGACTGAAACATTTTAATTTGTGTCTTTGGTTCGCGTACATTCTAGAAGTATTCACAGATGGCAAGAATCATTGTAGTGGAATGTTCTGTAGCTGTATATATACTGTATGTGTTCTGGCCGGAGGCAGTTCGCTCCATGCTCTTGTATGTGCAAGTGCTGAATAAACTTGTGTTAAGTGAAGTTAGTGTTTGTCATTCATCTAATTACACCTTCTTCTACATGACATTATTCTGGTGGAGGCACTAGGTATTGGAACCTGTGATAGCACAAATAACCAACGACAGTGGCTCCCATCAAGCCACAACAGAGCCACCGTTTACGTGGCGAGAAACCTGAGTTCGAGCCGTATTCAACAGATTGCAATCTATCAAAGACAGAAGCTTCCAAACATCATATCGATGTCTGTGATGCAGGAAAAAACTGATTTCACAAGTGTTCTTCGTCAGATAGTGAGAGAGGAAGTTCAGAAGGCACTTGGATTGCACGGCAAGCAAAAAACCGAGATGCTTCAAGAGGTCATAAGGACACTTCAAGAGGTCATAGGGGAGGGAGTGGAACAGACATTGAACCCAATCTCTCATTCTTCATTTCCCTTTAAAATGGTAAAAAAGCAGAGACCCAGGCAAAGTTCCTACAATGCCGCATGAGGAACCTGTTTGGGCACCAAAGAAGACTGATGTCTGGAGGACTAAGGATAACCAACCAGTATGTTTTCACTGCGGATGACCAGGACATGTGGTGTGCTATTGTTGAGAAAGGTGGTGGATATTTGATGATGCCCGCGCCACAATACAGCAGACCGTTCTTAGGTGATGCCAACTCTGGGACGACGAAGATGAACATGAAGATGTGGGTGCAAGACGACATAGGTCACCACCGCCACAAGCTAGCTGCTGGAGAGGACGCTCCCCAACACGCCGATCAAGGTCTCCATTGCCATTTAGAAGCTCCAGCTGATCACCTAGCCATTGCAACCTAGAAAACTAAAGGGTGCAAACTTCCTTGGAGGTGAGGCCACCAAAGAGAAGAATCCTCCGCTGTCAATCACTATAAAAATGGTAGGAAACTATGTCGATATCCTCATGGATGGCTGACCAGCCCAAGCTCTTGTGGACTCTGGATCATCATATTCAGTCATTTTGGAGAAGTACCATTGCCAGCTGCAGAAAACCATATTCATCAACAACAAAACATCTCTGCTGAAGGTGCCCAATCAGAAATATGTAAAACCTGCAGGACGATGTGTCATTCGTGTGGGTATAAGTGGCCCTTAGAATTCATCGTCTTACAAGAATGTAGTCATGATGTTGTTCTCGGATGGGACTTTTTGAAAGCTTCTCAAGCAATTATAGATTGTGGTCGCTAAAAGAGTATGCTAGACAAGATAAGATGCTGTGGGCAGGAAGATGCGCATCCGAGTGTGTGGAAACTGTGTGGTGGATGAAGTGATCATTCCTACAGTCAGCATTAGAAAGGTAGCTGTTATGTGTCATGCCATGCATCAACCCATGGAATGTAAGAGAAACGTACCACTGGAGAATAACTTTGTCATCCCAGCCTCTGTTGTGTCATTTAAGATTGGATTCGGTGAATTGTGGATAGTTAACTGTCACCGAGAACCGCATATCCTTCCAAGATCAAATACATAGCAAATGCTGAACCGTTAAGTGCAGAACAGCTGAGCATCATAGAAACCTCCCATGCCGAGTTTGTGGGTGAAATTAGCACTACCACTATGAGACAAGATCTAGCTTGACTATCACCAGATCTCACTGAGGAACAACAGAAGAAGCTACTTGCCATTCTTCAAGAGTTCTTTGAATGGTTCAATCCACAGGTGAAGAGCAAATTAGACAAATCGACAGTGAAGCACCAGATTAGCACTGGAGACCATCAACCAATAAGCCAGAGAGCATACCATGTGTCAGCAATGGAACGTCGAATAATTTGTGACAAGGTAGAGAAAATGATGAAGAATGACATCATTCAGTCTTCACAGAGCCCATGGTCGTCACCAGTGGTTCTCGTCAGGAAGAAGGATGGCAGTTGGCACTTTTGTGTTGATTACAGGAAGCTTAGTAAGACAATTAAAAAGAACATTTACCCTCTTCCACGAATTGACAATACACTAGATTGTCTGGAGGGGGCTAAGATTTTCTCAACCATGGAGATGTACTCAGGATACTGGCAAATCGAAGTAGATGAGGTTGATTGTGAGAAAACTGCATTCATCACCCCTGAGGGCCTGTATGAGTTTAAGGTAACACTGTTTGGTTTGTGTAATGCACCAGCAAATTTTGAATGCATGATGGATAATCTTCTAAGTCACCTGAAGTGGACGATGTGTCTTTGTTATTTAGATGACATTATAGTGTTCTCAGAGACATTTGATGAACACACAAGTGTCTGCAACAAGCCATACTGAAACTTAATATAAGGAAGTGTATCTTTGGAGCAAAAGAAATCAAAAGACTTGGGCACCTTATGTCAAATGAAGGTGTGTGACCAGACCCAGAAAAGGTGAGAGCTATAACAGAATTTCCTATTCCTGAAAGTATTAGAGATGTGATTGTGTTCTTAGTACCGTCGTTTTATCAAAGGCTTGTGTATCAAAGCCAAGCCACTCCAAGAGTTGTTAAAAGCCGATGCTAAATTTATCTGGGGTGGTGCTCAACAACATTCTTTCAATGTTCTGCGAAAAGCTCTGATGACTGACCCTACAGAACTACACACAGATGCCAGTGGGTATGGGATCAGTGCTGTTCTGGTGCAGATTTCAGATGGAAAAGAGAAGGTTATAGCCTATGCTTCTCGGACGCTTACAAAAGCCAAGAGAAACTACTCAACTACAGAAAGAGAATGTCTTTCTGTGATCTGGGCCATGTGGAAATTTTGACAGTATCTCTATGGAAGGTCATTCACAGTTGTTACAGAACATCATTCACTTTGTTGGTTGAAAGGTCTTAAGGATCTGACAGGACGTCTCACCAGGTGGGCACTATGTCTTCAAGAGTATGACATTATCATAGTATACAAAAGTGGAAGAAAGCACCAAGACACTGATTACCTCTCAAGAAACCCTGTGCAAGACCATCAAGGCTTTGATGAAGATAGTGACTGTCTCACTGCACTCCAGGATCTCTCTGCTGAGCAGAAGAAGGACACCAAGATATCTCAAATTATGCTTGCCTTAAATCAGTCAGAGGATGTGAAAGGACAATTTAAGGTAGTTAATGGATTACTCTGCAAGAAAAACTTTGATCAGTTTGGCAAGAGGTGGCTACCAGTGATTCCTAAACGCATGCGCTTAGATGTTCTACAGAAATTCCATGACACACCTGAGGCTGAACATTTAGGATTTATTAAGACATATCATAGGATCCACAAGAGATTTTTCTGGCCAGGTTTATTTAGGATGTCCATCACTATGTGTCTCACTGTTGAGAGTGTCAGAGGAGAAAGGCAGTTCCTCAGAAACCACCTGGGCAACTCATACCAATTCCACCATACAAAACGCCTTTCCACCTTGTTGGGATTGACCTCCTCGGATGATTTCCAACATCTACTAATGGCAATAGATGGATTATTGTTTGCACTAATTATCTGATGTGCTATGCCATTACAAAAGCTGTGAAAACAGCTGAAGGATTTGAGGTAGCCAAATTCATCAGAGAAGACATTGTATTAAAACACAGTGCCCAAAGGTCATTTATTACAGACTGAGGGAACGTTTTTCAATCAAATCTTGTGACAGAGATAAACCATCGGTGCAACATTACTCATCAAATGATAACTGCCTACCATTCACAAACCAACAGACTTACTGAACACCTTAATAAGATCATGGCCGACATGCTGTCAATGTTCGTCAATGTTGAGCAGAGCAACTGGGATGAGGTACTACCTTTCGTGACGTTTGCCTACAACACTGCCAAACAAGACACCACAGGATTTACACCATTTTTCCTGGTGCATGGGCATGAGACGATGATGACGATGGACGCTGTGTTTCCGTTACATCCTGATGACATGGACGACGACTACATCTGCCAGGTGTGAACCAGAGCTGAGGAAGCTCAGCAGTTAGCTCAACTCCGCATGCTGCAGGCTCAAGAAAACGATCGCCCAAGGTATGACGCGAGCCACTGCCCTGTTGTCTACCAGCCTGGTGACCTCGTCTGGATCTTCACTCCTGTTCGGAAGGTTGGTCTCTCTGAGAAGCTCCTCATGCGCTACTTTGGACCTTATAAGGTTGTAAAACAGTTGTCTGATGTTACTTATGAAGTTGAAGATTTTGACCCCGACACAAGACTTCGAAAGATCAGCGATACGGTCCACGTCCTTCAAATGAAGCCCTATAAGGATCCTGCAACCCAGGGTAAATTTGAAGCTCCAGCAACAAGCAACAAGCAGAAAGATAACAAAGAACGCAGCAACAAGGGAAGTTCTAAGAAGATCACCGCCAGGGTGAACATCAGTCATCGGGAGTCGGAGTATGCATGACCAATGACTCGCTTCCAGAGTAGGAGAACATAACACCGAGACACTGTTCTCTTAAGGAGGGAGCAGTGTTGCAGAAGAAGCCAAGTAGTGGAGTCGCTTTAGTGTTGTGGTTATGATACTGCTTGTTGCACGGAGGGTTGTGAGTCCAAAATGCACCTGAACTGAAACGTTTTAATTTCTGTCTATGGTTCCAGTACATTCTAGAAGTATCCACAAAGGGCTAGAATCATTGTACTAGAATGTTCTGTAGCTGTATATATACCGTTTGTGTTCTGGCCAGAGGCAGTTCGCTCCGTGCTCTTGTATGTGCAAGTGCTGAATAAACCTTCGTTAAGTGAAGTTAGTGTTCATCATTCATCTGCTTACACCTTCATCTATGTGACATTATTGTTCTTCCTAGTTGCACTTTGCACCATTGTCCTTCAGTAGTTGTCATGTTTCATATTACAAATGTTCATCACCGTGTGCACCATATTTAGTTGAAATTAAATTGCAGCTGCTACTTAAATAAAATGGGTTGTGAGACTTCAGTCAGTCTAATGCAAATCACTAATTATTCGTCTCCATTTACAGTCATGAGATACAGATAGAAAGAGAGAGAGAGAGAGAGAGAGAGAGAGGATGTGTGTGTGTGTGTGTGTGTGTGCGTGTGTGTGCACGCGCGCTCTTGGGCATGCGCACATGCAGGTACATGTGTGTGCATATGCGTGTGTGTGCGTGCGCGCATGTGTGTGTGTGTGTGTGTGTGTGTGTGTGTGTGTGTGTGTGAGAGAGAGAGAGAGAGAGAGAGAGAGAGAGAGAGAGAGCACGCGCATCTGTGTGAGTGCTCACACACTTGCTAGTGTTTACATACATGTAGGTGTAAAAGAGAGCAAGAATAAACTTCTATGAGTGGTATATAAAAGATATTATATTTCAAAAATAAAAATATATTGCGTGGTATCACTGTTAAGTAGATGAGGAAATAAAGAATTGCATGCAGACAATACAGTTAAATTTAAAAGGGCAAGGTGAATCATTTTTAGTTTGGCAAAGTCATTTTGCTTTTATTGTATTGGCACATGTTGTATACTAATGGTAGTTTCAATGTCAGCATCATGTGTGGAACAGTTGGCAAAAAAGATTTCAATCACACAAAAGAAAAAGTTTACTGCAGGAGTGAATGTAGTATAATGGACCATGTACAAGACAGAGTGGTTAGTATGAATTACCATTTCTCCTAGAATTTACAGAGTTTGAGGATGCCTTTGCCCCAGTTTCAACAAAATCTGTACTAATAGCCTTGAGAAACAATAAATCAGTCTGTTAATATCCTGAATAATATATTCATCAGTGCTACTGGTTCTATTAAGCTTCATCAGAATAGTGATAAATTCAAAATTAAAAGATTAGTCAGGCAAGACAATATCTTATCACAAAATCTATTCTCATTAGATCTCCAGACAGGGTAAAAAATGAAGAATGAGTGCTAGTGGAAAATACTTGCACCACTGTTATTTACTTGTGACATACTGTTTTCCTCTATTGCAGATAAAACTTATTAACTAATGAAGGAAGGCAAGTTTGGAAGTTGGTCTGAAAGTCAATTACAAATTGACAGATTTATTTTGAGTACTATTGTGGCGTCGATGAGGTCGACACCAGTATCGATCTGAGTATTGTCTTTGAACTAAGCTAAACATTATCTTTGTGTAGTTCTGCCATCCAGTTCTTTGTAAGCCTTACTTGTGTAAAGAGATGAATAAATGAACTCCTGATTATAAGGTGTTGTTTGGTGTAACTGACCCGAGCATCCACCTCCCTGGTGACCCCGAGTTGTAACATCTTCCGTTTTTGCCATTTTACTGTGTCCGCGGCCTCCGCATTGGTTATTTTCACGTGTATTACATCAGCACAACATTCGAACAATGGCTTCGGCCCAACGCCTAACCCCAGATTTTGTGATCGACATGCACCGTGTTGCGGGCGGTGTACACCCGCCAGGACTGCAACACGATGCCTCTCACTTGATGATTTATGCTGATTTCGCTGGATGTTTTCATGCCTGCAACAATAAGTGAGGTTGGGAGTGTGCATGACTCCAGCTATCAGATGCCTTTGTTCCCACCACATGTGCCCTCCCTCATCGATGGTGCAGTTACCTCTTACGGATCTCCGTGCAGTGCACGATCAATGCCGATTTCTGCAAATGCTTTGTTCTATGACCTACCACCACCAGGACAACAGTTTGCCATGCCGTAAACCATACAGTACCATGCGGATTCCTGCCACATGGCCGGAACTGCTTTGTTCACTGGTCAACCGCCTCAGCATCCGACCACGCCTGTGCCTGCCTTGGTTCAGCATCAGCACATGCCTCCCTGCTTCAATACCTCGGTCTGCAACAGGAACAATAGCTTGTTATCTGTGCCTGACCTCCATCAACGCCTCAGTGTTGTCTGCCACGACATTCACCTTATCCACACACTGTTTAGAGTAAAGTGACTATGAACAGGGAACATTCACACATTCCGCCCGATGTTCGACATCATTTTCCTCACTGTGCTTCTGGACAGCCCGCACCTCTGCAGCCTCCCTGCAACACAGGTGTCTCCGACTCTGATCGTATGTTGAGTTTTCCATGGACTGGCACGCGTTGTCAAACTTTGAACTTTTTCTTACCTGTCGCCCCCGTGCCATCTCCAGTCGAGCTTCCGCTACCGTTCTCAGCGTATCTCGGTGCCTCATCCATGTCGGTCTTCCACGACACATCAATCCGAACACACCCACAACGTGTTGAACTTCCGCAACCGCAATTGACACATTACGGTGTCTCACCTGCATTGGCATTCCGTGTCATGACGGATCGCGCTCAACCACAACACATCACCTTCACGCTGCCACCCCCCCAGCCATTGTCACCACATACCCTGGAGACACACTCTCCTGGAATACTGCAACAACAGCAGCTCGTTTCAGGCAGTGCCCCGGCGAATTCAACTCAACATGTTCTTCCGAACGTTCTACAACGTTTACCGACGTTGCTGCCATTCAATCCTGACAGGGCAACAACGTGGTTCAACATTGTGGACGAAGTGTTTGACCATTTCAAACTCGACGAATCCGCCAGATTTCTGTGCCTTATCACCCACCTGCACAACCACACGACCAGGAGGACTTGATTGCTGACCTGGTCGACACCCCAGACTCAGCTACCCGGTACACTCTAGCCAAAAAGACAGTTCTACGTCGGCTTGTGTGCTCAACTGAGACAGCAATACAGCAAGTGCTCCATGTCGAGCAACTAGGCAACGACAAACCTTCACAACTCTGGAGACGGCTATGGGCCCTGGTCAGCGACAATCTACTCTCTGACACAGCTCTCCTTGCCGTCTGGTCAGATCCACTTTGCTCTGGCTCAGAGGTCTCCCGAACCCGTCAAGCAACGAATGACAATTGCTGACAAACTACATGATGCATCACTGCTCTATTTCACCAGCCACTGCCTACCTGGCAAGGCTCAAGCTCCTCGTCCCATGGCCGGATGCGGCCGGGGCTGCACTGTACCGAGTGTTCTGCTTGCTCCGGGACGCAGTAAACAAACAGCTGGGACGTCAACTGCTCCGCCCTCAGTCAGACTCCCTCCTGCAACTGAACCGGCTGCGGCCACCGAACCTCAACCACCGCCTCTGGCAACGAACTTTCTGCAGGAAATGCAATCGCACTACCCACACACGGTTTGGTGAGGCGGCATGGAACTGCAGACCACCCTGCTGCTTCCCAAATGCCAATCGCAGGTAGGTCCGGGTGCCGCCTCCTGCGCACAACATGACAGGCACCTCCCAGTGCTCCATTCTGTCCAGGGACAATCGGATAATTATGGACTACTTTATATTAAATACATTTCGGCAGGATACTTTTTCCTAGTGGACACAGGCGCTGATAATTCGCTGCTACCTACGTCCTTAGTGTCGTTGAACATCCGCCCTCATCATACTTCACTGCAAGCTGTGAATTCAACTAAACTACAAAGCTCGGGTTCAACCTCCCACGTCGTCTCTCTCTCTGCAAACTGCAAACTCGAATAGACTTTTTTAGTGTGCAATATTGAGGAACCTATACTAGGCATTGACTTCTTGCGACACCACAAACTTTCACCGGACCTAGTGCGAAACACCGTGTTTCATCATCTGTCCAAAGCTCACTTCCCCTGTGCTCTGTCAAGCAAACCCCCCCGTGACACGTCGGTCCGGGCTCATCTCATCCGTACATGCTTGTCTCTGTCGATGATATTACAAGAAAAAACGCACAAGTGCCGTGTCGAGCTTGAAAACGTCGCTCGCCTATGCAAGGAAAACTTCGAGCTCTCCTTCAGGCTCCACCAAACTCAGCTCCAGCTCTCCAACACAGCAAAGGAATTACAGACACTGCGGCAAGGACAAAGCAAGGTCAGTAAGTGTGCCATATCTGCTTGTGGTCGCAGTAATAAAGCCTCAGTGTGCTTACCTCCCGCTGCACCTTGCAACTGTGCTATCAAGTCTACCATAATGTGTACTGACTGTTCCGCAGGCCCACATCCCCTAACACGGCAGCATTTGAAACTCACGAGTGCGCATACGCGACGAGCGTCACATGTTCCTGAACTGACGGTTCCCACCCCTCCCCTCGCGGACAGCACCTCAAACTAAGCAACTTCGGCTCCTGTGTGCCGCTGTGCGACCGCCACTGACAACACAAACAGTGCACTCGTGCCTAGCGCTTCGCCCGTGACCGTGCTGCCACAGGCTGTGCCCTCCGAAAATGGACTCACTAACGTTTCACGAGCTCTACCGAGCTCACCCGACTACGGTGCCACTGCTTCAGGCCGGTGGCCATCTTGTCAAGTTGACTCCTGGGATACTTCGCTGCCTCAGCTCCCGTCGGATCTGCCGAGTGGCTCTGAACACCACAAACTCGCCTTGCCTGCCCTGCCTGCCACATATTGTAAACAAACCGTCTCCCGTGCCACCGGCAACATTTCTGTCGGCACCAACGGCACGGTTCTCAAGCTTCGCCTCATGATCTCCACTAAACCACGTCAACTTTGTCCCAAGCGCCTCTCCAACCTTAAAAAGCAGATTTCTGAACCTCTAAGCTCCAGCGTCATCGAACCCTCTGCCAGCAGCTGGTCTACGCCCATTCATATGACACCCAAGGAAGACAGGTCCTGGCGCATGTGCGGAGACTACTGTTGACTAAATGAACGAACAATTATGGACACCTACCCCATACCCAACATTGCCGACTTTACCAGTTCCCTCGCAGGTGCGACCACATTCTCTGTCATTGATTGCAAACGGGCCTACCACCAGGTCCCCATGGCTCCTGAAGACATCGAGAAGACAGCAATCACCACACCAATCGGGTTACTTCAGTTTCGATTCATGCCCTTCGGTCTGAAAAATGCAACCCAGACATGGCAACGCTTCATTAACGAGGTGCTATTCGAACTAAAATTCTGGTTTGCATATCTTGATGACATTCTTGTGTTCAGCTCCTCCGTCGAGGACAACATTTGTCATGTGCTAACTGTTATGAATACTCTCATGGCAGCAGGCATCGAAATCAACCAGGACAAATTGTAGCTACATCAACCTGCAGTCACTTTTCTTGGTTTTCGGGTCTCTGCCAACGGCATTTCACCACCTCCTGAGAAAGTACAAACAATACTAAACCTACCCAGAGCTTCGTCATTCAAAGGGCTCCGGCGCTTTCTGGGGATGGTTAATCATTACCGCCATTATCTACATCGGGTTGTGGAGATTCAGGCTCCACTGACGGACGCCTTGGCAGGCACCAAGACTTCTGGATCTCGCGGCCCGTTCCATGGACCCCTGCTATGACTGCCCTCAAAAATCTTCTTGCCAAGACCTGCACCATTGCGCATCCTCATCCCAATGCGCAGCTTTTCATCAACACAGACACGAACGATACTGCCATCGGCGCTGTCCTTAGCCAGACAGTCGACAGCCAAACCTCGCCTCTGCAGTTCTTCTCGTGCAAGCTCACCAGTGCACAACGGAAATATTCTGCATTTGACAGGGAGTTGCTCGCAGTCTACAAAGCGATCAAGCATTTTAAGACTGACGTTGAGGGACGCCCTTTCTATGTTTTAACAGACCACAAACCCCTGGCTGCTGCCATTTCAAACCCGCCAGCTGACCGGCCTCCTCGCTGCTTCAGATACATGGACTTCACATCTCAGTTCACCACCGATGTCAGACACATAAAGGATAAAGGGTGCTGACAATATAGTTGCTGATTTCCTTTCACGAGTCGACGCCGTTCATTCACTGTTAGACCTCGCTGAACTGCCTAACCTCCAACTCATTGAAGAGGACACACAAAACCTGATTTCAGACTCTACCTCTTCACTACACTTCGTCCGCACCGCCTTCCCTGGCATTTCTGATGAGATCTGCTGTGATGACAGTACAGGCACGTTATGCCCCCTCATCCCAACCACGCTCCGTCGAGCTGTCTTCAACACACTGCATAATTTAGCCCACCCCAGTGTTTGTGCGTCCGCCCACCTCGTAGTGGAGCGCTTTGTGTAGAGAAATGTCAACAAGGACTGCCAGCAATGGGCATGCTCCTGTGTCACGTGCCAACGCTGCAAAGAACGTAAGCACACTTAACCCCCCCCACCCCCCCACCCCCCCCACCCCCGTCGCCTTTTCAATCCCTCCTGGGCATTTCCAGCATATTCATATTGACATTGTCGGCCCTCTCCCCCCCTCTAATGGCTTTCGTTATGTTCTCTCTATCGACCTAACAACTCGCTGGGCCGAGGCAGTCCCCCTCCCCAATATCACAGCTGAAACTGTTGCTCGAGCTTTGGTTGAGTCATGGGTATCGCGTTTCGGATGTCCAGCTATCATCACAACTGACCAGGGCACACAATTTGAGTCGGCCCTGTTCAACGAGATTTGTAACATTTGCAGCATCCGGCGCATCCATACCACAGTATATCACCCGCAAAGTAATGGGCTAGTTGAGCGCCGGCACCACACTTTCAAGGCGGCTCTTCAGTGCTACGACTCTCTATGGATGGAGCCCCTTCCCCTTGTGCTACTCGGCATTCGCGCGATCTATAAGGAAGACCTCAAAGGCACAATAGCCGAGTTCGTATACGGCCAGAACATTGTTCTCGCTGGTGAACTTGTGAGCCCTTCCGCTTCTCTCCCTCAGACTGACTTACCTTCCTTTGCAGACCGCATCAGACGCCACTTCATCAACCTCCACATCCCTCCACCCGCCAGCCATTCCCGCCCTAAGGTTCATATCCCAAAATCTCTGAATAATTGCGAGTATGTCATGCTCCGAGATGACACTGTCCGTGCTCCCCTACAACCTCCATATACCAGCCCGTACCGAGTTCTCCAGCGCTCAGCCAACACCTATGACATCCAGATAAAAGATTCAGCTGTTACAGTCTCTCTCAACAGACTTAAGGTTGCTCATGTCGAGCCCGCTTCTACCCCCCTTCAGGCCACGACCACGCCCCTCACTGTCATGGCTCATGACGCTCCGACCACTCCCTCCACGTCGGACTTACACACTCAGTCGAGTGACTTCCAGCTTCAATCATCGAGCTCTTCTCCAACCTCGCCCTCTACTCTTGTCCCACGCACTCCATTGAGTGATCACATGCTCCCCACGTTAAGCTTACCTACGATCACGCCCTCCCCGCCAGGCTCTTCTCCGGTCCCTTCGGCCTCTCCCCCATCGCCTGCCTCGCCCTGTCGAGGTTTGTCACCCCCCCCCCCCCCCCCCCATCTTGAACGTGTCCTCGCTCGAGGTGTTTGTGCCTGTCCCCCCAGACATAATTCACGACTTCTCTATACTATGCGATGACACACTGTTCGTCATGTGTTTCCCTGCATCCAGTGCTCATGACACAACCTCTGCCATTCCCTGCCACCTGATGAAATGTGTTCCCCTCACACGCAACGTCTACCTGGACATGCTTCGGGTGTTCGCCACCCACACCGGAGACATCATCATCATCATCGTTGCTCCATTCCTCCCGCAAACTCCCAGCCTACCTGTCGCCGCACGACGCCTGGTGCACTTCAACGACTTCCAGGTTCGGTGGCCGTACCTTCCTTCACGACATCTACCCACACAGCTCCTCGACTACACTGTCGAGCTGACCATGGTCCGGCTCCTGTGGACCACCCCTGCCAATGCCATTGTCACTCCTCCCCCCCCCCACCTCACCCCCCCTCAGCCTCTCAAGAGTACTCTGTATCGTGGGGGGGACGGGGGGTGTATTGTCTTTAAACTAAGCTAAACATTACCTTTATGTAGTTCTGCCTTCCAGTTCTTTCTAAGCCTTGCTTGTGTAAAGAGGTGAATAAATGAACTCCTGATTATAAGGTGTTGTTTGGTGTAACTGACCCGAGCATCCACCTCACTATCATAGGCATATGACAATTATTTATTAGTATTCCTGTATTTCCTTTGGAATATTTAGTTTGTCTCGACTCCTGTATATATTACACATCCTTAACATGTGAAAAAAAAGTCCTGTTAACTGAATGTGCTGTTGTTTAACTGATATCTTATTTACATTGTATCTTTTATTGCATTTATGTAAGATATACTTCAACTGTGTACAATTTGACACGTTCCATATCACAAATATAGTACTCATCCTTAACATGTGAAACACAATTTTCTGTTAATTGATTGTGCTGTTGTTTAGTTGATGTTTATTTAATTTTATCGGTTTATTGTATTTATACAAGTTATATTTGAACTATGTAGAATCTGACATGTTCCATATCCTTGCGATTCACTCGCTACCAGGATCTACGGAACATGAAATGAAATAAATAAATAACTAATAAATAACAAAAATGAACTGATGAATTTTTGTGTTTATGGCAACTGAGAATGACTAGCTCAACAACAAAAGCCAGCATCTGGTGTGTCTAAAAAGGAAAACTCACTATCAGTTTGTATTTCCAATTACAGCATATGGCATTGATACATGAACTTTTAATGGAAGGTTTGTTCAAAATTGGACTGTTGCCCAGTGAGCAACGGGGAACTACAGATCAGAAGTTTCAATTAGAAAACAGACTGGACTGGAATATATCATTATTGGTTTAATTAAAATGAAGTGGAGGTGGTTGAGACATACTTTCAAGCAATTAAGTAGTAAATTTCTAAGATTGAAATTGACTTTTTTGGTGCTATTTAGAGGTCAGGATCATAATAGGAGGAGAGCAGATAGGTTATAGATTTGTGATCATACATTGTTTACACATGCAATGTAAGCTATACAGCAGATTGTAAAAGCTGCTTCAGTTTGTTCATGGAATCTGCATTCTTGATAGTTGTTCTTCTTGATGACGTATAAAGAACAAGAATGAAGAAGTTAGGTGTGTGTGTGTGTGTGTGTGTGTGTGTGTGTGTGTGTGTGTGTGTGTGCGTGCGAGTGAGTGAGTGCACATGCACATGTGTGTATGTGTGGGCAGGTGCGTGCATGTATGCATGTGTGTGTGCCTGCAAGACTACATTCACAAATGGCACAATCCCTGTTATTGAATGTTGTTGGTGATGTAGGGTCATCTCTCTATGTTAATCTGTTCTTTAACAAAGACATTATTGAGACAACATAAAGTACCTAAACTTGCAAAATCAAGAGGGAAAGAAAATATGGTGATCCACTGAATTATTATACAATTGAAAAATGAAGTAATTAATATTCTTGTCCTCTTAAACAAAATAGCAAGTAATAAAGAAAGAAAGAAGGACTCTACTATGCCTTTCTGAATGTCATTTAAAAACAGAAGCATTGAAGAGAAATGTAAAGGATTGTAAATCAACATTTGCTATCACAGAAGTATTGCACAAAGAGGTGAATTTGTGAGAAACAATCATACATTTAAGATAATAGACCTAAGTAGTTTTGGCTAAAACATCAGTAGAAGCAAATATACCAGAAGTGTAAAGAGCTCTTTTTATACATTTACTGAATAGGAGCTGCGCGGTTAGAGGCGCCATGTCACACGGATTGCGTGGCCGCACCCGACGGAGGTTCGAGTCCTCCCTCGGGCATGGGTGTGTGTGTTGTTCTTAGCGTAAGTTAGAGTAAGTTAGTTTTAGTAGTGTGTAAGTCTAGGGACCGATGACCTCTGCAGTTTGGTCCCATAGCAATTCACACACATTTGAACTGAATAGGAACTTTTCTAGGAAAATTTAAAATACTATCATGCTTCAAATAGGGCTAAAAGAGGATTAGTGTCTGGTGGTATGGTGCACACAGAATAAACATGCTCCCAGGTAGACATAGAAAAATGGCTTTATTGTCACTGAACACTGAACATGACCAACAGATAAAATGAAAATCTATCTACATAGGAAAATGAGAGCCATTGCTTGATGACAAGAAAATAAGAGACATTGCTTGACGGTTCAATGTACATACCAACAACAGGAAGTTCTCACAGAGCTTACATTCGATCACAGGGATAGGAAGTTTCTCACAGTGTCTACAAACGCTTCATGTGACTTGAAGAATGTACAGCAAGCAGTGAGCGGCAACTGCACACAGCAATAGCATAGTGGTTTGTGGAGCATACAGAGAAGTAGAATCCAATGAGGCTGTTGTCAGTGGCAAGCAGTGACAGCGCAAGGTGACAGTGAAGTGACTTGGCACATCACCAGTGTCTGAAAATAGTTCTGTGTGGTGGTGCTGTCTGGGGTAACACTGGCACCTTGAGATTGTGCAGAACTTTCTGTAATTCTCTTTATGTTTACTGTTAGTGAATAGAGTGTCTTCCACTGATCCAGAGTTTATTGTTGGTGGTCAAGTTGTGGAGAGATGATTGCCAGTAGTCTGATTCTATTATGGTATAGCTGAGTTTCCAGGGGTGCCACATATTGATACCACAACCCTCCTCCCTTAAAGCAGAGATGGTGAAGCCATCTTGAGGCCTGAGAGACTAGAGGTGAGAAACATGTCCTGAAGGTGAGGCGTGCAATGTGTCTCTGGCGGGGGGCGGCTGAGGAGCGGGCAGCAGCACCACATGTGTGTGCAGCTGATAGGAGGCGATGCTTGACCAATGACAGCCACGCAGAATGTGACGATGCCAATGGGTCAGTGAGATATGCCAGACAATGCGGGGGGACTGCCGCAGGAAGGGGAAATATGTCTCAGAGAGCAATGGGGGTAACCACATGCAGTGAGAAATCCCACATATCACAAGGTTGATCAGAACTCAGAGGTGGCTGGAGAGGTCATCACCAGATGAAGAAAAACAGATGGCAGTCTGTGTCATGCTGAGTCCTCATTCTGAAAACATTGCAAGGATATGAGACATGAGATATAAGTGCCCAGCCAACACTGCATTCCTTGCAGGAACAAGCTCAAAAGCATGACAAAGAAAAGACTGGGCTGTGGGGAGTGACACTTTGCAGGCTCACTGAGATCCTGGCAGGACCTCGATGATGATGGTGCCAGGAAAACATTAGATGTTGGCGGCTGATGGAAACCAGGCTTTACCAGCAGCTTGTGCTGGTGAGATGATGTGAGGTGGTCCAGGGAGGTGAGGGGCTCAAGCAAGCTTGTAACGTGAGCTCCAGAAGGTGGGCGCAGTGGATATGCCTGGAACTGAGTGAAAGTGCAGTGTGCTGTGAGTGTGTTCAGAAGGTAGCAGGACCAGTACAGGAATGTCCACAATGATTGATTAGAAGGCATGAGTGCCGGATGTATGTGAAACACAGGAGACAGATGGGTAGGCCTTCGACTGGTTGGATGCGAGTGTGCAAAGTGCAATACATGTAGTAATACATACATACATACATTAATCCTTGTTCCATAGATCATGAATATGACATTTTGTAATGATGTGGAACATGTCACTTTAACATAAGTTTTCTTTACACAAAATAATTAATTAATTGATTTTTTTACAGTTACTACTTCACATCTAAAAATTCATCTATTGAGTAGAAGGAGTTGTCATTCAGAAGTGTTGTAGCCATGCACTTTGCTGTTATTTTTTAATTGGGATGGGTTATTAATGACAAATGTCATAAGTGAATATATGTATTGCGAAGGTACTGTGAATATCCTGAGTTCCTTAAATAAATGTCTGCAAGGTGATCTTGGGTGGGCTCCAGCTATTACTCTGATTACACACTTTTGTGCAATGAGTACTTTCTCTCTTAATGACTAATTGCCCCAAAATATGATGCCATATGAAAGCAGTGATTGAAAATAGGCATAGTAGGCTAATTTACTGATATGTTTATCACCAAAATTTGCAATAACCCTAATAGTATAAGTAGCTGAACCTAAATGTTTCAGCAGATAATCGATGTGTTTCTTCCAATTCAATTTCTCATCATTGCAATCACCCAGAAATTTTGAGTATTCCACCTTAGCAACAGACTTCTGTTCATAGTCTCTATTTATCAATGGTTTATGCCATTTACTCTACAGAATTGTATAAACTCTGTTTTCTCAAAATTTAGTGAGAGTGCATATGCAGAGAACCAGTTAATAATTTTCTGAAAGACATTATTTGCAATTTCCTCTGTTAATTCTTGCTTGTTGGGTGTGATTTTGTAGTTGTATCATCAGAAAAAGGCACTAGCTTTGCATCTTCATGAAAATAGAGTGGCAAGTTGTTAACATATATTAAGAACAATAAGGGACTCAAGATTGAATCCTGTGGGACACCATTTGTGATATCTCCCCAGTTAGAGGACTCTGCTGGCTTTTGCAGACTATCTGTACTATTAATTTCAACCTTCTGCTTTCTTCCAGTTAAGTATGAATTAAACCATTTGTGCACAGTTCCACTCATACCACAATATTTAAGTTTATCTAGAAGACTTTCATGATTCACAGAATCAAAAGCCTTTGAGAGATCACAAAATATTCGAATGGGTGATGTTCGGTTATTCAATGCATTTAATATTTGATCAGTGAAAGCATATATAGCATTTTCTGTTGGAAAGCCTTTCTGAAAGACATTTTGTTAGTACTTAATTTTTACAAATATGTGATGCTACTGTGGCGTTGATAGGTCACATCGACCATGTAAAGCATGATTTTTGAACTCTAACTGCTCTGACAAGCCGCCATGTTAATGTTCCAGTCAGCCTTTGTACCTTGTACAGTGTACACGTGTATCCTTCTTTGTGCTGAAATATATGTAAGTATAGACATTTATGGGAACAGTTTATTGTTCATATTCCTGTTTCCCATATTGGTGACCCCGAAGTTTCTACGATTTCCATGCCAGTTGTGTGGAATTGAACAGGTTTTACATTCGACACCATGGCTGCCTCACCAAACTTTTTATACGAGGATTTGGAGGCTTCGCTACTACTACCAGGCCACTACAATCCCCTGCCAATGGTTGTTTCGCCACCAATGTACAGTGATTTGCGATCTCCAACGAAGTTAATCCTAAACTTTGCATCTCTACAATGGCCGAGTGTGACGCTGTTACCTCAAACAATGGACTCAGGTTTAGTATTGCCGGACTGTGCATGCCAACATGTGAAAGGTGAAGTGGACGATTTCCAGAATAGTGTAACGATCGATCACTCATTTAATGTTGAAAGGGACCCAAATTCACACACGTGCTTTGATACTCTACGCGCCGCAACATCGGATACAGTAGTGCCGTGAGCAACGTCTCCATTCATGCAAAACCCACACGTGGTCAACTGCTATCAAGCTCTGCCAGTTTTGCCTTCCTCACAATTTAATAACGGACATTTTTATACATCAAATTCGCCGGGCTCAAACACCACATCTGTTGCCCAGTTTCTCAACCACATGGGTTCGAGCACACCTGATGGCACTTCGCCATCCAGGAACGTTGTAATATGACAATGTGACCACCAGCAGGTTTCACCAGTGATTTATGGTCCTACCACATGGGGTGCATTTCTGATGTGCACAGAAAACACTCACTGTTGCCACACCAAGTACCAAACCACCCCCCTACAACCCCTCACTTACGGGGGCCCCGATTCTGACCATACAGCTGCTCGCTCCTTCTGCAGTACTGTCTGCGCCTGCCACGCCACCCTTCCAAGGTGGACAATTTAAGTACTGTGCCTTTAACCTCCGGTCCAGTTTACAGGCCTACCTCATGCGCTGCTCATCCATTCATTCCCACAGTACCAACCATGCCTGCCATGTCGTGCTTCCGCGACTCATCAGGAACATTGCAACCGGCCGTTGCTCGGGACTGTTTGCCAGTAACACACCCACACCAGTAGTGCTAGGTTACAGGACAGACTATCCTACCACAGGACAGCAGGACTTCCATGATACGCTGAAGCCAACCCCCCCTGCCATTCTCCCTCTGACCGTATGCCAAAGCTACCTCCTTTATATGAGGACAACTCCGTTTCATGGTTCGCGCTTGTGGAGCACCTTTTCGAGTTACATCAGGTGACCGACGACAGTTCTAAATTTCTATGTCTCGTCATGCACCTCCATGACCACTCAGATTTAATTTGTGACCTCCTCCTTTTGCCACCGCCACCGCCAAAATACAAGTTCGCCAAGAAGACAATATTGGACCGACTCACCTGCTTGCCACAGGAATTAATAATCAAGATCCTGTACGAGGAACACCTAGGAGACTGCAATCCGTCACAACTCTGGCACCACCTTCAGCTACTTGTGAGTGATCAAACAATGCCGGACATTACCCTGTGGGCGGTATGGTCTGCCAAGTTACCTACCGACCTGCAGCTACTCCTGCTACTACACTGTTTCGAGTCTATCGGTTCTCGCCTTTGCATCGCAGATCAGCTGTATGCACTTATGTGACAAAAACAACCAGCTCACCTCTCACCGCTGGTTGGCACTACGCCGCCTGTTTACCGGCCGTCTGCGGGCAGAGGCAGGGCTCGTTCCACCTCCATGCCATCTACACCACCGGGCAGTACTTGCTCGCTCTCTCCTCTTTCCAAGCACTCAAGAATCGCACAAGCACCATACATCCTGGTTTACATTCCGGAACAGATCAATGAGGACAAACATCCTCTGCTGTCACAATCACCACCACCGCCACATCCGGCTCATCTGTACTGTTGGTACCACAAGATTTTCGGGGATGAGGTCAAGAAATGCAGATTATCTTGCCAGCATCCAAACGCTGACTGCAGGATCTAAAAGATGCCGAGTCCTGCGGGGAACTTCACAGGCGTCCTCAAATATTGCACTGCGTCCACTCTTCCTCTCGGCCGAGCGGTCATTTATACGTGACCGACATTTTGTCAAGCTTGTTTTCCTAGTTGACACAGGCGCTGACGTGTCCATCATACCTACATCATTGGCTCCTCCCGATTTTTCACCGATGAAGTCACTTCTACGCATTGTCAACCCATCAACATTACAAACTGTCAGCTCTGCTAAAGTTATGGTGCATCTGTCTCCTTCTCTACGTTTCCCATGGACTTTTCTACACAGCCGACATTGCCGCGCCAATTCTCGGTATGGATTTCTTGTCCCATTACAAACCCTCCCTGAACATAGTCCAAGGTTCAGTGCTACACCACCCTTCTGACACTCAGATACCGTGCTCAGGCACTTATGCTCGTCATTCTGTTTCTGTTGTGGCATGTGATTTGGTTCCACCCTCGTGGACAAAATTGTGAGCTGTGTCACTAATCTCCTGTCAGAGTACAATGCAGTGGCACAACTCTGTCAGCAAAACGATGAGTTGAAACAACGCATTGCTCACACTTTCGATGAGCTCACCATGGCTCATACCTCGCTGCTGCAACTGCAATCCACAGTTCCTTCACCTTCATCAGCAGACACCAGCATGGACTCTCATCAGGCTAGTTAAAAACATTCATTGCATGTGACAATTCGCGTTAAGTGATCTCTGCACCTGCCACATGCCCGTTACATGAAGTGCCATGTGTTTCAAACAGTGCTTCTAATGACAGTCGCACACTCGATGCGAACATGCCCTCCCCACAATCAGCCACCCCATGTGTTGGTAAACATTCCCCCTCTCACGCACCAACCACGTGATTCGGCAGCCATCGCCATTCCCCGCATGATGCCAACGGCTCTCTTGCCCGTGCCGGTTACTCAAAGCAAAGCTAACAACAGACAGTCGCTGTGCGCCCTGATCTGCTCCATGCTGCATGCGCAGCTGACCTCTCCAAACAAGTGCATGCTGCGCTCACGTAATAGGCATGTAACTTTCGTGCTGCCTTTTCCGACTTGCGCTAATGGCTATGCCTCATCGTGCCCCACTCGTCCCAAAACTTTACGCCAAGACGTTACTCAGCCTCATGTTCAGTTCTCAGTCTCTTCTGTCACTGACGGAACGACACACAAGATAATTACCACTGCCAGTCCTTTTATTAGGCACAAGGTTAGATACCTCAACCCGATTAAGTTGCGCGTGGCCCGGCAGCAAATTAACGAACTTGTGGAGGCAGGCATTTTACAGCCATCGGACTGCAATTGGTCTTCACCAATTCACCTCGTCACCAAACACGATGATTCTTTTTGAATGTGTGGTGATTACAGATGCTTAAACGCTTGTACCGTAATGGACAATTACCCAGTGCGAAACATAAATGATTTCATCCATATTTTCTCGGGCGCCACAATCTTCAGTGTGATTGACTGTAAACATGCCGATCACCAGATTTCCTTTGCGGTGGAAGACATTCCAAAGATTGCTATCATCACATCACTTGGTTTGTTACAATACAGCTTCATGCCATTCGGCTTAAAGAATGCGGCACTAACGTGGCAATGTTTCATTGACTCAGTCTTACGACAGTTTGAGTTCTGCTTTGCATACCTGGATGACATCCTCATTTTCAGTAAGTTGACTGAGGACGACGAAGATCATTTATCCCAGGTCCTCCAGAACTTGAACTCCAATGGTGTTGAGGTCAAGAAAGATAAATTCCAATTGCACCAGTCTTCTGTGACATTTTTGGGTTACACCGTCTCTGCAGACAGAATACAGCTTCCCAAATCCTGCGTGCAGGCTATCACATCATTGCCACCCCCAGCTACGTGCAAAGAACTCCGACATTTCCTGGGTACTACAAATTACTACCGCCGACATCTACCTTCTGCCGCCACCATGCAGGCCCCGCTAACGGACTCGCTGTCAGGCAAACAGACATTGGGACTTTAGTCAGTCTGTTGGACTGAGCGTGTGCTAGAGGTCTTCAGGCCTCTAAAGACAGCATTAGCTCATGACGTTGTACTCGCCCACTCCAATCCGTCTGCCGAGTTGTTCGTCACTACAGACACCAGCGACATCGCAGTCAGGGCAGTATTACAGCAACGCAAAGGTGACACAGTTTCACCCATTCATTTCTTCTCTAAAAAACTGTCTACAGCACAGAAGAAATATTCTGCTTTTGATAGAGAACTTCTGGCGGTCTATGAAGCCGTCAAACACGTTCGCCCTGACATTGAGGGCCATTCTTTCTTCATCCTTACTGGCCACAAATCACTGGCGGATGCCTTCTGCAACCCTCCTGAGTACCTACCCTCTCAGCGTGTCCACCGCTTTGAACTGGTCTCTCAATTTACTACGGATGTACGCTACATCAAAGGCATGGAAAACATCCCCGGTGATTTCTTATCAAGGATCAATGCTGTCTCATGCATCATCAATTTATCCGACCTCGCCATTCTCCAGGCCTCTGATGAGGAATCTCAAGCTCTCCTCACACATCCTCAGATATTGCTTGTGTTTACCAAAGCCAAGGTCCCCAGCATTTCGGACCAAGTGTAGTGCGACTCTTCTACCGGCACTCTGCGGCTGTTGCTCCCTTTCACATTGCGCCGGCAAGCCTTCAACGCCTTGCTTAACCCCGCCCACCCTGGTGTCCGCACCACCACATGCCTCATCACAGAACGTTTTGTTTGGAAAAATGTTAAGCAGGGCTGTCAAACCTGGGCACGCAGCTGCATTTCCTGCCAACGCAACAAGATTGGACACCACACCTCTCCCCAACTTGGCAAGTTTGACATTCCGCAAGGACATTTTCATCACGTACATATTGATCTTATCGGCCCTCTGCCTCCATCAGAGGGCCACAGATATATCCTCTCCACGATCGACCACGTCTCGTAGGGTGGAAGCTGTTCCTTTACCCAACATCACAGCAGAAACCGTGGCCAAGGGATTCGTCTCATCATGGATCGCCAGGTTCAGTTGCCCGTCCACCATCACCACTGACCAGGTTCGACAGTTCGAGTCTTCACTTTTCACTATTCTATGTAACCTTTGCGGTGTCAGAAATATTCATACAACAGCCTACCACTCACAAAGCAACGGTTTAGTGGAATGATGGCACCACACCCTTAAAACAGCACTCAGGAGCCATGACTGCCTCTGGTCTGAGGCGCTTCCTTGGGTGTTACTTGGTCTCCATTTGACCTTTAAACCTGACTTACAGGGAACCATCTACAAATTCATTTTCAGCAAGAACCTGGTTCTACCTGGGAAACTTATCCTGCCTCAAGCACCCGAGCATTTCCCCACCTCTCCAGACTTTATTAGTAGAATGCACACCCACTTTAGACATGCACAGCTACACCCGCCTGTCAGTCATTCCCCGCCGGACACTTACGTGCCAACCACACTCAACACATGCTCCCATGTTATGCTCAGGGACGATTTCGTTAAATAACCCCTGCAACCCTCATACCTCAGCCCCTTTGAAGTATTCCGGAGGGGCGAGACAACGTTCGACATTATGGTTAAAGATTGCCCGCAGACCGTTTTGCTACACAGGCTCCAGCCTGCTTTCATGGACTCCGACGCCCCTCTGCTGTCCCAGTTGGACCATCCGGACGAATTTTCCATTGCGCAGCCCGATAATGGGTTAGCTCATCCCATGGTAGGGTCTTCTCCTTCTGATGATTCATCACCGCAGTTAGCGGGTTTCCCAAGCACGTTGTCATCAACCCCATGCACAGGTTTTGATGATGTTTCATCTACTGAAGAGACTTGCTCCCCGACTTTCAACTTGCACTGCAATGTACCACCTAACCACGTCGACGACGTGTCGATTGTCGCTTTTGATGACCGTGTGCTCATGCTCCTTACAGACACTGCAGACTCAACACTCAATGAGGAACTAGATGTCAAGATAATGCATAGCCTCCCTCCTTCAAGAGTGCGATCTATCAAGAGTTCGTGTGTTCATCTCCTCGGATGGCTCGATCTGTATTAGGAGCAGGCACCCTCGCATGCCGCACCCCTCCCCACACCTCTACTCCCGGGCCAGCCGATGCATCATCTGCCTCCGCTGGCTGTCTGATTACAATGTGGACCTGCAGCCCGTCACAATGCCTTCATTCGCCGCCCTGACTGTGATGTAGCTTCCAGTCGTGTGCCTGCTGCCTTGCACTACTCAGTCCGACACTGACGCCCACATGACCTCCCCTCAGGCCTTACAAGCCGTACTCGCTACTGTGGGAGGGGGGGGGGGGGGTGTCGATAGGCCCACATCAACCATGTAAAGCATGATCTTTGAACTCTTTAACTGCTCTGACGAGCCGCCATGTTAATGTTCCAGTCAGCCTGTGTACCTTGTACAGTGTACACATGTATCTTTCTTTGTGCTGAAATATATGTATGTATAGACATTTATGGGAATAGTTTATTGTGTATACAATTATCCGTATTCCCGTTTCCCATACTACTCTTGAATACATTACTTTTTCAGGAATTTTGGATACAGGTGCCAGAAGTGAGATTGGGCAGTAGTTGTTAGCATCAGATCTATCACCTTTTTTATGCAGTGGTTTAACAATAACATATTTCAGTCTATCTGGAAAAATGCCCTGTTTCACTGAGCTACTACATATGTGGCTGAGAATCTTACTTATTTGTCGGGAACAAGCTTTTAGTACTCTATTGGAAATGCCATCAATTCCATGTGAGCTTTTACTTTTGAGTGAATTTATTATTTTCCTAATTTAAGTAGGAGAGGTGGGTTGAATTTCAGTTTTATCAAATTGCATAGGTACTGCCTCTTCCATATATTGCCTTGCATTTTCTAATGAGTAACTGGATCCTATTTTCTCTACAACACTTAAAAAAATTATTTTTAAAAATGCTTTCTACTTCTGACATCTTGTTCACAAACTTTTCATTGTGTCTGATAGAAATACAGTGTTGCTGTGCTCTTGGTTGCCCTGTTTCCCTTTTAACAATATTCAAAATTGTTTTAATTTTATTAGCAGATGTGTTAACATAATGCTCACTTGTAGGCGAGGTTCTAACCTAACCTAACCTCATGCTTTTGGACTTTTTAATAACTTTTCTTAATACAATGCAGTAGTTTTTATAATGATTTACTGTTTCGGGATCATTACTCCTCCTAGCTATAAGATACATTTCCCTTTTCTGTTTACAAGATATTTTTATCCCTGTAGTTTCTTACAATTATATTTCACTGTTTTCTTAGGGAAACTGTTTACAAATATATTCACAAAGTTATCATGAAATAGGTTAAATTTTAAATTAGCATCATGTCCCCTGTACGCCTCGTCCCAGTCTAATTGTTGCAAGCTTTTGCTAAAATTTTGAATTCTTAAATCGTTAATTGAATGCACTATTTTGGAGGACTGTTTTGCAGTGCTGTATGTAGCTATATTATATACTGTAACTATCTGTGCATCATGATCAGACAGACCATTCTTAATAGGAAAAGTTTTTATTTATTAAATTTATCTTGGTCTATGAAAATATTATCTATCAGTGTGCTGCTTACAAAATATAGTAAGAAGTGCACACTTCCATGTTGTGTGGGAAGAGAGCCAGAGGTGCTCATGTTATGTACCCAGTGGCATTGCATACGATCGCAATATGTACTGGGCCTGTGTGATGATGGCAAATGGAGTCTAACCTTATTCATTCTCCTCAGTCTCCACACATGGATATGTCCATTGTAATGTTGTATGCAGAAATGGGGCTCATCTGAAAAGATTACATAATGCCATTTGTACGTCCACTGCTGTCCTTGGGTGCACTGTTGTCACTATGCTTCTACTGCAACGTCAAGAGAAGCTGTAACAATCATTGCCATGCTGACGTCCAGTGTGTTCCAAAGTACCTCCATTATCTGTGTTGATTCTTGTCTTGCTGCAGACAAGTCCATTTTATGACTCTTGGTACATCAAAAAGCTGTATGGTACTGCATAGTTGAGCTAACAATTTG
Source organism: Schistocerca piceifrons (assembly GCF_021461385.2). Classification (NCBI taxonomy): domain Eukaryota; kingdom Metazoa; phylum Arthropoda; class Insecta; order Orthoptera; family Acrididae; genus Schistocerca; species Schistocerca piceifrons. The sequence goes on from NC_060141.1 coordinate 618,093,307, forward strand.
TGTGTCCTTGCTGGCATTAGTTGCCTGTAGCCATTGAGATCCAGCATAAAATTGTGTATGGCCGCTTAAGGCATCAGTCTCATATTTCCAATGACCAATGTGAACAGCAATATTGGAGAATAATAACCTGCAGTCTTAAGAGTTTATGATACTTTTACTGTCGAAGTCTGACACCAGCTGATTATAGTTTCTCTCTGTTGCATAAGATGTAACATTATTTTCTCACAAACAACCAAATTCAAATGTGAGTTATGAATGAGAAACAGACTGAATAATCTTTCCTTATGTACAGAATCTAGATGGAGCTTCTCCTCCCTACATTGTGCAGTTGCACTGAAATGCCAGTCATTTGTATAGCAAACAATTTGTATACTTCATGCCAATTTGGCTGTTCTTGTATGCCACAGCTTTAATGACTAGCACTGTATAATTAACAAATAAGATATGAGAATACCAAAGTGAATCTCAAAAGCAAATAATCATAACTGAAGTGCAGATTGTTTTGGGTGTATCTGAATTGCTGTAATCTGACATGGGACAAAGAGATACTACTGTTTTTGGAACATGAAATGTATGCCATCTGTGAATGGGAAGGTATTATTAGTGAGATTTTTATTTGTATTTATACAACTTTTCTCATAGTTGATACTGCTTGCTGTAAGATATTCCTCTGAAATTGTAGATCTTGTACTTATGGCTGCTACTGTAAATGGTTGTTACTGTTTTATTAGTTACAACAGCAGCCAAAAACTATTTTAACAGGCACACACTCACAAGACACAGGACAGAAGTACTTCATTTGGCTTTAATGGAACAACAGAACAGTGTGACAGAAGGATTCCAGATCGGAGCAAAAGTAACCAACGCAACTGGAAAGATGAAGGCACTCATTACAAGAGGTATGTCAATAATAATGAATAAGGCAGTAATTTGACTCCCATTGTATATAAATCATCAGTTTTGCTGCACATGTAGACTTCATCCTTTGATTTTCTTAGGGAATATACATGTTGCAACTGATCAAAGAAATTTCTTGTCAGATGAGCATATAGTTGAGTTTTCTTCTTGTTCTTGATTCAGAACAATCATACTTCCCTTTGTAATAATGTTGTTGGGAATCCATCAGTCCATGTGATGTTTAGGAATGTGGTTTTTGACTGGAAGTTATGTTTCTTCTGGACTATTAGATTAAATTGTGCAGGAGGTTGAGGGCCAGGACTTATCAGCTGGCTGTCCAGGTAGATTTTTAAAGAGAACAGAAAAACTTGTCAAATGGGTCTATATTTCAATGTACAGGGTACTTAAAGCTCCACTGGGGAAAGTAGCCAGGGGCAGCCTGGAGGATAATGTTTTGATAATGGAGCGAGGAGAGGGAACATGTTACCACTTGAAGGCCGCAAGCAGAGAGAGACTCGCTCTTCATTCCACGATGTGCCCGCAACCTGTGCAATTCACGGCGTGTCCTTCCACACCTCTTATTGGTGACTGCTATAGGTAAGCCAAAAGGCTTGCTTTGCCATCATTACAAGTCAGTGTGGACTGCAAGGACAGCTTTTTGCTCGAAAGAAAATGTGTAATAAATTATTCCAATATTTGTGTGAAGGGGTGGCCACCTGTATAACATATAACAAAGTGTGACTCATTAGTGCTAGTCCATCTCATTTATGTTATGATAAAAGGTAAATGCCAAGTGGATGACATAAATAATTACTGTAGTCAGCATTAACATGATGTTGGATTTAATTATAATGTATGCTTTTGTAACTCACTGATGACACATTTATGATATTCCATTCATTACAAATTGAAGCAAATTATTGAGGAAACATATGTGAAACGATACAGAAAGATAACTAGTGTGTCATAATAAGGAAAGATAGATTGCTACTTACCATAAGAATGACACCAATAAATTGTGGCCAGAGTTCACGTCTGCCCCTGGAAATGTCTTACAATTAAAAGTCTGGTTCCAAAATTTCTGTTGTACCATTACGTAATCAATCTGAAACCTTCAAGTGTCTCCAGGTCTCTTCCACATATAAATTTTCTTTCATGATTCTTAATCCAAATGTTAGCTATAACGAAATTATGCTCCATGCAAAATGCTACCAGGCGACTTCCCCTCTCATTCCTTTCCCCCAGTCCATACTCACCTAGAAGTTTTCCTTCTCTTCCTTTTCCTACTAATGAATTCTAGTTTCCCATCACAATTAAATTTTCATCTGCCATAAATATCTGAATATTTTCTTTTATCTCATCATACATTTCTTCAATCTCTTCATCATTTGCAGAGCTAGCTGGCATATAAATGTGTACTTTTGTTACGGGTGTGGCTTTGTGTCTATATTGGCTGCAGTGATGCGTTCACTGCTGTATGCTATTCATAGTAGCTTACCTGCATTCCTATGTTTTTCTATCCATTACTAAACCTATGCCGGCATTACCCCTATTTCATAACAATGTGACACATCTTAATGGAAATGAGGTCAAGGAATGGGAAGGGTCACAAAGTAAGTCTGTATGCCTTGGATATTCTTCCAGCATATTGAAGTGGCCAGTAGCAGTCATTAAAAATACTTTTTGTATAACATGCCTGCCACCAAGTTCTGAAATAATTGTTGCTTTTAAGCTCATCTTGTTTAGGGAATTTCTGCAGTCTCTCATTCTGTAAAATACAGCCTTATAAACGAGCATGCCATTCTAGTTTTGAGACAGGTGGAAGGCTTGTGCCAGACACTGCACATACTCTAGTGATCTAGTTTGTTATTTTTCAAAAGTTTACCATAATATTTAGGGTTAAAGAGTACTCTTGAATGGCACACATGTGCCTTATATACCATAGGTGTGGTTGAATACTATTTCAACAGGTTTACATTCCACAGACTGATATCAAGAATTGAGGCTAAGAAAGCAGCTGTGATCAACCCACAACACAGTAACACTGAGGCAAATGAAACGGTGTTAACTGCCATTATGAACTTATTTTCTCCCTTTCGGTATATAACAATTCTTAGTTTTTACAGTAACAATATATTCTATGTGAACTTAGTTTCTGTATATATTATTTTTGTTTTAAATGTGGTATCAGTAAAGAAAGATTGGCCTGCCCAGTATTTCAATGTAATAGGAACAGACAATGTTGTAGGATGGTCCATTTTCCTTCTGAGAATATGTGCTTTATGTGTGTATCAAGTCTATCCCTCTCTCTGTTGTTTAGGTCACTCATTTAAAAAAAAAAATTCTTCTTGTATTTTAATGTGTACATCCAATTGTCACATATTCTATCAGTTACAAACAAAAAGTGTATGGATATTCAGTTTCCAGATATTCTGACAAAGAATACTGATAATACAAGATGGGGAAAAGGACGAATGGCAGATGAACAGTCCTGTTTTTCTCAGAAAAAATTTGTTCTCTGATCAAAGTAGGGATCTTATTTACTTGAGAGAATAAAGTTCTTTTGGAGAGAAACATCCAGTTTTGTCAGTAATATTAGAATTCTTATATACTACAGAAAAAGAACTTAATTGACCAGACTGGATTAATAGAAACTCAGCTTTTAATTTTTCAGTTGACACTTTTCCTTTGGTGATTGCCTCTCCCAATTGCTCTGAGGTAAAGCGCTCCCACTTCTGATACTGAGTAACGTAAACAGCATTCTTGCTCTTTTTTTTTAATCTTAACCCAGTCACTAGGAACACACACATATGGTAAATAATTTTTATCTTGTGTATGAGTTGAAAGGCATGGTATAAGTGGTGGATTATTGACGAGGAAAGTGTTCTAGTTTCCGCATGTCTTCTTACATATGAATCATTGGATTATGGATTAAGTCACGGTTGTACACATAGAAGTGGCTGTGTTTGATTTTGCCAATAGTGCTCATGTCACCCTCTATTATTATCGATAGATACTAAAAAATTTCAAATAAGTCAAGGAATTTCTTACAGCTCCATTAAATGCAGTAAATGAAGAAAATTGAAAAAAATGTGAGTTGGTCCAGTGGTTCAATTCAGCTTGATATTCTGATTTTGACAGAAGTGGGAGGCTTGAATCAGAGTCCATGAATTTTCCAGCAAGCCTGGTTTTAACTTTTTATAAATTTTCTACAAGACTGAAAACTGTAGTGTCCTTGTAATAGGCCCTAGAATATACTACATACCAAGTAACTACAGGGCTGGTTTCAGAACATTTTGCCACACATGTGGCTTACCATTTTGTGCCACCCTTTCCCCCCCTTTTCCTTCTTATGCTTTCATCCATGACAGTTTTCAAAAATAGTTCTGATACGCACTGTATACAAATCTTGCACTTGCACGCTCGATGCCCTCGGCAGTCCTCTCAGCTCAATACACTGAGCGGCCGCTACTAATTATGAGACACGGTCCAGTTATATTAAAGTGATCACCACCTATGTAAGATGTCAACATGCATTAATCACTCAAAGACAGCAGGTGATGCCCCTAACAGTGGAGGGTATATAAAACATGCCGGAGGGAGGAAGGGGGGAGCAGTGGGGAGGGGGGACACCAAAAACAGTGCAGTCATTGTTGTAATGTGGAAATGGAGCAATTTATCTGATGTCTAAAAGAGCCTGATCATGGCTTGTGGGCCAAGGGTGGAAGCATCTCCGAAGTAGCAAAGTCTGTAAGCTGTTTGCATGCCACCATGGTTAAAGTATACCGTGCATGGCAAAATGGTGCTGATCAAAACCGGTGGCAAGGCAGCTGTGGTGCACCGTGGGCCATACGTGACAGAGGTGTATGATGGGTGTATAGATGTATATGGGGAATAGACAGGCCACTGTTGAGCAACTGACTGCCCAGAGGAACCAACAGGTTACCAACAGTGTCTCCTCAGTGACTGTTCAGCAAATGTTGCTGCATAAGGGCCTGTGCAGTAGGTGCCTGGTTCACGCATCCAAGCTTACTGTTAGTGATAAGCAATGAAGGGTGGAATTTGCACACGACTACCTCAATTGGATGTCCACCGAGTGGCGACAGGTGGCCTTTTCGGATGAATCACATTTTATGCTACATCCGACATGGCTGTTGGCGTATATGTTGTGAAACATCAGGAATCAAACACCCTCTGACCAAGAGTGATTGTTATAGACCTAGGAATGTTTTTGTGTCATTCCCTGGATGATTTCATCATTTTGAAAGGCACAATGGTTCAAGAAAAGTATGCATCTATCTTTGGGGACTGTGTCCACTTGTACATGCAATTTGTTTTCCCTCAGCCCGATAGTGCTGCCAGTAGGACAGTGCAACATGTCCAGCGTGCAGTGTATGTGTGTGGTTTGAAGTGCAACAGGATGAGTTTACCATACTCCTCTGGCCACCAGACTCCCTGGATTTAAACACAATCAAGACTCTGTGAGGAGACCACCTCGATCGGGCTGTTCGTGTCGTGGATCCTTTAAACTGTGGCTTGTGTCATTGAGTCCTTAGACCAGCCTTGTATAACTGACTGTTCAAAAGTAAATAATTTCTAAACATTAAGCATAATCTGCACAAGGAAAGCTGAAAGAGAGAAGGCAAGCAAACACTTTTATTGACTATCGAGATTTCCTCACCTATCAGAATTCTGCAATATATTTGTATAGAAAAAGAATGATCATTGCTCCAAATAGGGGGATTCAAAAACAGCAGAAAGAAATGTACCAGCCCATAATATCTTTTTGTGGAAATGCCTATTCTAGATATAAAGATAAGAGAAGCTACAGGTAAGCAAAGTAAATTGGTAAAATCTCAAGTACTTTTAACTTTCAGTTAGAAGACAAGACCTTTGAACATGGATGTATAGTGACCCCTAGTTTGGAAGAAAATATATTCTATGTTTGCAGATTCATACAACTACATAATTGTGTTGTTTGTCAGGGATGTAATATGTAAGATCATGTTATCTCTCAAGTTCTGTCTTGTTGCCATGAATGTAGTATGTAAGATGATGTGCTTTCTAAAGTTCTTTCTTACCTATTGACTGTGTTTAAATCTGTGACACACTATATTTAAAGTTCATACAACTATAGAATTATGTTTTGTTATAGATTTGTGCTTTAGAATTTGATACATTTATGCTATGAGTCTGAATGAGTAGCTCCTTTTACAATTTTGAGGTGGGACAATGCCATTAAATAACTAGTAATAAATTTTCATATTTTGTACTGTAAGAATTAGGAATAGTATCTTAGTATATCTATGTGTATCACCTTACTAGTTCATTTTTTCGTTACATTTAGCTCTATTTATTGAAGTTTCATATGTGAACACCTTTTAATCCAGTCTGACGAAAACCCTGTATACTTTTCTTTTTGTCAATATACATATATGCAGAGCATATGTCATGTAATGTGAGGGTGGTATTGAACAGCATACTTAGTACACAAAACAGTGTTTCAGGATTTGATGTGAATGTTAGACAGGAAGTAACCTAGCCATTGGAGTGTATGATAACTGTAGGGAGGAAACTGAGAGATGTGGGTGGATCCACTTCAAATTGGTGTGTGGCTGTACCCTTGCTGGTGCAGTTGAGTTACAAGAGGTCATGGGTGTTGGGAAATGTACACAAGCATCTGTCAACTATGTGAATTGTTAGACAAGAAATTATCCTATAATAAGAATTCATGGAACTGTTTGCTTAAAAACTGACATGGACAGTGATATTCCACACAAATGTATGTTTTCTCAAGTAGGGGGATTAACCTCCAAATACCTTGCGTAACTTTAAATCAGTGTGTATTTTTTTATCAATTGTAAATGAATCTTCTAGGCCTCTATGTACGTAGGTTAGTTTGTATGAACAATTAGCAAATAGTGTGGAAGAGTATATACAGTATAACAAGGTGTATACATTTCTGATTTTACACACTGATTTTGGTCCTGAAGCTACTCCATTGTGTCATCACTCAAAGATAATTTTGACTCTGATGGCCTGTATTTATCCTGAGTAATATTGTATCTCATTGGAACTAGAGTAGTGGGCAAACTCATGCTTAACTTTGTTTTGGGTACCCCTGGTCATGACGACTGTGTGTGTGTACTGAAGGAGAGTGTGCAACTATCGCTCGAGGCTTGATGCTTCCTATAACAACTCTTTACATGTGATTGAACTTAATGATGTGATTGTGAACTTTATTCATTTTGTTATGTCGAAAAATTTTTGCTGGTGTGTACCCGGTTGGTTTGGATTCATGGGCCGGTCCCCACATCATAACTGTTGTGACTTGGCGAGACAGCCAAGTCACTAGGAGAGGAAGCCGAAAGGCACGCGTTTAGCTCACGCAGGCTGGCGTGATGTCTGGAACAGGTCAAGGTCTTATAGTAGCAAAAATAGTACATGATTTCTGGAACACTTAACTTTAATCCATAATTGGTGAACATCGGTCTGACGGTACATGCATCACAGGATAAATAGCAAATGATAATGGCGCCTTGCTAGGTCGTAGCAAATGACGTAGCTGAAGGCTATGCTAACTATCGTCTCGCAAATGAGAGCATAATTTGTCAGTGAACCATCGCTAGCAAAGTCGGCTGTACAACTGGGGCAAGTGCTAGGAAGTCTCTCGAGACCTGCCGTGTGGCGGCGCTCGGTCTGCAATCACTGACAGTGGCAACACGCGGGTCCGACATATACCAACGGACTGCGGCCGATTTAAAGGCTACCACCTAGCAAGTGTGGTGTCTGGCGGTGACACCACAATAACCTTACGCCTGATTGTTTTTCATTATTTTCTCCTTTTGTGAATCAGCATACCCTTACATACTCTGGTTTAAGTGGCTGATAGATTTTGTATTATATTCCTACTGATGACTGAATACATTCTTCTGGTCTGTACCTGATCTCATGAGTTTTTCGAGTCAGCTCAATCATCATACACTTAGGTGCGGAATTTTTTCTCTTCTCTTTTGAAAAGTTTGAAGGTGTAACTTTATAGATGTAAACTTGCAATTTGTAATTCTAATAATTTACATTGTCACTGTGCTTATTTTTATAGTTTAGTGTTGTACAGTTGTAGTTTTGACTTTGTATCATTTGTCTTGTGACAGAATGTTCCACGGATCTTAAAATCTGAATGCCACGTCCTGCTATATGTATAAATTATGACTTGTATAGTAGATATTTTTCTTACGTTTTCTGTAACATGTATCAGATACTTAATATACATCTGTATTCTATCTTTTGGCATCATTTTGTACACTGTTTGGAAAACTTGATAGTAGGTCACAAAATTGTAAACAAGTTGTTTCCAAATTTTGTGAGGCGGATATTGTAAAGGGACTCCCTCCTGTAGGATTACTTTTACTCAACAGAAGTAGTCGATATCAGAACTAATTTTTGAATTTTGGACAGGTCAATATTGCCTCAGCTGTTTTTCTAAAAAATTTCATATGATTTTGTACACAATGTGTTATATTACAAGCTAAAATCTATTAAAAAAGATTACTTTATTTTCTTTGTTACAATCTGTATAGCAGTATATTGCTCCCTCCTACGTATATCTCGCGAAGAGAGCACGAGGATAAAATCAGAGAGATTAGAGCCCACACAGAGGCATACCGACAATCTTTCTTTCCACGAACAATATGAGACTGGAATAGAAGGGAGAGCTGATAGAGGTTCTCAGGGTACCCTCCGCCCCACACCGTCAGGTGGCTTGCGGAGTATAGACGTAGATGTATATGCACTAGCTCTGATTGTTCAGTTAAAATTTTTTTTTTTAGTAACATTTGAAATTATGAGATATTTGGCACACTTAACATTTCTGTTATGAATTATGCAATTTGGTGCTATTTATTATGTTTATTTCTAGATTTATTTATAAAATAATAATATAAATTAACAGAAATTCATTTGTCAAGAAACTTTGTAAACTTTTTGGAATATTGTTATTACTGCAGATGAAGTAGTAGTGGGCATGCCTCTGATGCGATCGGACGGGTTTTTGTATTTTAGGAAGAACAATGTAATTTTGGCTTAATTCAAAAGACTCTGATATAGAAAACTGTGAGAGAATAAATTAACAACAAAACAAAAAATTTGCACAGGTATTCTTCAAAGTTAATTATGTCAGTTGGAGCCATGAGAACCTAAAATGTCAAAAATTTCAGTTTCATGACTCAGCCCCTAGACATGAAGAACTGAAGCCACTTACAAGAAAAGAAGATTACTAAAAAGTATATTGTAAATAGTAGTGACATCAACAAATTGAGGGAGGGGTAGATCACAAGTTTCCATTTATCTCAGGTAAAAATTTCAATAATGCCTTGCTCCATGGCAGTAATTAGGCTTATAAGTTGGATGCAAGAAAATTCACAGTTATTTCCTCACATTTTGGATAAATGTCCATCAGGTGAGATGGAGCGTAGTCCAGCCACATAGATATGCTTTCTATAGCAGCCACATAGATATGTTACATTTTTTTAACTTTAAAAAATAATAATGAGCTATGGACAATGATGCACTTTGATGACTTTTGTGGTACACAGGAACATTTTTCTGCCACAAATTTTTTCAGATTTCTTGGTCTTCTGTATTTACTAATAACTGTAGGTGTTAAGTAGTGAGAGCCTGAAGCATTAGAACATATCATTAAATTTTATAGTGCTAATGTTTGGTGGATAATATTGTAAAATTTAAGTGTAGCTCTTCAGCACTATACCACTGATCAAGAGTATAACCCTCTTTTTCAACAAAATCTTGAAATTTTTTTCACTAAAGAAAAAGTGCTGTGTCATACAGTAACAACATTTCTCTTGGCAGTTTTGACTACCATACTCTACAGCTTTTTTCCACCTATTTAGCGAGGTTCACTGCCAACATTGTTTTTCATCACTTAACTTTCCAAACAGTATCCCACATTAGCTGTAATTAAGTGATCTGAAATGCACACTCCTTTGCTATACTGAAGATGAAATCAGGCTTCAGTGATCCGATCAGTTCTTGGGAAATTCAGCTGCTTCATAATTTTTTAATCAGCAAGAATGGATATGGATTGTAAATTTTTTAATTTTTTAATTCTACTCCTTCTCCAGTAACAAACAGTTTGAACTGATACACAACAGTCATTAACAAGTGAACCCAATTTTTCAGTATAATCAGTACTGAAGAGGATGGCAAGTGTTCTCTTTTGGAGGATGGTGCAACAAACTGAGTCACAGACTACCCAATGAGAGGAGAATCAGAATCCCTTTGTTACTTCTCAATAGTTCGTATTACAAGCTGAAGCCCACATCTGGTGCAGCACTGGAAGGCTGGTCTTGACGCACAGACCCTGGCAATGATGCATTGCCATGAAGATGGTGGCAGCTGCTAAACTCAGCACAGCCCAGGCACAGCATTACCTTGTTAGGTGTACAATCCCAGTTGTTGGGCTAGCTACACCAGAAACTGGTACGGCAGTCCGGTACAGCTGGCCGAGTTTGGGACAGCTAGTCTCCTGTCACAGCTGTGGCAAGTGACCGGGAGAAGACGCTCAGGGAGCAAACCCCTGTTTGGAAAGTAGCTGGTTGCGACTGGAGCTGGCTAGGAGGGCCTCAGTTTGGCCCTCAGCCCTTCCAGTGGTGGCTGGACTGCCCTGGCAGGCAATCCTGTCAGAATGACAGTGGAGCAGTAGCGAATTCGCAGTAGAGGCTGACGGTATGACTTGCTGACTCGCTAGTTCTGTGACATGCCTTGCTGGACAGCCAGTATTTATATGCACCAAAGCAGATTGTGATGTTGCTGCCACAAATACCATGTATGCCACATCCCAATATGTCCCTGGTTTCATAAGTAATGGACAGTGATGGGCAGGTGGGTAACGGTGCCCAACAGGTGCCGCAGTGTAATTCTGTGCCAGAATGTAACTGCAAATGTACTTTTTTTACAGCAACGAGTGCTCTTGCCTAGAGTTGATCTGTTACACTCTTTTGCTCTTTGAAAAATTCAGCCCTCCAAATTCTCTCTGTTACTGTACCTAGAACTATAATTCAGTTAGTCAAAGATTCACATCATTCTTAGACGTCCTTTTTACAGCTCTTCTGTGGCTAAAACATATTCCCTGATACATATAAAATATGTCCACATTTTATATGATTCCAGTCACTGGCCGCCCTGTGAACAAATACTGGGATACTTTGAAATGTTATCACACTTTGCTTTTTGTCCACTACATACGTGCTTATGTCCACTTTACACAATTCACTCGCTGCTCTCTGCTGTATTCTCCAAGCTGAGTTTTCTATAACACATTTACAGTCCAAAGACTGTGACTTGTCCATTCAGCAGTGTCAAACTATCTTGTAGGGCTAGGGGTTTTGGGATTCTGTGAAGTGTCCTAGAACAGTACTCTTGCCTGATGTTACCGAAATAGGTATTTGTTCTTTTCCATAAATTATCTCCCTTAAACTCATGCCTAGCTTCATCAATGTATCACTCATATTCATCAAACTAGTTGTCTAACCCCCATATTACACATTACCCTAATAGTCTATTACATCTTATTACTATTTTGAGGAACAAGCATAAAAGTTTGCAACAAGAACTTAACACAAATTATTTATAAAAAAAGGAATCTGTAATAAAGTCACTGTAGTCACACTTCTGATGGTAGCATCTGGAGAACTATGCTTAAATTCTAAAACTTCACCTCTCATCTCCAAGAGACCATTGAGCGTATCGTGCTTCATTACATTTATGATACCACTAATGTATTTATTTAACCACAGGTGCAATACCGGCTATAAACTATGCCACTTAAATCAACTCCTATAACACAGTAACATTTCTCCTCGTAATGTTTCCATGAACCTTGAAATGCTCTTCTGTTCTTCCTTACACTGAGTGTGACAGTTACCTTAGCAGACTCTCAGCTGTCATACTGAATGAACTTCAGTGGACTATGAGTGATATAACAATGATGTCACGGGTAATGACCTATCTTGCATCTGTGGTTTCTCAGAACATTGTTATGCTTTTTGAAGTCAGTGTCACATGATAAAAAGACAAAAATCAAAACCATAAGATACTGTTGTGACATTGCTCCATGTTTTATCTTATTAGCTCAGTTCAATAGCATACAACTACCCTACTACAGAATAGAATCGCAAATGGAGCAGGAGTAGGGCAGTGTAGAAATGGATGGGAAAAAGAAATGTTCTACATGCGACTCAGGCAATCTCTCCACATAAACTACATATCTATGAGCAAAGACAATTGGAGAACTCCTAAACTTGTAACTTACGTGAAACACTCTTTACAATAAACTACACCTTCAGTTGCTTACTTCCTACATTTGCCTAAACTTCCCTGGTACCTGTGGTCCTATGCTTACCTGGTGTAATTCCCTCTTTGTCGCCGTATGGAGTATGTGACTCAATGCATGAAGCTACATGACCTGGTAGGTCACACTGCATACATACCACTGGTTTCAGTGGCTCATCTCTTGGGGCCCTTCCCAGGCACCACCACCAAAACTATTCCTGACATAGTCATAGGACAGTGGAAAAGAACAAATCTGGGAACAATAGACACAAGTATCCTATTAGTGGTTACGGATTGCACATGCTGTCCTCGAAGTAACCGATTTGTAACTGTTCATTATGTCACTGTGGTTCCAACTGCTGCTCAAATTGCTGTTGCAGATGCAGTACAATACACCAGAGCCATAGCCCAAATGTGATGATGTTCCCTCTTGGTAGTGCCATGTGGCTGTCTGGAGCCAGATCTTCTTATGACTGTACGTTCTCATGACCACCCCTACCAGGATCATGTTCAGTGGCTACATTCCTGCCAAGTCTTTCTGCAGTATCGTGGAAGGAACATCCAGCTTCCTGTAGCTCTATTACATGACCTCGTTGAAACTCAGTAAGGTGCTGATAATGGTGTCTTTGTTGCCTTGAAGGCATTCTTGATTAACATCAACCCGCCATGTCCAATCTAAATGCTAACGAACACTCTTACAGTGTGTATTTAAAGCAAACGTAATTTGCATCCTCATAGTGGTACTACTTGTGCCGCTCTTATGTGACTAGCACGAAATTTTATAAACATGGTCTTTCTCGATCTTGATTAAACATGCCTACCAACTTTTGTTTATGTCACACAACTACTCCTTGGTGCTGCAATTCATTTTTCTCTGTCAGTGTATATTTTAGATAATATATTTTAAATACACCAAATTCTTAATACTGATTTCCTTTACACAGTTTTAAACATTCAAGACCTATAATGGAGGCAGTACACAAATTTGATTGATAAATTATAACTGTATGGGTGCTAATGACATAGATCATCGAACACTTTCAGAACAAATCAGCTGTACTGTGAACATTATTGCTTGCCCTTAAAGATAGCATTAAATTCCTATTTCACTTAAGAGCTGGAACATCTCTGCTATACAAAATTCTCTATTGTGTTACATTTCAACTACATAAATCAATATTATCTTACCATAACTAACTTCATTTGTCTCCATCACTTGCAACAATTACTAAGACAGGTCTGTACACTTATCCTCTTGAAACATGTTTTTCAGTCAAATCTTTAAAGCAAGTAACTCCATCAAGTGTAAAATGCCGTGAAACAAAATGTAAGTGTGATTCAACATATACATCTGCCTTGATACTGGAGGTTTTGCTGCTAATTTAATTTCATTTGTTTAATTTTTTTACAGCTATAAGAAAGATTTTTATTTGTATCATGTTGCAGATATGCTGCAAGCCATAATTGTGTTTCCAACCACAACATAAAAGATTTCTACAAAGAAAACACAAATATCTTAATTTATGAGAAATTTTTTTCAAGTAAAAATCTTCATTAACATATTTTGCGAATAGAGAAACTTTCATTTGGACTATCACAGTGCTTACTTTTGGCCATGTCACAGTATCTTTTGAATAAATGAACATCATTTTTCTGGCTGCACTGTTCAGCTGATTAATATTTCACTGACTGTTTTGAATTTCTCATTTGTACATGCACATTTCCACTTGTGATGTGAATTGTGGCTTGTCCCTTCTACTGTTGTGCATCTCTGGGTTTGATGTGTTCCTATTTCATTTTTCAGAGTTTATACCTTCAGGTACTTGTTTTGGATTTAATGAGTGAAGCATTCATAAAGTATTTTTAGTAGCTGAAAAGATAGAGTATCTTAAGTAATTATACTACAGTTGTCATGGTCACACAAATGTTTATGATGTTGTTTATATATGCAGGGCACCCTCTGCTACTACATATGGTGAGAGCTGTTCAACATCTCAGTTGCCTCGAGAGTTTCTGCACAGCAGCTATTTTAAAAATGATACATCAAAAAATATCCAGACACACAAACACAAAGGTAACTTTTAATATCCACAAACACATATGCATATTATATATTATTTAAAACAGACCCCACTAACTGAAGTTCCAGCAAATATTTATTACAAGAATAAGATATAATAAAGTAAACATTTCTTTCTGAGGGTAAGGAAGATTAATAGAGAGGATTGGTCTCTTAATAGTGGTAGAGTGGTGACGAGGCTACCACCATGACACAAGAGTTCATTTCCACTCAGTCAAATGTAAAATCGTTCATGCTGTGTTGTTTGAGCCTTCCTTGATATAACAACTGCTTAAACGGGGTTTCAGGCATTGCTTCAGACAGTGTTGTGAAAACTACACAATGTATCAACGAGGCAGCTAATCACCTTCAAATTCAACTGTGGGGAGCTGTAGTGGATCATAAATTTATATGCTGGTCTGCTAGAAAAGTGCAAACATGAGGAGCCAGAGCTATAACATCATCACTGGGAACACTGACATCCAGAGCCTGATGTGGAGAAATGAGCTACAGAAGCAGCACACATAACACAGGATAGCCCAGCTGCAATACAATGGACCTCAGTGTATGCATTCAGGCATGGTGTTTATATTTTGTCTACTATCCTGGCTCTGAACCCTAGTCAGTGTGATCTCATTGAATTGTTTACCTGTGGTCGATGATGCCTAAGTGGTACAAATTCTGGTTCACGTACTTTGCTAAACTGAAATCATGTTTCTTCTGTTGAGTAAATAATTTGCTATGCTTATTTCTACTGCTTCTTTAATTATGGAAACCTAATAGGTGAAGGCAGATAAGATTTTGGTCTCTACATAGTTAATGCCATGTTCCATATCAAGACGTAGCTCAGCACCAGCAGATATTTTTGGCTTACATAGTTTGGTATGTCATCTATGTTTATCATATCTGTCTTTAACAATGCAACATAAAGACCAAAGTGTGATTTCTCACACAGTATTTTCCTGGCGCACTTAGACATAGGTCATCGTTTATGAAACCCCGCACTGTATGCACTCACAGTGGAGGATGGACATTGCATTTCATCCACTGTTTCTTGAAGAGCTTGCTGATACTGAAGGACACATTGCCAATATAAGGCAGGAAAATCGTCCTGCTGGAGTTCTCTGTATCTTCTGGTTGCTCTTGATATTTGATGTGTGTTTGTTGAAATGCACAGTGGATCTGCTTATTGTACTACCCGTTCTGGAAAAAAATAGGGTGGAGATGGCTAAGTTCAGATGACAAACTTTCTGGATCTGAGGTAACTCAATCTCTGTGAGCAATTGTGAGCCATGGTTTTTTTGTTTTTTCTTACAAAGTATGACATTCAGAAAACAGAGGTATCCATTTTTCTCTTCTGCTATGGTGCAACAAATGCTAAGGTGAACAGAGTTTAAATGTTCTAAAATGAAGAAAGTGTTGCAGCCCCATATGTCCATACCACAAAGATGTCATCTACATATCTCCAAAATCATTTGGATTTCAGCATCTTTGATCAAAGCTGCCAGTTTATCTGAAATATTGATTATTGAATAAAAAGTAGGATGATGAAGAGAGGTAAGATGTCATTTTTCAGCTTAGTTTCTATGAGATGCAAACAATCCACTGAAGACCCAAGTGTGAATAAGAGATTGCATCAAAACCTACTGCAGGAAAAAATATAGTGAGACTCCATGTAAAGATGTATTTATTAGATTTTATGTGAATTAATTAATTTTAGTTAAATTTATGTAGGGTATATTTTCTGTGGGTGATTTTTTCATACTGGAAAATTCATAATTTATATATCCTAAATGTGTATGACTTTTGCTATAATCTTTCATTTTTTCAGAGTATCTCAATTTGGGAGAAAACAAACAAAATTTTTTAAAGGATGCTGCACAGAAGTCTTCCCCATTACGAAAACAGAAGATTGCATCTCCAATGAGTTTTATCCATCAATTACCATCAGGTAGCATCAAGCAAGTGGATATTCAGACTGATAATGACAGTGATGAAGAAATAAATCAGCATATAAAAATACTTAACAGTTTGAGAAACAAATGTCCCTTATAGAGCTACTGTGAAATTACCGGTATAGAAAATAACACTAAAACTATTATGTTGTCTAAGGCTTTCCTGGTGTAAAAGCACTCAGAAGTCACAGCTGATGGTTTCTCTTCCAAGCTAAGCAATACTTTGGAAATCACATGCTGCTTACCTTGACGCAATAATGTTGACTATCTGTTTATGTTTTGGTGAACTAATGCCTGACTCCTGGATAAAATTGCTTTGTGTTGAAATGCAATGAAGATGGGTCATAATGTGGGCTGAAAAACGCTAATTTGAAAAGCAGTGGCTCTTGTGTTTATCTTGCTCATTGTCTTCCATGGACAATATGATTCATAGCCTGACACAGATCACATGCCCTGCTGGAATAATATTTTGTGCATCTATTTAATTAAATTATCAGCTATAAATGCAAGGGCAGTTTTTTTATAGCAGTATTACAGAACAATGAAGCACCAGAAAGGATTGTGGTGGTGATGTAATGAATCTTATGTCCTGTATGTACCTAGCACACAGTGGCTCCTGATTTTTCCAGTTTTCTTACCTGTTGCTGTATCATGAAGAATAAATAAAATTGCTATACATGGTGAGGGCAGTCACAAAAGTTAATAGCTGGTGAACAATAAAAGAGAGCTGGCCACGTTGAAATCATGTTGATTATAAAGGACAGTGTCACAAATGGACTAGGTGGTCTAGGACTTTTTAATTCGAGAATTTGACAACCCACTCAATGGCCATTTTTCATATCTTTTTCAATAAAGTACACTGTTATCTAGGTATGGCTGCTGATAATCATTTCTCATTACTTCCATTGTTTCTTGTTTTCTTATACACTACTCCATGACATACAGACGCTGTCCACAAGTTTCCCACCAAAATATTAGTGTCAATGGCCAAAGATGACAGATGAGTACTACATCAAAACACACTATAATTTGAGGGAGGGAGACCATGTGAGGAAAACTTTCACAAACCCACACAATGCCCAATAGGTTCAGTAACCTTAATATATCCACTGTATTTGGTTAGAATGTATATGATGAAGTGTTTTTATTGTTTCAACTACCATAGGATTGTATAAAATGATAAATGTCATGGGATAACTTTTATCTCTGTGTCTTTAGAGATCCAAGTCAAGACAAATAATTTCTTCTTATAAGTTTGTGTCAAACAGGACATATTGCTTTGTGCTAATCATGTTGATTGTTATTTTGATGCAATAATCACAGTGAATGTTTCTTCTACTCTGTATGAGTAGATTAAAAGATATCAGAAGTGAATCCATGTATTACTTAATTTCCTTGTTGCATTTTAAAGGATGATAATGGAAATCAAAGTTAACGAGAAATGAACCAGTCTATATCATCCAACCCACTTCCGTGACTGATCATGCAAATCTGGTATATGACTTTAAATAATTTCGTAGTGCACTTATGCTATATGCAAGTGGCACCAACCTTTTGTTGAATCCCATCACACATAGTAATGAGAATCTTATTTTTCTATTCATATATTTTCAGTCATCTGAAACCCATTCTTTTCAGCTACTACAAAGCAGTTTGTTTGCACTGGTGGAGATTCTTGTAGTGGTTAATAAAAAATAAAATAAAATGAGAAGAAAGGAAAAAGAAAAGGTTAAAAATGTGGGAAGAAATGGTGAATAAAAAAGGGGTTTTATAATCGTAAATGACCGTGAAAAAGGGGAAAAATGAAAAGCAAATCGGACTTCGTATTACAGAAAAGCTATAGTTGGGGTGGTCCTTGTGGCGTTTTTGAGCAAAAGTTAAACCAATTTCCACTACAAAACTTACTGAAAAGAAACAGAGAATAACAAAATGTAACTGACGGGGGGAAGTGGCGTAGATAAATCATCCTTTACCAGGTTAACTTTTCTTATTTCGTGCGGCGTCCAGGTCTTCAAAAATCTCCTTCATTTCTGCGTGAAAGGTCGGCTCCGAAATCTTGCAATAAGTTTCATTGTCCAGGAATTTCTAATGTACACAAAACCGTCTTGATATTAAATGCAATTTATTTTACGTTGCTTCCCTCCTCCAAATTTCATAACAACTTCCTCAATGTGTCTACACATTAAAATCAGATCAAGACTAGCTATTAAGTTTTTTACTTCAGCATCAGATCACGTATGCCTTAAGCTTAGGCTATCAAGAGACAATTGAAAACGGATAGAAAACAAAAAAAGTTACAATTTTGGTATTTTCTCTGCCGTCGAGCGCTCATACCGCTGCGACAGGATATTTTTATCTGAGGGAACGAGTGTAGCGCGGCGAAATTCAAAGTCCCGCTACATCGCCCCCTCGACTGTCACGCTAAAATATTTAGCGTGGCAGGCTAGCAAACAATAGAATAGATATACCTAAATGTCTATTATACATATTTTCATAGGAAACGCCACGTGCATACTTAGGGGATTATCTTTGTCGATACTTACTTTCTAAATCTATATACTACATACAATTGTTACAGTTTTGATCCTTTTTACACAATTAATATATATTTACAGACAGTTTGTTTGAACAAGCTGTTCGCCAGCGCAGTTAATGTTGTGCGCTTCCAGCGTTGGTTTCCCAATGCATCTCTGGCAGCACTTAGTCTTTGCGCATGCGCAATAGCATCACTGAATTTCGCGTGCGGCAGTTTCAAAATCGCTGTGTTATGACAGTCTTGAACAGTATTCACTTTCACATAGTGTTCATTACAAGTTGTTATTCCAGCATAAATGGCGTGTTAAGTCCGGTGACACCATAAGATTGAGCGTGTGCGTGATCTGAAGCAAAGTCCATGTCTTCTGTTACGACACAACACTCCAGGTCCTTGTGCGTTTTCATGACTATTGTTCCCGGGGCATATATGGTCGATGTAGTTTTTAGCCTCCACATCGCCTACGACAGGTGCTGAGTTTATTTTCTCCAAAGCATCTGAAGGCCGGCCAGGAACAACGGCGCCGATGTTCGCAAAGGTAGGTGTATCATCACGTTGTTTACACTCGCCAACAAACGTTCAATTGCAGTGTGAACATCCTCATTATCGTCGAAGTAAATTACAGTTTATATCGATTTACAAACAGTTATTTGGTTTATGCACCATAAGTTTCACAAATAACACAAAATTCGTCGTTTATAACGTTCACAGTTTAACACAGTTTGCAAAATTTTTTTTGCCATATTTACATTTTAACAAAGTTCACGGTGTCCCAGCATGTTTACATAGGTAATTATGAAAGCTTACATTTCGTGGTCACATTTCAAAATATGTTGACAATATGCAAAGTTTTAATACATATACAAATACATATAAATTTACGAGAATCTGCATGTGAAATATTTACACTAAAAAATTATACTATTGGCTTTCTTTTATTGGGGAATTAATTTTTTTTTTTTAATCAGGTTTGGGCGTGCCCAGGGATATCAGACTTAATACTTAAAGCAGGGGCTTTCCTTCATTAATTATTTCTTTCTTTCTTTTGATTCCATATCTTTGGCACGTGGTTGACCAGGCTTGTAATGCCATCAATATTCATGTCCTTTTATTCATACCTGAAAGTTTAGGTCACACAATATATTCTTACATTCCACAAACAAACAGTACCCAGCTGCAGGAGGTGGTAGGATAATGGAGAAAGAAAGAAAGATAGACTGGAAGAAACTATTCATTACCTAAAAACTACCAAATCCTACAGCTACTACATACAAAGAGAACATAATACATTATAACATTTGCATCACCTTCAAGGGGTGTATGAAAGGAGATGCTTACCATTTACCAAATCATAGGTAAATGTAAGTGTCCTTACGTCAAGTCTGCGTAGTGTTACATCATGACAGATTCTCTGTTTGTGTTGTGATTGTTCATATGACTTAGTGTCTTATACCTTAACAAATCGTTGCATGAGTGAATTGCATATCTGCTCAGTACTTCCTCAACATCTCCACTTCTTGCGGATACCGTCTATACAAATGGAAAATGTATCTCAGAGATTGTCTCTCTCATAATGTGTATTATATGATAACATATCAAATTTCCTCTCAAGAGTTCAACCATGAACTTTCTTCTACTTTAGTGAAGGTTAAACACCATGTATGTGGTGTATATATATCATTTCTTTCTATAAATCATAAATAAAGAACATAGTATTATAATTGACAGTAAAATGTCTCTTTCTCAGTGTCCGTTGCTCGACGTCGGCTGCACAGATGGTCACTGCTCCTTTGCACTTACCTTGCATAGCCTGAAAAGTCAAATGTCTTCAACGTAGATGTAATTTTGTCATCTGTTCGCTTAAGTGGAGGTGTTGTACGAATCACAAAACGGCCTTAATAACTCTCCTATCTTTTGTTTCCTCATGGTTTTCTGTGGTGTGTATAATAAAGGCTAACATGGCACTAATTTCACTTTCGTAAAAAAAATTTTTATACAAATGTATTCAGATGAGGGCTGTTTAAAAACTATATTTCAACTTAAGTTCCTTAAAATATCATTCTCCTGTCTGAACACGAAATATAAATGTTTTCTTCCACACAATGGCTTAACAAAACTTAACGAAAGGTTACTAAGTTACACTTCAGAAATAAATTAAGGCTAATGTGTTTCCAAGGTACATTCTTATTACATTTCTTTCAACAGCTGTAATCATCATTATGTTCACTCTGCTTTTCTTGCATTTGTTCATTTTCAAGAGCACTGAAAATAGATTCACATTTAACGTGTTGTACTCACGTGTTCTAGCTCGTCACAAATGTTTTCTTTCAAACTGAAATCCTTATGTAATCAAAAGATGTAGACTATTTACTCACTTCTCTAGGTAGCACAATATTACTAAAACATTCTCACTCATTCTTTACTCATATATTCATCATAATATATATATCCTTATACATTAAACATATTCCTCATCAAACATTAATATATCACATACGTGGGGCACTTCCATTCTCATAAACTTTCAATAATATTTTCCTCAAATAATCTCTCGTCTCCATCAACTACTTCACAGTAACTTACCTTCTTATAATAACCTAAATATTAACTCATTCATACTGATCATTCAGTCTTACGTCCTCATTCATTCTGCTACATACATATGTCATTACTGATCTCAATAGCTATTATTTCCTCTCTTTGTAGTGCCTTGAAATAACTAACTAGTTGTTGATTCACCTTATAATTTACAATTAACAACCAATGTAACCTGCATAGGTCTCATTCCTATATGAATATCTTTTCTCATTCAGTAAGTGTACTCACCTGGGTTTACCTTCTCTTCATAATTATGTGTACAAGTGTAACTGCAGTATATAATTTCCATAAATGAATGTTTGTGTTCTTAGGCTGTATAACTTAATGTTCGTGTATTGCATAAAAAGGGGGATAGATCTGATGTCAACAATTACCGTCCAATCTCCCTTCTAACAGCTTTATCCAAAATTTTTGAGAAAGTAATGTATTCAAGAGTAGCTTCACATATCTGTAAAAATGAAATACTAACAAAATGTCAGTTTGGTTTCCAGAAAGGTTTTTCAACAGAAAATGCCATATATGCTTTCACCAGTCAAATTTTGAATGATCTGAATAACCGAACACCTCCCATTGGGATTTTTTGTGATCTCTCAAAGGCTTTTGATTGTGTAAATCATGAAATTCTGCTAGACAAGCTCAAGTATTGTGGCATGAGTGGGACAGTGCACAAATGGTTTAATTCGTACCTAACTGGAAGAGTGCAGAAAGTTGAAATAAGTAGTTCTCGTAACGTGCAAAGATCAGCGCATTCCTCAAACTGGGGAACTATCAAGAATGGGGTTCCACAAGGGTCAGTCTTGGGTCCTTTGTTGTTCTTATTATATATTAATGACTTGCCATTCTATATTCATGAAGAGGCAAAGTTAGTTCTCTTTGCTGATGATACAAGTATAGTAATCACACCTGAGAAACAAGAATTAACTCATGAAATTGTCAATACTGTCTTTCAGAAAATTACTAAGTGGTTCCTTGTAAACGGACTCTCACTGAATTTTGATAAGACACAGTACATACAGTTCCGTACAGTGAATGGTATGACGCCATTAATAAATATAGACCTTAATCAGAAGCATATAGCTAAGGTAGAATATTCCAAATTTTTAGGTATGTCCATTGATGAGAGATTAAATTGGAAGAAACACATTGATGATCTGCTGAAACGTTTGAGTTCAGCTACTTATGCAATAAGGGTCATTGCAAATTTTGGTGATAAACATCTTAGTAAATTAGCTTACTACGCATATTTCACTCATTGCTTTCATATGGCATCATATTTTGGGGTAATTCATCACTGAGGAATAAAGTATTTATTGCACAGAAGCGTTTAATCAGAATAATAGCTGGAGTCCACCCAAGATCATCCTGCAGACATTTATTTAAGGATCTAGGGATATTCACAGTAGCTTCTCAGTATATATACTCTCTTATGAAATTTGTTATTAACAACCAAACCCAATTCAAAAGTAATAGCAGTGTGCATAACTACAATACTAGGAGAAAGGACGATCTTCACTATTCAAGATTAAATCTAACTTTGGCACAGAAAGGGGTGAATTATACTGGCACTAAAGTCTTTGGTCACTTACCAAATAGTATCAAAAGTCTGACAGATAACCAACAAGTATTTAAGAAGAAATTAAAAGAATTTCTGAATGACAACTCCTTCTACTCCATAGAGGAATTTTTAGATATAAATTAAGAAAAAAAATATTAAAAAAATAAAAAAAATAAAAAAACACAAAAAAAGTAGTTATATTAACTTAAGTATGTGGTTAAATTAACCTAATTATGTCATGTATTGGAAAATTCGACTCGTTCCACATCATTACGAAATATCGTATTCATGATCCATGGAACTAGTATTAATCTAATCTAATCAATACAAATATTTATGATCTCGTTTTCACAGCAACTTGCTCATGTTCAACTTAGTTATCATTATATTATGTTGTTTTAGTGCACAAAGGGTTTCAAATGTCTGTGGGGATGCAGCCCCCTCGGCTTGTGAGATAACGGGTATTCTAGGGAGTAACAACCTGGGTGAGGTATGCTTGCTATTCTGAAAGGACCTGAATATAATAGCTGCCATTTTCTGTTCACTTGTTTTAACTTAGTAGACTTGGGATGTGAACGCAAAAGAACAAGGTCATCAACCTGATAGGTTTGTGTATTTGTAACGTGTTTGTCATACTTCTCTTTCCTGATCTTGGCTTTATTGCACAACGTAGTGTATGCCTGTCTTACTTTCTCTTCCAAAGGTGTATGTGTTGTGGATGCGGTTAGCTTTGGAATGGGCATAGCCCACTTGTTCTGTTCAGGTTTGTTTAATAATAATTCCTGTGGTGGGTATCCTGTCGAGGCATGAGGCAAATTGTTTACTATCTGCTCAATGGGTGCTAAAAATTCGATCCACTTTGTGTGTTTGTGAGGTGAATGTATTCTCATGAATTGACCAAGCTCTCTAAAAATCCTTTCTACGGGGTTCCCTTCCGGGTGAAATGCTGATGTAAGAATATGTTTGATGTTATGTGTGGCAACAAAAGATTTCCATTTTCTTCCCGTAAAATAGGGTGCGTTATCCGTGATAATGCTGTGGGGTTTGCCAAACCTTGTAAAGTAACTGTTAGTCAAACGTCTAGCAATAGCAGATGCGTTGACAGTGCGGATAGCAAACAATTTTAAGTATTTTGAGAAGACATCAAATACAGCAACGATGTATTTCACACATCCACGAGCTCTGGGATAAGGTCCGGCGATATCCAACGATACTATCTCCAAAGGTCGGGTTGGTACAATAGGATGTAATTCATTCAAAGATGATCGGTTGGAAAATTTTGCTTTTTGGCAGATGATACATTTACGAACAATTTGCAACACTCTCCGACGCAGATTGGGAAAATAACAGTACTGTACTATTTTATCAGTGCATTTGGTGACTCCGTAGTGTCCCCAAGTTTTGTGTGTGAACAGAATAAAATCGTCAACATGCGCGTCGGGTAGACAAACACACCAATGGTGCGAGTCTGGGGTACGCCTATGAAAAAGTACATTTTTGTGTATTGTGTAATATTTTCGTAAATGTGAAGAAGGATCTGTACGTAATTTCTTTTTGATATTTGACCACCTGGGGTCGCTGTCCTGAAGTGAAGCAAAGTTCTTGCACATATTGCGGTAGTATGGGGCGTATGTACCATTATACATAAGTAAGATGTTAAAGTCTGATGTTTGCTCTGAAAGTTCCGAAAAATCCTGTATGCCTTGGGGCAAACGGGACAGGGCATCGGCTACTACGTTTGATTTACCTTTAATGTAAATAATTTCGAAGCTGTATTCTTGCAGTGAAAGGCACCACCGGGTGAGCCGTGAATGAAGCAATTTGCATGATAGCAAGAAAGAAAGGGCTTGGTGGTCTGTGTATATGCGAGTATGTTTACCCCAAAGAAAGTAGCGAAACTTACGGAATGCCCAAATAATGGCAAAAGCCTCCCGTTCCGTCACCGAGTACGACCTCTCGCACTCAGTGAGCGTGCGGCTCGCAAAACTTATCGGTTTGATGACAGATAGTCTTGATTCGGATTGAATTTGAAATAGAAAAGCTCCAAGGCCGTATGATGACGAATCCATGGCTAGGCAAAAATCTGACGTCATGTCGGGGTGGCAGAGGAGGGGTGCATTCACCAATGCATCTTTAATAGCCTGAAAATCAGCTTGGCAAAACTCTGTCCATCTCCAAATTGCGTTCTTTTTCAGTAAAGTTAGCAGGTGAGAGCTGTTCAGAAGCTGTTTTGAAACAAACTTCCGAAAGAAAGAAGATAAACCTAAGAATGCTTTCAACTGTTTGCGGTTTTGTGGAGGAGGGAAATTACGAATAGCATCAATCTTCTTAGAATCGGGACGAATACCTTCCGGCGAGACAATATGGCCTAAAAACTTGATTTCACGCCTTCCTACTTTGGACTTCGAAAGATTTACTGTGACTCCAGCTTGTGAAAATTTAAATAAAATTTGCTGCAACAGATCAATATGTTCCTCCCACGTATTTGTTGCCACGACAATATCATCGACGTACGCCGTGACGCGTGACAACAAACACGGACCAAGAACGGCGTCAAGCGCTTCGATGAACACGCCCGCGCTTACGCGCAAACCAAAAGGCAACACACAAAACTGATAACTGCGTCCTTCACAAAGGAAAGCAGTGTATTTACGACTGTCGTTGTGAAGGGACACCTGCCAGTATGATAAGCGGAGGTCAATATTCGTTAGGTATTGTACATTATAAAATTTTAGCAACTGTTCATCCAAGTTGACGGGTCTTGTGTTAACTGGTATAATAATTTTGTTGATTTCACGTGCGTCTAGCACCAATCTGACATTGCCATCTTGCTTGCCTACCGCCAGGATAGGACTGCAATAAGGAGAATGTGATTTTTCTATGACACCCCAGGTCAACATACGCTCGATTTCACGTAAAACTGTAGGTTTCTTCGCCCATGGAATATTATAATGTGTCCTACAATAAGTCTTATGTGGCTTAACATCTATTTTGTAGCTATAACCTCTGATTACACCAGGACTCTCACTGAAAACTTGTGCATAATCACATAATAATTTGTACAATTCTTCTTGCTGTTGTTTCGTTAAATAGTCAGATTCAACACATTTCTGATACAATAAATCCTGCTCAGTCTCTTGATAGTCTGAATCTTCAGGTGTTAAATTACATACACTAACTATGGTAGGATATACCAATTGAAATTGACTTACTTCGTAATGTTTTTGTCGTGGTTCAATCGTCTTGTTAAGTTCAACATTAATTAGTTGTTCTCCTACGGATAATTGACATATGCCATTACTTAAATATATGATTGCTTTGTGTTCATTCAAAAAATCCATCCCTAGGATGCAGCGTACGATAAGCTTGTCTACAACCAGAAAATTACACTTGAACTGTGTATTGGAAAATGTGAAGTTAACAAGGGCTTGCATGCGTATATTCTTAGATTTAGTACCTGTGGCACTAACCACGTGGCAATTCTGTACAGGTAGTGTAAGTATGTTCATAATTTGTTTCAATTCATTATAGAATGCGGTTGACATCACACTTGCAGCAGCACCAGTGTCGAATAAAATTTGTACATCATAATCGTTAAACTTAACCCATGCCGTAGCTTGTATGAATTCTTTAACACGACTGTCTGATTTAATGTTTATCTCGTCGGTTAATTCCTGTTCTGCTGTCATTTTGTCATCGTACCTGAGGAAACAAACCGTCTCAGCCGTTGCGCTCTTACAACACCTCACGACCGAAGCACGAGCGCTTAGCTCGGTCGTCGACTGTTTTCCGTCGTCTGCTGTGTTTGGCCGGGTTCATTGACCAGCTACACTATGTTTACATTCCGGCCGGTTGGCGCCCACACGTCAGCTGACGGCGCGCCGCAATTGTTATTGCTACTTCGTGGCGGGGAGTGCATCACTGTACTGGGGAACGGGGGCGGATTCCGTGGAGGGTTATGATTTGTCATGCGTGAATTTTGTGTGTTCCACATATTCTGTCGGTGATTGTTGGGATTGTTATTATTTTGGTGGTAATTATGTCTGTTATATGTCATGTTCCTGTCAAAGTAGCCCGGGTTGTACCGGTTATTCCCACGTCTCCTATTGTTGTTGTTGTTGTACTGTCTGTAACTTTCATTTTGCTTGTAGTTACCATTTTGATATGGGTGATAATTATTGTTGTTATTATTATTCCACGAATTTCTGCGGTTGTTCCTGCTGTCATACACGTTTCCATTTGAATATGTTTCGCGCGCAGGCATCGTATTGTGTCGCGGCGCGGACGGATGATTCCACCAACCACCGTCACTACGGTTCCTTTGGGGTGGGTGCTGATTTTGGTTACTAATATGAGTAAAATTTGAATGGCGTGAATCGCCTCTGTAAACTACGTCCATTTGATCTAAGAAGTTCAAGAAAGTCTTAACGTTATTCTCCGGTACTCCTATTAATCTGTCTCGGTATGGAAGGGGTAAGTGGCTCTTTAAAGTGTCAATTATCGCTGGCAAGTCGGCTGGTTTGGACCAGTACAGTGTCTTGTCT
This sequence comes from Schistocerca piceifrons, assembly GCF_021461385.2. Classification (NCBI taxonomy): domain Eukaryota; kingdom Metazoa; phylum Arthropoda; class Insecta; order Orthoptera; family Acrididae; genus Schistocerca; species Schistocerca piceifrons. The sequence goes on from NC_060141.1 coordinate 618,120,797, forward strand.
AGGTACCTCTCAAAGTATTGTCTTAATGTCTCTTTTTTAGGGTCATAGGTCTCGGGGTTGCACACTTCTCTCCTTAGACTCTGTTGCTCATTCTCGGACCAGAATTCGTCCAAGAAGGCTTGTTCGAACTGATCAAACGTAAGGCACCGCCGTTTCATAGCGGCACCCCACTTAGCTGCTCGTCCTCTCATGAGATTGATGACGTATCTGATTTTATCGACTTCTGACCAACTACGTGGAAAAACACCGTCAAATGATCTAATAAACACAATAGGGTGGACTTTGTGCTTGTCCTCACTGGAAAATGTCTGGAAATACCCATGTCTTACAAACGTGTCATTGTCCATGCCGGTTGGCATAACTGTATTGATGTGATTTAGGTCACTTGCTACTCTAGGTGTCGTACCGTAATATTGCTCGTTTGGTGGAAAAGAAAGCTCCACATTGTAATTTTGATTGGAAATAGGTGATTTCACAATAGGTGTTCTGTCTGTGTCATTAGCCATGGTTTTAGCTGTTTTGTCGTTTCCTAGCGATGCGTTTGCACAAATCGCCAAACACGGCACAACATTGTCTCGTAATTTTGTCACTTCGTCTTCTATGTGTTTTGTCTCGTCTTTAACATGTGTCTTTGTTTTTGAAAGTATGTCCTGTGTAATTGTTTCAAGTTTTTTGTCCAGATAGTCGTCACACAATCTACATTCATGTACGATTCTTTCGGCCATGTTGGTGTCGTTGTTTAGTGACGCGAGGTCCGCTCGGTCTTCTAATTTTTCTATCTTTTCTTTGAGGTAGGTTTGTTCAAGAACTACCATTGTGAGTTGTTGGGTAATATTCCCCACTTCTTCAGTCAGGTTTTCTTGGGTGGAGCTAGCTGAAGTGTGGGCCTGAGCTAACTCTTCCACACGAGTGTTCACTTCCTGCTGCACATTAACTATTTGAGTTAACTGATTCTCACATCGGGTGATATTGTTTTTTGTTTCGTGTGTGAATGTAACCAAAGTTTCTTCCAGTTTAGTGACTCGATCGGACAATGTCTCAAATCGCTGGCTGAGCTGTTGAGTGGTGTTATTTAATTCTGTCATCTGTTTTGCCGTGCGTTCAAAATTTTCGGTCATAGTATGGTTTAATATGTCAATTTTCTGACTAACGTCTCGTTTCATGTCTGCAAATAACTCTAATAGTCGGTCCAGTTTGTCAGTTTCCTGTGTCCGATTTGTGTCACATTGCTGAATTTGTCTCATATTCGGTTCTGACATTGATGTTAACAATGGCGCTGACGGTCTAGTCTCGCGTCCATTCCACATTTCGTCATTTAAAGTCGCCATCTGTGTATTATCACAAATGTTGCGAGTTTGAGGCAAAATCATTGCATTGATCTGTGAACTCGTCCATGGAGGGAAACGCGGACTTTCTTGTTGGTTGAAAGATGAATCTACTTCACTTAACTCATCTGCCGAAACTATCTCTACCTTACCGCGTTCCATTGTAATACGATGTATAATCGTAAGTCAAAAAGGGAATAATATAAGTCTGACTAAGAAAGATTTGACTCAAATTTAAGTTGAAATATTTTCTTGTCAATGTAAATGATTGGTCTATTGCAAACAATGGTTGAGAAAGATGCAGCAGGGCGGACAAAATTTTTCGTAACAAATGACTGCTTGGCGGTCAAATTCACGATCTTCATATGCAGCTACAACAATACTACAATTACCACAAACTACAATAGAGATAGATAATTTTGGAAAAATCTAGAAGAAAACTACAGGATGTGTGGAAAGGGAAAAATAGATTCTGCAGTTGGCTATTGAATGCTTGAGTGAAACGTAATTGTGTGACTCACCATTAAATTTTCTGTCCTGCAGCGGCTGGTCAATCACTTCTGCGTAAATCTTATTCGTCAAAATATGGATTTTCTTAATACATCTCCATCGGATAATCACCAAAAGGTCTCAAAATAACAGTTTTGCATCAATATATGCCATGAAAAGAAAACAGATTGAATTAGTTGCAAAAATTCTTTAAAATATTGTTGTATAATCATTTGCTTAGATACAATAAAGTTATTGTTTTCGTTACCCTTTAAACTTCAGGATTTTTGGTTAATCTCTGTTGGGAAAAAATACAAATTAAAGTTTCAAATTTACTCAAAAACGACACATCCGAAAATTGCGTCCTGTCGCGGGAGCAAGTTGTAGTGTTTAATAAAAAAGAAAAGAGAGAAGAAAAGAAAAAGAGGAAATACAGAAGCGTCTGATCTTACCCGTCGGCTTTGACCCATGACGTCACAAATACCGCGGAAACGACTATAAACAATTCCAATATGGCGGATATAAAAACATCGCATACGTATTGTAAACACTGAAATACACAAGTTTCACAAAAAGCCTAATGACTGTAACGGGACAAGCGTGGGAAATTAGGGGTTTTTGGGTGCGGAGAAACTAAATATACAGAAATGTAGCCACCGACCGCCATTCAAAACCACGCAAAACAACGAAATAAATCAACATCACAAAACTGACCAAATACCAAAAAACACATTCCTATCCATAATCGGACACTTCCCTTAACCTATATAGCTCAACAGAACCTACCGATCACATCCCCCAATAGAAAACTAAGAAACGAAAGCTTCCCTTACACCTACATACATCGGCACTTATGCAGTTTAGCAGGTACGGAAAAAATTTTTCATTTTTTTTCAAAATTTGATCATCATGTGTCGTTATGCGGTGGGGGGAGTCTGCAGTGCCCCCCCATCCCCCCACAGGCTTCATTAGTGTCAAATCAATATTTTCGAATCATAGGCGGCCGCTGCCGCGGCCGCATTCCAAAATAAAACTCCCAACCTAACCTCAAGTGGGCTACGCTACAGATCAATATGTTCATCAAATTGCTTCATATTACGTATACATGTTCATTAGTGTCAAATCAATATTTTCGAATCATAGGCGGCCGCTGCCGCGGCCGCATTCAAAAAAAAAAAACTCCCAACCTAACCTCAAGTGGGCTACGCTACAGATCAATATGTTCATCAAATTGCTTCATATTACGTATACATGTTCATTAGTGTCAAATCAATATTTTCGAATCATAGGCGGCCGCTGCCGCGGCCGCATTCCAAAAAAAAACTCCCAACCTAACCTCGTATTCAGGGCTACGCTACAGATCAATGTGTAGGTCCCTTACGTCACGGGTCAAAGCCGACGCGTGAGATCGGATGTTTCCAACCTATACCCAATACACAAAACATACATAAATAACAAAAAAAAAAAAACGGAACTTACCTCAAAAAAGTTCCAGCTCCACAAACTAGATTGGCCACCACAATCACACACAAATGCACACACGCACGCACGCACACACACACACACACACACACACACACACACACACACACACACACACACACACACATACAAAAACACACACACACACACACACACACCAACGAAAAAATACTGAACTAAAATAAAAACCCAACCCACCCAAACGTCAACCCCCTCCCCCACAACTCCAAAATACAACACACAAACACTATACAACAAAATAAACCACCCACCCACCTACCCAGCCCACCCTAACTAACCACTTTCGGTCTATACATTTTACCCACAGCCCTTAAAAAAACCCGAAGAATGCAATAGCCCTCTGGGACACTCTTCCGCCAACAGTACTCATCTAAATGAGACTGAAGGTTGGAAGAGCGCCTCTTCCCCCTCCCAAGAACTGACTTAACCGCTCCCCACATCCCCTCAATTGTGTTAGTGCAAGCCCCAGTATCATAATTCTTACACTCTAGACTGTGGTTCACTACTAAATGATTAAATCCCCTCTCACCCAACCCCCTATATGAAGAAAACGCATCTGAAACTACTGTGGACCCCGGCTCTACATACTCCTCAATTAACCCCACTAATTCAGGCTTCGACCTCCCCTCCACAACCCTAAAAACACATTCAGTACCCCCACCCCCCTGAACAACAGCCCCCCACACCCAAAGACCAGCCACAGACTTCCCCCTCCCATACTTCCTTTTACCAAACTGCGACTCATCCACCTCCACAAGCACCCCATGCCCACCCAACTTACCCCTGTACTTAATAAATTCGGAACACACCTCACGACAAAAGGAATACCAGTCTAAAACAGTCCTCTCACTCACACCAGTCTCAAACGCGCAAAAACTCTGCCCGCAACTATAACAAAAATAATACGTAATAAGCACAATCTCACGCATGGCCAATCTAGACTTCTCGAACCAGGTACCACGCCTTACAGAACGCCATACGCCATCTTTCCGGCAACACCACATGTATCCGTCCCTGGTCCGAGAGTCCGGAACTTTAACCAATTTCATAGGTTCACGGCACACACCGCACTTCACGACCTCGGCAATTAAGCCAAATAGCTGAAGAAATTTAATCAGCTCTAAAGCTGTCTCCCCCATCATCGCCCTCAACCGAACACTGTTAAGGCGGTCTTTCATATCCATTCCTGAACAAAAAACCACAACCAAATACACTCAATAACAAACTCACCCGACGTACAGCAATGAGCATTAAATTAACCATTAACTCACTAATAGAAATTCCGCTTCAAATCCAACACCTGAGCAACAGAAAACTGACCCCACCACACGAAACAAACGAAAACCATGAACACACCACCAGAGAGCACGACAAACAAAAACAAGACATCTACAAACACGCCACAATCGCAAATCAAACTCCGCGCCGTAATGACGTCACACACCACAACACGCTTACGTCACGGGTCAAAGCCGACGGGTAAGATCGGACGCTTCTGTTGACCCGAAAAAGAAAAAAAGGTTGAAAAATGTGGGAAGAAATGGTGAATAAAAAAGGGGTTTTATAATCGTAAATGACCGTGAAAAAGGGGAAAAATGAAAAGCAAATCGGACTTCGTATTATAGAAAAGCTATAGTTGGGGTGGTCCTTGTGGCGTTTTTGAGCAAAAGTTAAACCAATTTCCACTACAAAACTTACTGAAAAGAAACAGACAATAACAAAATGTAACTGACAGAGGGAACTGGCGTAGATAAATCATCCTTTACCAGGTTAACTTGTCTTCTTTCGTGCGGCGTCCAGGTCTTCAAAAATCTCCTTCATTTCTGCGTGAAAGGTCGGCTCCGAAATCTTGCAATTAGTTTCATTGTCCAGGAATTTCTAATGTACACAAAACCGTCTTGATATTAAATGCAATTTATTTTACGTTGCTTCCCTCCTCCAAATTTCATAACAACTTCCTCAATGTGTCTACACATTAAAATTAGATCAAGACTAGCTATTAAGTTTTTTACTTCAGCATCAGATCACGTCTGCCTTAAGCTTCGGCTATCAAGAGACAATTGAAAACGGATAGAAAACAAAAAAAGTTACAATTTTGGTATTTTCTCTGCCGTCGAGCGCTCATACCACTGCGACGGGATATTTTTATCTGAGGGAACGAGTGTAGCGCGGCGAAATTCAAAGTCCCGCTACATTCTCCCAGAGCCACAGCAGTTAATGGCACTTTTATCTAAAACAGTTATCTGTAGTAAGTTTATCCAATGTGATTCCTACATCATATTAGATAATACTGTAACACAAGAATCTAGCCATTTCATGGTAAAAAGGATTTTCAGCATATGAAGAAAATTCTTGAACAAACCAGAAATGTACATTGAAGATTACAATATATGGAAATGGTAATGAAGCCCCATGCTTCTTAACAGAGTTAAGGGAATGATGTGGGAGACCCGCACTGCCGTACTAGGGTAAGGTCCTAATGGAGGTAATTTGCCGTTGCGTTCCTCCGATCGTAATGGGGATGAACGATGATGATGATGAAGACGACACAACACCCAGTCATCCCAGGGCAGGTGAAAATCCCTGACACGCTGGGAATTGAACTCGGGACCCTGTGCTCGGGAAGTGAGAACGCTACCGCGAGACCATGAGCTGCAGACTTACAACATATACCAGAACCAAAAATGGCATTCATTACTTTAAATTAAAATTCACTGGGAAGGAGGAATGTTGCTACTAAATCTTTTATTATATACCTGACAGCAGCAATGCCTTCAGGGTAACTCCCCCTATTCTACATCGTCATTCCGGTCTTCAGTCTAAAGACTGGTGTGATGCAGTTCCCCATGCTAGTCTATTCTGTGCAAGCATCTTCACTCCTGAATAACTACTGCAACCTACAATAAATTTAAATGTGATTACTCTACTCGATTCTTGGTCCCCCTTTACAATTTCTACCCTCACACTTCCTTCCATTCAAAATTTACTGTTCCTATGCTCCAGGATGTGCCCCATCATCTGATAATTTCTTTTAATCTAGTACTGCCCTTCATACACTCCTGGAAATTGAAATAAGAACACCGTGAATTCATTGTCCCAGGAAGGGGAAACTTTATTGACACATTCCTGGGGTCAGATACATCACATGATCACACTGACAGAACCACAGGCACATAGACACAGGCAACAGAGCATGCACAATGTCGGCACTAGTACAGTGTATATCCACCTTTCGCAGCAATGCAGGCTGCTATTCTCCCATGGAGACGATCGTAGAGATGCTGGATGTAGTCCTGTGGAACGGCTTGCCATGCCATTTCCACCTGGCGCCTCAGTTGGACCAGCGTTCGTGCTGGACGTGCAGACTGCGTGAGACGACGCTTCATCCAGTCCCAAACATGCTCAATGGGGGACAGATCCGGAGATCTTGCTGGCCAGGGTAGTTGACTTACACCTTCTAGAGCACGTTGGGTGGCACGGGATACATGCGGACGTGCATTGTCCTGTTGGAACAGCAAGTTCCCTTGCCGGTCTAGGAATGGTAGAACGATGGGTTCGATGACGGTTTGGATGTACCGTGCACTATTCAGTGTCCCCTCGACGATCACCAGTGGTGTACGGCCAGTGTAGGAGATCGCTTCCCACACCATGATGCCGGGTGTTGGCCCTGTGTGCCTCGGTCGTATGCAGTCCTGATTGTGGCGCTCACCTGCACGGCGCCAAACACGCATACGACCATCATTGGCACCAAGGCAGAAGCGACTCGCATCGCTGAAGACGACACGTCTCCATTCGTCCCTCCATTCACGCCTGTCGCGACACCACTGGAGGCGGGCTGCACGATGTTGGGGCGTGAGCGGAAGACGGCCTAACTGTGTGCGGGACCGTAGCCCAGCTTCATGGAGACGGTTGCGAATGGTCCTCGCCGATACCCCAGGAGCAACACTGTCCCTAATTTGCTGGGAAGTGGCGGTGCGGTCCCCTACGGCACTGCGTAGGATCCTAAGGTCTTGGCGTGCATCCGTGCGTCGCTGCGGTCCAGTCCCAGGTCGACGGGCACGTGCACCTTCCGCCGACCACTGGCGACAACATCGATGTACTGTGGAGACCTCACGCCCCACGTGTTGAGCAATTCGGCGGTACGTCCACCCGGCCTCCCGCATGCCCACTATATGCCCTCGCTCAAAGTCCGTCAACTGCACATACGGTTCACGTCCACGCTGTCGCGGCATGCTACCAGTGTTAAAGACTGCGATGGAGCTCCGTATGCCACGGCAAACTGGCTGACACTGACGGCGGCGGTGCACAAATGCTGCGCAGCTAGCGCCATTCGACGGTCAACACCGCGGTTCCTGGTGTGTCCGCTGTGCCGTGCGTGTGATCATTGCTTGTACAGCCCTCTCGCAGTGTCCGGAGCAAGTATGGTGGGTCTGACACACCGGTGTCAATGTGTTCTTTTTTCCATTTCCAGGAGTGTATGTGAATTCAAGAGGACATACTAAAAAGTACATTCTGCCATGTATTGTACAGTGCATTCATGTAGAGGTCTGCACAGTCACAGATATATGCAAAAATAATTAGAAAAATGGAATATGTTATTCACCATGTACACTAATACAGTATAATGTTATGAATGACGTAGTCAGATGCCATAGAATAATCACAGAATATGTCAGTTGACGGTTAAATATCTCATTATTGCACAGGTGAGTAACAACCAGTGAGTGCATTACCTTAACAGAAGTGGGACACATTGCTGACTGACTATATAGAAGATAGCTTGTACTTTCTTCATCCCCCATTCCCCCCCCCCCCCCCCTCCAAATCACAGACAAGGAGGTGAAATGACATAAAAAAATAAATATAGTAGTACTTCTGCTGTCTCCCTGCGTGTGCATGCATTTTTGTGGTCATTAGTGCCCTTGCCGGATATGAATATACACATCTCATGGCTTCAATGATGTTTATCTCACAAGTAAAAATTTCTGTGACAATTCCCTAGGAAAACATATTAATGGTTTTTTCAGACTGTCTCATTATGTCTTTATGTCCATGTCCAGTGCAAAAGCATAAAACATAAACAGAACAATGATTATCATAAGCTGCTCACTGAATGTAAACCATTAGTGAAAACAAGACAGTTCAGAAACTAATTGAGTAATTTGTGAAAACTGCACACTGCATTTTTGTCCATCCCCAGAGTTGCAGTGATATTATAATAATCAAAGAACTTCATGTGGCATGGTACAGTAGTATAATGTGAGCACCCCCCTTAGGTTGATTGCAGGTGACGCTGTAATTTACCATCTAGTAAAATCATCAGACGATCAATTCCAATTACAAAACGATCTAGAAAGCAGTTCTGTATGGTGCGAAAAGTGGCAATTGGCACTAAACAAAGAAAAGTGAGAGGTCATCAACAAGGGTACTAAAAGAAATGCGATAAATTTTGGGTATACGATAAATGGCACAAATCTAAGGGCGGTCAATTCGACTAAATACCTAGGAATTATAATTCTGAGCAACTAAAATGGGAAAGACTACATAGATAATATTGTGGGGTAGGCGAAACAAATACTGAGCTTTGTTGGCAGAACACTTAGAAGATGCGACAAACCCACTAAAGAGACAGCCTACATTACACTTGTCCGTCCTCTGCTGGAATATTGCTGCGTGGCATGGGATCCTTACCAGGCAGGATTGATGGAGGACATCAAATAAGTGCAAAGAAGGGCAGCTCGTTTCATGTTATCGCGCAATAGGGGTGAGAGTGTCACTGATATGATACGCGAGTTGGGGTGGCAGTCACTGAAACAAAGGCAGTTTTCTTTGCGGTGAGACCTATTTATGAAATTTCAATCACCAACTTTCTCTTCCGAATGCGTAAGTATTTTGTTGATACCCACCTGTGAAGGGAGAAATGATCATCATAACAAAGTACGAAAAATCAGAGTCCAAACGGAAAGATTTATTTGTTCCTTTTTCCCACGCGCCATTCGAAAGTGTAATGGTAGAGAAGTAGTATAAAAATGGTTTGATGAACCCTCTGCCAGGCACTTAAGTGTGAATTGCAGAGTAACCATGTAGATGTAGGTGTAGATGTAGGAGAGTGGCTCGCTGGCTGCCCTATCCCTGAGCGAGATGCATGGCCTACAGGTGGCTAGTGGCAAATTTCAGGTTTTCATGTTGGGGATTTTCCACATTTTTTCAGTCACAGGTGACTGTCGTAGCCAGATGCAGTGCCTCTGCATCTCTGTCAATACCTGCTGTAGGTGGAGCACTAAAATCGAGACAAAAATATGTGGTTGATCAGTGATAAAATTAATTTATCAGTTTCTTTGTTATGTATTAAAATCCCTCAGCTGTTTGTAAAAATGTCCTTTAACACTCACTTAAAATAACTGACTTTCTCTTCCCTTGGTGGGTGGTTAATTAGTGGTGAGTTTGGGGTAGCTTTTAGATAGCTGCATTACTAAAACCCATAAAATTTTCTTGAAAATTGGGTAAAGATACTTAAAAAGTTACTTATCTCTCTACAAAATAGAGTATATTGGAAAAATTTCATGCAAGTGTTAGTGTCTCTGTAGTTGAATAAAACTGAACTGATCCTAACTTGGCATCCTATGTAAGGTAAGGAACAAGAATCAGTTGAATAAAAATGCTAAATCTGCCTGTTTTGTATTCCATTGTGTAGGTGACGCATGTTACAAAAAGAGATATATGTCCAGGTAACATAACAATAGAACTTTACAATTAACACAGAGAATACACAATAACTGAATAGCAAGTGACCAGCTTCCAAATGAATGCAACTGAAAGATTGTCTCGGTCTGATGAGAAACTGGACTAATTGATAACAGTTCTTGAAGATACAGTTTGAGTACATAATCTGTCACAAGTAAGGAAACACTGCCATAGGCAAAGATTTATTTGCTTCACTGTCAACATTTTAGTTCCGACTGGCATGAACTGCACTTTGATGAATAAAACTCGTTAATTGTTGATGTCAGACACACACACTCGAAGACTGACTGGCATGCTGCTGGGTGGTGTAGGAGTACTGAGAAGTCGTACTTGTATTGCAGGGCTCCAGTAGGCGAGCTAGTGGCAGAGAGTAATGCCATCAGGTACCAAAGTGGCTGCCACAGGCATAATGAGCTGTGGCTGAGCTGTAGGCATCTCAGCAGGGTGACAAACCACAGCTCTCTGCTGTGCAGTTGGTGGATAAGTTGTAAGTTGCCAACCAGGGATACTGTGGTATGTAATATGTGAATTGCTGACTAGTTATTAAAATCTAGGGCTGAGCTTTCCACTCAGGCTGACATCCTGCATCCAACACTTTGGGTAGGACGACTTAAAATTCACAAAACATTGAAGTCTGTGTTACACCGTTGTCATTGCCAGCTAGGATGGTGGATGGGTATACAACCAAGCTGCTCTTATGTTAGTTCATGAAAGAAATGTAGATAAAATATGTTTTACTGAAAGTGGTACCCCACAAGCTTCACATATTGGAGGATTGTCCTGCTGAATGAGGAAAGTTATGTGTCAGTGGACAGTACCCTATTCGTAACATTGTAAGCATCAGTTCCTTCCATCGATGTAGCTGGCATGAGGTCTGCCAAGGCTGTGCAGTCAATTTGATAGGGCACAGTTCCTTATTTACCACCTCCAACCACTTGTCTTCCCATAGCTCACAATGCCTTCATTACATGTTTCCTTGGCTGCTTTGTCGCCTGCATCATTTCCCAATATCCTGACGTGTCCTGCAGCCCAGCAAAATGCTACCTCCTTACTGGTTTTGATACTGCCGTAAGGCACCTTAGGGAATATGAGTCCTTTTTGTGTGAGATGCATTTGCTGCATACATTGTAATGCACTGAGAGAGTAAATGGATGAGACACTTTCTATTTTAATGGCTTCTTACCTGTTCCATTACCTTCAGGACTCCGCACACCTCAGCATAACAATTTGTTAGTTGTTCCAGGAGTCAAACTTTGAAGGTACTGTGAGAGAAAACAGCTGAACAGCAGAGTTTATTCCGCTTCATAAGCTTATAAACCTGTGAAACAGTCTTAAAATTGAAGAAAATGCTCTTATAAAAATTTAACCCGGATTATAAGATTTCTTGCACTCTGTTGATTCTAATATCACTTATATGGAGAGATCAAGTTGGCTGTTTGTTCCATTCCAGCCTCCTTATCCACAGGTCTAATAATCCAAACCTATGATCCAGTTTTTAGGAAAGATCTCAAATGGCTTGGTCATTTGCGACCAGTTTCTGTTCAAAATTAGGACTATCCACCACACTAAATGCTAATGACAGAGGCATTGCTAATGTTCTCAGGATGTTTTTCTGGGAGGAGACACCATATTTGGATTGTTAGTTCACACACATACTCAAAACTGGCTGATCTGGATAGGATCCTGTTAAAAAAAAAAAGACTGGTACTCTAGTGGTGGACAAAATCTAGGATCTTGAAATTGGAGTCTCATGTTGGTCCATGAATAAATGCTGCTCAGAGTTATACAGATGCTCTGTATACAGTGGGTATTACATGACGATCCACGATGAATGGTACTGGTTTAGTGTGACAGCCATCTAGCGGTAGAACAGGTGAAACTACGAAAATTAGCAGGCACATTATCCACACGCCAGAATAAACAGCAGTTCTAAACTGCCTTCAATCTGCGCGTGCACACGAGGCAGCAATAACTCGTGCATGTGCAGAAGGGGGTACTGCAGTGCCTTCTGCTTGTTATTTGATTATTGTTAGGTAGCTAGTGGCAAATTTCAGGTTTTCATGTTGGGGATTTTCCACATTTTTTCAGTAAGTATGTTTTCATAAATGCACAAAAAGCTTTCTTTCCCAGTCGGCAATCGTTTCTTTCTGAGTAATATGCATCTAATGTTACATGGCGATTTTCGATATGTATCATAATGCCTTAGCTTATGTTAAGTTCATGTTTGATTTGTTTGCATCTCTTGTTTTATTTCAGCATGGCAGAAAAGAGAAACTTGCAGTGATAGGCAAGAAAGTTCCTGCAGTTTGGCCCAGTGCGATAGATGAGGACTGCAAAACCCTCAGTAGCATATATAATTTTCCCAAACTTTGAAAAATAACACAAGTGCACCTTTAAGTATTGGTCCTTTGAAGTGTTGCAAATTGGAGTGCATACATCCACAACTTCTGAAATGGTGGACTGTGCTATTCTGTGGCTAAAATCCAGACTCATACAAGATTCCCAAGTCACCAGGAATGTTACAACCTGCCTGCATCATAACAGGGCACTTACTGGTATTTTACTCATGATCTAAGATGGTATGACCACAAAACGTATAAACATATGATTTAATTCTTACTTTTGAGAATGTGAGACATCCTCTCTCATGACTGTGTCATACATGCTAATCCCACCTTCTATCATAGACAGCAGCCTCTCGAAATAGGCCATGTCCATCCTCATGAAGCTTCGAAATTCTTGCGGATCTTTGGGCCTCAGTTCTTTCTTAAGCGGTGTATATAATCCGCTGCCTTCATCCCTTCTTTTCAGCCAAGGTCAAACTCAACAACGTTTGGCTTTTTGTTTTCATCGTCGTTCTGCCCTAATCCGAAGATTTACTGCCAGGGCAATAGCTACAAAAAAAAGTGGGTCCCCCATGCGCAAAATGCTGTATAAATGTAAATTTAGATATACCCTTAAGTGCCATAATAGAAAACTAACTGTTGAGTCTGTAATTCAGAACAGTAATAACCTACATAAGAGAATACCAATTAACTAACAAATAATGATAAAAAACAATTTCTTATTAAACTGGACCCTTGAGCTCACATAAATAATTTGAATGGTTGACGTTCCAATATGTCACATGGTCCCCCTTGTGTTTCTCGCAGAAGAACAAATGATTTTACAAGAGATCAGACAGTCCTATTTGCATTTCGTGCATTATTACTGTCTACTGTGCATGTGCGAGGGGTATGTCATGGGTTGATGGTGTAATAGGTCTTTGTGAACCAGTCCGTAGTTACAGACAGGCACACTTGGGGCGCTGGTGCATAGGTGTACAATTTATGCACATCGTGTAACAGGGGGCTAACTGTTGAAGATATGACCTGTCTGGACTCTCACTTCTTTCTGCTGAGGCATTCCAAAATTTTCAATGATTTTATCCTCTTTATTATTGGGTCTTTCAGGGGCAGTTCCCAGGAAGGTTTTGTCAAGTATCGAGCCCAGGAGCAAAACCTTGTCTCCCTTTTTGAGCCCTTAATAGTTAAAACAGCAATTTGAAAGCAAAAATTCACACTAACACTGTTCTCTGATGAGAACCTAAAACAGTTGTACTACCTCATGTTTCCATTCTTCTGGATGATCAGCTGTAATTGCTGCATGGTGGTTTTAAGATCAGATGCAGAATAAAAAATGACAAATAATACACAAACAATGAAATTTTAATGGAGTTCCTGATATCTATTGCAAACTATGCTACACTTGTCATACTCCAGTCTCTCGAATAAAGTTGTCTGACAGGGCATCACCAACATGGTGGTGCTAGTAGCTCTCCACAAGGATGGAGCCAATAAGAACTGGAAGGTGAAGTTGGTGAAGGATGTTTTATGTATATGGTCTTTCTGGTATTGTCATTAAGTATCAGCCAGGATTTCCGGCAAAAAAGGTAACACTTGTTGCAATATACTTCACTTCTTCATTCCAGTTTCATCTGCACTGATTGTATTTAGCAAAAATAAAAATTCAATGACCACTGTCAGTATAAACATTTACAATATATACAGTTATCAATAATTACAAATCAGAGGTTACATAGTTAAAAACAATCTCATAGGAAATTGTGCTCATTAAACCAAATGGTCAAGAAGTAATACCCTCCAGTTTCACTTCATGTTCCATAATTCAGAAGTACTGACTGAAGCTGCTGTAATAAAATGAAGAATATTAAAACAAATTTAAAAAGGGGTACACAAAAATAAACAGCCTCAGATCAATGAAATACTTACTTTGTTTCCAAGTTTCAAAATTTTTTCATTCAATTGATGGGCCAAAATGTTGTCATTCTGTTTTAAATATGTAGAAACATGATGAACAGCCACTCTGTATAGTACAGGACTCCACTTTTCTTGCACAACTCCTGCAGGAAGACAAACTGATTGTGATATGCCACACTCAAGCTCCTGCCATAATGAATTGTTACTCAATTTTCAAGGTGAAAACATAAATACATATACTAAATGTCACACTATTCAGCCTGGTTCAACGTTCCAAAAGTAAAGTTCTCCAACAGTATGAAGTTGCGAGGTTTCATTCTTAACTATCGAGAGAAGTTCTTCAGCACTGATGGCAAATTGTATTTTGTGAATTACGTGAAGTTAAAGTTAGTGCAGAAAAATGCTTCAGTATGCAAAAACATTGTAATACTGTCAAACACAGCTGTTGTTTGAAGAGAAATGCTGAAAACCATGGCAGACAAATGCTGTTATCTGAGCAGGCAGGTCCACCTTGAACTGAGCAATCATTCTTCAAGGACTTGTGAGAAATGATCCCACATCCCACTGGAGAAGCCCATGAATCCAAGCTTCAGACAGTTTTTTGAGAAGTACAATACACATCCAGTTCTAGATGAATTTATATTGATAACTATTTATTTGTTTCCTACGAGGAGGTGCTCAACAAACTACGAATTAGTGTTGCTGACCAAAATGTCTTGAGTGCCCTTAGATGAAACCACTTACGTAGGTTGGCATATGTTGCAAATGCTGTTGTTAATGTTCTAAATGTTGACAATCCTGGAGAAATGTTCTTCCTAATATGTGAAGCTCTCAAGAGAGTAAACAACTCAACAACAGCCACTTCATTTCACAACTCTATGGAGTGAGTGTGGCGTGAGGGTATGGACGGAGACAACGTTTCGTTGTTTGTAACAGATGGCCATGCAGGTGTAATCCAGGAGGGGGTTTTAATAATGAATATGAAAATAGGAATTTGGGTAAGCTACTATGAACAGCATAGTGATAGCTTTGGGAGAGCCAGCCATGACAAAACTCTTCCATCCAGTGTGCAATATGTAGGAGACAGGTGAAATATCTTCATACTTCAAGAAGCATGTAATAATTGCAATTACAGAGAAAGCAGTTGCTGACAGGTGTGAAAATTATGGAACTATCAGTGTAATAAGTAATGGTTGCAAAGTACTACCACAAATTCTTTACAGAAGAATGGAAAAACTGGTAGAAGCTGACTTTAGGGAGATCAGTTTGAATTTCAAAGAAATGTAGAAACACACCAGGCAATACTGACCCTACCACTTATCTCAGAAGATAGGTTAAGAGTTATAGAAAACTTTTGGCAATGTTGATTGGAATAATCTCTTTGAGATTCTGAATGTAGTAGTAGGGGTAAAATAGGGAGCAAAAGACTATTTACAACTTGTACAGAAATGAAGACAGCAGTTATAAGTGTTAAGGAGCATGAAAGAAAAGAAGCAGTAAAGGAAACAAAAGAAAAATTTGGAGCAGGCATTAAAGTTCAGGGAGAAGAAATAAAAATTTTGAGGCTTGACAACGATGCTCTAACTCTGTCGAGAAAGCAAAGGACCTGGAAGAGCAGTTGAATGGAATGGACAGTGTCTTGAAAGGAAGATACAAATGCAAAACAAGGATATTGGAATGTAGAGGGGCACCAAGAAAGGAAAGCAGTAAGCAGATTCAGAAGGATGTAGGTTGGAATAGTTATTCAGAAATGAAGAGGCTAGCATGGGAGAGAGTAGCATGGAAACCAGTCTTCAAACCAGTCTTCAGACTGAAGATCATCACAACAACAACAACAACAACAACAACACCAGATGGTGCTTCACACAAGGCTGAAGTAGACACAGGGCTTCAGACTCTCTACCCCTGAATGGAGTACACCATTTGCCTAGTACATGTATTGCACAAGGTTGCAGAAAAGGTGCGATCAAATTACCCTGATGTGAAAAAATTAATTTCCTTTGGCAGAAAAATCTATGTGAAAGCTCCAATACAGGTGCAGAAATTCAGGACTAAGCTCCTTCACTGCCTCTCCTCCCTCGGCCTGTTCTTACATGTGGGATTCTTGGCTTAGTGTTGCTTAGTACACAGAATTAAAGACAATCTTTTGTGAGACTTATAGCAATGAATCAAGTGCTATCGATACTGTGAAAGAAGTCTTTACAGATACCTTGTCTTGAGACTTGGCATACAACAATGACAATTTTTCAGTGGTAAGCCATCACATGACTGTAAGCTGCTGGTACTGGATATTGTGCAACATGCACAGAGAGAGTTGTGTTGAGCTCATTGTCAATGTGGCTGACAAAGTGAACAACAAATTACAAACTGTTCTGTAGAAGTAGTAGTAGTAGTAGTAGTAGTAGCAGCAGCAGCAGCTTTATTCATCCATAGGTCTCTTTTTAAAGGATATAGGACATGTCAAAGTATTTACAAGTTTAGACCAATTTAAAATAAGCTAATTCGATATACACATATTACAGACTTCTAGTTAGACATAATCATTAGATTATTCTACAATGTGCAAAATTAATGACAGTCTTTCTGGGAATGCCACCACATTTGAAGACAATGAACCAAAGCTGGCCTGTAGTAACCTCGCCATCTCCAAATATGCTCCTGTGACACCATGTGATGATGTGTACAGGAGCTTTGCCTCGTACAAAACTATCCTTGGCAACAATTTTAGGTCTTTTAAATGGAAACCAGAAAATGCACCATATGATCCAGTGCAACTATGCAGCAACAAAATTAACAGGCTGCATTAACTAATTTGTAACACGTTAGTAGTAGTTGTTCAAAAATACTGCAAAAATTAAATATTATTGTCACAATTTGTTCAGAAGTGAATTCTGTATTATATGGTATATTCAAAAATCAAAAAGAATGTTTTTAAATAAATTTGTATACAGTCATGTTTTATAAAATGTGGGCAATGTGTCAGCTAAAGATTCAAGGACACACAGTAAGTATTGCAAAGGAAACTAAAGAGAACACTTAAATGCTTTCAGATGGTAAAACTGGAATAAACAGAGGCCAAGTCACAGATCCATTAAAAATGTATGAGGAGCATGAAAGCCACAATTTGTCTTGCCCAACTGAAAGATGCATTGAATCTGAAATAAGTATTCAGAAATATAATCCGAACCAAACAATCTAAAGGGGAATTTATAACAGTTCATGTATCTGGTGCTGTCAGTAGTTTTCAGTTAGTGGCAAAAGATCTTCCAATTACTCCAGAACTCCTGGGAACTCTACTGCTTAGTATTTTTAGTAGATGAAATATAGTTTATGACATTGACATCCCCCATTAACCACAGATGGGCAGAAGGAATGTAGAAATAATACATTCAAATGGTATGAGTTGTCGAAGCAACATCCATGAGCATAGAAAGTTTATGAGGAATTGAAAACCAAAATTTTGTGTCTATGAGAGCTTCAGAAAGCCACACACTGGACAGGTCATCAAAAAGAGCAAAAATAATGACTGTGGTCGTCAACTTCAGTAAATATAACTCAGATTTAAAAGTGCACAATACTGTGGCGAACTTTTGAAGCTGTATAATTGTAGTAATGTACTTCCAGTTCACCTGCATCACAGGTGAGTAATTACATAAATTTTATGATGCTAGTCACCCTGGTCAAAGGAAAGTGCTATTTGTGCAATGGATGCAAATGTGGTCTCCACTATGGCACAGTATAGTACAAGGAAAAACCCAGATACTACTGCTGGATGTCATAATAGAGTTTAAAATGAGGTGTTCAACACAGGCAGAACCATATTCAAAGGCAGAACCATATTCAAAGGCAGAGCAGGTGCACAGTTGGAGATAGTCATCATAAGAGTAATTAAACATGCAGCTGAATTGATTGAGATTTGGACACTGAAGAGCGGTGTTACTACATACGGTCATAACTGATTACTCTGAAAGTTGCAGAATTGTGGGTATAAGAAGATACAAAGGAAAAAATACAGTATTATACAAGAAATACTGACTGGAACCAATTGAGAAATGATATTTTCTGATAGGGCCTGTAGACATTAGTTACAATATTGACACAAAAGCGAAAGACCGAGTCAGAACACAATACAAGCAATATTGGCAGTCAGGCACACTTAATCGGCAAAATTATTAAGGCTTTCACGACTACTTGTTGACAAATTGCCTGTTGGCTTCTGCCTTGAGTTCTTTGGCCGATGTTTGTTTGATAATTATTCTAATGTTTCACGACCACAAGGGGATGGCATTGTCAAAGCTTCACCCTCCATTACTAGTGATGTAGCTGATGATGGAGCTTTGACAATATCAGCAAAACGTCAGAAAAATTATCAAACAAATCTTGGCCAAGGAACCTGAGACAGAAACCAATAGGCCATTTGTCATACTTGATTGAGCTGGCTAACTTCATGGAACGCAGGTCTCCAGAGATTAACAAAAGAGGTCTGACGAACAAAAAGATTTTATCAAAACAAGCTGCACTATGGAAGAAAAAGCTTACAGTAGGAATGGTACAGGAATCTGAGGCAATAATTTAAAGAGAGTTTGCGGCAAGTAAGAATGGATAACAAGAAGAGGTGTGTAGCACAGAATCTTCACTTTGGTCTGTGGAACATAATATGTATAGAAAGAAAACTTAATCCTGAATGTGACTTAACATCAAGATGGTGGAATAGTGTGTCCATTTGTAGAGGAAGAAAATCAGAAGCAGCACTGAAACTAAAGGCTATGAAATTTCTGTGTCCAGATCGCATTCCTGCAGAAGTTCTACAAGCTGCTCATGTGCAAATTAGTCCATATTTCAGTCAATTTATCAATGCATGTCTCCTGCAGCACAGAACACCAACATTATGGGAGATAGCAAACAAGATTATTTTGAAGAAGAAAGTTGTAAGTCCTACAGGCCAAACTTCTTTTCCTAAAGTTTTGGAGAAATTGTTATGTAGCAGCCAGTAGGAGCAAAGACCACTGTATTGAACCAGTCATCATTTTTTTTCTATTTACCATGTTCCGTAGAGTAAGTAGTATCTCACTCCCATAGTTTTCAAAGAACTTAATGGATCTCGAGACCCACTGAATCTGACCCATCATTTTTTGTTGTCTTTTTTTTCAGCTAGAGATTAATTATTTTACTTTACTGGTTTATTTTCTGTGCTGCTGTTTCATTTCAGAGACAATAAACTGATAAGAATATAAAACATTATAGACAAAATATCTAACACTTTTGTAGTGACTTAATGTAAGAGGAAGTAGCCATTTCCAAGAACAGGCAATTACGATTTTCGAAATTAAGCAAGTCAATTGGATGAGCAAATCTTGTGTGTATCAGCTTTCCCATTTTAGTTCATAAACTCAAACTCTTACTGTTATCACTGAGTAATGAAATATTTCACATTCTGTTGTCAAATAAAAGAGAGTGGTTTGTCTTAGATGAGCTACAGATTTAAAAATTAATGCAGGAATGTGAAATCTGGTAACACATGATTTAAATGACTTGTATACATGCAACTATCAGATTATTTTTTTTTTTTTTTACTTTTTTAAAATTATAGAAATTTCTTAAAAGTGAACTAATATCTGTGAAGTTTTATCTTACATGTAAACTGCATAGGACTCAGACTAAATTAATAGGACAAAAATATGGAATGTGTTGAGTGGAAAAAACCAGGTTCATGAAAAATGCAACTGGTAAGAGATATGAAACACATGCAACCTGAACAATTTCTTTAGAACTGTTTATTTAGTAGCAAGCAAATGCAAAAAGCTTTCTTGCAAATTTTCTGATTTTATGCTTAGCATGTAAGAACATAGCATTAGTTCATCATTTTCAGCAATTGTGGTTTACGGAATCAGCCACTTTGTTGACATCAAAAACTGATTGCGACATACGCCATTATAGCTTGCTTCTGTGCATTTAATTTAAATTGTGTGTTTCGAGCGTTACATTTTTTTAAAAATAAAGTTTTTAAGAGAAAACAGAATATGATTAATCATTTGTAAAAATCACAGACATTGCTAAAACTCAATTGGTGGTAAAAGTGAACAACAAACTACAGAAACTCAATTCATGCAGACGAAGGGCAATACGATTGAAGCACAAATAGAAATGTTAATTAAGATAACTGTACTAGTACAAGATAAAAACCATCAAAAAGTTCAGAAAAGGTAGGATAGCCAGAAAAAATTTTGGCTATTCCCGGGAAGAGTATAAAGAGCAATGAAGGACCATCTGTGTGGAATTGCTTGTGTGTCACAAGGCTGATCATGAAAATTTTTATCACTGCAGCAAGATGTTGCCTCTGACGTCGACCAGTAGAGTGGTACCATGCAGACCTACAGGCCCTACCAGTAAAGTGACATGAGATCGTCACATTCAGCAGAGATTATGTTGAAAAATAGGGTTTTATAGCCAAAAGAATGGGGAACAACATGGTGTAGTGGAATCACGAACAAAACTTGCCTGCTTTCAGAAAAAAAATGTATTGCATTATTTACTGAACGTTTCTCATAGATAATTTAGCACAAAATGGAGGATAGGATGTTTCTCTACTGACTTCTACACATACATACCAGGGAAGAAGGATACAGATCCTGTTGTATTTATTCGATCATTTGAGAATACTACTCCAAAGCTGGACAGAGCATCAGTAATTAATTTTTCCAGTGGATACATACAAAAAGAGATTAAGCCCTTGCAGGTTAGAAGTATTAGACCAGAATGAAGATTTCAGAAAGTTTTCCTCAAGTAGTGCTCTTACAAGCCCACACAGGAAAACTTAAGGAAGGAGATGTTAAATCCAGAACCATTTAACTTGAGAGTGAGCAATGCGAGGGTGCATTTCAGAAAAATATTTAAACAAAGCTAAATATTAGGAATAAGAAATGATGCAGATAGAAATACTCTGGATTCTAAAAGAAAATCTATGATTAGAGATTAGAGAAAAATTATTATCCATGCTGGACCAGGACTTGCTTGAGGAAGATTGAAGGGCAAACGTGGCACATTATTCACAAATCTTAAGGCATGTAATAGAGTAGTACAGTTCCACAGTGCACATGTATAACGGCATACTGCACATAAAAAATGATCAATCACAGCAATTACCATGCCAACATGAGAGTCATGGCGATGGCTGCAGTAGACTTGGTTGTGGGAACAGATGCTTGAAGTCTCTTCAGGTTTGCTGCACGATCCTAAAATCAACTCTATTTGATATTTCGACAATCCAACTGCTCACCATCTTCAGAAGATGCTGAATTCTCAGTTCTCAGCAGGACTCATCAACAGAAGCAGCATTTTCCTGAAGATGGCAAACAGTTGGATTGCCGAAATATCGAACTGAGTTGATTTTAAGATCTGGCAGCAAAAGCCAGACAGACTTTCAAGACTTATTAAGCCAGGAAAGCCTATGAAGAACGGATGCTACTGGACTACCAGAGAAACTAATTTCCTGATGGTCAAAGAAGAAGACAGTGTGAATACAAACAGCAACATCTGAGATGTGGTTATCTGATGAACAAACCACAAAAAGGGTGAGTAAGAAAGATCATGAAAACTAAAATTGACCAGTAACAGTCCCTTTAACTTGGCTGAGAGAACATGAGTAAGCAACGAATACAAAGTACAGCTGTTATGGTAAATTCATGGAGAATTAATGGCAGAAGCATGTTATACAGAGCAGACAGAGTATACACATAAGATAGGCAGGCTGCAATAAATTTATGAGATCATGAAATTATGATAAAAGGTTTCTTCATGAATGCAATACAAAGATAGATTTTATATTAGGAAAATTTGTGCTCTGTGCAGAAGATTGAAAGATAGATTGGCATGGTAGAATCTCTTTCAAGGCATGAACAATTTTACGAACATATGCAATCAAAAGTTGTATGTACTGTTACTGGTCCACCACGGAATGTAACTTCAGCATTCTGAATCGATCTGTGTAATGTTTTGGTGCATTTTGCCAATATATTTGAGAAAAAGCTAGAAGACATCACAGATTATGAATGCAAACTGGAAGTCAGATCACATGAACCATTAAAATTACATACTTCTGAAGAAAGCAGTAGGTCAACAAGGACATATGAAACGTGATAAACCAGAAGTCGTAAGAGAAATGAGACTGTTGTATTCTGGAGCATACATTATTATGATAAACCTTCATTACGGAGTGTAGAATGTATGATCAAGAAGTAAAGGGAATGTTTGTTTTCCTGAAAGAGACCTTATTCCTTCATCAACATCAACTTTGTCCCCTTTTGTTAGGGTGTTAAGTTCCTTCAGTGATCTGTTTTTATTATCTCATCAATAAAGGCAATACAATGTCCTTTAAATGTTCCCATCAGCCTCAGGAATAAAAACAAGGGTCAGGGAGACATGTTGAACGAAGATGGTGGCTGAGGCAACATTATGTCTTCTTTTTGCCAAAATATCACAAATAAACACTGAAGCGTGAGCAGGAGCATTATCGTGATGCCATTTTCATGAGTGGTTCTGCCACAATTCTGATCATTTACTTCAGATTGCTCCACACAAATGTTGTATAACTTCTTCCAGGTTGTATTCTTTATTGACCATAAGGCAGGTATTCATAATGCACTATCCCATTGTAATCAAAGGAAATGGTAAGAAGGAGGTTCACATGTGATCGAACTCATCAATTTTTTTTTTTCAGTCTTGGCTCTTTAGGCGGTTTTCGTTGGGAAGGCAGTTCCCATTGGTACAATTGGGCGTCAGGTTTGACATCATACCCATACGCTGACATTGTGTCACCTGTTATAATCTTCTTTAGACTTTCTGGATCATTGTCAGCTTCATTCAGCAATTCCTGAGCGATATCTACACAACATCATTTTTGGTTGAAATTCAACAGTTTCGTAACAAACTTTTCTGCTACACATTTTGAGCCCGAAACATCTGGGAAAAAAAAGATAAATGCGAATTAGCCAAAGGATATCCTGACATCTTCAGCAACCTCTCTGTCGGTGATTCGGCAATTTTCCAGAACTGTGTTCTTTATTTCTTCCACATTGTCTTCAGTAATTGATGTGCTAGAGTGTTCAAGATGGTTGTTGTCTTCAGTGTCTTCTCGACCCTCTTTCAAGCATTTATATCGCTCATAAACTCTTTTGTCTTACTCGTAGTAGATTTGCCAATAGCCACAGTCAACATTTTGTATGTAGTGCTGCATTTTACTCCATTTATCAAGCAAAATTTAATGCAAATTCTTTGATCCATCTTTTTCATTGAGCACTCAAAAACTTGTATAACCTTCTCGACTATCAACAATAAACTAAAAAAATTCAAAAAGCCGAAAATTCAAACATGTATCAAGAATATGTGTGCCAAACAAGATCAGATGTATAAAGCCCACTAAATTAAAAAATTCACATTACTTTTTGATCACATCTCATACCTGTTATGTTTTCTAAACTCTAAGAGCATTACAGGTTTATATTGCTACAAAGACCTCCATCAAAATTTCATGGTTAACTTATACATATGCAGAAAATGACAGTAATACTATGCATCATACTAACAGTAACACATAATCTTTGGGTCATTCATAAAACTGAAATCATAAAGCTTACGAGGGCTATGGCAATGCAAGTGAGTGAAGTACATTCAAATGAGTGGCTTGCATTTATTGCAAAACAGTAGAATGACAGCAATATTTTGGAAAGCATTGTGAATATCAAATGAAAATGACAATCACTGATACATTTGGTGTGTGCACATAATTTGTCTGAGAGATGGTGATTTTATTATAACCATTATTATGTATGAAGGTACAGGAGTTATTATGGTTTTTCATTTGTATATTGTGTCTTCACATTTACTGATGCTAGCATAAAGTTTCTCCATAGTGCAGCATGCCTGCAGGGACTTCAGGTGGTAAACACTGTAACATTGCAACTAAGAAGGTGTATGATTTAATTTATATATTAGTAACTTACCTAAAACCGAATGGACTAGTATGGATAATTCCTGTTTTGTCATGAGCAGCTGGACTAATTACAAACAACTATCCCTGTATTTATTTATCTGCCATATAAGTGTTTAGATGTAACTGTTTTGGCAAATAATGTTAAATGACAAAAGTATGGCCTTGTAAGTGAAGTATTACCAAGTTTATTATTATTCATGGCCATGGTTACATATGTGTCCAAATTAACCAAAAAAGACATTGGTGTTTATTGCTTCCATGTACACAAATTTACTGAGGAGATGTGAATGACTGTTCTTAAATGGGCGGTCACTTGCAACTTTACAGAGACGTCATGCAGGATACAAATTCCAAAACGTGCAGTGCTGCAGAATTCTTACCTCGTACAAATGATTATATTCAATGTGCAAGAGGTGACAGGATGTAAATAGAGCTAGGAGAAGCATTGCAAAACAGTTGGCAACAGTAAATGCAGTGGGCACAAGCACTGTAAACACATAGTACAATAGAGATTGTGTGCAACTCAACTAATGAAATGATAGACCAGCTGTTATATGAAATATGCATTGTTGAGTCAGACTGTAGTTGAACAGCATATGTACAATACCAAAAGATGCAATGATTATCACTGTGGTTTCACAGGTAAACAGCAGAGAATGACTCATATCATAATGGTGTAACATGGACCAAATCAATTGAAATTTGTACTCGAATGAATGATGTTCCGCATGTTTCATGCTAGGAAGTGCTACCTAACATATGTCTTAAGAAAGCAAATAATGTCAGAAGATGTAAACAAAAATTTTAAGATGTTGTTCGGAGGCTTAAATTATTTTAAACCACCCTGAGCAGAGGACATGCTGCAGTATTCATGTTTGGCACACTAGTGTAAAAGGCGACACAAAACAGGCTAGGTGCAAAATCCATGCAATTTGCACATTATTTACTTATATTTATGTACACAACCCACATACTGATATTTCCTTTGTGTCTAAGTAAAATAATATGTGTCAGATAAAACTGCCTCAAAAACTTAGCTCTAAACAATTGATATAAATTTAAACTTCTGTTACATTTTGATTGTACCAAACCCATATTTGTGTCATGATGTGTTGTATATTTTCATTTATGACAAGCCACAAAAATGTATTTTGAGCTACAGTATCAGATGAGATCAACATTTGTGATTTATACAATTTTAGCAATAGTATCATCATTCAAAGAATCAGTCTCCCTGAATTTCAGCGTACATATGTGGAAATAAACATAGATTTTTGAGAGCTTTTGTATGTTATGAATGTTGTTTTAGGAAACTTACAAAAGTACTTTTTCAAGAATCTTTGTAAATTATGAGTGTTGTGCTAAACCTCTTTTGTAGGAAATTGGCATTTATAATTTACAGTTACTGTAAATAACTAACATATCATGTCATGTTAGTCTTCTCTTTTAACAGTGATGTATACTGAAGAGCCAAAGAAACAGATACACCTGCCAAATATCGTGTAGGACCCCCGTGAGGGAGCAAGCAGAGGTGCCGTAACACAATGTGGCATGGACTCGACTAATGTCTGAAGTGGTTCTGGAGGGAACTGACACCATGAATCCTGCAGGGCTGTCCATAAATCAATAAGAGTATGAGGGGGTGGAGATCTCTTCTAAACAGCACGAGGCAAGGCATCCCAGAATGCTCAATAACGTTCATGTCTGGGAAGTTTGATGGGCAGCAGAAGCGTTTAAACTCAGAAGAGTTCAAATGGCTCTGAGCACTATGCGACTTAACTTCTGAGGTCATTAGTCGCCTAGAACTTAGAACTAATTAAACCTAACTAACCTAAGGACATCACACACATCCATGCCCAAGGCAGGATTCGAACCTGCGACCGTAGCGGTCTCGCAGTTCCAAACTGTAGTGCCTAGAAACACGGCGACTCCGGCCGGCCTCAGAAGAGTGTTCCTGGAGCCACCTTGTAGCAATTCTGGATGTGTGGGGTGTTGCATTGTCATGCTGGAATTGCTCAAGTCCATCGGATTGCATGATGGACATGAATAGATGCAGGTGATCAGGCAAGTTACTTACATACGTGTCACCTGTCAGAGTCATATCTAGATGTATCATGGGTCCCATATAGCGCCAACTGCACATACTCCATACCATTACAAAGCCTCCACCAGCTTGAACTATCCCCTGCTGACATGCAGGGTCCATGGATTCATGAAGTTGTCCCCGTACCTGTACACATCCATCTGCTCGATATAATTTGAAACAAGACTCGTTTGACCAGGCCACGTGTTTCCAGTCATCAACAGTCAAATGTTGGTGTCGATGGGCCTAGGCAAGCCGTAAAGCTTTGTGTCGTACAGTCATCAAGAGTACACAAGTGGGCCTTCGGCCCACAAAGCCAATATTAATAATGTTTCGTTGAATGGTTCACAAGCTGACTCTTGTTGATGACCTAGCGTTGAAATCTGCAGCAATTTGCAGAAGGGTTGCACTTCCATCACGTTGAACGATTCTCTTCAGTCATCATTGCTCTCGTTCTTGCAGAATCTTTTTCTGGCTGCAATGATGTCAGAGATTTGATGTTATTCCTGATATTCACGGTCCACTCATGAAATGATCGTATGGGAAAATCCCCACTTCATTGCTACCTTGGAGATGCTATGTCCCATTCATCATGTGCCGACTATACCACCACATTCAAATTGATTTAAATCTTGATAACCTGCCATTGTAGCAGCAATAACTGATCTGACTACTTCCATAGTGAAGTAGCTTTGGCTTGCATAGTCCTTCTTTCACATCCCCTTATCAGTTTTTACATCATTAGCTGCTCTCAGACAAACGATTCTCTCTTAATTCACAACAGAGTGTGAAATATTTTGTCCTCATTGGCAGGCTATAACATATTAGGTTTAATTGTATGAATTAAAATGAAAATGCTCACACACATAAGATTCATTCACCTACCAACCACAGTGCCATATTCTGCCTGTTTACATGTCTCTGTGTTTGAATATGCATGCCTATACCAGTTTATTTGACACTTCGGTGTAAATTGTCTGCATTCATCATGTGTATTGAATTTATTAGTGATGATAAGCTGAAAAACGTTTCAGAAACAGTAAATTTTGTACTAAATTTTTTAGTTATTGTAATACATTTTTACTGATCTGTAAAATACTGCATCAGTCGCCATGCATCCTCACTGTGTATGCTGTTCTCAGGCATGGGATGAGTTAAATGCTGTTCGTATATAACTGGAAATTGTCCTGACTACTGCCAAATGATTGGAAGCTGTGGAGCTGAGTATGTTGAGAGGGCTACTGAGAGTTATGTACTAGAGATACTAATAGTAGTTCAAGTACTGTGCTCTTCTGTGGATACTGTCACTTCTACAGGAAATACATGATCTATCACTATTTGCCCACTTGCCTGTGAGTGGTGTGTCAATGGTAGAACTCAGGGAGAACTCAGGAAGATACACCCATCCCCAAAAACTAACAAGTTCGAAGTGCTGATTTCCACTGAAACTGAGACAGTGAGACTCAATTCACATGTTGGAAAACGTAATGTGTCCCTTTTCAAGGTGAAGCAAATACAGACTGATAATGTCTATTACTCAACAGCAGTTCAAACATCCAGTGAATAATGGTACTCCTTATGGAAACGGCAGAAAGTGATAGGAAGGAACACCATGTGCAGGCAGTGTGTATCCCTGGGACATCATTCTTCATTGTAAACAGGCTATTCTGGCAGAGCTAGTTAGGGAACAGGATGTAGCCAATGGCAGATTGTGGAGCACATGGACAAACAATGCCTGTCATCAGGGCTCTGCTGTCATACTTGAATTATTCCAGTGACTGGCAGAGAAGGTTGAAAATACCAGCTTAACAAAGCTCACAATCTGTAGCTTTGCCACCAGAACAGACCTTGGCGCACTGGTTCTGTGTCAAGTGGAAGACCTGAACAAGAGACCATGTTTTTTGACACCTGGGTGGTGACTTCCCGGACTTGTGCCACAGGGTTGAGAACTGTAAGGAAACTCTAAATTGGTCATCTGTGTATCACATATTAGAGACAGTTACCCAGGTAGCTGATTTTGTGTATATGTGAATGTGTGTGTGTGTGTGTGTGTGTGTGTGTGTGTGTGTGTGTGTGTGTGTGTGTGTGTGTGCACAATGATCTTTTAGATTAGGTGACAGTCCGTCCAGTCCAGATAACACAGGTTGTAGGAGACCCATAGTATCAGTATAAGATCCAAGGAAACATCCCCCACAGGCAAGAGTATTAAAATTGTAGTGGCCTACTGTCAAAGCATTTGCAACGAAGTGCCTGAGTTAGAAATGGTCCTAAAAAGCTGTGAAACTCACATTATATTAGACACAGAAAGCTGGTTAAAACCTGAAGCTGACAGAAGTGAGATTTTTGGTGAAAATTTAAATGCATGTCAAAAGAATAGGCTAACAGGGAATGGAGAAAGTGTATTTGTCACAGTACACAAGCAACTCAAATCCACCAAGATAATTTATAATTTTTAAAATTAAATTGATAAGGTAGGTCAATGAATCTTATATGTGTGAGCACTTTCATTCTAACTCATAAAATTAAACCCGATATGTAATAGCCTGCCAATGAGGACAAAATATTTCACATTCTGTTGTGAAATAAGAGAGAATGGTTTGTCTGAGAGCACCTAATGATGTAACAACTGACCAGGAGATGTGAAAGAAGGACTATGCAAGCCAAAGCTACTTCATCATGGAAGGAACCAGTAGGCTTACAGTGTTTACAGAATACTGATTTAAATTTAAAAAAAATACATAAACAAGTTGAAACACACACAAAAAGAGAGTACAAGGACAAATAACACATTAGTGAGAAAAGTTCATAACCATTATGAGGCACTTCTGTACAGAACTTCTGTATGGGAGTGTGCCACAAGGCAACTTTGCAATTTGGATTTGAACACTTGGAATTTATCACTCAGTTTTTTTCAGTTCTGATGGAAGCTTACTGAAATTGAAACCTGCTAAATAGTGCATGCCATTCTATGCATTAGATAAGGATGTATTATTCCTGTGCAAATCATTTTTCCACCTACCATTCACTGAATGAATGTTGCACTATCTTTGGAATAAGTCAATCTTGTCAACAATAAACCTATGGTGGAGGATATGTACAGGAATGGCAGAGTTAGGATGCTATATTATCTGAACCATGGTCTACTTGCTGTCTACCAATGGACACCAACATATGTTTGACTACCCTTTTACAGGCTAATAATATTGGTTTTAGAAAACAGAAGTCAACAGAGGATGCTGTAAGCAAAGCAATAACTTTAGCAAGAAACATAGCTGAGATGTTTGACAGTCTTTGGTGACAAGAGCTTTTTGACTAAATGAAGGAGTTGGATTGACCTGCAGCACTGTTCATCAATCTGAAAAACCACTGACAGAAAAGAGAAGGAATTGACACATTCCCAGGTCAACATTTTAAAAAAGAGATCTTCACAGGTGGCCTGTGATTCTGTGTTGTGGGATTTGATGTTGGATTTATACCTAAGAAAGCTGTAAGATAATTAGTAAGTCTTAGCTCTAGCAGTATAATTATGCCAATGATGTTATGATCACCTTGAAGGGTAGCTTGAGAAGCAGTCTGGAAACAGGTCATAACATAGTTCTTCAACAATTGCATGTGTTGGTGCCAAAGAATATTCCTATAAATATTCCCCCAAAATTGATATGAGGCACTGAGAACCATAAGGGCCTAATGCGCACTTTCGCTGAGCCCATATTTAAGAAAATATGAGAGAAACCAGTGAGACAGTTTTTGTGAATGTTCATACAGACAAAGTGGGCCAACAGCACAGATAAATCTGACTCACCTGAAGATCAACAGATGTCAGAAGCATGAACAGATGCTACAATATCACAATTGATGGTGATGATTCTCAGTGCATCATATATCCACAAAATGAGAATGAAAGGGCAGCACTGCCATGCAAACTGAAAGAAGGTACGGTGCATAACTCTCAAATGCAGCTAAGGGAGAAGAAGTGGTGAAGTTGTCAAATCACAACAAGATTTCCATACTTTAATACCAGTACATACAGCTGTGTAGTCAGAATACCTACAGTTTTTAGTGCTGTAACAATTTCATAATTTGATTTCTTTATATCAAAATCCTTCTGCCATAAATGTATTCAACCTTATTAAATCTGATGCTTCTTTGCTTGACATTGATTTTTGGCTCCTAAACTTTCTGCAAGTGTTATGAAAAATTTACCGGAATGTTGTATAACAGTTTTGTCCAGCTATTATCTGCGTCACTTTTAAATATATTTTAGTGACAGAAATGGAAATACTATGTATATAACTGATTTCAATAACTTACAATTTAATAAGGCTTGAAATGGGGTTTTTCTCTTTCTTCTAATTTTGGCCAACTGTGGATCACAGATAGGCCTACATGAATCCCTTGAACTTTTTTCTGTTCTGTTCAGAATTATTTTACTTTTTCATGTTTTACTTTAACCTACTTTACAGATGTTAAGATATTGTCAGTTCTGGCATATTCTGTTGATATATTCAGCTATTTTCACTTATGGTTTGAAATTCCAAGTATTTTGAATCATTCATGTGGCGAGTAACTCTTTTGCGCATTCTGTGTATTGTGACTCGCTGAAGTTTCAAAGTGCCACCGTGCAGTTATGCGCATCATCTACATGCGGCGCTGTCTGCCAGCCATGCAGCAGCAGTGCCACCTAAGCGGCCAGCCAGCCAGCCAGCGGCCGCTAGACTCGGACTCAGTTATGATTTGACTGTTAAAGCGTACACACGTCTTACTCTGTTTACTTGATCTGTGACTTTCATGTATTGCGTCTTCCTTGAAATATATTTGCTCAACTTGAAGTTGTAACAATTGGGGATGAGGATGGAATTTTCCTTTTCCATCGTTGACCCACATGTTTCCATGGCTACTTTAGAGCAACTATTGCAAGGTCTCATAGAACAGCAAACGCTTCTCACAAATGCGACTTGTGATTTTGTCGCAGCATCAAATGCGGGGGCGTCTCTCGTCGTTGCCTCTACCTCCTTTTCCTCCTTACGATGAGACGGCGGAAGACTGGTCCGATTACGAAAAATGTCTTCGACAGCACTTCTTGGCATTTCATGTCGCGGACGAACAAACATGTAAGTCTCTGTTCCTTTCATGGATTTCACCTCAAATGTATCAATTGTTGTCGCAATGGGCTCCTTTGAAAGATCCTGCGTCTTTGTTGAAATGTGCTCACTTCTGTTTGTCTATTTTCAAAAGCAAACGCATGTGGTAGCCTCTCATATTGCCGTTTATCGTTGTCAAAAACAACCGAATCAATCATATCGCGCTTGGGCTGCTGAACTTCACGGCCTCTGTAGAAAGTGTCAATTTGTTACTAACGTTCACAAAGAAACTTACACCGATTCCATGGTACGGGATGCTATTATCTGGTCGGCGCCCGACAAAGAAGTTAGGCAATGTGGCCTTCAGTTGGCAAATCTGACTTTAGATGAAGTCCTATCCATCGCTCAGTCTTTTGAAATTTCTCGAGCCGCTGGAGCGCAAATAGAGGCATGGGGCGACATCAGGGGAATACAACCTCTGTGCAATGTTGACGAAGCGTGTGGCACGTCCCCGCCAGCCGACGTGGCCGCAGTACGCTCCCAAGCGCAGCCTCGGCCTAACCGTAAACAAACCTCTAAGAAACTGCAGCAAAACCCACGGCAACTTCCTTCATGTCCGCGGTGTTTTACGAAACATTCACGAGAAGATTGTCCACAACGTTGGGCCA
Organism: Schistocerca piceifrons; assembly: GCF_021461385.2. NCBI lineage: Eukaryota > Metazoa > Arthropoda > Insecta > Orthoptera > Acrididae > Schistocerca > Schistocerca piceifrons. Next base: position 618,152,937 of record NC_060141.1, read on the forward strand.
TTTGTCACAAATTCAAAAAAAAGGGTTATGTGTCATCCGTTTGCAAATCCGACAGCATACATGATGTTCATGAACATGACACTGATTCTGATTCTGTGTTGTCTGTCAGTTGTGCTTCTTCCCTTTCAGGGAAGTTATTCCTCACTGTCCAAATACTTGGTCGAGATGTTCGCATGCAGGTGGATACTGGTTCTGCTGCCACTATCATTAATTCTCAGACATATCTTCAGTTGGGTTCTCCAATCCTGTCACCTGTCACTAGGCAATTAACGACTTACAATAAACAGAAGATTTCTCTCTTGGGACAATTTGATGCTGAGGTATCTTACAAATCTGTTGTTCGCACTGTTCCCATATTTGTGGTCGACCATAGTAATGCGGAGAATCTTTTTGGTTTTGATGTCTTTCGCGTTTTTGGGTTCTCCATAGATGACTCTGTCAATATCGTCTCTGATGCTATTCCTTATGCTCAATTGGATTCCTTGTCGACAACATTTTCATCCCTTTTTTTCTCCTGGGTTAGGCTGTGCAAACGACTTTGAAGCTCATATCACACTCAAACCCACTGCTCGGCCTAAGTTTTTTCGGGCTCAGCCCATTCCTGTGGCCCTTTGTGATCAGGTCAAACGGGAGCTGGATCATCTTACTGCTTCAGGGGTCTTGCTTCCTGTCACTTCCAGTGAGTGGTCCTCTCCTGTCGTTGTCATTGCTAAGCCAAATGGTGATATTTGTCTTTGTGACTATTTCAAAGCCACTGTAAATGCTCAATGCCTTATCGACACTTACCCTATGCTTCGACCTGAAGAATTGTTCACTAAACTTGCTGGAGGCCAGAATTTTTCTAAACTTGACCAGTCAGAAGCTTATCATCAACTTCCTCTCGACACTGCTTCCCAGCAGTTTCTGGTCCTTAACACATTTCGGCCTCTATCAATACCAACGATTGCCATTCGGCGTTACCAGGACGACATTGTTGTCACTGGCTCTACCACTGACAAATATCTTCAAAATCTCCGCACACTTTTTCATGTCTTACAGACTGCCGGTCTTAAGTGTAATCTCCAGAAATCAAAATTTTTTCAGGCATCTATCACATACTTGGGGTTTCAACTCTCTCAGGATGGTATTCATCCGCTTCAGCAAACTGTCGCTGCGATCGATGCCCTTCCTCGCCCTACATTTGTTAAGGAACTGCAGGCCTTCTTGGGGAAAATAGCATACTATCACAAGTTTTTACCGTCTGCTGCTTCGGTGGCTCAGCCGTTGCATCGCCTGTTGCATAAAAACGTGCCCTTTCACTGGTCCGTGTCATGCGATACGGCTTTCCAGAAATTCAAGACTATGCTGGAACAGGCCCCGTGCCTGGCTACTTATCGACCTGGCCAACATCTTGTTCTTGCTGCGGACGCCTCACAATACGGGGTCGGTGCAGTCCTTGCGCACCATTTTTCTCACAGTTCTGAACAGCCCATTGCTTATGCAACGCTCACGGATGACCAAATTGAAAAAGAAGCTTTGGCCATTATTTATGCTCTTCATAAGTTTGGTATTTTTCTCTATGGATCCAAATTTCATCTTGTTACTGATCACAAACCACTTGTTTCCTTGTTTCATCCATCAACATCACTTCTCGACAAGGCTGCACACCGCCTCCAGTGTTGGGCTCTTTACTTGTCTCGTTTCAATTATGAGATTCATTTCTGGCCGAGGGCTCAACATGCGAATGCTGATGCACTGTCTCGCCTTCCCATGGGTCCTGATCTGACATTCGATATGGACAAACTTTTGTGTTTCCACCTGGATGTTGCCGAGCAGCGGGTTGTGGACGGGTTCCCCATCACCGGGGACAGGTTGGAGGCTGCTACAGTTTCTGACCCTACCCTCTCCCAGGTTTTACACTGTATTCAGTAGGGTTGGCCAGATCGTTCGTCCGCTAAGACTTCTGATCCGTTGCGGAACTACTACGCTTTGCGTTACCGCTCACGGCTAGGGATGGTGTTATCCTCCTTTCCACCGAAAATGCTTTGCCGCGTGTTGTGGTACCTGTGTCTTTGCGTGCTTCGTTCTTGCGCCTCCTTCACCAAGGGCACTGGGGTGTCTCTTGCACAAAAACTCTGGCGCGCCGTCATGTGTACTGGCCCGGCATCGACTCTGAAATCGCACACATGGTCGCATCACAGGCCGTCACCCCGAAGTCATCTTTGTCACCGTGGCCTTCGCCTGAGAAGCCCTCGGAGCGTATTCATGCTGACTTCACGGGACCTTTTTTAGGTACTTAATGGCTTCTCGTTATTGACGCCTACTCTAACTTTCCTTTCATTGTCCGTTTCACATCGCCTACCACCGCGGCAACCACCAATGCTCTTTGGAAGGCCTTCCCTCTACTCTTGTACTCCGCAATTTGCCTCTTCCGATTTTGCGGATTTTTGTGCCCGTCACGGTGTCATGCATGTCACGGCCCCTCCATTCCATCCACAGTCAAATGGTGAGGCTGAATGACTGGTCCGCACATTTAAGGCTCAGATGAGGAAACTCCTGACTTCTTCTGCTGCTGATGATGCGCTTCTCCAATTTCTGGCTTCTTACCGTTCCACCCCCATGGGTGACCACAGCCCGGCTGAGCTCTTACATGGCCGACAGCCCTGCACGCTACTTCATCTTCTGCAGCCTTCCACCTCACGGCCGTGGGTGCCTTCGCTTGGCCGGTTCACTGCCGACGACCTTGTATGGGTACGGGGATATGGCAGGCGGACAAAACGGAGTCCTGGCCGCATCTTACGACACCGTGGCCAATGCCTGTATGAAATCCAGATGGACACGGGTGTTGCAGTGTGTCATTTGGACCAGCTTCGGCCTCGTGCGCCGGCAACGCCTATTCCGTATGCCGCTACACCACCTTCAGCTCTACCTGACGCTCAGGATACTGGAATCTCTCATTACTCAAAACGCAGTCCTCTCACCATCATATCGGTGCCAGCACAAGAACTGACACCACCAGGAGACGTGCCCATGCAGGAACCAGATGACCATCATCTGTCGGAGCAACTCTACTCGCCACCTTCTCCTACGGACGTGGACACATCGCCCATGTCTCCTGTTATAACAACCGGACTTGCCACAACGGGCAGATTGGTGCACGAAGCCCAGCAGATTCGACCCCCACGTCTCCTGTCATCTCGACCCGTTATCATCTGGGACACTTCCGTCCGTACGGGAAGCCTCCTCCTCGAGACTTTACGGCCAGTCAAACAACACCTATGGACGTTGGCAATCTACAGGCCACCTCCATCAAGACCTGTGCAAAAACTTCAAAGGGGGGAAAGTGTTGTGACTCGCCAATCTTTCAAAGTGCCGCCGCGCAGTTACGCGTGTCCTCTACATGCGGCGCTGTCTGCCAGCCATGCAGCAGCAGCGTCACCTAAGCGGCCAGCAAGCCAGCAGCCACTAAACTCGGACTCAGTTATGATTCGACTGTTGAAGTGTACACACGTCTTACTCTGTTTACTTTACCTGTGAATTTCATGTATTGTGTCTTACTTGAAATATATTTGTTCAACTTGAAGTTATAACACTGTGTAACTCTTTTGCTCATTCACCTATTTCATAGTTACCCTTAATCCCACAATGCCACTTGGTTTGTGCACCTTCACACTACAAATTTATAGAACTCAGACTTATATTTCCAGAGTCTATATTCTTTTAAGTGTCATTATAGAAGTTCTCTTGTTTCCATGTCCTACTTATAGTTTTATATTACCATACTATTTATTGTCCTAATTTATTCTTTGTGTTTAGAATTTTTTGTGCATAGTGCATGCTATTTGCCTTTTTTGTGAAAAAGCTCAGCACCTTAGAATACAGTTAATGATTTAGTTTTCACTTTTAATTACAAATAGACCAGTGCATTTTATGAAGAGTACTCTTGTCAGTATAAAATCCTTTGTTCTCACGCTTATTTCTCCCTTTCTTTCTGAATCCTCATCTGACTTTTAATATAAACCCTCAGAAAAAAAGAGAGGGAGAAATTTTATTTGTAACAGAATAATGCACCCTAGATGCTCACACCTGTGTCTGATCGCAGTTATCTGTGCATTCACCAAGTACTTTAAACACTTTTGGATAAGAAAACAAACCTCGTACCTGTGGCTAAACTTTGCAAATAAATATCCAGAAGAGAAGGATCCACTTCACAAGGTTCAAGCAGTTCCTCCAGTGGAATCATTAGCTGAAAAATTAATTTATTGTGAGATCAATACATGGTGGGCTAGTAAATTTTGGTACACTATTTCATCTGTTATGTCATAGCAGACCTGGTCAATTGGAATTCCTAGAACACGCAGAACAGCAACATGTTCACTCCACAGAAGCCTCTTCAAGCTACTTCCATGGCGCTGTTGTAAAGGTATAATAATAAACTGCCCAAAAATCTTATTTCCATAAGATACTGCAGCATATTGTTCCAGAAGATCATTATACCTGGAAGAGTTTTTAACAGTAATCATTACTAAAATCAAACAATGGATTGAGTAAAGACAACCAGTCACCATAAGTTGTAGACACTGACCAGCTGATAGGCACACAACTATGAAGTTAAACATCAAGAGTGATGTAAGGATAGCTCAGAGTACTTGCTAAATAAAAATCCCTCACTGAAACTCTGTACAATTTCTAGCAAAAAGGGTCAGCAATCCATCGTTATTTACATGCCTTACTTAGTGGGGGTAGAGAACCAGCAAATAAAAGTTATCCGAGCTCAACAATTGTTTCCCAAAAGTTTCCAGAAAGTCACTGGTTCCCAAAGATACTGCTAAAATAGGTTGCTTTTTCACAAGTCAAAGTTTACTTTATACAATGAATAAATACACGTAAAAAACAGTTTTACTAAAAGTAACCACAAAGAATATCATTTTTGATAAAGAGGATAAACAAAAATAAAATGCATCTATAACCCTTCTATGTATCCTGTAAATTCCCTCCTAGCGTAATATTAAAGGTGTTATAATAGTAGCAGTTAAAAAAATATGATACTTTGGTAGAAAAAATCCAGGAAATTGAACATAATGGAACTGGAATAACATGGAAAAATAAAATTTTGTACAAAGATTAATCCATACAATTTTAGTTCTCTTCAGTACATCAATAACTTTCTGACATCACTGAATATTCTAGTAATAAATTAAGTAACTATGCCACTGATTCAAGAGCTCTGACTGGTGACACAGGCTAATGACAATATTATTATTTGATTCAAAAATAATATATTTCAAAGGAAATTTGATAACACTTCTAAGTTATCAAACAAATGTACAGGAAAAATAAAAAACGAAAATCATAATATTCAAATGTTAAAAAATAAAATTATTTAACTCTGAAGGTGTCGAATTAATTAATTCAGTAGTTCACATGATGTTCTGTAAATACTATCATGAAGGACAGCCTTCACCAATGTACAAAAAGTCAAGTTATAAATCAACACAAAAAAGTATTGCAGGCTACTACTGTACACCAAAAACAAATTAAAAGCTACTGCCAATCTAATCTGATTGTTAATTATGGCACCTACTTTTAGATAATGTTTTAATGCATTACAAAATAATAGGGATAACGTGTATGTTATTAAAATTGTTCAGTGCACAATACATGTCCAAGTGTTTATATCGAATGATGAATAAATACATATATTGGAGAGAAAACGAGAACTGTTGTTCCTACAAATTCAAAAGCAATTTAAAAAAAATTCATTAGCCACTATAAGTATAGACTATCTGATGATCTAGAGTCAAGGTTTTTAAACTTCTGTTAGCAGAACTGCAAGAAACAATTTTTATTGTAGAAAAAGGTTACCATTATTACAGCACTTCAATAATTATCATAGTTTTCAAATAAATAGGCTTTGGATAACTGAACGAATGAACAAATAACATCTTCACATTATCGTGAAGAGTAATACGTTGTGTAACTGCTATTTACCCATTTTATATCTGTCTTCTCTATGAGAGAAATATTTAGAGGTCTGGAGAATATTCACATAGTTTGCCCTGTAAGTTTGTTCTTGAATTCTATGCAGGTTTTTGCAAGATTAAAGGCACCTATTTTTGAGTATCTCGAAGTTCAGATTCTCCTTCATTTTTGTTAAGCAATGTTACATGCCAAACAAGCATGACGACAAACCAGGTCCCAACTGCATTGTGCTTCTCATATATACAAGTCTGGTGGACTGAAGTAGTCTCCAATAAGTTTGTCTACTATGAGAGTTTTATGTAAACAACTGTGCATGTAGTGTTTGCTGAACTCTGCATTGCTCCTTGACAGGAGCGATAATGATGACAATGATGATGGTGATGGTGATGTAATAATAATGACAAAACCGCTTTCTTTGCACTTTCCAAGAATACCCCATCTCTAACACCACAAGATATCAACTTCTACTCCCATGTAAACAGAAACCCTCTGGTGATAATTGCCCAATGTTGAAACAGCTATTGTTTAAGTGATAATTTAATGATAGATCTATTATGGAGCTTGCAGCTGATTTTCAATTATTTTATTTTATTTTTTATTTTACAACAGTTGTCATCTCTCAACATATCATGCTCTGACTAAATAAATAGAAAGGATAAACTCTTCTTATACCATAAACACAGCAAGCAAGTTTACTTACAGATCATAAAATGATGATACACCTGGTATACAGCTCTTGAAGTCTATTTCAGAATTATGTTGCAACATCTCTCGTAATATGGATTCAAGTAAAATACTAATTCTTGGTTCTAGAAAAAGGTCACTTGCTGAAAGACAAAGAAAAATCTTCAGCTGATGAAGCAATACTCACTGATGAATATTCCAAATATTTGATACTGAAAAACAGCACACTATGCAATAATATTAATGTAAAATATAACTTCAACAATGACAAGCAGAAGATTAAATAACGGAAGGAATAATGGTAACAACTCACTTAACACAATCATTCATCCGAGACTAGCTGCAATGATGGCACAATGTAGTGAGCTGGGACAACAAAGCAATACTTCTGTACATGTGTGTATTTGCTAGTTCTGAAGAAGTATTCATCCAATAGCTAGCAACATTATCAGTCTTGTTTGTGAGCCTTTTCATGATTCTATGCCACAACTGCATGGTGACTTGTTACCTTTACTCCTTTGGAAAATTATATATGAGGGTCATTCCATATATCAAGGCGGTTTTATATATTGCAAATGGTGTGCCAATATGGGAATTCCAAAATATGCGTTGAACTGGTAAGGCAGTGTGTATCTGAATGCCAACATAAAATAGGGTTCCAATACAGGAGATCAAGGCAAATATTAAAATGAAACACACATTGGAAAAATGTGTAAATGTATTGTGCGTTAGTACAAATGGTACAAAAATGAATCAAAATCAACTACTGCCCTTCAAAAAAGCCCCCCCCCCCCCCCACCCCACCCCCCGTGCATCCACATAGGTGTAGAATGCCACTGGCATTGCCATTGATGTGAGCCACTTGTTGCTGAAATGCCGTGAGGATATTCATGCTGTCTGTAAAGGTGCCGCCGCCCCCCCCCCCCCCCCACACACACACACGCAATGGCTTCTTCAGTTGTGTAATGAGGCCAAAGTTACATAGACTGAGGTCTGGTGACTAGGGTGGGCGGGAGAGGATTTCCTACCTCCACCACTGTAAACAATTGATGATGGTCCAGCACTGTGGGCTGTAGTGTTATCATGGAGTATGATTGCATTATCCAAAAGTGGCAAACGATTTTGCTGCAGCTACACTGCAGATGGTACAGGTGAAAGTTGTGGTAGAATTGGGCATTGACAGTGCAGCAATCCCTACCAGGGTGACACTCCAGAGTACTGCGGCTGCCATATGCCACAATGAACATGGCATTCAGGCTGATTGTAGTTCTGCATCACACAGTAGCATTTCTGCCAGAGAGAAAGGCAATTTTCATATATGCTTGCTGTTCCACTCTGCTTGTAGCACAGCCAAGCTCATGCTTAATGTTTCAGATGCTGATACTGAGCCATCCTCACATGCAGTCGCAATCTGTTGGTTGATTTTGGTTCTGTTTCCACAGGCTTTTGAATGTATTTACTGTGATTATGGTGATGCCACATTTTTGCACAATATACCATAGTTGCCACAACTTATGGGATGACCCTCATCTAAATTCGCACACACAGATTTGTGTGAGTGTTTCATAGTTACATAATTGGTTTCAACTAACCAGTAACTTCAGTAGAGGACACTGGCACTGTTGTTGTTTTCAGTCCAAAGACTGGTTTGATGCAACTCTTCATACTAGTCTATCTTGTACAAGCCTCTTTATCACTGAACAACCACTGTAACCTACATACATTTGAACCTGTTTGCTTCATTCATACCTAGGTTTCCTCTACAATTTTTATATTTTTTTATATTTATTCCTCAATCACTGATCATGTACATAATACGGGTTTTGATACGTATACAATAATAAAAATTTGCATTAAAAATTAGACATTGAATTTATATTTTACATTAAATTAAAAGTTAAATGTTTGCTTCGGGGTAAGGCGCTATTATAGAATTCTTGTACTTCATAAACACAGCTGTAAATTAACAGTTTCTGTACATACCTGTCAAAGGAACTGTATGGTAGGTCTCTAACTTCAAGGTATCGTTATTATACAGCTTTATGCCAGTATATTTTGGAGTTACTTAATCTAGTAGGTTCTAAGTCTATATTATTTCTGGTCCTTGTTCCATAATTTTTTTTTTTTAAGAGGAGAGAGGCTTTAATATAGGGGGTCGGTACAGTTAATATTTTTAATTCTTTGAAATGTGGCTGGCATGGTTGTGTTTGAAATGCCTCAAATTGTTATCACTACTGCCTGTTTTTGTCACATAAACACTATTTTTGGACCAAAATAGTTGCCCCCACAGAATATTCCCATGAGTGGATGAAAGCATAATATGAACACTGAAGCTGTTTCTTATTGGCACCGGTTTTTAATTTGCAGGGTAAATGAATCACACAAGACAGTTTAATGCACAATTGGTTTGTGTGTGCATCACATTTCAGTTGTGGATCCAAATGAATTCCTAGTAGTCTGGCAGATTCACACTCATTTACCTTTACACTTAGTTTGTGGATACAGAAGTATATTAGTTTTCTTTGTTTTTATTTTGCATTAGTTCATTTTTTGTTGCTACTATGTAGAAACATCAACCATTTTCAGTCATCATTATAAGGGTTGTATGATCAGCATATACTATTGTCTTGTAGGACAAAGAACTAGGTAGATCATTCACGCAAATAAAACAATTTTCTGTGTCAGTCACTTATTTATAGATAGCAAAATTAAAATACTCCAGGGAAAGAAAGGCTCGTTAAATATACATTATACAACAGTCATCTAGCACTAGCAAATGAAATATTATGCTTTACCTTGAACTATGTGTTCCACAAAATCAACGACAGTGTTAACAAAGAGTACATCAGTGCCCTAAACAGACGCAAAGAAATGATTTTGAAGCTTAAAATGGGCTGAGGGGTGGCATGTGATACAGAGAGCTAAAAGATGTGGTAATTGTGTATTAATGAAACTGGGGTACAGCTGCATTATAGCATGCTGCTAGCATTATGTGACTAAGGTGGGAAACTAAGTGAGAATGTTCTGGGTATTGTTGTTGTTGTTGTGGTCTTCAGTCCTGAGACTGGTTTGATGCAGCTCTCCATGCTACTCTATCCTGTGCAAGCTTCTTCATCTCCCAGTACCTACTGCAACCTACATCCTTCTGAATCTGCTTAGTGTATTGATCTCTTGGTCTCCCTCTACGATTTTTACCCTCCACGCTGCCCTCCAATGCTAAATTTGTGATCCCTTGATGCCTCAAAACATGTCCTACCAACCGATCCCTTCTTCTAGTCAAGTTGTGCCACAAATTTCTCTTCTCCCCAATCCTATTCAATACCTCCTCATTAGTTACGTGATCTACCCAACTTATCTTCAGCATTCTTCTGTAGCACCACATTTCGAAAGCTTCTATTCTCTTCTTATCTAAGCTATTAAACGTCCACGTTTCACTCCCATACACGGCTACACTCCATACAAACACTTTCAGAAACGATTTCCTGGCATTTAAATCTATACACGATGTTAACAAATTTTTCTTCTTCAGAAACGCTTTCCTTGCCATTGCCAGCCTACATTTTATATCCTCTCTACTTCGACCATCATCAGTTATTTTGCTCCCCAAATAGCAAAACTCCTTTACTACTTTAAGTGTCTCATTTCCTAATCTAATTCCCGCAGCATCACCCGACTTAATTCAACTACATTCCATTATCCACGTTTTGCTTTTGTTGATGTTCATCTTATATCCTCCTTTCAAGACACTGTCCATTCCGTTCAACTGCTCTTCCAAGTCCTTTGCTGTCTCTGACAGAATTACAATGTCATTGGCGAACCTCAAAGTTTTTATTTCTTCTCCATGGATTTTAATACCTACTCCGAACTTTTCTTTTGTTTCCTTTATTGCTTGCTCAATATACAGATTGAATAACATCGAGGATAGGCTACAACCCTGTCTCACTCCCTTCCCAACCACTGCTTCCCTTTCGTGTCCCTCGACTCTTATAGCTGCCATCTGCTTTCTGTACAAATTGTAAATAGCCTTTCGCTCTCTGTATTTTACCCCTGCCACCTTCAGAATTTGAAAGAGAGTATTTCAATCACCATTGTCAAAAGCTTTCTCTAAGTCTACAAATGCTAGAAACGTAGGTTTGCCTTTCCTTAATCTTTCTTCTAAGATAAGTTATAGGGTCAGTATTGCCTCACGTGTTCCAACATTTCTACGGAATCCAAACTGATCTTCCCCGAGGTCCGCTTCTACTAGTTTTTCCATTCGTCTGTAAAGAATTCGCGTTAGTATTTTGCAGCTGTGACTTATTAAACTGATAGTTCGGTAATTTTCACATCTGTCAACACCTGCTTTCTTTGGGATTGGAATTATTATATTCTTCTTGAAGTCTGTGGGTATTTCGCCTGTCTCATACATCTTGCTCACCAGATGGTAGAGTTTTGTCATGACTGGCTCTCCCAAGGCCATCAGTAGTTCTAATGGAATGTTGTCTACTCCCGGGGCCTTGTTTCGACTCAGGTCTTTCAGTGCTCTGTCAAACTCTTCACGCAGTATCGTATCTCCCATTTCATCTTCATCTACATCCTCTTCCATTTCCATAATATTGTCCTCAAGTACATCGCCCTTGTATAAACCCTCTATATACTCCTTCCACCTTTCTGCCTTCCCTTCTTTGCTTAGAAATGGGTTGCCATCTGAGCTCTTGATATTCATACAAGTGGTTCTCTTCTCTCCAAAGGTCTCTTTAATTTTCCTGTAGGCAGTATCTATCTTACCGCTAGTGAGACAAGCCTCTACATCCTTACATTTGTCCTCTAGCCATCCCTGCTTAGCCATTTTGCACTTCCTGTCGATCTCATTTTTGAGACGTTTGTATTCCTTTTTGCCTGCTTCATTTACTGCATTTTTATATTTTCTCCTTTCATCAATTAAATTCAATATTTCTTCCGTTACCCAAGGATTTCTATTAGCCCTCGTCTTTTTACCTACTTGATCCTCTGCTGCCTTCACTAATTCATCCCTCAGAGCTACCCATTCTTCTTCTACTGTATTTCTTTCCCCCATTCCTGTCAATTGTTCCCTTATGCTCTCCCTGAAACTCTCTACAACCTCTGGTTCTTTCAGTTTATCCAGGTCCCATCTCCTTAAATTCCCACCTTTTTGCAGTTTCTTCAGTTTTAATCTGCAGTTCATAACCAATATATTGTGGTCAGAATCCACATCTGCCCCTGGAAATGTCTTACAATTTAAAACCTGGTTCCTAAATCTCTGTCTTACCATTATATAATCTACCTGATACCTTTTAGTATCTCCAGGATTCTTCCAGGTATACAACCTTCTTTCATGATTCTTGAACCAAGTGTTAGCTATGATTAAGTTATGCTCTGTGCAAAATTCTACAAGGCGGCTTCCTCTTTCATTTCTTCCCCCCAATCCATATTCACCTACTATGTTTCCTTCTCTCCCTTTTCCTACTGACGAATTCCAGTCACCCATGACTATTAAATTTTCGTCTCCCTTCACTACCTGAATAATTTCTTTTATCTCGTCATAAATTTCATCAATTTCTTCATCATCTGCAGAGCTAGTTGGCATATAAACTTGTACTACTGTAGTAGGCATGGGCTTTGTGTCTATCTTGGCCACAATAATGCGTTCACTATGCTGTTTGTAGTAGCTAACCCGCACTCCTATTTTTTTATTCATTATTAAACCTACTCCTGCATTACCCCTATTTGATTTTGTATTTATAACCCTGTAATCACCTGTCCAAAAGTCTTGTTCCTCCTGCCACCGAACTTCACTAATTCCCACTATATCTAACTTTAACCTATCCATTTCCCTTTTTAAATTTTCTAACCTACCTGCCCGATTAAGGGATCTGACATTCCACGCTCCGATCCGTAGAATGCCAGTTTTCTTTCTCCTGATAACGACGTCCTCTTGAGTAGTCCCCACCCTGAGATCCGAATGGGGGACTATTTTACCTCCAGAATATTTTACCCAAGAGGACGCCATCATCATTTAATCATACAGTAAAGCTGCTTGTCCTCGGGAGAAATTGCGGCTGTAGTTTCCCCTTGCTTTCAGCCGTTTGCAGTACCAGCACAGCAAGGCCGTTTTGGTTAATGTTACAAGGCCAGATCAGTCAATCATCCAGACTGTTGCCCCTGCAACTACTGAAAAGGCTGCTGCCCCTCTTCAGGAACCACATGTTTGTCTGGCCTCTCAACAGATACCCCTCCGTTGTGGTTGCACCTATGGTACGGCCATCTGTATCGCTGAGGCACGCAAGCCTCCCCACCAACGGCAAGGTCCATGGTTCATGGGGGGGTTCTGGGTATTAGTTCAAAAAATATGTGAGTAATTGGCAAATTTGGAAAGAATAATGAGAGTACCAACTCGTTATGACCCATACAGTGAGTTCAGTGATGAGTGTGATTGTTAATCAAGTGAGGAGAGCAAAGTATTCTCTCACAACAGATGTCTCCTCAGTTAGTACTGGAATGTAAGAAGGGTATTTTTGGGGACAATTCTGGGTCTTCTAATTTGGAGAGACCTTCAGATTAATGGTTTTGCAACAGCCATCCACTATCAGAGTCATGTTTGTTACTACTCCATCAAGTTCTTAAGCTCTTCAATTTTTTAATTTCTTTATATTCAGCTGTTTGTCTCTATAAGTGGTAGTGGATGGACGTATGATGAGTTCCGCCGAGTTAATATTGTTAAAAAAAATGGGTATTCAAATTGCACATTAAAAGGTTTTATAGAAAGTATTCGAGATAGCAAAGTTTATTTGTACATTCATGACAACCATACTTGTCTGTTCATCATTCCATGATGTGCCGAGAATCCTGTCATTCCATGACGTGTCGAGAATCCTGCATAAAGAGGATCGAAGCAGACAAGAATAATTTGCATGAGTAGAAGAGGGGCGATCCAGAACCAGCATTGTCAGGCCAAGCTCTATGCACAATGGCGGTAACAAGAAAAAGAAGTACATAAATTTAAATGCTGAATATATGTACTGAATATTGAGGGTCTGTTGATATTAATGTCAGTTCAAGTTCACTTCAGATATGTGTACCTTCCAATTTTTTTTCAATTATTCTTTCAAAATTTCTTTTTTTAATTATTTAAGCAGCAATTATTAATCAGTTTCCATTATATATTACATTTTATTCCCACTGTCACAATTCAGGCTCTAACTTTTGGTGTCAAATGATACAAAAAATGATCAAAATGTAAAGCACTACAATTATTATATGTTTTGGGGGTAAGGAATTTCTACTCTTTTCAAGTAGTTAAAAATGTCTGCGCAATTTGAAAGTTGGTGGTAGTAATATATGCTCTACATCCTCAGCGAAGATCGGATTTCGGAATTTAGTGAGCCGCCCTTCCATTTTGCACGTCGTCTATCTGCAAGTGTGTCCCACTTCAAACTTTCTATGAAATTGTAACGCTCTCGCGATGGCTAAATGTACCAGTCATGAATCTTGCCGTTCTTCTTTGGACCTTCTCAATCTCTTGAATCAGACCCAACTGGTAAGGGTCCCATACAGACGAACAATACTCAAAGACTGGACGAACTAACGTATTGTAAGCAATTTCCTTTGTTGAAGGAATGCATCGCTTCAGGATTCTACCAATAAACCGCAACCTAGAGTTCACCTTGCCTGTTACTTGTGTAATCCGATCATTCCGTTTGAGATCATTTCAAATAGTCATACTCAGGTACTTGACGGATGTTACTGCTTCCAAAGACTGGGCATTTATTTTGTACTCATACATTAATGGGGATTTTCACCTTGTTAAACGCAGTAGGTTACACTTACTAATATTGAGAGATAACTGCCAGTCATTACACCACACATTTATTGTCTGCAAATCCTCATTGATTTGTTCACAACTTTCGTGTGATACTACTTTTCTGTAAACTACAGCATCATCGGCAAACAGTCTAATGCCACTGTCAATACCATCGACAAGATCGTTTATGTAAATCGTAAAGAGCAACAAACCTATTATGCTGCCCTGGGGCACATCTGAAGTTACGCTTGTTTCTGTTGAAGTCACCCCATTCAGGACGACATACAGGGTGTCCACAATGGGACTCCAACATTTTAATATCCTATATCTTTCTCATTTCAGATGGTGGACCTGTGAATCCTGAAGGGGCAGACAGAGCAACTCAACAAGTTTGTAGTGTGCAAATTTGATACACCAAGTGGCCGTAGTGGAGCTGCAATCAATTGTTTTAGCAAAATGGAGGATATGAAGGAGCACGCACAACTGGTCTGGTAGTGTGCAGAGACAAAATCGGCGACCCACGTGCAAAGAAACTTTCGTCGAGTTTACAACAAAGCGCCCCTGTCGTTCAAGACTATAAAGAAGTGGTGTGATCAGTTTTTGGCTACTGGGAGTGTTGCGAAAGGGCATGGTGGTGGTAAGCCTGGGATCAGCGAACATCATGTGGAACAAGTGCGGCGGTCATTCGAACAAAGTCCACAGAAGTCAGTGCGACAGGCAGCACGAGAACTTCATATGAAATGTTCAACAGTGCACAAAGTGCTTCATCAGCGATTACGTTTGTACGCATATAAAGTGCAGGTTGTGCAAGAAATCAAGTCTGATGATCGACCAAAGCAAGCAAAGTGAGAAGAATTTGCATGCGTCATGTTAGATCGCATTGCCACGGACGAGACATTTTTATCACGCGTGATGTTTACTGATGAGACAACCTTTCACGCATCAGGGGCTGTCAATCATCACAAAGTGCGCATCTGGGGGTCCGAAAATCCACATGCACCTAGGGAACACATGCGCAACATTCCAAATGTTAATGGGTGGTGTGGTTTGATGATAAATTGCATTGTTGGGCCGTTTTTCTTTCAGGAGCCAACTGTGGATGAAGCCATCTACCTGGACATGTTGGAACAATTTGCCGTGCCACAGATAAAAGACCTGCAGCCAAATGTGATGTTTCAACAGGATGGTGCACCACTCCATTGGAGCCTTGTTGTCCAAAAATTTTTAAATGACACATGCCCACAACGATGGATTGGCTGTGGAGGTCCAATTCCTTTGTGCATGAGTTTTCCGTTCATAAATTATTTGTTAACTTGTGCATCATTTATTAACAAAACGCAGAAGTAGGCTACATTTACAGTAGTAGCAATATCTACATTTATTACCTGGGGTAAGTAAGAACTTCAATGAATACTAAACACAGTCAGATTTTAAATAAATATATACCTTTGTTTCACAATTCCTTGGGATATTTTGTCTTGCCTAACACACTGTATTGTATTGAACTTGGGGACCTAGAAATGATGGAGAGGCTCTGTCCCCACCATAGCCCTCAGTGGTTCACAACCCCACAACAGGCTACAGCAGTCCACTCACCCCACCACTGCCACACACTGAACCCCCCAGGGTTATTGTGCAGCTCAGCTCCCAGTGAACAAATCCCCCCCTTCGGAACGTCTCACACGAGATGAGTGTAACCCCAAATGTTTGCGTGGTAGAGTAATTATGGTGTACGCGTACATGAAGACAGTGTTTGGACAGCAATCGCCAACATAGTGTAACTGAGGCGGAATAAGTGGAACCAGCACGCATTCACCGAGGCAGGTGGAAAACTGCCGTAAAAAACCATCCACAGACTGGTTGGCACTCTGGACCTCAACACTAATCTGCTGGGCGGACTCGTGCTGGGGACTGGCATGCCTTCCTGCCTGGAAAGCAGTGCATTAGACCGCACGGCTAACTGGATGTGCTTGCCTAAAACACTAGGAGACTTTCTTCCTGTTTCTCATATTTCATTAATATTGTCTCTGTTACTTTTAAAGATGTGACTACTTTTAAGGAAACATAAAGAGGAGGAAAGTGATCCTTGTGTCCCTGAATCTGAAGTTAATTCACTGTAAATATCTGAACACCTGCATACAGTAGAGCAATGCTGACATTCTTCTTCCAGCAGTGGCAGGCTTTTCTTAAAACACTGCTCCTCTCCCCTATTGCGACACCTCGACATTGGTCGATGCCAAACTGATCTGCTGTTATGATAAAATTGTATGTGAAAATATAACACTTGGCAGCAGTGAATGTGTAGTTAGATGGAAATTTGTAAATAAGCAAATGTTTCACTCTCCAACCTATAGACTCACATTGCATAACTTTACTAGGGTGCTTTTATAACTTCAAAAATACATTAGTCAAATAACATAAATAATAATTCAAGCAAGTAAGAAAGAACATAGCTGTTTTTTAAATATTCTTTAAATATATATTTCAGACTCAAATCCACAGTACCTGACATGAATATTTTAGCGAGATGACAATATCTTGTAGTGATGTTTATTGATGTCAATACAGAGGGACGCAAATATTCAAGAATCAAAATCCATTCCAGGCAAGCTGTGGCTATGTGGACTACACTGTTATTGGCAGGGTTACTGGAATGAGAGGTTTCAAAAATTAACTATTTAATGAAAATTATGATAAAACAAAGACTACATTATAATGCAAAGATAATGACTATCTCACAATCATATCTTCTGTTCACAATTATCTTACATATTTCTTTAAAGGTAAAGGAATATAGTTTTCTCTAATCATGTTAATGACACCATTAAGTTAAATCATTATTTATGATCAGGTAATTTGTAGATGAAGAATCAAATTATTTAACTACTAATTACTCATTCTTTGCTTATTGACAAGCATTATCACAGGACATTTTTATAATGAGGTGAATGGTTTCACCTTGTTTTGTAAGTCATGTCATGATACTGTAACTTATAATGAATGAGGTGACATGATGGTTAACACGCTGGATTCATATTTGGGTTTAATCCCCATCTGACCATCCAGATTTCAGTTTTCCACCATGTTCTTAAAAAGCTTAGGAGAAATGCTGGGATGATTCCTTTAAAAATGATACACACCATTCCTTGTCCTGTCAGACATTGTGCTCCATCTCTAATGATCATGTGATTGAAAGGGTCATTAAATTCTAAATTTTTCTGTTATAATTTGTAGTAGCCGCCAAGATGCTGCATGATTAATTTTATTGTTATGAGTGTTGAAGACAGATGATCCAGTGAATTAATGGTCAAATAATTATAAAAAAGGCCATGAATAATCAGATAACTATAAAAATGTTATGAATGCAACTTATCCTACAATAGAATGCACAGTCAGTGTAATCTAACAGATAAAGCATTGCCATGTTATCCATACTATTTATCCATTAATCTTGAGGATCACAGGGACATGCATCAAGCATAACTCTCAAATTAGATTCTTACAGAAGGCCATATTGGTGGGAAGGATGCCACCACCCTGTTCATACACAAATCACAGCTTATCAGCTTTTAGCAAAACTGCATACAGTATGATCTCCCTCCACCTCCTGGCTTCACACATAAAATTGCCAGATGGGTTCAAAATCGCTCTAAGCACTATGGGATTATCAGATGGGTTATTTATAATTGTGTCACTTTATTGTTCACTAAGATCACTCACATCAATGATTTTTAGCAGAATTTTTTTTCCCCCACAGATCCATGTACCATATTTAATTTTCAGCAACTTTTTTCTACATGCTACAGCATGGAGCTGCCAGACAAACCTGAAGGTTTAGAAATTCTTTCACTAATAGAAGATCAGAACTTAGTATTGTTAAATGATCTTTTGCCCAAAATGGAACCTTCACCTTATTAAACAACTGCTGCTTCAATCTCTTCTCCAATCTCTCTCTCTGATTCACAACTGTGAAGTATTGAAAGGCCCACAGGGTCATTATCCCATTCTGATCATTTTGATAACAAACTCATCTCTCTCAACTCCTATGCTTAAGATAATTAGATAAGGCAAATAGAATTGTGACAGAGCAGGCTGGGAAGGTTATTCAAAATGTTATAAATAGAAAATTAACAATTTTTGTCCCAACCTTGTTGGAATGGTTCATAGACTCCCAAGAGAGAGCAGCTTCTACAATCCTTTCAAGTAACATTGTTTTTCACACCTGAATAAGCAGCCTACTATCACAGAACCCCAGAATACTCTCAGCCTATTGCTTTAACAGATGCAGCATCATGTGAATTTAGTCATTAGTTTGCTCAGGAAAGGTATAGTAACTTTTAAAAAAGAAATATAGGTAGCAGGATCAACGGATTTCTGAAACAATGATAAAGAGATGCATGGAAGTCATTGTGTGCCTTGTTCATCTATAGTGCTCACTGACAGAGTGTTGATAAGTTTAGGAAAAAAGAAAGGAAGTTTAGGGTTCAATGCCCTATAAAAAATGAGGTCATTAGAGATGGAGCACTTGCTCGAATTGTTTTTAGGGATGGAAAAGAAATCAGACATACCCTTTCAAAAGAACCAACCCAGCATTTGCCTGGGGCAATTTGAAGAAACCTCAGGAAAACCCGAATCTGGATGGCCGGAGATGCATTTGAACCATTGACCTCCTAAATGTGAATCCAGTGAGCTAACCACTGTGCCACCTTGCTGAGTAAGAGGTTTAGAAACAGGAAAATTCAAGTGGTTGGTCTAAGAACGTGCTAAACCACGTTTTCGTGAGTATTAGACTACTGATATTATCTGTTGTGTTTTCAAAAATACAATATGCTGGTTACGAAGGTTAGGTGGACGGCGGAGAGACACTCTTGGTGGAGTGGGGAGGATTTCATGAAGGATGGATCTCATTTCAGGGCAGGATTTGAGGAAGTCGTATCCCTGCTGGAGAGCCACATTCAGAGTCTGGTCCAGTCCCGGAAAGTATCCTGTCACAAGTGGGGCACTTTTGTGGTTCTTCTGTGGGGGATTCTGGGTTTGAGGGGATGAGGAAGTGGCTCTGGTTATTTGCTTCTGTACCAGGTGGGGAGGGTAGTTGCGGGATGCGAAAGCTGTTGTCAGGTTGTTGGTGTAATGGTTCAGGGATTCCGGACTGGAGCAGATTCGTTTGCCACGAAGACCTAGGCTGTAGGGAAGGGACCGTTTGATGTGGAATGGGTGCAGCTGTCATAATGGAGGTACTGTTGCTTGTTGGTGGGTTTGATGTGAACGGACGTGTGAAGCTGGCCATTGGACAGGTGGAGGTCAACGTCAAGGAAAGTGGCATGGGATTTGGAGTAGGACCAGGTGAATCTGATGGAACCAAAGGAGTTGAGGTTGGAGAGGAAATTCTGGAGTTCTTCTTCAATGTGAGTCCAGATCATGAAGATGTCATCAATAAATCTGTACCACACTTTGGGTTGGCAGGCCTGGGTAACCAAGAAGGCTTCCTCTAAGCAACCCATGAATAGGTTGGCGTACGAGGGGGCCATCCTGGTACCCATGGCTGTTCCCTTTAATTGTTGGCATGTCTGGCCTTCAAAAGTGAAGAAGTTGTGGGTCAGGATGAAGCTGGCTAAGGTGATGAGGAAAGAGGTTTTAGGTAGGGTCGCAGGTGATCGGCGTGAAAGGAAATGCTCCATTGCAGCGAGGCCCTGGACGTGCGAAATATTTGTGTATAAGGAAGTGGCATCAATGGTTACAAGGATGGTTTCCGGGGGTAACACATTGGGTAAGGATTGCATTCTATGTGGGAATGACCAGCAACAAACTGTCCATTCGCATGAATGGACACAGGCAGACAGTGTTTGTTGGTAATGAGGATCACCCTGTGGCTAAACATGCCTTGGTGCATGGCCAGCACATCTTGGCACAGTGTTACACCGTCCGGGTTATCTCGATACTTCCCACCAACACCAGCCTATCCGAACTCCGGAGATGGGAACTTGCTCTTCAATATATCCTCTCTTCCCGTTACCCACCAGGCCTCAATCTCCGCTAATTTCAAGTTGCCGCCACTCATACCTCACCTGTCACTCAACATCATCTTTGCCTCTGCACTTCCGCTTCGACTGACATCTCTGCCCAAACTCTTTGTCTTTAAATATGTCTGCTTGTGTCTGCATATGTGTTGATGGATGTGTGTGTGTGTGTGTGTGTGTGTGTGTGTGTGTGTGTGTGTGTGTGTGTGTGTGTGTGCGCGCGCGAGTGTATACCCGTCCTTTTTTCCCCCTAAGGTAAGTCTTTCCGCTCCCGGGATTGGAATGACTCCTTACCCTCTCCCTTAAAACCCACTTCCTTTCGTCTTTCCCTCTCCTTCCCTCTTTCCTGATGAGGCAACAGTTTGTTGCGAAAGCTTGAATTTTGTGTGTATGTATGTGTCTGTTTGTGTTTCTATCGACCTGCCAGCGCTTTCGTATGGTAAGTCACATCATCTTTGTTTTTAAATATAAAATATATATTCTTGTGGGCTAGCACTTTATACCACCAATCCCTTCAACTGTCATGGCATATGAGACAGAGAAGATTTTGTGGACACAATCAAGCAACAAGCAATTTCATCTGATCTCACACTTTAGGTTAACTATCTATGCTCCCCATTACTATGAGGGAACTTCAATTGGCAATCAAGCAAACCTCTGACATCACCACAAGACTGACACACTTGTTACTTAACAATTTAACATTTGCCAGCAATGGTGTTATATCTGTTATGCACCATCAATGAAATGTGGCCTAGAGGGTACCTACAGTGATGTGGCAGCACAAATCACTGTGCCCATACCGAAATAGGGAAAATAGCCCTGTCACACTCAGGCAAGGAGGTCAATTTCACTACACATCTGCAGCAGTAAAACTCTGGAACAGATCATTGAAATACAACTGGAATCATTACTGGAACACAACAACTTACTGCTTCTCAGAAAGAGGTCCAACGACAATCAGATAATATTCAATAAGGATATCTTGGCTATGTTCACCAGACACAGTATGCTAAACTCAATATATGTAATTTCATTTCATGAAGATGTATCACTGGCACAAAGCTTCAATAGAACATAAAGGAGAATAGAATGTATCATGTTAATTCAAACTGTTGGCACTGATGGGATAAATCATTTGTAACATGAATCATGTTCATTTCACCTACATTTGGATCAAAATGATATAACATTAAATATAATAAAGAGTACTAAACAAGTCTAATTCACAAGTATCTGAAAGTGTAATAGTGATCCAGTCACATTTTACATGAAATACAAAGGGTAAGAAACAAGAGTGATAATGAAACGAAAAAGCTATGAGCAAGATAGAAGATAGGCAATTTCACAACAAACAACACTGCACTAAGTTAAACAGTTAATTTCTTTTCTTAAGTACTGCATGTTCAGTATTAGTATCTGACATACCCACTTGATCCTGATTCATTCAGTCTGATTATTGGAGCGTACATCCAGTCATCAGAAAGTGATCGTTCTCCATTTGATGTTAAACTCATAACATTCAGTATGTCCTCAGTTACTGACACAATCCCAAAGGCTTCCTCATAGCAATGGTATATGCTCTCTAGACTGCAATATAGAAACAATATAACAATATTAATATAAAATTTCAATTAGGAAAATACAATTTCACATTACGTGAGTTCAAAATGTTAATAAATGAAAAGCACCAGTTTGCTGGTGTTGTTCTACCAAGAACCGACAGAAGATTCTGTTAACATGTCAAAATGTTAAGTTAATAGAATGATAAACTCATAAAGGATCAGGAAGATTAGATGTGGATACATAAAAATATAATGTTAATAGAAATTTCAGACATAGAAATTTCAGAAATTTCAGACTGTCATTCAGGCACTTTGATAACTGATTATTTGACATACCCACAACAGAATTTTGCACTGTATTGCAGCATAGTTCCTAAACTACTCAACAATGTGTTTCCATATGTGATTCTGCATGTAATCAGATAGGAAATGTCTGTGACAGTGAAACATAGCTAGTGGAACAGCTCCACTTGTTCTTTTACCACTCACATTATAAATACTATTATGTACCCATTGTACATATGTAGTATGTATGGCAAACATCAAGATTCTGTTAAAAATCTATATTTTTAAAATCTTTTTACCTGGAATGTAATTTGGACTTGGCTGACAGCAATGGTATAAATATTTTGTGTAGAAATATTTTATTTAAGGAATTATTCAAAATTTAAAATTCCAAGAAACCACATGCATTTGAAAGTCTCACCTTCATAATAATAGTTTGTTTTCAGTTTGACACATCTCTTTTCAAAAGCAAATGTATTTGCTAAGCAAATGACATTTTGTATTTTTCTGAATATTGTAATTCAGGAAATATTACTACTAGAAATTGTTATCATATAATAATCCACATTTTAAATTGCAAACCCTTTAAAAACCAGTATTGCTATCTTTTATCCAAACATGTAAACAATTTCACAGTTATGTCTAGTTCAAATGTATGAAACATTCATTAAGTTTTCAATGAGTGATGTTCCATGAAGTGAGGCTGATATATTTAAATCGCTGGAATAGTTAACATAAATTTTTATTCAAGTATGATGATAATCATTAATGCACTTTTGAAATTAAATAGGCATTGACACAAATCTAAACATCAACAGAGTCATCTTGGTCTGTTCCAAGCACATATTGTTCAACATTACAACAAGACAAAAGAAATATTACGAGGGATCCCAGGTCAGCAATATTACAGCACTTTAGAATATAGTCGATATCTGAGAGTGTGTGGGAGATGTCTTGCTTCTGGGGCATGTGTATACAAATGACACCTGAGTTGTACGATTGGGGTCATGAATGGCATTGAAATTGTCTTATTTATTGGTTAGGTTATGTTGGCAATGGACTACCACTTTGAAGAGGAAGGGGGGAGAATGGGAGGGAGGGGGGGAGGGGATTACTCACTCACACATCGTGTTCTGTCATCCCATCATGAATGAGTCAAGTTGTACATTAACAAGCTGAAGCAATGACTTGTGGCTGCTTCCGCAAAGTGTACTAACAACAAATTTTTACTGGGACTAACCTACTTAAACTGATAATTGTGCTAATTCCTTGTAAATTATTTTATACACTGCCCTAAAAAAAGTGAAGCTCCCAGAAACAGACAAGGAAATGAAATGAAACTTCACAGGTTGAGAGGGTACGTAATGTTATGTCAGTGATTACAATAATGAATCAGATTTATAAAGAATTTGGCAGTACGAGCCCACTTATCTGGCCTGGGTGCAATCACTGGTTGGGTTGGGAAGGGTGTCATAAAGCTGTTGTATTCTCTCCTGAGGCAAGATGTCCCACAACTGTTGTAACCGGTCCTTGTTATCGTGGATACTGGCACTGAAATGGAGATGACACTAATCTGGTGACACACATGTTCTATTACAGACAATTCTGGGGATCTTGATGGCCACAGGAGTACTTTAACATCATGCTGAAGTTCACGGAATCACAAGCCCATTGTGGACAAGCATTGTCCTGTTGAAACATGGCACCAAGACACTGTCGCATGAGGGTCAACACACAAGAACGCAGGATGTCCATGAAGTACTGTTGTGCCATTAGAGTTCCCTCAATCACTAGCAGCTGAGCCCTGTAGTTGTACCCGATAGCTCCCCACATCATGGCACCAGGCGTAAAATCACTGTTCCTTTTCAAAAATGGGATCACTTCACAGGATGCTGCAATATCCATCACTCGCCAGGATGCCACAATATTCACAGACAGCCGTCATCCACTCCAGCGCAGTACCGCAATTCATTGCTGAGCACTATGTGCCACCATTCATCAGCAGTCCATTCTGTTTGGTCATGGCACTACTCCAAATGTGCCTGTTTATGTCGTATCGTTAACTGTAGTCTATTAACTTGTCCTGCTGCTGCTAGTCTCCCACCAACAGAGCAGGATGACACGGAATGTTGTAGGAAGTACATTCCTTGTTCTCGGATGGCCAATGCAAATGTGAAGGGGTGCTTGACGCACAATATAGTGAATCCTTCCTTGTGGTGATCACAGGTGACAGACCATAACCCCGTTGATGATTATGTCTGTCCTCACACTCCTCATATTGGGCCACTGTCAAATCTTAATGCCCCACAAATCTAGATGCTGCACAATTTGACCAGCTGGCCAAACGGAAACACACAAAGAGGCCCTCTTCAAACTCTAACAGACGGTGATAACACTGCCTCACGTGAATACCCGATATCTCCGTCTCCTTCAAGTGATCGCTCATCTGATTCTCTTCATACCCTTGATATGCCTTATCAGCTTGTAACACCACTAAACATAAACAACAGTAATGCAAATAGATTTAAATTTTGACAGGTTCCGCCTTGAGCAAACACCAATTTTCTTATTTTCTCCCCGGATACATTTTGCTGAAATTACATCATCAATGGTGTTATTTTTTTTCTTTTTTTTCTATTAAATAACCAGAAAAGTTACCTTTTATACATAGACAAATACAGTTTTCAATTAGGGTATTTAAAAATTTGAAAACAGAAAAAAATTTGATACACCTTGTTAACAAATATTGACTCTGTGGTTTTCTGTACTTTGCATTATAGCTGTTTTTCTTTTACAATCTGCAACCACAGAGAACTTAATACAGAAAAATTATTATTTACATTACGAATTTACAAGTGGAAATGTTAGAGAGTTGTGGTTAACATTATTTTTTTCTGTCTGAATGTCTCTCTCTCTCTCTCTCTCTCTCTCTCACTCACTCACTCACTCACTCACTCACTCACACAAACGCACACGCACACACACACACACACACACACACACACACACACACACACACACACACACACACACACACACAGAATAAATGTTAACCATAACAGTCTACCGCTCCTCCCAGTCACAGATTTTCACTATAAATAATAATACAGAAAACCACAGAAATCAAAACACGTTAAAAATGCATATGCAATTTTTTTCTGTTTTCAAATTTGTGAATACTTTACTAAAAGACTGATTTCTATATGTACGGATAGTGCCAACAAGCATGGCTGGGGACAGGTTGAGATGGATAGAGGAGGGGATGGACAGAGTGACTGAGAGCAGGAAATAGACAGAGAGAGGGGTGGAGGGGGAGATGCTTGAGGCAGGTGGCATGTGTACAGGGGTAGTGGGCAGTTGGAAAAGGAAGAGGAGGGGATGGGGACACAAAGGGTGCGGGGGGCAGGCATAGATGTGGTCAATATATTGGTTGAATGCATATACAAGGGAAGCCATGAGAAAATGGCTGGTAAGGGGCCAAAAAAAGAAAGAAAAAACGATGATACCGTAACTGGGCAGAAAAGAAGAAAAAATATGTTTTCTCAAGGAGGAACCTATCTTTTTTTTTAATTATTATTATTAAGTGAACTTGGACACAAGAGTGAACTTATCTATGCATAACCCCCCCCCCTTTTTTAAACCAACCAACCAACTTATGTATGCAAATGAAGTTACGTGGACATCTAACCATTTCTTGTCGAATATTTACTTTTTTTTTTTTTTTGTTGGACAGTGTTTACCACATATAAGTTAAGAGAAGAACAGGCTCTGCTCCTTCTATTCAGCTGCTGTTATTATCTAATACTTCAAGAAGTAATTCTACCCAAGTGACACCGAGAGGTAAGGGGAGTACTGATGGTGGTTGATTAGCAGTTGCCACTGTTGCTGTTTTAGTTAGGGCTGCAACAGCATTGTCATTAGCACCCATACACAATCACACACAAAAAACTACATATCCAAAAGAAAAATCAGAATTTAACTAGACATAAAAAACTTATTATTAGAGTTTGACTGTTGGAAATTATCTCCAGTTTCTTTCATTCCCTCAAACTTCCAACACTGTATAACATATCAAGCATCATGTTGTTGAAGTCTGTAGTTCAGATTGATGCAGCTCTTCACACTAGTCTATCTTGTGCATGTTTCTTCATTTCTTCATCTCTGCTTAACTGCTGCAACCTACCTCAATTTGAATCTACTTGCTTTGCTCAGGCCCTAGCCTCTCTCCACACTTTTTGCATCCGTACATTCCTCCATTACTAATTTTACTACTCCTTCATACCCCAGGAAGAGTTCTATCAATCTATTCCTTCTTTTAGTCTTGTTGCGCCATGAAGTTCTTTTCTCCCCAATTCAGTGCACTAGATCTTCATTAGCAGCTCAATCTATCCATTGAATCTTGAGCATTGTTCTGTAGCATCACATTTAAAATCTTCTATTATTATTTTCTCTGCACTGTTTATTATCCATGTTTCACTTCCGTATCAGGCTACTCTCACAGAAATACTTCTTAGTACTAAAATTTATATTCATTGTTAACACATTTACCTTTTTCAAAAATGTGTTTCTTGCTGTTGTAGGCCGGGTTTTTACACCCTCTTAGCTTCAGTTATTTTGCTACTGAAATAGTGAAACTCAACCACTCATTTTAATGTCACATTTCTCATCTTCTCAGCACTTTTCTGTAGCTGACAGAATTTCAAGGTTTTTGGCAAACTTTAACATTTTGCAAATACATTTCCTGAGTTTGCTGTCAGACCGTATTGTGTAAATCACACAATATTTCATCGATGCAACTGCTCGACATCATCAGATGGTGGTAGCTACTGCTGTCACTGCTGCAAGGTGTGACTAATGATAATCGTGTGGTGGTATCGAAATTTATGAGGCTGGAAGCAGGCAATATGCCTGTGTGGGAAGACGCCCGCAGCTGAAAAAAGCAGCGCTCCTGGTGCCCCCTGCTCGGAGCCGCAAAAGAGGCTTTCCGTGCATGTGCTGTGGGCAATGAATGTGCTGTGTTTCTATTTGTTCTCCTTGAACTGTAATTCCTTTTTCGAGTACCTCACTGGTTTCTCTGGCTGGTTGCTATATGTATGTGGAGGACAGACTGAAAACTTTCCCCACACCTCCTAACAACAGGCCTCCCTTTCAAGTCCTTGAACTCTTATAACTGCAGTCTGGTTTCTGTCGAGTTGTAGATAGCCTTTCATTCCGTGCACTTTATATCTGGTAACTTCAGAACTTGAAAATGTATTTTCCAGTCAATACTGTCAAAAGCTTTTTTCAAAAATCAGCATGTGTTTCTTGAACCTATCTACGACAATAAATTGCAGGTTCAATATTTCTGAATGTGTTCCTACAGTTCTACATTTTACTATCATATAAAACATCACATAATACTTCTCATTTTTAGTGCTGTCACCAAATAGAATTTACACCCCTTCTACATCATGAGCTGCCTTCTTATGTGCACTCTTTCAGAATGTGGCGTTCAGGTGTTGATACCAGTAAGCCACAAGCACCACATGTGTGTGTTCTCCTGTCAAGATACAGCTGCAAATGTGTAATCTGAAGAGGGCTGAGAAGCAGTTCAGCTTGATCCAATATCTGTAAGAAGTACACTATGGCAAGGCAGTTAATTTCACTGACTACAGCCTGTTATTACTCAATTCTAGTAAACAATTTTTCCAGTGGACCATGACCCCACACATCAACAAGGGCATTACATATACACGGGAACCAAGTGATGAGCCACAGTGGAGCTGTTTCAAGCCTCCTTGAGCGCTGCAGTTGTTTATTAATTGCCTTTATTCTCTTATGCCCTGGTAGCCTCCAGAATGTTACCTCCTTTCATGAGCTACTACAGGCACAGGAAGGAGTTCTAAATTGACAACATTAGTATATGAAATAATTTCTATGGCTTTGGCCATGTTTTACTACACACTATTTATTACAGTGACACGTTTCAACAGCATGCTGCCATCTTTAGGTGCACTAAAATTACATGTACAGTATATTACACTAGTCTGAAGTATGGTGAAGTTTATTTGCTGAATTTAATCTTGGATAGAAAGATGCATTTATTTTAGTGTGCACCTGAAGAGAGTTATGTATTTAAAACATTTCATTAGTGTATTTACTTACTTTTTAGCCAAAAATTTATTTGTCTGTCACACAGAGAACTATAATAAGCACATCATCATCACTTAACACATTCAGATGTTTATATCATTCCACCGACTATTAACTGCTAAAATAAATGTATTTTGACTGTTAAGAAAGTACAGTCAGCGATGATACAAGCTTTTCTATGCATGCATATTTATGTCATGGCACACATGAAATAGTATTGATACCTTTTTAACTCTTTATATTATTAGCATGACACATTTTGGCAGCATCTGGTCATCATCCGTTGCACTGCACTTATGTACATGGAAATTTTGTAAATTTATAGACTTCAAACAATTATATAAATTTATGTAGGATTACATTATATTCTCTGTTGGGTATTGTAAAATGTCATTTTCACTTTTTATGGTTTGTAAGGCTCCCTCCTGTGTTTTGTTTGCTCCAGCCATAGTCAACATTAAAAAAATTATGCACAAAACTTGGGTAATGTTTAGTGTTTAAATAAATATGTCAGTCTTTGGTTATTTTGGGTTACATGAGCTACAATGCATAAAGCTTAGGCAATGTTTACCATTCACATCATACATCATTATTTGGTTATCTTGTGTTGCATAAAGCATAATACTGAGAACAGAGCTGCACATGAGAGAACATATCATGACAGGCTCTGGAGCAGTGAAGATGAGGACTGTGATACTGGGTCAGCCACACAGTTACGCCAATCTGGGAGCTCTAGAGAATCCTAATAATACAACTGGCCACTAAAAGAGTGCTGTACATGCATATGCCACAATGTAAAGGAAAAACAAGCACAGTTCCTTTTCTTGTATAATGAAACTATGAGTTGGCTTTTGTCTATTGGCCAGGACAGATGCTCATTTCTACATCTACATCTACATTTATACTCCGCAAGCCACCCAACGGTGTGTGGCGGAGGGCACTTTACATGCCACTGTCATTACCTCCCTTTCCTGTTCCAGTCGCGTATGGTTCGCGGGAAGAACGACTGTCTGAAAGCCTCCGTGCACGCTCTAATCTCTCTAATTTTACATTCGTGATCTCCTCGGAAGGTATAAGTAGGGGGAAGCAATATATTCGATACCTCATCCAGAAACGCACCCTCTCGAAACCTGGCGAGCAAGCTACACCGCGATGCAGAGCGCCTCTCTTGCAGAGTCTGCCACTTGAGTTTATTAAACATCTCCGTAACGCTATCACGGTTACCAAATAACCCTGTGACGAAACGCGCCGCTCTTCTTTGGATCCTCTCTATCTCCTCCGTCAGACCGATCTGGTACGGATCCCACACTGATGAGCAATACTCAAGTATAGGTCGAACGAGTGTTTTGTAAGCCACCTCCTTTGTTGATGGACTACATTTTCTAAGCACTCTCCCAATGAATCTCAACCTGGTACCCGCCTTACCAACAATTAATTTTATATGATCATTCCACTTCAAATCGTTCCGCACGCATACTCCCAGATATTTTACAGAAGTAACTGCTACCAGTGTTTGTTCCGCTATCATATAATCATACAATAAAGGATCCTTCTTTCTACGTATTCGCAATACATTACATTTGTCTATGTTAAGGGTCAGTTGCCACTCCCTGCACCAAGTGCCTATCCGCTGCAGATCTTCCTGCATTTCGCTACAATTTTCTAATGCTGCAACTTCTCTGTATACTACAGCATCATCCGCGAAAAGCCGCATGGAACTTCCGACACTATCTACTAGGTCATTTACATATATTGTGAAAAGCAATGATCCCATAACACTCCCCTGTGGCACGCCAGAGGTTACTTTAACGTCTGTAGACGTCTCTCCATTGATAACAACGTGCTGTGTTCTGTTTGCTAAAAACTCTTCAATCCAGCCACACAGCTGGTCTGATATTCCGTAGGCTCTTACTTTGTTTATCAGGCGACAGTGCGGAACTGTATCGAACGCCTTCCGGAAGTCAAGAAAAATAGCATCTACCTGGGAGCCTGTATCTAATATTTTCTGGGTCTCATGAACAAATAAAGCGAGTTGGGTCTCACACGATCGCTGTTTCCGGAATCCATGTTGATTCCTACATAGTAGATTCTGGGTTTCCAAAAACGACATGATACTCGAGCAAAAAACATGTTCTAAAATTCTACAACAGATCGACGTCAGAGATATAGGTCTATAGTTTTGCGCATCTGCTCGACGACCCTTCTTGAAGACTGGGACTATCAGTGCTCTTTTCCAATCATTTGGAACCCTCCGTTCCTCTAGAGACTTGCGGTACACGGCTGTTAGGAGGGGGGCAAGTTCTTTCGCGTACTCTGTGTAGAATCGAATTGGTATCCCGTCAGGTCCAGTGGACTTTCCTCTATTGAGTGATTCCAGTTGCTTTTCTATTCCTTGGACACTTATTTCGATGTCAGCCATTTTTTCGTTTGTGCGAGGATTTAGAGAAGGAACTGCAGTGCGGTCTTCCTCTGTGAAACAGCTTTGGAAAAAGGTGTTTAGTATTTCAGCTTTACGCGTGTCATCCTCTGTTTCAATGCCATCAGCATCCCGTAGTGTCTGGATATGCTGTTTCGAGCCACTTACTGATTTAACGTAAGACCAGAACTTCCTAGGATTTTCTGTCAAGTCGGTACACAGAATTTTACTTTCGAATTCACTGAACGCTTCACGCATAGCCCTCCTTACGCTAACTTTGACATCGTTTAGCTTCTGTTTGTCTGAGAGGTTTTGGCTGCGTTTAAACTTCGAGTGGAGCTCTCTTTGCTTTCGCAGTAGTTTCCTAACTTTGTTGTTGTACCACGGTGGGTTTTTCCCGTCCCTCACAGTTTTACTCGGCACGTACCTGTCTAAAACGCATTTTACGATTGCCTTGAACTTTTTCCATAAACACTCAACATTGTCAGTGTCGGAACAGAAATTTTCGTTTTGATCTGTTAGGTAGTCTGAAATCTGCCTTCTATTACTCTTGCTAAACAGATAAACCTTCCTCCCTTTTTTTATATTCCTATTAACTTCCATATTCAGGGATGCTGCAACGGCCTTATGATCACTGATTCCCTGTTCTGCACTTACAGAGTCGAAAAGTTCGGGTCTGTTTGTTATCAGTAGGTCCAAGATGTTATCTCCACGAGTCGGTTCTCTGTTTAATTGCTCGAGGTAATTTTCGGATAGTGCACCCAGTATAATGTCACTCGATGCTCTGTCCCTACCACCCGTCCTAAACATCTGAGTGTCCCAGTCTATATCTGGTAAATTGAAATCTCCACCTAAGACTATAACATGCTGAGAAAATTTATGTGAAATGTATTCCAAATTTTCTCTCAGTTGTTCTGCCACTAATGCTGCTGAGTCGGGAGGTCGGTAAAAGGAGCCAATTATTAACCTAGTTCGGTTGTTGAGTGTAACCTCCACCCATAATAATTCACAGGAACTATCCACTTCTACTTCACTACAGGATAAACTACTACTAACAGCGACGAACACTCCACCGCCGGTTGCATGCAATCTATCCTTTCTAAACACCGTCTGTACCTTTGTAAAAATTTCGGCAGAATTTATCTCTGGCTTAAGCCAGCTTTCTGGGCCTATAACGATTTCAGCTTCGGTGCTTTCTATCAGCGCTTGAAGTTCTGGTACTTTACCAACGCAGCTTCGACAGTTGACAATTACAATACCGATTGCTGCTTCAGAGAGAAGATGCATTTTAATGGTGTTGCGGTAAAGTATAGCCTAGGATCTGAGACATTTCATTTGGAGAAAGAGTTGTGTAGCTTTGAAATGAGAACCAAGTACACAGATCACAGCACCTTCAATACAAAAAGGCATTTTCTTTCTTTTATTATTCCTTTGTATGGAATTATCAAGGCAAAGGGTGTTTGTGGATTAAACGAAAATTTTATTTCAATTTAGGAACTCAGAGCACTATGCCACAAGTTAAAAAAATGGCTCTGAGCACTATGGGACTTAACTTCTGAGGTCATCAGTCCCCTAGAACTTAGAACTACTTAAACCTAACTAACCTAAGGACATCACACACATCCATGCCCGAGGCAGGATTCGAACCTGCGACCGTAGCGGTCACGCGGCTCCTGGCTGAAGTGCCTAGAACCACTCAGCCATAAATACTCAAAATAAATCTTCCACTCTGTAGTAGAGTGTGCATTGTTATGAAACTTCCAGGCAGATTAAAACTGTGCCTCAGATTGCTACTTGAATTTGGAATCTTGTCTTTCATGGGAAGCTTCCAGGTTTGAGTTCTGGTCCAGGACAGTTTTTATCCACCATGAAGTTTCATTTACAAATTTTAGTTGGAGGAACATCTTGTGTTGCAAATGTACTTACAAATATCAATGGATTAATATTGAGATATAAATATTTTTAAAAAATGAGCTCGAATATCTGAAAAATGTGCTAGGTAAATGTTCAGTTTGTGACTGAAGGTACTATGATTTTTTTAAAAAGTTCACAACCAGCCTAGCTGATAGTACAGCTATCTCCTAGGTTAGAATTTTCTAACTCCAAAATCAGTTTTACTGTGCATAATTGAAAGTTTTTGTAATAGTTTACTTCTGCAAAATTCAGTCAAATACACTATTTTCAGTTTCCAGAAGGTTTACACAAGTAAGTTTATTTTACTGGGAAAGTGAGGGTTAGCATTGCCAGCTTAACATTATGAAACAAAAAAGTAGTGAATAGTAATAGTATTAACAGCTGGCTCAGCGCCAGTAAATAACTGGTTTGAGGTATATCTATTCTGCATTACCTGTTACAACCGCCAAGAAAGCCAGAAGACAGAATAAATAATAGCAGCAGTTAGATTCCTTGAGATTATTCCTGTTAATTCTGAAGGTAATATTGGTACAGCAGTGATGTTTTGTTATAAGTGGCCATCTGTCTATCACCGTAGATCCATACAGCTTAACCATCATGGTGTATTGGGTTGCTAACCATCATGGTGTATTGGGTTGCTGTTGCACAAAAAGTAGGTGGAATCCAGCAGTATGTACAGTGTATGACTTGTCATGCTCATAGTGTGTCAGAACAGATGAAGCATTTTATAGTGCAGGTCCAGTACTCTAAAGAAAACATGTAGCTCTGCATCGTAGATGGTGAATTCGTTTGGTTAGTGTCCCCCAAGAGAACAATTGTTAGAAACATCATAGCAACCAAAGTTGTCCCCCTTCTTACAAGGGAAACTCCCCATCGCAACCCCCCCCCCCCCCTCCCCCCCAGATTTAGTGGTCAGTTGGCCTTTTGGATAGGCCATCAAACACTGAACACAAATCGAACATGAAAACAGGAAGAAGCTGTACTGAACTGTGGAAAAAGGAGAAAAATAGAAAAAGTTAATGTTACAAATTGAATACGTGTAGTATTGAGCAACATTAACGAGACTTGGGTCATGGTCAATTGGTCATAGTGTTAACTGCGAAGAGGCAGATCCGGGTTCAAGTCTACCTCATGCCTAACACTTTTTTTTTTTTCACAAAATTACAAACTGTCCACCCAGCCATCAGTGTGTCTGTTCGCTGTATTTAAATTTGTGTCCGTGTTGTGACATAAGTCTGTTTGCAACAGCAACATGTAAAGAAGGGACTTCCAGACACGTTATGCCCCTTGCGTTCCGTTTTAGAAGTTTTTACTCTTGAATTCCACTGTTGTAGCATAGTTCACACCTGTTTATTTATTGTTTTCATTTCTGCGAGAGGTCTATGTGGCATCTAACCTGCTCACACTACTCATTACATTTACTTGCAACAGTAGTATATTCTTATCAAGTGACTCATATTCTGTGATGAATGGTAAGAGTAGTCGAGATGCCGCACAGATCTCTCACAGAAATGAAAACAACAGGTAAACAGGTCTGAAATATGTTACAATGGTGGAATTCAAGAGCCAAAGCTTCTAAAACGGAATGCAAGAGGCATAACATGTGGTACCTATGTGGAAGAAACAGGAGGTATGTACATCTGGAGGTCCCTTTGTTACATGTTGCTGTTGCAAACGGATATAGTGCCACAACACATCCATAAATTTGAATACAGCAGACACGTCAATGACCGAATGGACAGTTCGTAATTTTGTGAAAAAACTGTTGGGCACAAGGTAGATTTGAACCTGGATCTCCCCCTGTGCAGTGTAACACCGTGACCCAGATCTTGTTAATGTCGCTCAGTATTGCAAATGTTAAATTTGTAATGTTCACTGTTTCTGTTTTTCTTCTTTTCTCCTTTTCATATTTCATCTGTGTTTAGTTTTTGACGGGCTGTCCAATGGGCCAACTGACCACTAAATCTGAGGGTGGTGCAATGAGGAGTTTCCCTCATTAGACCTATTTTTGGTAGTCACACAGGTTTAATTTGTCACCTCAAAAACATAAACTGATTTAATTAATCTTTTTGTTTGTCAGCAGGTGGATGTCTGCAGTTATGGTACACATTGAAATACCTGTATCACAGCACATTGCCAGAGAAGCCGAAACATTATGGCACAGTCAAGCTCTACTTTGTCAATGGGCTGTCCCATTTTGGTTGCCTTCTCTAGCAGCATGCTGTGCTACTGTGGAGGAGGGATTTTAATGTGTAGCATGACTGCAGGCATCCACCTGATAACAAACAAAAAGATTAATTATGTAATTTAATTTTTTTGAGGTGATAATTAAAACTGTATGACTACTTGTATCAATGTGTGAGATTTGGATATAAGCACGGATGACTGAATATGCCCTAAAATAATATTTTAATGGTCTGGAGTACACCCTCTTGTATGTTAGTACTCAAAGTGATTTTGGTCTTTACCTTGAACAATGATACAGACTTTCGTGGTCCCTTACTAAGGGCCAAAGTTAGTACGCCCATCATGACAAATAAGCAGCACTGAAACTGGCTCTTTATTTTAATCACTACAGTGTTCGTTTTGATTGCATGTGTCATAACACTCAATTTGCTCCCTTGAAGATCTCACTTTTTCAACTCAATCCTGTCTCTTAGTATGGTCCTGACTCAATATCTGAAGTAGCAAAAAGAGAGGAAGGATTGTATTACAATGGGTAGTATCATCTCCAGAACTCAAAATATATGTGACTTAACAGTTGTCTGGTTTCAAGAACACAGACTTAGGAAGGTATGAAGGTTAAGGTTTAACACCCCCTCATCAATGGAAGTGAAACTCAAGCAGAGATTGCTCAACGACAGGGAAGGAGCAAGGACAGGGAAGGAAACTGGCCATTCTTCTCCTAGAAATTCAATCTGACGGGCATTCATTGAATACCAAATCTTGATGACTGGTTGAGCATTTGTGCAGTGTATTGCTGGTGGCTTGATCCACCCACATACTACACAACATAGTCCTGTGAATGCTGCTCTGTCAGATGCAAACAGCACATGACTCCAGCAAACTTCCTAGTATTCATATGCTGAACAGCCTTCACATGACCTGCTCCTGCGGCTCCTGACCACTGCGAAAGGAGCCTCTACTGTAAAGAGTCTCCAAGAATAGCATATTAGACCAAGACAATGATAGTGTAAACCAATCTTGAACCTACTTAGGGCAGTGCTACCAATTGTAACAGACTCAGTGCACTCTTTTGCACCCTCGAGGAACCATAACATATATGTGACATTTCTTGTAATACACCAGAACAATTTACATTCTTTTGGCTGAGAAATTTTTTATATTGTCATGTTCTTGCTTGTCTCTTGTAGAAATAAACTTCTATTATTCATTGCTACCTCGGAACCTTCGTGCTTTCTGCATGCACCATCCCACAGCAGGATACTTTAAGTTGGACCTATGTCTCTTGAATGTTGCAACCACACTGAGATGGTGGTTACCTATTCTCTCCAAGGTCTATCCTAAGTAGATGCCGAGGGAAACACTACAAGAGCCGCCATCGGGGGTACAATTTGCACGTACAACTAAAGCACATATATGATTAAAAAAGAGTAAAATTTTAACTTCACATTTTAAACACTTTTAAAATTTTCATTTCCACTAACTTACTCAATGGAATTTTTTATATGAATGTGTCAATGTACTCACTCGTTAATACACTCTTGCAGTAGCTGAGAAATTGGGGATATGGTTTTGACAGCATCTAGAGTAACATTCTTAATACCATATGACACCAATGCATCTCTGTAAGGAAATCAATGTAATTCATCAAAAAATACCCAAATAGTTAACAAAATGTCACATTTACATAAGTATTAACAAATAAGAAACTCTATCACTCATTTTTCTTTACTGATAGGACTCATACATAATTTCTACCCAGCACTTAGCAAAATAAATCTTTCAAACTCATCATATAAGTAATTAATTTGTTGCAAAGTCATGACCTAAAACATTCAGTTCAGTAAGGAAGTGTACACATATTTCATGGACCTCATTAGAAGCAACTAGTATAGAATTATGAGAACACTGTGGTAACGAGTCATAAGCTGTTTAAATTTAAATGAGTATATTTTCCCCAAATCTCTCGATTACTTGGCAATATATATGCTCAAGAAGTTAAAGGAAATCAAAAGGCTGGCAGTTTTAATGAACTCACTCTATCAAGTGGTAAGTAAAGAGGCAAATGGCTCATTGCAATAAATGGTGTTCTGATACTTTATTGTGGGATGTATATTTAAGCTATGTTTGTATTACGCAATAACTGTGCACTAAAATGTCTGTCATTTATACATTAAATAAAAGTTCACAATGAAACTTCAACCACATAAAATAAAATAAATAACAATGTTTAAATATCGGTCTAGAAAGTGGTATAAACTAAAAGCTTGAAATTATATTTGTTTAAATATTTCATTTAGAAGAGTGGGAAAAGGGAGAACAAAAGACTGGAGTCATCGAGTGTGCTTAGCTGATCGTACATGAGACAACTAGGTATGAAAGTCAATTTCATTTTCATATTAAAATGTTGCATGTAGATGAAGGTGCCACATATAGTTAATACCTGTGCAAGATAGATGTCAAATTAAAAATAAACTGAAAATTACTTTTGCCACATTTACAGTAACTTCAGAGAAAGTGCACTCTTTGAAACAGTTGAGACAATCTCTTTTCATATTGTGTGCTTCACATCTCTAGCAGAAAGTTGAATGATTTAGGCTTTACTTTACTACTATTACAGTTTGCTATAATCGAAATCACTCTAATTTTAACTCAAATTTGAGGAACTTAATGCATTTGAAATTCAGAGATCACACTTGTTCGGCTGTACATACTTACTAGGCCAATGTGAAGTCTCAACTTTAACTAACATGCAAGTTTTGGAAATAGTTTTGTCTAATTAATGCTGTTCTAAGGAGTTTTTGGGCTCATCAAAATATTATACTGTAAGTAAGGTCATTTGTGGAAACAGTTTGACGTACGGCAATTTTGCTGCAAACATGCAGAAGCTTTCGATGTGGGCATCACAGTGAATGATCCATTGACCTGCATGAATGGTCACTGTTGTGCCGTAAATCTTCACTACCCAGTTGCAGAGCACACTGCTTGCAATGTAATCCAGTTCAAATAGCTGCTAGATAACCCATGCTGTCTGAACCCTCTCCCTGAAACACTAAGTACTCGAAATTGAGCAAGGAGAAACTGTCTTTAACAGACAACCACTAATCCTATAACCTATCCGGCTTCAATCCTTGCAAGGATTTATGCTCCACCTGTCTGACCATTTATAGTTTCCTTGGGACTCCAATGTCTCCCACACTGTGTTTTCAGTGTCTTCCTCTATCCTGTCCTTCCCTCACATGTGTGCAAATAAATCATTAATTCCGCTTGTACTCTTGAAAGCTGTTGTTGCTCACATATTCATACTTTCCTCTACTACTTTCCCATTGAGAGAGAGAGAGAGAGAGAGAGAGAGAGAATGTGATGTGCATGTAAAAAAAAAAAGGTTAAAATTTCAGAGAAATTGGATGACTTATTCAAGAGAAAGAGATTCGAGATTCACAAAGTTGAAAAAATGAGTAACATGCCAGTCCAACTCTGGCCCTTATGCAAGCAGTTATTGAGATTGGCATTGCTGCCAGATGTTCTCCTGAGCGATACTGTACCAAATATGTCCAAATCATATGCTAGATCATAAAACATTCTCAACTGCAGAGGAATCTGGCACCTTGCTGGCCAAGGTAGAATTAGGCACACATGATGAAAAGCAGCAGAAACTCTCGCTATGTGTGGATGGGCATTATTTTGCTGAAATTTTGTCCAGGATGGCTTGCCATAAAGGGCAACAAAATGGGGCATAGGATATTGTCGATGTACCACTGTGCTATAAGGGCAGCATGAATGACAGCCAAAGGGGTTCTTCTACGGAAAGAAACTGCAGCCCAGACCATCGCTCCTGGATGTCAGGCCATGTGGCGGGTGAGTCAGGTTGCTATCCCACCACTGTCCAGTGCAACTCCAGACACATTTTAGGTGGCCATCAGGACTCAGTTTGAAGGGGACTCGTTACTGAAGACAATTATACTCCAATTAATGAGATTTCAGGCTGAAGATGTGTCTGGAGATGCCCCGCACACAGCGAGAGATTCTACTGCTTGCCTTCTAGTTTATTGTTGTAGTTAACATAAAGGAACTCAATCTAACATAATTTTATTTTATCAAATAATCCACACTTGAGCGGTCTCTCATGTTTCATCAGAATGACCAATTAATGATGTGCTTCCAGATATTCTGTCGAGCTGTTGTTTCCACCTTATGCAAAATATTTTAAAGACTGACCCAGCCATCTTTTTCAGGGGCTGCAAGTTTTGCTGTTATTTGCACTCACTGCCTGGACTCCAACCAGAACTCGCAGCATCTGGAATAGAGGGCTCTTGATAGTTGTCAAAATACTGTGGATAAAATGGAAACAACAACTTGGCAGAACACTTGGAAACACACCATTAGACACTCAAGTAGTTTCAGAAACAAGGAATTGGTTTTTATTATACTTAAATATAGCTCAAAATTTATTCAGTGCTGTCAAAATTTTACCTGAAATAATGTGGATTGAAAACAATCTTTTTCAATAATTGTTTCATCAGCAATTTGTCATTGGTAGGGATTAAGCTCACCACCTTAACTGATAAATTATGCAGTAAAGAAGAAAAATTTGTATCCTGAAAGAAACAAGTGTATCATTTTTAGAGTAAGGCAACAAAAACATATATCACAACTTCATACATCAAAATGCATTCAATGACAAAATTTACTTGTCCCCTAACATTTGTGAATTCTCAGTTATTACATACCTTGTTGTGAAATAAGAATAACAAATCACATAAGAAGAAGATTTCTATCCTGGTAAACCAGTGATTTACGAAGTTCAGTTTCTGTGTTACCAGATCACTGAGATAGTTTACCATATTTTCATTGATAAATGATGTGCATATCTGAAATAAAGCAATGGAAAAATGTTTATAATATGTTCCTATAACATACACAATTTTTTACATCAGCACTGACTGGTCACCCATGATATAAATTTTCTCTTCCCATATACTTCTGGATTTTTATTTTACTTTATTCTTTTTGCATCATGAAGTCAGATAAACCATTGTTTTTGGAGCCAAGGCAAATGGATGACTGTAGGGGGCAAGCTGTGCATACCACATGTCAGTGAATGGCATACTCAATGATCTAAAGACATCTGTGAGTGAACAGGTGTATCAATTAGCCAGTTACTCATACAGAAAGAACTGGATCAGAACTCATACAGACAACTTTTAATAAAACAGTAGAATCCTTATTTTGAAATTTTCTACAATTCAGCTTGTAGGATCAAACTGGAAAACAGAAAAAGTAAGGGAAGAACAGTCAGCCCAAATCCTGGAGTGAGATGGCAATAAGGTACAGGAATAATTAGAACCCTGAACTAAAAGCCCTGATGCAAATTCCAGAGTATTCCTAGTAATGAACTGTATAAGGCTGACACAAAAAAAAAAAAAAACGATTGGTAGATAGTTACATAAACAAAAATTGAAACATGGAATGCCAACTTACCTACATCAGTGCTTTTTCAGAGTGCGTGAAAGTGCGTGCACTCACACACAGAACTGTACACAAAAACTTTGGCCAAATTGTTGGAACAATGCAGGTGTGTGTGTGTGTGTGTGTGTGTGTGTGTGTGTGTGTGTGTGTGTGTGTGTGTGTGTGTGTGTGTGTGTGTGTGTTCGTTCCAAACAAGAATACACATATAAATGTGTGATCATGTTCCAGTTCTTATTTATGTGCTTATCTGTTGGACAATACCTTCACTATATAGTGAGTGGCCATTTATGCTCATTTCGTAGTTTGTCTCCACTAAATATTATCCAGCACCACATTGACAAGATATTAAAAAAAG
The DNA here is from genome assembly GCF_021461385.2 of Schistocerca piceifrons. Classification (NCBI taxonomy): domain Eukaryota; kingdom Metazoa; phylum Arthropoda; class Insecta; order Orthoptera; family Acrididae; genus Schistocerca; species Schistocerca piceifrons. Next base: position 618,193,720 of record NC_060141.1, read on the forward strand.
GAAAGGAATGGAATAATATGCAAACAATGAGGTGACAAGTAATGGATGCAGGAGGATGAGTAAAAAAACAGGACAGAAGTTAGATGCCAGACACAAAGAAAACACAAAAAAATGGTAATAATAAAACCCCACAGGCCAAAATGAAGTATGCAATTAAAAGTGAGTGGATGACAAAAACTGTAGATTCTGTCTGTCAATGCCCATTGTTTCTATATCCAACGAATGGGGACTGTCTCCAACACATACTGTACGTGTACGCACATACTCTTTTTTTCTTTAAATTTTTCTTTTAATTTTCTGAGTCATGATTTCAATGATACTGTCTTTCGATTCATACAATCATGAACAAATGAAATGACATATGACATAATTTGAACACAATTTATACTTCTAAGTGCAAAGCAAAATGTATCAAAGGGTAAAAACACTATCCAACAGCATGTTGTCACTTGTGACTTACTATGGGAAAGCTGGTAGAATTTTTAGTAATGTCCAACTGACAATGATTTGTTGAATGATTGATTCTGCTACAACCTGCTATGCCAATATCACTGTCTTTTTATTTAATAAACTCACCTTTGCGCATAGTCCTTTATGGATACTAAATGCATCCCTTAACAAACATGTCAAACCTCCGAAGAATGGGAAGAGAGATGAGGCTTGCAGGATAGGAGTAACTTTTTGTCCACCCCACAAAAGACCTCCTAATGAAGGCAAAGCTTCAGGATCACGTCGCGTGCCAGAAAAGCCCTTGTACAGCAAGCATGAGGTCCGTCTAGGCAAAACATTAAAAGACAGACATAAAAAATCTCTAACTAAATTAAAATATGATTTAAAATTCTGATGTGTAACAAGAAATCGTACACTGTGGTTACCCTGAGTTTGAAACATGTTTTGCAACAATGTTTGCAGCATTGTTTGCAGCCACTAGAACATGTTGCACACATGGAAATAGCTATATGTGGCAGTGTCAGTGTGGATGATAGGAGACACTGTTTCCAGCCTGCTACCGCTGAATGTGAACTGTATGTCACTAATGCTATGACTTATTTCTGCTAGCTTATAGAAATTGTGTTGTTTCAAAGAGCGTGATAAGTCTAAATATCTGGTGTCATGTGAAGACAATATACATTTGATGTTATCGTACTCTACGACATAGAGCCCTGTGAAATGTGTGAAATGCAGACTATAACAATTCAAAGTTAATACAGAATTCAACAGAGGTAATTGCTGGTGTGCTCAACGTCAGCAGCAGTGATATATAAAATAAAGTGAGATCTCTGTCAAGACAGAGAAGAAAAATTGTATCAGATCCTCTCTGAAACTGCAGGTGGTAAGTGAACATTTCAGTATACATAATTACAATATTATGAAAAGGATAGTTACATAAAATGTAAATAAAACATACTTCAATAATTGGAGTGTCTCTGAATAGCCCTTGAACCCATGCTTCACAAACTGCAGGAACTATCTGAGATATGGGTGGGTGGCTTTAAATATGGAATAAATGTGCAGAGCTTTGAAATGAATATATTATTGCCGATAACCAAATATTAACAGCAATTGTCTGTTTCAAGGGAATCGCTTTTCTGAAACTTGTATCTTTCTTTGAAACAAATGATTATATCAGATTTGTTAGATTTTAAAATTGGCAGTGACATCCTAGTGACATCCTAGTGAAATTACAAAAAAAAAAAAACAGCACTTTTTTCCACATTTGTTCAACATATTATTCCCACCACATCCTCTATAGTATATTTTTGTCCAGCACAATGACCACACCTTTGTCTTCATCTGTTTATATTGCTAAGTATTCATAATGCAGTACCACATTAATTAATTTATGCTTTATGCTGGGCATAGTGTAGTACACAACAAATATATACAATGTGAATACACATACAGAACTATTTATTACTAGCATGGGTGGGGACATGAACAAGATATATAGCTGCAGACATTTTTTGGACTTGATCGTAAGTACTGTTGCAAACAGAAACATGTTTTCAAATTTAGGGTAAATGTGGTTTTACATATTTAGTCTTGTTTCTTACAAAAAACTGAAAGAATTGGATCACAATTTTGTCAATTCTGTGTCTTACTCAAACATTCAATCCCACAGAAGTGCTCCACTTCATTCTAAATCGTTGATTAACAATAAACAAAACAAATATATTGCAAGCAAGAGAAACAATCAGCTGCAGATATAAAGCAGAAGATATTTCAAGGAATATGAGCTTGTTTTGATACTTTTCTAAAGTTAGAGAGAGAGAGAGAGAGAGAGAGAGACCAATGCCACTGTAGCACTGAGAAAAGCTACTACATCCAGCATTAATTGTACCCTTTTTGCAAGCAATAGTTACTGTAAAATTTATTGGGCAAGGTGCGATTTATCTCCAAAATTCAACCATTTATATTCATGCAGGTAATGCTCTTTGGATACTGCTCATTTTACCTTTTTATTCATTTTTCTTGGTTTTCTTGCTCAAGTCTCTCCAGTTCACATGTTATAAGTTTTGGTTCATTACTTTGGTATCAACAACAAATAACAGCTGATTCAAAAAGAAGGATGAATTTCAGTTGTTTATTACAAACTATAAAAGATAGATACATATTATGCATGTCACAGGATAGAGGAAGGTTCAAAGTTTTGACAAATTTGCACTGCTTTTTGTTTGTAGCAACATGGTGACTACATCCCAAGACAATTCATTTACATACAAATTTGTGCAAAGAAAATTCATTTTTCAACTGCAACACGCATACCCCCATCAGTTCAACAAGAAGCTGCCTCTGCACATGCAGACTGGCATGCAACATTCTAACAAGCTGGTTGCATTTGCAAAGGGAAGAGCACTTATCAGCCATGCACATCCGATGAAAATGTCAAGCATATCTGAGATGTGTTCCCATTGAGTATTCAGAAGTCCCCAAGATGGGTGGGTCAGGGACTTCAATTACCTCAAACAACAGTGTAGCATCTTCTAAAATGCTGCTTGCATATAAAGCCTTACAAGTTGCAGTTAGTGCAGCAATTGCATCCTGGCAAACATAATGAAACACACAAATTTTGCATTTCAATTCTCCAGGTTATGGCAGAGGACATTTTTTTCCATGTGACTCATCTTTTTGGACAAATCGACATTTCATCTATTGGGTAAAGTAAACCACCATAATGTAAGAATTTGAGGGGTCACAAAATCCTGGCTTTGTCATCAAACATAACAGAGAGACACAGAAACTGAATGTGTTTTTTGCTGTTTCTGTTCACTAAGTTTATGGACCTTTCTTTTTTGCGGAGGAAACTGTGACAGGAATGTCACATCTTTACACATGATGGTACCCTGCATCACTTTCAGCTTGAGGTGGCACATTATCTTAACAACACTATCCCACAACAATGGATTGGAAGAGGTGGACAACAAGAGCTTGTTCATTACTTCTGGCCTCCCAGGTCACCAGTCCACACACCTAATGATTTTTTTTTCTGTAGGGGTACTAAAAGAGAGTCTTTGTCCCACCTATAGCAGCTACTCTTCAAGAGCTGAGAAACCAAATTGTTGAAGCTGTTGATTCAATAAACAGGAACATGCTGATTTGTGTGCCAAATGAAATGGGCTACCATTTTGATGTTGAGTGTATAGTATAGAGTGTGTGTGAACACAAAACTTTGAACCTTCCTCTGCCCAGTGACATGCACAATATGTTTCTGTCTTTCATAGTTGCTATGTAATAAATAAATGAAATCTGTTCTCTCTATCTTTATAAATCACTCTGTATGTTCATAATTTTATATAACGCCTACAGTGGTACCATATTTAATATTTCACTTTGTTATTCAGTACTCAGATTATCAACAGGTGACTATTTGCAGCATTTTAACATTTCATACTATGCTGTTTGTAACCTAAATATTTACAAAATCAGTGATTTTTTCATTCATTATTCTGTGTTGTACAGAGAAACTTCATACAAAGTTTCACAGTCTGTGACCTATTTAATTTTATACATAAATTTCAAAAAAATTACAGAGAACTCACTTTATGTCTTTTGTAAGGTTTCCATAGTTGACGCTTTGTAGAAACGATGCAATCTTACTGCCTACAAGTTTTTCAATTTGTTCCAGTTGTGACACCATATCATTTGCCTTTGTGATGAGAATAAAAACATAGTTTAGTAAGAATCACAAATCCATTTGTTTGAAGAAAGTAGTGTTATCATTCTTGGACAGAAACCTTACCATATTTTGACAGCAGGAGTACATGTTTGCTAGGCAGCAGAAGTTAGCTGATAACAATTTAAAACCTGAAAACTATGAAGAAAACTTTTATTGCTTTGTTGTTTATATATTCATTTCATTAGGAAAGCACACATATCATCCATTTCAACAAAAAAGGACATACAGTTGTTTAATGTGTTTTATAAGCAAATATTTTGTGTAATAAAACTTCCAAAAATAATTGCTACAAACTGAACATAAAGTACAAATTTAACTTGCAACGATTATTAATTTAATAACTACAAGCAGCCTCTCACAAATGATTACTTGTTCCAGCAGTGCTGATTCTCATTCTTCTGAGCATCTCTTTTTTTATTATTATAAGTTACATTGCATTTCACTTGTCCCAAATTCTTGTAAATAATCACAAGCATTTCATTTGTCTTGATTCTTGTTAACTAACTTTACAATGAAAATCAGAATTCCTATTTTTATGATTCTCTAACAACTGGACCTTAACACGTGATTTGGTTCAGTTTCTTTAGAGGAACCAACAAAGATGTATTCGAGTATTTCTTCTTCTGTTTACAACTTCTGAATGTGAAAATGAGCACTGCTCCAAAATAATTTGAGATGACAAATATTTTACTTCCTTCTAGATTATGCTTCTTCCAGGGTCATTTCATGCAAAGTCCTGTAAGATGGAGGAGAGAAACAGCTTTCCACATTGTTCTTCATTTAAACATCATGGGTGAGTAAGTTTAAAAGAGAAACTAGTGAATCTATGAACAATTGTTGTCACAATTAGTTATGTACTCCATTTTTGGAGTATGAAGTATGGTTGTCTGATGTTTCATTTCTGCATAAAATTTTCATGTATAAAACACCTTTCATTCTTGGCAGACAATATGCAAATATTCTGTACAGTCCAAATGTCCAAACAATATGTAGTAAGTTGGTTCTTATTAAAAAAGAATAAAAAATGTTATTTTTTTTAAACATCAGTCAATGAAGTCTACACTAGTCCGCAGATATATGAGTGCATTAGTAAAAACTTCAGTCAGTGAGAGAAGTAGGGTTTTAAAGGAAGTTTGGATCGGTTACCTTCCACACATTACACAGGTATTAAGTTTTTATGTAGAGTATACAAGCATCAGACTGCACAACTGAGATGGTTATCACACTAGACTCGCACTTGGGAGATGGAGGGTCTGTATGGTTCCCCTTTCTTGATTGCAGTTAACAACAGAATGCTTCCTCTAAAAAGGACAAAATCCATGTTTGTGCCAATTTCAATCTAACGGACATTCACCAATTTAATATTTCCCTTTATATACCTCACAAGAATATCAAAATGAGGGTCTGCAGTACCTTCTACTAGAGTACTTAATATTTTAAATACAATTCACTAGCACAATTTGACAAATGTGGAGATGCATCAGGATACATGTACTGTGCTGTAACTTCCAGCATTACCTGCTGCTGTTATTAAGAGAAATAATGCTTTTGTCAATAGTTAATTGTTTTGATTTTACTCTGATTGTTCTTTCCTTAATGAGCAAGTTTATTATATTTATAATACCTTGGGCATTTGGGACTGTGGTACACATTTTTCACAGTGATATTTTCTTTAAGTTAATTATGAACATTGCCAGACAATGATTTACAGCAAATCCTTCCAGTCCTACAATTATTTTTTTCTCATCTAATAAGTGTATTCAAATTATCAAATCCATTGCCATCAGCTTGGACTCAATAACTGCTCCATTCATCTCTTACAATGAAACAGTTATATAAAAATTTTGAAGAGATTAGAACAACAACTTGTTCTTGAGAGTTCACAATTTCTCACACCCTTGTCTCAGCTTATTCCATGACCCTTACATTTGTTTCATTTTCAGAACGCACAGTCACTGATAAATAAATTAATATAATTACTTTCATTATTAATCGATATTGTGATGTCATTCATAAATATTTTCAGACTGACGGTAAGTCATCAGAATGAACAGCCATCTGCATCATTTTCTCTGCACTGAGGTTTTTCAATCACTAGCAGCTTGTTGATACTGGGATGTGACATATCAGCATTTGAATCACAAAGTTTTGATGATTTTATATGTAGACATAGGTTGGATTGAGCAGGATTACCTATTCTTCAACTTGATGGAAAATTTTAAAATTTACTGAATAGTCTCTCAACAGAGTAGTAACAAATATCTATAGTTGTAAGATGGCTTCAATAACAACACAGTCAAGTAGCAATATCATTAGTTACAATCAGTTATTTGTCATTGTTTGTTTTATTACCACCATTTTATACCTAATTCATAAAACCAACTACAAGCCAGAAATCAGTTTTTTCCCCTTTTTTGCATAGTTAACTTCTAAAATACTGGCAATTGCTAGCACAGTCAGAAAACACGTGTATGCACTTACTTCTGAATGACATCACTTCTGGATGACATAACCTTCATTCACTGAAGAACAAAAATGCTTAAAATAATTTAGGAGTAGAAGAGACCACTCAAAAAAAGGAGAGAGAGAAGCGTTGAGCCACTGGTAGGCATATGAGAAAGAATGAAAACTTTGCTATCATTGTAAAAAGTCTTTTGACAAGCTAGAGTAAAATTGTACACACACACACACACACACACACACACACACACACACACACACACACACACACACACACACACACACCTAACTGTACCATCTGGACACAATGCCAGAACTGCATGTCGGCAGGTGGATTGGGGTGATGGTTGTGTCAGATGGGGTCGGTAGAGGGAAAAAGAGGATGGAAGCTGGATGAAGGTGGATGGTGGCTTGGTTGGAAGCACCAGATCTGCAGGACAAGAATGCAGGAGAAAGTGGTGACAGCTGCAAGGGCTGGGTGTGCGATGCACAGCCACTGCTGCCATAGAGGTGTGGCACATGATGGAGATGATATGGAGGTGTGGATTGGGAGGGGGTGACAGGACAGAGGAAGTGGGGAACCATTGCATACAAGGTGTAGGGACATTAGCTTAGCAGGATTTAAGCCAGAAGTACTATGGTACACAAGGATGCAATGCAAGGGTAACTCCCATCTACGTAGTTCAGAAAAGCTGGTGTTGCAGGGAAGGATCCACATGGCATGGGTTGTGAAGCAGCCATTGAGTTTGGGCACATTCTGCTCAGCAGTATATTGTTTCACTATGTGATAAATTGTGTTTATGACCACATTTTGGTAGAGGCCATTCAGTCTGGTTGACAGCTAGTTGCTGATTACTCTCACATAAAATGCCGTGCAGAAATTGCAGCAGAGCTGCTATATGACACAGCAGCTTTCACAGTGTACTGTAATGGCAATTTGGAGCATACTGCTGTCTTTCTCTGCTGAATGACATAAGGGTACATATTTCTATTAAGTAAAATTTTACTTATTATAATGTTTTAAAAATTACTTCATGAGTGTGTCTGGTATATTTTGCATGTTCATACATGGGGGTCAGAGCAACACTGCGACGTGTACTTCACCGGAAGAGGACTAGATCCTAGCTGGTCAGAGAAACACCATTGCTCACTGGCCAAAGATCTGTAGAAGAACCCGCCATTTTATTCAAGTCCCTATGTCAATTTTTTTTTCCTAATTGTAAAAACAAAAATAGCTACATAAGGAAGTCATGCATCTTTCTGTCCTGTTCCATTCTGTTCATGTTTAGTCATGCTTGCTGATACTTGAATGAGATTAAAGTTTCATTGTGGTGAATACTGTATGCTATTATACGGGATGACAATTATTGAACTATATGAAGAAAAAACATAAATTAGTTACAAACTATGGCACGTACACACTTTATTCAAAATGTAAACATCACTACAGATATTTGGATTTTGGTTATGACATGTTAAATATACCTGCCATCATTGGCAATGATTTGCCACAAACGAATAGAGAAATTCTGCATGACCCACTGAAGTGTTGGAACATCAATGCTATCAATGACTTCCTGAATGGCTGTTTTCAGTTCAGCAATGGTTTTGGGATTATTGCTGTATACCTTGTCTTCAATATAGCCTCACAAAAAGGAATCACATGTGTTCAGATCCGGAGAACATGGTGACCATCCAATGCCCATGCCAGTGGCCTCTAGGTACCCCAGAGCCAGAATACGGTCCCCACATTGCTCCTCCAGGACATCAAATACTCTCCTGCTTCAATGGGGTCAAGTTCCATCTTGCATGAACCGCATCTTGTCAAAATCAATGTCACTCAGAATAATGGGCATGAAATCAACTTTCAAAACCTTCACGTATTGTTTGGTAGTCATTGTGCCATCACAGAATATAACACCAATTATTCTGTGACTGCAAAATGCACACTACACAGTCGCCCACTGAGGGTAAAGAGACTTCTTGATCATGAAATGAGGGTTCTCAGTCTCCCAAATGCGTCAATTTTGCTTATTGATGAACCTATCCAAATGAAAGTGGGCTTTGTCTCTAAACCATGCAACATGCACATGCTAATTCCCATCATGCCCCACAGCCAACCACGCAAACCATCCAGAAGTTACGATGTTTTTATTTCATACAGTTCAATAATTGTCAAAACCAACGGGAACTTATTGTGTGGTGATAAGTATTTTAAGTGTTGAATTTCATGAAAGTAAATATCATCCTGCACCTTTTAATTTCAAATAACTATCCTGCATCATAATCGTGATCTCAGGGATTTACAGAAAGATAAGTGATCAAAATTTTGACTGCTGCAGAAAAGATAAAGATAACAAGATCTTTGGTCACTGCATACTTGAATGAAACAAGTTACAAAGAAAATATGAAATAATTAATATTTATGAAAAGAATTATGCTGTATGTGATACAGTCTGGAGAAGTTTAATACCTACAAATTGTGCTTGTGCAATTCATATATATAAATTTTAACCTTCTGGAGAATTATTCGTCTGACTCTGTAAAAACACTAATGGCTGAACATTAGTGCTGAATCTCTGGTCAACACTACTGTAAAAAAACCAATAATATTTGGAATCAGATAATTTCTATCATCCATGTAATGGACACTTTCTGGATACTTATTAATACATAGTCTCACAGTGGACTTGTTGACAAAGTGGGAGTATTTATATAAGCACATGTCTGACTGTGGATAATATGTAATTTCATTATTTTTTTAAAATTGATTATTTTCATTGATACAATAACTTGGACATACGCAAACAAATTAATATGTTCATGATGCACCAGCATACGGTCGTTTAAAGTACAGCATATCACAGCAACAGGCTAGAACCCAAATAAACCAAACCAAGTTCCAGTCCTATTCAAAAGCCTCACCTTCAGCCCAACAAGTTTAACAATGCCAGGCTCGTTACAGACCAATTCTTCATCTCCCAATCCCTACAGTGGAAACATTGCTTTGTTACCAATCCCTTCAATGAAAGCCAACATAATCCCAACATTGATTCTTGCCTTTCCAGTTCGTACTACCAGTCAACTGTGACCCTCCTTCTCCCCCACCCACCCATCATCTGGTCACCTTCCATGGAATCCTTACCCCCAGTCTGGCCTCACCATACTTCCCTAGGTCCCTTCCCAAGAACATAAAACTCTCAACAGAAGAAAGTGCTGACATTTGCAACCTCAAAAAAGAACCCAAGTTAATCGTCCTCCCTGGAAATGAAGGCTCTACCATTATCATGCTGAATCACAGTGACTACCTGACAGAAGGCATCCACCAACTGCCTGATGTCTCCAACTCCAGGCTCTGGCATATAGATCCCACCCCAGAAGTCCAAAGTGCCCTCCAATCCTTAGTGAAATCCTTAGGGTATGTTTAAGCAGCAGCCTCATTGCTGCCACCTCATTCTTGCTTCTGGCGCATCACACCTTGCTCTTCACTGGGTGCCTTGTTACAATTACTCTGCAGCCTTACTGCTAGCCAGGAGTAATTACCATGCAGCTGTTCACAGAACTGGCAGAGAGATAGCAAAGATAACCATGGCACTGCTGAAGTGACTTCAAAGAATGATCATGGTGAAAACACAAACCAGTTTGATAGCATCATCTGGTGCCAATCATAGTGAGCAGCAATGGTAAAGGTTAAACAGGCAGGTAGGACTCAGTGGACTTGTTTCATCATCACCAGTCCACGGTAGTGAGCAGTGAGGTGGAAGCATAAATGCACTCTTAAGCCCACTCCAGAATCTCTCCCTTGAGTCCATTTTCCTCCTCACCTCAATTACTCCCCATACACCCACTTCCTTCTTGCTTTCCAAAATCCACAAACTCAACAATCCTGGATGCCCGATTGTAGCTGGATACTATATGCACAACGAAAGAAGTACCATCCTTGTTGATCAACACCAGCAACCAATTGTGCACAGCCAAGCCTCTCAGATCAAAGATACAAACATCTTACTTCACCAACTCTTGATCATTTCCATCCCATTACCACCTGGATTCTACTCGTCACTGTTGATGTCACCGTACCTGCGACCTTGCCATTGTCGACCACCCCCTCTTCCAATGTACTTCTGATCCAAACCCACTGTCTCATTCATTACATATCTTGCCAATGATGTCCACACACACAACTACAACAAATCCACAGCATAGCCATGACCATCTTCATGGCACTCTCCCATGCCAACCTCTTTATTGGCCACCTAGGAGAAACCTTCCCAGCCTCCCAAAACCCCAAATCCCTTGTCTGGTGCTTCCTTCACTGACTCTCCACCATCCCTACTTCTTTATCTTCTGGATTCCTACTCACCACTGTTGACACCATTTCCTTATAGACCAACATCCCTCATGCCCATGGTCTTGCCAGTAGTGAACACTACCTCTCCCAACGTCTTTCAGACACCAAACCCACTACCTCATTCCTCATACACCTTAATAACTTTATCCTAACATACAACTACTTCTCCTTTGAGGGGAAAGTATACAAATAAATCCAAGGCACAGCCATGGGCACCTGCATGGTACCCTTCTTTGCACACCTGTTTATAGCCGTTGTAAAAGACACCTTCCTAGCCACCCACAACCGCAAACCTCTAGTCTGGTTCATGGTCACTGATGATATCTTCATGATTAAAATACAGAGCCAAGACACCCTATCCTATTCCTCCACAACCTCGACACCTTCTCTCTCATTTCTCTACCAAACATGCCATCTTCCTGGGTGTTGACATCCACCTCTGTGGCTGCCTCATCCATGCCTCTGTCTATATTAAGCCCATTAATCACCAAGAGTACATGCATTTCAACAAATGTAACCCATTCCAATGAAAAATCACACCCATATAGTTTGTGCACCCATGAGCAGCATACCTACAGTGGCAAGAATTCCCATGCCCAATATGCTGGCGGCCTCAAAAAGGGCTCCAGACTTCAAAGATGAAATATGCCCCCCCCCCCCCCCCCCAAACCTAGTCCACAAACAGATTTCCTTTTCCTCAGATACCCCTAATGTTGAAACTGTTCCCAAAAATCAGCTGAATAGGGTACCCACTCGCCATCCAGTATCAATCCTGGCAGGAGAAACGAACCATATTATTCACCAAGGCTTGATTATCTATCTTCATGCCCAGAAATGAGGAACAGTATTCCACTGCACCCCCAATCTACTCAATATCCATGTCCATCCTTATGTGAATCACATTCCCAACCTCTTGTTGCAGGCCTCATATCCCTGCAGCAGAAAACCCTACTGCAAGACTCCCATTTACTCACACAGCACATACCACCCCAATCCAGTCATGGGCTTATCCTACCCCACCACAAGCAGGGCCACCTGTGAAATCAGCTATATCTCTACTAGCTCTGCTGCAATTTCTGCACAACATTTTATGTGAACATGACCACCACCCAGCTTTCCATTACAATAAATGGCCAACAACATAGTTGACCACCTGCTGCTGACCACAACCACCTGCTGGAATGGGTGTGCTCTAGCTCGTCAAAGGATTTCTTCCAAAAGCTAGCATGCTTATCAATGAAGAGTCAATAGCTGCTTCACAATCCATGCTATCTGGATCCTTCCCTCCAGCATCAGCTTTTCTGAACTATGTAGATTGGAATTATCCTTGCAACACATCCTTTGCTTCTGTACTCTTCAGCTCAATCTCCATTAATCCATTGAACCCACACCATCTACCCAACCATCCCCTTCCTATATCCTGTCACTCCCTCCCAATCCATGCCTCCATGTCATCTTCTTCATGTGTTGCACTCCACTGGCTCCAGTGCCTTAGTGTCACATGCCTAACCCACGCACTTGCCACCTTCCTCTCCCACATTAAAGGATTTCTTTATCAAAGTTCTTATTCTTCCTTGCATGTCTGTTGACAACTCAATGCTTTTGCTATTTGGTGATTTGTCTCCTTTACTCCTAAATTATTTTCATTCTGGCAGAACATTCCTTACCATAAAAAAGGTTAAAAACTGGACATAGTTGTAGTACACAACACTACGTCTCTTCAAATAGAACGATATTAATGATCTACACATCACCTTCCAAAATTTGAAATTCATGAAAATTTATTATTACTGTAATCTGAAAAATGGTTAATTTTAACTGCATCCCTGAGGTAATGCATATCCCTATCTTGTTTGTTCTGATCTTTTTAATGAAGGACTTTTAAAATAAATTGTGGAAATTAAAATTTAAATATTTTTTTAAAAGTTCTTTCTACCTCTTTTTCTAGCTCTTCTTTTTTAGCACTTCATTTGTCAAAAATATTATTATTCATTTGTTGCTTTGTTGAAAATATTATTAGTCATTTGTTGCTTCTACTTTGAAAAATATGAACTCAATACTTACAGTAAATTTGTCTGTCTGCATCAGCTGACTCAACCATTTTTCTGCACACATTTCTGCTGGAGTGATATAACTAGAAAAATGCTCAACAGGAAGTGTTATAGAACTCCTTGTTTGATGGACAATTCTTTGGTGCTTTGCAATTATTATAGCTTGGTTAATTAATGAAAATAGTGCTGCACCGTGTTCATGAGCAAAGGTTGATATTTCATCTGACGCAGAAGTGCAATGCAGATGAAACTGTAACAACCTCATAAGCACTGGATACATGTCCCTGAAAATGTACACCAATTAGTATCAAATAGATTAAATAACACAGAAATACTTGAGTTATACACACATGATGTACTTGCATGAAAGTCTGTGTTGCTAGATTGTAGGCCAAAAGTGTCTGCCACAAGTACAGACTTTGCAGACTCAGTCGCAATGCTTCACTTTGAGGCAAAGCACACTCCCTGCAATATAAATGAAAAGTCTGTAAACAGATATCACGTGGAAACAAATTGTTTCAAAAGAGTATGAAGTTTTTGCCTTATAATGATAAAGCCTTAACCAAATGCATCTGCTGTTGAATACAAAGCTTCACATGACGAAGTCATCTGGTGAAGTGCAAGTTATACACTGTGAAACTGTAGTTCAGAAACTGTTACATGGCCAAACGTGTTTTATAAAACTGTAGTGATTAAAGAAAATGTGTAAAGTACGTAATCAGACAGGGAAAAATGAAAATTATAACATTGTTTTTATATTCAATATATGTATTTAGAATCTATTTTAGGAATAATGTCCACTGACTGTCAGAATTTCAATTTTTTTAGGTTCTTACTTTCTATAAATGTTTCAGAGGAAAAATCTTGAACATCAGAGTTTTGAGTGATGACTTAAGGCTTCTTGTCATGACCTGATGAAATGGTCACAGGTTGAGCCTCACCCGAGTCGTTGAATGCCTGACAATGGAGCTTTCACTTTGAAATATTCAGAGTGTTTGACTATGCAGGTAGCAACAAAAATAGTGGATAGAGGACAACGAAACAAGCAATAATACTAATAAATGTAGGATCAAAAACCCATGATTTCATCAATATGGAATATGCATAAGTCAAGTTATACCAATGTTACAACACTGTCAATGTGTAAAGCTACATTTTATTTTGAAATATTGCTAGTGAGCCATAGATTACAAAGTGGTAAACTGCAATTGCTTGATTTTATCATGATTCATAATACCTAAGGACTTGTAGATAGCATTTCGACAATAAGAGTTCCGGTCATGGCTCACCAACACCATGACTCCCATGTCCCCCTGACATGAACCTGCTGTTCTTTTTGTGTGGGGATATTTAAAAGCTTGGTGTATTCCAGCCCTGTTGTTAATGCCAGTGGTCTCTGGTAATGCACTGTGGATGGTTATCAATGCAGTCAGAACACCACTGGGATTTTTGAACGTGTACAGGCATCAGTGGGGGGACATGCTGAAGCCTGTTTTCACATGAACATGAAACACTTATTATAATACGTTTGTCCTCAAGAGCATATCTGCAGTTCAGTTCCTCAGGGACTCTGTTATAAGATGTTCATGAACTTTGTCATAATAAGTCACATTTTGGTTTCCAGACCTATTACTTGCCTGTTTCTCTGTCCTCTACTCGCCTCTTTTGTTTGAACCCGTAATAGTCATATTCTCAGTATGTAGAAAATAAAAATTTTAATAAACAATACAAAATGATTAGAATGCAGACAATAAATTGACTTTTATTTGTAAAATATATTAAAAACAAAAACACATATTACTAATGTATCACACTAATATGTACTATATATTTGGTTGTGAGCCAAAAAGGCGATCATCAGACAACTTAGGTCTGAACAGATAGTTCTCACATCATCACTGAGAGCTTCTAGCTGTATGACCACTGTTATTTCCAAAAATATGTGTCGATTTGAAGATTATGCATCCACATCAAAAACACAAATGAGAGTGCTTCAATGTGATGTGTCTACAAAACAATAAATATTATATAGTCATGTACTGAATGTTACACACTCTACAGATATGAGTATAAATCCTTAAATGAACTTACTAACTGATCCACCACATGGTAATTCACAAGTTATCAAGATAGTAGTAAAAGTTCTAAACCATACACAAACTGATAATCTGTTATTAGCATTTTCAAATACACAAAAAAGCAGGTATGTACAAATAAACCTTATACTACCTTGTACTCAAAGATTAAAATCATTTGAATATAAAGGCCAAAACAGAATGCCTACTGGTTACTAGCACTGATTAATCTGTTTGTATATGTCTTAGAGACTTTCTAATACCTGTTTACTTCTGGAATTCAGTACTGTTTAGGTCAATCAATCTGTGAGTTTAGGAACTTACACTCAAATCTTAAAAGACTACAAGAGATTTATTGTTTTGTACCAATGTCAAATTGAAGAATTGCTATTTGTGTTTTTTGTATAAAAGCATAATGTTCAAATCATCTCATATGTTTGGACATAATAGTCTTTCACAACTAGAATCTCTCACTAGTGTTGTGTGGACTGTCTGTTCAGTCTTTATCTGATGATGGCCTAGAAAACCGAAGTTGTTTACAACAAAATATAAAATTATTATTATTGTGGGACATTAATACTAAGTGGTGCACCTTTAATGTGTATATGTTCCTCCAGGTATTGATGGAATATTCCATAATTGTCATAAAATATATATTTTTGACTGTCTCTGTGGACATATGAAACTAGTATGGATTCGTTAAAAAATTTTAAAAAATTAATGTAATATTATACTATCTCTGTTGGCTTGAGCTATACACATCTACAAAACATAGGGCTTAGTTGACATTGAAAGTGAGCAAATAGATTAATTTCACTGGGAACAAGAAATATTTGTCATACATTGACCTACCAACTCACACCCTCCTCTCCTTCTCTCTCTCACTTTTACCCTACCACTCACCCCCTCCCCATCCAAACACAAATGTAATTTTCTGTAAATACAATTATAAACGGGTATATCCCTGGAAATGGAAACTTCAAGACGTAGAGAATCTCAGACATGCAGCTACAACAAACTGAGTCTCTACAGTACAATATCAAAGAACAACCACTATCGCTCGACTGCTTTATGTTTTTAATACGGACAAAAGCTAGTTTACTAGGTATACTGTTTACATTCTTTTATCACCCAATTTACATTGATTCATGTCATTTGACACCTACTCAAGGAAACCATTTATCTACACTGATAAAAACAATGATGGAACAATTCAAAATATCACAATATACCCAACAGAATAAGGGAATATACTGTGTTGGGACAACCTGGAATTACTGAAGTGTCTCAGCAAAACCATTAACTGGATGATGACCTATTGGTATAACACAAGCTGGTTAGGCACAGCACAAGGTATCAACTGGTAATGGAGTGGCATAAAGTGCAAATTCATGACTTTGGGCTCACTTCAAAAATGTAACATATTCAAAGAATCCCACATTTACATTCAGAACAAACATTATGTCTTGTTCACAGATGGGCAGTTTAGGTGGCTCCAGGCACCTCATCTGCAATAATACTTGCAGAATTGCTACCCAAATAGCCCACATCATTTGCCTAAAGGTGATTACTATGAAAATAGGCCCACACTATCAGTCTCATTAACAACACAAAACTTTACTACCCAAAGGTACTGGAAAGAGAAATCCTATGATTGAGGGCATAACAAATGAAACCTTACGTTGTCCTCAAACACAATGCATTTTAACACTGAATGCAACAAGTAAAACTGGCACTGAAGCGAGCACAAATCATGAAACAATCCCATATTTTCAGATGAAACACATTAACATCAAAAAAGTTGACTGGTGGTTTGCAAGAATATCAGTATTGGTTGATGCAAAGCACTCTATACCAGTTAAAATTTCTCTTTGATGTTTCAAACCTGCAGGAGCAAGATTCTCTGACCATTCTGCATTGTGCTTGTTTAATTACAGAATTTCTTCTTGTTGTGAGCAACAATAATCATCACCACTGAACTCCATTGGAGGGCAACTGAAATGCTACTTCCAGCTTTCACAGTGATTGTACCTCTTGGATGTATTGCAGCTCTAAAAAAAAAAAATTGTTCTTGAAGAATTACAAAACAGTTACGCAAGTTTTGAAGGGAATAATGGACTTTTTTTGCCATTCTGTGGGGTTCAGTCAGATAGTCGCAACTGTTGTATTGTGGAAGAAGTGGCACGAGCACCCTTATTACCCCTTGTCCGAGAAATGCATCTTCTGAACTGAGACCAACAGGTTATTTCTGCAACATCTGGTTGAAAAGCAGCAATTTGATTTTGAAGTGTTAGTTTTAATCATAAAATTAATGAAAAGTGTGACCCAACTAAAAAGATAATGTTGTAAAAGGTGTAGATTTATAATGTGATGTGAAGCCAAGCAACAGAATCAATTTTTGACATTGGTTACAACATCTGTAATAAGTACATGGAGACTTTAAAGTAAACTCCTATTTAATTAAATTTAATTTCCAAATCTTAAATAAAATACTGAATTACCATAAAAGGAATGTTACAGAATACTAATCAAATTATCACTAGAACATACCTAGGATCTATGCTTATGTAGCTGATCAAAACATCATGCATTTGGTATACAGAACATAAATCACTGGCGGCATTACGTGATCCAGATGCTAAAATTCTTACAAATTTGAGAGCTTCTACAAGTGGAACTCCATAAACAGATGTCATATCCTGTGGTTTTGTTCCACCAACTGCAAGAAGAATTTCCTTCAGCGTAAGAACAAAATTTTCCAATTACTTTAAAAGTATACAGAACGGTTAAGATAAACATCTCAAAAACACTGTCAAATATAAAGACAATAAAAAGCCCAATCTGTCAATACCAATTAATCTCCAATCCTTTGGAAGGAAGTTCTTAACAATGATAGATATTAGCCTTGGGCATGACGCTATGGCCAACACCGACTCGTGGGAATGTCTTGCTATTCTTGTCAAAATTTCCAAAGCAGCAATTACAGCTTTTGGACCTGGCTTCAAAGTCTCTAAAATATATCTGAAATATTACAAATAAAGATACAATCTTTCTGTTACATGCTATTGAACTCAATGAAACAAACAAGATTTAAATGCTGTTATTGACATGTTTCAGCTACAATACATGTTCATGAAATGATATAACACAATTAATAAGCCAAGGTAGTCTTGAAATAAAAATTAATGAACATTTGAGAAAGAACAGTAGCATCTTATCCGCAAAGGTAAAATGTGACAGCAATGACTCTAAGTATTATCCAGTTTTCTTGCAGGCAGATACATTTATCATGACTTATAAGAGCATCCCTCATTGCATTAACCCATATATCTTCCTTCATTGAATGAAAAAAGTCATAGCAAATAACGTAATTCAGAGAAAAGACTTATAAAAATGAAAATAATCAATTTTTGACAATATACTGTAACTGGATAGATAAAAATATCCACTCACCAAGTGGTGGAAGGAGAAAACACATATAAAAAAGGTTTATGTATGCAAGCTTTTGGAGCCTGTGGCTGCTTCTTCTGGCAGAAAGGTTGAAGAGGAAGGAAGATGGGTGAAGGAAAAAGCCTGGAGAGGTTTAAGAAAAGGGATAGAGTTTGGAAAAGTCACCCTGAACCCCAGGTCAAGGGAGATTTATCAGATGGGATGAGAAGGAAATTCCATCTGGTAAGTCTCCCCTGACCTGGGGTTCCGAGTGACTTTTCTGAACTCTACCCAATCTGTTTCCTTCAGTCCTCTCTCCTTCCCCTTCAACTGTTTTGCCAGGAGGCACCACTGGCTCCAAAAGCTTGCATATGTAAAACTTGTTTTATATGTGTGCTCTCTTACCACTGCTTGGTGAGCAGATTTTTTATCTATCCAATTACAGGATGCACTTAAATGGATATGAATTTCAGCAAATTGTGAGGATTTGCTAACAACACTTACACTAATCCTAAATAAAGGAATAATGATCTTTTGTGTTCACCATCTCCCTTAATGGTGAAATTTGCAATGATTATTTTTATTTCTTTATTATTATGTATTGCAGCTCATGTCACATATAAGGTGTCATTCCTGGTTTTGACTTATTACTAAGTCATTATCAGATGATTTCAATACATTACACAGTTACTCATCAACTGAAGAGGCCCAGAGAGGTGCACTCAATGTGAATGTACCTGCATTCTGTTATTAGTAGCCTACATGATGAATATTGTTTCCATGACTTAAAATTACACAATAATTGTACAAGTTTTACTTTATCTACTGTGGACATTTATGCACAAAATATTTTGTTTGACTCCCTACAAAGGATAAAAGTTGCAATGCTACACAGTTTTCCTGTTTTAGTCAAACTGACTTCTCTTTTATTATGGAAATCACTTACTGTATTTTTTACAGAACATAGCAGTAGGATAGCCACAGTGATGTTTTGCAACGCAGTACAGCATGTGTCAAACTTTTCTAGGCCAGGTTGCAATCATCATAAGGAGAGAGGCTCTCCATATGCACTGATAAAGAACACACATTCTGTAGCTGAACAACAACATGTCTATGTACCTATCACAGCTACACACTTCTTTCACACAGCTGATTTCCCTAAACCCAAATCAACAAAGATTTTCTATCATCATATTAAATACTGTAAAGGAATTAACATAAAGATGAACCACAAAACATCACGCACTGAGGCTAACATGCTCTCATCACAGATATGCACTACCAATGTAGTTTCCACCTACTTCTCCACTTGTCAGCATTAATTTTCTTTGTGGGCCTTTAGCTTGTTGCTTGGTGGTGTAAGAAAGACAAATCATCAAAAGCAGTTAAGCTGCAGAATCAATTCATTTCTAAAGTGACAATATCTGTCAACATGAAATGAAAGTGGAGATGATATGATAGTATAAAAAAATGATAGGGAGAAATCGCAAGACGAGCAACAAAAACTGATATAAATTTTATGAAGTAATCTGAGCAATAAACCACCCAAGTCTATAAAGTAATTTAATTTCAGTGACTTGAGCAGGGATAGTGTTATTACCATGTAACATGATGCTGTGCAAAAGACTACAACAAATAATAAAATATGGGCAAAATGACATTCCATTACAAATACACTAAACATTCTTGACATCATAAAAATTAGTTTGTTTGCTTCATATAATTTAGAAAATACAAGTACTGTACCAAAGATATTCAGTCACACTCCAGTTTTTGGTGATGAGGTTATTTTGTTTCCGCATATGTTCCATGAGTACGATGGATTCGGTGTTGGTTCAGTTACAACAACAACAACAACAGCAGCAGTCTGAGCAGCAACAATGACAGTCTGAGCAACTACATCACCAGCTAGATTTGTTTCATCAGTTGATTACAAATTCTCACAGGCCATGGCCCCTCCGCCACTACCCTTTGCACATCCAACTGCTCCCCCAGCTTTTCCACAGTTCCAAGAAGAAAAAGAAGATTGGGACTTGTAGATGTGATGTTTGCAGCTACTTTCACAGAATTTCAGTTAGAGGACTTGCCAGCAAAAAATATTTTGGTTATCTTTTTTCCATTGAATTGAGCACGAAACATTTAATCTTCTTCAGAAACTTGTTCCATTGAAGAATCCACTGGCACTGTCATTTTCTGAACTGTATGAGTTGCTCAGCACCTGTTATCTTCAGCAAACCGACATTGTTGCTTCCCGTATGGAGTTTCACCAGCAAAAAAATAAAGTGGGCCACTGCCATCAAGCACCAGTGACCAACCTCTGCAGTTAAAGTAAGCAATGTAAATTTACTTGTGCTCTTTGTAATCAGTCCTATGTCAACTCTCTGACACATGATGTCCGTTCTACTCCAGACAGGGTGGTACATTGCGCAGCTTTGCTTTTAGAAGATCCTAGAGTAGAAATGGTTCTGGCTATCGCTCAGGTGTTTAAGTTGTCTCGAGCTGCCGTGAAACAGTTTTAGGACATTACAGACATGGCGTCAGTGCTTGCATTTCCACAGAAAAGGCATCATACACCAACACCGTCATCTTACTCAATGGGTTCACATTGTTCGCTGTTGGATGGTGCCCTCTTCCGATGCATGTTCCCTTCGTATCCTGATTGTTTCCGTGTGCACACCCATAGTTGCTGTCCACACTGGCAGGCACAGTGTACAGCTTGTCATAAACACAGCCGGATGGCAGCTGTTTGCCATGGCTTCCTATGGCCAGTACTTGGTTATGGACATGGAGTTTACGTAAGTCCATAGTGTTACACCAGTGCACAACTGGAAGCTCAGCATTCCCAGCAACATCTACATTATGTTTCACATTCATCTACAGCTGTTGAATCTTGAAACCTATCATTGCTTGGGTTGCCCAGCTTTTTCCTCGGAAGATCATTTGGTTGGTTATGATAAGCAGCCCATTCCTGTCTGTGGTCAGTTAAAGACTGATGTTGCGAATCAGCATGTCATGGGGGAACTCACATTTTTGGTGTTTGACAGTGACAAGTCAGAAAAGATTTTCGGTTTTGGAGCATTCAGGGTTTTTTAAGTTCACACTCAGGATTCTGTGTTTCTTGTTTCTGACTGTATTCCATTCCAGAAACTGGATGGGCTCTGTTTTCACCTGGATGGGGTGTCCCACAGGACTATGAACCTCACATCACCCTTAAACCGACAGACATTCCCAAGTTTTGTTGTGCTCAGCCTATTACTGTTGCTCTGTTACTGCCACTCCAGGATGAATTAGACAGGTTGCAAGACCTAGGTATCATTAAGCCAGTTCTTTCTATATAGTGGGGTAAACCTATGGTAGTTATTTGTATGCCTATGAGGAAGCTTAGTTTGTGCAGCCATAAGAACTAGCTACACCCTCACTGAGGTGCTGAACCACATCTTCCACAGCTATAGCAGCTAACAGCATGGAGCCCTTCCACAAACGCTGACGGCACAGCTTCTCATTGTCACCACATGCCAGGTCATTACCACACCCGTATAACCATCGTCTGGGACATTTCAGCTGTATGCCCTGCCGGACGCACAGCACCAACACTTCTTCAAGTAATTGTGAACCGATGGAGGTGAACACCAAACAACCACAAGCTGCCATCACACTGCTGCTGCTGTAGCCACTGCCAGAGGTGCCAGCACTGGATGAGTGTTACCTGTGGCACACCACAAGCATGGCCTTGCTCCCTTGTGCTTTAGCTGTGCTAGGTGAAGATTCACTGACTATATTTGAAAGTTACATGTTATTGTAGGATGAACACTGGACTGGTCGTGTATTCTTCAATTAATGTTCTCTTATCTTGTGTATTTCTGGTGCTCAGCTCACCACCATTGTCTATATTTGTGTGCTATTGTTCTTGTTGCTGGTTTTGTTAGATATTACAGTTATTTTACTTTCAAGTCGTTTAATGAGTAAGCTGTTCATACAATTTAAGGATTAAAGGCAATAAATCACCATATAGCTGAGATACTAAGTTGCCGATACACAAAGAAACAAGACAGAGAACTCTGCTGCCTTTTGAACCAATCCTCCTTTGATCTTCATTCCTCCACAGCCTCACCATCTTCTCCCCCATCCACTTTTCCCACTCAACCTCTGCCCAGCATGCCACCTTCCTTGATGTTCACCACCATATCTCTGATGGCTCCAGCCAAACATTTATCCGTATAAAGCTCACTAACAATCAACAGTACTTGAATTATGATAAATGCCATCCCTTCCACACCAAAATGTAACTTCCATATAGTCTGCCTATCCACTGACAGTGCATCTGCAGCTCCCAATTTCTTGGTTAGTATGCTGGAGGCCTTACTAAGGTCTTCACCGAAACACATTGGTTGTCAAAACCTGGCTTGCAGATAGAGTTCTTGTGCCATATTCACACATGCCACTAAACCTCCCGTCACCACCAGGAACCAGTCACAAAGTAACACCCCTCTCTTCACCTAATATCATCCCAGACTAGAATAACTGAAGCATAAACTTCACCAGGGTTTCAACTATTTATCAATGTACCCAGAAATGAGGAATATCCTATCGACAAACCTTCCCACCCCTCCCAAAGTTGTATACCACCACCCACACAATCAAACAAATATCCTACTCCACCCACATGTCACACCCATTTCTAACACTTTGCCACATGGATCTTACCCCTCTCCAAGATCTGTCCAATAGCCTTTACCGAGAAAATCTTTCTGCAGTCCTGTCACAGGCTAATCCTGTACCATCAGTGATAGGACCACCTGTAAAAGCAGTCTTATACACAGGTTCTCCTGTAATTTCTGCACATTATTTTATGTAAGAATGGCCATCAGACAGATGTCCACCTAAATTAATGGGCACTGCCAAACTGCGACCACGAGCAGAGTTGACCACCCAATAGCAGAACACACTGCTGAGCACAAAATGCACAATTTCAGTGGATGTTTCACAATCCATGCCACCTGGATCCTTACTCTGACACAAGATTCTTTGAATTATGTAAATGGGAGTCGTCCTCGCAACACTTCCTTTGACCCTGGTCTCAAACTCCACTAGCCCATCTCACCACCACCTCCATCTCTGTCCTGTGATCCTACTTCTGCAGTCTCCCTCTGCTTCTGTTCTCTCTCCCCCTCCCATTCCACTCCTCCATAATGTTGTGCACTGTCAAAAACTCTCCCTCCCCTGCCCCTCCTCTCTCTCTCTCTCTCTCTCTCTCTCTCTCTCTCTCTCTCTCTCTATCTATCTATCTCTGAGGCCAGAACAAGCTCAATGGTATCACAGTCCTGTACTCTACAGCTCTGAAGAAGGATTCACCAAAAAATTAGTAACATTCCCAATCTTTTGTATGCACTTTTTCTCTCAATTACCATTATAATATGAGTAAGCTGTATGGGCCTTGTAAAGGAATAGAGTTTTGCATGTTCAGATTTACTGGGTGCCCCACACAATGTCAGACATAATTACAGGCTCTGCAGAAATTTATCTTGCATATTTATTTACGTCAATGATGATAAGAAAAGCAAGAAACTTGGGGAATTAATTCTTAGTAAACTTATCTAATTTTGAGTTAGCATTTGGAGGTGGGAGCTGTTGAAATCACATATTCCAAGCACCAAAAGTAATGGTACAGTTACAGAAGTGAGATTCCAGTATGAGGGAATACTGAGTGGAATCAAGCTGTTACGAAGGGTTACTGTTGAACCTGAAACATAGATAAGGACTTTATGGCTACATAAAGGAAATGAGATTCTTAAGTCAGATGTTGGTGGGTATTGTGTAAACTAAGGAACAAGCAGAGGGCTCAGTCCCTTAAAGGAGGAGGCTCAGAAACTGTATGTGATGATAAGGCCCAAACTCAAGTATGTATTTCTTACGTACCTCACTGATTAGACAAAGAAGGGATACCTGTATACAATTATGGTCTGCAAAAGCAGGTAATCATAGAAAACCAGTAACATTAAAAACAATTAGCAAACTTTTTGAGTAAATGCATACAAATCATTCACAAACCTTAATCTCAAAATAATGTCAGTTCTTAATGCACCCTTTATTGTATCAACGCGAGCAATTTCATAATCTTTCAGTTCTTTTTCTTCATCTTTTAATTCCTCCTTTTTCTCAGGCTTTACTTCTATCTTAACTTCAATTGTAGGCTGCTCTATTGCTCTTTTACAACCTAGAATCCGATCAAGGCAAACCTGGAAGTAAATGTAATTTCATGATACAAAAAGAAGTAAGTATATCAGACACTTAACTTATTCTCTTAAAGTGGATCGTAAAACTATGAAGACATAAGGGGATTTATATCAGTTCAACAGAGTAATAGTGTTTCATGTACATGATATCTGTTCATGTCCTGATAATACTCCTTCGAACAGGAAAAGCAAAATAAAATACACACTCTCACTGGCACTATAGTATTATCTTTAATTTATTGACAAAGTCATTTCAGCTGGATTAGTTTAAACTACTACAATTCATTTGATTTTGATCATCGTTGCTGTGACTGTATTGCTGTTGTAAAAATGAAAACAAATCACATTCAGTCACTAGCTGTGCTTTTTATTTCAGTGAAAAATGCATTTAAAGCTCTGGGTGTTAATCATTCAGTGCCTGAGTCCCCAAGGTTTAAAATGCATCGCACACTAAAGTAAAATCATCATCAGTGACAAGGTATTCTGTGTTCTTTTAATGAAAGTAATACAATCACAGCAATAACATTGACAACACTGGACAAAATTAAGTTATATTTGCCAAGCCAGGCAATCAAGACAGTGTACTGATTTAAAAATGCTAAACTTAAGCTAATAAAACTGACCTGCAACATCAAATTTAACAAAAATTATCCCTCTTGTGATATACTTAAAAACTGCATTAACATCACAAAAACATGTTATTTACAAGCATCCAAAATAGTTAAGACAAAATTTGAGAAGGCAAGTACAAAAAGAACAGTTGAAATTATTACCAAAAATCTCATTAAACACACTATCTTTGACCTCCTATTCTCTGTGATGCCCCTCCCTTCATCTAAGTAATAGAGCTTTCTATTTTTATGTGTGTCTATCAGCCGTATGTGAAAAATCACAAGAAGGTAGGTACTGGCCAGCCATTGTGTGTTCTTGCAAGTTTACATTTAAAAGCAAGTCACACATAACCTATTGGGTTCCAGCAGGATTGTCAAATGTAAAAAAAAGTCCGGAATAAACCAGAACCATTGTGTCTGGATAGCTACGTTGGCAGTGCATTTTTCCATCAATGGCAAACATTCTGGGTCTGCATGTCAGTCTGGCACACAGCTTCAATCTGCCCAGAAGTTGTAAAAAATATGTTTGAAATTGACCTCTTCGTACCATGATTTATCAGAGTAAATCCTCATATCCACTGCCACTCTTTCACATAACTGTCTTAAGGGGATGGAACAGTGCATTATATTATTTTTCCTATTGCAAAATTACATAATATTTTTAAAAAAATGTGAGCTCTGACTGAAACCACAAAAACTGTAGTAAAGATGGTCAACAAAATTAGGTCTCTCTCTTCAGAGACTTTTTAAAGGTTTAGCAGATGAACTGGAACTGCGAAATACGGAAATTTACTTCTCCATATTAAAGTGTGTTGGCTCAATAAGGGAAACGTACTTCAAAGTTTCCACAATCTTTTACTACTATCCAACTGTTTAAGCAAGAACTAGACAAGAATAATCTGTTAGATGAGGATAGTCTCCAATTTAAGAATTTTACTTTCTTAATCAACATAACAGAAAAACTTGTTGTTGTTGTTGTTGTTGTTGTTGTTGTGGTCTTCAGTCCAGAGACTGGTTTGATACAGCTCTCCATGCTACTCTATTCTGTGTAACATCTCCAAATAACTACTGCAACCTACATCCATCTGAACCTGCTTAGCGTCTTCATCTCTAGGTCTCTCTCTACGATTTTTACCCTCCACACTGCCCTCCAATACTAAATTGGTGATGCCTTGATGCCTCAGAACATGCCCTACCAACCAATCCCTTCTTCTAGTCAAGTTGTGCCACAAATTCCTCTTCTTCCTAATTCTGTTCAGTACCTCCTTAATTAGTTAAGTGATCCACCCACCTAATCTTCAGCATTCTTCTGTAGCACCACATTTCAAAATCTTCTATTCTCTTCTTGTCTAAACCATCTATTGTCCAAGCTTCACTTCCATACATGGCTACACTCCATGCAAATACTATCAGAAAAGACTTCCTGACACTTAAATCTATACATGATGTTAACAAATTTCTCTTCTTCAGAAATGCTTTCCTTGCGATTGCCAGTCTACATTTTATAACCTCTCTCCGACCGTCATCAGTTATTTTGCTTCCCAAATAGCAAAACTCGCTTACTACTTTAAGGGTCTCATTTCCTAATCTAATTTCCTCAGCATCACATGATTCATTTTGGCTACATTCCATTATCCTCATTTGGCTTTTGTTGATGTTCATCTTATATCCTCTTTTCAAGACACTGTCCATTCCATTCAACTGCTCTTCCATGTCCTTTGCTGTCTCCGACAGAATTACAACGTCATTGGCAAACCTCAAAGTTTATATTTCTTCTCCATGGATTTTAATTCCTACTCCAAATTTTTCTTTTGTTTCCTTTACTGCTTGCTCAATATACAGATTGAATAACATCGGGGATAGGCTACAACCCTATCCTATTCCCTTCCCAACCACTGCTTCCCTTTCATGCCCCTCAACTCTTACTCTTACAACTGCCATCTGGTTTCTGTACAAATTGTAAATAGCCTTTGCCTTCATATATTTTGCCCTGCAACCTTCAGAATTTGAAAGAGAGTATTTGCTGTCAACAATGTCAAAAGCTTTCTCTAAGCCTACAAATGCCAGAAACATAGGTTTGCCTTTCCTTAATCTATGTTCAAAGATAATTCGTAGGGTCAGTATTGCCTCCTGTGTTCCATTATTTCCATGGAATCCAAACTGATCTTCCCCAAGGTCGGTTTCTACCAGTTTTTCTATTCATCTGTAAAGAATTCGTGTTAATATTTTGCAGCCGTGACTTATTAAACTGAAAGTTTGGTAATTTTCACACCTGGCAACACTTGTTTTCTTTGGGGTTGGAATTATTATATTCTTCTTGAAGTCTGAGGGTATTTCAGCTGTCTCATACATCTTGCTCACCAGATGGTAGAGTTTTGTCAGGGCTGGCTCTCCCAAGGCTATCAGCAGTTCTAATGGAAAGTTGTCTACTCCCAGTGCCTTGTTTCTTAATAAGCTAAATTTCAAATGTCAATGTAATAACAAAGATATTGCATATACAATAACTGAAGTAAATTCTTTTACTGACAAGCTGTGTTTATGAGAGTGCTGTCTTTACAGAGATGATTAAGACACTTTCCAACTCTGAAAAGCCAAATAGAACAAAGTTACATACATTATAATGGTGACTGTCACACAGCAATGATGTATAATTTGAAGGATGATTTTAATGACTGGCTTTCAGATTTGAAAAAGATTTCAGTGGTAACCCAGTTTGTATCTCTCCCCTGGGCTAACCTTGATCTACTGAATAATCTTCTTCCATTTAAAATGTTTTTGAGACAGATATGGCAGCTGTTGAACTCAAAATAATATATTTAAAAATTTTATGTATCTTGAAAGTGTTGCGAAACACAAAACTGCTGGCCTCTAGTTCCTCAGGAGAAATAACCTGAAGTAGTTAATGTACCACTTATGATAAAGGCCTTCTTTGCTTCTAGTTACTTTGTGAATCATTATTTTCAAATATGAATTTTACTAAAAATGAGCTGTGAATAAAGCTAACTATGAACATCTAGACTCCTGTATTTGACTAAGTGTAACAAGTTAGACCACAAATATTAAAGAAATTGTGAACAGAACATCTACTCAAGTTTCACATTAAATGTAAGATAATCCTTGTGTTATGTCTACAAGAATATATTTGTAAAATATTATGAAATAAAGTTCTTATGTTTTGAACAAATGGTAAAGATGTCAAGCTAAATAGTTGTTTTACAGTATTCAAAAATGAAATATGTAGCAATTATTGTGCTTTTAAAAGAAGCAGATCAGTTTGTTGGAATGGAATAGTAGTTCGAGATGACTATAGTTGCCTACCCGTGGTGAATATAATTGTTTTTAAGCTAAGGTTGACAGTTGCTGGAAAAAAAAAATCTGTCCCAGCCTGAAGAGATCCGATTTCTATCAATTCTCCTTATTCCCCATGAAAAAAGCCATATAGTATGGGAGTCCAGGCACCCATTTATAATGAGAACCATTTGTAATTGACATTGAAATGTACAACTTATCTCCCACTATCTGAGATAGCACAGGAACATGTTTTTTTCTATGGCAAAAATTGTGGTTTGGCTTCAGTTATGAAGTTAATAATATCATACACAGACCAGTTATGTTCACATCATAAAAGAAAAGTAATTATAATAGAATCAAGGAGAGAAATACAGCCGCCACAAAAAATTATAAATAGACAAATTTCATTAATTGTCATTAACTTTTATCAATGATATTTTCTTTGAATAGGTACTGATAAATAAAGATTAGGGATTCACTTCCAGTCAGTGAAGAGGCCATTAGAGATGGACTACTTGTCGCTAATGCCACGATGAAGAAGGCAATTGGTCTGTTCATAGGAACCATCGTGGCTTTTGTCTCAATCAGTTTAGGAATATTAAGAGGCAGACAAAGTGGCTAGTATTATCAGTCTTGTATGTACATGTACACTGGCAACCAAAATACATAGCTGAATACAGGGTGATTCACAACTTTAAACTAGACAGAGAATATCCAGAATGAGATTTTCACTCTGCAGCAGAGTGTGCGCTCATATGAAAGTTCCTGGCAGATTAAAACTGTGTGTCGGACCGAGACTCGAACTTGGGACCTTTGCCTTTCACGGGCAAGTACTCTACCAACTGAGCTACCCAAAAACGAATTATGCCCTGTCCTCACAACTTTAATTCTGCCAGTACCTCGTCTCCTACCTTCCAAACTTTACAGAAGCTCTCCAGCGAACCTGTGAAAGCTGTGAGGATGTGGCTTAAGTCGTGCTTGGGTAGCTCAGTTGGAAGAGCACTTTCCCGCAAAAGGCAAAGGTCCGAAGTTTGAGTCTCGGTCCGGCACACAGTTTTAATCTGCCAGGAAGTTTCTCAGAGAATATCCTTCTTGTGGAAATCTTAAGAATACAGACACAACCACATCTGTAACTGGGTCATTGCAAAAATATCTTCATTAATGTATTTTTGATATTGCATAGGTGGACATAATACACTGTTACACTTTGTTAACAGGTTCTGCCTACAGCCACTTTTATCAAGATCACAGCTGCTACACTACTGCCGACCAGATAATCAAACTCAACAGTTTTATAACTGTGCAGTCTCACGTTTCATATAAATTCTACTAAGTATAAATGTCAGCTTCATTATATGTGCTATCTCTACTAATGAGAACACTTGACAACTGATAAAATTTGAACTAATTACAGCACACTTGCCAAGTGAGGAATTGGCAATGGAGATTATATCATAGATTAGCTCCAGTTTAGGTGGTTTTCCTTGAATGAATTCCAAATCCTAAAGTTCCAAGCTGATTCGATAGGTGCAACATTCTCCTCTGCCAAGGAAAAAACTTTCCAAGCAGATGGCAGAAAATTTTCTTAATATTACATTTCCCATTAGTGATTCTCGCCTCCTTCCCCATATGAAAATGTTCTTTATATACATTGTTGTACATAAGAAGGCCTATGTCAGTGGAAATGAGACCCTTCATACTGACAAAGGGTGGGTCCCTCTAAACCAGGGATACGAATGACCTGCTAACCTTCCTCAACCGAACTCCTTTTCCTCTCTGAGGAGGGAAAATATGAGTTACAACAACTGGGCTTAGTATTTTCTACTTTTAACTGTTTATACCAGCACTAACAGGAATTTTTCATCCTATTGCGTACATGTGTAATAGAATACCCTATAATACAGATGCCATAATACTTCCTCTTTACTTACCTCATCAGGAAAATTCCACAACAAATTCCTCAGTGCCAGCAATGATGCTGTGACCATAGTTTCCATGTTGTCATCTAAGGAGAAGCGAAGGAGAAGCAGTATATCTGAGTCCAACATCACTTTAAGAAGAGGTTCCTCCATACATTTATCATAATAACCAGATTTTGTCTGAAAATAAATCCAGAGTCTGGCTGTAAACATGGCTGACATGGAGAAAATGAATAGTTACTCCTTATATACCAAAGAGTGCACATTAAATGCCACCTATAATCTAGTGACCGCTTGCATACTGACTCACAGTATTTAAAAGTTTCTTTGGCCATAAATGCTACAGTATGGATTCTAACACTAGAAAACAATCTCAGAGCTTCAATTTTCAGTGTGTTACCTTATGACAACGAAACTTTTTGGAAAACTCTTAGACAGAGTACACATCATTAGATGATAAAACTGCTCAAAATGGGTTGATGTTCACCGATAGGACATAAACTTCAGATATGTGAATCAACATTTATAAGGGAACAGGAAGTCTTGGGTGGAATACAAATAATGGAAGGAGTAAAGATAGCCACTCACCTTACAGTTAAGGTAAAATGTGGTAGACAGACAAAATAAGAAGAGTGAAAAGGTCACTGAGCTCTTGGCCAATGTCCTTTTCCAGAACTAACTAATACAATCCACCACACACACACACACACACACACACACACAAGGGTACATTGTCCCATTGCTACAACTCAGAACTAACTAATACAATCCACCACACACACACACACACACACACACACACACACACACAAGGGTACATTGTCCCATTGCTACAACTCGAATGGAGTGAGATGTCAGGAGGATTGGATCAGAGGAGAAAAGAGGCTACTGTAGTTGGCCCCTAAGCAGACAACTAAAACCACCGACATTACACCAGCATCCAGGGGTTGTCTTGTGGCTAGGCCACAGGCACAGACACTATCTTCCCACTACGCTGCATGTGCACCACCGATAGTGGTGCTGTCATTTCAGAACCATTTTCTTCATCTGTGGTCATGTCACTACACATATATGCACACACACCACCCATAGTGGTGCTGCAATCACAGTCACGTGATTACATGCAATCCTACCTTTATAGGCCATGATGCAGTTGCCAGCAGCCAGATAGTTTTCCTGCTCTGGACAATTAGCTGGCCACCCTGGCGGCCCACCAATCAGAGTTTTATTGTCCTTCTCACCAGCTTGTCAGCATTGGTACATCTCTGGGGGCTGCCATTGAGTGCCAACTGCCAACTCCCATCAGCCCTGACATGGTCACTGACTCATGGTCTCTACAACATAGCACTTCACAGGTTGTAGGCATTGTCATGTCCTGGAAGGCCTTACTGGTCAAAAATCACGTCCCAGCTGAGCTACATCTGATACCTACAAACACCATAGTCACACAACACCACAGTCACACAGAGCAAAATCGCCCTTATAGGCCTGCCAGTATCACTGCGTCTCAGGCAGTCACCACTGGTCAAATGCTACCTCCCAGCAGCTGCTGTCACCAACTCATCAGGTTATTGATGCTGCCAGTCTCACAAGGTGCCAGTCACACCATCACCGAAAGCCAACCGCACTGTACTCCGCCGTGTCAATTGCTTCCCTGCCACTGCACCGTGCTGGGTGCAGGCCAGTACCCGGAAGAGCTTTCCATATTCTAATACTGTATGTTGTGTTGTTGTTAAGGTTGTGCAATAAACCATTGCAGGTGTCACTGGGAACCACTGTTTACTTCCTGTGCCATTGCCACCGTGCAAGAACGCTAAAGAGGCACAGCTGGTATACAACATGACTGCTTTCACAAGTTGTCCTGCTTCTGATAGGGTAGGATATGCCAGTAAGAGGACTACAACAGGACACGCTTTTGGTTCTGCCTATTCCACAGGCATATGGGCCATGAGCAAGGAGTTTGGAGTAGGTATGGAATAAGGATGGACCAAAATGTTTCATAGATTGGGTGGGCCATGGAATACCTGACAGAACATATCTGCAAGTTGTCTGACTCTTTCACCTACAATCCTTGCCCATAGTGATTTCACCCTAGAAGTGAGCAAAACCTCTTCCTACTCAAATTCCTATGCCTCTCCATAACCCTTTCACCAAATCCATCTTCCTCCTCACCCCAACTACCTCCCACACAACCATCTTCTAATGCTATCTCTAAAAGCTATAAATCTCACCACCCTGGATGTCCCTTTGTAGATGATTAAATGCTCCTATAGGAGAATCTCAGTTCTCAATCAACACCTTCAACCTGCCACATGCAGCCTAGCTTCCCCTATTAAGGACACAAACCATTGTTTTGGTATCTTTCAATCACCCCCATACGTCTACCACTTGGATTCATGTTTACAGCTATTAAGTCATCTTCCTACACAGCAAAATCCCCCACACTCATTGGCTTGCTACCATCATAAACTACCTCTCTCAATATCTTCGACTCCAGATTTGCCACTTGCTCCTTATACACCTGACCAACTATTTATTCGCCCATACTTACTTCCCCATTGATGGGAAGATATACAACTACATCCATGCAATGGCAACGGGAGCCTACATGGCACCCTCATATTCTAACCTGTTTATGGTCTATTCATCCAAGATTCTAAATACCTTGTCTGGTTCATGTTCACTAAAGATATCTTGAAGATGTGAGTCCAGGGCAAAGACACTGCCCTCATTCCTCCACAGCTTCAACACTTCCTTTCCCATTTGTCACACCTGGTCTTCATTCCAGAGTGCCACCTTCCTGGACAGTGACCTCCATCTCTCCGACTGCCCCAAACTAACCTCTCCCCATATCAATCACCCAGCATCAACAACACATGCATTTTGATACCTGTCATCTGTTTCATACAACAATGTCTCTTGGTTACAGTAGTCACCCATAAACAACATATCTGCAGTGATGAATATTCCTTCTCCCAGTAATGTGTATGTTTTACTAAGGCCTTCACAGATAGACACTACCTTTCCGACCTAGCATACAAACATATTTCCTGTAATATATCCTCAAGTGTCCCTAATCCTACAACAACTACCAACAAAAAAACATCTGCAAAGATTGATCCCTCTCATTACCCAATACCAGAATAACTCCACTACATTCTTCACTAGGGCTATGAATACCTATCATTATGCCTGTAAATGAGGAACATACTACCCGAAATACTTTCCACCTCTCCCAAAGTGATATTCCACTGCTCACCCACTCTACAAAAGTATCTTGGTATGTCTTTATGTCACACGTAATCCCCTTGCTACCTAGGTCAGATCCTTGTGGAAGAAGTACAATCTGTCCTATGAAACCATCCACCACATTCTAGTCCAGTCCCATTACAGATACACCACAGGACATCAGAGGCAGGGTCACTCGTGAAAGTGGTAAAAACATATAACAATGCAACTGTCATTTTTTGCACAGCTTCTTATGTGATCATGACCAACAACCAAATGTCCCCCTGAATGTATGGCCACTCTAAAACTTTGGCCAAAAACAGAGTTGACTGCTCAGCTACAATGGCTGTTTCACAATCTGTGCCATCTGAATTCTGCCCCCCCCCCCCCCCCTTACCCTCCCCATACACACAAAAACCACCTCTTATACCATCTTCTCTGAATTCCAGAAATGTGAATTATTCTGATAACTGCATACACAAGACAAAAACAAAAAATATTCTTGTAGAACTTTCTTCACCCCTACTAGTTTCAGTCTTTTCTAACCCCTGCTCCACACCCACCACCACTCTTCCCAAAGCCCCTCTTTATTCCATCAATCAACATTCACACTGTCCTTTCCACAGACTCCCTCTTCCTCCTCCGAATACATTCATCCACTTAAGTGTGTGCCACACAAAACTCAACCTGTCTGTGCCAAACCAAGCTCACTAATGCCACATTCTGGTCATATTATCATGCAGCCTCTCCCACCTGGTCAGGATAATTTGCAGTGACAAGTCTTTCTTGTTAAGTGTTTTTTACTTCATTCTATTGTTTCCTTTGTGATTGATTGTGTTTTCAGCTCATGGAACAAGTTGTTTTGAATTCAATGTGGCTGCCTGAATTAAAAGAAATTATTATTTTCCTAGTTGCTGACAATTTTCTGTACATGTCTGACTGTATTGCCACTGTTTCACATTCACTGCTGTTTTCTTTCATTTGTTTGAACACAACTGTAACTCAATGAATTGCGCTCTCTGTCAATTCCTTGTGTCTGTTATGGAAATAGGATTTGGTATGTTAACAGTTTCTTCCTGTTAGATACACTACATCCTTACCTTTGCAGATGTGACCAGACAGTGGCTATTTGAGTTCACTGAATTCAGTCACAGTGTCAGCACATTATTTTCTTCATTGAGAGGTCACAGTTTGGACATAATGTATGATACAGCATACAAAATATCAAGCTAATTGAAAGCAGCATCTGTGCTCAAAGAAGTATTGCAAAAATATGAGACTTTGTGCAAAAGTAAATACAAAGAGTTCCCATGATCAGTTGCCAATACACTATAGTATGACAAACTGTCTGATAAATGTGTTTTATTGTTACAGCCCTTGAGTATATTTTAGTTGTCAAATTTGCAAACTATATATTTTATTAATAAATATGAGTTTTCAAACTGAGAGTTTAAGTAAATCCCAAAATCCGCACCAGAATTTCCAATGACAACAGGGACTTAAAAAGGTTTTACAGCATTTCACAATTATTCCTAGTATTTGTGATAATTCAAAAACACTAAATTACTGCTGGCACGAATTTTAGATACATCCTTTCAACACCTATTAGTTTTGTTCATCTATTTGGATCATTCAATCCATAACACACAGTGCTTCTTCCTCTGGGAGCAGATCCAAAATGAAATTTGAAGTCATTCAGGAAATTGTTTGCATTCATTTTCTCCAGCAGATTTAGTCCTTACAGTGTACCAGATAGTTCTTCAGCTGTCAATTCTGACAGTACAATTTACTGTAAATAATTTTCGTAAACACAAACATTAACAAAACTGTGATTAAAAAGTGAAGTTCCTATGTAAAAGTTTACCTGCTAGCTGACTTCTACATTCAATTGAATTCTACTTTTTATTCTCTATGTTATACAACTAAAAAGTATCGTTCGATGGGGTAAGGAAACATCTCTTTTTTGTGTAACAAATTTAAGCTCCAAAACTAAAATAATTTATGCAAAACTATGTAAAAATCACTACTTTTGTATTAATTCCATGTATTGTCTTTCAGTTGTGTTATATTGCAAAACAGTAATTAATTCTTAAATGTGAGAGAACATACAGATGTTAAAATTAGCAAAAGACAGCAACTGTATTTTTTAATTGGCAAATAATGCATCAGATGCAAAGCAAGTGGCTTCAACATTCAAATGTTATGCAATCAGCTAGGAAAACTAAAGACTGCTGACATGTCATTTTCTGGCCACTGCCGAACATCATTGATGTTCAAATTTGTAGCAGCCACTCACGCATCTGTTAAGGCAATCTGTAAATGCAGTTTCAGGGCAGCACTTCTGTGCATAACACTTAATATTAATGATTGGCAAATGGCGAAAAAACAATATGAGAGATCATCCACTCCACGGTATCAAAGCAGGTTAGACAAAATTTTGGATTATTAATTTTCTTTCTCTTAGTGGTAAATTCATATCTGTGCAATGTGATAATTTAAACATCATTTTTAATTGGCTTCTTCTTTTAATTAATGGAACTACAGTTAATTTCCTCTTATCAAATTTTATTTTTCAGTTACCACTAAAGAGTGCCACACAAAGTAGAGAGAAAACTTTCTTTTTCGAAAATAATACAAAAGCAAACTGGTGCTTTTCATTTATTATTATAATGTTGTTCTACCAAGAACCGACGGAAGATTCTGTTAATATAATAATAATTCAGCCTGAATAACCATATTTTGCAACGTGAACAGCTGTGAGATGTCCAGCAAGAGGGTCAACAAGGTTGTGGAAGATACCAAAAGGGGTGTGGAGCGATGCCCACTCCAGTGCTGTGGCCAGCTGCACTAGGTTTCTCAGGTTGTCCCACAGATTCTTAATTAAGTTTAAATCTGGGGAGTTTGTTGGTCAGGAGAGTACAGTAGATTCATCCTGTCCTCTTTGAACCATACACATACACTGCGAGCTGAATGACATGTTTCATTGTCCTACTGGTAGATGCCATTGTGCTGTGGAAAAAACAAATGGCATATAGGGGTGGACATGGTTCACAAGGATAGTTGCAAAGCTTTGTTGATCTTCTGTGCCTTGCAGAATGAGAAGAACACTCAGGGAATGCAATGAAAACATTCCCCAGAACATAATGCACCCTCCTCCATCCTGGAGGGTATTTACTTTCACACATTTCACACTGTACGTGCAAACAGCCATCTTTCCGATGCTGCATAAAATATGCTCACCTGGAAAGGCC
Organism: Schistocerca piceifrons; assembly: GCF_021461385.2. Taxonomy (NCBI): domain Eukaryota; kingdom Metazoa; phylum Arthropoda; class Insecta; order Orthoptera; family Acrididae; genus Schistocerca; species Schistocerca piceifrons. The sequence continues at coordinate 618,230,796 of NC_060141.1, forward strand.
ACCTGTCATCACCCAGAGGATGTCCAGTTGTGTTATTGGTGTACAAATTCCAGCCTTCATCTGCGATGAACAGCAGTCAGCATGGGTGCGTGAACAAAAATGTTTGGTGAACAGTCATTAAGGAGACAGTGTAGGTAGCCCCTTGGTTCATCTGGATTTTCAGTTGCTCAGCAGTTGATGTCTGTTTACATCTCCACAGCCATCACTCAACCCTTTCATCCATGGCCCGTGGTGCACCACAGTTATCTTGCTGCCAGTTTCAGATTGTGACATTTTTCCACGCACGGTGTATTTCAACCATAGTGGCACACGGGATAGTTTACAAACTTAGCCATTTCAGAAATGCTTCCACCCTTGGCCTAAACGCCAATGACCATGCTCTTTTGGACATCAGATAATCGCACTATTTTCGCATTATGATGACTACATTGTTTTCCATGTCCCCTCAACATGCTTTATATACCCTCTGCCGTTAGTGCTTCCACCTGCCACCTATGAGGCGTTACGGCACACTGGCACTGAACATAGCTGGAGACCACATTAATTTGACGACTGTGTATGTGTCCAGTTGTTATCATTTAGATGGTATAGCACCTGACGATTATTTTGCAGTATGAACTGTAACCACTTTAGACAAATTATAGGGTTCCACTTTATCTAAATGTTTAAGGACGAATCAATACAACCATATTTTTTTTTGAACAAATAACTTGGCATTTCAAAGTTTTGGCATAAGTACAGGGCTATTACAAATGATTGAAGCGATTTCATAAATTCACTGTAGCTCCATTCATTGACATATGGTCACGACACACTACAGATACGTAGAAAAACTCATAAAGTTTTGTTCGGCTGAAGCCGCACTTCAGGTTTCTGCCGCCAGAGCGCTCGAGAGCGCAGTGAGACAAAACTTGTTTTCAGTGACGAAGCAACATTTTTTCTTAATGGTGAAGTGAACAGACACAATGTGCGAATCTGGGCGGTAGAGAATCCTCATGCATTCGTGCAGCAAATTCGCAATTCACCAAAAGTTAACGTGTTTTGTGCAATCTCACGGTTTAAAGTTTACGGCCCCTTTTTCTTCTGCGAAAAAAACGTTACAGGACACGTGTATCTGGACATGCTGGAAAATTGGCTCATGCCACAACTGGAGACCAACAGCGCCGACTTCATCTTTCAGCAGGATGGTGCCTCCACCGGACTTCCATCATGATGTTCGGCATTTCTTAAACAGGAGATTGGAAAACCGATGGATCGGTCGTGGTGGAGATCATGATCAGCAATTCATGTCATGGCCTCCACGCTCTCCCGACCTAACCCCATGCGATTTCTTTCTGTGGGGTTATGTGAAAGATTCAGTGTTTAAACCTCCTCTACCAAGAAACGTGCCAGAACTGCGAGCTTGCATCAACGATGTTTTCGAACTCATTGATGGGGACATGCTGCGCCAAGTGTGGGAGGAACTTGATTATCGGCTTGATGTCTGTCGAATCACTAAAGGGGCACATATCAAACATTTGTGAATGCCTAAAAAAACTTTTTGAGTTTTTGTATGTGTGTGCAAAGCATTGTGAAAATATCTCAAATAATAAAGTTATTGTAGACCTGTGAAATCGCTTCAATCATTTGTAATAACCCTGTACATGATTCTCAGTAGAGAATTAACACTTTTTGTTACTAATTTGATAGTTTTGTTTCATTATGAAGTTAAAATCTGTAGTTGGTGAAACTAATAATGTCTCATAAAAATAAGTAAACTCCAAGTAATTTAGTTTTCGAAAGAATGTAAAATCTTGATTTCTCCTATAAAAATGAGGCAACCAATAAAAAACCAAATTATTTATGATTGTGTTCAATGAATAATTGCTGAATATAAGTTGATGTTTGACAAATCTCAAGATAAGAAAGAAATTTTATTAAAGAAAAGGAATATATATGTCACCCTGTTTGTATTATTGAAGTCAAATTTGTAAAAGAATGTAAAGCTAGCAATTTTAGATGAAAATAATAAATAATTTGTAGCAAGAAATCTCTCATAAAATTGTCTGAGTATGACAGAAGTAATTTTAATGCCATTTTCAACTAAGTAAGAAATTTATTAACTGTTGATATTCTGTGATGGTTAGAAGAAAATAAGGAAGTAGCATTTAAAGTGGTTCCATCATGCTGGAAGACCACGTCTATCCTTGTAGCCACAACAACCTCTTCAAATAATGCTAGGAGCTCGATTTCAAGGTAGTTTAGATAATGGGGCCAGCAAGGCAATACAGGAACACAACAGGCCCAATCACTGACTGTCTACCACACCACACGTCTAACAAGGAGCTTTCTTGAAAGTACGTCTATTGAAAGGCCTGGGGTTTTCATCAGTATTAATGAGATTAGTCAGCAATATACAATTAGCCAATGACAATTCAAACTATCTATCTTCATCTCTTTGTCAAAGGTATTGAATTCACTGTAAATGAGAATGATACAGGTTGTACATATGTAATGTCAACCATATTCTTGTGTATGGAACAGTATGTTTAGAAACTCTGCATGTCTTTGTTGAAGGACTATGCTTCGCCAACTGAATAATGTCTTCTACTTCATCCACATTCTCTTTATTTGCACATTCAGATGAGCTATGACTACTGGGCACTGCAACAATTTTACACAGTTTGCTGAATGTATGGGTAAGCACTGTTCTATCTGGTACTCTGCAATTAAGAAATTATGTACTGTATTCTCTACAAGCAGCATCACCATTTTGATTCCAAAACCCATATAGAAATACCATATCAGCATACTTGGCATTTGTAAATATGGGTGGCACGCTCAAACGACAGAGTAGAATTGACCAACAAATCACAATCACAATCACAGTTGAAAAATTCAGCTGTGAAAACTCGAGCAATACTTCAAAGCCTGAGCCTCAAAATAAACATGACAATTTATACAAAAATATTGTCAATCCTGTATTTTCCATTAGGCCTAATGACAATTTATGCAAATTCTAAAACTTTAAAACTGTCACGTTCCTCTGAACGAGCTAATCTCCTACAGTTATAGAAACATTTTCATGGGGTTTTCACGCATAACTTGAACATAGCTTGGGGTAACATACATGCTTTATTTAATCAAAATTGAATGATGGAAAAAAGATACTGTAATTTACAGTTTTATCAAAAGTCATCATGTCTGCCTGTTTGAAGTAACTTGAGCACAGCTTGGGGCAACATATAGGCTTTACTTCATCAAAATTGGATCATGGGAAAAAATAGGTATCATGATCTAAAGTTTTATCTAAAACTATTGTGCGTACCTGAAAAAAGATATCATAATGCAAAAGTGTGTTTGTCTATTATCTTTTCACATCTAAACCAATGAACCGGTTTTGATGAAATTTGGTATGGAGATGGCCTGAATGCTGAGGAAGAACGCAGGCTACTTCATAAACTGTTTAGTACAAGACATTTATTGATTTGAAGAATCATGGAGGTAAAAAAGGAGATGGTGCTATAAACTTTCACTATATTTTATTTTGGAACCATGGTGGGCAGGGCCTGCCACCATCTCAAATGGCCCAAAACATTAGCTAACTACTGTTTACGATTGATTCTTGTTCATTATTTCTGTCATTTGCACACAACAACCGTTTTAAATACTAAAAATTACAATGCTTCTGAAGTGCCAGGAAGGGAATTTCAGAATTTTTTTTGTTCTTGAAAGTGTATTGCTCTAATAATGATACACAATTGGAGCCATTAATGTGACTTGTTTTTCATTCAATTATGTTGAAAACCAGGGAGGGAAAGAAGTGATATGAAAAGCGTGCTTTTGTAAACCCATTAATTCCAATTTTACCGTATTTGTATCAATAGCAAATGAAGCTACTCTAAAAACAATGTTTGTTTGCTTACTGGTATTGTTTCTTGTTCATTAATTTTCAGCTTTCAACTTACATGCACAGTATTTTTAATGTTCATGTGTGCAAAAAAAAAAACTTTTCTACAAGTTCTTTGCTAACCCATAAATGCATGCAATGAGGCAAGAAGAAAGGCATGCTATCATATCTTATGCATGTCGATAAAGTGAACAATTATTGAAATTTCAAAGAAACAGAACTGCATAGTGGTACATCTCCATGCAGAATAGAGTTCTTATGACAGTCAGTGCATTAGTTTCACTGTAGTTTAGGTATCTTCTTACTCTGAAATTTTAGCTATGATGCATCATTCATTGTTTGGCCTATAATTGCAGTTTACATGTTCCATGTATCATTTGCACAATAGATTGAAATGATGTAGAGTGGGTCATTTATATTAACATCACTTTTTGTTTATATGTTCCTATGCTGATCACTTATTAGTTATTTTTTTGTTTTTAGTTAAAGACAGACAGATGTTCATCACTAATTCCTGCCCATCACCATTCACACATTACAATAATAGATAGTCTTCCGTGGAATACAAGGAGCTGCCAAAGAGATTCGTTTCTAGTTTAGTTTCAAATTTCATTTTGCTGTCACACACACAAACACACATACAGAGGCACATGTGCGCACAAGCCCACAGTGTCTCTGGCTGTTCTAAGCAGAATCTTTTGTTTTAAACAGAGAGGAAATGCGAACAATGAATAATTAATGGCAGGTGGAATTTAGGGTGTGAGATGGTGCACCAACCATCAGTCAGTCACATAGCCATGTGTTATGTGGGGATGAGATGTGAATACAGTGTTGGAGTATTTGCAGTTTGGAAGGCAATGAAAAGCACAGGAAAGAATAAAAGTAAAGAGCACAACCACAATTCATGCATACAAAGTAAAATATTGCTTGAATGGCTCCATTTATGAATAAAATGAGATTCCTTTGAACTTTTAGATTACACTGGCAGTTTTGATGAACCAACAACTTCCTCCACACAATCAAAGAATCAGATGCTACTTGGTATACTATCACAAAAGTTGACAGAGATCCCCAACAGTTGGAAATAGGCATGGGTATGTCAGAGTAATGTCACGGGGCAAGTATCGCCATGGTGAACCATGGAGGTATAAATCCGGTGAACCTAATGTTTTGGACTCAATAAGATGGCAGACGTCAGCTTCAAATTTGGCATGTAATGACAATTCCCTTATTTATTTACTTCTATATCAAGAATATTACATGAGTTAGGAAAACAGTTTTACTCTTTGAAACAGCTATTTATTCTTTGACTTTTGAACTTTATCATATTTATGAAAATACTTTTATTGATTGTTATGCTCTACATAAGATGATTCTACATAATCAACACAATGCTTCTACAATACTCAAAGTGTATAATCCACGTTTTCATGCTGCAATGTAATGTGTGTGGATGGAAGTATGTGCATTACATTTTCACAGCTACACCAACCAGCCAATTTCAATGAATTTTGATATGGAGATAGCCTGAACCCTGAGGAAGAAGACAGGCTATTTAAAAAAAGAAAGAAAGAAAAATAAAAGTCAACATCTGGAAGTCCGAAGTAGGGGATGGAACATCTTTTTTTCCATCGGCGAACATAAATCATGTTAAAAATTATTAAATTTGCTGCGTAATGTACATGCTGTGTAATGTATAGCTACTTCAGTAGTACAATTTGTAGACATGAGCTCCTGCCCACACTCGTCTGCATGCACCACTTGGCAGCAACACTGTGTTTGTGCCATGTCATATGTCATCGTGGGTTGGGGTAGTTGGAGGAAAGGGAAAATGGGGAGGGTGGGGGGGGGGCTGGGGTCACACATGAAAAGCTACAATTATCCAAACAGACAGACAATGGCTGGCAGTGTGGTTCTGAAGTCCCTTGTCTAAGTCATATGGTCTCCTTTTGTAATTATTCAATCCACTCCATTAAGTTATGTCATTCAGCTGTCAAAAACAGTACTTTACTCTTTAGTTCATATCCTTTTGCTGCAATTATTTTTAAAAAGTTATATTTCATTGTCTGTTAATATTGTAATCTTCTTGAGGTGGTATGCCAGCTGTGTTCTAGTACCATCTGAATTCAACATTATTATGAAAAGAATAGATTGCTACTCACCATATAGAGGAGATGCTGAATCTCAGACAGGCACAATGAAAAGACTGCTGTATGTTTTAGTGTTTGGTCAAAAGGCCTTCTTCTGAAATAGAGAACACACACACGCAAAGCACAAATCACACACCAATGATCACTGTCTCCGGCTGTCTCTGGCTGCCAGAGACAGTGGTCGTGTGTGTGTGTGTGTGTGTGTGTGTGTGTGTGTGTGTGTGTGTGTGTGTGTGTGTTGTGTGTGTGTGTGTGTGTGTGTGTGTGTGTGTGTGTTTTTGTTTTGTGCTTGTGTGAATCACGTGTGTTTTTTGCTTCAGAAGAAGGCCTTTCGGCTGAAAGCTAAAATGTATAGCAGTCATTTTGCTGAGACTGTCTGTGGCTTAGCGTCTCCTCTATAAGGTGAGAAGAAAGCTATCCTTTTCATAATATTGCCGTTATCCCATCACAGACTTTCTGGTGTCATGTGATTGCATCATGTCCTCTTCACATGTTATCAGAGTTAATTTGTTCACTAACGACACTTACCACATTTTCCTGATTCATGAATGAGTATACTGCACTATAACTGAGTGTCCATATGCTGATTTATTCGGAGATGTGTCTGGACTGACTGACTGTACACCCTCCACCACCCCATCTCATGTTTTCAGCAGTATGTGTGGTGTGACTGCTGGTACTGATGATGGTCAATGTAAAACGGAGTTCCCTAAGCCAAGGCAGTTGGATGTGGCACGGTCTGCCGATAACTGCAGGCTTTTTCAAGGAGAAAAAGTCACATGTACTCTCTTAACAACTGTCAAATTTCCTCATACATTTAATCCCACTGAAGGAATGGTGACAGAACGAGCAGGAAACAGAATGGGGTGCTAAGCAGGCTTGATCTGGCTAACAAATTCAGACATTTCATGCACACTTGTAAAGCTTGTGTGATTAATGCGTAACCTATTGCATAATGGAGGTATACAGACGGCTATTCTTCCTTCACTCTACTTGCAAGTGGAACAGAAAAGCAAATGACTAATAGTGGTACAAGGTACCCTCCATCATGCATCATACAATGGTTTGCATAGTATGTATGTAGATGTAGATTTACATCTTGCATGTCTTCTTAGAGTTGTTATTATGTTTTCTCTCAATAATAAAACTAGTAATTCCAAAATTCATGATCAACCTTATTCATGCTTTTATCATCCTTGGTCTAGATGTAGCTGACTTGTAGTGGCAAGTAGAAGCTCATGTTTAATCATAAATATCTCAAGTATTTTCAGTTCTCAGAATTACAAGTCTCTATCGCTCAAAAAGCAGCCATCAATGTTTTTTGCTGACATTAACTGAACAGCACAGAACAATACATCTCAATTTTTCTTATATTTGTATGCTGACTTTAACATTTTTATGACCAAACACATATGGTTTACAATTACAAACAATTTAAGTTGGAGTAATCACAGAGAAAATGTTGTTGGTTACATGAACCAAAAACTGCATTTTACTGGTAAAATGCTTAGAAGAAGCAAAAAATCTACTAAACAGGTTGACTACACTACACCTGCCCATCCTCTTCTGGAGTACTGCACACAGTGTGGGATCTTTCCCAGATAAGACTGATGAAGGACATACAAAAATTTCAGAGAGTGTAGCTCATTTTCTATTACCATGAAATAAGGGGGAGACTGTCACAGATATGATAAAGTGAGTTCGGGCAGCAATCATTAAAGTAAAGGCTTTTTTCACTGTGGTACGATATTTCTACAAAATTAAATCACCAACTTCCTACTCTGGATGCAAAAATATTTTGTTGACTTCCACCTAATTAGGGAGAAATGACCTTCATGATAAAAAAAAAGAGAAATCATGATTGCATGGAGAGATATTTCTCACATGCAACTCCCAAATGGAATCATAGAGAAATTGTTGACAGGGATTCTATGAAACCTTTACCAAATACTTAAGTGTGAATTATAGAGTAATTACAGAGTCTGGTCTTAGTGTCCAGAGACAAGAGTGGCCTCGTGTATGTGACTTATGTGCTTTTGCGCGAGTGGGGGGGAGGGGGGGGGGCAGAGAGGGTGGGGCAGCAACACCTCCTCTATGTGTTGAGTTGCACTCTATACATTCCATATGGTAATTATAGAGTAATCATGTAAATGTAGATGCTGATGTAGAATGCATGATAAGGCTTATAATTTCCTTACCTTCTCAAGAATATTTGCAATAGTTGTTATAGAGAGTACTCGCTGCTGTAAAACTGAACTTCTTGTCAACTGGAACAGTTCTTGTAAGGTGTAGCCAGGTCTGCCTGGTTCCTCTCCATGATGATGAAGACCTTTATTTACATCTAATGACTCATCAGCATATGGCAGTAACATACCTGTGCAGAATGGAAAAAATATTAAGTTATAAACAGTTTGGAAAGTTTGTGTGCCTAAAAAATTAGAAAATATGCAAAAGATGGATAACAAGGAGTGCCTAAGGAATGGAGGAATAGACGATGAGTAAACATGCTTAAGAACAATAATACCTGATTTGCAATCATCACTATTGGTACACCAAGTTCTGAGAGTGATTTAATTCCTGTTGTAAAAGCAACATCAGCACAGCTTGAGCTAACTACTGTCACTATCTCACATGCATTTCACCACTCAATTGTGAGGAGACAACATTACGCAGTAGATGTGTGATTGCTGTGTGTCAAAGATGTTGTGTTACAAATTGCAATGGAGTAATATCTCTAAATCAAGTGTTCAAGACATTCTCCAGAATGCTTTGAAGATGAGAAAAGTGTATGCAAGTGTACAAAAAAAATGCACAAACACACACACACAAGTTTCAAGCTTTCGCAACCCAAGGTTGCTTCATCAGGAAAGAGGGAAGGAGAGGGAAAGACGAAAGGATGTGGGTTTTAAGGGAGAGGGTAAGGAGTTATTCCAATCCCGGGAGCGGAAAGACTTACCATAGGGGGAAAAAAGGACAGGTATACACTCGCACGCACACACATATCCATCCGCACATATACAGATATGTAAAGGCAAAGAGGTTGGGCAGAGATGTCAGTCGAGGCGGAAGTACAGAGGCAAAGATGTTGTTGAATGACAAGTGATGTATGAGGGGCGGCAACTTGAAATTGGCGGAGATTGAGGCCTGGTGAGTAACGGGAAGAGAGAATATATTGAAAGGCAACTTCCCATCTCGGGAGATCTGATAGGTTGGTGTCAGTGGGAAGTCATATACAGACACCAGTCTGTATATGTGCGGATGGATATGTGTGTGTGTGTGTGTGTGTGTGTGTGTGTTGTGTGTGTGTGTGTGTGCGAGTGTATACCTGTCCTTTTTTCCCCCTAAGGTAAGTCTTTCCACTCCCGGGATTGGAATGACTCCTTACCCTCTCCCTTAAAACCCACATCCTTTCGTCTTTCCCTCTCCTTCCCTCTTTCTGATGAAGCAATCGTGGGTTGCGAAAGCTTGAATTTTGTGTGTGTGTTTGTGTTTATTTGTGTGTCTATCAACATACCAACGTTTTCGTTTGGTAAGTTACATCATCATCTTGACTCCCAAATAAAAACAATGATGCATGGCTGTCTGCCATAAACAATTCTTTTCTGGCAAAAAGTTATCCTAGGTGATGGGACTTGATTTTATCAACATGAATGTACAACAAAATGAGAAAGTGCATAAATTCACATGGAGAGTCAGCACTTTGATCGAATAATCAACATTCAAGACATCGTGGGGTGTAAGTTTAACGACATATCAAAGAAGACCATTTTTGGCAGTTTCACATGTTGTATGAATGTTGCACATACTCATGTGGATGGGAGGTCTATTTTTGGACTGATAGGATATATTAGCTGTAGCTTGGCACTTCATTAGTCATGAAATATATGAAACACTATATGTAATGTCACTATTACCCAATTAGGCACAATGCAATTGTCAGAGATAGTAATGATGGCTGATGAAGTGGTACCTTTTTTTAAAATTTTGTTAATTATTAGAAGCATGTCAGCATTTGCCTGGAGTGATTTGGGAAAATCATGGAGAACAAAAACTGGGTTGTCTAGATCTGGTAAATTATCCTGTACTCTCTTTACATAAACAGATTTCATGCTTTACCAACTAATCTTAGTGATTTATAAATATTATATTACCCAACAGTGAACGTGTGTAATGTGATGGCAGTGTAGGAATCCATATTTTCTTGGATATAGGTGGCTGTACGTAGCTTTTGGAGAAGCTTACACAAGAAATTAGCATGTATCATCATCACCCCCCGCCCCCCCCCCCCCCCCCAAAAAAAAGTTCTTTCTGCTCCACTAATAATACCAAACTGTAACATAGTTCTCCTGTCATATGATGGGATCAGCTTACAAAATCGTTACTTAGAATGAGAAGTGATTACATCAAAGATAGAAGATCTCTGTAGAACAATTAGGTCAATCACCTTTTTTGATATTTTATGATGGCAGCCACAATGGCAGTACTACAATTTGAGGTGATCTTCACAAAATAATTAGCTTACTCAGTCTCTTTGACAGTCTACAACAGCAGCAAGTTATACAGAACTCAGACAAATAAATGTTTTGGGAAATGAATCCACTATGCTATTACAATGCAACTGTGTTTGTGTGACAATAATGAGTAGCCTTTTTACTTACAATAATTCTGTTACAAACCGTTTCGAAGCCATTAACTTTGCTTGGTGATCAAGGGAACTAAACTGTACTAGATGCTGAAACTTTTAAATGACTGAAAGGAAAGCTACAACACATAAGAAGTTTTATGCATATACTGAGACAGATGAAGAGGATTACAATGGTGCACTTTCCAAGAACTATCATTGCTTATCAGTGAACAAATCAAGAAGCAAAAACAGAAATTACTTCCCCTTAAACACCCTCCTCTCTCTGTCACACACACACACACACACACACACACACACACACACACACACACACACAAACAGACTGACTGACTGACATCATGAGTGTGTGTGTGTGTGTGTGTGTGTGTGTGTGTGTGTGTGTGTTGTCAATTTTTGACAAACGCCTTTTTGGTGTGTGTGTGTGTGTGTGTGTGTGTGTGTGTGTGTTGTCAATTTTTGACAAACGCCTTTTTGGCGAAAAGTTTATTGTGTGACACTCTTTATGTTGTGCCTACCTGCGATTCAGTACCTCTGCTGTATGGTGAGTAGCAACTTTTCGTTTCATAATATTGTTACAATGTAAAGAACAGACAGATTGCTACTTACTGTAAAGGGGACACACAAAGTTGCAGACCAGCACAATTACAAGACACTTTCACATTCTGCTCTGAGCTGCTGGAGATGGCAGCAATGTGGGCATGAGATGTGCTTGCTTGTGTGAATAAATGTGTGTTTCTGTTTCTTTTTCTCATGAAGGCTTTTGCCAAAAGATAACACGGAAGTGACTTTTAATTGTGTCTGCCAGCAATTTAATGTGGAGTTTCCATTGTTTGATTTTGTGATCTGGTATTGTTCAGAAAAAAGGACAGCCATTAGCAGATAGTCGAAAAAGGTCAAAGCATTTAAGGAGAGTGTCAAAATAGCTTTTAGGACCTCCATCAGGACAACATAATGAAAGGGAAAAATCACCTTGAAAATCAAACCTAGCAGCATATGCTTTGTCTGAAGGCAAGGGTGGTGGTTCAGGTATTTCTGACATCCACTTAAGCTTTTCTACTTCTACTACATCCATGTGCAGCCATTTATTATTGGACTCTGAGACTAATGGAACTGCATGTAATATATCAGTATCTGCTGTTGTGGTATGAGCTGTGAAGGCTTCCTCTGTCTCCATTTCAGAATTTAACTGAGATGAAGGCTGCGTCTCTGTCAACAGTGTATTTATAGTTTCAGTCTCTTCTGTTTCCATTTGGGATTCATCACATTCTTCATGGATTCCTGTCATATTTTCATCCCCTTTTGTGTCCACAGAAGCATTTTTGGAAGGATTCCTTCTTGAGAGGATAAACTGAAGAACTTTTGGGTCTAATGAAGACATCAGCTTCTGCTGTTCTGACATGATTTCTTCATGTGACATTCTGCTCAAACGGATAAGATTTTCTTCATGAACTACATCTGCTTCTGTTCCAGAGACTATGAAGCTCTGATCTCCTGAAAATAAATGAAGAATGTAGTTACAGTCTGCTGATACAAAATAAGTTTTTTAAATATTTTTGTCTTCAAGCTCTATGATAACAGTTTCACAAGATGGTGGTCCTACAAGAAGTCTTTTAATAATGCTAAACTTGCCATAATTATTATAATAAAAAATAATAAATATGCAAAGTGCTGCTGGCAATGGTAAAATTTAGAGGGCTGGATGCAAAGAAACAAGACATTTCAAAATTATACCAAAAACACTTAATTATGGCACACTTTAATGTGCAAACTGAGAATAAAAAATCTATTTCTGAACATTTCATAGAATGCTGCTTCAGAGCATTAACAATACGGAGAGATACACTAACTGATATGGCACCATAGCAGGGCTTACTTACATTTTCTCTACTGGACACTGTGGCAGTCAGTCAAGATCAATAAATAAAATTACAAAACAAACAAAACAAGTTTGGAGGAGTTTGCACTATTATTAAAGGTAAAGCTAAAAGACAAAAAATAATGTTACAGAAAATGTTACATCTGCACTTTCAGCAACAAATATTCCTGACATCTATCAACCAGTCCTAAAACATGGTTAATGTTGTGAGGATAGTTCCATGTGCTATTACATATCCTCTCAACAACAATGCAACTGAGTCCACAAAAATGTAGTATGAACCCAATGGCCTCAGAGAAAAAAGTCCAGCAGATTTGAGTTGGGTGAATTACGTGCGGTACAGTATTCCTCATGTTCTGTATTACCACTGGAAGCGACTTACAGCATCTTTTGTTTGTCTTTCCATGCACATTCTACAATACAGCGTTTTTCAGTTTACTTTTGAAGCATTCTTCAGAATTATGAAATTACTAAGGAAAACTCACAGGAAGTGAAAGATTATCTGCAACTTTCACAGAAACCAGACTGCAATTATAAGAGTCAAAGGACTTGAAACAAAGGACGTAAATAAGAAAAAAGTGACACAGAGCTGTAGCCTGTCTCCCATGTTATCCAGCCCTGTAGACTGAGAAAGCAGTAAAGGAAAAATTTGGAAAGGTAATTAAAGTTCAGGAAGAAAAAACAGAAATTTTAAGGTTTGCCAACGACACTGTAACTTCCAGAGATAATAAGGACTTGGATAATCAGTTGAAGGAATGGTTAGGATCTTGAAAAGAGGTTATAAAAAGAATAAACAAAAGTAAATGGAGTCGAATTAAGTCAGATGGTGATGAGGGAATGGTATGAATAGATACAACAGTGGAAAGAAACAAACTGGACTTTACGTATAAAAGTAAAAGCCAACCACTACTTAGATCAAAGAACTAACATCTCCTCCATACAGGAAAAAATATTTATAGGTTGGTAAAGGTTAAAAAGGGAGGGCAAGTCACTCAAACCCCAGTAAGAATGGGACCTGCCTGTAGTGAGGACATTAATAAGAAACACAGTAGTCAATAATAAAGATGAAATTCAAAAAGTAATTCCAGACTGATAGAGGTATGAAGGAAGCAAAATACTTAATGAATGTAAAAAATTCTTTACAGAAAATCTGTAGAGGAAAATAAATTTCTAATACTAGAACAAGGAAGTGATTGTTTAACTCCACAAGACTGGGGACAAACAAGACAGAGTAAGCTATCAACTGTCAGCCCTTCCCCCACTCTTTACATCTACGTGGTTACTCCGCAATTCACACTTAAGACCCTGGCAGAGGGTTTATCGAACAATTTTCGTACTACTTCTCTACCATTCCACTCTCGAATGGCACATGGGAAAAAGGAACACCTAAATCTTTCGGTTTGAGCTCTGATTTCTCTTATTTTAGTATTCTGATCATTTCTCCCTACGTATGTGGGTGTCAACAATATATTTTCGCATTTGGAAAAGAAAGTTAGTAATTGAAATTTCATAAATAGATCTCGTCACAAAGAAAACCGCCTTTGTTTCAGTGACTGCCACCCCAACTCGCGTATCATATCAGTGACACTCTCACCCCTATTGCGCAATAACACGAAACGAGCTGCCATTCTTTGCACTTTTTCGACGCCCTCCGTCAATCCTACCTGGTAAAGATTACACACTGCGCAGCAATATTCCAGCAGAGGATGGACAAGAGTCATGTAGGCTGTCTCGCTAGTAGGTTTGTCACATCTTCCAAGTGTTCTGCCAACAAAGTGCAGTCTTTGTTTCTGTAGTGTTGACAGATTGCCAACACTACGCACATTATTTAAGGGAGGCGGCCATTAAGCAAGCAGGCGGACTTGATGGTCTGAAACAGGATACTGCATAAATGCGATAAAGAAAAGTACGTAGCTGCTGGAATACTTAACTTTAATCCACCATTTGTATACAGCGTTCTTGATGAGACATTTCATACGATGATTATCAATGGCTATGTAAGGCTAATGGCGCCTTGCTAGGTCATAGCCATGGACTTAGCTGAAGGCTATTCTAACTATCTGCTCGGCTAATGAGCGATGCTTCGTCAGTGTAGTCGCTAGCAATGTTGTCCGTACAACTGGGGCGAGTGCTATTCTGTATCTCGAGACCTGCCTTGTGGTGGCGCTCGGTCTGCGATCACACAGTGGCGACATGCGGGTCCGACATGTACTAAATGGACCGCGGCCGATTTAAAGCTACCACCTAGCAAGTGTGGTGTCCGGCGGTGACACCACAGTTTCGCCTTCCCCACAATATTATCTATGTGGTCTTTCCAATTTAAGTTGCTTGTAATTGCAATTCCTAGGTATTTAGTCAAATTGACAGTCCTTAGATTTGTGCAATTTATCATATACCCAAAATTTATCGGATTTCTTTTAGTACCCATGTGGATGACCTCGCACTTTTCTTTGTTAAGTGCCAATTGCCACTTTTTGCATCATACAGAAATTCTCTCTAGATCATTTTGTAATTGGAATTGATCATCTCATGATTTTACTAGATGGTAAATCACAGTGTCATCTGCAAACAATCTAAGGGGGCTGCTCAGGTTATCACCTAGATCATTTATGTAAATCAGGAACAGCAGAGGGCCTATGACACTACCTTGTGGAACGCCAGATATCACTTTTGTTCTACTCGATGATTTACTGTCTATCACTACCAACTGTGACATCTCTGAGAGGAAATCAAAAATCCAGACACACAGCTGAGACGATACTCCATATGCACGCAATTTGATTAATCGTCGTTTGTGAGGAACGGTATCAAAAGCCTTCTGGAATTCTAGGAATATGGAATTGATCTGAGATCCCTTGTCGACAGCACTCATTACTTCATGGGAATAAAGAGCTAGCTGTGTTGCACAAGAACGATATTTTGTGAATCCGAGTTGGTTATGTATCAATAAGTCATTTTCTTCAAGGTGATGCTCCAAAATCCTACTGCAAATTGAGGTCAGTGATATGGGTCTGTAATTCAATGGGTTACTCCTATTTTCTTTCTTGAATATTGGTGTGACCTGTGCTACTTTCCAGTCTTTAGGAACAGACCTTTTGTCAAGTGAGTGGTTGTACATGATTGTTAAGAAAGGCACTATTGTGTCTGTATACTCTGAAAGAAGCCTGATTGGTATACCATCTGGACCGGAAGACTTCCCTTTCATACGTGATTTGAGTTGTTTCGCAACACCTAAGATATCTACTTTTATGTCACTCATAATAACAGCTGTTATTGTTTCAAATTCTGGAATATTTACTGTTATATCCTAGCCAGTAATGCCACCCGAGCCCGCTGCCAAAAAGGTTGGCAGCATCAAAGTCCGGACGCCGTCCGCATAAGCAGCGCCAGCGAGACAGGAAATCGCCGCAAGTCTGCGCGCGCCACCGCTGGCTTCTGGCTTCTTAAGCGCTGGAGTCGCGAGTGCTAGGACAGTTCTGTATTCGCCGCTCAGTTGTATACTCGCCACCGAATTGTGTACTTGCTAGTCAGTTGTGTGTTCATCACAGCAGAGTTGTTGTTTGTCGTCAGCCGACGCTGACCTAGCCGCTCCGACTCGAACTAGACAGAGTTCTGTAGACACGAAGTTCACTACTGTGTTACTGTATCTTCGTTAATAAAGATAAGTACCGACTTTTATTTTATCAGAGTGTTTGGGTTTTCATCTTTCTGTTCACTGTTCCAGCGGACCGGTCGGCCCGCTATTAAAAGTGTGGCGGTGACTTCGTAAGCCGTTTCTACAGGGAATTGCTTGTCGCTACGAACGCTGCCACAAAACTGGCAACGAGGACTTCCGAACTCGTGTGCAGGGCTGGTTCAACTTGTTTCTGGTTATACTAATTATAGCGATAAAATTTTGGGGGCTGGTTTAATTTGTGTTCACTATGTCTGCCGAATTACAACAGTTGATCTTGTTACAGAGTCAGCAAGTACAAAGTCTGGTGGAAGCAATCGCCAAACAAGCGGCTACTCCTCCAACACAAAAGGAACAAGCACAGGCAGCACCACCTTTCCGTACTTTTGATGCATCAAGAGAAGAATGGCGAGAATATTTCGCGCAGTTGCAGGCGCACATGACAGTCTACAAAATCACAGGTACTGAGCGGCAGCTTTATTTAATTTCCACTGCAGGCGTGGAAATCTATCGACTACTTTGTAAGTTGTTCCCGGAATCCCAGCCAGAAGCTTTAGACTATGACGTTGTTGTTAACAAGCTTGCTGAGTATTTCGAGTCGCGAGTTCATGTGGCAGCAGCCAGATTCAAGTTCTTCAGATTAAAGAAACTGCCACATCAATCTAATAAACAGTGGTTAACAGATTTACGGGGCCTCACCCGTCAGTGCCAATTTAATTGTGTGTGTGGAGCTTCCTACAGTGATGTAATGTTATGAGACGCTATTACTCAAAACATTGCAGATTCTCGTATTCGTGCTGCTATCTTAAAGTTGCCTGATCCGTCATTAGAGACTGTGATGAACATCATTGAAGCCCAAGATACTTTTGACTATGCTGAGTGTGAGTTAGATCAGCCATGTATTTCTCAAATTGCCTGTGCTAAGCAAGTTATGTCACGCCCGCGGCCCCACCAGCAGTCAGACTGTAAACACTAGCCGGCCGCGTCATGTTAAACACATTCGTCAGCCGCGTGTGCAAAATGATAGAGTTAAGTCTTGCCCTAAGTGTGTTCTTGCTCATCCTCGTGAACGTTGCCCGTTGAGAAACGCGGTTTGTCACTTTTGTCAAAGGAAAGGACACATCCAGACTGTTTGTTTACGTAAACACAAGAACAATTCTAGTGCTGCCCAGCCCATGGATATTCATGTTCTTCAAAGCCAGCCCGCCCAGAAGGTCGCGTTTCAAGACTCTTCCACGGTTCGTGTGGGTAATAAACTTGTTCGCAATAAGCCACCCACCCAGCCCTCTGCTATGCGACCCAAGCGTAATTCAAATGCTGTAAAAAGTAATGTACAGACTGCAAGTGAAGCGGGAGTTGTTGTTCCACCCGCCCAACCCACGAGTTGTCGTAAGCAGCGAACACGCGCTAAACGCGCTGATTTTGTGTCTTCCGCCTCCACTGCACCGATCCAGAGACAGTGTAATAAACTATTTGTGAAGCTACGCATCCAGGATAAGACCTTCAATTTTCAATTAGACACTGGTGCGTCTGTGACTCTCATAAATAGTGCTACGTATGCGGCTATCGGCCGCCCTAAACTTTCAGCGGCAAAACATTCTTTGGCTACTTATAGTGGAGAACAAATTCCTGTGTTAGGTGTATGTAGCGTGCCAGCCACATTCCGTGGCAATACAAAAACAGTTTCATTCACAGTGCTCCGCGCTACAGACAGTGTAAACATTTTTGGATTAGACTGTTTTGACTTGTTTGGCCTGTCTATCCAAGACAATGTGTTGCAAATTAATTCTGTTGTTGTTCCTCAAGACAGCATAACCGATTTATGTAAACGATACAGTGACATATTTAAAGACGAACTAGGTTGTGCTGCGAACTTTGCTGCTCATATTACGTTAAAAGATAATGCTCAGCCTCGATTTTTTCGTTCTCGTCCAGTGCCTCACGCCCTCCGGGCACCTGTAGAAGATGAACTTCGTCGTTGGCAAAACAACAGTGTTATTCAACCCGTTTCAGCGAGCCAGTGGGCTTCTCCCTTAGTTATTGTAAAGAAACCGTCTGGCAAGTTACGTTTGTGTGCTGATTTTAAGTCGACAGTTAATCCTCAGACTGTCATTGATTCTTTTCCTTTGCCTAGACCGGACGAGCTGATGGAGAAGTTAGGGGAAGCTCGTTTCTTTTCCAAAATTGATCTCCGTGAAGCATATTTGCAATTGCCCCTCGACGAGCAATCACAACAGTATTTTGTCATAAACACGTCGTTGGGGTTGTTCCGTTTTCTGCGTTTGCCTTTTGGTTGTGCGTCAGCTCCAGCTGTTTTTCAGCGTTTTTTGTCACAACTTCTGGCTAATGTGCCATCGTGTTGCAACTATTTAGACGATATTGTTGTGTCCGGTCGGACGCCTGCTGAACATTCCCGTAATTTGGAGTGTTTGTTTAAAGTGTTGTCTCAGGCAGGCCTACATTGCAACATCGATAAATGTTCATTTTTCCTTACGGAGTTGGAGTATCTGGGACATGTTATTAATGCTCAAGGCATCCATCCCTCCCAGTCACATTTAGCAGCTATTCGTGATTTGCCCGCCCCTCGCAATCTGCATGAATTGCAAGCAGTTCTTGGCAAATTGACATATTATATTAGGTTTATACCTAATGCATCACAGATTGCTGCACCGTTGCATCGTCTCCGCCATAAGAATGTTCCGTTTGTGTGGTCAGCTGATTGCCAATCAGCCTTTCAGCAGCTTAAAGAGGCTTTATTGAATGATCGTTGTCTGGTCCAGTACGGCCCTAACAAGCCTCTGGTGTTAGCTTGTGATGCCTCTTCTTTCGGCCTCGGTGCTGTGTTGTCTCACCGAGTCGGTAACACCGAACGTCCTATTACGTTCGCATCTAAATTGCTCAACAAAGCTCAGTGTAATTATAGCCAATTGGACAAGGAAGCGTTGGCTATTGTGTTCGGTGTCACAAAATTCCATCACTACCTCTATGGTAGACCATTCTATTTAGTAACAGATCACAAGCCCCTGACGTCACTGTTTCATCCGTCTAAACCAGTTCCTCAGCGGACAGCTCAGAGACTACAACGTTGGGCTCTTTTGTTATCACAATACCAGTATGAGATACTGTATCGCCCTACAGCTCAGCATGCAAATGCTGCCGCGCTTTCTAGATTGCCGATTGCTGCGGATGATGTCTTCGATTCCTCTGACGACTCTTGCCATCAGATAGACGCCGATGTGCATCAATCCCTCCGGGATTTTCCGATTGATTATCGTCAGGTGGCACGTGAGACAGCTACGGATCCTCATCTGAGTTTACTATTACGTTTTGTTCAACGTGGTTGGCCGTCCAAGGCAAAGGACATATCGGATCCTGTGGTTCGTCGCTATTATCCGCAACGTCATCTGTTGTCTGTTTCGCACGGAGTTTTGCTGTTATGCACCGAGAATGACCAGCTTCGTGTAGTGGTTCCCCAAGTGCTCCAATCCAAGGTCCTCGACTTGTTGCATCAAGGTCATTGGGGCGTGGTCCGCACCAAGCAGCTTGCCCGCCGTCATTGTACATGGATCGGCATTGATAAGCAGATTACGCAGATGTCTACAGATTGTTTGACGTGTGCCAAACACCAAGCTGCTCCGCCTCAACGCTATTTTGAGTGGGCACGCCCTGCCGGTCCCTGGCAGCGAGTACATATTGATTTCGCTGGTCCATATTGGAATTCTCGTTGGCTCATCGTGATAGATGCATTTAGTAATTTTCCGTTTGTTGTGCCCATGCAGTCTACAACGTCTGCACAAACTATACAGGCGTTGACTTCAATTTTTTGTATTGAGGGTCTTCAAGAAGTTTTAGTGTCTGACAATGGTCCACAATTTACCTCTGCTGAATTTGAAAGTTTTTGTTCTGCCAATGGCATTCGCCATGTTCTTACTCCGCCGTTCCACCCTCAATCGAATGGTGCAGCGGAACGTTTTGTACGCACATTCAAGGATCATATGGACCGCCTTCGTGCTACGCACTCTCGTCAGCAGGCCCTCATCACGTTCCTGTCGTCGTACCGGACCACGCCACGCGACGGCCCTTCGCCTGCGGAGCTTCTCCACGGCCGTCGTCATCGCACCCTACTACGGTTGTTGCACCCCCCGGATCGACCCGCCGCTTCTGAGCATCGCACGCGTTTTCAGCGCAACGACGCCATTTTTTTCAGAGTTTATCACGGCCGCCGTCATTGGGAATGTGGTACCGTGATAAGTGTCCAGGGTCGTGGTTTTTATACTGTTCAAGGTGCTGCTGGGGTGCACAGGAGGCATCAGAACCAGTTGCGCCGCGCTGGCCGCCCGGATTCTGCCGCTCGTTCTTTGTCCACAGATTTGGTCCGCGGCGGGTTCCAGCCGCGCCTTCCTACTTCGCTGCCGCCCCAAGGGCAGCAGCAGCAGCCGTCGCCGCTACCACGCCGACAGCCCATCCCGTTGATGCCTCCCGCGCAGCTTCATCCGGGAGCGGCCCAGGTGGTCGCTCCGGCGCCTGCGGTCCCTCTTCAGTCGCCACCGCCTTCGGAGCTGATGGACGTCGACCCCTCAGCTGGGCCGCCTTCCCAAGCGGTGGCTGTGCAGCCTGTCCTGCAGCCGCTTTCCTTGGGCACCCCCAAGGAGTCTGACACCGCAGCGCCTTGTCCGGCGCCCACTCAGCAGCCGTCGACGCAGCGTCAGGAGACGTTGCCTCTCTTCGTGGGTCCCGACGCCCCGTCGCGTCCAGTACCAGAAGCTGCGCCCGTGGTCACAGGCGTGCACCCTGACCTCGGTTTTCGGTCGGTGTTTCCCGCGGCCCCGCGCAGCCAATGCTGGGGTGCGGACCGGGGACTGCCACCGACAACAGTCTCTGCCCCGGTCTCTTCTGCTACGCCTGCGGCCAGACCCCTCTCCCGCCGTCGACGCTCGCCACGTCATTACTCAACGACGGTGCGGCGATTTGGGGGGGAGGAGTGTTATATCCTAGCCAGTAATGCCACCCGAGCCCGCTGCCAAAAAGGTTGGCAGCATCAAAGTCCGGACGCCGTCCGCATAAGCAGCGCCAGCGAGACAGGAAATCGCCACAAGTCTGCGCGCGCCACCGCTGGCTTCTGGCTTCTTAAGCGCTGGAGTCGCGAGCGCTAGGACAGTTCTGTATTTGCCGCTCAGTTGTATACTCGCCACCGAATTGTGTACTTGCTAGTCAGTTGTGTGTTCATCGCAGCAGAGTTGTTGTTTGTCGTCAGCCGACGCTGACCTAGCCGCTCCGACTCGAACTAGACAGAGTTCTGTAGACACGAAGTTCACTACTGTGTTACTGTATCTTCGTTAATAAAGATAAGTACCGACTTTTATTTAATCAGAGT
The DNA here is from genome assembly GCF_021461385.2 of Schistocerca piceifrons. Lineage (NCBI taxonomy): Eukaryota > Metazoa > Arthropoda > Insecta > Orthoptera > Acrididae > Schistocerca > Schistocerca piceifrons. Next base: position 618,252,403 of record NC_060141.1, read on the forward strand.
GTTTGGGTTTTCATCTTTCTGTTCACTGTTCCAGCGGACCGGTCGGCCCGCTATTAAAAGTGTGGCGGTGACTTCGTAAGCCGTTTCTACGGCGAATTGCTTGTCGCTACGAACGCCGCCACAAAATTTACTTCATCTTCTTTCATGAAGGAATTACGGAAAACTGTATGTAGTAACTCCGCTTTAGTGGCACCATCATTGGTAACATTTCCATCGCTATCGTGCAGTGATGGTATTGACTGTTTTTTGCCACTGGTGTACTTTACATATGACCAGAATCTCTTTGTGTTTTCTACCATATTTTGAGACAATGTTTCATGGAAACTATTAAAAGCATCTCGCACTGACGTCCCCACTAAATTTCAAGCTTCAGTGAAACTTAGCCAGTCTTGGGGATTTTGCGTTCTTCTGAATTTGGCATGTTTTTTTTATTGCTTCTGCAACAGTGTTCTGTTGTGTATCATGGTGGATCAGTCCCGTCTCTTATTAACTTATGCGGTATTAATCTACCGATTGCTGTTGATACTGTATGTTTGAATTTGAGCCATATCTGGTCTACAATTACATAATTAGCTTGGAAGGAGTGCAGACTCTCTCTTAGGAAGGCATTGAGTGAATTTTTATCTGCTATTTTAAATAGATATATTTTGCATTTATTTTTGCTGGGTTTTGTTAATATGGTTTTGAGCCTCGCTAAAATGACCTTGTGTTCACTAATCCCTGTATCAGTCATGAAGCTCTCTATTAGATCAGGATTATTTGTGGCTAAGAGATTCATTAACATTATCAACAACTTAAAAGCAAAAATTTAAATTTTAATCAACCAAAGGATCAAGGTAGCTTTGTGGACCATAAGCAAGTCACAAATGTAATTACAGAATGGAGCAATGAGTATGAATTACCACTATGCATGAGATGCTTAGATTGTGAGAAAGTTTTCAACTGTTTTAACAAAGACTGCACCAAAGCCCCACAGAAACATGTATGTAAATTCACAAGATGCAACATATTTGCAAATGGTTTTACAGTGATCCAGAAAAAAAATTTGTTTTCTTATAAATGTTGTAATAGATCATAAGTGTATTGATCATGAAAGTAATTTCAGCCAACAATGACTATCTTCAGACCTAAGATAATAAACATACAAAGGTCACTTGATGCACAATGTCTCCAAATTATATAAAATGCAGGATCAGAAATCATTATTAGCAATCACAGCACTATCTCCGTATCTAAGTGAACCCAGTATACTACGTAATTCGTGACATTGCGCACATAGATGGTACAGCCATATTAATCAGTCGTACAAGCTTTGTCACAAAATAAAAATAGTTTTGAGAACTGTAGACACCATTTTACCAGACATGTTGATACGTGAACAACAAAACGTATACTGCCACGTAATGACAAATGATGTGCATGCACTCTGGCACACTAGAAGATGTAACAGCTGTATGTCAGTTCACATAACTTCAAAGAAATAATCTTTTAATTTATTGCATTAAATCTTTCCCGCAGAATTTAGTGCAAATAAATCTCAAAATGCATAGGACTATGCTTATTTATTATGTAATAAAATGTAACAAGGAAAGAGGTCTCATTAAAATTAATACTAGCGGTATTACAAAATTACATAGCATTACTGCACAATGTAATCAATGATTAAAACTAAATATCAATTTCTATGTTAGCAGGCCATTTTATATTTTACAGCACACCTATGTATTTTGACTGTTGCCTTTGCTTATAACTGATCTGTGATTTATGACTATATACTCAACAGTACAGACAATATACATACTGAAATTTTGACTGATTCTTGTTTAGGTGCAGTTTGTGTCTTATATCAGATATGTTAATCGTCTCAATTTACAGTTATTCAGTTGCATCTGTGGCTCATACTGTTGGACAAATGTAGGGCTTTAGTGCTGACTATGCCCAGTGACATTTATTTTCCACAGCAGTCTGTATTATTGTAAGCCAGTTTTCTATGTTCCTGATTGATGGGGTGAATTCTGTGGGCACACCCTGTCCAAAGAAAAAACTTTGGTCTACTTCAACAGCAAATTGCAGACTTGGTGTTTGCATCAACAATTGTATTGTACTGTTAATTATGTAACATAATTAGTATTGTATTTAATAAAGTCTCCTTCCTCATTACAATTTATTGGTGTAGTTCACATGAAATAAATGGTAAGTGTAATAAATACGCTGATTATATCCAATGACAATTATTTCTACATTTTGCCGCATATAACTGAGCTGGCTTATGTGCTCCCCTCTGTTTTATTGGTGAGCCCCACACATGTTATTTAATGATTTGAATGCATAGTATAATGGTACTGCATATTTTTGTAATATAATGTAATTTTTTTGACCTTTCTTACAATTTGTTTTAATTGTAGTTCATCTGTAAATACGGTAGGAAAACAGTGCTGAGTGACATTCTGTTGGTTTCTTTGCATTTGGTGAGAGCTGGTTTGTTGGGTTACATTTGGTGGATGGATGGTGTTGGTCTGTTTCATTAGTAAGCTGCAGATTTTGGTTTAATGGTCAATTTCATTGTATAATGATGCTCTGTAATTCTGTATCACAGCCAGTATTATTTTTAATAAAGCCTCTTTCCTCATTACATTTTATTACATAACAAATAAGCATAATCATAAGAGTTTCATGGTTTATTTGTGTTAAATTCTGTGGGAAAGATTTTTAAAATCAGTTAAAAAGGGGGCGTCTTTGAAGTTAAGTGAGGTGACATGCAGCAGTGACATTTATCGTGCCAGAGTGCAGGCATGTTATTCATCACTGCATGGCATGGCACGATAACTGTCACTTGCTGCATGTCACCTCACTTAACTTCAAAGACGCCCCGGTTTTAATTGATTTTAAAAATCTTTCCCACAGAATTTAGCACAAATAAACCACAAAACTCATATGATTATGCTTATTTATTATGTAATAAAATGTAATGAGGAAAAAGGCAGTATGCTTTGTGTCTTTTCACTGTCATCATATCTGACATAATGATGTTTATGGCACTAAAAAAATAAAAAATAAAAAAAATTGATTTTGTGATGATGTTTGTATGGCTGATTACTGTGACTGTACCATCTACAAATGCAAGGAAACAAATTATGGAGTATGCTGGATTTACTTACATACAGAAATGCTGTCATATTTGCTAACAATCAATTCTGATTCTGCATATTATGTAATATGGAGACATGTACAACATGAAGCTAGCTTTGTATGTTTTATTATTTTAGCTCTGAAGATGGTTGAATGAAATTAATTACCTGATCAATAAACTGTGATCTGTGACTGGACTTATAACAAAACAAATACATGCAAATGTTACAACTTTCAATAAATATCATTAAGACCCTGAGAAATTCAGGATAAAAGAAAGGTCAGCCAAGGAGATCCCACATGACCTACTATTCTCAGCAGCCCTTCAAAAAGTCTTCAGATTCTTGCTCAGTAAAAACAAATATGCAATACATGTTAATGGGACGTGTCAGTATCAACTTTATTTTGCTGGTGATGTTCAGAATATGGAGGAGGAGGCCTTTGTTCAGCAGCAGATGACAAATTTCTCCAAACTTACTGCAACAACTTTGTCACTCAGGTACGACCTGCCTCACTGATATTAATAGATATATTATACAAATTAAAGTATTTTTAAATATTTATTACACCAACTAAAATATTTAAATTTTTAAAATATTAATATATTTAACACAAATTAGAATATTTTAAATCAGATGCAAAGTTATTAGACACCAGTAGTTAAGAAAGGAGCTGTTTCACCTGACATGATACACACCTGAATCAGCACAACAAGAGGGAACTTGCCACTAACATAAATAATGCTCTTGAGGAAATTCTCCATGAAAACAAAACCACAAGCAAGTCTGTAATTGTAGTAGGTGCTCCATCACAGGGGAATTATTAAAATATGTCAATACTACTGGATTTGGTCAAAAACCACCACAAATTGCATCCAGAGAACAAACACAAAAAGTTCAGAATTTAAACCAAAAGAAGTGGCAAATACAAAGAAAAATCTCACACTTTACTTAATAAAACTGATGAATTTAAAGTTTAGAACATAATGAACTTAGAGATATGTCAGTCATTTGCATGTCAGAACAGTGGCTTAATTCAGATGTAATTTAATGTGTGTCATCACCAAATTTCAAATAATGTGATCATTATTCTAGAGCTAAACACAAACATAGTGGAGCAGTAATACTGTATTTAGCAAACTTAAAATAGAATTTGTTATTTTAATTAATCACAGTTACTTAAGTGTTGAAACATTTGAGCTAGCTGTCATAAAGGTTATCAAAAAATTCTTATAGTCACAACACTCTATCATCCTCCGATCAATTGTTTTAAAACGTTCATAAATTAACATGAGCTGTTCCTAAATAAAATAACACATACAAAGTGTGATACACTAATCTGTGGGAACTTTATCATTGTATTTCGTCTCCAAAAGTGGGTACAGGTAAGCATTTCGAAATCTCATGAAATATACAATCTCTAAAACAAAGTAACAACCTTCAATTAGATTACCTTCCTAGTCAAGGACAGCCTTGCAACAGGTTATTGTAAATGAGACCATACATTCCACAGCCCCGCATTTATGCAGTGTGGTATACAATGACCACATAATGCTAACTAACTACTTCTAATACCCTAAGGAAAGTTGTGGTGGAATGAAAATAATTTAGGAGTAAAGAAGACCACTCACTGAATAGCTGAACCACTGATTCTGCGACAGGTACACACAAAAGAGAATGAAAACTTTGCTAACTTTTGGAGCAAATCCTTGACAAGCTACTGCACGCACACACACACACACACACACACACACACACACACACACACACACACACACACACCTATGTAGCATCAATGTGCTGGCTGGAAACACAATCTACCAATGATCAACGTAAATACCAATACACCAAATAATGGCTATATACCAAATAACACTGCAACACAAACTGACCGCATTTTTCAGTACGAGAATTTTAACTCTTTCAACTACCTACTAAGTAGAGAGAAAAGTGGACAAATATTTATAAGATATTAAAAAAAAATTACTGTATTCATAGATACTTTACACCACTGCTTCCAAATTGATTTCCCCTGAAAACTATAAGTACTAAAGGCAACACCAGGCTCAATAACTGGATCATAAAGGCAATATGAAACTCCCATTTGAAAGTAGGCTTGTACACAAAACATACAAACAGACCAATACAATGCCAGAGTTACATGATTACTTCAGAATATACACCAAAATACTTAACAAAGTGATAACACCTGCCAAAAGAATACATAACAGTGATTACAAAAATAATGTATCAAACAAAGTAAAAGCCTTGTGAAAGAATACAAAAAAAGGAAACAATGAAAGTAATTATACAGGTCGTAACATCACATTCACTCACTAGGAAAAAAGGTGTGTAATCCCACAGAAGTGGCAAACATATTCAGTAAGTTCATTGCAATCATTGCAGGAGATATGATAAAATTGCATTTTTAATTGAAAGCTGCACCTATCAAATTCAAAATAGAAACTTGTTTGAGGTCAATGCTTATTAACACTGTCACTAGAGACAAGGTCATGATAAAAGAACTGAAAAATTCTTATTCAGCTTGAATTAATGGTATTCCCATGATGATTCTGAAGAAATATAACCATAATAACCATAACAAACTTATAAACATTAAATTATTTATATGACTCCTCTCTCCTATTAGCCCCTTTTCCAGAGACTTTGGAAATATGCTAGGTCATTCCTGTGTACAAGTAAGGGGGAAAATGACATGCACAACTATATGCTAACTGCCATTTTATCTGGTACAACAAACCATGTAGAGAAAATCATGCACAAAAAACTGATTTCATTTACAAATAAAAGTGATATATTATCTATATCTCAGCATGGAGTCATAAAATCAAAACCAAGACAATGTCTTGATTGAACAATAAGTCTAATAGACAGCAAACAATTAATAACTGGGATATTTTTTGATCTATCCAAAGCATTTGACATGCTAAATCATAAAATCTTGCTTACCAAAATAGAATACCATAACATATGGTTGTTTCAAACCCTCCTGGAAATTCATAGACAAATGATCTCACTGAGGTAAGATGATCAAAAGGCAAAGTAGCCACTGAAGTACTGTCAAATGTGGGTACAATCAAACATGGTGCACCCCAAAGCTCGGTTATCAGGCCCTTTCTCTACCTACTCTATAGTAACAATCCGACAGGGGGAGGCCACAATGTTGGGATCATGGATTTCTTCTAACTTTCTACACCTTTAATAGCCCGTTAAAACAACACAATGTGCAAGTAGTGAGGCGCACTACTCTGGCAATTCCAAAAAAATTGCAAGAGAAGTTTTACGTGTCCATTATGTAACTCGCGTATCTGTGTGACGGCGCTGGTCGTGAGAGGTCAATGTGGTTCAACGGTTAATGTTCGTGCTCTGCAAGAGGATCGTCAACAAGGTGACATTTCAAATGCAGAAAACACTTACTTTTTAATTGATGTCTTTTTCATCACTGTTTACTTTATTTAATTTACATGACATGAAGAAAAAAAAACCATGTGCATTTTCATTTAGTTGTAGTGAGTTTCATATGTTATTTAACTATTTACTATTTGTAATTAAATTTTCAAGGACGAGGGACAGGCTACAGAATATAATATGTCACAACGTGCCAGACCATGAGAGTAATCTACAATTACTTGTCAGATGTGCTCTCGATAATCACACATTGCAGGATGAGATTTGTCATAGACATTGAAATATATATTAAAACTTCATGCAAACACATGTGGTTTTTTGCGTTATATTACCTCTCAAATGTCACATAAATTAAATAATATAACCAGTGAAGAAAAAAATAGATCAGTGATTAAGTTGGAGCAGGAGTAGGATCATCTCATGATAGATGTTCATCTTACGAAGTTCAAATGCTGATCACTTGACCACTAGGAACTCTAATGTCTGGTACCCACTCACAGATACATAAGCAACATAACAGACACGTAAAACTTCTCTTGTGATTTTCTCGGAATTGCAAATGTAGTACACCTTACTACTTGCATGTCACATCGTTTTAATGGCCTACTAAAGGTGTACCAAGTTTGAAGTAAATTTGTGATCTCAACATCATGGCCCCCTTGTGAGTATAACTGTAGATACATACAAAATTGTCTAATCTGATGACAATATGATGCTTCTTCTAAAAAATGAGAACAGCAAGTAACTTTAACAACATGTAAATTGAAACTTCCTGGCAGATTAAAACTGTGTGCCCAACCGAGACTCAAACTTGGGACCTTTGCCTTTTGCGGGCAAGTGCTCTTCCAACTGAGCTACCCAAGCACGACTTACGCCACATCCTCACAGCTTTCACAGGTTCACAGGAGAGCTTCTGTAAAATTTGGAAGGTAGGAGACGAGGTACTGGCAGAAGTAAAGTTGTGAGGACAGGGCGTAATTCGTTTTTGGGTAGCTCAGTTGGCAGAGCACTTGCCCGCGAAAGGCAAAGGTTCCAAGTTCGAGTCTCGGTCGGGCACACAGTTTTAATCTGCCAGGAAGTTTCATATCAGCACACACTCCGCTGCAGAGTGAAAATCTCATTCTGGAAACATCCCCCAGGCTGTGGCTAAGCCATGTCTCCGATATATCCTTTCTTTCAGGAGTGCTAGTTCTGCAAGGTTCGCAGGAGAGCTTCTGTAAAGTTTGGAAGGTAGGAGACGAGATACTGGCAGAAGTAAAGCTGTGAGTACCGGGCGTGAGTCGTGCTTCGGTAGCTCAGTTGGTAGAGCACTTGCCCGCGAAAGGCAAAGGTCCCGAGTTCGAGTCTCGGTCGGGCACACAGTTTTAATCTGCCAGGAAGTTTCATATCAGCGCACACTCTGCTGCAGCGTGAAAATCTCATTCTGGAAACATGTAAATTGTGCCATGAAGCAAATTTGCAGTTGGGGAAACCAGAACAAGTTAATTATGAATAACAATAAAACAGTTCTTATCAAACAAAATAAGAACCCATATAAGCCCTGCATTTTCCTTAAGAATGATGAAGTGCAAAGCAGCTCTGTAATAAATTTCCTTGGTGCTTGGCTGCAAGACAGTCTGAAATGGATTACATACTGTATAATGAGTGTGTTAATGGTAAATTAAGTCAAGGGCGTTATGTCCTGAAAGCTCTGTAGCAAGACACCAACATGGAAACTGTTAAGAGTGCTTACTATGCTTATATCTAGTCGCATCTAAACCATGGAGTGACATTCTGGGGAAACTATGGTACCACTCAGTGCATTTAAAATTCAAAAGAAAGCCATTAGAATGATAGAGAGAAGTAAAATAAAGGCTTCATGCAAAATTGCCTTGAGAGCACTTAACGTGCTACTACTGTCATGCATTCATATAAGAGAAACCATTTCTTTTTCATTTTTAAAACAAATGTAATAAATAATGACAACAGTCTGCAGAGGAACTGTGACATTTATGATCATAACAGTAGACTACGCAAATACCTTCAGACAACCCATACAAATACTAGAAAGTGTTGGAAAAGTCTATTCTACATACATTTGAAACTTTTTAATAAACTCTTCACAAAAATACATTCTTTTCAGAACACAGAGTCCTTTAAACAATCCATACAGTTGTATTTACAGTGTCATTGTTTGTACTCAGTGAGTAAACACATGCTATTGTCACCTCTGGGCACCAAGGCATGACTGTGACTGTGTCTGAAATGAGAAGTGATGTTTGCTTGGGTAAGTAGTGGGGGTACAGGAAAGGTGTTGGGCAGGGATCAAGTGGGATGGGCGGAGGGGGGTAGAAGATGTTACAGCTGCCAATGGGCATGTGCAGTGACATGATGGGGACTTGATAGTGGGCTGCTATATACAGTGGCAGGGGGCTGTGCTGGGAGGAGGCACAGGAGGGGCTAAGGGGAGGAAGGGAGGGGCAAAGGTGGCAGGAGAGAAATAGATAAGAGGAAAGAACTATGCAAGTTTGCTGGCAGGATAGAAGACATACATAGGGCTGGAGTAGGAGTGAGGAAGGGGGTAGGCAGGTACAGGGCAGGTGCTAGTGAAGATTGAGGTCAGGGAGGTATGGCAATGGAGGACATAGTGCAGAGAGAGTTCCCACTTCCACAATTCAGAAAAGCTGCTGTTGGTGGTGGTAAGAATTCAGATGGCACAGGTTGTGAAGCATTCACTGAAGTCAAGCACGTCACATTAAGCTGCATTCTCAGCAATTGGGTTGTCCAGATACAGATTCTTCATGATCTGAACTGAGGTTGAAGATATGCTATCAACATTCCTCCAGAACTTCAACATCACTCTCCAGCAGGATCACTGCTCAGCTCAGAAGCAGTCACAGTCACAGTCTGGCCATAGTGCCCAGAGATGACAGTGGCCATGTGTGTGAGTGTTGTTTTGTGTTGTCCATGTCTGAAGGAGGACTCAGTCCAATAGTTACTATCTAGCAGTCTGTTTTCAATGTACCTGTCTGCCACTCAATAATTTCTCTGTGTGGTAATTAGCAATCTATCCTTTTCATATTGGTCTTATTGCATCCCAAGTTTTCCATTCTTATATAACACACATTCAATTTAATGATACGAATATAATAGAGGGAAACATTCCACGTGGGAAAAATATATCTAAAAACAAAATTGATGTGACTTACCAAACGAAAGTGCTGGCAGGTCGATAGACACACAAACAAACACAAACATACACACAAAATTCAACCTTTCGCAACAAACGGTTGCTTCATCAGGAAAGAGGGAAGGAGAGGGAAAGACGAAAGGATGTGGGTTTTAAGGAAGAGGGTAAGGAGTCATTCCAATCCCGGGAGCGGAAAGACCTACCTTAGGGGGAAAAAAGGACAGGTATACACTCGCGCACACACACACACATATCCATCCACACATACACAGACACACACACATCGGGATTTGGCCAGCAAAGATACTAACTGGTGTAATCAGACACCAACAGTCCATATCGTGGCAGTTAAGCCTAACCAGAGACCAATGCCACTGCGCACCGGGAAACTTGAACCAGCCAAGGTAGGCCCCTGTCCTGTGCCCTTGAGGGAGAATGGGAGCACGAGCTTGATCCACACTTGCTTTATCAGATATGATCAAGGTAGTGACTTGAAAGATCATCTGTATCAAAGTAATAAGGATACACAGAAAAAACTGACAGAGAGCAAGGTACATACTGCTATTTTACAGCCAAAATATTTGACCGTGTTGTACCCATTGTGATTGACACAGGTGCTACAACTAATTTGATGTCACAGAAATTTTTTCAAAAACTAAAGGTAGCAATACTTCATGTAACATGAATTTTCTGTGCTCAATAATGTTGTAAAAGTGGCAAGAAACTTACCTCGTCGACGGATGTCAGATGTACGGTTGGTGTCGACACTGAATAAGTAAGAGCAGCAAGGTGAAATAAATTCCTCGGGCCACTGATATGGAAACCAGTTGTCACTGCATCGAAGATTTCACAAAGGATCATGCCACTGAACAAGAGCTTCACAAATTTGTGCAGTGAAAGCTACTGTAAATGCACGACATGGACACTCTGACCTTGTACTAAACATGTGAGTGCAAGATGAGACAATAATGGACGTTGTGCTGTGCGTGCATGCTTCGCAAGCCAAACACTGTGCAGATGCTGGCTGACAACAATAGGACTGTGTGGTTACAGCAAGCACTTTGTTAGGAGGGAAAACTTAGGTATTTAAGTGTTAAAAGAAGCTGACATGCCCATATAAATTGATAACCATACAGGATAACTCCAATGGCCAAAAATAAAGGCTATGTCCATAATGGCCATGGTTATCACCATACTGGCCAAGGTTATCAACTCTCAAAAAGGGAAATAAGCTCAGACACTGTGCATCCCCTTATGATGGCAGTGCACAATGGGAGGCAATTGTAATGGATCATGTTATTTTTTTCTTTCTTCGTTCTTTTTCTTTCATACTTGTAAGCTATATATACACAAAGTCAAAGGTAAATTAACTAGTCACTTTGTGGCACAGATGATGTTTTGATACATAAAAAGAGAAGAGATATACTCTTCAACTGATTTATTTCTGTATCTTCAATTGTTTGTTTCTATAAGTGGTAGCAGGTAGATGTATGACGAGATCCGTCACACCAGTATTGTTTAAAAATGTGTATTTCAAGCGTATATTAAAAGTGTTAGAAAAGGTTATTACGAAAGAAAAGCTTTATCCATCGACCACTCCTGTCTGTTCATCACATCGCCCGCGCCGAGAATCCTGCATCGGGAGGTTCAGAGCAAACAAGAGGAATTTGAGTGAGCAGCGGAGGAGCAATACTGCATCTGCACTGTTATATTCAGGTCTAAACACAATGGAATTAATATGAAGAAGTATGAAACTTAAATGATGAATAGTGATCTTAAATATATTGACATTGAAGGTATGTTGATATTAGTACCATTTAAAGTTCACCCAAGATATGTGTACCTCCCGAGTTCTTTAAATTATTCTTTCCAATTAATTTTTTTAATTATTCAAGCAGCAATTATTAGTCAGTTTCCATTATTTATCTGCCCACCTACATGCCACTATTCACCATTACTTGCTTTGCTCCTTTTGATACACTCACCATTCATCCACAGTGATTAGGTGACTAAAGAAGTAATCTGGATTGGGCTGACATTTTCTTTGGCTGCCTCAGTTTGGTGTGTGTTTTGAATGGGTGTGAAGCGTCATGAATCCAGAGGGCAACAACCTTTATCATGTTCAAAATGCTGTTGAGGGCAATTGAGAGTTTTATAAAAAGTAAATTTAAACAAGATGGAACAGGTCATTCATGGTACAGGACACCATTGCAGAAGCAATGGAAAAAGTATGCCAGATTTAAAGGAATGCAAGGACTCCATGAATGGTAACGCATTATAGATGCTTTAAACTTGGTGTGGACATCAATGGGAAATGCTTTTAATGGTTTTCACAATCAAACCCTATCTCAAAATCTGGCAGAAAATTCAAAGAGGCTCTGGTTATATGCACAGAGTAACAATGGCAAGAAACACTCATACCTCCAGATTTCTGCTAACGTGAGTAATTTGGGACTAAATACCTACAATGCATGGAAGAAGCTAACAGGGTGTCCAACAACAGAATCACTGATTTTAACGTACAATGACATGAAGACAATGATTGATAGAAGATTGCAACAAATGGTAGGGTTATTGTCAAAGCTGTAAGAATTTTATATAAAAGTTTCAAAATAGTAGTTACAAAAACTGCTACAAGACAGCACTGTACTCTTTACAGAGCGTATCAGTAACCATTAAATAAACTCATCTTCTGGAAGCAGTCTTTACAATCACATCACAATCTTTTCAAAATATTCACTGCCCACAGTAGAGATACAGTAGCACAAATGAACAATGAACTTTGCCATCATGTCTTGCAGTTTCTCGATGGAAATGGGTTCAGCTGTGATGCAGATCAATGATTCAAGCACGTCCAGCATGTTGGGATAATTCTGGTAGATGCGCCCCACAAAAGATAGTCACAATGAGTCACATGAGATGAACATGAAAATCCAACCATGCCTTTGCCAAAAAAATTTGGGATAATTCAACACAATGACTCTATCCCTGAAATGTCAGTCAAGAAAGCAAAGCACTTTTTTGTTGTGATGTGGTCGGGCCAGTTGTTGCATGAACCACTAGGTCAATCCTTCAATATGGGCTGTGAGATGATAAACTGTTTCAAAATTGCAATGTGACATTCACTAGTTATCAATTCTCACATGAAAAAAAGAGCTGATAATCCCTCCACTACATGCTGCAGTCCGAACAGTAACCTTGAGAGAATGCATTGGCATCACCCTATAGGGAGAATGCAATGGTGTCACCTTACACAAATGGGGATTGTCAGAACGCCAAAATTACCAGTTTTGTTTATTGTCAATACATTCAGGTGGAAGTGTGCTTCATCTGTTTCCTTCATTACAAATCACTGCGAGAATCTTGTTCACAATGTCAGCCCATAGTAGCACAGTGAGTACTGGTGACTGGTTTTCGAATGGAAACATGCAGACTGTTTTTCATTACTGTATGCGTTGTGGGACACTTCAAACAAGTTTCTGCTGCTGTTAGACTGATTCCCTTCAGTGTTTCTGAATAGATCCAAAAACTGCGGCAACATTTTCAGGAGGGACTAGAGTTGCCCTAGGGCCAACATTTCCCACCAGGTCATCAACTTTGCTGGCTGTTCATTGAAATTTGGTGAAGAGCTTGAAAATAGTTCTCACATCTGATCCTTTTGGAACATTAAATTGTGTTTGAAAATTGTGCCTTTTAGCCATAATACCATCTTCTAATCTGTAGTACTCAAATATCAGAAACACAAGTTGTTCAAAGGCATACCCAATTTCAACCTGTTCCCTCGTACTCTAACTCTTTCTACATTCCAACAGCAGAGCTGATCACTCCAGACTTAAGAATACTATTTACAGTCATTATGTATTGTGATTACACTGCCATCAGTTACAGTAAAACTTGCTCAAATTGGCACATGTATAATTCAGAAATCTGGCCAAACTGTACAAGTATTACAGTCCCAATGCATTCAGTTAACTTTTATATGCTGATTTTTTGTATAAAGCAGAATATGCCTAACACAGAAACGGAAAGCAAATCTTAGAACATACTTAAAAATTCATTGTATAATGCGTAAAAGAGCCTATACAGTACTGCTGTATTAAAGTTCATTAGTTATTCACGACTCTACAAGGGCATTGCTTTTAACACCTCTGTTAAGCGGCTCAAAACCAAGAAAAGAGGTCCAGTGCAGTGTGGTGCTGCTGGTGTGAGCCCAAAACTGTGCTGCTCTGTGCAACACTCAATAAGTTATGCTGAGTGTCGGTACAGTACATCAGAGGAAACGGTTCATTCATCAACACTCTGTTTGTCGGCTTTCTTGTTTACCTCATTATTGATGCAAAGCGGCACATACAGGAACATTGTTGCATATCTAACAACACTCTGCTGCAATGTGCACAGTGAAAGAGGTGGATATTGTTATGTTACACAGTGGTTTTACCTGGCAAGGTTATTATTTTCAGATGACTAGTAGTACTTTAAGAGATACAAACAGTATGTATCATTAACACTTAACAAAAAGATTAATGTAATCGAGTCAAGTGAGAAGGACAAAACACAAAATTATCAGACTTTAAGAAACAAGGATAAGATTCGGGATGAATGGATGAAAGGGAGCGAGCAGATGAAAAGAAAGGCGAAGAAGACTGGAAATGAAGAAATTAACGAAATGGTGTGGGAATTGTTCATAAGTGCGCGGACAAAAAACTTACTTTTATCTGGACCCATGTTGCAAAGTGAGGCTCTGAAAGTCACTAAAAAACTTGGAGTTACAGAGTTTAAGGCATGCACAGGATGGCTAGTCAGTTTCAAAGCTAGGCACAACATTGTGTGGAATGAAGTGTGTGGGGAAGCTAAGGATGTGCCGGAATGTGTAGCAATAGAATGGAAGACAATACTGTGCAACTTAATTGTGAATTATGACCCAAAAGACGTGTTCAATGCCGATGAAATGGGACTGCTTTATTGTGCGGTGTCTTCAAAATTTCTGGCAATGCGAGGTGAAAAGTGCACCAGAGGAAAAATGTTCAAGGAAAGACTCACTGTACTGCTGTTCGGAAACATGTTAGGTGAAATGGAGAAGCCACTGGTAATTGGAAAGACGTTGAACTATGTTATTTCAAAAACATAGACGTCAGTAAGCTTCCAGTCACATGGCAAAGCAATAAAAGGGTGTGGATGATGAGTGGTCTTATGGAAGAATGACTGGGCTCTTTCAATGCCAAAACGAAAAAAGAAAATCAACACGTTCTCTTTTTCCTAGACAATGCAACCTGCAACCCAAAAGTAACGTTATCAAACGTGAAATTGGCTTGGTTCCCTCCAGGTTCAACCATCCTCGCACAACCCATGGGCTAGGGGTTATTTACACTTTCAAGTGTCATTACAGGCGATTACTGATGCAATCTCTTATTCTTAGTGTTGAAGAAGCCGAAAGTGCGTTTGCTCCTGCATGGTCAGTTTCTGTCCTGGATGCAGTAAATTGGATTGGCTTGGCAGTAAAAAAAATAAAACACGAGACTGTCACGAAGTGCTTCACTAAAGTGGGGTTTGGGGGTCAAGAACAAGATGCTTCTGTGGTCATCGAAGTACAAGAAAATGCAGCAGCAATTGCTGAATTAATGAAAATGCAAAACATTTCATGTAATGCAGATGATTACATTCAAAGATTTAATAGAAATCCGCAACACAGAAGATGATGAAGGAGAAACAAAGGAAGAAGAAGAGGAGCAAAATAGATCCCTAGAAAAATTAATACATTTGAAGAAGCCATTCCATGCATAAATGATGTTATGAAATTTGCAGCACACACAAATTCTCCCTAATTGTTGGAACTATTGTATGGTGCAAAAAAATGCCTGGAAAAAACAATTTTGAACAGGAAATTAAAATAAGTTTCCTTCCTTGATATGTGGCGAAAAAAATGAAAAGTACAGCAAATAAACATGGGAATAATATGTACGTACATACAATAATAAACAAATTTAAAGTCCAAGTAAAAATATAGAAATGCTGTATTATTTATTAATTAGTGTAATAGTCCAGTATTCTATTGTTCAATATACAGTAACTGAACATCTACTGTGCTGGAGTGAAGGTACATAAACACAGTATATGCACAATTAAAAATTTTTATTATACTTTTGTGCATGGTAACTGACAAAATTTACGTAGCCCAGTCAGTTTTGTGTAATTCGGAAACTTGTCCAATTTGGAGAATTATTTTAGTCCCAGGCAATTCTGTTTTGAGCAAGTTTTACTGTAGCAGCTTTTGTAACTACTATCTTGAAACTTCATATAAAATTCTTACAGCTTTCACAATGAATGTACTGTTTGTTGCCTTCTTCAATCACTCTTTAAGTTCATCTTATTTAATGTCACAATCAGTAAGTCCTTTATTAGGCACTGTGAGTCACTTAATAAATGCAAGTCTTCCAGTCTAGGTTTTATACCAATTAGGTTCCTTTAAGAGTATGCTGATGAAATGGTTTCATTTTTAGCAATCATATAAAACTGCTCCCTTGCTAAAAGATCTGAACCTAAAGCCTGGCAAGTTGTAAGAGTCACACCAATGCACAAGAAGGAAAACAAAAGCAACCTGCTGAATTGTAGATCCATATCACCTTTTCCACAGTCCACGGGTCACATCCTATGGAAGATCTGTGCGAAAGAGCAGTCACCTATAATCACTCATTACCTCCTATTCTAGCCTATGAAAGCAACTTACCAACTTTTCTGGAATAATATCACAATGTTCTACGTGGAAACTACTACCTATCCACTCAGATAAATGGCAACTGAAACTGAAGCCAATGATAATTCATGCTGTTCAATATCATACTGATAAATTCAATGGGCACTTCAGACCATGTACCATACAGGATCCTTCCCTCCTGCCATCAGCTTTTCTGAAATGCACAAACGGGAACTCTCCCTGCAACACCCTAACAGTGTCTTGTACTCTGCTTGCTTCCCCCCATTCAGCTGTTCCCACACCATTCTGCAACCCTACAGCCCCCAGACTGCCCACCCCACAGCAGCTCCATATTCTGTCTGTTACATTTATATTTTGCCCTAGCTCGTGCATTTTACCCATTCCTTATTTCTTTCCAATACCGAGATCCTCCAACTTCCCCTTACACTTTCTTTCCTCAGAATTTTCTTACAGCACCCCACCCCTTCATGAAGGCACCTCCCATCTTTCTTGTATGTACCTAAATGTGCTGAATAAGCTTCAATCATTCTTACACACCTCCCATTCTGTTACTTCTCTTTTCCATTCACACAGCCAGAATCCCAGTTAGGATGAAGCATCAGGAGAAAATAGTGGCTCTGTGTGTGTGTGTGTGTGTGTGTGTGTGTGTGTGTGTGTGTGTGTGTGGGGGCGCGCGTGCGCGCGCGTGTGCGAGAGAGAGAGAGAGAGAGAGAGAGAGAGAGAGAGAGAGAGAGAGAGAGATAGCTCTGGAGAACATTTTGTGAAAGCTATACAATGTATCATTCTTTACTGCACACTTTTCTATGTTCAACATCTCTTCCAATTGACGGTAATGATCAGTTCATACACATATATTATATTTCATTCCATGTTTTCATCAGTGCTCCAAATTTTAAATGTTCATTCATTTCCATCAAAATAGGATGATATTTCCACACTAAGTGGCATATAAATAAAGAATATGAAATTACACTGACTACAAAATTACATTAATGTGAAAGCCACCCTCAAATGAAGGCATAAATAACTGGAGAACTAAAAATAAAATGAAAGTTGACTGTCCCAGCTTACCGAAGATTTGCCTTGAATCAGAAAGTTTGTTAACTTTCTCAGGTTCAGATTTGTCCGTTTTGATGGACCCCTCAAGTTTTGCAACTTGTTGTGAAAATATGCTCTTCCCTCTTGGTTTTAGCTGAAAATTGAGGTACAAAGTTTAACAACTGAAACATCATTATCACTAGTATCTATCTTTTTCATTATTGTAAAAAGGTTTATGTGAAAGATACCATCATACTAAGAAATGTACTTTCCTTACTGATGAATTTTTTACAAGATGCACAACAGTAGTGTGAGGAAGTAATTTCACCATGATAGATACTTTGTTTCAGACTAATTTGACCTTCACTCCTTAAAAAAAAAAAACTCTGCTAAACTATAATTATGTAATTATGTTGGTGAGCTTTCTTATATCTGTGTAAATGTATGTGGGCTAAATTCAGAACATTCAGTACATGAACACACAGTAGGTCACAGATTTCCAATTGCAGGAGAAACAATAGACACAGAAAATGATTCAGAGGTAGCACTGCTACACTTTTTTCAAAAATTTACATGTGCCCTAATCAACCACAAAAAATGTAACACAGCTCATGTGTTAAGACCTTTGGTAAATGGAGAGGAAATCATGGAGAGTATTAACTCAAAAATTATACCTAGAAAGGAGAGTTCAATCGTCTTGAGGAAGTTTCATACCGATGAAACTTTTAATCTGGCTGCCTCCGTAAAAATGAATACATACACTTGCTAAGACTGTTTAAACCTCATTGTTTTAAGGCAAAACTAAAACTTCTTATTGATGATGATGAATATACACATTCATGGAGATTTGATGGTCAGAGTAAATGTTCCACTGAAGTCAGTTCACTGCTGGGGCATTTATAGTAAGGTAAATGCATAAATATCAATAGTATACTGCAGATACTACTAGAAACAGAAACACAGTGAAGACTAGGCATGAGTAATGGGAAATGTTTTGGCTCCAAACAAGTGGGAGGAAGGTTATATTTAATGCCTCATTGAAGATTAGGCATTGAGAACACATTTTTAGGTTAGAGGGAAGGAAAGGAGGTTGGGTTTAGTTATTCAACCAATGATGATCTCCTCGTTGTGGATCCATGGAAAAAATCTAAGCAAAGAGTTCATTTGAGACAGAGCATAAGGGCAAGGGAAAATTTTTCCGTGATCTTGTTTGAGGAAGCATATCAAATCAGCATTCATCCCAAGTTATTTAAGAGACTCAGTGATAGAAGTCCAGTGTCTCACCTATTGCACCTTTTGCAACCTGGTTTGGCAGTTCCAAATTGCAAACAAAAATAAAAGTTTAACCAATTGCTAATGGAGGAAGACCAAAACCAAAAACATGTTTGTAATTGTTTTAATTTTTCATTTATCTGTTCTCCAGTGAGCTTTATGTGAACATGATGGGAAAAAAATTATATGAAGGGGAATAACTGAAGAGTTTAAAAAACAGTCCTTGTAATTTTTCTGGGGTTTCAGTACAATCTAGTAGCAAAATCTGAAACTCATCATGACAAAAACAATCTGGTCCTGAATTATTGCCACTTAGAGATACGTGGTTCTATAAAAACAACCCTTGCCAAAAATGTTTCTGACAGAAGGAGACTCTGTTATCTCCCATGGACTATTTTTGTGTGAAAATTGGCAATAATGCAATCTCAATAGTTATTAATGTCTTCCTAGTAACTTATGGGACCTTTGTAACTAGCCTTAGCCAGTTTAAGGTCTGTTGTTTCTTGTTCTGTAATGAATTCTGAAGACAGTGATCCAGCTGGTTACAAATCAGACACGGCAAAAAAGACAGTAAAAAAAACTGTAAATAAGAAAAATCTGATCGGGCGAGTAACACATAAGCTCTGTTGGCAGAAAATGTTCCACAAATGTCTTGAAGGTGATTGGATGTAGTCACTGCTTCCATTCTTTCCTTCTCTCCACCAGCAAAATTTTCCATCTGCTTTACTTGACAGGAACATAAGTATGTGAACTGATTGAGCATTTACTGCAGATGCATAAGATTGTGACGCTTTCAGCCAACAACTGAACAAATGGAACACCTTTTTGTAGAGAATAGAATTAATGAAGTCAAAAACTGTTCAAGACTCACATTTGGATAGCCTTATTACAGTTGCTAGTGTGAAACCCCATAGGTCATGCAAAATTGTGCATGGAGAAGGAGCAAGTGGTGGTGATTGCGAAAGTTCACTGTCTGGTACCGTTTTGTACATGAGCCCTGTCTTTATCACAAAGTCTGAGTAGCTGCTGACGCTACTACAACAGAGCTACCTGTACACTGAGAGCCATTCATGCCTTCCCATGCAGTCTCTCAATGTTGACTATGCACTATACAGCAGCATTGGATCTCACAAGTTCTCCAAAATATGTGAGAGGGAAACACAATAACAAGCCTTGTGCAGTTCCTTGGGCACTCAAAGATCTTACTGAAGATTTTTAACATATCCTTATTTAAACCAAGGGTTTCTCATTATTCATTTTTCTGAATGTGTATCAAAATACAGTTCTCTTTGAACTGTAACATCCTACACCTTTCATGATCTGCCAGGTACAGCAGTCATTGATACTAAACATGAAAAAAAGCTATTGATCATTACTTCAAACCATCTGTGTAGACAAAGAGTTAACCTGAAAGGATTAAAGATGGATAAAATAGAGGCATCCAAGAGCTACAGTTTTTGTGGTACAATCATACAGGATCTTGGTATATGGCTGCAATTTGAAACACAGTGAAGATTTCACATGAGATAGCTTTCAGTCAACTTTACAACTGTGTAATCAAGCTTAAAAACTCCAAAGCTCATTATATCAAGACCTGGTTTCCTTTCTTGACGAGTTGTTGTTGTTGTATCAGGAGCCTACTTCAGCTACTGCCAGGTCTGTGTTGTTAATACGGATTTATGGCAACGTTAGTCATGGAGGGTGGCCGAATGCCCTTCCAGTCGCCATCCTTTCTTGATAAGCAAGCACCAAAGAAATCATTGGTTGCCTTTGGAGAGGAAGAAGATACATTGAATTTGGTTGTAGCTGAATCTGAGAACAGTAGTAGAAAGGACCACTGAAAGTTTGATTTGCTCGGTTCTATGCATCTTTAATGTAATTTAACCATTTATGCAGTAAAACATTAGCATACCATGGGATTAATAAATTATATCTAAGGCAGCTATCACATCATTCCTTCTTGCACCATCTACCTTTTCTGGCAAAAACAGTGCGTGTCAGATAGGTCTGTACTTCAAAAACAAATTTTTGTACTTATGCTAAAATGCAAATTAGTTCGATGTGATAAGAATGTTTTCATATGCCTGGGAAGTAGGGTAACAAATATAACTGAGAACAAGACAATATACAATGATTTACAATGTTTTGTTATTTTCCTGAAAAGTGCAAATTTTTGACAAAAGCTCTTTTGTAATCAGCTCTTCAATTTCTCTTGCCAAGTGCTGTGTTTGACATATGTACATGAGCTGATAATAATTGTAGAAACTTCAGACAGCTGATACAGGAAGAATGCTCAGCCTTAATTTCTGTGCTTCCAAATAACTAATAAAGGAGGCAGGTGCCACTGGGCTTTGGTACACCAAAGGTTGGTGAGCAGAATAACAAAATAAAAAACATCTTTGTCAATAATATGAAAACACTGTATGTACCATTTATTCCGGGCAAGAGTGTGTCACATAGATTGAGTTAAAATTTGGATAAAATAATCTCAGTTTTCAAGCTATGTCAACTGAGTTATAACTCTTGAGCTTTTGATAACTATCACTGTCATTCTCTTCAGAAGTTACACCTTACTGACTGCCAGGAATGGTGAGGTATCCTACTTATATACACAAAGCAGCAGAAACCTTAGTCTTTCAGACATTCAGTACTCATGATCACAGACAGCAGGACACATTATGCTTTACCTACTGTACATAGGGTCACTGGTCAGCTGAGTGTCTTGGAAACCTAGTGGCACAGCAGTACTATGCACCAATAAGGAGGACAATGAGGGTATTTGAAACTGAAGGATGAGGTGAAATATTATTTACCGCTCATATTATGAATTAACTAAGGTGATGTAAAATTTCAAGTGGATATCTATGTTGCCGTGCCACTGATTAACTCAGACACTGACTGGCACACTATCTGCATTTAGCACAATGTTGAGTGGTCACTCATAACTTCCAAGATTGCTGGCCACGTAACTGTTATAAATAAGTGTAATACTTGTAGAAGACAAAGTTTTCTCACAGTATTGGCCCCTCCAACTATTAACATATCTGGTTGAAATGCTTTTACCTTATCCATTTTCAGATTTAAGATTCTGTTAATGTACGTTACGTAAAAACTATAATTTCTCACAAGCACAAAAAATGCCATTCCCTTTGCACAAAATGGTTTAAATTGAATAAGATACGCTACATGACTTGGGGATCATTACACCCATTTCCTTCAGCCCATGGGTAGAACAATGTTAATTGGTAGGGACTTCAAGGCTACCAGCCACTCATGGATTACTGGACAAAATATCCAGAGCTGAAATAGTTTCAAAAATCAGTTTTGCCTATGCACATCCAAAATTTCCAGTTGATGCAGAAATGTGCCATAAAAGGTGTTCATTTTAACTGAAGACACTGAAATGTCTTGAAAGTTACACATAAGATAAAAAAAGTTTATGATTCCAATTTGTTTGTTTTGGAGGGGGACATCCAATGATACCAGCCTCAATCCCCCTACCCCAACCCATGCGTGGGTGGCATCATGAAACTTCCAAATCTTCAATGGGAACCCCCATTTTTTATTCCA
Organism: Schistocerca piceifrons; assembly: GCF_021461385.2. Taxonomy (NCBI): domain Eukaryota; kingdom Metazoa; phylum Arthropoda; class Insecta; order Orthoptera; family Acrididae; genus Schistocerca; species Schistocerca piceifrons. The sequence goes on from NC_060141.1 coordinate 618,274,721, forward strand.
TATTACAATTCTATGGCAAAATCTACATATGTGTTGTTTGAAGCATTTTCTTCGTTTTGTCAAAGATGGCACTGTAATCGAAGGAATAGAAATGAGCACAAAATCGTAATTTACGACATGCTACCTAATGGCCCTTGAGTATCCAATGGCACATGGGAGCCCACCTATGTGTTGAGAGGGTAGGACGGGATAGTATTTCATAACTCCTAATTGGAAATCCCACTTGCAATGTTTTATTCCTCTGACATAGCAAACAGGGGACTATCTGACCCGCCAATGTGGCTGTAACTCGACGCAATCACTACTCTATTTTTCCAATTAGAGTAAGAGTTCCAATGTAGTGCCATCAACTTCAATACACTTAGTGATCTGCTTTTCAAACGACTGTACACAGGACACAGGCATTTGTGATGCAGTCGACCACATCTTCACAGCCTTTTGGCACTTTCTGGTACACCTTATCTTTTAAATATCCCCACAGAATGAAATCCAGTACCGTAGCAGACCAATTAATAAGGCCGTCCCAGGTGATCCACTTGTGACGAAGCAAGATGGGATAATTTTAATTCCCCTCTTGTTTTGCCATCTGCCTCCTTAGATTCGTTTCTTCCCTTTTTACAATTTACCATTAACATACATGAATATAATCTGTATTTTTGTAAAAGAGAAAGGTTGGAACTCAGTTCTAAAGGATTTAACAACAGAGCTGATTTTGTGCTTGGGTTTATGTATGTATTTGATTTTCTAATTTATTTTGGCTATTCCTAGTTAGTAACTTTCATTATATGGCGAAATCAGTAATTGTTTCATAACTTAAATTCTATCACTGACATATAAACAAATATAAATTCTGTACTAATTATAAACATTTGGGAGATGAAACAATAGCAATCTCAAAGTATTTAATTGCCTCTATTCAAAAACATGTTAGTGAAACCAGCCCTTCATTAATTCCAAAGTAATTAACAGTTTTGTCAAAAGTAATGTTTGCGTAACTATATTTGTTAATTTCAAGATTTAAACAAACAATTATGCCTAAATCTTGTAGTAGAAGGAACTGTTAAGAGGATGCAATTTTTCGATGTATTCAGTTAATTGAGTAAGTTAAGTTTTAATTGTAATGTCTGTAAATTTAACTTTCAACAATGTGTAGTTTCAGCACCTATTATTGTGATGATATATAAAGCCCCGATTTTTGGTCACAAGACAGTCAGTCCACGCCCGATTTAAAATTGAAATTTAAAACAGTCTTGATCGCAATCTTGTTAAAATATTTTTTTATTGGAGTGAGTGACCGGTTTCGACTCTAATAAAGAGTCATCTTCAGACTCCAGTTCAGTGGATGGACACTGCTAGATGAGTTCCGTCGACCCTCAATGCTCGTTACACGAGTTATGGAGTCTGAAGATGACTGTTCCATTGAGTCGAAACCGGTCACTCACCCCAATAAAAAATATTTTAACAAGGTTGCAATCAAGACTCTTTTAAATTTCAATTTTAACTACTTTTAAGATCGCTGACTATGTTTTCAAAAATTTCAAAAATCTCACAGCCGATTTTCTGATGAGTAACCTGTGCTGGTTAGAACAACAATCATGCTTCAAATTAATTGTGGAATAAGTGTTAAACAATTAGGCCATGTGTAAAAACAGTGACAGTGTATGCTCTATACGTATATGATTATTCTTCAAGAAATATGAAATTTGTGGTTAGGTTGTACTGCATGTAGTTGTTCAACAAGAAATTGTTGTAACAGTATGTGGAGTTTCACCTGCTAACTATTAATGAGGCTTATCAAAAGTTAAACAGTGCACTGGCCATATAACTGTATAATATTGGGGGTTGTGCAAAGGGAAAATTACAGTACTGTGAAACGCAAATGTGCACCCATCAGCTACATGATTTACAGTAGTGTGGGTCAGAATCCACAACCCATTTTTCAGTCAGTGTAGCAATGGAGTGCATCAACACCGAGGACAATCAACAAATGAAGAAATAAAAGTAGGTGGAACCATCACACACTGACCAGTGTAAACGTGGTCTAATACTTACCGTGCTTCAATTGCATAATGTGCCGCGAACAGTCATGCTGAAACCACATACATTGTCAAACGTCCAGGGCAACATACTGCACTGGCAGAAGTAGTTCCTGTTCCAAAAATGTTCATTATTTGCATCCATTCAACATGCCAATGAGAAAATGCCACACCATACGTTAACCCACCATGGACGTTGACGATCAACTTTCTGTAACCAGTGGGGATTGCCTACACTCCAGTAATGCGTGTTATGCTGGTTAACACTACCACGGTTTGTGAACATGGACTCACTGGAAAATAGTACCTCGGCAATGAATGTGAGGATCGTTTACATTTGTTGACATGCCCATTCACAAAACACTGCCCAGTTATGGAAATTGGCACCATGAAGTTCTTGACGCAGTGAAATGTATTATGGATGATAATTATGATGATGTAGTATTGTGACAATACTACCTATAGACAAATGGGAATCATGATGTAATTGCTGGGTACTTACCCGTAGGTTGTGGTGCACTGTAACAAGTACAGCTATTTCATTAGCTTCTCTTATAACATGTTGGGTTCATTTCCTTTTGCCGGTCTGTATGCTGCCATCAGACTAAATGCATTGGCAACCTTGTAAAATAATGAATGAGAGTGAGCTTTCTCAGGACAACGCTTGGCATACAAGGCAACGGCAGCTTCAACATTTCTCCTACATTCTCTGCAAATCAGGGTCATTTCAATTTTTTCCTCTCTAGTTGCAACACTCATCATCCACTTGTATGTCTGGTCTTCAAAAGATAGATAGGTGTGCAAGCAATAAACATTGTGCAAGTATATAATGTTTAGACCTGCTATCTGTTCAATGTCTGCATGAGACATGAGCTCTGGTCACAATGTACTGCCAGTTACAATACATCGTAGTTCGCTACCTTGTCACAGTGGCATATCAACTTGTCTTCTGTTCGATATGTCAGAGGAATACAATACTGCTAATGGGGTTTACAATTACAAGTTATGGAGAACTGGCCTGTCCTACCCTTGCATCATGGAGATGAGGTCCCACATGCCATTGGAAATTCAAAAGCTATTGAGTATCAAGTCATAAATTACGATTGTGTACCCACTTCTATTCCTCTGATTACAGTGCCATCTGTGGCGAAATGCAGAAAGTGCTTCAGACAAAACATACGTAGATTTTGCTGTAGAATCATAATCTGCAATAAAAAATGAGGGTACAAATTGAAATTGAAGATTTCTAAGTTGCCCCCCCCCCCCCCCCTCGCCCACACATGGTATGGGGTGGCAAGTTGAGTGTCGTACCATTGGATGTTCCCCTCTGAGACAACTTTTTTTGATCCAATGTGTAGTTTCTGAGGTAACTTAATGTCTTCAGTGAAAATGAATACCTTGTATATTAGATACAAACATAACAGCTGTTCAGTGTCAACAGCATTGCCGCTATATTTTGCACACAAGGAAAATAACTAATTGAGGACAACATGCAGTGTGCAGAGTACCTGGATGACATTATAATAGATACCATGTAGTATCAACACTGAAGCAACTTAGCAATGTTATTTGACGGAGTCAGACAATCTGTGCTGTAAATTGGACAAATTTATTTCTCTGAACAAAAATGTGCCTTTCTTCGGACACCTACTAAGTAAGCAAGCAAGGCACAAGCTCGCATTAGTTAACACCAAAACAACCGATAATCAACTGGTAGAGATGACTCTAAAATAAGTGCAACCTGTCCTACATAAAATCTACTACTACAGCAAATGTAGCCATACTGCTGTCCAAATTCCGTACCCTCCAAATTGCTCTGAAAGGAGGCCACCAAATTTGATTGGTCTCCTAAACTCAAAAAGTTGTACAAAATCACATTCTTTTCTGTTTACTTTTACACCAGGTAAGCAATTTACACTTGCGACCTCTCAGTATGGCTTTGATACCAGACTCTCACACAAGACCTCAACAGCATGTAATGACCAATTGCCTTAAGTTCAAAAACTCTAATTTCATTCTTTAAAACTCAATATAAACTTTTAAAAAATGCTGGAATCTACCTATATATGATCATTAGGATAAGTATGACATGAAATGTTGGTCTCAGGTGTCGGGCTGCCACATTTAAAGGCTTATAGAAATTTTGTAACAATCTTATTTCTTTTTTCTGATCATTTTAAAGCTAAGTTTATTATACTGTCATTAATTTCATTAGACCTTTGCTCTGGTTTGACTGTTACCATTCAATACTTGAATTCCAGAATACCTTTCACAAGAAGTGAAACTAGCTTCTTATTAGTACCTGTGTAAAGAAAATATTCACATGTTGAGAACATTTTCAAATTAATAATCTTCATGATAGCAATTTTATAAAAAGCACTGTTATCGAAAACATTTCATGAATTTTCATACTGAAAACTAAGAACCAAGTAAAGCTTATTGTCGCAGCATAGGAGGAGCAAGTTAATATTTAATTTTGTAATGTCAGTCTATACACATCAACAAGTTTTTGACTGTAATCCATAAATTTTCTGTCTGTTATACTGGATTACTTAACCAGTGAATGACTAAACAATATACAAGCAGTGGAGAATCAGCCATCAGGGTCTCAGTTTTAAAGCAATTTTTGTGTGCCAGTTTTTGGGAGCTGGTTCTGTTACAGTTTTGTATCCATTTTGCACAATAAATGTGTATTTCTGAAAATGAAACTTGGTGTCCAATTGTTTACTTAAAATTTCTCTTGGCATAACAAATCATTTACTACACAGTGAACAGCTCCAGAAGTTGCAGCAAATTTGGTGGTGCAATACTCATAATTCTTTTAGAGCCAAAACAGCATCAAAGATCACTGAAAACCAAAGATGAGGATTCTTCTTCTAACTGTTACACTCAAGAAAGCACCATTATATTTCAATTGTGGTGGTGGTTCCTTGGATTACAGCTGCCCTGCTGATGAAGTTTTGCTAACAGAATTTTGAGTTTCAGGTTGATTTATGCAATAATGGGTACTGATACAACAGAAAATTTAAAAGAAAACACTGGCTTATAAATCCGAAATGGACTGATGCAAAAGGAGAAGAGATGTTAACCACAAAGAGGGGAGAAAAAAGTGTGTGGCATGGAACTACATCATTGCAGACAATTGAGATAAATACATTTATAGTTTATTCCCTTTATTTGTTTGTAGTTAAATGTCATGTAAAGACTAAAATTTTAGTGTAAAGACTGAAATTGTCATTCCAAGTTTATTTATCAATACGGCGAGTAATAGTAAGCAAAACAGTGTACCAGTAGAAAATCAGGAACAGGTAGTAGTAGACAATGCCGCTAATTTACATGGCAGTATTACCAGTAATGAAAGTGAAGCCAAAGTCAACAGTGAGGTAGTACAGGATCAGATTTATCACAATGAGACCATAGGCAATGTTAATATAAGAGCTTGTTCACCATTCCATAGTTTTGATTAAACTGAAGCTGTAGGCTTGAACAGTGAAATTGTAGAATTACTGTCACGGTTATTAATTGAAAAAGCTAATACTTTAGCTAGTACTTTAGGTGGGAGTATTACCAAAACAGCAAATAGCCTTGGTGGCAGAATTACCAAAACAGCTAACATTTTAACTAGCGGCTTAGGTGGCCAAATTGCTGAACTAAAAAGTACTTCGAAAGGCGTTAAAACATAATCGGAAAATAGTAACACAAGAATAATGAAAAACAAAGAGGAAGTAACAAAGCTTAAAAATGAGGTGGAAGCAGACTGGAAACGAGGTGATGCTAGAGTTGGTTCTGTGGAAACGAAAGCTGGAACTCTCAAAACAGAACTCAGTGCGAAAATTGCTCATAGTAAACACAACTTCAAGGTTGTTCGCAAAAATGTAGTAGATAGTTGTTACTTTATTATGAAAAGGATAGTTTGGAAATTTTGAGTCACAGACAAGCACAACAAAAACACTGCTAAACAACTAAGCATTTGGCCAAAATGCATTCTTCTGAATTAGACAACACAAGGGCGCACACGTACACACACACACACACACACACACACACACACACACACACACACACACAAATGCAACTCACACGCACACAAGACCAATGTCTCTGGCTGCTGAGGCCAGACTGCGAGTAACTGCACATGATGGGAGAAGCAATGTGGGTGTTGGGGGTAAGGAGGAGGCTGGGAGGCATAGGGATAGCATGATAGGGGTGAGGACAGTAAAGTGCTGCTTGTGGGAGCATACAAGGACAAGGTGGAAAGAAGATATGGTAGGTAGGTGCAGTCTGGCACTTAGACAAAGGGCAGGTGGGGGGGGGAGTGTAAAAGGAGACAAGTAAAAAGACTGTGGGTGCACTGGTGGAATAGAATAATGAAGGTTGAGGCCAGGAGGTTAGATATACTGCAGGGAGAGTTCCCACCTGTGCAATTCAGAAAAGCTGGTGTTGGCAGGAAGGATACAGATGACACAGACGAAGAATGTTGTACTGGGCAGCATGTTCAGCAACTGGGTGGTCCATCTGTTTCTTGGCCACAGTTTGTCTGTGGTCATTCATGCAGACAGACACCTTGTTGGTTCTCACGCTCACATAGAATGCAGTACAGTGGTTGCAACTTAGTTCAGCTTAGTTCATAGATCACATGACTGGTTCCACAGGTAGCCTTGCCTTTGATGGGATAGGTGATTGCTTGTGACCAGACTGGAGCAGGTAGAGGTGAGAGGATGTATGGGATGAGTTCCTCTAGGGACCCACCACTGTTCCATTTGATTCTGTAATTTAGCCTTCTAACGGTGCAGTTATTCTCTATCTATTCTTTTACTTTATCCTTGTTACTGCTGTCTGAGCTGTAAATGTCAATTATCTGTGACTTTGTAGGCTTTCCTGGTGTAATAAACCTTGAAAGTCTCTTCAAGTTTGCTGCTAGATCTTAAAATCAACTCGGTTCAGTAAATCGGCAATCCAACTGTTTGCTGTCTTCAGGAGAACACTGCTTCTGCTGGTGAGTCCCGTTGAAAACTGATGCCAGGCTGAAAATTGACATCCTATATATGCCTCTGTACTGTACATGGCGTATGCGCCGCCCATCACAGTTTCTGCCCTCCAAGGCTGGACAGATGGCGCCTCCCTTAATAGAACACCGGCATCAACAAAATGTTGCACTCAGAGACGATTTTTGAACACTCGGATTGGCCGCACCAAAGAACGTTGATGCGGGATAGTACAGGATTAGATGTTCTGCTAGAGGAAACCCACTGTCTCTACTAATTAAATTATCTGCCCACCTAATTTCAGTTGCCTCTTTATAGACACTGTTCCAAAAACCAGAAGTGCTGGCAACTACCATAGTTTCGTCAAATTTTGAACCATGTCCCTCATTTAAGCAATGTTATTCTACTGCCAATTTTTCCAATTATTGTACCCACTTATGATGGCAATGTTCCACGCACCTGTCATGAACTGTGTAAATGTAAGCCTTCCCACATTGGTACAGAATTTTGTACATGTTAAGCCCCAAATCATCTTTCAAAGAGCTGAGTAGTCCCCTAATCTTGGAAGGTGGACGGAACAAACTCTTAACATTAAAACTTGTTAAAATTCTTCTGCTCTTAAATGATACGCCTGAAGCATAAGGAATAAAGGCTATCGATCTATGCTCCTCTTCATGTACCTCCGGTGATGGTTCAAATTCCATAACCTGACAAATCTGCTTCTCAAACTATCCATTCTCCTTAAAAACTGTCATCAAATGCGCAAGGTCTTGAGTTAAACTGGCTGCGTCGGAAATGGGATATGCTATGCGTACCAGAGACCTAAGAATACCAATGGATGGGTATGGTGGTTGATAACTCTTAGAATGCAGATACCGATCTTTGTGTGCCAGCTTTTGGTGAACACTATGTCCCACAGTACCATCTCGTTTTTTGTAAACCATAATGTCCAAGAATGAAAGCATTGCATCACTTTCAACCTCCATGGTAAATTTAACACTGGGATGAAGACAGTTGAAGTGCTCCAAAAATCTGTTGAGAGCATCACATCCATGTGACCAGACGAAAAAGATATCATCCACATACTTCCAGAAGCATGTTGGTTGCAAAGTTGAAGTCCTGAGTGCCGTATCCTTGAAGTCCTTCATAAATAAACTGGTAACAACAGTTGATAAAGGACTACCCACAGCCGCTCCATCATTCTGTTCAAAAATGTTGCCATTAAAAAAAAAAGAAAAAACATGGGAGGTCAGCACATGAGAACAAAGCTTCATCAGCTCTTCATCCAGTTTTTCACTAATCAAACTAAGGGACTCATCGAGAGGAACTCATGTAAACAGAGATACCACATCAAAACTCGCTAATAAATCTGAAGGACCCAGCCTCAAATATTTCAATCGTCAAATAAAATCCACCAAATCAGAGATATAGTGTTCACACTTGCCAACATATGGACTGAGAACAGACGTTAAGTACTTTGCCAGGTTGAAAGTGGATGCACCCAAAATACTAACAATATGGCATTACAACCACGGTATTCCCTTGTCAGCTGGTGAAACTACTGCTTCATCAACATTCCTAAGGGAACAATGACTACTCTCTCTATGGAAGAGATGTTATCTGGCAGTCAATTACCATTTTACTAATGCTGTGGAATTATGCTCATTTTGCATATTTGCAAGAAAAAAGTTTGAGTTGCATAGAATAGTTACACTGTAACAAAAATGAAATGTTAATCTCATAAAGAATCTCAGTTTGCCTGCTGGAACTTGATACGCTTTCTGTATTACTTTCTTCTTATTTGCACTCAGTGAATTTACCAACTACACAATTACATACTGAAAGTTATGTAACAGGTAATATTACAAATGACACACATATTTTGCTCGGCACTAGCAGAGGTTTTTGAACGAGTGGATTGTACATCTCTCTCTCTCTCTCTCTCTCTCTCTCTCTCTCTCTCACACACACACACACACACACACACACACACACACACACACATGCGGAGTTTACAACTAAACTGTGCTGTTTTGAAGTGATATTTAATTTTGTACACAGAAGTTTATACATGAAATCAGTCAGTTGTACCAACAATCTTATGAAAGAAGCCACACACATGAATGACTATTGATACTGAAATCAAACAATGGAAAATCCAGGATGGATACCAGAGAAGGAAAGTTGCTACTCACCATATAGCAGAGATGCTGAGTTGCTACAGGTACAATAAAAAGATTCACACAATCATAGCTTTCGGCCATTAAGGCCTTTGTCAGCAGTAGACACACACACACAAACGCGCGCGCGCGCGCGTGCGCGCCCACACACACGCACGGACACACACACACACACACACACACACACACACACACACACACACACAACTTGCACACAATGTCTGCAGTCTTAGAGAGCTGAAACTACACTACAGTGTACTGACATGATCAGTCATCATCTCCAAATTGTTGTTGTACTGTACTACAAAATGCTGTAAAATGTGTTCATATCCTTCCACTGTCAGCATTCTTCGAGTGCAATAAGGGAATCGCATACTAGCCATGAAAAATACCCCAATGTCATAACAATACACCCTCCACACTTCACTGTTGGTACTACACATCATGGAAAGGAATGTTCTCCAGACATTCGCCAAACCCTTATGTCATATTGCCATAGGGTATAGTATGAATTCATCACACCAAATCACTTGTTTCTAGTCACCAGTCATCCATGAGCAAGTTGATCATCGTAACCCTGTCTTTTTAACTCCCTATGCACAGTCATCGTGACAGCTGGACTGCTGGCAGCTCTGTGGAGCTGACAAGTGACTCCTCCTCCTGATTTTGTACGATTTTTTTACACTGACCTGCGCAATGTTCAACAGTCCCTGTCCATCAGTAAATGAGGTCTACTTGGTCTTGGTTTAGCTATAGTGGTTCCTCCAAATTTCCGCTCCACAGTCACATCACCAACAGACAACTCGGGTAGCTTTAGAAACGCTAAAATGTCCCTCATGGATTTGTTGGGTGACATACAATGAATGGTCCACATTAAAAGTAACTGATCTCTCTTGACCAGCCTATTCAGCTGTTACTGCTTCTCTTCTGACAACACAGTACTCCCAGTGTTCAATTCTATGTTATATAGAGGTGACCAGATACTTTCAATCAGATAATGTATGTGTTTACCAGCAATAGTACACATTTTGATTCCTAAAGGTAAGTATTGGCAAGCAATTCTGTCTCATAATGATGAAGTCTGATACAGTGTAGTGTACAGTCGGCAGTTCAGAGTGGTTGGGCTGAAGCACCTGCTGAAACAGACGGATCCAGTAGTCCATATTTATTTCTCATTGTTCCCTAGTTCACTGAAAGCAACAGGGATTTTTATCGGGTCCTCATTCTGGATCCACTTTCCACCAGAGTTTTTTAGTTGCTTCGTGAATCATATTTGGAGATGACACTAAAGGAAATGTTGCAATGGTGTCACATTTATTGGAAAGGGATCAGGATGTGCAAAGTGTGCACCCAGAACTGCATAGCCCCAGCTCAGCATTTCTCACCTTAGTTTTAGCAGGAGCAACCTGGTGAAACATTGCACACCGACTTTCTGGGAAAATTAGAGGAAGCAATGTGGCTGTCGACAATGAACGATTTTGTCGGTTTCTCTTATGTTGTTCACATGTCCACAATCACCACACATGCCACAATTTGGCCACCATTTGTGCTGTTGGGGGAGCAGTATTATCCCCTGAAAGGCCAAGGAGGGTCACCGAAAGCTACACGTTCAGATCATTGAACAACATTTGCCCTCCCCTACATCCACCATTATGACCTCTGGCTTCAGCAAAAAAGTATCTACGCAACAAGCAGCAGCAGACACAGGCCGTAGATAGCAATGTATATACTGTATAGAACTCCTTGGGAATGTGGCAGTATTTACAAGAGAAAAACCAGTGGCACCATTGTCAAGTGTGCTGTCAAACACACATGCCACATAAAACAAAAGGTGCTAAAGTCAGCTACGGCCTATCATTGTCTAGAGAAAGACAACAAAACATTATAAAATTGTTAAGGTTTCATGGTGACTTGTTGACAAATTGCCTGTTGGCTTTTTCTCTGGTTCTCTGGCCTACATTTCTTTGGCGATTTTTCTGACGTTTCACCAGTCCACCACCAGCAGAGGAAGGTGAAGCTTTCACAAGGCCAGGCACTCAAGCTAGTGAAATGACAGAAAAGTCACCAAACAAATGTTGGCCAAAGAAGCCAACAGACAATTTGTCAGCAGGTGACCAGAAAAGCCTTAACAGTTTTGTACCACACTTCTGCGGGGAGGAGACCAACATCTTGAGCAAAGATGGAAGAAGAAAGCGTGACTGCCACCCTTTCTCACCTTTCTGTCACAGTGCCATGATGAAGGGAACATACCAAAGTTCCTGAAATGTAAGTGCCGAATCATCAACACCCAAGCACATCATATCTATGAGCTTTCCTTTGTGAGCAAATTCATGCAACATGGAGAGCCTTGGCAAGAATGGCATGAGGAACTTTTGGACATTTTTTTATTAACAAAGAGGTAGTGTGCTTCGAGACAACTGGGATACGATCAACAGCATCAGTCATGGGAGCACACAGAACTGCACCTAGCAAAACCATTAGCTTGTAATGTGAAGAAAGAAGAGTTACAGGCTACAAAGAGCCTTAACAATGACAAGAGCATATTGGTGGTGGTGGTGGTTGTTGTTGTTGTTGTGGTCTTCAGTCCTGAGACTGGTTTGATGCAGCTCTCCATGCTACTCTATCCTGTGCACGCATCTTCATCTCCTAGTACTTACTGCAACCTACATCCTTCTGAATCTGCTTAGTGTATTCATCCCTTGGTCTCCCTCTACGATTTTTACCCTCCACGCTCCCCTCCAATGCTAAATTTGTGATCTCTTGATGCCTCAGAACATGTCCTACCAACCGGTCCCTTCTTCTTGTCAAGTTGTGCCACAAACTCCTCTACTCCCCAATTCTATTCAATACCTCCTCATTACTTATGTGATCTACCCATCTAATCTTCAGCATTCTTCTGTAGCACCACATTTCAAAAGCTTCTATTCTCTTCTTGTCTAAACTATTAATCGTCCACATTTCACTTCCATACGTGGCTACACTCCATACATATACTTTCAGAAACGACTTCCTGATACTTAAACCTATACTCGATGTTACCAAATTTCTCTTCTTCAGAAACGCTTTCCTTGCCATTGCCAGTCTACATTTTATATCCTCTCTACTTCGACCATCATCAGTTATTTCGCTCCCTAAATAGCAGAACTCCTTTACTACTTTAAGTATCTCATTACCTAATCTAATTCCCTCAGCATCACCCGACTTAATTCGACTACATTCCATTATCCTCGTTTTGCTGTTGTTGATGTTCATCTTATATCCTCCTTTCAAGAAACTGTCCATTCCGTTCAACTGCTCTTCCAAGTCCTTTGCTGTCTCTGACAGAATTACAATGTCATCGGCAAACCTCAAAGTTTTTATTTCTCCTCCCTGGATTTTAATTCCAACTCCGAATTTATCTTTTGTTTCCATTACTGCTTGCTCAATATACAGATTGAATAACATTGGGGATAGGCTACAACCCTGTCTCACTCCCTTCCCAACCACTGCTTCCCTTTCATGCCCCTCGACTCTTATAACTGCCATCTGCTTTCTGTACAAATTGTAAATAGCCTTTTGCTCCCTGTATTTTACCCCTGCCACCTTTAGAATTTGAAAGAGAGTATTCCAGTCAACATTGTCAAAAGCTTTCTCTAAGTCTACAAATGCTAGAAATGTGGGTTTGCCTTTCCTTAATCTTTCTTCTATGATAAGTCGTAAGGCCAGTATTGCCTCACGTCTTCCAACATTTCTACGGAATCCAAACTGATCTTCCCCAAGGTCGGCTTCTACCAGTTTTTCCATTCATCTGTAAAGAATTCGCATTAGCATTTTGTAGCTGTGACTTATTAAACTGATCGTTTGGTAATTTTCACATCTGTCAACACCTGCTTTCTTTGGGATTGGAATTATTATATTCTTCTTGAAGTCTGAGGGTATTTCGCCTGTCTCATACATCGTGCTCACCAGATGGTAGAGTTTTGTCAGGACTGGCTCTCCCTAGGCCGTAAGTAGTTCTAATGGAATGTTGTCTACTCCCGGGGCCTTGTTTTGACTTAGGTCTTTCAGTGCTCTATCAAACTCTTCATGCAGTATCGTATCTCCCATTTCATCTTCATCTACATCCTCTTCCATTTCCATAATATTGTCCTCAAATACATCACCCTTGTATAGACCCTCTATATACTCCTTCCACCTTTCTGCTTTCCCTTCTTTGCTTAGAACTGGGTTTCCATCTGAGCTCCTGATATTCATACAAGTGACTCTCTTTTCTCCAAAGGTCTCTTTAATTTTCCTGTAGGCAGTATCTATCTTACTCCTTGTGAGATAAGCCTCTACATCCTTACATTTGTCCTCTAGCCATCCCTGCTTAGCCATTTTGCACTTCCTGTCGATCTCATTTTTGAGACTTTGTATTCCTTTTTGCCTGCTTCATTTACTGCATTTTTATATTTTCTCCTTTCATCAATTAAATTCAATATTTCTTCTGTTACCCAAGGATTTCTACTAGCCCTTATCTTTTTACCTACTTCATCCTCTGCTGCCTTCACTACTTCATCCCTCAGAGCTACTCATTCTTCTTCTACTGTATTTCTTTCCCCCATTCCTGTCAATTGTTCCCTTATGCTCTCCCTGAAACTCTGTACAACCTCTGGTTTAGTCAGCTTATCCAGATCCCATCTCCTTAAATTCCCACCTTTTTGCAGTTTCTTCAGTTTTAATCTACAGCTCATAGCCAATAGATTGTGGTCGGAGTTCACATCTGCCCCTGGAAATGTCTTACAATTTAAAACCTGGTTCCTAAATCTCTGTCTTACCATTATATAATCTATCTGATACCTTCTAGTATCTCCAGGATGCTTCCATATTGGTACTGCCTGTCAACAAGGGAAATGTGACTACTGTAATGAAGACCATTATGTGAGCAGAAGATTTGGGACCTATTAGATCCGACAACGTACCAACCACAGACCTGATGCAGTGGATCACATGGAATAAAAATCAGTTAATCAAGGTAACACAAACATCATGTTCAACTAAGATCAATTCTCTACTTAATCTATCCTCTACTTAACCTATCTTTGGCACAGAAAGGAGTAAAATATGCTGCTGTAAAATTTTTCGATAAATTACCAGATGAAATAAAATGTCTGACAGGCAGCAGCAATAGTTTCAAAAAAAAAAAAAAGAAGGAAATCATATCTCCTTGACAGCTCCTTCTATGCCACAGATGAATTCATGAACACAATAAATCTATCCTCCCCATGAACTGTGGACCTTGCCTCAGCTATACAGATAGCCGTACCAGCAATACAGATAGCTGTACCGTAGGTGCAACCACAACGGAGGGATATCTGTTGAGACACCAGACCAGACAAATGAATGGTTCCTGAAGAGGGGCAGCAGCCTTTTCAGTAGTTGCAGGGGCGACAGTCTGGATGATTGATTGATCTGGCCTTGTAACATCAACCAAAACTGCCTTGCTGTTCTGTTACTGTGAACAGCTGAAAGGAAGGGGAAACTACAACCCTAATTTTTCCTGAGGGCATGCAGCTCTATTGTATGGTTAAATGATGAGGGTATGATCTTGGGAAAAATAAAAATATTTCGGAGGTAGTCCCCCATTCGGATCTCCGGGCAGGGACTACACAGGACAAAGACGTTATCAGGAGAAACAAAAATGGCATCCTACGGATCAGAGTGTGGAATGTCAAATCCCTTAATCGAGCATACAGGTTAGAAAATCTAAGAAGAGAAACGTATAGGTTAAATTTAGATATAGTGGGAATTAGCGAAGTTCAGTGGCAGCAGGAACAGGACTTATGGTGAGGTGAATATAGGATTATAAATACAAAATCAAATAGGGGTAATGCCAGAGTAGGTTTAATAATGAGTAAGAAAATAGGAATGCAGATAAGCTACTATGAATAGCATAGTGAGCGCATCATTGTAGTCAAGATAGACACAAAGCCCACACCCATCATAGTGGTACAAGTTTATACGCCAAATATCTTCACAGATGAGGAGAAAATTAAGGAAAAGTATGATGAAATAAAAGACATTATTCAGATAGCTAAGGGAGCCAAAAATTTAGTAGTCCTGGGGAACTGGAATTCAGTAGTAGGGAAAGGAAGAGATAGAAAAATAGTAGGTTAATATGGACTGGGGAAGGAATGAAAGAGAAAGCTGCCTTGTAGAATTTTGCACAGAGCATAACTTAGACACAGCTAACACTTGGTTTAAGAATCATGAGAGAAGGTTGTACATGTGGAAGAGAGCTGGAGACACCGGAAGGTTTCAGATTGCTTATCTAACGGTTAGACAGATGGTGCAGATGTGGACTCTGACCATAATTTATTGGCTATGAACTGTATAAATATCAAGAACTCAGTTGGAAAACCAGTCCTAAGCAAAGAAGGAAAAGCAGAAAGGTGGAAGGAGTATAGAGAGGGTGTATACAAGGACGATGTACTTGAGAGCAATATTGTGGAAATGGAAGAGGATGTAGAGGAAGGTGAAAAGGGAAATATGATAATGCATGAAGAATTTGACAAAGCACTGAAAGACTTAAGTTGAAACAAGGCCCTGGGAGTAGACAACATTCCGTTAGAGCTACTGGTAGCCTTGGGAGAGCCAGTCATGACAAAACTCATCCATCTGGTGAGCAAAATGTATGAGAGAGGCGAAATACTAGCAGACTTCAAGAAGAATATAATAATCCAGATTCCAATGAAAGCAGATGCTGACAGGTGTGAAAATTACTGAACTGCCAGCTTAATAAGTCACGGCTGCAAAATACTAACAGTAATCCTTTACAGAAGACTGGAAAAACTGTTAGAAGCCGACCTTGGGGAAAATCAGTTTGGATTCAGGAGAAATATAGGAACACGCATGGCAATACCGACCCATGACCTCTCATAAAAAATAGGTTAAGGAAAGGCAAACCTACATTTCTAGCATTTGTAGACTTGGAGAAAGCTTTTGACAATGTTGATGTCTTTCAAATTCTAATGGCAGCAGGGAGTGAAAGGCTATTTACAATTTGTACAGGAACCAGACGACAGTTGTAAGTGTCAAGAGGCACAAAAGGGAAGCAGTGGTTGAGAACGGAGTGAGGCAGGGTGGTAGCCTATCCCCTATGTTATTCAATATGAATACTAAATAAGCAGTAAAGGAAACAAAAGAAAAATTTGGAATTACAGTCAAGGGAGAAGATATGAAAACTTTGAGGTTTGCCGATGACATTGTAATTCTATCAGAGACAGCAAAGGACTTGGAGGAGCAGTTGAACGGAATGGAAAGTGTCTTGAAAGGACAATATAAGATGAACTCCAAAAAAGCAAAATGAAGATAATGGAATTTTGTTGAATTAAATCAGGTGATGCTGAGGGAATTAGATTAGGAAATGAGACACTTAAAGTAGTAAATGAGTTTTGCTATTTGGGAAGCAAAATAACAGATGATGGTTGAAGTAGGGAGGATATAAAATGAAGACTGGCAATGGCAAGAAAAGCGTTTCTGAAGAAGAGAAATTTCTTAACATCAAGTATAGATTTCAGTGTCAGGAAGACCTTTCTGAAAGTATTTGTATGGAGTATAGCCATGTAAAACATGAATGGTAAACAGTTTAGACAAGAAGAGAATAGCTTTTGAAATGTGGTGTTACAGAAGAATTCTGAAGATTATATGGGCAGATCATATAACTAATGAAGAGGTACTGAATAGAACTGAGGAGAAGAGAAATTTGTGTACAACCTGACTAGGAAGGGATTGGTTGGTAGGACACATTCTGAGGCATTGAGGGATCACCAATTTAGTACTGGAGGGAAGCTTGAGGGGTAAAAATCGTAGAGGGAGACCAAGAGATGAAGACAGTAAGCAGATTCAGAAGGATGTAGCTTACAGTAGTTACTCAGAGATGAAGATATTTGCACAGGATAGAGTAGCATGGAGAGCTGCATCAAACCAGTCTTTGGACTCAAGATCACAACAACACAACACAGGTATAATATATGTGCTTTGTGCCATTTAAGACTCTTGATTAGTGTGTGAATTTCTTATGCTCTTGGCATGTTCCACATCATAATGGTTACCGTGAGAGTGATCAATGGAACACATAACTAACTAACTAATCATAAGCGCTCCTGGTCAGCTCTGATGTTGTTGTTCTTTTACCAAAGTGCCACTCGATAATTCTGCGGAGTATATTAGTTCCATTTTCCCACAAGACACCACTAATCTCTTTCATGCATGTCTTGCCACAAGCTATTTCATGTGGAATGGCAGCTTCTACGAACAGCTTGAAAGCGTCTCCATGGGTAGCCCACTTATCCAGTGGTGGCCAACTTCTTCATGGAACATTCTGAAACACAGGTGCTGGATTTGACTCCTTGTAAACCAAAGGTGTTGTACAGGTACATCAGTGACACCTTTGTTGTGCGGAACTGTAATGAGGAACAATTTGGTGACTTCCTAAGGTATCTGAACAGTCTCCATGCCAACATAAAATTTACTACGGACCAACTTCTGCTCTTTCCAGATATGCTGGCTACAAGGGACAGTGAGAACCTGGGACATAGCGTGCATCTAAAATCAAAACACAAGCCAACACATCCACAAACTTTCACATAATCACTTGAGTCAGAAGACAGAGATGATTAATATACTTGTAATGAAAAGGAAAGTTGCTACTCACCATATAGCAGAGATGCTGAGTCACAGATAGGTGACTCAGCATCTCCCCTATATGGTGACTAGCAACTTTCCTTTTGGTTATATTGTTATATTCCATCCTGGATTTTCCACTGTTTGATTTAATATGCTTGTAACACACACAAGACAAATATCTGTGCTGCAGCAACTAGCTTGTGAAATGCAGCACCTGGAAAGCAATTTGAGGAGCCATTCTGCCATAAAGGATATTTACAAACCAACAAAAATGATCAATGAGTGCTGCAGACTGGCAAAGGAAAAAGGAGCCAATTTGCAATGTTGGGAATATACCATAGATGCTGTGCATGTGGAAAAGTCTATGTTGGAATGACTGGATAATCAGTCAGCACCAAGATCACTGAACAGAAGCAGTATTGCAAGATGGGGCAGGTGGAGAAATCAGCTGTGGCAGAGCATTTGCTATAATAAAATTCGCTGACATCGAAGTTCTCACTGTGGAGAAGAGGTACCATGCCCACTTGTTCAGAGATGCCATAGAACTCCAAAAACATGCCAATAGCTTTAACAAGAAACAAGAAAGTCTCAAGGTGAACAGATCCTGGATTTCAGTGCTGCAGCCAATGACCACTGCATGTAGCAAGAGGAGAACCATGGTGGTAATGACCCCAGAAAAGCCCTCAAAGCTTTGAGAATGCCATTCACCTACAATGGTGAAACATGAGAAAAATCGTCGAACAAATGCCAGTTGAAGAACCCGAGACAAAAGCCAACAGGCAATTTGCCAATAAAATATTGTTGGAAAAAGATAAGAATATTATCACTTATGACAACTTATTGAGAATCAATTACAAAAAATGGTATTCATAATTTGTTTACTGCAAATGAATTTCATTGGTACATACAGAACAGGGCATCGAGGCAGATGACATGAAATTATTAGCTGTTGAACGTGTTCCTCCTGTCAGAAGAGAGAAAGTAGTTGGAGGAACAAAGTAGTATACTACAAGTATACTACTTTGTATATCATCCATGAATCTAAGTCAAGTAAGAAATTTGGAATACCATTCTTGCAAATGGGGGTCTATTGTGCTATCACTTGTATCACTTCATTTAGATTTTCAGCAGCTCACCATCTGCCTGAGAATATGTGATAATCAGTGTAATGACATTACATGTATTGACAGTCAAATAAAAAAAATCTTAATTTTAACTTCATACTGGAGGGGAATGGTAATCACTTTTTAACACATAAAAGAGCCACTTTTAACTGCATTTTTGAGAAATTTCAGAAACAGTGTCTAGCTCTTCATAAGAAATTTCTGCAAATGCTGTCAGAGGAAACTGAAAACACCAAAACAGTTGAAAACTTCTAGTATGAGAAAAGAAAAAAATTACATCACTTATGTGCATTATATCACCTATAATTGAGTGTGACCTGTTTAAGTAGGAAAGGAAGCACGTTATTCCTGATGTGTATGTTAATTTGTATGAGGACTGGTATTTGTTTGTTACTACTTTTATTTCAGAGTGTTGTAGACTGTGGAAGATGGCAATGCACAACTGGAAGCAAGTTCCAATCACATCAAAATGTATATAGGAGTGCACTAAAATAGCATGCAGGGCAGTCTTTGGGCTGGAAGTTATGGCACAGCTGTCATACAATTGTAATTATGTGACTTTCACTTGTTCACAAAGATATAGGAATACTTGAGTTTAAAAACTCTTGCAGCTAACGGCAGTTCTCTGGGACAGGGCTAAAAATGTTGAGATAGCAGTTCGAAGATTTATACAGTATCATAATAGAAACCTCATAGCAACATACACTAAATGAAATGATATCTGTAGTGTTCAAACAAAAAATAACTACAAGTGAATGATAAATACGCATAAATTTAATGCAAAGATTTATTGAATTAGAAATAATTTCTATATTTCTTTTTATAATCCTCATATGTTTGGCAAAAAAAGCAGAAACTTCATATTCTGTAATATACAGGGTGTTACAAAAAGGTACAGCCAAACTTTCAGGAAACATTCCTCACACACAAACAAATAAAATATGTTATGTGGACATGTGTCCGGAAACGCTTAATTTCCATGTTAGAGCTCATTTCAGTTTCGTCAGTATGTACTGTACTTCCTCGATTCACTGCCAGTTGGCCCAATTGGAGGAAGGTAATGTTGACTTCGGTGCTTGTGTTGACATGCGACTCATTGCTCTACAGTACTAGCATCAAGCACATCAGTACGTAGCATCAACAGGTTAGTGTTCATCACGAATGTGGTTTTGCAGTCAGTGCAATGTTTACAAATGCGGAGTTGGCAGATGCCCATTTGATGTATGGATTAGCACGGGGCGATAGCCATGGCACGGTACGTTTGTATTGAGACAGATTTCCAGAACGAAGGTGTCCCGACAGGAAGACGTTCGAAGCAATTGATCGGAACATTCCAGCCTATGACTCGTGACTGGGGAAGACCTCGAACGACGAGGACACCTGCAATGGATGAGGCAATTCTTCGTGCAGTTAACGATAGCCCTAATGTCAGCGTCAGAGAAGTTGCTGCTGTACAAGGTAACGTTGACCACGTCACTGTATGGAGAGTGCTACGGGAGAACCAGTTGTTTCCGTACCATGTACAGCGTGTGTAGGCACTATCAGCAGCTGACTGGCCTCCACGGGTACACTTCTGCGAATGGTTCATCCAACAAAGTGTCAATCCTCATTTCAGTGCAAATGTTCTCTTTACAGATGAGGCTTCATTCCAATGTGATCAAATTGTAAATTTTCACAATCAACATGTGTGGGCTGACGAGAATCTGCACGCAATTGTGCAATCACGTCATTAACACAGATTTTCTGTGAACGTTTGGGCAGGCAATGTTGGTAATGTCTTGATTGGGCCCCATGTTCTTCCACCTATGCTCAAGGGAGCACATTATCATGATTTCATATGGGACACTCTACCTGTGCTGCTAGAAAATGTGCCTTTACAAGTACGACACAACATGTGGTTCATGCACGTGGAGCTCCTGCACATTTCAGTCGAAGTGTTCGTAAGCTTCTCAACAACAGATTCAGTGACCGATGGCTTGGTAGAGGCAGACCAATTCCATGGCCTCCACGCTCTCCTGATCTCAACTCTCTTGACTTTCATTTATGGGGGCATTTGAAAGCTCTTGTCTACGCAACCCCGGTACCAAATGTAGAGACTTTTCGTGCTCGTATTGTGGACGGCTGTGATACAATACGCCATTCTCCAGGGCTGCATCAGTGCATCAGGGATTCTATGTGATGGAGGGTGGATGCATGTATCCTCGCTAACGGAGGACATTTTGACATTTCCTGTAACAAAGTGTTTGAAGTCACGCTGGGACGTTCTGTTGCTGTGTGTCTCCTTTCCATGATTAATGTAATTTGAAGAGAAGTAATAAAATGAGTTCTAACATGGAAAGTAAGCGTTTCCGGACACATGTCCACATAACATATTTTCTTTCTTTGTGTGTGAGGAATGTTTCCTGAAAGTTTGGCCGTGCCTTTTTGTAACACCCTGTATAAGTTCAATATTTTTCTTTTTTTGTGGGTAGGAAGTTTGCAGTTCAACTGAGCAGCTATTGCAGTTATTTATTTTTTACATTAATTGTTTTTATAATGCATCACCATAAATTCAAAACAAATGAGTTTGTTCAAGTTGTGGGAAAGTGTTAACAAAGATGAAAAGAAAAGCATTGTTGACACAATGAACTGAACATTTTTCTCAAAACAATAGCCATAACCAAATGATATAATTTGTATGTTATTACATACCATATGAAGATGGAAATCAAGCACTTACTTTTAGAAAACACAAATTACAGTGTTTAAGAGCACAAGAAGAAACAATGGCAGACTCTCAGATGTTGTAAATACAGATTTATAATGCTAGACTTTAAAGACAAGCAGAGGACCCAGGTGACATTCTGGATGACTACTAAAAGTAAGATCAAAGCAAATATGTCAATTTGCGAGCCTGAACATAATGAGCCTAACAAATGACTAGTCAAGAATGATACATCACATACAGTGCTTCACATAGTTTGCTATGTCAGTCTTACTTCTGTTATCTCCTCAAAGATTTCCTTTTCAATATTCTGTTCAACATCCACTCTCCTACGATTCCAGATTTTCTGTGAATAGTGTCTGCTACTTTCATCAGCTGTCTGTACATTTTTAATTTTAGCATCCATTCTTACCTAATATCAAATTGCAGACTTACTGTTTTATCCCTGTAGAAAACTTGTGGAAAGCCACTCTGTGATTTTGCTGTAGGTTGGACAATAGGAAAGTGTCCAACATTTTTTTCCTTTATTTCACCAAGCACAGATAGACTACCTGTAAGTAATAATCAAAGAATGATATAAGGAAGTACCATATCAATCAATTATTTTATGAACAACCTGTGCAAGCCATCCAAAAGATATTCAAACAATTTCAGTATACTATCTATGATTCATTGTAAATATTAACAGTTTGCATTTACCACACATCTGAAGACAGGTGACACCTGTGACATTCCTTTTCTCAATGAAGACATAAATTGATTAACAATTTTAGTTCAAAAATTTGTAACATTCTCACTGTATTACTGAGGTTTCTCAACCAATAAAAGCTTTTGGAGCAGGAAGCAATATATTAATGCTCAAATACATATAATGATGAATTGGAGGTGATGATAATTGTTGTTTATATTAATACATCTTTCTTGTTCACTGTAGAAGAACTGTGGTTAGCTTTGGATTATTCTATATTATTATGTGATTGTAAGCATCTTACTTTACAAATAATCTTCTGAAAACTAATTTCCATAACATTCTTCATTTATCGGTATTTTTTCACTTTCACAAATCAACATGACTCTAACTTCAGCAACTGTCTAATAACAACCAACTCACTTTTAACAACTGAACTCTATGACATAATCTCAGCTCTTATATAGTTTTCTGACAATGCATGGAATTTTCAGTATTATTACAATTATTACTTCAAGTCAATTACAGGGAAAGAAGATTTTTGTAAATAATTTAACATATAACATCATGTTCAGCATAAAATAAGTGTTTAGTGAATTGCATGATTTTCTACACTAAATTTCATAAAATAAATCTGTTTAATAATTAATATTTAAAAATTTCAATTTTCATTAAAAATAAATTAATATTCTAAGTCCCTACAATAGTGGTAATTCCACAGCTAAAGCTTTATCATTTTACAAAAAAACAATGTTTCCACACATACCGGATATCAGTACCGTGAAAACCATTTATATCTTGATCATATAGTTCCATCATCTTATAACAGCTATTAAATTATTTTCTTGTGTATGTTAATTATTGTTCAAATGTTGTTATACAATGATTAGTCTAAGTTGAGACTTGAACATATATATGTATGTGTTTATGTATCAAAACTTCAGTGGATCAAGACGTTTACCGAGGGGTTGTATTGTTTATTACTAAATATCTATTACATTGCACATCACATTTCTTGATTGTAATAGTGCTAGGTAGGAGAAACCACTGAACTAAATAATGAAGCGTTTACAGTATCATATCACCAAATTTTGTCAGTCTGAAACAGAAGCAATATCAAAGATGGCTGCTTAGCTGTGGGCATGCAATGATTTTGAATAAGTTTTTATACAAGTCAAAAAAACACGGTAACTGAAATTCATGTCATGTTGAACTTGTGTTACTGACATATTTCTACAATACCCAATTCTTATATGTTTCATACAAAATAAGGATCAAGCAGGAATTGTGCCAACTATTTTCTCTTACATACAAATTATATAATCACAGTGTGATCCTGCATTCTAAAGAATATGCCATCTGGAGCACATAACAATATATCAATAATAGTAGAACAAGATATGGCTACTGAGATGGGACATCTCTGGTAAGTTAGTAACCATACATTCTTCTTCTCTTCTCCTTTAGCACCACAGCCCTTAATGTGCCTTGTCCTCCTCAACAACCTGCCTCAATACATTTGTGTTCTCTGCTTTTTTCTCCTCCACTCTCAGATCTCCTTCTTAGCAAGAGCTTCCAATACAGTGTCCATCCATCTCATTCTTAGCTGGCGCTTCCTTCTGGTGGAATAAAATCTTTGTTTGATAATTTTTTTGGAGTGTCCAGTCCTCTGCCATTAGTTCCCTGTGTCATACCCAGCATATTCTCTATAATTTGACAAACTTAACTTTATCTTAACTTGTGTAAGTTACTGCAGTTCATTGTCATATTGCACTCTCCAATACTCTGTCTGTCTCATAGATTTTTCATTCAAATGGTTTTTGGTTGTTCATGTCCACCTTTGCCATCATCCGCATTTCTGATCCATACGTAACAACTGATCATACAAGGATAAATCATACTTTTAACTTTGTTGTTTTTGTCTTCAAAGTCCATAAGTTGGCAAAACAGGCTTTATATACTAGTTCTATACTTTCTCTGACATAGTGCCTCATATCATTTTCGGTGGTTAAAAGGACACCAAGATAACTGAAGCGGCTCCCATTTTTAAAATGTTTGTTGGAGACCTTTCCTGGCCCTACAGTGGGACACTATTAGATATTCTGCCTTGTTTTCACCTACAGTGAATCTATTTTTTGCTCCTTCTTCTCCCATTGCTTCATACATTTCTTTAAGGATGTTTACGTCTCTTGCCATGATTGAATATCAGCTACATATAATCATATCCGACTGGATTACATTATTATTGTCTCTCTCTTGCCTATTTTTACTATCACACTACACAGCATGAAGTTAAACAAAACTGAATAGAGATCATCACACTGCTTCACTTCACCTGTGAAATTTAACCTGTTACCTATAAACAGAATGTTTCACCGACAACAAATGTAATATTGGTATTGTATCACCTATTTGCAATACTTATCCCATATTTCAAGAGGAGTGACTGATCAAAAGCTAGTGCACTTTCCTTTCCTGATCTATTAAATTCATTCATTCATCACATACTGTAGAACCTCCTAGGATGTGGCTCAAGCCAAGATATACATTTATAAAACCTAAGGATACCACAGAAACTTAACCAGTACACTGTATTAATTATAAACTGCCATGTACGTGCTTATTACTATTTGTGCTAACAAGTCTACATCCACAATCAGCAAATCACTGTTAAGTGTGTGGCAGAAGATACCTCTCCTTGCACAGTTATTAGGGCTTCCTAGTGTTTCATGTATGACACATGGGAATAATGATTGATTGAATGCCTCTGTGCACACTGTAATTAATCTTATCACATCCCCATGATCCCTATGGAAGCTATACAAAAGGATCGTAACATACTTCAAAATTTATCTTTTAAAGTTGATTCTCGAAACTCTGTAAGTAGGCTATCTTGAGATAGATTGTGTCTATTTTCAGGTGTCTATCAGTTCAGTTTCTTCAGCATCTCTGTGACACTCTTCTATGGATCAAATAAACCAGTGACCATTTGGGCTGCCCTCTTCTGCATATATTCAATATCCCCTATTAGTGACCATTTGGGCTGCCCTCTTCTGCATATATTCAATATCCCCTATTAGTCCTACTTGATATGGGTCCCATATACTTGAGCAACATTCTAAGATGGTTTGCACAAGCATTTTGTAAGCAATATCCTTTGTAAATTGATTGCACTTGCCTAGCATTCTGCTAATAAACCGAAGTCTGCCACCTGCTTTATCTAAAAATGAATCTACTGGGATGTTCCCTGGTGTACTGGATGAGTAGTATTCAAAGGGGGATTCCATGTATTAATTCTAATGCTGATGTGTACTAGTCTGCAATTACTATCTTGCTGATCTGGACTATACCTCCACTCTCCTTATCTTCTTGTTCGTTCTAGGAACTTCATTTCCTGTGCAGTTTGGTCTGTGCTGGAAATGGAATTGTACTTATCTGTTCCCAATAAGCTACCAAATAAAAGAAGTCACTCTTTGAAGACATATATATATTCTTCCAGCTCATACAATGTTGAAACATCCCATAAAATAACTGTGTGCCATTGTATATGGTAATTACATCAATTAATACAAACTGATAGACATTTCAATGCCAACTATCTATCAGACTGACTCTCTTCTCTTTCTTTCATGATGCAGTCCATTCTAAAGGTGTGCAGTATTCTACTGAGTGCAGCATGTCTTCAAGGCAGGTCGTAGCTACACCGAGTAATTGCCAAACCAGCAGGTGCCACAAAAATGCGTGACTACACTGCCAGTATTTCCCCATCTTGCAGAAATGCTCCTTCCTTCTACACTCAGTTACATGCACAAATAATACAAAATCTCCACACAACACATGTCTTAAACTTACTGAACCAACTAACAAAAATAACTGCTTGCTTGGCAATCATTATTCATTGATACTATAAACAATGTACACTACACCACTTTGCTAAAGTGGTATGTCACACGAATGATGGCACCTTGAACAGGTAACATTTACAACAGAATAACAATACTATAGCCAAAAACTCTATGCAGAATTACAAGTTAAACATTAATCCCTTATTCCTACTAGACATTCATTTCTTTATAGCTCAACAAATAACACTTTAAATCATGAACATAATCCATTTGTACTAACAAGGGAACCTCCCCATCGCACCCCCCTCAGATTTATTTATAAGTTGGTACAGTGGATAGGCCTTGAAAAACTGAACACAGATCAATCGAGAAAACAGGAAGAAGTTGTGTGGAACTATGAAAAAAATAAGCAAAATATACAAACTGAGTTGTCATGCGAAACATATGCAACATCAAGGAGCGTGTGAGTTCAGGAGCGCCGTGGTCCCGTGGTTAGCGTGAGCAGCTGTGGAACGAGAGGTCCTAGGTTCAAGTCTTTTCCTCAACTGAAAAGTTTACTTACTTTACTTTCGCAAAGTTATGATCTGTCCGTTTGTTCATTGATGTATCTGTTCACTGCTGTGACCGCACCGCAAAATCGTGTGATTAGTAGACGAAAGGACGTGCCTGTCCAATGGGAACCGAAAACATTTGATCGCACGGTCATACGTCAACCGATTCCTCCGCAGGAAAACACGTCTGATACATTCTACACGACACTGGTGACGGCATGTGCGTCACATGACAGGAATATGTTGTCGACCCACCTAACTTGTACACTTGGTGAATAGGTAAAAAGATTCTTCTACCTTGTCCGATTTAGGTTTTCTTGTGGATATGGTAATCACTCCCAAAAAAGTGATGAAAACATAAGAGTTTGTGACATAAACTGCAACAAATGAATGCAACAGTTTCACAGTCACAGAGTTTTCCCTGTGCTCTGTCAAAACATATGTTTTTAACGTTTTCAAATTTTTCCGTGTGTAGACCGTCAAATCCTGCATATGTCCAAACAAATCTGAACATGTCCTGGAATTTTGGACAGCGAAGTTGATTATGCGTGGGTGCCCGAACTTTGATAATTATCTGAAAATAAAAAATTAAACTTTTCACTCGAGGGAAGACTTGAACCAAGGACCTCTCATTGCGCAGCTGCTCACACTAACCACAGGACCACGGCGCTCATGCACTCACAGTGTCCTTGATGTTGCACATATTTCACATGAACCACTCAGTTTGTATATTTTGCTTATTTTTTTCATAGTTCCACACAACTTCTTCCTGTTTTGTCGATTGATCTGTGTTCAGTTTTTCAAGGCCTATCCACTGTGCCAACTTATAACTAAATCTGAGGGGGGTGCGATGGAGAGGTTCCCTTGTAAGTACCAATTCAGATAAATTCATTTCAGATCTTTTCCTTGTACAGGGTGTTTATAAATGAATATCAGGGTTTTAATGCTTTATAATATTTATTATATTAAACTTACAGTTATAAATGATATGTCATATGAAAGAGCAACTCAAACATTTTTACCAAGAACCTTATAAATGTTCAATGTGAGTGTGAAGTGCGCGATTGGTTGAACTTCACTGTACCCAAGCGATAGATAGGCCGCAAGGGGCCCATTGACAGGGCTTGCTTTGCATGGCCTCTATGTGCACCTGACCCAACACCATGCGATTTCTTCCTTTGGGGTTTCATCAAAGATCATGTGTACATGCCTCCACTACCAGCAGACCTCCCTGAATTAAGAAACCAGATTGAAGCAGCTGTTGCTAAAATCACTGAAGACACACTTATCAACATTTGGGAAGAACTCGGCTATAGACTTGATGTGTGCCGTGTGACAAATGGTGCTCACATTGAACATTTATAAGGTTCTTGGTAAAAATGTTTGAGTTACTCTTTTATTTGACATATCATTTATAATTGTAAGTTTAATATAATAAATATTATAAAGTGTTAAAACCCCGATATTCATTTATAAACACCCTGTATTTCGAATTATGAATGCCAACGCTCCAAGTTATCTGATTCTAATTATACAGTTTATATCCCACTCTCATAAAAGCTTGCTATACCACTGTCACTGGGCTCTTTGGTTACAATCAATATCAGTACTTTTATCAAATGTTCATATTTTTAAAATCACTACAATTTGTTACTTAAATTAAATTGTTGCAATGACTTCAACTTGCATCAATTGCATACAGTTTATATATTTTGATATGTGGTGAAACAAAGTATAGCAAGAATGGGCAAACCAGTTGCTTTTCTAACTGCATAGAGTTGTCATTAACTTTCATGTTAAGTCAACCTCCTTCGGTAATCACAGGAGCAGGTGCTACACCTCTGGCAATACTATGAACACAGGGTTTGGTGTAGGGATTAGAAGAGGGTTTGCTGTGATGGAAATTACTGATTATACAAAAGTGAGAGGATTGGCTTGGTGCTCCAAGTGGAGAAGAAAGAAGGAAAACGAAGTCTAGGGATATTAAAACATGAGAAAGAAAGAAGACAGGCCCCAAAGACAGATATGGTTGGTTGTTTTGGGGAAGGAGACCAGACAGCGAGGTCATCGGTCTCATCAGATTAAGGAAGGACGGGGAAGGAAGTCGGCCGTGCCCTTTGAAAGGAACCATCCCGACATTTGCCTGGAGCGATTTACGGAAATCACGGAAAACGTAAATCAGGATGGCCGGACGCGGGATTGAACCGTCGCCCTCCCGAATGCGAGTCCAGTGTCTAACCACTGCGCCACCTCGCTCGGTACCAAAGACAGATACCCACCCCACCCAAAGGATCACACCAAGGGAAGATCTACACCAGCGGGTCAGAGAATGAAAATGACTGCCAATTCTACAGAGTGAACTCCATCGGCTTCTCCCCACCAGGCCTCAAAAAGCAGTTTCTAGCACTGTAGTGTCGACACTTAGTGGAAAGGGTAGTGTCATGATACAGTAATCACCATTTGATCACTAAACTAAACTGTAGTATATCGGCAATAGGCAGCATACGTCTGCTGCCAGCCCAATGTTTTTACCAAGCAGAGATGCCTGCTCGCCGCCCATAAGTAAGTGTCTCTCCTTCGAAGGCTGTGTATTCGTAGAAGACAGGCACCACATGCTGTGACACTGTACTGTGTACTAACAGTATGTTTATCCACTGCTTGTTCCAGGTTTCACAAGGGGCACTAGCTATGCTTTGAGGTAGCATGTACGCCAGGAAAATGGTGGCACTGCTACCAAAGAACAAACACCAACCACACTTCACATGGGTGGAAACATACTTCTGCCTGCTGGGTACAGCACCCCCTGCAGGCCAATTCAAGTTCGGGTTCCAGTTCGAGTGCAGTCTGAGTTCCAATAGCGCAGTGCAATTGCCAAGACAAGCCAGAACACTCCATTTTGCTTTGCTGCATTGTCACGCCTACACTACTCCACGGTGAGCAGACCCTCATTGGACACTGCCCTACAGTAATACGGGATGACGCTTCTCACAGATCTGTTATCACGCAAATAAACCTTGAGTTTGTTTTTTCATGGGTTCATGAATGAACTTTCAGTTGCAGTTTTCGAGACAAGTCATTGTGAATCTGTACAGTTAACAAAATGTCCTGTATTACAACTTGAGAATGATCTTTTAACACAGCTGGTTGTTAGTTTGTTTGCTGAAGAAGCATTCTGTTTTTCTCACTGGTTGAGAGGTTTTCAAACAAATGGATTTTCCTTATGTGTCACTTTGTTTTGGTGGAGCAGAGCATTCCTGTTTTTGGTGCTGTCACAGTCTTTATTCAGTGGTGTTAATCACATTCTGTGAATCTTCCAATGGTATCTGTGTGTCACACTGGCTGTCTTCCATCCATGTTTTGTTACCAAAGATATTTTAAAGTTGATGTTGTCGCTCTGTATTGTTTTCAGTGGTTATTTACTGCCTTTTTCGTACTTCTGTGACAGTTCAAGTCCTAAGACTAGCAATGTATTTTGCCTTCAGTTTTGAGTGTCCTTTTACATTATCAAGTCTGTCCCATTGCCAGAGATGTCTTTATCTCACATCGTTTAGTTACAGGAGCAACAAATTCAGAAACTGCATTTTGTCTAATACATCTGTGTCTCAGTGTGCGGCGCCCACATCTGTGCTGAATTTTTTATGTGTTTGATGGTCAGAAAGAAGACTGTTACCTGTATCGTCAACCGTTGGAGTTGCATTTTACAGCCTATGGCATCAAAGGTCCACAACAAACTGCTAATTTTCTCGCCAGTGCTGGTGCACCAATTTTTTTCACCTATGTTGTAAATTTTGCCATGACTCGCACCCAGTGGAAACTGACTATGAACTGCTAGTGGAATGGTTCAACGTGCATTTTCATTTTGTCAGTCGCCTTCGGCCAAGCAATACACATACTATGTCCTTGGCTAATGTCAGTCTTTCTCACAGTATTTGAGTGAGATTGTCTCTGAACAGAGTACAGACAGAGCATCCAGGTTTTGTGGGTGTGTGGCAAGTTGGACCCCCTTCAGTCAGTTTGTTTATATTGTTGTTGTCACGCCATGCGACACTCCGTGTCTTATTCTCAGAGGCCTATGGCAGTACCGCCACTCTCCGTGCAGCCCTTGCCTGTGACGCCACTGGACACCGACTCTCTTGGCAGTGGTTGCGACAGTCCAGTTGACACTGACCCCGTCATGGCCGCCCCTCACAGTGTCACTCCTGTCAATGGCAGCCCTGTTACAGCCAGACTTCCTGTCAGCGTCAGGCATATCTGTGATGACACCAGCCCTGTCATCAGTCTGCATTTCTTCAGTCCTGTCACGGCTGGCCCTAATGTCCTCGTCAAGCCTGTCAGCAATGGCAACAACCTTGTTGTCAGTTCATCTGTTGGTGGCCCTGTCCTCTGGCTGGTCCTCATGTTGTTGACCATTCTGTCAACACTGCTGCCAGCCACCTCGTCCATCCTGTTGCCGATGGCCAACCCCAGCTGGCTTTGCTGTCATCACCAAGTCTGTCTACGATGACGTCAGTCCTGTTGTTCATCTGCCACCATCTCTGTCCCGACCAACTCTCATGCTATTGCCAGCCCGGTTCCTGCTGGCCCCCCTGCAGTTGTCTGCCCTGTTGGGGCTGACACCAACTGTTTTGTCAGCTTGTTCATTGTCAGTCTTGCTGTGGGGTCCTCTCACAGCCACTGCTGCTGCTGCCACCACCACCACCACCACCACCACCACCACTGCTGCCATCCTCGCGGCCTGCCCAGTCATTCCCGAGTATCACCATGGCCACTCCTGTTGTTATTGTTATTGTTATTGTTGCTGCTGGTGCTGCTGCCACCCCTGCCACCAGTTTCATGACTTTCACTGGTGTCGCTGATCCTGTGATGCATTCTGCCAGGCCCTGGGTTATGCCTTCTTGGAAGTTTCACCGCAAGAGCCACTGACGTCCAGCCCTTCCCTGTCATGGCCTGTGAAGGACACCCGTTCCCCTACACGTAAATGACATGCTTGTTTATAGGATCATTTTTCTGATTTTAATTGATGGTTCAGTTCTGTATTTTATGCAAATAGTGTTGTGCTATTTGATGTTGTTCTACAATGTTTATGCACTTGTTACATTCTTGTGTACCAGATGTCACCGCAAATAGTGTTGTGCTATTTGATGTTGTTCTGCAATGTTTATGCACTTGTTACATTCTTGTGTACCAGATGTCACAGTCCTACACCCCTTGCTCACTAGTCTTCTTCATTGTGTCTTGTACTCTGTCAAGTTAAGAATTCTAGTTTTGTATATTGCTTTTGGTTCTGTTCAATGTTTTGGACTTGGTTACCAGTTGTTTATCATTTATTTGTAGTGTTTCTGGAGATTGCTGCTGGTGGTGAAACAAGGTCTTGGGAGATGGTTCGTCACTAATGTCAGGCTGTGTGGCGGAACAATGTCAAGGGAGATAGCTGCTGATAGCTGCTGTCACATGCTCACATGACTTGCCTAATCCTGCACCTATTTGTCAGGTTCCATTGCCTCATCTGGCTCCTGTGCCTTCAATGGACCTTGCGCCATCTCCCGTTTGAGTCCACTCACTGCAACTCAAAGTGCCTTCACAACACAGTCATCCTGCCCAGCCATTCATGCCCCCTCTCATACGCTGCACCCTATGCAGCTGCATCACAGCATAGTAGCTTCACCATCTCTTTCACAAGAGGGAAAGGTTGTTTTACATTAGCAGTAGGCTGCATATGTCAGTAGCCAGCCTGTCATTTCTAATGTGCAGAATTGCTTACTCATCAGTTACAAGTGTCTCTCTCCCGACAACTGTGTATACATACAAGACGGGCACCATATCTCATGACACTGCACTGTATAGAAACAGTATGTTTATAGGGCATTTCTTCCAGTCTCAACCCGAGAGCACCAGCTACGCTTCGGAGGAGCACGCACACCAGGAAACCAGTACCAGGAACACAGTCCGCACATCATGTGGATGGAAATATACTTCGCCTGCTGGGTACATAAGACCAGACACTGCCCTCAGCAGTCCAGTATGAGTTGGGATTCCAGTTCAAATACAGTCCAACTTCCAGTGCAGTGCATTGCAATCACCGAAACAATCCAGTACGTTCCCTGTGCTTCACTTTGTCACTGTGCCTACGCTAATCCATGCTGCACGGTCCCTCATAGGATGCTGCCTTGTAGTCATACGATATCATGCCAGTAAACTTTGTGTTTTTTATTTCAAGAAATCATGAATGATCTTTCAATTGCAGTTTTCAGGATAATTCATTGTGAATTTGTGCAGTTAATAAACTGTTATGTATTGCAACTCGAGGATCATTTATTAACATAGCAAGCAATCAATTATAAAGTGAAGGAGAGAAAATAAATAGTTAAATGAAACAATTACATGATCTAATTTAACCGAACCTCCCCTAAAAATGCTTATAAGCCCAATCATGTAATTCCACATATCCATAAAAGATACAAATGTCATCTGTATCAAACATTTGACCCAACAAAACTGTGAAAGAAACTTTCCACAGCTATGATCAAAAACCTGGTTACCCTTTTGTTGTTGAACCCAACTTTTTCAGGAAAGTTCCAGGATACAGAACAGCATGCAATGGTAATTTTGCTGTATGGCT
The DNA here is from genome assembly GCF_021461385.2 of Schistocerca piceifrons. Lineage (NCBI taxonomy): Eukaryota > Metazoa > Arthropoda > Insecta > Orthoptera > Acrididae > Schistocerca > Schistocerca piceifrons. Next base: position 618,308,099 of record NC_060141.1, read on the forward strand.
CAGCCATTTAATTACAGGAGTCACATGTTCAGAACAACTTGCAACTCTTTTGTTCCTGTAAACCTTTCAATTATTTACTTAATGTTCTTTGCACATTGTTATTTACAACTCTTAGACACTTGTTCTTGTTATTCAAAATCATGAAAATTATCTGGAAATTGGGCTACACATTCAGGCAAGTTTTTCTACCTTACAACTTTGGAGTAAGCCTCAATTTCAAGAGCATCCTTCCACTAAAAAAACTGTCCAATATACCTCACACCACAGAAAGGTAACTCCCCAATAATAATTTACTCTGAATATCCCTATTTATTTTAGCACCAGATATAGGCTGGACGTTAGCTGGTCTCTTATATCTATATAAGAGCCTCTACTCATCTCTTCCCCCATCAAACATACAAGGGTAACATTTAGCAGCATTAAAAATTCTCTTATGCTGGTTTTCAGCTTGTATGCTTAGCAATGCTTGTTCTAAAGTCTCCGATTGTAATGCTTTTTGAAAGTGTAGGAAGGTTGCAGAACAATTGTGAAAAAGTAGCTTCAGCTGGTGAGAAATTTGTTCTTGGCCAGCTGTTTTGTTTTAATAATTTGTACCAGTTGGTGGTCTCCGAGACAGTATAGACTCATATGTACATTGAAGTATCTCAACATTACAATTGTGTTATTCTCTAGGTGGGTTGCAGTTGGCATTTTATTTGTATATTTAGTCCATGCAAATCAGCTGTGACAAAGCATTCGCATTGGTAACACATCTGTTTCAACAGTGCCCCCCCCCCCCTCCTCTCTCTCTCTCTCTCTCTCTCTCTCTCTCTCTCTTTCTCTTTCTCTTTTTCTCTCTCTCTTTTTTTGTTGGGTACTTCAACTGACTGTACTAATATAGTTATATTATTTCTTCCTTTATCAAAATTAAAATCTATATTATTTGTACACTTGGCACATATTACCTTATATGCTTGTACCTACCTTTGTTGTAATCCCCGCACGATGAGTAATAGCTTTATAGCCTCTGCTTGTGTTAATAAAAAGAAATTCTCTTGATGTTTCAATCATTCATTTAAGACTTTTAAGTGGTCTTTGCAAATTAATTTTCTCTATGATAGTAAAAGGTATGCATAACTTAAGAGAAACTGTCTTATCTACAATGTATTTTGCCAAACACTTATTTGTATGGCTAATAATGAGAGCAGACATTTCTGTTATCATATCTGTTCTACAGTGCCTTTTCTTTTCCATCAGACAGGTCTACCAGAAAGACTGCTTTGGGGTGCTGGTGTACCAACTACTTTACACAGCCCTCACATCGATGAAAGAATTTACTAGTCTTCCTCTTTCTATCGGAACTTGGTTGGTATGCTTGTACTAACACCGTAGGTTAAAATTCAGTGCTATAACTTTTTCATCAAGTTCTTGCATGCTGTGTCAGGTTCGCTTTCTCAACTACTCGTCGCCACACTGCTTTATGTTGTCCTTGTCTAGTCTTTTTCCTTCCTCCCAAGTGAAAAACTTTAATGAACATTTTATTTTATACTTCCATTGGTGACAACGCCATGGACAAGGGTGTTAATTCATTTAAAACAATTTTAAATTCTGCTATTAACAGAGCCCAGGTGGTATAATAATATGTTCAGCATGACCTGCCAATCTCTTTCATCATCCTTTCCAAGCAGGTTGGACTGTGGGTGGTATTTTGAAATAGTGACATGTCTTATATCCTCCCACACTAAACATTCTTCAAAGTCATAACTTACAAATTGAATATCCTCCTAAGAAATGGATATGGTGAGAGTGTGATGGTGAGTGTGTTGGATGACTTTATTGGACATAGCTCCACACATTTTGACTATCATTCTAATAAAACCAGTCTACATCCAACTCCACACCTATCCTTTGGCAAAGGCCCAAGAAAATCTGCAGCCACTAAATCATGTAATGTTTTAGATATAACTGGGTACAACTTATATGCTACATGATTACTGTCTTCACCTTTCTGGTTTAAGTTACACATCTGCAAGAACCTCTTAGCGATGCGGCCTAAGTTTTTACAATAATAAAATTATTTAATCATATGTATAAGGCACTTCCGTACACCGATGTGGTCATATCCCTTATGTACAAAACAAATTAGATCTTTCACAGCAGTCCACAGAATAAATAATTCCAATACTCTAAATCATCCCTCAATCTCCAAAACACATCTTGATATCACATAGTTGTACTTAAACTTTTGCTAGTTGAGCCAGTGTAGACAAAAAACTATTTAACTTATTGGTATCCAACTTTATACGAATGATGTTCCAACTGTACGCTGCAGGATTTGCATTGTTAGTAGTTTTGGCATCATGACTTTCGATTAGGTGCAGGTAATAATAATATGGTGATGTAAAGTTGAAACACAAGTATCAGTGTAGATTACAGTTGCACACAGTCAACATGGGTCTCACAAGGTGAGCAGGGATTTTACTAGCAAATCTATTTTATCAACAACAATAGTGCTGCTGCTCTTCATGAGTATCAACCAGTAAATAACTGGCACTTTGGAAAAGTAAATCACAGATTGGTCATCCACTGCTATTGCCTTCACTAATAAATGAATATGAGATAGCTGCTGTAATTCAGGTTTAAAAGAGAGTGCACAATTCTTAAATTACAGTTTATAAGATTTAATGTGTTCCCACGATACTGTTTTCATATTAAAATCCAAAGAAGCTTTACAGTTCAATAACCAATACAATCCAGGAATATGTCTAATTCTAAATTAGACATCACTAATAAAGTTTGATTTAGTGTACAACTGTTAATTATTATTGGCAATCATTTTTCCCTCTCTCATACTCCCTGTGATACCTGCTACTTACACGTCCTTTACAGGAAGTCTAGGACACATATCCTTACATTGTGGTATCAATATTAACTCGTGTGATTACTTTCCAAATCTAAATGAATTTCTACTTCTGTTTCAAAAACTCCCCCAAGAACTATAGATTTAACTAGTTCCTTCTGCTCTAATAGTCCTCCTCCAACAACCATTCTCACATAAAAACTGGGTACATTACTGCTACCAGCTTCTCAGTGTGTGGGCATTTGCTTGCACTGTCATGTCCTGAAGCTTGGCTCCTGCTCCAGAATGATCGTTGTTTACCATTGGCTGTACTGGAACTGGTCTAGCCTTTTGCTTGCTTCTGCATATCCTGATTGTTTACATTAGATGGAAGAAACACTTGTGACTGATTCTTTCTCTGGTCATTTATGCTATTAGTATTTTGCTTTCTTACCTTACCGAGTTTACTTTCAATCATCCACTGAAGTCAGGAAGGTCCCTTCCTGACTATCAGATGAATGATTTTTCCCTTGTCAGTAATCCATAATTTATTTTTCAGAATAAAATTCAGTTGTAAGTTGAAAATATATTTTTATTATGGTTGAAATCTGATACATCAGTACCAAGTAAGTCTGTGTATTATACTTCTTATACTTCACATAAATGTATAGCCACTTTTGTAGGCTTTGAAGATGACAAACTAATTTGTCAAAACCGGTAAAGTGCAAATAAAAGTGTATATATTTGCAACTGCCAATTGAATTTTATTCTGAAAAATATATACTACAGTTGCTGAAAATTACAGCTATGAATAAAATAATATATCATTTCTTTGTTAAGCATATCCAGTCCCTCAACAAATGTTAAACCGTATCCCATTTCTCATCTGGTACAGTAACCTTCTTACTAACACCATGACTAGTTATTCTACTTTAGGGTATTGCTGAAATAATTTAATCTTGTCAAATGCCACTCAATATATTTTTTGTAGCTGCCCAACCTGTTGTTATAATATTTTGGGTCTAATAGTCCGAGTGTTAATTTCTCCTGAGTACTGGATGAGAAGTATTTCTTCTTGATTTTAACCTGAAAATCATTCTGGGAAGAAAATTTCTCTGAATGAGCTACCCCTATTCAGTGGCACCACTTTCCAAATAGCTTACAACAAAATCAATTCTCTTAGAGTCACCCAAGTGCTTCGGTAATGATTTTTAAAACAAACCATCATGCTTAAATTTAGGAAACTGCCTCAATGCATTGTTCCAACTTCTAGATGCAATTCTTCAGCAGAACCTGCTGGTAACACATCATTCTCATAAGATCTCTTCTTATTAAATTCCTGTTTCATTTTGGTAAGTTCCCCCAAAGTTTCTGAAATTCTCCTTCGGTTCGACTTATCTGTGCTGTGGATTGAAATGTACTTGATTATGTCCTGTACTTTCTATTATATTAAGTCACAAAACTTTCTTCCAAAGTTGCAAGACTGGATATTGTAATATCAGTCATGTCAGACTCCTTAATATGCTCTAAAACATCTACAATGACTTGAGTATTTCAGATTTTCTAATGTATGTCAGCCAATTTTTGTTCAGCTAAGTCTATAACTTGTTTCTAATAGTCATTTGCTTCACCAAATCGTCTGCAAACCAAATCACACAGATTGGATTAACTACTCTCTTGGAGCAGATAGTGTTGCTTCAAACTGTGACACTTTGTTGTTAACTTCTAGTTTTTGCTGCTCATGATTAGAGTTTAATTCAGTTACTCCGATACATAGCACAGTATTTAAATCAGTTTTAGCTGCCTTTAACTCAGTCTATACAGCTTTATTTGCACTTTGTTTACTGTTTTAATTTTCACTGAAAAGTGTAATCCCTGAGGGTATATAGGTGTCCACGCTTCTCATCACAATTGTCATCAGATGATAAAGAACATTACTTATAACTACCGTAGTCTAGATCAACTATTACTATTACAGTACCAAACATCACTCAGGAACCTTAATAAATAGATTGTCAAATTTCCTGTAATGCCCACACAGTACACAACATAATTTCCACACAAAGAATGACTACAATTACTATAGGCACAGCTCGCTGAAATGCTTATGTAGGTCTCAGTGTTTCAATGGCAACATGTACCAATGACAATGTGCTAGGCGAACTTGTTACTGAAAGTTGGTACGTGGATGCAATGTCCAATGCTGGACGGGATGAGCCAGAAATGGAACAACAGTTGGCCCTCCAATGTATCTGTAAAGTAGTGCTGATGATTTCGCAACTCTCGGTGGCCACTAGCAACTGTCTTCCGACTCTTGGAATTTTAAAAATTCTTCTTCATTGCAAATGGGGTTGATCAGTTTAGTAAAGGCTCCCCAACCTATTAACTCTTCTTATTTTCTTCAACGGCACTACTAATATTACCTTAAACACTGCCAGAAAGATGGTTGTTGATTTGGTTGACCAGGACAACCACCCTCTATTTCACAAAATTTTTTCAATGAAAATTTTAATTTCTTTTTATTATTTCTTGGCATTTCTCTCCCCAACACAGAAATGTCTCGTTTCCTTTCAATAGGCCACCAAAATGGGATGTTACTTGACACATTGGATGGGTGGTCAGAGGAGGGATTTTGTGAATTTATTCTGATACTGATGTGTGCTGATCTGTAATTACTGATTTGCTTATCTGGAGTATATCTCCCCTCTAGATATCTTCTTCTTTCTAGGTACTTCATCTCCTGTGAAGTTTGGCCTGTGCTGGAAAAGGAATTGTGCTTATCTATTTCCAATCTGCTACTAAATGGCAGGAGTCACGCTCCGAAGACGTACATATATTATTTCAGCTCATACAATCTCATAACATTCCATACAATAATGGTCGTATCATAAAAGAAAGAGAAGAGAGTCAGTCTGTTCTGAAGTATGATAGAGAGTTTACTCTGAACTGTACATCAGTTTGTATTAATTGATGTAATAACCAAATTGTAGTAGCATAAAATAACTGTTTGTCACTATGATTTGGTTATTACATTGATTAATACAAACTGACAGACAGTAAACTCTCTGTCATACTTCATAGCAAACTGAATCCCTTCTCTTTCTTTCAAGACATAGACTATTGTCATGGTGTGCGCTATTCCATGGAGCACAGCATATCTCCAAGATAGGAGAGCAGCTGCAGGGGTAACTGGCAAACTAGCAGGTGCCACAGAGTGTAAGCAAACTGCCAGCATCACCCCGTCTTGCAAGAATGTTGCGTCCGCCTACACTTGGTTATATGCACAGATAATATGAAATCTCCACACAACTTGTGTGTCAAAACTTACTAAACCAACTAACAAAAATTAATGGCATGTTTGGTGATGATTAGTTGTCAGTACTGTATAGATTGTATGACACATCACTTCATAGAAGTGATATGATACACTTCACAATGTGATCACTCTATTTCATATCACTACAAACTGTTATACCCAGGTATTTATATGAGTTGACTGATTGCAAGTGTGACTCACTGATATTGGAGTCACAGGATACTGCAGGTTCTTTTTTTTTTTTTTTTTTTTTTTTTTTTTTTTTTTTTTTTTTTTTTTTTTTTTTTTTTAAATGCTCAATTTTATATTTTTAGCATTTAAAGCAAGTTGCCAATCTCTGCACAACTTTAAAATTTTGTCAAGATCCAGCTGAATATCTGTGCAGGTTTTTTCACACAGTACTTCATTGTACATGTAGGTAAAAGCATTAGCTCTGAAATGTCAAGGTTACATTATCTTCAAAGTCTTTAATAAAAAGCATGAAGAGCAAGGGTTTTAGAATGTCATGTGGAAAAACTGCAAGCTAAGTTTCACACGTTCAGTGTTGTCAAAATCTATGCTGATTGGCACAGAGGAGGTAATTTTGTTCAAGATACCTCACTATGTTCAGCTCAGAATATGTTCTAAGATCCAAGAGCAAATGGAATATGACTTTCTGCTTTCTATTATAAGTAAAATACTTCATCCATGTAAGAGGGATATCATTAAAGCATTAACAATTTCATACGTGAAGTATAATTTTGTGATTAATTTTACTAATATCCAATATATAGATAAGACAATGACATATACATGTCCTTTTTTTTTAACATGTGCTGATGCACAAAATTTTCCCTGTGCTCTCCTTGAAAATGGTCAGATGGCAAAAACTACAACAGTTGATTTCATGAATAAATCGTTTCGACAAAGTAGCGATGATTTCTTTCACAAATATAAATCTGTGGATCACGTAATCAACAGCTTTGGCTAGGTTAAAAAATGCACAGAATATCAAGTAGATTTGTTCATACCTCACGAGTACATTCTGGCAACTATAATGTGTGGAAATGAGAGTAAACATGATAGGCCACAATATTTATCAGACAATGTATACAAGTCTCTAAAATAGATGTAAGTTCATACTCCTCAGAATGAAATAGTATAAGGTTGATAGACCAAAATATTGTAATTGTTAGCTTGTGTAGATCTCCTAATAGTGATGTTAACTTATTTTTTGAGAAATTTGAACAGATGATGAGAAAAATCTTAAAACCCAAAACAAATGTAGCAATATGTGGTGATATCAACATTGACTTGCTAGACACAGAGAAACTCAACACAAAAACATTCTTGAACCTACTCAGATAACTAAATCTATATTATACTAACAATAGCCCGACATGTGGAAATGCCTGTTTGGACAAAATTATAGTTAATTTTTCAAGAGAACTATATAGTGTAAGCATTGCAGATGAATGTTTTGCAGATCATGATGATCTACTCATAACATGCCAGTATACACAGTCAGATAAGAATTATAAGGTTGCAAATAAGAAACCAAGCATGATATGGGTTACAGGTCAGAAAGAGGAGTACGTTAAGTAACAACATTGTGAGAAGGAAAGTTGCTACTCACCATATACCGAAGATGCTGAGTCGCAGATGGACACAACAAAAAGATTTTAACACTTCAAGCTTTCGGCCAATGGCCTTTGTCAATATTAGACACACATACACACTCACGCACTCACTCAAATGCAACACACACACACACACACAACTGCAGTCTCAGGCAACTGGGTGTGGTTTCAGTTGCCTGAGGCTGCAGTCGTGTGTGTGAATTGCGTTTGCATGAATGTGCGAGTGTGTATGTGTGTCTACTGTTGACAAAGCCCACTGGCCGAAAGCTTTAAGTGTGAAAATCTTTTTGTTGTGCCCATCTGCGACTCAGCATCTCCGCTATATGGTGAGTAGCAACTTTCCTTCTCATAATATTGTTACATTCCATCCTGGATTTTCCACTGGAATATGTAAAGTTATTCACAGACTCCCTCAGACAGGTAAACTGGGACTTTATTTATGAATAAGACACAGATCAATCAACTGTTGAAACTCTGTTTAATAATTTCCTTAAGACATATACTGACTTATGGTACTCTTGTCACCAATGAAAAGAAACAGTACTAAACCAAAAAGAAAGGTAAAAAGCTTAAATGGTACACTGATGACCTTGCCAGTACCCGGGAAACGATGCTTTCGCTGTACAAAACATATAAAAACAATGGCAAATATGGGACAGAACAAAATGATACTTATTACAAAGACAACCTGAAATGTAAAAAACATTACAAAGCCAACCTTAAACTTGCCAAACAAGCTGCCTATATAAATGAGCTACCACTTGCTGTTGATGTTCATTCAGTCTTATCTCCTGATGATACATCAGTTCTAATTGAAAATGAGGTATCTGAAAATATTCCAGAAAAAGCATAAAATATTTAAGAAAAATTTGAATCTTGGTTCCATCTAAACGAACAAAAACTAAATTTAACTAAAACCAAAATGATGCAATTTGAAGCTAAATCAATAGAAAGGACTAAAATAAGGATAACTTGCAATGATCAGGATATTACAGAAGCAAACCACGTGAAGTTTTTAGGCCTAAATCTAAAATTTAAATTGGAAGGTACACACAGATTACTTAGCAAATAAACTGAACAGCTTGGCATTTGCAATGTGTATTTTGTCAGGTGCCACAAACATGGACAACAGAAAGATAGTTTATCAGTCTACTTTGAGTCAGTCATTCGTTATGGCATAATCTTCTGGGGAAATTCAGCAAATGTCACTAGGCTCCTAGTATTACAAAATAAAGTAATTAGAAACATGTGTGTTGGAAAAAAAGAAAAAAAAAACCGGAATGCTGTTGACCACTGTTAAAAAATTTAAAAATACTATATATCCCCTCACTTTACATATATGAGGTGGTGTTGTTCTTATATAAAAATCTGCATACACTAGACACTTTCCATTTTGACCTCAACTACAGCATTCGCCACAGAGATAATTTCAAACTTCCAACACATTGTTTAAAACTTTATGCCCAAATGCCAGAGTATATGGGGTTACAAATTATCAATAAAGTAGAAGGCAGTAATACATTTATGATGGAGCTTGGTTCACTGAAAAGATTGCCCTTTACTCTTCTGGTGGAAAAGTATTATTATTCTGTCGAAGAATTCATTGAGGACAGCTTCACAGTCTGAACACAGGGATTATATTACGTGTATTATTTTATGTACTTGTGCAGCTGTAACTTAGAAATGTAAAATATAATGTAAACTTTTGTATTTCTCTTAAAAAAGAGAAAAGAGTTTCTTTTGTAAACCTTGAAATGTCTCCTGTACATCAAATCCAATGATTTGAAAATTGTACCTAGGCTGTAGGGAAGGGACCGTTTGATGTGGAATGGGTGGCAGCTGTCATAATGGAGGTACTGTTGCTTGTTGGTGGGTTTGATGTGGACGGACGTGTGAAGCCTAGGTCTTCGTGGCAAACGAATCTGCTCCAGTCCGGAATCCCTGAATCATTACACCAACAACCTGACAACAGCTTTCGCATCCCGCAACTACCCTCCCGACCTGGTACAGAAGCAAATAACCAGATCCATTTCCTCATCCCCTCAAACCCAGAATCCCCCACAGAAGAACCACAAAAGTGCCCCACTTGTGACAGGATACTTTCCCGGACTGGACCAGACTCTGAATGTGGCTCTCCAGCAGGGATACGACTTCCTCAAATCATGCCCTGAAATGAGATCCATCCTTCATGAAATCCTCCCCACTCCGCCAAGAGTGTCTTTCCGCCGCCCACCTAACCTTCGTAACCTGTTAGTTCATCCCTATGAAATCCCCAAACCACCTTCCCTACCCTCTGGCTCCTATCCTTGTAACCGCCCCCGATGCAAAACCTGTCCCATGCACCCTCCCACCACCACCTACTCCAGTCCTGTAACCCGGAAGGTGTACACGATCAAAGGCAGAGCCACGTGTGAAAGCACCCACGTGATTTACCAACTGACCTGCCTACACTGTGATGCATTCTATGTGGGAATGACCAGCAACAAACTGTCCATTCGCATGAATGGACACAGGCAGACAGTGTTTGTTGGTAATGAGGATCACCCTGTGGCTAAACATGCCTTGGTGCACAGCCAGCACATCTTGGCACAGTGTTACACCGTCCGGGTTATCTGGATACTTCCCACCAACACCAACCTATCCGAACTCCAGAGATGGGAACTTGCCCTTCAGTATATCCTCTCTTCTCGTCATCCGCCAGGCCTCAATCTCCGCTAATTTCAAGTTGCCGCCACTCATACCTCACCTGTCTTTCAACAACTTCTTTGCCTCTACACTTCTGCCTCGACTGACATCTCTGCCCAAACTCTTTGTCTTTTAAATATGTCTGCTTGTGTCTGTATGTGTGAATGGATATGTGCGTGAGTGCGAGTGTATACCTGTCCTTTTTTCCCCCTAAGGTAAGTCTTTCCGCTCCCGGGATTGGAATGACTCCTTACCCCCTCCCTTAAAACCCACTTCCTTTCGTCTTCCCCTCTCCTTCCCTCTTTCCTGATGAGGCAACAGTTTGTTGCGAAAGCTTGAATTTTGTGTGTATGTTTGTGTTTGTTTGTGTGTCTATCGACCTGCCAGCGCTTTCGTTCGGTAAGTCACCTCATCTTTGTTTTTATGTAAATATACTAATATTTTTATAAGCTAAAAACTAAAACATAGCCTACATTGGATTATGTCACTGCAACATAATTGATCATTGTAACACATATTATTGACTAGATACTGGTATGCTAATCTTTCCACAGTCATAAATGCACTAAACCTTCATAACTACAAAACTGTAAATAGCAGTTTCTAAACTATTAACTTAGCTAATATGGACAGTATGGCAATGACATGGTGTACATTCCAGTAGAACAATCATCACATTTAACTGCCATCAATCATTCATCTGCAAGTGTGCAGCTTTCTTTCATTTTATTTTTGGTCTTAGAATTTCCATGTATTATATCAGAGTACATTACAAGTTTATCTTTGGATAATGTGTGTGATCACATCGATTTCGAAGTGTTTTGATTAATGTATGAGGTCTGTTCATAAACTATTGAACTTTCTTCTTCCCCAAGTAAACCAACAAAGCTCAGGAGACTTTCCTCACTGGAGATGTAGTGGGGGATATTCACATGCACTCATGAATTTCTTCCTACAAGCAGAAAGCATCAGTCGCATCCAGTTGGCCTATGAGTGAGGACGAGTAGTGGGCATTCACTGGATTTCAGCAAGTTGTACAATAGCACAAAAAGTTTATCAGTGATGCTGAATCAAATTTTGCCAAAAGCTTGGTGATACCAAAGTGGAAACCGTTTGCAACATCAATGGGCTATCTGAGTCAATGCCATGAGCAACTCACAGATAAAGGAGCAGTATGATGTCTTCAAAGATGGTCGCAGATGAGTAGATAGGAAAATGCGCACAGGCGGACCCTCAACAACCCAAAATGACAATGACATCAAGCAAGTACAAACTTTGGTCATGGAAGACTGTCATATCACAGTGTGAGAACTTGCAAATGACACTGAGGTAAGCACTTTATCAATACATTCAAATTTGAAAAACAATTTGTGTATGAGCAGTGTTTCCGAATTAATGATAATGCACCCCTGTTTGGCACATCAGATCCAGATTTTCCTCACCAAATGCAACATCCCCATTGTTAGTAAGGCTCTATGTGACTTTTGGCTATTTCCCAAGTTGAAAATTCCCTGGAAAGGAACACAGTTTTAGTCAAGAGAAGGCACCTTGAGGAATGAAATAGCCTGTCTGATCACCATTCCAAAAGGCACAGTCTAGAAAGGTTTCCAACATTGGTGGGATTAGTACGGATGTGTGTGCACTACCAAGGAGATTACTTTGAAGGGGTTATGGTTTTGAGCCTCCAAATCAATGAACGTATTTGTGGCAACCAATGGTGCAATACTGTGTATATATAAAAGAACAGGCACAAGGGTGGAGTGAGATTTGTGTGGAGAGGCCAAGAACAAGGTAAGGAACAGTAACAAGTGTGAATATAAATTACTTCATGAGAAATGGGGGGGGGGGGAGGGGGGGGGGGGGGAAGAGGAAGGGAAGGAGAGGGAGAAGGAGAATGGCATAACGTAGTGTTGCCTCGGTTAATGAGGTACACTCAGCTGACTCAGATGGTAGTATGTGTTGAAAAAAGCAGGAACTCACCTGCACAAAGTTTTTACCTGCCATGAATGCACATTATAGTGCACAGTTCTCATCTAAAAGAATTTATTCTGGATTTAAGCCTTTCTCAGTAATAATTTTTTCCTACTGGATTCTTTCAGTAGTGTTACTTAAGAAGATTAGCAAGAGAATCTCTGGAAAACTGTAATGTGACAGAGAGGCAATGCAGGCTTTAAGCTTTTTGATTGTAAAGGAGGGTAATATTTCTGATTAAAAAATCAGTTCAAGTAACAAAACTTAATAGGAAAGCAATTCTTTCACACATTAAAGAATTTAATTCACTGGTGTGTCATATACATTATAATGACTACCAGGAAAGAACCAACATTTCATAACATAGACACTTGCACAACAATTAAGCAGGACCCTATTTTTTCTGATGTATTAATGAAAGCACAGCTCAAATCACTCACACTATGACAAGTTATATGCGATCAACCATTCTTACATCATTGACTCAAAGTAACCCAAAAAAGGAACAACTGGAGTGAAATTTGCGTGGAGAGGCCAGGAACAAGGTAATGAACAGTAAAAGTGTAAAGATCAGTTACTTCACTAGAAACAAGTACACATGCAGTGAAAACATACCAGAGCTCACAGTGGAACCTGTGGTATTTACAGTCTTTCTTGACAATGCATATTTTGATCGATTTTTCTTAAATGAGTCACTCTGGCTGCCACTTCCATCTGAAAAAGAACAGTATGATGATATAAAAAAAAGAAAGCAATTATTGTGAGCCAAATCAAGGGCTTAATGCTGTCATTTTTACTATTCGAATGATATCTGAAATGAGTGATCTTTTGACACAAAAATTAGTCTACTTTCCTTATTCAAAATCTTTTGTTTAACCAATTCAGTAACTCACAGAGAAAAGAGAATATAGCATTTTCAGTTGTTAAATGACTTCTAAAGTGGAACTGTACATTTGATAGCAAATCATGTGATTTAAAATGAACAACTATCCTTACATACACAGCCTTTTCAATAACTTTAGCAAACACTGATGGCATAGAAACAGGTGTAAAATTGTCTACATTATCCTTTTCTCCGTTTTTATAAAGCAGCTTTACTACTGAGTACTTTAATCGTTCAGGAAACTGATCATTCCTAAAGGAAAAATTACAAATATGGCTAAATACAGGTCTAACATGTGCAGCACAGTACTTTTATATTCTGCTAGGCACTCCATGATATCCATGAGAGTACTTAGCTTCAGTGGTTTAATTATTGACCCAATCTCCCCCCTTGTCTGTATCACAGAGGAGTATTTCAGACATCAATCTCGGAAAGCCATTTGCCAAGAAAGTCATATGATTCCCTGAAGAAACTAAATTTTTATGTAATTCACCAGCATTGCTCTGAAAATGATTGTTAAATACTGTACATACATCTGATTTATCAGTAACAGAAATATTCTTCTTACAAACTGACTTTATATCATTGAACTTGGGCTGCTGACCAGATACTTCCTTCACAACTGACCATACGGTTTAATTTTATCCTGTGAATTAGTTACTCTATTTGCATATCACATACTCTTTGCCCTCCTAATAACATTTTTAAGCACCTTACAACACTGTTTGTAATGGGTTACTGTAGCTTGATTGTGACTCCTCCTAACATTTTGATATAATTTCCGCTTTTTTATACATGATATCCTCATCCCACCAGTCAGCCACCCAGTCTGCCTATTACAGCTAGTACTCTGTTTAGAACATTCTAATGGAAAGCAACTCTCAAAGAGCATGAGAAATGTGTTAAGGAAAGCATTATATTCATCTTCTATGTTATTGGAACTATGAACATCCTGCCACTCTTGTTGCTTCACAAGGTTTAAAAAATTCTCTATTGCTGTGGGTTAACTTTCCTACATAGTTTGTAGTTTCCTACATATGTGACATTTGTTTGAGTACAAAAGCCTTTTAGTGTTAAAATTTGTGCATCTTGGTCTGAAAGTCCATTCAGCCTTTTATTAAAAGGATGCCCATCTAGTAATGAAGAATGAATAAAAATAGTGTCTATGGCTGTGCTACTGTTCCCCTGCATCCTAGTTGGAAAAAACACAGTCTGCATCAGATCATATGGATTTAGGAGATCTACCAAATCCTTTTTCTTGTACCATCATATACAAAACTGATATTGAAGTCACCACATATCACTAATTTCTGGTACTTCCTACAAAGTGAATCAAGAACCCTCTCTAGCTTGAGCAGAAATGCTCTGAAGTCAGAGTTAGGGGTCGTATAAATAACAACAATTAGAAGTTTAATTTCACTAAATTCAACTGCCCCTGCACAACATTCAAATATCTGTTCAGTGCAGTGCCGTGATGCATCTACGGGCTCAAATGGAATACTGTTTTTTACGTACATAGCCACTCCCCCACCCCACAAGGAACTCCTTGAAAAACAGCCAGCTACTCTGTATCCTGGTAAAGGAAGCCTCTGAATTGTCAAATTATTTAAGTGGTGCTCTGATATACCAATAGTACCTCTTATATTTTGATGAAATATGCTAATTCCTTCCCTACTTGGAAACATGACAGCCTCTGAAGGTGCGTCCTTAGTTAGAGAGATTTCCTTTAAGCAGATATATCTATCAGCTGACTTCAATCTAAAAAAAGGTGCAGCTCTAACACCAACTACTACAAGAATTTCTCTATGAGTGATCCCACCACCACCCACTACACTGTCACCTATAAGCTTTGCCAGCCTCTCTTTCCCATATCTATTGAGGTGCAAGCCATGCCTAGTGAAACCCAATCTACTGATAGACCCAACTGGCACCACTGAAATGTGACCCACGCCCTCTGCCATCAACGCCCTCTCCAGCCCAAGTTAACGCATCTAATAGGCGCATTAAGATGAGGCCGATCATGATGCTGAAACAGTTGCACAAAATGCACATTAGTGCCACCAGTCTGAGTAGCTGTCTTTACCAGGTCACCACCTACATCACATTCCCCGTCCCTATCAAGACTGTTCCCTTCTCCACCCACTATCATGACCTGATCCTCCTTTATAAAATTCCTACATAACTCCCCTATGCTGTCAGTCACTCGAGCCAACCCTGCACTAAGCTTCACAAGGCTGATGACCTGATACTCACTCACCAACACTTTCTGTAACTGCTGGCCCACACTTTGACCGTGCAAACTACCTAGCAGCAAACCTTCTTCTTTCTGTTGGACTTTACAACTGACCAAGGCCTCCTAACTGCTGAGTACTGCTCCATGTTCCCTACATCTACAGCTACAAGAGGTCCTCTCCACTGAACTCTGACAGTTGGTCAAATCTATTGCATATACACAAAGTATAACTGTCTGAATACTTCCTCCTCCTAGCTGCCTTCTTGCCAGTTAATACTTGGCAGAAATCAAACCTGCATTTGGATCAGGCTTCCTTAACTCTTGTGCAGAAAGGTGTGCAGTATATCGCTGCATCCATTTTCAATAAGCTACTGCTCGAATTATAAAATCTCAGTAGTAATCCATGTGCTTTCAAATCGAAACTGAAGAGTTTCCTCATGAGTTACTCCTTCTATTCTGTCAAGGAGTTCCTTGAAAAATTAAGCTGATTCTTGTTGTATTGTTGATTGCGTTTACTTAAACTAATGGATTGAATTTTTTGGATTCATACACATTTTATTTTTATCTGTTATTACTTGCATGTTGTAATTTCCTGTACCAACATGTTCCATGACCTTGGAGATTTGCTCCTCAATTTGGTCCTACAGAACTTGATGTATAAAAAAATAAATAAATTACAGTTTAATGTTCCTTCAACAATAATATCATTAGAAATGGAGTACAGACTGTATAACAACCAAAGTAGGAAATTAGTCACGGCCCTTTTAAGTGATTCTGACCTGGTTTTTGGGTGTTCTTCATAAATGTTACTCACTGTTCTATAAATTAATATACGACAGAGATGAAGCACAGACTGTACAGCAATGAAAATAGGACATTACTCAAGACCTCTTCCAGGTGATCTGGACAAACCACAGAAAACCTTCTGATCTGATTTTTGGGTATCCTTCATAAATATTAGTATTGTTCCATAAACTACCATATGAGGCATCACCATCATAATATCCATCAATGCTGATTTTATTAAAGGTGGAATGCTAGCTTAGCTAGCTAAAATTTGGGGTAAGGGTAGTGGCTGTTGGATTTTAAAATCTCACTTAAGGATCTGTCTGAAGTTGTTCAGGGGTATCACTGGACGCCTGTATCATGAAGACTACATGAGAATTTGAAATGCACCCCTCTGGAATAACAGTCCACAGTTATTATTAGTGAGCCACCTAACTTGGTTCCATTAATTGTGACCCCTACATGTATCTTCATTTTTGTGTATAATCTGTGATCTTTCTGTTCAGAAGCAAAATCAGTTTCTCAGTCTTTCTACTTTCTTCTAAATATCTCATTTCTGCCTACAGCTGTGTAAGAAGAACCTGTGTTCTTTGGTCAATTTTTGTTAGTGTCACAATAATGGTCATTCATTCTGAGTACTAGCAGTAAAACAAGTCAATCATAAAAAGCAAGTAGTTAAACAATAATAAGAAGGTGCTACACATGGTAAACATGCATTTAACAAAGCTTTTCAGAGATGATATTGGTGCTTGCATTTACAATCAGACTGATCACATGAAACTCTACACAACTCTACATAAAAAACTGGAGCTACATTTCCATATGAGCTATCTCTGTAATTAGTGACGTTATTTTTGCTACAGAAACCACAGTACTGACATAAAAATTACATCTGGCACACTGTAAACATTCACAGTTTAATTAATTAATTTTATCCAATGTATTCTAAGGCGTAATATAAGCACACACAACAAAAAATTAGTCATCCCCAGGAGACGTCATGCTAAAACTGTGTAGCACTGCCTTTAGCCCAGGCAATGTCTACAATTTGGCAAGAAAGATAGTTCAGGTATGCCATATTCAGCTGGTGGCACAAACTGATTACTAGATCCCACACAGCTACCAAATAGTGCAGATGTTGACTGTTATGTATCATTCGCTGTTCCAAACAGTCCAAGAACTTTCCATTTAATAATTTAATCTGCAAAGCCTGGTGGGTGTAATTCAGGACAGAGGAGGTTCCGTAATGTTTCAGGTGTGCTTTTCATGCTATGACTTGGGCCCACCCATTCAGATTACCATGAACTTGAACCAGGATGCTCATTTCAACATTCTCCGTGACCAAGTGTTCCCCTTTCTTCTACATCTTCTTGGTGGGTATGCTGTAAATGGTCTCCTCTTCCAGGATAACAACAGCCTTATTCACAGTAAGCAATTTGTTAAAATAGTTCAACCCCCCCCCCCCCACCACCACCCCCCCCACCTACTCCCTGCTTCACACCTGGTGAATCATAGGAAGTTTTACTTATTTTAAGCAGATTAACTGAAGACAAGGATTCCAATGTTATGCTGTGATTGGCTAATTATTTTGTGTTTATTGATGTTATTTCTGTTTGGGGGTACCACTCCTTGGAATTTGTGTTAGCTATGCTCCAAGTGCCCTGTTAGTTACAAAACTATTCAATTTAACTGTAAACCAAGAGAACATGGTTAATCATGACTCACTGGTACACACTGCACCTTCTAGTCAGTTACTCTCCAGTTTTTGTGTTAAAGACATGCACCTTTATTTGCTGCTACAAGTAGCTTCTAAAAGAAAGCGAAAGAATATCGGATAGTTGCTACTCACCAAATAGCGGGAATGCTCAGTCATAGATAAGCAAAACAAAAAGACTGTCACAAAATAAGGTTTTGACCAATGAGGCCTTTGTCAAAAATAGACAAAAAACACACACACACCCATCCACCCCCCCCCCCCCCACACACACACACACAAGCACAACTCACTCACACATGAAGCACCATAATTGCAGCTTAGCTTGTAGATCACATGACTGGTTTCACAGGTAGCCCTGCCTTTGATGGGATGGGTGATGTCTGTGACTGGACTGGAGTAGGTGATGGTGGGAAAATGTATGGGACAGATCTTGCATCTAGGTCTATTACAGGGATATGAGTCATGAAGCAAGGGGTTGGGGGGCAAGGGTTGGGTAGGACTGGACGAGGATATTGTGCAGGTTCGGTGGACCGCAGAATACCACTATGTGGGGGGGGGGGGGTGGAAAGGATACTGGGCAGGACATTTTTCAGTTCAGGGCACAATGAGAGGTAGTTGAAACTCTGGCAGAGAATGTAATTCAGTTGCTCCAGTGGTACTGAGTTATGAAGGGAATGCTCTTCTATGGCCAGACGGTGGGACCTTGGGAGCTGATGGGTGATGAAAGGTAAGCCATGGGGCACTTGTTTTTATACAAGCTTGGGAGGCTAATTACGTTCTGTAAAAGCCACCGTGAGACCCTCGGTATATTTTGAGAGGGACTGCTCATCGTTGTAGATGTGACAGGCTGTATGGAAGGGACTTCTTGGTATGGAACAGGTGGCAGCTGTTGAAGTGGACATATTGCTGGTGATTGGTATGTTTGATATGGGCACAGGTAATGATGTAGCCACCTCTGAGGTACAGGTCAACATCTAGGAAGGCGGCTTGCTGGGTTGAGTAGGACGAGGTGAAGCAAATGGGGAAGAAGGTGTTGAGGTTCAGGAGGAATGTGGATAGGGTGTCCTCACCCTCAATCCAGATCATGAATATGCTATCAATGAATCTGAACCAGGTGAGGGGTTTGGGATTCTGGATGTTTAGGAAGGATTTCTCTAAATCGTCATGAATGTGGTGGAATTGAATGGTGACATGCATGTGCTCATAGCCATACCCTGGATTGTTTGTAACTAATGCCTTCAAAGGAGAAGTAATTGTGGGTGAGGATATAGTTGGTCACAGCGACTGGGAAGGAGGTTGTTGATTTGGCATCCATTGGACATTGGGAAAGGTGGGCCATGGGCATTACGGATGTTAGTGTAAAGGGAGGTGGTATCAAAAGTGATGAGCAGGGCACCATGTGATAAAGGCACAGGAATTATGGAGAGTCAGTGCAGGAAATACTTGATATCTTTTATATTGGAGGGTAGGTTGCAGGTAATAGGCCGAAGCTGTTGGTCTATGAGAGCTGAGATTCTTTCTGGGGGGAGGGGGGCGCACATAAACGGCCACAATGGGGTGTCCTAGGTGGTTAGTTTTATGGACTTAAGGAAGCGTGTGGAAGGTAGAAGTGTGGGGAGTGGAAGGGGTGAGGTGAGAGAAAGACTCTGGGGAGAGGTTCTGGGTTGGGCCTAAGGATTTGAGGTGAGATTGGAGATCATTCTGGATTTCAGGAATGGGTCACTGTGGAAGGGTTTGTAGGTGTACATATCTGACAGCTGGCAGAGTCCTTCTGCCAAGTACTTGTTGCAGTTCAAAACAACAATTGTGAAGCCTTTGTCAGCAGGTAGGATTATAAGGCTGTTATCAGTTTTTAGATGGTGGACTGCGGTGCTTTCTGTGGATGTAACAGTAGTTTGCATGTTGAATGATTTGGAGAATGATGGTGAGGCAAGGTTTGTGGTTAAGAAATTCTAGAAAGTTAACAGAGGTAATTTTGGGGCGGTGGGATGGATCACGGTTGGATGGTAGAGTGAACTGAGTTAGGCAGGGTTCAGCATTGGTCTTTGGTTGAGTCTGATTGATTGGGTTAGTGAGTAAAAGTGTTTCCACTGTAGGGACTGGTAGAAGGAGAGAAGGTCTTTAAGAAGTCCAGCATGACTGAATTTGGCAGTGGGGCAAAAGGTGAGGCCGTTGGAAAGGGCTGATATTTTTGCGGACCTTAGGCTTTTGGAGGAAAGGTCCACAACCATGTTTTGGGGCTGTTTAGGTTCTAGATTATGTGAGGTGGTGGGAGGGAGTTTTGGAGGGTGTGGTAAATGTAGTAGGTCTGCGAGACAAGGTTCGTCAGCTGTGAGGGGATGTGGGGAAGGTTTGGAGGTTGTTGTAGAGGCAGTGGACAGTGGTACTCCAAGGCGGGAGTAGGAAGTCAGCAGGGTGGAGAATTTTTGGTGGTAGCATTGTGAATGTTGCTCTAGTTCCTGGAGGGCAAGAATTCAATGTGTGTTGTGGGTTCTAGGAATTTGGGATTGTATAGAAGGATGGAGAGAAGGTACTGCAAGGAGGTTTGGGCTCGATTGTCACGGTTTTGCACGGCATGTTCGTGAGGGCTAAGGACTGGCAGAATCTGAAAAGGTGGAGGCCATTGTGGAAGGGAGATTGACAGCTGGAGACAGGTAATTTGACGGTAAGGCCATTTTGGGTGGATTTCAAGAGCTAAGCAACAATGCAGGAATAGTATGTGGGACTGGGTTCTGGCTAGGGATAAGAAAATTTTTCTGAATTGACGCAGATGGTAGAAGCAAGCTGTTTTCCTTTGTTCCTATTTTCTAAAGCATTACTATAATCAATGTCCATCTTCCTGTGTTCGTCTTGTGGCCTTACAAACCGCACTGCACTCTCTACTTACGAGCCCCTCTGTATCAACTGTGCAACAGACGACTACAAGACCCTGCTAATTGTTGGTGCATCATCTTATGTCCCACACTATTCTTGTCAATATCATTAATCCTACACCTTCAAACGAATCACTCTCCCGTATTTTCATGTGTTATTTCCAGCACCTTCCTCTTCCATACAATATTGTATCTCGTCCTACCACCCCCTACCCTCTCTCCAACCTTTCTCTGTTCTATCCCAGTTTGAACCTACTAATTTCACCTCATCCAATCACATCTGCCATACCCCTTCTCCACACTTACCCACTCTCAGACCTGCAACCCACAGAAAAATATATATTTTTTAATTTTTTCTTTATCTCACTGTGACTACACACCAATTTCAGTTGGTTTTCATCTTCCACTATCTACGTACTCCCTCAGATTTCATCTTGTTTCCTCTTATTTCATCATTTTTGTGATTTTTCCCACATATTTGGGTGTACTTTTGCGAAAATTTTGGATGTAATTCTACATTATCTACATATTTTTTCGCATTTTTTCCGCCACCATGGATCCTTGCTCCTTCCATCTGTGTCAATACAGAAAATTTTCCTTATCCCTAGCCAGAACCCAGACCCACATACTGTTCCTACATTGTTGCTTGGTTCATGAAATCCCCCCAAATGGTCTTACCATCAAATTACCTGTATCCGGCTCTCACCCTCCCTTCCACAATGACCAGCATCTGTTCAGAGTCTGCCAATCGTTAGCCCTCACCAACATGCCATGCAAAACCATATCAATCAAGCCCAAGCCTCCTTGAAATACCAGCTCTCCATCCTGTTATGCAATCCCAAATTCTTGGAACCCACAACACATACTGAAACCGTTGCCCTCCAGGAAATAGAGCAACATTCACAATACCATCTCCAAAAATTCTCCACCCTGCTCACTTCCTACTCCCCCGTCAGAGTACCACTGTCAACCGCCTTTATGAAAACCTCCATACCTTCCCCACATCCCCTTACAGCTGACAAACCCTGTCTCACAGATCCACAAAAACTCCTTCCCACCACCACACATAATCCAGAACCTAAACAGACCTGAAACACAGTCGTGAACCTTTCCTCCAAAAACCTAAGTCCCGCAGAAACATCATCCCTTTCCAAGGGCCTCACTTTTTGTCCCATTCCAAAATTCAGTCATGCAGGACTTTGTAAAAACCTTCTCTCGTTTTCCTGGTCGCTACAGTGGTACACATTTTCTCCACCAACCCTATCAATCAGACTCAACCAAAGACCAATGCCGAAACCTGCCTGACTCATTTCACCCCTCCATCCAACCGCGATCCACCCCCACTGCCCCCAAATCACCCACTGTTAACTTTCCAGAATATCTTAACCCCAAACCTTGCCAACCATCATTCTCCGAATTACTCAACATGCGGACTAACGTTACACCTACAGAAGGACTCGTTGTCCAACACCTAAAAACTGATCCCAATCTTATAAACCTACCTCCTGACAAAAGCTCCACCAATGCTGTTTTGAACCCCAAGAAGTACTTGGCAGAAGGACTCTGCCAGCTGTCAGATCATACACCTACATACCCTGCCACAATGACCCCATTTCAGAAATCCAGCTGGATCTCCAGGCTCTCCTAAAATCCTTAGGCCCATCCCAGAACCTCCCCCAGAGTCAACCTTCCTCCTTATTCCTACCACTTCCCACACTCCTATCTCCTTCATGCTTCCTCAAGTCTATAAACCCAACTACCCAGGACACCCCATTGTGGCCGGTTACTGTGCCCCCCACAGAGGAGAATCTCTGCTCTCAAAGACCATCAGCTTAAACGTATTACCCACTACCTACCCTACTGTATAAAAGATACCAACCACTTCCTCCACTGACTCATCACAGTCCCTGTTCCTTCACCACACGGTGCCCTGCTCTTCACTTTTGTTGCCACCTCCCTTTACACTAACATCCTAATGCCTATGGCCTTTCTCCTATTGAACACTGCCTTCCCCAACGACCATCAGATTCCAAACCAACAACCTTGACGACGAGCAGTCCCTCTCAAAATATACCAAGAGTCTCACTGAGACCTCTACAGACCATAATTACCCTCCCAACCTTGTATAAAAACAAATGTTCCATGGCTTATCTTTCCAGTCACCACCACCTTCCAAGGTCCCAGCGTCCAGCCACAGAGGAGCATTCCCTTCGTAACTCAGTACCACCCAGGACTGGGGCAGCTGAATTACATTCTCCACCAGGGTTTCTACTACCTTTCATCGTGCCCTGAAATGAAAAATGTCCTGCCAACTATCCATCCCAGCCCTCCTACAGTGGTATTCCGCCGTCCACTGAACCTACACAATATACTTGTCCATCCTTACACAACCCCTGTTCTCAATCTTTTACCTCATGGCTCATACCCTTGTAATAGACGCAGATGTAAGACCTGTCCCATACATCCTCCCACCCCTCTCCCCCCCTCCACACACTGCTATTCCACTGTCCACCAAACCTACACAATCACTGCCCCCAAGTCTTTGCCTCATGGCTCATATCCCTGTAATAGACCTAGATACAAGACCTGTCCTATACATCCTCCCACCACCACCAACTCCAGTCTGGTCACAAACATCACCTATCCCATTAAAGGCAGGGCTACCTGTGAAACCAGTTGTGATCTATGAGATAAGTTGCAATTACGGAGAGGCATTCCACACAGACATGACAACCAACAAGCTTCCAGAATGAAATTTTCACTCTGCAGTGAACCGTGCGATGAGCCAAGGTACAGTCAGAAATATAATTGTGAGAATGAGTTGCGAGTTGTGTTTGGGTAGCTCAGTTGGTAGAGCACTTGCCCATAAAAGGCATATGTCCGAAGTTCGAGTCTTGGTCCCGTACACAGTTTTAATCTGCCAGGAGGTTTCAACCAACTAGTTGTCTGTCTGTATGAATGGCCACCGACAAACTCTGGCCAAGAAACGAATGGACCACCCTGTTGCTGAGCCGCCCAACACAATGTTCTTCATTTAAATGACTGCTTCACTGCCTGTGCCATGTGGATCCTTCCCACCAACACCAGCTTTTCTGAACTGCGCAGGTGGGAACTCTCCCTGCAATATATCCTACATTCCCTTAACCCTTCATTAGTCATTGTCCTCACCCATCTAGCTCTTTCCCTGTTCCCAGTCTAGCGCTACACAGCCCTCTATTCCACCAATGCACCTAGCAACTCTACCCTCTTTCCACCTCATTCCTGTATGCTCTCCAGCAGCACTTTACCTTCCCCCACCCCTGCATGTGAACATCAGTATTTTTTACATCCTCCTTCCACAGAACCCATGTTGTCCAGGCTGTCCTTGATGATAATGCTCCACGTTATCCTCACATGTAATGATAGCAGTTGGGAAATTAGACTGTATTGTGCAGGGATTACATTTTTTGTTGGTTCTGATTGCCCTGCCACTTAGGTTAGACCACAGTATTGCATACTTGCAACTATACTGATGAGTCAAATTGTGCACCATGTATTATGGGAACAAATAAAGTTTAAATCAATGTCATTGGACACCACTCATATTAAACACATTTTGGATTTGCCTGCATATATACCGCTGATAGTGTTCTGGGTGAAGTTACATACATGGACAGTTTCAAACATTGGATAAAAAGAGCATCTGAGTAGTAGAAAGAGTAGCACATTTTGCATTATTGAGAAATTAAGGAAAGAGTGTCACGGACATGATGCAGGATTTGAGGTGGGCATCATTGAAACAAAGGCGTTTCTCATTGCAGTGGGATCTCCTCACAAAATTTCAGTCATCAAGTTTCTCCCCCAAATATGAAAATATTTTGTTGACAATGACCTACATAGGGAGAAATGATTACCATTATAAAATAAGGGAATTCAGAGTTCGCACGGAAAGACATGTGTGTTCATCTTTTCTAATGCACTTTTTAAGAATGGAATAATAGATAATTAAAACTGCAGCACCAGAAAGAACAGGAAATAATGAAACTTCTCTCGTTGCCTCTTTACATTTTTTAGTAATTTAGGGAGTATACAGAGTGCAAAATTTAGTACACACAGCTGCCACACCTGACAATAGGAATAGATGTAACCCATCTTGCATCACGTAAAACTGAGCTTGGATTACCAACATGGGTACATCATTCCATATGGCTTCAGTTCTACTCCAGAGTTCACCAAATATAGATATTGGTGCATGGGGACAACCAGTCTCTCTGAAAACTGTGATCAGATGAGTGAAAGATCTGGTGAACCCACTGGCAACAATTCTCCTTGGAGCCTCCACACTTAGACACGTCCATTGTGCGGCTGTATGCAGGAACAGGACTTATCTGGAAAGATATCTTGGTGATACCTCAAAGCCCAGAATTGTCATTCTGCTGTCATGTCAAGGTAAGCCACAGCAATGGTTGGCTTAATAATAGACTTCATGAGACAATGAAATTAATATGATTTAAAGAAATGTCATACTAGTTTCCTGGAGCAATTTAGAGAAAAGGAAAGAAAACTTAAATTACTGCACTCTGTCACTCAATCCAGGGATAGTATCGACAGACAAGACCCATACCGCATGGTATGATCATGTAAAAGCTAGCCTTTACTGCTTTCTGTTACAGTGTTTGCATGTCTTTCCAATGAGATGTTGGCGAGGTATTTGTCACCAGAACACAACCAGTAGTTGACTTGTTTTACTGTGCTTTCTGGACAGTGTGGATGATATAATATTGCTTACAATAGGGTCATTCCATGCCAAGTGGTCTAAACCTTCCCACCATCATGTCTCCAATTTTCTTCAAATTTTATCTGTAGCACTAGTCAAGTGCTAAATTAAGTTTCTCAAGATTTCAAGCCTCTAGCTGCAATACTTGCTGATCTACACCCCCTTGTCTGAAGGGTAGTAAGTTCGCATGCGCGCGACATCAGACAAAATGCCATTTTTGGGGTCTCATAAAATTGAAACCAATTCATAAGAATGGTTAGTAAGATGAGACCCTGTACAGTTTTTTGTGCTGATTCAAACGAAATTAATTATAAGATTACTGATGCAAAATCCGGTCAAACAAGTCGACTCAAAGTGTACCCCTAATTCTGTCGTGACTTAATGCGACAAATTTTGACCAATATTCAGACTGCAATAATTTCCTTGCAGATAAAGATATGGACTTGAACTTTTTACCAAGTCTTATCTTTGTGCTGGACATAATACAGCTGGATTTCCAACTACCCAGGCTTTATAGTCGCCTTGCAAAATCTCTTCAAATTTGGCAGTGTCAGCGCAAATGGCTTTATTTACCAAAGTTCAAAGCCCATTACTACAAAATAGTCAGCCTGGATTTAATTGTGAATAGTATCATCTGAAAGAGAAACTCTTGCTCTACAAGATGGATATATTTTTCTTTTGCAACGCTTCCATTAAGTGCTTATTTACTCAGGTCAAAGTATCTTATATTTTGTGTGCGCAGTGCCCTGCGTTGGTCCATGATGGCTGAGCCATTACTGGTTATCACAATAAAACCAGCATCCCCATCGCCATAGGGGCCACGCCCGATAGCCATGCAGTAACAGCCACGGGTGGGTATCTTTACTGCAGGTTCCCAAGCCTGATTACAGGGTGTCTTTACCACAGGATCCCAAGCCTGATTGTGGGTTTCTTTATGCAGGTTCCCAAGCCTGTCTTCCTCAGTTACTTCATCATTCTGGAAGCATCGTTGATTTGCAAGAGAATGCTTTCAGGAAAACTGTATTGCCGACCAGATGATGTCACTGGTGGAGCTGGAATAACACCAATGATAAGTTGTTCTGGAATCCAGCAAGTATCACGTCTTAAGGGCCAATAAAATGAACTTGCAGGACCATGAGGATGCATAAAGCTTATGAAAGCATCTTTCTGTTCGACTGAGATTTCAACGATGTTTCCAATCCACCATTTCTTTTCATAAATGCAAGCAACATACTGCCCAGGCTGAAGATCCATGACTTGAACTACTACTTCAGCAGCACTAATTTTGGCCAAAAAAGATGTCGCATCATTAGAAACTCTACTGACCTTAATTGTCGTCATATCAATGGGCAAAAAATGGTGGTTTTCTCTTGTGCCAGCTAGAGTGTGCCCTTGCAGGAATCTTTCTTCTTGAGAAGCTTTTTCTTCTTCAACTTCCTCTTTGCTGATGAAAAAGAATTTGATTCCATTGATATTATCATTGCAGAAGTTGAAAAGATCTTTGGGTGTTAGAATCTGGTTTTCATATGGACGTTGCAAACTTGCTCTTGCTGCCAACCGTTTTGTTGTGCCTCCAATGCCATCACAAGGCGACTTTCCATGGCTTGTTCCAAAGAAATTCCATTCTGCTGTTATTTCAAAATCTTCTTTGTGATAGCATAAGTTGAGAAAATTCTTGAAATTCTTATATTGTGCAGCTGAACCATCACTGAAGTAGTGGATGTGGCTTATTTTGGAAAATTGCATCTTCAGGTAATTGATTACTTTTCCAATGTAAACATGGACAGTAATCGTATCGTGTCGAAGGCAGTCACTAATAACACAAAGATTCACACATTGCACCTCTTCGTTTTCACAGTAGTAGACTACAAATGGATGAACTGTTGCTTGACTGTTTTCCCAGTGAAAGCCTTGCACTGCATCTTGAACAATAAATGAATAGTTTTCAGCAAAATCCATTAGTATTATGAATTCGCCTTCTTTCAAATCAGTTTTGAGAGCTTTCAGGTGCTGGCTTTGATGCTTGGCAATGTAGTGATGACAAGACAGGTTCCAAATTTTTGCTGCAATATCTTCAACATACTCTTCTGTTGAAAGCTGCTTTGTTTCTAAAGTATCCCTGTCGGTATGAATCCATTGTTTGTACTCAATCAGTTCTTCAGGGTCATTATCTTCAAAATATGTTGCAATAACTGCTTCTACACCTTCTGGACCAGGGCAGTTTTCACAACGATGAAGCATACAATCCTTGTTTTCCAAGCTGCAAACAGCTTTGCTAAGAATTTCCTTGTAGTCTTCATTGATTGATGCACCAGTGAGCATAAGCTTGACATTTTGGTGTATTGTACAGACACAAACTGAGTGCATTCCAGCAGAGCCAACTGTAACACACCATTTTGGTCTAAGCTCGCAAAACTTTGAGAAGCCAATTTCTGGTCCATTTTGCTTCTGATAAGACACGTACATTTCCTTCAAATTGCAAAGCAACAACCGCTTTTGCTTGTACACCTTTGTTCCTGAAATTCTCACAGGCACACAGTCTTTCTTCCCTGGACAAAGTCTGCTGAATTCGTCATCTTGAAAAAAGTCATGTACTTTCTGGACAACTTCATCTGAAAGCTTCCTTCCTTGCCGATTTGCTGGAAAAGCTAGAACACCTTGCTCATTCTTCAGTTTTCTCGCTTGCTTTACCATTCTTTCTGATACATTAAATGCTGTTGTCGTATCTTTAATTGTCCAGCTTCTTGGAACCAAGGTCAATATTTGAACTTTTGTCCTACGATTTGACACTTTACATTTTTCTTTCAACTCTTCTATAAGATTATCAAGATCTGCACAATTATTGCATGGGCGACTTTTACTTGAACTTGGCTGTTCATCGTAATTGATTCCTACAGCAGCAGCAATTTGATTCCCAATTAAACTTTGTGCATCCAAGATCTTTCTTTTTGCATAGCTTTGCTTATCTCTTTTACTTAGTTGTCTTCTTTTCAATGGTGAAGCACCAATAAATGATAAACTTTTGTTGATGGCTGGTTCAGTTTCATCCGTTGTGAAATCTTGTTCAGATTGGGTTGATAGTGATGATGAATCTTCTAGCTTTTGGTTCAGTGCCGACATGCAGCGAGGGCAAAGCTTCTGACCAGGTTTTATATCAATCACTTCTTTTTTCTTTAACAGGCAAAGTTTGGCAGCTGTTTCATTATCAAGCAGTCTAAGTCCAGCTTTTACATTGTGATTCCTCTTCTTGAATGGATTGCAACATTTCTTTTGCATCGCTTGATATTCATGTAGGAAGAGGGCTTCATGGTGGAAGCAAATGATGGAATTTTCGTCAAGTTTGGCTTCTGAACGCGAAACAAGCAATTTCTGGTCACATTCTGTGAAATCACTAAACGCTTTGAATCCAGTCTTCTTAGCATAGAAGATAACATGGCACTTCGATGCAGCAGCATCTTTTCCAATTGAACAGGGGGCCAACGATTCTTCTTCTTCATTAACTTCTGACATCTCTCACTGGCCAATCACTGAATAAAACACGAATGAAATATCCAATTATATCAGTAATTCTAAGCGACTATTAAGATTCAAATTCCTAGAAATGAAGAAAAATTAGTGCATCGCGCATACAAAATATAACAACTTTGATGTGAGTTAATGAGTACTTAATGGTCGCGTTGCAAAAAAAACAAATGTCAGTCTTGTAGAGCAAGAGTTTCTCTTTTAGGTGATACTATTCACAAGCAGATTCAGGCCAACTATTTTTTAGTAATTGGCTTGAAACTTTGGTAAATTTTACCGTTTGTGCTGACACTGCCTAATTTGAAGAGATACTGCAGGGCGACCATATGGCCTGGATCATTGCAAATCCGGCTGCATTATGTCTAGCACAAGCATGAAGCTTGGCCAAAAGTTCAAGTCCATATCTTCAACTGCAAGGAAATCATTGCAGTCTTAATATTGGTCAAAATTTGTCGCGTTGTGTCACGACAAATTTTGAAGTATACTTTGAGTCGAGTTATTTGACCGGGGTTTGCATGAGTAATGTTATACATAATTTCGTTGGAATCAGCAAAAAAAACTGTACAGGGTCGCATCTTACTAACCATTCTTATGAATTAGTTTCGATTTTATTAGACTCCAAATATGACATTTTTTTTATGTTGCATGCACACGGACTAAGTACACTTCAGACAAGGGGGTCTAGATCAGCAGCTATTGCAGCTAGAGGCCTGAAATCTTGGGAAACTTACTTCAACACTTGACTAAAGCTACAGTTAAAATTTGACGAAAATTGGAGACCATGATGGTGGGAACTTTTTTCAGTTTTAGACCACTTGGTGTGGAATGACCCAATAAGCTAAATGTATTTATCTTCAGTGGTCTATTGCTGACACATTATTTAAGCTACAGTAATACAACCATATTGACTAAAAACAGACCTGGACAGAACAGATATTTTCTCATAAATGGGAAAAACAACACAAAAAAAGGTAGAAATACTCTGGCCAACATAACATATTTGTAAAGCATCAAACACAAAGCAATACATAAGGCAAGCTAATCTAAAATTAATTCAAGAAGTATTCAAAAGCAACAGGATTAGAAATTTCTTACCATATACATGAGTGGTAAAAAATAAAACACTTTACTGACCATACAAAAAAATTTCCTTACTACGGATGTTTGTAAACAAATTGTTCCCCAGCTGCAGAACCAAACTGTCCACAATTCCAACTCTTACGAAAGATTCGGAGTAGACATCCATAACATTGATTTCGTTGTCTGACATTTCCTCACTTAGCCAATAAGTCACACTTGTATTACACATAAAAAAAGGGTTCGGAAATTCTGCTTACACAAACTTCTCATAGGTGAAAGTACGTCGTGTCTCGTACTAAAACTGTGTACTACGATACTACTGTCAATCTGCATAAACCACTCAACATTCTCACAAAACTTTAGTGAAATCGTTCTTTCAATTGCTGGAAGTATGTTTAATTTGATTGACTGGTGTTAACAATCTCAGACGGTAAAAAGCGAATTAATACAAGCTGCATGTCTTACCCACAAACCAAAATGTCAGTTTACTGGTACTTCAAACATACCTTCACTACCGTCATTGTCAAGCCCTTTCCGCTTGTTAACAAGTTTGGCAGATGAAGAAACATTTTTGTTTCTTAAAAATTCTTCTTCTTGCCGTAATAGATCAGCTTCACACTCCCCTAACTTTGGCCGGGACAACTTCATTCTTTTCTCTTTCTTCACATGTCATCAACACTGTATGTTTACAAACACTAACTTCATGCTTCGCAGGAAAGATATACTAGAATAGAGCAAGGAGTTTACAATTGGTATATAGCTCAGTGTGTTTTATCTACGTGACCGTGCTTTGTTAGCGGTCGATCAACAAGCTAGTGATACCATCTAGAGATACTATCTAGAGAAAGCGATATTTGTGAAAATATTGAAGAGTTAAGTATATCAAATTTGTCTCTGTATCGACATAGAAGTCAAGACACTCCGTTTCTTCTTTGTCATCCATTGCGATAGCAGAAGGCGAAGTGGCCAAAAAGGTACACCTGTGAATATGTTCATATCTTTTATTGCCGTTGACCTTATACAGCAGAATAGGCTTCTCCAGTAGTAGCAAGTTACAGTTCCAATCAAAGCATTATAATTAATATGCATATTACTTGTACAAATCAAGTATCTCATGTGAGCTATAATCTTAAATATTAATATCAGCTTTATCCATATCGTAAACTCTTCTATAATGTTGTTGGAATTGTGTGAACAATATATTTCGTGTGAAACAAGGGCTAAGTGCATTATGTGGAATATAATAGACCTCTCTAGTGCTATTGTACGCTCTGAGTTTTACGTATGTAATAAAATGTTCCTTGGTTGTTGCGTTCAATGTATTTTACCTGGAAGTGCAAATTAACAAAATCAGCTACTACTATTCAGGATATGAAAATGTGAAATATGGTGTCCCTCGAGGATCAGTATTAGGACCCATTCTCTTTCTCCTCTATGTCAATGATCTTATGTACAACAAGTATTGCCAAACCACCCTCCCATTTGCAGACGATACAAGCTTCCTTATTAGTGGTAAAACAGAAGAAAAACTAAAAGACTCCGCTATCCAAACAATGAACAGTGTAGAACAGTGGTTCAGCTACAACAAGCTAATTATAAACAAAGAAAAGACAGTAGCACTGAATTCCTATAATGTAAAAGGAAGACACCACCCAAACATGGAAATAGAACTTAGGGACAGAGATCTTGAAAGTATTGACAGCACTAAATTTCTGGGACTCTGGCTTCAGAACAACGCAAAATTGGAGGTACATATTCAATATCTGCAAAGAAAACTAAGCAAAACCTGTTACATGATACGGATCTTAAAAACTTGTTGCAGCGAAGCCAGCCTGTTAAATGTATACTACTCCTATGTGCATTCTGTAATTAAATATGGCATAATCTTCTGGGGCAATACAACAACAAATATTAAACTTTTCGGGATGCAAAAGAGAAAACTAAGAATTATTGAAGGGGTAAACAATACGAAATCGTGCAGACCCATATTCAAAAAACTGTCAGTTCTTCCTCTTCCTTGCACTTTTATCTATGAAACATCAGTTTTCATCAAATAATATATCGATAGACACCCAGATATCTTATTAAAAATGAAGATATACATGCACACAATACAAGGCAAAAATCTGACCTTCATGTGAAACAGGTGAGAACATCATTGTGCCAAAAAGGCTCACTACATACTGTGATAAAGATTTTCAATAATCTACCTAAACATATTAAATCAATAGGTAAAGTCTGTAGTTTTAAGGCTGAAGTAAAGGCATATTTAATTGATCATTGCTTTTACAGTCTGACAGAATATGTAAAAGCCAAACAACAAAAATAAAGATGCATTATTAATATTCTACTTTGTATGTTGCCTGTAATGTTTGTTGTATTTATGAATCTGTGCTAAATTACTTCAATATCTAGTCCTTAGGATTGCAATACAAACTGTATTTTATCTTGTAAATACCTAACCATGTCCAATATCCTTACATATATTCTATACATATGGGATTTGAAGGACTAAATAAATAAATAAATAGTTACTGGCACTAAATGTGTTTCACTTACTATTACTTATTCACCTGTGTCGACTCCAACAGGTTATGGGCCCAGCATTGCATTTGGAATAAGTATATACATATGATAATAGTAGGTATTGGAAAAGCTCCAAACAGTGCACTTGCGTGAAGTACAAGTTATCATTACAAGACGAACGCAAATGTTTTATATTATTCTTCGGTATTATTCTTTCGTCAAGGAAGATCAAAGTTACCATTAAAATGAGCGTGGCATAAATTCTACAGATTGAAAGACTTACGGGTCGCGAAAAACTATGCAACACGGAAATTTGCAGTAGAAGTGTATTTACATTTAGACGAAGTATGGGATGTGGTGGATGGGACAATGAAATCCAGAGAGCAGAATTGTTCAAGTAAGTATATAAAAGCGAGATCAAAGTTGATATTACTAGATGACCCAGTGAATTATGTCCACATTGAACAGGCTGCAACGGCGAAAGTAGTCTGGGACACATTATGAAGTGCATTTGAGGATGGAGGTCTTACAAGGAAAGTGGAATTATTACGTTAGTTAATTACCACTCAGCTGGACAAATGCAAGAGTGTAGACGAATACGTTAACAAAATAACAGCCACGTCGAACCGACTGAGAAACATTGGGTTTGAGATCGCTGACGAATGGATAGGGACACTACTGTTGGCAGCACTGTCCAAAAGGTGTGCGCCTACGATCTTGGGGATCATGGGGCTGGAAAGCTCAGATATACCGATCATGGATGACAATGTTAAAGTGAAAATCCTACAGGATGTAAAGAGTACTTCAAGCTGTCATGTATTGGAGAAAGAAGCTGCATCCGCTCTTTATTCAAAAAAAAGAAGAAGAAGAAGAAATCAGTGAGGTGCTATAGACGTCAGAAGAAGGGGCATATTGCATCTCAGTGTAGAGAAACAATAAACCCAAGGTCAGACTCGCAGCAAAAGAGGTATGTTGCTGATGGTCCAGAGAGAGGGACAAATAATAAAGGTAAGGCACTCTCATGTTTTTATTCTTTTGGAGATGTGGGTAATCGTCAACTGGAATGGATTTTCGACTCAGGTGCATCTGTGCATATTGTTAAAGACAAATCTCTACTTAATGATGTTAAAGATAAGACTCATATGGCAATATCTACTGTTGACAGCAGCAAGTTTCAATGTCATTTGGCTGGGAAACTCGACCTACATGTAAGTGTGAATGGTGAACCCGATATGGTTATAGCACATGATGTTTATTATGTAAAAAATGTTGGACCTTACCTACTGTCTTTAGGGGAAATTGTCAAGAAGGGAAATACAGTCATTTTTGACATGCATGGAGCAAGAGTAATCAACGAAAATGGTGAAGTTATAACTACAGCAAGTAACGAAAGGGGTATTTTTAAATTGGATTCTGTTGGCAGTAATTATAGAAATGTTAGTCATTCAGTATACTCAACGGAAGGTTTTCTATGGCACTGCAGACTTGGACACCTAAATAGAAACAGTATGTCTTTAATGAGGGATATGATGAAGGAAATACAGAGTTATAGTTTAACCAAGGACCCTTGTGAGATATGCATAAAAAGAAAACAAGCGAGAATACCTTTTAAGACTAGTAAATGTAAATCTACAGATGTCTTACAGTTAATACATGCATATGTATGTGGCCCAATGGATTGCAAAGCCATACGTGGGAGCCATTATTTTCTTTTGTTTATTGATGATTATTCATGATATGCTTATGTTAATTTTCTTAGTTCCAAGGACCAACTTAGTGATATTTTTGAGGAATATTGTAATACGGTCGAAAGGTGGATGGGAAAGAAGATTAAGATCATCAGGTCTGATAATGGGAGAGAATATATTAACCAAAAATTGAAGACATTTCTGGCAAAAATGGGAATCGGGCTTCAAACTACCATAAGGAACACCCCATCTCAAAATGGGATTGCTGAGAGGGCTAATAGGACCATTGTCGAAAAAGCACGGAGCATGATAACTGATGCTGGATTATTAAAACATTTTTGGGCAGAGGCTGTATTAGTGGCCGTATATTTGAACAATAGATCACCTACAAAAGCATTAAGAAATAAAACTCCCTATGAGATATAGGTAGGAAGGAAACCTGACCTAAGCAATATAAAGGTTTTTAGGTGTGATGAAACGGCGCACATTCCAAAACAATCAAGAGGAAAATGAGACCTGAAAGCTGTAAAGTATATTTTTGTGGGATATTGTGAGAATTCAGAGGGCTACCGACTAATGGATCCATTGAATAAAAGGATTGTTACAAGAATAGATGTAGTATTCTTTGAAAATGTAAAGGACTCTGAAGAGGACAAGACTACTAAGTTAACTGCACCTAGTTCCAAGAGTGAAACCTTAAGTGAAGAAAGAAAAAGTGAAGAACAGGAAGAGGACAGTCAAATGTAAATGGAGACTATTTATGATGACAATGAGTTTCAGGACGAACAAAATGAAGAGAACATTGTAAGGCGTTCTTCTTGCGTGCCAAAACTGAAAGAATAACTGGATTTTGAAATGTGTGCAGCCCAGTCCTTTAATGATGAGCCAGCAACAGCAGAAAAAGCAATGAGCGGCCTGAACTCTCAGAACGAAACCTTTTAATGGGTAAATATGCCAGCAGATAAGAAGCCATTGCAGGCAAGACGGCTATTCAGTTTGAAGAGCTCCGAAAATTCATCACTAATATATAAAGCACGACTTGTAATAAAGGATATTCGCAAAAACATGGGGTAGATTACAAAGAAACTTTTTCATCCGTAGTGAAGTATGCCTCATTGAGACATGTTTTAGGCTTGCAGCAAAACAAAATTTAACTATTCATCACATGGATGTAAAAACGGCATATTTCAATGGGAAATTGGAGGAGGAGATATATGTCATTCCACCAAGAGAAGCTATGAAAACCAGATCCGAAAGGGAAAAGATCTGACGTTTGCAAAAAGGTATTTATGGACTTACATAGAATGGACCTTACTGGAATCGGTGTCTACATAAAACTCTAATAAACATGAATATGAAGCAATCTAAACAGATCCCAGTATTTACTATAAGTGAAAGAGAAGGGGTAATAATAATGACAATATTGGTGGACGACTTCTTTATCCTGGCTGAAAACGAAACTCAAATGAGAATTTTTAAGAAACAGCTGCAAACCAAGTTTAAGACGCATGATTTGGGAGAAATTAAACGTTACTTAGTTATGCAGATTACTAAGGACGAAGAGAGACACATATTGCGAATAAATCAATCATCATATACAGAAAACATCTAAAAGAAATTTGGCATGAGTGATTGTAATCCCATAACTACTTCAATGGAAGTAGGAGTGAAGTTAAATATAAATGAGACAGATGTTGAATGTGATACGAATGTTCCATATTTAGAAACAGTAGGGAGTCTTTTATATTTGTCTCGAATGTCATGACCTGACATTGCTTTTGCCACTAATGCAGTGAGCAGATATTGCAGAGACCCAAAGGAAAAGCACTGGAAAGCTGTGAAAAGGATATTCTGACACCTAAGAGGAACTTAAAACAACGAATTAAGATACCATAGAGAAGGTAATGCAAAACTAAAAGGCTACAGTGATGCAGACTCTGGGAGTGAATTGGGAGATAGGCACCCCACTACTGGCTACTGCTTTAAATTAATAGGAAGCCTCATTTCATGGTCCTGTCAAAAGCAAAAAACTGTTGCATTGAGTAGTGTAGAGGCAGAGTATATGGCGCTGTCTTACACTACACAAGAAGCATTGTGGCTAAGAACATTAATATGTGAAATGGAACCCAATTTAATAGTGGAACACATAACTATGTTCTGTGACAATAAAAGAGCCATTAACCTACCTAAAAATGATGTCACTACTGCTAGAATAAAATATATTGATATAAGGCACCATTTCAATTGGGAACGCGTAGAGCGACAGAACATCGCCGTGGAATACCTGCGCACAGAAGACATGTTGGCTGACCTTCTGACAAAGCCCATGGACAAAGAGAAGTTTGAAAAGATTGTGAGACTATTTGGTTTACGTTTGAAGGCAAGACGCGAAATATATTTTCAAAGGGGGGAGGGGGCTGTTGGAATTGTGTGAACAATAAATTTCATGTGAAACTGCGGCAAAGTATATCATGTGGAATATAATAGACCTTTCGGGTGCTATTGTACACTCTGAGTTCTATGTATGTAATAAAATGTTCCTTGGTTGTTGTGTTCAATTTATTTTACCTGGAAGTGCAAATATAATTACTGGCACTAATGTGTTTCGCTCACTATTACTTATTCATCTGTGTCATCATCATCATCATCATTTAAGACTGATTATGCCTTTCAGCGTTCAGTCTGGAGCATAGTCCCCCTTATAAAATTCCTCTATGATGCCCTATTCAGTGCTAACATTGATGCCTCTTCTGATGTTAAGCCTATTACTTCAAAATCATTCTTAACCGAATCCAGGTACCTTCTTCTTGGTCTGCCCCGACTCCTCCTACCCTCTACTGCTGAACCCATGAGTCTCTTGGGTAACCTTGCTTCTCCCATGCATGTAACATGCCCCCACCATCTATGCCTGTTTGCCCTGACTGCTATATCGATAGAGTTTATTCCCAGTTTTTCTTTGATTTCCTCATTGTGGACACCCTCCTGCCATTGTTCCCATCTACTAGTACCTGCCATCATCCTAGCTACTTTCATATCCGTAACCTCAACCTTATTGATAAGGTAACCTGAATCCACCCAGCTTTCGCTCCCATACAACAAAGTTGGTCGAAAGATTGAATGGTGCACAGATAACTTAGTCTTGGTACTGACTTCCTTCTTGCAGAAGAGAGTAGATCGTAGCTGAGGGCTCACTGCATTAGCTTTGCTACAACTCACTTCCAGTTCTTTCACTATGTTGCCATCCTGTGAGAATATGCATCCTAAGTACTTGAAACTGTTCACCTGTTCTAACTTCGTTCCTCCTATTTGGCACTCAAACCGTTTATATCTCTTTCCCACTGCCATTACTTTCGTTTTGGAGATGTTAATCTTCATACCATAGTCCTTACATTTCTGATCTAGCTCTAAAATATTACTTTGTAAACTTTCAATACAATCTGCCATCACAACTAAGTCATCTGCATATGCGAGACTGCTTATTTTGTGTTCACATATCTTAATCCCACCCAGCCAGTTTATTGTTTTCAACATATGATCCATAAATAATATGAACAACAGTGGAGAAAGGCTGCAGCCTTGTCTTACCCCTGAAACTACTCTGAACCATGAACTCAATTTACCGTCAACTCTAACTGCTGCCTGACTATCCATGTAAAGACCTTTAATTGCTTGCAAAAGTTTGCCTCCTATTCCATAATCTCGTAGAACAGACAATAACTTCCTTCTAGGAACCCAGTCATATGCCTTTTCTAGATCTATAAAGCATAGATACAATTCCCTGTACCACTCATAACACTTCTCCATTATTTGCCGTAAGCTAAAGATCTGGTCCTGACAACCTCTAAGAGGCCTAAACACACACTGATTTTCATCCAATTTGTCCTCAGCTAATACTCGCACTTTCCTTTCAACAATACCTGAGAAGATTTTACCCACAATGCTGATTAAAGAGATACCTCTGTAGTTGTTACAATTTTTTCTGTTTCCATGTTTAAAGATTGGTGTGATTACTGCTTTCGTCCAGTCTGATGGAACCTATCCCGACTCCCACGCCATTTGAATTATCCTGTGTAGCCATTTAAGACCTGACATTCCACTGTGTTTGATGAGTTCCGACTTAATTTCATCCACCCCAGCCGCTTTATTGCACTGCAATATATTGACCATTTTCTCCACTTCCTCAAATATGATCCTATTTCCATCATCATTCCTATCCCATTGTACATCGACATCTGAAACATTACTGATCGTATTTTCACCTACATTGAGCAACTCTTCAAAATATTCCCTCCATCTGCCCAAGGCATCAACAGGATTCACCAGCAGTTTTCCTGACCTGTCCATAATACTTGTCATTTCCTTCTTACCTCCCTTTCGAAGACTCCTAATTACACTCCAGAATGGTTTTCCAGAAGTCTCCAACCTGTTTCCAAAGTCTTCCCAAGATTTCTTCTTGGCTGCTGCAATTATCTGTTTGGTTTTGTTTCTTTCTTCAACATAACTTTCTCTGTCTACCTGAGTTCTAGTATGTAGCCATTTTTGATACGCCATCTTTTTCCTTTTACAGGCTGCCTTGACTGTGTCATTCCACCAAGCTGTTTGCTTCATCCTACCTTTACACACTACTGTTCCAAGACATTCTTTAGCCATTTCTAGTACTGTGTCCCTGTACCTTGTCCATTCCTTTTCAAATGACTGTAATTGACTATCATCAACTAACTGGTACCTTTCTAAGATCACAGTTATGTACTTGTGCCTGATTTCCTTATCCTGAAGTTTCTCCACTCTTATCCTCCTACATATGGACCTGATCTGCTGCACTTTCGGCCTCACAATACCGATTTCACTGCAGATTAAATAGTGATCAGTGTCATCAAAGAATCCCCTGAATACACGTGTATCCCTCACAGCCTTTCTGAATTCCTGATCTGTTATTATGTAATCAATGACAGATCTGGTTCCCCTGCCTTCCCAAGTATACCGGTGAATGTTCTTATGTTTAAAAAAGGAGTTTGTGATTACTAAGCCCATACTGGCACAGAAATCCAAGAGTTGTTTCCCGTTCCTGTTAGCCTCCATATCCTCTCCAAATTTACCCATAGCCATTTCATACACTTCTGTTCGATTTCCAATCCTGGCAGTAAAATCACCCATGAGCAGAACACTGTCCTTGTCCTTTACTCCAACAACTATATCACTGGGTGCGTCGTAAAAACTATCTTATCTTGATCTGTCCTTTCACAATGCGAATATACTGA
The DNA here is from genome assembly GCF_021461385.2 of Schistocerca piceifrons. Taxonomy (NCBI): domain Eukaryota; kingdom Metazoa; phylum Arthropoda; class Insecta; order Orthoptera; family Acrididae; genus Schistocerca; species Schistocerca piceifrons. The sequence continues at coordinate 618,347,830 of NC_060141.1, forward strand.
CACAATCCTAATTTTCTTCTTAGACACTGTCAAATCTATCCACATCAGTCGTTCGTTTATGTACCTTATTGCAACTACGCTTGATTCCATTTCTTTCCTGATGTAAAGTCCTACACCCCATTGTGCTATTCCTGCTTTGACTCCTGACAGGTAAACCTTGTATTCTCCCACTTCCTCTTCTTTCTCACCCCTTACCCGAATGTCACTAACAGCTAAAACGACCAACCCCATCTTACTTGCAGTCTCTGCCAACTCTACCTTCTTCCCAGAGTAGCCCTCATTGATATTAATAGCTCCCCATCTCGTTACCATTCATTTGCCGAGTCGTATCTTAGGAGTCCCTGGTTTGTCAATTAGAGGTGGGACTCCGTCACCTCCAAAAGTCCGAGGCATTTTGTTCTTATTGTTGCCAACATCATATTTAAAGTACCAGGGAAGCAGGTTGATAGCCTTACTTGCCCCGGGTCCCATTGGGTTTTACCCCTAACGGTTGAGGGACTAACCGGTGGATTTGGTAGTCTTTGCCGTCTGAGCACAAATGAGACCACAACTCAGAATATGTCCGAGATGCCCAGCCTTATTCCAAAGTAACTGGTATAATGACTCTCAGGACCACTTACTTGGCCACTCATACGTTGCCCATGGGTCATGAACTAGGACATGACAACAGGAACCCACAACACCATGAACCACGTGTCGACTCTAACAATAGTAAATCGATTTTTTGCCAGCCAGTCATATAGCTTATAGCTTAAATGTGAATAGAATGTCTCCAAATGAATAGGCCATATGATACACGTGACTGAAAGAATGAGAAATATGGCTGTTGTAAATTATTAATTCCGAATAATAAAGTTTTACATATGAACGGTATATTTTCTCAGGATATAGCTTCACTTACTTACTAAAAATCGTAGCGGTCGTTGCACAACATTTCCCATGAACATGACATCATTTAGGTATGTCCACATGATGCCTCTTTCGTTGTGCACAGTCGCAGATACACGGGGATAAAGAAAAGGGCATGCACAAAAATTTGTGGAAAGAACGCATGTATGCATTGGCGTTCTCATGTTGCCTCATCGCGCAAGCAGTTTGCTACGTATCCCCTGAATTTCTTGGAAGTTTGCGTTGCGTTTGTTTTGATGAAAATGCGACAGAAAAAGGAAACGTAAATGTGGCTGTAGGTAAAGAAGTATATAAGGAACAGAAGTACGAGGGATACGAAGTGATGAGAACATTTTGTCCGAAAATTTCAGTAGGAGGCCACAACGAGATTTTAGATTTTCTGTTTGGCAAACTGCTGCGATAAGGCTGTCAATAAAATTTTGTTAGCTAGTAAACGGCGACTTATATACTCGTTTGAATTATTTATTCCTCATTTCAAAACAATATATTTAAATCCCATCAAATACGCAACTAGCAGTGTGGAATAATTGGAAATTATTATTTTATTGCTTCATACCTTCATTGCAGTGAAGGAAACAAAAGAAAAATTCGGAGTATGTATTAAAATCCACGGAGAAGAAATAAAAACCTTGAGGTTCGCCGATGACATTGTAATTCTGTCAGACACAGCAAAGGACTTGGAAGAGCAGTTGGAATGAATGGATAGTGTCTTGAAAGGAGGATATAAGATGAACATCAACAAAAGCAAAACGAGGATAATGGAATGTAGTCGAATTAAGTCGGGTGATGCTGAGGGAACTAGATCAGGAAATGAGACACTTAAAGTAGTAAAGGAGTTTTGCTATTTGGGGAGCAAAATAACTGATGATGGTCGAAGTAGAGAGGATATAAAATGTAGACTGGCAATGGCAAGGAAAGCATTTCTGAAAAAGAGTAATTTGTTAACATCGAGTATAGGGTTAAGTGTCAGGAAGTCGTTTCTGAAAGTATTTGTATAGAGTGTAGCCATGTATGGAAGTGAAACATGGACGATAAATAGTTTGGACAAGAAGAGAATAGAAGCTTTCGAAATGTGGTGCTACAGAAGAATGCTGAAGATTAGATGGGTAGATCACATAACTAATGAGGAAGTATTGAATAGGATTGGGGAGAAAAGAAGTTTATGGCACAACTTGACTAGAAGATGGGATCGGTTGGTAGGACATGTTCTGAGGCATCAAGAGATCACCAGCTTAGTATTAGAGGGCAGCATGGAGGGTAAAAATCGTAGAGGGAGACCAAGAGATGAATACACTAAGCAGATTCAGAAGGATGTAGGTTGCAGTAGGTACCGGGAGATGAAGAAGCTTGCACAGGATAGAGTAGCATGGAGAGCTGCATCAAACCGGTCTCAGGACTGAAGACCACAACAACAACAACCTCTTTTCGCTGTAGGAAATTGCTGAGCTTGTAATTACTAGCTTATTTTGTACCTTGTGATATTATTGGATTTCAGGCATTTTGCATATGAGAAAAGGACAGCCATCGAGCCGTAGTTTGTAATGATACTAAGCATGATAACGCGAGAGTAAAGAAACGAAATTTGTTTATAACGTGCGCCTATACCAAGACGCGCGGCCAGCGCTTGAAAGGTACTTTTAAACACTATGACTCGCTGGGCGCAGATATTTAAAATCATTGCCGCAGCGCTTGATAGCAAGAAGCTGCGAAACAGAAGAAAGAACAATTTATCATTTGTTAGGAAAATTCTAGAGTCTTTATAGTTAGTTGTACTTCTGGTCGCCGACATGTTAACATGTACTTCATTACTTTTGATGTTTGGTCGCCGACTTGTTAAGGCGTGTTGTGTAGCACCACTACAAGTTATATTTATTTTAGTGTGAAAAACCACGTTATCACCAAGAAAAAGAAAAACGCTTTTGTAAACTTTGTGACGATAAAAAATACTTACGCGCACGCCAGGACATTTAATTTTTACAAAATATCACACATACAAAAGCAGCGATTGTTGGACTGCTCCATGTATGAGAAAAACATAAAAATGTAAGTTTTGTATACATTGTAAATTTGTTAATGCTTATAGTTTAACGCCTTTGTTCTTTAAGAATATGTTGATGCTTCACTGTACAGAAAATCTATACTTATTTTTTTCTTTAAATTAACCACAAATAATGTTTATGTTTAAGTGAACTTTGTTACAGGTTCGCTCTTTATCGCGGTGTCTCGATTGTATTTGGGAGACCGTTAATGTGTTCAGTTTCCGATCTGACAACTTTTTTTTTTACAAAATTTCACTGTTTTGCATATTTTTTATTATTCAAATAGGTCCCTTAGGTAATTTCATTGAAGAGTCTGATTGCATGAAAGCAATCCGGGTTAAGAGGTCATTTGAGAAACTATTTTCACGCAATCAATCTGTATGTCTCCTGAACACAATCGAGAACCGACGCATCGTCGATCATTCATTAATTTTTCTCTCTTTCCAAGTCGTACAAAAAAAAAAAAAAAAAAAAAAAAAAGGCCAAGGAGAACTTCCGTGAGTACGCAATCTAGTGTTAAAAGGTTGCATTCTTTATCTTGTCGGCAAACATTGCCATAAATTATCATCATCAATGTTATATTTGGTTAAATACGAAAAGCAAAAACCTTTTAACGCTAGAACCTATACAGTATTACAATTTGTGTCTATTAGCATCCATAGGTACTGTTGCATATCCGTGTAATTCTCTTCTATACTGAATCAAAAGAACATGAACAAGTAAATAGAAATGAAAGTGATTATTCCTGAAATGAGAAATGCTTAAGGATGGTTATTAGTATTTATGTGAAGGTTAATCTATTTTCAACGCATCATTTGTCTTTAATCATGAGATACAATATGTAGATTAACATCCTCAGATTAAAAAAATTTGGAGATTTCATAGATACCAGAATCCACTAGAATGGAGGTTGTGTTTTTCAGTTATGTGTTTTTTGCAACATCATTGTGTTTCATGTCTATTTTTAGTAGTTTGTGGAAGAGCTACATAAACCCATCACTTCCTTTGCTCAGATGTCAGGCTCCTCAGTTGTGCCTTTATGTAGGCACAGCATGAATATTCATCCACAGATTTCATTACGCTTTTGATAAATTTTTGGCTTATTCTTCTCAATTTTCCTACTTCGAAACTTACGCTATCTTACTCTTTACAGAAAGATGATGGGAGACATTTATCTAATACGTAACGTCCAGCGCAACACATCTTGTACTTTTATTTAAAAATCTCTAGAATAGGCATTCCACACAACGTTTTTGTCTGTAATCATCTATAAACTTAAGCATGCTTCCTTTGGAGTCACGTAAATCGCTTTACAGCATAACGTCAACACTCTACATAAACGCATATGAGCAGCAGCTACCTGTCGTCTGCTAAGAAGTCCCATCGCAGGCGGGTAGCGAAGCGCTGTACGCACTGCCTCCATTTCTAGGCTATTATGCATGCACAAACGCGTATGCGTAATTGCGCTGTTGGAAATTAATGCGCACGTGCAATGTTGAACGCAATAGGTTCGTTTAAACAGCTACTTTCATGCGCTAAAAAACAGGCTTTAGTGTAAATGCGCAGTTTCGACGACGTAGAAATCCGTGTTTGATCTTTGCACTGCTTAGACGTTTCTCGTCCCATTTATGGTTAGATTACTGCGCATAGTGGTGGATTAACATCTGATTTGCTTACTTTACTATTAACAATGAAGTGTAAACGTGGAATAGGTGAACGCGGGACCTGCAGTAGCTTCGAAACGACTGGAAAACGCGCCATAATCAAAAAAGGAGTCTTGTGAAGTGTACCCCCACTTTCAGTCAGACAGCTATGCGCATGCGCGAATCTGGCAGTTTGGCAGCATCAGAAAAATTTCCCGGGTAGATTATGGCTGCTCTCACTGCTTATACATCAGACATCCACACTCCAAGTAGCCAGAGGCGGGAAGAGGCGCTGCTTATACGCAATTTCAGCTCTGGGCTTGCGCGTCAAGCTGTCCGGCAGCCGCTTAAACGAACCTAATACATTTTGGGTATTAATAACAGCTTCAGCCGTATTCGGTCCTTTATTACGGTATCACTGCCGGTTTCGTGGGGCTAAAAGCCACCTGAAGATGTGACTTTTAGCGCCGCGAAACCGGTAGTGATACAGTAATAAAGGACCAAATACAGCTGAATTCGGTCCTTTATTACGGTATCACTGCCGGTTTCGTGGCGCTAAAAGCCACCTGAAGATGTGACTTTTAGCGCCACGAAACCGGTAGTGATACAGTAATAAAGGACCAAATACAGCTGAATCGGATATTAATAGTCATAGCTGTGGTTGCCCCCCCCCCCCCCCTACAAGGTTTGCAGAAACTAATAAAGGCATCGTGTGGACACACCCATGGACACACCTTTCTGACGTCATACAGAACCGCACGATCGACTTTCGTTAGCATTCGATATGAGACTCTCACAAGATTTCATGTCCGATAACCGGAGATAAGAACACGTCCTTCTTGGAATGATCTATTATAATTATTTGCTATAATCGGTATATATAATATTATCAGTGGTTGATGGCTTCATACAAGAGTGCCCACTTAGGAGTGAGTTATTATCGTCAATAATTTACAAATTAAGAATGGAACACACTTGTTTTATAATTTGCAGTATGCCGTTTCAGTGCCGTAATTTACGCAGACACATAACGATTATCATTAAGTGTCACTTAATAATGCACCAACGATACAAGTCTTCAAGATAGAATATTATAACCAAGACCGAAGTTAAACATCACATGGTTAAATGCAGTGTAATGAATAATGTCGTGATTTCTGGAGTTGAAAATTGTTGGTTTGCATTCTGTTGCATGCAATTTTTATTCATGTTAGCGTTGTTAACGTGTTCTGTTACTTTCTTATGAATGTAATACAAGTATGTTCTTCAGTATTGTATGTTATTTGCATTTAGTCTGATCTGAGAAGGAAGTATGAAATAAATATTTAGCGCTATCCGAATATGTGGTTAGTCTGGAGCCTAAGAGAACAGCTTAAACTTCTGCGACTGAAACGAGCAAAATAAAATTCATATTCTTCTTCTCACAAATATTTGTCTCTTTATTTCCGGATACGTGCCGCCTTTCTCGTGTGTGGTTAGGCAGCAATCTAATATGACAGTTTATATTGTTGCGAGTGAAACGAGAAGCATTAACATTCATATTCTTTCTAGTCACAAATATTTCGCTGTTTATTTGCGAATGTGTGGCGTTTTCCGAGGGTGTGGTTAGGCAGTAACCTACAAGTACAGCTTTAAATCCTGCGACTGAAACGAGCAGCAATAAAATTCATATTCTGCCTTTTGAGTAACATTTGGATCTTTATTTCCGAATGCGTAGCGATTTCCGAGTGTGTGGTGAGGCTGAAACCTGAGACTACAGTTTTGAATGCTAAAACAAAAACGAGCTACAGTAAAATTTGTATCTTTTCTTCTCAAAACTATTTGTCTCTTTACTTCCTAATATTTAAATACTTCTGAACGTGCGTTTAGGCAGGAACCTAAGAGGACAGCTTAAATCGCTGCGAGAAAAACTAGGATCAATAATATTCGCTTTCTTCCTTATAAAAAAGTCGATAGCCGATCACGTCACGTTTGCGCTCTATTGGATACAGATCTTTCCTCATAGACTAAGTTGATAGAATCAAGTACTGACAAAAAATATTCAGTGTCATAACTAATTTTTCTCTAATATGCGATGGTAAAGGACTTTTCAAAATTTTTAAGACGTCTACCTGTGATATTGGGTTCGTCCAGTAGGGTGTCTTGTTCAAGTTTTTTTCAAAGTATCCACGTAGACTACCGTATTTGCCATTGAATGGTGCAGGGTTGAAAACCTCGCGTCTGAGTCTTTCTTCCACTGCCTCACACCAGTATTTGTCGAGGAAAGCTCGTTAAAATGGGATATAAGTGCTGCAACGTTCGGCTACTTCGGTTGCCCATAAAAGCACCTCACCTTGGGTATATCACACGACAAATCTGATTTTCTGCGCTTCCGTCCAGTTGCGTGGAAATACATGACGAAAAGCACTACTAAATACTAGGGGATTCATTCTTTTACCTTCGGTAGTAAATGAAGGAGATTGTCGATGTCTCAGCAAACCTGTCGATGTCTCAGCAAACCTTCGTCTGCAAAAATAGTTGATAGACTCGTGGCATTTTCGATCGTATTTATGTTGTTATTGTATTTACCTGTAATTCCGGCTGGTAATTTTTCAGGTGTTAGAGTTGTGAGTATGTTTACATTTTGCAATCTACAACTGTCACTAGTACCTACTGTGGGATTCGTTAACAATTTGTGACTAGATACCAACAGGTTGTGGTTTGTTTACTGTAGCCTGCGTATAATTTGCAAAGTAAGCTCTTCTACAGCTAGGAGTGCACATTCAGAGTCTTTATTTCGTTTGTTAACGGCAATGGTTACCTTTTTTACTGTCGAAACCAACGGCTTTTGTGTAGCATCAATGTTTGTGATGGGTCTGTGATTTTCTTTATCTGTTGCTCTACTCGATCATGATGGTCATTAAAAGAATCTACCTTCTGCTTTACCTCCGTAATGTTACTGTTAACTTCAGAAAGTTAACATCCCTTACTTTTGTTTTCATATCATTCAATTTTTCGTCGATTTCAGTGCGGAAATTTTTGGTTAAGTCATCGAATTTCTGTGAGACTGTGTCTTGCAAATCCTTGAATACTTGTTTTTCTTCTTGCTTCATTGCATTTAGGTCTTGTGTAACAGCGTTTTGTTGGTGTTTTACCACATTCATATCTTGTGTCAAATTACTGAAACTGATGTTTATATTGTGTTTCACATCACCAAATTTCGTATTTATGTGAGATATAACTGCCATAGCAGTGCTTCAATTGTACAACTGTGGTTGCTGTCAGCTGTACTTCCCAAGTGAATGTTTGTGTTGTGACCAAGTGGTGTTTGTAACGCATTGCCAAACTTCATGTTTGGATCGATCTCCAATGTTTCCTTCAAGAGCGGTATGTCGCTCTGGGAGATGTGGACATTGTCTCATCAACTGTGAAGATTGTGTCGTCAAGGTTGTTCTTCTGTGGGGTCTTGCTATCATTTGTCACTCCTGCAACACTTATCTCTGATCTACTTAAACTTTCTGCTGTAGGCATGCATGGCATCTTGGCTGACTGCGTTTAAGCTATTGTTATCAACAATGGAGATATATTTTTCTGTCATGTTATATGAATGAGCAAAAACTAGAAATTTCACAAAAATGTTAAAAATTTCATAAACTAATTATTATACTTGATAAATTTAATCCAATAATGTGCAAACTATTGTGTTTTACTGTTAATGTGTATCACACTGAAAAATTTCTGTAAACCTGTCGGCTGTAGGAAAATATCTAGCGCTGCGAGGAGTATATACAGTGCTGTCTGTCTTCGCGGTATATGTATGAGTATCTGGTGGTCGATAGCTATACGAATTATGTAAAAGAGGCGATTTTTGTATGGTGTAGGATACGAATTGTATGTTTACTACATTGATACGGTATGTGTTGATATATTTCTGGGTTGGAGATCGGTTTCACGCTCTAATATTCAATGTCCTGTCCTCAGTGGCAGAGCAGTGTAATAGAGTAAGAGTCTTTCTATATTTGACGATCTGTAGACCACTTTGCAAGGCTTAATTGTCGGTGCAATATGGTGATCTGTGCAAAATAGTTTTTTGCCTCTGAAAGTCTCGTCTGAAGAAGGAAAAAAAGAAAGGTGGATGGTGCTTCCACACCAGTGGCATAAATAAGTGGGCAGGGAAATTCAATAACAACCAATCATAATGCTCCATTCATTTCACAAGACATCCTTTATGTCGGGATCTAGGAGCCTCTACATAGCGGTGAGAACGTTTGCGTTTCGGAAATATTTGTTGAAAGCAGGACTTAACGATTTCCGGAAAGGGTAACACGTGATGGGCGGGGTGTCACGTTAGGACGATCAGGAGACATCATAAAAGATCCTACAAAAGCGGCCGTTAACTATTTCTGAGACACTATATAATTTCCGAGAGGTTGACTTGGCTCTTTTTTTACATCATTATAACACTGAGAACCTTTTAGATGGTGGTCGTTTCACGACGGTGTGTCAGCCACGCGTGTATGACTAGATGTGTCTTGCATCTCCTGTTAGGATCGTGACAGAGAGAAAGCAGTCGAATAGATTTTGTATACCACGAGCTGTGATGTCAGAATGCACAGGTTTAGCATCAGCAACGGTAAACACATGCGTGCGGCCCAGAGGATGACTTGGCCGTTATTTAGATAAACATGTGATGGCAGTATAACATTTGAAGAACTCTAACTGTAGACATGACGTTCACCTGCATGCTGTAGGTAGCAGTGGTGTGAGAGTGATGGCTCGTGCTGGCTTGTATCCGGTGGTGGCTCATAGTGATGTCCATGTACGCGCACCTCCGCAGCCTCTGATACGTTGATGATAGTTTGAAAGCATTTTTACGTGGAATCAGTGTTTGTGCACTACATTACTTCCGGCTGTTTAAGCATTGTGAGAGCGTTGGCATAGCGTTACATAGCATTATTTCAGTAATTTACGAGTAGTTTGCAGGTCTGCACATCAGTGTACCGCATTATCTCAGTGATTTACGAGTAGTTTGCAGGTCTGTATGCTGTGTACTGCATTATTTTGACATTTTATGAGATGATTTTGTGTCTGCGCATCAGTGTAGTGCTTTATTTACGAGTAGTTAGCATTTCTGTGTGCTGTATAGTGCATTATTTCGGTAATGTAGGAGTTGTTTGTATGTCTGTAGAGCATTTAAGATGTGTTATTTCTGTAATTTAAGAGTAGTTTGCAAGTCTGTAGGCTGTGTGGCGTGACCCCAAGAATGTAAGAGCACATGTTTTGTATCAGTGTAATAAATAAAATGCTGGAAAATAAATAAACGACACTCCTTCCTCTCTCCAGCAGCCCAGCACAGACTGAGTCATTTTCCCGCCATTTTCCCCACCCCCAGACCGCCATCTAGGATTACATCATGAGAGGGACGACAGCGCCCTCTTGTGGCAGAACTGTGTACTAGGTCAGTTGGACTACAGACATCATGGGGGACACACTGGATTGAGGTACTGCCTCAAATTGTTTAAATAAAGACTGCCTGCAAAATAAAGACTTACATCCATCCTATCCAGCACGGGCTGAGTCCTTTTCTGGCCATTTTCCCCCACCCCGAACCACCATCTCGGATTATGTCACAGGAGGGATAACAGTGCCTTCTGGTGGCAGTACTGTGTACTAGGTCAGTTGGACCCCGGAACCCTTGATGAACATACTTTATGGTGGTACAGTCTCTAATTTTTTAAATAAAGACTGCATGCAAAATAGACTTACATCCAGCACTGGCTGAGTCCTTTTCCCCTCCAGTTCCTAGGAAGAGGTGGCGCTCGGATGACTTAGGTTAGTGGAGGTACAACAAGTGCCCTTTCTTTCCCACCATTTTCTTAATTTAGTGGAGGTTGCCATGTTGCATTGTCCTGATGTAATTTGAACTTCCCGCCATTTTCTGGGGGAGGGGTGGGGGTTAGGTTAGTGGGAGTAACCCAATTGGCCCATCTTTCCGCTAAAATTCAAACTTCCCGCCAAAAGCCGCCTTCTTGGATGAAGGTTCTTGCTTCAACAACTGATGTCACAGTCACCATCTTGGATGATGTCACGCACTGTTGCTAAAGTCTACAGGCCGCCCTCTTGGATACATCTGGCAACAATGGAGAGTGGGGTGGCACGAAGGTTGTCCCACTTTTGGTTACCTGCATTATACTAACAGCTGTTGCAGCACAACACAGCTAGGAGGTGCTGTAAGCAGACCACAGAGTATATACATGCAACAGGACAAACGCCAATTGCAGCCAGAAAAGGTGAGTAAAGCAGATGCAGACACAGTTAATGCTCCACATACGAATCCTAGCAGAATCCACTTTATCAAAATCCGATGTGTTCTATTCTTTCAGGGTTCAGTATGCTGTAAAGTGTCTTCTCTATTGAAAATGATTTTTTCAGTTAATGGAGTAGAGTGGTTGCATGAATACGCAGTTACAAAGTCAATTTGTCAAATAGTGTTCAATTTCGAAAGGAAACTAGTTGAAGGAATTTAGTCCATAACTTAAAGATAAAAACAAAATAAAACTAAATTATTTAACATTGTTGTTGTTGTTGTGGTCTTCAGTCCTGAGACTGGTTTGATGCAGCTCTCCATGCTACTCTATCCTGTGCAAGCTTCTTCATCTCCCAGTACCTACTGCAACCTACATCCTTCTGAATCTGCTTAGTGTATTCATCTCTTGGCCTCCCCCTATGATTTTTACCCTCCACGCTGCCCTCCAATACTAAATTGGTGATCCCTTGATGCCTCAGAACATGTCCTACCAACCGATCCCTTCTTCTGGTCAAGTTGTGCCACAAACTCCTCTTCTCCCCAATCCTATTCAATACTTCCTCATTAGTTATGTGATCTACCCATCTAATCTTCAGCATTCTTCTGTAGCACCACATTTCAAAAGCTTCTATTCTCTTCTTGTCCAAACTATTTACCGTCCACATTTCACTTCCATACATGGCTACACTCCATACAAATACTTTCAGAAATAACTTTCTGACACTTAAATCTATACTCGATGTTAACAAATTTCTCTTCTTCAGAAACGCTTTCCTTGCCATTGCCAGTCTACATTTCATATCCTCTCTACTTCGTCCATCATCAGTTATTTTGCTCCCCAAATAGCAAAACTCCTTTACTACTTTAAGTGTCTCATTTCCTAATCTAATACCCTCAGCATCACCCGACTTAACTCGACTACATTCCATTATCCTCGTTTTGCTTTTGTTGATGTTCATCTTATATCCTCCCTTCAAGACACCATCCATTCCGTTCAACTGCTCTTCCAAGTCCTTTGCTGTCTCTGCCAGAATTACAATGTCATCGGCGAACTTCAAAGTTTTTATTTCTTCTCCATGGATTTTAATACCTACTCCAAATTTTTCTTTTGTTTCCTTTACTGCTTGCTCAATATAGAGATTGAATAACATCGGGGAGAGGCTACAACCCTGTCTTACTCCCTTCCCAACCACTGCTTCCCTTTCATGTCCCTCAACTCTTATAACTGCCATCTGGTTTCTGTACAAGTTGTAAATAGCCTTTCGCTCCCTGTATTTTACCCCTGCCATCTTTAGAATTTGAAAGAGAGTATTCCAGTCAACATTGTCAAAAGCTTTCTCTAAGTCTACAAATGCTAGAAACGTAGGTTTGCCTTTCCTTAATCTTTCTTCTAAGATAAGTCGTAAGGTCATTACTGCCTCACGTGTTCCAGTATTTCTACGGAATCCAACCTGATCTTCCCCGAGGTCGGCTTCTACTAGTTTTTCCATTCGTCTGTAAAGAATTCGTGTTAGTACTTTGCAGCTGTGGCTTATTAAACTGATTGTTCGGTAATTTTCACATCTGTCAACACCTGCTTTCTTTGGGATTGGAATTATTATGTTCTTCTTGAAGTCTGAGGGTATTTCGCCTGTTTCATACATCTTGCTCACCAGATGGTAGAGTTTTGTCTGGACTGGCTCACCCAAGGCCGTCAGTAGTTCCAATGGAATGTTGTCTACTCCGGGGGCCTTGTTTCGACTCAGGTCTTTCAGTGCTCTGTCAAACTCTTCAGGCAGTATCGTATCTCCCATTTCATCTTCATCTACATCCTCTTCCATTTCCATAATATTGTCCTCAAGTGCATCGCCCTTGTATAGACCCTCTATATACTCCTTCCACCTTTCTGCTTTCCCTTCTTTGTTTAGAACTGGGTTTCAATAACTGCCATATCCTCAGTTCTTGTCTACAGCACAGATGCTGTCCAAGCAACGAGATAGCTCTGCCATGTCCTCCGTAGGGTTCAAATGGTTCAAATGTCTCTGAGCACTATGGGACTTAACATCTGTGGTCATCAGTCCCCTAGAACTTAGAACTACTTAAACCTAACTAACCTAAGGACATCACACACATCAATGCCCGAGGCAGGATTCGAACCTGCGACCGTAGCAGTCCCGCGGTTCCGGACTGAGCGCCTGAACCGCTAGACCACCGTGGCCGGCCCTCCGTAGGGAAGAGGACTGTTGCTTGTAGCTGGCACCTTAAAATCTACACATACACCACACAAAAGAGTGCTACAGGTTGCTACCCTGTGAAGGTGCCTGCAATTCGGTCGCAGGCCATTCTGCCTGCGACAGCTGCTGCACTGTTTGGGAGACTGCAGTGCTAGCTTGCCTCTACGAGCTGCACGATACTAGCATATTTTGCCAGTATTCCTCCTCTGGTCAGCCTTACAGGACAACACCTAGCACGGCACCAGCCAGTGCGAATTCCAGTCTCATCCTTGACATCCCGACTCCCAATGAAAGTGCAACCAGTCTACTCAAAACCAGTAGTACCTAGGACATCGCCAGTGCTGCACATCCAGACTTCGCCTAGAGCAGTGTTTCTTGATAGTGATCAACAGTGTACCTCTGCTGAAACCTCAAGAGCTGTAACCGTGTTAGTGACAGACCTTCATCACATCAGGACAATCTTTACATTGCCTTTACTTAGTAGTGGTTTTCTGTTATTATCCAGAACCAATCATTATTGTGTACATTCTGTGTCCATGATTACGTTCAACTGTTCTTGGCTACCTGAGCACATTTCTCACCCACAATGGGATGCTACATGGCAATGAGAGTAAACTTTTCATACCTATTTTGTCTCCAGATCATTTTTCTCACCGCCTTGTACTCAACCAGGTAGACTTTGCCTCTGCATGTGCCCTCTGTTTGGTGTTTTCGTGGTTCTGATCCACTATCAACTGATGTTTTTGTAGTTTCTGTTGGCTTGATTCCATTGTCTGCACAGACTTTTCCACATTCACTTTTCCTGTCTCTCTGCCTTCTCCTTCCTTTTTTTCCCCTTGTTTCTGTCCCACGCTAATGCATCTTTATTCCTTGCGCTGTTTCTCTTTTTCTGTCTGCTTCACTTCTTCCTGTCAATGATGGACCCTCTTCTTTTTGTCATTGGTCTCACCTGCCCATCTGCCATCATTACTTCCACGCTGGAACTATTGTTTCTACAATTTCCCATTAGGGGGTCACCATTTGCTTCATTTGATAGAGAATATCACTTGCTTGACCCACCACCATTTGGTGGCAAAGCCCCTACACGCAATAGTTTGGGCAGTGCAGGTTCCACATAGGTGCCCTCGCTTCCCTCAGATTTCGACAACATTTTGGTGTCAGGGCCTGCACTGAACCACCTCAATCACATTACCACTCTTCCTGTTGTTTCTCTGCTGACCAACTCCAGCCCCCAGCCTCTCTGCCTCTTGTATGCTCATCTCTAGTGCTGCCACCACCTCCTCTGGTGCCTTCTGCTCTGGCACATCCTGCTCTGGCTCTATCTGACCTGCTCTGCCCTATCTGGCACCTCTCAGTCCAACTCCTCGTGATTCAGCACTTTCCAGCAAGACACTCCCTGGATCGATGCCTCCTGATTTAGTGCTTCTTGGCCCACCACACCACAGTCTTTTGCCTCCCACTGCAGCCCTTCCAGCTGCAACACCTGCTCTGCTGCACCACCAGCTCTGATAGGGTCTAATCCTGTGTCGCTGGTGCACACTCTGGCACCCCATGCACCTCCTCTGGCTCCAGTAAAGCTGGCTCTAGCGGCGCCTGCTCCAGCACTGCTGGCTACAGTGCAGCAGCTCTGCAGCCGGCCCCTCAGCTCACTCTTTGTCGTCAGCCAACAGACCACCAGTTTACACACCATCACCCTACAGGTCTCCGGCATACATGTATCCAGTTCATGAATTACCAGCCTGTATGCAGAAAGCCTCCTTGCTATAATGTGCCATTGGTCCCTCCTTGGTATTTCCTGTGCAATTAGCTCCAGCCTCATTTGTGCCATCACCTGCTTGGTCTGATGGTGGGATGACTCCACCCTGTGCTGGCCTGATGACCACTCTTTGTTCTTTCCAGGTGCACAGCTCTATATTCTGTCATCCTTCCTGCCAGCCATCAGCATTTTGCCCATGCCCTCAGGGTCCTGCTTCCTACACCAGATTTCTTCTCTACTGAGTGTGCATCTCAGATATCTAAGATGTCTAATAGACTGGGATTCCTCTCCAAGAGGCACCTTTGTGGCACATGAAATGTATTAGATTCATGACCTATCTTCCTTGCTGCACTGAACTATCTTCACATTTCCACTCTTCCCAAAGTTTCTCTCCTGGTGGCCTCCAGCCCTAGGCCTCCACCCCCTCCACTTCTCATGCACTTGCCACCAGTAGTGCCACCTCTGACACTAATCCAGTTTACTTGATCTGTTGCCATCTGCTCCCATGTCTCCTGCTCCAGCACCTCCTGCTCTGGTGCCTCCTGCTATAGCACCTCTTGCTTTGGCGACTCCTGCACTAGTGCCTCCTGATCTAGCGTTCCTTGCTCTGGCAGCTCCTGCTCTGGCTCTGTGCGATCCTGCTCCTCCATCCAATCTAGTTTCTTCCAATTTGGAGCCTCGAAATCCAGCACCTTCTGATCCAGCATCTGGATCATTGACTCCAACATGGCGTCTTCCATCCTGGCAAATCCTGGTCTGGTACCTCCCACAGCAGCGCCTCTTGCTGTAATGCCTCTCGCTGCTGCAACACTGGCTCCAGCAGTGTCTACACCTGCTCCAATGCAGCCAGCCCCTCTGCAACCAGCAACACTGTAGCCAGCCACGCTGCAGCTGGCCCCTCTGCAACTCACCTGGTTGATGCACCTCTCTATCAGACCCTCTCCTGTACTTCTTGTACCCATGGTATCAAACCACTCCACAACCTTTCCTTTCTGCATCCGATGGTGGTGTCGCTTGTATCTTTTCCATTTCCACTGACCTGGCCATACCATCTCCTGATGAATCTATATCATTCCACCCTCCTTTCCGACTTTCGCCTGTACTTTACACCCACCTCCACTTTCTTCTTTGTCAGGGCCCTCTATGGTATACAGTCCACTTTCTGATCGACCCTGTCAGGCACCATCCACCCTCGTCACTGCCCCTGGACATCTGTCTTCATGGTTGCCTCATGGGACCCTAAAGACTTCCTTGCACCTCCAGTTGTCTGGTCTTGGAATTTTCACCATAAGATCTGACCACACCCTATCTTGATGCTTTCAGTGGTCTGGTCATCCTGCATGTCTCTTGTGTTTCCACTGTTCACCTCTTCTGCCTCTCTCTCTGCCCAGCAGCTGCACTCCACCAGACATGACGGATGCTGTTCATGCATTCTGCAGGATCCTGTATCCATGACTGACCTGCCTCCTGAGGGTGGCTCAACACCATGGGCTGCTCTGGCCCTGGTGACTTCTCACCTTGTGAGTCTCACATACCTCATGCACAGGGTTTCTTATCCAACAGTCACCTTCGTGACACTCAACACACCTCGTTCTGGATCCTGCCCTGCACCTTTCTGCCCTGGCTGCGGGTCCCAGGCATCTCTAATAATGGTCATCTCGTCCAGTCTCCAGGGTCTTCTGCTCTCCATGGAGAGCCAGCCTCTTCTCTTTGGGGCACCCTTTCCAAGCCTTCGGTTGGCCTTCATTGTACTTGTTTTCTGATCCTCGATGTTTCACCACAAGCCTGGCCTTGCCTTCTGCAGCTTGGTCACTTTCTCCAATGATGGGACTGCTGATTTCTGTTTTTTCTCAGGTCCACTTCTCCCTGAAGGCTCCAACATCTCCACTTTTGGGACAAGGTGTGCCACATCTTCAGCTGTCAACTCTGTTGCAGATACCGCCTACACAGTCAGATGCTGCCACCATCTCCTCCATAGGGAAGATGTATGCCATATCATCGGCTGTCATGTGCAGCCACCATCTCCTCCATATGGAAGAGGGCTGGGATATCTGCCTGGCACCTTATTATCCACATACATGCCAAGTAACAGAGAGTTACAGGTTGCTGCCCTATCAATATACTCGTACCTGCTACTCAATCGCGGCCCATTCTGCTGCGGCAGCTGCTCCAGTATTTGGGGGCACCACTGTGCTGCCACTAGCTCGCCTCCATAAGTCACTTGATACTAACATAGTTTCTCAGCATACCTCCACCAGACAGCCTTATAGGATGGTGCCCAACAGCTCGCCAGCCAGTGTGAATTCCAGTCTCGCCTATAATGTCTCACCTTACTACTGGAACTGTAGCGAGTCTACGCATCAGCAGTGGTACCTAAGACTTCGCGAATGCTTCATATCCAGACTTTGTCTAGAACAGTGTTTCTTGATAGCGACCGACAGTGTACCCAGCCTGAACCTCCAGAACTGCAATCATGTTAGTGACAGACCAGGACGATCATTACGGTCCCTTTACAGGGAACTGGTTTTCTGTTGTTATTCAGAAACAATCAATATTGTGTACATTCAGTGTCCATAACAAAGTTCTATTGTTCTTGGCTACCTGGGCACATTTCTCTTCTTGTGGGTGCACCCAAAATAGAATACCACAGTAACTTCTTAAAATATACACCACTGGAAAAAAATGCAAGACCCTCAAGGAGTGTATTTAGTTACTATGTTCCACGGCACAAGGGGATAGTACACTGATGGCAAAAAAAATCGCCGTGGCCAGAAGGAGTTATGCGACATGAACGAAAGTTGGTAGGCGTGTTTCTACAACTGAAAGATGATGTGTATTTCACGCCACTCACATAACAGCAGCGCTAGTAGCTCCACTATGAGAAAACATATCAGGTTTGCTTTAAATACATGCTGTAACGGTCATGAGCGTTATTTACCTTTAAGATGGGACGTGGTGAGTTGATAGTAGCCAAGAATGTCTTTCAGGCCACAAGGAGGCCATTATCAACACCTCGTTGAGTTTGAAAGAGTTTGAAAGAGTTCACGTAATAGGGCTACAGGAAGCTGGATGTTTCTTCTGCAATATTGCAGAAAGATTTGACAGGAATGCAGCCACTGTACATGATTGCTGGCAGCAGTGCTTTGTATGGTATCTGCAATTGAGCAGCAGTGCCCACCAAAATGAGACAACTATCTGTTACAAAGTGGTTACTTCAAGGACATCTAAGAGACAAATGCCTGGTAGCGTGCGTTTCACTAACCCCAAACCACCGCCATTTGGGACTTCAGTGGTGTCAAGCAAGAACCCATTGTAGGGCAGGTTGGAGGTCTCTTTCCCGGTTAAAGCTGATTCTGCCTTGGTGCCACTGAAGGCCTTGTGATGCTTAGGAGGAGCCCAGTTGAGGACTTGCAACCAACGTGTCTGCCTACTAGACACACTGTATCTACACCTAAAAATTATGGTCTGGGGTGCCATTTCGTATGGCAGCAGAAACACTTTCGTGGTTGCTCCACGTACCTTGACCGTAAAATTGTACGTCAGCCTGGTGATAAGACCTGTTGTGCTGTCATTCTTGAAAAGCTTTCCAGGTCGTGTTTTACAACCTGTTGTATCTCAACATGCACTACAGAGTGTCAACATGTTACCTTAGCCTGCTGGATTGCCAGATCACACTCCAATCAATCAAATATAGGACGTAATCAGATGATGACTCTAGCATCATCCACAAACTGCATTATTGTATTGACTGACCAAGTGCAACAGGCATGGAACTCCATCTCACATACTGACATCTGGCACCTGTACAATACTTTGCATGTTTATTTTTATTTATTTATTTCATTCGTGTTCTGTAGACCCATTAACGATAAATCGCTTGGGTGTAGAACGTGTCATTTACATAGATTTGAGACATTTGTTTATATTAATAGGTTGTACAATGAATAATATATTACATAGAAAAAATGTTTGCAAGAATTGTTTTTTGTAAAAAGTTACAAATTACATTGAACAGACTTACAATAGATCAAAATCAATTCACATATTCTCATACATAAATCCGTCCAGTGAGTAAATGGTTTTATTTAGAAGACACTGTTTAAGTTGATCTTTAAAAGTAGGTGGATCAGTAACTGACATTTTTATTGCCTGAGGGAGAGCATTAAATATTTTTATGCAAGAGTTGTGTACTCCTTTTTGCACCATACTTAGATTCTTTTGCTCAAGATGTAGATCATTTTTTACCCTAGTGTCATGGTTACGATACATGCTGTTCATTTCAAAAAGGGAATGATTTTTACACAAGAAACACATGAGAGAGAAAATGTACTGAGATACTGTTGTGAGTATTCTCAGTTCTCGGAAGAGTTTCCTGCAGGGATGTCTGTCATTGACACCACACAGAATCCTGACTCTTTTCTGGGCTATGAGGATTTTGTTTGCTTTTGGTTGGTTTCCCAAGAATATAATTCCGTAGGCCATCAGGACATAAAAACAACCAAAATAGGCAGCTTTCAAAGTAATTAAGCCACTGAAGGAAGCAATCGCACGAATAGCGTAAATTGCTGAGCTTAGTTTTTTTATACAGGTAAGGAATGTGTATGGACCAGTTTAGATTGCCATTAACAAGTAGACCCCAGGAACTTTGTTGACTCCACTCTTGCTAAATTCCCATCATTGTATTTAACATTAATCTCATCTTCAATATTTTAGCTTGTATGGAATTGAATCAATTGAGTTTTTTCAAAATTTAGTGATAATCCATTAGAGGTAAACCAGTTAAAGGTCTCCTGAAAAATTGCATTTACAGTGATTTCAAGACTAGTATTTGTTGAATTGTATACCAGAATCATTGTGTCATCGGCAAAGAAAGTAAATTTTATCTTAGCCCTTGTACACATTGGAAGGTCATTTATGAAAATAAGGAAAAGTAGAGGATCCAGAATAGAGCCCTGTGGGACTCCACAGTTTATTGTGCCCCAAGAAGAGGACACAAGTTCCCCATTAGTGTCATTTACCATTACTTTCTGTTTCCGGTCCTTTAAATAGGACGCAAGCCACATCCCTGCTTCTCCAGTTAACCCTTAAAATTCTGCCTTTCTCAGAAAAATCTCATGGTTCACGCAATCCAACATCTCAGAAAGGTCACAAAAATTCTATGTTTTCATTCTACATTCCGGCGGTTACACCCATTATTAATGTACTAGCATTTCACATTTGCAATGGTGTATCTCCTGCTTATATTAAACTGTTATCCTGCAACATTAATCATTCAAATACACTCCTGGAAATTGAAATAAGAACACCGTGAATTCATTGTCCCAGGAAGGGCAAACTTTATTGACACATTCCTGGGGTCAGATACATCACATGATCACACTGACAGAACCACAGGCACATAGACACAGGCAACAGAGAATGCACAATGTCGGCACTAGTACAGTGTATATCCACCTTTCGCAGCAATGCAGGCTGCTATTCTCCCATGGAGACGATCGTAGAGATGCTGGATGTAGTCCTGTGGAACGGCTTGCCATGCCATTTCCACCTGGCGCCTCAGTTGGACCAGCGTTCGTGCTGGACGTGCAGACCGCGTGAGACGACGCTTCATCCAGTCCCAAACATGCTCAATGGGGGACAGATCCGGAGATCTTGCTGGCCAGGGTAGTTGACTTACACCTTCTAGAGCACGTTGGGTGGCACGGGATACATGCGGACGTGCATTGTCCTGTTGGAACAGCAAGTTCCCTTGCCGGTCTAGGAATGGTAGAACGATGGGTTCGATGACGGTTTGGATGTGCCGTGCACTATTCAGTGTCCCCTCGACGATCACCAGTGGTGTACGGCCAGTGTAGGAGATCGCTCCCCACACCATGATGCCGGGTGTTGGCCCTGTGTGCCTCGGTCGTATGCAGTCCTGATTGTGGCGCTCACCTGCATGGCGCCAAACACGCATACGACCATCATTGGCACCAAGGCAGAAGCGACTCTCATCGCTGAAGACGACACGTCTCCATTCGTCCCTCCATTCACGCCTGTCGCGACACCACTGGAGGCGGGCTGCACGATGTTGGGGCGTGAGCGGAAGACGGCCTAACGGTGCGCGGGACCGTAGCCCAGCTTCATGGAGACGGTTGCGAATGGTCCTCGCCGATACCCCAGGAGCAACAGTGTCCCTAATTTGCTGGGAAGTGGCGGTGCGGTCCCCTACGGCACTGCGTAGGATCCTACGGTCTTGGCGTGCATCCGTGCGTCGCTGCGGTCCGGTCCCAGATCGAGGGGCACGTGCACCTTCCGCCGACCACTGGCGACAACATCGATGTACTGTGGAGACCTCACGCCCCACGTGTTGAGCAATTCGGCGGTACGTCCACCCGGCCTCCCGCATGCCCACTATACGCCCTCGCTCAAAGTCCGTCAACTGCACATACGGTTCACGTCCACGCTGTCGCGGCATGCTACCAGTGTTAAAGACTGCGATGGAGCTCCGTATGCCACGGCAAACTGGCTGACACTGACGGCGGCGGTGCACAAATGCTGCGCAGCTAGCGCCATTCGACGGCCAACACCGCGGTTCCTGGTGTGTCCGCTGTGCCGTGCGTGTGATCATTGCTTGTACAGCCCTCTCGCAGTGTCCGGAGCAAGTATGGTGGGTCTGACACACCGGTGTCAATGTGTTCTTTTTTCCATTTCCAGGAGTGTAGTTCTTTATAGCTCTTATATCCATCAATCTATCACTAAGGTAAGGATCCTCTTTCAAGTCTTGTTTTATCCTTAAGGCTAGAGTCCTTGCGTCATTGTTCTTGTAGCTTAGTCCCAAAAAATTGATGGAAAAAATCACTCCTGGTCCTTCAGTTCATTTAATATTACTCAAACCTAATGATAATTGTGATAATACCTCAGGAACTATACTCTGTGATCTTTTTATATAGTTAATTTTTAGTCGATATTCTTCCAGAAACACAGCCTAATGCATCAGACTTTGATGAAATAACCTGCTTTCCATAAAAAATGACAATGCTTGATGGACCGTTAGACAATAATCTGTGATCCCCATATTAGGGTTTGGAATTTTTTAATATTCTACACTATTGACAACAGTTCTTTCTCTTTTGCTGTATAATTCATTTCATTATTTGTTAAACTTCTGCTAGCAAAGGCTATCGTTCTCTGTTCCCCTACTTAGGCATTCCATTCCCCTTGGAACAATACCATCGCTATTCCGTACACTGATGCATCTGTGACCAGCTTAAATGGCTCATTTGTTACAGGATGACTGAGTATAGGTGTATCTACCAGCACCTGTTTACTATTTGTAAATGCTTCTGTTGCACCCTCATCCCATGACCAAACAGACTGTTGCTTTAAAAGATGCAATAACTGTGGATCATTCAGTACTTGTACCTGAACATATCGACGTCTAAATCCCGCTAATCCTAAAAAAAGAACGCAACTGTTTTAGATTTTGAGGTTCTGGACTCTCCTGTATATCTCTTATTCTGTCTGCGTCTTGTGTTATGTCCTTAACCTTAACTAAATACCAATTCCTCCATTGAAAAATGTGTTTTTTGACAATTTTTATGATACTCCCCTTTTCATTGAACCTTTGCAAAGTTTTCAGGAGTAAATGACAATGGTCTTCTCAACTTTTTGATACTAGCAAAATCTACATAAATAATGAATTCTTGTAACAGATCTTCACCTAATGCTTCATTGAACACTCATATGAAAATCGATGCTGACATATCTAACACAAATGGTAATACTCTACACTGGTAAGATTTTTTATCAAATGACTTTTTTAGAATCATTGTGTGGCTTGATCTGTCAATAACCACTTGTGACTCCATGGAGGTGAAATATTTGGCCTGTTCGAATTTTTGTTGATAATTCCTCTATGATAATAGACTCATCCCTTTAGGTTTCCATATGCTTATTTAATGTAAGAGCATCCAGCACCAAATGAAACCCTCCGGTAGCCTTTTCACCACAAGTATTGGATTATGATATACGTTAAAACTTTATTTGATGATTTTGTTATTTAACATTTTGTTGATTTCCTCTTGAACTGCAGCTCTTATACTAATAGGTACTGGGTATGGTTAACAAAAGAAGGGATTTGAATCCTTCACCTTAAATTTACACATATAATATCTTATAACGCCTAGTTTCTCAGAAAAAACATTACCATATTTAGTCATATATCTAAAAGCACAGATGATGTGACTTACCGAACGAAAGTGCTGGCAGGTCGATAGACACACAAACAAACACAAACATACACACGAAATTCAAGCTTTCGCAACAAACTGTTGCCTCATCAGGAAAGAGGGAAGGAGAGGGAAAGACGAAAGGATGTGGGTTTTAAGGGAGAGGGTAAGGAGTCATTCCAATCCCGGGAGCGGGAAGACTTACCTTAGGGCGAAAAAGGGACAGGTATACACTCGCACACACACACACACACATATCAAACCGCACATACACAGACACAACCAGACATTTGTAAAGGCAAAGAGTTTGGGCAGAGATGTCAGTCGGGCGGAAGTAAAGAGGCAAAGATGTTGTTGAAAGACAGGTGAGGTATGAGCGGCGGCAAATTGAAATTAGCGGAGATTGAGGCCTGGCGGATAACGAGAAGAGAGGATATACTGAAGGGCAAGTTCCCATCTCCGGAGTTCTGACAGGTTGGTGTTGGTGGGAAGTATCCAGATAATCCGGACGGTGTAACACTGTGCCAAGATGTGCTGGCCGTGCACCAAGGTAAGTTTAGCCACAGGGTGATCCTCATTACCAACAAACACTGTCTGCTTGTGTCCATTCATGCGAATGGACAGTTTGTTGCTGGTCATTCCCACATAGAAAGCTTCACAGTGTAGGCAGGTCAGTTGATAAATCACGTGGGTGCTTTCACACGTGGCTCTGCCTTTTATCGTGTACACCTTCCGGATTACAGGACTGGAGTAGGTGGTGGTGGGAGAGTGCATGGGACAGGTTTTACATCGGGGGCAGTTACAAGGGTAGGAGCCAGAGGGTAGGGAAGGTGGTTTGGGGATTTCATAGGGATGAACTAAGAGGCTACGCAGGTTAGGTGGACGGCGGAAAGACACTCTTGGTGGAGTGGGGAGGATTTCATGAAGGATGGATCTCATTTCAGGGCAGGATTTGAGGAAGTCGTATCCCCACTGGAGAGCCACATTCAAAGTCTGATCCAGTCCCGGAAAGTATCCTGTCACAAGTGGGGTACTTTTGTGGTTCTTCTGTGGGAGTTTCTGGGTTTGAGAGGATGAGGAAGTGGCTCTGGTTATTTGCTTCTGTACCAGGACGGGAGGGTAGTTGCTGGATGTGGAAGCTGTTTTCAGGTTGTTGGTGTAATGGTTCAGGGATCCTGGACTGGAGCAGATTCGTTTACCACGAAGACCTAGGCTGTAGGGAAGGGACCGTTTGATGTGGAATGGGTGGCAGCTGTCATAATGGAGGTACTATTGCTTGTTGGTGGGTTTGATGTGGACGGACGTGTGAAGCTGGCCATTGGACAGGTGGAGGTCACCGTCAAGGAAAGTGGCATAGGATTTTGAGTAGGACCAGGTGAATCTGATGGAACCAAAGGAGTTGAGGTTGAAGAGGAAATTCTGGAGTTCTTCTTCACTGTGAGTCCAGATCATGAAGATGTCATCAATAAATCTGTACCAAACTTTGGGTTGGCAGGCCTGGGTAACCAAGAAGGCTTCCTCTAAGCGACCCATGAATAGGTTGGCGTACCAGGGGGCCATCCTGGTGCCCATGGCTGTTCCCTTCAATTGTTGGTATGTATGGCCTTCGAAAGTGAAGAAGTTGTGGTTCAGGATGAAGCTGGCTAAGGTAATGAGGAAAGAGGGTTTTGGTAGGGTGGCAGGTGATCGGCGTGAAAGGAAGTGCTCCATCACAGCAAGGCCCTGGACGTGCGGAATATTTGTGTAGAAGGAAGTGGCATCAATGGTTACAAGGATGGTTTCCGGGGGTAACAGACTGGGTAGGGATTCCAGGCGTTCGAGAAAGTGGTTGGTGTCTTTGATGAAGGATGGGAGACTGCATGTGATGGGTTGAAGGTGTTGATCTACGTAGGCAGAGATACGTCCTGTGGGGGCTTGGTAGCCAGCTACAATGGGACGGCCGGGATGATTGGGTTTGTGAATTTTAGGAAGAAGGTAGGGGCGCGGGATGTGGGTGGGGTCAGGAGGTTGATGGAGTCAGGTGAAAGGTTTTGTAGGGGGCCTAAGGTTCTGAGGATTCCTTGAAGCTCCGCCAGGACATCAGGAATGGGATTACCTTGGCAAACTTTGTATGTAGTGTTATCTGAAAGCTGACGCAGTCCCTACCCAGTCTGTTACCCCCGGAAACCATCCTTGCAACCATTGATGCCACTTCCTTATACACAAATATTCCGCACGTCCAGTGCCTTGCTGCGATGGAGCACTTCCTTTCACGCCGATCACCTGTCACCCTACCAAAAACCTCTTTCCTCATTACCTTAGCCAGCTTCATCCTGACGCACAACTTCTTCACTTTCGAAGGCCAGACATACCAACAATTAAAGGGAACAGCCATGGGCACCAGGATGGCCCCCTCGTACGCCAACCTATTCATGGGTCGCTTAGAGGAAGCCTTCTTGGTTACCCAGGCCTGCCAACCCAAAGTTTGGTACAGATTTATTGATGACATCTTCATGATCTGGACTCACAGTGAAGAAGAACTCCAGAATTTCCTCTCCAACCTCAACTCCTTTGGTTCCATCAGATTCACCTGGTCCTACTCAAAATCCCATGCCACTTTCCTTGACGTTGACCTCCACCTGTCCAATGGCCAGCTTCACACGTCCGTCCACATCAAACCCACCAACAAGCAACAGTACCTTCATTATGACAGCTGCCACCCATTCCACATCAAACGGTCCCTTCCCTACAGCCTAGGTCTTCATGGCAAACGAATCTGCTCCAGTCCGGAATCCCTGAACCATTACACCAACAACCTGAAAACAGCTTTCGCATCCCGCAACTACCCTCCCGATCTGGTACAGAAGCAAATAACCAGAGCCACTTCCTCATCTCCTCAAACCAAGAACCTCGGACAGAAGAACCCCAAAAGTGCCCCACTTGTGACAGGATACTTTCCGGTACTGGATCAGACTCTGAATGTGGCTCTCCAGCGGGGATACGACTTTCTCAAATCCTGCCCTGAAATGAGATCCATCCTTCATGAAATCCTCCCCATTCCACCAAGAGTGTCTTTCTGCCGTCCACCTAACCTGCGTAGCCTCTGAGTTCATCCCTATGAAATCCCCAAACCACCTTCCCTACCCTCTGGCTCCTACCCTTGTAACCGCCCCCGATGTGAAACCTGTCCCATGCACCCTCCCACCACCACCTACTCCAGTCCTGTAACCCGGAAGGCGTACACGATAAAAGGCAGAGCCACGTGTGAAAGCACCCACGTGATTTACCAACTGATCTGCCTACACTGTGAAGCTTTCTATGTGGGAATGACCAGCAACAAACTGTCCATTCGCATGAATGGACACAGGCAGACAGTGTTTGTTGGTAATGAGGATCACCCTGTGGCTAAACATACCTTGGTGCACGGCCAGCACATCTTGGCACAGTGTTACACCGTCCGGATTATCTGGATACTTCCCACTAACACCAACCTGTCAGAACTCCGGAGATGGGAACTTGCCCTTCAGTATATCCTCTCTTCTCGTTATCCGCCAGGCCTCAATCTCCGCTAATTTCAATTTGCCGCCGCTCATACCTCACCTGTCTTTCAACAACATCTTTGCCTCTTTACTTCCGCCCGACTGACATCTCTGCCCAAACTCTTTGCCTTTACAAATGACTGCTTGTGTCTGTGTATGTGCGGATGGATATGTGTGTGCGTGCGAGTGTATACCTGTCCATTTTTCCCCCCTAAGGTAAGTCTTTCCACTCCCGGGATTGGAATGACTCCTTACCCTCTCCCTTAAAACCCACTTCCTTTCGTCTTTCCCTTTCCTTCCCTCTTTCCTGATGAGGCAACAGTTTGTTGCGAAAGCTTGAATTTCGTGTGTATGTTTGTGTTTGTTTGTGTGTCTATCGACCTGCCAGCACTTTCGTTCGGTAAGTCACAACATCTGTGTTTTTAGATATATTTTTCCCACGTGGAATGTTTCCCTCTATTATATTCAACTATATTTAGTCAGAATTTTATATAACTCTTGCTTTTGCTGTGTAGTTAAATATTGTAATTCATAAGCTTTGTTAAAAAAAAGTCTTTCATTAGTTAGTATGTCATTTGCCATTTCAACTTGCAAAACTAACTGAGCAGTTGCAGTCAAACATATTTTCGTGTTTAAGATAAGGGTTGGATTTATCTCAGCATCTAACTTAAATGGTATTTCACTACTGCTTCCATTGAAATTACAAAATAAGCTATTGGTTCCAAAATTTACAACTAGGCCTACTTTGTAATTTAACAACCAATACATACCAAGTAACAGGTAAACTTATATTCACCACTATTAATAAAGTTTGCCAAAATTCATGTTATCCAATGGTGATAGGTATTCTCGTTTCATGCTTCACAGGCATGCGAAGCATGAATATAATAGTTCTTATTTATATCGTAGTTCTTTTGAAACCAAAGAAATTTCACATTCTTGAATCGACATAAATATCTATGGATCTTCCATAAATTGTCCAAATTACCATGGGTTTTGGTTAAATATCCCCCTTTTCTCTTTCTTCTTCTTTTAATAACCATTCTCCTGCAAGTATCTTATGGGTAAAGGAAACTACATTTTCTATTTATGGGTCTAATAATTGTTCATCACTTTGTGGGTTGTTGCCCTTGTTCCAGGACGTTCTCCATTTTCCAAGATAGGGTAAAGTGTCGCAATCACTGTATTCTCTGTTCCTCTTTGATTTCCCCGTGTTCTGTTGTCCTCACTACTAGTTACCACTTTAGAGCACAAATACTTATGAAGATCAATTGCTGTTTTGATACAGTTTATTGTGTTGGGAGTAGGAAATGTTTTGCCCATTTGTAGATGTATTCCCATTTTTGTTTTCTCTTTGCTCTTGGCAAAGATTATTATTTTCTTTCTTAAGGAACTTGTTTGGGAATCATTTATTATTCATGCTATTACTTCACCTGCTATCATCTGGCATATGTTCTACATCTACATCCATACTCCGCAAGCCACCTGACGGTGTGTGGCGGAGGGTACTTTGAGTACCTCTATCGGTTCTCCCTTCTATTCCAGTCTAGTATTTTTCAGTCTTCTTTATGTGCTGAGCAGGTGCCCAGCAGGACCCAAGGGAGGGCCTTTCCCTTCTACATCTACATCTACATCTACATGACTACTCTGCAATTCACATTTAAATGCCTGGCAGAGGGTTCATCGAACCACAATCATACTATCTCTCTACCATTCCACTCCCGAACAGCGCGCGGGAAAAACGAACACCTAAACCTTTCTGTTCAAGCTCTGATTTCTCTTATTTTATTTTGATGATCATTCCTACCTATGTAGGTTGGGCTCAACAAAATATTTTCACATTCTGAAGAGAAAGTTGGTGACTGAAATTTCGTAAATACACTCCTGGAAATGGAAAAAAGAACACATGGACACCGGTGTGTCAGACCCACCATACTTGCTCCGGACACTGCGAGAGGGCTGTACAAGCAATGATCACACGCACGGCACAACGGACACACCAGGAACCGCGGTGTTGGCCGTCGAATGGCGCTAGCTGCGCAGCATTTGTGCACCGCCGCCATCAGTGTCAGCCAGTTTGCCGTGGCATACGGAGCTCCATCGCAGTCTTTAACACTGGTAGCATGCCGCGACAGCGTGGACGTGAACCGTATGTGCAGTTGACGGACTTTGAGCGAGGGCGTATAGTGGGCATGCGGGAGGCCGGGTGGACGTACCGCCGAATTGCTCAACACGTGGGGCGTGAGGTCTCCACAGTACATCGATGTTGTCGCCAGTGGTCGGCGGAAGGTGCACGTGCCCGTCGACCTGGGACCGGACCGCAGCGACGCACGGATGCACGCCAAGACCGTAGGATCCTACGCAGTGCCGTAGGGGACCGCACCGCCACTTCCCAGCAAATTAGGGACACTGTTGCTCCTGGGGTATCGGCGAGGACCATTCGCAACCGTCTCCATGAAGCTGGGCTACGGACCCGCACACCGTTAGGCCGTCTTCCGCTCACGCCCCAACATCGTGCAGCCCGCCTCCAGTGGTGTCGCGACAGGCGCGAATGGAGGGACGAATGGAGACGTGTCGTCTTCAGCGATGAGAGTCGCTTCTGCCTTGGTGCCAATGATGGTCGTATGCGTGTTTGGCGCCGTGCAGGTGAGCGCCACAATCAGGACTGCATACGACCGAGGCACACAGGGCCAACACCCGGCATCATGGTGTGGGGAGCGATCTCCTACACTAGCCGTACACCACTGGTGATCGTCGAGGGGACACTGAATAGTGCACGGTACATCCAAACCGTCATCGAACCCATCGTTCTACCATTCCTAGACCGGCAAGGGAACTTGCTGTTCCAACAGGACAATGCACGTCCGCATGTATCCCGTGCCACCCAACGTGCTCTAGAAGGTGTAAGTCAACTACCCTGGCCAGCAAGATCTCCGGATCTGTCCCCCATTGAGCATGTTTGGGACTGGATGAAGCGTCGTCTCACGCGGTCTGCACATCCAGCACGAACGCTGGTCCAACTGAGGCGCCAGGTGGAAATGGCATGGCAAGCCGTTCCACAGGACTACATCCAGCATCTCTACGATCGTCTCCATGGGAGAATAGCAGCCTGCATTGCTGCGAAAGGTGGATATACACTGTACTAGTGCCGACATTGTGCATTCTCTGTTGCCTGTGTCTATGTGCCTGTGGTTCTGTCAGTGTGATCATGTGATGTATCTGACCCCAGGAATGTGTCAATAAAGTTTCCCCTTCCTGGGACAATGAATTCACGGTGTTCTTATTTCAATTTCCAGGAGTGTAGATCTCGCCGCAATGAAAAACGTCTTTGCTTTAATGACTTCTATCCCAACTCGCGTATCATATCTGCCACACTCTCTCCCATATTACGTGATAATACAAAACGAGCTGCCCTTTTTTGTACCCTTTTGATGTCCTCCGTCAATCCCACCTGGTAAGAATCCCACACCGCACAGCAATATTCTAACAGAGGACGAACGAGTGTAATCTAAGCTGTGTCTTTAGTGGACTTGTTGCATCTTCTAAGTGTCCTGCCAATGAAACGCAACCTATGGCTCGCCTTCCCCACAATATTATCTATGTGGTCTTTCCAAATGAGGTTGTTCGTAATTTTAACACCCAGGTACTTAGTTTTGAATTGACAGCCTTGAGAATTGTACTATTTATCGAGTAATCGAATTCCAACGGATTTCTTTTGGAACCCATGTGGATCACCTCACACTTTTCGTTATTTAGCGTCAACTGCCATCTGCCACACCATACAGCAATCTTTTCTAAATCGCTTTGCAACTGATACTGGTCTTCGGTTGACCTTACTAGACGGTAAATTACAGCATCATCTGTGAACAACCTAAGAGAACTGCTCAGATTGTCACCCAGGTCATTTATATAGATCAGGAACAGCAGAGGTCCCAGGACGCTTCCCTGGGGAACACCTGATATCACTTCAGTTTTACTCGATGATTTGCCATCTATTACTACGCACTGCGACCTTCCTGACAGGAAATCACGAGTCCAGTCGCACAACTGAGACGATACCCCATAGGCCCGCAGCTCGATTAGAAGTCGCTTGCGAGGAACCGTGTCAAAAGTCCTCCGGAAATCCAGAAATACGGAATCAACCTGAGATCCCCTGTCGATAGTGGCCATTACTTCGTGCGAATAAAGAGCTAGCTACGTTGCACAAGAACGATGTTTTCTGAAACCATGCTGATTACGTATCACTAGATCGTTCCCTTCGAGGTGATTCATAATGTTTGAATACAGTATATGCTCCAAAACCCTACTTGTTCAGTGTATCTAATCACTCAACAAAAGTTAATAAGTCATTAACTGTTGTCCAGTCTCTGTGGCACACTTCCTTTCATACATAATATGGTAACATTCGTACCAATATTTTGATTAAATGGGACTCCTCTACAGGCTTATCTAAATATTTAGAACGAGTCATATGCCATTTTTATACTACTTAATGGCCCCAAGAGTTATTATAGTATTTCGCGTCTAATAACTCTACTGTCACTTTCTCTTGTATGCTAGTAGACCAAGATTTTCTCCTAATTTCTCCTTAAAATCCTCCCAAGATAAAAAAAATCCTCAGAATGAGCAGTACCCCATTCTGGTGCATCACCTATCAAATAACTCAAGGGAATATCTATCTTTGTGCTCTCCTATCAGGTTTTTGGTAAAGATCTAGAAAATACGGTACTCTAAAACAAAATAGGTGAGGTGAACTTGTCCACCAGGTCTGAATTTCAGAAATTGGTTTGATAAATTTGTGATTATCATGTAATGGTGATTGGTAACAACATACTTTAAATATTGTAAATGAATTTATTAGACATGAAGCAAGAAGAACAAAACATGGCAGCACACAAGTTGGGCACAGAGAGAGACGTAGAACAAAGCAGATCAAAGAGATCAGAGTCATAGATAGGGTGCTCTGCACCAGATACGCCACAGACCCCCCCCCCCCCCCAGTAGTGTGGAGAGCACGGTGGAGGTAAGCTTCATCACTTGAAATCATAGTTGTCATGCCAACGCAGCAGTTGTAGATGGCAGCTGGCATGAGAAGTAGGTGCATCGAAGACTGCGCAGCAAGAGTCCCGTGCCACTAAATGCTGTGTAGGCAGAGAGACGACGGTCGAAGGCAGGTCGGCGGCATCGGGAGGCGGAGCGGCAACGATGGAAGGCAGATCGGAAGCGTCAGAAGGCAGATCAGAGAGTGGCCACGCTGGTTTCAGGCGATTAAGAGACACAGTCTGTGGCCATCAATGTAGATGATTTATGAATGTGTTCACACCTCGACGTAACACTTGGTGAGGGCCCAAATAAGGTGGTTGCAAGGCCACTCGCACGGAGTCATTGTGCAGCATCACAAATTCACAAGATGCAAAGTCCTTGTGGACGAACACTTGCAGGGTGGAATGAGGACGCGGCAGGAGGGTGGGGAGGTGTGTGACATTCACACAAACTCGCTCTCCCAGAGCTGGAAGGTCCATAGTATCGGCCGATGGCGAGTCCTCCACGAATTCTGCTGGAAGGTGGAGGGGCTCACCGTACAGAATCTCAGCGAGCGATGTGTTTCAGTCTTCTTTATGTGCTGAGCACCTGCCCATCAGGACCCAAGGGAGGGCCTTGGGCCATAATCCGCTGTGGCACATAAGCGTGGCCGTGAGAGTCCGGCGCCACCGTTTGTCCAAGCCTTTCATTTTTGGGTGGTAGGCTGTGGTGTGAAATTTAGCAACACTGCAGACAATGCACAGCCATGATAAGTGAGGGAAAGGAATAACTGAATCGTGTGACCCATGCAGATACGAAAGAGCAAGCGATGGTCTTGGCTGTGATGTCGACAAGAGGGACTGCCTCGGCCCAGCGGGTTATGCGGTCAATGATTGATAAGATGTAACTGTACCCCTCGTAAGAGGGGAGGCGGCTAACAATGTCGATATGGACGTGCCGAAGGCAACCTCTTGGAACGTCAAACTTTCCTAAAGGAGGCTGAGCGTCCTGCCGACCTCGATATGCTGACAAGGTACACAGGTGCACGTCCAAGTGTGGCACTCATGCTTTACGCCAGGCCAGACGAAGCACTCAGTAACCAGCCTCGTCATGGCCTGTGTTCAAGCTGTGCAAAGCAGTATGCCGAAGAGCAGTAGGGACCAGGGGGCAGGGAGTGGCTGTAGAGATGTCACAAAGGACCGGGGTCGTCGACCGCTGTAGGATACGGGGTTGGACAGATAACGATGACTCATTGTCCAAAATTAATCGCTGAGCATCGTCGTCTTCAGCCTCAAGTTGGGCGAGCTCTTCCAGGTTCAACAGTGCAGTTAGCACGCATATGCGGCATAGGTAGTCTGCCACAACATTCCTCGTGCTGCGGATATAGGATGGGCCAGAAGAGTCCTGACAGATGTAGGCCATATGACGGAAACGCCTCAGCAGAAGGTCCTTAACCAGATTACGAACAGCGTCCACAAGAGGCTTGTGATCTGAGTAGATCGTGAAAGGTCACCCCTTGAGGTCATTACGGGAGTGTTTAATCGCCTCGTACACAGTGAGAAGCTCATGATCGAATGCCGACCACTTACACTAGCTCTTAAGTCAGTTTCTTGGAAAAGAAGCGGAGCAGTGGGTTGAGTCGGCAGTGTGCTGTTGTAAAACAGCGCCCACAGTTGAGTCACTGGCATCAGTCTTGATCAAAGCATGGGGCTCAGGATCTGGGTGGGCGAGTGTAACGGTTTTGGCGAGGGCAGTTTTAAGGTTACTAAAAGCATATAAATTATAGGGTGCAGCAATCAGTCGTCCATTTTTAGATTTTATAACGCAAATCCAGATTTCGGCTAGCAGCTAGCCATTCTCAACGCACTAGTTTCTGTTCTCTATGCATGTAAGTCCCTGTTGTTCAGGCGTCAGTCACAGTTCTTTGAATACTAGTACTGTGCCAGAGACGCCACAAATTCATACTGATTCCCAGTTGTAACTGCCCTAATGCACTAATCGATGACCCGCGTTATTTACACCTGCCTTCCTACGGATTTCCTGCTTAGAGTTCTCAATAGGCTCCCATCGTATCGTTAACTCTTTTAACTGTTCTTCAGCATCTGCCTTACAAAGAGTATTAGTATTAAGTGATTCTACTTCCTCTTCTACGGTAAAATGTAGAAAATCGTGTAATCGTTTCCACCGAATTAGATGGTGTTTCAGGTGTGTTAACTATTTCTCTGAATTCTTTGCAGTGTTCTAAAACAGTTACACCTACTTTCGCCTCTGAGATTTGCTCTTTAACCTTCTTGAGCTCTCCAACGGTAAACTGGCCTACTTTGTTAACTTTACCATCTAATTCCATGAACTGCTCTTTTACTTCCTAGCGACTTAAATCACATTGGCTATTGATCTCATTCAACTACTGAGGCAGTTTCCTGTTTGACGTGTTCTGTTACCTCTAATTTTGGTTCTTCTTTCGTATTTTCTACCTTGAGAGACAGTTTATTACTTTTATACTCGACTTCGTCAGATAGTTCCTTGATATTAGAATCTACTTTGCCACATAATTCCTTCCTAGTGTCAGACAGTTTCTTATTTATTGAATCTACTTTGTCAGATAATTTCTTAAAATTATAATTCATTTCCTCAGACATTCGTTATAATAAACCTTCAAACCATTCTGGAGCTTCTGCGGCCGTTTTTCTAGTAATTACGGGCATACAACGCAAATATCATCTGTCATGTACCCTCCATTATGCTAATAAATGGTTACTGCATAGTTTTCTTGAACGCGATAACACTACAGCACTGTGTTACTACTTAGACAAAAAAAAGTTTTCAAAGTGGTTTTCCGTATTTTCTAAACAGCCTACCCCTTCCGTCGAACCACAGTCTAACATGTCGAATTGCACTCTTTCGTCGTATAGCCGATGCAAACACATGTATGTGGCAGTAGAAATGGAAATAAGCGTTTGGCGTCATTGGCAGGGAGGCCCTTTGCGGAGCAGGTCCGGCCGCCTTGGTGCAGGTCTTATTACATTCAAAGCCACCTTGGGTGACCTGCGCGACAACATCCGTTCAAGTTCGTTGTTGATCCTTTCGCTCAGTTTTTTTTTATTACAGATGCCAACCAGCTCTCTGACCGAACACGCTGAGCTACCGTGCCGGCACTATCGGGGCGGACGTGTATGTGATGATGTACCATGATGATTTGCACCGCCCGGCGCAGCCGATGTCTCGAACACAGCGATAGGTAGACTGCACTGTGTCGTTCAGCTGGACCGAGAACAGAAATGACACAGGCCACAGGGCTTTGCACTGTCAGCTGCTGCGTGCGTCCCCGCCGATGTCAGGATTCGAAATCTTCGCCGAACCCGCCGAAAAATTCTTCTCTTCCAAACTCTCCGAGAAATTAGTCCGTCATAGTTAAAACACTATATTATTCGCATATCGGCGTTGTTTGATCGACACATAAATTTAAGTTGCCGGAGTACTTATGCCACAATTGTGTAAGTACGGTTTGTCTTCAGATTTCGTGAATTGTTCGAATAGTCCTTTCCGCATTCTTCTGAACGAATCGTTAACAATTTTAGACAATATAATTACATCTGTTCACTTATAGTTTCTCCTTTTGTTTAGTCCGTGTTGTTTTCAAAAAAGCCGTTATTTATCACGTTGAATTTCAAGTTTTTGTAAATTTATAGTTTTTATTTTCTTCCTTTTGCACCAATGCACCACGTCCTGTACGCTGGGACTCAAATGAAGTGCTTTTCTTGATAGTTTAGGGTTTTATGTAGCCGCTGGCTCGCTCCTTGTAGTTGAAGCTGAGTCTGAAAACTTAATGAGATCTGTTACCCGACGTAATATCTGAATTATTCGCCCTTTTTATTATTATTTAAAAAAATCTGGTCACTGTAGTTGATTCTCTTGAAGTAGAGGGCCTGCTAATCAGTGCTCCTGAAATCCCGCGTATAGCTGAAGAAGGGCTTGATGTCTTCACGTTCTGCAGCTGTTATGAGAGCAAAAGAAGATAACTTACACCATGAAAAAGCACGTCCACTACTTTCCTTTTATAAGTATATATTTCGTTCAGTGAGTGTACAGATCATCAGAATGTCTTGTGAATTAGTGTTACTAAGCATATATCACAAATAATTTAATAGTCAGTGACAAAACAGATACTAGAAAGAAACAAAAAAAGGAAATGCAGCCATGTTCCTCTTCAATCTAGGTCTGTGGAACAACTCCAGTGGAAATCAACTGCGTTGCATCAACTCTTAAGAAAATATCATCAGGGATTGATGGTATTCCTGATTGCATCATAAAACAAAGTATTAGAAACATTTCACTGCCTCTTGCAGATAAGGTCAGTTCATCTTTCTACAGGCACATTTCTAGACTGTTTAAAAATTGCTAAAGTGGTCCCAATTCATAAGAAAGGAGGCAAATGAAATAAAGAAAACTATAGACCAGATGCCTTATGATCAGGCTTTAGTAAAATCATAGAAAAAGTAATATATAAGAGGCTAATGAAATTTTTAGAGAAACACAAAATTCTCACTGATACTCAGCATAGATTTAGGAAAAATAAATTAGCAACTATTGCCATCTACACCGAAGCACTACAGAAAGTAGTATAGGCAAGCGTATTCAAATACAGGGATATGTAAACAGGCAGAATAAGGCATTGCAGTCAGCAAAGCCTATATAAGACAAGTGTCTGGTTCAGTTGTTAAATCGGTTACTGTTGCTACAATGGCAGGTTATCAAGATTTAAGTGAGTCTGAATGCAGTGTTACAGTTGGTGCATGAGCAATGAGACGCAGCATTTCCGAGGTAGCAATGAAGTGGGGATTTTCCTATACAACCATTTCATGAACGTACCGTGAATATCAGGAATCCAATAAAACATCCAATCTCTGACATCACTGGTTGGGAAAAGATCCTGGAAGAAAGGGACCAACAATGACTGAAGAGAATCATTCTATGTGAGAGAAATGCAACCCTTCCGCAAATTACTGCAGATTTCAATGCTGGGCCATCAACAAATGTCAGCGTGTGGACCATTCAAAAAAACATCATCGAAATGGGCTTTCGGAACCGAAGGCCCACTCAGGTACCATTGATGAGTGCACGACATGAAGCCATACAACTTTCCTTGGCCCGTCAACACTGATATTGGACTGTTGATGACTGGAAATATATTGCCTGGTCAGATAAGTCACATTTCATACGGGATAGACACACTCTCGTGAATCCATGGACCCTGCACGTCAGCAGGGGATTGTTCAAGCTGGTGAAAGCTCTGTAATGGTGTGGGGCATGTGTAGTTGGAGTGATATGCGACCACTGATACGTCAGCTCTGACATGTGACACATACATAATCGTCCTGACCGATTACCTGCATCCATTCATTTCCATTGTGCATTCTGACAGACTTGTGCAATTCCAGCAGGACAATGCGACACCCCAAATGTCCAGAATTGTTACAGAGTGGCTCCAGGAACACTCTTCTGAGTTTAAACACTTCTGCTGGCCAAAAAACTCCCCGGACGTGAACATTATTGAGGATTTCTGGGATGCCTTGCATGGCGCTGTTCAGAAGAGATCCCCACCCCCTTGTACTCTTACAGATTTATGGACAGCCATGCAGGATTCATGACATCAATTTCCTCGAGCACTACTTCAGACATTTGTTGAGTCCATTCCACATCATGTTGCGGCGCTTCTGCGTGCTCGCGGGGGCCCTACACAATATTATGTGGATGTACCAGTTTCTTTGGCTCTTCAGTGTGTGATTTTATACACAATGCCCTGCAAACAATGGACAAAAAAAACAAAGTTCCACTGGCATCTTTTTAGACTTAAGTAAAGCCTTTGACATACTGGAGCACAACATACTGTTGGACAAACTCCAAGTATTTTGCACTAGAGGCGTTGCACTAAAATGGTTCATATTGTACTTGACAAACAGGAAACAGAAAATCCATATAAAACTTGAACTAAAGGAAAGTCGTAGGATATGTTTCTCAGAAGCAGAAATTTAAAAAAAAGGTGTCCTTCAGGAATCCTTTCTTGGGCCAGTCCTCTTTCTCTTCTATACAAATGATTTAGACCTACACATTAGCAGATGACACAAGCATCCCTATTACAGGAAACACCTCAAGCTGGCTACAAGCAGCTGTAAATAAAACTACAGCACAACTAAACAGATGGTTTGAAGAGAATAAACTACTGATAAACACAAAAAAGCAACATCCCTACATTTCTGCTTAAATGATGATGCATACACCAGTGTGACAATAAATTAGAACAAAATTTAATCTTCTCTGGAAACAAATTTTTTAGGCATATGGCTTCAGAATAACTTACAATTGCATGCATGCACATGTACACAAAGTAATTGGAACACTAAATAAAGTATGTTATAATCTATGGTTACTCTCTGTTGAAGCAAGTTTTAGCACTATCCGAATTGCCTACTTTGCTCAATTTCATAGCATTCTGCTGTACGGAATTATATTCTGGAGTAGTAAAATACCTAGTTCACTCATTTTCCTAACCCAGAAAAGAACTAAGAGCAATGGAACATGCTCGACAAACTGATTCTTGCAAACCCATCTTTCAAAAGTTGTCATTCCTCCCACTTCCCTACATACTAAAATAGTTTAGACAAGAAGAGAATAGAAGCTTTCGAAATGTGGTGCTCCAGAAGTATGCTGAAGATAAAATGGGTAGATCACATAACTAATGAGGAGGTATTGAACAGAACTGGGGAGAAGAGGAATTTGTGGCACAACTTGACTAGAAGAAGGGATTGGTTGGTAGAACATATTCTGAGGCATCAAGGGATCACCAATTTAGTATTGGAGGGCAATATGGAGGGTCAAAATTGTGGAGGGAGACCAAGAGATGAATACACTAAACAGATTCAGAAGGATGTAGGTTGCAGTAGGTACTGGGAGATGAAGCAGCTTTCACAGGATAGAGTAGCATGGAGAGCTACATCAAACCAGTCTCTGGATGAAGACCACAACAACAACAACAACAAATGAATGTATAAATAAATTATTCTGCATTAGAACACAACTTTCATACAACACATACGCCCCCAAGGCTTAACATGACATCCAAGATTACAATATGTTAGATTTGTTACAAAACCATCTTGTCTTTTGTTTTCATTCTTGGAGAGAGTGGTCGCTCCTTGACAGTTTAGCCACCACCAAGCCGCAATGCCAAAATGTAAAAGATGTTGCCCACAGCAGGTGAAGCCATTTACTTATCGTCACACCTTGCTGTTTTCTTGTATTTCACACCTCCTGTTTAATGTCTGCACATACAAACTCAGTTTATGTTCCATGACTTATTCCCAATTTAATATTATTCTGTCATGATCGTCTTTCCTTGTACTACACAAGGAGTGTGAAATGTTGATTGCCTAAACAGACATAACACTTCAAGCCCACTTTCTTTCCTTGCTGCAGGGAAATGCCAATTTATTGGTAATTACCATGGTCTTTGTACACTGTGCAGATACACAATACTTTCCCATCTATAGATAAATACTGCTTTTCTGATTGGGATTTACCCAGATTACAGAGTCCTGCAGATATGGTAGTGCTAATAGTAGCTGAACTACTGGAGGAAACAGAACATTCTATAAGAGTGTTACACTATGACAGACATGCTATAATTAATGCCAGTGTTTGTGTTTACCCAAGAAAATTTTGGATGAATATTTAATGTGATATGGTGTGCTATATTTTGTAATGGGTTTTGTAGTTTTCACTTATTAAGTGATCAAATCTGGTGAGGGCTTACATGATTTTCTACTGGGTGGTAATAACAATTTTTGGTTTTGTACAAGGGAGCTTGTATTGTTTTGAATTTACTGAATGCTCTTGTTATTTAGATATTTCTTGTAAATGGAGGTTAGCTTAACTTATTATAGTAGTCAAGACAATTACTAGCCCTGACTTGTCAAAAGAGAGGTTCAACTGGATAATCAGCTCCCTTTGTGGTTAGTCCGTATACTGCACACGAAGCATGAGCAATTTCTGGACAAAGGATACTAGCATCTGAGCACAAAAAAGGAATTTATGTTTGTGTGAAATTACTTAAAAGCAATGATATACACAAGACGGATTCTGCCAATATACTATGGACAAAGACCAATAGAATCTGCCATTATAATAAATAAAAGATTGTAATAGATCAGATAAATATTATTACATTAACTGAACTGGTTAAATCAACAGAACAGTTTTATTGAGGACCACGCTCAAGTTTAACCATGTTGTACTTGTAAAAGACCAACTTTCCTTAGCCCGATCCCTACACTGGAAACACTTCTTTGCCACCAATCCCTCCAAGCACTGCCATTCAAACCCCACACTGGATGTTGCCTCTCCCAGTTCATACCACAATCCAATCATGACCTTCCACCTAATCACACCATGTCCCCTGGTCAGTTTCCAAGAATTCGTTACCTCCAACTTGGCCTCACCATCTTTCCCTAGGTCCTTTAAGAACACAAGCCTCTCAGCAGAAGAGAGGAGGACAGCCATTCTCAATCTGTAAACTCATCCTGATTTAACAGTCTTATCTTCAAACAAAGGCTCCACCATTCATCATTGTCATGGTGAGTCACATCGACTGCCTGACAGAAGACTTTCACCTACTGTCTGACTCTTCCAACTACACGCGCTGGCACAGTTATCCCATCTCAGAATTCCAAAATAACCTCCAGTCCCTACTGAAATTCTTAGGCCCATCCCACAAGCTCTCCCCTGAGGCCATCTCCCTTCTTACTCAATGACACCATGCACGAGCAACTTCTATAAGTTCCTGGAAATTCACAAACCCAACAATTCTGGACATCTTATTGTAGCTGGTATTTGGACTCTTACTGAAAGAATTTCCACCTTTGTTGAGTAACACCTCCAACAAGTTGCCCAAAGGCTAGCCTCTCACATCAAAAATACTGACCACTTCCTCTGCCAACTCTCCAACCCCCCCTCCCCCCTTCTTTCTCACCTGGATCCCTACTTGTCACTGCTGATACCACCTTCCTATACACCAACATCCCCCATGACCATGGCCTTGCCACAATAGAACACTACCTCTCCCAGTGTCCAAATTCACAACCTCATTCCTCATACACCTTACCAACTTTATACTCTCACGCAAGTACTTCAACTTTAAGGAGAGTATATAAACAAGTCTGTAGCTCAGCAGTAGGCACCCGCATGGTGCCTGCCTATCCCAACCGTTTTATGGTCATCTGGAAACCTTCCTTGCTTCCCAAAACCACAAACCCCTTTCTGATGATATCTTCATGATATGTACTCAAGGCCAAGACACACATCCTCCTTTCTCCACAACCTTAACACCTCACTTATCTGCTTCACCTGGTCATCCTCAACCAGCATGCTGCCTTCCTGATGGTTGACATCCACCTCTCTCATGACTCCATCCACACCTTTGTCCACAAAGACCACCAACCAACAACAGTACCTGCATTTCAAAAGCCGTCACACCTTCCACACCAAAAACTTGTTTCTGTTCAGCCTGACCACTTGTGGACAGTGTACACACAGTGACAAGAATTCCCTGGACCAGTTTGCTGAAAGTCTCACAAGGGCCTTCACATACAGGCAATGTCCTCTAAACTTAGTTTGTAAACAGGTTCCCCATGTGATATCTTCACACACTCCTAATCCTCCCACCACCCCTGCACTGGAAGAACTGGGCTTTTATTATTTATCATGAGGTCTGGAAATGAGGGCCATCCTACCCATCCTAAAGAGGTGTTCCATTACCCACTCAATCTACACATCCTGGTCCATTCCTATGCCACTTCCATTCCCAACCTCTTGCCCCAGAGACCTAAGTGCGTGACCAGTCCACTCCCCCTACCCTGCATTTCCTACTCCAGTCTTGTAAAATGTGTATCCGCCCATTACAAGTTAACTTGTAGAAAACGAGTTTCTGCATAAAGTCAGATATGAAAACATTCGTAGCAAATATGCATGATTTACAGGTCTCGAGTGTCAGGGACAGGTACAGTAAATTATCTGGATGTGCTAGAACAGAATTTTTATTTTCACACTTGGAATAAACTAACAGAAAAGTGCATTCAAATATTTTAACTTTAGATGTAAAATGTATACTTTGTGTTGCTAATGGTAATGAAAACACAGTTTTATTTTATTTTAATTGACAATATGTTCTGATGCATTTTTCCATGCAAAGAACTGGTTTTTCTTCAGAAGTGGGACAAAAATACTATAATTCATGGCATTCCTTTTTTTACAGGCATACTCTGCATGGCTATGTTGGCCACACTTTTTTCTCAGTGGAAGATATTGCTTCCAAATAATGAAAGCTGCCATCTGTCATGATTTTCTTCTGGGTGTCTGTCATCTTATCCTCAATCTGAATAATTTTTTCTCTAAAACCTATAGACTTGATTCTCCTTCCTGCTGTTTGATTATAAATCTGGTGGACATTGTGCAGATAAATTTTTATTACGTATAGAGCAAGCTTTTTCTGCCATCTAACAGTTTTTTACAATCCTGAATAATATGAGAGTATTTGATCCAACTGATCAATGCCTGCCATGTCATTGTTGTAGTTTGTAAACAGGTTCCCTATGGTTTCAAGGCAACTTTGCCATTTTTATCAAGAACTTTTTCCGTATTAGAAATGATCAGGACATCCCATTTGTCCTTCCATTTGCAAACAACGACACTGTCATTTCTTTTGCACACCATCTGATCATTCTTCACTTTAATAGTAACAATTCAGGGTTCTCCTTTCTGTTGTTATGCAATGTTCCACACACATAATTTTTGTAAGTTGACAACAGTTTTAAAGGTGAGAATCATAAAAATTGTCCCTTTGAAGCATATATCCTTCATTCAAGAAAGCTTCCATTGGATGTAAAACAACTTCGGATGCATGACGCATCTCAGCCTTCTCCTATGACTTGCCACAGTAGATTTTTATATTGAGAACCACACCATTTGATTCACAGATTTCATGAAGTTTTACACCATACTCTTGTTTCTTGTTCTTGATATACTGCCTCTGAGAAACAGACAGCCGTGTCACAAAACCATTGATTTGTCAGTGCAGAGACTCTTGTCCAGGACATAATTATTGTTTATAATGCTATTGAAATGGTAAAAAACTGGTCTAATTTTGCAGAGCCAGTCACTGGATTGCAATGAGTTGTCTGAGAAATGTAACATCTCAATAAAACCTGAAATCTGTTTCTACTCATGATAGATATCCTGAACATGACACTGTGAAAAGGACTTGTACTATCAATGGAATACAACAAGGTCCCATGTGCAGCAACAGCCCCAGAAATACTTTCATTTCCACAACATCTGTATCTCCCACCTCGAGACCCTGGTCGGTCTTCTCCTCCCACACTTTTCTCCTTCGTGGCTTGCATATAGGTTAATTTATTCACATAATGGCATTAGAAACTCTTCAGAAAAAAAGTCAACAAGTGCATTGATGCCAAAATTTTGTAGGTCTAATTTCAATACCACATTCTCACTGAACACAAATACTGATGAGTCTTGAGGAATGTCACTCCACTCATCACTGTTATTTGTAGTGCCTGCTGTTGGACCAACCTGCTCATCTTCTTCATTGAATTCACTGTTGTCAGCATCTAAACCCTCACTTGAATGCTCAGGTGAAGATGGTTCATAGAGACTTCCACCATTCAAGAAAATGTCAATAAACTCATCCCATCCCAATTCTTTAACAGAAGCTGGCTGTTCAAGTTCTACCTGACTATTTCCTCTTATTACTAGCCATTTTACAAGGAAAATTGAACACCAGTAATGATACATATCATTATCATGTCTGAACAACTACTAATGCAGTTACAACAAAGATGTGAATCATATTATTGAACATGCTTTGAAATATGCAAGATAATTGTTGATGAGTTATCTTGTAGTTGGCATCTGAGCTGAACTTCCTTCTCTGTTCACCAACTGTAAGATAACTTGTAGACTCCATTTTCCCGCCAAGCAACATTTTTTTAAAGTTTCGATGATACAGATGGACTATAGATGAAATAATGAATCAAACTGTATGTACTGCTTCATATGGCTTCTGGGAGCGGTTTACTCATTTAGGCTATGGCAGTCAGCCTGTTAAGAATGTTAGACAAATGACAGGAAACCTAAATCTAGACGCTTAAGTGAGGATATGAGGTTTGCTTCTCCTGAATGGAAGTTTAGTGTGCCACCTTGCTTGTGTGTAGGACTGCTGAACAGTATTAGTCTCCTGAACAT
Organism: Schistocerca piceifrons; assembly: GCF_021461385.2. Taxonomy (NCBI): domain Eukaryota; kingdom Metazoa; phylum Arthropoda; class Insecta; order Orthoptera; family Acrididae; genus Schistocerca; species Schistocerca piceifrons. Next base: position 618,391,738 of record NC_060141.1, read on the forward strand.
AAATCGGTAGAAGTGTGCAAAGTTGGTTCTCATTGTTTGGTCACCAAAATCAGCAATAATATGCAGCACAAAAGATAAAATGCACATTATGCTTCGTAGTCTCTTTTGTGATAGTGTTCTTGTTTCTGGAATTAGCAATTCTCTTTCACGCCCTCTTGTCTCTATTGGTAACTTTAGTTTTTTCCCACTAGTCTTTTAAATATACTAAGTGTTCCCATGAACACAGTGCAGCAGCTATGCATAGCCCTAGAGGATCCGTGGATGTTGTCTGATATCCATCTACTAAGCAAACACTGATAATTTGTGCTTCTTGGAAAAGAGAGTCACCTTTCATGACAGCAGATCAACACATCACAAGGATCACAGATGTACTGACAGATAAAACCAATGTCTTAACTTCATGTTATGTCATGATTTCTACAACTGTAAGAGCAAACGATTAAGAAATAGGAATTCTAACTAGTTATTTATATAGAGAGCCATGGCCTTATCAGATCCTGAAGTAGCAAAATCCCAATGTTTTAGGTAAAAACAAACAAACAAACAAACAAAACAACAAAAAAAATTTCAGGAAAATTTGTGTATTTCATAAAAAAAATCTCACAACTGATATGCAATATCATTATACAAATATAAATTATGTCAGCACTTCTGCAACAATTTATTTACAAAACTGTTATATATTCGTTTACTTTTGCAAAGAACAGTAAGAGATGATGGATTGTATCCCAACATTCTTAACTCCTTCAAGCGGATTTTTACAGTCTCAGGACTATGACACAAAACTCGTGGAATCTGACGTATCTGTTCTGCTGAGAATCCTTCCGCATAAAGGAAATCTATCATTTTCTTCAATTTTGAAATATGTGTTCGCTGCAATGCTGGAGCTCTCTTCATTATGTAAGAAGCATGTTCAGGAGTACACTCCAGGCGCTCACTAAGGTAGTCAATAACTGTAGAGTGAGGTGCTAGGAGGATGCGATGCTGTACATGACGCCTCAGTGTCCTGTAAGGAGAAGAAAGATTTATCGTTACTATCTCAGCACATAAATACACATTCCTGCTAAAATATTGTGTCATACCATTGCAGTGATCAGTCTCATATTGTGAATCTGTACCCCTGTGACTGTTCATAGTTTTCAGATGGAAATGCCGTGTGGCTAGGGCCTCCCGTCGGGTAGACCGTTAACCTGGTGCAAGTTTTTTGAGTTGATGCCACTTCAGAGAGACTTGTGTGTTGATGGGGATGAAATAATGATGATAAGGACAACACAACACCAAATCCCTGAGCGGAGAAAATCTCCGACCCAACCGGGAATCGAACCTGGGCCGTTAGGCATGACATTCTGTCGTGCTGACCATTCAGCTACCATGGGCGGACAGTTTTCAGATGAATGTTTATAACGACAATAAAATTACAAAATATTAACGTGTCAGTAACAATAACAACAGGTCTATCAAGTCCATATCTCTCAACTTATTACAGAAAACATATATGTTTAACACGCGGTAACAAGTGTCTTGTCTTCCATCCCTGTTTCTCAAACACTTTAGTAATGGACTGTTTGCATGAGGAAACTTCACTCATGAATAGTCTGAATGATATACCATTTGTCAAAAAATTGAAGATTAAACTAGATTTAGTGACAACTACAAAATCTTGACTGTTGCACCACCAAATATAACCATTACTATAACAAGAGATTGTTACTGTAGTAGCTTACTACCGATTGAAGAACATCTTTCTGTATTTTATCTGTTCTAAGTAATATAATAATAATGGCACTTGGGGAAATGACAATATCGCACCATCAAGAACAATGTTCCATTTCATATACTGGATGACCTGCATATAGTCTCAAAGATGATCCATTATTACATAAGCTTGTATTTTGTTAACTTAATGACAGTACAAAACTTTACTGAATACTTTTTCAAATAGACAAGAACATGGCATCAATATGGCCACAAATAGATGGAGCCGAGTTTTACAAAATCACTGTTTGCAGAATCCATGTTGATTCCTATAGACGAGATTTTTGTTCTCCAAAATGGGTATAATTTTCCAGAATAAAAGGTGTTTCAAAATGCTCCAAGAAACTGATTTCAGTACATAATATGCACCTTTTAGTGACCCTTGTGCTGGCATAAGCTGCCGCCAGCACACCGGTCGGCAAAGAGGTTGCAAGAAGATCGATAATAGGCACTGAATCAAGTGCACCTATCAGGAGAGAGCTGAAAGATAGACTCACATGCAACGCGCCACCAATGCCCTCTTAACTGCCAGTATTTAGATCACCACAGCAGACCGGAGGGCCAGTCAGTCAGTCAGAGACAGTCACTCAGTAAGTCGCAGTCGGAGATGCAGTCGCAGTCAGTCAGTCAGTCTCAGTCTCTAGCTCACAGTCAGTCAGTACCTAGCGACCAGAGTAGTGTGCATAGTGGGACTTGTACTTCACCAGTGGTGAGGCTAACGTGGACTAAAGTGCACGTCATTTATGACGGCGGCCGAGTTTAGGTTCGTTCTGCACATCTGATGTCACAAAACACAGTCAGCCAACGAACAGAGAACGACGTTGCCAGAGCTCGATTGCAGTGCAGAGCACGGACGAGTGTCTTCAGTTTTAGAAACGTTCAATCATAAATAATGTAATTGAACAAAAGCAATGTCTTGATAGCAGACTTTCTTTTATAGACAGTTTGGAAAAAGCATTCTTTATACCAATTGCTCCATATTCTATTAATTAATTAAACCAAACAAGCAATAAGCCCCCTAATTCAGGCGATAGCAAGGAAAGGTGTTTGTATCATTCTCACTAACTGCTTTTTCGCAATAAAGATCAACGGTAATTGTTTATTTCCTATTGTAATTCGACGAAACGTGAGTAATTCATAATCATACCAACAGTGTTTGTCGGTATTTTGCGTGATGTTTTAAAGTCCTCTGAGAGATTCACTGAATGACGAGCTGCGTTAGCGTAATGGTTAAAGTGTATGGCTACTAAGTGGTAGGTTCTGAGTTCAAACCTTGATCAGTGCTTAATATTTTCTTTATTTTAAAAACAATATCGAAGTATCTTACTTCATAAATTTTATTCGTTCAAATGTAATTTTTTGAAATTTCTAGTGGCAACTAACATCGACCATACGGAAAGTATACGCTATGGACTTTTACCTCTGTAAACTCTTCAAAATTTCATGCAATGGTTTACTACATCTAATGCTGCACAATAACTGCGTTGAACATCGAAACAAAATTAAGTCATTTATGAGGGGAAGGTATCAGTCAAGATGGTGTGTAAAAAAAATTTTTGGGGCAAATAGTTTTTGTGAAATCAAATGATAAAGTGTGTCAAAGCAGTCGAAACACCATGTGTCCGCACAGGCGAACAGTGCAATGATGACAAAATCGCACACATCGTGGAATGCGGGGAGCACGTCTCTGTAGCAGCGAAAGAGTTAATGCGGACGTGGTGGCTTTACTTCATAAACTGCGCGCTCCCCTCTAAACGTGAGTTTGCGAACTATACTATGGCGCTGCTCCTCTTGGCGCGTACAACTGGCAACGCAGCAATCTCCCGCGTCTGGGCGGGCATGTGCGAACCGCCAAGATAAAAGAATTGAACTATAGTACAGAAGAGTTTGTACCACAACACATGGATTAGATTAAAGATAAGTAGCTTTCTGTCCTGGTAAAGGCAGACTGCTGTTAATACATGTGTGCAGTTCGTGTTGTACAAAGAGAACATCAGCCACCAAACAGCATCCTCTCCCTTGCTTTCCATGGTACAAGATACCACAGTGTCAATGACGACACAAAAACGACTTTGAAAACTTAGTTATTGTCCTGTGCTAATTGATTTGCTAATTGTCAATCACAAAGGTATTTTAATCGAGCTACAATTGCACTTTCAAATAGTGATGTTAACATTGGCACTGTTTGCAGTTCCCTGTGTGTTTTTGATCTTGTAAACTGTGCACAATTTTTTTAAATTGGTAGTCTAAATTGCTTACTCCTCTGTAATTGCTTGGTTTGGTTTTAACACATTTTTACAGTAATGGGTGGGTTATTCCTGTGGTCCAGCACACTGGAATTTTCTCTATGATCCACATTTTGACTAGATGATGGTGAAGATTTATGCATGCCAGTTTTCCTGCACTTTACACATTTCTGCACAAATTAGGTCTTTGTCATGTGCCTTGTAATTTTTTAATTCTCTAATTGAGCCCTGTCTCATTAATGGTTGAAGAATCTATTAGATCAACGGGGATTTGTTGGAGTAGGATAAGCGGTCACATTATATACATTAATATTTACTGAGAGGAAAACTACATCCTCCATGAAAGCATAGCAACTTTTCACTTGTTTAACTCTTAAGATGGTTAAAATGAATGTGCACATATCTACTGGCAACATTTCCAGTGAGTCATTCCAATTTATAGGTTCATTAAATAATTCTGTGAAGATCTCTGATTTTCTTGCTTACTATATGCTACCTCGCCTGCCTGGTTGAGTGGGAAGCAGCGCCTGGTCGCCAGCACGAATCTGCCAGGCAGACTTGTGTCGAGGTCCGGTGGATGGTTTTTAGGCGGTTTTCCATCTATCTTGGAGAATGTGGGCTGGTTCCCCTTATTCCGCCTCAGCTGCACTATGCCGGTGATTGCTGCACAAACAAGTTCTCCACATACGCGTACACCACCAAAACTCTACCACGCAAACATCGGGGTTACACTTGTCTGGTGTGAGATGTTCCCTGTGGGGGTCCACCAGGGGCCAAACCGCATAATAACCCTGAAAGAGTGGTTCAGTGGGGGGCAGCAGAGGGGTGAAGTGGATTGTGGTAGTCGTCCTGGGGTTGTGGACCACTGTGGCTGCGGCAGGGACGGAGCTTCTCCGTCGTTTCTAGGCCCCCCAGTTAACAAATAATACAACGTGCTACCTTCCTGATCAATCAGCATTAATGCTGAGGGTTCATATTTTTAAGATATCTCTGAAAGTTGGGTCCACCGAGAGCCAAACCGCGCAATAACCCTGAAAGAGTGGTTCGGTGTGGGGCAGCAGAAGGGTGAAGTGGACTGCGGTAGTCATCATGGGATTGTGGACAACTACGTCTGCAGTGGGGATGGAGCCTCTCTGTTGTTTCTATGCCCCCGGTTAACATACAATACAATGCGCTACCTTCCTGATTAATCAGCATTAATGCTAAGGGCTCATATTTTTAAGATAGCTCTGAAAATTTTGTAATGAGCTTGCAACTTTATTTTCTTGCACCTCACAGTTGTATGGGCAGAAGTAGAATACTGTAGTTAAAAAGGGTTGTGTGTGTGTGTGTGTGTGTGTGTGTGTGAGTGTGTGTGTGTGTGTGTCGTGTGTGCGCGGTGGGGGGGGGGGGGGGGGGGGGAGGTGTTAACATATATGAACTATAGCAATTGTCTAAGTTCTGTGACTAATTTTAGATGGTGGTTTCATATAAACTAAAGTATGCAGTTGGCAATCTTGTCGTTTTCAGTACTTGGTGAATTACTGTAAAAGACATTGGTACAACAAAGCAGAATATGCAAGCTCATTGTACATATTTAACATTACAGTTCTAGATCAACTATAAAAGTATAAGTGTAAGAGATGTCACTAGTAACATTGTTAGTTTCATCTGCACAACCCTTTGCACTAGGGGATATGAAATGCATGTTGTGTGACATCCCTGCCTGCATTTGAGAAACTAATCTGTGGTCTGAAAAATTTAGAGGCTACTTTGTCGTGCAGTGTTTCAGTATTCTAAATATAAGGAGACAGGCCGGCCGAAGTGGCCGTGCGGTTAAAGGCGCTGCAGTCTGGAACCGCAAGACCGCTACGGCCGCAGGTTCGAATCCTGCCTCGGGCATGGATGTTTGTGATGTCCTTAGGTTAGTTAGGTTTAACTAGTTCTAAGTTCTAGGGGACTAATGACCTCAGCAGTTGAGTCCCATAGTGCTCAGAGCCATTTGAACCATTTATAAGGAGACAGGAAGTTCAGTTTACATTTGTGCCAATAAACTACCCCTCCATTCTAACTACCTTAAAGTTTCATCCCCTGTTTTATGTCCCATTCTTTTCTTTCTCTTGGTATTTTTTGTAGCCCCTCTCCATCCACTGACACGTCCCAACTTACGCTTTGAAGTATTTCTTCTGAAAAGTGCTGGTCTGTTTGGCTGTTCAATAAAGACTGAGACTATTTTCTAAAAGTATTGTATTGTATTGTATGTTAACCGGGGGCCTATAAACGACGGAGAGGCTCCGTCCCTGCCACAGCCGCAGTGGTCCGCAACCCCACGACGACTACCACAGTCCACTTCACCCCTCCGCCGCCCCACACCGAACCCAGGGTTATTAAGCAGTTCAGCCTCCGGTTGACCCCCCCCCCCCCCCCCCTGCAGACGAGTGGAGTGTAACCCCTATGTTTGCGTGGTAGAGTAATGGTGGTGTACGCGTACATGGAAAACTTGTTTGTGCAGCAATTGCCGACATAGTGTAGCTGAGACAGAATAAGGGTAACCAGCCTGCATTCGCTGTGGCAGATGGAAAACTGCCTAAAAACCATCCACAGACTGGCCGGCTCACCGGACCTTGACACAAGTCCGCCAGGCGGATTCGTGCCGGGCCCCTTCAGAAGGCGCCCCTTCCCGCCCAGAAAGCCGTGCGTTAGACCGCATGGCCAACTGGGTGGGCTTTTACAAAAGTACTCAATAATATTACCAGTCTGACATCATATGAGGTGTACAAGAAAAGTAATGAGACTGATTTTTTTATCTACCAAAGTTTTTATTTTTTTTCAAATAATGATATTATTCCATTAAAAGTAGTTCCTTTTGGTGGCTATACAACAGCAGACTCATTGTTCCCAGTCTTGGTAACAGTGCTGAAAGACTTCAGCTGGTAGGGCCTTTAACATGTTCGTCACATTCTTTCAAATGTTCCCCATAACCCCAAAATGACGTTCTTTTATGACATTTTTCAATTTTGGGAAAAGAAAAAACTACAAAGTTTCAGATCAGGTGAGCATGGGGCTGTGACACAACAGGACTGCCTTTTGAGGTCAAAAAATCCGTGATGGATGTGGCTATGTGACATGGGGCACTGTCACGATGCAGCACCCACTTCTACGCAATGTCCGGTCTCACTTGAGTTATCATTTTCTGGAGCTTTTCAAAGACATCTTTGTAAAACGCTTGGTTGACACTTTGTCCTGGAGGAATGGTCTAACAAGAGCACACACATTCGACATTTTTGTCACCTTCTGAAGGTGAAGATTTTCTTGAGCAAGGTTCATCTTCAACATGTTTTACGCCTCCCAAAACTGATCTGTGCCAGCGAAAAACTTGTGCTCTTGATAAGGAATGTTTCCCATTGGCCTGTTTCAGTGGTCACACTCATGGAGTCCCATTGTTTAACGCAAAACATGGTGACCTAAAGTTGCTCTAAATTATGCTGTGCTGTTCCATTTTCATAACACAACTTCACTGATGACACTCTCAAAAATCACATGATGGCTGCATGGAACCGAAACTCTGCTGTGCATCTGGAAGGGATGAACATACCTGCTGCACAAGCAGAGCAACATAGTATTGCCAGATTGCTTGCATTGTGGTCAATCTCATTACTTTCTCACACACCTCGTATATCAGATACTTTATAAAGCACTCGCAATTGCTATCAGTCAGCAGATCTGTCAACATTGTCTGGAATAATGTTATACCTCAACATACTTCTATAGTTTAAGATTACAGAAACAGAGTCACTTTATGTGATCAAGTTTTGTATTCTACTAAACTGATTTAGAATAATTTCTAAACAAAGAGCACATAGAAAATCTTCAATGGCTAATTCTGTAGCTGCCAATGGCATTGACTCTTAAAAGGTAAGAGGACAGAACTGACCTATGATGAGTGAATGCAGGATTCACTACTATTCCTATCAAGATCACTGCCATACTACAGCTGCAATCATGCAACAATTCCTAAATATTGATACAGAAGTTACAAAAATTGCTACATAGCACAAGTGCACAGTGTGTGTGTGTGTGTGTGTGTGTGTGTGTGTGTGTGTGTGTGTGCGCACTGAAACTTGGCTTGTCCTGCCACTAATCGGTACGTCTGGATTTGCTCAGTCCTTCTTGGAAGTATTTGTTACACTAAAACATTTCAAAAATACTTCCAAGGTCAGAGATAAGAGAACCACTTGTATGAATATCAAGAGCTCAGATGGAAACCCAGTCCTAAGCAAAGAAGGGAAAGCAGAAAGGTGGAAGGAGTATATAGAGGGTCTATACAAGGGCGATGTACTTGAGGACAATATTATGGAAATGGAAGAGGATGTAGATGAAGATGAAATGGGAGATACAATACTGCGTGAAGAGTTTGACAGAGCACTGAAAGACCTGAGTCGAAACAAGGCCCCGGGAGTAGACAACATTCCATTGGAACTACTGATGGCCTTGGGAGAGCCAGTCCTGACAAAACTCTACCATCTGGTGAGCAAGATGTATGAAACAGGTGAAATACCCTCAGACTTCAAGAAGAATATAATAATTTCAATCCCAAAGAAAGCAGGTGTTGACAGATGTGAAAATTACCGAACAATCAGTTTAATAAGCCACAGCTGCAAAATACTAACACAAATTCTTTACAGACGAATGGAAAAACTGGTAGAAGCCGACCTCGGGGAAGATCAGTTTGGATTCCGTAGAAACACTGGAACACGTGAGGCAATACTGACCTTACGACTTATCTTAGAAGAAAGATTAAGGAAAGGCAAACCTACGTTTCTAGCATTTGTAGACTTAGAGAAAGCGTTTGACAATGTTGACTGGAATACTCTCTTTCAAATTCTAAAGGTGGCAGGGGTAAAATACAGGGAGCGAAAGGCTATTTACAATTTGTACAGAAACCAGATGGCAGTTATAAGAGTCGAGGGACATGAAAGGGAAGCAGTGGTTGGGAAGGGAGTAAGACAGGGTTGTAGCCTCTCCCTGATGTTGTTCAATCTGTATATTGAGCAAGCAGTAAAGGAAACAAAAGAAAAATTTGGAGTAGGTATTAAAATTTATGGAGAAGAAATAAAAACTTTGAGGTTCGCCGATGACATTGTAATTCTGCCAGAGACAGCAAAGGACTTGGAAGAGCAGTTGAATGGAATGGACAGTGTCTTGAAAGGAGGATATAAGATGAACATCAACAAAAGCAAAACGAGGATAATGGAATGCAGTCGAATTAAGTCGGGTGATGCTGAGGGAATTAGATTAGGAAATGAGACACTTAAAGTAGTAAAGGAGTTTTGCTATTTGGGGAGCAAAATAACTGATGATGTCGAAGTAGAGAGGATATAAAATGTAGACTGGCAATGGCAAGGAAAGCGTTTCTCAAGAAGAGAAATTTGTTAACATCGAGTATAGAGTTAAGTGTCAGGAAGTCATTTATGAAAGTATTTGTATGGAGTGTAGCCATGTATGGAAGTGAAACATGGACGATAAATAGTTTGGACAAGAAGAGAATAGAAGCTTTTGAAATGTGGTGCTACAGAAGAATGCTGAAGATTAGATGGGTAGATCACATAACTAATGAGGAAGTATTGAATAGGATTGGGGAGAAGAGAAGTTTGTGGCACAACTTAACCAGAAGAAGGGATCGGCTGGTAGGACATGTTCTGAGGCATCAAGGGATCACCAATTTAGTATTGGAGGGCAGCGTGGAGGGTAAAAATCGTAGAGGGAGACCAAGAGATGAATACACTAAGCAGGTTCAGAAGGATGTAGGTTGCAGTGGGTACTGGGAGATGAAGAGGCTTGCACAGGATAGAGTAGCATGGAGAGCTGCATCAAACCAGTCTCAGGACTGAAGACCACAACAACAACAACAAGACATTTCATTCAGCAATGTGATGTGACCTTGTTTCTCCTGGCACTTCGTGCAGCATATGTTAGTCGGGATGACATTCCTTAGTTTGGCACAATCATGGTGTCAGCACTGTTCTTCCTTCACTATTTGCTCATAGTATAAAGAAACTTTACAGGCTCAATGATTCTTTGCACAAAAAGAGGCAATCTACTGATCTCTCATCACAAGCTTTTAAAAATGAATTGGAATCACAGAAGAGAACGAAGAGAATTCTCAATATCTCTTTAGGTAGTGGGGAGTGGGCATGGTAATTACGACGATAAATAATCACTTACTCTCCCATCACTTACTATGAATACTTTTATTCTCACAGTGTATACACAATGCGTGTAGCATAGATTGCATACTACAGAGAACTGACCAGGCAAAGATAGATACACAGTTGTTCAGTTGTTCTTGCTGCAATAGTGCAGCGATATTACTGGGGGGGGGGGGGGGTGTAGAGCCAGTGGTTCTTTGTCCCCCACATCTATTATGCAATCACATAACTGATGCGTACCACAAACAGCATTACAACACCTTGCAGAAAGAGTTTAAAGAGTTAGTTCATGAGGAAAGCTCAAAAAAAATTTTCCGTGATTGACAGATTATTTGTATGGGATTAATTGTTTTGTACATCAATAAGCACTTTTGTGCCCTATTTATAGGGGGGGAGCACCTGATTGGTGGTAAGAACAGTAAAGTTTCTGAGGTTGCACATACTATTATATCACCATCTGTAACAGTTATTGATGGAACTGAATGAAGAACATTGAGTCGTTATACACTACTGTGAAATACATTAGCTATGTCAAAGGGGTATGCCAGGAATAACCTACTACTGTTGAATTTCTCAAGGAAAAATGAAGCATGAAAAAAGCATGAAAATTAGAAGATCCAGAATAGATTGCAGACATCATATTTTAAATAGAGTTGAGTGCAGACTGTTCTCAGTAAGACAATGCAAGATGAGAAGCAACTAATTTACGATTTGGTGGGGAAAATGGATGCATTTTAAAAAAAATTGCGTTGTGGGAGAAACAACTTCCGACAAGGAATACCGTCCATTTACCTAAACTGACTGGTGTTAAAGAAAACTTGAATTCTGAAGAATTCATTGTGTCGTTGAAAGACTTACAGGAACAGTTTCCTAAAGATTTTTTGGACATTGCCAGTCTTACATCTGTTTTTGAGCTGCTTTTGGGACCATTTATCATTTCACTTGAAAATTCCCCTGTGCATGTCCGTAAGGAACTGATCAATCTGCAATGTAGTTCCCATTTAAAAGACAAATTCTTTTATGTTAAAACTGAATAAGAGTTCTACTTGGGTATTCTTGTTTCAGTCTAATTTCAGTAGGCAATTTTCCAACTTGTGTGCAGCAAGAAGTAGGCTCCTGACTGATAACATAGTTATAGACTGTACTCAAGCTGAAACAATTAACATATACTTAATTGTTAACAGACTCTCCGATCATGATGCACAATTAATGGAAATAAACAATATAGCACCTTACAACACTGAGGCAGGTTCATACAAAGCAGTTAGGCTTAATAAGGGGAACAACATACAGCGTTTCATGAGTAACTTAAAAGAGATGCTGTGGGATGAGGTATATATACAAAGAGACAATAATTTCCAAGTCAGTTTATTCCATGGTGAGTTTGTGTCAATATATGAAAGTAGCTTTCCTAAAAAGCTATCCAGAACCCCCATTAAAAAAAAAAAAAGCAAGTAAGCCTGGATAACTGAAGGAATTAAAATATCAAGTAAGAAGGGGAGAGAAATTTATATAAAGGCCAGAATAAGTCAAGAACCGAAATTAATTGCAAACTACAAAAAGTGTAATATTTTAATGATAGTCATTAAAATGTCAAAGAAGTGAACATGTTCTGTCAGAAGTAAATCATGCAGATAATACGATTAAAACTATAATGGATACTGTCAAATGGGAGACATAATAGCCAGTCAGTGTACAAAATACCCAAACAATTAAGCTAAATTAGTATGTTGTGACCGATCATTCACTAGTTATGAGTACTTTTACCAATCACTTTCTAAATATAGCAGCAAGAATAAGATTAAATGGCGTGAGTCCACAAAATTTTGGGGGACTAGAAGTAGCACAAACTCATTTCAGTAAAATTAATAGAATTCTAAAAAATAAAAGCTCATTTGGTGTTTGTGGAATTTTAAACAGAATTCTGAAAAATTAGCAATTGGCAATTGGCAAATGGATTAAAGTGCATAATTGTTAACTCTCTTTATAAGAATGGTGACAAAAAGACTTAAACAATTGTTGTCCAGTTTACCTGATGCTATATTTTTCCAAAATATCCGAAAAAGTAATGTACACAAGAGTAATCTCACATTTCAAAAGGAAAAATTCACTTAGCAAATCACAGTTTGGAGCCCAGAAGGGCTCGAGTTAGAGCACTATTTATACATTCATCTACCAAATATTACAGGCCTTAAATAACAAAATACTGCCAGTAGGTATGTGTTGTGATCTTTCCAAGGTGTTTGTGCAGATCATGTTTCACTCTTGAAAAAAATTAAGTTTTTATAGAATTGATGGATTTGCCCATAACTGGTTTAAATCATACTTAACAAACAGAATGCAAAAAGTTGTGCTAAATAATTCAAACCATATTGAACAGGAAGAAAATTTTGATGACTGGAGATATATCATAAACAGAAACCCACAGGATTCAATTACGACTATATGTGATTGACCTTCCATTTAACATCCAACAAGTAGAATTGATACTTTTTGCACGCAATACTAGCATTATAACAAATCCCATAAGACAGAAAGCAACAGACGAGATTGTTAGCGATGTTTTTCAAAGAATTATTAAGTGGCTCTCTGAAAATGGGCTCTCCCTTGAATTTAAGAAGATACACTTTATTCAGTTCTGTACAACAAGTAGAATTATACCAACAATCAATGTAGCACATGAATAGGAGTCAGTAAACAGGGTGCAATGCTCTAGATTACAATTAAGTTCAGTTACTTTTGTTCTTCATGTAATTACTAGTCTTGGAAACAAATGAATCAGCCTCCTGCTAGATTTTGTACATTTCCACTCAATAATGTCTTATGGAGTAATTTTCTAGGGTAACTCATCACTAAGAAAGGAAGTACTGATTGCACAAAAGTGAGCAATAAGAATGATAATATATGGTGGTCATCCCCAGTCATCATGTAGCCACATCTTCAGTGAGTTAGCTGTACCACCACACGACACGTAGTCACTAATGAAATTTGTCATAAATAATCCATTACAATTCAAGAAGAATAATGATTCCAAACTTATAACACTAGAGCAAAAAATGACCTTTATTAGCCATTATTACAGCTGTCGGTAGTGCAGAAAAAGAGTTCAGTATGGAGCAATAAAAATTTTTGATCATTTGCCCAATAGCATAAAATACCTGACAGGCAAAGCAAGTTTTAAATCTAACCTAAAATCATTTCTCATGAGTAACTCAACAGCATAGTTGCATGAGTAGGACTAGAAATTAATGTATTCATTAATTTTAACACTAAAATGTATATACATCCTGTAAACTGACCCGTTAAACATCATTTCGATAAAAGAATTATTCAAATGATCTATGGAACATGTAACTAACTAACTAAATAACTAACCAACATTGTTTTTACCAGGAAAAGTTATCATGTTTTCATAACTAGGTTGCAAACTTGATATTAACATTTCGATCAATGTACACACCTGAAAGGCTTTCTTTTAATTATTATTATTATTATTATTATTAATATGTAACAGTCTCAGTGAAAAAAAATCTGCAAAACTGTCTGCATCTGTCTGTGTGCTGACAGTTTGTGCCAGATATAAAGTTTATTATGTCTCCAACTAGACAAAATTTATTGAATAGTAGTGAAAAATTGGTCTGTTTGTGATCTACGTTGTTGAGAAATATGAAATATCAAACCAAGCCCCGTGCAAACTGTTCAATTTTGCACTACCATCTAATGCAACACTTTCACAGTCTTCCCATCTTCCCATTCCAACAGCATGGCATACTGGTGGGGAAAGTGCACAGTCATGTGAGAGAAATCCGCACACGTTCAAAACCTCCCCCCCCCCCCCCCCACACACACACACACACACACGGTTCTTGGCCATCCCAGTTTTAAAAGAACAATTTGAACAAGTTACAAGTTTGTGGTTATTGAGTATTCACATTGCTGGCACCTGTCCAAATACAAAAACTGTTTGCAGCTTTTGGAAACAACATTCCCAGGAACACTACAATCACTACTAACAAGTTATGGGTTTATTTTATGATACATGACAGCTTTCAGTAGGTTCAGGAGGCATGTTATCATACAAATAAAGTGAGATTTTAAAAATATGCAAACAAAGCTATTGTGACATTACAGTAGGGTGCCAGCCACACATCAAGGCCTGAGAGGTCGCCTACTGACTGTAGACTATCAGGAAAGGGCCTGCACCATCTTACAAAAAAATCTTATTCTCAAGAAAACTGAGGGGACTTGTCTCCTAGTGGAAGCTTAGCCATGACTTCCCACAATTTGACTTTTTTTGTTTCCAACTCTCAAAGAGGACCTTAAAGGACAATAATTTTTGCAGATCTCTTACTGGTGACCATACTGAAGGCGAAGACAATAATTTTACACGATAAAAAAGTTTTTACAGTCTTGGTCATTATCAGGTAACAAATTACATTAAGCACATTATTAAATATCCTAAATTTTGAATCCTGTTTGCTACATTCCAAATTTACTTCATATATCTGCAATTGTGTACAGCTTGTCTGTTGATTTAGAACTACAGCTCTCCAAAATCGCACTTTCCTAGAGCTTCTCTGTTTCACTAAAGCTTTGCTTTAGCTCAAGAAAACTTTTTGTGATATAAATGAGTTGTCATCAGTAAATATTTTACCATTGTTTTTGTCTTCTGTCTGACATTTTAATTGGCAGTTATTGAGTAATAGTGCTTTATACATATAACACAGTTTACAATAATAAAGAGATTGTTGCTATAGCTAATGGCCAGACTCTATAAAAATTAAAAATAGTTACACTTGAAATGTCTGGGGCACACAACGTGCCATCCATGGTTTGATTTTTGGAACTTCTGCTGTTTTTGCTTGGCTCAGTCGATTTTTATTGCAGTTATACTGTGTCGAAAAATCCACAGATCTTTCAAAATATCTTCAGGCTGGATCCCTGCATCTGTAAGGTAAAGAAGACAATAAAGAGAAACACATTATTTTCCATAAACAATTTTATGCAGTGATTTTAACAGCTGACAACATAACATTACTGTGGCCTTGGCAGCTGGAAATAATAATTTAATAAACCAATGGAAAATCCAGGATGGAATTTAACAATATTATGAAAAGGATAATTGCTGCTCACCATATAGTGGAGATGTGCTGATTTGCAGATAGGCACAACCAGAAGACTGTCACAATATAAGCTTCCGGCCATTGAAGGCCTTTGTTTGAAAATAGACGAAAGACACACACACACACACACACACACACACACACAAACACACACACACATGCAAATGCAACTCACACACACATGACTGCAGCCTCTTGATAGCCTGAAGCCAACACTCTGAGCAACAGCAGCAGTTCATGATGGGGAGTGGCAACTGAGTGGGGGTAAGGAGGAGACTGGGTGCAGGGAGGGAGAGGGTGAGTGCGTGGTAGGGGTGGGGGGATGTTGAAGTGCTGCTTCCTGGGGAGCGCATTGTCCGTGGGCATGACAACCAACCAACAAGCTGTCTGTCCACATGAATGGCCACCGACAAACTGTGGGCCAAGAAACAAGGGTGGACCACCCTGTAGCTGAGCACGCTGCCTAACACGACGTCCTTCATTTCAATGACTGCTTCACAGCCTGTACCATATGGATCCTTCCCACCGACACCAAGCTTTTCTGCACAGTGCAAGAGAGAATTCTCCCTCCAATATATCCTATGTTCCCATAACCCTCCTGGCATCAATCTTCATTAGTCATTTCTCTCAACCATCCAGTCCCTTCCCTGTTCCATTCCAGCACTACACAACCCTCATTTCCACTAATGTGGCCAGTCTTTTTACTTCTCTCCTTTTCCGCAATCCCTCCCCCCCGCCCCCCCCCCCAGCTTTCCCCCACCACCCTTCTAACCTCCGACTGTACCTAGCTGCCCTACCCTCTTTCCACCTTGTCTTTGTGCACTCCAAGCAGCACTTCCCTGGTCCCGTCCCTACCCTTCTATGTCCTCCCCCTCCCCACCCCAAGCCTCCTCCTTAACCCCACCCAATTGCCACTCTCATCATGCACTGCTGCTGTTGCTCGCAGTGTGGCTTCAGCTGCCAGAGGCTGCAATCACATGTATGAGTTGCGTTTTCGTGTGTGTGTGTGTGTGTGTGTGTGTGTGTGTGTGTGTGTGTGTGTGTGTCTGTGTGTCTGTTTTCTATTTTTGACAAAGGCCTTGATGGCTGAAAGCTTATACTGTGACACAACGATTGTGCCTATCTGCGATTCAACATCTATGCTATATGATGTGTAGCAACTTTCCTTTTCACAATATTGTTACAATTTAAGAAAAGGACAGAAAAATTTACATTTAATGCCCTATTGATGATGAGTTTGTTAGAGGCAGAACACAAGTTCAGATCGATCAAGGATGGTAAAGGAGATTAGCTGTGTATTTTCTAAAGAAATAGCCAGGACATTCAACGTATGGAATCTAGGAAATAGAATGTGTTATGCACTTTGCTGACACATATAGTGCAGCCTGACTTTTAAACAGCTCTTCAGGTTACAGTACATTATACATCAATTCAGGGCAGGTCTTGGTTCTGACAACAATCACAGAGGTATGTCAGTAAATTCCATCAGGACAAAACCTGCAGCATCATTGCTATTGCATCTTGTGGTGGCAAGTGAAATCAATTCACATCCTGAATTGAAAAAGGTTGATGTTGTTAAGAACAATAGGAATAAAGTGACTGTGATGAGAGACAGTGAAGCATAGTGAGCAAGTAAAATAGAAACGAAGATTTGTGTGGTGAAATACTTTCGCTACAAGCTGATGCTGCCAGCAGACATCAATCACATGACAGCAGAAGTGCACACCAGAACACAGCAGGCGCAGCAGATTTATCAGCTGAGCAGCTAGCTAATTGAAGGGAGACTGGAGGACAGCTTCTGCAGCAAACAGTGGCCTGCATCCTGATACTGCTCAGTACCCCCTACAGGCATGCACTTCAACATGACCGATCTGCCACAAACAATGAAAGATACGTTCAGTTTATTTTGTTTGGTGCTTGCCGGTGTTAAAAAATTGTCAGTAATTCAGCGATGGTAAAGGGTCAATGATGTGGTACATTAAAGTAGCAGTTCAGAACTATGACATGGTGTATGTACAGGAAGTAATGGTGTTTCAGTTGCAAATGTTAATCAATGATTTCCAGTTGAGGGATTGAAGTTGGAATAGAAACTCATTAGTAGGTGAAATTATGGGGCACAGTTTTACTCTTGACAAACCAGTGATCTAATGATTTTAATTGTTTTAATTTAGCATCCATAAATTAGAGTGAAGTAAATAACAAAGAAACAATGGAGGCTAATGTTTAGTTGCCACTGTTCCCTGAAAAAGAAAAACAAAACAGGAAGTGGTACATGAGGAAAATGACCCGGAAAGCATTAAGGAAATGTCTGCAAAACTAATTATCACAATGAGACAACAGTATGACAACATAAGTAATTTGGCTAACAATCTCATCAATAAAATTGATCAATGATCTAGTAACATCAATCAGGAAACTGACCAACAATCTGATGACATAAGTTGTTGGGCTAATGAACGCTAAAGCTTCGAACATGAAGTTAGCAAAAAGTTAGAACATGAAGCTTCTGATTTAAAGGAAATTTGGGAAAAAGGTTTGCAGCTGTTTGGCAATCAAACTGAGGAAACAGTTTCTCAAGTTGATACAAAGTAAAATGTCCTCAGAAGATGTAAAAAGTGAATTAAAAGAAGGTATTAAATAGGTAGCTCATTAAAGGAAACTGAAAGGAGTGATATTAAGTGGTGATGTACATGAAGTGGAGCAGAAAGTTACTGCTGCTGAGTTACTATGTAAAAATAAGCATGATATTCTTCATTGTAAAATAGCTGCTGAAGGAAACAAATGTGAATATTTTGAAAAAAAAAAATGGTTGGTTCATGAGGATGTTGTTGAAACTAATGCAGCTGACTTGTCAAGTGAATACTGTACACAGCAGTTTGCATGTACATGATAGCAAGCTATCTAATGCAAAGAAGAATATTGGAATAGGTACTAACGATATTGAATGTAAATTTGTAACTGAGTCATCTGAAGTGGCTTATATTAATAAACAGACTATTTTTGACATTTGGCCACGCTGGTAATGTTCATACAAATGAGTTTTTGGAATGATTTTGAAAACCTTTTGCCTAGATTATGGACTTACTGACAAAAGGTGGGTTTTAGTACTTTATAATTTTTGGGACCAAGAACTTGAAGAATTACTGTTATTGAACAGTGTGAAACTTTGGAACAGTTTAAGGGTGCATTTTTCAATGAATTTACTGGGGTAATGAAAAGTAAATGGAGTTGCAGAACAGTTTCTGTGTTGGAGCCCAATTGAATCCTCAGAGGGAAAAATGTAAGGAAATTTGCTTTGAAGTAGGTAACAAATCTGTCTTATTTAATTACTAAATTGGAGTCAGGGCAAATTGTAAGAGGTTTAGACAGGAAATTACCATTTAATTTGAGACAGAAAATTATTGCAGCTTCCAGAGATGATGTGAGAAAGTTTATTAATTATTTACAAGGAGCACAAAAACTGGTACAGGAAGAGTAATGGGCAAATTGTCATTCTAGTAGGTGCAGAACTGTAGGAAACAGGCAAAACATCAATGGCAACAGGATGAGAGTATATTGAATTAATAACAATGGAAAAAGGGGGGGGGGGGGATGGCAAGAAGTTAGTGCAATGTTTCACCACCTGGGCAAAATGGCAGATGTCAAGGAACTATAGCTGTGAATTGCTCTCACCATTATGTGACAATGTGGATCTACATTCTATGCACCATGAGACGATTAGAGTTGAAAACAGTACAGGCTCACAGAATACAGGTAAATAAGTACCCTTTGTAGGTTGCTAGCATCTTCAGAATGGGAGGAGAAGTTTGTATCTGCTTTCTGAATGTAGGAACAATGAAGAAATGAAATCTAAAAACAAAGGAGGGAATGATATAAATAAGGAAAAACATATACATGAAATGGAAAGGTGACACGGGGTGGGGCAATTCTAATATGAGAGAATTAAATATACATCTTAATACACTACCATCAGTAGAAGGGGTCAATGAACAAAGTAATGAGGAAGATAGCATACGCACAATGAAACAGAGGAAGAATCTGATTACGAAGGCAGGAAAAGCAGACGAAGTGGAGGATTGCAGAACTTAGAGAAAAAGAATTTAGAAGTCGTATTGAAGGAGGTAGAAGGCGGGTTATTTATACATAAACATTATGTGAAAGAGGATAAAGGTGCTGAGTGTCAGTTGCTATATGGAGATAGTGAAGACGATGGTGTAAAATGAAAAGTGAGGAAGAAGTTCTGGAGATTCAGAATGAAAGAGAGATGTCAGATTTATTTTGATTTGTCCTTGTAGGACATAATGACTAAGTTTTGTACAAAACAGAATGGAAACAATCTTACAAATATGTGTGTTAAATCCACGGATGGAGAACAATTTGATAGATGGAAAATTCTGTTTGAGTGAAAGGTGAAGATGAAAAGGTAGGACAAACTATAATAAATATTAGGGCTGTTCAACAAGTGTCTGACCTTATTTTTATTAATGAAACTAACAATGGTATCGGGGCATACACATTCTCTATGTTTACATCCCTAATTTTTTACATGATTGCAGAAACCAGTTGCTGGCTAACTGTTGACAAGTGAACACTTGTAAATAGTAGCCACTGGATTTTGTGCTGTGGACAAAATTACAGAAAAAGTGGAATGATGTTATTGCATCAAATTTTGTTTTAAGCTGATTGATTCTCAAGTTGAAACAATCCTCAACATCCAACACCTGTTTGGGGATGAAGCAAGGGGTACCACCAGATAAAGGAGTGGTACAACCACCTCAAAGATGGCTGCTCATCAGTGAAGAGTGAAGCACATTCAGACAGGTCCTCAGCATCCACTAATGAGGTTTTTATAGATCCCATAAGGACCCTAGTGATGCAAGATAGATGAATCAAGATCAGAGAGCTTGCAGATGAGGATAAAATTAGTATTGGATCCATTCATTCCATGTTCATGGGACATTTGGACCTCTGTAGGTTCTCATCAAAACCTGTGCCAAAGCTGCTAACAATGGAGGCGAAGCAATTTCATTCAGAGGTTATACAGGACGTGCCAGATACTGTGAAAAGTAATCCCAACTTTCTCAACACAGTCAACACTGGTGATGAGTCCTGGAATTATGGGTATGACCCAGAAACAAAGTTCCAGTCATTGCAATGGAAGCATCCATCATCCCCAAGTCCCAAAAACGCGAGTCAGATCCACAGCAATGTTAAAGTAATGTCCATATTTTTTTACTGCAATGACATGGTCCATCAAGAGCATGCTGCAGAATGTACTAATATCAATAAGTACTGCCAAACGTTCTGTGTTGCCTTCATGAAGCAGTGAGACACAAATGGTTGCACTTATGGGCAGCAGGCACTTAGCACCTTCACATCGATAATGCACCCACTCACTGCTCTCTATTAATTCAGAGTTTTTTGACAAAACACAACACAGCTGTGGTTTTACAGCCTTCCTATCCCACTGAACTAGCACCAAATGATTTATGGCTTTTCCCTCGACTGTAAAAAACTGTGAAAGGAACCAGACTTCAGAATAGATGAAGACATTATGCAGAATTCACTACAGCAGCTGCACACCATACCAAAAGAAGCTTTCCAGATATGCTTCCAGCAGTAGCAGCAGTGTTGGGAGAGGTGTGTAGAAATTGAAGGGGAATACTTTGAAGGTGATTAGTGTCAAACAACTGTATCTAAATAAAGATAGGTTTTATACATAAATGTCAGATACTTTATGAATAGCCCATGTGTGTTAGTGCAAAGTGAGGAAACACTTTCCTTACTGTATAATAGCAGTGATCGGAGTGTGGTAACACAAAAATACGTAAATGCTTTCCCCGAAAAGAAATCTATGGTCATTATGCCTGTATCTGGAGTGCAAATAATGGTCGCCTGATGGAAAGTGAAAAAAAAAAGGACCGTGAATTATTAAGTAATTTTACCAATCAAAATAAATGTCAGCTGTACCACAATTTTCTGATAGTTCAAAGTTTAACTCTTAACATGCAAGTACGTGTAAATTTATTTAATAAATATAAAGGAATATTGGATTTCAACACAATTTTGTAATTTTGAAGATAGATGGAAAGAAAGTGACTATACGATTTTTGGGTGGAAAGAAACTAACACAGGAGGAAAGGGATGGCATACTAGTAAGATATTGCAGGAAAAAGCAAATATTTGTGGATGCTGAATAAACTAGACGGAAGAAGTATATGCACCAGGAATAGAAGCTGGGGTAAGGGTCTCAGGAGACATGCATCCTTTACAATGTCAGGTGACTGACACTCTCCAGATGCTCAAGTTATTATAAATACTACACTTTCTGTTCATGTTGTCAGTCTTCTTCTTCTATCATTCTGAACTGCACCTGTCATCTTTAATATCCTTCACTGCTGGGGGATATGTTGATGGGAAATGAGCAACAGAGCATAATTTATAACCAGATGTGGATTTTGTCAAAAGAGTAACGGATATGTTTCGAGAGAAAAGTTATCAGGGCGGAAATAAATATGCAAAAGAAACCTGGCAATGAGATTTGTAATGGTTTATAGGTAATATGTAGTGGTTCTTGACACCTAAACAAATGAGTAAAGAGAATGCAGAAAACAGAATGTGGTATTTTGAGACATATACTGTGATGTTTTTGAGAATATATGTTGAAGAATCTGTTAAAAGAGTAACCAGTGTTGTTGTAAAGCGCATAGTGGTGCAGGAAGAATGTGACAATGGGAGAATATTACATGCTGATTATAAGATGTTGACTTAAGGAATTCTGGGAGAAAGTAAGATAGATAACGTAAGTTTTTACTTTGTTAACATGATCTGCATGAGTGAAAATGAAGAAGAGATAGAACATAGTGAGAAATTTTGTAAATAATGTTTATGTTTTTTATGTATAATACAGTTCTCTCCTAGCTGGAAACTTATAAATGGGAAGATGTTTGAGGGGCAATATTGCTTGTCCACCATGTATGTGAATGTACATAAAGATACTGAAATGAACAGGTAACCTTTGCTAATAATGTTGTGTTTCATTTAAGTAAATCTATGATTTTCTGCGATTTAATTTTTGTGTAAAATTGCATAAAAAAGTGTAAAGTGGACTTCATAAGCTATTTAAGTAAGACTAAAAAATGGTTGCACTAGCAACCTAATTTTTGCAGAAGTTATTTGTATTCTCACTTTGAGAATAATAATTCCAATTTAACATGCCATTTGGGAGCACTAGCACATTAAATTCTCCATTCATTCAAATCTCTTTAGAGAGAGGAAAAAAGTAGTTGTAATTTGTAAATTTCAGAAACTACAACAGAAGTTTCAGAAAAAGAATATACAGTAACTTTTACTTTGCAGGTTAGATAGTAATAAATTGTAGACTTAGAAGGTATTGTCTTTGCAAGACAAATATATACAAAAACAAGTGCTTTGATTGTCAACGAAACACAAGATAACATGTTATGGGTGCCTTACAAACTAAATGTGCCACAAAAAATATAATGAAGATAGAAACTGGCTACAGTGTAAAAGCCAAGGAATATTTTAGATGCCAAACAGTAAATAATGTGTTTAGAGTTCAAAAAGACATGATAGAAGTGTCTCTTAACAAGTAGGACTTAAAGTCATAAAGTAAACAGTGTTTGGACACCCATTATATCTATATCTATAATCTTTAAACAACTGTGGAGTGCATGGCAGAGGGCTCAAGTGATTGTACCAGTTATTAAGTTTCTTCCCATTCTATTCACACATGGAACGCGCGAAGAAGAAGAAGAAGAAGAAGGAGGAGGAGGAGGAGGAGGAGGAGGAGGAGGATGAGAATGCATCAGGGCATGCTGTAATTAATCTAATCTTGTATTCATGATTCCTACATGAGCAATATGTACAGATTTGTAGTATATTATTACAGTCATCATTTAAAGATGGTTCTTGAAACTTTGTGGGTAGGCTTTCTCAGGATACTTTACATCTATCTTCAAGAGTTTGCCAGTTCAGTTTCTTCAGCATCTCTATGACACTCTCCCACAGGTCAGACAAACCTGTGATCACTAAGGTTGCCCTCCACTGTACACATTCAATATCCCATATCAGTCCCATATGGTATGGACCCCACACACTTGAGCAGTATCCTAGAATGGGTCCCACAATTGATCTGTAAGCAATCTTCTTTGTAGACTGATTGCCTTTCCCCAGTATTTCCACCATTTGCATTACAGATGCATGTGTGATCATTCCATTTCATAATCTTACAGGGTGTTACATCCAGCTATTTGTATGAGTTGGCCTATTCCAGTTGTGGCACACTGATATTGTTGTTATAGGATACTATGTTTTTCTGTTTTGTGAAGTGCACAATTTTATATTTCTGAATATTTACAGCAAGTTGCCAGTTTTTGCACCACTTTGAAATCTTATCAATATCTAACTGAATACTTATGCACCTTCTTCCAGACAGGACCTCATTACAGATAACAGTATCATCTGTAAAAAGTCTGAAGTTACTATTAACATTGTCCACAAGGACGTTCATATGAACAGCAAGGGTCCCAACACATCTCCCTGGGGCACACCTGTAGTCACTTCTACATCTGATGATGATACTCCATCCAAGTTACGATGCTGTGTCCTCCATATCATAAAGTCCTCAACACATTCACAAATTGCACCTGATACCCCATAGGATTGTACTTTAGACAATAAGCACAAATGTGACACTGAGTCAAATGCTTTTCAGAAATCAAGAAATACTGCATGTACCTAACTGCTTTGGTCCAGAGCTTTTAGTAGTATGTCATGTGAGAAAAGTGAATGCTGGGTTTCAGATCATTGATGTTTTCAGAATCCATAATATTTGGCATAGAGGAGGTCATTCTGTTTCAGATATATTATTATGTTTGAGCTCAGAATATGTTATAACAGTATAGAACAAATCAATGTCAAGCATGCTGCATGCTAGTTTTGTGGATCAATTCTACCACTCTTCTTTAGATGAGGGTGACCTGTGCTTCCTTCCAACTACTGGGCAGCGTTTTCTGTTTGAGTGATCTACATCAGATTATCGTTAGAAGAGGGGCTAGCTCAGCCACAAACTCAATATAGAATCTGGTAGGAATTCCGTCGGGTCCTGAAACTTTGTTCAGTTTCAACGATTTCAGATTTTTCTCAAGACTACTGACACTAACACTTGCTTCACACATCTTTTCAGTGGGACGAGGATTAAATTGTATTAATTCTCCTGATTTCCTTTTGTAAAGGAACATTTGAAAATGGAGTTAAACATTTCAGTTTTTGCTTTGCCACCCTCAATTTCAGTTCCTGTCTCATTCGCTAGGGACTGGACACTAGCTTTGGTGCCACTATCAGCCTTTACATATGACCAGAATTTCTTAGGGTTCTGTGGAAGATCACTTAAAAATATTCTGCTATGGTAGTCTTTGAAAGCATCTCGCATTGCTCTCTTGACAACCAAATGTGTTTCATTCAGCATCTCTCTATCTATAGCCCTATGCATTGTTTTGTACCCATTATGCAGTAATCTCTGTTTCTTTAGAAGTTTCTTTGCAGTGACTGTATACCATGGAGGTTCCGCCCCATTATGAACTGTTCTGCTGGTTACATATCTATCCAGTGCATGGTAAACTACTCTTTTAAACTTGAGCCATAGTATCCTACATGCTCTTGCCCTGTGCTGAAAGTTTTCAAGTTCCTCTTTAAGATATAACACTACTGATTTCTATCTAGTTTACTGAACATATATATTTTTGCTAGGTTTTGTTGTACTTTGTACTTTGGCAATCATTGTTGCCACAACAGTGCCACAGTCACTAATACCAGTTTCAATATGGATGTCCTCAAAGAGGTCAGGTCTGTTTTTTGCCATTAGATCCAATATATTTTGATCATTAGTGGGGCTCCTAACGATCTGTGTAGTTTTCAGAGAAGGCATTAAGTAATGTTTCACAGGATGTCTTATCAGGCCCACCACAAACAAAACTGTACTGCTCCCAATTAATTGTTGGGTGATTAAAGTCTCCACCAATGATTACAATAAGATTAGGGAACTTACATACAAGTGAACTGAGGTTTTCTCTAAAGTTTTTGGTTACATGACGAGACGAGTCTGTTGGGCAACATAACGATCCAATTATCATCTTATGCCCACCTCTGATTCTGAGTCTTGCCCAGACAATCTCACATGCAGCTTTAATTTCTACCTTGGTGGATTTGAGTTTCTTGTCAACTGCGACCTCCATTTCCCATTTGCCTATTCTTTCGATATATTACTTAAATTTTCCCCAAAAATCTCAATACTGTCAATTTTAGGTTTCAACCAGCTTTCTCTATCTAGTGTTATGTGAGCTTCACTGATTTTCTGGAGTGCTTTAAACTCTGGCACTCTGATGCGAATGCTTCGGCAGTTAACTACTATGATTTTAATACTCTTGCCTGTAGGGGGAATTCTTTAGGACCTTACACTTACACTTCTTGGTCTCCTACAGCTGTCATTATCTGGACTGGAGATCAGAGACTACGGGTATCAGTACTTGAGTTAATAAGGAACAAAACTTCATTGAAACCTGATGAGGGAAAATCAATTTAAACTTAATACTTTGAACTCAGCAGTGTATTAATGTGCTGATGGGAAATTAAATTGTATTTAAATAACAATGATTTTTGTAAAAAAATGTAACTAGTTAAAAAATAACTGTCAATTTTTGAAAGGCTCTAAGAAAAATCTATAGCATATGACATGTTTAGGTTATACAGCTATCAAGCCCAGATGTATAGATTCTGGGTTGAAACAATATTTATTTTTATGTATGATTTTTGTGGTTTGAAAGCTTCAATGTTCTGCTTCATTTATGTAATTATTAAAATTTGCTATTCAAATTTAAGATTCACAGCTGGTGTGTGGCACAGCAAGATGCAGTCAGATTCATCTCAATGGCTATGATGTATTGCTACAGGTGTTCTCAGGTGGGAGAGAGTGCCATTTCTCATATCTGTACTCACTTGCTGACTGCAGGTCTAGTTAAGTATATATGCTTCACAGGTCATCTAAGAGCTCTGAGAGCAAGGAGCGTGCATTCTGTTGTTGGTGGTGTGGTGTAACATATCACTTTGGTGAAGTGCTTTGTTACCCAATGCCTACATAACCGACAGATGATAATCACAACAGTGAAAGTATTTTCATTAGTTAATGAGTTTAGCATTGCAAACTGTTTGGAATTTTTGGTACTGTTCACACAGGTGAACTGGTATGGATGGGCTCCATGCCTCTTCAAGGTGGGGCAGCTTTGCTACGCATTGTGGTATCTGCTGGCTTGGCAGTTATTCAGTGCTGCAGTGGCCAAGCCTGTAAAAGAGGGATGTCATCAAATAAAAGTGCAAGCTGTGACAAAGGTGCTGAGGTCATGGGAAACATATTATGCATAGTTACCAATTAATTGGTACAGAACTGTCATTACTCACTGTGAGATAGAGTTCATGTGAGGTTATATTTAATGTATGACCACTAATCATATATGTACAGTTGCTTTCTATTATTAAAAAAATTATCAAAGGTTCCAGTTTCCAGCACACAGCTGCTATGGAGAAGAAGTCCACATTAATATGATCTACACACTTTATGGTTCAAAATGGCTCTGAGCACCATGGGACTTAATCTACGCACTTTATCTGAAGATTTATTCCAGATGCAGCAGTTCAAAAATTGAGAGCAGCAACACTCCCAATCTGAACACACACACATTTCTCAAACTGGATGAATCATTTCAGTAACCCTTGCACACAGTCAAAGTCTATGAGTTCAATAAATGAGTTCTGTCCAAGTCACACTTATATTCAACCTGTCACAAATATTCAAATATTTAACAGTTATTACTTTAAAAACTGTACTGGAACATCAGAAGCCATGGCAGATTTCATGAGGATAAACTGCCAGAATAACCATGTGTTGTCACCGAGCAGCAGCTGCAGAAGAAGAAGAAGAAGAAGAAGAAATAGAAGAAGAAGCAGAAGCAGTCCACACCAGGAAGTAGGAAACCTAGCAAGCTGCAGCACTGTCCACATGGCACCAGCAATTGTCACAGCAGCACACTGGCTCTATACATCTCGTGGGGAACAGGATGACTCCGAAAGATAGGTATGAATGGCACAAAATTAAGTGTCCTGTGCAGCACTGTGGTTTTAGGACTTGCACTGGTTACAAGACTTCAGACAGTATCTGTGTTAACAAATAAACTAGAGGTATCTTGAACAGAATGACCCAACCGTTGTGGATTTCAAAAACATCGACCATGTGAAACCCAACTCACACTATTCTCACACAACAAACTGAAAACTTTGAGTCAAGGCAACCAGATAGAAGCAGTATTCATAGATTTCCGAAAAGCATTTGAGTCAGTGCCACATCTGCGCTTATTGTCAAAAGTACAATTATATGAGGTATCAAGTGAAATTTGTGACTGGATTTAGGAATTTTTGGTAGGGAGAACACAGCATGTTATCTTGGATGGAACGTCATCACCCTTGCTGTTCATATTGTATATTAATGACCTTGCAGACAATATTAATAGTAAAATAAGGCTCTCTGCAGATGATGCAGTTATCTGTAACGAAGTACTATCAGAAAGAAGCTGCATAAATATTCAGTTGGATCTTGATAAGAATTCAATGTGGAACAGAGACTGGCAACTTGCTCCAAACGTTTAGAAATGTAAAATTGTGCACTTCACAAAATGAAAAAATGTAGTATCCCATGACTATAATATCAGTGAGTCACTGTTGAAATCCGCCAGCTCGTACAAATATCTGGGTGTAACACTCAATAGGAATGTGAAATGGAATGACCACAAAAGTTCAGTTGTGGGTAAAGCAGGTTGTAGACATTGGTTTATTGGTAGAATACTGGGAAAGTGCAATCAGTCTACAAAAGAGATAGCTTACAAATCACTCATGTGACTGGTTCTAGAATATTGCTCAAGTGTTTGGGACCCATACCAGGTTGGACTAAAAGGGGATATTGAATGTATACAGAGAAGGGTAGCATGAACCGTCACAGTTTTGTTTAATCTGTGAGGGAGTGTTAGAGATACTGAAGGAACTCAACCAGTATACTTATTTTACTATTACTTTAAATATGTCTGCTTGTGTCTGTATATGTGTGGATGGATATGTGTGTGTGTGCGCGAGTGTATACCCGTCCTTTTTTCCCCCTAAGGTAAGTCTTTCCGCTCCCGGGATTGGAATGACTCCTTACCCTCTCCCTTAAAACCCACTTCCTTTCGTCTTTCCCTCTCCTTCCCTCTTTCCTGATGAGGCAACAGTTTGTTGCGAAAGCTTGAATTTTGTGTGTATGTATGTGTCTGTTTGTGTTTCTATCGACCTGCCAGCGCTTTCGTATGGTAAGTCACATCATCTTTGTTTTTAAGTATACTTACAAAGATAGACGTAAATTATCCCGAGAAAGTCTGCTGAAAAAGTTTCAAGAACCAGATTTAAATGATATCTCTAGGAATGTACTACAGCCTCCTATGTATCGCTCGCATAGGGTTTGTGAGGATAAGATTAGCATAATTACTGTATGCATGGAGGCATCGAAACAGTCATTCGTCCTGCACTCCATAGGTGAGTGGAACAGCTAGAAACACTAATAAGTGGTACAATGGGATGTACCCTCTGCCATGCACCTCATGGTGGGTTTCAGAGTATAGATGTAGATGTAGAGAAGGCAAGTCTTCAGACAATGAGATTAGAGTAAGCCCACTTGGTAAGAGCAAAATGAAAGTGGATTCTCTAATGATAGTATTGCAAGTTCTGGTGAAAATGAACAGCCAACTAAGTGAAATTAAGAAATACAGAAAGGATCATGGGGCTGAAATTAATGGTAGCTTCCAGTCACTGCAAAATATATTGAGTAAGGGAGACATGGATGTTGTTGGAGATAGACTGTAACTCAAGAGAATGTATTAAGTTCAGTGATAAGGTTAGGAATGAAATTTACAGAATAGATTCCAAGTTAGAAACTGAACACTCTACACTGGAAGAAAGTAAAGTGTGCAGATGTTTGCAGCAGCCAGATAATGTGACTAAATGTAGGTTATATAGTTTCACTGTTCGAGGGTTCTCTCCTTCTTGAAGTGATCTTCTTACTCATTACGCAGACACTCTGCCTTCCACTAGACTTCTGTGAAATGGCTACCACTACATAGTGAAATGTGCTGGTAAGTTCACAGTGTTTACT
Source organism: Schistocerca piceifrons (assembly GCF_021461385.2). Taxonomy (NCBI): domain Eukaryota; kingdom Metazoa; phylum Arthropoda; class Insecta; order Orthoptera; family Acrididae; genus Schistocerca; species Schistocerca piceifrons. The sequence continues at coordinate 618,421,298 of NC_060141.1, forward strand.
ATCCCAGTTACAAATTGGTTTAACTTCTGCTTGACAATAACTTCATATAACCAACTAATAGTGAGAACAGACCCTCCTTATGGTTCTGAGTCAAATTCGGTTCTGTGTTTACACATAGATTTCCTTATTCACCGAGTCCCACGATCACGGAACTTTGCCGTACATGGAGCTCCATGGCACGCAGCCCTGCTCTGCAGACTCTGAGCCCATGCCTGCACCGACATCATGTGCAGCCGTCCATCGCCCCCAGTATATATCCAACACAAATCACTACACCACTCTGGATAAAACCTAATTTCCTTTTACTTATAACTATTATTACTTAAACCTAGTCTTCTGCAGTCCAATTCTCAGCCTTATCTATATTTGTATAAACACAAACACATACAATCTCCCAATCTCAGTTGAGCAGTATGGATGCATATCACCAATTTGCATTTACCACCATGCGCATCTGCACCCTTACAACCAGCAAAATATGTTTCTTATGACAATGCTGCAAATTTTTGTGTTGGTGTGGCTGATGAGTTTCTTTCTGTTAATTATGAGGTGAATGTTAATGAAGCCATTACCAATGGAGTTTGTAGTGATGCACATGGTGATGTAATTATTAATGGTGTAGCTGATTTTTTTGATAATGTAGAAAATGCTGATGAGTGAGAAGTCTTTATTTTGATGAAATCAGATGTGACACAGGGAAAAGAATCTGAAACTGAGAAACCAAAGAGGGTAGGATCAGACATAACTGCATTAACGAAAGCTGTTACAGAACATCAAGTAGGTAATGCTACTGACGCTGATGAAATGATGAAAATTCGTGATTTATTTGAAGTTATTATGATACTGCAAGATGCTCATGACACAATGGAAATGGGTGAGATATATATGCACACTTACATTTGCAGAGACTGCAATCAGAAGGGCTGGTATGAATTTTTCTATCTGTGTCAGCAGATATATGTGAATTATTTGAATGACAATAAATTCAAGTTTTTCCATGATGTTATTCTACTGTGTAAGAATAGGTCACAGAAGGAGGTTTATAAGAAATTATTTGATTGTGGTTTGAAAATAGAGCCACTGGGAAACTGAAGTTATCTTGCAGCTCACTGATTATAAAAATAATTTTTTTTTATAAATTTCATATGATTTCTTAATGAAAAGGAAAAGACAGTAAAAAATACACAACAAGAAAGTAAATCAGATCACATTCTGCTACAATGAGACAAAGTTTTATCTAGAATTAAAGAAAGTCATATAACTACAGGTTTACGAAAGTGATGCAATTTGCTGAGTTATGATGAAGTGTCTGAGTGTGACCAGAATATGACTGAATTATGATTAACATTGTTTTAATATCTATATGTGTTTGCCAGTTGTCAATATTATGAAAAGGATAGTGCTACTCACCATACAGCAGATATATTGAGTCACAGATAGACACAACAAAAAGACTGTCAAACAAAGCTTTCAGCCAAAAAGGCCTTCATCAGAATTAGACAACATACACATAAACATTCACGCAAATGCAACTCACACACATGACCACAGTCTCTGGCTGCCACAGCCAGATTCTGACAGTCTTTTTGTTATGCCTATTTGCAACTCAACATCTACACTACATGGTAACAACTATTCTTTTCATAACATTGTCAGAATTCCATCCAGGATTTCCCATTGTTTGTTTGCCAGATGTATTAATTTTATTAAGTGATACTATTTTCTTGTATCTGTGAATGTGTACTGTAGAAGTGTGTGTGTGTGTGGGAGGGGGGGGGGGGGGGGGTATGGAGGGGTGCTGTTAGCAAAAACTGTTTTTCTTCTTAATTTTAATGCTGATGATTATTTGTTTATTCTGTAGTTTTGTAAAAGAGGTGTTGATTTGGGATGTGAGACTAAAATGTGTTTCTGTGTGATGGATCATGTGAAATGCAATAAGTAGTTACAAATGTCGTCATCAGATATGTGTAGTGAATAAACCCTCTGTAGCTGATGGATGTGACATCAGGAAGCAGGTGCAGGTAGGGGATCCGATAGCAAGGAGCAAGCATTCTATCTTTAATTACCACGAAAGCAACATGTCTTGTATATGACAGTAACCTGATTTCAATATATGTGTTCTGTACTAGTCAAACTTTTAGTCAACCTATCATGACACATATATTCCAATCTTTAAAGATATTATTGTAAATTTTTTAAAGTTACTATTTTAAAAAAACTGTATTAGAACTTCATACTGATGAGTATGCTGCCATTGGTCAACAACCCCTGATGTTACTGGGGAGACAGCAAGACTTCAGTCCCCATTGTGCTACACAGTAATAGTTATGATGTTTCTGGCTATTTCTCACACCAATTAGTCATACTTTTTAGCTCTAATATGTATTAAAACAACTAAAGTAATCAGTCACATTAAAAGAACTATGTACAGCATGGTTAAAAACAGAATGAGACTTCTTAAATTTAGTACAGCATTCCAGGGACATCCCTCATAGTTGGAGACGTTTACAAATTTAAAGTATCAGATTAACATAAATAGCATTTTCACCACAGTAATGCTACCCATCAGATACTAAACAAAAAAAGAAAATAAATAAATAAAATAAAATCTTTAAATAATATTAACACAAGATGTTTACTCTGCAAATGCCAAATGCAGTGCAGTCCACAGTTTGTTTGTTTCTTCATTATAGCAACGCATTTAAACTTCCTGTTCAGATGTCTAGACTAAATCGAAGTCCTTGTCCCCGCATACGATTCTTTTACTAATTTTGTTAAACTGAGTCTGTATCAGAATTTCCATTACCTTTTTGCACTTTGAAATCCTTTCTCCCAGGAAAGTAGCAAAAATATACTCAAACTCTGTCAACAAAGTCAGCCATTCAGGTGATGGCTATGTGACAGGTACTTTACAAATAACAGTAATCCAATGCTGATTCATAATTTCTTTTGCAGCAGGCTGACAATGAACTGTTTCACCTCCCAGCGAACTGCCAATGTTCTTGCATTTGAAGCCAAGACAAGGTTCTGTCACATCTTCAATGAGAAATACTGTACTGTTGAGGATAATGTTTAGAAACACGTTCTCTTCACTTCTGTTTTTGCAACTGATATTAATTAAAATAGTGCCTATATTGATGAAAGAAAATTTTTGTAATCTGTACTGGATGGTTGGTTGGTTGATTTGGGGGAGGGGACTAAACAATGAGGTCATTGGTCCCATCAGATTAGGGAAGGATGGGGAAAGAAGCCGGCCATGCCCTTTCAAAGGAACCATATTGGCATTTGCATGAAGTGATTTAGGAAAATCACAGGCAACCTAAATCAGGATGGCCGGATGTGTGTTTGAACCATCACCCTCCAGGATGTGGGTCCAGTGAGCTAACCATTGTGCATTTGTACTGGACTGAAATTATTTACATTAACAGCAGTTTCTCCCAAAGCATACAGTTATTTGAGAAGACAAAAATATCCTTTGTCCTGCTATCCAATAAAGGACAAAAAAAGTGAGTGTAGTACAAGAGACTAAGCAATGTGAGTGTATCAAAAGAGATAACAATTTTAATTAGAACTGGATCAGACGAGTTTAAAACCTTCGATGAGGTACCTGTTCTTACATTTGATAAAATTAGTGCTACCGCAAGTTTGAAGTACGGAAAGGTTTTGATCACACAGTTCTTTATTAAGCATTACACGTTTCATAATTTCATCATCAGATTGAAGGTGTTGGATAGTGTGTATAAAGGAATTAACATTAACAAATATATACATACCAACATAAGTAAGCATATTAGTGATCCATACACAGAATTTTCAATTAATATCATACTTACCATAAAGACGACATGTTAAGTTCCAGACGGGCACATGAAAGCTAATATGTAAGCCTCTTTTAGTTGCGTCCATCTGCAACTTAATCTGCCACCTTTATGATAGGTAGCAATCTATCTTTTCCTTACATTGATAATATTCCAACCCGAAGTTTCCAATGTTTAATTATTATAATAATTACATTTAAATCAAACTTTAGAAAAAGGCTTGCAAAAGTGAGCACATAGGCTGAATATAATACAGATATCATCTCATATAATCACTTCTGACAATGCCATTGCCTGTTCAAAGGGAACCAATGCTAAACTGGCTGAGGCAATTATGCTAACTAAACAGTAAATGAAGGCCAGTGAACATAAAAATGAAATCTATAGTAAGTAAGTAATAAACAAAATCAATCCAAGTAACACAAATATGGCTTTAGTAATAAACATTTGAATAATAATGGAAATAAGACTCCCATGACTCAACACATAACAAGACAAAAGAATCATACAGAAGGTGCAACATAAGCGATACACAGAACAAATGCTGTGACCAGTACAAACTAAAAGAACATAGTGAGAGTTAGTCAGTGCTACTCTGCGTGTACATGGGTGCAAGTCGCTGGTAAATGGCACGGCGGAGACCCTGCCGTGTACACGCTTCATTCAGGCAGCCTCTAGAGGCTGGCCCATGCTGATACAGTTGGAGCTGATTGAAGTACACATGTGTGGTGACACAACATTTGGCGCATTCACACTCAAAGTGTTAGCAATAGGATACAGCATATAACTCGGGCGAAGAGGGCCCCCAGGCGATGGAGGAGATGCCTGACAAGAGGTACACCCATCAGCAGGTGCCAATGGCAGGGGCAGGGTGATGTGCCAGCTGGGCACTGGAGCATATGGTTGGAATGTGCAGAGTTGCGAGCATATCCAAGGACGGTCAGCCCATGCTTTGCCTGGCGACAGCTCTGGGTACAAGGGTGTCATCAGCATCTTTACATTATCATCAGCAAGCAGATCCCACTGCAGAGGAGGAGGGGGCTGAGGTGATGATGGTGAAGGAGCCTGACTGGAACAGCAGGCTACGGTGACAGACCCGAGGCCAGAGACGGACTGGCGGCCAGTGCTGGGAAGCTTAAACCCTAGGGTACTGCACATAGAGGAGGCAGCCAATGAGACAGTGGTGCCTCCACAACTGGCAATGATGGGCTCAAGGTGGAAGGCAGTGGCCAGTTGCAGCAACAGCGGCTGGACACACAAACCAGTAGCCTCAAGCGGCGAGCAGGGGCACAACTGATCAAAGCGGTGCACCATCAGCCTATTGGCCATACAGACAACAATAAGAAGCTGTCCACAGCGGTGGACAACAGTGGTTAGTATCCACTTGGGCTGATGATCAAACGCTCACCCCGACACCGGCGATTCTGGTGCAAGGCAGCCAGACAAACCCAACCACAGCAGGTGCGGCACAGGGCCACAGAAGGTGGAGGAGCATGTGGGGCTGCTGGCCGTGAAGCAACTGAGCCGGACTGCGCTCCCCCATAGTCATGAAGAGATGTTGTTGTTGTTGTTGTTGTTGTGGTCTTCAGTCCTGAGACTGGTTTGATGCAGCTCTCCATGCTACTCTATCCTGTGCAAGCTTTTTCATCTCCCAGTACCTACTGCAACCTACATCCTTCCGAATCTGCTTAGTGTATTCATCTCTTGGTCTCCCTCTATGATTTTTACCCTCCACGCTGCCCTCCAATACTAACTTGGTGATCCCTTGATGCCTCAGAACATGTCCTACCAATCGATCCCTTCTTCTGGTCAAGTTGTGCCACAAACTTCTCTTCTCTCCAATCCTATTCAATACTTCCTCATTAGTTATGTGATCTACCCATCTAATCTTCAGCACCTCATGAAGAGATAGGTGCTCAGAAAATGTAGAAGGGCATCATCCAGCAAAAAATCCACAACAAAATGTACACACTATCATTCCACCTCACCATCTAACTGAGGGTGGAATGGCGGAGGCATAACATAATGAATGCCATGAGAGGAACAAAACAATTGAAAGGTGCCCAATATCGGAAACTAAGGTACAAGGCAACTCTTCAATAGAAAAAACCCTCAAAAGCGTACAAATTGTGACCTCAGCTGATACTGACACACAACGGAGAATGTGCATCCACAACCAAGAGCCAATAGGAAGTCAAGAATGGATCTGCAAAGCATACCTGAATGCATTCCACAGCTGACATGGTGCGGGCCAGGGGATAGAGATGCCATGGGAGTTGCCTGACGTTGGGCACATTGCTCACAAACTGTGACAAAACAGACAATTTTGCCATTGACCCCTGGCCAAAAAAACCGTCTCCTAACTAACAGTTTAGTGTGGGGAACTACCCAATGCTCCTGGTGGAGAAGGTGTAGAGCCTCGCACTGTAATGTGGTGGGAAAGACTACTCTGGGAGAGAGACCTTCCATAGAAAACAGCAAAACACCGTCAAAGGCAGGCAGTCAATACTGTACAGAAAAATAGTTGCGGAGGGTGTCCAAAGCCTGACTCAGTGTTTATCTCATCAGCCCTTTTGAACAAACCGAACTACTTCACAGAGATCTGGGTCTGTGGCAACAGCAGCTGCTATGCGTGAGCTCATAATTGGGAAACCCATGTTTGCAGCCATTGTGTCAATATGAAAGTGTGAAAGCAAAGCATTTCTTCATTATCAAAACCAGGATCAGGACCCACAGGAAGATGGGACAAGGTGTCTGCACTGGCATGTTTATACAAACATTGTAGTGAGACAAGAAGAGCACCCAGCATTGTAGGCAGTGTACTGCCTTGTTAGGCAAGGAAGTATGAGGGTTAAACAAGGAAACCCAGTGTTCATGGTCAGTAATAAGTTGAAACTTGGAGTCACACAAAACAAGAAATTTCTGGAGAGCATAGACAATGGCAAGAGCCTCTTATTCCACCTGAGAGTAATGCTGCTGGACCGGAGTGAGAGATTTAGAGGCAAAAGTAACAGGCTGTTCACAATCATCGATATATCAGTGCATTAGGACCACACCAAGGCCATACTGTAAGGTGTCAGTTGATAAAACTATGTGCTGCTCCAGAGAGAATGTAGCTAAACAAAGGGCCAAGAATAGTTTGGATTTCAACATATGAAAAGCAATTCAGGCTCCAGTAAAAAGGTACATCCTTGCGTAGCAAGGCATGCAATGGAAGGGCTAATATGACCGCCCCTGACAGGGATTTATGGTAGTAGGCTACCTTCCCTAGGAAGGCCTGAAGCTCCTTCATAGACAAGGGATGAGGCACAGCTGTAACAGCAGAGATGTGGTCTGGCAGAGGGTGAACCTCATCCCACAGGACCTCGAGCCGCAAATAAACAATAAAACGTTGGGAAAAAAACTGAGATTTCACAATGCTCCACCGTTGACCTGGGGACTGTAGAGCAGAAAAGAAAGTGCACAAATTTTTCAAGTGATTGGCCTTGGAGGAGCCTGCAACAACAATATTACTCAGATAACTAATGCAACCCGCGACTGGTATAGTCAATTGCTCAAAAAATCGTTGGAAAACAGCAGGGGCACCAGCCACACCAAAAGGAAGGTGTAAATATTGAAAGAGACCAAAATGAGTATTCAAAACTAGAACTCACTGAGACTCTTTGTCCACAGGAATCTGCAGATACACTTCAGACAAATCAATTTTAGAAAAGTACTGGCCACCCAACATTCCACCAACAGTTCCTCCTCATGTGGGAGAGGATACGTATCCATGATCGACTGCACATTGACAGTTTTACTGAAATTGCCACTGAGACACAGTTTCCTCGACAGCTTCTGAATTGCAGCCAGCTGAGACAACCACTCACTAGCCACAACAGGTTGCACCACCCCTAAAGAGTGAAGTCTGTTCAATTCTGCTTTCGCATGATCTTTCAGGGTGACAGGAATAGGATATGCACAGCAAAAATGAGGCCACGCCGTAGATTTCAAAGAAATATGAGCAGAAAAATTTGTAGAACACCCCATACCTTCTAAAAACAACTCTACAGACTCCTCACATAGTGTTTACAATTGAGAGTACAGTAACTGATTGGAGAAAACATACACTGCATCGGGTGATAGAAAATCCAAATGCCTGAAATGCATCCATACCAAACAAGTTCTCAACACTGGCATCAGCAGCCACCAAAAGTGTAATGGAACAAACTACCGACTTGTAAGACACAGATACCATAAATTGACTCAACAGTGGACTGTTCTGTCTCTTATGACCGACCAGCTTCCATGTGACCAGTGTCAACGGTAGCGAGCCTGAACTCTTGTAGGTTTGAGAATTCAATAACACCACGGCAGCATCTGTGTCGACCCATAGCCAGAGCACTTGGTGAAAAACACTTAACTGATAAACAACCTGGGAGAACTCAAAAGCTTGGAGTCACACAGTTTACATCCATGTCCATTACAAGTAGCCCATTGCTTAGAGCATGCCAAACGTTCACACTGGACAATACAGGAAAGAAACAGAGAATGCAGTCCCTGGTGCTGTGGTGGTCACAGCTGCTTGGACTGGCCTTGGTCTGCTCAGCTCTGAGCCATCATGTTCACAGATGCCACCGCTGCTTCCTCGTGGAAGCTATCTGTTGTTCTAGTGGACACATCTTGTGACACTATTGCCACATCATCCCACACTTCAATTTCATCATGCACTGCCTGGGAAACTTCAGATGATTGTGCTATTTGCAAAACTTCTGCTAAGGGGGTGTTTTGCTTCCTGGTGCACTTCCTTGTCCAGAACTAAACAGATAACTGTGTCACACACCGTACAGTCTGTGTAAGAGTCATTACAGTCATCAGTAATGAATTGACACCTACGGCTAAGGCCATGAAGTTTGGCTGCCCAGCCTCGTATGACCGTTTTGATTACTTGCAGCATTGGTAGAATTCAACTCGTGCTGCTATGACATGCATTCATTTGTGATAGTAGTTGAGCAATAAACTGCATATGTGATCAAATTGATACACTTTAGGTGGAACCCACAAGAGGAATAAGGCTTTCCACAAATCTGAGTCTGTCACACCGAAAACCAAAACATGTTGTCCGAGTTCTTTTTAATAAGTTTGACTATTCTCGGCTGAATCATCATAAGGAGGAAAAGATGGTGTATAGACCGGTGGAATGGTGCCCTATCTGTTAATGGAAGCAGACAAAGTGGTCACTGCCGAAATAAGCTGTTTACTCAGGGCCTGTAGCATGACATCAATAATGACTAAACCTGATGGAACTGCTCTTAAAGACTGCATACATAGAAACCATTCCAAAGTCATTGCCAATCATGTAATAAAAAGTAGTACACAAAACCAATCCAAGTAACACAAATATGGCTTTATTCATGGTTGTGAAAGAATGAGTTTACAACCATCACAAGCTAAAATGTTACATGGGTATGACCAAACGTAGTCATATTACAATAGTCAACCACATAATAAATGACATACAACAGAACCATTTAGGTGCCTAGATAAGTGGCACCAACTTGAAATAAAATAGCTGCTAGTATTACAATTAAAAGGATTTTTTTTAACTAAAAAGCCTAATGGTATAATATCAGACCATATAACAGTAAAGCTTGAAGTAGATGTGCAAGGGCAACAAACATCCATGCATATCATGGCTAAGGATGCAGAATTAGGATTATGCTTCTTAATAATAAAAAAAAAATTTTAAATCCTTCGGCTTTTGTTTAATTTTTAGATAGCTTAATCACAACTGTCAGTTCGGCACCAGTTCTCTAGGAATAGACAATAACATTGTCAAATATGCCTATTTAAGATGATATCTGTATTACACTCAGCTTATGTGCTGACTTTCTTGAGCCTTTTACTAAAGTTTGATTTAAATAAAAGTATGATAATAATTGAACTTTGGAAACTTCAGGACGGGATATCAATAACGTACGAAAAAGATAGATTGCTATATGATAGTAATTGAAAATTCTGTATATGGATCATTAATATGCATACTTACGTTAGTATTTTGTTACCTTTGTACTTTATCCCACATATTCTCTCTCATTATGAAATTTTGAAGTGCACAACACTTAACAAAGAATTGCGAGATCAAGAAACTAAAACCAAACTCCATCCAAACAGGCCTTGAAAGGCCCAATGGTATTGATTGACCACTGTGTCTACCTCAGCAGACAGGCTTCAGTGGATGCAGATATGAAGGGGCATGTGGTTAGCACACCACTCTCCTGGCTGTTGTCAGTTTTTGTGACCAGAGGCATTACTTCTAAATTAAGCAGCTCCCCAATTGGTCTCTGAGTACACCCCACTTGCCAACACCACTTGGCTGACCTGGACAGCCCTAAATCTGATGCCTGACAGCATTTAGCTTCGATGACCTGACAGCAAAGGGTGTTACCACTGCTGCAAGGCCATTGGCTGTGAGATCAAGACCTTTCCATATTTCAGAGTTGTGCCAAATCTGAATGGTCACCTGCCTCTACCATGGATGTAATTCTCCATCAAATAATAAAGTTAATGCTGATAGTATAGTAATTACATTTTCCGACATGATATTTTCTGTGATAATGGGCCTTAGCTTATTTGGGCAGGGAGGCAGCTAATATATTATGACGTCAACATCACAATGACCAGTGATCTCTTAAGAACAATAACAAAATAATGGGAAGTAGCTGGATGTATCACAGCTTTTGATTGTGATATGAGAGCAAAAAATTTGAAAGTTTAGAAGCAGTTTCAGCTATTCACAAATAAAATGTATTTCTTAAATCCACATATTATGACAGGATAGTACAGGTATTATGTAATGTACACATTGTTGAATTCTTTCATAATATTGTTAATAAACCATTTACTAGATGTAGGATGCATTTTGCAAAGAAGTCAATACAATCTATGATGGATCAACATAATGATGATCTTTCAGTTGCATTTCATATTTCAGAGAGATTCCTGAATATTACTGGAAGTTTACACCAAAGTGTGAGAACAGCAGCACAGTTACTCTTATGCCACACTGAGCAAGCTATGAGATATGTGCTAAAGAGAACGAAGTTATTTTTACTGAACTATTAAACAACATGTGTTCAACATAAATGATCCCAAAAATGACATGACTCCCTGAGAAATGCATATGATCTCAATTTAAAAACTGGGAGAATGTTTTGAGAAGATTTTTGGAAGTTTGTTTGGCTACAATTATATCAAAAAGAGCAGCTCTTCTAGCATTTTAGAAAGGTAATTTGATGTATGATTGGAATGTTGGATACATGCCGTTTGAAATTTGTGGATTTTCTTGAAAACGAGAAATGCTCAAAACTGCAACTGCAATAAAAAAATTTAGGCAATGAGAAGTGGTAATTGCTATATATGATAAGCGGTACTATATACGATAAGCAGTAATTGCTATATTTAATGATATAAAGTTGTTTCAGCCTTTTTGCACATAGATTTCATATCCTTGTGATGCTCTGTTCCTGTGATGTCCTACACGTAAAGGCAAATTTTAAGGACATACTTATGGATTCTCAATAACATACTATCATTAACATGTGCAAAAATGACATATTTAATGCTCAAGAATCACATATACATAATGACAAAAACAGAGAGATTTAACTCACAAAAGTGTTCGTTAATGCCATTTAACAAAAGGAAGAAATTAGTTTATCATCTCTCTCTGATACTGATACAATCTCTTACAGCTTTCTGAGTGTCACCTCCAAAATTGTGTACTTTCTGTGAAAGGACAGCATTCAAGTTCTGTGTCTTTTTAGAGACAGACCTAGCACCTCATTTTTTCTAATCCCACATGCAGTCCTCTAGAAGGAAATGCTTCAAGCATATCTTTGCATTGTGAACATTTATTTTGACCATTCATTTGCAGCAAGATACCCACTTGTGCAAACTAATACAATTTTTGTGAGATGATGGTACATAACATCTCGAGTTTAATAGGCAGTGTTGTTATAATGAGCAACGGCATAATTATGCCTGCTCTTATTTATTCCATCAGCCATTCAGTACTGAGTAGAAAGGTAGTAATTGTGACACAAAGCACAGCGCTTCCTGAACACAAAATCAACATTTTTTTGATAGTTCCACTAAAAAGTCACAGATGATTTTCTATTCCATCCTTGTCCAATTCAATCAAAATTTTGTACACATTCCTTTTTTTCCAGGTGTAAATAATTCTGTAATTTGGTTATAATAGAGGGAAACATTCCACGTAGGAAATAAATATCTAAAAACAAAGATGATTTGACTTACCAAATGGAAGTGCTGGCAGGTCGATAGACACACAAACAACCACAAACATACACACAAAATTAAAGCTTTCGCAACAAACTGTTGCCTCATCAGGAAAGAGGGAAGGAGAGGGAAAGACGAAAGGAAGTGGGTTTTAAGGGAGAAGGTAAGGAGTCATTCCAATCCCGGGAGCGGAAAGACTTACCTTAGGGGGAAAAAAGGACGGGTATACACTCGCGCACACACACACACACACACACACACACACACACACACACACACACATATCCATCCACACATCTTAAATGATAAAACAATAAATTAATATGTACACAAATAAATCACTTCTCCAGAGATTATGTTGAAAGGTAAAATTTATCAACACTTTTGTTGAAGGTTTAACCAAACAAAAGAATCATTCTTTTCCACATAAAAAAGATACTCTTCACATTACATTTTTATTTTCTATTTTTATGAATCTTGTGATCTTCAGTGAAAAATTACTCTCATTTCTTATGGAAGCATTATTTACAATGTTCGTTGATACTCTAAGCCAACTACATGCAAAATGAGATGAGAGTAGTTTATTTTCCCCAAACAGTTCAGCATAAACATAGGGAAATCCAGTACAGAATAATGACAATATTACAAAAAGAATAGATTGCTGCTCAACATATAGTGGAGATCTTGAGTCACAGATAGGCACAAAAGAAGAAGAAGAAGAAGAAGAAGAAGAAGAAGACAGTCAAACAAGTAACCCTTTGGCCAGAAAGGCCTTCTTTGGAATTACACACACACACACACACACACACACACACACACCTGCAAAGACAATTCTCACACACACATGACCAGAGTCTGGCCTCGATAACCAGAGACTGTGGTTGTGTGTGTGTGTGTGTGTGTGTGTGAGAGAGAGAGAGAGAGAGAGAGAGAGAGAGAGAGAGAGAGAGTTTTGTCTAATTCTGATGAAGGCCTTTCTGGTTGAAAGCTTACTTGTTTGACAGCCATTATTATTATTATTATTATTATTATTATTATTGTGCCTGTCTGCAACTCAACATTTCTGCTACATGGTGAGTAGCAATCTATCTTTTTCACAATACTGACAGCATAAAAACAGATTAGACAGATAATTTTTTCAGAGCTTACCAAGCATGAGGTCCATTACAGTCTGGAGTTTAACAAATGGCATGGACAGTAAAACATCATGTTTCACTAAGGCCTCACTAATAACAGACGGTGGGCACTGAAAAACAAAACATGTACAGGAAATGAATGGTTACGAAAGAAAAACAGGAATTCAGTTCAACTCAAATTATTATGTCAAATTTACCTGCAGTTTTTCACTCAGATATTTGATGCGGCTTCCTTCAGATAAATGCAAGTCATCCTTCTGAGCATATTCTTTTATTATTCTTAGCTTGTGGAAAGGTATTTTCAAGAGTGGCACAACTTTATTTATGTCTTCATGATATCTCTTCACTATTTGTATGCTGTACTTTAGTTTTCCTGTAGAGAGATTGAAAATCCAGAGGGTTGATTCACAACACAAAATGATTGCAGTAAGGGGGTAGATTAGTCTCCACATCAGTTATTGGAAACTTATAAAGTAACAGAATGTTTAATGTAAATGAATGAAGAACAGATGTGGGTTATTGTTCTCAAATATTTTTCTGTTCAACCTTATTTAGCAGTAAATTGTTGCAAAAATCCAGTAGAAATAGAAAAATTACTAGGCAAAACACAATGTGACATTCATAAAAAAACAAAAATTGTATTTTAGCTGGAATCCAGAGAAAATAAAGAGGCAGTGGTCAAGGGCGTACCAAGGATCTGAACTGGGGGAGGGGGGCAGGTCATACTAGTCTCAGGAAACAAGGACTCGAGACAACATACAGCATTTCTTATTAAATAAAACAGTAAACCAGTGAGAAGCTACTTTTAATAAACATTTTAAATACAAGAATGCACTTGTACAATCCGAGAAAACATGCAGCATTTCTTATTAAATAAAACAGTAAACTAGTGAAAAACTGCGAATTTCTTCTAGGGAGGGGGGGGGGGATAAAAATTAAGCACTAATTAATAAACTGACTGCTATGCAGCCCCCTGGCAATGCCTCATGCAGGACTCATTTTACCCACTGGCAGCCAGGAGCTCTCACAAGAACCGTAGACCTCACCAAGGTACATCAGCTTGCATACCTCCATGAAACTGATAGCCATACCACAGGTGCAACCACATTAGAGAAGTACCTATGGAGAGGCTAGACTAACATGTGGTTCCCAAAGAGAGGCAGTGGTGTTTATAGTAGTAGCAGGGGCACGATTCAGAATAACTGACTGATCTAGTCTTACAATACTAACCACATAGCCTTGCTATGTTGGTGCTGTAAATTACTGAAAGTAAGGGAATCTACAATCATTAAATTCTCTAGCTCTGTTCTACAGCTGAGTAATGATGGCATCCTCTTGGTGAAATATTCTGTAGGTAAAATAGTCCCCTCATTCAGATCTCCAAGTGGAGACCTTTCAGGAGGTTGTTGTCATCAGCAGAAATCACACTTGCACAATATGGTTTGGAGTATGGAATGTTAGACCACATCACTGAGTAGGTAGGTTAGAGAATTTAAAAGTGCAGTTGCTGTGCAGGAAGAATAGGATTTGAATCAGGTGAAGACAGAGTTATACATACAAAACCAAATAGGTGTAATGCAGAAATAGGGCTAATAATGAATAATAAAATAAACATACAAGTAAACTACTAAAAAAAGGCACAGAGAATGTGTAATTGTAACCCAGACAGATATGAAGCAAACACCCACAACAATAGCACAATTTTATATGAAAGTTACCTTAGCAGATGATGAAGAGATTAAAGGGATGTACAATGAGATAAAAGAAATTAATCATATAGTTAAGGGAGATGAAAATTTAATTGTGATGGGGGACTGGAATTTTATATTAGAAAAGGATAGAAAGGAAAAATAGGAGAATACGGACTGAGGGAGAGGAATGAAATGGGAATCCACATGGCAGAATTTTGCACGGACCACAATCTAAGCATTGCTAACCTTGGTTTAAGAATCACAAAAGAGGAGGACAATTTAAGCATTGCCAACACTGGTTTAAGAATCATGAAATATGGTGTATACATGGCACAGACCTGGAGACACCAAAAGTTTTCAAATACATTCCATACTGGTAGGACACAGATTTTGAAAGTAAATCTTAAACTGTAAAATATGTCTAGGGGCAGATGTGAACTCTTACCATAAAGTATTGATTGTGAATTGTAGATTAAAACTGAAGAAATTGCAGAAATGTATGAAATTAAGGAGATGGAGCCTGGATACACTGAAAGAACCATAAAATTAGGCAAAAATTAAATGAAAGACGGGAAAGATATGCAATAGAAGATGGAAGGATGGCTTTGAGAGAAGAAATAGTGAAGGCAGTAGAGGATCATACTTGTGAAAGGAGAAAACATAAAACTGCAAATTGGAATACTGGCACCTTAAAAATTACAGGAAGTGCAAAATGACAAAGCAAGAATGGCTGCATGCGAAATAAAAGGGAGTAGAGGCATGACTATGGGAAAATTAAAGAGACTTTGTACAAAAGAAAAACAACTGTTTGAAAATTAAAAGCTCAGATGACAAGCCTGTACTAGGCAAAGAAGGGAAGATTGAAAGGATGAAGGAGTATATAGAAGGACCATACAAGGGAAATTAACTTGAAGGTGGTATTATAGAAAGGGAAGAGGGTGAAGATGAAGATGAGATGGCAGAGATGATAGTCTGGGAAGAATCTGGCCAAGCACTGAAAGTCAAACAATGCCCATAAAGCCAACGACTATCTCTCAGAATTACTGAGCCCCCTGGAGCTGTTACTGAACTATTCCATCTGGTATGAAAGATATATGAGACAGTGGAACACCTTCAGACTTCAAGAAGAATGCAATAATTCCTATTCCAAAAAAGGAAGGTGCTGTCAGGTGTGAGTATTACCACAACCACAAGTTTAATAACTCATGGTTCCATAATACCGACATAAATTATTTATACATATATAAGGTACAAGATCAGTTCAGGTTTCATAGAAATGCAGGAATACACAAGAGAATATTGACCCAGTGAGTTATCTTAGAAGATAAACTAAGTAATGGCAAACCTATATTTACTGCTTTAATAAATTTAGAGAGCACTTTTGACAATGCTGACTTGAATACTCTCTGACATTCTGAAAGTAGCAGGGATAAAACACAGAGAGCAAAAAGTTATCTATACTTGCACAGAATCAATGGACAACAAAATAACTGTTAATGGCAGAAGTATAGAGGATATATAATTTAGACTATGTGACGAAGCAAGCTGGGATATTTTTACTTCCCCCCTTGTTTTGCCATATGCCTCCTTAAAATTCATTTTTTCACTTTTAACTAATTACCATGAACATATGTGTGTATAATCTGCATTTTCATAAAAGAGAAAAGTTGGCCCTCAGTTTTAAAGAACATAAAACCAGATCTAATTTTGTGCTTAGTTTTATGGATGTAATTGATTTTCTAATTTATTTCAATTATTTTCCTAGTTAATACTATTGTTATAGGGTGAAATCAGTAAATGCTTCATAACTTAAATTCTATTGTTGATGTATAAACAAATATAAATCTGTACTAATTATAAACAACTAATAGTATTCTTAAAGGATCTATATGGCTCTATTCAAAAACTTGTTGGCAAAGCCAGCCCTTAATTAATTCCAAAGTAATTCACAGTTTTGTCAAAAGTATTGTTTGCATAACTATATATGTTAATTTCATGATTTAAACAAATAATTCGGTTTAACCCTTGTAGCAGAAGAAACTGTTAAAAAGAACCAATTTTTTATGTATTCAGTTAATTTAATGAGTTACGTTTTATTGTAATTTCTGTAAATTTAACTTCAAACAATGTGTAGTTTCAGTACCTATTATTGTGAGGATATATAAGGACTCGATTTTTGGTCCCGAGACAGTCAGTCCACGGCCACGTTTCAGGGAAGAAACCCGTGTTGGTTAGAACAACAACAATGCTTCAACTTAACTGTGAAATAAGTGTTACACAATTATGCCGTGTGTTAAAACAATGACAGTGTCTGCTTCACACATACCGTCCTTTTCTTCAAGAACTGTGAACTTTGTGGTTAGGTTTTTACTGCTCATAGATGTACAATAGTAAACTACTGTAGCAGTATGTGGAGGTTTGCCTGCAAACTATTAATGAGGCTTATGGGAAGTTTAAATAATAGTGCACTGGCCATATATAACTGTGTAATATTGGGGGGTTATGAACAATGAAAGTAAACTACTGTGAAACACAACTGTGCAGCTGTCAGCTACATTATTTGAAGTAGTGTTGTACCTCCACACCCCATTTTTCAGCCAGTACCACAACACAGTACCTCAACACCGAGGACAACAAATGGGGAAATAAAAAAGGCAAACCATCACTACTGGAATACCATGAAAAATTTTCTAGGTAAAAAGAAATTTAAATGTTAGAAGCTCTTTTCTGAAATCATTTATGTGGAGTGAAGCCTTTTACAGAAATGAAACGAGAGCAATACACAGTTTAAATAAGAAAAGAATAGAAGATTTTGATATATGGTGCTACTGAATAATGCTGAAGATTAGATGGGTACATCAAATAACTAACGAAAAGGTATGTAAAATAAAGGAAAGGTAACCACTCACTTATAGATGACTCATGTGTGGCACGTATAAACACACAACATAAAACTATTCATACTTGCTTTTGAGCTCTGGCTGTTTCTCTTGTAGAAACACACACCGTCACGCAGCAACCACACAGACACCAGAACACACACACACTCATGGCCACAGTAAGACATACTATCAACTGTTGATAGCAGTTGCCTGGGCAGATGGAGGTGGGGATGGCATAAGGAAGGACACATGAGATGAGGAGGTGGTAGTTGATTAACTATGTTTTCAGTCACTCCTTTTATCTCCCAACCATCCAACCATGGATCCTTGCTCATTCTACCTCCACCAAAATATTCTCGTTTGCCCCAGCAAAATTCCAATCACACATCCTGTTTCTGAAATCTTGTCTGGCATATGGTATCCCACCTAATGGGCCTAGAATTAAAACTGGCATCTCAGGCTGTTGCACATTCTACTCCAAGAGCCTTCACCATTTCCAGTTTCATCAGTCCCTCACCCTCACCACTCTGGTCCTTCAGAATCATACAATCCAAGGTCAAACCATAGTTCACAGACTTTGCTCCTTTTGCAAAACACATTTAGTCTGTGACCTCAACTTTCTGAATGCTATTGTTGAGCTACTCCTGTCTTATGCCCACACTGAATTGTCTATAGCCAAGAAAAAGCTTACTGCACTTATCTAACCTCCCCCCCCCCCCCCCCCCACCACCACCCTCACCCCACAGCCAACCCTTCATAGCTCCTCAACCATGCCTTATTGACATACTTTGGCTTCCACATTCCCAAAAACTTGCTCCACCCTCCATGAAACACACTGCTCCTGAACACCCATCCCATAACACTGTTGTCAACCTTCTTGCCAAAACTCTGACCCCTGAAAAAGACTCAGTACTTTATTAATGCCTCACTTTTAGCCCTAAACCTAAGTTCATCCATGCCAGACTTGTAAAGGACCTTCTTCTCTCCATTCATTCTCTATAGCAAATACATTTCTTCATTGCACACCTTACTGATAACAGTCACCAAAACCCCACACTGGACCTTGTTTAAAACAGTTCCTATCTCCCTCCAACTTTGATCCACCTTCCCTTCCACATAGTTGTCACCTGGTAATCTTTCAGAAATTCCTCACTTCCAACCTGGCCTCACCTTCCTTTCCTAAATCCCTCCCACTCCTATGGAACACACTGCTATCCACAACCTGAAAATCAATCCAGGTCTTATCATCCTTCCCTTAGACAAAGGCTTCACCACAGTAATCATAACTCATAGTGATTATGAGGCTGAGGGTCTCCTTCAACTTTCTGAAACACAAACCATACAACCATGACAGCATCTCAGGAGACCAACATGACCTCCAGAGCTCCTCCAAGACCTTAGGTCCATCCCAAACTTGACACCTGAATCCATCTCCCTCCTCATACCATCAACCCTATGCACTCCTAACTTCTGCCTACTCCCCAAACTCTACAAACCCAACAGTTACTACTAGACTCCTTTTTGGTCACTGTGGATGTGATGTTCCCAAAGAAGACTACCTTTCGCAATATCCTCCTGACATCACCCCAACAACTCTTTCCAAACCCTTCTAGCCAACTACATCATGACCCACAAGTACTTCACTTTCAAAACCCAAATCTATAAACAAACATTTGGTAGAGTCATGGATAGTTGCATGGTCCCATCCTATGCCAACTTATTTATGGATGACCTGGTGAAAACATACATCTCTAGTCAACACCTAAAACTCCTAGTCTGGTTTAGAATCACTGATGACATATCTGTGATCTGGACTCATGGCAAGGACAACCTTTGCTCTTTCCTCCATAACATGAACACCTATTCCCACATTCAGTTCACCTGGTCCTTCTCAACTGAACTAGTCACCTTCCTAGATGTCAATGTCTATCTCTCAGATGACTCCATAAATAAGTCTTTTCATATCAGGCATACCAGTAATCAACAGTACCACCACTCTGACAGCTTTAATCCATTCCATATCAAAAAGTCTCTTCCATATAGCCCCAGCACTGATGGACACCACATCTGCAGTGGAAAGCAGGAGTTGTCGAAATGTTCCGATAACCTTACCAGAGCCTTTATTGACAGACAGTTTCCCATCCGGCTCACACATAAACAGATTTATTGTGCCATCTACTCCTCCGACACCAGTAAACCTGTTAAGCTGGCTCCACACACCACTCCTGTGATCCCTCAGTATCACCCTGTACTTGAAAAGCTCAACCACAACCTCCACCAAGGGTTCAACTACCTCTTTGTGCACTGAAATTAGGGGTGCCCTACTCAAAATCTTACCCACACTTGTATTCCACTGTCTACGCACCAACAGAATATCCTTGTTCATCCCTATTCCAATCCTCCACCCAACAGATCAATCCCTTGTGGTTGACCCTGGTGAGAGATATGACCCGAATACCCATCACCACCACCTAGTGTAGTCCAATTACAGGCATTTCCTGCCTGAAAATGCAGTACCACATGTGAAAGCAGCAATGTTATATATCAGCTATGCTGCAATTACTGTGCAGCATTCTACTGTCTACCAACTGTCTACTCACATTATTTTCCACTGCCAAAGAATGGCAAACTGCAAACTTGACCACCCATTGCCAAACACACTGCACACCACAACAGAAATGAGTTCAATAGCTGATTTACTATGCGGGTCATTTGGATACTCTCTTCCAGTAATAAGTTTCTGTGAACTATGCAGGTGCGAATTGTCTCTCCAGCATATCTTGCACTCTCACAATTCTCCTGGCCTAAACCTCTGTAATTTTTTCTTCTGTCCACAATAATGCTTCCCCATGCAGATCATGTACTGATTTCTCCTACCACCCTTCCTACCCCTCCAAGCAAGCATATATTTTCTTCCCCCCCCCCTCCTCCCCCTTTTCCACCCTTCTACTTTTATGACTTACCTCCCTGCCTGCCTCCTCATCTCCACCTTCCTCTCCTTTCCTCCCTCTTCCTAAATCTTATATGCTCTAGTCTCTGAACTCCTCCCATCTTGTTGCGCAACCACTGTCATTGTGTCACCTAAGAAAAGACCTGTCTCGCACTATCCCACTACACCCTGCTCACTTCATGCATTCTTGCCTAGCCCCTCCCCACCTCCATCTGTCCAAGTAATTGCGGTCTATAACCAACCATCAGTCTTGTTGTGGCCACAGGCATGTGAGTTTCGGAGTCCGTGTAGTTGTGTGCGTGAATGTGTGTGCTTCTACTAGAGAAAGAGCAAGAGCTCAAAAGCTATTACAAACAGGCCCTGTTGTGTATTTCTATATGCCACACATCAGTCAGCTACAGGTGAGTGGGTGCCTTTCCTTTATTTTACATGTTGTTCCATCCAGGAATTTACATTGTTGTTACATAATGAACAGGAAGGTATCAAATTTGAAAAAAATGAAATTTGTGGCACAATTTGACTATGTGATAGGACACATCACAAGGCAGCAAAGAATCATCAGTTTCCTAATGGGAGAAAGAAGTGTGCACCTGTGTGGAGGCTGGGTAGGGGGGAGGAGAGGGAGGGGTGCATTGTAAAGGGAGACCATGGCTTGAATATAGTAAGTAGATTCAAACAGCTGTAGGTTGCAGCAATTAGTCAAAGATGAAGATGCTCACACAGGATGGACAAGCAGTCTTCAGAGTGAAAATCACAAGAAATAAAAGCTTTGGATAGCATGTTTGCAACACAGTCACAATGTTGAATACAATCTGGATGTCATGTGGCTTGTAGGTGCAATCATGGATTGGTGACGTATTATCAGCTGACCCGTGGTTACAGCAGTGGTTTCTGAGTTCTACTTGTTACATATTTCTTACTCTCCTGCACATTAATTTGTATATCTTGATTGAATTAATACAAGTACACAAGAATTCAGATACAACACCTTATTTAAGATTTTTAATTTTGCAAAATGTAATTTGAACCATGTTACTGTTTCCAATAATTCAAAATAAAGTGTCCTCTATATGCACCACAATATTGACTGCTAATTTATGTTTTGTTATGGAAAGTGAGATCTATGTTATGTGACATAAATGGTTTTAATATGGATGAATCCCACACTACAAGTATCTAACGAAAATATAATAGCCATAAACAACTGATTTTGCTGATGGAGAATTACAGAGCGTGTTGGAATAATCATATTTTTATTTCGATAAAGAGTGGCAACAATGACAACACTGTACTGGTATTAGTGATGGTAAGAGGCCTAGTGGTTTCAGTGCAGATGTTAATCAATCTAGAGTCACTGTGGAACTGCTTGATGTCAGCAACATTCGTCTGAAAGATGTTGTGTTTACAGGTAATGGAAAAAATACATATGATTCCTTGTACCCTACAGATTTTCAATATTATCCTTTTACTGTAACTGAAAGCAACAGATATGGTGTACTGTTTTTAGGTAGCAACTATGTAATTTAAAGTGTGTACATAAATTGCTGTAAATAAACAAATCTTGAAGAAATTCATAGATTTTTCGATATTATTATATACATGGAACTGTAGATTTATCCAACAATACACGATTATTGGTGCACAAATTTTCTGTTCAAACATAACTTTTTTTCTGACAATTACCAGCAGACATCACTTTCAGTTACTCCTATGTATTATACATTTTGCAGATGATAATTTGTCTAACAGAAATGATAAACTCATAAGTTCTGAAAATAACAAATATATCCTGAATAAAATTTAGTGCAGAATACAGGGAGTCCCAGGAAGAATGGCCAATATTCAAGGATATGACAGCAATGATCATTCAAAGTAAAAAAGTCTAGTAAACATGGACTCTAAAATGCACACGTTACGAGCTATGAGCACTTCTTTATCTTTGATACTGTTAAACAAATCTCTTCTACTGCAAGCTCTTTGCTTTCCATATTTTGGGAGGGAGTAATATGAACCTACACAAAAAAAGTCCAGTAAACATGGGCTTTAAAGCACATACCTTAAGAGTTATGACCACTTGTTCACCTTCACTACTGTAAGCAGATCTCTTGTACTGAACAAGGTCTCACAGCTCTTAAAGTACGCATTTTTTGAGTCCATGTTTACTCAAAAAGTTTTTTCTTGTTTTGGTCCTTAACCCTCCACAATTCAATATGGAAAGCAAAGAACTATAGCAGTAGAGGAGACTTGTTTCATAGTATTAGAGACAAAGAAGTGCTCAAAGCTCTTAAGGCATGATTTTAAAGCCCATGTTTACTAGATTTCTTTGCTCTGAATGATCATTCCTATCATATCCCTGAATACTGACCACTCCTTCTGAGACATCCATTATACAACAGGAATGTGATGAAACTGTACATGATTACGCAATGAAACGTTTGATATAGATAAAATCCTGGCAACAGAAGACAAGTTTCATTTTTACATTCGTACATTCCAAGCAGAAGCCATAAATACAGTATTAAGATTTTCAAATCACTCGATGTTGTTGGATATACTTTATGCATGGTGACTTATCTGTGCAGCACCTGGCAGAGAGTGTAATTCTGGAGCTTATGAATAATTAATTTAAAGAAGGTCAAACAGTTGTTAGAAGTAGGATATAGCTATTGCTCATCAGTAACCCCCCTCCCGGTGAAATAGCTCCTTGAAGAAAGAGATGACAAATTGGCAGCAGACAATGAAAAATAACAGAAAGGCATCTTCAACCAATTAAAAAAAATACCTGCGCAGTAAATGTATCAATATTTTGTAGGAAACTAACCATCCATGGATAAAATTGGGATGGTGGTATTTATAAAGAGATCAAGTGAATGAGGTAAGTGCGGTATCGGCTTTGTAATAGCGGAATTGTGTCACAGCACTGAGATATGATTTTCACACTATTTTATTAGTAAGGATATATACATAACATGTGTAAGCATTGTGAGTGAACAGAGCATACTAACTCCCACCATCTCAGAGGGCAGCAATTCTCGTTCACGGAGTCAGAGAAGCTACGCCGCCACAGAGGTCTCCCCTCCCCCCAACAGTGCAGAGGAAAAAGGATGTAACGGGGCATCATCTTTCTGAAGTGATGTAGGCAGCTTTATGATGGTGGGTGTGAGGGAAGACTTGTCATAGTCAGCAAGGTGCACCAGGAGGGGGGACAGGGGGGTGGGGGTTGGGGAGGCAGGGTGCAGGCCAAAGTGCGATATTGGTTATGCAACTAATGGGTTGCCACTGCCGGTGTAAGCAGATAAGGAAGTAGTCTCGGTGGCAGCATTTGAAGAGGGAGGCATGTTGACAGCATTGCCCTGTAATGCTGCATCCACAGGAGGCATCGTGGAGCTGGCGGCGTTGTAAGCCATGGGTGGTGATGGTGAGTGTACCGTCTGATGAAAAATGGGAGGTGAGTCCTGCCATGCTAACTTCTGGTGGGGCAGGAGTGGTGTGCAAAAAACTGTGTGTGACAGTGACCTATCCATGTAGGCAGTGGTAATCATGAGGTTGGTATTGTGTAACGTGATGTGATATGCCGTCAGGCAGAAAATTGTGCAGATTCATAGACAATTGGAAATTGACTAACAGATGGATAGGAAGCAGTGGGGTGGGGAGTGTCTGTTGTGACAGGTCCACTTAAGTCCATGCCGATTTAAGCTGGTTCACCGACACTATTGTTTGTTTTACAGAAATTATTATATCAAAAGTGTTTGTATCATGTTTCAACAATCGGTATGGTCCTGCAAATGGTTGGATTTCACTGCATCTGTATGCAACATCACATGAGAACACTTGGCCAGGTCTTTATGAATAAAAAT
Source organism: Schistocerca piceifrons (assembly GCF_021461385.2). Classification (NCBI taxonomy): domain Eukaryota; kingdom Metazoa; phylum Arthropoda; class Insecta; order Orthoptera; family Acrididae; genus Schistocerca; species Schistocerca piceifrons. The sequence continues at coordinate 618,445,912 of NC_060141.1, forward strand.
TCGTAGTGGTATGTGATGGGAGGGGATGGCACATGGATGTTTTGTATATGTGTCCACACAAGTGCCACTACATGTGGTAAGTCTTGCTCTATGGGGACCATTTCATGTGCTACGAATTCAGTGGATACACAGAGAGGCTCACCATATAGTACTTCAGTGAGTGATGCATCAAGGTCATCTTTATGTGTCATGTGAGTGCCCAACAGAATCCATGGTAAGGCCTCCATCCATGCTTCTGAGTGGCACATGAGAGTAGCTTTCATTCCCCAATGCCATTGTTTCATGAGGCCACTGGATTGCAAGTGGTAGACGGTTGTGTGAAAGCAGGGCCATCCGTATAGGTGGTATAAGTCACTGAAGAGTTAGCATTCAAACTGCTGACTCTGTTTGAGGTTAAGGAGGCCAGGCAGCCAAATCTGGGACTCCAACTGTTGATGACAGTTTTTGCCACTGTCTCTGCTGATATGTCAAAAATGGGCATGGCCTCCACCCATTGTGCACGTGATCTATCAATAACAGAATGCAATGGTACCCATACGATTTGGGGAGTGACTGTACAATGACAATGTGGATGCGCTGGAACTGCCCCTTTGGAATCAGGAATTTACCAAAGCGGTGCTGTGTGTGGTGGCTGGTTTTTGCCTGCTGGCATGGAATGCAAATCCTGGTCCACATGGCACAATCCTTTTCAATGTTTGGCCAGACAAACCATTAACTGATTAGGCACACAGTAGGGTGCACACCCGGATGTGGAAGGTTATGGAGGTCAAAAATTGTCATGTGATACGTCCATTCAAAATATCACATCAGACTTGGTTGGTCACACTGGGTAGCGTGTGTTGCTGCAATTGGAGTCTGGTGTCTGGTTTGTTAAACAAGCTGTGGAGATCAGCATCTGTGTTTTTGGAGCTTTGATTCTATCAAAGTCCATTTGGGCAGAGGTAGCTGCGATACGAGAAAGGTAGTCCGCCACAATATTACCAGCACCTTTAACGTACGGCACGTCAGTAGTGAACTGTGCTAAGACATCTCTCCTGGATGCAGAATCCGCTGACGGGTTGAGGAATGTGTCTGCCAATGGGTGATGGTCTGTATATATGGTAAGGGGTCTCCCATCAATATCATCTTCAAAATGATGAACTGCTTCATGTATGGCTAGTAGTTCACGTTCAAATGTGAACAATTTTTTTCTGGGTGTCGGTAAGTTTGTGGGAGAAAAGCCTGAGCAGCTGAGTGATTCCACCAATATCTTGCTGTAAAGCAGCCCCGATCATGTGACCTCTAGCATCAGACGTGATAATCAGATATTCGTTGGGAGATGGGAGGGTGAGGGCCATGGCATGTAAGAGGTGTTCTTTCATTTTGTCGAAGGTTGCCTGCATTTGCGGTGTCCAAGCAAGGCATCGTTTACCAGATGTATTTCTGCTGTGGAATGCTTGGGTGAGTGGTACCAAAGTCTCAGTGGTGTGTAGCAGTTGATTCCTGTACAAATTTATGACTCCCAAAAACCTAGGCAGCTCTTGTTAGTTGTTAAGAGGTGGGAGGGGGCATATTTGGTTAATTTTCTAAGGAGCAGAATGCACCTCATATGCATCGATGTGGTGTCCAACAAAGGTCACACAGGACTGCCGAAGTTGGCACTTGTCATCATTTATCAGGGCCCCTTGGGAGGCCAGCTTATCGAGGGTGATACACTCATAGTTGACATGGTCTTGCTCATTTTGTGGAAAAATTATGTCATCTCGACAGGCATAACATAAAGGCAAATTGAACAGTACACTACCAATAAATCTTTGCCACGTCTGTGCCATATTTTTTATTCCGTATAGCATGTACGGGAAATCAGAGAGACCAAATGGCATGATTATCACTGTTTTTAGTATGCCTTCATCTGCCATCAGAATTTGCAGGAAGGCTGTTGTACAATCTACGATGCTGAAAATTTTTGCCCCAGACAAGACATGGGAAAAATCGCGCAATTTCAGAACGGAGTAGTTGTCAATGTTTGTATAGGCATTGATGTAGTGGTAGCTGCCACATAGGTGCCAAGTACCATTCTTTTAGGAACTAGCTTAATTGGGGAAGCCCAAGTACTGTCTGATGGCCCTACTATGGCAGCTTGCAAAAGTTTGTACACTGCGGCATTAGGCACCTTAAGTTTGTGGGGAGCTAGATGGTAGGGGTGGCAACAGACAGTGTGCCGGTATGGTTGTAATGGGGTGGACAGTACCGTCCTGTACGGCACATACTGCGTGGGGTCTAATGGGGAAGCGTGGAGTGAGTCCAGGAAGCAGGAGATGACATGATTCACCATTGTTGTTAATGTCGCACGACACTGCCTTAGGAAAGCACTTCAGTCGGGGGTTGGGATGCTTTATCAGCCTAATAAGTGTCCATAGCAGCAGCACAAGTTGCTAATAAGGCCCGCACTTGCTCTGAGGAGGTTAAGAAGAGTGGCAAACTTCTCGCCGTCACCCATGATGCCACTGGCCGACATGAAACAGTTGCTGAGGGCAAACCGCATCATGGAAGAATCCATGTGGAACAATGGTCGTTTCAGACAGTGTTGGGCAGAATGATGGCTGTCAGTGGTTTGATTGTAAGGCACCATAGTGAGGTGGGCGTGGCACAGCATGGGAGACACAGGAGCATCAGTGCACAAGACAGGCAGGAAATACGGCTCGATGTAGGACGGCACGTGATGAGGTGGGTCCTGTCGCAGCTTGGGTGGTGTCGGTGTCATGTGGCAATGTATGTAGAACTCGTGTGGTTGTTTGAAGAATGGCCGCATGTGTGAGTGAAGTTCCAGAGCTGATGCTGTAGATATGACTTTCCCAATGTCAGATGTCTGAGATGGCAGACAATGCACGTGAGTGTGTGCATGAGGTTCTGGCACCATAAAGAAGGAAGGCATGGTCCATATATTTTCCAGTGGCACTGTCTATATCTCATGGAAATCATGCAGACATGCAGTCATTTGCAGTGTGGCTGACACAGGAGTGGCATCACTGGAACTGGAAGGTAGTGGTACCTGACTTTGCCGAGGCAAGGTCGAGAAAAATGTGTCCTCAGAGTCCATAGTTGGTTTTGGTGCTGGATGTGGGAGTGCTGGACCAGAAGCAAGTCAGTTGTGATGCCCGGCGTGGGATATGACTGATGTCATAGTTCATTTCAAGGAATTCATGTTTAGTCACAACAGTTGGCACAGGATTTGGAAAATCAGAATGAACAGGTACTGAAAGGTGATTTACACATTGATACCGCGGTCTTTTGGCAGGTGGATGACAAAACGGAACGATGGAGCGGTATGGCATGGACAAGTGTTGTTCAACCATAACGGCACTGTGGGAAGTTTCCATATGGTTCAGGTCGTTTCTGTGAGTGTCATAATATTCATGCACAACATTTTGTCCCTTGTGAAAGTCAAAGGCACTAAGATCAATGTTTGTTGCAGAGGCAAGCAGCTATTTTTTACTGTGATTCTCTGGTGCACTTTTGTCTGAAATACCAGGAATAGATTCACTTGGTGTCAAACCTGGAATGTTTATCATGAAGTCATTCAGTAAATTCAACACTTGTTACGGCATGGTTCACTCCTCGGTATTGGTGGCAATGCGAGATAGGTTTGAAGAAGTGGAGAACAATGAAGGCATTGTTGCTATGTCACCTGGGACTGTAGTGCCATCCAAGCCTCGGCAGATATTTAGCAATTTTGCGCACAGGCTGTTTGTGGAATTCACAAGCACTTCTTGAGAGATGATGCTGACATTGCTGAAGAAACAGAGGGGTTGTACCATTTGTAACAGCAGCATTCTCAGTGGCGTAACCAGCATGGAAAACTTTCAAATTAACAGCAAAATCACAGCATGGTGTGGAAATTGTGGGTCACCACTGTGGGAAATGGGGTATGGGCACTGTGATGGTAGAATAGTGACACAGCATTGAGATATGACTTCCACACTATTTATTAGTAAGCACATACACATAACACATGCAAGCATTACAAGTGTAAAGAGATACTAAATCCCACTGCCTCATAGGGCAGCGATCTTCATTTACTGAGTCAGAGATATTACACTGCAGCGTGTAAATGCAAATTTATATCTCACTATACTACATAAGCCGGTCAAGTAAAACATGAAAATAAAAAATTGTGGATAAAGCTTATGAGATATGTTTTCTTTTCTGAACACATACTGCATATTTTTCAAAGAAAGTATTAGACATCAGAATCCTTTTGAGTGGCTCATTAATTGATGTACATATAAAATGACAAGAGTGGCTAAAATCCTGACTCTCAGGAAGTAAAGTACGGTAAACATACTTTGAGTATGACAAATATTGCTAAATACACAACAGAGGAGGTCAAGAAAAATGCAAATTTAAATCCACTGGCATTTTCAGATGTTTTGCCAACCCATGTGTTATGCGGTCCTACATTCAAAAGTAGTAACTGATATCCTTAGAACATCTAAATGTTATGCATAACAACGTACAACTCGGCATGATAGTGGAACACAGTTCAAAGTTTCTATGATTTGGTTTTGTATGCCAAGAAGATAGTCTGAGGTTCAAAATTATGTTGGACAAGTGAGCCTAAAATTTGTAAAAGGTTACTTTTTAAGTAATTACAATTGAAAAAATAAATATATTAACACAAAGAATAAACATGTGAATAGCTGTGTGTATGCCACAAACCCCATGTTGTCACCTTCAAGCATAATTACAATATTTTTAATAACAAATACGGGAATTCACCACACCTCAAACAGCCATCACTACACAGGCTGTGGTTGTGCAGTTTGTAAACTAATCTATTCATGGCATTCAACATCTTGGTTATCAGTACCCTTGGTATAATAATGTCGTGTGACGACGGCCTCCCATCGGGTAGACCGTTTGCCTGGTGCAAGTCTTTCAAGTTGACGCCACTTCGGTGACTTGCTTGTCGATGGGGATGAAATGATGATGATTAGGACAACACAACACCCAGTCCCTGAGCGGAGAAAATCTCCAACCCAGCCAGGAATCGAACCCGGGCCCTTAGGATTGACAATCTGTCGCACTGACCACTCAGCTACCAGGGGCGGACAGTACCCTTGGTGAAAATGAATGTAAGCATTTTGTGAACTGAGCAAATAAGTCTTTCTTAATCAATCAGGTTCCTGTGGCTGTAAACCATTGAAATTTATTGGTAATTTTACGCACAGTGTTATAACATCAATGTTTGAGAAAATGTGATGAGCCTTTTGTATGCATGACCTGCAGGGACAACAAATCCTCAAAGACTCTACTAATGGCAACACTGACCAATTAAGGTAGGCTGAGGTTCAAAATTAAGTTGGACAAGTGAGCCTAAAATATCTAAAAGGTTATTTCTTAAGTCATTACAATTGAAAAAATAAATATATTAACACAAAGAATAAACATGTGAATGACTGTGTGTACGCCACAAACCACATGTTGTCACCTTCAAGCATAATTACAATATTCTTAATAACAAATATTAATCTACTTTGAGAAATTACGATTAGCTGTATAAAAGCTCAAAATCTTTCTCATACGCAAGTGGTTGGTTGACCAATAATATAAACAACAGGAAGGAGCCAATCACTGAATCATTGAAGTCTGCTCCATGACAACATAGGGAGGATTTGTCACCACTTAAAATAGATGGCATATTTGAAGTCAAACTAATACTCTCTCATCAACATACAGACATCATTCAGTTAAAATATGGTGCACTGTTTTTGAGACATTAGATGCATTTAATTCTGCAGCAGGAAGGCACGGGTTGTAGGAAAATGCTCTATACAAAGGCATGCTGACATGAAATCATGTCATCTGCATGACTAGATGGAAGTGTACTATAATTGGGAGATTAAAGTTTATCTTCTTTCATTTCCTGACTCTCTCTCTTTTCCAACTCACCAGTGACACAAACGACCACATGGTGAGATCACATGATGTCAATGATATCTTGCTTGTCCGCAACATCATTATAAAAGATTCCAAAGAGTCTCAGTATTCAAAAGAATAACACTGTTCCATCCTGCTTCTGTACAGCCAGTAGCAACGCTATGTAAACATGTAATGAGTGCAGCTAACAGTGATTTAAGATGCGAAAGACCAATGCGTTAGAAATGCAGTAACGAAACTGTGCACTGAACTGCAATTCAACGATAGTTAAGCACTTATGCATTGTAAACAATGCTATTAACTCAAAATTGTTCCACAGCGAAATTTTTATTGTACAGTTGAGTTTATACAGTAGCCTAATCAATGGCTCTGAAGTGATCACACTTTGATAATAAGAAAAGAAACAAGCCGACTGAACCCGTGTTTAGGATCACGTAGCAAACCATGATAATTATTTGATAAGAGCGTAAGTCCACGTACATTTTCAAACCGTCAAGACCTTTGAAAGATACAGATGTTGAACTGAGAAGTATGCCATCTTCCTGTACCGTACATACATGATTGATTACTACACAAGGTAGAAGAAAATGAGGAAAAAATTACATAACTTTACCTTCCTCAAATGTCAATAGCCAAGGGTTGTTTTGCAAAACAGATTTCTGTAATCCTTGCGCCTGCGCTTTTTCTGCATTATTCTGTATTGCTGCAGGGCTTAGTTTATGTAAATATGGATGGGATTCGTAAATCTTTTCTGCCTCATCCGTGGATATTTCAAATATGTCTTTCAGTTTATTAACACAGAAGATTTTGCGTGATTCATAATTCTTATCCACAACAGAAATGTAATCACTGTTAAATTCCTCATCTGTATCAACATTAAAACTAACATGACATCTTATGTTTCTGACTGATCTTGTCACATCGCCCTTCTTGGAAACGAAAGACCCTAAAAGCCTTTCACTATGAAGACACTGAAAGTCAGCTGTTCTGCTAAGACGTAATAATCTAAACAAGGTATTGCATATCATAGTTTTTCTTGCAAAAATACAGAATCATCTGGCATACTAACACTAACGAGTAACTGCACAATTATATACAAAACAGATGTTAAATGAAAACAATAACAAATCAGAGATGTGTTTCGTGTCCCTTTGACCATAGAGTTTAGACGTCTTCCTTGTACATCGATAAAATGTCGATTGATCGTTAGTGTTGGTCTCTCGACGTCGTCAATGCAAAATTAATATTCGCAACGCCTTCAATTCCATGTATTATTGCTACAAATGCAAATCCTTATGTCACTTCCCATGTTTTGCTACTCGAAACAGATAATGTAAAACAACAAAATCAAAGTGGGGAACTACTAGGTTCGGTGTATCCCATGGCTCGACACTTGGACTACTTTATCACTTCATTCATTACTAGATCTGCGTAGTTTGTCAGTCATGACTGGACGGACTGTGTCAAAATTACACAGAAACAAATAAGTTTTTACAGTTTTCGCATAATATATGAAGAAAATTGTTCACAGCAATAACATATATAACAGATGAAAATAATATTATTTTGTCTAATAACTTTGGTCACTGTTGAAGAATTCTGTGACAAAATATAAAGGATGCTGTTTCAAATCCTGTGCAGTTTTCCTTTCGAGTGGTATTGGTGGCAGACATTGCAATTCTCGAGGCAGCGTGTTAGTTATTTTTAGAGCAATCATTAGAAAACTATCTTGTGTCCGAGACATAGAGTAGAAATATATCTGGAGTGAACATTGCCTTCTGCCACTACACACGCACCAATTTATCGGCCGACCGACGGACCGACCAATTTCGCGGCAGCCTACATACATCCCGACCGACTGCACTCAGCGACTACAGAGCCGACCTATTGTTGTGATTTGTTTACTGTAAGTTATTTGAGTCCATGTTTTACTTGTTTCCCTTTGATTTTACACAGAAACAAAAACTAGGATGTGCCTTGGCTGTTTTAGTGACAAAAAGCCCAAAAGGTGCCGTGAGAAACGGGTGGGCAAAGTAGTTGCTAATGCAAAAAAAAGAAATTCACACATGATCTGTTTCGTAAGCAAGTGGGAGCTGATAACATCCGTAATTATCTAAAAATTGGTGAAATATGCATTTCGAAGGTGCTGAAAACCATCAACCCATTCTTAACATAAATGGATATAGTCATAAAAGATGCTGTATGCAGTGAGGAGAGGCTGTTAGTACATTACGGTTAATATCCAGTGCCAAAAGATAAGGGGACGTCAAATTCAGTTCTGCTGTATCCCCATTATTATTATCTAAAATAATTCCTGAAACCTGCAATGTATTTTATAGTTGCCTGAGGAAGTACATCCTCAGTAAAGCAAAATAAATAAAAAGCATGTTGTTGTTGTTGTTGTGGTCTTCAGTCCTGAGACTGGTTTTATGCAGCTCTCCATGCTACTCTATCCTGTGCAAGCTTCTTCATCTCCCAGTACCTACTGCAACCTACATCCTTCTGAATCTGCTTGGTGTATTCATCTCTTGATCTCCCTCTACGATTTTTACCCTCCACGCTGCCCTCCAATACTAAATTGGTGATCCCTTGATGCCTCAGAACATGTCCTACCAACCGATCTCTTCTTCTAGTCAAGTTGTGGCACAAACACCTCTTCTCCTCAATCCTATTCAACACCTCCTCATTACTTATGTTATCTGCCCATCTAATCTTGAGTATTCTTCTGTAGTACCACATTTCGAAAGTTTCTATTCTCTTCTTGTCCAAACTATTTATCGTCCATGTTTGACATCCATACACTGCTACACTCCATACAAATACTTTCAGAAACAACTTCCTGACACTTAAATCTATACTCGGTGTTAACAAATTTCTCTTCTTCAGAAACGCTTTCCTTGCCATTTACAGTCTACATTTTATATCCTCTTTACTTTGACCATTATCAGTTATTTTGCTACCCAAATAGAAAAACTCCTTTACTACTTTGAGTGTCTCATTTCCTAATCTAATACCCTCAGCATCACCTGACTTATTTCGACTACACTCCATTATCCTCATTTTGCTTTTGTTGATGTTCATCTTATATCCTCCTTTCAAGACACTATCCATTCCATTCAACGGCTCTTCCAAGTCCTTTGCTGTCTCTGACAGAATTACAATGTCATCGGCGAACCAGATATTCGTTCAAATTTTATAAATTTATTTACGTGTGAGGTATGGGAGATGCAGTTGGTAGTTTAAGGCACTATTTCACATGAGATAAAGAAAGACTGCAAATGGTGATGGCTCACATCATCTAATAAACACGACAGATATATAAGAAATGAAGCATTTAGCAACTGCTAGAAAAAAACACACACACTTTGTTCTTCGCAGCAGAGCACTTGGAAATAGGCTGCACTTTTAGGGACTTATAAAAATGAAGCAAATATCTCTTATGACTAAACGTCCATAAACTGCCTACATTTCAGGTTTTATGCTTTACTTTGAATGTGTATTGGAAACGCAATCTCAGACTTAATCTGTCTGTATTCTGGTTTATAGATTTAATTTCCGATAAGGATCGGAAATAAAACCGAAAACCAGAAATACAAATGGTCGACGAACTTTTATTCATAAAAAATATACCTTTTACTCTATGTGTCACATAAACCATCATGCAACATTTTTTGCATCTCTGCTGCTATGCTCCTCGAACAACATGTCCCACAAACATCTCTATTCTTTACATTTCTGCAGAAACTCTGTCATGAAAGTTTCATCCTCCCCATACTCTGTAGAACAACATTTAATCCCATGCACAGTGACAAAAGACGAAATTAGGGTCGGGCGCTCGGCGCAACAGTACTACACATGGCACAATTTGTTGTATGAAGATGGGAAGGGGGAGTAGCTGTGGTGTGGTCGTACCCACCCAACATCCCGACAACGGACGTTCGTCGTTCAGTAGATCAAACGGATTAGACAAGTCCAATTTGTCAGTCAGTTGGTCAGTCAGTCGCTTGGTGCATTTCATGTGATCTCAGGACGACACTGTTTGCATAAGGCCAAATCACATTGGCCATCAGATCACATCATGTCATGCCATGTCAATACATATCACAGCGCATTTCAAAAGAAAGGTTTCACACAGATCGTCAATGGATCGTCATGTCACCTCAGAGGATGTCAAGGTTTCTTGGGAACAAAGTTTCGTTGGTATTGACTTACGCTAACTTGATAATTTAACCTATTTTCACAGCACTCGCGCATGTTATTATAGTGTTTTTGTATTTTACTAATTTTTATTTTATTATTGTGCTTTGTTTCTATAGCCATCTGCAAATGTTCCATTATGGCTTGGATTTTTGTTCCATCGAGTGTCCTTAACCAAGTGAAGTCAGATATTTGAATGCGAAAAATTATACCCACAATGTATATAAATAATAACATAAGTTTATGATACAATTTCCATTGCAAGGCAGTTTAAGCGAAAACGCCAGCTTTCATGAAGGAGAGAAGTACATTTGCTTATGATGTTATTATTTAGGGAAGAAAAAACATACAGTAATGGATTAGGTAAACAGGGCACATATATTCCTTTATGACCATTGTTTGGGGTGTTTGAATGTGCACATTTTTTGCTGGCATGTAAATGTCCATAGTTTGAAATGATTCACCTCTCTGAGCGTGATGTGCAGTTGTTGAACATGCATGATGGAAGCCCCACTAACAAGAGCCATTTTACCAATAGAGCTTTTAAACAAATCAATACAGTGAATCTGGAAACCTTCAGCTGACATTTGCAGCAGTTAGACTTGGCCGAGGTATATCAGGTTAAAGATGTCAATGATAAATTTAACATATTCCTGAATGAATTCATTACCAATTTTAAGCTGTATTTCCAATAGAATTTCAAAAAATACTAATCGGAGTAATTACAGGATACAATAATCAGAACACCCTGTAAAATGAAGAGATTGCTTTAGGTCTCACTCAGAAATTCGAACAATCCTCAGGATAGGGATCACTACAAATTATACTGTAGCATCCTAAAGAGTGTCATTAAAAAACGAAGATAATTTTTATTAAATCTAAAATTAAGAATTCAAATTATAAAACAAAATCTATCTGGAATGTGGTCAAAAGGGAGACAGTAAAAATTACAGAAGAAATAGACAGTAGCAAAGTGTAACGTAATGGAAGTACAGCAGATGAAGGTGATATAATTGCCAGTACCTTCAATAACCATTTTTTAACAGTAGCACATCAAATTGGTTGTAAAGGATCTTGAGTTGAAGCCATGAGTCTTCTACAAAAAGCAGTGCAGAAACAAATGAGCCAGATGCATGTACCCTAAACTACAATCGAAAATATTGAGAAAATAATAAGACAAATGGAAAATAAAAATTCCACTACTGTGGATATCAAATCTATCAAAGTACTGAAGCACTGCTGCAAATTTATTCTTGAAGTACTCTGTCATGTTTTAAAGAGTCCATAAATCGAGGTACTGACCCTAATAGACTCAAATGTGTAATTGTAAAACCATGGTTCAAAAAAGTTGATAAAGCTCATGCTTCCAACTACTGGCCACTTCAGTTGTTAACAAGTCCCTCTAAAATCCCAGAGAAACTAATATTCAAGAGAATCATGGATCACCTTAATAAAAATAAAACCCTTCATAACAATCAGTTTGGATTCCAAAAGAGTAGCCCAACTGGACACACCATTTTCTCATTTGCCAACCAAGTCCTTGAATCCACAAACAATAAAATGTCACCAATTTGAATCATCCATGATCTGTCTAAAGCATTCAACTGTGAATATAACAAAACTCTACTTATGAAAGCCAAGCACTATGGATTAAATGGGGAAGTAATCAATATCTAGACGACAGAAGCAGAAGGTAATGGTGCAATGGCACCTATCTGCTCTGACTAGGATTTAGTAAAATGTGGACTGCCACAGGGCTCAGTACTTGGTTCCTTACTTTTCCTTACCTTTATCAATGATCTGCAGTGCTATAGGACACAAAAAGCACACTTCACCCATTTTGCTGATGACACGACCACTATGACTGACAAAACACCCAATTGCAGTCTAGAGAACACTGTGACTGCTGTGATCAAAGTAGCTCTAAATTTCTTCACGTTAAATGGTCTGTCATTCAATGTGAACAGGACTCAGTACATCCAGCTTCAAAAAGCAAGAAAACAGGAAAATATTCAAATAAAATGTGGTGATGAAGAAATGTTGAGAGTTCAGTCTTCCAAATTCCTGGGATTGCACACAAACAACAACATAAACTGGTCAGCTCACATCAATGGCCTATTCTAAAGATCTAATTTAGCAGCATTTACCATTCGCTCAATTTCATCTGTTTGTGACTTGGAAAGAATTAAAGCTGTATACCTAGGATATTTCCATTCACTTATGAGATCTGGCATCATATTTTGGGGTGACCAGTCACGAGCAAACAAAGTGTTTATTCAACAGAAAAGAGTCATCAGAATTATGGCCAGAGGGCACTCTAGATGCTCAAGCAGAAACTTTTTCAAACAGCTTGGGTCCCTCACCGTGCCATCTCCGTACATTTTTTCAATAATGTACGTTGCGAAGAATAATCATGTAATTTACAAAACAAACAGTGAATCTCATAATCATTATACAAGAAGGAAACATGATCTTTATAAAGATATAATAAATCTCAGCAAAGTACAGAAAGGAGGACCATATTGAAGCATAAAAGTATACAATAAACTTCCATTTAATATTTAATCACTCATTGGGCATATGACTAAATTAAAAAACAGCTGAAATTTTTTCTTTTGAATAGTTCCTTCTATTCTTGAAAGGAATTTTTTGACAGTGCGTAACAGTTAGTATAATGAGTATAATTTTAAGCATTCCTATAAGAATTGAGTATGTAGCACTGGCACATCAATTGATGGCAGAATGCTTTCTATATGTATTAGAATGTAAGGCTTACAAGTTGTTTATGTAATCATTGTAATTACTACAATCTGTGTTGTTTAACCACTTGAATTTCGTGTATCTGTTAATATATGATTTAGTTTTTAATCCTATGACCATTTAGATAGCGTTATTACTGCTATAATCAGACTTGGTCTACATCCTAGCTATTCACTCCCAATAAGTACATTACTGGTCATTAAAATTGCTACACCACGAAGATAAGGTGCTATAGATGCGAAATTTGATGGACAGAAAGAAGATGATGTGATATGCAAATGATTAGCTTTTCAGAGCATTCACACAAGGTTGGCGTCGGAGGCGACACCTACAACGTGCTGACATGAGGAAAGTTTCCAACCGATTTCTCATACACAAACAGCAGTTGACCAGCGTTGCCTGGTGAAACGTTGTTCTGATGCCTCATGTAAGGAGAAGAAATGCGTACAATCACGTTTCCGACTTTGATAAAGGTCGGATCGTAGCCTATCGCGATTGTGGTTTATCATATCGCAATTTTGCTGCTCGCCTTCGTCGAGATCCAATGGCTATTAGCAGAATATGGAATCGGTGGGTTCTGGAGCGTAATACGGAACGGCGTGCTGGATCCCAACGGCCTCGTATCACTAGCAGTCGACATGACAGGCATCTTATCCACATGGCTGTAACGGATCGTGCAGCCACGTCTCGAAACCATGAGTCAACAGATGGGGACGTTTGCAAGACAACAACCATCAGCATGAACAGTTCGACGACGTTTGCAGCAGCATGGACTGCCAGTTCAGAGACCATGGCAGCAGTTACCCTTGACGCTGCATTGCAGACAGTAGCGCCTGCGATGGTGTACTCAACGACGAACCTGAGTGCACGAATGGCAAAACGTCATTTTTTCGGATGAATCCAGGTTCTGTTTACAGCATCATGATGGTCGCATCCGTGTTTGGCGACATCGCGGTGAACGCACATTGAAAGCGTGTATTCGTCATCGCCATACTGGCGTATCACCCAGCGAGATGGTATGGGGTGCCATTGGTTACATGTCTCGATCACCTATTGTTCGCATTGACGGCATTTTGAAAAGTGGATATTACATTTCAAATGTGTTACGATCCGTGGCTCTACCCTTCATTTGATCCCTGCGAATCCCTACATTTCAGCAGGATAATGCACGACCGCATGTTGCAGGTCCTGTACGGGCCTTTCTGGATACAGAAAATGTTCGACTGCTGCCCTGGGCAGCACATTCTCCATATCTCTCACCAACTGAAAAGTTCTCGTCAATGGTGGCTGATTAACTGGGGACTCATGAAACATGAAACACGGCACTATAGCCCCGCCGGCGAAACATTGCACTTGACAGATCACTTTTTGTCTAGTTAGGGTGGCTATACTGTAATAGCGATGTTGCAACAACAGCCTCTATACACACAGCAGACGATACAGTTTTCCGTCCCATCTCGTAAATGCAAGCAATTGAGCAATTACAGTGTATATAAAAACTCGTTTTTAGTTGTATTACAATGACAGGAAGTAAAAAACCGTATAATAATGCATGTAAAAGCATAACAATGCGCACCCTTTCGATAACGGAGCAAAGAAATACAAAAAACAAGCATCTGACGACTGGTACTTTAAAATCAATAATGTACGTAATTTACAAAATAAATAATAACCGAGATTGCAATAAATAACCAATATTAGTAATTTTTCACTCATCAGTTTACAGCAATAATGGCACAATTCCATCCAGCTCGCCATCATCACTGTTGTCCGATTCATCGCCAAAACCGTCTTCATCGTCGTCATCAGCAAGACAAATCATTAATTGTTCATGGCCACTGATAATGCCTTCTATTGTCTGTGCTGCTCGTTTAAGCTTCTCGACGTGCTCTACTTTTTTTCTCCATGAGGCTGCATCCACAGACAAGAGCTTCACGCAACAGCTTTTCCACCTCTGTTATTGTAAAGGACTTGTTGTCGTTCCTTACATACATTTTTACATCACTCCATATTAACTCAATAGGGTTGAAATGGCAGTGATATGGTGGCAGCCTTATTACAGTATGACCCTGCTCCTTGGCAAGTTCGTCTACTACATATGTAGGTGTCGTAGGCTTATTTTATATAACAAGAGAATATAACAGAACCTTTGTCATACTCATATCCACTGCAATATTTCGAGCCTGTAACCACTGCACCATAACTTCTTTCCGATCATTTGTGGTTGGGGCTTTGTTCTGTATCACCGAATGATATGGAGCATTGTCCATTACAATTGTTGTAGGGACAGGAAATTGTTTTAAAAGGTTCCTGAACCACTCAACAAATCGTGTGTGATCCATATCTTCATGGTAATCACCAGTCTTTTTTGACCTAAAAACTAAAAGTGCGTCAGGGACAAAACCACTGGAGGAGCCTGCATGGACCACACTTAATCTAGCTCCTCATCCCGCTACTGCTTGGTGTATTATCCGTCCAACATTTACTGACAGCTTCCCCGGCATTAACCCACGTTTCGTCTAGCCAAATTATGGAATGAATGCCTCTGCCCACAATTTTGTGCAAGAAAATGCTACGAGCGGTAACTTTATGTGCCCTCTTTAACAGTACTTTGCGTCCGTCTAGCGTTTTATAACGGAAACCCATATTTTTTAGCACAATTTTTAGTGATGTTTTACCACCCCTGAAGAGTTCACTTTTAAAGAGATTAATAACTTAGCTACAGTCGGATACTCTTTTCTGCTGTAGTAAGCATAAACATGCCTACGAATTGCATCAGTGTGGAAAGAATCTGAATCTGTGATAGGACTAGACCGCTTTTTCTTCTGTCCCGGGGTTGATAAAAATGTATTATTTGATCCAGACAGCTCTGAATCATTACGGCTCACTTCAGTATCTTCCAAGTTTTGTAGTAATACTCCCTTACTTACTACGGTTCTTGCACTAATACCAAGAGTTTTCGACGTACGTTCCACCACTTTGTCGGCAGGAATTGATGGCTGTCCATGAATGCTTAGGTAGTTTTTTTCCTGCTCGTAAAACTCACGAGTTCTGCGTAGTAACTCCAGTGCCTGGCTGTTTAGCGGCACCCCTCGACGCAAAGGATTGTCACTAGGTGAACGAAGTCTTTTCGGTGGCATTTTCCAAGTATGTACACTCACAACGTAACATAAGTCACAACGATATAGCACACAGTACAACGAAAACACGCGGTAAACAACATACAATTCACGTTGTATACACATTCACTAAACAAAGCCGGCAACGCGGGAACATTGACGTCACAGCACGTGAGTAACAGCAGTGCTCATTGCGCTGTGATTGGCTGGCGCCCCACGCTGAACGCCTGGCGCCTATCGTTCTTCACTTGTTACTCTGTTCGCTGCCAACTTCATATGCAAACGTCAAGTGCAATGTTTCAGCGGCCGGGGTATAGTGCCGTTTCGTTTCGAGTCACCAAGGTCATCGGGTCCCCCAGGGTCCAAAGGTCTGGTAGGTGCTGGCGCTGTGTCGCTGAGATAATTAGCTCTGTTAGAGCTATTATCTGGGCAAGCACCCAAGCCAGCAAAAGGTTGGCACATATAAAATTTTTCATTTTATGGCGCCATGCCTATATAAACACAGATACTAGCAAATGTAATTTAGTCAGCACAATGTCGTGGTTAAATGAGTATTTAAGCACAGGACAACATAGTTCAATACAGTATGACGGAGGAACATGATATCTAGGACTAGTGGATGATATTGAAATGGCGGAAAAAGGGAATAATTTTAATGTTAATAGGAGCAACAGTATAAGGACAATTGGTAGGCAACATGCTACTAATGAAATTAGATTAGGCCACAGTCCAGCATATGACGATTTAGACGAGGAAGTAGATGAATTTGAATTAGAGCCAAGGCCAACAAAAGAAGTCAATATCGGACTGCGCCAGCGCCATCCATATCAGTGTGCCGAGGAAGGTCATACAGCAATAGACATAGATCCGACAGAAAGTACACTGCTTTTATCTGGAGCGGCTGAAACAGCAGTGGACAGCGCGGCCTTAAGCACCTCTTTATCTTCAGGTCAGATAGCTGGCACTGCTGGTGCAACAGCTTTAGCAGGTGCTGGAATAGCGTACGGCGCAACGAAATTAGTTGAAAGGGTGAAAAATAAAGGATTAACGTTGCCAGGTAGCGATTATGTTGGGCCTGGAAACCCTATAAATATAGACGCACCACGAAGTGGAGCAGATGCCATTGCTAAAGAACACGACGTTGGGTACGATCGCTTAGTAAAGGTAGCTCAAGAACGCTTTTTTACTGAGGAAGAATTTAAGCAACGAGTACAACAGTTGGATGCTAAAGCCATAATTGACTTTGCTATTGATTGGAGTCATTCACGAAATTGGCATTCCTTTGCAGGAAAGTACGGATTGAAATTGAAAACGTTTGTGGAACAGAAACTTAACAAAGTGTTATATCCGAAACAACCAGATGCCAAACAACAAGGTATGTAAATTTATATATTTATATTGTTTTATACATTATTTGTCTATTATATTACGATAATAATAATAATAATAATAATAATAATAATGTTTCTTTCCTTCAGAATTATGATTGGCCACCTGGGGAACGTCCAAATTGGAATCGAATGCATGAAGGACAGAAACGTTATGCATATGAACAGTAGCTAATGTCACGTGTATTTCGTGGTTTGCCTATAGATCATGAACGCCCATCAACATGTGTCAGGACGTCACTAGCATCAACGGAAGAAGCTGGGACTGGACACGACGACGACGAGATCGAATATTCCGAAAACGAATAAGAGGATCACAATCCAGTTGCACTATTAGTTCCATATTCAGGTTCTGTCAAACATAGTAGTGAAATTGAATCACTATCAGGGAAATATGCAGGTCAATTGCAAAAGGATGTTGGTGCAAAAAAATCAAAAGGAGCACTTCCAGGAACTGCAGCTCCATCAGCTAATGGAATGGGCGATTCTGCTAATACACGTGATGTACTGTTACCGTTCCCATCAATATTAGATACAGGAAGTATTACAAGATACAGAAAAGTCCATCGCTTTTTCACATATGGTTTAGCATATAAAGGAATTACTCATGAAGATGCTGTTTTTATGATTCCTCCTTTGGCCAAAATTCCTGTTGATATACCATTTTTGTATATGACTCCTTCCGAATTTGATTTATTGCCAGATGGTAGTAGAATTGTTCGTTGTGATGTAAAAGTAATTGCTCGTAATCCCAGAATTGCATTTCCAACAAATTCAAGTGATACTGAACTTGCCACTTTAAACCAAAATAAAAATATGATAACCAGTATAAGTATAAATTTGAAAAATTCCTGGTGTTAATGTAAAGCCAACTGCATTAGCCACCTTTGCACCTATGGAGACAACTAGTATAGACCATGAACGTAATTTTTCTTCAATATGGAAATCATGGTATGAATATTGAAATGATGAAAACGCTTTTCTAACTACAGTTCCCGCACATCAATTCGGACAATCCACTAATTTGAAATACTACAATGCATGTGTATCTAGCTCAAAAGATAAGGTTTACATAATTGGGGTTGGAAGTGTGTACAATCGTGTGTTTCTGAAGTTGATGCAGATTCGCGTACTGGAAGTGTTGTTGTAAATTATGAATATAATCCTACTTTAGGTTTTCTTAAAATTCCAAAAGTTGCTAATGTTGATATATTTTCCATTTATGTAACTCAACAAGATGTGACTCAACGATACACACTTAATGGTGATAAGCATTCCAATCCATTTATGACATGCGATAATTTTTCGAAAACATCTTTAGAACCAGCACAAATCAAAAACAGCTAGTATCAGCCATTAGTCCAGTAACAAATAAGGATTCATCAGGATATAATGATTTGATTGAAAAAGCTGACATTGCATCTAGTGGATATAATATTAGACTGCATGATACTAATGTGCATCCAAGTCTTCATATAGGGATAAATCCTACTTATTCTTTAAGTACCAGTAGTTTGAACAGTGATGTTTCAAAATATGCAGATACTCAAATGTTATTTGAAGTGATTGCTGAATGTTCTGTTTATTCAGATGGAATAGAGACTCATTATCACCGAGAAAATGTATCAAATGTTCAAATATCAGATATGATTTACATGGCAATGGTGACAAGGAATGAGGAATCATCTGTGTATAAATGTCAATATGAAATGAAACATGCATAATTCTTTTGATTGAATGTATTGTAAAACCATTTGTAATGCACAATAATGACAATAAAAGCAGTATATATACAATTTTGGATTGACTATTTTTCTCCTCAATATGACACATTATACATTTGTAACAAATTGAAGAAGGCTAATGGATATGATTTCTTATTTGCATATTTTAATTCATCAAACTTTCTCCATCTAACAGTTTTCACACGTATATCTTTAAAATCAGGATAACTACAAACAACTGGTTGAGAATTAGAAATCAAAAGTAGAGGAGTTCAACGTAAAATGGAATCACCTTTATATTTAACTCGTATGTTACAGCCTATTCCTTCACAAACTTTCTTAAAATTTCGTTCTCTACTATTAATCTTCTGTTTACAGCATCTTGAAGAGCAAACTGATTTGTTTTATTGTTACAACGACCAATATGGTCTACATTTAAAGCTAACGATATTAAACAGTCGAAAAACCAATTTTTACCACTATTTCGAGGGCCTATTACACACAGTGTATATAACCTTTTGGAAGGTGGATAATTATCATTTTGCCAAACATATAAGACATTTTTATTTAACCATGAAACTAAATTTGTGAGGAATTCTGTAGCTTTGTTAGTATCATCATTACATTGATACAATAACAATTTGTTTAAGCAACTTAATGAATCTTGAAAACTGTAATAATATTCCCATACATTGTCACTACAAGCATAAAACACATTGTCCTCAGAACCAGATCCTAATAGGTTTTCTAATCCTCTTAAATCTAGATCATTCACAGTCATTTTATATAGTTCCAGTCCCATATCATAAAATCTATTGAATTTCGTATGAATTAAATTCATAAAATATGGATGTGCCGCCGGAATTACATTAATTACATTCTCAGGCAGAATACAGTTGTATGACATTGCTAAGATCGTTGCAGGGTTGCACCCTTTTCCCGTAGTAATAGGTTGGCACTTTGTATGAGGCCATTTACGGCCTCCACTGCAGGTGAATTCCGCTCTGCACTGATCATTGGGTCCAATGTCTTCCCCTTCCAGTACATCGACAGATCTTGTGATGAAATCTTGCCGTTGTATGATTTCAAGCTGACCAGGTAGTCTTTTATAGGAGCCTCTAATCCAAACTTGTCCCCTACCTGGCCGTTTTTGCATGAAGAGATATAACAGAATATTGATCCAGTCAACGTCTGACATTGCTGGAATGGCCCTGGTTCCTCTGATTCTCTTTTTAATTCTGGAAGCAATAAATGCATCAGTGTGGATTCTGCTGTTTCTGTTCTGTTCCGTTCTGTTCCGAGGACAATGATGTCAGTGAAGTACCATCGATCACTGAGTTCGCAGAGTCTAATAAATTCGTTAAACCAAACGTAGATGTTTGCAAAGAAGTTTCTAATTGTATCAATCAGTTCAAAATTACACTGGTGTATTTCTTTAAGACTCCATCGCCTTCTTCCCACATGTAGTGTAATCGGGTCACCAAGCACAGCATCATCTTGAGCATTGTGACATTACAGCCTTTATCACTGCGATTTTTAACATGTAAAAGTTTTTTTCCTGTATTCGCGTCAGTATATGCGAACTTTTAACATATACCAATGAATGTTGTAACCAGATATCTTTGCCTTGAAGTTTATTTAATTTCAAAGAAAATCTCTCAACCTTATTTTCATTAATTATACTTGTGATAATCTTTTCTGTTTAAAAGATTTATGCAGCTTATGATCCAGCGTCTGTTCTGTCGGAACAGGAGGCTGTCGTGACGACATCGTTATAGTATTTATTCCAAGTTCTTTCAGTTCCGTTTATATGTTCGTACAAATCCAATTAGTTGGTCCCTTAGGTTTCTTTCATGTAACTTCTGTCTGTTTTCTCCGCGCGATCTTCCTCCGAAAAAAAAAAATTCTGTTCATTTTTTAGTAATTTTCGATATTGCGAATGAGAAAAGACAGCCGCCTCCTGCTCCGAACGGAACACCACGACTTTTCTAACGTCGGAGAGTACCGCACGAATTTTCCGCTAAAAGGTAATAGAATTTCTTAAAGCTGGATCAATTACACATGTTGCTGCTGTTCTCCAACAAATCTGGTGTGATTAATAGTAATTTATTCTGTCACGACAAAAAGAACCAATTTTATTTTTACCAAAGCAACAAAGCTTTCAATTAAATTACTAAAAAATCATACCAGATCTGGCGCCCGCCTGAAAATGTACTGTTGTCCCAAGCATATTGCAACAAACGGTGTATTTCTATCGCTGCTCGTTTAGTTTTTATTGCCGTTTCAAATATACCGGTCATTTTTGAAACACCCTGTACTTACGTCTATATCTACACCCACATCTACATCCATACTCCTCAAGCCACTTGACCTTGTGTGGCGGAGGGTACCTTGAGTACCTCTATCGGTTCTCCCTTCTATTCCAGTCTCGTATTGTTCGTGGAAAGAAGGATTGTCAGTATGCTTCTGTGTGGGCTCTAATCTCTCAGATTTTATCCACATGGTCTCTTCGCGAGATATACGTAGGAGGGAGCAATATACTGCTTGACTCTTCGGTGAAGGTATGTTCTCGAAACTTCAACAAAAGCCCGTACTGAGCTACTGAGCGTCTCTCCTGCAGAGTCTTCCACTGGAGTTCATCTATCATCTCCGTAACGCTTTCGCGATTACTAAATGATCCTGTAACAAAGTGCACTGCTCTCTATCTCTTCTATCAACCCTATCTGGTGTGGATCCCACACTGCCGAGCAGTATTCAAGCAGTGGGCGAACAACCCTACTGTAACCTACTTCCTTTGTTTTCGGATTGCATTTCCTTAGAATTCTTTCAATGAATCTCAGTCTGGCATCTGCTTTACCAACGATCAACTTTATATGCTCATTCCATTTTAAATCACTCCTAATGCATACTCCCAGATAATTTATGGAATTAACTGCTTCCAGTTGCTGACCTGCTATTTTGTAGCTAAATGATAAGGGATCTATCTTTCTATGTATTCGCAGCACATTACACTTGTCTACATTGAGATTCAATTGCTATTCCCTGCACCATGCGTCAATTCGCTGCATATCCTCCTGCATTTCAGTACAATTTTCCATTGTTACGACCTATCGATATACCACAGCATCATCCGCAAAAAGCCTCAATGAACTTCCGATGTCATCCACAAGGTCATTTATGTATACTGTGAATAGCAACGGTCCGACGACACTCTCCTGCGGCACACCTGAAATCACTCTTACTTTGGAAGACTTCTCTCCATTGAGAATGACATGCTGCGTTCTGTTATCTAGGAGCTCTTAATCACAATTTACAGAATGACTACAGAAATACAAATACAGCTGATTACGGTTGCGGTAAAAACTTTGTAAAGGTGCCTTTCAGAGATTATACACATGTAACAACACTTCTAATTATCTCTATATCTAATACTAGAAATACATTTTGGCTGTGCTGCATCTCAGTCCTTATTTCTTCAGAACAAGATGAGATACAGTTCATTCCAAAAACACATCCAGTTTCAGGATCTGCATAATCTTTTTACTGTAGTAGGAGCATGGGTCAGCTCCTATGAACAATATAGTGAACGCATTATTGTAGTCAAGATAGACATGAAGCCCATACCTACCACAGTAGTACAAGATTATATTCCAACTAGCTCCGCAGATTATGAAGAGACTGATGAAATGTATGATGAGATAAAAGAAATTATTCAGACAGTGAAGGGAAAGAAAATTTAATAGTCATAGGGGACTGGAATTCGATAGTAGGAAAAGGAAGAGAAGGAAAGGTAGTTGGTGAATACGGAATGGGAATAAGGAATGAAAGAGAAAGCCGCCTTGTAGAATTTTGCACAGAGCATAACTTGATCATAGTTAACACTTGGTTTAAGAAGCATAAAAGAAGATTGTATACGTGGAAGAGGCCTGGAGACACTGGAAGGTTTCAGATGGATTATATAATGGTAAGTCAGAGATTTAGGAACCAGGTTTTTAACTGTAAGACATTTCCAGTGGTAGATGTGGACTCTATCCACAATCTATTGGGTATGAACAGTAGAGTAAAACTGAAGAAACTGCAAAGAGGTGTGAATTTTCAGAAAATGGGGCCTGGATAAACTGAAAGAGCCAGAGGTTGTAGAGAGTTTCAGAGAGAGCATTAGGGTACGGTTGACAGGAACAGGGGAAAGAAATACGGTAGAAGAAGAATGGGTAACTCTGAGAGATGAAATAGTGAAGGCGGCAGAGCATCACGTAGGTAAAAAGCCGAGGGTTAGTAGCAATCCTTGGGTAACGGAAGAGATATTGAATTTAATTGATGAAAGGAGAAAATACAAAAATGCATTAAATGAAGCAGGCAAAAAGGAATACAAACGTCTCAAAAATGAGATCAACAGGAAGTGCAAAATGGCTAAGCAGGGATGGCTAGAGGACAAATGTAAGGATGTAGAGGCTTCTCCCACTAGGGGTGAGATAGATATTGCCTACAGGAAAATTAAAGAGACCTTTGGAGAAAAGAGAACCACTTGCATGAATATCAAGAGCTCAGATGGAAACCCAGTTCTAAGCAAAGAAGGGAAAACAGAAAGGTGGAAGGAGTGTATAGAGGGTTTATACAGGGGCGGTGTTCTTGAGGATAATATTATGGAAATTGAAGAGGATGTAGATGAAGATGAAATAGGAGATACGATACTGCGTGAAGATTTCGACAGAGCACTGAAAGACCTAAGTCGAAACAAAGTCCCGGGATTAGACAACATTCCATTAGAACTACTGACGGCCTTTGGAGAACCAGTCCTGACAAAACTCTACCATCTGCTGAGCAAGGTGTATGAGACAGGTGAAATTCCCTGAGACTTCAAGAAGAATATAATAATTCCAATCCCAAAGAAAGCAGGTGTTGACACATATGAAAATTACCGAACTATCAGGTTAATAAGTCACTGCTGCAAAATACTAACACGAATTTTTTACAGACGAATGGAAAGACTGGTAGAAGTCGACCTCGGGGAAGATCAGTTTGGATTCCATAGAAATGTTGGAACATGTGAGGCGATACTGACCTTACGACTTATGTTAGAAGATAGGTTAAGGAAAGGCAAACCTACGTTTCTAGCATTTGTAGACTTAGAGAAAGCTTTTGACAAGGTTGACTGGAATAGTCTCTTTGAAATTCTGTAGGTGGCATGGGTAAAATACAGGGAACGAAAGGCTATTTACAATTTGTACAAGAACCAGATGGTAGTTGTAAGGATCGAGGGGCATGAAAGGGAAGCGGTGGTTGTGAAGGGAGTGAGACAGGGTTGTAGCCTCTCCCTGATGTTATTCAATACGTATATTGAGCAAGCAGCGAAGGAAACAAAAGAAAAATTTGGAGTAGGAATTAAAATCCATGGAGAAGAAATGAAAACTTTGAGGTTCTCTGATGACATTGTAGTTCTGTCAGAGACAGCAAAGGACTTGGAAGAGCAGTTGAACGGAATGTACAGAGTCTTGAAAGGCGGATATAAGATGAACATCAAAAAAGCAAAACGAGGAAAATGGAATGTAGTCTAATAAAATCGTGTGATCCTAAGGGTATTAGATTAGGAACTGAGACACTTAAAGTAGATGTGTTCTGCTTTTTTGGGGAGCAAAATAACTGATGATTGTCGAAGTAGAGAGGATATAAGATGTAGAGTAGCAATGGCAAGGAAAGCGTTTCTGAAGAAGAGAAATTTGTTAACATCGAGTATAGATTTAAGTATTTATGTCTATTCTATTTGTATGGAGTGTAGCCATGTATGGATGTGAAACATGGGCGAAAAATAGTTTAGACAAGAAGAGAATAGAAGTTTTCGAAATGTGCTACAGAAGAATGCTGAAGATTAGATGGGTAGGTCACGTAACTAATGAGGAGGTACTGAATGGGATTGGGGAGAAGAGGAATTTGTGGCACAACTTGACTAGAAGAAGGGATCAGTCAGTACGACAGGTTCGGCGACATCAAGAGATCTTCAGTTTAGTGATGGAGGGAAGCGTGGACGGTAAAAATCATAGAGGGAGACCAAGAGATGAATACACTAAGCAGATTCAGAAGGACGTAGGTTGCAGTAGTTACTTGGAGATGATAAAGTTTGCACAGGATAGAGTAGCATGGAGAGCTACATCAAACCAATCTCTGGACTGAAGACCACAACAACAACAGTGTTTCATTCCACTATTAGTATGCATTCACACCTTGGGTAACAAATTAAGAGAAGGAGTTAAGCTGAAATAGATATACTAGCAGCTCACAGTATCACTGAGTTGACATTCTGGAAACAAAAATCTGCACAATGCACACATGGTATCACCCACTCCAAGCAAAATTGGTCCCAGATTTTCGGAACTTTTTTTTGCTAAAACACAGTTCAGTTCAGGTCTATGATATACGAGTTCTCCTAACAGAACAGTCAGAGCACTGCATAAGCATCCTGACAACATTCAGGCAACATGAATTGTAGCCACCAATTACTTAATGGCCACCAGACGGTAACATGTATGAAAAGCATACCATGGTGATACTCATATTGGCCTGACACAATTAAAGGCAATGAAGCATGTCTGTAGGGCGTATGTTCAACACATTCAAGTAGCTTGCCCCCCCCTCCCTCCTACCTCCTCACAACTGTAACATCATTGGGATTACTTCCATACCAATTTCGCCAAACTATTTTTACACTTCACCTACGTCTACACAAAGACTTGTGAACCTCTGTCAAGTGATTGGCAGAGAATATTTAGGCACAGAACTATGTGTTAGGGGTTTTTCCATTTCAAGTAGTGTATGGAACACAGGAACGATGGACGTTTTAAATGATTCACAACCAATTCTTTCCCATTAACATTTCTAAATGGTTCCTAGACAATTCACTAAAGTCTGAAAAACACGCTACATGCAATTTACAACTTGTATGAGGTTTTCCACCAGTGTATGCCTAAAATATCATGAGAGACAGATGGAAGAATTTGACAGTGTTAAATTTTTGGGATTATAGCTTAACAATAAATTCAACTGGGAGAAGCATACCAGAGAATTGCTGACATTTCTAAACACTTTGCCATTTGCTGTGTGAATGGTGTCAGACATAGGTGATATAAAAATCGAAAACTGGCATACTATCCTTACTTTAATTCCATATCATACAGGCTTATTTTTTGGGGTGACATATCAAGCAGAGCTAAAGCTTCCAATTTTTAGAAACGTCTAATAAGACTTGTTTGTGACATGAAGAGGAGAAAATCCCACAGAGGCCAGTTTAGCGAATTAGTGATATAAACTACTGCTTATCAGTATATTTAATCCATAATAAAATTGATCATTAAATATAGCTCCGTTCATGGTATTACATAAGAACGATTTCCACAATGATTTCAAGTCACTTACTTTGTTCCAAAAAGGTGTCCATTATTCTCGAACACACATTTTCAATAAAGTGCCAGCAGCCATAAAAAGTTTAACTACCAATGAAGTTCAATTTAAGAGGAACCTTAAAAATTTATTGGTGACTAATTATTTTTACTCCACTGGCGGATTCCTTTATAGAACCAACTGATATCAGTATATTAATAATGTCACATAATGTGAGTGTCAATACAATCTGACTTTTGTACAAATTCAATGCAGTAATGTGATGATTGTAAATAAGTGTTGTAAAAAGATTATTCTAAATGATGATTTATTGCTGCAATAGCCTAAGAATTTTCATATAAACATTGAACATTTGTATATTTTGTGACACCTAAATTGTTACCTTCCAAATAAACCATTTTTGATTTCTTCTTCGTCAATGAGGACGATTTGACTTCCGATCTGTGTAAAGTACATTACCACATTCGTTTTTCATTGTAAATATTTATTACATACTCTTGTTTTTTTTTACTTGTTGTAAATCCTGCAGGAGCTGCTCACTATGGATTTGCTAGAATGAAATGTACATCTAATCTAATTTAATGCAATCTCTGTGTTTAGTGTAAATAGTCAAATTTTGTCTTTACAATCCCTCCTGGAGCAATACCTAATGGGCTGAAGAATATTTTTAGATTTTTCACTTAATACTGAGTCTTTAAATTTTATAAACAGGCTGTCGTAGGAATCTGGCAATTCACGCTTTTCAACATTTCTATGACACTATCCCACGAGCTGAACAAATATGCCACCTTCTTCAAGGGTGTTCAATATCCTCTGTCAGTGCAGTTTGGTATGTTCCCCGCACACTTGACCCATGTTCTTAAATGAGACATATCAATAACTTGCAAGCAGACTCATTTGTAGCCTTACTGCATTTTCTCAGTATCCTGCCAATGAAATGAAGTCTGCCACCTGTCTACCTAGGACTGAGCCTGTGCACTCGTCCTGTTTCATACCCCTACATAATGCTACATCCAGAGATTTGCGTGAGTTGGCTGATTCTAATAATGAATTATGATATTGCTTTCATAGCATAGTACGATTTTTCGATCTGTGAATTGCATATTTTTTCTTTTCTGTACATATAAATCAAGTTGAGAACCTTAGCACGACTTTGGAATTTTATGAAAACCGTTATTTTCGGCATCCAAGCTGACTGATAAAGAGAAATTCTTTCTGTTTGAGATACCTTATTGAGTTAGAATATATTCTGGAATGTAAAGCAGATGGGCATCAATGATATTTGACAGTAGTTTCGCAGATCGCTCGCAGGCAGGTGTGAACAGTGTTTTTTTCTCAAACGCTTTACACAGTTTTTTGTGCACTGTATCTGCAGTGTGTTAGGGTTAAAATGGGAGCTAATTCAGCTGCAAATTCTGTATAGCACCTGACAGGGTTCCGAATGGACCCTTCATAAATGTTTAGTTTTAACTGTTGCTCAACGCCACTGATGTCAATATTTGCATTAGTCATCTCTGCAGTGGTGTGAGATGTAAACTGTGGTGTACATCTGTATCTTCCTTAGGATAGGAACATATAAAAGCCTCATGTCAGTTGTTGTTGTTGTGGTCTTCAGTCCTGAGACTGGTTTGATGCAGCTCTCCATTCTACTCTATCCTGTGCAAGCTTCTTCATCTCCCAGTACCTACTGCAACCTACATCCTTCTGAATCTGCTTAGTGTATTCATCTCTTGGTCTCCCTCTACGATTTTTACCCTCCACGCTGCCTTCCAATGCTAAATTTGTGATCCCTTGATGCCTCAAAACATGTCCTACCAACCGGTCCCTTCTTCTAGTCAAGTTGTGCCACAAACTTCTCTTCTCCCCAATCCTATTCAATACCTCCTCATTAGTTACGTTATCTACCCACCTTATCTTCAGCATTCTTCTGTAGCACCACATTTCAAAAGCTTCTATTCTCTTCCTGTCCAAACTGGTTATCGTCCATGTTTCACTTCCATACATGGCTACACTCCATACAAATACTTTCAGAAACGTCGTCCTGACACTTAAATCTATACTCGATGTTAATAAACTTCTCTTCTTCAGAAACGCTTTCCTTGCCATTGCCAGTCTACATTTTATATCCTCTCTACTTCGACCATCATCAGTCATTTTACTCCCTAAAAAGCAAAACTCCTTTACTACTTTAAGTGTCTCATTTCCTAATCTAATCGCCTCAGCATCACCCGATTTAATTTGACTACATTCCATTATCCTCGTTTTGCTTTTGTTGATGTTCATCTTATATCCCCCATTAAAGACACTGTCCATTCCGTTCAACTGCTCTTCCAAGTCCTTTGCTGTCTCTGACAGAATTACAATGTCATCGGCGAACCTCAAAGTTTTTATTTCTTCTCCATGGATTTTAATACCTACTCCGAATTTTTCTTTTGTTTCCTTTACTGCTTGCTCAATATACAGATTGAACAACATCGGGGAGAGGCTACAACCCTGTCTCACTCCTTTCCCAACCACTGCTTCCCTTTCATGCCCCTCGACTCTTATAACTGCCATCTGGTTTCTGTTCAATTTGTAAATAGCCTTTCGCTCCCTGTATTTTACCCCTGCCACCTTCGGATTTTGAAAGAGAGTATTCCAGTTAACGTTGTCAAAAGCTTTCTCTAAGTCTACAAATGCTAGAAACGTAGGTTTGCCTTTTCTTAATCTTTCTTCTAAGATAAGTCGTAAGGTTAGTATTGCCTCACGTGTTCCAACATTTCTACGGAATCCAAACTGATCTTCCCCGAGGTATCAAAATTTCCATACGCATGTTAAATACATTTTGTTATTGCAGGAAAAAATGAAAAATGAAAAGAAATGGTATGTGACATGCCAAAGTGAGATCACAAACATCTACACAGGCAATGTTGAGTTATTTCCTAAGCACTTCCAAGTCAGTGCCAGTAGATGACTAAGGCATAGCAAAGCATCTACTCAAGTGCCCATAGTGGACTGTTCTTCAACTGCTAAAGCCAAGACATCCTGACAAGAGGCAGCAAAATCAGCCTGCTTTCGAGGAGGCTCCTGAGCTTGGACAAGGACATTTGGTTGTCAATTGCCTTGGCTCCCAATGCAGATGTCACAGCTCTTGGGTGCAGGCTGTATACTGTAAAGTTGAAACTTCCAAATGCAGCAAGTGACAGCTGTTCTGCAGGAAATGGGTCATCCAAAGTCGCCATCAACAGGAGATCAGTGATAGCTACTAGTCACAGTTGACATCAGGCAGTACTCATGGCCCCCATCAATGGGGCAACAGCAATACTGGGTGCGATCCCATCTGCTGCCAGCAGAACTACAGCAGGAACCCAATCTACAGCACTCCAACTACAGTGATCCCAAGCATAGGACCTCTCGCCTCGTAATACTGAAGCCACCCCCACATACATGACATGTGCTTGTAGGTTCAGGAGACCCAGATCCTGGGTGACCAACTCTGCCATATATCCTGGGATCTCCCATATTACAGAATTTTTTTTAGTCTTTCCAGCTACATTATTGGCCACCTGTTTCTCCCACATATTTTATCAGCAATTACTTTAATAAATATTAATCTGGTGAAATAGTACAGATATTTTGGTAAGGGGAGCAGGAAAGCTAGCAACAGCTTTTTGTACTGTCAAATACAATATCAGCTACGGAAGTTGGATTGAGGACGTAAATTATCGAAGGATGTTGTCCATAACTCTTATTTGGAAATGTAAACAAGTAGGCCTTCGTGTAGGCTACACATAATAAATATATGAAGTTTTGTTAAATCTTATTGCTATTATATTTGTGTATTACACACCATAAAAACTAAATTGTAATGTTCAGATTAGATTAAATTCATAAACCCAAAAATGTGTTGATCCTCACATGTGTGGAACATGTCAGAAAACAATACAACAAACATATTTACAATACTTTAGTGTAACACTCATTTCTGAATGTACACAACAAATTACTGATATTACACGCTTTTACACTCTAAAAACTTTTTTTCAGCTTGTGGAATTATCCTAAAACACGATACTGTATTATATAATAGAGCAAAAGTGTGCAAAGTATGCCATTTAACTCTCCATTGTCACCCATTCCAGGAAAATGCGATTTAGTTTTGCAATTGAAATTTATTGGAACCAAATTTCCCTTAAACCTCCCTTACAATCATGGCTGATCATTTTTTTTAACATCACGATCAAACGTTGGTATCACTACCCAGAGATTCCATATCTACCAATACGCTTAACGACAGCACCACTACCTAGCAGCATCAGTATCCACAGCATTTTTGGCCACTGCCAGGACCACCAGCACCACTACTTGCGGACGCTATTATTGTCGCCAACTGCGCCACAACCTTCCTACATGGGTTGGAAGAACGTAGCATAAACCTGCATGCAGTTAGCAGGAATGGGATCAAATGTACCACAGCAACAGTCATAGATCACAGTATACACGCCGCCCCCCCTCTCCCACCATACACTGCAGGCATGGAAGTAGACCTTCATGAGAAAATGGAGGGGCTTGATTTCCCATTAATTTCTTTGGAAAAGCCAGCACAAATTAGGAAACTACTGCCATTATACACTTATCTTTTGGGGGAGATACGGAATTTCTAGATATTACAATAGCGATGTGGAGGGGGCAAGCATGAGAACACTGCTATCTCCAAGTATAGTGCTCACAATTGCATTGTGCACAAGAGCCATGATCAGTACTGACAGTGTCGTCTGCATGAGACTTGTATCAGGTATCAGTTCTGGCACTGGAGATCACTGTCCAGTTCATTGCTCTGAAATCATTAAACCGATGTCTGTTCACATTTTACATTCCTTTGGCTGTGAGTGCAGATTAATGTACGTGTGATGGCTGTCTACTAGAATTTGGTAAGTGTTTCACTGGTGACAACTCGTTATCTGGACGCAAAAAATCATGGAACATTCTCTGGTCTTTGCATTTTGGGAGTTTATGACGAACTTTGCTTATGTTTTGTGTATTTGTCAGTCCATTTAAATGAAAATGCAATTGCTCGTCCATGTCACTGCGTGTTCACAGCTCCATACACCTCTCTGTTCTTAGAAGTATGCGATAGAACTAGTGTGTGTCATAAGTTGCTCGTATTCTATGACACTGAAGATCGTATGAAAATGGCGATCGGGTTGCGAAGGCATCTAGAGATAACTCTGGTAGAAACGATGTGCTGCAGGGTTTATTATATGTCGCTGGACATCCATCAAATAATATATCATTAAAAAGTCAGTGGAACTAATTCTCCATCTACATTGGTCCAAGTGTTCATCTGTACAAAAATAAGTACTGTGACATGTTTATTGATACCCATATAAATTGACTCTGCTGTTCGAAAAACTGCAGGGACTTATTGGTTTCGTATGTGATGAAAAATGTTATTTAAAGGCAAGAAAACATTTTATTAGCTTTGTAATTACACCCTGGAAACGAAAAAAACCACAGTTACTGAAAGAAAAAGCAGAAGTTACACACAAGCCAAGAATAAAGATATTGATACCAGAGTCATGGAGCAACACATAAACATAGACCTCAAGGAATTTTTTTTCTTTTCTTTTAACACTTCCTCCAAAAGAAAAAAAAATCATGAAATTATTGCTTTACTTTCTGCAACTGACTTGTCCATGACACTGCACCACCAGAGTACTTTGCAAGAATTCCAGTTGTTGAACGCCTGCGAAATCTACATCAGCGTAAATCTTTAATTCTTCATCGATTTTGCAATACTTTGGCATTCTTCGGACGGTCAACCAGCACCCAGGTGTTGTTTTTCTTTAGAGATTGAGGTTCTTCACTGATAGCTTGCATCCATTCTTCCTTCTCGTTTGACTGCAAAACATTTTGGATCTTTGTATTCAAGTGCATCAACATACAAAATTCACCACTTTCCATCCAGGTTTGTTTTCTTCGTTGTCTTTTATTCTTCTGTTTCTCTTCATTAGAAGATTCAGCAGCTTCTGCTTTTAGAAATTCTGTTAATTCATTATTTTCATCAAATTCACTCGTCTCTTGACTTTCTCTAGAATCGAGAATGCCAATTTTTTCTTCAGTTTGACTTCCTCCAGAAGTGTACAGCCTAGGAGATTTACATTGGTCGTCTTTAGATGAATTCAGATTATTAAATTCTTCCTGAGGGACTTCAAATTCAACATGATCACTATATTCAACATGATCACTATATTCAACATGATCACTATGTAAATCACAAACAATTTCTGGCTTAAATTTCACATCGTGACTTAACACCACTTTTCTTTTAGATGGAATACAAACTCTAAACCCATCTTTGTCATTAACATATCCAACAAGTCGTCCAAAAACTGCCTTATCATCAAACTTGGAACGGAATTGTTTGTTAATGTGAACATAGCAGCCTGTGCCAAAAATTATGAGATGATCAAGTCGTCCTACTGGTCGATTAAACCATAGTTCATAAGGGGTTTTATTTTCAACTGAAGATTTTCCAGTACGATTTATTAGGTAGACTGCTGTGTTACATGCCTCTGCCCACAACCCATTAGGTAATTTACTCGGATTTAGCATTGACCGGGCAGCTTCAACAATGGTCCTATTTTCCTGTTCAGCCACACCATTTTGTTCAGGAGTGTAAGGAGGAATCAGTAGCTCTATTCCCCTGTCTGCAAGCAGTTCACTGACATTCTTATTGTTAAATTCTTTGCCACCATCACATCTAAATTGTTTGACAACATGTCCATTACTTCGTGCTTCATTTAAAAACCGCTTAAGCACAGTACACACTTCACTTTTGTGTTTTAAAAAGAAAATTCGACGAAATTTACTAAAATCGTCTTTGAAACATACATAATAATGCTTACCTCCAAAAGATTTCGTGCTCATTGGTCCATTGACATCCGCGTGGATTAATTCCCCAGTACTGGTAGCGCGTATTGTTCGTGTTTTGAATGGCAGCCTATGCATCTTTCCAACCGCACAGCCGTCACAAAATTCACTCTTGGCATCTTCCACATTATTGTTCATTCCTTTTAAAATATTCTTCACATGTTGTTTATTTTGATGACCAAACCTTTCATGGTACACTTGCAATGTTTCGGATGAAGTCATCAAGCTCACACGATTCTTTTTTGCATTTCTAACAACACGCATGTTCAACACATAAAGTCCATTTTTCACATAACCTGTCATAACAATATTGCCACTGACCTGTTTTCGAACACAGACATTATTATAACTAAAATTAGTACTGTAGCCTCTGCAGGCAATGGCTCTCACAGAGAACAGATTAGCACTTGCATCAGGGACGTAGAAAACATTGTCCATTCTAGCATTGTACCATTTATTGTTTCGTCGAATTTGGATGTAAACTGTTCCTTGACCGTACGCACACATTTTGACATCTTGTTTTCCCAATGAAATGACTTGAGGAACATCAAATTCACTATAAGAAACAAAATACTGTTTGTTGGGAGTGATATGATTTGTTGCGCCACAGTCGCAATACCATTTATTTGGGTCACTGTGATTACTGGTACACACACCCATAGCGTATGAAGTAAATACAGTGTGTTCACTTTCTCGCTTCTTCTCTTTTCTTTTATTGCTGTCACGAGTGCTCTGTGGTCACTCTGCTGCCCAGTGACCTAATTGTTTGCATACATTACACGGAAACTTCTATTTTAATTGTGACTTCGTCATCTTTACTTGCTGATGACTTGTTTGCCGTTTTCTTGTTTTAGAAACGACAAAAGCTGCTCTTCCATTAATGTCTTGTTCACGCAGTTCAATAGTACAGAGTTTTTCAATCAATAAATTCAAGCTTTGCTATTCTGTCGGTATCGTATTCCAGAGATACATAAAATTGTCGTAGTCTTTTCGCAGTGTAGACAAAATTCGACCATTTAAGATTCTTTCAGATAGCGTATTTTCTTCATGTTTTGCTAATTCGTCCTTCAGGTCCACAAACAACTTTTGCAGTTTGGCCGCATGTGCACTAATATCTTCCGTTTCATCATGTTTAACACGGAAAAATATTTCAATCAACATATTCAAACGCTGAGTACTGCTACGTTCAAATCGGGCGCGTAATTTGTCCCAGATTTCTTTAGCATTCTTGCAAGTTAAGACGAGTTCTGCAACAGATTGACTTAGTGCACTTGCTATAAGACTTGCTGCCTTTGCGTCGTCCTTGTGCCATTCCACATACGCTTCCTTTTGTGCACTTGTCGGATCTTGCGGCAACTCTAGACGTTCACGTGTACCGTTAATAATATCTTCTAGTCCATATGAACGCAGCACCATAGAAATATGCCATTTCCATTTGGCCCAGTCGTCAGGTCCTTCAAGCTTATCAATGCTGACCTTATAATCGCCGCTAGCAGTCATGTTTCTTTACAGACATAGGCTCATTTCAAATATTGTTTTAATTAAACTACGTTGTTTGCCTTTACACGTGTACTGGGCCCATAACCAGATGAAAAATATTATTTGAAGGCAAGAAAACATTTTATTAGCTTTGTAATTACACCCTGGATACGAAAAAAAAAAACACATTTACTGAAAGAAATAGCAGAAGTTACACACAAGCCAAGAATAAAGATATTGATACCAGAGTCATGGAGCAGCACATAAATGTAGACGTCAAGGAATTTTTTCTTTTCTTTTAACAGTATGTACAGAGCGATTACTTTCCATTATAGTTCTGAGGAAGAAGATACACAAGGTAACTGCCGAAAGTCGGGGTGTCTCTTATGGCTCATCAGAGGAATCGGTAGTAGGGCTTTTACTTATCCGAGAATCACTTTTACAAGCGTATGGAACATTCATGGGCTTATCCTACAATTTACGAACAAGGAAAAATATAATTAATACAGGTATTTACATACTTATAGATCTAATTTGAAAGGGTGAAAGATGAGTGATCAAGATATTTTGAAATTTCGATGTATAATGTTAAAATCAGTAACTTCAGGTGCTATCCTCGTGTGTAAGTCGATTGTTGTTGCTGAAACGTCAGTAAGCAGAGATATTAAACACATTCGTAAAGTATTCGCGGAGAATTTAGAAATCAGTTCGTGGTTGTGGTTTGTGGAAATGTGCAGGTTCCCAACATCAATTTTTTTTTAAATATGTGGATAACACAATGATTTGATACATATTTAAAGGGATGAGCAGTCTACAAAAGTTGATTCCAGGATGTCGTCGCGAGTATTAAGAAAGTTACGTGGTGACGAGAACTTTGAAGAACCAGCTGCAAACAGCGAAGCAGAACTTGATGTGACTGTTGGAGGAGGGGCGAAAAGGAAAGATTTCAATGTAAATCCATATGATTTAGTAAGTATCTCACCGAAATCTATGCGTATTGTTGTGTAATGTTTGGTGGTAATCACTTCCATACGCTGTTTGTAATAGTAAACAAAATCCTAGAAATCATATTTCGAGACGTACCGTAATATATCAACCGGTCATTTACTTGTAGGCATAACAACAATGCTTTCCAAAACACATTGACAGAGCATATTGAATACTGAAATTAACCAGCTGGCAATCTACAAACTGCTGTTCAGTATCGAAAAAATATTTTCTTTTTGTAAGCTGCATGTTTAAGCTGGAGTGCTGGAAACTGCGCTACGAGGAAATCGTGATTCATTCTACCATGGTTTATGAATCCATATTTGGTCAGCTTCAGCAGAATTATTTTTTTACATTCAATATATAATGAGGAGCATGTGATTCGAAACCTAGCAGCTAGTCGTTTGATTTTGGAAGGTGGTAATCTCTGGAACAAAACATTTTCCTTGTCACATTTTTTAATCAACTGCTGGATTATTTTCCACACTAACACCTTGACCATGGTAAATGAAATAGTAAGAATGCATTCCACAATGCGTAGTTTACTGGAGAATTGCCCTGACATGTTAAAATTATCTGCTTGACTGTATTTGCTGTCCAAAGAGCCATTTAGCTCTCCTCACCACCAGAATCAAACTGTAGCTATCCTAATCCATTCCACAAATTTTAATGCATCTTCATTTTGCATATCACACGGCTAGAACATGATAGTGGACTCACCTTGCCTTTTGGCTTAATGACAATTTGATCTGCAGCATTTCCTGAATGATTGAAATGTGATAGATTGTGAGCTGACAAAGCCAGTGAATCTGAATGCAAAATAAATATTTTGGTAACTTATTGACATGTAGTGTAGCCTGATGCAGTAGGGTTAATAGGTTCTGTAGATTGTAATAGGTGCAAATTCGCTTTATGTATTGTAATTTGTTGTCCTACGTTGATACAGCTTGCAAGTCTACATTTTATATAGGCTAGTATGTGTCTGTTCTCTTCTTTAGCTACTGGACCTACCTTTTGGGGAAAAGTTCACATTGTTTCCTCTAAGCTTCTTACTTATTGAAGACGTACCAAAATTTTGATAAACATTTTATTGACAACATCTAACGCTGTCGTGTTACTATTTCTCAGACACAACAAATAGGCATTTGTAGGTTTATTTCTGACAGGTGACGGGGTTTTAAATTGGAGGATGTTTGCCTTTACAGCCAGGCAACTATTTCCATAGTTGTTTTGAGAATTTAGTTTTGGACTCCACTGTCCCAATAATTGCACTTTCGTGGTGTTTCTGCTGAGTAATGAAACTTTGTTATTATTAAGAAAGGCTAAAAACATGTTACAACATTCATTCACATGTGAGCAGTTATAGCATTCCTAAGGCTCACAGATTAGTCATACTGACTTTGGGGAAGACAGTGACTGTCTTGCTAATGGAATTAGTTCATTGCATTTTTCAACTTAGAACTATAGAAATTTTTGCGGCATGAAACTGAAAAATACAATGAAAACATTCTATCTACAGTTCTCACCCCACATCAGATTTTCATTGTTTTTGATACATAGTATTGTACTTTCCTTACAAAGGTAGAACTGTACTTCAGCATCACTGCTAAGGCTAAATGAATTTTTAAAAATTGAGAGTACTGTTGACTAGTGTGGCTCCACATTGTACTATTTGTATTTAGAAATTGTTATTTTACTGAGTTTTTGAGGATTTGGAGAATGGTAGTTACTAAATTACCAGAACACTGTGACCACAGAACAACAAAATTGTCTGAATGTGTGCCATAAAGAGATAAAGATTAGTGAAGAAATGTATCTTTGAAACAGTTTGTACATGAACTTGCATCCTCATGAATCACAGGATGTACACTTTCCAAATGAGACATTTAGGCACTTCTTACTATCCAACTCAGTGCTTTAGTTGCACATCTGTTTATATTTAGTATTTTCACTCTTGTTGTACAGTGTTAGACACACAGTCTAGTAATAACAAATCACTGTATCGTGTTGTGAAAACAGCAGAAATAAGTAGGTAAAGTCTGATGAACACTCCTGCTAAACATTGTTAGTTGGTTAGTGATTGACCAACTGGATTAGTCCATTCATTAGCAGCAGAGGTAAAATCAGTTTCTAGTTATCCCCTTTTATTTTTTGCATCATTTCATATCAAATGGTTTCCCTCAAATCAGCCAGAGATTTTCTTTCACAAATGACGTGTCGTATCGCTGGGTGCTCCTGTCGGGTAGACTGGACACCTGGTGCAAGTCTAGTTTACGCCACTTCAGCGGCTTGCACGTTAATGGTAATGAGATGGTGGTGGTGATGATGATGATGATGATGATGATGATGATGATGATGATGATGATGATGATTACAACAAAATACCCAGTCCCTGAGTGGAGAAAATCTCTGACCCAGCCGGGAATTGAACCTGGGCCCCATGGCATGCCATTCCATCGCGCTGACGACAAACCTGTCCATCCAAATTTATGTTCCACCTCTAATGATCTCGTTGTTGATGGTGCATAACACTTGTAATATCCCACTCTTTTTTCTCCCCCCCCCCCCCCCCCCCCCCCCCCCATGAACCATGGACCTTGCCATTGGTGGGGAGGCTTGCGTGCCTCAGCGATACAGATGGCCGTATCGTAGGTGCAACCACAACGGAGGGGTATCTGTTGAGAGGCCAGCAAACGTGTGGTTCCTTTTCAGTAATTGCAGGGGCAACAGTCTGGATGATTGACTGATCTGGCCTTGTAACACTAACCAAAACTGCCTTGCTGTGCTGGTACTGCGAACGGCTGAAAGCAAGGGGAAACTACAGCCGTAATTTTTCCCGAGGGCATGCAGCTTTACTGTATGGTTAAATGATAATGGCTTCCTCTCGGGTAAAATATTCTGGAGGTAAAATTGTACCCCACTCGGATCTCCAAGTGGGGCTACTCAGGAAGATGTCGTTACCAGGAGGAAGAAAAATTGTGTTCTACGGATTTGAGCGTGGAATGTCAGATTCCTTAATTGAGCAGGTAGGTTAGAAAATTTAAAAAGGGAAATGGATAGCTTAAAGTTAGATATTGTGGGACTTAGTGAAGTTCGGTGGCAGGAGGAACAAGACTTTTGGTCAGGTGAATACAGGGTTATAAATACAAAATCAAATAGGGGTAATGCAGGAGTAGGTTTAATAATGAATAAAAAAAATAGGAGTGCGGGTAAGCTGCTATAAACAGCATAGTGAACGCATTATTGTGGCCAAGATAGACACGAAGCCCATGCCTACTGCAGTAGTACAAGTTTATATGGCAACTGGCACTGCAGATGATGAAGTAATTGATGAAATGTATGATGATATAAAAGAAATTAGTCAGGTAGTGAAGGGAGACGAAAATTTAATAGTCATGGGTGACTGTAATTCGAGAGTAGGAAAAGGGAGAGAAGGAAACATAGTGGGTGAATATGAATTGGGGAGAGAGAAATGAAAGAGGAGGCCATCTGGTAGAATTTTGCACAGAGTATAACTTAATCATAGCTAACACTTGGTTCAAGAATCATAAAAGAAGGTTGTATACATGGAAGAATCCTGGAGATACTAAAAGGTATCAGATAGATTATATAATGGTAAGACAGAGATTTAGGAACCAGGTTTTAAACATTTCCAGGGGCAGATGTGGACTCTGACCACAATCTATTGGTTATGAACTGTAGATTAAAACTGAAGAAACCGAAAAAAGGTGGGAATTTAAGAAGATGGGATCTG
Source organism: Schistocerca piceifrons (assembly GCF_021461385.2). Taxonomy (NCBI): domain Eukaryota; kingdom Metazoa; phylum Arthropoda; class Insecta; order Orthoptera; family Acrididae; genus Schistocerca; species Schistocerca piceifrons. The sequence continues at coordinate 618,485,543 of NC_060141.1, forward strand.
GATAAACTGACTAAACCAGAGGTTGTACAGAGATTCAGGGAGAGCATAAGGGAACAATTGACAGGAATGGGGGAAAGAAATACAGTAGAAGAAGAATGGGTAGCTCTGAGGGATGAATTAGTGAAGGGAGCAGAGGATCAAGTAGGTAAAAAGACAAGGGCTAGTAGAAATCCTTGTGTAACAGAAGAAATATTGAATTTAACTGATGAAATGAGAAAATATAAAATGCAGTAAATGAAGCAGGCAAAAAGAAATATAAACGTCTCAAAAATTAGATCGACAGGAAGTGCAAAATGGCTAAGCAGGGATGGCTAGAGGACAAATGTAAGGATGTAGAGGCTTATCTCACTAGGCGTAAGATAGATACTGCCTACAGGAAATTTAGAGAGACCTTTGGAGAAAAGAGAGCCACTTGTATGAATATCAAGAGCTCAGGTGGAAACCCAGTTCTATGCAAAGAAGGGAATGCAGCAAGGTGGCCGGCCGCGGTGGCCGAGCGGTTCTAGGCGTGGAGTCCGGAGCCGCACGACTGCTATGGTCGCAGGTTCGAATCCTGCCTCGGGCATGGATGTGTGTGCTGTCCTTAGGTTAGTTAGGTTTAAGTAGTTCTAAATTCTAGAGGACTGATGACCTCAGCTGTTAAGTCCCATAGTGCCCAGAGCCATTTGAGCAGCAAGGTGGAAGGAGTACATAGAGGGTCTGTACAAGGGCGATGTACTTGAGAACAATATTATGGAAATTGAAGAGGATGTAGATGAAGATGAAATGGGAGATATGATACTGCGTGAAGAGCTTGACAGAGCACTGAAAGACCTGAGTCGAAACAAGTCCCCGGGAGTAGACAACATTCCATTAGAACTACTGACAGCCTTAGGAGAGCCAGTCCTGACAAAACTCTACCATCTGGTGAGCAAGATGTATGAGACAGGTGAAATACCCTCAGACTTCAAGAAGAATATAATAATTCCAATCCCAAAGAAATCAGGTGTTGACAGATGTGAAAATTACCGAACCAACACGAATTCTTTACAGATGAATGGAAAAACTGGTAGAAGCTGACCTCGTGGAAGATCAGTTTGGATTCCTCAGAAATGCTGGAACACGTGAGGCAATACTGACCCTACGACTTATCTTAGAAAATAGATTAAGGAAAGGCAAACCTACGTTTCTAGCATTTGTAGACTTGGAGAAAGCTTTTGACAATGTTGACTGGAATACTCTCTTTCAAATTCTAAAGGTGGCAGCGGTAAAATACAGGGAGCAAAAGGCTATTTACAATTTGTACAGAAACCAGATGGCAGTTATAAGAGTCGAGGGGCATGAAAGGGAAGCAGCGGTTGGGAAGGGAGTGAGACAGGGTTGTAGCCTGTCCCCAATGTTATTGAATCTGTTTATTGAGCAAGCAGTAAGGGAGACAAAAGAAAAATTTGGAGTAGGTATTAAAATCCATGGAGAAGAAATAAAAACTTTGAGGTTCGCCGATGACATTGTAATTCTGTCAGACAGCAAAGGACTTGGGAGAGCAATTGAACGGAATGGACAGTGTCTTGAAAGGAGGATATAAGATGAACATCAACAAAAGCAAGACGAGGATAATGGAATGTAGTCGAATTAAGTCGGGTGATGCTGAGGGAATTAGATTAGGAAATGAGATACTTAAAGTAGTAAAGGAGTTTTGCTATTTGGGGAGCAAAGTAACTGATGATGTTCGAAGTAGAGAGGATATCAAATGTAGACTGGCAATGGCAAGGAAAGCGTTTCTGAAGAAGAGAAATTTGTTAACATCAAGTACAGATTTAGGTGTCAGGAAGTCGTTTCTGAAAGTATTTGTATGGAGTGTAGCCATGTATGGAAGTGAAACATGGAAGATAAATAGTTTGGACAAGAAGAGAATAGAAGCTTTTGAAATGTGGTGCTACAAGAGAAATACTGAAGATTAGATGGGTAGATCACATAAGTAATGAGGAGGTATTGAATAGAATTAGGGAGAAGAGGAATTTGTGGCACAACTTGACAAGAAGAAGGGACCGGTTGGTAGGACATGTTCTGAGGCATCAAGGGATCACCAATTTAGCATTGGAGGGCAGCGTGGTGGGTAAAAATCGTAGAGGGAGACCAAGAGATGAATACACTAAGCAGATTCAGAAGGATGTAGGTTGCAGTAAGTACTGGGAGATGAAGCTTGCACAGGATAGAGTAGCATGGAGAGCTGCATCAAACCAGTCTCAGGACTGAAGACATCAACAACAACAACAACAACATTTATTTTTATTCATTTTATACATATTTTTTAAATTTAGGTAGATGTTTGTAAATAGCACGATAATGGTGTATCATAATGATATGGAACTTGTTTCAGAGAATATTCCACTTAAGTGATACTTGTTTATTGGAGCATACTGTCCGCCAATGAGTGTGATATGTACAGTTTAGTAACAGCTATTAAACAAGTCAGTTAAAATGTCTCCCAGAAAATATAGTAAGTGTACATTTCGGATATAGAGGAATATTCAATACTAGTCATTGGCCTCAACCAGTGACATAATGTTAATGGCTGCTGTGACATCACATTTTGGCTTGTATTTTCACGGTTTGTTTGTTAATGGGCAAGGCTAACGATTTTGAAAGCAAAAGACATGGTTTTACTGACAGGTTGATTTTTAGCGTAACCTGATGTTTAGGTTAGTTTGAGAGGTGACACTTAGGTTGTGAGACGGCAAAGCCAGTTAATGTATTAGCAAAAAAATCTTGGCTGGGGCAGCAGACTGATCTGTAACTTACCTTGCTTGAAAAAAAATCACCACGGATATGACGATCCAGTCACCATGATGTTTGTGATGTTTGTTGTATTTCTCCATCACTGATCAAAGCTGATGATTAATATTGAATATTGCCCTTTATCCTACATGTCATAATTAAAAACTGGCTGAGTCTGTAGCCTATCTCCACAAGTGCATAACCATTGTAACATATGGATTCACACACACAGTGACCATTGGCAAGTTATTGTGTTCAAATGATTACATTCTTTGTGGCGGGATTTGAGAAAGCAAATTGACTAAAGTCAGCCTCACACTGATGTCCAGCAGCAGTTGAAATAGTGAATTAAGTAAAGATTGTAGAGTGAAAGAAACAAAGACAGTTCAAGCATTGTTTGTACATCACTCGGTCATAAGATGGCAGAATAAACACGAGAAAATCTACAATCTTCAAATTATGACAAAGTATTTTTTGTGTATAGTTCCCAAATACAACAAAAAATTAAATAATTAGTTATCACAGAGGATACGAAACCTGTAGCCCGTTACTGCGTGATATCGGAGAGCTGGAGGATATGCGATATGGGAAGTAGATACAGGGTGATCACTCAAAACACACTTCACCATCAACAGAAGCTTACTCACAGTCATCGTCCATTTGCACAATTTGTGGATGAAACAGGGAAGGTATAAAACACAGCATCACAAAAACTAACAAAATACTGAATTGACAAAATCGGTCAACCTGTGGCCATATATAACTACTGATGGAACACTAACCACCCTAATGCAGGTAAACCAAACATATGATACCCACCACTGGCAATCCAACATACTTACCAATACACAACTATACACACAGTCCCACATACTGTACATACTACGATAATGTATAATTACAAGGAACGTTTAATAAGTAAAGCAACACAGTTTGTTTTTCTCAGGCAGTTTTGGGTGAGTAAAAGGGCAATTTATTGTGTGGTATCATATAATGTTCCTGCTTCAGCCTCTACGGTTTTATGACATTCCAATAGCTGGTGGCACTATATGTAGGATTCAAAATGGTGTCTATAACATAGGTGCGTTCCAAGCAGAGAGCTGTCATTGAGTTTCTTTTGGCATCACACATATTCATAGGTGCTTGCAGAAAGTCTATGGAGACTTGACTGTGAACGAAAGCTCAGGGAGTCGTTGGGCGAGGCATTTGTCATCATTGCAAACCTGTGTGATTTCCTGTGTGTCGGCTGCACACAGCTGTGATTCTTGCATTGTTGGAATGTGTGGAAACTCTCATTTCAAGTGATTGACAAATCACTATCAAACACCTCACTGCCCAGCTTGTCATCCATGTCTGTTGGTAATGCGGATACACTTGTCCACCAGATGAACTCTGCTCAACCTAACAAGAGACCGTAAAGAGCAAAGGAGGACTGACTTGGCCCAGTGAGGCATGCACTTATGTTGGCTCCGACGTAGACAAATCTCCGACCATAAACAACATTCTGCACTAATAATTTAAAACTAGAAAATGAATCTGTTGCCCTTAACTGTGAACATCAAAATAACTCGCTAACAAACCACCACAAACTCTTAGAGTATTATCACCAAAAGTGCTCGTGGAGTCCAATATCACTAATAACAATCACAAACAATGTAGAAACATAAACATTACACTCTAGTGTGTGCCACCACATACTCCAACAGGTCCTCTGCAAACAATACATTTCAAATACACTGCACTCCCATAATGTCACACAACACAATTAGGTTGAAGGTCTTAGCAGATTAGTTGTATCACACGCTTGAATTGACCCCCAGGAAAGCAGGAAATGATAGTAATACCAAAAATACACTCCACTACACACTGAAAGCTGGCTCGTGGAGTACAGATGTACATTGGCTTATAAAGTGTATTTGAGGACATAGAATTTTTCATCTCGTCTAGATATCATTGGGATTTGATTAAGAGTATAGACTCAAAGGACACCGATCAGTTAACTTCAACAAGGTGTTGTTGAAAAATGGCCTTGTCTCATCATCTGTAGACTGTCGTCTACTTCAGTTGATAGACTTGAAATCTTTTATTGTCATCTGTTTTGTTGCACTCATAAGATCCATTTTAGTTAATTTTGCGATGCTAATGAGATAATATTGTTTTACATGGGAATAACAGAGGCAATTTTATATTGTTGATGAATGCTAGAGTTGTCTGATATCCAAATCACCACCTACTTATTGGTTAGTAATGATCTCCACACATGATGTAGGAAGAGGTAGCTATCAAAAGCTCCAGGATTTTATTTGAAGTGACATGAGTTTAAAACAAATGATTTTATCCAATGTCCAACTGTCTCTCATATACCTTTTTCCTTGTGAAATTAACTGCTACAGAGCTAAACCTATACACCGCTGCTCAGGAGGGTGAGCAGTTTGTCTCCATCTGCTAATGTCTGTGTAACAAAAGTTAATCGACAGATACAAGTTGCAGATATTGGCTGCTCTATGATCTGCGAGATAAATTTAGTTGTTGCATGCAATGTAATCTGTCCATAAGCTGAACTCTAAGTTAAGATTTTTAAACACATAACAATCTTATAATAATGAAATGAAGCACTTTCAAAAATTAACTAGTCCAGTCCTTGTAAAATAGGAAGATTTGATGACTAATACTGATGTATTTAGTTTAGAAAATGCTTCCCAATTCAGCAGTTTTTAAATCTTATTTAAGGATTAATTCTTTGATCAGTTACCATACAGTGAATAACTTAATATCTTAAAAATATCAATTAATTCACAGTTAATCCAGCAGAGTCATTCAGAATCAGAAGTTAAAGAGGATGACAATGAAACTGAGACAACATTAGCTGCTGAAGGCACTAAGGATGAAAATGTCTTTGTCAAACGGAAGAAAAAGAAGAAGAAAAAGAAAGCTACAAAACCAGTTTTCACAAATAATCGTAAAAGCAGTGATGATAATATTGAGGTGAGTGGTTGACGTACAAAATTACTTAGTGACTTGTAGACTTTCCCAGAAGAATAGCTTATGATAATCTTCTAGAGTTAGCAGCTGGGTCTTCAATTCAGATTGACACAATATTTTGACTGTCCACGTGGCTGCTATCTTCCTATGAAAGACTAGTGTTTTTGTGTCTCGTTAAACTGATGCTATACTGGAACCATTGCCCTTATTTAGAGGAGCAGAGATCTCTTAGTGCATGCATAAAGTGTTGTGAATAGTGCCCCTACTACATAAGATACTAGCAACACTGCTGTTGGTGCTGTAAACAAAAATGAGGTATCGCTGATTTCTTCTGCCAATTGAGAACATTGTGTTTTAGTGTAGGTCAGTGCAGGGTTTTATGACAAGATAGCCCTTGTCCCTATTAGTAAGATTATCTGCCAACCTATTTGTAATTGGTTCCATCAGAATGCAATAACAGTAATGAGAAGCAGCAGCAATCTCCTGCGTCTCATTACATTTCAGCATGTGTCGACGATGTTCCACACGCCTATCTTCAACTACACAAACTTGAAAATTCCACAGTGGTGGAAGCATTGTTTAACCAAGGCACAAACAATGAAATATAATCGACACAGGTGCTTGCTGTCTCTTCTTGTTACTGAGATTGGTTTCTGAAGGACTCCGTTGAAATGAGGCTGGCTGATAATCTTATTAATAGGGACAACAGCTGTCCTCTGAGCAAGTTGTGGAACCTTGCACTGACCTGCATTAAAACATGATGTTATCTATTGGCAGAATAATTTGATGATTATTTACAGCAGCAGTAACTTGTTTCTGTGTGCCTTCACCATCAGCAGCATTGCTAGTAACTCTTGCAGTGGGGGCAGCAATCGCAACACTTGCTGCATCTGCTGAGTACTATCTGCTGGTCTATACATGGCACTGGTTTCAGCATAACAGCAGTTCAATGAGACGTAGCAATAGCTGCATCTCACCTGAAAATAGTGACTAGGTGGTCTGTCAAAATATTGTGTGATACTGATTTGATGATCCAGCTGCAAACCAGAGAAGTGTCAAATGTAACTGGGATCTTTGTGAAACCTTGTGCTTATTGTTAAACTATATTTTACTCACCTGTTACCTACACTCATTTACTCATTCATTCATGTCCTGTGGATTCTGTTATGAAGGATAATGTCCAAGGATGTGAAGTGTGTAACGAAGAGAGCATAACTATCATTAAACTAAAATAAACTATTAGTGCTATTCATTCTTAGTGTAACAGTGGAATTAATTGGAATGCCATTTTTTTATGATGAACTCTGAATTCTTTGAGAATAACTTTTCTCTACATGTTATGACAATGGAATCCTCTTTACAGTAAACACTGATAGTTGCCATGCAAGTAAAAGGAAGTAGAGTCTATACAGTCATATAAATTGTGGAAGAGCAGATATTTTTAATTTTCTCTTTAGTTTGTAGTAATTCTTAATGTCTTGCTTTCCAGTAAGAAGTAAATGTAGTGGGAAATAATTGTAAAAATTAAGATGTTCAAAAATGCCCCTGCAAACGTTTTAATTATTTCCCCTGAATGTATTCTTACTGCTCACTTTCATGATCATAGCTTCGCAGAATGCTGTAATATTGCATCACAGTATAGGCTTCACTGTATGGCTTGTGAGAAACATACATATCTTCACAAAATTCCATTAAAGCGCTGTGAAAAAGATTCCACAGAGGTAGGTATTAAGGCGAAACTCTGATCAGTCTAAAACGTCTGGGGCAACATGGTGCACCCCTGTAATACACTGAGGTGAAAAGTCATGGGATACCACCTAATATCGTGTTGGACCTCCTTTTGGCCTGTGTAGTGCAGCAGCTCGATGTTGCATGGACTCAGCTAGTTGTTGGAAGTCCCCTGCATAAATATTGAGCCAGCCTCTATACTCAACCATAATTGCATAAGTTTACCTGGTGCAGCATTTTGTGCTCTGAATTCTCGATTATGTCCCTTAAATGTTTAGTGGGATTCATGTCATGTGATCTGGGTTGCCAAATTATTCCCTTAAATTGTCCAGAAAATTCTTCAAACCAGTTGCGAAGAATTGTGGCCCAGTTATGACATCATTGAGAACATGAAGTCTGTGAATTGGTACAAACAGTCCCAAAATAACTGAACATAACCACTCGCAGTCAGTGATCAGTTCAGTTGGACCAGGGGACCCAGCCCATTCCATGTAAACACAGTGCACACCGTTATGAACCCACCATCAGTTTGCACAGTGCCTTATTGACAATTTAGGTCCGTGGCTTAATGGAGTCTGCACCATTCTCAAACCCTACCATCAGCTCTTACCAACTGAAATTGACACTCATCTGACCAGGCCATTGTTTTCCTTAACAAACACCGTCGCTTTGGTCATCTGGTGCCACAGTCCCTTAACACCAAATTTGGCTGCATTGTCCTAATGGATACATTCATTGCACATCACACATTGATTTCTGCGGTTATTTTGTGTAATGTTGCTTGTGTGTTAGCACAGACAACTCTACACATACGCCACTGCTCTAGATGGTGAAGACTGTTGGCCACTGCATTGTTCGTGGTGAGAGGTAATACCTGAAATTTGGTTTCCTCGGCACACTCATGACACTGTGGACCTCAGAATATTGAATTATCTAATGATTTCTGAAATGGAATGTCCCATGTGTTTAGCTCCAAGTGCCATTTCACATTTAAGGTCTGTTAATTCCCATCATGTGGCCATAATCATGTCAGTAACATTTTCACATGAATCGCATGAGTAGAAATAAGTCCCGCCAATGCACTACCCTTTAATACCTTGCGTACGTGATGCTATGGCCATCTGTATACGTGAATATTGCTATCCAATGACTTGTCACATCAGTGTAGCTCTTACTTTGCTATTTGTAGGACCAATAGAAACTTGCAAATCAGATGATCAAAACCCATGACAGGATAAATGTGTTGGATAGATGTGAATATGTTTTTAAGAGTTGTGTACTTCCTCCTGACTGACTTTTCCTGATTGTGTAGGATACACATATATTTTTAAACAGAAAACTGTTGCATGTTAACCTATTTCTATTTCCATTTCCCAATATGGAGAACATGCAAAAGTGATGTATTAGCCTGTGTTAACAATTGATATTGAAATAAACCAGTCATTAACACCTGCTGATACATCCAGATGGCCATTGGTAGAGTCAAAAGATGGTTGTTTGCAAATAACCATTGTATTTCTGTTTGTATGGTGGGTGGTATTAAAGTATCACTTGGAAACAACCAGCTACGACCATGAAACTTCCTGAATATGCTAGTTCTTCTCTGTACATTAGCCCTTCAATGAGACACAGTTTTCCAAATGATGAACAACTTTGTGAAAACTTGATTGTGGAAGTCTGCATTTTGGCTGTTCAGGAAATATTCCACCTCATATATCACCATAATTACAGAAATAACTGCCACTCGTGCTTTGTCATCCAAGGAAAGAGGTCAGTTCCAAACCAAGTGTCTTTTTAGTTGGGGAGAGACAAGCAAATCTTTTCACTGATATTGTCTAACATGAATTAGTCATACATCTTTCAGCACAGCTGTTAAGCGTTGATAGTGTTGGAGGGTGTTAGACAGTCAAAGGTATGTTGTTCTACAAAGAGAGACAATATGTTGATATTAAAGTTGATAGATATGGGCTTTTAGGTCATGATTCTTGCAAACGATTTTCTTCCTTTAATTCTGAAAAACGGGTCACATAACTGGGTAGACTAATTGTTATACTTTTCTCTGGTCACTTTTGAATAGTAGTTCATATTTACTCTAGACTGCAATAACAATTGGCCATTGATGAGTCTATTATTATTTATTTACTTATTTTTCATTATTACTAGCACTATTTTAGTAACAGTGTGCATCACAGCTTAAAGGAAAAAAGAAAATCATAATTTCCTTGACAAAGGAGGCGCCATATATTTTTAGACTCGAAAAATTTTACATACATTTTCTAAATGTTGCAACATTGATTTATGCCAGGACCGCAGACAAAGGCTGTAAATGCAGACAAACAAAAAAATTAATTTTGGAAAAAAAACCTTCCTAATGTTCTGCAAAACTATATTCATTTGGTCACCAACCGCTTTTTGCCTTCTCATGCCATCTTTAGGTGACCTGAACTGGTGACCAAGTAAATACAATTTTACAGAACATTAGGAAGTGTTTTTCCTTTGTAATATTATCATGTTCTGCCAAGCACCAGTGTAAAATTCAGTTAATGTTAGACAAAGAATTAATTCTGTAACTATTTTTCCTAGGTCATAATTGAAACTTGGTGACTCCACTTGAACAATCCCTTCGTGTCTGCCTGCATCAGTGGTAGTCAAAGCTGTACAGGGTGTTTATAAATTAATATTGGGGTTGTAATGCTTTATAATATTTATTACATTAAACTTACCATTATAAATGATATGTCAAATGAAAGAGCAACTCAAACAGTTGCGTTTGGCACCAGTGCGCATGCGCAGCACGCAATGTTTCCGCCGCGGTCCGCTAGACAGCGGTAGTAGCGAACATGGCGACTAGTGAACAGAAAGTGTGTTGTGTTTTGCAGTTTGCAAAGACCGAATCTGTAGTTCTGTGCAATGTGCGTTCTGGCTAATCCTCCAAGTGATAACAACATTCGTAGATGGTATCATCAATTTGAAGATACTGGCTGGCCTTGTAAAGGGAAGAGCACAGAACTACCAAGAGTTAGTGAAGAGACTCTTGAGCGAAATCAGTGTGGAAGGCTAGTCATGAATTAAAAGTTCCTGTGTCGACTGTTTGGAAAGCTTCAAGAAAATGCGTACAACTACGTTCTTACCGGTTGCAGTTACTACAGGCTCTAAAGCCGGCAGACCATGGATTACGTGCCAACTTCGCAAACGAAATGTTGTTTCATGATGAAGATTTTCTGGATCATGTTGTCTTCAGTGATGATTTGACTTTTCACCTTAGTGGACATGTTAACACTCACAATGTGCGCACCTGGGGCCCATAAAATCCTCATGAGGTGGTACAAATGCAACAAGATTCCCCTAAAGTGACTGTTTTTTTGTGCCGTATCAAGGCGGAAAGTAAAACTCATCTTTATTGAAAATCAACGTATAGGCTGTAAAGAATCTTATTACATAAAGACAGTTCAGTCTGGATTTTGCTATAGGAAGAGTTCTTGGGGGGGGGGGGGGGGGGGGGGGGGAAGAAGAAGAGGGAAGGAAGGAAAATATGCGACCTTACATTATTGGCACAATAGACAAGGTGCGAGAAAGATCATCGCTCAAACACAACTTAACACATTCGATTTCCTGCTTGACTCCAGAAATCACCTTACACCAGCTCAATGAAGATTGGTAGTATGTATTGAAATTTTGGTATCAAATGGAAGGACATCGGATTAAAAGGAAGTCCATGTCAAACTTGAATTTGTGGAGATCTACAGAGGTAAAAAGAATTGAAGACGAGAGGAAATGTTACAAGAGAACTGAAATTCGTCTTGATGAATTCTAGATTAATATAATCAAATTACCTTAAAGGCCGTGCACAGAATTTCGAGATTTTGTGCAAATTATTTTAACCTCACATGGAAATACTTCTGTTGAACAAGGCCTTTCTTTAAACTCCAAAGTTATTGTTGAAAGTCAAACAAAAAAGGCCTTATGGCTCAAAGATACATATATGATGCAATCCAGAACATAAATGGAGTTGACAATGACAACATCAAGAAAAGTCTTATACACTGTTTTCACTGTGCACATTCTTTGTACAAAGACGATATAAAACAAAAATCGAAGGATGGTGAAAGAGAAAAGGAGGAGCGATTATTGAACAAATGAAAGCAAGCTGAAATCAAAGAATTGGAAACAAAAGGAGCACATATGTTATGTGAAGTCTCAAAGATTTTGACACCTCATCTGCCAGTTTCCACTCCACCAGACTTTTCTCATTCCACAAAATTCTGCAGTTATCTGCCTCTCATGTTTCCTTGGATGGTACCATCTGCCAAACCAACTACAAACTGCTACATGATGCCAAACTTTAGCTCTAAAAGCTATCCCATCATCTAGTAAACTACCTCAACATTGATGTTTCCCTTCCTGTCCCTCTGCAGCTCTCCAGTCACACCCTCCACCACTGCCCCTCTCCTATCCCCCACCCTCCCTCCCCCCTCCCACTGCGGGTGCGGGCGTTAGAATAGGCTCGAGGTATTCCTGCTTGTAATGAAAGGTAACTAAAAGGAGTATCTCACTTTTTGGCCCAATGAATTCAGGTCCCATTCTATAGTTTGACCTGCCACTTTCAAAATTTTACAGAAGTGCGGGCCATATGGGGAAGAACACCTTACATGGTGCACAAGTTATCCATAGTGCCCTGATGTGATTCATTATACCATGCTTCGTCATCTAGGCCCTGAAGCAAAAGTTCAGCTCTTCTCTTGTTTCAATCAGATCTGGTTTGGTGGACAGTATCCCACAACTTGGAAGGAGGCAATCTTAATTCCATTCTGGAAACCAGGCGAGAACCGTAGTGCCTCTAACGGTTGTCAGAGTGTCGCCCTTACTAGTTGTATGGGTAAGACTCTTGAACACATGGTCAACCGCTGCCTCGTCTGGCTGCTCAAGTCCCGAGGTCACCTGAGCCACTCCCAGTGCGGTTTCGGGCACTACCACTCCACTCTTGACAACTTAATTCTCCTGGAGACGGCGATACAGGAGTTGTTCTTACACCGAAACCATTTAGTTCATGGGTTTTTCTTTGTTTTTTTATCCTCGAAAAAGCATATGACACATCCTTCACCAACTTCATTAATGTGTACTACGAGGGCTTTTTTTTTTTTTTTTTTTTTTTTTTTTTTTTTTTTTTTTTTTTTTTTTTTTTCAACCTCCGATTGGCTGTAAATAAAAGAAAAATGTACAGAAAATAATAATTTTATTACCAAAAGGACAGTAAAGTCTTAACTTATTTTTCTACATAATCGCCAAAACGATTGAGTCACTTGTCATACCGTGACACTAGCTTTTCGATGCCTTCCTCAAATGATGTTGCCGCAAGTGAGGACAGGTAAGTCTTGACGGCGACCTGAAGTTCTTCATTAGTAGTGAAGCGCTGCCCACCTAACCATGACTTCAGTTCTCAGAACAGGTGATAATCACTGGGTGCTAGGTCCGGGCTGTACAGTGGATGTACAGAAACTTCCCATTTAAACTTTTTGAGGAGGTCTTTTGTCATGTTGGCACGTTGTGGTCGGGCATTGTCATGGATCAAAACAACGCCAAACGAAAGCATTCCTCTGTGTTTGTTTTGAATGGCTCTGTGGAGACGACATAAAGTTTCACAATAAACTTCCTTGGTTATCGTCGTAGCTTGCTCCATAAAGTCCAACAGCAGCACTCCTTTATGGTCCCAAAACACAGTGGCCATTGTTTTTCTTTTTGTCAGTGAATGTTTAAACTTTTTTGGCTTGCTTGGGGAAGCTGGATGCATCCACTGCTTTGATTGTTCCTTTGTTTCAGAATTGTCATAGAGGACCCAAGTTTCATCGCCAGTAATAATCGACTTCAAAAAAACGTGTCCCTCATTGGCATAACATATGAGAAATGATAATGCTGATGCCATCCTTTGCATTTTGTGGTCGGTACTCAGCATTTTTGGGATCCAATTTCCGATAGCCTAGGTCTTGAGTCACAATTGTGTACAAAGCAGACCTTGAAATGTCTGGAAATTCATCAGACAGTTTGCTAATTGCAAACCTTCGTTTGCATCTCACCGCCTGATCAACACGCTCAACGAGGACTACAGTAGCGACAGACTTGCGACCTTGTCCACCTTCATCATGGGCATCTGTTCGTCCTTCTTTAAATTTTCGACACCATTCCCGAACACTACTCATAACGTTGTTACCATACACATTGCTCATTCTGCGATGGATTTCTGCAGCACTACATCCTTCTGCTTGCAGAAAACAGATTACACTTCGTAACTCACATTTGACGGGAGCATCGAGTGTAGCGGCCATGTTTACCCGGACGTTTAGGTGTTCGTTTTTCCCGCACGCTGTTCGGGAGTGGAATGGTAGAGAGATAGTGTGATTGTGGTTCGATGAACCCTCTGCCAAGCACTTAAATGTGAATTGCAGAGTAGTCATGTAGATGTAGACGTAGCTCGGCAACAACTGACACACTGCAGCTGAAAACGGCAGAGGTTGTGGTGGGGGAGCTACGCAATCGCATGACACACAGGTCGGGTCCCTCCCTACCTCTTACTTGCTTAGACGGATGATCGGAGGTTGAAAAGAAAGAAACAGCCCTCGTACATGGTTGCCTACTGCTTCTGATCCAATCCTTTCTCGAGGATCGGCATTTTCATTATCGCATCGGCAATGCCATGTCTGATTGCTATGTTCAGGAGAATGGTGTGCCCCAGGGCAGTGTCCTAAGTGTCACATTGTTTGCCATCGTTATCAATGGCATTTCCTCCATAGTCAGAAGCCCTATCAAATACTCTTTGTTTGTGGATGACTTTGCTATCTTCTGCTCTTCCTGTGATCTTAAAGGCGATGACGAGGCAGCTACAACTGATTATTAGGAGGCTGGAAACCTGGGCCCAGACAACTGGTTTTCAGTTCTCACTTGAGAAGACTGTGTGTGTCAATTTCAATCTTGCTCGTCAGAGTTTTAACCAGCCAGAGCTTACAATGGGAGGCCAACATTTTGAAATGCCTTGGTGGAAAAACACGGGGAGCTGACAGCTACCAGCTCCTGTAGTTTTATAGAGCATTTGTTCGATCACACTTAGACTATGGCAGTGTGGTCTACGGATCTGCCGGTCCTTCCTACCTCCGGATGTTAGATGCTGTCCACCAGCACCTCAGTCACCTCAGTCATTGACATTTAGTTCAGTAGTCCAACCCACCTTCAAACGACTGTTCAGGAATCAGCCCCAAACGACCCAGCCATTTGGTATACATGCTACAGACTGTCTCAAGGATCTGGATCTCCGGGCATGAAAATATACACGCAGGAATGGAACGCACTGCTGCCGTGGTGTCTTCAGAGGCCCAAAGTGATTTTAAGCTTTACACAGTTCACGAAAAGTTGTACTCCAGATTTGGTTTCTACAATGTTGTTTTCGTCTATTTTAGGTATATACCATAGTTTTATCATTAATTATACAGATGGATCCCAGCAGGGGAATGCTCTGTTGTTATGTGATTTTCCCTGATAGGGTTTTTAAAGTGCGTCTTCCAGAACAATTTACAAATTATGGTGTGGAGTTATATGGCATTCTGATGGCACTGGAGAGGGTTCACAGACATCACCATATGAGTTTTCTTGTCTGTTCCAACTCTCTTAGTGCGCTGCAGGCACTTCACCAACTGTATCCGGTAGAACCGTTTACTCAGCTCATCCATGACTCCTTACAGCGGTTCGAACACCATGGCAAGGAGGTGATCTTTTGCTGGGTACCTGGCCACATTGGGATACAGGATAACGGCATGGCTGGCAAAGCTGCCAAGGAAGCATGTTGGGATGGTGCTGTCCATCAGTGTCCCATCCCATTGCATGCCATTATCTCATTTTCTGACAGATGCATCATGTGTCAGTGGGAGACTGTATGGTTGCAGGTGACAGACAACAAACTGCGGTCTCTCAAATCGACCACAAAGGCTTGGCAGACTTCATGTCAGCTTCGCCACTGGTGGGAGGTTTTGCTTACCAGACTGTGCATCAGGGATAGCCCTTTCATACATGGCTTCCTCCTCCAGCGGGAGGGTCCACCCCTCTGTGAAGTTTCTGGCATGCTGCTTTCAGTTCAGCATATTGTGGCTAGGTGTGTCCTCTATACTGATATTAGGGCAGCCCTTGGTCTCGCTGAAGATCTGCCCACCAGTGTTAAGAGTGGTGAAATTTTGTGAACTGTCAGGCCTCATCATTAAATTGGTAGGGAAGGGCAGCAGACTATAATACATTATAAACTGCTCCGCTTGTGGGACAGCCTTTGTCCTCTCCCATGAGATTTGCATGTTGTCTTTTCGTCAGGGTGCTGATGACCATGATGTTGAGCACCCCTTCAACCCAAATATCATCATCATCATCATCATCATCATCATCATCACCATCATCCAGGGGATCATTTTCCATCACGATCTCCTCTTGCAGTCTAAAAACGAGCTCCGCATCAGTTTAGAATGGCGGAGTGTTCATTTCATCTGCTGCGTTTACAGAGGATCCGATGACAACAGGGTTGCTACCGGTGCCTTCATCTTGACCTTTGAGGGTGATTCATTGCCTGAAAAGGTCAAGGTGATGGTTTACCACTGTGACGTTAAACCATACGTCCCTCCCCCTATACGGTGCTTTAAGTGCTGTAAGTTCTGGCACATGTCTTCCTGCTGCACTTCCAGTGCAACATTTCAAGACTGCAGACGTCCACTGCACCCAGATACTCCATGTATGCCTCCTCCCACTTGCATCAAATGTGGAGAGCACCACTTCCCCTGCTCGCCAAACTGCCCAGTACTCCAAAACTAGCAGAAAGTCATGGAGTACAAGACCCTGGACCAGTTGACTTACACAGAGGCTAAATGTAAATTTGAAAGATTACACCCCATTCGATTGATGTCGACATATGCTGCAGCTACGTCACCATCGCTGTCCCAAGTGCCAGTGGTTCCTCACTCTGTGCCATGAATATTGGGCCCTCTGGGCCACCAGAATACGTCCACCCCTTGTTGGTACGGGGCAAATGTTCCTCCGTTGCTCCCAAAGCACCTACTTCAGTAGCATGCCCTCCCCCCAAACACAGGGGACATCGGTCCCCTCGCCCCTGCTGGAGAAGCACCAGCCTCCTCCGACTCCTCTGATGCGGAAGGGGTCCATTGGGGCCCTCTCCCCCCAAGGCCTCCACTAATGCCACGGCAGACACTCGCCAGTGGTTCAAGGAGCCAAAGCTGCTGGATGAAGAGCTTCACGGCCTTCCTCCATGCGTGAAGCTACTTCAGGGAAGTCCTCCCAGCAAGCCCCTAAAGAGAAGTGAGAAGGCAAGCAACCAAAAAAGTCTGATAAGAAAAAGGACCCTCTGTTAGCCTCAACTCCACCACTCCGTACCAATTCCGCATCTGAGGATGCAGTGGAGATCTTAGTGTCCCCTGCGGGCTTGTATCTCGCTGATGCTTCATCCGCCATATAAATGGCTACAAACGTACTCAATTGGTAGCAGCATGTGACCCTGAGGCATTACCTACCTCCTTGTGCACTTTACATGCTTTCCCAGCCTCACAATAACGTCATCCTCCAGTGGAATTGCAGTGGTTTTTTCCACCACCTGGCTGAGCTGTGGCAACTCTTCAGCTTTACACCTGCTTTCTGCATTGCCCTCCAGGGAACCTGGTTCCTGGCAATGCGGACACCTGCCCTCCATGGCTATAGGGGATATTACAAGACCCATAGTGACTATAATAGTGTGTCAGGTGGAGTTTTTGTCTATATCCTGAACTGCGTATGCAGTGAACCTGTGCCCCTTCAAACCTGTCTTGAAGCTGTGGCTGTCGGGATAAGAAATATGCAGGAAATAACTGTCTGCAACAAATATCTTCTTCCAGATGGTGCAATACCCCTGAACACATTGGCTGCACTGATTGATCAACTCCCTGAACCTCTCCTACTTTTGGGAGATTTTAACACTCATAACCCCTTGTGGGGTGGCATCGTGCTTACTGGCAGAGGCAGAGATGTCGAAAATTTCGAGTCACAACTTGACCTCTGCCCCTTAACCCCCACACATTTCAGTGTGGCACATGGCACATATTCAGCCATTGATCTCTAGGTTTGCAGTCCTGGCCTTCTCCCATCTATCCACTGGAGAGCACATGGCAACCTGTGTGGTAGTGACCACTTCCCCATCTTCCTGTCACTGCCCCGGTGGAAGGCCCATGGACGCATGCCCAGATGGGCTTTAAACAAAGCAGACTGGGATGCGTTCACCTCTGCTGTCACCATTGAATATCCCCCACATGGTAACAACAATGTGGTGGTTGAGCAGGTAACTACAACTGTCGTTTCTGCAGCAGAAAACGTGATCCCTCGTTCTTTAGGGTGCCCCCGGTGAAAGACAGTCTCTTGGTGGTTGCCGGAAGTTGCTGAAGCAATTAAGGAGTGTTGGCAAGCTCTACAGCGGTATAAGCGGCACCCTTCCCTGGAGCATCTCATAGCCTTTAAACGGTTCCATGCCCGCATTCGTCAGCTTATCAAAAGATGGAAACAGGAGTGTTGGGAGAGATATGTCTCGACCAATGGGTGCCATACGTCACCTTCCCAAGTTTGGGCAAAGATCAAACAAGTTTTTGGGTACCAGACCCAACAAGAGTTCCCGGTGTTACTTTAAATGGTGTGTTATCTACCGACGCAAACGCGATTGCCGAGCACTTTGCCGAGCACTTTGCCGAGCACTTTGCCGAGCACTTTGCCGAGCACTTTGCCGAGCACTTTGCCGAGCACTTTGCCGAGCACTTTGCCGAGCACTTTGCCGAGCACTTTGCCGAGCACTTTGCACATGCCTCTAGGTCGGAGAATTACACCACCAGCCTTTCGCACTCTCAAATGGTGGATGGAAGGGAAAGTCCTCTGTCACTACCTGCCTCAGTGAATCCTGTAACACCCCATTTACAGAGTGGGAGCTCCTCAGTGCCCTTGCACACTGTCCCGATGCAGCTCCTGTGCCAGATCGCATCCATAGTCAGATGATTAATCATCTGTTGTCTGACTAGAAGTGACATCTCCTCGTGATCTTCAACCGGATCTGGTGCGACGGCATCTTTCCATCGTACTGGCGGGAGAGCACCATCATACCAGTGCTCAAACCCAGCAAAAATCCACTTGATGTGGATAGCTATTGACCCATCAGCCTCACCAACATTCTTTGTAATCTGCTGGAACATATTGTGTGTCGGCAGTTGGGTTGGGTCGGGTCCTGGAGTCACGTGGCCTACTGGCTCCATGCCGGGGCAGTTTTCGCCTGGTCTCTCTACTACTGATAATCTTGTGTCCCCCAAGTCTGCAATCCGAACAGCCTTTCCAGATGTGAACACCTTGTTGCTGTCTCTTTTTATTTATGAAAAGCATATGACACCATTTTGTGACATCGCATCCTTGCCACATTATACGAGTGTGGTCTCTCAGGCCTGCTATCGATTTTTATCCAGAATTTCCTGTCATGTCGTACTTTCTATGTCCAAGTTGGTGCCTGCCATAGTTCCCCCATATCTAGGAGCATTGAGTCCTTCAGTGCTCGCCGGTCAGAGTGGCCGAGCGGTTCTAGGCGCTACAGTCTGGAACCGTGCAACTGCTATGGTCGCAGGTTCGAATCCTGCCTTGGGCATGGATGTGTGTGATGTCCTTAGGTTAGTTAGGTTTAAGTAGTTCTAAGTTCTAGGTGACTGATTACCTCGGAAGTTAAGTCCCATAGTGCTCAGAGCCATTTGAACCTTCAGTGCTCTGTATTGAGTGTATTTCTATTTTTATTGATCATTAATGGTCTAGTAGCATCTGTAGGGCCGTCCGTGTCACCTTCTCTGTATGCGGATGACTTCTGCATTTCGTACTGCTCCACCAGTGCTGGTGTTGCTGAGTGGCACCTACAGGCAGCCATCCACAAGGCGCAGTCATGGGCTTTAGCCCAAGGCTTCCAGTTTTCGGTTGCAAAGTCGTGTGTTACGCACTTCTGTCAGCGCTGTGCCCTTCATTCGGAACCAGAGCTTTACCGTACTGACGATCCCCTCACTGTAGTTGAGACATACCGATTCTTAGGACTGGTTTTCGATTCCCAGTTGACTTAGCTTCCTCACCTTTGTCAGCTTAAGTGGAAGTGCTGACAGCACCTCAGTGCCCTCCGCTGCCTGAGCAACACCAACTGGGGTGCAGATCACTCTACGCTGCTGCAGCTCTAAAGAGCCCTTGTTCAATCCTGCCTTGACTATGGGAGTCTGCCCTCAGTGTTGCGTTTACTCGACCCGGTGCACCAGTGTGGCGTTTGACTAGCGATGGGAGCTTTTAGGACAAGTCAGTGACCAATGTCCTGGCAGAGGCTGGAATCCCTCCATTGCAGGTCAGGCATGCACAACTGCTCGCCAGTTACATTGCACGCGTTCGTAGTTCTCCTGCGCGTGCGAATTACCATCTCCTTTCCCTACACACGGCAGTTCATCTCCCACATCGGTGGCTCAGGTCAGGTCTTACAATTGCAGTTCACGTCCGATCCCTTCTGTTGGCGCTGGAGTCCTTGCCTTTACCACCTATACGCGAGGTCCATTCGTGTACACCTCCATGGTGTACACCTAGGCCACGGCTTCGCCCAGACATTTCATATGGCCTAAAGGACTCAGTTCACCCCGCGGCTCTCCGCTGTCACTTCCTCTTGATTCTTGATGTGTACTGAGGCCATGTAGTGGTTTACACCGATGGCTCGATGGCTGATGGTCACGCCGGCTTCCCTTACGTCCATGGAGGACATATTTAACAGCTTTCCTTGTCCGATGGCTGCAGTGTTTTCACTGCAGAGCTTGTGGTTATATCTCGTGCTTTTGAGCACATTCGTTCATGCCCTGGGGAGTCATTTCTTCTGTGTACTGACTCCTTGAGCAGCCTACAAGCTATTGACCAGTGCTACCCTTGTCATCCTTTGGTAGCGACCATCCAGGCGTCAGTCTATGCCCTGTAGTGGTCTGGTCATTCAGTGGTGTTTGTGTGGACCCCAGGACACGTCGGAATCCCAGGCAACGAACTTACTGACAGGGTGGCTGAACAGGCTACATGTAAAACGCTTTGGAGATCGGTATTCCAATAACTGACCTGCGTTCATTTTTAGGTCGCCAGCTTTTTCATCTTTGGGAGACGGAATGGCATAGTCTCAGTATGTGCAACAAACTGCGTGCCATTAAGGAGACTACGAATGTGTGGCAGTCCTCCATGTGGGCCTTTCTCAGGGACTCTGTGGTTCTCTGCCGGCTCCGCATTGGCCACGCTTGGGCAACCCACGGCTACCTCCTGCGCCGTGAACACCCGCCTCAGTGTCAGTGCTGCGCCCCTTTGATAGTGGCCCATATTCTGGTGCACTGTTCCACTTTGACTGCCCTGCAACGAAATCTTCGATTATCGGTCTCGCTGCCGCTAATTTTATCTGACAACACCTCATCGGCTGATTTAGTTTTACGTTTTATTTGTGACCATGGGTTTTATCATTTGATCTAAGTTTTAGTGCATATCCTTTGTCCCTCTGTTTCCTCCACCTTAGTGTTTTTAGGGTGGAGGTTTTAATGTATTGCAGAGTGGCTGCCTTCTCCTTTTTATTCGCATGGTCAGCCAGCCATGGTAATCGGTTTTGTTGTTTTGATCTCTTCTACCTATGTCTTGCGTTTCTGTGGTTTTCCTGTCCCCTTTTGTCCATTTAAGTGTTTGTTCCCCTTCCTTCTCTCTCAGGGGCTCAGCATTTGTTTGCTGAGTATGGGCTTGGCGACCCCAGGGTTCCTGAGCTGGGGACTGGTAAGCGCCACTAGCCCTCTGTCACCATAAGCTCTGATCATACTTCAACGACCACCGTGCGACGCAGCAGTGGAATGTTGTGTGTTTCGGAGAACGGGGGTCTTGGCTTCACCGCCTGGACCTCTATAAAAAAAACCTTAACCTCAAGGTGTGCTACCTGCTGAGGAGGTGAATGGCTGTTGAGGTGAAACAGTTTTTAGTGCGCAACCTCTGGGGCATCTGCCGCACGCCGGTTGAATCAGGCTTGCTCAGGCATGCAGGGCTCTGCCTGGGTCGATGGTTGTTTCCCTAGCGTCTTGTGGGATCCTTATGGAGCTGTCTCATGAAACTGTCACTCCTGACAGGATGGGTGTACCGTCAAGCAACACCTACACTCGCTCCTCAAAGAGAGCTCAGTTGGTCAGTCCTCGTGAAAAGAAGTCTCCAAATAATAGTAACAGAGCATTAGTGTGCCATAAAACTTTCATTGTAATCAAGCGAAATGGGGAAGCTTTGAGAAGATATCCCCTTTCTATATTAACAAGACATTGGAAGGTATTGCTGGGTCTCTGAAAAGTGTCAAACGACTACGTAATGGAACACTTTTGGTGGAAACTGCTAATTCCACCCAAATAACCTTTAACTATAGCAAGGGCGTGATTACCTGCTCCGATATAATGAAGATGGAGTCCGCGGAGTTGCATGGAGAATGGAAGAATGTGGGCGTCAAGGAGGTGCAGAATTATGAGTCAGTGGCAAATTGGAAAAATCGGCAACATTTACTGTAACGTTTAGTACTCCCGAATTACCGGAATATATCCTTGCCGGCTATATCCGCCTTAAGGTTCACCCTTTTGTTCCTAACCCCATGCTTTGCTATAAATGTAAAAGATTTGGTGAGATGTAACGGGAAGGCTACATGTGGCAATTGTGGAGGCTTCGCTCATGAGTCAGGGACTTCTTGTACATCTCCGAAATGTGTTAACTGCTCTGGGGATCACCCCGAGTGGAGCAGAAAGTGTGGGGTTTACAACGAGGAAAAGAAAAGTCAGGAGTTGAAAGTACAGAGTCTCATACCGTATGGTGAAGCTGCAAAGGCTTACAAGGCCATGCAACCACCGGCTTTTGGAACTTCTTTTGCATCGGCCCTTAAAACACCAATAGCTAAGTGTGATGCCTTCATACAAACTCAGACTACAGATTCAAGTACGAGCACATGCACTTGTCAATGTACCTGTGGGGGAAACGCTCCACTTGAACTGATGTCGCTCGGAAGCTGTCAGTGGTACGCTTACCATCTAAGCCACATACCACACCCCAACTTCAGAAGCCACCTAAGCCATCTCAGCAACCCAGGCAGTCTCCTCCTCCTCCTGTCAGTAAAGAAAAACATTCTTCTAAAAGTAGTTCCAAGTCCAAGAAAGCAATAGGTAAATCTTCAGATCGACGAGCGCTCTCCCTTTCTGATGGCGACTGTGCTCTTGAAGATATGGAATTCCAATCGGAAGAACTAGAGAACATGGAACCGGCTAACGTTCCCCCTGACCTCCCCTGTAAATCACCACCTCCAAGCGAGAAAGGAAAGAACCACCATCGCTAATCAATGGATGCCTTGGGGACTTCTGTGTTGCAGTGGAATTTGAATGGACATCACTCGAATTTGGAAGAATTGCAGTTGCTGGTCCAGGATAAACCTTTCTGCATCTGCTTACAAGAAACACATCTTAAAGTCACAGACACACCTACATTACGGGGCTACCACATATACAGGAAAGACAGTACTACTGTAGGCAGAGCTAAAGGTGAAGTGGCTATTTTTCTTGATGACAGACACCACTCCTCTGCTGTCCCTCTTACCACGAGCATCCAAGCAATTGCTGTGAAAGTTTTCTCACAATTTACTATCACAGTGTGTACTTTGTACCTGCCCCCCACCCACCCACAATACTTTCGATGCGGACACACTGGCAGACCTCTTCCAGGCTCTCCTGCACTCATTCCTTCTTGTGGGGGACTTCAATGCCCACAATGTGCTGTGTGGGTCGGCTATTACTTGCTCCAGTGGTTGGCTGATCAAGCGACTCGTCCATTCTGAGGATATCTGCCTTCTGAACACAGGGTCTTTTTCGGCTATTGATCTTTGCTTTTGTTCCTCAGCTATTGGAGGTGCAGTTCAGTGGGATGTAGCTCCAGATTTACATTCTAGTGACAACTTCCCGGTATGGATTAGTCTGCTGCCTACCAGTGAGCAGCAGGAGACCATGCAGGTGGATGATACAAAGGGCAAATTGGTTATAGTACAGTCGACAGGCTATTTTTGAACGAACGGATTGTGCACAAGAGGTGGTGGCCCGTAGCACTCAAGAGATCCAAAGGGCTGCTGCAGAGTCCATCTGCAGTCTAGTAACCACCTCGGACGACGGCCTGTACCTTAGTGGGTGACGACTGTTGATTGGCAATCAGAGCCACATAGACAGCTCTTCGGAACTTCAAACGGTTTCCAACTACAGACAAACTTCATGTCTTCAGGTCTGCGAGAGCATATGCAAGGCGAGTGATCAAAGAACGGAAGAGGGCTTCCTAGAGGGAATTCACGATTTCCATTAATCTGTCCACTTCCGCTGCGCACATTTGGGAATCAATGTCGGATTTCAGGCAAGGGTAGTCACATCCCCTTACGGCCTTGTCAAATAATAGGGTCTTGGTGGACACGCCAGAGGAGATGGCTCACGTTTTAGCTGAACACTTCTTTACTGTTACTAAGTCATCCAGATAAGTTCCTGCTGTTCGGTTATTCCGTCGGACTGCAGAGATGAGGAAGCTCAATTTTTTTCTTGCGTAATGAAGAAGTCTACAACCTTCCATTCTCCATGTGGGAACTGGAATCAGCTTTGTCTGCAGCCAGAGACACTGCTCCAGGACCTGATGAGATCCATTATACAATGCTTCATCATCTATGCCCTGAAGCGAAAGGTCAGCTCCTCTCTTGTTTAAATCGGATTTGGTTTGATGGACAGTACCCCATGACTTGGAAGGAGGCATTCTTAATTCCATTCTGGAAACCAGGTAAGGACCGTAGTGCCCCTAACAGTTATCGGAGTGTCACCCTTACTAGTTGTATGGTTAAGACTCTTGAACGTATGGTCAACCACTGCCTTGTCTGGCTGCTCCAATCCCGAGGTTACCCAAGCCGCTCCCAGCGTGGTTTCAGGCGCTACCGTTCCACTCTTGACAACTTAATTCTACTGGAGGCAGTGATAAAGGAGTCCTCCTTACGCCAAAACCATTTAGTTTGTGTGATTTTTGACCTCGAACAAGCATATGACACTATTTGGAGGTACACATCCTTCGCCAACTTCATGAATGGGAACTACGTGGATGCCTGCTGCTTCTGATCCAATTCTTTCTTGAGGACAGGCATTTTCGTTATCACATTGGCGATGCCATATCTGATTGCTATGTTCAGGAGAATGGTGTGCCCCAGGGCAGTGTCCTCAGTGTCACATTGTTTGCCATCGCTATCAATGACATTGAAGATGGCAGGGCTAAAATACAGGGAGCGAAAGGCTATTTACAATTTGTACAGAAACCAGGTGGCAGTTATGAGTCGAGGGGTACGAAAGGGAAGCAGTGGTTGGGAAGGGAGTGAGACAGGGTTGTAGCCTATCCCCAATGGTATTCAATCTGTATATTGAGCAAGCAGTGAAGGAAACAAAAGAAAAATCCATGAAGAAGAAATAAAAACTTTGAGGTTCGCCGATGACATTGTAATTCAGTCAGAGACAGCAAAGGACTTGGAAGAGCAGTTGAACGGAATGGACAGTGTCTTGAAAGGAGGGTATAAGATGAACATCAACAAAAGCAAAACGAGGATAATGGAATGTAGTCAAATTAAATCGGGTGATGCTGAGGGAATTAGATTAGGAAATGAGACACTTAAAGTAGTAAAGGAGTTTTGCTATTTGGGGAGCAAAATAACTGATGATGGTTGAAGTAGAGAGGATATAAAATGTAGACTGGCAATGGCAAGGAAAGCGTTTCTGAAGAAGAGAAATTTGTTAACATCAAGTATAGATTTAAGTGTCAGGAAGTTGTTTCAGAAAGTATTTGTATGGAGTGTAGCAGTGTATGGATGTCAAACATGGACGATAAATAGTTTGGACAAGAGGAGAATAGAAGCTTTCGAAATGTGGTGCTACAGAAGAATGCTGAAGATTAGATGGGTAGATCAGGTAACTAATGAGGAGGTATTTAATAGAATTGTGGAGAAGAGGAGTTTGTGGCACAACTTGACTAGAAGAAGAGATCGGTTGGTAGGACATGTTCTGAGACATTGAGGGATCACCAATTTAATATTGGAGGGCAGCGTGGAGGGTAGAAATTGTAGAGGGAGACCAAGGGATGAATACACTAAGCAGATTGAGAAGGTTGTAGGTTGCAGTAGGTACTGGGAGATGAAGAAGCTTGCACAGGATAGAGTAGCATGGAGAGCTGCATCAAACCGGTCTCAGGACTGAAGACCACAACAACATCATCAATGGCATTTCCTCTGTAGTTAGGAGCCCTGTCAAATGCTCTTTGTTTGTGGATGATTTTGCTATCTTCTACTCTTCCTCTGATCTTACGATGACGACGAGGCAGCTACAACTGACTATTAGGAGGCTGGAAACCTGGGCCCAGACAACTGGTTTTCGGTTCTCACCTGAGAAGACAGTATGTGTCAATTTTAATCAGGCTTGTTGGAGTTTTAACCAACCAGAGCTTACAATGGGGGACCGTATTTTACTTTTTCAAGACACAGTGTGCTTTTTGGGTTTGTTATGTGACCCAAAATTAACATGGCTCTCACACCTGAAAGACCTACAAACAAAGCCCTTCTGGTTGTTGAACATTTCAAAATGCCTTGGCGGAAAAACATTGGGAGCTGACAGGTCCCGCCTCCTACAGTTTTATAGGGCATTTGTTCGATCACGCTTAGACTATGGCAGCGTGGTCTATGGATTGGCCCGTCCTTCCTATCTCCGGATGTTAGATGCTGTCCACTATGCGGGCATTCAGATATCGACTGGAGTCTTTCGAACCATTCCAGTTCAGAGTCTGTGTGCAGAGGCTTATGAACCACCACTCTGGATTTGGCGACATATCCTTTTGGCTCGACAGGTGCTGAAAATCTCAGCTTCACTTCAGTCGTTGGCATTTAGTTCAGTGATCCAACCCGCCTTCAAACGACTGTTCAGGAATCAGCCTCAAGCGACCCAGCCATTTGGTATACTTGCTACAGCCTGCTCTGGATCTCTCGTGCATGAAAATAGACACACAGGGATGGAACACACTGCTGCCTTGGTGTCTTCAGACGCCCAAAGTGATTTTTAGCTTGACACAGTACCCGAAAAATTGTACTCCAGATATGGTTTTTACAACGTTGTTTTCGTCTATTTTAAGTACGTACCATAGTTTTATCGTTACTTATACAGATGGATCCCAGCAGGGGAATGCTCTCGGTTGTTCTGTGGTTTTCCCTGATAGGGTTTTTAAAGTGCGTCTTCCAGAACAATTTACAAATTATGATGCGGAGTTATATGGCATTGTGATGGCACTGGAGAGGGTTCACAGTCATCACCGTATGAGTTTTCTTGTCTGTTCCAACTCTCTTAGTGCGCTGCAGGCACTTCACCAACTGTATCCGGTAGGACCATTTACTCAGCTCATCCATGACTCCTTACAGCGGTTCGAACACCATGGCAAGGAGGTGATCTTTTGCTGGGTACCTGGCCACATTGGGATACAGGGTAACGACATGGCTGATAAAGCTGCCAGGGAAGCATGTTGGGATGGTGCTGTCCATCAATGTCCCATCCCGTTGCATGCCATTATCTCATTTTCTGACAGATGTATCATGCGTCAGTGAGAGACTAAATGGTTGCAGATGTCGGACAACAAACTGTGGTCGCTCAAATCGACCACAAAAGCTTGGTGACTTTGGAAGGAGGTTTTGCTTACCAGACTGTGCATCAGGGATAGCCCTTTCACACATGGCTTCCTCCTCCAGGGGGGATGATCCACCATTCTGTGAAGTTTGTGGCGTGCTACTTTCAGTTTAGCATATTGTAGCTACATGTGTCCTGTATACTGATAATAGGGCAACCCTTGGTCTCGCTGGAGATCTGCCAACCGTCCTTGCAGATACCTATACCAGTGGTAACAGAGTGGTGAAATTTTGTGAATTATCAGGCCTCATCCTTAACCTGGTGGGGAAGGACGGCAGACTTTAGTATGTTGTAAACTGCTCTGCATGTGGGGACAGCCTTCGTCCCCACCCATGAGATTTGCATGTTGACTTTTTGTCAGGGCGCTGATGACCGTAGTGTTGAGTGCCCCCTGAACCCAACTCATCATCATAATCATCATCATCACCACCACCACCCTTACCCTTCTGTCGTTCTTGTGGTTTTTCCTTTTTGTCCGTTTTGTGTTGTCAGTCGCGCTTGTTTTGTTCTCACCCTTGTGACATTGTTTTATTCGGAACAAGGAATCGATGACCTAGCAGTTTGGTCTCTTCCCCCCTGTTTTAAGTCAACCAGCCAACCAACCGACTCTCTCCTACAAAATGTGCTTGGCCAAGCTCCTTAACACCCCACAGCCTTCACCACTGCTTCCCAGACCAGCAATAACTCATGATCACAAGAAACAGTCACAACAGTACAGTGTTCTCAACCTTTTGCCTGAAGCATTCTCCCCTCCTGAATTACCTGTATTATCCAAGGGTATCATTTTCAGCCCTAAACCTGCATTTAACCGTGCTGCTTTGGTGAAGAACCTATGTTCCTTTACACGTAATGTCAACTGGAAGTATCACTTTGCAACCCAATCTCAAAATCTCTCCAACAGCAAACCTGATATTGAACCCTGCCGTGAACAGTTCTGACCACGATCCCAACTTGATCCACCACCAGTGCCTCAGAATCATTCCTTACAAGGCTTCCAAGAATTCTTCACATCCAGCATTGCTTCACAACCTTTCCTCAGGTCCCTACAATATGACCCTAACTTGTCCTCTGCAGAACTCCAAGCTCTAAATTCCCTAAAAGCCGATGACTCCATCATTGTCCTCCCAGCATACAAAGGATCTACCACTGTGGCACTTGACTGACAGGAGTATGTTGGTGAATGTCTATGCCAGCTGTTTGACACCTCTACATACAGCATCTGCCATCAGGATCCCATCCCTGTGGTTGAAACTGACCTGCAGTCCCTGCTAAAAGCCTCAGTTCCCTCTCAATGACTTACACCTCAGTCCATAGAACTTCTTACCCCACCAAAACGACGCACCCTCACCTTCTACGTAAGAGCGACAAATACAGTCATCCTGGCCATCCTATAGTTGCTGGCTTCAAAGCTCCCACTGAACTTATATCTGCCTTAGTTGATCAACATCTGCAACCCATAGTACAAAGACATCCCTCCTTTATTAAAGGTACCAACCATTTCCTAGATTGTCTGAAATCCATGTCTGTCCCACTCTCACCACGTACCCTGCTTGTCACCATTGATGCCATCTCCCTCTATACCAACATGCCTCACGTACACGGTCTGTTTGTTGCTGAACATTTCCTGTCAACACACACCTGATTCCAGAGCTATGATGTCCTTGTTGATCAGCTTTATACTTACCAACAAATATTTCACCTTTGGGTGATACAAACAGATTAGGGGTACAGCCGTGGGAACCCGGATGGCTCCTTAAACCAACCTTTTCATGGGTAGCTTCGAGGGGGCTTTCCTGGGATCTATAAGCCTTCGGCCTCTGGTTTGGTTTAGATACATTGATGACGTCTTTGTTATAGGGACTCATGATAAGGCTGAACTGTTAAAATTCTTTTTCCCAATTAAATATCTCATGGTCCTATTCCGAATCCCATGCTATTTTCCTTGATGTTGATCTCATCCTCAATGAAGGCCAGTTACACACTTCTGTCCACATTAGACAGACTAACAAACAGCAGTACCTTACATTTTGACAGTTGCCAACTTTTCCGTATCAAACGGTCCCTACCATACAGCTTTGGCATTTGAGGCAAACATGTTTGTTCAGATGCAGACTCTTTACAGCAGTACACCACAACTCTCACTTCAGCGTTCACTGGACGTAATTATCCCAACAGCCTAGTCCAAAAGCAGATTTCCCGTGCCAACACATTATCGTATTACTGCTTATCCCTCCAAAAAATCAACTTCGGAGCACACTACTTGTCATCCAGTATTATCCTGGTCTTGAATGTATTAATCAGCTACTTCGACAAGTCTATGACTTTCTAAAATCATGCCCTGAAATGAGATCCATTCTGTCTGAGATTTTGCCCACCCAACCTAGAGTAGCGTTTAATCATCCTCTCAATCTCTGCAATATTCTTGTCAGACACTATGCTCCTTCTGCACCCATCTCCCTACCCAATGGCTCCTACCCCTGTGACAGTTCCCACAGCAAGACTTGTCCTTTGCACCTTCCTATTTGGCATCTATTCCAGCTCTGTAATTGGCATAACATATACTATCGAAGGGAGAGCTATCTGTGAAATGACACGTCATATATCAGCTGTTATGTAAACATTGTTCTGTCTTTTACATCGGCACGACTACCACCCAGTTATCAGACAGGATGTGTGGGCATGGACTGAAGGTGTATATATGCAACACACAATATCCTTTTGCAGAGCATGCTGTACAACATGACAGTCATGACCTCGGTGCATGTTTTACCGTGTGCACCATCTGGATTTTTCCCCAGACACCACTTCCTCAGAACTCCGCAGGTGGAAACTAGCACTAAAACATGTCCTTTGTTCTCACCACCTACCCGACCTTAATTTATATTAATTCCTTCCATCCCAACATTTCTTCACTCCATTTTAGTTTTCTACATATTTCATTTTCTGACCTGTCTATTTTTTGCCATCCCCCCTCCCACCTCTGTTACACTTAGCTTTTCAATCGTATTCACTCATGCATGATGTTTTATTAGTAATCTCTGTCTTGCATTTTTCCCTGTCTTCAAACTTTAAGCTCTCAGGTTTTCAAATCTCATCCGGTGCAGTCCCCAACAATCAGTCTTTCTTTCTCATCCCGTCTCGTGAGTCTCCCCTGACCTGGGGTTCTTGGGTGACTTTTATGAACAGTATCCCCTTCCCTAAACATCTCCAGTCCTTTTCCTTCATACCTCTTCCTTCCCCTTCAGTTCTTCTGCAAGAAGAAGGAGCTACTGGCTCGTCAAGCTTGTAAAAGTTAAACCCCCCAATATTTGTGTGTGTGTGTGTGTGTGTGTGTGTGTGTGTGTGTGTGTGTGTGTTTTTCCCTTGCCACCACTTGTTGAGTACATTTTTTATCTATCCATTTACATTGTATTGTCAATAATTGATTATTTTCATTGTTACGTTTACATAATATATAGTATTTAATGTTTTAAAACTATTTTAATTTGTATTTGTGGTTTTATACCACTAAAGAAATAACTTGTAATCAATTATGCATATTCTAACAGTTATCAATATAAAGTTTTGAAAAAAAGGATGTTTTAGTCTCAAATTTAATAAAAAAGTAACATGGAAAAAATTTGCCTTGAAAATCTTTGAATTTGAAAATGATCAATCACTGGACACCCTTCTTTACTGGCTTATGTGAAAGTTGTCTAACAAAGAGAATATTGTCGGAGGGGCCGGGCTGTAGCACTGGCCTACGAATTTCAGTATCCACAGAAACATTGAAATCAAAGAAACTGGTGAAATCAGTTCATTATTGCAGCTGTCGTAACTGTATTTCTTTAATTTAAATGTTTCTGTGTATATTGAGTTCCCAGGGGGTCTGGTACAGATTGACTTCTCCATTAAATCAATTCACCCAGTGGTACTCTTCCTACATCTCTCCTGGGATTTTTTGAAGTAACACGAGAGAAACGTTAATTATGTAACAAGTCAGTTTGGGGCATCCACAGAAGGTAATATTAATTAAAAGGTAGTGCCATGTGGATATCTGGATTTGAATCCTAGTTTGACAGGAATTTTTGTCATCTACATAAATTCAAATGTTTACATTCAAACATTTTTTTCACTACAATATTTAAAAAAAATTAAGTCCATTTAAAACAAATGTTGTCTTTTGGAATGAAATGGAAGCCTGTAAGGTAGACCTGAAAAAGAAATCAAACAGCATGTATTTCAAATGAAGAAATGTCATAGCAATGTTACAAGAAATCAAGATTAGTTACCATTTCAAAAATGTTGAGATTGCATTATGTTCTGCTCAGTTACTTGTGGTATACTGTACATTCTATCTTCTCATCAGCTACTGAATGAATGTTGTTAACTGTACTTATGAAATTAGTCCAGGGAGGTGTGTCAGAAGAGTCACTTTTGAACAAGATTTATCCCAGCAGGAATTGTGTGTGCTCCCAACTTAACCGATTATACTCCTCCTAATACTAGGGTGAACCACCTCTTATTTTCAAGTTATTTAGGAGAAGACCATACCTTGTATAAATCCTTAAACTGTTAACATGGACCTATATTGGACAAAATGTGCACTTTGCAAGTCTTTATAAGTTCCATTTTCAGTTGTGCGTTCTCTCTCTCTCTCTCTCTCTCTCTCTCTCTCTCTCTCTCTCTCTCTCTTTCTTTTTTTTTACTACCATGGATGTGCAGTCAGTGATTGCATGAATATGGCGTAACAAAGCCCATTTTGGTGCAACATGTCTCCGAAGCTTTCTTGGAGTGTTACAGTTGCTGATTACTGCCATAAATCCAGTCTTATCCAAACAGTTTCATCCTCTCACAGGGTTCACAACTCTGTTGTGAGTATGCGCATGG
Organism: Schistocerca piceifrons; assembly: GCF_021461385.2. Lineage (NCBI taxonomy): Eukaryota > Metazoa > Arthropoda > Insecta > Orthoptera > Acrididae > Schistocerca > Schistocerca piceifrons. The sequence goes on from NC_060141.1 coordinate 618,517,684, forward strand.
CGAGCACAGTCCCCCAAGTTATTGCAGGACCTACTTCCTTTCTTGTTCTACAATCCTCCAACTATTCATACTTCTGTTACTTTCTTACACATGTTGCCAGTCTTTGATGGTGATCCGTCAGTATCTCTAGGTTCTGCTTTCTTTCATTTATACTTTACACTTTCATGTACATCAGCATTTTGGGTTAAGTAATTTTTGGTACCTTTCTGAGTTAGACCTCAATTCTCAAAACTTTCTCCTGTGGTGTAAACTGACTGGGGAAAAACATCTTAAATAGCACCAACGGCATTAAAAAAGATCGTCTGCCCACAATAATTATTTAGGCTCATACATTGGTGTGAAAGCCAACTCAGTAGCCAGTGGAACCTCCTGACAACACAGGTGTCACACTTCTGATGTCTGAGCTGCTAGCTTCTCATTCATGTCAGACATCTTTGCTGCAGCTGGATGGTGCCCATGGGAGAGAGCCCTTGATTGGGGTAGGTGCCATCAGGGCAGATATTTCACGTATGAGGTGCATCAAACAACATCAACGTAATAACCATACTGATCTGGCAGTCTCAGCAGATTTCAACACAGATAGTTGCAATCCAGCTGCTCTCCCCATCCTGGCTACTCCGTGGGAAGGAGAGCAATCCAGGAGACTAACAATGAAACAATTTACCCAATACTTGGTGTGTTCTAGAACAGATGGAATTTCTACAGTGATGAGCCCATTATTTTTCATGGGACAAATATTAAGAGCACCGGTGGTGCTCAGTAGTGTGAGTGATGTGGTTGTGGGCTGGTGGGGCCCAGTAAATACAGCCATGACCAAGAAACAATATCTCGTTAACTTCAGATACTCATCGTGACATTATAAATGAGAGGCAGACACACCCCAATCCAGTGACTCAGGCCAGGAAAGGCTCTTGGCCAGCTGCTTCCATCCTGGTGAGAAGGAAGAGCGTCAGCACCCTGTGATGCTGATGTTAGATGGAGTTTGTGCTGTGACGACATTCTACAGTGGTGAATGTCCATGCTTATGTGGCTCAGGTCCGATGATGTCCACTGTGGAGCGGAAGGAAGACTGCCATACGTGGGACATGACCTTTTGCCCCCTGGTAGTTGTAAGATGGCGGTAGGCACGTACAAAGTCAGTGGCGCCGTGATGCCAGTTCGCACAAGGAGACTCAGTGCAGGAGTTGGCAGGCATGACACTGTCTTGAACCCATGAATGCAGGTGGAGATACCCAGTAATCTCATTGTCTGGCGTAGCCCAGGTGTCGTGGTAGTGGTGGTGGTGCTGGACTCCAAATACCTCAACCTCAAAATCTATTATTTCTATGACTCTAGTGCGCACTTGTTACACTAAAACTCCACACCAGGTCACAGAGCTTGTAACAAGTCTTGCCCAGGAGTGGTGTCACCGTCCTGCCCTCTCCGTCTGTTACTGGTGCACAGTTCAATTTTCTGCTGAGTATAGCAAGTCTGTTTCGCGATCCTTTCGCATACTCGTTATTCTGATACACATGCTGCCACACTATGCTTATTGTCCCACGGCAGCTTGACACAATGCTACAGTGTGGCTACTTAAAATTGTTCTAGAGTTCTACTAAATCTAAGGTAAAGACACCACAAATAGAAGACAAATGTAGAGAAGTTGTCTTATAAGGAAAATTGCTAAATGGGTCACTGTTGGTTACAGCATCCTCTGCTGCACAATCTCAGGCATTTCAGGCATGTAAAAGACATGCTAAGGTACTAGTGACTGTTACTTCACATAAACTTTAACTATCGTGCAGGGAGTTATCTTTCACATAGACCTTACACTCTCATCATACGGAGAGCTATGAGCTAATGTAGAATGGCGAGGTGTGCAAAAAAAAAAAAAAAAAAAAAAAAAAAATTAAAGTTGTGATGTATAGAAGTGATGTGAAACCTTACATCCCTCCACCCATGAGACATTTCCATTGTTTACACTTTGAACATGTCATCCCACTGCTCAGTAGACCCAAAATTTGGAAATTGTGGAAGCACTTCACACGAATGTCATCCTCATGAACAATCACCTTTGTGTGTAAATTATGTGGAACACCACTTCCAATGTTCAGCAGACTGCCCAGAGTTTAAAAAATAAGATAAAAGATAAGGTCAGGCCTCAACCTTCGTTAGCCATTGTCCTCACCCATCCAGCCCCTTCCCTGTTCCCATTCCAGCACTACAGTCTGCAGCTCATGGTCTAGTGGTTAGAATTGCTGCCTCTGGATCATGGGGTCCTGGGTTTGATTCACAGCCAGGTTGGGGAATTTCTCTGCTTGGGGACTGGGTGTTTGTGTTATCATCATCTTCTTCATCATCATTCCAGCACTACACAGCCCTCATTCCACCATCACACCCAGTCTTTTTATTTCGCTCCTTATCCTATACCTCCGCCCCCCCCCCCCCCCCCTCCAGCCACTCACCTGCCCTCTGTTTAACATCCCAACTGCACATAGCTGCCCTACCCTCTCCTCACCTCTTCCCTGTACATTCTCCAGCAGCACTTCACTGTGCACCACGTACTTCTGACAAATGCTTTACTGGCCAAAGGCTTTATTTGTGCCAGTCCTTTTGTTGTGCTTATCTGCGACTCAGCATCTCCGCTACTTCCTTTTTGTAATATTGAACCTACATATGTTACTCCTTTGATAGCCGTCGAAAGCTTTGTGGAGATTTTTTAGAGTTCTGGAATGTTATGATGGTGCTTAATATTACTTTTTAAACAAGAAGCATATTTACGGGAACAGAGCTCACTGATCAGTGGAAAAAAAAACCACACACACACACACACACACACACATTGTCAATACACCATCTCTAGCTGTGTAAAGAGGTCTGTGTGCAACATTATTGAACTCTTGAACTAATCCCAGAAATAATTCTCAAAACATGACTCTGTATTCTGTAAGTATTATCTCCTTGCACACAGTTTCCTAAAAAAAATGAAAACAGTGCAGAATGAATTAGTTTATTTGTACGTAATACGGGAGTACATAATTAGTTTATTTTGTTGTGATCACACTTCCTGTTAAAGCAACTTAATGTATGGTAGATAGTTAAATTTAAAGTGTATGTGTTACAATTCAGGCCATCTTATGTTTGCAGTTCCAAAAATTGAAACTTATTTACATCTTAGAGTGCATTGTATGAATAGATTATAGTTATTCAATTTGTTCCAATTCAAATAGCAATGATATATTTCGTGCTATCTAGTTTAAAGCATTATTTCCTTGAAATGAAATCTAAATAAATTTGAGGTCACCTGTATGCAAACATTGTTTTCATTGGTAATAATTAAATCATCTTACTTTCTTTCCTAGGTTTTAGTTGAACAGCTTATGCCAGGAGAAAATACTGATATTGTTAGTGTCACAAACAAAGACGGAAAAAGTGACCAGATGAGACCATTGCTGGAGGTTAGACGGAAAAATTTGAATCCAAACAATGAACTGAAAAGGATATTTGGATCTCGGATAATTCAGAATGAAACCAGGTGACTTAATATAAATAAGGTTCAAAATATTGTAGAATTGTTAAAAATAGTGGTGTTGGAATTTTCTGTGGAGAGGTGTACTTAGATCAGCAATTCCTTTGATATATAGATGTGAAAGGGGGTGACTTAGAAAGGTTAAAGTGGATCAAAGCAAGTAGTAGTGCAGGGGAAGAGATATGTGAATGAATGAAAGAGGGTTTGGTAAGTGTTCATCTTTCAACTGATAAGTTCTCTTCTTTCCCCAGAATGACAATAAAATACTTGAATGAGATTTTCACTCTGTAGCAGTGTGTGTGCTGATATGAAACTTCCTGGCAGATTAAAACTGTGTGCCGGACTGAGACTTGAACACAGGACCTTTGCCTTTCACGGGCAAGTGCTCTACCATCTGAGCTACCCAAGCATGACTCAAGACACGTCCTCACAGCTTTACTTCTGCCAGTACCTCGTCTCCTACCTTCCAAACTTTACAGAAGCTCTCCTGCAAACCTTGCAGAACTAGCACTCCTGAGTGCCAAGTAGGCTACAGCATTTAATTACATATTTTTTAAAAAGTGTTGTCTTTTAAGCCCAACAAAAGAAGCTAAAAGCCAAAAAGTTGCAGTTACATTACATAAAGAAATATTTTTGTGTGTCTATACTTTTGACTGGAGGTCTGGGGGACAATGGCCATTCACTATTGTAAGAAATTAAACACCTACAGTTCTCCTTATGACGTCTTTTATTGTGTAACTACCAGTTTCAGCACTTCAGTGCACCATTTCCAGGCCTTAGTTGATGCTGAAGGGATTATCACCATCAATATATAAGATTCATCAGTGGCCAACATAACTGGTTTATGCAGACTGTCTTTAACTGTGATGTCATCTCTCGAACCATCAACTGTCAACTCCATATATATGTAACGTCAGTGACCGACATAACTGGTTTACGCAGACTATCTGTTAACTGTGATATCGTCTCTCCAATCATCATCTGTCAACTCATGTTGAGAAAGTTGGAGAGATGGTATCACAGTTACAGATAGTTTCCATAAAGCAGTTATGTTGGCCACTGATGCATCATACATATGGATTGTGATAACCCCTTCAGCACCAACTAAGGCCTGAAGATGGTGCACTGAAGCGATGAAACTGGTAGCTGCACAGTAAATGACATCATAAGGATGGCTGTAGGTGTTACATTTTCTTGCAGTATTTTGAAGTAGTTTTTACCCGTAAAATCTAACTGGTCATTCTACTTCATATATTTTGTCCTTGCTTATATCGATAGGCAATGTATCGAGTGATTACACGTTGTACTTATAACAACATCCCTATTTTATCTAAATCTTTTAGTGTCTCAGGGAATTTCCTTTGTCCTTATCTTGAGATTGTAATGTTTCCTTTGTGTAAAGGTTACAAAGAATCAAAATTGTACATAGATCTTGGGATACGTATAATGTTGTATAACTAACAGGCTTTCGACACAGATTATCTCCTGTAATGCATTCACCATTACAAGTACATGCTAAAGACAATATTTGTTGAATACACTTAGTGAAAAATTGCCTCCTCATCACCTACTTAATGAGCTACATATGGGGCTCTATACAATAACTAGTTTTCTGCTGTGCAAACATACTGTCAGTAAATGTTACTGTGTGATTATTTTGTCTGTATGTGACATACATAGAGAGGATTTTGAAATGTGACTTACATTGCAGTCTTAATGAGATGGTGTCTTTCTCTACTTATTGTTTCATCTCTACGTGGTTCCATATGCTGTTTCTGTAAAATATTTTAGCTTTTACCTGCTACAAAAAAGTTTATAATTGTGTACCAGATACTACATCTTTATTAACTGTACATGTTTATATTGGGTTAGTACACAAGTTAGTACAATTTTTTTGTAAGTTAATAAACATAACAGATAAACATAAAACAGATTCCAGTCATCAATAATATATTCTTCTTTGCTTTTTAAAACAGTACACCAGTATTGTGCTAACTTTTTGACTCCATGACTGTAGAAATCAGATGATTTTCAGCTGAATAACTCATGTTTGTTGTGCATTTTTGTCCAGAAACAAATTTCCTTGAAAGTTGCTCAATAGAGAGCAGAAAAGGCAAAAATCTAATGGCGCAAGATCAGGTGAATGAGGTGGGTGTGGAATGACTTCCCAACCCAACTCGGTCTAGCAGAATGTGAGCAGCCAGTAATGTATAGTAGCATCATTTCACACAGTCTTCCTGGTCACTGTTGTTGGATTGCATCTGCAAGACGTCTCAGGTGTTGACAATAAATGTTTGCAGTGATCGTTCTACCTTGGGGAAGCAATTAATAGTACCCCACACTCTCACTGTTCCACCAGATCCGTAACATTCTTTTGTGGACGTGCACATGTCTTTGTATCATGACTTGCCACTTTGTTTGGGTTCAGACATTCCTTTCTTTTGCTTATGTTAGCATAAAGACACCTCTTCTTGTCACCAGTAATGATACAGGGTAAGAATGGTCGGTGTTGTTCACAAACCAATTGATGATGAACAAGCACAAGTGTACATATGGCCACCCACTAATTTTTGTGATTTTAGCTTAGGGCATGTGGTACTCATTCACTCAATTTTTGAATCTTCCCCATTGCATGCAAATGTTGCATGATTGTGGAACGATCATAGCTATCATATTTGCCAGTTCTCGAGTACACTGACATGGATCATTGTGGATTAACGTGTTTAAATGATCTTCATCAAACCCTCAAGGTTTGCTGTCACCCCTCTATTGAACTCAAACAAAAGAATGTATCAGAAATGTTCAGGTGTGCCCTAAAACACAAAAAAAAAACACTAATCAGAAATGTTCAGATTTTTCCACTTGGCACTTCATTTTCTGGAGTCCACAGCTCCACTCACTATCTCCATATGACAAAATGGCAATATGTAAAATTAGATAGCAGCGGTGAACTGCAAATAAAAAATGACAGTAGATAAATAAACCCATAGCAACCTGAATACCAACCAGTGATGCCAACCTCTGAAGCTCCAAAGTTCCAACCGGTTACTCAGAATGTCCCTTTTCTTTATAAAGTGTCCCACAGTAAATAAAAACGTGACGCCTAGCAAAAAGAGAGAGAGAGGCTGCAAAACTACAATATTGTTGCAGAAGAAGCTGAGTAGCTCCATGGTGTAGTGGTTATGATACTAAACTGTTACATGGAGGACCATGAGTTCAAAACTCATCTGGACTGTACAATTTTAATTTCTATATTCAGTTCAAGTACATTCTAGAAGTATCCACAAATGTCGAGATTCATTGTACTGTAATGTTTTGTAGCTGTATATATACTGTATGTGTTGTGGCCGGAGGCAGTTCCCTCCACACTCTTGTATATGCAAGTGCTGAATAAACCTTCACTAAGTGAAGTTAGTGTTTGTCATTCATCTGATTACACCTTCTTCTACGTGACATTGTTCTGGCGGAGGTGCCGAGTATTGTAATGTGATAGCGCACATTATTGATGAGACAGTGGTTCCCATCAGGCCATGATAGAGCTGTCATTTACGTGTCAAGAAACCTGAGTTTGAGCCATATTCAACGGATCGCAATCTATTGGAGACAGAAGAAGAAGACAATGTCACGATGAAAACAATTGTGTGCCACCACATGAGACATCCTTCAGGTTTCTCTGGTGACGATGGCGAAGATCCGAACAAGTGGCTGAAGGTATATGAGTGTATAGCCAAATTTAACAAATGGGATGACACTGTGTGTTTGGCTAACGTATTTTTCTACTTGGAGGGCGCTGCCAAGCAATTGTATGAGAACAAGTAGTAGTAGTTCACCAACTGGGAAATATTCAAGGCGGGACTGCGCAAGTATTTTGGCGACACACGCAACAGAAGTGCAGGGCTGAAGATAAATTGAAGTGCAGGGTACAGTGTCCAGGAGAAACAACAGCATCCTACATTCAAGATTCCTTGGAGCTTTGTAAAATAGTGGATCCTAGAATGAAGGAGGAAGATAACATTGCACATCTCCTGAAAAGTGTTGCTGAGGATATGTATCAAACACTACTCCTGAAGGTGGTTTCGACAGCAGACGACTTCATAAAATGGAGCCAGTATATTGAGACAATGCATCAAAAAAGAATCACACAAAAGAAGTTTGAATGGCTTCCAATCATCGTACCGATGCCTGTAATGGAGGAAGAAACTGATTTCACAAGTATTCTTCGTCAGATAGTGAGAGAGGAAGTTCAGAAGGCACTTGGATTGAACAGCAAGCAGAAAACAGAGATGCTTCAAGAAGTCATAAGGGAGGAAGTGAAACAGACTTTGAACCCAATCTCTCAACCTTCATTTCCCTTTAAAACGGTGAAACAGTAGAGACCCAGGTGGAGTTACGTTCCTACAATGCCGCATGAGGAACCTGTTTGGGTATCAAGGAAGACTGACGTATGGAAGAAACAGGATAACCAACCAGTATGTTTCCACTGTGGACGACTGGGACGTGGTACGCTATTGTCAAGAAAGGTGGCGGATATTTGATGACGCCTGCACCAAAAGACAGCAGGCCGATCTTAGCTGACGGGTCATTCCATGTCAAGTCACCCAGGCCTTGACACCAACCATGTCAGATTTTGATGAAACTTGATACAATTACTTCTTTTATCATCCTGAAAGCACTTGTAAAATTTTTTTGCTCTATCTCTTATAGTTTTTTTTTTTATAAATTTTTAAAGTTTTTAGATTTGGCTTTGTTTCAGCAGTCGGAAATTGTAACTTAAAACGTGTCCTCACAACTAAAAAGATTTGTATATTAAAGAATACTCAAGATATCAGTATGAAATTTTGGAATAAGTTTGTGTATTATATCTAAATGTTAAAAAAAATTACCATAAAGGTATATTAAATTCTTCCAAACGAAAAAAAATTTATAAGGGGTTTTTTTTTTTTTTTTTTAGCTAACGGATGTTTAGTTTTACACAAACTGCAATATCTAGAGTCTCAGACCTGATAGAAAGCTCAAATTTGTTTTAAAATACTCTTAATTGTATAGGCTATTAGATAAAAGAAAAATTATGTTGGCTTTTTAACCTGCTTAATAGTTATCTAATTTTTAAAATAATATTAATTATATTTCAAAAATAAAAAATGCCAAGTGACTTAGACACCGAAAATAAGTTTTTGTCTTCTTGGAGTAACAATGTACACTTGGATTTTGTATTGTTACTCCTGTGTTTTGAAGTAAAAAATTATTACAGTGTTAAATAGTGCTTGGATAGTATTTTATTAAGTTTATTCGAACTCTCAGTAAGTACTGTTGCTTAGTTTACAGAGATTCTTTTCCAATATCCTATAAAAGTAACCAGAACAGTATGTCAGATATTCAAACCTGTAGTGTAGGGTTATTTAAAAAATCTGACTGTTTCCAAACAACCTACACACCTTCAAAAAAGTTACAACCGGTATCAGAATTGAGTGAGGAAGAAAAAGATTTGATCCACTTACGATCAGGAATTAATCTGTGTGAATTTAAGAATATATGTTCACACCACAGCTACTACTTTTTAAATGTTTTTGAAAAGTATCAAACAACATGTGTAGACCCACTAAAAAAACACAAAAAGCCCATCAAAAAATCGTTGAGAAGTGTAGGCTTGGATCTTTCTAAACAATTACTGACAAAACATATTAGCATAAAACCTGGACAAAAGCTTTGTTCAACATGCCGTAACTTTTGTGAGGAAAAATTAAGAGTTGAAGTCAATGAAAGTGAAACAGATGATGAAGTCATGGTTGAATTAGAATCATTGGAATCCAGAAATCAATCCCTCGTACAAACAAACATTGCTCTTGATTATTTAGGTTTAACACTGATAAAGCTTCGTGGCTTGTCAGAACAAAGTAAAGGGTCTTGTTTTAAAAGGAAGGTTAGCAGTATTGAAAATACTGCAAAAAAGGCGGTTTCAAAAGCATTAAAATATGATGCACCAAGTTCTGATGATGACGAAGAAGATAAAAGTGTGGTTGAGAAAGCAAAGGATTTTGATGTAATGATTTCTCTTATGAAAGAGAAGATTTCATCTGTTGGGAGGTCTAGAAAAATCCAGATTCTGACCTTGGCTCCAGATTCTTGGACTCGAAATAAAGTGATGAAAGAATTTAATGTAAGTGAGTACATGGTGCGACAAGCTAGAAAGCTAAAATCTGAAAAGGGTATTTTGGAAACTCCTGGTCCAAAAAAAGGTAAAACTCTTTCTGAAAATACAGTAAGACTTGTAACAGATTTTTATGAAAAGGATGAAAGTTCCAGAGTGCTACCTGGAACAAAAGACAAAGTAAGTGTTCAAAAAAATGTGTACATGCAAAAAAGACTCATTTTGTGTAACTTGAGAGAACACTATTACTCTTTCAAATGAGATAATCCCGAGGTAGAAGTAGGATTTTCAAAATTTTGTTTCTTGAGACCTAAATGGTGTATCCTTGCTGGTGCTGCAGGCACACACACTGAATGAGTATGCAGTATCCACCAGAATGTTAAACTATTACTGGATGCTGTGAAAATTGAAGAATCTTATAAAGACCTAATTAAGATGTTTGTGTGCAACATAGAAAACCAAAACTGCATGCTACATCATTGCAACAGCTGTCCTGCAAATACTGCACTAACAGAGTGCTTAACTGAAAAACTAAGTGAAGATTATGATTTAGAAGAAGAAATTGTAATCAGTCAGTGGGTTAACACAGACAGGGCAGAAATGATCAATCAGTCTATCAGTGTTGAAGACTAAATTTTTTTATTGGTTAGGTCATTGGAAAAGCTCACCCAACACTCGTTTATAGCAAAATCCCAATCAGTAGTCTTTAAAAGATTGAAAGAAGACCCACCACCCAAAACAGCAATTATTGTGATGGATTTCAGTGAAAATTATTCCTTTGTTATACAAAATGAGATCCAAAGTTACCACTGGAATAGAGGTGGTTGTACTCTACACCCAGTTGGAGTTTTTCTAAGAAATGAGGAAAACAATGTTTTTGTTTCCAACCACTGTTTTATTAGTGATGACCAAGAACATGACACTGGTTTTGTTAACTTTGTACAAAAAGAAATTACAAAGTGGCTGTCATTACATCACACTGACATTGACTCAGTTCACTACTTTATAGATGGTTGTGCTGGGCAGTGCAAAAATAGAAACAGTTTTAAAAATTTGACTGAACACTTGGAGAGACTTTAATTTGAAGGCCCAACACACTTTTTTTTGCAACAAGTCATGGGAAGTCAGTTTGTGATGGCCTAGGAGGAACTATTAAAATAATTTTAAGGAAAGCCAGTCTACAGCTTTCAGACAAAGAACAAATAGACAGCAATCGATGTGTATAAGTTTTGTGAAAAAAATATTGAAAACATTCATTTTCACTTTATTGACAAAAAAGAAGCTGATTTGCTATGGTTAAAACTAGAAAAACATTTTTCAGCAACCCGAACCATTCCTGGAACTAGAAGTTTTCATAACTTCAAACCACTTCCAACAAACAACCTTGAAATTAGAAGGACCACAGATAGTGTAAAACCCTCCTTAGTCTTTTCTTTCCATTCTTCTTCTGATTGGGTTCGTGTTGAACCATCCATAAATTGCTATGTGGCTGCAAATTATGATGGTAACTGGTACTTTGGACTGGTAAAAACAATATTCAATGATGAAGAAGATGCAGAAATTCTATTTCTACGTCCTTCAGGACCCGCTGCATCATTTTATTGGCCTGAAAGAGAAGATTCCTGCATAGTGCCTTTGGAGCACATAGTCTGTGTAGTAGACGCACCTCAATCAAGCGGCACTGGGAGAATGTATTACTTCAAAAAAGACTGTATCAAAAGAACTGAAAGCTCTTGGATGAAGTGGAAAAACAGTTTGAATCAGCATTAATGTTTATTAAAAAGACAAAATTACTCAAAAAATTCAATGTTTCAAGCAATCAGTTGGGTTATACATAAGTGTCGTAAGTAAACTATCTTTGTACATAATTCTAATGTAATCTACTATAATTAATAAACATGTTAAAAAGCCATCATTATTTTTGTTTTATCAAGTAGCCTATATGTTTAAGAGTAAATTAAAACAAATTTGAGCATTCTATCAGGTCTGAGACTCGAGATATTGCAATTCTTATAAAACAAAATATCCGTTAAAAAAAAAGAAAAAAAATACATATATTTTTTTTTCATAGAAAATATTAATATATTTTAATAGCATCATTTTTATCTTCAAATATGTATAATAAATAAACTTGCTGCAAAAATTCATGATGTTATCTAAAAGAGTTTTTAAGATAAGCAAATTTAAAGTTTTGAATACAAATTAAACTGACCATTTCCGAAGGTTCAGAAGATGCAAAACATAAAAACTTCAAAAATTTATAAAAAAAACTGTAAGAGATACAGCAAAAAAAAAAAATTGCAGGTGTTGTCAGGATGGTATTAGAACCATTTGAGCCAAATTCATGAAAATCTAAGGAGGTGGGTGTAAAATTTATTTTTTATGGGGTGATTTGATATAGAATGACCCTGACGCCAACTCTGGGACGACTAAGATGTGGGTGCAGGACGACATAGATCATTGCCACAAGCTAGCTGCTGGAGAGGATGCTCCCCAACATGCCAATCAAGGTCTCCATCGCTGTTTAGGAGCTCCAGCCAATCACCTAGCCACCGTAACTTGAAAAGCTAAAGGGTGCGACCTTCCTTGGAGGTGAGGTCGCCGAAGAAAGAAATCCTCAGCCACCGATCACTACAGAAATGATAGGAAACGACATCGATATCCTCATGGATGGCCGACCAGCCCAAACTCTTGTGGACTCTGGAGCATCATATTCAGTCATTTCGGAAAATTACCATCACCAGTTGCAGAAAACCATATTCGTTGACACAAAACATCTCTGCTGAAGGTGGCTAATGGGAAATATATAAAACCTACAGGAAGATGTCATTCATGTGGGTATAAGTGGCCATACACAGCCCTTAGAATTCATCATCTTACAAGAGTGTAGTCATGACGTCCTTCTTGGATGCTACTTCTTGAAAGCTTCTCAGGCAATTATAGATTTTGGTCGCTCAAAGTTATGTTTGATGAGATGAGATACTGTGGACAGGGAGATGTGCATCTGAGTGTGTGGGCACTTTGTGTGCTGGATAAAGTGATCATTCCTGCAGTCAGCACTAGAAAGGTAACTGTCATGTTTCATGCCGTGCATCAGCCCATGGATCTTGTAGTGAAATGTAAGAGAAGCATACCACTGAAGATTAACTGGGTCATCCCAGCCTCTGTCTTCTCGCTTAAGAACGGATTTGGTGGATTGTGGATAGTTAACTGTCACCGAGAACTGCAGATCCTTCCAAGACGCATGTGCGTAGCAAACACTGGGCCATTAATTGCAGAACAGCTGAGAGTCATAGAAACCTCCCATGCCGAGTCTATGGGCAAAATTAGCACTACCACTACGAGACAAGATCTTCTAGCTCGACTATCACCAGATCTCACTAAGGAACAACAGAAGAAGCTACTTGCCATTCTTCAAGAATTCTCTGACTGCTTCAGTCCACAGGTGAGGAGCAAATTAGACAAATCGATGGTGAAGCATTGGATTAGCACTGGAGACCATGAACCAATAAGCGAGAGAGCATACCATGTGTCAGCAATGGAATGCCGAATAATTTACGACTACGTAGAGAAAATGATGAAGAATAACATTATTCAACCTTCACAGAGCCCATTGTCGTCACCAGTGGTTCTCGTCAGGGTCAAGGATGGCAGTTGGCGCTTTTGTGTTGATTACAGGAAGCTTAATAAGATAACTAAAAAGGGTGTTTACCCTCTTCAATGAATTGGCAATACACTAGATTGTCTGAAGGGGGCTAAGCTTTTCTCAACCATGGACATGTACTCGGGATACTGGCAAATCAAAGTAGATGAGGCTGATTGTGAGAAAACTGCATTCATCACCCCTGAGGCCCTGTATGAGTGTAAGGCAATGCCGTTTGGTTTGTGTAATGCACCAGCAACTTCTGAATGGATGATGGAAAATCTTCGAAGTCACCTGAAATGGACGATGTGTCTTGTTGTTTAGATGACATTATAGTGTTCTCAGAGACATTTGATGAATACATAAAAAGGCTGAGGGCTGTTCTTAAGTGTCTCCAACAAGGCAGTCTGAAACTTAATCTAAGAAAGTGTCCCTTTGGAGCAAAAGAAATCAAAATACTTTGACACCTTGTGTCAAACTAAGGTGTGCGGCCAGACCTATTAAAAGTTAGATCTATAATGGAATTTTCTATTCCTAAAAGTATTAGAGATGTGAGAAGCTTCCTCAGATTATGTTCTTATTACTGTTATTTTATCAGAGACTATTGTATCAAAGCCAGGCCACTCCAAGAGTTGTTAAAAGCCGATGCTAAATTTATCTGAGGTGGTGCTCAACAAGATTCTTTCAATGTGCTGTGAAAAGCTCTGATGACTGACCCTGTACTTGGTCTGGATGACAAGAGAGCACCTACAGAACTACACACAGTTGCCAGCAGGTTTGGTATTGGTGCTGTTCTGGTGCAAATTTCTGATGGAAAAGAACAGGTTATATCCTATGCTTCTAGGGCACTTACAAAAGCCGAGAGAAACTACTCAACTACAGAAAGAGAATTTCTTGCTGTGATCTGGGCCGTGTGTAAATTTCAACAGTATCACCATGGAAGGCCATTCACAGTCGTTACAGACCATCACTCACTTTGTCGCTTGATGGGTCTTAGGGATCCAACGGCATGACTCGCCCTGTGCAAGACCATCAAGACTTTGATGAAGATAGTGGCTGTCCCGCTGCACTCCAGGATCTTTCTGCTGAGCAGGAGGAGGACGCCAAATATCTGAAATTATGCTTGCCTTAAATTGGTCAGAGGATGTGAAAGGACAGTTTAAGGTAGTTAATGGATTACTTTTCACGAAAAACTTTGATCTGTTTGGAAAGAGTTGTCTACCAGTGATCTCTAACACATGCACTTAGATGTTCTACAGAAATTCCATGACACACCTGAGGCCGGACATTTAGGATTTATTAAGACATACGATAGGATCCACAAGAGATTTTTCTGGACAGGTCACTATGTGTCGGACTGTTGAGAGTGCCAGAGGAGAAAGGCAGTTCCTCAGAAATCACCTGGACGACTCGTACAAATTCCACCAGCCGAAAAGCATTACCTGCGTGTTGGGCTTGACCTCCTTAGATGATTTCCAACGTCTGCTAGTGGCAATAGATGGATTGTTGTTTGCACTGATTATCTGACATGCTATATCATTACAAAAGCCGTGAAGAGTCGAAGCATCCGAGGTAGCCAAATTCATCGTGGAAGATATTGTATTAAAACCTGATGCCCCAAGGTCGTTAATTACGGATTGAGGAAAAGTTTATCAATCGAATCTTGTGACACAGATAAACCGTCGGTGCAACATTACTCATCACATGACGACTGCCTACCATCCGCAAACTAACAGGCTTACTGAACACCTTAATAAGACCTTGGCTAACATGCTATCAATGTTCGTCAATGTTGAGCAGAGCAACTGGGATGAGGTGCTACCTTTCATGACATTTGCCTACACCAAACAAGACACTGTAGGATTTACGCCATTTTTTCCCAGTGTATGTACTCGAGGCGATGACGACGATGGACACTGTGTTTCTGTTACATCCTGATGATGTGGACGATGATTACATTGGCCAGGTGTTTAACCAGAGCTGAGGAAGCTCGGCTTTAAGCTCAACTCCGCACACTGCAGGCTCAAGAAAACGATCGCCGAAGCTATGACGAGAGTCACCGCCCTGTTGTCTACCAGCCTGGTGACCTCGTCTGGATCTTCACTCCTGTTCTGGAGGTTGGTCTCTCTGAGAAGCTCCTGTGATGCTACTTTTGACCTTATAAGGTTGTAAAATAGTTGTCTGATGTTCCTTATGAAGTTGAAGATTTCAATCCCGACAAAGGCGTCGAAAGATCAGAAATACGGTCCACGTCCTTGTGATGAAGTCCTATAAGGATCCTGCAATCCAGGGAGAAGCTCCAGCGACAGGCCACAAGTGGAAAGGTGATGAAGAGTGTAATGGCAAAAGAAGTCATAAGGAGATCACCACCAGGGTGAGAATCAGTCATCAATCAGGAGGCAGAGTGTGTAGGACGGATGACTTGTTCCTGGACTAGGAGGACATAACACAGAGACGCTGTTCTCTTAAGGAGGGAGCAGTGTCGCAGAAGAAACTGAGTAGCTCCGTGGTGTAGTGGTTATGACACTAAACTGCTGCATGGAGGGTCGCGAGTTCAAAACTCACCTGGACTGCACAATTTTAATTTCTATATTCGGTTCGAGTACATTCTAGAAACATCCACAGATGTCAAGAATCATTGTACTGGAATTTTCTGTAGCTGTATATATACTGTATGTGTTCTGACCGGAGGAAGTTCGCTCCGTGCTCTTGTACATGCAAGTGCTGAATAAACCTTTGTTAAGTGAAGTTAGTGTTTGTCTGTCATCTAATTATACCTTCTTCTACATGACACTATTTACTAGTGCCCTTACAATACTACCTGATATAGTGTAAAATCAGGATATATGTTATTGAAATGCTGGCTTCTCCTTTCAGTAGATACAGCTTCCCATTTGTAGAAATATTACTCCCCAAACACATACTCATCCCTCTTTTAGTCTCCGTCCCACATTTAAACTTTTGCTTAATACAAGGTTTTTTTATTATGAAGACTGAGCTGTTTTTGTTTCACTTTATGAATTTTGTGGTCTGTTCCTTCCCCCATGAACCATAGACTTGCCGCTTGTGGGGAGGCTTGCGCGCTTCAGCGATACATATAGCCGTACCATAGGTGCAACCACAACAGACGGGTATCTGTTAAGTGGCCAGACAAACGTGTGGTTTCTTTTCGGTAGTTGCAGGGGCAACAGTCTGGATGATTGACTGACCTGGCCTTGAACATTAACCAAAATGTCCTTGCTGTGCTGGTATTGCGAACGGCTGAAAGCAAGGGGAAACTACAGCCGTAATTTTTCCCGAGGGCATGCAGCTTTACTGTATGGTTTAACTGATGTTGGCGTCCTCTTTAGTAAAATATTCCGGAGGTAAAAAGAGTACCCCATTCGGATCGCCAAGCGGGGCTACTCAGGAGGATGTTGTTACCAGGAGAAAGAAAACTTGCGTTCTATGGATTTGAGCATGGAATGTCAGATTCCTTAATTGAGCAGGTAGGTTAGAAAATTTAAAAAGGGAAATGGATAGCTTAAAGTTAGATATAGTGGGAATTAGTGAAGTTCGGCGGCAGGAGGAACAAGACTTCTGGTCAGGGGAACACACGGCTATAAATACAATATCAAATAGGGGTAATGCAGGAGTAGGTTTAATAATGAATAAAAAAATAGGAGCACGGGTCAGCTACTACAAACAGTATAGTGAATGCATTATTGTAGCCAAGATAGACACAAAGCCCATACCTACCACAGTAGTACAAGTTTATATGCCAAGCTCTGCAGATGATGAACAGATTGAAGAAATGTGTGATGAGATAAACGAAATAATTCAGATAGTGAAGGGAGATGAAAATTTAATAGTCATGGGTGACTGGAATTCGATAGTAGGAAAAGGAAGAGAAGGAAAAGTAGTTGGTGAATATGGAATGGGGATAAGGAATGAAAAAGGAAGCCACCTGGTAGAATTTTGCACAGAGCATAACTTGATCATAGCTAACACTTGGTTTAAGAATCATGAAAGAAGGTAGTATATATGAAAGAGGCCTGGAGACACTGGAAGGTTTCAGATAGATTATATAATGGTAAGACAGAGATTTGGGAACAAAGTTTTAAATTGTAAGACTCTGACCACAATCTATTGCTTATGAACTGTAGAGTAAAACTGAAGTAACTGCAAAGAGGTGGGAATTTAAGAAGATGGGACCTGGATAAACTGAAAGAACCAGAGGTTGTAGAGTGTTTCAGAGAGCATTAGGGGACGATTGACGAAAATGGGGGATAGAAATACAGTAGAAGAAGAATGGGTAGCTTTGAGAGATGAAACAGTGAAGGCAGTAGAGGATCAAGTAGGTAAAAAGCCGAGGGCTTGTAGAAATCCTTGGGTAACGGAAGCGATATTGAATTTAATTGATGAAAAGAGAAAATACAAAAATTCAGTAAATGAAGCAGCTGAAAAGGAATACAAATGTCTCAAAAATGAGATCAACAGGAAGTGCAAAATGGCTAAGCAGGGAAGGCCAGAAGACAAATGTAAGGATGTAGAGGCATATATCACTAGGGGTAAGATAGATACTGCCTACAAGAAAATTAGAGAGACCTTTGGGAAACAGAGAACCACTTGTATGAATATCAAGAGCTCAGATGGAAAACGAGTTCTAAGCAAAGAATGGAAAGCAGAAAGGTGGAAGGAGTATATAGAGGGTCTATACAAGGTTGATGTACTTGAGGACAATATTATTGAAATGGAAGAGGATGTAGATGAAGATGAAATGGGAGGTGTGATACTGCGTGAAGAATTTGACAGAGCACTGAAAGACCTAAGTCAAAACAAGGCCCTGGGAGTAGATAACATTTCATCAGAACTACTGATAGCCATGGGAGAGCCAGCCCTGACGAAACTCTACCTACCATCTGGTGAGCAAGATGTATGAGACGGGCGAAATACCCTCAGACTTCAAGAAGAATATAATAATTCCAATCCCAGGAAAAGCATGTGTTGACAGATGTGAAAATTACCGAATTATCAGCTTAATAAGTCATGGCTGCAAAATACTAACACGAATTCCTCACAGATGAATGGAAAAACCGGTAGAAGCCGACCTTGGGGAAGATCAGTTCAGATTCTGTAGAAATGTTTTAACACGTGAGGCAATACTGACCCTAAGACTTATCTTAGAAAATAGATTAAGGAAAGGCAAACTTACGTTTCTAGCATTTGTAGACTTAGAGAAAGCTTTTTGACAGTGTTGACTGGGAATACTCTCTTTCAAATTCTGAAGGTGACAGGAGTCAAATACAGGGAGCGGAAGGCTGTTTACAATTTGTACAAGAACCAGGTGGCAGTTGTAAGAATTGAGGGGCATGAAAGGGAAGCAGTGGTTGGGAAGGGAGTGAGACAGGGTTGTAGCCTATCCCCGATGTTATTAAATATGTATATTGAGCAAGCAGTAAAGGAAACATAGGAAAAATTCGGAGTAGGAATTAAAATCTATGGAGAAGAAATAAAAACTTTGAGATTGGCCGATGACATTGTAATTCTGGCAGAGACAGCATAGGACTTGGAAGAGCAGTTGAACGGAATGTACAGTGTCTTGAAAGGAGGATATAAGATGAATATCAACCAAAACAAAACGAGGATAATTGAATGTAGTCCAATTAAATCAGTTGATGCTAAGGGAAATAGATTAAGAAATGAGATACTTAAAGTAGTAGATGAGTTCTGCTGTTTGGGGAGCAAAATAACTGATGATTGTTGAAGTAGAGAGGATATAACATGTAGACTAGCAATGGCAAGAAAAGTGTTTCTAAAGAATAGAAATTTGTTAACATCGAGTGTAGATTTAAGTGTCAGGAAATCTTTTTAATAGTATTTGTATGGAGTGTAGCCATGTAGGAGTGTGAAACATGAATGATTAATAGTTTAGACAAGAAGAGTATAGAAGCTTTCGAAATGTTGTGCTACAGAAGAATGCTGAAGATTAGATGGGTAGATCACATAACTAATTAGGAGGTACTGAATAGAATTAGGGAGAAGAGGAATTTGTGGCACAACTTGACTAGAAGAAGGGATCGGTTAGTAGGACACATTTTGAGGCATCAAGGGATCACCAATTTAGTATTGGAGGGCAGCTTGGAGGGTGAAAATCGTAGAGGGAGACCAAGAGATGAATACACTAAGCAGATTCAGGAGGAGGTAAGTTGCAGTAGTTACTCGGAGATGAAGCAGCTTGCACAGGATATAGTAGCATGGAGAATTGCATCAAACCAGTCTATGGACTGAAGACCACCCAACAACAGTGTGTTCCTTTTACTTGAAAAGAATATCTCACAACACATATGGAATTTAAATTCTCTCCTCCAGTTCTGTTCCTTTTCCTTGTTTTTACACCACTTTCCCTCTGCAATCAATCCAAGTCTATTTCTGAAAATTCCTTCATCCTATCCTCAGGCACAGGTGGAAGACTTCTCCATTTAAATGCTAAGGTATTTAGATCAGATCCTGCAAATTTCGATGCAACACATGATACAGCCTTTATCTGGGACATTCTGTCAGCTGTTAATGGATTATTTGGCTCTATGAATTTTAAGTTTCCAAAAAATACATTGTGTATAGGTAGAAGTTTCTTCATTTCTTAGATTGCTGTGATATAGAAATAAAGACATTTAAATCTTATTTGATAAATTCCATTTTAACATTCTCGAGGAAAAATTTGTAATAAATGTTCAGATTTGGGCCAAGATACCCTGACTCTAATGAGCGATGATGGCATGGTTGAAGTGTATATATCTTGTGCATTTCAGTGAGGACACTAGGGTTTATAATGTTCTGACTATGTTTTGGAATAGATGCTGAGAATCTTCCGAAAGCTTGTGAATAAATATTTTCCTTGATTGGAATAAGGCATTAAAATTGTTGAAGTAAACCAAAACATACTTTATGGACAACATGTAAGCTTTAGTGTAAGAAGTTTCTAAATTGCAAAGAATCATTTCTGCAGACTTTACTTCAACAGTTGCTAACTGGCAGTAGTGCAAAAATACATCCCAGTTTCCTAGGAGGCCAACAACACATGCATGTAAAACAAGCCATCGCATACCCAATAATTTTTATATTTGATTCCAAAAACTTCTCGTAAAATAGTGCAGCGCTTTGCACTGCCAGATGTGTAGCTTGTCATGTACCTTATTAACTCTTTGCAGGATCTAGGAAGCTTCTCACATGCATTGCATACAACTAAAGCAGACGAATGGCAAGTAAAGCTGAAACAATCAAGTTTGGTACAACATTTGTAAGTTTTGCCATTACAGAATTATGGCTTTCCAATATTACAGATGCATTATAACAAGCCATGCCAATTACATTTGTAATTGGAATATCCTTCTTTTTCAACATACTCTGCATAGCTCTGAGTAGGACTTCTGCCGAGCAGTCTTTGGCATATAAAGGGATCAATTCCAGACGTGTTTTCACATGCCTGTCAATTGGTGAGACACATTTGGCTAAAAGCCACAAATGTTTGCTATCTGATATTTCCATTCTTTCGTCCACCATAATAGAAAATTTATTATCCTTTAGTAACTGAACTGTTTTATCAATTTCGATTTTTGTAATAACATTTTTCACTTATATTGGTACACTTTGTTCAACGTAAAGTCACCTCTGAAGGAATTTTGGAATCGGGGAAAACATCTTTTAACACAGGAGCAAGGTGATCCACTGTTGAAAATGCAACATTATGCTCCATGAGAAAAGTTGCTAATCTTATTTCAGCTGTCTCACTTTATCTGCATTTTTGCTTTCATTACACATTTTCGAAAAGTAATCCACAACAGTTCCTACTTTGCACAGTTTTAACATTTTTAATGTGTTTAACTCAAGAAGCATGTTTTTTGAGTTTGCTATTATCTTGAGCAACAATCACGTTAGTCTCTTTACACCATGCCTTTCTTTTGTCACCTTCTGCGGCCTGCAACCACCCTTTAAATCTGTCAAATTGAAGCCAAGAGTCTTGGAAAGTTCTAATATTTTTTTTCCAGGTCTAATACACTGCACCTGGAATTAAATTTCTTTGCATGGCAGTCTGACATTTTTAAATGTGTACAAAACAAACCACTCAGAAACAATTATTATTTAATAAGATCAAGATTTGCACACAAGACTCAGTCCAAGTGACAATCAACAGGTAATAACTTCGAGTGACACTGAACTGGGCAAATTAAACCAATTCTAACAATACCGTATAACTATGTGCTACGTTACAGCGTAACATGCCACTTGTCTTGACCTCCCATCTCACTTGCATTCTGAGAGGCACTGTTTGTTTGAAAACTCGACAAATGTTTCACACATTTCACTCATTAATAAATAATGGTGTGTTTAATTTAGTGCATACGAAGGGAAATTTGAACTAATGATAGCTACTATAATGGAGTACATACAGATTACTGGTTAAAAAAATGGCAGTCAGCGGGTGTTGTATAATTACTACTGTGAGCTGTTTTACTGTATTTTCAGGGTATGTGACAATCATACGTATAACAGTGCACATGTATTACTGCTGTCTAAGCAAACCTATTGTGCCCATAGTGAATGCTGACTGCTGGTTTGTACAAATGGCAGATGGCACGTGTTGTGTACTTCCATGAAATGTTTATCTTTGCTGTTATATGTACCATAAGCATTCCTACACTGTATTAAAGGCAAAAATTAAATATCTCATTTTCATCTTACTTTTTGCAAAAAAAAAAACCTTTGTCCCTTCTTGATAAATATTTATAAAAAATGTCCCACAATATGGGACAAATCCCACGGGTTGGAATGCTAATACCAACATGCAAAACAGAAATGCACTAACCTAAATTTGCAATTGACGATGGCAGGAATACACAAGTGGCCTCTAGAGGCATTAAATGTTGACATATTCTCTACTAACTTTTGCAGTGTGTCAGCTTGGCACCACTCTTGTATCAGTGATGTACTCCGTGACTTGTAATATGGGATGGACGCACTTGGCGAAACATACTGTAAATATTTGTTTTAACTCTTGACGTGCCAATGCGCCTTACATCAACTATCCAGCCATTTAAGATATTGAGTATGTTTACAGCTCTAATTGGGTACTTGTATTAATCTTTACCAAGATGTGACTAATAATAATTCACACTGTGTGTTACATTTATGACATTGTATGCTATTTCATAATTTAGTGTGCTTTACATTTTATGTACACATTCATGAGATGATCGAAACTCTATTTTACCAAAAACGCTCGTCATAAATAAAAGTTTTACAAATACGATCTTTGTTGAGAAGTTGTCTTTCTTAAAGTTGAGTATCTACAAATCGCTCCTTATTACTCACAATTGTTAAGAATTTTTTTATGGAATTATGAGTGACAAGGAACTACTGACTAAAGAAACAGAAATAGGTTAATTCAATTTTTGTCAGATTAGCCTTGTAATGGAATGACATTTATGAATGTTCAGTAATTAACATTTTTAATGTTTTGTGTTTAATCCTCAAGCAGGGGCGCCTGTGCATAAAATATGCAAACCACAAATAACGTTGTCTTTTGTACCATTCCATTGTTGTTTTACTATTGTGAGCCTGTACTTATTCCTTCATTATTGCTTCGGCTAACACATGCTAAGTACCGAGCGAGGTGGCGCAGTGGTTAGCACACTGGACTCGCATTCGGGAGGACGACGGTTCAATCCCGTCTCTGGCCATCCTGATTTAGGTTTTCCGTGATATCCCTAAATCATTTCAGGCAAATGCCGGGATGGTTCCTTTGAAAGGGCACGGCCGATTTCGTTCCCAATCCTTCCCTAACCCGAGCTTGCGCTCCTTCTCTAATGACCTCGTTGTCTACGGGACGTTAAACACAAACCACCACCACCAACACATGCTAAGTTGTGCTGTCATACGCCCAGGTGAGCAACAGTAATGTAAAATAAACAGCGAGCTAGACGAGGAAAAAATTTACCCAGATATAGGGCCAGCTGCACAATCCCACAATGAGGCAGTTCTCTGAGATAATTAGCAAAAGAAGTGGTGGTTGGCTGGGATCTGATGCAACTGTTCTGTTTAATGCTGCAAGTGGGTCATTACTGTGGAGTAATACTTCTATGCAGCAACAGAGTGATACATGAATGTTTATTTTAATATTGTTTAATGAAACAACAGTTTAGCTTGCATAATGTAATTTTCTTTTATCATTGTTTAATTAAACGAAGATTAAACTGTGACTTTGATCATGCATGTTTACCTTGGTAACATAAACACGTCTATTTTTTACTGTTTAAAAAGTAGTTTATGCATCCACTCAGGTTATAAAAAAGGATGTGCCCACTCGAGGGCTAAAAAACCTCTATAGTGTTTAATTCAAGTTCAGTTATACAGTATTTTATGCTAAACTGGGTAATACAGGTTTTCAGGTTACTACATTGTATATGTCTTTCCTTATAAAACAAAAGCTGATATAAAAATTTGGAGTAATCATTGGTATCCCAACAAACACTTCTAGCTAATCTTATATTATTTGCATCAGCTTCTTTTTAGTTTTGTAGCATTATCAAAGTTGAGTTGTGTTCTATTTCTGAAGAGTCTGAATCACACACATTCCGATCTCACAGAATGTTTGCAAAACTTCAAACGGTTCCTGGAGACAGAACTTTCCCCAACTTTAAACCATTAGATTTTTTTAAAGGGACTTAGAAGCAGGGAGGATCAGTAATGAACTATAATTTAAGGAATAAATTTATATCCTTTGTGATAGAAGAAAATTTATTGCCATAAAGATGTGTAGCTTGTAAGTATTCCAGTCTGTTGTAGTTTGGGATAACTACTGAACTAAGTACAACAGATGATGTTACTCTGTAATTTGTGTAATCTTCAGGACCTTCAAACTAATTCCATTGGCTGAAATGAGAGGATATTTGTCTAATTCCATTTCCTGGTTTACTTGCTATTGTTGAGTCCCTTGTAACATCAGGTGGCTGAACTTAACCACACTTTCAGATGAATGTGTGTGTTCTATCCAGAAAAAAGTGTTATGTTATAGATTAAGCCTACTGTAAGTAGTGCAGCTTAAAAAATAGAATTAACTTGACCTGTTTTTAAATGTTGTTGTCTGGGCCTGATTATTTTATCAGTTTTATCACTTAAAATTTCAGTTTTGTCAAATATTTTACTCAGAACCTTGGAAAATTTGGTGGTTTATTTTAAATTCGAAAGAAAAGATAAAGAATATCTGTTACAAAATCAAAAAATAACAAAGAAACAACAATTTATCTTATTTTACAAAAGAAAAAGAATATTTTGAATTATCCCTTTTCCTTTGTGGTATTCGATTTAAAGGTGAAGAATATTTTTCACAAAGTGAAATACAAAAATGTAGGTATACATTTTCTCCTGGCTTGATGGCTTTTTCTTAAAAGTATGATCTGATGGCAGAATGCGAAAGTAATTAAATTGGTGTACAAAATAGTAAGTCCTCCACTAGTTGAATTAATCAACTAATCATTTGAAGAAGGTTGTTTTCCAGAATCATTAAAATACACGGAAATAAAACCACATTTTAAGAAATGGTCAAGAGAAGATATGGGAAATTATCGTCCTATCTCCCTCCTTCCAGTGCTGTCAAAAATTTTGAGAAAGTAGCTGCTATACAAATCCAAAACTTTATTGTATCACAGGGGATTATTTTGTGCAATCAGTTTGGCTTCCAGCAGTGGAAAAATACAACACATGTCATAAATAATTTCATAGATAAAATCAGCACAGCTCTAGACAAAAAAAGTAAAGTAGCCGGTATTTTCTGTGACCTGACAAAGGCTTTCGATTCCGTAAATCATTCCTTGCTAATCCACAAACTAGAAAAATATGGGATTAAGGGTGCAGTACTTCAATGGCTTACTTCTTACTTATCTAATAGAAAACAAATAACAATCACCTCCTCAAATGGTGTAAACTACCATTCAGACTGGAAAACAATAACACAGGGTGTCCCGCAAGGTTCGATCCTCGGTCCAATTCTCTTTCTATTGTCTGTCAACGACTTACCGTTAAACATATATTCACCATCCATCCTGTTTGCTGATGACGTATCTGTCTTGATAGAAAGCAAAGAAACAGAAACGATTCCTGTTAGTCACTGGTACATTAGGCAGGCTAGAGTCATGGTTCCAGCTAAATGGTCTGAAGCTTAACATATGAAAAACAAACCTGATTGAATTCAGAACCAAACAGTCAAGAGACCAGGAAATTAGTATAAATCATAAAAGTGAAGAATTAACAGAAGTGCATTCTGCCAAATTTCTAGGTCTACACCTTGATAAGAATTTAAACTGAAACACACCTATTGAGTATCTGTGCAGCAATCTGGGTAGCTTTGCATATGCCATGCATATATTATCAAGTGCTACTAACATGTCCACTCGCAAAGTAGCATATCTAAGTTACTTTGAATCAGTGATAAGATATGGCATTATTTTCTGGGGGAGCTCCAATAATATATCTCGTGTACTGAAGCTCCAGAAGAAAATTATCAAAAATATGTGCACTGCACAGCAAAGAGAATCATATCGTCCATTATTACAGAAACTAAAAATTTTGATTGTCCCCCTCCCTATACATATACGAGCTAATGATATTTTTACGCAGCAAACCGGAATTGTTAATTAGAAACCAATTTGATCATCGATACAGCCCATAGATTGAAATTATATGCTCAGTCCCCACAATATATGGGCATGAAAGTCTACAACAAACTTAAAGGCAAAAACATTCTAAACATGGTACTAGGGATACTAAAAAAGAAGTTACATGAAATTCTTATACACAAATGTTATTACTCATTAGAAGAGTTCATGGAAGATGAACTGATAATTAGAGCAGAATCCAACCGCAAATTAGTATATGTTGTGGGGGGAAAAAAAAATTGTCCATTATCAAGAAAGATATTTACTATGCTGGAAAATAAGAAAATATAGATACTGCTACATAGACTAAATATAGTTTTAAAAATTAATATTTGATTCTAGTTTGTAATTTTTGACATGTCTCCTGTACCATAATTACATGATTTGCAAGTGTATGTTTTGAGACTAATAAATCACAATTCACAATGATTGGAGAGAAGTGAAAGTTAAGAATGAAATTTGTCAATGTTGGCCATCATTCTAATCTTGTAGACATTATGAAGCACTTTACACACTTCCATAGATAACATTTGTACTTCAATCCATGGTTTTGTGCTTTGTAAATCATACACTTTGTCATGCTTATCAAGTGTAACTTCAGTATGGACTCCCCTGCAGTATTATGCTACATGTAAAAAAATGTTTGTATGTTTAGGGGTAAGGGAGAGGGATTACACATGGGTTGGCTTGACGGCGTTATTTGCTCTCAAGATTTTGTGGAAGGACACAGTAATGTAAGCTGGAGAACATTAGATGTGTTGATGAGCCATGCAGTTTTCATGTAGCTCCAGTGCAGGAGCACAAATAAACCTTTTATGGATAATGAGAAGTTCCTGAAGGTGACAAATTCCACATTGCTTAATACCAAGGTTGAGTGCGTGGGGCATGAGATCAGGGGGTCCCATTTGCATGAGTCTACTTGTGCATGGGTTACCAAGTCTGAGACAGTACATCCCGGAAGCGGTTACAAGACACCGTCATTCACGCACTTCCTATTGTAACATTAGCAGCTGAATCAGCGAGTGTTTTCACAGCCATGAGGGCATATTTTGATAGCAGTGGAGACCAAGCTGGGCTGCACTAGCTTTGCGGTGTCCTCAGTAGGTGTTGGCACCCTTTGAGGTGTGGCGATTGGTAGCTCTGAGTATGAAAAATCTAGAGTGCAGGTCAGCTAGCCTGAGGCTCAGGCTGTGTGGTGGGAAAAGTCTGGCCATTAACATGAGCCTAGAAGAGTATCCACCATGGCCGAATTGACTGAGCAGAGGAAGTACCAAATAAAAACTAAACCCAACTGTTGACAGATAAGCCACTAACATGATTACAAAGTCAAAATTTTAAAGAGTGCATGGGTGTAGACGTGTCGTCACTTTAAAGTGCAGTTTCTAATTTATTTAATTTTAAATAATTTATTTATAAAACTACCTTCAAAAATTATCTCAGTAATACTGTAAGCAATCCTTACAAATGTAGTGTTTATGGAGAGGTCTAAGTGAGTGCTATTGGATTGTTAAAGTCTATTATTTGTGACTATCATGTATTTTAAATTACAGATCAGAATGTATAATCCAAGCATAAAAGTTGAATTATCCCATGTATAAAATAGGAAATATTGAAAGTAGCAGCAGCATTAATAGACAGATATTATTAGGGATGGATGGGGGTAATTGGTTTAGTTATATATTTTTACTGATAGCATAATGACACAAACTAGTGTCTGCTGTGACAAAAGCATTATTTGTGATCCAACCATTTGAGTTACATAAAAGCTGCAATCAGCACTAGAAAGCTGGTGAAAAATATGTACAAACTGAGATGTAATATACGTAATGAACACTAAGTTTATGGTTTTGAGTATGTTTTTGGAAGTTGGAAGTGTGCGAGTTTAACTCAGTGTCAGTGCGAGGGTATAAATAACAGTGACCATTTTCACTAAAGCTAATGATTCAAAGACCCCTCCCAGCTGCACCAAGGTTCCTCATGTTTTCACGTACTGAAGACGGTCAGTCCTTCGCTACTGTAAATCTGTTTATTATTCAGAAAGGTGTTTATGCAAAAGCTGACACTCTGAATTGCTTTAGGAGACTACCTCTGATTCTCAAGCACGACAACTGCTTGCAGCTACACTCCTCCATGGCTATCCTGTTCGTGTCGAGGCCCATCGAACACTGAATTCTTCCCATGGTGTTATTTACACTAGGCTGCTTGATGGTCTGACCAAGGCAGAAATGTGAACATACCTCTCTGATCAGGGTGTCATTGCCAACCATCGGGTGATGAAAAAAGTAGGCGTCGCCTTTGTGCCCACATGCACTCTCTTTCTCACTTTTGATAGAGTGGTTCTTCCATCAAAGATCAACACAGGTTATGGAGTCATCAGTCAGGCCATATATTCCTAACCCAATGCGCTGCTACCAGTGTCATCATTACAGCCACACTTGAGAGCCCTGTCGACACCCAACAAATGTGTAACCTGTGGTAGGAATGCTCACGAGGGCGATTGTCCGCCTCCTTCTTCCCTCTGCATCAACTGCAGTGACGACCATGCTGCCTCCTCCTGCGATTGTCCTGTGTATCTTGATGAGCGGGCTGTCCACGGGTGAAGGAAAAAGTGCCTTAACCGGTCGCTCGCAAATTGTTGGCTAGTCGAAACCCTGTGTTCTACCGTCAGGCACCCACAGTAGTGTTCTTGCTACATCTCGCTCCAGGAAGGACGTGGCCCCACAGACATGCGACTTCAAATTTAACACTGCTTTTGTGAAATCGCTGGATGTCATAGTAGCGTCCTCATCTCCTCATCCAGCTGTGCAACATGCCACCAAACTCTTGCCTCATGGGGTGAAGTCACCTCCTACACAAAAGTAGGCCAGAAAGGAAAGGAGGAGTGCTCCCCTGAAGACTTCCTACGTCCTTCCAACCAACCAACACTTGAGTCTTCCTCTGCTAACTGGAGAGGCTCGAAGAAGTAAAACAAAGGCAAACGGTCTCCTTTGCCAACTCAAAGGTCCTCATAGATGTCATCACATGACACCCTTATCCAGCCACCCTCTGTGTCATCAGTGCACACCACCAACCGTTTTTCTGCCCTGGACTCTGCAGGCCAACAGCAAAAGAATGCCAACACTCATGACTCTCCTCCAGTGGAATGTTTGCGGCCTTTGATCCAACGGCTGCTCTTAGAATCGCAGCGTCCACTTGTTCTCTGCCTTCAGGAAACAAAATTGCGTCCTCACGACTGTTTTGATCTCTCTTTCCCGGTCCGTTTTGAACACCCCCCCCACCCCGAGGTTGGCATTCCATCTCATGGGGGAGTTGTGCTCCTCATACAGGATGATATCATAGCCAACCCATCTCCCTGACTACCAGCCTTCAAGCTGCTTCAGTTTCCCTTTTCCTTCCTGACTTTACCTTTTCCCTTTGTACTGTTTACATCCTCTGTCATTCGATTTCAGCAGGGCAGAGTTCCTCCAGCTTATTGGGCAGGGCAGATATCCCACCCCTTTCTGCTGCTTGGTGACATTAATATGCACCATCCCCTTTGTGGTTCTCCCAGAACCTGTCTGAGAGGTGCCCTCTTGGCTGACATCCTTAATCAACTTAACCACTTCTGCCTTAACACAGGAGCATACACTTTCCTTGCAGACTCCACGCACACCTATTCCCATTTAGACCTATCCTTCTGCACTGCCCAGCTTGCCCATTGTCTCAAGTGGTCCATCCTCTCTAACACACACTCGAGCGATCATTTCGTGTGTGCTATCCATTTGTGGACTCTTACCCCACCTCTGTGCACACCCAAATGGCAGCTTACTAAGGTGGACTGGAGGCTTTACTCCCTTGCAGCTTCAGTGATCAACATTTCCTCAGTTGTGATGACCAGGTAGAATATCTTCCAGACATTAGCCTTACTGCCGCAGAACATTCCGTTCCTCCCGTTCCCTTGGTGGACTGACACGTGCCACAATCCAGTTCGTGCGTGGGGACGTACTCTCCGTATTTTTAACCAACATCCTACGATGACAGACTGCATTCGTTATAAACAGACGCGTGCACAGTGTCGTCGCATTCTTCGGGATAGGAAAAAAGCTAGCTGGATTTTATTCACTAGTTCTTTTATCATGTGGGCCAACCTCCAACGACTCTCTGTGACCAAGATCCGTTTCCCAATTTTCAGGCTGACAGTAGCAGATGTTGTCATTGTAGACCCTGTTGCTATATCCAACACCTTAGGCCTCCATTTTGCAGAGATTTTGAGGTCCTTCCAGTGTCACCCTGCCTTTCTCCATTGGAAACAAGTAGAGGAGGCTCAGCTATACCCTTCTCTTCTCAGAATCTTAAGTGCTACAATGCCGCCTTTACTATGAGGAAGCTAGAGCGTGCTCTCACTTCATCGAGCTTCTTTGCCCCAGCGTGACACTGTTAACATTCACATGTTGCAGCACCTTTCTCCTGCAGGCAAACCCTTTCTGTTTAATATGTATAACCGCATTTGGGCAGAGGGCATCATACCCATACCTAAGCCTGCTAAGGACAAACACCTTCCTTCTAGCTACTGCCCCGTTTCTCTCACCAGCTATGTTTGTAAGGTGATCGAATGTATGATTCATGCCTGGCTTGTATGGTGACTAGTCTGGCAATTTACTAACCACTGCGCAGTGTAGATATCGAGCGCAGCATTCTGCAGTTGACCGCTCATCACTTTGTCCACCCATGTCGTGAATGGCTTTCTGTAGTAATCCCAGACTGTGGCTGTGTTTTCGATTTGGAGGAAGCCTACGACACCTGCTGAAAGACTGGTATCCTCTGTACTTCCTACAGGTGGAGCTTCCATGGTCGCCCACCCCATTTCCTTCAGGCATTTTTAAAAGACCGAGTTTTCAAGGTCCGTGTGGGTCCTGCCGTGTAGGACACCTATATCCAGGAAAACTGTGTGCCTCTGGGTTCTGTCCTGAGCGTTGTCCTCTTTGCTATCGCAATTAACCCTGTAATGGCCTGTCTCCTGCTGGGCATCTCTGGCTCCCTCTTCGTTGACGATTTTGCTACCTATTGTTGTTCTCCATGGACTTTTCTCATTGAGCGGCATCTTAAGTGATGTCTTGATCATCTTTACTCATGGTGCATCAACAATGGCTTTCATTTTTCCGCTGACAAATCCGTTTGTATGAATTTCTGGCAGGCAATTGGTTTCTTCCACCATCTTTATATCATGGGCCTTTTGCTGTTCCATTCATTGAGACTATGAAGTTCCTGGGGCTCATGCTCGATAGGAAATACTCCTGATCCTCCCATGTATCTTAACCTGGCAGCCTGCTGTATGCAGTCCCTCAATGCCCTATGTGTCTTCAATGGTACTTCCTGGGGTGCAGATCGAACCACCCTCTTCCGATGGTACTGGTCCCTTGTCCATTCAAAACTAGACTATGGGTGTTTTGTTTATGCATCTGTATAGCATGTCCGTCCCTCTTATGCTGTCCCAATGCTATCCACCGTCATGACATCCGTTTGACCACTGGCATCTTCTACACTATCCCGAACTAAGCTGCCAGCCAGAAGCTGCCGAACTACCACTGTCCTAACGCTGTGACTTTCTCCTTAGCAGATGCCATGCATGGCCACCCATCCTACGCCTCCTCCTTCGATGACTTCGTTGATTGCCAGTACTGCGGCACATCCCTCTTCTCTGCTACCACCTGGAGTTCGTTTTTGGCTCTTGCTCTGGCAGCTTAACTTCATACTACCCACCACTTTTCTGAAAGGTGCGAACTCTTCACCACCTTGGCTTCATGTGATGGCCCGTGTTCACCTTTGCCTTCATTCACTTCCTAAGTAATATACTCCAGCCTTGCTTTTGCGGCTTATGTTTCACTACCTTCCCACGGAATTTCGTATGTACACTGATGACTCTCGAACTGACCATGGTGGTGGGTGTGCCTTTGTCATTGGCACCAATGTTTTTCAGTATTGCTTCCAGATTACAGCTAAAAAATTACAGCACAGCTCTTTGCCCTGTATCAGGCCACACAGTTAGATTCAGCGACACAGGCTTTTCAATTGTGTTATCTGCTCCGACTCTCTGTGCCCTTCAAATGTGTGTGCTGCTCATCGTCCATCCCTTCGTGCAACAGGTACAGGAAAGCTGTCACTTGCTTGCTAATGATGGAATCACTGTGGTGTTCATGGGGATTCCCAGTCATGTCGGTCCGACAGGAAATGAGGCTGCTGCCAAGGCTGCAGTCCTTGTACTTCAGCTCGCTAGTTCTTATATTCCCTCTGATGATCTCTGCGTTCCCTTCATGAGAACAAGCTCCAGGTTATTAAGCCTCTCTCAACTGTGTGGATGACCTAGTCCTGTCCCTCTCGCTGCAAGGAGATCATTTTAACTAGATAGTGTATTGTGCACTGTCTCTTTAGTCATCATTATTTGTTAAATGGTGCTCCCTCATCACTTTGTGCACATTGTGCCCAACTTTTGACTGTCCTCCATTTCCTGACGGAATGCCTTTTTTTAACCGCTTATGTTCCCATTTGTGTGGTCCATCTGAGTTATCGGCAGGATGGGCAGGCTGTCGGCTGAGTTTTACTTTTTATCTGTCATAGCAATATGGCGAAAGCCATTTAATTTTTAGATCTGGACCTCTGTTTCTCTATGGCATATTTTATAGATCTTTCTCCATGTCCGTGTTTTTAGCTGTCTTCTTTTCCGTTGATTGGGATTGATGTGTCGTTGTTTTTAACTCCTCTCTTTGTCTCTGTGTTCTACACTTTTGACATGGGCATGTATGACCCTAGTTGTTTTTTGAGCCATAAAACAAAACAAAACCATGAAATAAACTAACACTTGCGTCAAGTTACAGGTCTCTAGTTGCGAAAGTATCGCTTGAAAGTATCATGAAATTATCTTAAGTACCCATGTGCTGCTCACACTCTGGATTGCCACCGTGAAACTAAGTTCAACACTTGCTGGAAACTTCCCAGACTCACCAAACCAATGTTCAGAGGAACAGACTCGTGGAGACCAGACCAGACCATGCTAGTCATGTACATAACTTGTTATGAAATTATGTTAAAAATGACTATATTTGGAAATACATTGTTTTTCTTACAACCAAATGTATTAAAACAAATCCCCAGTTGTTTGTTAAGGAAAAAAATGTAGTGAGTAATTGCAGTTGACGTCTCTTTCATTGTAATAATAGAAAACTGTGTGTGTGTGTGTGTGTGTGTGTGGTTGCATACTTTTCTAACAGTTGCAAAGGATGCCTGGATAAGTTACTGCAGTTTCTTGCAAATGTTGCTAGGTTCAGTCCAAATAGTCAGTCGGTATATATGAATGTTTGTTAAATAAAATTCTGTGCATTTTGTGGTATCTTTTACACTCTAGATTTTTGTTCAGTAGGAGGAGAGGTCATGGGCGAACATATATAAAACAGCCATTGTTAATTAAGCCAAGAGAAAACTGGTTGCCTATTACTAAAACAGGTAAGAACATTATATACCACATATTTTTATAGATACTCAGTTAGTGACTGTAAAATGTTGTTGTACAACTCTGAGATGTTTTATACTGGGTTGGCAAAATGTAATGGACCACATCTGTGTCAGATGTTTGATTTAATAGTTTTAAATAATTGTACTAATTGTGGACAACATTCCTCAGGTTATGTATTATTTAGTGTGGTTTATCTGGCATTATTTTTATTAATTCCATAATTGATTGATCACGAAACATGTAGTTGAATGTTGTGACAGTTTTGACGATTTTAAAACAGTGAGTTCAAGCAGTGGTATAATTACAGGCAAACAATTTCGTATTTTGTTAGTGTCCATTATATTTAGCATTTAAGTAATAATGCAACTACACAAATACCAAAGGTGACAAAGCCAACGCAAGATCAAATAGGTGATCAGAAAGAGATGCATAAACTAATCATGAAATCAACTGAGAAGCGTTCAGTGATGGATGACACCTTGGAAAAGGAAATGCAGGAACTAAATTCGAAATGGATAAGCAGGTGGAGCATGGAAGAGAGATTTGAAGCAATGAACTAGAAAACTAAAGAAATCTCAGAGAAATAAGAACATGTGCTTCAAAAATATCGGCACTGAAATAGGCAACATGTCATGAGCCATGATAGCTTTTAATCGGCAAGATAGCTGGCAAGGAAATTTGAAACAGGGGTGTAAGTCACCTGCAGTATGAATTGGTTGAAGAAAGCTGTCCCAAAAAGCATTGCAGATTGTGCGTATGCAGCATATAAACAAAAATTTCCAGATGGCCCACTAATTGGCAAGAGATTTCAAATCAGTTCATTAATGGAGCAAGCAGTGGGGTACCGGTAACAGGACAAGGTATTTGGCTGTGATTAAATTGTGACTGATATGTTGAAAGTTGGAAGCAGCAGTGGTCTATCTCTTAGACCTGCATAAGAATGTTCAGGTCATAGTGAGGTGGCCTGGCGAGTGGTGTGGATCAGGCTTTGCACCCAGCTGCTTAAAAAAAAAAAAAAAAAAAAAAAAAAAAAAAAAAAAAAAAAAAAAAAAAAAAAAAAAAAAAAAAAAAACGATGTGCTCATCCACAGGCTACAGCAGTTCAGCAGTTGCAGAATTGTTTCACTGATCTGACATGTCAGCAAAAGTATTGCTTCAGTGAGTGGCTAAAAGATATTCAGATGCTGTAAAAATAAAGTAGGTTTGCGCCAAGGCAGAATACCAAAGAATAGATTCTCAGCATCCGGAAAATTTTGAAGAATGGCAGAGTGTTAAGATATTCAAACTTATCTTCACTTTGTGTACTATAAGCAGGCTTTTAAAGCAGTGGAAGAAGAATGTCTGTGGATCATATTGTGGGTGATGAGTTACAAAACATATGATGAAACTCATTAAGGACCCCTTCTGAACTAGGATCTTGGGTCTGTGACAGCCATTCCAGTGTGTCAAAGGTGTACCACCTCTGAACACACCATCAGGCATGTTGGGCAGGTATAAAAGATTGAGTACGAATTGTTGCCTTTAAATCGGCAATGACTCGGGACTATGTATATTTCAGATCTGATTCCACCAAAAAAGGTCGTTGGGTGGACATCATCAGCTGTCCCCCCCCTGCGGGTCCGGGGTAAGAATAGGCCCGAGGTATTCCTGCCTGTCGTAAGAGGCGACTAAAAGGAGTTTCAACCGTTTCGGCCTTTTATGTGATGGTCCCCCTTGGGGTTTGACCTCCATTTTTCAAAATTGTACAGGAGTACGAGCCTTTTGGGGAAGGACACCTTACATGGTGTACCACTGGTCCTAAGTGCACTAAGACCTTGGCACTCAGCATTGCACCGGCGTTGTAACCATACCCACTATTCCTCAAATTGGGCCTAAACGCCTGATGGGTTGTCAAAGTTACGCCCATAGTGCATCTCCATCTGCACCAGCGATCATGATGGACTTTCCATGGCGCCAGAAATCCAGCACGGTAGCCAGCCCGTTGTGGTGGGGTCGTCATGTACCCTCTAGGTTGTAGCCCCCTGACAACACAGGGATCGTACTGCCGATACCTGAGCTGCACCCTCCCCACGTCGGCCAAGGAGTAGATGCCCGTCTCCTTGGGGCATTAGGACTCCCGGCAATGGTCATCCTGCCAGGTGGCCCTTGCTGCGGCTGGGTGGCGCCCGTGGGGAGAGCCCCTGGTCGGAGTGGGTGGTATCGGGGCGGACGTTTCGCAGATGAAACGTCAACACGTATCAGGTCGCTCTGCGGCCGAGTCTTTCAAAAGAAAAGGTGCCGTTTCTAGTTCTAATTCTGGTTCTCCTGCCCTTTCCCCCTTGGCCACTCCATGGGAGGAGGGACAGGCCCGCCGGCTTGGGGCGAAGTACTTCCCCCGCTATTTGGTCTGTTCTCGAACCGATGGGGGGACGTTCGCCACCTCCAAGCCCATGTTCTTTGTTCAGCACATTGAGGACGTCTTCGGGGAAATCGAGGCTCGCAGCAAGATGCGATCAGGGTCCGTTCTTATCAAGACCACCTCCGCCACACAGTCGGCGGCGCTCCAGGCGTGCGACCGCCTAGGGGACATCCCAGTATCCATTGTCCCACATCTGGCACTAAATAGGACGCAGGGGGTTATTTTTCATCGTGACCTTCTGCTACAATCTGATGAGGAGCTCCGGGCCAACCTGGAGCGCCGCGGCGTGCATTTTGTCCGGCGAGTCCAGCGCGGCCCCAAAGACCGTTGCATCGACACCGGGGCCTTCATCCTCGCCTTCGAGGGGGACGTTCTCCCGGAGAAGGTGAAGGTGATGTGCTACCGGTGCGACGTGCCTCCTATGCGCTGTTTTAGGTGTTTGCGCTTTGGGCACATGTCGTCACGGTGTGAGGCTGAGCCCCTTTGTGGCGATTGTGGACGTCCTCTTCGTGAGGAACATACATGCACCCCACCACCTCGGTGCATTAATTGTCCTGGCGTCCACTCGCCTAGATCCTCAGACTGCCCCGCCTATCAGAAGGAGAAGAAGATACAAGAAATTAAAACTTTGGATCGGCTCTCTTATTCTGAGGCCAGGAAGAAATATGACCGCCTTCATCCCGTGCCATTGACCACTTCATTTGCCTCAGTTGTGTCCACTCCTTCCGCGGTATCCTCACCCCTATCCTGTCCCCCCTCCGCCTCCTCCACCCATCAGGGGGCTCTGCCTCCGCCTCCCAAATCCCTCCCTTCCAAATCCTCCTCTCCCGTGGCCCCCACCCCCTCTGCCCCAGGGGCCACCCTTCCTCCTCCTCCTCCTCCTCCCCCCACGCCACCTGAGAAGCGATCCTCTTCTCAGGCGTCCATCGGGGAAATGTTCCGGACCCCAGCTTCCGAGGTCCGGCGTTCCAAAACGGACCCCGCGCGTGAGGACCTTCTTCGGGTCCAGCCCACCATCCCTGTGCCTCCTCGACTTTCCAATAAGGCCTCCAAGAAGAAGTCTCTATCCCCCTCTCCACCCCGGCGCGTTTCGTCTGACACTTCATCCGTGAGTCGCTGCTCCCGGCCGTCCTCAGTTTCGCCGGGACGCTCTGCTGCCAGGCGCTCCGCCGGCCTTTCGTCGGCAAATGATGCGGCCCCTCCTACACAATCAGGGACAGCGGCCGCAGCTGGCGACGAGTCGATGGAACCGGATCCGCCTCCCATCGGTTGTAGCGTTGTTCCCTCGCAACCTGGCCCTCCGCGGCCGTCGCGGTGACCAGCTCTTTCCCCGTCTCGTTCCCCCAACTTTTTGACTAGCGATGGCGTTGTTTCATTGGAACATAAGAGATATTCGATCTAATCGGGAGGAATTACAACTGCTCCTCCGCTTGCACCGTCCGCTCGTCCTTGGTCTCCAGGAAACCAAGTTGCGCCCGACTGACCGTGTTGCCTTTACCCACTATACCTCGGAGCGGTATGACCTCACCCCTGTGGACGGTATCCCAGCTCATGGTGGGGTCATGTTGCTCGTTTGGGACGATGTCTATTACCATCCCATTCCATTGACCACCCCACTCCAAGCAATAGCTGTCCGCATTACTCTTTCTGCTTTTACTTTTTCAGTTTGTAACATCTACACTCCATCGTCATCCGCTGTTAGTCGGGCTGACATGATGCACCTGCTCATTCAGCTTCCCCCGCCGTTCTTATTGTTTGGCGACTTCAATGCCCATCATCCCCTTTGGGGCTCTCCTGCATCCTGTCAAAGAGGCTCACTCTTGGCGGATGTCTTCAACCATCTCAATCTTGTCTGCCTCAATACCGGCGCCCCGACTTTCCTCTCGGACTCTACTCATACCTACTCCCACTTGGACCTCTCGATCTGTTCTACCACTCTTGCCCGTCGGTTCGAGTGGTATGTCCTTTCTGACACCTATTCGAGCGACCACTTCCCCTGTGTCGTTCGTCTCCTGCACCACACCCCATCCCCATGTCCTTCGAACTGGAACATACTGAAAGCTGACTGGGGACTTTACTCCTCCCTGGCGACCTTTCCGGACCACGATTTTCCCAGTTGTGACAGTCAGGTCGAATACCTCACGGCTGTTATTATCAATGCTGCCGAACGTTCCATTCCTCGTACTACTTCTTCTTCACGTCGCGTTTCCGTCCCCTGGTGGAACGAGGCTTGTAGGGACGCTATCCGTGCTCGACGACGTGCTTTACGCACCTTTCGCCGCCATCCTACGTTGGCGAATTGTATTGAATACAAACGACTCCGAGCGCAATGCCGTAGAATCATCAAAGACAGCAAAAAAGCTTGTTGGGCCTCTTTCACCAGCTCCTTTAACAGTTTTACTCTCTCTTCCGTCGTTTGGGGTAGCCTGCGCCGGCTGTCGGGCATTAAGGCCCACTCCTCGGTACCTGGCCTGACCTCAGGTAATGAGGTCCTTGTTGATCCTGTGGCTGTCTCCAACGCCTTTGGCCGCTTTTTCGCGGAGGTTTCAAGCTCCGCCCATTACCACCCTGCCTTCCTTCCCAGGAAAGAGGCAGAAGAGGCTCGACGACCTTCCTTCCACTCGCTGAATCTAGAAACTTATAATGCTCCCTTTACTATGCGGGAACTCGAACGTGCGCTTGCACTGTCCCGATCCTCTGCTCCGGGGCCAGATGCCATTCACGTTCAGATGCTGGCACACCTTTCTCCGGCGGGCAAAAGCTTCCTTCTTCGTACCTACAATCGCGTCTGGACCGACGGTCAAGTCCCCAGGCGTTGGCGTGACGCTGTTGTTGTTCCTATACCCAAACCCGGGAAGGATAGACACCTTCCTTCTAGTTACCGCCCCATTTCTCTTACAAGCTGTGTCTGTAAGGTGATGGAGCGCATGGTTAATGCTCGGTTAGTCTGGATTCTTGAATCTCGACGACTACTTACTAATGTCCAATGCGGCTTTCGTCGCCGCCGCTCCGCTGTTGACCACCTTGTGACCTTGTCGACATTCATCATGAACAACTTTTTGCGAAGGCGCCAAACGGTAGCCGTGTTCTTCGACTTGGAGAAGGCTTATGATACCTGTTGGAGAGGAGGTATCCTCCGCACTATGCACAGGTGGGGCCTACGCGGTCGCCTGCCCCTTTTTATTGATTCCTTTTTAACGGATCGAAAGTTTAGGGTACGTGTGGGTTCCGTATTGTCCGACGTCTTCCTCCAGGAGAACGGAGTGCCTCAGGGCTCCGTCTT
Organism: Schistocerca piceifrons; assembly: GCF_021461385.2. Taxonomy (NCBI): domain Eukaryota; kingdom Metazoa; phylum Arthropoda; class Insecta; order Orthoptera; family Acrididae; genus Schistocerca; species Schistocerca piceifrons. Next base: position 618,556,841 of record NC_060141.1, read on the forward strand.
GAGCGTAGCCCTTTTTGCCATCGCGATCAATCCAATTATGGATTGCATTCCACCTAGTGTCTCAGGCTCTCTCTTTGTCGATGACTTCGCGATCTACTGCAGTGCCCAGAGAACATGCCTCCTGGAGCGCTGCCTTCAGCGTTGTCTAGACAGCCTCTACTCATGGAGCGTGGCAAATGGCTTCCGGTTCTCTGAAGAGAAGACGGTTTGTATCAACTTTTGGCGATATAAAGCGTTCCTTCCGCCATCCTTACATCTCGGTCCTGTTGTTCTCCCATTCGTGGACACAACTAAGTTTCTAGGGCTCACATTGGACAGGAAACTGTGTTGGTCTCCACATGTCTCTTATTTGGCGGCCCGTTGTACACGTTCCCTTAATGTCCTCAGAGTTCTTAGCGGTTCATCTTGGGGAGCGGATCGCACTGTCCTGCTTCGCTTGTATCGGTCCATAGTCCGGTCGAAGCTGGATTATGGGAGCTTCGTTTACTCGTCCGCTCGGCCATCCCTCTTACGCCGGCTCAACTCCATCCACCATCGGGGGATACGTCTTGCGACCGGAGCCTTCCACACTAGTCCTGTCGAGAGTCTTTATGCTGAAGCTGCCGAATTACCATTGACCTACCGGCGCGACGTACTGCTGTGTCGGTATGCCTGCCGGCTGTTGTCTATGCCCGACCACCCCTCTTACAAGTCCTTCTTCGCCGATTCTCTCGACCGTCAGTACGGGTTGTATGTGTCTGCCCTGCTGCCCCCCGGAGTCCGCTTCCGTCGCCTGCTTCGACAATTGGATTTTGCCCTCCCTACCACCTTCAGAGAGGGTGAGAGCCCGACACCACCTTGGCTCCAGGCTCCGGTTCATATTTATCTCGACCTCAGCTCACTCCCGAAGGAAGGTACTCCGGCTGCAGTGTATTGCTCACGGTTTGTCGAACTTCGTGCTCGCCTTGCCGGTCACACCTTTATTTACAGCGATGGCTCCAAAACTGACGATGGTGTCGGCTGTGCCTTTGTCGTCGGGGCCACCACCTTTAAACACCGGCTCCTCGACCAATGTTCGAGCTTTACGGCCGAGCTTTTTGCTCTCCATCAGGCCGTTCAGTATGCCCGCCACCACCGCCATTCATCGTACGTACTCTGCTCTGACTCACTCAGTGCTCTTCAGAGCCTTGGAGCTCCCTATCCGGTCCATCCCTTGATTCAACGGATACAGCAGTCCCTCCATTCTTTCGCTGATAATGGTGGTTCTGTCAGCTTTCTGTGGGTTCCCGGACATGTAGGAGTGCCTGGGAATGAGGCTGCGGATGCTGCAGCCAAGGCTGCAGTCCTCCTGCCTCAGCCAGCCTCCCACTGTGTCCCGTCATCTGACGTTCGTGGGGATGTATGTAAGAGGCTTGTGTCGTTGTGGTGGGATGCTTGGTCATCCCTCCAAGGAAACAAGCTCCGGGCAGTAAAACCGCTCCCAACTGCTTGGACAACATCCTCCCGACCATCTCGGCGCGAGGAGGTCCTTCTGACCAGGTTGCGGATTGGGCATTGCCGGTTTAGCCACCGCTACCTGCTCTCCGGTGACCCAGCCCCGCAGTGCCCTTGCGGTCAGGAATTAACAGTGCGCCATGTTTTATTGTCGTGTCCCCATTTTAGTCAATTTCGTGTTGTCCTGTCCTTGCCATCTACTTTACCGGATGTTTTAGCTGATGACGCTCGAGCAGCTGCTCGTATTCTGCGTTTTATAACTTTAACGGGCTTGTCCAAAGACATTTAACCATTTTACTTATTTTATCTGCATCTTTGTCAGGTCCTTCTGGTGTCCCCCCATCCCCTTGAGTTTTAACAGATTCCATGTGCTCTAACAACAGTGACAGGGCACTAATGACCTCAGCAGTTGAGCGCCCTTAAACCCAACCAAAAAAAAAAAAAAAAATCATCAGCTGTCTGGTGACATTGTGAATTGTAACTATAATACTGCAACAAGATAGAAATTTACTTCTATTAATGTTGACATAACAACTTATTCTTGGCCACTTGGACATTGAAATCAGCAATCAGATGGTGGTATGAGTACTTGCCTCTTAGCTTCTCATTGCCTTTATGAGTATTAGATGCATTTGAAGATTGTACTGCTCATTAACATAGACTAATAATCCATTTAGATAACTCTGTATTTTTGTAGTCTGACCTTGGCATCGTCACCATGTGTGTTAGGAAACAAACCGATTATCTGTGTTTGTTTACGAAGCTGACATTTCCTAACAATAAGAGAAATTACAATGCCTGCTGTGTCTCTGCACCAAACACCTAAAGAATACCAAAATTGCTTATTTAATTATAATTAACATTTGAACAGAAGCCAGTTCCATTGCCAAATCTTGGCTCTATAATGACTCTACTGACAATGAACCATTGATAAACAACACTCTGTTAAAGAGAAAAGAAAAGAAAAGAAAATTAACACCATTCTTTAAGGAAGAAATTGATCATTCCAATGACCCAGGTCATACAAAATCCCGTACTAGACTCACCCTATGTTTACATTATACAAACGTACGTAAATGTACAAATAAATAATTATAATCAAACGAATGCAGGTCCCACTCTATGCCCCACTTCCTGAAAATTAACTTACCATAAAAGAAAACAGAGCAATGAAGACACACAAAATCAATCTTAAAAAAATATATCTGCCAATGCAGAACTCTGCCTGCAAACCACATTGTAGAAAACTGTCGTCTTCAGTCCTTTCTGTAACGTTAATTTTGTTACTCACAGTCTTTCCATCATATTTACACTGGAATCATCATGATTCAGTTCATTCACCCATCAGTTGCCATTGCTCCCTTAGTCATTTAATCAGCATAGCTATGTAATGTTTTGTGTAAAAATAGGCCTGGAAACTACTACTTTCTGGTCAAGAATATCTTGAAAAAATGTTTGTGTGCGCTGCCTGCTGTGCGGTTGCAATAGAACTTCTCATTGCAGGACTCACATTCATTAGCAATAAACATTTACCCTTCAGCCACCAGTTCCTATTATGTGATTTCTTACTATAGCTTCCATGTAGATGACTTAATGTTTAACAAGTCAGCACACATATTGTCCAACTTCTTACATATTAGGTTGGTATATAAGTTTGTAGCATTTTTGTTTTGCCTGTTGGTGTTCCGGTTGCTGTGGATTTATCTGTCTATTGTCATTTTTTGTTTATAGTTCACTGTTGCTATTTGAGTTTACATATCGTCATTTTGTAATTTGGAGATAATTTGTGAAGCTGTGGACACTAGAAAATGTAGTGCCAAATAGAGATATCGGAACATTTCCAACCTATTATTATGTTTAAGTTCAGCAGAGGGGTGACAGCAATAGCGTCACCCAGCAACATTTGTACTGTGTATGGAGATAATGCCATTGAACAGAGCACTGGAAGAAAGTTGTTTTCTTGTTTTATGGAGGATTATTTTGACATTAGTGACACTGTACATTCAGGAAGACTTTTGGGGTTTGATGAAGATCATTTAAATGAATTAATCACAGTGATCCACGTCACTGTGCTCAGGAACTGGCAAATGTGATCATTTCACCATAACGCGACATTTGTATGCAATGGGGAAGGTTCTGAAATTGGGTCTAAGGGTACCACATGACCCAATCCAAAACTACAAAAGATAGTGGGTGGTCATATCTACGTCTGTGTGTTTCTCATCAATTGGCATGTGAACAATGCTGACCTTTCCTATCATGCATGATTACTGGTGACAAGAAATGGTATCTTTATACTGTTGTTGTTGTTGTTGTTGTTGTTGTGGTGGTGGTGGTGGTGGTCAGTCCTGAGACTGGTTTGATGCAGCTCTCCATGCTACTCCATCCTGTGCAAGCTTCTTCATCTCTCAGTACATACTGCAGCCTACATCCTTCTGAATCTGCTTAGTGTCTTCATCTCTTGGTCTTCCTCTACAATTTTTTACGCTCCATGCTGCCCTCCAATACTAAATTGGTGATCCCTTGATACCTCAGAACACGTCCTGCCAACCGATCCCTTCTTCTAGTCAAGTTGTGCCACAAGTTCCTCTTCTCCCCAATCCTATTCAGTACCTCTTCATTAGTTATGTGATCTACCCATCTAATCTTCATCATTCTTCTGTAGCACCACATTTCGAAAGCTTCAATTCTCTTCTTGTCTAAACTATGTATCGTCCATGTTTCACTTCCATACATGGCTACACTCCATACAAATACTTTCAGAAACGACTTTCTGACACTTAAATCTATACTCGATGTTATCAAATTTCTCTTCTTCAGAAACGCTTTCCTTGCCATTGCCAGTCTACATTTTATATCCTCTCTACTTTGACCGTCATCAGTTATTTTGCTCCCCAAATAGCAAAACTCCTTTACTACTTTGTCTTATTTCCTAATCTAATTCCCTCGGCATCACCCGATTTAATTTGACTACATTCCATTATTCTCGTTTTGCTTTTGTTGATGTTCATCTTATATCCTCCTTTCAAGACACTGTCCATTCCGTTCAACTGCTCTTCCAAGTCCTTTGCTGTCTCTGACAGAATTACAATGTCATCGGCGAACCTCAAAGTTTTTATTTCTTCTCCATGGATTTTAATACCTACTCCAAATTTTTCTTTTGTTTCCTTTACTGCTTGTTGACCATGGTACAACCAATTCTTGTGACACTGCACAAGCACCAACATTACCTGGGGCATGTTCTGCATGGTGTTCTACAGCAACAGCAACCTCATCGGTAACTTCCATTGGAATAGAACACTTTCTTCTCCGAGGTGCCCCACAAAGTTTTCCTGCATTTTTTAATTTCATTATCTTCTTTAAATGATTTAATGACATCAAGCATCTCCTCAGACCTTCCAGTGGGCAATACTCTCTCAATGCAGTACTGTAGTTGCCACCATTCACATGAAATAGTTTCATTAACAGCAGATAGTCTCACTTTTCAGTGACCACACTGTTCACTCATCTAATGGCTTGTCAAATGATGGTGTGGATGTCATACTGTCATACAAATAGTGTACAGCAACAAATTTGCACCCAGTGGCCATGATTGGAACTATTTTTTCCGGAGTAAATAGGTTCCGCATTAATGCATTAGCATATCTACCAAGTGGACATCCATGAGTAACTGCACTTTAATTATAACCAAATGGTACAAGTATAATTAACAGTACAGCTTACATTCAGTTTTCTTCCTGGTATGATAACTACTGTTTAATTCAAATAACCACATTCTGCAGCTACCATCTGAAATTACTAGTGAGGATTTGGGTGAGCGGAAGGTACCAGGCCTCAAAAAACTTTAACTAAATAAAATTTCACAACCCTTCATTTCAATTTTTAATTTAACAAACATCACAATTAATAGTGAAGATTGTTAAACTCAAAACATTTACAGAAGTTGAACCAATATGACCATGCTGTCTTGAAAACTTTAAGTCAATAAGCGGAAGAAATGGTTCAAATGGCTCTGAGCACTATGGGACTTAACTTCTGAGGTCATCAGTCCCCTAGAACTTAGAACTACTTAAAACTAACTAACCTAAGGACATCACACACATCCATGCCCGAGGCAGGATTCAAACCTGCGACCGTAGGGTCGCGCGGTTCCAGACTGTAGCACCTAGAACCGCTCGGCCACCCCGACCGGCAATAATAAGTGAAAGAGAAAATATGTTAATTTGAATTCTTGCACAGTGTTGAATTTAACAATTATAAAAGACTTTCATCACAGCAGTTCGGAAGCCAGTTCAGGCTTGACCTCCGCTTGTGGGCACAGCCGTTGAGATGGTTATATACAGGGTGATTCAAAAAGAATACCACAACTTTAGGAATTTAAAACTCTGCAACGACAAAAGGCAGAGCTAAGCACTATCTGTCGGCGAATTAAGGGAGCTATAAAGTTTCATTTAGTTGTACATTTGTTCGCTTGAGGCGCTGTTGACTAGGCGTCAGCGTCAGTTGATGCTAAGATGGCGACCGCTCAACAGAAAGCTTTTTGTGTTATTGAGTACGGCAGAAGTGAATCGACGACAGTTGTTCAGCGTGCATTTCGAGCGAAGTATGGTGTTAAACCTCCTGATAGGTGGTGTATTAAACGTTGGTATGAACAGTTTACAGAGAATGGGTGTTTGTGCAAAGGGAAAAGTTCTGGACGGCCAAGAACGAGTGATGAAAACGTAGCATGCATCCAGCAAGCATTTGTTCGCAGCCCAGGAAAATCGACTCGCAGAGCTAGCAGAGAGCTGCAAATTCCACAATCAACTGTATGGAGAGTCCTACGAAAAAGGTTAGTTATGAAACCTTATCGTCTGAAATTGGTTCAAGCACTGTCTGCAGCTGATAAGATTAAAAGAATCGATTTCTGTGATTTTATCCTTGCTCAAATGGAAACAGATGACTCTTTCGTTTCAAAGATTGTGTTTAGTGATGAAGCAACTTTCCACACTAACGGGAAAGTCAACCGTCACAATGTCTGTATATGGGGCACTGAGAATCGGCGGTAAACAACTCAGTATGAACGTGACTCGCCTAAGGTGAACGTTTTCTGTGCCATTTCAGCCAATAAAGTTTTTGGTCCCTTTTTCTTCGAAGGTGCTACTGTAACTGGACTACAGTATCTGGAGATGTTAGAGAATTGGCTGTTCCCTCAGCTCGAACAAGAAGCACAACAATTCATATTTCAGCAGGATGGAGCGCCACCACATTGGCACTTATCTGTCCGTAACTACCTGAATGTCAACTACCCGAGGCGATGGATCGGTCGCCAGGCAGCCCGTGACAGAGCACTTCATCACTGGCCTCCAAGAAGCCCTGATCTTACCCCCTGCGATTTTTTCTTATGGGGGTATGTTAAGGATATGGTGTTTCGGCCACCTCTCCCAGCCACCATTGATGATTTGAAACGAGAAATAACAGCAGCTATCCAAACTGTTACGCTTGATATGCTACAGAGAGTGTGGAACGAGTTGGAGTATCGGGTTGATATTGCTCGTGTGTCTGGAGGGGGCCATATTGAACATCTCTGAACTTGTTTTTGAGTGAAAAAAAACCTTTTTAAATACTCTTTGTAATGATGTATAACAGAAGGTTATATTATGTTTCTTTCATTAAATACACATTTTTAAAGTTGTGGTATTCTTTTTGAATCACCCTGTACTGCTCGATAATCTAACAAGAACAGAGAAAAGTTTGCATTGTAAAATGGTCACAGATGCAACATGTTAATGTAAGTAGACATGGAGAAGAAGCAATACTGAGACTAAATTAATCATTTGAAAATGGAGTGATCACCCAAGCAAAAAAGTGATTTCATTTTAAAGTATAACTTCTAATCAGTATGCAACTAACCCAGAGCCTTTAAACCAGTGGTTCCCAACTGATCTTAAACTATTAACCCTGAGTGCAATCAGGCATTAGGTAATGCCCCTGGCCCTCCTCCCTCCACCGCCATCTGTCCCACCCCTCTATCCCCACCACCTCCCACCTGCCCCTCCTTATCATCAACTTTAGTGCCTAACTAAATAGTAGAAGGACATTTCTTAGAACATTTTTATTTTTTAAATGATGTATGATGTTTAGTTTGTATATGTCAGAATGAATGACGAAGGAATTCGTGGTGCATCACAAGAGCTACCCACAACTTCTTCTCAGAAAAGAAAGCTAACTATCCACAGTGAGGGTACACAATTATTACAAAAAATGCTTCCCCTGCGTGACTCCCCTCCATTGTAGCACTTGTTAAACTCAAATCATTTACACAAGTTGAACCAATATGACCTGCACACTGCAACACCATTTAAAATCAAACAAGTTCAGACGTGCGCACTGTAAACTTCATTGCTGCACTCCTTACTTCTGAACTGGCAGAAATTGGAAGACTACAGGTTGTTAATGCTTTGTGTCTAACCTCTCAAATAACAACAACAATAATAATAAAGCTGTGTACAGTACTATAGCAACCCTTATGTAGTTACTGCTGTGTCATGCTGTCAATTAATAAATGTATCTGAAACAATTTCTGGACTACTGCAGGTACTATCTACAACTTGGAGATGATGTTTCTTTAGATATTTAGCATTTATTACATATATGTCTCACTTTTATCATCAGTGATGTACGGGACAAAGCACAAAATGTATGTGCAGTAGGTGGACTATGTGAGGAGCCTGTAACCTCGAATGCATTAATGTTACTAATTGAGAAAAAGTGATTATTGGTAACTTATCTAATCAATACTGAAGTCTTACAAAGTTGTGATTAATAGCAATGATCTTTTGAAAATAATTTAGTTTCGTGACTGAAATAGAATCAAATCTTTAGTTTTTACCCCTCAGGGGGTAATTAACCCCAGGATGGGAACCTCTGCTTTAAGCCAATAGCTCAAAACATTAAAGTACTCAAACCATATCTAGCTCTGTAGCAGAAATATCAAATGCTTTCATAATAGGACCAGAAAAACATTAACTGATCAGCTAAAGCACATAATTTAGTGTACATAACTGTTTTATAAATCTTCATCTTCCATTAGCACATCATGGAGTGCAACAGGCATGGTTAATGCTAGTGACTGTGCAATACACTGTTTACATAAAATCACTTATCGCTTGCAAAAAAATACCATGGTAATATAACTGATCATTAAAAAAATTTAAAAAAACTTACATCAATTTTATGTAGTAGAATTTGGGTCGGTTAAAGAATTAACGTTAGTTATACTATTAATACGCTGCTGAATCAAACATACAGGATGCGCATCTTAATGAGTGCAGCCAAGTGACTTCTCCAACATGCTGAAATTAGTTCCAAAACCGGTCCCAGTCATAAATATCCAACATGCTTCAGATTGTAAATGGCACCAAATCACTACACAGAGCCAGCCAGGTGCAACCTGCACTGATGTTAACTTGTTCAGTCTACTAGACCTCAGTGATATTACATAAATCATCTAATGATGCTAGATACATGAATCCATACTGTAGTTAGAACAGATTAATCTACCGAAGTTAGTAGTCTGCAGAACTTGACCACCACATCTGACAGGCTTGTGGCAACTCAAATCAAAATCATCACTATGGAACTTGTAGAAGTGCGATTCAACTGTGCCACTGCTAAGCACATGCTGTCACTTATAATATCAATCTTAAATCACTGGGGCTTAGGTATCTAACTGACTGCTGGCTGAGGTATCTGACTGACTGCTGGCTGAGACTGCAACAGAGCTCTTAGCCACAGGCAACGTGGAATCATAAAATCTTCATAGAGCTCCTGCCACGCCACGTATGTAGTAGCTGTGCAATGCATGTTGGCCTGCGATAACATGAAGAGATGATCATAATTGATATGTTGCACTCGAGACAGTGCCAAACTAAAATTATCACAAACATTTCTTATCTGTTAATTACGATGAATTTTGTGCCACTTGGAGAATTTCAGTATAATACTTTCCAGCTTTTCTACATCATGCTGTATCTTATCATCCCCCAGGGACTGACAGCTGTATTATGTTGTCTGCCACTGAAGATATTTGATGATCAGAGTGGATTTCAAGATCTCTAAACGTATAGTCTGAGTCTTGTTTCATGCTAAGAAACATTTGGTTTATAATAGAGAACTTGCTGAAAGCTAGCAAACATTTGGTTCACAGTTGAAAATTTACTGTCTGAGTCTTGCTTAATGCTAATAGACATTTGATTTATTCCTTGCAAGACTGACTGCAAACCTGTCCCCTTGTTGGATTTACTTGCATTACCCAAACTTGCACTACCCCACATTGACAATCGTTCCTGCTTGTATTTAAATTCCAGCTGAGCACTACTCTCTAATGTCCTTGTCACTAGTTCATAACTATTGATTGACACAATCTGAGGATACTCTGCAGTGTTAGATAACAATTCATTCGAAAATTTTTGCTTTCTATCTTGGGAAGGTCCATCCTTTCTAGATACGCAATAGGCTCAAAAGTATACAAAATTTTTTTTTTCTGTAATCCATTTTTCACTGCATATTTTTACTCATTCCTCTTCCAGTCCAGTATCTATTACCTTTTGTTGTATCTTTCATGGTGCACACAGTCAGGTGAGATGCTATATTCACTGTTCACGGACCGGTGCTTTGCTTTTGTTGCTTAAATGCTAGTCTCAAAAATGGTGCTCTCGCTCACAAATACAGTATTACACATTATAAAAAGTTGGTAATCTAGCAGACTTACTACCACCGAGTCATCAGTCTCACCGTGGCTGGTAGTTCAAATACTCACTTCTTAGCAACTCGTTACCTTTATCATTATCAATGTTAAATATATTCCAAGATCCTGCTGATGATTAAAGTAGGCCAATATTCAATTTGGAAAACATTGTATTTTCACATGTCTTCCTAGCTCCACTACAGTTCTAATACACAACATCAGAAGTAGATACTGTATCTTAAGTAGCTTTAAATAGTTTTGTCTCATTAAGTTTGTGTAAGATTTGAAGTTCTGAAGTTCTGCTGTTAAAAGAGGGGCTTCATTAGTTCTACACAATAGTACTCACAATCTGATAAAAAACTACACATATATTTACAAAATTATATAGACGGTGTGGTAAACTAAGAGTTACATTTTAGATAAGTTATATCGAAATAATATGTGAAGCTCAGATAGAAACTGCTCAGTATGAGTAATTTGCTAATGGTAATTAGAGTTGCATAGGCAGAACATGATAGATGTTACAATTCCTGTGTACGTTTACATGTTCCTTTGTATCTAATAAATTTGAAGTACGATTATTCAGATTTATTGTTAATATCAATGCAGTTTTGTTTAGAATTCCTCTCCAAAAATTGGTTGTATATTTGAGAGATCTAAGAAATTCTGAAAAGAATACTGTAAGGTGAAGTTTGATTATGGGAACAATTTCTTGAGCACAAATTTCCTTAAGTCCCATCGCACTATTCAGGAAATGTAATTTCCAGAGAAAATGATCCGGAACTTGGGGTAACATGATCACTTAATTTTTGCATACTTCATTTCCATTTTACAAAAATCAAATCATTGCAGCTATGGTTAGGGCTCTCTCTCTCTCAAGCTCAAGTTGCAATGCAGTTTATGACAATTTCAATCTTACGTTAGTAGGGTATCATATATTGTGTTATGCACAAATTTGCTTGTCAAGAAATTGTGTGTGAAAAATGTATTATTAGCCATAGTTCCATTCCCTCAACATACTTCTGCCACAGTGACAGGATTTTTTGATGGACACCGACACGTGTGAGGTTTTGGGGACATGTTATAAGGTTGGCACAGCTGATAAAGGTGCATGAAAATGTATTGCAACACAATGTCCAACTTGTTATTTGTCAGGTTTATAGTTTCACTGAATGGAGTATGGGGATGAGTACTGGTGTAGTTTAGCATTGTTTATGCTTTCATGGATGAAATCCAGTGAGAGGGTGGGATCTGGATCTGGCACATAATCTATCCCTCTTGAAGAACACTAGAATGTTGTCCAGCTTAACACCCCATCTGACTGGCAGGTCACACTCAGCAGCTTCCTCATTCTTCCAGATCCTCAATACCTCCTCCCCCATTTGTTCTGTTCACATTATTCATAGCAATCATCAGCAATATGTCCACTATAATAGCTCCTATCATGTAAAAAAGTCTGTGCAACTCACTTGGTCTCCTGCAGACACTATTTTTGTATCAATATGCAGTCCACCTCATACAGTGATTATCTTACTCATTACTTTATAGACTGAAACTACCCTCTCAACCTTTTTCATAAACAGATTTGTGCCCTGTATCCAAACACTCCTTACAGTCCTCTTGCATCTGCTGGCCAGTGTCAAACAAAGACCCAGGCAAGACTCATATTCATTTTGCCTCCAGTCATTCCATACCATATTCCCTTCCCCTTCCCCTTCCCCTTCCCCTCCCCCCCCCATGTGTACACACACACACACACACACACACACACACACCAGCCTTTCATTACTACTCCACCCTTACTCCACTTACTGGAACCTTCTTCTCTTATTCTGGATCTTTGTCTAGTTGAAATTGCTTGCACTTATTTGTTCCACCTCAGAATGACCTTCCCTAACATGCTAACCACAGAATCTGCTAACATTAAATAATTTAAAGTTTATGATTCTGCTTTCTTTTTTTTCCAGGTATATCAATGCGTGTGGTTTCTTCTCCAACATTTGCGTATGAACATAATGCAAATTATCGGCAGGTGCAGAAGAAGTTCCTGGAAGCTGTTGATAGCCTGAATCCAGATAACATTGTGGTAATGAATCTCTCTCTCTCTCTCTCTCTCTCTCTCTCCCTCTCTCCCGCCCTCTCTCCAGCCTCCCCCCCCCCTCTCTCTATCTCTCTCTCTCTCTCTCTCTCTCTCTCTCTCTCTCTCTCTCTCTCTCTCTCTCTCGCCCCTTCTCTCTTTCTTGCCCCATATCTCTCTCTTGCCCCATATCTCTCTCTTTCCCCCTATCTCTCTCTTTCTTGCCCTCCTATCTCCCCCCCTCTCTTTCTTGCCCCCCCCCTCTCTTTCTTGCCCCCCCTCTCTTTCTTGCCCCCCCTCTCTTTCTTGCCCCCCCTCTCTTTCTTGCCCCCCCTCTCTTTCTTGCCCCCCCTCTCTTTCTTGCCCCCCCTCTCTTTCTTGCCCCCCTCTCTTTCTTGCCCTCCCTCTCTTTCTTGCCCCCCCTCTCTTTCTTGCCCCCCCTCTCTTTCTTGCCCCCCCTCTCTTTCTTGCCCCCCCTCTCTTTCTTGCCCCCCCTCTCTTTCTTGCCCCCCCTCTCTTTCTTGCCCCCCCTCTCTTTCTTGCCCCCCCTCTCTTTCATGCCCCCCCTCTCTCTCTTGCCCCCCTCTCTCTCTTGCCCCCCCTCTCTCTCTTGGCACCCCTCTCTCTCTTGGCCCCCCCTCTCTCTCTTGCCCCCCCTCTCTCTCTTGCCCCCCCTCTCTCTCTTGCCCCCCCTCTCTCTCTTGCCCCCCCTCTCTCTCTTGCCCCCCCTCTCTCTCTTGCCCCCCCTCTCTCTCTTGCCCCTCCTCTCTCTCTTGCCCCCCCCTCTCTCTTGCCCCCCCTCTCTCTCTTGCCCCCCCTCTCTCTCTTGCCCCCCCTCTCTCTCTTGCCCCCCTCTCTCTCTTGCCCCCCCTCTCTCTCTCTTGCCCCCCCTCTCTCTCTCTTGCCCCCCCTCTCTCTCTCTTGCCCCCCCTCTCTCTCTCTTGCCCCCCCTCTCTCTCTCTTGCCCCCCTCTCTCTCTTGCCCCCCTCTCTCTCTTGCCCCCCTCTCTCTCTTGCCCCCCTCTCTCTCTTGCCCCCCTCTCTCTCTTGCCCCCCTCTCTCTCTCTTGCCCCCCTCTCTCTCTCTTGCCCCCCTCTCTCTCTCTTGCCCCCCCCTCTCTCTCTTGCCCCCCCCTCTCTCTCTTGCCCCCCCCTCTCTCTCTTGCCCCCCTCTCTCTCTCTTGCCCCCCTCTCTCTCTCTTGCCCCCCTCTCTCTCTCTTGCCCCCCTCTCTCTCTCTTGCCCCCCTCTCTCTCTCTTGCCCCCCCTCTCTCTCTTGCCCCCCCCTCTCTCTCTTGCCCCCCTCTCTCTCTCTTGCCCCCCCTCTCTCTCTTGCCCCCCTCTCTCTCTCTTGCCCCCCTCTCTCTCTCTTGCCCCCCTCTCTCTCTCTTGCCCCCCTCTCTCTCTCTTGCCCCCCTCTCTCTCTCTTGCCCCCCTCTCTCTCTCTTGCCCCCCCTCTCTCTCTTGCCCCCCCTCTCTCTCTTGCCCCCCTCTCTCTCTTGCCCCCCCTCTCTCTCTTGCCCCCCCTCTCACTCTTGCCCCCCCTCTCTCTCTTGCCCCCCCTCTCTCTCTTGCCCCCCTCTCTCTCTTGCCCCCCTCTCTCTCTTGCCCCCCTCTCTCTCTTGCCCCCCTCTCTCTCTTGCCCCCCTCTCTCTCTTGCCCCCCTCTCTCTCTTGCCCCCCTCTCTCTCTTGCCCCCCCCTCTCTCTCTTGCCCCCCCTCTCTCTCATGCCCCCCTCTCTCTCTCATGCCCCCCTCTCTCTCTCTTGCCCCCCTCTCTCTCTCTTGCCCCCCTCTCTCTCTCTTGCCCCCTCTCTCTCTCTTGCCCCCTCTCTCTCTCTTGCCCCCCTCTCTCTCTCTTGCCCCCCTCTCTCTCTCTTGCCCCCCTCTCTCTCTCTTGCCCCCCTCTCTCTCTCTTGCCCCCCTCTCTCTCTCTTGCCCCCCCCTCTCTCTCTCTTGCCCCCCCCTCTCTCTCTCTTGCCCCCCCCTCTCTCTCTCTTGCCCCCCCCTCTCTCTCTTGCCCCCCCCTCTCTCTCTCTTGCCCCCCCCTCTCTCTCTCTTGCCCCCCCCTCCTCTCTCTCTTGCCCCCCCCTCTCTCTCTCTGGGCCCCCCCCCCTCTCTCTCTGGGCCCCCCCTCTCTCTCTCTTGGCCCCCCCTCTCTCTCTTGGCCCCCCCTCTCTCTCTCTCTCGGCCCCCCCCCTCTCTCTCTCTCGGCCCCCCCTCTCTCTCTCTCTCTCTCTCTTGCCCCCCCCCCTCTCTCTCTCTCTCTCTCTCTCTCTCTTGGCCCCCCCTCTCTCTCTCTCTCTCTCTCTCTCTCTTGGCCCCCCCCCCTCTCTCTCTCTCTCTCTCTCTTGGCCCCCCCCCCTCTCTCTCTCTCTCTCTTGCCCCCCCCCTCTCTCTCTCTCTCTTGGCCCCCCCCCTCTCTCTCTCTCTCTCTTGGCCCCCCCCTCTCTCTCTCTCTTGGCCCCCCCCTCTCTCTCTCTCTCTCTCTTGGCCCCCCCCTCTCTCTCTCTCTTGGCCCCCCTCTCTCTCTCTCTCTCTCTCTTGGCCCCCCCCCTCTCTCTCTCTCTCTCTCTCTTGGCCCCCCCCTCTCTCTCTGTCTCTCTCTCTTGGCCCCCCCCCTCTCTCTCTCTCTCTTGGCCCCCCCTCTCTCTCTCTCTCTCTCTTGGCCCCCCCCCCTCTCTCTCTCTCTCTCTCTTGGCCCCCCTCTCTCTCTCTCTCTCTTGGCCCCTCTCTCTCTCTCTCTCTCTCTCTCTCTCTCTCTCTCTCGGCCCCCCTCTCTCTCTCTTTCTCTCTTGCCCCCCCCTCTCTCTCTCTTGGCCCCCCCTCTCTCTCTTTCTCTCTTGGCCCCCCCTCTCTCTCTCTCTTGGCCCCCCTCTCTCTCTCTCTCTCTTGGCCCCCCTCTCTCTCTCTCTCTCTTGGCCCCCCTCTCTCTCTCTCTCTTGGCCCCCCTCTCTCTCTCTCTTGGCCCCCCTCTCTCTCTCTCTTGGCCCCCCTCTCTCTCTCTCTTGGCCCCCCTCTCTCTCTCTCTTGGCCCCCCTCTCTCTCTCTCTTGGCCCCCCTCTCTCTCTCTCTTGGCCCCCCTCTCTCTCTCTCTTGGCCCCCCTCTCTCTCTCTCTTGGCCCCCCTCTCTCTCTCTCTTGGCCCCCCCCTCTCTCTCTCTTGGCCCCCCCCTCTCTCTCTCTTGCCCCCCCCCCTCTCTCTCTCTCTCTCTCTCTCTCTTGCCCCCCCTCTCTCTCTCTTGCCCCCCCTCTCTCTCTCTTGCCCCCCCCTCTCTCTCTCTTGCCCCCCCTCTCTCTCTCTTGCCCCCCCCTCTCTTTCTCTTGCCCCCCCTCTCTCTCTCTCTTGCCCCCCCCCTCTCTCTCTCTTGCCCCCCCTCTCTCTCTCTCTTGCCCCCCCTCTCTCTCTCTTGCCCCCCTCTCTCTCTTGCCCCCCCTCTCTCTCTCTTGCCCCCCCCTCTCTCTTGCCCCCCCTCTCTCTCTCTTGCCCCCCCTCTCTCTCTCTTGCCCCCCCTCTCTCTCTCTCTCTCTCTCTCTTGCCCCCCCCCTCTCTCTCTCTCTCTCTTGCCCCCCCCCCTCTCTCTCTCTCTCTTGCCCCCCCCCTCTCTCTCTCTCTCTCTCTCTTGCCCCCCCCCTCTCTCTCTCTCTCTTGCCCACCCTCTCTCTCTCTTGCCCCCCCTCTCTATTGCCGCCCCCCCTCTCTCTCTCTTTATTGCCGCCCCCCCTCTCTCTCTCTTTATTGCCACCCCCCCTCTCTCTCTCTTTATTGCCACCCCCCCTCTCTCTCTCTTTATTGCCACCCCCCTCTCTCTCTCTTTATTGCCACCCCCCCTCTCTCTCTCTTTATTGCCACCCCCCCTCTCTCTCTCTTTATTGCCACCCCCCCTCTCTCTCTCTTTATTGCCACCCCCCTCTCTCTCTCTTTATTGCCACCCCCCCTCTCTCTCTCTTTATTGCCACCCCCCCTCTCTCTCTCTTTATTGCCACCCCCCCTCTCTCTCTCTCTCTTTATTGCCACCCCCCCTCTCTCTCTCTCTTTATTGCCCCCCTCTCTCTCTCTCTTTATTGCCCCCCCCTCTCTCTCTCTCTCTTGCCCCCCCCCTCTCTCTCTTCCCCTCTCTCTCTTTCTTGCCCCCCCTCTCTCTCTTTCTTGCCCCACCCCCCCTGTCTCTCTGTCTTTCTTGCCCCACCCCCCTTTCTCTCTGTCTTTCTTGCCCCACCCCCCCTGTCTCTCTTTCGTTCTTGCCCCCCCTCTCTCTCTTCCACCCTCTCCCCCCACACAGGCACGCAGTTTCTATGTAGTGACTGATAAGTTAAAAAAGAACCATATTATTGTGTTTTGTATTGCATCTGGAATACACAATGTTAATATGAAGATTCAGTGACTGTTAGCACTGATACATCCTATACAGAAGTGAAGATAACTTGGATCCGTGGTCTTCAGAAGAATGTCATTAATACCAGTGACTTAAAAGATATTCTCGAAAGCGTTGGCGTGTGGAATGGGAAAGCAACTACATGTACATGTCAGTGAGTGCCAAGGAGGCTTCAAAAAGGGCTGATCATGTGCAGAACAAATCTTGAATCTGAAACTTGTAGTGGCACATAAAAAATAGAGCAAGAATTTTGTGCACACATTCATAGACTTCAAGAAAGCCTATGATTTAGTGTATAAACAGACCCTGTCCCAAACTTTGGAGGAGATGAGTTTGGATAGATCATCCACTGAAGTGACCAAACGATCTTATCATGACATCCTAGGTCAAGTGTAGGACGAACTTTTCATAAGCCTTAACAGCTGGTTAGGCGCATCACTAATAGGTACATGGATAGTTTCTATCGATCTGAGAGTTCCAAATGAGGAAAATGGATAATTTTGTTTCAAAAAAATAGTGAATTTCTCATTCAAAAGGCAGAAAATGAGAAACGGCTGTCATTCTTCATAAATTTATAGAAAAAGTGGACAAAAATTAAAAAAAAGTAACGTTTTTATTGGAAGTGCTTCATCAATTGTTTCATTTCCTGTGGATCTGAGAGGTAGGAACTAACTTTTTGATAATACATGTATGAAAATAAATTTTCTGATTGAGAGGTGTCGTCAAAGTTCTAGCGTGACTAACAAAGTGGTAAAGATCAAAGCTGCAGTCAGGCAGGAAGGCAGACTTCGCCTCTTTAACTACACTGTGATGAGTTGCTCAGAGAATGTGACGAGAAATGAAATGAGTGGTGGTTTATGACTGGGATGCACGAAAAGAGGAATATATGAGGAAAAAAGAATACAGGTAGATCATTTGGCAATCATAGACAGTATTGTGATATTGTCGGAATCATAAGGGAACTAGTGTGATAGAAAAAATGCTGTGGGAGCACGAATAAAAAGATGAAGTTAACATAAAAATTCATTGTCAATATCTACAATAAGAAGACACTATTGATCCATGCTATATTAAAACATTATGAGACAGTAATCTGCCCTGAAATCTTATACACAAAAGGGAGTCTGAACCTCATAGGAACAGAATTATTTAAGAGACTTAAGTTTGTAGAATATCAGAAGGGAGGGTATTGCTATCTTGAAGAACAGAAGACAGTCGGATAAAAGACTAATGAACCAAGAAGTGTTTACCTGAATAGAGATGATCCCACACAATGAAGATGTTCTTTGGTCACATCCTTAGAAAGGCCCAGCAGAGGCTGACTCATAAGATAATGTAGTTCCTTGTGAGAAAGAGAACCAAAGTATACTAGATCCAAAAGGCTCAAAGGGACCTGGAAGAAATGGGAGTACAGGAAACTGAGACTGGCAACAAGGTGACTTTCAAAGCAAAAAGTCAAGCTATTATAAGTTTCTAGGAAGGGATTAGATTTAGGACAAAAATATGAAGAATAGCAAATTGTAACTCAGTAACGCAACTGTCACTTCATTGTGAACATCTTTCACCCAGAGGAAAAGAATTTGTGTGTAACATGCTTATGTCCAGGTAACATCCTACAACACCAGTCACACAAATACCCTACTCAGGTACTTTGAAAATTTTGGGAACAAAATGACCTCTCAGCTTTAGTACATATTATGAATCCAATCTCATAAAATGAATTGTTAAAATCAATGCCACAATACCTGCTGCTACCTTTGTGGATAATAGAATCCACCAGTTGTGATACTTGCATTGATACCTTATCTATAAATGATATTTTAATGTGAAATGTTTTATTTGTTGACTAGAGGGCAGCCATCATATTTCCTAAGCTTCTACCATCAGTTTTATCTGACAAGAATGCAAATGTTGTGAAAGTTTTAAAATTTTGTATGTAGTCAGAGCTATTTAAGTTTTTGGAGGTAAGGTTTACAGTGACTTACTGATCAATACAGTTGTTTTATGTCCTGTCTTTTCATAAGCTTCGTTATTTTACCACGCGTTTTATTTTTCTCGTGAATGTGTGCTTGCTTGTGCAAAGAAATTGTCTACGAAAAAGATTTTAAATAATATTTATTAAAGTTTGAGGGTTAGAACTTAAATAGTGACAACTATTTATTCACAACCAATACAAAAGAGTTACATGTTAGCATCTGTTACTGTCCTTCAGAGTAGTCACCAGCATTATGTAGAACCCGTTGCCAGTGATGTGGAAGGCGTAGCATGCCGTTAACAGAGCCTGTTCTGTTGATGGTGCGAATGTAGTGGTCTACTGCCTTTTGAATCTCCGGAACAGTTCTGAAGCAAATCAAATCAAAGTTAAAAGGACTTAAGTCCAGGGAGTATGGTGGATGGTACAGTTCTTCCCAGTTCCATCGACCGAACAGAGCAGCCACAGCTTGCGCTGTATGCGCCCGCGCATTGTCATGCAAAATGATGGGTGGGTTGCGCAGAAAGTGTCGCTGCTTCTTTCGCAAAGCTGGTCGCAAGTGAGGCTCCAAAAATGAGCAGTAATGCTGTGCATTGACGGTCTGCGTGGAGGAACGTAATGCATTAGGATAACACTATCACAGTCGTACACGAGAATCACCATAACTTTAGACCATTCCATTCGTACCATCAACAGAACAGGCAATGCTAATGGTATACACAACACTGGTGACTACTTTGAAGGACAGTAACAGGTGCAAACATTTAACTCTTTTGTATTGGATGTGAATAAATAGTTGCCAATATTTAAGTTCCAACCCTTGTATTAATCTTTCAAGTCATTAGCAATTTTTAAATAGGAGACCTGCCAAAAAGATACATGTTAAATGAGCCATAAATCAGTATTGTGCAGATACTAATGAGTAACAAGTGGCAGCACATTTGGGGTCCAAAGGTATGTTTGGTTTGTGAAGTGGGAAGTATGGAGAGACTAAGTGAACAAGGTGTGGTTATGTAAGTACTTCAGGAGTAAAGGAGATGACTCACTGAAAAGCAGAAGCATTGCATCGTCGATAGGTGTGGGCGCCCCCCCCCCCCCCTCCCCAACCCACACACACACACACACACACACACACACACACACACACACACACACACACACACACACACACGTGTGCCTATGCCCCTACTTGGCACCTGCTGGACAAACAGTGCTAGTGCGTTTTGACAGATGAACTAAGTTGGGGATGTGGGTCGTCAGGTGGAGTGAGTAAAAGGAGAGAGTGGTGGGAGGCAGGAAGAGGACTGGGGTGTGGGTGGCTAGCAGCTCTGAGGGAGGAAGCCAGTTTGCCGGCTAGGAAGATGGGAGGCAGAGGTGGAGGCGCACGAGCTAGGCATGTGATGCTTGACTGTCAGAGCCGGTGGGGAGCGGTGCACACTGAAGGTGAAGTGCGGACATGAATTGTGAGGGGTGACAAGATGGATGAAGGGGAAACCGATAGAGGGTGTGGGGACAGTGGGTTACTGGAGATTGAGACCATGATGGTTACAAGAGTGAAGGATGTGTTGCGAGAATAACTCCCATCAATGTAGTTCAGAGAAGCCTGTGGTGGACGGAAGGATCCATGTTGCACCACCAGTGTGTAATTATTTTTGATGTTATCAAACTGATGTGTTCCAGGTATATACAAACGTAAGAGAGAGGTATGTTAGATACAATCGATTAAGTAGATATGCTAGGTATAATGGATTAAGTAGTGCATTTGGTAAGACACTGGCCTCAGATTTGGATGATGGAGCTCATACTCTGTCTGGATGTCCTGATATAGGTGTACCATGTACCTAAATTGCTTCAGACAAATGCCAGATGATTCTCCCAATAAGACTAAATACTACTACTGCTGCCGCTGCCACAACCACAACCACAACCACCACCACCACCACCATGTTAGCTATTGTGATATTTCAAAACCATCATAACAAGAACAGTTAGGGAAATATTACGAATAAAAATGGAATGATTATGTAACCCCCACACTCGACAATATATAATTAACAATGAAGCCTAAAAAACATCAAAGATCACGTCACTCTTTTTATTCCTTTTATTTTTCAGCATTTTTTCATAAATTAATCCTGGTGTTTATGTAGGATGAATAATTGTATGGATAAATGCAAAACTTAAATGAACACATTCCGTATTTATTTTTGCCAATAATTGTAATAAATACTCCTTTTTTTCAGTCAATTATCAATGACCATCCCTACCATGTGGATGCACTCATCCAATTGTCGGATTTGTGTAAACTGAGTGAAGACCTACAGATGGCTGCAGAACTGAATGAACGAGCATTATATTGCTTGGAAAGTGCCTTCCATCCAACGTTCAACATTATCACAGGCAACTGTCATTTAGATTACAGGCGACAGGAGAACAGGTAAAAGCATTTAGTTCATTTTAAATATGGTTAAATTTATTTAGATGATTGGTGATATTAAATTGTATATACTTTAAGTGCTGCAGATCAAACTTTTTAGCTCTAAACAATAAAGGTGGTGATTATTAAGGTTGCATTAATTTTATGTGCAATTAATTTTATGTCACGCAACACTATTTCAGGATTTATATGTTTGAATCATCAGACAGAAATAGATACTTCAGCTCATAAGGACATAATTATATCCCTATTTTGGGGAGGTTGATACTATTATTTGCTTTTATTGCAGCTCATGAAATAACATAGCCTAACTTTCTACACTATCATTAGGTATTCAGGTGGAATGCTGTAAATATTTCTATTTACACGAAAAAGTAGTGTTCTGGCTATATTTTAAACCTTAGAATAATATTTAGAATCTAAAGACAAACTGAGTTGTAATGGAATTTTTCTTTGATAATTTTTTTACGGAGCTGTTGTTCTTGATTATACATTAAATTTACCTAGGATGACTAAAAACGAAAAGACCAAACCAATTTCAAGCAATTACTCTCCTTTGAGATATTAGGATAAAGGTGGCTGCAAAGGAGAACTCCTAGAATGATGTACTACTGGAGCATGTAAATATCCAACTAAATAAGAGTTTGGTAGTCCAGTCTTTCAGATACTACATTAGTACTTAAGATTAATCAGACATGAGTGGTTTGGCTAAAAAATTACCAAACTGATTTTTTATTTGACAAACATTGCAGGCCTCGAATTCAAATGCTACACTGCCAAATCGCATGGTGTCTCCCCTCTTCATTGCTGCTACCCATTCACCTGCTGACCCCTCAGTCGGCCTGTGGCCTTCATTTGTGTTAGTGTATATATTCGCAACCTGTTAAAAAATGAAAAAGCAACAAATTAATGTGAAACTGTGAGTGAAAGTTAGAAAGACAACCACAGACACCCATTCTTTATTGAAACAAAGGTGCAGTAATTAATGCCTTTCAGCCATTCAAGTAGGCTGGTTGAGTGACTGAAGTGGTTCAAGGATGTACGAATAAAGGTTGAACATGAGTCACGTGTAAGGTGACCTTCAGTGTCAGCTATGAACGAAAACATTGAAAGAATTAGAGATCTTAAATGAAAAGACCAGTGATTAAGTATTCATGTGGTTGTTGGTATTGTAAAAATTGACACAGTTCGGCAGATTTTACGTGAACATTTCTACAACAGTAAAGTTTGTTCAAAAGTGGTGCTCAAGAACCTTACATCTGTGAAGTCATTTTTGGTTAAGTGTGAGATCCATGTGTTGGAACATCCTCCCTAGTCACCAGATTTTGCTCCATGAGACACTTTTTTTTTCTCTTCCTGAAAGTGAAATCTGCACTGAAAGCAACAATATTTTAGTGTGTTAAAGCCATGAAAGAAAAAATCAATGGAATACGTAAATATGCTTTCAAAAGATAACTTCAGGTACTCGTTTGAGCAGTGGAAAATTCTCATGGAGTAGTGTAAGGGTTTTGAAGGGAATATTTTAAAGGACATAATGTAAAAATTATTAAGAACTACCGTATTTACTCGGATCTAAGCCGCACTTTTTTTCCGGTTTTTGTAATCCAAAAAACCGCCTGCGGCTTAGAATCGAGTGCAAAGCAAGCGGAAATTCTGAAAAAAGTTGGTGGGTGCCGCCACAACTTACTTCTGCCATCGAATATATGTAGCGCTACACGGGCATGCTTTGTAGGCACAAAGATAAATACTGGCGCCAAAACCTCTGCGTCAGTAAATAAATTTATTAAAGAAGAAAGTGAAAGACGAGCTATTTTCTCCGCCCCGACTTTCGACCACTGCATTTTCATACATTATCCAACGAAGTAAATACAAATTCCATATTGTCCATCTTCGAATGTATCTGCATTTCAATGTACTACAAAAATCCGACTGGAAAGACTGTTTGGGATGTTTGTCAATATGGCCAACTCTACGCTCTGAATTTTTTCCTACCTGTGAGAAGAGATGGTTGCTAATAGGAACTTTTATAAATTGTGAATCACATGCAGTATTCTCGTCACCATAAGAATAATACGCATATAAACATTTTGCCATGTATTGTTTCATGTTTGCTGCTATCTCATTTAAATCTGTCTGCCTAATAAATTACGAAACTAGAGTGAGACAACAGCAAACGCGGAAGAATATACATATCATGTCATGTTTATATTCGTGTTATTCTTATGCTTAATAGTGATACAGTCGGAAATTAAGCACGGTAATTGACTAGATTTTTAAATCTAAGATGACTCTAATTTCTGTGTAGAATGTAATGTACTAAAGAGGCACCTGCAAAGATTTTTAAACGGAGAAAAATTTTCGTTAAGCTCTCGTTCAGAACATCTTCTATCATATGCAGTCTATTATTTGGTTCTTGTTGATCATTATCAAAGAAAGCAGCAGTGTAAGTAACAATAAATAGCAGTTTCTTGCCATTGTTTCGCTAATGAGACGATTCCTCTCTTGTAGCAGTAGCGGTAGCGCGCACAAAAGGAAGCCATGCCACGAGCACGCACTATCAGAATGTGACAAACAATGCATGGCACAGTACAGTAATGCATTTTCAGCTTAGAGTGACGTAAACACCTATAACAAAGAAAACTGCGCTTATCAGATCAAAGAAAAATAAGCAATCAATTCAAACCAGACGAAGCACGTGGAAAAGGAAGGGTACCCGTATAAATACGGACGGAGCGCCTGACGCATAGCAATGGCTACCTGGTAAAGCTTTACTGCTAAGCTTATGACTCGAACTAAACTACTGTAGCTGTATCGTCATTCATTCGACCTAAATTGTGTCTCGTATTACAATAGACCAACTTTGTTTCGCTTTGGAGATGCGGCCTATAATTTTTTTTCCCCTTGAATTTCAAGTCTCAAATTTCAGGTGCGGCTTAGATTCGGGAAATTTTTTTTTCCTTGATTTCGAGTCTCATTTTTCAGGTGCGGCTTAGATTCGAGTGCGGCTTAGATTCGAGTAAATACGGTAAATATAGAGACTATTTTATTTATTATGATCTGCTTGGTGCAGTATGTGACGATCCATGCTGGTGGTGGTCAGATTTGGTTGACTGGAACCTTGACTATGATTATGCCTGCCACCACATTCCCATGCCATCCAACATCAGACCACTATCACATCCGAATGTCCCATAAATTTGGATATTGCACAATTTGACCAGCCGACTAAATGGAGACCCACTATGAGGCCCCTTTCAAACTGTCGTGTATGACAACTCTGTTTCACATGAGTACACAGGATCCCTGGGTCCCTCACAGTGATCACTCAACATCTGAAACTCTTCATAACCATTATACTAAACCAGGTTTGCTAACAACACTAAACAAGAACAACAGTAATGCACTCTGATGGCAGTTCTACGTGTCACATAGAATTTTAACTCTAATCATTTACATATCCACAAAGAATGTGTGTGTGTGTGTGTGTGTGTGTGTGTGTGTGTGTGTGTGTGTGTGTGAGGTTACATTGACATCTGACCATGTCTTCTGGGTGCTTTACTTTTTTAGTGGGCAGTGTATTTTGACATTTGGAGGAGGAGATTGGTGATCGAAGTGAAAAGGCTTCGCTGCATGAAAAGCACTGACTTGCTTATCATATCCATGACATTCTCTCCACTATCATATGATATGAAAAGGCTGTCCTTCATTGAACTTTTTCAGTATCCTCCATCAGTCTTATCTGGTGAGGATGCCATATCACATAGCAATACTTTAGAAAAGGATGGACAGGTATAGTGGAGGCTGTGTCTTTAGTTGATTTGCTGGACCTTGTAAGTGTTCTGCCAATAAAATACAATCTTCGATTTGCCGTACAACATTCTCTGTTTGATGCTCCCAATTTATGCTGTTCCATCACTCCTAGGTATTTAGATGAAAAGACATCATTTAAATTTATGTAGATTTTGTGTGACAGAAATTTATTACCCATGTGGATAACCTCACACTTGCTGCTGTTTAGGGTCAGCTGCTGATTTTCGCTCCATGCAGATAGCTTGTATAAATAATTTTTTAATTCGATTTGGTCTGATAACTTCACTACACAAATTGTTTGCCATTGATACTGACATTTACGAAGAAGGCTGCTCAACATGTATTGTTAAATCATTTATATAGATTAAGAGCAGCAGAGGACCTATAACACTTTCTTGGGGAACCCCAGATATATCTTCCATTTCACCATGTGACTTCCCGTCATTTATCAAAGATTGTGATGTTTATGTGAGAAAATTGTGAATCCAATTGAATAGCTGAGCCAGTACTAGACATGCCTGCAATTTGATTAGAAGCATTTGAGAGGAACAGTATCAAAAGGCTTCTGGAAAGCTAGAGATATGGAATCAAATTGAGATCTCATGTCAGTAATGTTAATCACTTCATGTAAATAAAGAGCCAGTAGCTTCCCAAGAACTGATTTTTTTTCTGTGCAGGTTGTGTGCCAATAGATCATATTTTTAAAGGTATTTCATTGAAAGAAGAAATTTTGATCAATACATAAAACTGAGTAGGAGTCAGACTTTATTTCAGCCTGTAGCACAGAAAACACTGCAAGGAGAAGTCCACTGGCAAGGGCAGGCTCAGTTATCCAGATTTTTAGTAGTTGGTCTGAATAGTAGTCATTGAGCAAGGAAATGGAGTAATCCCAAAAATAAATAAATTACCCTCCATTTTGCCACGGTTCCTCGACAAGACTGAGTAACAAAATTAGATCCCCAGTTTCGTGGTGATAAAAAAGAAACACTGCATGCTTGGATACACACGCATGGCTCCTCTCATCAAACACCCATTGTTAGCTCTAAAGCAAGTTTAGTCAATCTTTTTTTTCTACTGCCCATTTTTGTATCTGTTAATAGTAAAATTTTCTAACCACCCACCAGTTCCATGATATGCTGATTTATAAAGTAGAGAAGTAACTTTACTTTATAAAAATTTGGACAGCAAAGTTACAGCAAGTTGAGACACATAATAATAATAATAATAATAATAATAATAATAATAATAATAATTACTCACCAAATACTTTATAAAAATTTTATGAAAACCTAATGAAAATGTTTTTAAAGCCCCACCGTTCTGTAGTGACTCCAACAATTAGACACAAAGGTTTCTAAAAGATCTCAGAGTATGTGCAGAAAGCAGATCGCATTTGTCTGACTGATTGTTCATGTGTTATTTTCTGATAGGAGGAGAAAAAATTGTAAACAATAATGAAACTAAAACTTCAGAATTTAAACTTTTCTTCAATCAGTCAGTAAAACATGGGATGGTGACTAAGTCAGTATTGGGAACAAATATTTTTCAAAGAGCTAACATACTTTCTTCTTCCGCCATCCTCAGTACTCCATCATTTCAAAAAGATAAAGAAAGAGCAAAACCTCAGTATCAGATGCCTCCCATATGCCAGTGGATCATAAATGAATTGGGAAGAATTAAAGCTAGTAGCAAAGACAGGACCCTTCTGCTTGGTATTTTTCCTGCACCGTGGTTTTTTTTTTTTTAAATGCAGCAAACTGCTCTGGCAATTGTTGAATTTTTGTAGGTTCTGTCTACATGCTGAACCTGGTGTCAAGAAGTGCGCTTATGTGATTTCTTTTCCACAAAAACATTTTTATGTAAATGATGCGAAGTCTGATATTGTAGTTCGTTTTTTAATCTATTGTTTTCCTTATGAAAAAAGAAAACTTCTATTTTTCATTTCCCATAGTTTTTTATACCATGATATTTCTCATTTGATTTTGAAAGAAATATTTATAAAAAATTTTGTTCCGCATTAAAGCGCAAAGGTTTAATGATGTACACCTTACCTTATCACTGTTTATAAAGGTCTTTGTGGACTCTCACCTGCAACATAACTATTTCTTTCAGTATATTAATACGAGGGTTGGAACTTTAATAGTGGCAACTATTTATTTACAGCTCTTGCAAAATAGATACACGTTTCAAAGTTTTACTGACCTTCAAAGTAGTCACCAGCATTGTGTATAACCCATTACCAACGATGTGGAAGTCATAGGATACTCTTAACAGTGCCAGTGGTGTTGACAGTTTGAGCGGCATAGTCTATTGCCCGTCAAATTTGTAGCAGTTGTGAAGCGAATGCCGTAAAGTGTTTCCTTCAGTTTAGAAATCGAGTTGAGCTCATGAGGGCTTAAGTCAGGGGAGTGCAGTAGGTTGTATAGCACTTAGCAGCCCCATCAGTCAAACAAATCAGTAACAGCTTGCACTGTGTGTGCTTGAGCATTGTCCTGCGAAATGATGGTAGGTCCTGCAGAAAGTGTCGTCAATTCTGTCTCTATATTGTCCATTTTTGGAACACAACCTACGACCAGCTTAGAGACAGAAGTGATGACACTTTCTGCAGGACCTGACTGTCATAGATGAAGATTTATCTGTAGATAACTTGAGAGAATGAGTATTCTGTACTTGCTCTTGAATTTCAAGAGGCAGTATTTTATGTGAAAGGAATTATGTGACTCGCGTTTTCAGAAGTATCATAGCATAGTTTTTGGAACTCCTGTAAAAATATTAGTATTCTGGAGACTGAAATTGCTGCTATGATGGCTGACAAGTGTTTTTTGTCTTTAAATATTTCACATTAACTCAGCACTATCTATACTGGAAAGTGATGAAAGCATCCTCACTGAAATCTTATTTTATTGGTGGGTCTGTGGAATAAAATTCTTCATTCCCATTTTGGAGAATGGGCCCTTAGACGAGTGTCTTGGCCTAGAAAACTGGCCATTTATGCAATTATTTAAAATTTAAAGAATTACTGGCACAAATTTAATTGATATATCTTTAAGAGTAATACATACTAAAAAAAAAAAAAGACCAAGCATTAAGCCTTTACTTTAGTTCTTTGATAGATTATAAATTTTTAAATAATTATCCTTCAAAAAAAAGTGTGAAGTGAGTTATTGAGCAATTTTTTCCTCTTTAGCCCCCAAAATTTCTTGCTCACTCAACAAATGTGACATATTTGTAGCAGAATTACAGGAAACTGCGAAACCTGATCAGTATGTGCCCAAAATTACATCAGCATGATCACATAGTGGCTAAGCTGTTCACAATAGCAGCTTTTACATTCGCTGATGTTTCTTTCAAAACGATTCCAGAAATTGACAACAGAAGGCATCACCTGCAAAGGAACGGGTAGCAGGACATATGTACATTGTTCTCAACTACTTTGTTTTTCAATTACATGTAGAAGGTAGGTCACTACCACATAACACTGAATTAACTTTGGTTTTCATTCCATATTTTGTTTGGTTAAATCTGGAGTAAGTTTAGCCTATTGTATGTCATCATTGTTATTGTTACGGGGTATGTTTCAACTGAGTGACGTGTTCAAAACATCACATTCCATCACACTATTACCCCTTCATTCTCTCTCGCCCCTCCCCCCCCCCCCCCCCCCCCTCTCTCTCTCTCTCTCTCTCTCTCTCTCTCTCTCTCTCTCTCTCCCTCTCCCTCCTTCCCCCCCCCCCTCCCTCCCTCAGTTCTCTCTGATTTTATAAGAAACATTAATATAGACTTTATTGTATTCTTTTGTTACAGGGCACTATTCATCACTATTTTTAAGCACTTGATGTTTGTAGGCCAACGTGCATGTTACCGAACTGCACTGGAATTGTGCAAAGTTCTGCTTTCACTCAACTTTGCAGATGATCCATTGGCTGTTGTGTTGTGCATAGATTTCTATGCATTAAGATCACAGAAGTATGCATGGCTTGTTGCTGCTGCTGAGGAATGGGAAGCAACACGGAATGTTTCACAATTACCAAATTTTGCATATTCACATGCTCTGGCCCTTTACCACCTGGCAGAAGCAAATCAGTGTGAACCAGATGCTTCAGATATACAAATTCAAAATGCTCTCATAATGTTTCCTGGTGTGCTGATGCCTTTGTTGGAAAAATGTTCAGTGCAGCCAGATCCAAGGGTAATAAGGCATAACTTTTTCACCTCACAGGCTGAAAACAGGTAAGAAACTGTGCTTCAGTGCTAAGTATGTGATGAAGGAGAAAATTTCTTGACTTGTCAGAGAAATGCTGTCAATATCTATAAAACTTTTGCTTTTGAATGACTGGTCAGTTCTTCAGGAGGCGAAATTCCGGTACTCCCAATAGACTCATTTAAAACTGAGAAAGTTATTCCTAGTTTTTGGAACTGTTATTCCCCTCCTAAGGGAAGAAAGAGGGTAGGTTGTGGAATGTAAAAACTAATGTTGTTTCCTCAAGTGAATTTTCTATTTGATACATATTTTATTATTGTTATCTTAGTTCACATTCTAATATTATACTAATCAAATCAAGTTCAAGCTTGATCTTATTAATAAATGTGTTCAGACAGTTTTTTTTTAAAGTCGGGCATCTTCTGTGTATTTTGTTTAACCAAGCTCTCAGTAAAAAAAATCTTTTGGGTAGTTTATTGCCAGTGGAATTCGTCCAGAGTTCCAGATTTATGCTTTCTGGTATTCAGCAGTTCAAAAATGGCTGAGATAAGTTCAAACATTCCTTATTTCTTTTGTATATTATCCTTATTGAAAATGTCCCAACTGCAACTACAGGTTAAGAAAGGGCACAATCTGGCATTAGACTCTAGTGATTAAAACTGTGTGAAATAACTTACCCTGTGAACACTTGAAAAGATTGAGTATGTCATATTTTACATACAATACATGGCACCAGTCCCTTGAATTCCTAAAGTAAGAAGAAAATTCTTTCATCATGACAGTGGACCTTAACTGTGTTCCTACTCGTTAGCTCAACATCTAATCTTCTTTTATAGATTTATATGGAATTAATATTGTTTTCCAAAGTTTCACTGACCGTGTACAGAATGGGCTCATGATATAAGAGCTACAGGAAATTGTAACAGTACAAAATAATTTACCTCTGAAGTAAATTATCAACATCATTTGCTTCCTTCCTTTTCTTGAATTTGCAGATTTGTTTTCTGTTTTTAGTACAGAAGATGGGGAAGTTCTTGAATGAATTTATTCAAGATTTTAGAGAATTACTTTTTCAAATAATTAATTCTAGTGTATATAATAAATTGTATGAAATATATTCTCTTTAGATCACAATAACTTTAAATTTGATTAAGTCAGTTGATGCATATTTAATTTTTCTTCAGTTCAAATGTTGTCTGACATATTCCAGTTTTGTAATGCAAATAAATTTATTAATAAGTAAGAACACTCATTCTGAACATTTTTTTTTCCCTCAAGTGACTTGCCTCACAGTTAAACAACCTCCACTGCATACAATTTTGATTGAGAGATGAGTGCTAACTTTTTCTTTACAGAACACTACAGAATTGATTTACCATAAACATTTATCATTTTATTTTTACAATAAAGAACAAGGGATATATTGACAATGCTGCCGCAGTTGTCTTGAGGCTATTGGCTTTCAGCTGAAAGAGCACAAAAGCCTGTCTCAGATGAAAAAGGTAACACCATATTGACTTGATTCCCATCATTTGCACATCAAAATATGAATATTTACTTGTTGCTGCTCTCACAAAAAGGCTGCAGCTGCACTAGCACTAAAATGTGCCCAAAAAGATACTTAGCATTGGGGAACCTGAAGGAATCGAATTACTAATTTGCTGAAGCAGTCACTTTATTCAATGTGTTTGCTACCCTTAACATAAGGTAGTATGAAAAAAGAGGGGTGTTAATGGTGATTAAGTCTGGCAGGAGGGGGGGGGGATACAAGGATTTGTTGGAGGGCAATTTCCTATCTCTGGTGGAGTTCAGGGAAAGTGGCATTATTTGGGAAAAACAAAATAGCCCTTGTGATGCAGCAAGCACTCACTTCCCTTTAGGCAAGCTGTAGACCATGTTCAGCATCTGAGTATGGGTGTCCCCAAGGTGGACAGTTCTTTTATATTTATGCACAAGTTCAGCCAGTTTAGTGTTGTTATAATGCCTATATAAAATACTGTTAGTGGAGACAAGTTACCTGATAAAAAAATGTGCATTGTTTTGCAAGTTGGTCACCCCGTTATTGAAAGATTTCCCATTGATGTGGCTGTAGTACGTGGTAGTGGGTGGGTGCATGGGACAGTTTTTACAGTGGGGACAATGGCAAGGGTTGGTACATAATGGTTTGGAAATTTTATAAGATTTGACTAGGATGTTACTGAGGTTAGGAGGCTGATGGAAGGCAACAGTGAGTGATGGTGTGGAGAGGACATCAGGGGGAGAGGATCTCAGTCCAGGGCTTGACTTAAGACAGTCATTGCCTTGACAGAGTAATAAATCATTGAGGCATTCAGTGCCTGAGTGGTACAGAGTGATGAGGGGGTGTTTTTGAGTTTTGAGTGTTTTGGAAATGGAAACTTTGTTAGTAGGTGGATAAATGGAAGATACTGCTCTGGAGAGGTGGCTACTAAGATGCTGCAGATGCGTAGGCTGCAGGGAAGGGAAATTTGATGTGGAATAAGTGGCAGTTGTCATAGTGTAGGTATTAATTCTTGTTGTCCTCCCACGGTAGCTAAGTGGTCAGCGCAACAGAATGTCAATCCTAAGGGCCTGGGTTTGATACCCGGCTGGGTCGGAGAGTTTCTCCTCTTGGGGACTGGGTGTTGTGTTGTCCTAATCACCATCATTTCATCTCCATCGACGCGCGAGTCGCCGAAGTGGCGCCAAATGGAAAGACTAGCACCTGGCGAATGGTCTACCTGACGGGAGGCCCTAGTCACAAGACATTTACATTACTCGTTGATTTTATAAGGGCAGATTTTTGAATGTGGGCTTTGGTGAGGTGTAGACCAACATTGAGCAAGTTGGTTCTGAATTTGTGAAAGGACAAGAATAATAGAGTTGGCAAATTGAGTTAAATTTTTGCAGAAAGCTGAGAACATGGTAGAACATTATAATCTTTGTCTATCACTACATGTGGATCCCTCCCGCATGGGGTCTGAATAACCTGCCCTTCCTTTTTAATGTTTCCCAGTCTATTCCTGTTTCTTCCCTGGTGCAGGAACCATTAGTTCCTAAAGATAAGTAATGTTTCATTACCTTCATGTGTATATGTAAACAACACTGACAATCCTCCTAAAGGTGGGTACTGGCAGCATTTGCGTCTCAGAATTGTTATTAGTTTTCTCCATTCCACTTTCCTTTGATACAGTAAATTTATGAATTCATATAAAGATATATGACAATTAAACTGTGAATGACTGTATCTTCAATATTCTGTATAAACAAGCTCACATAATCTATCTGTTCATCTCACTCTGTCTTTAGCTTAATCTGTTCTGAAGCTGGGGTACAGTACACCCGTCATCCTGGGGTTTGAGTAACCTGACCTCCCCTTTTAACCTTCCCCAAGATATCCTTTGCTCCCCCCCCCCCCCGCCCCCCCCCCCCCCCCCCCCCCCCGATTGAGGAACTTCGAGTACTTAAAGAATGAAGTCATGGACAACCAAAAGCAGCTGTAATGTGTATTCACGGACAGCCATGTCATCACCAGTGACATAATAGGTGACTTAATGATGGTTACTTGACCAAAACTGGTTGTCTGTGAATAAATATTGTACATATTAAACCAGCTCTTGGTGCTTCATCATGACATCCATCAAAAGAAAGACTATACAATAAAATAAAAATCATGTAGAGTGTATGCTGGCTTTTGCTATGGCTTGCTGGCAGGCACCGTTGTCTTTCTAGGTTGCTTTTGTGCAAGGAGCTTTGCATGTTTGCAGGTGGTAGCTCATATGCTATTTTTCCTGTAATATTCTCTGAATGCTACCTACACTAGCCAATATCAAGTTATGTCAGCTTCTGACATTACAACTGCAAGACAGAGCCTATCCTCAAGAGCGACCATGGTAGGCAGGCGCACAACTAGCAGTTAACTTCACAGTACCTGCATCATTGTGGATATCTCTTCTTTAGAAGGAAGACAGCATTATTGCTTTAAATGATGCCTCTCAGGAAGAGTCATTTTATATCTTGAGAAAACTTCCAGTTATTACAACAAATATCTGTACTTGAAACAGACATCTTGCCACTGAACATCTTCTTGCCACTGAACATCTTCTTGCCACTGAACATCTTCTTGCCACTGAACATCTTCTTGCCACTGAACATCTTCTTGCCACTGAACATCTTCTTGCCACTGAACATCTTCTTGCCACTGAACATCTTCTTGCCACTGAACATCTTCTTGCCACTGAACATCTTCTTGCCACTGAACATCTTCTTGCCACTGAACATCTTCTTGCCACTGAACATCTTCTTGCCACTGAACATCTTCTTGCCACTGAACATCTTCTTGCCACTGAACATCTTCTTGCCACTGAACATCTTCTTGCCACTGAACATCTTCTTGCCACTGAACATCTTCTTGCCACTGAACATCTTCTTGCCACTGAACATCTTCTTGCCACTGAACATCTTCTTGCCACTGAACATCTTCTTGCCACTGAACATCTTCTTGCCACTGAACATCTTCTTGCCACTGAACATCTTCTTGCCACTGAACATCTTCTTGCCACTGAACATCTTCTTGCCACTGAACATCTTCTTGCCACTGAACATCTTCTTGCCACTGAACATCTTCTTGCCACTGAACATCTTCTTGCCACTGAACATCTTCTTGCCACTGAACATCTTCTTGCCACTGAACATCTTCTTGCCACTGAACATCTTCTTGCCACTGAACATCTTCTTGCCACTGAACATCTTCTTGCCACTGAACATCTTCTTGCCACTGAACATCTTCTTGCCACTGAACATCTTCTTGCCACTGAACATCTTCTTGCCACTGAACATCTTCTTGCCACTGAACATCTTCTTGCCACTGAACATCTTCTTGCCACTGAACATCTTCTTGCCACTGAACATCTTCTTGCCACTGAACATCTTCTTGCCACTGAACATCTTCTTGCCACTGAACATCTTCTTGCCACTGAACATCTTTCTGTTGCTTATAACTTGCTTAATCTATGGCAGTTATTTCTCAGAGTGAAAAATGCTGAGCTGCAATGGTGTTTGGAGTCCATTTTAAACTTAAGCTGCCACTGTAATTGGCACAGTAAATCAGTTAAGAGGTTGGAGGAAGGGAAGGCCATACCACTTTCAATATGACCATGCCAAATGAACTTCTGTGATGTTCACTCATCTTTGGTCTGTAGACAGATTTATGTTGTTATGTAGTCATGAAAGAAATGTATTACTGTTTCTGATAGACACATCAATGCAATGCTAACTTCTGGATGGGACTTTTCACCTAGTGGAATTCTTGTTGGTGTTCCTAGTATCTCGACCTTTGTCCTGTACCAAAGTTTATCAGAAATGTTCATACTTTCGCTATTTATTAACCAGACTATAGTAGTCTCCGCTATTGCAAAATTCCCCAAATGCTGGAACGAATTCCAGAGTGTAGGAGGAGGAAGAGGAATCAGCTGTTTGTAGATCAGGAGAATGTGCCGCTTCCTTTGTGGGACATAGGTTATGGAAGTGGAGATAGCCGAAACTGCTTGGTGAGCCATTAATGCAACATCACTGTTCACAGTATTCTTTTATTTATATTAGTACAGAGACAAGATTACAGGAAGTGGGAGGATGTTGCCTCTGGATATTGTTGACGGCACCCAGGACACCGAGCTCCACGGTCTTCCAAATGCTAGCTTAGGAGCGAACCCAGCATGTGTTAGCAGTGATGTTCAGTGTTGTCAGTAAAACTGTCCCCAAAGTGTGTAAGGTGCAGCTCCTGGTGGTCTTACTAACTCGTGGTCACCGCATACCACTCCAGGATAGACAGTGTTCAAACCATATCATCCAGCACAGCCAAAGTCAAAAGCGTGTGCCTGCACTGGATGGTGATCAGAAATGACGGAGGCCCTCAGGAGCCATTACACAGCAACAGAGAGACCATGCCACCCTAGCCCATGCTTGAATATGTGCATCACTAGGGAGGTAGCCATTATCAGGAAGAAGACACTTAAGGGACCCCTAATGGTGCAAAGGCACCAAGTCGTCTACACATGGTTTTAAGCACAGGCCTTTGCCTGTTGCTACTGGAGATGAATTTCTTGGTAGGTGATTGGATACGTCATCTGGCACTGCAGTGTCCTCCACCTCTAACTCTGCAGCTGAGGAAGGTGAACTCGATATAGTCATATACAGAGAACATCTGAGAGTGAGGGTCTGATTTTTAGGTGATATTTTATGAGTGTTTGCTGGCTGGTACTTCTCAAACAGCAGCATCCCACCCAAGAGAGAGACAACATGCTGTAACAGCTTAGTGTCATCATTCAGTGGTGGTGACTTCATTTGTTCAGCGTTTCTTGTTTAATCAATCCCTGCATGAGCCTAGTCGGAACTGTAGTATTGGCCAGCATCACCCTTCAGAGCTGCTGACTAGCATATTCTGCTTTGTCAGCTTCCTGGTGAATAAGCATTCTTTATTTGTGAATATACCTTGCAAATGCTGCCTGAGCTGCAAACTGACACTTGCTGCCCTCTGTATGACATCATTTTCAGAGCATAACAAGAGAAGCTCATTGTACTAAACTGAATCATGGTGTAACACTCCTTCCTGCTTGAAACACCTGGTCTCCCATGTGGGACCTGTGTACATTTCTGGACACAACTATCTTAACACGTTTTGCAGATTGGTGTAAAAATGCAAAGTTTTCCTCATCTTTCTATTCTAATCCATAGCTTAAACCACATGATTAATTGGCTGTTCCTTACTATTAAATGTTTTCGGCAACTGTTGCTCTGGGAGCTTGAGAGCTGGGGAAGTTGTCTGCTTGTAGTAGACATAGTAGACATAGATTACATATAGTCAGGCCAAAACTGCAGTGGTACCAGAAACACACACACTCTTATTCATAATCATGTCTCGTTGCTTAAAGTGGTGTTGCTGAATGTGCTGAAACATGTGCACAGTGGTAAAATGACCTTCCCATGGGGCTATCAGTTCACCCTACAAATGGACGAGATGTAGTCTTAGGGTATTATTTAAGGTGGTAAAGTACTGAATGGCACCATGTGTAAAGGTTTTCCAGCTATTACAGTTAGGGCTGTACCGTATTCATAAGTCATCTCAGTGACAGTAGTTGGGAGCTATATTGCAGGTTGGACTATTAATTAATATCCCACTTGCTTTGGAATTCTACCTTTGTCGTTCCCTTGGGACGACCTTTTTAGTAACAATTCAGTGACTATCTCTGGAGCAAATACAGAGTAAATCCATTGCATTTTGACACTTTGGAAGTTTGGTTGCTGCATCAGAACATCTCTTCGAAATCCTGATCCATTTTCGCTACTTAAAAAATCTGTATCTCATGTGCT
This sequence comes from Schistocerca piceifrons, assembly GCF_021461385.2. Lineage (NCBI taxonomy): Eukaryota > Metazoa > Arthropoda > Insecta > Orthoptera > Acrididae > Schistocerca > Schistocerca piceifrons. Next base: position 618,593,275 of record NC_060141.1, read on the forward strand.
TCCATGTCAGTCTGGACCATATTGGTTGTGCATAAGATAATTCTTTCTCTTTGGCACAATCTGAACTCGTCCATTGACATCAACACACAGCTTCCTCTCTCCCCTTGGAGATTAACAATACATCCTGCATCTTTACTTACCTTCTGTCCCCTTTTAGTCTCTTCTTACCTTTTGCCATCTTCATAGATAATGGCACTGACAATTCAAGTAGTGTGTCCAGGGTAGCCTTAAACTGTTTAACTCATCCTATGCAGACAATGGAAGTTGAAATTAGTAATTGCAACTTCATATTCACAGGCATTGTCAGCTCTCTGATTCGTATGGCCCTGGTATTTCTTCATTTTGCTCCTAGGTGTATGGGAAGTCGCTAGCGTGACCTATTGGCCAATCCTACACTCAGATAACTTAACATTATGTTTCCTGATTCTTTCCTACCACTCAAGAACTCACTGCCTTACTCTTCCCAGACAGCCTTTAATGTTTTTTTGCTAAATTTTTTATGGATTCTCCATTTTTCTCAAGGTTAGGTTTAATGACTTTCAATGATGATGGATCTACTGTATAACATCTCATATGGTGAGAGCCCAACACTATCGTGCAGTTTCGAATAGTATGTGGCTACAACAAACGGTAGATAAATGCCCTAGTCGATGAGATGACTATTCAGATAATTTAACATTTTACCAATAGTATGGTGAACATGCTCAATCCTCAAGTTTACCCTAGGGTGGTAGGGCCTACTTCTTAACTTCGATTCTGCCATAGGTGACATAATTGCATTATCAATTTGGATACAAAGTTGGTGTCCTGATTCGTAATTACCGTCAGGTAAACCAAATTTCGATAACTAGTTGTTTACTGTTGCTTTTGTTACTGTACTCCCTTGTTGATTTGGGATGGTAACCACTGCAGTGTAATCAGAAAATTAGTCTGTGATGGTTAACAAGCAGCGGTCACTCTTCAGTGTCCTGCTAAATTGACCCAAAATGTCCATCCCCACCATTTCAAATGGTGTAGACACCTCTGGTAATCTTTGAAGTAGTATTCGTTGAGGTCTGAAATCGGCTTGTTGTACACATGGCATGCAGTTCTTCACATACTGGTCAAGGTCCCATCTTCGCATTCTCCACCAAAACAGTTTAGCCATTATGTGCCCTGTTGTCCTTTCCCCTCTGTGTCTTGCAACACATGATTACGAGACTCTTTTAATGCTTCTTCCTTCAGTTCCGCAGATACCATGATGGTGGCCCAAACTTTGTCATCCTACCTATAGTCAGATTAAAATTACTTGATAGTTGACACTTGATGCATTGGAGCTGGTTTCCTCCAATCAAAAGCACTCAACACTACACTCACACTCGTTGTTGCCAAATTGCCAAAAAATTAATGAATTCAGTTCCATTCCCTTGTCCAGCATTTTTTTTTTTTTTTTTTTTTTTTTTTTTTTTTTTTTTTTTTTTTTTTTTTTTTTTTTTTTGTGGGTTTGCATCCTAAATCCTGGGTGTGGCTCTTTTATTTTGTATTTTATCTCACATGATAAAAAAACACACACACACACACACACACACACACACACACACACACACAGAGAGAGAGAGAGAGAGAGAGAGAGAGAGAGAGAGAGAGAACACTAACCAAACACTACTGGATCCTTCCACACAAGACACGATTCAGCATCACATATACAGTTATTACAACCACAGAGATTAACTTACATTAGAGAACTTCACATGACATTGCATAAAGCAGAGTTTTAGAAGGCTGCAATTCATTGTTTTGATAGGTTCACCAGTCTTAAATGTAACAGCAATACTTTGATTATTATTTTTATTAAATTAATTAGTTTTCCTTTTATTGACTTTATTTGCTCTCATTTTTCTTCCTATCATTCTGTTTTCATTTGGAGTCTGCATGTGTCACCTATAATCTGCAACCAATGGCCATTGTGGCAGCTTGTGGGGCCACTTTGAGGATAGTTTCAGGTAACCATTGACAGCAAGAAGCTACGGGGGCTAAGTAGGCCATACACTGGCATGATTTAAACCCCCACCCCCCCAGCACTCCATCCAATAATCATTGTAATATGGCCAGTGCATCCTTAAGTCCAAAAGGCATCCACCAATATTGGTAATGCCCACCCGGGACGATAAATGGTGTCTTCAGCCAGTTCACTGTCTAACTTGTGGAAACCACTTTTCAGTTCCATTGCTGAAACACCCAAGCTGTCCAATTTTTCCATAATATTCAATATTGAATATGCATATTTCACAATTATAGCATTTAAGAAACTATAGTTGGAACAGAATCTGTATTTCCTCATCCTGCTCTACTAGTTTTTTGGCCACAATGATAACGGGTGCTCCCCACAAGCTACCACTCCCTTCAATAATGCCATTCTTCAGCTGTCGATTGACGAGTCCTCCATTGTTGGTTGCATGTGTTGAGGCATTCTCTATGGGTTGTTATAGACAGGAGGATTAACCGCCAGGAGGATCCTGTGTTGCGTGGTAATGGTCCACTAATCTTGAACAAAACTGTGAACTGTGTCAATAGGATTTCTATTGCTACCTTATCTTTCCCTTTCAAATGTTTTACTTTTTCACATAATGCAGCTGCATTTGTGGTTTGCTTATGGCAAAGGTCCACAACTTGATCTGTCCAAATCGTCATCCCCCAGGATGTCCAAAGTGGTAATAATCATTTCATCAGTGCCAATATTATCCACACTAACTGGGACCATTTGTTCTCCATTCACTTCCTACATATGTGGTGTGCTTCTAGATATAAAAGTATGTGATATTGCCAATTTGTCATTGGGTTCCAATGGCTATATAGCAAAGAAAATATCACTGAGTAGGGCAGTTCCTCCCCTTACCCAGAGTAGTTCTCCTGCACCATTTGGCACTTGTTATGTGAGCTGAGCTTTTATGATTGTGTATGCATTTTAGTTGGTCTCACTTTCCTACTAGGTGAACTTTGTAACAGTGTATCATTTACAGAGGTCTCTCCTAGTTAGGACAATGTTCCGCTTAATTTGATAGTATGCTGCAAAAGATGCATTTTTGCATGACGCTTATTTAAGCACTCTGATGTACCTTCACTTGATATGCACACAATTTCAGAGATTGCACGTCTGTACAGTTCACAGTGCTGCTTATAAAAGCCAGCTGGGTTGTTCCCCTGGTGCACTCTAGTGAGCCACCAAAGAAACAGCATTATGTAAGCGATCGCAAACAAGTGCTTGGGCCAATTCTGTAATCAAGATTACTGTTGTCCATTCAGTGTGTACAGTGCTAAGTGCAACCTGTACTTTAATGCACCTTAAACTGCCCATTCAGTGTGTACAGTGCTAAGTGCAACCTGTACTTTATTGCACCTTAAACTGGCTCTGTAAAGTACTATGTTCATAAATCATGTTTGTTCTTGCTATAACATGATCCCAGCCCTTATTGCACAGTACCCCTCGCCAATATATAGCAACAAATCCGTGTGCTCTTGACAGTTCCTTGCTCCAATACAAAAACTGTGCAACATTGACCCCCAGTGATGCCACTTCATTGTCACCTATTCCATGTAATCTATAACACGGTGAGGAATTCAGTCTCTTCCTACCAAAGGGTTCAAGACTCACTAATGACTCATTAGCCGTGTGTCCACTAAAATTCCTGTTCATACTGTTCACCATGCCGACTAAGCTGTATTCTCAATGTGCAAATATCTTCGTAGCATTGAATTTAATTGGGAATGTCATTTGGCAGTTGTGGAAAACATGTTGATGTTTAACGACCTTCTACTGCCCTACTTGTTATTCATACAATGCCGTGCGTGGTGTCCTACCACTTCACGCTCCAGAGGCATTGCCTCCAAATACGGGCCTCACATCCACACGTGCAATATTTTACCTCCAAGGAAAAAAACACTTCCCTTATCCTATACTTATGTTGCTATATGCACCTCCTCTGGCTGCCTAACAACCTTAATGGCAGCAGCCTAATCCTTCGGATTCTCCATCCACACTCTACTCGACATATTGGATGGAGGTACCCTCAAAAAACACACTTAACATATTCTGTACACTGCCTCTTGGAGGATAATTTTTTCTACCTCCTCATACTGTGTCAACTCACAACTTTTTGCACTTATCTTCCTCATCCTATCCAAGAATGCTTACACCAATTCATTGTACTTCTGGGATATTCCATTAAGCTGTCCACTAAAGACTCTGGTACTGTTCTATTTACAGTAGTGCTGAGTGCTGCCAGTTATGAGTTGCTGAAATGCGTGTGTCTTTTCAACCCTTCATGGTACATTAAGTATATCTTTGCCTCACCCATAAATTATAATAATTTGGCTGTGTCTGAACATATTTCATCCAACCACTCCCGCAGCCTTGCATTAGTTTCCAAGTTATCAATAAATGCTGACTCATCCTCAGTTGCTTTACTCAAAGAAAGGGTAACTAGACTAGCTGCAGCCAAATTTAATGAAGGAGTAAGTATGCTAAATGAAAATTTTGTTTCTACTGCTCCAGCTAGTTCACCCTGTCGACCTACTTTGCTGTCTGTCTGGGTATCCATTTTGCTTTTGCAAAGCAGTGTTACTTTCCTTCAATTCAGCTACTTGTTTCACCAAAATTCAATCACTTCCTCAGTCGTTATTGCTCATGTTTGTTATCTTGGTATTTGTGCAACCTCTATCAATCAGGAATACAATACATCTAAAGAACACAAAAAAATGAAAGATAACTATTACAGATTCCATATAGTCATGTGCCTCATGCCAATAATGTTGGCAAATACTACATGTTACTGACACTAACTGCATGCAACAAAATATGTGATGTGCCAGGTTACATTGCTGTCATATGACTGGCCATAAATAGTGCTCCCTATAATTTTGCTTAAACTGGGACATCCGCAGGTCCTTCAGGTTTCACAAATCACACCTGCAGGTTTCTAAGCACATAAAGTCTCCAGATCATTGCTGTGTCCAAAAACAGAAGAAGCCACAAAAATAGAAAGTTAATTCACCTCACTAATACTGTCGAAGTTCCAACCAGTAGGTGGTGGTGACATTGTTGTTGGAGCATCCTCACAACATTTGGCAGACACTGATGCTGCAGATATCTGGATTTGGGATGTGAAACAGCGGCAACAGAGAAATTAATGAAGAGAAGTGAATTGGTCAAGAGAAGGAGCCACTCCCTCACTGAGACATGGGTTGCAGAGTTGGTGTTTCGCAGCCACTGCAGTGGCAGGTTATCTCATATAGCTGATAGAGGATCCCTTTGTGGGGTAAAAGACTGTATGGGCAAAAATATAAGAAAGCGGAAAGACAAATCACTTTGATGGTTGTATGTTCACTGGTGGCTGTAAAAACTTTTGGCGTACCTGCATTCATTGCATTTGTTTCCAAGTATTGGATGAGGTGAACTTTGTATTCAGCTAGGTACCATTCCAGTGTTTAGAATTGTTATTAGAGGTGTTTGGAATTGTTATTAGAGAATTATGAGCAGTTCCAATCAATGATGGCCCTGAGCCAATGAGTTTGAAGCACATACTTCACTCAAACAGTCCGCTGTGGCTAAATTTTGTCATGCACAGTCACTTCCTATCGCAATGTGTGATATAGTGAGATTACAGGAATTGGGGTCATTATGCCCATCTCTGTCAGTCATTGGGTCTCTCTCTCTCTCTCTCTCTCTCTCTCTCTCTCTCTCTCTCTCTCTCTCTCTCTCTCTCCCCCTCCCTCCCTCTCCCTCTCCCTCTCCCTCTCCCTCTCTCCCCCCCCCCCCTCCTCATGCTCATCTGAAGAAAGCAAATGGGTCCATCAGAATTTGCAGCCACTTTAAGGCCACACTTAACAAGCAAAGTTAGATTGACATCTATCTTACCCCTTGGGCACAGGAACTTTTAGCAAAGTCATCAGGGTGGCAGTGTTTTTCAAAGATTGATTTGAAGGATGCATACTTGCAGTTATATCTAGCTACAGACATGCAGAAAATCTTAGTACTAAATATACCTTTTGGAATGTATCAGTACAGGAAGTTGCCTTTTGAGGTCATCTCAGCACCAGGAATTTCCTGAATGTACACAGAGCAGCGAACTCACAATATTCGGAAGTGCATAAATTATTTGAATGTCATGTGGTTGACTGATGGTACTAGGGAAGAGCACGTGCAAAGCTTACAAACACTATTTCAGTGGCTGCCAGGGAATGGACTCCATTGTAACCTACATAAGTGCAAGTATTTTTGCACCCTCTGTGCAGTATCTGGGGCACACGTCAATCGCTAAGAGGATTATGCCGACAGCAGAGAACTTTAATATATGCTAATAAGTTCGAGTTACTTGTAGATTACAAACACCACCTCATTTCTCTTTTTAGTTCATATTCTAACCTTCCAGACAGAAGGGCACAGTGTTTCTCAACGTTGGGCTTTGTTCTTGAGCAATTGCCATTACTAAATTTATTTGTGGCCTATTGCTCGGCATGCAAACACTAATGCATTATTGTGCCTGACATCGAGTTTGATCATCTGGAAGCAGTGTGTTTCACACTATATGAGATAATGCATCACACCTTGCAAGATTTTCCAATCACTGCTCATGAAATAGTGATTACTTAGAGGACCCCCCTCCTGCATAGAGTCGTGTCAGTGGTTCAGAGTGGTTGGCCATGGAGTTTCCCAAAAGGATCACATCCTGCATTGCTCAATTATTTGGCTATGAAACATAGGTTTAATATTGTTCAGGGAGCACTGGTGTTATCTACAGAGGATGCTAAATGTTGTCATTGTCCCACGTACAATGTGTGACCATGTCTTTCAGTTGCCACATACTACCCGATGGAAGATGTCGAGGATGAAAGCTTTATCTTGGTGCCACATTTACAGACCAGAGTAGGCAATGCAGTGGAGCATGCAGTGTGTATGTGTCAGGCTTGAGCTCACAACCAAGCCTCCTGAGCAGAAAGTCTGTACCCATGGCTCAAGCCTGAGCACTCTTGGGAGAAGGTGCATATCAACTTTGCCCCCTCTTTTCAGGGTGTTGTGTGGTTGATGGTGGTGAATGTCTCTTCTCTGACTGCACGCACTACGTTTTGAGTGCTTGTTTCACTTTTTACAGTAGAGGGACTCCCCATCCCCAATGCCTTAGTATCTGACAACCTCAGTTTGTTTTGATGAAAGTTGGAGTGTTCTGCAAATGCAATGGCACCTAGCACCTGACCACCACCCCTTTCCACCCAGTTTTAAACTCCAAAATGGAGTGAATGGTCAAAACTTCAAAGTCACAAATGAGGAAGGTACTGGCATTGATGCTCACTGACGAGACTTTGACAGTGCTTCTTGCCACCTACCAGTCCACCCCAGTCAACGGACGAAGCGCTGCTGAGGTAGCGCATAGCACAGGCCACATGTGTTCCTGAATTTGTTGTGCCCCATCTCGTGAACCCCAAGCTTCTATTACACACCCAGCTACTAGGATGGAGCTGCCTTGTCTCCCAGACTTCACTAGATGCACCAAATGTTCCTCGTTGCAGCTGGGCGGGAGCATCTGATCCCTCACTGAAACCAGTTGCAAATGAGACATAACCCAGGAGGTATCCCCAGTCCTCAAGCTGGTGCAGCAGGCTTCCAGTCCTGCCTCTATTGGCGACCACATTTTAAGGCCATCCTTGCAGCCTGCCGGTACTCCTCAGTGCACACTCGGGACACAGTCATAGTGCTGTTACAACATGTTCACACGCCACAATTACCTGCAGCAGCAGCAGCAGCAGGAGCTGATGATGACTGAACTGGCAAAGAGCTGGCAACCCATGGAGTTTCTTCCAGCTTTGTAGTCACCGATAGTTTAAGTGCTTCAGCAGTAACTGCAGTCTCAAATGGACCAGGCAGCAACTGTGCAGGACACCGCAGGGATGGAAACTCAGGAAATTCAGAAGCTGTTGAAGCCACTGGCAGAACTACTCGCACAATGCTCCCCATTGCCCTAGTGGATAAAGCATAACCCTTTATGCCTGTTGGAGAAGTGGGGGGGGGGGGGGTGTAGGTAATTAAGTATCGGCAATCGGCCCAGATTTGGGCAGAGATGTCTAGATGAACACACTAGTGTTGTCCATTCATAGTTTTTTGATTTCACAGCCACACTATTGGTGACATGGACACTAAGTGAGTTGGTGAGTTGGCAAGATCCTGTGACAGCATAGACAAAAAGGAAAGTGAGCATGCATTCCTTGAAAAATTGTGTTTATGTATCTGAAACTTTCAGGTCACCAGTGTTACTATTTGTACGCAATGACATGCTTGTTTCTGGTTATTCCTCTTGGTTTGCTGTGTGCGTTTCGTTCATGCACTGTTGATGATTCCTCTCAGTTTTGTCCTTTTGGATTTGTATTTAGATTGCCATTATCCACTTGTTTATTTCTGGGCACTTACCATTTCCTCTGAAACTGTCTAATGGCACTACTCTCCAGTGGTGTGTTATAAAATAGTGTTGCAAATTTTTTCAGTGATCTGAACAGTATCAAATGATATTGTTACTAAGGCTGACATCCTCACATAAGTTCTCGTTAGTGCCCTTCTGGTGAGACTCTGTGTGTATGTTGGCACACTGACAAACTACTAAATATGTTTCAGGCCAAAGTTAAGATCAGAGGCACTGCTTGCCGTGTTGCTGCTTTTAGGTTGGCAATGATTCACTACTGTGTGCTAAACGGGGGATAGTTTATGTAACTGATGAGGCTACAGCAGTGAATTTGAAAGGTTTTGGTATGATTCAGTCATTGTTCCTCTGTTTCTAACATTTTATTTTGTGTTATAGTGATAAGGATGGTGCTACATTGGAACATGACGGCTTAGTTTAAACTCAAGACACCACTTTGACCGTGTGATCTCTGCTATAACTGTTACACCCTCCCTTGTTTCCTCCTGCCCCCTTTCCAAATACATCATACATATTGAGATTGTATTAAAGTAAGGATAAGCGAGATTAGCTGCATTCCATGAATATGAAAGACATAGTCTGCATTCTCTTTTCTCCTAATTTGCATGCAGCTTTTTGTATACACACTTGCAGAACTGTCACACCTCATTGTGAGTGCTGTCATGTAGCCATGAAAAACACATGTAATAGTCCATTGTATAGTTAATAAACTTTGAGAGTAAATATTACATGAACTTATTATTGAATTTTACAGTCAAACTCAGCCACTGCAACAATTGGTTCAGTTGTATGTCTCAAGAACATATCATGAATGGAAAGATCTTAAAGTGATTGCGTGGCTAGAGAAGAATGTAAATATTGTGCTGGACCGTGTTGACAGTAAAGATGCATTTGTTCTGGACAGTGGTGAGAACAGAAAAAAGAGATATATGAAAACACCAAGGAATGTGCTTCGTCACATTGTGCTGTCAGATCTCAAAGATGTTTCAGGAGCACTGCCATCTGTAAGTAATTTTGGAAATAATATAATGTCTATAGTTTTTAACTACAAAGTCTGTGTTTGTGTCCGGAGGGGGTGGGGGGTGGGGGGAGGAGTGGCAATTGCTTGGGTGTGTCAAGCACTTTCCCTGTTTAGTGAGTTGTGAGCTATCTTCATGCTCACATATTAAGTCCGGGACCCCACAGTGATTGTTTTCAATTATAGTGATGCTTTTAAGATTGTTTGACAGTTCAAGTGACTGACAATCACAGAGTGAATGTTGGAAGCATATGCATGAAGTTTTATTACCTAGTTGCATGACATTTTAAAGATTTTTGAACATGATATATTTTGTGATATTAATTTTTATGAATAACAAGTTTGTTTGCTTGGACATCCTCCTCAGCAAGCACAGAAATTTTTGTTTTGTAAATAAAAACAGCATTTTTCTTGCTGCAAGAGAAAGGTACTTTTTATTTACAGGCTCCATAATTTTTATAAGTTGTAGCAGTTTCAATTTCAGTGACTGGAAGGCATCTCTGTTCTCAGATTTTTTCTTTTTACAAAGCAGGGCCATTAGGATGCAAGTCACATACTTACACATTGAGGTCAAGAGAATATTTATTTGTATTTCAGGAAAGTATTTGATTAACTAAGGTATTGATTACATTATTTTAAAATGTAATGTTGTTCAGTGAGTGTGCCACTTAACTATTGCAATGAACTTACTTCAGTGTTATTCTGCCTTACAGATGATTTGTCAAGCTCACAGGTTGCCTTTATTATCTGCAATATTGTGCTTTCTCTCTTCAGTTACCTTTGACCTGAAGCTTATGTGTGTTCCTTATAACTTCATCCACCCATTACTTGCCAAGTGAAAATGTTCCCTTGGGCCTCCACACTCTCACAACTTTGGCCCTAAAATGTTAAAAGTATGAGGATCACCTGTTGCCCATTGAAGTCGTCGTGCCTTTATTTAGTGGACAGTGTTATGTTGTGCATCATTTCTGACAGTTCTCGATTCTTCTTTCATTTGTAGCCTCAGTATTTCGTGCTGGACTGAAGAGCTTTTTCAAAATAGTTCTGCTAAAAATAGTGAGGTCAAAATGTGTTTCTTACTGCACTAATTTTTGAATGCATTAATAATTATTGTTTTATATCCAGCCTTAAGTTGTGGTTGTCGAACCAAGTGGCCAGGTATCTATAGTTCTGTACATTAGAAAATCTCAAATCCCTCTATTTTCTTAACTCTGTTTGCTGCTATTCTGAGAAAAGCTGTAGATAATGTCAGTTCTGCCATACAAACAAAGGTTATAGATATTGAAACTTCCTGGGAGATTAAAACTGTGTGCCAGACCGAGACTCGAACTCGGGACCTTTGTCTTACACGGACAAGTGCTCTACCAACTGAGCTACCCAAACACGACTCACGCCCCGTCCTCACAGCCTTACCTCATCTGCCAGTACCTCATCTCCTACATTCCAAACTTAACAGGAGCTCTCCTGCGAACCTTGCAGAAGTACTGGCAGAAGTAAGGCTGTGAGGACGGGGCGTGAGTCGTGCTTGGGTAGCTCAGTTGGTAGAGCACTTGCCCACGAAAGGCAAAGGTCCCGAGTTTGAGTCTCGGTACAGCACACAGTTTTAATCTGCCAGGAAGTTTCATATCAGCACACACTCCGCTGCAGAGTGAAAATCTCATTCTGGGTTGTAGATATTGACCACAACTGTGTGTATGTGCAAGAGTGCCTGTGCTACTACATCTGCAGGTATTACTAAAGCATTCCCTACATAGGTCGCTACCGAGCTGCAGGGACAATCTTCAGCCACAAAGCTAGATGCACAAAGCATTTCAACCTTATACAAACAGCCTACATTCTAGCAACAGAGAGCAAACTCCACACCCAAAACAGTTGAAATCCAAAGAAACCTAACATGAAATCATCAGATAGGAGAAGGTAATTATTAACTGACAATACATCTAACTGACCATATATGCTGATAAATCAGGTCGTCATCCTACTTCTCCACTTGCTGTCCAACGTGTCACCCTCCACCCCTTATAAATTGCTTCTATACTCCAACAGAATGTGAAGTGTTGAAGAACACATGTGGAAGAAGCAAAGTTTTCTACACAAGAGACATCTTCATGCCTATACATAAAAGACACGCATGTCAAACCTTCATATAAACCTGTGTTTAAAGGTTATAGCATTTGCATGAAGGATGGGCCATTGGCAGAGTGGTAATATTTATCTATGGTGTATACCATTGTGTACCTGTTACTTTCACCATATAACTTCAAGCAGTAGCATTAAAAATAACTGCGTGTGTCCTGTCACCTATCACATGAACACCCAACCATTTAGCCTCTTCAGGATCCCGTAAGTGAACTCCGAATACCTTTCCTCCTTAGAGATTTCAATATACATCACATGCAGTGAGGCTCTACATACTTTTCTCAAGGGTAAAATAGTGGTGAGGTTTCTCTTGTCGAATGATATCACCTCTCCGCTACCAGGAAAATGACATAGTTCAGCTTTGCAAACAGATCCTTCACAGCCATTGACCTGGCACTTTGCTTTTGCATGCTAGCTGATATTGTCCTTTGAGCTGTGGAGGAGGACTTGCATTCTCGTTGCCATATTCAAATTTTTATCCACCTGCCACTAACCACCTAAATGAATGTTAGACAAAGCAATCTGGACACTTTACAGCGTCCTTCTAACATCTAGGACATGGTAGAGCATGTAACTGTCATGTACAGGGCTACCGATCTCTCTATCCAAAAGTTATCTTTTAACCCTTTCAGACATGATTTTTTTTCTAGAGGAAGGAGAATTTTTATTTATGTGGTAATGTTCTTAGGTGATTTTTTAATGATTCTAGTTGCAAGGTTTATACAAAAATATGTACCTGTTTTCAAAACATACTTTGTACACTTGGCTTCATTTTACAGACTAAAATAACTAATGAGAAAATGCTCTCTATGTAATAAATAGTAAAATGATCATTCAATAATTACCATGCAAAATAACATTATTCAATTGTACACTGGATGATAGTGAACCAACATCACTCATACATTCTGGTGGTCATGAGCCTCTGCACACTGCTACATTGACTTAGTGATATTTTCATCAGAATGCCCAACAGTTGGCAGCACTTCACATGATGAAAAGTTTGAACATTCATAAATGTGCTGCTCAGGTTTCCTTTGGGAAAAATACTTCTGTTGCGGCTAAGACACAGTAAAAGTTAATTTACACGTTTGTAGCCAAAGGTTCTGAAAGGTTTAAACCATCTAGATAGGTGGGCAGAACTAAATATTGACCATAGTGTGTTTGCTGACACTCTTGTTGCATTTTGTATTGCTGGAGTAAAAGCTCAGTGCATTATCAGAGAGAGAGGGAGATGATAAAAAACCTCATGGTAAGAATTTTACAATTTTTTAAATGTTTCACATCAGCAAAGGCATGGGGTGTCAACAAGAAAGATCAATGAGAAAACTAATGAAGGCACTGCATTGGCCATATAGAGCAATGCTGCTCTAAGCATTGCCCCAGAAGCTGTAGCCCAGGCAGTGGTAAAATACTTTCAACATACTACATTTTATGGCAGTCAAGGTCCTACATTCCAATACGGATGAGAATTATCAGTTAATGTTTTCACATTTTCCTTATCAGCATTCCTGTGTTTCATTCGCACTTATACTTCTGGTCCCATATTCAAGTACACATATCTTCTAATATGACAATTGTGCTCCCTGTGACATCAAAATTCTCAGATTTGAAAATCGCGTATGTTATAATATTAACATCGATACACTGATAGTTTCTGACTTGCCTTGTCCTTCAGTGTACCCTCACTTTTTGAACCTGCATTACATCCTTGTCCTTAGGTAGCCCGCCCCACCTGCATGATGAAGCAATTCTAGTTTTGACATTTATTGTTTCTTCCATAATTGGATCATCTTTATGTCTTGGATTTAGGTTGTCAATGTATTCTAGAAGCCAGTTTTCTATCTGCTTGGGAGTAGTGTAGAATTTAATATATAAAGTAACATAAGAGAATCAAAACAAAGCAATGGAAAAATTTAGAAAATGATATACGAAGATACACAGCATTATATCTACATCTTACACCCAGTTTTCAAAGTACTAATGTATTCTAAGTATGCATTTAGCTTCTAGATACATCTTATTCAATTCCTTTAAATTTTTGTGTGGTATTACTCCAATTGGCAGGGACGGATGCCCGGAGAAGGTTCGTAGGAGTAGGGAGGACCTAGAGAAGGGTGGGGGGGCACAGGGCATGGACCCGGGGCTCAGAGAAGGGCAGGCCTAATTCATGCCATTCACCGCACGCCCTCCCCTCGCACCCGTCTCCACCCCCGGTCCCGGTCCCCTCGCACCCGTCTCCACCCCCGGTCCCGGTCCCCTCGCACCCGTCTCCACCCCCGGTCCCGGTCCCCTCGCACCCGTCTCCACCCCCGGTCCCGGTCCCCTCGCACCCGTCTCCACCCCCGGTCCCGGTCCCCTCGCACCCGTCTCCACCCCCGGTCCCGGTCCCCTCGCACCCGTCTCCGCCCCCGGTCCCGGTCCCCTCGCACCCGTCTCCGCCCCCGGTCCCGGTCCCCTCGCACCCGTCTCCGCCCCCGGTCCCGGTCCCCTCGCACCCGTCTCCGCCCCCCGGTCCCGGTCCCGGTCCCCTCGCACCCGTCTCCGCCCCCCGGTCCCGGTCCCCTCGCACCCGTCTCCGCCCCCGGTCCCGGTCCCGGTCCCCTCGCACCCGTCTCCGCCCCCGGTCCCGGTCCCGGTCCCCTCGCACCCGTCTCCGCCCCCGGTCCCGGTCCCCTCGCACCCGTCTCCGCCCCCGGTCCCGGTCCCCTCGCACCCGTCTCCGCCCCCGGTCCCGGTCCCCTCGCACCCGCCTCCGCCCCCGGTCCCGGTCCCCTCGCACCCGCCTCCGCCCCCGGTCCCGGTCCCCTCGCACCCGCCTCCAGCCCCCGGTCCCCCTCACATCTTTCTCCATCCCCACGTCAATCCCCCAGCACTCTTAGGCAGCCTTCTACAGTATCCTACACTAGGGCTTCCCAACCTGTGGTCCGCGGACCCCTTAGGGATCCGCCGGCTCTTTCTAGGGGGTCCGCGGCCACCTTTCACCTTTCCTTTCCTTTCCTTTCCTTTCCTTTCCTTTCCTTTCCTTTCCTTTCCTTTCCTTTCCTTTCCTTTCCTTTCCTTTCCTTTCCTTTCCTTTCCTCCTCCCATCCCCTTTCCTTTCACCCCCCCTACTCCCTCCCCTCAGCCTCCCCTTTCCCCCTCCCCTTCCCACCCCTTTCCTTTCCCCCTCCCCTTTGCTTTCCCCCTCCCATTTGCTTTCCCCCTCCGCTTTGCTTTCCCCTCGCCCTTCCCACTCCCCTCGCCCTTCCCACTCCCCTCGCCCTTCCCACTCCCCTCGCCCTTCCACTCCCCTCGCCCTTCCCACTCCCCTTGCCCTTCCCACTCCCCTCGCCCTTCCCACTCCCCTCGCCCTTCCCCCTCCCACCGGCCCCTTCTCCCTCCCCTCGCCCTTCCCTTCTCCCACCCCTCGCCCTTCCCTTCTCCCTCCCCTCGCCCTTCCCTTCTCCCTCCCCTCGCCCTTCCCTTCTCCCTCCCCTCGCCCTTCCCTTCTCCCTCCCCTCGCCCTTCCCTTCTCCCTCCCCTCGCCCTTCCCTTCTCCCTCCCCCTCCCTTTCTCCCTCCCCTCCCCCTCCCCTTCTATCTCCCCTCCCCCTTCCCTTCTCTCTCCCCTCCCCCTTCCCTTCTCTCTCCCCTCCCCTTCCCCTTCTATCTCCCCTCCCCCTTCCCTTCTATCTCCCCTCCCCCTTCCCTTCTCTCTCCCCTCCCCCTTCCCTTCTCTCTCCCCTCCCCCTTCCCTTCTCTCTCCCCTCCCCCTTCCCTTCTCTCTCCCCTCCCCCTTCCCTTCTCTCCCCCTCCCCCTTCCCCTCCCCCTTCCCTTCTCTCTCCCCTTCCCCTCCCCTCCCCACCCCTTCCCCCTGCCCTCCCCCCGCCCCAACCCCCTTCCACCCGCCCTCCCCCCCTTTGCCCTACCCTTGTTTGTGATTATCATTGACAGTAAAATAAAATCTGTAATTTTATTATCATGTACCTCATAATTAAGTTTTGATAAAATACATAAAGTAAATGTTGCAGCAGTAGAGATCGTATAACAATGCTAAACTGGTAATGTTAGCATATATAAGACTACCTCAGTTGTTTTTAATGGTACAATGTGTTAATTTCTGTTTTGTAGGATGTTCAAGGTCCAGTCCTGAGCTTTGATCCGTTTCCACCACTAGACTCCATTGATATCTACTCAAGGCCACAGCGTTTGAGATCTGCATATGAACGTTCAAACGCATTTTCAATGTTTTTTCGCTCTTTGATGCCAAACTTCAACTTAAACCAACCAGCTGCAGCAGCTGTTGTTGCAGAACGTGTGTGAGTGAACATTTGTCCAAATTTGCACCATTATATTTAGAAAACAGTAAGATAACAGAACATGATGCTGTTTTTTTCTGTTTGTAAAACACTGTATACATAGGTTAATATAAATACCTTTTTTTCACTTGGTACTTTCAAGAACAAGCTAGTTACTAGTATATGTTACAGTGCATTTATTAGGGTTGCCCAGAAAGAAATGCACAGAATTTTTTTTTTTCAACAATTCTTTAATGAACATAATGAGAATTAAACACACCAAAGAATGGTGTTTTATCTACATGCCCTATTTTTCTACATAATCTCCATCCCGTTCTATGGCCTTCCTCCAGTGCGAAATAAGGGCATGTATGCATTGTCCGTACCAATACTTGTCCTGGTGGTGGAGCCGGTGCTTCAATGTGTGAACTTCCTTTGCGGATTAGCAGATGGAGCACCAACTGCCAAGTTGTAATGCTGCTGTCCTCACAAACATCAGTTTGCTGCAACATGTCAGGTCTGACAGCCGTGGATGGTCTCCCCGACCACTGCAAATCGAGGAGCTCAACCAAACCGCCTTCTGATGACCTCACCTTCAGTGCCCAGCAACTAACTGTACCTCTGTCGACAGCAGATGCTCCATAGACTTTGCACAAGTGTTTGTGAATATTCCCCGCAGTTTGTTTCTCTGCAGTGAGAAATGCTATGACTGCATTTTGCCTGTAACATACATCATCTAGAAACGCCATTTTGAAACTGTCCTGCAGCTATGCTATCTGTCAGAAGTGACAGAAACTTGGTGCACTCGCTCAGAAGACTTCAAATAATATATATGTAACGTTTTGCATTCATAGCTGATGGTTGGTGGGGGGGAGGGGGGGGGGAGGGGAGAATGGTGTGCATTACATTCTGGGTAACCCTAATACTATAACAATTAAAGAAATTTTAAAGAGTGTTGTCCAGAGAATTAGAAGTCACACTTGAACCAATAATTTACTGTCATGATGTGATTATCTGTTTTAAATTTTAATTTTAAACCATTTTCTCCAGCTTTGTTCTTTCTGTAGTCCATGTACAGAAAGAGTATAATCACCTAAGTGGTAGAGTGAAAATAAAATATATTTAGCCTCATCAAGCCTGTAAAAAGTCCGTGCGTGTATGTACAAAACTGACTCTATTCATGTCCAGAATTTTATCACAGTGAGAGATGGTGCTGTTATCACCACTCTGCATTGAGGTTCAGGTTAGAAAGTTCCGTGTGCTGTTCGGATTTAGGTTTTTCATAATAGCCCTAAGTTAGGTTTTCCATGATTGCCTGAAACCTTGTCTTGCAAAATTTTGGATGGACCTGTAAACACCAGCATGATTGATTTTCTTTCCTCTTTTGCTGTGTACCAAATGCAATAGATTGGTTGCTAGACTTTTCTCAAAATATGGACTTGCAACTTTTAACAGTAAGTTGCTCCAGATGAGCAATGAAGTTGGTGAGCATCTCTATAACATCATTAATCAAGAAATGCACAGCTCTCATTTCATTTTTTCCATCATGTCTATTAATCCTTTAGTGGTGAAGATATCGTACTAACCAATAATGTCCAAGCATAATTCAAATGGGGATTTTGTAAACTCCTGCCTTGCTTCATTAATTAAATTTTCTTGGGATTCTTCATTGAAATGGAATGAGCATGTGACATTGCTGTCCGGGAGGCCCCATCTGGGGAAGTTCGGCCACCGAATGTGTGTCTTATTGCAGTCGATGCC
Organism: Schistocerca piceifrons; assembly: GCF_021461385.2. Taxonomy (NCBI): domain Eukaryota; kingdom Metazoa; phylum Arthropoda; class Insecta; order Orthoptera; family Acrididae; genus Schistocerca; species Schistocerca piceifrons. The sequence goes on from NC_060141.1 coordinate 618,610,917, forward strand.
ACATTGGGCGACTTGCATGCCAGTGATGAGGATGAAATGACAATGAGGACAACAGAACACCCAGTGCACGAGCAGAGAAAAACTCCAACCCGGCCAGAATTGAACCTGGGCCTGCTGCTTGGGAGGCAAGCACATTACCATTCAGCTAAGAAGGCATACCCTTCATTGAATCCGTCTGGAATCAGCACTATCTAAAACTAGTGTTATGTTGTCATTCCTCCTTGAATCATTGGATGCTTACTCATAGCTATCGGAGTTAAAAATACCAAGATCAGCAGATGCCATATGTATTTCTGCCTCAATTTCAGAAATCGTAGATACTTAAACACAAGAAATGGTAAATGGGAAAATCTAAGGGAGGGTCAAGCAGTAAATGCTCAGATACTGGATGTAAGTTTAGTGGACATACTCTTGTTCTGCATTTACAGCAGGTTTAGTATCACATTTTGTCTATTTCTGGGGAGGGAGGGGGTGGCTGTGCACAGCTTGGTATCCCCATTGGCTGATGCTACATTGGCTTCCCACGGCTTATTACGTAAATGTTCCTGTGTGATATTACATATGTAGTACCTTGAAATTTACATATGCAGCCCAAGTCAGTGTCCTGATGAACAGTCTTAGTATGGAAGTTACGTGATTGTGTACATATGAATGTGGGCATTGTACACTCGACATCAGTTCATGTTGCTAATATTTATTTTTTGGTGACTGAATTTTGATACTAACATTGCCAGTTCAAGACCCTCCACTAAAGTTGTTGAAATACAAAACTTATTAATTACATTTAATTTAGATGTTATTTTTGCTTGCTATGCTAAGTTCCTCACACTCTTTCAGTCAGAGAATTGTAAGTAGCTTATATTAATTTGAATCTAGTAATGTCTCTGGTTTGATTTATATCTGAAATCTCTTGCTTTTGGAGTTTGTCATTTTCTCTCTGGGCGCTCTCAACGTAGTGGTGTTTGAAAAAAAATATTAATTATTATGTTGGCCTTGTTAGCATAAATAGCATGTAACACTTCTTTCAACACACTATTTTCCTACTAGAATGCTTGCAGAATAACATGGTCGGTAGGAGCAGTCAGCAGGGCTCGCTTGGGGAGAGTGGTAGTGGAGGGGGTAATAGGCAGGTGCTGTAGGGGAAATGCCAAGCAATGGAGGGAAAGTGCCATTCTAAAATAAAGCCTATATTTGTATTTTTTGTAAATATTAAGTGAAGGCCCTTCATGCCCACACTTGCGTGGTGACCATTCAAAAAGATCTTCTGTCACCTCTGGTTTGGTTAAAATCTAAAATAATTTCCACTGAAAATGTGACAAAAGCAGCTATTTATTTTCGCCTGACTTGTTAACCATTCCTAACTCTCAGAGAAGCATGACAAGTGGTGAATTTTGTTATCTCTTGTTGCCCTGTTAAAATTTGCTTCTTTTGCCAAAACATAGTAGAGTTCACGTGGAAGTCGCCACATTAACATGTTGTGCAGATGCAACTGCAAGAGAATTCTGAAAAAGTGGTGTATTATGTTTATTAAGATAGGAACTAAGGAAAAGTAATGTTGATAGCATATGAAAAAACTGTATTCAGTACAAAAATAAATGTGTAATGTCTTCACTTATTTTGTTCCAAAACCCATGTCATTTCTCATTTCACAAGCTGTCAGTGGCCCTTAAAAATTACAGTATTTCATTGAAAAAGTAGAGTTAGTGGAATAACATGGTATCTAATGAAGTTTTGCTTAATAACCACACAACAAAATGCTCTCCTCTTGGTGTGCTATCATTTGCTAAAACTCGTTTTGATACCTCAAACTGTTTATGAAATATGAGGAATGTTGTGGTTATTTCATTTTGGCTTTATCATTGGTGTGCACAGTCACAAATGAGTCTGCTACATGGAATCAATTTTCTTGACACTGGTAACAGAAAGAGACCTCCACCCAAGCCGAAGGAAACTGCCATATGTTAATTAAATTTCATATGCAGCAACGTATTATGTAATATGTACCAAATGCAAATCATAGTGACCCCTGTTTTTCATTGCAAACTTTGTCGAATTTCACACAGTGTATTATTCAAATACAAATATCACAGTAATTATGAACATTAACAAAATGAAGGGCACATCAGCATGAAGTTGACATATAAAGCTATAATTAATGCAAAAATGAAATTTTTTTTACCAGATAGTTTCTGTAAAATTGTTAGAGAAAGACTGCATGGCTTGCACCACAATTCTGTAATCACAGCACATTCCTGATCAGCCAAAAGTGGGCAATCTGTGTCGGCCTCCCTTCCGAACAAACAAATGAACTTGTCCAGCACTTTGGACGAAACTTGGCCACCATATACTGCACAGATTCTGTCGTTAAATATCTCATCAGAATAATTGCTCATGACATCTTATACCAAAAGACCCTGACAGCTGTAGTGTAATGTATTGCCACTCTCATGTATTAATATTGCAATGTTAAAAAGAAATTTCATGCTATTGTTCATAACCAAGAGCAGTATCTCAGTTGACAGCCATCAGCTGCAGAAGACAGTCAGATATAGCTCTACGTCCCTTAGTTTTCTCCTCCACTGATGTGACAGATTCTCTCTCGATGAAATGTATTTCTTGATTCTAGTATTCTAGTTGACCTAATAGTGTTTGTTTTTCAAGCAGCTGCATGCATAAATTTATAGTTGTATTGTAATTATTGTCTTTGTCATAGGTTTGTGCTGGGAAAAGTAATTGTTAGTGTGCAGATTTTATTATAATTTGTGTGATGATGTAGGTTAACTGTTTTGGATTAGCTGTATGTTTTTGTTGCCATAGCACTAAACAGAGAAGTTTATTTATTTACTTTCTCATTGCTATTGTGTCAACGAGAGTGTAATTTTTCATTTCCTCTATTCTTGATGTACTATTCAACTTAGTCCCATTAAATTAGTCTCCATCATTTAGATGTAGTCTATTTGTTCATCATATCATGTTTTCCATTACCCATACTTTTAATATTTCGAAAATGTGTAATTCGCTTATATGGTATTTTTCACCATATTAATAGCAAATCAGTGTATAATCTTTAATTGCTTTATCTTTCATGACTGTATAAAACATTTCATTTCATTCATCAATCTTTCAAAGTTCCAATAAAACATGAAAAATCTGTCAAACCAAAATATTTAGACATTGTAGTTTATTCACATTCCACTAATAAAATATTAAGTTTCACACTTTACTGTAAAATAATTTAAATATTTCATAGATGTTTTGCTGCTGTCTTCCATAAGTTGTCAGATGGACAACCTTTTGGTGCCTGATATAACATGAAGACTGAATATTACTTGAGAGAAATTTGTACAGCTTTACATGTAATCTCTTTTCATTATAAAGCACAATTACATTACTGATTATCGCAGGAAATGAAAACAACAGTGGTATCTTCTCGCGATCACTTGCCGTCGGTTAAATGTGTGGCTCTGAATGGTGCAGCGATGGTCTGCCCCAGTGAAGAATATGATCCAAATCACACTCATTTTATATGAAACATAAAAAAAAAACATTTTTTTTAAAATGATATCACAAATCATAATGGGTAGAAACTCCTTAATTATGTTTTAAAAAGAAAAATTATTATGTCACTCAGGTGGCAAAGAGAGCAGTGTGATCAAGAATTCTGTCACACTATAATATGGTGTCCAATTTTTAATTATTTGAAAGTAAAAGCAACCAAATCAATATTGTGTCCACAGCAAATTTGAAAGCATCAATAAAAATGTCAATTCTAGGAACATAAATGTGAAATTGCACTTTATTTAATTTGTGCGATTTTCATATGACACAGAAAAAATGTATATTCCTGGATGGAAAGGCAACCATTCACCTATAGGCTATAGCTGACTTGTGTGTTGTGCATAGAAATGTGAATCTGTGTACTTTTGCTAGAGGAAGATAAAGAGCTCAAAAGATATTGTAAATATGTTTTCTGTTGCGAGTTTTTATGTGCCACACATCAGTCACCTTAGTGGTTGCCTTTCCTTTCCTCTCCTTTATTTTATGTATCACATAGAAGTACATAAGCATCTGATTAAACCAAAATTAAAAAATAATCACAGATATTAACAGAGTACAGGGTTATTCATAAATACTTTCAGAGTTTCAGAAGATGAGTGTGCAAAAACTAAGCAGCATACATAAAAATGACACATATCTGTGGATAAAGCATCTCTTAAAAGTTTCAGTTCATAATACACACTGCGATGTAGTTGCAGAATTCGTGGAAAGTGTCACAGATCATTGTGTACAGTGGAGCAGTTCGAACGTTTTGTGTTCTTGAATTCACTAAATGTGAAGCAACTGTGATGATTAAACTACAGTTTTGTACCAGATAACAGTTAAAAGCTTCAACAGACAAAATAGCATATTCCATGAGACTGGCTGCTTACTTGGCATGAAAGAAAAAACAGGCTCTCCGGGACCGTCAGCAAAGGATGTTTGGGAATCATTTGTCAGGAGCTCAAAGAAATTTATGAAACAAGCAGTCGTAGAATTGTTGATAAAGTGGCCAGCTGTCTGATGCATTCTATCCATAGGTCTGTGTGTAATACCATTCTAGCTGCAGTTGTTGTGTGCGCTGACTACTCAGTATAATGAGCTGCGTTCTGAATTTTGCAGTGACTTGTAGTGGCTACTGAGGGAAGACAGTTTTGCATGAAGTTGGTTTTCAGTGACAAAGCCACATTTTAAAGTGCCTGGAAAAGTGTCTTCATAACGTGTGTTTGGGCACAGAACAACCCCATAAGATTGTGGAACACCTTCGTGATTCACCTGAAATGAATGTCTTTTGTGCCATGTCCTCTTCATATTTTGTAGACTATTTTTCTTTGTGAAGAAAACTGTGACTGGTCTTGTGTACCTCAGCATGTTGCAGCAATGCTTGTGCCGCAATTATAGCAAGGAGGTGGAGACTTAATTGTGCAACAATACAGTGCCTCACCACACTTTGGTTAAAATCTAAAAAAATTTCCACTGAAAATGTGACAAAAGCAGCTATTTATTTTCGCCTGACTTGTTAACCATTCCTAACTCTCAGAGAAGCATCACAAGTGGTGACATTTATGATTACCTCAAGGACATACTCTCTTATTGTTTAAGTGGATGTGCTTCCCGTCATGGCTCTTTCTCCTTCAGTGGCCACCAACTCCACTGCATGAGATATCTCCTAATGGTGCCATATCAAAGATAACGTGTTCCTGTTTCTACCACCACTTAATTTGAAGGTGATATAAGCAAGGATAATTAATGGGGTCACTGATATCGACCATGATCTCTTGGGATATTTACGGTAAGTGTCCAACTACCATAATGATGATTGCACATCACAAATGGTGCCCATATATGGAACAACTGTAATTTGACTTTAAAACTTTGAGAGAAGCTCTATCCACTCATATATATCTATTTTCTATATGTCTTGCAGTTGTCACACAACTGTCTTCTGAAACCCTGAGATACTTACGAATAGCCCTGTATATTCTGAAGTACTGAACACTAATAGAATCACTTACGTGCTTCTGGGAGTTGTAGAGGGAACTCAATAGATAAAGTTTTGATAAGGAACCCATGTCTGGAAATGTACCCTTTGGATATAAAGTAAGTCTGAAGATTGGTTCATTTTCAAATCTTCACAGTAATCAAACAAAATGAGAATCAAGCACTGCCATCAGTTCCTGTTGTAATTATGACATGTAGTATAACATACCACTTTGGCAAAGTGATATGTTGCACAGTAGCATCAAATGATGGTCACTAAACATGCAAGTAATTCTCATTAGTTGGTTTAGTGAGTTTGGACTCGTATGTTGTGTGGAGGTTACATATTGCCCATGCATGTAATCAAGTGCAGATGGATGCAACATTTCTGCAAGACAGCATGATACTTGCATTTCAATCACACTTTGCAGCACCCTCTAGTTTGGCATTGGAGAAACACAATGTTCCATGCAATAGCACGCACTGTGAGAGTGTACTATGTCATGAAGGCAATGGAAGAGGAGTTAGTCTACTCTGGCGCAACAGCAGTCTGTATTGCTTGATGTAATAGTCAAATTATTATTGAATACAGTTACTGGATCTTTCTACATTGTATGAGGTGGAATAATACATGCACATATTTGAAGAGTTGCTTCTGTTATTTAATAGTTTATTGGGGATCATCTTGTGAATGTGACAGGTCTTCTTTTCCATGCTTCCTTAGAGAAATTGGACAGGAATTCTGTAATACACAACACCATTTTGTGGTCTGGTTCCATCCTAACAAGTTTCAGTACTTTTTGTGCTGTGCTGTTTTCAGTGTTTTTGTTTCTGTAAAATTGTTGTTACACTTTAATCTTCTAAAGAAACTTTTGGTACAGAATATTTACATTTGTAAAACGAGTGGTTATTGTCAAATATTTTGCACAAGTTTGCAACAATACAGAACTGAGACATGTATCAGTGAGTTGAGGCATTCCATCTCATTCATTTACAATTTGTCTAAAAGTTTTAGTTTTACAGTAAATTTAAAAATAAGTGGATGTATACATTTTTTTACATTTCTCACTTGCAACTATTAGTTGTATATGCTGGTAACTTTAGATCTGCTATACAATTTGCAGCTTGTCATCTGCAAACAGCAAAATGTTCTTTATTCTCTGTTTATTATGCAGTTAGGAGTGAAAGTTACTTTATATAAGGTTATTTGGCATCACTATATATCAGGTTATTTGGCGTATTACTTAAAAATTTCTCTTACTTTGTGTGTGTCAAGGTAACGCACTTATTTCTTGTGCTGCTGTTTGTACATGTGCATTTTCCAAGATTTGTTGACAAAGTGCAAAGTTTCTACTGCCATTATGTGTTGTTATGGTTGAGTGGTATTCATTTGTTGTGTGGCATGTTTGTTTGCGATGTGGCGCGCAGATTTGAAGTGTTTTTGAGGTTTGTGATGTTTGGTGGCCGCGCGCACACGTGTGTGTGTGTGTGTGTGTGTGTGTGCGTGCGTGCGTGCGTGCGCGCGCGCGCGCGCGCGCAGCGCGCGCAAGAGAGAGAGAGAGAGAGAGAGAGAGAGAGAGAGAGAGAGAGAGAGAGAGAGAGAGAGAGAGAGAGCGGATGGGGGGGGGGGGGGGGGGGAGTGAGTTATGGATAGGCAGGTAAAGTGGTAAGTGGTGTGAAGTATGGGGAGAGGGAATTTAATTTTAGATGGTGATTATGTGCTGTTTTGGGGCGGGGTTTTGGTTTAGTACTTTCTTTCTGGGGCTATTGATTTTTGGAGATGAGTTTTCTTCTATTGTTAATTTTTTATATAAGCTGTTACTAGTTGTAAGAATTTTTAAATCAGTTTCTGTTTTCACTGTGCCTTTGATTGATCTGCAAATGTTGAATGTGAGCTATTACTATTCAGTGCTCTGAGATATCATGTATAGCTGCTTCTAAAATTTCTGGTTTGTCCCATACAAAGAGATTGATAGCAGTTGCAAGGTAGTTGATATATACCAGGCTAGCTGTATTTGTCAGTGTTGGTGGTATTTCTTCCAAGTCTGTTCTGTATTGTATTGTTGATTCTGTATGCTATGTTCAGTCCTCGTCTCTCTAATATATTACCCACCCTGTGTGTAATTTTGTTATGCAATTTGTTGTGAGTTGTGTTTATCAATGCGTGTGATTCTTTTTATGACTGTGTTGCCTGTTTTTGCATTTTGTTGATTATTTTATCTGCTATCTATGAACCATACCCATTCACCTGTGCAGGTTGTTTTATTTTGTTCAGTTCTTCTGTGAAATCATGTCTGTTCATAGGTGTTTTGTTTAGCCTTTGTAGTAAATATCTGAAACCATCTGCTTTATGAGTTATAGGCTGATTGGACAGGTTATGAATGATGGCACTGGTGATTGTAGGTATGCTATAAATTGTGAACTCATGTATGGTGTAATCTAAGAAACTGAGTTTTTCACCTATTTGTGTTTCAGTGATGAACTGCATTTGTGGGTGGAAAGTGTTCGTCCTTATGAATTTTTTAAATAAGAGAATTGATTCATCTGTTACAAAAATTATATCAACTACGTATCTGTACCAATGTTTTGTTTTGTACTGCTTTGGTTTAAAACACTACAGCATATTGAAGTTTGTCATTGTATATGGTTTGGTGAAATGATTGGGGGTGTATGGATGTACCCATGAAAGAAACAATCTACACCAATATTAAGGATGAAGATACGTAGTTCCACTATCACAATGAAAATCGATTATTATTTGGGTGTTATATTTGTTCTGTGCGAGATGTATTTACATGCGTGCATACACACTTGTATGTGTGCATACTTTTGTTATTTCATCCCAGATTTTCCATTGTTTATTTACAATACTTCATGTATGATACCAGGTTATCAGGTGTTGGTCTGTGTGTATAATTCTTATCACTGCTTCATCAGCAGAAGGAGATTCCAACTTTACATCATTGTTTAGCAGATACTGAGAGACAATCCTTAAGACCATCTTTATTGACGATACTAATAGAATGCTTGTCATCTTTCTGGATGCATAATAACAACTCGACTTAGCAATTTTTTTTCCTCGGTATGTGCCTTTATTTGTGATTCCTGCTTTTTTAATTCAAAATTTAATCCAAAGTTTGGATTGCATTATTGTTTGATCCTATAGATTTCTGCTTTGGAACCATCACCATATCCTTTAGAATAGCAAAACACCATTCGTTGATGTTGTTATTCATGTGTCAACTTAGTTTGGAGGGACTGTGTACCCCACAGGCAAAAGGTATGAAACAGTTTGCAGATGCTACTACATACAGAGCTCAATCTCAGACCTGAATCAACTTACATTGACATTTCACGTCATCTTACTAACCTGTGACATGACAATATTATGAAAAGAATAGATTTCTGCTCACCACATAGAAGCAGCATCGATTTTTCTCTGCAACTCGATACCTCTTCTTTGTGGTGAATAGCTCACTATTCTGTTCACAATATTGTTGTTATTCCATCGTGAACTTTCTTTTGTTTGATTTAATCTGTGAGATGGATAGATGTACATATAGAACTCAGCCAGGCATTTGCATCCATTGCTATTCTCCTCACAATATTCTGGCCCCTTTTTTTTCACTCTATCCATCATTCCATGCTGTTAAGATCTTGACCTCCTTGGGTCAGAGTGAAAGGAACCTTTTTAAAAAAAAGGCACATTTTCTGAAGTTGAAAGTTCAAGAAGCTAATACTAACAAACACAGTACACCCAAGCATTTCTAAATAGACATTAAATATAAATATTATTTTCATTCTATACCAATGAAAAGTTTTGTTGGCATTGTATACACTATGTATACTACAGTTTTAAAAACAGTCTTGTTTGATTTTCATACTTTTCCAGGGAAAATGAAGCAGCTGAAGCAGATGCCGATGCAGGGGCAGGAGGAGCAGCTGCAGCTGGGGTAGAACTTCGCATCAGTGTAACAACATTGTTAGATGCAATGCGAGACTTGCTGTCAAATATTTACACATCTGATGTGGTGCATGGTGACCACTATTTGGACAACAATGAAGATGATGATGATGATGATGATGATGGGGAAGATGAGGATGACTATGATGATGATACTGACAATGATTGAGGTTAATTAATATGTAGTTACTGTTCTGTCAAATACCTTAAAACCTGATGCACATAAAATGTCAAGACATCAGAAAAACAAAATTTTTATTATTGTCTGTGCCACTTCATTTATGATCAAAGGAAACTAAGCCCAAGATAACATGTGTTGTGTGTGATATAATATGATCAAAGTGTGGAGTTCCACTTAATTTGTAAATACAGTCTTGTTATTGTTGACTGTGTTGTTGTTCTTGTTTTTATAATATAAAATTCTTAATCTGTTAGTATTTTGCAGTGAAATTTTATGTATTGCTGGGAGGGGGACTATCTGCAAAAAGTGTTACATGAAGAAGAATATGTGAATTTGTTTCTTGGAAACCTGTAGACTAGACACCAGTGCTAATCTCATTGTGTGTAACAGCAACTTTTCTGGATTTTCTACATAACTAAACATACACGCAGGTATCATCTCTATTTTGCACCTACGAAAAGCCAGCTTATAATGTAATATTCTGTAGGAGGTAAACTTTTTGTTTATTAGGAGAGAAATTTTTTTATTAAAAAGAGGCATCTGTTTATCAGAAAGTGGTAACTGTAAGGTGGGCCATCCATTGGTAAAAGGGGGGGGGGGGGGGGGGGGGGAATGCAAACTTTAGTGAGTTGCTTCTGAATAAGGAAAAGACATTGGAAAATTCAGTGGGCTTTCATTTTTGTTGGCCAGCCTATAATTTATTTGTGAACAATAGTGTTTATTTGCCCTTCTGTGCTTCTCTTGTTTATTGCACAGTGTGTGAAAATTCCAGAATTGTCAACTTGTCAAATATCAGTGTTATGGCCAAAGGAGGAATGTTTTTACTGCTTATAAAGAGCTGATTTTGGGATGCAATAACTAGATATTTAGTGATTTTCCTGTCTCTTCTTATGATATTTTTATTCCTTTTCATTTTATGTTTGTGTATTATCCAGCCCCCCCCCCCCCCCCCCCCCAATGAACCATAGACCTTGCTGTTGGTGGGGAGGCTTGCGTGCCTCAGCGATACAGATAGCCGTACCGTAGGTGCAACCACAACGGAGGGGTATCTTTTGAGAGGCCAGACAAACGTATGGTTCCTGAAGAGGGGCAGCAGCCTTTTCAGTAGTTGCAGGGGCGACAGTCTGGATGGTTGACTGATCTGGCCTTGTAACACTAACCAAAACGGCCTTGCTGTGCTGGTACTGCAAACGGCTGAAAGCAAGGGGAAACTACGGCCGTAATTTTTCCCGAGGGCATGCAGCTTTACTGCATGGATAAATGATGATGGCGTCCTCTTGGGTAAAATATTCCGGAGGTAAAATAGTCCCTCATTCGGATCTCTGGGCGGTGACTACTCAGGAGGACGTCGCTATCAGGAGAAAGAAAACTGGCGTTCTACGGATCGGAGCGTGGAATGTCAGATCCCTTAATCGGGCAGGTAGGTTAGAAAATTTAAAAAGGGAAAGGGATAGGTTAAAATTAGATATAGTGGGAATTAGTGAAGTTCGGTGGCAGGAGGAACAAGACTTCTGGTCAGGTGACTACAGGGTTATAAATACAAAATCAAATAGGGGTAATGCAGGAGTAGGTTTAATAATGAATAAAACAATAGGAACGCGGGTAAGCTACTACAAACAGCACAGCGAACGCATTGTTGTGGCCAAGATAGACACGAAGCCCACACCTTCGACAATAGTACAAGTCTATATGCCAACTAGCTCTGCAGATGACGAAGAAATTGAAGAAATGTATGATGAAATAAAAGAAATAGATAGTGAAGGGAGACGAAAATTTAATAGTCATGGGTGACTGGAATTCGGTAGTAGGAAAAGGGAGAGAAGGAAACATAGTAGGTGAATATGGATTGGGGCTAAGAAATGAAAGAGGAAGCCGTCTGATAGAATTTTGCACAGAGCATAACCTAATCATAGCTAACACTTGGTTCAAGAATCATAAAAGAAGGTATTATATGTGGAAGAACCCTGGAGATACTGACAGGTTTCAGATAGATTATATAATGGTAAGACAGAGATTTAGGAACCAGGTTTTAAATTGTAAGACATTTCCAGGGGCAGTTGTGGACTCTGACCACAGTCTATTGGTTATGAACTGTAGATTAAAACTGAAGAAACTGCAAAAAGGTGGGAATTTAAGGAGATGGGACATGGATAAACTGACTAAACCAGAGGTTGTACAGAGTTTCAGGGAGAGCATAAGGGAACAATTGACAAGAATGGGGGAAAGAAATACAGTAGAGGAAGAATGGTAGCTTTGAGGGATGAAGTAGTGAAGGCAGCAGAGGAACAAGTAGGTAAAAAGACGAGGGCTAATAGTAATCCTTGAGTGACAGAAGAAATATTGAATTTAATTGACGAAAGGAGAAAATATAAAAATGCAGTAAATGAAGCAGGCAAAAAGGAATACAAACTTCTCAAAAATGAGATCGACAGGAAGTGCAAAATGGCTAAGCAGGGATGGCTAGAGGACAAATGTAAGGATGTAGAGGCTTATCTCTCTAGAGGTAAGATAGATACTGCCTACAGGAAAATTAAAGAGACCTTTGGAGAAAGGAGAACCACTTGCATGAATATCAAGAGCTCAGATGGAAACCCAGTTCTAAGCAGGGAAGGGAAAGAAGAAAGGTGGAAGGAGTATATAGAGGGTCTATACAAGGGCGATGTACTTGAGGACAGTATTATGGAAATGGAAGAGGATGTAGATGAAGATGAAATAGGAGATATGATACTGCGTGAAGAGTTTGACAGAGCACTGAGAGACCTGAGTCGAAACAAGGCCCCGGGAGTAGACAACATTCCATTAGAACTACTGACAGCCTTGGGATAGCCAGTCCTGGCAAAACTCTACCATCTGGTGAGCAAGATGTATGAGACAGGCGAAATACCCTCAGACTTCAAGAAGAATATAATAATTCCAATCCCAAAGAAAGCAGGTGTTGACAGATGTGAAAATTACTGAACTATCAGTTTAATAAGTCACGGCTGCAAAATACTAACGCGAATTCTTTACAGACGAATGGAGAAACTGGTAGAAGCCGACCTTGGGGAAGATCAGTTTGGATTCCGTAGAAATATGGGAACACGTGAGGCAATACTGACCCTAAGACTTATTTTAGAAACTAGATTAAGAAAAGGCAAACCTACGTTTCTAGCATTTGTAGACTTAGAGAAAGCTTTTGACAATGTTGACTGGAATACTCTCTTTCAAATTCTGAAGGTGGCAGGAGTAAAATACAGGGAGCAAATGGCTATTTACAATTTGTACAGAAAGCAGATGGCAGTTATAAGAGTCGAGGGGCATGAAAGGGAAGCAGTGGTTGGGAAGGGAGTGAGACAGGGTTGCAGCCTCTCCCTGATGTTGTTCAATCTGTATATTGAGCAAGCAGTAAAGGAAACAAAGGAAAAATTCGGAGTAGGTATTAAAATTCATGGAGAAGAAATAAAAACTATGAGGTTCGCCGATGACATTGTAATTCTGTCAGAGATGGCAAAGGACTTAGAGGAGCAGTTGAACGGAATGGACAGTGTCCTAGAAGGAGGATATAGGGTGAACATCAAAAAAGCAAAACGAGGATAATGGACTGTAGTCGAGTTAACTCAGGTGATGCTGAGGGAATCAGATTAGGAAATGAGACACTTAAAGTAGTAAAGGAGTTTTGCTATTTGAGGGAGCAAAATAACTGATGATGGTGGAAGTAGAGACGATATAAAATGTAGACTGGCAATGGCAAGGAAAGCGTTTCTGAAGAAGAGAAATTTGTTAACATCGAGTATAGATTTAAGTGTCAGGAAGTCGTTTCTGAACGTATTTGTATGGAGTGTAGCCATGTATGGAAGTGAAACATGGACGATAAATAGTTTGGACATGAAGAGAATAGAAGCTTTTGAAATGTGGTGCTACAGAAGAATGCTGAAGATTAGATAAGTAGATCACGTAACTAATGAAGAGGTATTGAATAGAATAGGGGAGAAGAGGAGTTTGTGGCACAACTTGACAAGAAGAAGGGACCGGTTGGTAGGGCATGTTCTGAGGCATCAAGGGATCACAAATTTAGCATTGGAGGGCAGTGTGGAGGGTAAAAATCGTAGAGGGAGACCAGGAGATGAATACACTAAGCAGATTCAGAAGGATGTAGGCTGCAGTACGTATTGGGAGATGAAGAAGCTTGCACAGGATAGAGTAGCATGGAGAGCTGCATCAAATCAGTCTCAGGACTGAAGACCACCTCAACAACAACAACATTATCCAGCTTTCACTCTTAGCTAAAGGACAACAAAAATAAAACCGATCTGGAAATAGCACACCAAACACCGGCTGCAACATTACGCATTGGCTATCTAATGTACTAATGAGGATTTTCTGATGTGTAATGGTGCCTGCAAGTTCTCATACACAAGACAGACTGAAGAAAGCCTCATCTAAAGAAAATAGAAAACTTGAGGTTCCATATGTCCCAACCCCACTTCATTTAGAAACTCACTCACAACAGAATACTTGTAAGTATACAAATACAGGTCCTGTGTGATAATTTTCTAACGTGATGACTGTTTATTCTGCACCAGCACAGCTAACCTGTGATATAATTTTGTCACTTATTTTTCTTGGCTATGTCCTCTTAGCTCTTCAGATTGCATTCTGATGAAATTCCAAAAATAGTTTTCAAGCCAGTTTTGTTTTGGAAATCGAGCACATTTTAGATTACATTCATATTAGATTTTGAACAAACATTCTTATTGGAACCTAATTTCCATTAATCTTTAAATCACAAAGAAACTGAACTTGTTTTATCCCAATATGTACTCAGTGTTTCATCATTCATCTACAGACAGATGATGTTAAACTGTAACCAGGTAAGGAAATAACTTTGTGTCATTGCTTATTTATTTATTTATTCCTTCTTAAGATATTGGCATGGAAAAAGAATCAATTTGGAATCTGTGGACACTAAATGTATTGTGAATGATTATCTGAGAGGATTTCAGTGGGTACCGATCCCATAGTCAGTTTGAACTGACAAATGGAAACATACATTTAAGTTCCTTGTTAGCTAGTATATCTACAAATAAGAATTTTTGTTTGAGGCTTCAGAGATTCCTTGTCAAATACCATTGATTGTCATTTACTCGCTTCTTTCTCCACTAGAGGTGGCGTTAAGATGTATCCAAAGGTAAGCATGCCAGAGAAACAAAGGAATGTAGACCCATTATCAGGTGATGTCTGTGGACGTTTAGGTGACAATATTAATTCATGAATTCACCAACAACTGCTATGCTTCTGCCAGGGCAACTACAACAGTGCTTCTGGTCAGGTTCTCCTCAGTATGTTGAGGGGGCATTGGGTTGTGTGGGGAGAGCAGGTTTTCTGTTTCAAATATTTTGCTACCTATTATCTCCTCCAACCCAGTCTCTTACACCCACACTAAGCCACTTAGTTAGCTGACGGGTGTTTGGTGTCATCTTATTGGCACTATCATAGTTTTCTGTGATACATGTGTAAAATAAGTTCATGTGTTACTGTTCTCTTTGTATCATGAGACAACTTTAAAATAAGGGATTTGATCATGTATTGGCATGCACCTGTAGTGTGACCATTATTCAATGAGCACCAAAAGCTAATCACTAGATGGATCACCCTACATACATTTTGTGTTGCAAACCTCATTGAAATTTGGCAACATTGAGTGTTCAGTGCATTTTTATCAGTATTACATACACCAGGTTATTTTGATCTTCCCAATTTTTTTGGTTATGAAATTACCCATTTGTTTTTTAATCACTTCCTGAAAGCATCTCACTGAGGAAAATGGGTAAAGATAGTAGGAAGAACCTCAAATTTTACAGTCAACCTCTGTAATCCAACTTATTTGGCACATGTAGCTACTTTGGGCCACAGTGTTTTTGTAACTTGCTAAGTAACTACATTAATTTAACATTGCTCGGAATCAAGATGTCAGTGTAATGTGATAAGAATAACTGGAGATTTTTCCCAACAGTAATGCTGTGTTCTCTGACAGAGCTTGACCCTTTTCACTGGCGCCCTGTTTTTATCATGTGACAGGTGATCCTGGGGAATTTTTCATAGTTGCAAAATTAATGTAACTGCATGCTTTCCAGAAGAATTCATCTTCCCAGAGCACTCTTTTATTTCCTTTTTAAAGTGCAAGCACTAATGCATTTTATCATAAACATATCAATTTTTGCTTCCATATAATTGCGATATGTTTATGTATATATGTTTTAAGCAAGTTAATTGTATATCACTCATAACTGCCACATCACCTATGAGTAAAATCCACACATTTGTATTCAACCATTGATTAAGATATTAAATATAGATTTTAAGATGGTGGAACGTACATATCAAGCATCAGTTGGTGGGAACAAAGTACTGAACTGTTTGATCGTGTACTAGACTTTGTTGTATTCACCAACTGCAAACTTCCGTGAAAGAAATACTTAGAGACAGCTGAATCTGCGGTGTTTGATATGCCACATGTGCCTCCCCTGGTCGAGCTAAATGGTGAGCACTGCAGATAGCTCAGCAATCTGTTTGGTGGGTACAGGCCTGGCAAACCAAGGTTTTCTGAGCTGAGCACTGGTAAGTGCCTCCAGTTTTCTGTAACAATGAACTCTGAGGAAGCTTCAGCAACCACCCCACAGTGCGACGGTGAAACATTATGTTTTACAGTGAGCGGGGATCTTGGGTTAATCGCTGTGATCACAAGGGTGGTAAAAACCTCACAAGAAAACCCTCAATCTGAAGGTGTACTGTTCACTGATGATATGCATGGCTGTTGAGGCGGAACCGTCATTAACGAGCAGCCTCTGGTGTACCTGCCGTACCTTGATTATATAAGGCTTAACCAGGCAAGCAGAACTCTGGGTGAACTGGTATGTCCATAGATGCTCGTGGAAACATCATCCTGAATCCAGTCAATACTGACACTCACTCATTGAAGCGAATGGAGAGGCTAGTCATCCTGATACTTGGAATGTCTGTAGTAGCAGGGCTCAAGGTCTCATGAATCAGAACTTGTATATAGTGATGATGAGGTAAGAGGGTATGTTTGAAAAACTGTCTCCTTCCTATATTCATGAGGAATTAGAACGGCTTTCTGGTACTTTCAAGTCTATTACATTGGTGTGAAATGGTTAATTGATAATTGAAACTAACTGGTCAAAGCAGGTGGAACTTCTTAGAAAATCAAAAATGACTATGAAAGAGTTCATGAGTTGCACAACTCCCTCAATTCAATCAAGCATGTGATCATGTGCCATGATATTATGGACATAGACATTTCAGAATTGAAATAAGTATGGGTGTCACAGGGGATAGTCATTGTGGAACAATGGAGAGATTGAGAAGACTGCTACCTCCATTGCGACCTTCAAATCTCCTGCGCGTCATGGCAAGCTTCCTATTTCTGAAGGTTAGGCCTTATATATACGTAACCCCATGAGCTGTGTCAAATGCTAGCAATTTGATCACACAGTGCTGAGTTTCAGAGGTTAAGTGACTTGCAGGAAACCTGGAAAGTCAGCTCGTGATGCGATATGCATCAACTGCTCTGGGAGCCACCCAGCACAGAGCTGAGATTACCCAATTGTCACTGATGAACGAAAAATTATGGAAATAAAGGTGACAAAGTGGATCCCTTATGTGGATGCCAAAAAAGGGTGTAAGGTGAAGAAACCCTGTACCTTTGCCGTTTCTTTTGCTTCCCCAGTGACGAACCTTGTTCTCATTGTAGATGCTCCAACACAGATGCCATTTAGTGAAGTTGTATTCAACACCAGCACCTGTACCTATACTTGCACTTGCACTTGCACTTGCACATGCCAAAGCAATGAGAGTAAAGACATAGTGATACAAGAAGCTGCAACACGAGATAAGGGCAACACATTCACATTGGGCATAGAGCCCCAAAAGTAGAATGCCTCTAAACTTCCCCTTTCCCCACCAACCTTGAAGTGAAAGAGGGTAAGGAAAAGGTCAGAATTTTTGGGTCCCAAGCAGCTCCAGGCACCAACAGACATAATTTTGGTACAGTTGACAGACAAGGGGACATGATCACCGAATTAGATGCCTCATCGTCAGACAATGACAGCCTCTTTAATCCCCCCTAGATCTACAAATGCCTGATCTACAAATGCCTCACCAACCTGACTAAAAGATTGTAGTAGCTTAAAACCATGCCACTGAAGTGGGTCCCGTACCCTAGTGGAATATAAATGGATGCAGGACACATCTCCCGTGTGGAGTTCCTAGTTTCCCATCAGGCTCCTTCCCAAGTGGTGGTTAGGGGAAAGTTACTAAGGAAGAAAACCCTAAATGAAATTTACCCATTCTCCAGTGGAGATTGGACATAGGGTTGACCCCCCACACTGTAAAAAATACATGTTAAGAAACTTCAGCAAAGAAAAGCCGGGTTGATAAAGGATAACGGATATGGCATGGACCAGGTTATGGAGGATGGGCAACCAGTCGATGGGGACAAAAATAATGAGAAAAGAAAGAAAAACAATATTAAGTGTAAATTGAATATATTCATCGGTACTAACGCCCAGGAACTCTGAAAGTCATTTTAGACAAAATACTGAACCTGAAGCAGCACATCACAGCATTACAAGAAGTAAGATGTAGACTGGGAGTGGAATACTAAAAAAGAAAGATGCAAATGTATTTTATAGCTGTATCGAAAGGAACCATGAGTTTGGGACAGGATTTGTGGTGCATCACCAACTAAAGCACTTAGTAATAGGATTCAACCCTGTGAACCCAAAACTATTGACACTTCAGTTACTCTATAATTAATGCCCATGCACCAACTGAAGAATCAGAGGATGAGGAAAAAGAAGCTTGCTACGAATCTCTGGAAAGAGCATATGATGAATGTTCAGGGCATGATATAAAAATACTTGACAGAGACCTAAATGCCCAGATGGGACGAGAACAGATCTGTAGACCAAATGTTAGTACCTATAGTTAACATGCCACATGTAATGACAATAGGGCAAGGTTGATAGTATTTGCAACATCTCTGTTGTGGTAAGCTCCACATTGCTCCCCCCACAAGGAAATACATAAGAGAACATGGATAGCACCTTACAGAAATACAATAAATCAGATTGACCATGTAATAATTGATGCAAGGCACAAGTCAGACTTTTTGGGTGTAAGGAGTTTAATAGGTCCAAATATACACAAGGAACACATCGTAGTTTGGGCATGGGTTAGAGCAAGAATATCTAATGTGGTGAAAGGAACGCAGTCCGGTACACAGAAATACAACAGTACAGCTTTAGCATCAGAGGAAGTAGGGGAACAATACCAGTAGAGAATAATTCAGGCCCTTGAAGATGCTGGAGAATGTAACAACATTGAAGATAATGGGAAAAGGTAAAAAAGACAGTGCAGATAGCAGCAACAAGCAAGATAATTGCGAACAGCATGAGGCAAACAAGAACCTCATGGTTCCATACCAAATGTGAAGCAGTAACAAATAAAGAAAAGAAAGCAGCACACAGAAAGACATTACAACCACATTGTACCAGGAGGATAATGAAAGAATTCAAAGAAAAACGGAGAACTGAAAAAGAGGACCCATCAAAGGATAAAGAGGGAGTGGATGAAGGGAAATATTGAAGAAATGGAGCTTCCCAGAAGTGCAAATGAGGCAAGGAAATTTTATAGAGAGGGGAATAAGGCACGGAAACCTTTCAGGGACAGAAAGAGGTGAGAACTGCAATAAGGAAATTAAAGAACAATAAAGTGATAGGAACGGATGGCATTCAAGCAGAACTTTTCAAGCAAGGAGGCTCTAATTGGAAAGGAACATCCTGAACTGTTTAATCTAATGTGGGGAGAAGAGGAAATGCCTCATACATGGAAAGAGGGAATTAGATGCCCTTTATATAAGAAAAGAGACCAGACGAAATGTGATAACAATAGAGGAATTACCCTGCTTAGTCTGGGATGTAAAATCCTCTAGCTTACTGTACGGCTGACTCCATCCAATAATACAGAGGGAAATGGAGCCATAGTAATATGGATTTATCTCCAGTGAGCCCACTATCGATTGGATATTTACCCTAAGACAAATTCTGGAAAAAGAAATATGGGGTCGAAGTATATCATCTATTTATTGATTTTAAAGCAGCTTACTGTATAGGAAGAGAACAACTATATCAAACTCTAGGTGAATTGGTTATTCCAAAAAAGCTGATAAAGATAGTAAGAATGACAATGAGAGACATGCAAGGTTGCATAAAAACTTGAGGATTGTTGTCCAATACTATGGAAATTAAAAATGGAGTATGGCAAGTTGACGTGCTGGAATGCCTTCTATTCAACACCGCCTTGGAGAAGATGATGAGAGAACCAAGTAACTCGAATAGGGGAATGATTTTTCATAAATCTGTGCAGGTACTGGCCTCTTCGGATGACATCAATGTAGTAGCAAGAACTCTGGTGGCAATGGAAAAGTCATTCACTGCACTTGAACAGGCCAGCAGTAATATAGGATAAATATGAACAAGCAGAAAACACAATACCTAGCTGCTGGGGAGGCACCCAGGAAAAACATGCCAGCCAACCTAGCAATGGGTAACTACACCTTTGAAAGAGTTGATCATTTCAAATAACTGGGTTCAACTGTAACCCATCTAAATGATACCTTCTATGAAATAAAGCAGTAATTAATTGTAGCCCATAAAGCTTATTTTTGCCTTAACAAAGCTTTTATCATCAAGACTCCTGACTAGAACCACGAAACTAACCATCTGTGTAAAACACTCATCAGACCAGTGTTTACATACACTATGTGATCAAAAGTATCTGGACACCCCCAAAAACATAAGTTTTTCATAGTAGGTGCATTGTACTGCCACCTACTGCCAGGTACTCCATATCAGCAAGCTCAGTAGTCACTAGAAATCATGAGAGAGCAGAATGGGGCACTCCGAAGAACTCACGGACTTTGAAAATGGTCAAGTGATTGGGTGTCACTTGTGTCATACGTATGTATGCAATATTTCCACACTCCTAAACATCCCTAGGTCAACTGTTTCTGGTGTGATAGTGAAGTGGTAACGTGAAGGGACATGCACAGCATAAAAGCATACAGGCCAACCTTGTCTGATGGCTGACAGAGACTGCCGACAGTTGAAGAGGATCGTAATGTGTAATAGGCAGACATCTATACAGACCATCACACAGGAATTCCAAACTGCATCAGGATTCACTGCAAGTACTGTGACAGTTAGGTGGGAAGTGAGAAAACTTGGATTTCATGATCGAGCAGCTGCTCATAAGCCACACATCACGCCGGTAAATGCCAAATGACGCCTCGCTTGGTGTAAGGAGTGTAAACAATGGACGATTGAACAGTGGAAAAACATTGTGTGGAGTGACAAATCATGGTACACAATGTGGCGATCCAATGGCAGGATGTGGGTATGGCGAATGCCCCGTGAACACCATCTGGAAGTGTGTGTGCAGTGGCAACAGTAAAATGGGAGACAGTGGTGTTATGGTGTGGTTGTGTTTTTCATGGAGGGGGCTTGCACTCCTTGTTTTTTTGTGTGGCACTATCACAGCACAGTACTACGTTGATGTTTTAAGCACCTTTTTGCTCCCTACTGTTGAAAAACAATTCGGGGATGGCAACTGCATCTTTCAACACGATCGACCCCATGTTCATAATGCGCGGCCTGTGGCAGAATGCTTACATGACAATAACATCCCTGTAATGGACTGGCCTGCACAGAGTCCTGACTTGAATCCTATAGTACACCTTTGGGATGTTTTGAAACACTGACTTCGTGCCAGGCCTCACTGACCGACATTGATACCTCTCCTCAGTGCAGCACTCCGTGAAGTCTGGGCTGCCTTTCCCCCAAGAATCCTTCCAGCACCTGATTGAACATATGCCTGTGAGAGTGGAAGCCTTCATCAAGGCTAAGAGTGGGCCAGCACAATACTGAATTCCAGCATTACCGATGGAAGGCACCACAAACTTGTAAGTCTTTTCAGCCAGGTGTCCGGATACTTTTGATCATATA
The DNA here is from genome assembly GCF_021461385.2 of Schistocerca piceifrons. Lineage (NCBI taxonomy): Eukaryota > Metazoa > Arthropoda > Insecta > Orthoptera > Acrididae > Schistocerca > Schistocerca piceifrons. Next base: position 618,632,641 of record NC_060141.1, read on the forward strand.
GTGTACACCTCTGAAACCAGGGCTCTGCAACAAGGGATGCATTCAAGAGAAGGATACTCAATAGAATCATCGCCCCAATTTGTGAAAGGGAAAATGGAGGAGGCAATACAATCATGAGTTGTACACCATCTACAAAGATCAGCTGTGGATTGTGAAGTCATCTAGGCTGAGAGGGGCTGGACACGTGGCATGGATGAAAGATACAGAGAGACCAAGAAAGATTTTACAAAGAAAGTCAGGTGGACAGAAAGGACATGATCGACTGAAAACTAAATGGGAGGATAGAGTCTTTGAAGACTTTCGAAAGATGGGACCAGGATAAGTGAAAGGAGATAGTTGAAGAGGGGAACATTCATCATGAGTTGTAGAGCACAGAAGAAGAAGAAGACGAGACCCCTCTGGAGGAACTTGCACTCCTTGTACAGGACAGACCTATGTGCTTACATCTCCAAGAGACACATTTTAAAGCTACTGAAGCACTTGTACGTAGAGGCTTTCACTTCCACAAGAAATACAATAAGACAAAAGATGGGAAGCAGTATTCATCAAGGACACATCCCACTGCTCACCTATGTCCGTAACCACAAAGCTACAAGTGATAATGTTGTTAAGATAATGACCCATGTTAATATCTCAGTGTGCTCTGGGGGTACCCTCTACACCATGAGCCCATTGACAGTGAGATCCTCACACAGCTTTTTGCTATATTGCTCCACCCTGTTCTCCTTTTGAGAGACTTTAATGCACACATTGTACTATGGGGACCCAACACCTCTTGCCCCCAGGAGTTGTATACTAGAAGATCTTGGATCAAGCTATGCATTTCAGCATTGTTACAGGTTTGTGTACTGCCATAAACCTCTCCTCCTGCTATTGCTCAGTGGGAAGTTGATGACAACTATCATTCCAGACAACCTTTCCCTATCTGGATCTATCTGCCAGATGGAGTAGATCATGAATGGAAGCTGCCGAAATGGCAGTTCTGAAACTCTGACTGGATGCTTTGCATGCAGTTAGCTATTTTTGAGCAATGTGCAGGTATCCAGTACTGGGTAGATCACATTACAGCTCTGACTCACCAATGCATCCTTCCCCAAGTTATCAGGAACACTTAGGAGGCAGCCTGTCCCTTGGTGGAATGATGAGTGTCATCCTATAATCAAGAATTGGAGGGCTGCTGTGTAAAGATTTAACTGGTGCCCCACATATTTAAAGCTTGCAACCTTTTGAATGGCAAGAGCAAAGGCAAGGAGAATAATGTGAGAGAGGTCAGTGCAAGAGTTCCTGAGCTGCTTCAGTAGTTCCACTCCCACAAGCAAAGAACGGGAAGCCATTGGGAGGATTTCCAGGTGGACTCACCTCCAAGCATCTGCACAAGACCAGGGGTCTTTTCTACCATTATTGAGAGACACTGCTCACTGTTAGACAATCATGGCCAATTTTAGCCAGATCCAGCTTTCCATGGTTATCATGGGTTGGTTTTGATTTTATGTTCCATTAACAGGAAGTATACAACCAGCCTTTCTCTATTTTGAACTAGGATTCTGCATTGTCAGTAGCTCACTACCACAACCGGTCACAACCTGGTAACTTACAGCATATTGAAATAGTTGAACATGCAGTTGAAGGTAGTCCTCCTCCAGCTCTTTAATGCAATTTGAGTTACAGGACACATTCTCAACTTGTGAAAAGAATCTGTTTTAATCAAGATTTTAACCAAGGAAAGGATCATACTAACCCAGTAGTTATTGTAGCGACAGTCTTGCAAGCTGTGTAGGAGAGACACTAGAGTGTATCATTAACCGGCACATAGTATGGGTTCTCAAAACTAGGTCAGTACTCAGTTGCATCCAGTGTGGGTTTAGGAGGTATCACTCCACACGCAATAACTTGACCCTGCTCAAAGTGGCAATTCAACAAGTTTTCCTTCATAAGCAATACTACCATTGTAGTCTTTGATTTGCAAAAGACCTGCAATATTATATGGATGCGAGTAGTGTTTCTATGTACATCAACCCACATTCATAGAGTCTTTCCTATTTTCGGTACACGGTCAGGGACAACCTATCTTGTCTGTTTTAAAGTTGTGAGTGGCATCTCTCAAGGGAGTTTTTTAAGTGAAATGGTGTTTGCCATCCAACACTACAACGGCTACTCAGCAATTGCATTTTATGATTAGGCAGTTGGAGAAATGGTCAAACACCATAGGTTTTTAATTGTCTTTGGAGAAAACTGTGTGTGTTAATTTTAACCTCTCCCACTTTCTTTTTAGTTCACATGTTTTAAAACTGTGGATACTATTTTCACTTTTAAAGAAAAGGTGAAATATGTGAGCCTCTACTTTTGAAGAGAGGCTGACATGCCTGCCACACTTTAAAGGACTGAAGGTACGCTGACTCAAGGCCTTAACTGTGCTTAAATGCGTTAGTCACATGTCTTGCGGAGCCGAAAGGGCACAGAATGCTGGACACGGTTCACCACAAGGGTATTTAGCTGTCAACAGTGGCTTATTGCACAAGTCCAGTTTCTAGCTTGTGTCCCGAGGCTGATGAGTCTCTATCTATTAGACATATTCTCTTCGTGCTACGCCTAGCATACAGGTCTTGGTCCTTTCCTAAGTCACTGGTATACATCTCTGTTGCACAGCTGCCACTGGAACATCAGTTATGCAACCCTCCGCTGAGAAAGAGGCCTTTTGGGATCCATACGAGGGAGAGCAGTTACTACAAGTGGAGGGTATTAAGGTCTGAAACCAGGGATGGAGTACCATATCTCCATGGTTACTAAACAGGCCCTGATTACTTTTTGAATTGACTGCATACGGAAAGCACTGTACCCGGGACTGTGTTTTTAAAATTAAATTTAATGGGATTTTTAATAACCAAACAGATTTTAATAGTGTTTAGATGGGTGGGTCCAAGCAGGGGGATTTTATTGGCTACTTCACTGTATTTCCCAACATTGTCCTCAGACTAGGTCTCCCAGAGTAATAATGTGGAATTGTTTGCAGTCTTGCAGGCAGTGTAGCAGATGAGATGGCATTGTGGCAAGAAATTCCTCGTCTGCTCAGATTCCCAAAGTGCCCTTCTTGCCATTGATCAGATGTACCCAGCAAATCAGTTGGTGCAAGAAGTGCAGACTGCTCTGTCTTTTGCAATGGCAGAGAACGGAAATAATTTTCTGCTGCATTCCAGGGCACATAGGGATATGGGGAAATGTGCTCACTGATGTGGCTGCCAAGGAGGCATGCTCCCTTTGACCTCTTGCTCTCTGTTCAGTCCCCCTGTGGGTTGTTTTTACATTTGTTACCCAGAAGGCCATGTTTTGGTGGGAGATTTAAGTATCTTGAAGTGAGGAATAATAAGCTGCATTCGGTGAAACTCCCAGTGTAGCAATAGCTTGCCGCCTCCTGACTACAACTAGCTGAAGAAGTAGCCCATGCAGGGCTTGGAGTGGAACATTTCCCATTGACACATGGCATTCTCTTACATCACAAGAAACCCTCAGTGTGTCACAGATGTGGAACACAGGTGTTGATATGACATATTTTAATTGGGACAGTATTGTTAAAAGGATAGATTGCTACTTACAATACAGTACAGATGTTGAGTCACAAACAGCCAGAACAAAAAGACTGCCAAACAATTAAGCTTTCGTTGTGTGTGCGTTGTGGTGGTGTGAATGTGGGTATGTATATTGTCTAATTCAGGAGGTGGCCTTTTGGTCAAACATATACTTATTTAACAGGGTGTTTTATCCCCCCCTCCCCGGCAACTCAACATCTCCACTATATGGTGAATAGCAATCTGTCCTCTTCATAATATTGTCTGTTCCATCCTGGAATCCTGGATTTTTCGTTCTTTGGTATTCTAATTGTAGGGAGATTTGGGTCTCCCACTAGATCCGCCCTCTGTTTTAATCAATCATGAGGTGATTGTGTTCGGTTACGAGATTTTCTGAGATGTGTGGACTTATTCCCAAAACACTGAGTGTGAGATTTTAATGTGTCAGAGTGGCTCCATCACCCATTGTTTATAAGCAGACACCCAGTCACAGCCATATGTCCCCTTTCTGACTGTGTATGTACTGATATTTTATCGTTGATTTTACCTAGTTGCCATGCTACATTTTGTCCGACTTTTATTGATGCATTTTGTTCCTTACAAGCAACTGTTAATCAAATTGTGTGCATATGGAGCAACGTCTCAGTTGTGTGACTGGATTTGTAATTTCCTCTCAATCATCGAACAAAACAGAATTGATATCTGGCATTCTGCAAGATAGTGTCATAGGCCCTCTGCTGTTCCTGATTTACATAAATGATCTAGGTGATAATCTGAACAACCTTCTTACATTGTTTGCAGATGATGCTGTAATTTACTGTCTAGTAAAATCGTCAGATGATAAATTCCAATTACAAAATGATCTAGAGAGAATTTCTGTATGGTGCGAAAAGTGGCAATTGGCACTAAACATAGAAAACTGCGAGGTCATCCACATGGGTACTAAAAGAAATCCGATAAATTTTGGGTATATGATAAATCGCACTTATCTAAGGGCTGTCAATTCGACTAAATACCTAGGAATTACAATTATGAGCAACTTAAATTGGAAAGACCACATAGATAATATTGTGGGGAAGGCGAAACAAAGACTGCACTGTGTTGGCAGAACATGTAGAAGATGCGACAAACCCACTAAAGAGTCAGCCTATGTTACACTTGTCCGTCCATTGCTGGAATATTGCTGCATGGTGTGGGACGCTTACCAGGTAGGATTGACGGAGGATATCGAAAAACTGCAAAGAAGGGCAGCTCGTTTTGTGTTATCACATAGTAGGGGTGAGAGTGTTACTGATATTGAGTTGGGGTGGCAGTCACTGCATTGAAGGCGGTTTTCTTTGCGGCGAGATCTATTTACGAAATTTCAGTCTCCAACTTTCTCTTCCAAATGCGGAAATATTTTGTTGACACCCACCTACTTAGGGAGAAATGATCATCAAAATAAAATAAGAGAAATCGGAGCTCGAACAGAAAGATTTAGGTGCTCCTTTTTTCCACACGCCATTCAAGAGTGGAAGGATAATTAAGTAGTATGAAAATGGTTCGATGAGCCAGGCACTTAAGTGTGAATTGCAGAGTATCGATGTAGATGTAGATGTAGATGTTGTCTGACTTTTATTGATGGCCTTGTCTGATGCTCACCGTATCAGGTTTATTTTTCCAGTTCTAGTGTGTGGATACAATTTGGTTTTTCAATATTTAATAGATTTCACCGTGCTCCTCTGTATTTGATTTAGAGAAGGTGCTGACCACCTTGCTGTTTAATTCCCTAACCCACAAACCGTTATCACACAGCTGCTGAGGCGCACTCAAGCATTCACTGAATGTGCTAAAAGGTTTATTTGTTGTGTTATTCAGCTGTTCTCTTAACATTCTAACTGTGGGTGATTTTCTGATTTTTCCTTACAAAACTGGGGGCATTTTTGTTCAATAATTAGAATGGTTGTTAGGATAGAATGATAAGAATGTAACAAGAAAACCAAAAACTACTTTAGAATTATTTTTTAATCTAACTTTAACATAAACAGTGTGGGAAAGGCAAAAATTATGTTCAACATTACAAAAGCTGAATAGCATACTGATAAATATGCTGAGTGTTGTACATCTCAAAGCAAGATTCCACAGACAAGGTAGGGAATATGGATGGAAAATTGCTGCCTAGAGAAGATACGTGTGTAAGTATGTGAATGAGACTGGAGAACATGTAAAACAGGACTCCGATATTCTTGAGCAACAGAAAAAGATTTAGTGGGAAATTCTAAAGTGCTTCAATTTTCACTCATTAAGTAATGTAGAGAACATCAAGGCAGGCCCTTCTCCCTTTTTAATAGCTGCATCTTGTTAAATAGAAAAAATAGTGAGGTTTGGGTGGTTCTGTTACATTTTTCCCTAAATGTGGCAATGGACTGGTACCGAATCATATTTGATACCTTAAATGATTCTCATATCTGTAAGCCAGTGTACTAAAATTGCCAGGAAAAAAATGCATCCACTATGATCTGTCAACAGTTGATAAATGTGTGTGGAGATGACACAGATTGAATCTCATAAGTTGGTACCTTTCACTTTCCACACACATTCTGAACACCCTTTTGTCACCATAACCTGTCAAAATGAGAACCTGAACTGTCACATCTTCTATGTGAATCTGTAGATTACGGTCAGGGAACTAACTTTTTTGGGTTATATGGTGTAATAATGGGTGAATAGGAATCCAAAACTTAGTTCATGAATGGTAACATGGTAAAAACTTTAAGTTGCAGTCATCTTTGTTTGAGGCATTGTGTAGTCTATAGAAACTGGCAGAACATGACTTTAGTGCAAATCTTTCGAAAACAGGCGTCCCAACATCCCAGTGTGTTGGGTAGCAGCATGAAGAGTATTGTGAGATAAGTAAATTTTGAATTAAAACAAATTAAAAACTTGCAATGAAATAATACAAAACATCCTTCTCTTCAGTGTAACCAATTGTTGGTATGTTGAATTCCATTATTTTGTGCACGCATCCTCCAGTTATGATACCAGATGAGAGTCTTCTGATGCCATATACTGGCACTCTCAATCCATCCTTCTCTTAACAAATTCTTGGAGTGGTGATAGTGGGAGATTGTACACATTTCCTTCAGTCTGTTTCGTTAGTTAGATGGGTTATTATTTTACTTCCTTTGAGGTGATGTAATTTACAGAAGACACCAGTAATGGATAAATTTAATGCCAGAAAGAGACAGTTTATGTGAAACATCAGATACAGAGCAATGTGTCTGAAACTTCAGTAGATGTGAAACAACAGTCAAATAGTGTATCTCAGACCTGTTTTGTTTTGAACCTTCATGCAATAGTAAGAATACAGAAATGAGGGTATACAACGTTGAATAGACACACTGGAGTTCATGTGGTTTGGCAATGAAGGATGCGGAGAAAAATTCTCTAATGCAAGATGTTATCGAATAAATTGCTGTGCCATATTTAAAAAAAATGCAAACAATTACAATGAAAAAGTTTTGATTATTTCAAAGGAATTCTAAGACAGAAGAGGTGAGCAGAGTTCTTTGTATACTAGGAAATTTAAGACCTGTAATAAAACTCAAGAAGCTACACTGCCCAACAGAATTAAAGGCTCTTCCTTTCTTTTCTCATTGCAACACAGAAGTTTAAAATTGGCTCAAAGATGCCTACAAACTTCCTCTGTAATAAAGCATAAGTGTGGCACCCTGCAACATTACCCTGAGATATGACAAAGCTTCAAACAGCAAGGAGTCAACACATGGGGAGAAAAGGCTGGCGCTCATAAGTGAATGTGATGTGTGGGGCTGGTTTATGGTGTCGCACTGGCATCAACTTTCACTACAAATCTGCCTAACGCCACCATAAATGTGTCACAGAATGGGAGGGTTGTCACCGCCATCTTGCGCATATTTTAACCCTTCTTTTGATGCCTCTGCTTTGGAACCGTAACACCCAGCATTGAAGTGGTGCAGTTTTCTTACAGGTGACCGAGGAAAACATTTCAGACACACTGCAACTCAGAATCAACATAAAAATGCCTCAGCCTATAAATGAACCCCCCCCCCCTTTTTCCCTTACATTTTGCAGTCAAAAATGACAGTTCACAGAGCGACAAGCAACAGGATGGTGTTCCTGACAAACTTTGGCACTGCTGACAGTGTGAACACCTCAACCATTCTCAAAGGGCAGTGTGCAGCTGCATCCCCATTGAATGTGACTGCATCCCTTTGGAGTGTAGTGCCCAATTTTTCCTATTGTGTACAATTTGGAACCACTAGGAACCATTGGAAACCATTTGACAATATTTGAATGTGATTCGAAGCAGCAGAGGGTGCTTATGTTGTTTTAAGCCCTTCCTTTTTTTTTTTTTTTTTTTTTTTTTTTTCTCCCCGCACTCCTGTGCCATGACTGCTGGGAGGGAGGGAAGGAGGGGGGCAGGGATGTTGTAACAGACACATGCGAGAATAAAACGGCAAAGGGTCCCACCAGTAAGCCTCCCTGCTTCAGCAGCACCCTAGGTGGCACCCACCCACCTTCATTGAGAATTCTGAAACTGTACCTGTACAGATACAACCTACGAAGTAGTGCTGACAGGCAACCCCTTGACACCCATCTGATTTCAGATGTCTGTCTGCAGGCATGTAGAACTGTTTCACAGGTTGTCTCTGTTAAGACATGTTTTTAAAATTCTCAATAAAGGTTGGTGGGAACGACTGTGGGTTTTGCAGAACACGGAGTTCTTAGAGGACCGCTTTGTTGTTGGAGGGCTGGAAATGCATAAGCATAAGTATCCTTTGCTGCTTCAGGTCATGTATAAATTTTGTTGAATGATTCTGAATGGTCCCTAGTGGTTCCAACCTCTATGCAAGAGCAAAGATTGTAGATGCTTGCACTCCAAAGCAGTGTGATAACATTCAATGGGGATGAAGCTGCACAGTGTCCTTGTAGAAGAATTGAAATGTCTGGAGTATAGGCAATGTCAAAGGTTGTCAAGAATGTTGTCCTGCTGCTCATCATACTGCAAAAATTTGAGGAATAAAATCGCCAAGGAAAGGCATGCTTACATTGCCGTCATTTATACTAACCCCTGGAGCCTTCCCTTATCGCTTCTGAGTGGCAGTGCATCTGCAGTGTTTTCATCAGCTACCCGTAAGAACACAGTGCAATTTCATTACTGGGCTTCACAGTTCTGTCCTCCATTACTGTGGTATCAAAAGAAGTGGTGAATTGTGAGGTATGCCAAAATTAACCCACATTACACATCACATACACTTTTGAGCTATTACCATTTTTTAGCTTGTATCAAGACCATGCTGTTTGAAGCATTGCCAAGCCTGGGGTGATGTTGCAGAGTACCACACTTTTGCACCATTACAGAGGAAGGTCATAGGCACCTTTGAGCCAAGTTCCATGGGAGACAATTATGGATTTAAAAAGTATCCTTTAATTGTGTTGTGTTGTGTTGTGTAGTTACCTTTAGCTGAGATTATGGGAAAAAACACAATTACCTCATGTAGTTGCAGAGAGAAACAGGAGTCCAGCTTGTGTTGCTATAGTGAAAACAATATTTGGCCATGAGTATGAATGTGATGTGAAAAAATTTCCTTGGCGGATGATATTGGTGGAAAACATATTCAGGATATGTCTGAAAACACTGAACATTTTGTTAAAACTCGAGTTTGCGGAACAAATTTAGTGTTTCCAATTCATTTGGATGAATCTACTGATTTAAGTGGTCTGGCATAGCTAGTTTCTCTCACTCGTTTGATGGATGAAGGAAACATAGTTGAATAATACCTCTGTTGCAAGGAAATTCTTTTAACTACCAAAGCCAAATAATTAGCTACATAAAGACAATGAATTTGACGCAGAAGAACTGCGTCAGTGCATGCACAGATGGTGCCCCTTAAATGGCAGGTTCAAAAAAAAAAAAAAAAGGTTTCAACTTCCTGATGAAACGAAAAACTTGATTATTACATACTGCTTTCTGCACAAAAGTGTGTGCCCTTAGCGAAAACTATTGGAAAAGATTTGAAATTTGTTTTGGATAAGACTGTTAAAATAATAACATTATTACAAGCAGGCCTATCAAGTCAAGACTTTTCTCTCAAATATATGATGGGCTAGGAATACAGCATTATAACCACCTCCTCCCTGCATAAGAGTGCTGGCCATGTAGAGGGAGATTACTTAGTAGTGTGTGTACTGAAGGATGCATGCTGCAGTTATTTGGGCAAGAAAAACAAGTTTGTGCTTGCATTAAGGGACAACCTCTTGGGGCACAAAGTTAGGTTTAGTTTCAGAACTATTTGAATTACTCAGAAAGACAAACACTAGTCTACAAGGTAAGGGTGCATACTTCCTAGCCACCACAGATAAAATTGCAAACATAAGGAATAATAGAGGTACAGTTGAGAGAAAGAAAAGAAAGCAATTTTGAAATATTTCAATTGCTATCTGAATGTGCAGTTAGTAAAAAAATACATCCACCAATTCATTGGCAGGTGCTGCAGATGAAAGAGGCTGGATGGATATTTCCTAATGCTAGATATAAACCAGTACGACTGGATAAGAAACTCTTTCACACTTACCAGCACTGGTGACCTTCACTTATAGAGGAGGAACTGTCAGACCTTAAGAGCAAGCACATTTTTAAGCAGAAGTACCAAAAATCAGATTTATGCAACTTCTGGATTTCCGTTCAGCAAGATTACCCTCACTTAAGAGTGCTCATTGTTTTGCTGTACTTTTTTAGAACATATTTGCGTGAAACTGCATTTCCTTTTATGAGTGGTATAAAACATTTAGACGTTTGAGAATGTTAGGTGAGGAAATGCATGTGAATTTGCCCTAAATCCAAGCTAATATAAGGCAGATTGTAATGCTCTTTCAGCCGACACTAGTAGTAAACAGTTTTGCACGTGTAAAAATTCTACTTTACTTAGAAATGAAATAAATGTTTCTTTAAAATATCATTTGCTCCAAAAGAATCTTCTTTACTAATATTTTCGCAGAAGAAGCTGAGTAGCACCGTCACTGTAGTGTAGTGGTTATGATACTAGACTGTTGTAATGTCAAGAATCATTGTACTGGAATGTTCTCTAACTGTATATATTCCGTATGTGTTCTAGCCGGAGGCAGTTCGCTCCTCGCTCTTGTATGTGCAAGTGCTGAATAAACTTTCATTAAGTAAGTTAGTGTTCGCCATTCATCTAATTACACCTTCTTCTACGTGACAACATTCTGAAGGAGGCGCCTGGTATTGGAACTTGTGATAGCGCATATTATCGACAACACAGTGGCTCCCATCAGGCCATGACAGAGCCGCTGTTTACGTGGCGAGAAACCTGAGTTCGAGCCATATTCAACAGATCACAATCTATCAGGGACAGAAGAGGAAGAGGACATTACGATGGCAGCACCTGTGTGCCACCACATGAGACATCCTTCGGGGTTCTCTGGTGACAATGGCCAAGATCCAAACAAGTGGCTGAAGGTATATGAGTATATAGCCGAATTTAACAAATGGGATGACACTGTGTGTTTGGCTGATGTATTTTTCTACTTGGAGGGCACTGCCAAGCAATTGTATGAGAACAAGAGGAGAAGTTCAGAAGCTGGGAAGTATTTTGGCGACAGACACAACAAGAAAAGTGCAAGGCTGAAGATAAATTAAAGTGCAGGGCACAGTGTCCAGGACAAACAACAGCATCCTACATTCAAGACGTCTTGGAGCTGTGTAAAATAGTGGATCCTAGAATGAAGGAGGAAGATAAGGTTGCACATCTAATGAAGGGTGTTGCTGAGGACATGCATCAAGTCCTACTTCTGAAGGAGGTTTCAAAAGCAGACGACTTCATAAAATGATGCCAGTATATTGAGACAATGCATCAAAAAAGAATTACACGCAAGAAGTTTGAACAGCTTCCAAACATCATATTGATGTCTGTGATGCAGGAAAAAACTGATTTCACAAGTGTTCTTCGTCAGATAGTGAGAGAGGAAGTTCAGAAGGCACTTGGATTCCACGGCAAGCAAAAAACCGAGATGCTTCAAGAGGTCATAAGGGAGGAAGTGGAACAGACATTGAACCCAATCTCTCGTCCTTCATTTCCTTCCCTTTTAAAACGGTAAAAAAGTTGAGATCCAGGCAAAGGTACGTTCCTACAATGCCACATGGGGAACCTTTTTGGGCACCAAGGAAGACTGATATTTAGAGGACCCAGGATAACTAACCAGTATGTTTCCACTGTGGACGACCGGGATGCCAGAAAACAGCAGACTGACCTTGTTGTTGTTGTTGTGGTCTTCAGTCCTGAGACTGGTTTGATGCAGCTCTCCATGCTACTCTATCCTGTGCAAGCTTCTTCATCTCCCAGTACCTACTGCAACCTACATCCTTCTGAATCTGCTTAGTGTATTCATCTCTTGGTCTCCCTCTACGATTTTTACGCTCCACGCTGCCCTCCAATGCTAAATTTGTGATCCCTTGATGCCTCAAAACATGTCCTACCAACCGATCCCTTCATCTAGTCAACTTGTGCCACAAACTTCTCTTCTCCCCAATCCTATTCAATACCTAATCTTCAGCATTCTTCTGTAGCACCACATTTCGAAAGCTTCTATTCTCTTCTTGTCCAAACTGGTTATTGTCCATGTTTCACTTCCATACATGGCTACACTCCATACAAATACTTTCAGAAACGACTTCCTGACACTTAAATCTATACTCGATGTTAACAAATTTCTCTTCTTCAGAAACGATTTCCTTGCCATTGCCAGTCTACATTTTATATCCTCTCTACTTTGGCCATCATCAGTTATTTTACTCCCTAAATAGCAAAACTCCTTTACTACTTTAAGCGTCTCATTTCCCGATCTAATCCCCTCAGCATCACCAGATTTAATTTGACTACATTCCATTATCCTCGTTTTGCTTTTGTTGATGTTCATCTTATATCCTCCTTTCAAGACACTGTCCATTCCGTTCAACTGCTCTTCCAAGTCCTTTGCTGTCTCTGACAGAATTACAATGTCATCGGCGAACCTCAAAGTTTTTACTTCTTCTCCATGAATTTTAATACCTACTCCGAATTTTTCTTTTGTTTTCTTTACTGCTTGCTCAATATACAGACTGATCTTAGCCAACGCCAACTCCGGGATGACTAAGATGTGGGTGCAGGATGACGTAGATCACCAATGCCACAAGCTAGCCGCTGGAGAAGACACTGCCCAACATGCCGATCAAGGTCTCCATCACTGTTTAGGAGCTCCAGCCGATCACCTAGCCACTGCAACTTGGAAAACTAAATGGTGCGACCTTCCTTGGAGGTGAGACCGCCGAAGAGAAAAATCCTCCGCCGTTGATCACTACAAAAATGATAGGAAACCACATCGATATCCTCATGGCGTAAAAGTACCATCGCCAGTTGCAGAAAACCATATTTGTCAACAACAAAACATCTCTGCTGGAGGTGGCTAACAGGAAATATATAAAACCTACAGGTAGATGTGTCATTCGTGTGGGTATAAGTGGCCATATACGGCCCTTAGAATTCATCATCATACAAGAGTGCAGTCATGACGTCATTCTCGGATGGGTCTTTTTGAATGTTTCTCAGGCAATTATAGATTGTGGTCACTCGAAGATTATGCTAGATGAGATGAGATACTGTGGACAGGGAGATGCGCATCTGAGTGTGTGGAGACTATGTGTGCTAGATGAATCATTCCTGCAGTCAGCACTAGAAAGGTAACTGGCATGTGTCATGCCATGCATCAACCCATGGATCTAGTAGTGGAATGTAAGAGAAGCATACCACTGAAAATTAACTTGATCATACCAGCCTCTGTCTTCTCGCTTAAGAACGGATTCGGTGAATTGTGGATAGTTAACTGTCGCCAAGAACTGCAGATCCTTCCATGTGCATAGCAAACGCTGAGTCGTTAACTGCAGAACAGCTTTGCGTCATAGAAACCTCCCATACCGAGTCTGTGGGCGAAATTAATGCTACCACTATGAGACAAGATCTTCTAGCTCGACTATCACCAGATCTCACTAAGGAACAACGGAAGAAGCTACTTGCCATTCTCCAAGAATTCTCTGAATGCTTCAACCCACAGGTGAAGAGCAAATGAAACAAATCGACAGTGAAGCACTTGATTAGCACTGGAGACCATCAACCAATAAGCCAGAGAGCGTACCATGTGTCAGCAAAGGAATGTCGAATAGTTTGCGACTACGTAGAGAAAATGATGAAGAATAACATTATTCAACCTTCACAGAGCCCATTGTCGTCACCAGTGGTTCTCGTCAGGGTCAAGGATGGCAGTTGGCGCTTTTGTGTTGATTACAGGAAGCTTAATAAGAGAACTAAAAAGGACGTTTACACTCTTCCACGATTTGACGATGCACTAGATTGAAGGGGGCTAAGTTTTCCTCAACCATGGAGATGTACTCGGGATACTGGCAAATCGAAGTAGATGAGGCTGATCATGAGAGAACTGCATTCATCATCCCTGAGGGCCTGTATGAGTTTAAGGTAATGCCGTTTGGTTTGTGTAATGCACCAGCAACTTCTGAACGGATGATGGAAAATCTTCGAAGTCACCTGAAATGGACGACGTGTCTTGTTATTTAGATGACATTATAGTGTTCTCAGAGACATTTGATGAACACATAAAAAGGCTGAGGGCTGTTCTTAAGTGTCTCCAACAAGGCAGTCTGAAACTTAATCCAAGAAAGTGTCCCTTTGGAGCAAAAGAAATCAAAATACTTGGACACCTTGTGTCAAACTAAGGTGTGCGGCCAGACCCATTAAAAGTGAGATCTGTAATGGAATTTTCTATTCCTAAAAGTATTAGAGATGTGAGAAGTGTCCTCAGATTACATTCTTATTACCGTTATTTTATCAGAGACTATTGTATCAACGCCAGGCCACTCCAAGAGTTGTTAAAAGCCGATGCTAAATTTATCTGAGGTGGTGCTCAACAAGATTCTTTCAATGTGCTGTGAAAAGCTCTGATGACTGAACCTGTACTTGGTCTGGGTGACGAGAGAGCACCTACAGAACCATACACAGTTGCCAGCATGTATGGGATTGGTGCTGTTCTTGTGCAAATTTCGGATGGAAAGAGCAGGTTATATCCTATGCTTCTAGGACACTTACAAAAGCCGAGAGAAACTACTCAACTACAGAAAGAGAATTTCTTGCTGTGATCTGGGTCATGTGCAAATTTCAACAGAATCACTATTGAAGGCCATTCACAGTTGTTACAGACCATCACTCACTTTGTTGGTTGATAGGTCTTAAGGATCCAACAGGATGAGTTGCCAGGTGGGCACTACGTCTTCAAGAGTATGACATTACCATAGTGTACAAAAGTAGAAGAAAACACCAAGATGCCGACTGTCTCTCAAGAAACCCTGTGCATGACCATCAAGACTTGGATGAAGATAGTGACTGTCTCACTGCACTCCTGGATCTCTCTGCTGAGCAGGAGGAGGACACCAAATATCTGAAATTATGCTTGCCTTAAATCAGGCAGAGGATGTAAAAGGACAATTTAAGGTAGTTAATTGATTACTTTGCAAGAAAAACTTTGATCCGTTTGGAAAGAGAGGTCTACCAGTGACCCCAAACACATGCACTTAAATGTTCTACAGAAATTCCATGACACACCTGAGACTGGACGTTTAGGATTTATTAAGACATACTATAGGATCCACAAGAGATTTTTCTGGCCAGGTTTATTTAGGAGTGTCCGTCACTATGTGTTGCACTGTTGGGAGTGCCAGAGGAGAAAAGCAGTTCCTCAGAAACCACCTGGCCAACTCATACCAATTCCACCAGCCGAAACACCTTTCCAGCATGTTGGGATTGACCTCCTTAGATGATTTCCAACGTCTGCTAGTGGCAATAGATGGATTATTTTTTGCTCTGATCATCTGACATGCTATGCCATTATAAAAGCCATGAAAACAGCTGAAGCATTCGAGGTAGCCAAATTCATGGTGGAAGACATTGTATTAAAACACGGTGCCCCAAGGTCATTAATTATGGATCGAGGGAAAGTTTTTCAATCAAATCTTGTGACAGAGATAAACTGTCGGTGCAACATTACTCACCACATGACGACTACCTACCATCCGCAGACTAATGGGCTTACTTAACGCCTTAAGACCTTGGCCAACATGCTATCAATGTTCGTCATTGTTGAGCATAGCAATTGGGATGAGGTACTACCTTTCATGACGTTTGCCTACAACACTGCCAAACAAGACACCACAGGATTTACGCCATTTTTCCTGGTGCTTGTGTGTGAGGTGACTATGACAATGGACACTGTTTCCGTTAAACCTGATGACGTGGACGATGACTACATCGGCCAGGTGTTAACCAGAGCTGAGGAACCTCAGCAGTTAGCTCGACTCCACACATTGCAGGCTCAAGAAAACAATTGTCGAAGGAATGACGTGAGCCACCCCCCCTGTTGTCTACCAGCCCAGTGACCTCGTCTGGATCTTCACTCCTGTTCGGAAGGTTGGTCTCTGAGAAGCTCGTCATGTGCTCCTTTGTACCTTATAAGGTTGTAAAGCAGTTGTCTGATGTTACTTATGAAGTTGAAGATTTCGACCCCGACACAAGACAATGAAAGATCAGAGATACAGTCCAAATCCTTCCAATGAAGCCCTATAAGGATCCTGCAACCCAGGGTAAATTCGAAGCTCCAGTGACAGGCAGCAAGCGGGAAGGTGACGAAGAGCGTAGCAGCAAGGGAAGTTTTAAGAAGATCACCACCAGGGCGAACATCAGTCATCAGGAGTCAGAGTATGCAGGATCTATGACTCGCTCCTGGACTAGGAGGACATAACAGCGAGACAGTGTTCTCTTAAGGAGAGAGCAATGTCGCAGAAGAAGCTGAGTAGCACTGTCAATGTGGTGTAGTTGTTAGACTGTTGCATGGAGGGTCATGAGTTCAAAAGATCTCCTATGGTACAGGGTTTTCCCGTTACGTCCAACGCTGGAGTGCTATTCCAGTGTCTGGGAGCCCTGGCAGTAGTAAGAGTGTAAGGGAAAATAAGCAAAAGATGTGAATTGAAGTTTGTGTTGGAGAGAGCACTCAACTTGGGTAGTTTGTGCAACAATGTTGACCATTGTACTGACTAGCATTTCTGCCTAGCAAGCAAGAAGACCCGGGTTCGAGTTCCAGCCGCAGCACAAATTTTAATTCATTTCTTCTGCTTTGATCATTATTGTAAAATTTTAAGTTCTATATTCAGTTCGAGTACATTCTAGAAGCATCCACAAATATCAAGAATCATTGTACTGGAATGTTCTGTAACTGTATATGTACCGTATGTGTTCAGGCCGGAGGCAGTTCGCTCCATGCTCTTGTATGTGCAAGTGATGAATAAACCTTCGTTAAGTGAAGTTAGTGTTTGTTATTCATGTAATTACACCTTCTTCTACGTGACAATATTAGTGATAGTGTGTCTCATGGAATTGCATGTGTTAGAAGTGTGTCATCGTGAGGAAGAGATTGGAAAGCCTCTGTTATAATTACTGCTTTGGAGACTCAAGAATCTTCCAAATTCAAATACTATAAGAAAACAGTGATTAAACTGAAGGCAGAATTGCCTGTGTTGGGACACAGCAACACAGCAGAAGAAGACAGTTTTTTACATAAATAGATCAGACTCCATACCATTAAGTCCAAGTATATGTTCCTCAAACCCTCTTGAGTTTCGACTTACTATATGGAAATGAGTTCTTGAGTGCTAGGCTGTCTAGGACAAATCAGTTAATTTTTTAAGACTTCAAGTCACTAATGTTTTGTGTCTGCACAAAGCCAAGTTTAACAATGTAACAATATGACTTGTAGTAGTGTTGTGGTAACTGTTGGCGAATGTAATATTTAATTTTGCTGTAGTGCATTTGGGCTCTTCATGTTAGAATAAGCATAAAGCAACTCCTGGTTTATCTCACGTATAATGGGTGTGGTGCCTTGTTGCCTTTTCCCCTCTGCAATTCTCCTTTCCTGACAGAAGGCAGAGGAAGATGAATACTACTTCCTCTGCTCACTGCACTACATTATATTAGTGATAAAGGAAAAACAGTTAACAAATGGTATGAAACATGGACTGGAATGTGAGACAACATTTCCAAGATGATGTTTTCATTGTAACACAGAGCTTGTTGGTTGTTAATAAAAGTGTACAACAAGTGATGGTAACTGGAAGAATGAGGTTATGTAAAAGAAACATGCTCCTTGTATTTGTCACTATACCTTTTATTTTCCACGATAGTAAATATAATTTGTTGTATAACATTTACTATCACAATCACTGCACTATTAAAGACAGACAATCTTGTCTTTCAGCTTTAGAATATCCTGAAAGTACAACATATTGCCTTGCAAATTTGCTTTTATTGTTCTAATGACGTTTCCTAGTGACTCATTGTTTACAATCTATGCCCAGAATCTGACTCACTGTTATTGGAATTACATGAGTCTACTAGTCTTTGTCATTGGCAACAAGTGGCAGAATAATCGTACATTTAGCACATTTAGATTTAAGGATTTGATCTCCCTTCAATACTGCTCTGTCTCTCTTGATGTGGCACTTGGCTGTCTTAAGGGAACAAGGCATGTGGAATACTAGATTCCTGATTAGTCTAGCTTCATCCTTTCCTCTGTTTTTGCCAAGTGTAATACAGTGCATGCGCAGGGCTTGATCTCCCTTCAACTCTGCTCTGTCATCCTTGATGTCGCACTTGACTACCTTAAGGGAACAAGGCATGTGGCGTATTAGATTCCTGATTAGTCTAGCTTCATGCTTTCCTCCTTTTTTGCCAGGTGTAATACAGCACAAGGGTACAAGTTTGTGCGCGCACTCACATGCACATCACTGTATTATGTTACTGTTATTGTTAGGTTATAGGTGTTGCATATACAGAGAGAGGTGCCTTCACCCTGAATATAGAAGCTGGTGAGGAAGATGGCTTATATGGTGATCACTTTGCTTGTAAGGTCCTATCAAAGAGGCACTGATGTCATGAGACAAATAAAACTGGGTGGTATGTAAACACAAATGTTCATGGAGTCATGACAGTAAGGATGTGATATGATAAGATGATGCACAAAACTCTTTCACTTGATGAGGGGCTTGGCGGGTAAGGTTCAACATTAACCCTCAGTTTTTCTGTTGTTTATTGCTTCTTTCACTTCTTGGAATGATTTGTTGATCTGAAACTTGCTAAGCTGCACACCAGTTTCAAGTTCTCATTAAACTGAAGATCCTCTGTAATTGTCTGGATAAGTCAGTTCAAAGGTTGGAGGAACTGAAGGCTATACGAACACCAATAGAACTGAGTAAGTTGGTGTAGTAGTAAGACACTGGATTCTTATTCAAGAGAACAGTGGTTCAAAACCCTGTCCTACCAGCTAGATCTAAGTTTTCTGTGATTTTCCTAAATTGCTTACAGCAGATGTCGAGTTTGTGCCTTTGAAAATCCTTTGGCTGATCTCTTCCCCTAACCTTCTCCAATCCAGTCATGTGCTCTATCTCTGATGTCTTCAATGGGAAATCAAACCCTGTCATCCTCGGAAACACAGTGGTGTTCAAATGGACCTCTATGTTGGTTTAATTTAAGAACGCATCCTAAAATTTCCTAGGATAGTTAACTTCAATTTATCTTTACACTAGTAATCTTTATCAGTAACTTTCTAGCACTTGTCACATAAGGACTTATATTACAAAGTTATATGAAATAGAGTGATCACTTGAAGGAGCATGTCAGGCTTACATTTGTTGGGAAGATCCTGGGTATGACGTGTGTGTAAAGGAAAAAGTGTACAAGGCAGTAGTATGACTTATTCTAGCATACTGCTCCAGAGGTTGGAGCTGTTATGTGAGGATGACTTCAGACATCAAAATAATTCATACACACTTCTAGCATCATAACAAGTCAGAATAGCCTATGCAAAAGTGTAATGAAGTAGTCAGGAGACTTAAATTAGAATTCTCTCTCTAAAGGGGAACATTTTTGTGACAATATGTTGGCAGAATTGAGAGAACTACTAACCCCAACTGTACATATTGTATAGGTCTATAAGATGAGTACTGAGAGGATGTATGGAAGCATACAGAAATAATAATGTCCTTACTTCACACAGTTGGGGCCTTAAGACTAAACACTGGTTTGATGAAGTCCACCCCATGCAAGCCTCTTCATGTCTGCATAATTACTTCAACAAGCATTCACTTAAACCTGCTTACTGTAGTGAAGCTTTGGTCTCCCTCTACAGTTTATTTAAACAGGCAGAATATATTGCTGCAGCCGGTAATGCCTGTACAAGGGCTGTTCAAAAAGTAAGGTGACTTTCATATTGCATGGGCAACGTACATTCGATTATCGATTTATTTATTTATTTTTTGTTGAGTTGGTACACATATCCTGAACATACAAGGGTGGTTTGAAAAGTTCTCGAAATCACCACGAGAGGTCAGCAGTAGTGCAGCTAGTTATTCACGTGGTATTCATTGGAGTGTTGTCTGTAAACATGTGCCACTTCAGTTCTCTTGGAAGAGAGCTGTGGTGGTGACATAGCTCTATTGTTGTTACTGCATAGCGATTTGCGAAGATGGAAAAAATTGAGATTCGAGCAGTGATTAAATACTTTGTAAAGAAAGGTATAAAAGCAGAGGACATTCTTGACGATTTCTAGAATACACTGAGGGACACTGCCCCTTCATATTCAACTGTTTCCAAGTGGACAAATGAATTTAAATTTGGTCAGGAGAGCTTAGATGATGATCTGCGCAGTGGTCGGCTAAGATGTGTGACTACTCCTGAAATCATTGCAAATGTGCACAAAATGGTCATGGAGGATCACCAATTGAAAGTGCATGAGATTCATCACGCTTGTCAAATGTCACCTGAAAGGGTATATCACATTTTAAGTGAAGAATTAGAAATGAAAAAATTATCTGCAAGATGGGTGCTGCGACTCTTGATGCATGCCCGGACACATATGCCATCACCATGGCAAAATTACACAAACTAAGGTATGAATTGTTGCCACACCTGCCTTATTTACCTGATGAAGATTCACTTCAAATGAAGAATTGATAGCCTGAGTTGACAACTATTTTTCTGGCCTAAAGGAAACTCATTTTGAGATATGATCAAGGCATTGGAATATCATAGGCCCAAGTGCATTAATCTACAAGAAGACTACATCGAAAAATAAAAAAAAGTTTCAGTGATGTAAGTACTTTCTTCCTATTCTGTTCTGAGAACTTTGATTATTATAAAAAATGGAGCAAACAATTTGCATCAAATTTTGTGTGAAAAATGGAATCAAGTGCTCTAAAACACTTGAAATATTGACAGTGGCATACGGTGAGTCTGCTGTAAGTAAAAAAAAAAAAAAGTTTTCAAGTGATATAAGCTCTTCCAAGATGGCCGAGAAGATTCCAATGACAAGCCTCACTCTGGATGCCCCAGCACATCAACAACAGATGATAACATCGAAGCAGTGAAGAAAATTGTTTTAGAAAACCATCAAATTACCGTAAGAGAAATTGCTGAGGATGTTGGCGCATTGTTTGGCTCGTGTTATACAATTTTTTGAATGTTTTGGGCATGAGACGTGTGTCAGCGAAGTTTGTTCCAAAACTTCTCAATTTTGATCAGAAAAACTGTCATATTAGCATCGCTCAGGAGTTCTTGGATGGTGTCAATGATGATCTTGATTTGTGAATTTTAAAATTTTCCCGGCGAATTGACTGTTTAAACAAATTTCGGGCTTGCAGCCAGTCATCATTCAATACTTCGCACGATATTTCAAATGGGCACCTGCCAGCCATCTTCAGGTGAGCCGTCGCAGTCTGGGTCGTAACTGGTGACGAAATATCGGTTTATGATTATGACATCGAAACCAAAGCCCAATCGTCCCAATGGAAGAATCCCAGAGAGCCAAAACCGAAAAAAGCATGTCAAGTTTGGTTAAATGTCAAAGTTTTGCTCACTGTTTTTTTCAATTACCATGGTATAGTGCATCATGAATTTTTGCCTCAAGGTTGTACGGTTAATAAGGAGTATTACCTTGATGATATGCGCCGTTTGTGAGAAGCAATACGCAAAAAATGTCCAGAAATGTGGGAAAACAATTAATGGATTTTGCATCGCGACAATGCATCTGCTCATTCATCATTGCTTGTGAGAGATTTTTTGGCCAAAAACCACATGACAATCATGCCTCAGCCACCATAACCACAGCATTTAGCCCCCTGCGACTTTTTCCTGTTCCCAGAACTGAAGAGACCTGTGAAAGGACAAAGATTTTCAACGATTGAGGAAATACAAATAAAAACTATATCACTGGAAGTACCCAAGGTTGTACTAAAAAGTGCTTATGAGAAATGCTTCGAGGATAGGCAGAAGCATTGGCAGAAGTGTATTGTATCTAAAGGGGATTACTTTGAAGGGGACAACATGAATATTGATGAGTAAATAAATATTTTTTCATAAAAATATAGAGTCACCTTACTTTTTGAACAGACATATAAGACAATAATTGTTTGGCACAATTTATAGATTGCTTACTGCTATACTGCTACTACAATGGCAGCTTATGAAGATTTAAGTAAGTTTGTACGTGGTGTTATAGTCAGTATGCGAGCGATGGGACACAGCATCTCTGTGGAGATTTTCCAATATGACCATTTCATAAATGTACTGTGAATATCAGGAATCTTGTAAAAGATCAAATCTTCGACACTGCAGCAGCTGGAAAAAGATCCCGCAAGAACAGGACCAAGGTGACTGAAGAGAATTGTTCAGTGTGACAGAATTCCATCCCTTCTGCAAATTGCTGCAGACTTAAATGCTAGGCCATCAATAAGCATCAGCATGTGAACTATTCAACAAAACATCATCAATATCTCTGGAGCCAAAGGCCCACTCGTGTACCCTTGGTGACTGCATGACACAAAACCTTATGTTTCGCATTGGTCCTGTGAACACTGAGATTGGACTGTTGATGGCTGGAAACATGTTGCCTTGTCGGACAAGTCTCCTTTCAAATTGTATTGAGTGGATGGATGTGTATGGGTATGGAGACAACCTCATGAAACCATGGACACTGCATATCAGCAAGGGACTGTTCAAGCTGGTGGAGGCTCTGTAATCATGTGGGGTGTGTCCAGTTGGAGTGATATGGAACCCCTGATGCGTCTAGATACCACTCTGACAGGTGACATGTATGTAAACATCCTATCTGATCACCTGCATCTGTTCATGTCCATTGTGCATTCCGACTGACTTGGACAATTCCAGCAGGACAGTGTGACACCCCACATGACCAGAATTTCTACAGAGTGGCTCCAGGAACACTCTTCTGTGTTTAAATACCTCTGCTGGCCACCAAACTTCCCAGACATGAATGTTATTGAGTATATCTGGGATGCCTTGCAACATGCTGTTCAGAAGAGATTTCCACCCCTTCGTCCTCTTACGGATTTATGGACTGCCCTGCAGGATTCATGGTGTCAGTTCCTTCCAGCACTACTTCAGACATTAGTTGAGTCAATGCCATGTCATGTTACGGCACTTCTGCATGCTTGTGGGGACCCTACATGAATTTAGGTAGGTTTACCAGTTTCTTTGGCTTTACAGTATATATTGTATAAGCTATTGTAAATACTTGGTTATCGTCTTTTTTGTTATTAACCCTTCTGTTCTGTTCACTTGTACTATAAAAATTTACTGCTCTGGTCAGTATGACTCAACATTTAAAATACTGTAAAAAAATTCTACTAACTCACATTTCTCGTAGAGTTGTTGACATTGTTATATACCAATATTTTGTTCAAAATAGACACTCATATATAAGTTTCGGTCACAGCCTTCGTCAGTAAAAGAGACACTCACACGCATCACGTCATTCACACACACTCAAACACAAAAGCACTCATGACAGCCAACTCCAGCATCTTGGGTCAGAATGCAACACCGGAAGAAGCAATTATTGGTATGACTACCAAGGAGCTGTCCTCTAGGATGAATGGCCACCACCAAATTGTGGCCAAGAGCAAAGTAGACCACCCTGTGGCATGGCATGCAGCTGAACATAACACACTTGATTTCAATGACTGCCTCTCTAATCGAGCCATCGGGATCCTTCCCTCCACCACCAGCTTCTCTGAACTGCACAGATGGGAGTTATCCTTACAACACATTCTCTGCTCCTGTAATTATACTGGCCTCCATCTATTGTCCCCACACCCTCCACTTAACAGTTTCAACCCTCTCTGTCCTATCATATCATCTGCAACCCTGTTTTTTTGCAGCCCTCTGCTTGCATCGCACATGATGTTGCATATCATCTGCAACCCTGTTTTTTTGCAGCCCTCTGCTTGCATCGCACATGATGTTGCATTCTGGCCCGAGATGCTGGAGTTGGTGGTCATGTGTGCATGGGGTGTGCTTGCTTGCTTGCTTGTGTGTGTGTGTGTGTGTGTGTGTGTGTGTGTGTGTGTGTGTGTTTTACTGACAAAAGCTATATGTGAGTGTCTTTTAATTGTGCCTGCACATATCTTTGTCTTCTTTACAGTAAGTAGCAATCTGTCTTTTTCTACATTGTTGATATTCCTACCTGAGTTTCCATTGTTTGAAATTTATTATTTTAATATTCATGTAGAGTAAATTTGGAACAGTCAGTAAGTTTTTGGTAAGGGAACCTTCTTATAAAGCATTACATTATTTTTCTTATCATACTTATTTTTGTTACTTACAGCCTGCAGTTTGGACACTAGTAGTCATATAATACTGGTGAAATCATAAATATGAAACAACGGGTTTCAATACAAGTAATTTTTTTAAAAGGTCTAACATTTATGTTCCAACTTTTATTGCTAATCATTGCAATTTGAACACAAGTAGGTGACATGTTTTGCAAACATGTTTATTACATCTTCCACACAACATGTTTGTTTTATTGTCATTGCTTTCTGGATACAACTTACAGCAAAAATATTTAGTAAGTTTTCTTGTTATCACTAATTCTGACCCACTTGCCATACCTTCAGGGTTTAGATGTACCTAACCATTCTCAGACAACCCTATCTTCTTGGAAAGTGCTTCCTTGATGCAATGTATTCTGTGACCAGTGACTTTCCAGGTTTCTCCAAGAATATTCTATCTGTCAGTATTTGACATCTTTCTTATTTCATTTTGAAGCACTATACGAAAGTCTACTTCAAATTAATTTTTTACATCACTTACTCTCTAGGCTGCATGCCTGGTAACTCCTGGGGCATTCTCAATGATACTGAAAGATGATAGGTGGCTATATTGTGTTGGAGGGTGTAACTGCCATTCTCTATTCCCATGTTTAGAAAGAAAAGACCACGCACTATTTTGTTCAGGCTGTGGACTGTCATCGGAACACTCGCTTCAAGATGCGCTACTTTCATGACTTTCAAACTTGGAAATTGTTCCTTCATCCGTAGAGGAAATAACTAATTCTTCCAACTCAGTGTCAGTGATTTAATAACTGCCATTGTGTCTCATCTAAAACAATGAATATTCAAATCACTGAGTGCAGAGCCTTTTTTGGCCGTTCAGAATAAGTTGGAATGATAAAAATCATTATTACCACAAAGTGCAACAGAAAACTAAAAAATACCTGTGATATTAAGAAATGTGGTGAAATGTTCCTTCGGACATACAAGCACATCAGAAGGAAAAGGCACTACAGCAACTACAGCTGTCAAGAAATACATGAAGTATATTTGCATTTGAGAATATGAACTGCCATTGGCTGTATATCAGAATGACTACAATGAAAATTTGTGCTGGAGGTCTAGAACCTGGATTTCCCACTTTACCTGAACAGTCACCTTAACTGTGCAAGAATCACAGCCAGACCTCAACTTCCATATGTCATTGCCCATGTGTCACAATCTGCACCCATATTTTACCTATATTCCCGTCCAGGAAAGACATAATTCTTGAGAGTTGAGGGCCTGGTATTGGTGAATAGATACGAAACTAGCAGTGCCTGTTTTATTTAAAAGAACAGTGGAATGTTCCTTCAGACATGCATAACAGGCCCTAAGCTCTCACTAAATAAGTGCTCCTTGAACAGGGATATACATAACATATGAGTGAAGGTTGTAAAGCATGGACGAGAACATATGGAAGTTTGGCTCTGGCTATGATTGGTGTGCAGATACCCGAATCGATTAAGTGAACACTCACATAAAGCAGGAAATCTGGCATCATCTCATAGTCTGGAACAAATTTTTATTGTCATTATTCTGATATAAAGCTGATGGTGGTTCAGATTTTCAATTTCAAATACATTTGTTTGGGGATGGCATTTTGTGGGGCCGACATATGCCGCTGGTGGTCATGGAAGGTACCATAACAGCTGTATGATACGTGAATACCATCCTCTGACTGATAGTGCAACCATATCTGCAGCATATGGTGAGGCATTTGTCTTCATGGCCAACGATTCGTGCCCCCATTGTGCATATCTTGTAAATGACTTCCTCCAGGATAATGACATCGCTCGACTAGAGTGGCCATCATGTTCTACTGACATGAACTATATCGATCATGCCTGGGATAGATTGAAAAGGGCTGCTTATGGACGACATGACACACCAACCACTCTGAGGAATCAACGCCGAATCATCACTGAGAAGTGGGACAATCTGGACCAACAGTGCCCTGATGAACTTGCGAATAGTATGCCATGATGAATACAGGCATTCACCAATGCAAGAGGACGTGCTACTGGGTATCAGAGGTACTGGTGCGTACAGCAATATGGACCACCACCTCTGAAGGTCTCACTGTATGGTGATACAACATGCAATGTGTGGTTTTCATGAGCAATAAAAAGGGTGGAAATAATGTTTATGTTGATCTCTATTCCAATTTTCTGTGCAGGTTCCGGAACTCTCGGAACCGAGGTGATGCAAAACATTTTTTTATGTGTGTATAACAGAATATCTTATACCAATGTCTGACATTTCATCTGTCGCTTATACTTCGAACATAAATTTCTTAAGTTTTAAAATGTCATAATTTTTCATTAACTGGTTTCTATTACTACAGTTTGTTTGTTAGTTTTAACTGATCTTTGGTCACATCACATACGCAAATTAATTACGTACCACATTGTTATGGTACAATACATGCATATGATACATTTATACTTCATTTTATAGATAGGCTTTTATCACTTACAGGAGCTCATTTCTTCCTTAGGTAGAGAAGAGAGAAAAACATTCGCAATAGGACTAAAATATTACACATTGCTGGCCTAATTATGAGCTAGCACCGCCTCCTTGCTTGGGAGGGAAGGAAGGAAATACTCGCCTACTGGTTCAAAGATTAATGAGGAAATGTTACAATCGTGGACTAGTTGCCAAGGAAATCTTATTTCAAGGAAATTATGTGTACTACTAATCATTCATGTACTATAATGTTGTTTCTTCATGCCCTAGTGCTGTTTACTTCAATTCATGTGTAGCTTAGTCTTAATTATGAAAGAGCTTCAACCATCGCAGACATGTCTTTCTCGAATACATGGAAATGTCATTATTTATAAGCATAAATGATAAATATTAATTGGTTTTTGTAAAATCACATGCTTAAATGTTTATGTGTACTTCGCAGCGAACAGGTTCTGGTAAATGTCGACGAGCTACACTGTGATGATGCATATTTTTAATTTTTCATTTGCCTTATCACCTCTGTATAAATACCCTTGTAACTAAATTGTTTACTTGAGGTGCGGCCTGTTTCTTCATTTGGTACCTGCTAATCTCGACATAATTCTTTTCTTCTGCACAGTGACGATGCACTGATCGCTGAAAAAAAAAACTTAAAACTAATTGCATTATGTAGATCGGTGGCCACTGATACGTTTGATCATTACATCTGTCAGCAGATATTGCCATACTTTATTTAAATTCACAGTCATTCATTTATTCTGTTAAACTTTATGATCATTTACCTGCAAAGAAAATTATTTTACATTTCTTACCGTACTTTATCATTTCTTCTTATCTCACATACCTCATATATTTTTTCATAATGCTTTGTTTTGCTTGTAAATATGTTCTATAAAGCTTAGTATTTCACTGAATCTCTGTGTACATATATCAATAGGTTTCTTAGCTCTTCGACAGGAGATGTAATTGCGTAGTATTTCCGTTTACTTTGTATTTAAGTTAGGTACTTGTACATGAACCATGGACCTTGCCGTTGGTGGGGAGGCTTGCGTGCCTCAACGATACAGATAGCCGTACCATAGGTGCCACCACAACGGAGGGGTATCTGTTGAGAGGCCAGACAAACATGTGGTTCCTGAAGAGGGGCAGCAGCCTTTTCAGTAGTTGCAGGGGCAACAGTCTGGATGATTGACTGATCTGGCCTTGTAACACTAACCAAAATGACCTTGCTGTTCTGGTACTGCGAACAGCTGAAAGCAAGGGGAAACTACAGGCGTACTTTTTCCCGAGGGCCAGCAGTTTTACTGTATGATTAAATGATGATGGCGTCCTCTTGGGTAAAATATTCCGGAGGTAAAATTGTCCCCCATTTGGATCCCTGGGCGGGGACTACTCAAGAGGACGTCATTATCAGGAGAAAGAAAACTGACGTTCTATGGATCGGAGCGTGGAATGTCAGATTCCTTATTCGGGCAGGTAGGTTAGAAAATTTAAAAAGGGAAATGGATAGGTTAAAGTTAGATATAGTGGGAATTAGTGAAGTTCGGTGGCAGGAGGAACAAGACTTTTGGTCAGGTGAATACAGGGTTATAAATAGAAAATCAAATAGGGGTAATGCAGGAGTAGGTTTAATAATGAATAAAAAAAATAGGAGTGCGGGTAAGCTACTACAAACAGCATAGTGAATGCATTATTGTGGCCAAGATAGACATGAAGCTCACGCCTACTACATTAGTACAAGTTTATATGCCAACTAGCTCTGCAGATGACGAAGAAATTGATGAAATGTATGATGAGATAAAAGAAGTTATTCAGGTAGTGAAGGGAGATGAAAATTTAATAGTCATGGATGACTGGAATTCGAGAGTAGGAAACATAGTAGGTGAATATGGATTGGGGCTAAGAAATGAAAGAGGAAGCCGCCTGGTAGAATTTCACTCAGAGCATAACTTAATCATAGCTAACACTTGGTTCAAGAGTCATGAAAGAAGGCTATATACATGGAAGAAGCCTGGAGATACTGACAGGTTTCAGATAGATTATATAATGGTAAGACAGAGATTTAGGAACCAGGTTTTAAATTCAGGTTTTCAATTGTAAGACATTTCCAGGGGCAGATGTGGACACTAACCACAATCTATTGGTTACGAACTGTAGATTAAAACTGAAGAAACTGCAAAAAGGTGGGAATTTAAGGAGATGAGACCTGGATAAACTGAAAGAACCAGAGGTTGTACAGGGTTTCAGGGAGAGCATGAGGGAACAATTGACAGGAATGGGGGAAAGAAATACAGTAGAAGAAGAATGGGTAGCTTTGAGGGATGAAATAGTGAAGGCAGCAGAGGATCAAATAGATAAAAAGACGAGGGCTAATAGAAACCCTTGGGTAACAGAAGAAATATTGAATTTAATTGATGAAAGGAGAAAATATAAAAATGCAGTAAATGAAGCAGGCAAAAAGGAATACAAACGTCTCAAAAATGAGATCGACAGGAAGTGCAAAATGGCTAAGCAGGGATGGCTAGAGGACAAATGTAAGGATGTAGAGGCTTATCTCTCTAGAGGTAAGATAGATACTGCCTACAGGAAAATTAAAGAGACCTTTGGAGAAAGGAGAACTACTTGCTTGAATATCAAGAGCTCAGATGGAAACCCAGTTCTAAGCAAAGAAGGGAAAGCAGAAAGGTGGAAGGAGTATATAGAGGGTCTATACAAGGGCGATGTGCTTGAAGACAGTATTATGGAAATGGAAGAGGATGTAGATGAAGATGAAATGGGAGATATGATACTGCGTGAAGAGTTTGACAGAGCACTGAAAGACCTGAGTCGAAACAAGGCCCCCGGAGTAGACAATATTCCATTGGAACTACTGACGGCCGTGGGAGAGCCAGTCCTGACAAAACTTTACCATCTGGTGAGCAATATGTTGAGACAGGCGAAATACCCTCAGACTTCAAGAAAAATATAATAATTCCAATCCCAAAGAAAGTAGGTGTTGACAGATGTGAAAATTACCGAACTATCAGTTTAATAAGTCAAGGCTGCAAAATACTAACGCTAATTCTTTACAGACGAATGGAAAAACTGATAGAAGCCGACCTTGGGGAAGATCAGTTTGGATTCCGTAGAAATGTTGGAACACGTTTGGCAATACTGACCTTACGACTTACTTAGAAGAAAGATTAAGGAAAGGCAAACCTACGTTTCTAGCATTTGCAGACTTGGAGAAAGCTTTTGACAATGTTGATTGGAATACTCTCTTTCAAATTCTGAAGGTGGCAGCAGGGTTAAAATACAGGGAAGCGAAAGGCTATTTACAATTTGTACAGGAAGCAGATGGCAGTTGGCAGTTACAAGAGTCGAGGGGTATGAAAGGGACGCAGTGGTTGGGAAGGGAGTGAGGCAGGGTTTTAGCCTACCCCGATGTTATTCAATCTGTATATTGAGCAAGCAGTAAAGGAAACAAAAGAAAATTTTGGAGTAGGTATTAAAATCCATGAAGAAGAAATAAAAACTTTGAGGTTCGCCGATGACATTGTAATTCTGTCAGAGACAGTATAGGACTTGGAAGAGCAGTTGAACGGAATGGACAGTGTCTTGAAAGGAGGGTATAAGATGAACATCAACAAAAGTAAAACGAGGATAATGGAATGTAGTCAAATTAAGTCGGGTGATGCTGAGGGAATTAGATTAGGAAATGAGACACTTAAAGTAGTAAAGGAGTTTTGCTATTTGAGGGAGCAAAATAACTGATGATGGTGGAAGCAGAGAGGATATAAAATGTAGACTGGCAATGGCAGGGAAAGCGTTTCTGAAGAAGAAAGATTTGTTAACATCGAGTATAGATTTAAATGTCAGGAAGTCGTTTCTGAAAGTATTTGTATGGAGTGTAGCCATGTGTGGAAGTGAAACGTGGACGATAGATAGTTTAGACAAGAAGAGAATAGCAGCTTTCGAAATGTGGTGCTACTGAAGAATGCTGAAGATTGGATGGGTAGATCACATAACTAATGAGGAGGTATTGAATAGAATTGGGGAGAAGAAGAGTTTGTGGCACAACTTGACTAGAAGAAGAGATCGGTTGGTAGGACATGTTCTGAGACATTGAGGGATCACCAATTTAATATTGGAGGGCAGCGTGGAGGGTAAAAAACGAAGCAGGAGACCAAGAGATGAATACACTAGGCAGATTCACAGGGATGTGGGCTGCAGTAGATACTGGGAGATGAAGAATCTTGCACAGGATAGAGTGGCATGTAGAGCTGCATCAAACCAGTCTCTGGACTGAAGACCACAACAACCTATCTGGTTGCACCTTCTGCCAGTCTGGCGCGCATCCACACAGGTCAGTGCCTCCTCTCCTACTACTGACGTCAGCGCATATTGTTGAGTGCACACAAATGAGCCATAAGTTAATTCTGTTTGTGCTTGAGCTTCTTGTGAAGCAGTGTATTATTTCTCATTGCTGTTGATTTTATGCTTACGTGTACAAATCAAAAGAATTACTTATACTTATACACATTACTTTAACCTAAAATACACTGGAGAAAAAAATCGCACTTAGAGTTGTGTAAGTTATGTAAAATTATCTTGTGGTAGAAAAAAAATGTTACCTTGCTTCATCATTCTATAAAAGTTTTTATATCTTTGGGGGTGGAGACCCTTGTCTCTCCCTGTTTTCTCATAGACTAATCTGTTCGTTCCAGGGTAAGGTATTTTGGAAATTATATATGATCCTGAAAAGAGTAATTGCCACTCCTTATGTAGTCTGCCAATTTTTGTCGATTTTGGGGTGTGTCCGTAAGAGGACTTGTTGCCCTTCATAAAATTGTCTAAAACATTTCAGTATCTTATTATAAATTTTCTTTCTGTACTCGGCCCTATTTTCGAGTGTAATCATGGCTTTTTTTATTTTGTCTTCTAGTGTCATTTCTGTAGTGGGTACTTTTGGTATGGGCAACTCCTACTCATTTGTTTGTTTTGTCCAGAACATCAATTCATTAGTTGTGAAACCTGTTGAAGAATGTGGAAGGTTATTGATAATTTGCATGAAAGGATTTACGCATTCAACCCATCAGGTGTGTTTGTGAGGGATGTATGTCCTAATAAACTGGTTAAATTCTTTAAAGACTCATTCTACAGGGCTTGCTTCTCGGTGAAAAAGCTTACTAATACATGTTTTATGCCCTGTGAGGTCATAAATTGTTTCCATTTTTGCCCAATGAAATATTAAGCATTATCAGTTAGTAGTACCTTTGGTTTACCCACTCTTCTCAAATATTCTTCCTCAATTTTTTTTCTGATATTTTTAATGGCATACATTTTGATATGTTTCTAGAAAACATCATAGAGTGCCTCCATATATCTTACACCTCCCATACTTCTTGAATACGGACCAGCCAAGTCCAGGAATACTATATCTAGAGGGTTTTTTTGTGAGTATTGGGTGTAGTTCAGTATATTTTGACACATTGGACTGTTTTGATTTTTGACGTACTGCACACTTTCTTAGTACCTGTAGGACTCGCCTTCTCAAATTTGGAAAATAACAAAGTGTTGCAATTTTTTCAGTACATTTGCCTGCTTCATAACGTCCCCACGCTTCATGTGTGTGTCTGATCAATTTGTCAATTTAATCTTCAGGGATACACACACACCATTGATCAGATTTTCCATTTTTCCTATGAAAAAAAATTACCTTGTACTCCTGGTAGCATTTACTTACCTTTTCACCTTCATCTTGCTTAAGATTTTGCATGACTTTACCCCATCTGCAATCTTGCTGTTGTATAATTTTCATTTGATTACAAAACTTATGGTAAACAGGCTGTTGTGTTGTACCTT
This sequence comes from Schistocerca piceifrons, assembly GCF_021461385.2. Taxonomy (NCBI): domain Eukaryota; kingdom Metazoa; phylum Arthropoda; class Insecta; order Orthoptera; family Acrididae; genus Schistocerca; species Schistocerca piceifrons. The sequence continues at coordinate 618,665,314 of NC_060141.1, forward strand.
GCATTAATAATGTTTTGATTTCTGCATCTTGCTCTGTTAATTCACAAAATTCCTCTTAACCTTGTGATAACCTAGAGAAGGCATCTGCAATAATGTTCTGACTTCCTTTAATAGATGTCAAAATTGAATTCTTGTAAATATAGACACCACATAGTTAATCTACGGTGGAATAGTTTACATGTTAAAAGAAATGTCAGTGGCTGATTACCCCACAAAAAATATTCAGACTTTTTAAATGTCCATATGACAGCTAAACTTTCGAATTCTGACACAGAGTAAGATCTTTCTTCTGGTAAACCTTCCGGGATGTAAGGTCGTGGTCCATGAAACTCTTCAGCTCCTAACGTTTCGTCCAGAGCTGCGCTGGACATCTTCAGAGGGGTGTTTCTCCTCCGGTGAGTCTTGCCGACTGACGGGTCGGACGTCTGAGAGCGACTTATGTATCGTTATCTCTGCATATCACGTGTAATTCTGGTCACGCCCACTTTCTACGATACATAAGTCGCTCTCAGACGTCCGACCCGTCAGTCGGCAAGACTCACCGGAGGAGAAACACCCCTCTGAAGATGTCCAGCGCAGCTCTGGATGAAACGTTAGGAGCTGAAGAGTTTCATGGACCACGACCTTACATCCCAGAAGGTTTACCAGAAGATATGTCATCCGGTCGTGAAAGCTTTCATACTAAGATCTTTCTGCTTGTGGTAATGTTTGACTAGAAAAACTGGTGACCTTGGGTACTTCCCTACCTTCTTATTCTCACATCTGGAACAAGCATGCCCCCAGTCCCTGAGATGAGGCATCTGTGCATAGTCAAACATCCTTGGACATGTCACAGTGCCTAAGAATTCTTTACATTGACTAATGCCTGCTTAATGTTATTAAAATCCTTCTGACACTTATCATCCCATAACCAAGGCCCATTTTTTCATAACAAGTTGAGAAATGCATCACTGTTCACCAGTTGCTGTGGTATGAATTTACAAAAAAAGGATGCTAGTCCTAAAAAACCTTTTAGTTGTTTTTTTTATTCCTTGGAGCTAGACAATTGCATATGGCATCAAGTTTTTTTCAGATCAGGTAAAATACCATGTTCTGACACATGTCCTAAAAATCTGACTTGCTCCATACCAAAACTAGATTTTTTTTAAATTGGCTGTTACTCTGTAATCTGCAAATCATTGAAGTACCTGTTTAATCAGCTTGATATGTTCTAACCAAGTGGGTGTGACTATTAGAATGTCGTCTACATAAACAGTGACTTTGCCAAGCAATTCTGGTCCTAAGACCTTGTCCAGTGCAGATATAAAACTGCCTGCACTAATGTTCAGTCTGAAAAGTGGAACACAGATTTCTGCCACCACAAACAAGTGCTGTATATTTTCGACTTTCTTCGTAGAGCCTTATTTGCCAGTAGGACACCTTGAGAACGGGTATACTGAAGTATTTTGTATTGTAAAACTTTAAAAGCTGTTCTTCCAAGTTGTCTGGTCTTATGCATACTGGTACTAAAATCTTATTGCTACCTCTAGCATCCAGAACTAATCTTACAGTCCATCTGGTTTACTTATTGGTAATATAGGACTACAATAGGGTGAAAATGAAGGTTGTATAATTCCCCATTTAATCATATGATTGATCTCTTACTTTACTGCATCTTCTTTTGCCCATGGAATAGGATATGACATTACACAAAATGTTTCATGTTGATAAACTTCAAATTTATATTTGTGGTCTTTGATTACTCCTGGCCCCTTGCTGAAAACATTTGCATACTTAAATAACAAGTTAGAAAGTTCTTGTTGTTGCATATCATTTAGTATCTGTGATTCACTTACTTTCTGCTCTACCATTTTGTAACTAACATTAGTGTTTGCTTCTTGTTCAGTATAAATTTGTTTGTGAAATATACAGTTGGAAAGGAATATTGTACTATTACATTTGACTCTGGTTTGTTTTTGTTACTTTTATCAGGTGGTTTGTCGAAATCAATGGAAAAAATCTGATCCTTTACATAAAAGTGGCATTTAGCATTACCTAAGTCAATCTGTTTTTTGTATGTTCTAACATGTCCATGCCAATAAGACAATTAACTATAAGCTTGTCAATTATAATAAAATTGCACTTCACTGTAAAATGTTAAATTTTTAATGGAATAAGTGGCTGATGTTTTACCAGTTAAGTTTTACTGCCTGTAGTAGTTTGCACCTTGCAATTTTGGTGGGAAATGTTGGAAATTGGCCCCTCTTGTTCAAGTCACAGAAAAAAGCATTGTAATTTATACCATATCAAAGCCTGTTTTATGTCCATTATGACACACAAACTATTGTGTTGGCAAATTTTTATGTTTTACTGACAAAGCGAATCACACTGAAAAATTCCTGTAAATTATCCACAATAAAATTCAAGGAAGGAATAATGAGGAAAAGGTTTCTGTCTACATCAAAAGAGTTGCTACCGAGCGTAACCATGCAAACAACTTGCGTAGCTGTCCTATATTTGCTGTGCCGAACAAACCAGATTACTATGGAAAATTTTACGTAACCTGGGACCAACTGTTTTTCCTTTCCAAAACTTTCTTCTCAGTTTTTGCCTTTTTGCATTGTAAGATGGCGAGAACTCTGCCCCTTGCATGAAGTCATTAAAGATCACCTAACTCACGTTGAGTGAACAGTAGGGCTGAACAAAAATGACTGACAAGGCACAATGCATCTTGTAGAGGGTATAGTATGGACGTATTGGAATAATTAATGTCGGGTGATGTAAAGTACTTCACACGACATGAAAACTTTGTGGAAACATGTCGATTTACTAGTGGCTAGTTTATCCCAGGGAAGTATTCAGAGTTGAACGTGGCCGGCTGGGGATAGGCGAAGGGAAGCGACAATAGGCAGCTTAGAGCAGCTCAAGCTCTGAGAAAGCGGTAACGGGGCGCAGCCTCCAGCTGCCTTAAGATGAGTGACAGTGAGTGGGTGGTTGACCCCCTGCTGGTGTACCAGGAAGCAGCTAGAGAACTTGTACGCCTGTTGATAAATGTCCGTCGTCCCGTTTTCAGTGAAACATGCGAGAAAGCCGTGCAAAGCTACAGTGGAGGGGTCAACAGTGGCCAAAATACGCGTGTTCATGACTATAGTAACTTCACGCTGAATTCACGGTCCGAAGAGTCTGAAGTAAATCAGGTGAAGAGTGACAGAATGAAATACGCCGGCCTTCAATGGGTACTTAGGACCAAGGAATTTGAAGTACTCTCCTGGGAGTCAGAATTCCGCTAACTTTGATGGGTGGCCTGGGAGGAGCTAAATAGCAGAAGTTGAGAGGAATGGAAATTTTGTGGGAATTTGTTCACTTCTCAGAGCAGGCATTGGTCGGCGCTGGTAAGCGCCGCATAAATAACGCGACTTGTGCTGCAATTGGCGTAAGTGATTTTGCAGGAGGGGAAACCAAGGCAAAGAGCGGACTGGGAGAAATCTCTGTAGGGGTCTTCCATTCCCAGCTTGCCTAGAGTGCAGACGTGGCGTTCTTGACTCAGCTTGCCTGAGAAAGAGTGAGCATCTCTGCAGTTTAGGACTTAGCAAATGGAACGATTGAGCTTGGAGATAGAAAGTTTTGGTTCAGCTATGTACTGAGCAAGATAGCTAGGAGTGAATAGATGAGCACAGCCTTGCAGCATCAAGAGGCGGGCCGATGTCCTCACAACGACAACGCCCCGCCACGCTGAATTCGGTGATATTGCACCCGCTCCGGCTTGAATTAGGCCACATTAATTTGTTGAATCACGTCGGCAAAGTTTCCATGAGGATTTCATGGTCCGTGTATTGGGGAATTCTTCTAGCACTTCGCATTATGCCTGGGTCAGTCAATAGAAATTAATTTTGATTTATTGCGCTTCACTCCACATAAACGCAATTTATTACCACTGCCTGATAGGAGAGTCGTGTAATGTGATGATGGAAGGTCGGGAGTTAAAATAAATTTGTGCTAATCGACTGCATCTGTTTTCAATCAAGTAGTTGAAATTCCAAGTAATTTTCTTAATTAATTTTATGTTCAACATTTGCATCTGGTGTTCAATAGCTGAATATAACATCAATGTGCAACCCTTTTTAATTAAAAGTGATCAATTCTGAATCAATTAATGTCAACACTGACACCGCAATTCAATCATGAGTCACAGGGCCTTATTACTTTCTTTGCGTTATCCGATATTGCGGCAGTTTTCCACTCTCTGTTGATCTGTTAGTCAATTAGCTGGAGTGAACACACACCAAAACCAGATAAGTGATGGGTGGGGTGTTTACATATGGCGACCCTACCAGGATACTATACTTCGTGATTTTCTAGGAAGTAGTCTTGAAAAAGGAAATTTTTCCACGGGATCTATTGCTTAGCCATTTTTAATTGAAAAACGGGTAGCATTAGTTACAATAAGTTACATTGTCTTCTTCATGTGCTGTCCTTTAAAATTGACATTTATAGGTGCCTATGCATTGTGTGCGTGATTTGTTGGAGTACTTATGATGTGCAGTGCCGTAATCAGCCGATGCTGAGCACACAGAACACAATCATTGGTACTAGCCCTTTTGGAGGAATGCTTCATGAACTGTTTGTCAGGTCACTGCTCACACCAAGTGTATCAATTTGTGTTCTGATATATGTTTTGCGTTATCTAATTATTGAGTGTAAGGGGTACCTGGGTTTTGAGTTTTCGTGTAACATAAAAGCGCAAATGATAACAAGGGGAAAAGCCAAGACAACGGCAGAATATAATCAGACTGTTACTCGGGAGAACATGGGTGATATGGATGGTAGTAGGGGAAGCTCTACTGATGAGCGTGACAAACGCGAGTTGCAACTTCCTGAAACTGGGTCTCACGACCAGTTTAGTCCGCTGAATAGCAAGGACGTTGATTCAGGCAGTGACACTGAGGGCTCGGGGGAGAGTACAGGATTAATCCAGAAGTATGGAAGATCCAGCCTAAGAAGCCAGAGTGTATTGGAACAAAACGGTGTCCGACCATTATGAAACGATTCATTCACAAGTGATCCGACGGGGGCGCGGAGACGGTACTTGTCTAGATTACGAAGGGGTCCTCAGAACAGAGGAGAAGAGTCACATTTTCAACCACAAAAGAATGAGGATCAAAATGCGGCTACTCTGAAAAACATCACGGACCCGTTGCAACAGATGCAAACAATGAACTTAGAGGAGAGCGCCAACCTTAATGCCGAAATTAAAAAGGCGAATTCGGAGCTGAACTATAGGCTCACAGAAGTTCATAGGGAAGTAAAAGAGGAGGTAAAGAATCTCGGCGTCAAAATAGAGAAAGAGATTGCCATCATCAAATGAACGGCAATTGAAGCCAAATTAATTGCAAAAGGTGCAAGGAAAATAGCGAGAGAAACTCAGGAATCCACACAAAGCATGGCAAAAGTAGGAAAGGTCATGTTATCGAGGCTACAAAGCCGAATAAAACGTGTAAAAGAAAAGCAACAAGAGCAACTGGACATAGGGCCTAACGAGATGCTGAAAGAGGAGGTGGCGATATTAAAAAGAAATTTAGAGGACGAGGTAAAACGTCCCATTACAGAGACATCAGGAAAGGAGAAGGGTGTAATTACTGCGTTGACTGAACTGTCACTTGCCGGTACACAGATAACCACTTCACGGTGTGACAAAGTTGACACTATAAGCAACGGGAGCCACGCCTTTATTCACAGCTCTGAGGCAACGACAGAGGTAAACACGGACAGCGCGCAGCAGTCCAGTGAGCACAATTGCTGTCAGCTGATTAGATGTACCGAAGAACTGTTGAACATATAGAGGGGGAGAGATGAAAATAGCGTGTCGGAACGAATTAGTCCACATCCCAAAGTTCATACGAATTGTAAGAATGGGCAAAATGATAGCTGGAATGATGACCTGTTTGACTACAAGCATTTTGTATCAGTCCGAAAGTTCCATCACTACAAGGACAAAGGTAATAGCTTGCATCCAAAAACTTTTATGGGACAATTCGGGTTATCTTTACCCGCACACTGGCCATTGATGTACCAGCTGGATTTTGTGTGCTCCCATATGTAGGGCGTGACCACTGAGTACACGAGAAATGTAGCTAAGATGAGTGTCTCATTCAAAGAATTCAAAAATGCCTTCTTGGGTAAGAATTGGTCTAAAGAAACCCAAGAAAGGATCATACAAGAAATTATGATGTCCAGAGATATGGAAGGGGCAGGGTACCGGAGTCCGGTCAAATTTTTTGAAAATATGACAAAAAGGAACCAGTATCTATACAACCCACGTAGCAGTGCGGAAATCATCAGATTATGCTACATGAAACATCCCATCTCGTATCAACAATCACTTGCCGGCCATTGTGGTAGCGATACTGAGGTATTCAAGGGCATTTTGCACGAACTGGAATTCGCATTTCAAGAGGAACAGGTGTGGGAGAAACGCCAACAGCGTGAACAAAATAACAACCGTCGCAATAATGGACCTCAGTGGGATAGTAGGCCAGTACCGAACTACAATGGCCACAATCAAAGTAAGAGTAATGGCAACTCGAAAAGAAGGTACACGGAAGAAGAGCGACACTCTCCGGTGCAACATAATAAATCACAAAGGACTTGGGGTGGTAATCAGCAATCGGGAAGGAACAGGAATAATGGTTACCAAAATAACAACCAGGAAGAGGTCGAAGCCCGCCCTCCGAAGCCTGGTCCATCCCACCTTAAGGGGCAGGATTACGAATGACTAGACCAGAGCGCAGACGTAGTAAATATAGGCTTAGAATAAGGACGGTTGCTAAAGTGTCTTGTTTGTTTGTGTATGTACAGATCTTAGTGGTAGAATGTCTCGTTATATGTGCTGATATTTTGTGTTTTTATTATTAATAATGATATCTTACCTCTCGATGTTGTGAAAGTGAAGTGCACTGGATTATTTTGTAAAAACACATGATTAAAGAATGGAAAACAAGTATTTCTGGGCGTACCCCTAGAAAAAGACAGATTAGGAATTCTGTAAATTACAGAAAAGTTCCCTGTAATTGTATCTCCGTCATTGGGGATCATATTTAAGGTGGCCAGTCCCGTAGGTCGTTACGAGGACGCACCAACGCATCTCGTATGCCCCTGAATATGTAAGAGGTGGACAGCTATGCGCAGTTGTACCAGATGTAATCATCTACAGAGTGAACAGCAGCATTAATACGCCAGAAATACCTGTTGATACCAAGATAGTGTAACAACTGCGAGTGTTATCAGTAAGCTATATTTATGTTGTGACATTGCTAATCCGAAACATGTTCACAGGCCTTATAAAACCATTCATGACAAAAGGAGAAAATAGGAAGAAAATAGAGGAGAGGAGAAGTGTCGCAATAGAACATGATAAAGGACGCTATCCAAACTTCCAACAGAAAATCTTGGTAAGACTGATACATGTCTTAAGTTTGTTGTGTTTTATACATGTTCACAGGCACAATAAGAGGGACGTCTGCCACATAGGGAATTCAGAAGAAAAAACAAGATTAGAGATAAAAAGTTGTGTGTGTGTGTGTGTGTGTGTGTGTGTGTGTGTGTGTGTGTGTGTGAGAGAGAGAGAGAGAGAGAGAGAGAGAGAGAGAGAGAGAGTGAGAGAGAGAGAGAGAACGACTGTGAAGCAAGTTGTCTTGTACATTTTTATGTTTATGTATAAAAAAAGTTCTGTTACATTTCTATTTTAATTGATCCTGAAGTTGATTTACAAACAAGTAAAATTATTCCTTTTGTATGGAAACAAGTTCATTGTCTTCAATCAAATGTATATTGTACTGATGGTTAAACATTAGCACTTTCCATGTACTAAAATTAGTTGTCTTAGTGTGTTAAGGTGGCGTAACTGAGTAAGCTACGACACCTGGCACACCACACTCGAGCTGACAAGGAGCAAGGATGACAGCAATGAGGGGAGCACACAGCTGATGATGGTGATGGCATGCAGACCACGCCCTGAATCGACGGGGACGGTGGTCAACTCAGCAGCCAAGGAGAGGTGACATCCCGCACCTCTGTGTACGACAAAGAGGTCGGTCCTGGTCTCTGTACACGGTGCGGATCGGGGGCAGCAATGAAGAGGTCCAAGAAGGTTTCTACATTTGTTGCTCACCACATCAGGTGGAGTGACAGCCCAGCTGACCTTTTGTACCTTATGACACCAACTTTGAGGGCCTGAGCAAAAAATAGGCTCTTGTCTGATCACGGTCCCTCCCTTGCCCTAAAACGTCCATAGAAGGAGCAATGACCTGTGGCTGAGCTGCGAGAGGTCACCGGCCATAGATGCACCGATGGGGTCTTGTGTTTGTCGGACAAGATGTCAACAACGAGCTCCTAGGTGAGAGCCATCCTGTCTCGAGAAGATGCGGGTGACTGTGGCACCATCTCGGTAATCGACATTGTTCTCTTCTCAGCTGTTAGCCATCCCTCAACCTGCTAGTCAGAATTGATGTCACTTCCATTCCTGCAATAAATTTGTGTCATGTGTGTCAGTGTGGATTCAAATGAATAACATGCACCTCAATGAACATAAAGTACTCATTTGTTCTGTTTATGAATTATGTTACAAGAAGGTTATGATTTTATAAATGTGCCATTTGTTAAAACATAATATATTTGTCATGCCACGTCTCTTTGTGTTAGAATAAGATTTCATACTTATGCCTTGTTACAAATACACAACCGTGGTTGCTCAATACACAATGATTCTTTTCATTTTGGTTGTGTCAAGGAGGTACATGTGTGTACACAATCCAGACACTGGACTGGGCCAGACCTTGTTGAATTGTGTAAAGATGACACTTACACCATGCACAATATAAACGTCCAGAGACAGTGAGACACACACACAAAAAAAAAAACCTTTATTTATAAAATGTCAAATGGGCGTTCACATATAAGTGAATGAGAGCAACCACTATGAACTTCACAAAATGTTGCACAAATTTTATTCTTGTATGTTTTTAGTAATTTAAGTCGAGTAGGGATGGATAACTGAGAGTGAATGGACCTTAAGTTATAATTACGGGTCTTGCCATTCAAATGACAAGCACAGAGGTGCTTAAACATGTGTATTTGCCCTTTGCGATGTGTGTCCTTGTAATATAATTGTAGTTTTCTTTTGAGTACTCTGACCAGTAATTGTCCCAGAAATCGGCAGAGATTAAAGTAAAATTAGACTAAATAATGACCACATCTTTAACAGTAAATCCAGTCATTGAAGGCAGGTACCCTAGGAATGAGTGGGAGTTTGCATCAGAGAGGAGGCAGTGGTAATCAATCGCCCGTAACTAATCACGCAAACGGATTAAAATACCAGTTATAGAGATATTAATTGTGTACCACAGGTGGTAACACCATAGGACACATCACCTGTACTACAAAATTGATTTGAAGGGAGGGGCTATGTAAGATGGCAAGAACTATGCCCCTTACATGAAGTCATTAAAGATCACCTAACTCACGTTGAGCGAACAGTAGGGCTGAACAAAAATTACTGACAAGACACAATGTGTCTTGTAGAGGGTATAGTATGGACGTATTGGAATAATTAATGTCGGGTGATGTAAAGTAATTCACATGACATGAAAACTTTGTGGAAACGTGTCGATTTACTAGAGGCTAGTTTATCCCAGGGAAGTATTCAGAGTTGAACGTGGCCGGCGGGGGATAGGCGAAGGGAAGCGACAATAGGCAGCTTAGGGCAGCTCAAGCTCTGAGAAAGCGGTAACGGGGCGCGGCCTCCAGCTGCCTTAAGATGAGTGACTGTGAGTGGGTGGTTGACCCCATGCTGGTGTACCGGGAAGCCGACGGAGAACTTGTACGCCTGTTGATAAATGTCCATCGCCTCGTTTTCAGTGAAACATGCGAGAAAGCCGTGCAAAGCTACAGCGGAGCGGTCAACAGTGGCCAAAATACGCGTGTTCGTGACTATAGCAACTTCACGCTGAATTCACGGTCCGAAGAGTCTGAAGTAAATCAGGTGAAGAGTGACAGAATGAAATACGCCGGCCTTCAATGGGAACGTAGGACCAAGGAATTTGAAGTACTCTCCTGGGAGTCAGAATTCCGCTAACCTTGATGGGTGGCCTGGGAGGAGCTGAATAGCAGAAGTTGAGAGGAATGGAAATTTTGTGGGAATTTGTTCACTTCTCAGAGCAGGCATTTGTCGGCGCTGGTAAGCGCCGCATAAATAACGCGACTTGTGCTGTAATTGGCGCAAGTGATTTTGCTGGAGGGGAAACCGAGGCAAAGAGCGGACTGGGAGAAGTCTCTGTAGGGGTCTTCCATTCCCAGCTTGCCTAGAGTGCAGACGTGGTGTTCTTGACTCAGCTTGCCTTAGAAAGAGTGAGCATCTCTGCAGTTTAGGACTTTGCAAATGGAACGATTGAGCTTGGAGATAGAAAGTTTTGGTTCAGCTATGTATTGAGCAAGAGAGCTAGCAGTGAATAAATGAGCGCAGCCTTGCAGCGCGGCGAGACCGGTTGATGTCCTCACAACGACGACGCCCCGCCACGCTGAATTCGGTGATATTGCACCCGCTCCGGCTTGAATTAGGCCACATTAATTTGTTGGATCACGTCAGCAAAGTTTCCATGAGGATTTCATGGGCCGTGTATTGGGGAATTCTTCTCGCACTTCGCATTACGCCTGGGTCAGTCGATAGGAATTAATTATGATTTATCGCGCTTTACTCCACGTAAACGCAATTTATTACCACTGCCTGATAGGAGAGTTGTGTAATGTGATGATGGAAGGTCGAGAGTTAAAATAAATTTGTGCTAATTGACTGCATCTGTTTTCAATCAAGTAATTGAAATCCCAAGTCATTTTCTTAATTAATTTTATGCATTTGCATCTGGTGTTCAATAGCTGAATATAACATCAATGTGCACCCCTTTTTAATTAAAAGTGATCAATTCTGAATCAATTAATGTCAACACTGTCACCGCAATTCAATCATGAGTCACAGGGCCTTATTAATTTCTTTGCGTTATCTGATATTGCGGCAGTTTTGCACTCTCTGTTGATCCGTTAGTCAATTAGCTGGGGTGAACACACGCCATAACCAGATGAGTGACGGGTGGGGTGTTACAGCATTACTGGGCCCCCTGTTCTGATTCATGCAAACAGAAAACGCAGACAATTCGTTTTTATGACTAGTAACAATATCATAGAAATTTCTTACTATAACAGTAGTTAACAAACCCTACTTAGACAACTGGTGTCCTGAAATTTATTTATTTATTTATTTATTGGTCCTCTGAATCAATACTGTACATGACATGCACATGGTGATGCACAAACGTACATTTGATGTTGGACATTGTGATAATTTGCTGGCATGAAGTAATATGCCAAAAGTTTACACAAACATGAGCTTACATACATATTTTCTGAGAAGTTCTGGACACACAAATTACATACTCAGTTACACATTTGTATTTTAGTGCTGCTTTCCTCTAACACATATACACAACAGTACCTGGTTGGCTATTCTTTCTGCACTTAATTTGCTTAGTAGCAGATGATATAGATGCAAGATTTTTGCACATACTCGCATTAATGTTTTACTCTTTATTAAATTCTTTGGTGCAATTTGTTTCATGTTTCTTTCCACCCATGTGGAGCAGAAATTGACTTGCACTGTAGAAACAATGATCAAGTAGGAATGATTTTAATTTTTTATTAAATACAGTCAGGGACTTACTGTTTTTTATTTCTGATGGCAGGCTATTGTATATTTTAATGCCTTTGTTGTTGAAGGGAGAGTTTTTAAAGGCAGCGGTGCACATTTCTTTAACGTGGAGTTCCATTTTCTGTCTAGTACCATACTCATGGACATTTACATTTTTATTAAATTTTGTAATATTACTTTTTACAAATTTGCATAGTTCTAGTATATACAGGCTGCCAAGGGGTAGGATGAGCAACTTTTGAAAGAGAGGTCTGCAGCTATCAGTCGGCTTTGCCTTGTTCATTATTCTTATAGCTCTCTTTTGGGTGAGGAGGATGTTTGTGCTATGTGTAGAGTCTTCCCAGAATATAATATCATACTGCATTACACTGTGGAATTGTGCATAGTAGGCTGTGTGAACAGTTTCCGGGCTTGTGCAGTATGCAAGAATTCGTAGGGCATAGCACACTTGGTTTAGCTTACTATTAGTTTTATTAATGTGTCTTTGCCATTTTAGATTATCCTGAATCCATAAGCTTAGAAATCTTGTTTCTGTATTTGGGGATATTTGGGAACCGTGTAATTTCATATCAGGCATAATTTTATTCGATCTTAGGTTGAAGTTTAGGTAAGTGGTTTTCTTTGTGTTAACTATGAGCTTGTTTTTCTCAAACCAATCACCAAGTTCGTCTGTATTTCCATTTATGGCCTCTTGGAGTTCATGTTCATTTTTGCTTGTTATGAGGATACTGGTATCATCTGAGAAGAGTGTACTGGTGCTGGCATTGATGTTTGACGGTAGGTCGTTTATGTACTCAAGGAAGAGCACTGGTCCAAGTATTGAGCCTTGGGGCACACCTTGTGTAATATTGCAATAGTCAGAGTAGTATGTTTCAATATGTCCTTGGTTGTTATGTTTTATTGACACTTTTTGTTTCCTATTTGTCAGGCATGAGCTGAACCAGTTTAGTGGGGTGCCTCTGATGCCATATGACTCCAGTTTGTTGAGAAGAATCTTGTGGTCTATGACATCAAATGCCTCGGACAGATCTAGGAAGACCCCAACTGCTTTTTGTTTTTTGTCTAGAGCATCTAGGGTGCAGTGTAAATACTCATATATGGCAGTTGTCGTGGATTTGTTTTTTCTGAAACCATGCTGGGCATCAGATAGTATCTGGTTCTTATCAAGAAAATTTTTTATTCTTTGGTGAACTAGTCTCTCCAAAAGTTTACCAAACACAGGTAACAGCGATATGGGCCTGTAATTTTCTGCATTGAGTTTTTCACCTTTCTTGAAGACTGGGATGACTTTAGCCACTTTCATGCATTTTGGAAATGTACCTGCCATCAACGATGAGTTATACATATTTGAGTGTGGGAGAGATATTTTGTTTATGCAGTTTTTGATGATAAAATCTGGGATGTCATCGATTCTAAATGAGAATTTATTCTTGAGGTACTTTGCACTTAGTACAATTTCTTCAGGAGTAGTTTCCCAGAAGAATATAGATTCTACAGGAGTTGTTATTTTGCTTTGTCTGTTGGGTGTGGGTTTGTTGAAGCTTTGTAACAGATTTTTAACAATATTTTCATAGTAATTGTTGAAGATATTTGCAATTTCTTGTGGATTAGTAACTCTGGTGGTGGTGTGGATCAGGATAGTGTTTTCATGTTTACGTGGCTGTTGATTTGTTTCATTCCTTATAATGTTCCACACTGCCGTGGTTTTGTTTGAGGACGTTGCCACATAGTTGTCATTTGCTGTTTGCTTTGCCAGTACTATGACTTGGCTGTCGCCCAAGATGATTGCCTTATACTTTTGTTCGCCCATTTTTTGTTTTTCATGGAATTTTGTAGCCATTTCCACTTTGTTTTGGGGATCATTGGTGGGTAAACATGGGTTTGAAAGTTGTGTTTGCATCATTTTCTGACGTATGATTGTCTTACCTGGTTGCTCTTTACCTTTTGAACTGCTGTTGCTACACAGGCCTACATCATTACTGGAGCGATTAATTGTAACACTAAAATCACATTCTTTATTTCCAATAGGCCTAACAAGCTTGTTATTTCCGGTATTCCCAGTCACACGTGAGTCACACGAACACAATACACGAGTATTTTGTTGTTCACTACCCACTGTAGCCATTTTCTTCTTTATTTCTTCAGGATCCAGGTGTGCCGCAGCCAGTTCTTCCCTTAAAGCATCGTTTTTCCCTTCCTGGGACGCCAACAGAACCTCGAGATTGCTCACTGTTATGTATTCGGCAGACAGTTTCTCCTCCAGTATTTTGAGTTTGTTCAAGAGATCCTTAGGTCGCCAGTTGTATTATAACAATAAAAAAATGGATATATATAATTAAAATGGAAAAATTAAAGGATAATACAATTTCATCATTATTAAACGTTTTGCTTGTATGAAATTTTGCTGTTGGTCATTCACTTTACCTTTGCATTGTTGCTCCTTTTTTCTATGTCAATCACTATACATATTTTAATTATATATGTTGACTTCTGAAAGCTTCCGCTTCTTGTTAATCTTTTGAAAATATGACCGTGGACTTCCTTTCCGGTATTTCAATTGTAGATGCAAGCAGCCGGCTCCAGGGAACATCAGTGCCTCTCAAGATGATATAAAACATGAAGTAAATTCCTCCCAATTTGACCCCACTTCACTACTTAATACTGTTATTAAGTCTTCTCTTATTCATAATCACATATAATACAAAATACTCATAGAACATCATACTCCGAACAATACATCTTAGTCAACCTTTTACTTAAGAGAGAGTGAAACAAATCATGTATAAAAAAGTGAATGATGTTTCTTGTTCATTTGTCTGCACCTTACTGTGCATTCCTAATTAATGTCTTTGCCAATGCTTATGGTCAGTCTTTGATTCTGTCATTATCGCTGTTTCATGTTTTAATAAATTGTAACTTTACCATATTTGGGGGGTCTTTCACCATGTACTTACACGACAACTACAGTTCTGCGATGTATCAGTTCATTTATTGTTGTTGGTAATGGAGGCACATAAACGGAGTCTTCTATAAACCCCCACAAGAAATAATCTCATACACTCAGGTCCGGTGACCTTGGAGACCAGTAATGTAAAGCTGAGTCATCTGGTCCAGTGCAACCGATCTATTACACAGTAATTCTTTGATTTAAAAATTCTCACACTTCCAGATGTCAGTGTGGTGGTGCCCCATCCTGTTGGTAAATGAAGTGATTTGAATTAGTCTCCAACTACGGGAAAAGAAAGTTCTCAAGCATATTGAGATATGTGCTTCCTCTAACTGTTCTCGGCAAGAGAAATGGACCATACTCCTTCTCCTGTGAAACTGCACAAAACACATTAAATTTTGGAGAGTCCCTCTCATGTTTTACAACTCCATGTGGTTTTTTCATACCTCATATTCTCATAATGTGAAGGTTCACCTTTCCATTTAAATGGAATGTTACCTCATCACTAAATGCTAAGCGTGTCAGAAAGCTGTCATCCTCCATCTTGCCAAGAACGAAATTACAGAACTCCACATGTCATTTATCACCTTCATGAAGAGCTTGCATTAGCTGAATTTTGTATGGTTTCATGTGTAAATATCAACGCAACATATGCCAAATGGACATCAGGGGTTTGTTGAGCTGTCGAGCTGCATAGCAAACGTATTTCTGCAGACTCCTGGTGAAACTCCTGCAGATGCATTTGACATCTGTGTTAGACACTTGGGGATGGCCCGACAAATTGCCTTTACACAAACAACCTGTCTCTCGGAATTGTTCATGCCATCATGTAATGCACTGTGATGTAGGAGGATCCACACCATACCTAGTACAAAACTCATGGTGAACAGTTATTACTGACCTGCACTGCGCAAAACATAGAATACAAAACGCTTTCTGTTGTCCCAACACCATTTCCACTAGAACCGAAGTGGGTGCACACTGCTGCTACCTAGTGGGAACCATTTAAAACTCTAGAGTTTGCTTTTTCCAACAGTACGTTGTTCACGCATATACAGGGTGTTTCAAAAACGACCGGTATATTTGAAACGGCAATAAAAACTAAACAAGCAGCGATAGAAATACACCGTTTGTTGCAATATGCTTGGGACAACAGTACATTTTCAGGCAGACAAACTTTCGAAATTACAGTAGTTACAATTTTCAACAACAGATGGCGCTGCGGTCTGGGAAACTCTATAGTACGATATTTTCCACATATCCACCATGCGTAGCAATAATATGGCGTAGTCTCTGAATGAAATTACCCGAAACCTTTGACAACGTGTCTGGCGGAATGGCTTCACATGCAGATGAGATGTACTACTTCAGCTGTTCAATTGTTTCTGGATTCTGGCGGTACACCTGGTCTTTCAAGTGTCCCCACAGAAAGAAGTCACAGGGGTTCATGTCTGGCGAACAGGGAGGCCAATCCACACCGCCTCCTGTATGTTTCGGATAGCCCAAAGCAATCACACGATCATCGAAATATTCATTCAGGAAATTAAAGACGTCGGCCGTGCGATGTGGCCGGGCACCATCTTGCATAAACCACGAGGTGTTCGCAGTGTCGTCTAAGGCAGTTTGTACCGCCACAAATTCACGAAGAATGTCCAGGTAGCGTGATGCAGTAATCGTTTCGGATCTGAAAAATGGGCCAATGATTCCTTTGGAAGAAATGGTGGCCAAGACCAGTACTTTTTGAGGATGCAGGGATGATGGGACTGCAACATGGGGCTTTTCGGTTCCCCATATGCGCCAGTTCTGTTTATTGACAAAGCCGTCCAGGTAAAAATAAGCTTCGTCAGTAAACCAAAGGCTGCCCACATGCATATCGCCGTCATCAATCCTGTGCACTATATCGTTAGCGAATGTCTCTCGTGCAGCAATGGTAGCGGCGCTGAGGGGTTGCCGCGTTTGAATTTTGTATGGATAGAGGTGTAAACTCTGGCGCATGAGACGATACGTGGACGTTGGCGTCATTTGGACCGCAGCTGCAACACGGCGAACAGAAACCCGAGGCCGCTGTTGGATCACCTGCTGCACTAGCTGCGCGTTGCCCTCTGTGGTTGCCGTACGTGGTCGCCCTACCTTTCCAGCACGTTCATCCATCACGTTCCCAGTCCGTTGAAATTTTTCAAACAGATCCTTTATTGTATCGCTTTTCGGTCCTTTGGTTACATTAAACCTCCGTTGAAAACTTCGTCTTGTTGCAACAACACTGTGTTCTAGGCGGTGGAATTCCAACGCCAGAAAAATCCTCTGTTCTAAGGAATAAACCATGTTGTCTACAGCACACTTGCACGTTGTGAACAGCACACGCTTACAGCAGAAAGACGACGTACAGAATGGCGCACCCACAGACTGCGTTGTCTTCTATATCTTTCACATCACTTGCAGTGCCATCTGTTGTTGCAAATTGTAACTACTGTAATTTCGAAAGTTTGTCCGCCTGAAAATGTACTGTTGTCCCAAGCATATTGCAACAAACGGTGTATTTCTATCGCTGCTCGTTTAGTTTTTATTGCCGTTTCAAATATACCGGTCATTTTGAAACACCCTGTACATCAAATAACATAATAGTCATGATTTTTTTTAAAGTCAGATGATTCTTTTTGATGCACCCTATACTTCATTATAGGTTTTACTACTGTTACCCACTGTAACCTAGCAAGGTGGATCAGTGGTTAACACACTGGACTTGCATTCAGAAGGAGGTTCAATCCAGTGCCTGGCCTTCCTGATTTAGGCTTTCCATGATTTCCTAAATCGCTTCAGGCAAACTGGACTCGCATTCGGATGGGCGATGGTTCAATCCCATGCCTGGCCTTCCTGATTCAGGTTTTCTATGATTTCCCTAAATCGCTTCAGGCAAATTCCAGGATGGTCCCTCTGATAGGCTGACTTCCTTCCCTAATCCGATGAGATTGATGAACTTGGTGTTTGATCTCTTTCCCTCAAATCAACCAAACTCGACCCATCCACTGTAACTGCATACCACTCATTGACATCCCACCAGAACCTCGTTTATTTTAATCACACTGTCCCTGTGTATTGTTTACCTGAAATTCTTACTTAATGTATGTTCTTGAGGTCTATTTGTTATGATAGGCCATAAATGTTCTTTAGTGTACATACCCTTCTCTTTTTCTTGATACTGTGTCAACTAGAACTATGGCTTTTGGGTGTGGCACCTTTGAAATTGTATAAGGTCCTTGGCCAAGTAATAGAACTTATTTGTTAACTTGTGGATTTTTGAACTCTGCTTGTGATTCTTCACTAGAACCAGGTCTACTATCCTATACTGTGTTTGCATATACTTTCCCCTTCCCCTTCTCTGAGTAATGACTCGCTGAATCCTCCTTTGCAACTGTCAGGATACACACGTTTTCCTATGGGAGCCACTCAATATATTTTTAACATAGATTCTCCTTCCAATGGTCTCCCTATTACTTCTGTGGGGGCAACTTGTGTTGTCAAATGAGGTAGTTCATTTATTACCTTTCAAAGTTTTCCACTAAATCTGCCCATCTAGAATGCTTGTTCTCACTGTTTGTCCTGCACAGTTTAACTAAATCAGCATAACTCTCTCAACCGTTTTGGCATGTGGATGGGATTTGGATATTAATTAAACTATGATTTACATTTTTGCATGCTAAGAACTGCCTAAATTGACAGTGGTAAACTGTGTGCCATTATCTGAGAGCATGTTTTTTGGTTCCCCGTTTCTCAATTTAGTGATTATACTCCTGTTTGTGACCCTTTTTTAATGTGCGTAGTTTAACCAGCTTCATCCAAAATTCTAAAACTACGAGGATGTATAGTACACCTTCCCTCGCTCTAGGCAGGGGATTATAAAAGTTGACTGCTTCTAGATCCCACAAATCGTGCAGTGTTGTGGAATAAAGTTTTGTATGTATCTTTGAAGTCTGTACTTGTATGTTTTGACATATTTCACGTCTACATTAACTTTTTATCTGTTCTTGACATCGTTTCTGAAATAATAGTATTTCCTTATGTGACAGACATTCTTCTTTGGACCTAAATTTGCATTGGCTAGGTGTATCTACCACATGAATAAGTTAATGCTATCGTGAGGGATATACAACATCCATTTGCTTTTTTTTCCCCCTTATGAAATAGCACTCCATTATGGAGTGTACATTAGGTGTTAATGTCTGTTGTATTTCATACTAATTTTTGGATATACACACATCAAAAAAAGTGTCATATCACCTTGGTTCCAAGCTCTCCTGAACATTGTATGTGTGTATACAGCATCAATAACACAGTCGCTTAGACTGTTCACAGATGTCACTCAACCTCCACAAAGATGAAAAGAGCCATGCATGTGCAGTGCCTATGTGATGGAGTGGGTAAGACAGCCATCAGTTCCAGTCATAACACCAGGAAGGAAGTCACTACTTGTGTTGTCTGCAGTTCTGCCATGCCAAGAAGGTCAATTCTGAAATTTCATCATGTCTGCATTGTTACATTGTGTCAGGAAGGGCAATCATCTAGAGAAGTATCCAGATGTCTCAGAGTGAACCAAACTGATGTTCTTTGGGCATAGAGAAGGTACAGAGATACAGGAACTGTCAATGACTTGCCTCGCTCAGGCCACTCGAAGGCTACTACTGCATCTGATAGTCACAATTTATGGATTTCAGCTCAGAGGAACCTTGAGAGGAATGCCATTATGCTGAATAATGATTTTCGTGTGGCTACAGGACATTGTGTTTCAACTCAAACTGTATGAAATGGGCTGCATGATGTGCAACTTCACTCCCAACAACCATGGCGAGGTCCGAGGTCACTTAGATACCGTACAGCACAGTACAGATGGGCCCAACACCATGCTGAATGGACTCACCAGAACTGGCAACAAGTTCTTTACTCAAATGAGATGTGCATATGCCTTCAACCTGACAATTGTCAGAGATGTTTTTGGAGGCAGTATGGTCAGCCTGAACATGTTAGAGACACTGACCAGCAAGGTGGTGGTTCCATAGAGTTTTTGGATGGCATTATGGTGGGGCCAACATGTGCCACTGGTGGTCATTGAAGGCAATCAGATGGCTATACGATACAAGGATGACATCATCCGATGTGTAGTGCAATGATGCCAGCAGCATTTTGGAGAGGGATTCGTCATTGTGCACATCTTGTTTGTGATCGCATTCCTTCATGATAATGAAATCGCTAGAATGGAATGGCCAGCATGTTCTCCAGGCATGAACCCTATTGAAAATGCCTGGGATGCATTGAAAAAGACCTGTTTGGACAAGATAACCCATCACCCAATCAGAGATCTACGCTGAATCACTGTTAAGGAGTGGGACAATTTGGACCAACAGTACCTTGATGATCTAGTGGATAGTATGCCACAATGAATACAGGCATGCATCAATGCAAGAGGATGTGTTAGTGGGTATTAGAGGTATTCGTGTAACTGCAGTCTGGAACACAAATTCAGAAATTCTAGATTATTATTGTACAACTTGCAATTTTTGTTTTTGTTTTCATAAACAATAAAGAGAGCTGAAATATAGTTTTTGTATATCTCTATTCCATTTTTTTGTAAAGCGTCAGGAGCTTCTACAATTGTGGTGATGCATATTTATTGACTTTCAGAAAGTATATAGTAAAATTATCTGTGTCTTTTGAATCTGCAGCCAGGTGTAAGCCTGTTGGTAATTGAGATAAAGCATCTGGTACTATGTTTTTCTGTCCCTTTACGTATTGGATTAAAAATAAATTGTTGTAGGGCCATAGCCAACTGTATCAATCTAGTTTGTAAGCTCACTTTTTAATGGGAATATCTAAGCTTTATGGTCGTTGTGGACTATGGTTAACATGCAGATTGCAAATGCTCTTGTGTAGTGTTCTATCCCATGTCCTCTATCCTCTTCCTTGTACAAATGTATGGAGACCACGGTCCCAGGCATTAGTGGTTACACGGAAGGATAAGTGAAACATAGGATATACCAAAAACTGTATCACTACTAGGTGTTCTTTGATCTTCATGAATTCCTTATTACTCCCCATCATCCACATCCAAGGTATATTAGCCTTTCATAAGTTGATTATTGGTGGTCCATTAATAACTTTACCCCTAGGAATTTTCTAAAAAATCCTACCATTCCAAGGAACAACTTAACTTGCATTTCATTTGTTGGTGTAGGGCAGTGTTTTATTGCATCTAACCAATCTGGATCAGGTTTGATCCCATCTGTACCCACTATATATCCTGAGAACTTGACCTGGCTTCTACCAAACTGAGATTTTCCCAGTTTTATTGTTTGACCTTGTGAATCTTGACTTTTCAAAAGTTGATATAAAGTCTCAAGGTGCTCAGTCCAGTCCTTTGAAATAATAGACCAGAATCCTTTTTCATAGTGTGTTACCTAAAACAGAGACAGACATATTCAGACCACTGGTAAGACTTTAAACTGATATGACCTTCCCTCGAATAGGAATGCTGCATATTTTCTTGAATCCTTATGTAATGGTATCTGCTAGTATCCTTCTGCCAAGTCTCCTATGAATTTTATCAGTAATTCCTCAATGTGTGGTGGCCCGTCTTGTTCTGGCTAGATTATCCTATTTAATGTATGAGCAGTAACAATTGCACTAACCTGTCAGTTTCTTTAACCAAGACCAATGGACTATTGTAACAGCTGTCTGAAGATTCAGTAACGTTCCACAAAACTATTCTGTTTATTTTGTCTTTTTAGTGACTGGTAGCTACTGGTATTTGATATGGTTTGACAAAAAATGGTTTATGCTGTTATATCTTTAACTTGCACACAGTCGTGTACTGGTCCAGGCCTTATGGAGAATTCTTTTATATGCTTCTTTGGTAGTGTTGTTACCTTTATCTTCTGTCTCTTTCTCTCTCTCCCTCCTAATATGATGATTTATTAACATAATTTATTAAGTTGTCTTTATCATGCACTTATTGTAATCATATAAAAACTTTGGTCCACAGTTATCTGTACTCTTTTGAATGTTAGTCATATGTGAGAGTCATGCAATTCAATGTCACCAGTCCTATGTTATTTTTCCATAAGTGGATGTTATCATGCCCTTCCTAAAGTCTAATATAACTCCCTGTTCAGACAAGCAGCCTGTACCTAAAATCTCCGATCATTTAATTCATAAATGAGTATCGGATAGTAACACACACAATAATCATGAAAGCTTACCATATTTACTCGAATCTAAACCGCACTCGAATCTAAGCCGCATCTGAAAAATGATACTCGAAATCAAGGTGAAAGAAAAGTTTTAGACCGCACCTCCAAATCGAAACAAAGTAGGTCCATTGTAACATGAGACACTATTTAGGTCGAATGGATGAAGATACAGCTACAGAAGTTTGGTTCGAGTCGTAAGCTTAACAGTTAAGCTTTACCAAGTAGCCACTGCTATGTGTCAGGCGCTCCGTCCGTATTTATACGGATACCGTTCCTTTTTCACGTGCTTCGTCTAGTTTGAATCGATTGCTAATTTTGCTTTGATCTGATAAGTGCCGTTCTCTTTGTTACAGGCGTTTACACCACTCTAAGCTGAAAGTGTAGTATTGTATTGTGTCATGTATTGTTTGTCGCATTCTGATAATGAGTGTTTACGACTTGTCACCGCTCGCGGCATGGCTTGCTTTTGTGCTCACTACCGCGGCTTACAATAAAAAAGAAGAGGAATTGTCTCATAAGCGAAACAATGGCAAGAGACTGCTATTTGTTGTTACTTGCACGGCTGCTTTCTTTGATAATGATCAACAAGAACCAAATAATAGACTGCGTATGATAGAAGACGTTCTGAACCAGAGTTTAGCGAAAAATTTTCTCCGTTCAAAAATCTTTGCAGACGCCTCTTTAGAACATTACATTCTGCACAGAAATTAGAGTCACCTAAAATTTGAAAATCTATTCAGTTGCCGTGCTTCATTTCTGACTGTATCACTATTCAGCATAAGAATAATACGAATATAAACATGATATATATATTATTCTGCTGTTGTCTCACTCTAGTTTTGTGGTATATTAGGCAGATAGGATTTAAATGAGATAGCAGCGAACACGAAAGAATACACGGCATAATGTTTACATTCTTCTACCTTTTCTTTTAATTTATTTACTGACGCAGAGGTTTTGGCGCCAGTATTTATCTTTGTGCCTGCAAAGCATGCCTGTGTAGCACTACATATATTCGATGGCATAAGTTAGTTGTGGCGGCACCTACCAACATTTTTCAGAACTTCCGCTTACTTTGCACTTGATTCTAAGCCGCAGGCGGTTTTTTGGATTATAAAAACCAGAAAAAAGTGCGGCTTAGATTCGAGAAAATACAGTAATGTCACTAACATCTCTGATTGTATAGGTTTACTATTGTTCCTGTGGCTCATGTTACTTTAACTCCACATACTGGAAATGTCAGAAAAAGCTATAAAAATTATATGTTGTTGTAGAATGTACTGATTTATCACATTTCCGGAATATAAATGATATTAACTGGTATGTTTTCCATTTTTCCATTGGTTGTTCTAATTCTTCCAACAAGTCCTCTGAAACACCAGCTCCATCATTGTACCAGTTGCAAATGTTTGCCAGGTGGTTCATTAGGTGCTGCTGGGGACTCAACCCCTCCCTGGAAACTTGCTAGTTTTCCCTCTCCATATTTTGTGAAGTATTAGCAAAAGTTCTATTAATTGCCCTCTGTTGCTGCCATTGGTACTTCCTCCGGCTGCTTTCCTGTAGTAATGCCCTGTTGAGGTATAATCCTCTTTTAAACGTTGCCAACCTGTAGTAATGCCCTGTTGAGGTATAATCCTCTTTTAAATGTTGCCAATCGTTGATGCTATAACTGCGTCTTCTGGTAGTAATCAGGCGAATTCATAATCACGAATTGGTCGTAGTCAATGTGAACATTGTAGTTACAAAATGAGTTGATTTGAAAATAATCTTCTCAAAGATTTCCCTGTTGTATCAAGTGAATTAATCTTGAATAAACTCTTCTCAATACAATCATATCAATTGTTTGCCTTTTTATTAGCCTGGCAAAACTGTTTACTACTGTTGCCATGTTAAACTTTGCATATTTGGTGCCAAATTATATTTTTATGATCATTCCAAATCAGTGCCCATGCATCTAATTCATGTTACTTCATAACATGGAGTCATTGTTTAACATTAACTCGTAATGTTACACAGTTGCTAATACTGTTACATTCACTGGTATCAACGCACCTGCATCATGTTTTTTTAAAAATGAGTTTATATCTTTTTCTTTTACTATTCTGTTCCTACTGCATTTTGTCAACATTATCAATTCTATTATTAATGTGGTCATCTCTAGATCAGGTGCTCCATATATCTTCTCGCACAGTAATCATGTCTCAAGATGCCAGGTTTGAGAATTCATTTCCATATTGCCATTCTCTCCTTATCACAGAGACGCGTCACCACATGTGGGGATTCTGCTGTCTTGATGCATGCTTTTACCATCAGCTGGCAGAATTTCTCCCTTTTTTCTGAAAATTACTATTTACAAAGAAAAACTATTCAGCTGTTCTGGAAGATTATCTGGTTTTATTTGCCAGATTATAGACAGACTTGAATTCACAACTCAACTTACAACTTGTTAGTAACACAATCACCACTGATCTGTTCCAATGCTATTGGCAGAATTCTCTTTTACCTCATTCAAACTATTAGGTCAGCATTGACCTTCATCATGGAACTACTTCTGGAGGGGCTCCTTGGTGCGACACATGGCACTGTAGTCTGTGGCTACTTGCGATGATACACTTTTATGATAAGATGGTCTTTCTGTGTCGCACAGCATCCCGGGAGCACCTCTGAAAAAAATATCCAAACACAATGAACCCAGAATCAGTTCAACGCTCTGACTAACCCTAACAACTTGCTTAACCCTCGCATTACCAAGTGGGTTATTCTGACTACCCCAGGTTGATTTTTTCCCTATAATAAAGTTATCTGGAGAGACAAGTGAGTGGTGAAGAAAGTGAACACAAACCCAAAATCATACTGCACTACAACAAAACCAAAGGTGCTGTAAATAATGGGGACAAAATGAAAAGAGAATACAGTTGTGTTAGAGGAACGAGGCGGTGGCCACTAAGAATCTTCATGGAAATGATAGATATTGCAGCACTGAATGCATATATTCTGTACACTCAAAGATTTCCTGAAAGACAGAAGAATAACCAAAGCTGACGTAAACTCTTCACGACTGAACTGGCATTGGGACTCAGCAAAGGCAACACGGAAGAAAGAGCCAAAAATATCAATAGTCTTCATAAAGATGCACTGAAAGCTTGTGGTATTGCAATTCCTACAGCAGTGATCCAGACCCAGTGTTTCAAGTTACCAATGCCACAACGATATCAAGATTGCAAGAGAAACGAAGATCGGAAAACAAGATTCTGTTGTGTAACGTGCAAGAAACCTGTTTGTAATATACACAGAGAAGAAACTATTACTGTGAAGTGCATGTAGTGCAAAACTGTACTTGACTGAAAAGTTGAAAAACGTCTTGTGTAATTTTACTGCAGTGACTGTTGATGTACACAGATTATTAATTTTCTGTTCGTTGAGTACTGAATTTAGTGAAAGATAAAAAAAAAATTTTGCACTTTGTATCTGTGATCTGATTAAATACTTCTAATAACCTGAAAAGTTGGTTTCCAATACTAAATAAACCCATTCAATGGAAATAACGAAATCTGAGAACAAATATTACAATAAAACACAAAACTCTTTTGGGGTAGTCCAAATACCCCACTTGGTAACAGGAGGGTTAAACTTGACTGATTACCATCTAGCCACGATTTTTCTATTATATTATCTATTATGGGGCCAGGTGTTTTACAATCTCCTGAGTTACTAATTTGTGTCTTTGTATCCTCACAAAAGATCATTGTGCCACAGCAATGAAATTGTATAGTTACATAGCTCATAGGTTATAACACTAAAAGCATCAGCTACAGAACAGGAAAATTTTACCTGCCAAAATGTAGTTTCCCGTAATTTTATTATAACAAATTGAAGTGTTTGTCAGAAGACACTCAATTTGTTGAAGCTTTGAAACAGCTCATATTTGTACGACATACTCCATGAGAAAGAAAATTCACCAAATATGATGTTTAATGCCATACAATATGGCAGTTCCTACTTTCTGCTTGTGCTGTAAAACAATGTCTTACCTCATTGGCCACGTTATTTTGCACGAGGCAAAAATCGAACATGCCAGATTCTTTATTTCATGCCCTGCAGTGTAGTGGAACACAGAATTCAATGATGTAATGTCACCAGCTCCTCGTCCATGTTCATTTTCATGCTATGAGAGAGACAGCTTTACATGTACATGATATGTCCACCTGCTTAGCTGGGTGGTAACGTTCTTGCCTCCTATCCACTGAGCCTGGGTTCGATTCCCGACCAGATTGGAGATTTTCTCCGCTCAGGGACTGGGTGTTGTGTTGTCCTCATCACCATTTCATCCTCATCATCGGCCGCAAGGTGGCGCCGACTGAAATAACACTTGCACTTGGCGGCTGAACCTGAATGGGACCTCCCGGCCAACAATGCCATACGATCATTTCATTTTTTTCATGTACATTGACTCATGTCAGTCCATGGATATAACTTGCAATCCATTAAGAAAAATTTTACTTTCACATTAATATTCTTTGTATCCTCTGATTTTCTTTTATGTTTATTATCCGGAATATACACACACAACATTGTGCATTGAGTACATTCCATGTTCAACTACTAACTGTTCACTCTGCTTACGCATGAAACAGAAAAGTAATTTTTAGGTATAGAAAACCAATCCTGGTAATCCATGCTGTTTAGAGCCACTAGCCCACAGAAAATGCAAAAAGGAATAATTACATTACAGTAAAGCTGCCCCCGCCCCCCCAATAAGAATATTTACAGGCCCAACCATGTAATTCAGTACGTTTGTCAAAAATGTATAAACTCCTCAATTACTAGTGATCATTCAATTTCGTATCCCAACAAAGTTTTACACCCAGGTACGAGTTGGTCAATTCCAACAGTGACTCACTGATATTATAGTTGTAGGATACCAAGATTTTTTGTTTTGTGAAGTACAAAATTTTACATTTCTGAATATTTAAAGTAAGTTGCCAATCTGCACCACATTGAAGTTTTATCAAGCTCTGACTGAATATTTATGCAACTTCTTTCAGACAGTACTTCATTATAGACAAAAGCCTTATTTTATTATTAATATTGTCTGCAAAGTTATTAACATATAATATGAACAGTAAGGGTCCCAATACACTTCCATAGGGCACACCCAAAGTTACTTCTACATCTGATGATGACTCTCCAGCAAAGAGAAACATGCTGTGTCCTCCCTACCATAAAGTCCTCAATCCAGCCACAAATTTCACTTGATACCTCATATGATCATACGTTTGCATAGATTTTTCTCTTATCACCATCAGCGATGAAAATTCACAACAAATGGAATGAAAAATCATTGAATAACTTAACGACATCATGTTTAATGCTCACATTGCCTAAAACATTTACAGCAGAGCACTCAGAACTACTGAATGCTCATTGGCTGTTGGTGAATGCCTGATGCAGGTGTGCAGAATGAGCCCAAACTCGACCGCCATCGTTCGTGACTCCAACTATTGCATTCTACAATGTCTCTTGTATATGAGAGCCATTAAGCAATGACTGATTTTTCGTCATAGAGACGTCAACAACTATGTCTCGGACTCTGGAGTTTTTATGGGCTGAAGTGTCCTTCTAGACAGGACGTAAGTGGCATGGACTAATCACTCACAAGTGCTGCAACATGCCATAACATCGCTGACAATGGACACATTTTGCACATACGCGGTTGTAAACATCTACTAAACTGAAAAGAAAATGCCTTTTAATAATTGCCGACTCCATTCACTGGATAGAAAGATCAAGGTGTAATACATTACTTTACTCCAATCTGGTGCTGGTCTGATAGCATTAGGAATCTATTTTTCAAGTAATCATCTGAGTCCTGAAAGAGAGGAGTATACAGACCTGTATCATCATGCAACAAACATACGGGATAATGTGGTAACACTGGAGTATGTTCTTACAATTTACTAATTTTATGAGAACACCAAGAAATTGGACAAATGTGTTTTTAATGAACAAACTAAACAATAAATCACTATTCCCATAGGAGTCAATTTGTCTACACTAGGATAAGAGTAGGAATAAATGTAATGCCTCATAGTTGAGGGTTTGACAGGCACAGGAACAAAACAAATTATCATTACACAAACAATGTCCTTCCCTAGGCACACATTCATGTGTGCACCTCCCATTCTTCAAACCCTTAAAACTCACTCACTCCCCTCTTCTCTTCACCAAGAACCTCTACTTAAATTCCTCTCTTTTTTTGTCTTCGTCTTTGACTGCTTTTTGTCTGTATGTGGAGGGGGAAGCGAGCAATGGCTGCTCTGCAATGCATTACTGCGACCATACATAATGCAGGTTACCACTGTAATATAGATCTGTGATCAAGGACTGTGGGGACCTGCTTGACATTGACGTATTTCCTTCAATTATCAATTCTAAGGGGTTTATTACCCATGTTGAGATTAATGAGCTGACAGGAGATGCAGAGGCTTCCAAGTATTATAGTATTCTCGAAAGATTTTTTTTTTTTTAATTGTTCAAAGTATTTAGCAAGAAAGTAAATTAGATATAACTACAACTGCTCACCAAATATGAAACTCATATTTATTATTTTACTTCACCAGAAAAAAGGAAACATTTCCTGGTTTTAACAACGTGTTTATAATTCTGTATCTCATGCTGTGACAAAGAATAAATTACATTTTCTCCCTATATGTTTCAACAACATTATGATATGACATCTTTAAGGAATGCTTTAAGTTTTGTGTAAACATTTCTCATTAACTTCAGCCGTCTGTCCTGGAAAGTAAATGCATCAGATCCCTCCATAACACTTCTTTCGCTGAACAAGCAACAGAATTGTTTGGAATATTATAAACACAATTACATACACTATACAAAAAGTGGTTGATGACACATGAGCAAGGCCTATTAAAGCAAAAATGCAAGCTATCTTGTAAATAATAAAAACCTGGAGGATTATAAAAAAGCAACTTTTTTTCATAATAGTAGCTTTTTGTTTTTACAATAGCATTTCCATGCATATGAGTACAAAACTTTGAAATCAATCAACATACTTAAATACAAAAAACAAATTCCTCTTTGTTTTGAATTACACATCCTTACAATTAGTGACAGGAACAGACAGTATCAAGTAGGCCAAAATAAATCTTCAAGTTCACAATGAATAAGCAATCCACATAATTAAACTGGATTTGGCTGTCAATTAAGAATAACTCAAATTCACTGTTCCGACAATAAATTCACCTTTATCGTACTGCTGCTTTTCAAATAATTATCTCTGTTAAAAATGTTTGTGCATTATTTATGTCATAGTTCCAAAAACTGGATTGTGGCGACATATACTTGGCCCATATTCTTCATAAGCTGCTTTTGTGTGACAAACCTGGTAAAATTCAGGCTGAAACAAAAGAATTGTTCATCAGTTAAGGGGAATAATCCAACACTTAGAAGCCAGAAATACTGCTTAAAGAAGAATTCTGCAACATACTACAAATATTATTTGATTCAAACAGATGGTCTCTAACTAAAATTCTCACACTTACTGAACCATAAATAGATTCTGAATGAACTAAATAATATCTGAAAGTAGATATCATTTAGTTTTCAAATAGTACTGTTAGAATATTACTAGAACAAACAGTTTCAATTGTAGCATACAATTTTTTTTTTTTTGTTTGTTTTTGTTATTAAAATACGGCCTCGACGACAACGAGACCAAATATACGACTGGAGTGCTCTATGCCTTTCGTGAAACTGCAATTTTATAAGTAAAAGCTACGATTAGTCAAGGTTCTCCAAGAAAAAGAGTGCCACCCTCATAACCTAACATAAACCTGAATTAGAACAACTGAACCTCATCCTTTGCCAGGACTGGGGTTTGATTATCTAGCATTTTGCCCTGAAATGAAGGACATCCTACCTAACTTCCTTCCCATCCCTCCGAACAAAAGCGGTGTCCCATAGCCCGCCCAATCTTCACAACATCCTAGTACATCCATATGCCAATTCCACTCCCAAGCCCTGGCCACAGGGATCACTAACCTGTAAAACAATCAGGCGCAAGACCTGCCCAATACACCCAGCCAGCACTTCCTACTCCAGTCCTGTCAGGAGCTTATCCTAAGCCATCAGAGACAGGGCCACCTGTGAAAATAGCCATGTCATGTACCAACACTGCTGCAAATCACTGCACAGCTCTTTATGACAATATGACAACCAATCAATTTCCCGTCAGAATGAACGGTCACTACCAAACTATGGCCTTGAATAAAGTTCACTACCCGGTCACAGAGCATGCAGCCATGCAAATCATGCTCCATTTCAATGCTTGCTTCACAAGCCAGGCCATTCTTACACCCATCAGCAGCCTCTCTGAACTACGAAGATGGAAATTATCCTTGCAACACATCTTTCATTCCCATAACCCTCCTGGCCTCAATGTCCACCAACCCACTGTCCCCAGACCTTCCATTGAACAGTTTCCTCTTTCTCTGTCCTATTACTCCCTCATAAGCCACGTCACCTTCATTGTGTGCCGCTCCTCACCGACTCTGACATTCGTGCATCACATGACTAGCCTGTACATCTGCCTCTCCTCCCTCCCACATTTTTAGCCAGCAACTGGCTGTCTCCCTCTGAGTTAGTTACGCACCTAACTTTTTTTTTTCTGCCTCCTGCTTCACTATCTCTTTCAACACCACTGCCAAAATATGATCCTGGCATTGCATCCAGCTGACACCATATCGGAGCACAGGTGTGTGTGTGTGTGTGTGTGTGTGTGTGTGTGTGTGTGTGTGTGTTTGGGCGCGAGTACCTGTCAATGACTCAATGCTGCTGCTTCTTGGTAAGTGATCTCCTTTGTTCCTAAAGTATTTACATTCTACCAGAACTTTCCTACTATAATCATCTGCATAGTAATATGTTCTAAAAGTAGAGACTTTGAATGTAAATACTCAAATATGATGACTTTTTCTTATTTCTCATCAATATTTAAAGAAATTATAATGCGCCATAAATTTATCACTACAGCTTTAAATACCAGTCTGACGAAAATATTTTCAAATAGTTAACAGAGTATTTCATCTGTACATTCCATGTGGCAAGGTTTTCAAATAGGAAATTAACCAGATCAGATTATCACTCGGCAAAGGGAATTACAGGAAGCTAACTTGGTCACAGGACTATGTACAGTCATGCTCAAGTTAAAGTAGTGCCCCTGTTACCTGACGGTGGAAGCTAGATCCACTAAAATGCCTGCAGGCTGAGAGATATTGTGGTAGCATAGTGTGGAACGCCTAGGGGTGTTGGTTCGATCCTACTACAAAATGAATATACTTTTTCTTTCTTTTTTTATTCTTGGTGTACTTTTAATTTGATCACAGTGATTACCATCTTCATTGCAACAGTTACACAATGGATGAAAATGTGATAAAATTCAGTTGGCTTAATATGCAGTATGCACATATAAATTTATTTGTTATATTATGATTCATAACTTTTAGAGTGACAGTTATAACACAAATCTAAGTAAGACAAATTTTTCTCACATCATGGAAATTGTGAGAAGGATGCCTCGCCATAGCATTATCTAATTTAGAATAAATTTAAGAGGAGAGTTATGTCATCAACATTCTGAATATTATTTTTTCATATATTAAATCTGTATTCAAAAACCAGATGAAGCAGCTGTAAGAAAGCTCATCAGTTTGAACAGCTTTACTGTGAAGTAGATGGCACCTTAAGCTAAATTACCATTCAGTTCATTCTCTGACCAGCATCCTACACTTTTGGGGGGATGGGGTGGTGGTGGTGGTGGTGGTGGTGGTGGTGGTGGTGGGGGAGAAGCTATTGGCTAAATGCAATTTATTTTTAAATTGTACCAGAATAAGAGTTCTCATGTACGAATGAGACATCAGTTTCAAAAATGGCCAATTACATTACACCACAAACACGAGGCACAAAGGCTAGATCATTTGTTCAGTTTGTCTGTAACAGAAGTAATGCCCCAGCTGTGTTCTGGTATGCATGCTACTTTTTTCATTTGTTGTGGCCTACTGTCAGGGTGTATATGCGGACAAGGAAAAAAAATTTCCAAATTTTTCCCGGATTTCCCAGTTAAAAATACACTTCTCCGGGATGAAAACATACATTTTCCGTGTTAAGTGACCGTATATTTTCCCTTATCAATCCTTTGAATGGTTATGGTTTTATACACGGGGTTAGAATTTCCCGGCACTTTAGAAAACAAAACTCAGGGAAAAAGACACGTTTTGGAAATATCTTTGATGTTCAGCAACATGTACACTGCGTTTCGTATTATGAAAGTATATATTGGAATTCCACCAAACACCACGTTACTTTCCAAATAATTGAAATCGAGATTGCGATGCGCATTTGTAAGCCAGTCACAGCTCATGTCACGTGATCTCGCCAGCCGATGGCAGCGGATATTCAAAGCATAGGACACATGATGTAGCCAGCCAACAGCAACATCACTGTTGAGTAGCACAAAGAATACATGGAAAGTTAATAGTTTAAATTAATATACATAGTGTTGATACAATAAAAGCAAAGCTTTCACATATAATATCGGTCTCTAAGGTTAATAAGCTGCAAGAGAAGCTAAGCTTTTGTATATGATGTTGATCTTTTTTCCGCGTGTTACACTTAAGATATATCACACAAATGTGCCAGTAAAATTTTTAATAATGACATAAATGTCTGATCTTCAGGGTTCGAAATTCTTCTAAATGGCTCATCATCAAAGAGTTGATTTTTAAATGACAGTCAAACGCTCTGTGGTTTAATAAATTCATGGTACATTCTCGTACATAGTTCAACTTGCCGTAAAAGGATATTTACTTTGAAAGTAACGCTTTTCAAATCACCATTCGCAACATTTTCCCGCGACCTGTTACAAATAAGTTCATTTCAGCAGTTGCCATAGAGTGCAAATAACAGGCAACACCGCACTTGCGCAGCTATCATGACATAGGAAGCCCATATGTACATACGTGTAAAATATTAAAAGATCAAATAATATGTCATAAAAGAAACAACACATCAGAGGATACTCCAAGAGCATCGGAATTTTGTGAATCATACTGAAATGTGCACATTTAAAGTGCACATTCGTATGTCCAGATTCCCAATGAAGTAGACCTCGACCTGATATAAAGCTTTTCAGTGTGGTTTTCGGAATGTAACTTTTAAAATAAAATCTGACACTAATGACATATTTTAGCCTTCCCTAATGATCTGAATGCATTTTAATTCACTTGATAGCTACCGGCCGCAGATATCTGGTTTGTTTTCATTTGACGTGAGAGTAAACGAGGGGGAAACAGCAAAATCACTAAATGTAAACACAGGTCACGTGGAGACTACCCACTATAACTCATACTGCTCTGTGCATCAGCCCCGTATCTACGATATTTGCTTACTGGGTCAATACTAAAAAAACTGAATTTTCAAAAATATGTTCATCTTGTAGCACATATCTTTCTGAAAAGTCTGAAACATAAAACATATGTGTTCAAGGAAATGTTAAGACATATTATTTGGTCTTAAGTGCGCCAAAGTGCAGTGCCACGCCTCTTCATAAAGCATTCTCCTACCGCACATCACTGTATTTCGCTCTGTGGAATTGAAACGTGTATATTTTGTAATGTATGCTATCAAACTATATTCAGGACAGGGGAAATTGAAATGTCCTGTGGTGCCACTCCAGCTCCCATTCGGCTGGTTTGACAGCCTGCCCCTCTTTTTTTTTTTTTTTTTTGCGGATAGGATTATTTTCAATCGGGAGAACAAGAACACTTCAGAAAATTTGCACTCTTTATTGCCTATTAGTTAATAACTTGCTGTTTTGTGTGATATAAAATTGAATATAGGCTACATAAAACCAATAAAGACAAGAGATAAGCAAGAAAGTACACATTTCTTCAATCCTTAGCTCCTAGCACTTTTTTCTTTCTAATCTTACTACAGCTTTACATGGTGTGCTTTCCTTTCTGCGGGAGAATCTATTACCTCATCAAAGTTCGTCAAACGTTTTGCAACATGAAAAATCGAAATGTCGATATCTAATACTGAAAAAGCTGTTAACACAAATAATACCCAAGACGGGTGTGGTTTCTCGATCTGATTATGTCTATTTTGTCACTGTCTGCTAGATAAAACAAAATAGGCCTTTCTAATATTGCAGCAGTTTTGAAACACACACCAAATAAAAGAGGCTGTTTCTAACAACACAGAATATAATTCACGAAGTACCAATATCAAATGCCTATGAGGCCTACTACAAGCAAAAAGTTTTATGTTAGGAAACAGTTTTGCGTTTCATTCATATGCACCAGTTTCTCAAACATGAGATCAAAAAGTAGTATTACGAAATTTTTATATAAGTTTGTAATTGTCTTATTCTTCCATAATTTGTGTGATGTCACTGTTTCTTCTCCTTCCTTGTTCTAACAAACAATCTTGTCATCACCAACTTAAGCGGCTGCTAGCTGGGGACTGTACAATTGGTCCTTACTAGTATAGGGGTCTGATCAAAAATTTTCTGTCAAAATTTCATTTTCTTGGATACACCGAGAATCTTTCTCACCTGTTATTCCTGTCAGTCGTTTATTTCCATTCTGGTAGTCTGAATCTATAGATTTCGCTAGTAATTATAACAACGCTGATCATTCGCAAACCCATAATCAGACAGTGATTGGCATTCATCTGTTCGGCTTTACTCCGCTCAGCTCATATAGCCCCGTCCCCTTTTGTCTGCGGAAAGTTTATTTCTAGATGCGATGAGGATTCTCCTGACAGAGACATCACGCATTCAAAAATCAACTTATGATTAATTCAGAAATCAACTTAAAATGTGCTCACAAATGTTCAAAACCCAACAGGGAAGTGTTTCAAAATCATACGAATAATCGACAGACAAACGTGGGCTGGATGCTAGGCGCTTTGTGAAACAAGTTTTTTTTCCCTCAAGTATATCAATTTGGCACCCCCTTTTCCCGGTAGCATCTAGTTGCTTGCTGTTGACTGCTTGCACAGCCAACAGCCACATTCCTGTAGCCAGAAGCGGGAGAATCTACAACTCAAATGCGACTCAACTGCCCCCCCCCCCCCCCCACACACACACACACAAAAGAGAGAGAGAGAGAGAGAAGAAGAAGAAGAAGAACAAGAAGAAAAGTTGACAATTTTTCCACACCAAAATCGTGCAGTGGATTATAAGAAAGCTATGCAAAGTAAATGGCTGAAATTTTTAATATATATTGCTACAATCCTAATCTTGAACAAACTCTAAAATTTTCTTGATATCTTTATCTGTTTCGCAGACAGAGAGGTTCAATGTTATCCTATTTGCACATGTAAAATACGCACATAAAATCTGCTGAGAGGCAAAAACATTGATTACAAAGTGACACAGCATGGGAAAATACCAGTAAAGCGCTTCCATTATCATGGGAAGGATTCTCGGAGCCCCACATTGTAATACTGAAACGCACACAAAATTTTTGTGCATGTAAAATCCAATGTTAAACATGAAACTAATGTAAAATCCAGTCTGTGATGTAAAATTAGTTTTGTATTATTTCACTGCCACATAAGTAAACCATCAAAATTTTACTGACCCATACAGTCATTCGCATATGAGTGACATGCTCTGCTCTGGGCAGGGAAAAGAATGGAGTTGGCAGAAAAATGCTCCTATAGGAGCACATAAAGGCAAATATGTTTCTGTTTACTAAAACACTGATTGAAAAGTGTGGTACCAGCCGCCCCATTCTAACTTCCTCACCACCTATAAATATTTTCTCAAAAATTTGGCATGTGAACATATTCATGGTTTTTTATGCTGAGAGAGGAGAGAGTGACAGAGGAAAAGAGACAGAAAATTAACAAATACTGGACGATAGTAGATAGTGGTTGTGGTATAGAAAGAGCAAAGGAGAAAGTGACAGTGAAAAAGAAAGAGAGGGACACAGTGGAACCAGAACACAGTTGACAGTGATGAAACAATGCTAGGAAAAGAGCGAATTAGCTGTTGCCAGGGAGAGGAATAAAAGGAAGGAGAAAGTTGGTGTGGGTGAGAGCCAGTGATAATGAGAGACAGAGTCTATGACAATGACAACAAGGAAGACAATGACAGTGAGAAAGAGACAGTAGCAGTGGGAAGGAATGAATACGATAGTAGCAGTAAGAGACGACAGCAAGGTCAAGACAAGTGTCAAGAGTGTCAAGTGAGAGGAGACAGTAGTAATAGGACAGAACAAAGGAGACTGTGGCTGTGAGAGGAGACAATTACAGAGAGAGAGAGAGAGAGAGAGAGAGAGAGCTAGATAATGACAACGAGCTGGACTAAATGAGAGAGTGAGAATGGGGATGTGGGACAGGACGGGTATGAGCGACTTACAGCAATCGACTAGTGGGTGACACTGACGTTACCGTTAAAGGATCTTATGGAACTGAGAGGTGAGCTGCATATCAAAAAAAGAGCATGTATATGTTTGCAAGACAAAATTTTTGGGAATATTTTTAAAGGTGCTGAGGAAGGCAGAATGAGGCAGTTGTATAAACAGGAGTATATTCATCCTTTTTGTGCTCTGATAGGAGCATTTTTCTGTTGGTTTCTTTATATTCAGTAAATAAATATTCAGTGAACTGACTGGGTGTATGATGAAAAGATTAATTATACAACAATCAGCTGCACATGATTATTAACGTGATGTTTACATCTTCAGCTACTAAAGGATACACAAAAGAAGAAAGCAAAATTGGGCATAGCACCATCACAAATGTCAAATACCACACATACTAAATTGTTACAACTTTGCTAACAACTGGTAATGTTTAGTTGTTGTGATGCAGCCAATACATTCAAATGGCTTTGAGTACTATGAGACTTAACTTCTGACGTCATAAGTCCCCTAGAACTTAGAACTACTTAAACCTAACTAACCTAAGGACATCACAAACATCCATGCCCGAGGCAGGATTCGAACCTGCGACCATAGCAGTCGCGCAGTTCCAGACTGAAGCGCCTAGAACTGCTCAACCACACTGGCTGGCCTGCAGCTAACAGCACATGACTTTATTATACAGTGGAAACAATATTTCCTCCAGACAAGACGTCATTAATAAAACAGTGCTCACAGAAGAAAAAAGTCAGCAAATAGCAGTTTGTCTCAATGACGTGTCCTACTGTTATAGATTACTGTTAGAGGGATAGTTGTTATGAAAAATGTTTAAGCTTAGACTTTTTCTAACGTGTTTAAGAAAAAGGGAGAAATAAAAAGGCTGAGGGTGTGTTGGTGGAATGTAGGCTGTGAAGTGCCAGAATGGGAACGCTACTCAACATACCCACCACCACAGTCTCTGGCTGCTGAGGCCTGACCGCGAGCAGCAGCACACAATGGGAGAGACCACTGGGTGGTGAGGGTGTAAGGAGGAGGCGAGGCTGGGGTTGGGGAGGGATAGCAGATGGCTACATCAGTACCTCTGCCCATATCAAACCTACCAACCACCAGCAATACCTCCACTTCAACAGTTGATGCACGTGGCCGTCAGATCTGTAGTGACGAGAGGTCACTCTCAAAATATACCGAGGGTCTCACTGAGGTCTTCCTCCCAACCTTGTACAAAAACAGATCTCCTGTGCCGTATCACTTCAGTCACCCACCACCTCCCAAAGTCCCACCGTCCGGCCATAGAGGAGC
Organism: Schistocerca piceifrons; assembly: GCF_021461385.2. NCBI lineage: Eukaryota > Metazoa > Arthropoda > Insecta > Orthoptera > Acrididae > Schistocerca > Schistocerca piceifrons. Next base: position 618,702,976 of record NC_060141.1, read on the forward strand.
ATTCCCCTTGTGACTCAGTACCACCCAGGACTGCAGCAAGTGAATCATGTTCTCCACCAGGATTTCGCAGGATTTCGACAACCTCTCTTCATTCACTGAAATGAGAAATGTCCTACCCACTATCCTCCACCCACCCCTTTCCCACTGGAGTGTTCTGCCAGCCCACCAAACCTACACAATATTCTCGTGCATCCCTACAAACCCCTGCTCCCAACCTTTTGCCTCATGGCTCATATCCCTGTAATACGACCTAGACCAGGGCTTCACAACATACGTGCTCGCGGAGCAAGCTGTGAGCAGCAAGGCGCGAGCACGGAGCAGTGCGAGCATGCTACCCCCACTACCGGACCAGAGCGGAGAGTGGGGAGAGTCACGTGGGGCACACAACAGCTGCCGCCAGTCAATGTAAATCCGCGGCCACCAGCAGGGATATCACTCACGAATTATTACTGCGACAAATGAAACAAATAAAGGAGAATGTACAAGTGCCACATAATTTTATTAGCTTAGTGTATGCCTCTACATTCGTATTAATTTGTGAATTGTTACACAATAAAAGGTGTCACTGAAGTGTGGGATTCTCGGTTATCTTGTACTTTTTGCCCTTTACAATTGCGTCTATGTTCGGCGTAATTGTTCTTGTGCATTGTAGGCGCAGCGTGCAGTTTAAATTTCGATCAGACAATGCGTTTCTCAGGCGCATCTTGTTACATTTCACTGCAGAGAACAGTTGTTCACAAACATACGCGGAACCGAACACTGATATTATTGTAGCCGCCAGTTTGTGCAAACGAGGAAATCTGTCCTGAGGGAAGTGTCTGTAGAATTCCAAAATGTTTTTCTTGTTCTGAAATTTGTCTCTGTATTCTCTGTCACACTGCAGGTCAATAATTTCTAGTTGCAGCTCAGGACGAATCTCTTCAATATTCGCTGAATATGGAGAGGAGAACAGATCAAAGTCACTGTCTAGTGCTGTCAGATCTTGAAAGCATTGATCAAATTCTTCCTTAAGGGCAACTAAACTATGTGAATAACGTTCACAGTCTTTGTGAACATCTTGCATAGATGATAATTTAGGAAAATGAGCTAGATTTCCTGTTTCCAGCTGACTCACCCAAAGTGTCAATTTCATTTTAAAAGCTCGTATTCGATCTATGAAATGAGTAATTAGCAGATCTTTACCTTGTAGTGAAATGTTCAAAGCATTCAGATGGCTAGTTAAATCTGCTAAGAACGCGAGCTTACATTTCCATGAAGGCTCTTTCAATTCAGGAACACACATCTTATTTATTTCCATGAACATATTTATCTCATCTAATAGGCACAAAAATCGATTTAATAATTCGCCACGACTAAACCAGCGGACCTCGCTGTAATAAGGCAGGCTACCATACTGGCTTTCTACATCCTCAAGAAAGCTTTTAAACTGCCTGTGTTGTAGCCCATGCTTCCTTATATAATTGGTTGTACGAACAACACTCGTCACATTTTTTAGAGTGATACTCTTTGCACATAAGTTTTCCTGGTGAATCGCATTTTCCTGGTGAATCGCACAGTGGACGCCCCTTATTTCATTCGGCACGGTCAGTTTTTGCATTTTCTCCTTCAACAGCGCAACAAAACCTGATTTTTTCCTAGTCATCGACGGTTCACCATCTGTAGACACTGAAACTAAGAATTCCATGACAATCCTATATTTTCAACACTTTCTTCAACACTACTTAAAATATCACCTCCGGTTGTAGTGTTCTTCATGGCTACTACATCGAGGAGCTCCTCCCTCACCTGAAGATCTCTATTAACACCTCTAATAAATATGGCAAGCTGCGTTGTTCCAGTGATATCAACACTTTCGTCCAGAGCTAGAGAATACGCCATAAAATCTTTACAGATATTTGCAAGCTGGCTCTGGACGTCGTCTGCCATGTCCTGTATGCAACGCATAATGGTCATGCTAGATAATGGCACAATCCGAAACTGTTCAACTTGAGATGGACACAAATGTTCCGCTGCAACTACCAAACATTCTTTTATTAAATCGCCATCAGTGAAGGGGCGCAGGGATTTTGCTGAAAGCAAAGCAGTTTTGTACCTCACTCTGAGAGCTGCCTCAGTTGATTTTTCTTCGTCGTCCAGATCTTCTTCGGATAGATTCCTTTTAAGTTTAATAACTTCCTGTGCACGATCTGGTCCATCACATTTTCCACTTCCGTAGTCTTTCGCGTGGTACGACACATAATGTCGCTGCAAATAAAATTTCCTAAAAGAATTCAGCGTTTTGTGACATACTAAACATTTTGCAACACCATCTTTTTTCTGTAAACACATACAATTCCTCCCAGTGGGGGTTGAACTGCGAAAGCATGGTTGGGGTTACACAACGGCGATTTGACACGATTCTTAACCAGCGAAGTGACTGTTAGAGCTGATAGCAGTACTTTAAACGTTACACAGTCAGCGCGAATTCAATAGGCACGCTGCGGCCCTATTCAAACGTGCGCGCGCATTTCCCCTCCCTCCCCTCCCGCCCTACTCCGCGACCTTGCACCTGCTCGTGAGCATGTGCCTGAGCAGACGTCGAGTACTCGCGCTCAAAACCGGCCAGTTGTTAAGCCCTGACCTAGACACTTGACCTGTTCCGTACATCCTCCCACCACCACTACTCCGGTCCGGTCTCAAGCATCTATCCCGTCAAAGGCAGGGCTACCTGTGAAACCAGTCACGTGTTCTACAAGTTAAAGTACAACTAATGTGCTGCATTCTACATGGGTATGACAAGCAATAAGCTGTCCGTTCGCGCTAGTTCATGGCTCTTGGTAGTTTACTGATGCTTGGAATACAAAAAATATAACAACTATTTTGTTAATTAAGTAGAAAAATAATTAAAAACAAACGTTATCCATCCTTACAATGCAAGTGACTGTCTGCACTCTCCCTGCTTGGAGCACCAGCTGTCAAACAGTAACAACTTTTGCAGCAGAGAATGTCGCAACTGTATGGTTTGCATGCTGCTTCTATGACACAGACAGCTGTACTATAGGTGCAATTACACCAGAGGGTACATTACAACCACACCAGGAATGTATCTGTGAAAAGGCCACCAGAACAATATATGGGTTATGAAGGAGAACAACAGCGGTATCACTAGGAGCAGGGCAACAACCTGAATGACTGAATGACATTAGCCAACATGGCCTTGCTATATAGGTGGGGGTGTGGATGGCTGAAAGCAAAGGGACACTACAGTCATTTATATTTCCCAATGACATACAGGTCTAATATCTGGATTAATGAGGATGGCATCCTTTTGGGTAAAATATTCCCACATTTGGATCTGTGGGCAGGGACTACGAAGAACGATGTTGTCATTAAGAGAAAGAAAAGTGGCACTCTATAGCTCAGAGCATGAAACGGTTGATCCTTTCATTGGATAGGTATGTTACAGGATTGATTAAGGGAGACTGATGGATTGGAGTTATATAAACTGTGCATTAAGGAAGCTCATGGGAGGAAGAATATGACTTCTAACCAGGGAGCAGATAAATCTAATAATTGGTAAAAACAATAGGAATGTACCTAAGCTACTGTGGACAGCTTATTGACTGCATTATCATAGTCAACATCCACTTCAGTAGAACAATGTGGAATGGGGTAAAGGAGTGAAAGAGGACATTATCTGGTGGAATTCAGTGCAGAGCACAATTTAATCATAGCTACACTAGATTTAAGAATAATAAAAGAAGGTTGTACACTTGGCAGAGACCTGGAGCCACTGAAAGGTTTCAGATAGATTACATTGTGGTAAGGCGGAGATGCCAAAGTCCAATTTTAAACTGCAGTACATTTCAAGGGCCAGATGTCTCTGACACTCGTTTACTGTTTATGAATTGCAGATTAAAACTGAAGAAATTTCAAAGAGGTGGGAAATTCAGGAGATGCAACCTGGATTAATTGAAAGAACCAAAGGAAATTTAAAGTTTAAAAATGAGTAGCTTCGAGATACAAAACAGTGAAGGCAGAAGGCAGCAGAGGATCACAAACACAAAAAGTCAAGGCCCAATAGAAGTCCTCAAATAGCACACAAGATACTTAATTTAATCGATGAAAGAAGAAAATATGTAAATGCAGAAAACGAGGCAGGCTAAAGGGAATACAGACCTAAACAAAATGAGACTGATGGAAGGCATTAAACAGTGAAATGAAATGGGAATTGCTGGAGGACAAATTTGAGGACTATAGGAAATATGAAAAGGGAAGCACCTTTACTATTAGTAAGAGCTACAATGGCAAGCCAGTACCAAGCAAAGGAGGGATGGCTAAAATGTGTAAGGAATATGTATAGGGTTTACACAAGAGAAACACACTCCAAGGTAGTATAACAGGAAGTAGATAAAGATGAAATGGAAACTGTGATACTACAAAAAGAATCTTACAGACCTAAGTTGAAAAAAAAGCACCTGAAGCAGATGATATACCCTCCAAAGTACTGAGAACCTTGGAAGAGCCAGCCATGATAAAACTGAACTAACTGCTGTTAGTAACAGGATAAACTCTCTCCGGCCTTATGATGAATGTAATAATTCCTATTCCAAAGAAAGGAGGCACTGACAGGTGTCAGTATTACTGAACCAACAGTTTAATAATTTATACGTCCACAATATAGAAAAATATCATTTACAGATGAGTGGAAAAAAAATGGTTAAGTCCAACCCTGGGGATGATCAGTTTGCCTTCCAGAAAAATGTGAGGCAGTACTGGTCCTAAAGTTGATCTGACTGTACAAAAGCAAACCTACATTTACAGCATTTGTAGACCAAGAGAAAGTTCGTTACAATGCTGACTGGGACACTCTTTGAACTTCTGGAGATAGCAAGCATAAAAAACAAAAAGTGGAAAGTTACCTTATACACGAATCTTACACAGAATACAGAATAAGAGTTGGCGTACACGTAAGGGAAACAATAGTTGAGAAGAGTGTGTGACAGGGTTCCAACCTACCCCAATATTTAATCTGTACATTGCAGAAATAGTAAAGAAAACCAAAGAGAAATATGATAAGGGAATTTAAGTTTTGGAAGAATAAATAAAACAAAAATTTTGTTTGCTGATGACATTGTAATGCTATCATAGACAGCACAGATGTTGGAAGATAAGTTGAACAGAATGGACAATGTCTTGAAAAGAGGTCATAAAATGAACACAAAAAAGTAGTGGAGCATAGTTGCACTGAAGTATGTGATGACAGAATTGAATTAGAAAATGAGAGGAGTTTTGCTATTTTGGCAGCAAAATAACTGACAATGCCCAAGGTAGAAAGGATATAAAGTGCATTGGGGGAGAGAAGCATTGCTGGAAAACAAAAATTTTGTAACATCAAATACAATTTTAAATGCAGGGAAGGCTTTTCTGTTGTCTTGCACAGAAAGTGAAGCATGGATGATAAACAGTTAAGAAAAGAAGGCAAAAGAAACTAGAAATGTGGTTCTACAGAAGAATTCTTAAGATTAGATAATTTTATAAGATGTGTTTATTTACTGAATAGAACTAATAAGAAGCCACTGAATCACATCGAGGAGAAAAGAAATTTATGGCACAACTTGACTACATTATGGACACAGCTTGAGGTATCAAGAATCTTAAATTTGGTAATGGAAGGAACCGTGGTGAGCAAAAATTGTAGAGGGACACTAAGGCTTGTTTTCAGTAAGTAGATCAAAGTAGATGTGGATGAAGATGCTTGCATAGCATAGATACCATGGAAATCTGCATCAATTGAGTCTTTGAACCAAGTACAACAACAATAATATAAAAATGATAATTACAGAGGATGAATACGACATGGTTAGAAGAATAAATACTAAAAATTCACACATAAGATTTATGTTTTGGTCACTTAGCACCTCTCTCACCTCACCTCCAGTAAGGTCTTGTAGGAGGTGTGTTTGAAAAGTAAGGGCCCTTTGTGTATATTTAAATACTGGCAGCTCACAATAATACATGCCATAGAATGATAATTTATAAACCCACTGAGTCAATGTTTTGATTCATTACTCATCTGACTGTGTGTGAAATCATTTAACAATAGCTTTCAAAATAGTTGCTCCTGCAAGTTATGAGTTATGGAAAGGTTAGGCAATGATGCTTGAACTTTAAATCTTGCAGTAGATATGTTTGTAATGAAAAGCAGAGTGGCAGTGACATTATGCAACAAATGGAAAAAAAACCGTACTCTGGTTGATGATTCACAGTTGGTTCTCCAGCTGATGAATTTCCTCATGCTTCACACACCATTGTTTACATCATGGACATAGTCAGATATTCCAAATTACATGTAAGGTGAGTACCAAAAATGCTTATCAATCAACACAGAACATCAAGTAGTTAAAACAATGGCTTGGTGGACAATAGTTTGAAGCTCAAGAGGCACTCAAAACTACCATTGTTAACTTGTTCAGTTCACTGGTGGAGATTTACATTGCAGACAGGTTGGAGTAACTAATGCAACATTGTGAAAAAAGTTTGAAAAAATAAATATATATGTGAAAGGTCTATTACAGAGATATGAGCCATACTGCAAGGGGTTGGAAGCAGGGGTGGAGTAGGGATGGCCAAGGATTGTTATAGGTTGGGTGGGTGGCAGAATATCATTGTGAGATGGATAGGTGTCCCATACATCCTCCCACTACCACATACTCCATTCCTGTCACTGGCATCTCCTACCCAATCAAAGGCAGGATCATCTATGAAAGCAGCCATGGGATCTAGAACCTGAGTGTGAAGAGATAGCTGCACTACCCATTTGCTGAATGTGCTCCCCAACACCATGTGCTTCATCATCTGAATGACTTGATTCAGAACCTGTGCAATTTTGATTTTTTCTACCAACACCAGCTTTTCTGAATTGCGCAAGTGGGAACTCTCCCTACAAAACATCCTTTGTTCCTGTAACCCCACCCCCCCCAAGCCTAAACCTTTGCTAGTCCCTGTCCTCCAACCACCTATCTGCTTTCCTGATCCCATTCTACATGATTTTTATTCATAACACTCCTACTAGTCTTTTCCTCGTCTCTAACCCTCACCCCACCTGCTCCTCACATCAGACACAGTTGTAACTGGCAATTAGTGCCTGGAGATAGTGGCCATGTTTGTGTGAGTTGTTGTTGTTGTTGTTGTTGTTGTTGTTGTTGTGTGAATGTGTGAGTGATCCACTTTTGAAGGAGGACTTGGTTCGAAAAGATACAAAAAACTTGGGGTAAACTTTGGCTTACAAAGCAAAGGCACCAGTTGTATGTTGCCTGCTTATGTGGTTGCCAGGAGGGGTCTACCTAGTGCAACTAGGTAGCTCACCCACTCCTTTGTTCATTACATACCCAATGTGTGATAAATTGATATATCAACAACACAGCAACAAAAGGCATTTTGCTTCTTCACTTCAACAGTAGTAATTTCAGTTACAATTGGCCTGGCCGACTTCAACGAGAGTATGGCACTGCACCTCCTACAGCTCAAAGTATTTGGTGATACAACCAAGAGTTTGAAGATAAATAGTTGGTTGTTAAGTACAAACCTGTGCTTGGCTCTCCTCTTCCAAGAACTTTGGGTGAATTATGACATGCAAAGCAATAGCAGTGAATGAATTAACTATAGACATGCTAGCAAAAATATGGGATGAGTCTGATTACAGCCTGAAAGTTTGGTAAATGTCCGGTGTAAAGCTCACTGAAAATTTAAGAAAAGAAAATGAAAAGTATGACTCTAAACATAATTGCAGAATGTACTCCAAAGTTGTGCGTGCAAGCAGGTAGAAGTTTTACTCTTGCAAAGCTGACCTTTTTCTGTAAATAAAAATTATGTAACTCTAAACGTAAGTTAAAATTTATGCAGAGTTTCTATCGTCATTCATGTAAAAGGTACAGTCTTGTGAAAGTGAATGAATTTTTTTAACACATCCCGCACTGATCAGATCAAAAATAAATAAATAAATAAATAAATAATAAACTTGATTAAGGTGTGTACCTGAACATGTTGACGATTGATTCTATTGTTGAAATATCTCATGGCCTTACAAATACAAATTACAAATAACAATCTCATTCACTTTAAATTACTTGCAAACTGGTGTTCACTAAACTTTGAATGAAGCTAAAAGTTGTTAAGACATAACTCTTGGTAGAAAATTTTTTGTAACAGCATAATTACTAAATCATTTGCTGCAACACATCACCCCATCTACTGTTGTTACATTAAAAACAATTGTTTTACTTTCCATAACAGAATTTGCAGCAAGTACATTTTCTTTGTGCAAGAACAGAACTGGGCCAAATCACATTGAAAATATACATACTGTGGATGCAAGCATGCTTCCGCCAAACCAAACTGCATATCTCTGCATGTGATGTGACACCACTTGCACGTCTATAGGTTTTGGCTGAAAAAAACAAAGGGAAAGAGATACTTAGAATATGGTAAAAAAAATTGCATAAATTTTTAGAGCAATATCAAAAGATATTTGTGGTTCACCTTAGTATAATAGCCTTGAACTATCAGGAATGGGATGTTTGAGGCTCTGTTTTACAAAGCATCACATCTAAAAGAATATAAGATATTACGCAAGATGAAATTGTACAAATTTTAAGCTGAACAATGCAGATAATCAATGTGAACTGCTCTCTCTCTCTCTCTCTCTCTCTCTCTCTCTCTCTCTCTGCTTCATCCTACTTGATAATACGACAAAAGAACCTATCCTTGAGGAAACATGGAAGAAAACAGTTTTGAGTAAAGTAGAAAACAAGTGAGGGACAAATGCTGTTTTTGAAGAGAAAGAAAGAATAAATTGATTAACCATATGTCAGAACACTTATCAAATAATTTAACAAGAAATGAAGATGAAGCAGATGAAGATTAAAAAGGAGATGGCATTCTGCAAGAAAAACTTAAGGAAGCTCTTAAAAACCTATGATGGAGCAAAAGCAATGGGCACTGATGACATTCCTGCAGCACTAATCACGAGATATTGGTGGCAGCACGAAAATAATTCTGCTGAAATTTATCAGATCCTTCTATAACACAGGAGATATAACCTGACTTCCAAAAATGCATCATGCTTCCCATACTGAAAAAGGTGACAGCTACAAAACTTAGCAGTACCAAAACTTGCACCTAATATCACATGCATAAAAAATTCTGAGGAGAGTGGAAGACAAGGTGGAGGGTACGCTAATTAAAGATGAGTTTGGATTCAGGAAGGGATTAGGAACAATAGTGGCCATTCTGGCACTGAGACGTCTTATCAAAAAGCAATTACAGAAAAATAAACCAACTTATATTGCTCTTTTAGATCTGCAAAAATACTTGTGATAACGTTACCAGGTGACAAGATGCTAGTGCTGAAGAAACTGGTCTAAAATACGAAAACATGCTGGTGATACTCAGATTCTATTAGAACAAAGTGGCTGTGATTAGGAACAAGGAACAGAAATTAGAAAAAGGGTAATGCACAGATGGTATCTCTCCTCTTATATTCACAGGTCTACATCCAGGAAACTAAACACCCAGTTCATGAAACAGATGGTTTGGAGCCCAAAATTAATGGATGTGCTGCATTATGCGGATGACATTGCTGCCATCATGGAAACCAAAGACTGTAGAAGTTCGTCAGCATAATAAAAAAGAATTTTGGTAATCAGTATGTTATGACAATAAATGAGAGAGAGGCTAAAGCGATGGTATACTGTAATGAAAAAGAATATGAACCTATAATAATGAGGACTAGATGAAAGGAGTTAGAAGCGATAGAGGAATTTATCTATTTGGGATGCAGTATCACAAGGGATGGTAGAAGCTAGCAAGAAATTGTGAACACAGAACAGCAGGCCAAAATTGCATTTAATTTGAGGAAGAACATACCTCACCAGGACCAACGTCAGTCTGGAAATATGCAAACAGATCATGAAAGAATTTGTTTGGCGTGTGGTCCTATATGGGTGTGAAACTTGGATGATAAGAAGACAAGAGAGACAATGGCTAGAAGCCTTAGAACAGACAACGGCAACCTTTGGTGACCTAATAGGTGGATTAACATACTCACTGAAGACTAGAATGGCAGATTTTCTGACCACCTTAAAATGGCGAAAAGGGGACATTTTGACCCCACGTGTAATATTTTCATATCTGAGTTTTAGTGTTTGCTAATCCGTACATTTTGTCTAGTAACAATAATTATTAGTTACTTATTTGCTTCAACAATAAAATATCTGATAAATTTATTGTTGCTAATAAGTTTCCTTAACTATAGATTTTCATTTATTAACTATTTGTACAACCTTCCAGAAACATTCAGTATATTTGGTCCATTACTCTCGCTTATTTCCTACACACAGCTTTGTATTACTTTTCTCTCAAGTCACTGGAATCTGCTAGACACACTTAGCACAGGTGATTTCTGTTTTACGCACATATTTTCCATACATGGCTTTGTGGCACTTTACACAGTTTTTGGTGGTCTTGTTACCCTTTCAGAGGCTTATTGGGCACTTCCTACACTTTCTACGTGATTTCAGTCTCGTATCCTCTTCCTTTGCCTGATGTTCTTTTGTTCCCTTGAGTTCACTAGATGAAGTATGAAGTACTTCCTTTTAATTTTCTTGTTCATTATTATGTTGTAGATGACCCACACATCCACTGCTGCCATGCCCAAGATACTGCAGACTATATGCACTGGCCACCTTCTACATGCAGCCTTTGTAGTATATTTACTGGTCACTTGCTCAACCACATCCACCCTATACTTAGTTGCATTGTAGAATATAATGGTTTCAGGTTTCTTCTTTCCTTGTATACCATCATGGTGCAGTCTGTGTTGTCACTATAGTACATAGTGTCTAGTGTATTTCAGAATTGGCCTTCCTTACTTCACCAGGGATTTCATGACAGATCTTGTTCACTGTACCAACTAATGAAGTTTTCTTTCCTATGAGTTTCTTAGCAAGTTGCAGAGACGCAAAGAAGTTGACTGTCATTACATTTATTCATTGATTTACAAATAGCTCCATGGGACACAGAACGACATGTGCTCAAAGTGGCTGCTTCTCTTCATGCGTGTCCTCTTTGCCGAGGTATGGGAAAGCATTACATATATGCTTTGTCATTAAATCGACAGCCAACCAGAATTGAGTAAGAAAAATGGAAAAGGATGTAAGTGCCGAAAATTAAAAAAAGACTTATGGTAAAAGGGTTGCATAAGCCAATCATAATGAAACGAGAAAAAGTTGCAAGTGCCAGAAAAATTCCTACTAGTTTCAAGAGCAGTTTGAAGATAGCAGCACTGTGCAAGTGCCAGCAGGGCTGAGGCGGGAAGGGATGTAAGTGCCACCGCCATGTTATATGTGCCTCAGCTACACAGTTGCTTTAGTTGGTGACAGTACATTGACATGGCACTGATTTCCGTCGTTTCACATGTGCGTTTTAGAGCATTCTCCGGTTGTGTGTTTAGTGTGCCAACCAGAAAATGGAAAAGCCTGTTAGGAAGAAGGTGATTGTTCGTAACTGCATTGAACGCTGCCAAGATGCCATACAGAAGATATAGTCGCCGTCGCCGTGCAAGACAGACTATATATAAAACAATTGAAGACGTCGAAATGACCACATCTGCCGCCGACAAGAAAAAGAATACCATCAAATCTGTCGCTGCACACTCTCTATTGGACGGACCTGCAGTGTTTTGTGGTTGCAGACTGAACTTCAGCATCGACATCAATGATTCGTTTACCCACGGTAACGGATGGTTAACAGTCGCTGTTGTACGTGGTGGTACAGGCGTACCCAATGTATCCGGACTGGAAAGCTTCGTTGATCGTGACATCATAGCCTATCGAACATATCATGTTACTGAAAATGCAAATAAAGACTTTGGAAAATCTACATATATGTCACCCTCACCCTTTTCCTTGTATACACGTAATAGACGTAAGATATCTTTTAATGAAACTGTTTTTATATGGATTAAAGGTAAAGGTACTTGTGAATATCTTAAATTTGTAGGAGATTGTACATTGTCGTGGAAAGAGATACCTGCAAAACAACCACCAGCACAACAGGCAAGCTGCTCCTGTATGTACAAGTGTAAAAACATAAGCAGTGAACAAAAACAGCTATTGTTTTTGGAGTTTTATAAAGTTGATGAAGAAAGCCAAGGAACATATTTGTTGAATCATATTCAAATGTTATCTATTGGTCGCATATGTCAAGTGCAGCAGAAAGTATGCAGACTTGTACTTTTGCTTATAACATCCCCGATGGTACTGGGAGAAATATACAAGTGTGCAAAAAAACCTTCAAAGAATTTTTTTCTATATATGAAAGGAAATGAATTGTTTTACAAACAAAAAAAGAAATCAGGTTGCTTGGTTTTTGAGGACAAAAGACGAAAAACACCTGCATCAAATGCACACAAGTTTAAATTTACAGAAGATACCATATAAACTCATTCCTCAGATACGAAAGTCACTACAGCCAAAAAAAATCAAGTAATGAGTTTTTATCACCTGATCTAAATAAACACCAAATGCTTACTTACACAACCTTGTGCATGGACCTACAAAAAGTTATGTTTGTTCCAATGCTTACACATAGCACTATGTTTTATTGTAGACAGCTATCTTGCTACAATCTAGGAATCCATGTTGGAGACAATGGCTCCGCTTATACGTGTATGTGGCATGAAGGTATTGGAGGCTGTGGCGCTAATGAAATAGCTTCTTGTTTGTCCAAAGTTGCTTCTACTGGAGGCCATTTTCCTCATAAAATTGGTGCGATAATTGCGGAGTGCAAAACAAAAACCAGATAATATTAATGTCTATTATTTATTTAGTCCACAAAGGAATTTATCGTTCAACTGATGTGAAATATCTTGTAAGTGGACACAGCTACATGAGCTGTGACCGTGATTTTGGGGTGATTGAGAAAAAACACAAAGCTACGAAAGCGATAACACCTAAAGGTCTTGAAGCGTTAGTTGCAAGTGCAAAACTGACAACACCTTTTACTGTAGTATATATGAATACTGATGACTTCATAGATTTTAAAGGCCTTGCTAAAGACCACCTATATACAAAAGATCTGGCTATTTACAAAATTTTCCACTTCTGCATTTCCCACAAGAATCTAGTACAGTGAAATCGGTATCAGTTTTAGGTCTTGAAGATGACGTTATGGTAACTTGGAAAATGTTGATGTTTTAAAGAAAGATGCTAATCTTGACAATGTACAGGGTATTCATGACTTACCAAAAATACACTTTAAATCCAAAATCTCACAAGAAAAGAAGAATGATCTTTTGGGAATGACGGATTATATAGAGAAAGAAGAATACAAGGACTTCTACAGAGCCCTGTTGGAGAACAAAGATGAAGAGGCCTGCAACATGGAGGTGTAGGAAGAAGATGAGGAATAGGACTGCTTGGAGGAAAGAAGTACAGTACTAAAAGTTTATTTCGATTACTACATGCAGATAACTTTGAATTTGATTTCTCGTATATATACGTGTTTTTACAATAAAACTGATTTAGTCAAAAACAATCAACTGTATCATAACGAATTTCAAAAGTGAATAAAATCAAAATATCGTGTATATAGCTGAGAAACCCATAATAAATTTAGACATCTGATTCAGTTTTTGGTTTTCAGGTGGCTTATACTTACCGATGAAATATGAAGCGGAATAAACTGCTTCAAAAAACCATCCAAAATTTCATTTTATGCCTTTTCTATATTAGCCTAGGATTGAAAGAGTAAAATTATGTGTAAAGTTATTAAACGTTCTCAAAACTGCAATGGACTTACTATCTTTTTTTAACATAAACCCTTGACTTACATCTTTTCACAAACTTAGTAAGGCACTTATAGCGTTTTCCAGAAGACGAAAGGATGGCACTTAACTTCTTTTTCCACATAAGTCTTGTTCCCTTTACACATATTCATAAAAAAAACTGTTTTCATGCTTTGTAGAGGTATTTTGATATACACATTAATTTCATAAAATTAATATAATCATCCAATATTTAAGACATATTTATTTCAATATTAAAAATTTTAGTTTGTGGCACTTGCATCCTATTCCATTTTTTATACACAATTTGAGACCATATTTGTCTGGTATGTTGGATATGAACTGAGTGAACCTGCATCTTGTTTTTCTTGGTAACAGCTGCTCATCAATGTTATATTTTCTTCAGTGTAGTAAAACTGAATACTGTTTTCAATGACCAAAAATGGAGATATCTGAGAAACTCTTGAAACCTGTGCCTCAGTATTATGTCCTTGATAAAAGTAGGCCCACAACAGCAGCACAACCAGGTTTCTCGAGTGACACAATCCAGTCATTGCTTTTTAATACTTTTCGAGCATTTGATTCTGTGTATTTGTGTGCTGTACCACTGCTTCATCAAAAATAAGATGGAAGGCACTGGTAACAGAGTCGTTTAGTTGTTTCCTTCAGAACGTTCACAGCTGACATTTTTCCAGATGAAAAACTGGCATCTCTCATATGGTTCCATCCCTAGAAACAATCTTTGTAGACACTACCAACTGTGCCTGTTGTGACGCAGGTGGTGATGATTGACACGGATCAGCATATAAATCCTCTTCCACTAATTGCTTCCCGTTCACAATGTCTTCATCTTCTGTTGCCTCGGGTACATAATCACTATCTTCATCAGTGAAGTCAATTTCCGATTCAACATCGAAATTCTCTAAGAGATGTGACACTTCTTCAAAGTGCACGCTGATGATACACGAGTGAAAATGTTTTGCTGACAATGACTATTACCTGAATGACACAGGATAAAAATGTAGTAGACTGAAATTTACATATGTCAAGTTGCAACAATGAGCAGCAACTGCGCTGCATGACTGGTGACTGTTGTTACTTTACTGTCCGATAATTTAAATATCTTCATAAAATAAATTACAGTGGGATCAAACTGACACCCCCCGCCGTTACAGGTACATCAGATAAAATATTTAAAGAATTGTAAATCCTATACATCAACGTAGAGAGGAGAAAAAAATTAGGAAAAATCATATGATTTCATTAACAAAGTAAATAAGTTGGATATTAAAATGAAGGAAAAAGTTTGAAAGGCATCATTTTGACCACTTTCGCCATTCTAGTGTTAAGCTCGCGCACTGTTTCATTACGCGATGCAACGTCAGTGCTCCTAACACATAGTCAAAACTATAGTGCTCATGATTTTAATGTTTACAGGGCAAATGGCACCATGACACACGACACACCAACAAATTATCCCTTAAAAGTCGCATTACTGAGTGTACATTAATTTCATGTCCACCCCATCTTCAGATGTTTACATTTATTTTGTTGTGAACATTGTTCCTTTACTTACAATAGTTTACATTAGCTCTATTACAACCTTCCACTGCAAAATTCTGCAATGCCACTAGTAAAACGCGCGCGCACACACACACACACACACACACACACACACACACACACACACACACACACACCTACGTTCATGACCCATAAATAAATGTAAACATCTGAAGATAAGGTGCCAAGCATCTTGACACGTCATCATGGAAAAATATACTATATATAAAAACAAAGATGAGGTGACTTACCGAACAAAAGCGCTGGCAGGTCGATAGACACACAAACAAACACAAACATACACACAAAATTCAAGCTTTCGCAACAGACTGTTGCCTCATCAGGAAAGAGGGAAGGAGAGGGGAAGACGAAAGGAAGTGGGTTTTAAGGGAGAGGGTAAGGAGTCATTCCAATCCCGGGAGCGGAAAGACTTACCTTAGGGGGAAAAAAGGACAGGTATACACTCGCACACACGCACATATCCATCCACACATACAGACACAAGCAGACATATTTAAATATGTCTGCTTGTGTCTGTATGTGTGGATGGATATGTGCGTGTGTGCGAGTGTATACCTGTCCTTTTTTCCCCCTAGGGTAAGTCTTTCCGCTCCCGGGATTGGAATGACTCCTTACCCTCTCCCTTAAAACCCACTTCCTTTCGTCTTCCCCTCTCCTTCCCTCTTTCCTGATGAGGCAACAGTCTGTTGCGAAAGCTTGAATTTTGTGTGTATGTTTGTGTTTGTTTGTGTGTCTATCGACCTGCCAGCGCTTTTGTTCGGTAAGTCACCTCATCTTTGTTTTTATATATAATTTTTCCCACGTGGAATGTTTCCTTCCATTATATTGGAAAAATATACTGTTATAAAAGAATCTGGTAGCAGCTAATTAATTGTAAATGACATTTAATTCTAAAAGTTGCAGTGTTTTAATATGTCCACAAAAGACAAGAATTATTTACTAACATTAATACGAGAACAAATAGAAAACAAAATAAAGCAATGAGACAGGCAATCTCAGTCAACAAGCAATGGAATAACTTTAAGATTTTTGGCCATCTGAGTGTTTGAAATTTAGTGCATTAATATCCTCAAACACTACTAGCAGCAAGTAATTTTTTAGTATATGTTCAAAAACACTTTTGATTGCCGATTGCATAGACATGAGTTGTTTCTGTAACATTAAACAAATTATGCCATCATTCCTCTGTTTGCTTTAAAATATTTGAAAATCTAAATCGCTAGAACTTAACATAGAAAAGCTATATTATACAAAAGCCTAACTTTGCTAGGCTAGCACTTGAATGCATGACTGTCTGGACCTGCCAACCACTGTTGGCAAGCAGGGTGCACTCAGTACTGAGGCAACTGAGGAGCCACTCGATTGAGAAGTAGTGGCTCTAGTCACAAAAACTGACAACAGGCGGTGGAGGGCGGTGTGCTGACCACATGCCCTTACATATCTGCATCCAGCAATGCTTATTGGTTGAGGATGACACTTTGGTCAGTCAGTTGATACCGTTGGGCCTTACAAAGCCTGTTCGGACAGTTTGTACAGGTGGAGTACAATCTGAGCATCTCTCTCTCACGAATTCCTTCTGTGGGCTAAATATTTGGTGCTACATAAGGAAGAAGATCAGCTGGAGAGAGAAGAATTATCAATGAAGATGTCCTGTGAAGAGTATAGGTAACCAGATATCTCCGGTGGCATATTCAAACAAGATACGACAAATTCTTAGGACAAATTTTAAGACACAATAATATGATCAGAACAGGATCAGAAGAGTTACTTAGCAAAAGGAATAGTAGTTAAGTAAAACCATTGCTGTCATACATGCAGCATCTTTTAGGTGATGAGGGATGTGCTACGTATGCAGAAATTAATAGGAAGGCATGTGCACTGCTACAAACCAACCTCACAGTTGAACACATTAAAGGAGAAAAAGAGGAGGCACAGAAAATGTGGGCATAGTCAAAATACTACCTGTGGTCAAATCCGGCTAAATACCGTATGCAGAACAGTGTATCTAAGTGCTAACTAAATAAGTAGCCTAATGCTTTATAAAGGTACAATGTGAATAATAAAATTATGTTATAAATACTCTTATGTCACTATTTACAGCAATGAAGTACCATACATCCTTACCTTTATTCTCCCACCACTGAGCACTTCACTTAATTTTAATCTGGCATCAACTGTTCGTTTAATATCTCTTTGTAAACGTCTTCCAAAGTCTCGAAACATAGTGGAACCTCCAGAAAGCACAATGTTATTGTAGAGAGGCCTTCGTACATCAATAGGGCAATTCTGAATCACAGTATCCACCACTTCGGAAAGTGGCATAGTAAAGTCAGGGTTTGAAAACTGTAAATGAAATGCAAATATAATGTGTGAGAACATAACAAAAAACTGTCAGAAGTAGCCAAAACCCTAAATGTAATGCGAAATTTTTCTGTTCCCCAAGTTTTTAAAAGAGATTGTTTGTGAAATATTTCAAATTCAAAAATAATACAAAAGCACATCATATGCTATTACACAATTTCATTGCAATGATCACAACAATTACAACCTAAGTAAAATAAAGATTTCCCTACATAAAAACTCCACAAAGCTCCTACAAAATTGTAATTGTGGAATTAAAAAGTGAAAATGTAAAGTAAAAGATGTAAAGGAAAAGCAACTCAAGTTTCTTTCTAACAATAAAAAGAAACTATGGATTGTGTTATGCATAGTTTCTCATGTAATGGTACAGAGATCTCCAACTTAAGTTTGATTCAAACTAGAAAACCTAAGTTGTAGAAAATAAAATTTCATTTAACAGTAATATAAGCACTGACTCTTCGTAGCCCTGTTGTGTGTATTTGCATACAATAGACACATTTGGCATCACATTACAAAGTATTTCGATGACTGCAGGATCAAGGAATCAGTATGCAGTCTATATAACTCTTATCAGTAACTGACTTGCAGTATGTGAGCGTGCTACAAATAAACCAAGTACACAAACAAAGTAACCCAGACACACAAAGAATTTCAGAACACAATTTCCCTATCACTTCCATTTCATGCAATGGACGGAAAATATCATACTGACATTATTAATTCAGTGCAGGCATGTTTCTGCTGACGCCGTAACTTTTAGAAAATTTCAACATCATGGTCGTCGTCAATTATTTGCTATTTATACAAAACAAACAAACATGAATGAAACACACAACTTTAAATATATAGATAAATTCTATTAATAATTCTAGTTAATACTGTGATAATAAAATAAAAAATGTAACATAAAAATGGTCCTATGGACCACGTAAGATTTCAAAAAATAAAATGTCAAAAAAGATGCGGCGGCATGTTCCAGAAAGCACTGTCAAACCTGTTCGTAACACAGTCATGATTACTGTTACAATAATGGCATATCATTTAACTTTCCTCGCAAGCACTGAACAAAACATTGACCACGCATGAATGATGTACCAGGAGCATGTTACATAGCCAGCAAATGTCACAGGCCAGAACTCATTCACAAGGGTGTGGATTCAAGCTGCATATTGCCTGATACACCCAGCGTCATATATGATTATAATACACAATAAATGTCATTCAAACTTAAGACAACCTTTCAATTAAAAGCATTAGGGCATATTGCAGTCAGCAGTGGCTGGACACAGCTTGCACTGATCAGCACATGCACAGTCGGGCACACATCACCATGGCAAGCATTAATATAAATCGTATAAATGCCTCCATACAAACATGCTATATATATATCTGATCACACTATCATGTCACAATTTTCCTGATTTCAATTGCAAGGTTATCAGGGGAGGGAGAGGGGGAGAAAGAGGGGGGGGGGCATATAATAAAAATCAGGACATATATTTGATACCAATGAAACAGAAGCAAGGAGGAAATTCATAAGTGCAGGTTTTATTGTTGCTAAGAAAATTAATAAACAGCATAATAGGTCTCAAACAGAATACTTTTGAAAATGTACAAAAGATATTCTATGGAAAATATCCAAGTCCATCCACCAATGTGCACACATTCAGATGAGAAGGTAGGAGACTTCCCTCCATAAAGAGTTACAGAAATTGATAAAAGACGGAAAATTGCACTACAGAAAGGCAATTGGGGATTTTGATGCAAAATAGTAGAACTCAAACTTAATAACACTTATGCAGTGAAAAACTATGGCAATGATACCAGAAATGACAGACGTCACACTTTATCAGAATTTGCTGAGAAAAATATCATGTCTCCTCTCAGCACATTCTTCCAGACGAAAACAAATGCCAAAGACCAAACAGAACTGAAAATAAAACTCACTACGTTTTATCCAGCAATAAAGAAACTGTACAGGATGTAATGGTACCAAGCCACTTCAGTATTTCGAGTGAGTATAAGATCTTTTACTGCAGAGTAAAATTCTTAAAAATACAAGAGGAAATAGACTCCATAGGTACAAATTCTAAAATTTAATTTTTGTGCTCTGTATCGGAAATAGAGAAGCATCGAGAATAGCCTGGCATTTGCTGAAATGAGTGCAGGAAACCAGGTTGCCTGGTTTACTGACTAAAGGTTCAGATGTGGACTTGGCTGAGTTTGAGTAATCTTTCTGTCTTGTAAGCTACTACACTGCATAATTTCTATATAACAGAATTCTTTCTTATTCTGCATACTTTACATTTACAATGCTTACAATGCTTTCTTCTATTACCTTTCCTCATTTTCAATTTTTATCTGCAACCTAAATACTGTGCTAAGTAGCACGTCCATTCCATTCAACAGTAAATCTTCTACTGTAAGAATTTTCACACCTGTGGAACATAGCATCCGTATGTATTTTAACTGCTCTTTCATTCCTGCTCTAAAGTTTCTTTAATTTCTATCACTTGAGCAAGCTCTGCAGCCTAATATTTTTTGACCATGTTTGACACTTTTATGGAAATCTTGCTGTTTATGACATGAACAAATTAATATCATTAAGTGTCAGTCAGACACATGACTGGTGCAATTGACTTCTTTAATTTGCTTGCAGCCCAGAATTTGGTTACAAAATCTGTCATCAACCATGATGTAGTCCTACTGGCAACCGTCATAGCTGTGAACCCCTCCCCCCCATCCGTCTGTCCACGTAACACACTGTCGAGTCACATTAATGTGACCACCTGTCAAAAGCCCGAATAATCACCTTCTGCACATCACTGCAAGACGTGGGAAAAGTCAGTGAGGTCATGGAAGGTACTGACAGGGATGTGGAGCCACGCTGACTCCAGTGCCACGGCCAGCTGCGCTAGGTTTCTCGACTGAGGATCTGTGGTGCATACACTCCGATCCAGATGGTCTCACAGATTGAATTTAAATCTGGGGTGTTATGTGGCCAGGAGAATATGGTAAACTCATCTTGGTGCTCTACACACCACTCTCATACATTGCGAGCTATGTAGCACATTGCATTTTCCTATTGGAAGATCCATTGTGCCAAGGAAATTGTCCCCTAGGATAGACGTATACTTGTGTTGATCCACTGTCCCTTCCCGAATGACGAGATCACCCAGGGAATACCACAACAACATTTCCCAGACTGTAACGCTCCCTGCTCCAGCCTTGACCATTCCGACAATTGTTGCAGGGTTGTTTGCTTCAAATGTCTCATGCCACACACGCACACGGTCATCTATCCAATGGAACATAAAACATGATTCATCTGAAAAGACAGCCTATCGCCACTCAGTGGATGTCCGGTTGCAGTATAGGCATGCAAATTCCAGCCTTTATCATCAATGAACAGCAGTGAGCACGGGTGCATGAAACATGTGCTGAACAGTCATTGAGGAGATACTGTTGGTAACCCTTGGGTCATCTGGGCAGCCGGCTGTTCAATGGTTGCACTTCTAGTCACCCACACACATCTCTGCAGCTGTCATTCACCCATCATCTATGGCCCATGGTGGACCACTATTATCTCAGAGCTGGTTTCAGATAGCACAGTTTTGACATGCACGGCATATTTTAACCATAATGGAATGTTAACAGTTTACAAACCTGGTTGTTTGGAAAGTGCTTTACCCTTGACCCAAAAGCCAATGCTCATGCCCTTTTGGACATCATATAAATCGCTCCGTTTTCACATTAAGACAATGACTGCATTGTTTTCTGCATCCTCCAAAAATCTTTATATAGCTTCCACTGTAAGTGATGCTATCTTCCGTATGTGAGTGGTTATTACACATTGATATTGAACATGGGTGGTCGCCACATTAATGTGACTGGACCATGTATAATTTCATCACTTGTCTTTTTGAAAGCAGTGTTCAATACAACAAGCTGAGATTTATCACATGATCCCAGAAGTGCTTCTTCTTTCTTACTTTATTTGACTTGTTCATTTTTTCTGGTTATTCTGTCTTCCTTTCCTCCCCAACTAAGGCCTTTTAAAACACCAAGAGTATCAGACATTTATTCCACCTCATATACTAACCCTCAAGCATGCATGCTGTTGCAGAAAGGACAACAGCAGCTTTTATGTCTAATCAATACCTTAACCTTGAGCTATTGTGCCGTGTATTCCATTATTGATGTTTTCTCAACAATGTTAATGTAGCTTCAGTTTCTTTGGTTAGCTTTCTCAGTTTGTTTCCTTAATTGCAAGCAATGAGGCTTCAAATGTTGTAAAAAGTACAATGCGCAACTGCTGGTGTGACAGTTGCAAGCTTTGTTCCAGTGGTCAGTATGCAGCGGTAAGTTTAATGAAAGTTAACTATACTTATTGTTTTTTTTATTTTGTACAGATACATATTAAATGTTAATCAGATTATACTGGCAACTGGACTTTGTTCATTCACTTCATTGCTTCTGATGTTTTATTTCAGTTAAATGATGTATCAGACAAAGAAATTCACAAACTACTCTAAGAAAGTGATAATGAAGTCTATCTAGACTTTTCAGACCTGGAGGAAAGTGAAGTGAATTTGAGTGATGAAAACATTGAATAAGAGGACCATGGCAGTGAATCTGAACCTGAACCTGAAGGTGAGGATGGTGGTGATCTCGAAGAGAGAGTGAGGCATACACATGGGAGTTCGTGTAAAAGCGATTGTGCTTAAGTGTCAATAACCAAGAGAAAAAAAGAATGTGCAATTTCTACCAGGTCCAAAGAAAAATGTGTTGGATATAAATGATAAAGTTCATGCTTTTCTGAAAAATAACTGACCTTGAAATAATTGATGAAACTGTAAACTGTACAAATACATATATAAATACACAGTGAGGCATATGTCAATTCTTGCGCAAGAGAGATAATAAAGTGACACCAAGACCCAAAATTAATGACACTGTTTGGGATTCTCTCTTTTTTTTCTTTTTTTAATGGAACAAGAAAAGGCCATCATCCTAACGTACTAGAATTTCGGGTGGCAGATGGAACAGGAATACTACTGCTTAGGGCAGCAATGAGCTACAAAAGGTTTCTGTTTCTTCTATGCTGTAATGACATGGAAATGAGGAACAACAGAGCAAAAACTGATAAGTTGGCTGCAATTCATACAGTTCGTACAGTATTGGACACTTTTGTTGTTAACTGTGAAAGTTCTTACAGCCTGAGTGAATTCACCACAATAGATGGAATACTTTATCCTTTCTGACTTGAGCACCTACCCAACATATTAACTAAATATGGGCTTTAAATGATTGCACTATGTGATGAAAAAAAAATTGTTTGCACTAATCTGGAAATTTACTACGGTATCCAACCAGAAGGGCAATGTTGTGTATCCAATGCTCCTGAGAATATAGTGAAAAGACTTTTGGTGCTTACAGAAAACTAACAGGAATCTTACAACCGACAACTGATACACAAGCTACCTACTTTTGGAATATTTGCTGCAAAAGAAAATCCCTTGAAGTGTAATGTCTGGATTGCAGCAACATAAGGTCTTAGTTTCATACATTCCTCATAAAATCCGTGCTGTCATACTTTTGCCTGAAAACAAACACACACACACACACACACACACACACACACACACACACACACACACACCTGAAATCACAGCCAAGTGCAATGTGACGAAAGGTGGAGCTGATGCGGTAGGTAAGATCGTGTGCCTGTTACGTAATTTCAAGAACTGCATAAAGATGGCCACTTGCTATTTTTTTCATTTTTTTAACATTGCTGGAGTTAACTCACAAGTACTGTTTTCTTCACAAAGCCAGAAATAACTTAACAATGAAGCTACCAGAAGGTCTTATGAAAGAACAACTTGTATCTAGAGCTTACCATTTCATTTCACTAATCACTACTGAGAGCTGCTTCAACAAATAAAATCTCCATACATGATTTCACAACATAAAACTCAAAGCTTTCCACACTCTAAATCATAGAAATTAGCACAATTTAGTCACTTCCTGATACTGTAAGAAGACTACCCACCCTCCCCCTCCTGGGTCTCCCTCTTGTACACACACACACACACACACACACACACACACACACCCACACACACACACACACAAATTGCACGATAATGTGAAGTTATTCTCTGATGTGGTACTGTTCCATTTCAAATCTTCTAAGTTTTTCCTCTATTATGTCACCTGTTTACTCAAGCAACTGCCAAAACTTTTTCTTTCCTGCTATTTCATTGGTGGAATCTCTTCACTACCCATGGACTCTTAAACAAACAATCAAGGATGCATAGTTTTTCCTAACACATCCAGTCATTACGAAGGCTACAGCATTCATAAAAAAAAAAAAAAAACTGAGCTATCTCATCATATAATTTTCACTTGTTGCTACGACTTATAACACCATAATGTCATGAAAAGTGAAACAAAAATGAAAATTTTGATCTGGAATGATTTTGCCTTCTTGTATGTCAATTCAAAAGTCAGAATGTATTATTTCTGAAATTTTACATTACTTCACATCACAGTGGTGTATACATAACTAAGAACAACTGATGGAGATTTACTCAAATAAAATGGATAAAAATGCATGATTTTTGATACATCACATTTTGACATAAAATGTACTACTTTGCTTTTCCACTGTTTTGAATAAATCATTTAGACATATCAAAAGACTTTTTACATCTTAAAAATAAAAGAACTAAATACAGGGATGTATTGTGCCATAAGACACAAACAACAACACAGTCACAATGAACCAAATTTTATTCTTCTTTCACATCCAAGCAAAGAATAGCTGATCATATAGACACAAACACAGAAACAATCCACGTACTGATACAAGCAGTTGCTGACAATAAGTATGACACAATATGAGACACAGTATCTGCTGGATTGTGTATATAAAGAGAGTGGCTCCGGTAGGCAGCACGGCAGATACCATGTTTCATACACAAGTCACATGTCCCACCACAGTCTCTTTCTGGTCGCTGGCCCACTGCAGGCAGCCTTTGGTGGTCAACCCGTGCAGATGTGTTTGGCACAATATTCAAAATGTAGTGCTCTGGCACATAGCCAAGTATAACATACAGGGTTATAGCACTACCCACGCTCCCCACCCCCGCTCCACCCCACCAGGGTAGAGCATTCTGTTGGTGTGAGCATAGGGGTGACCGCTGAAACATCCGTGGTTTCTGGGGCGGCTGCTGCAGGTGATGGTGCCAGAAGGAGATTCTGGGCTGGAACCGTTGAGTAGGGACAGAAATGGTGCGTACAATAACGCACACAGCAGCTACTCACCTACGAAGCAACTTAAGAGAGGACTGATGACAAAGCCGTTGGTAGCATCTCAGTTCCACGACATGAAATTGTGCCTATGCTGAGGGCACTGACCGCTCAGTTGGGGTCAGCGGTGTTTAAGGACTCAAAGGCCTGGCAGTAGTGCTGCGGGGCTGGACCCCAGAGGAGAGCAAGGAGCTGGTGACATCTACCCACACAGCAGGGACACCCATGGAGTCAGGACAGATGCTGAGGGAAGAGGCGGAGGTTGTGGAGGACCTGCAGTCCTCTTTGGAGTGCTAGTACACAGTTGGTTGTGGTAGTGCACTACCACCCCATGACTGGTGTGCACAACACAGAGGTTGCAGCCCAAATCCACTTTGGTTGGTGGTCGAAGCCCCAAGCTCAGACCAAGGAGTCAGGAGCCAACCTTGACTAGGGCTGCACTGGCGGTTGTTGGTGGGGCACCAAGACCAGATGCAAGAGGGTGCGTGGTTGGTGACCATACAGCATATCAGCCAAACTCCGATCCTCCACCTGCGCAAACCCGTAGGAACTCAAGAAGCCTGTCAAAGTGTCATCAGTGGAGGAGTCCGCAAGGTGATTCTTTATTTGAACTTTGAATGTGAAGACAAAACATTCTGTTTCGCCATTAGATTGGGGGTGAAAAGAAGGAGCAATCACATAGTGAATGCCTTCATTGGTGCAGAAATCATGGAAGGCCTGAGGCATAAGCTGTGGGCCATTATCCGCCACAAGCTTTTAAGCATTTCTACAATAGAAAAATTTTTGGAGTGGGCGTGAATCACAGCTGCAGCTGACGTCGAAGGCAGTGGATAATGTACGGAAATTCAGAGAAAGTGTCGGCAAACAACAACTTGGAAGAATTCAGGAAGGGTCTCGCAAAATCAACAGGGGTGCATTCCTACAGACTCTGCAGTGCAGCCCATGGACAAGTGTTGCCTGAACTGCTGCATGTTGGTAGCATAAAGAGAGCAGGCCATGACAAAATGTACATCACTGTTGATGCCAGACTGAAAATTGGACCAATGGGCCAATAATTTGGTATGAGAGAGCCCCCCTCCCCGAATGTTCATGATGTAAGAGCTGAAATACATCCCACTGTTATGGTGGCCAGAATCACAGCTCTAAGTAACATTCCGTACGGAGTTGAAAGACCACCACCACATTAAATACTGAAAGGCAGTGATGGGGGGCAAAACAGTTACACAAAGGATCAGAAAGCCTACCCTGAGGCCTGTCCAGCCAACTACGCCAAAGGTTTTTTTTGTTGTTGTCGTTGTGGTCTTCAGTCCTGAGACTGGTTTGATGCAGCTCTCCATGCTACTCTATCCTGTGCAAGCTTCTTCATCTCCCAGTACCTACAGCAACCTACATCCTTCTGAATCTTCTTAGTGTATTCATCTCTTTGTCTCCCTCTACGATTTTTACCCTCCAATGCTAAATTGGTGATCCCTTGATGCCTCAGGACATGTCCTACCAATCGATCCCTCCTTCTAGTCAAGTTGTGCCACAAACTTCTCTTCTCCCCAATCCTATCCAAAACCTCCTCATTAGTTACGTGATCTACCCATCTAATCTTCAGCATTCTTCTGTAACACCACATTTCGAAACCTTCTATTCTATTCTTGTCCAAACTATTTATCGTCCATGTTTCACTTCCATACATGGCTACACTCCATACAAATACTTTCAGAAATGACTTCCTGACACTTAAATCTATACTCTATGTTAACAAATTTCTCTTCTTCAGAAACGATTTCCTTCCCATTGCCAGTCTACATTTTACATCCTCTCTACTTCCACCATCATCAGTTATTTTGCTCCCCAAATAGCAAAACTCCTTTACTACTTTAAGTGTCTCATTTCCTAATCTAATTCCCTCAGCATCTCCCAACTTATTCGACTACATTCCATTATCCTCGTTTTGCTTTTGTTGATGTTCATCTTATATCCTCCTTTCAAGACGCTATCCATTCCGTTCAACTGCTCTTCCAAGTCCTTTGCTGTCTCTGACAGAATTACATTGTCATCGGCGAACCTCAACATTTTTATTTCTTCTCCATGGATTTTAATACCTACTCCGAATTTTTCTTTTGTTTCCTTCACTGCTTGCTCAATATACAGATTGAATAACACCAGGGAGAGGCTACAACCCTGCCTCACTCCCTTCCCAACCACTGCTTCCCTTTCATGCCCCTCAACTCTTGTAACTGCCATTTGGTTCCTGTACAAATTGTAAATAGCCTTTCGTTCCCTGTATTTTACCCCTGCCACCTTCTGAATCTGAAAGAGAGTATTCCAGTCAACATTGTCAAAAGCTTTCTCTAAGTCTACAAATGCTAGAAACGTAGGTTTGCCTTTCCTTAATCTAGCTTCCAAGATAAGTCATAGGGTCAGTATTGCCTCACGTGTTCCAATATTTTTACGGAATCCAAACTAATCTTCCCCGAGTTCGGCTTCTACTAGTTTTTCCATTCGTCTGTAAAGAATTCGCATTAGTATTTTGCAGCCGTGACAGGTATACAAATTGGTACAAAAACAGTTCGGCACCAACAATAGCTGCAATCTGGGAGCCTGACAGCGGACTGACTTTGGAATGTTGTGCAATAGGTCAAAACTGTATTTAATAGTTGTAGTGAGGCAGAAAAAAGAACCAACATTGGAAGTGATGTGCTGATTTTTTGGACAACAAAGCAGATTAAACAATTAAACCAAAAGTTTATCATCAGTAAAAAGGTGGAACTTAGACCCATACAAGAACACACAAAACTTTTTGAGGGCATAAACAATAGCAAGTGCTTGCTTTTCAACTTGTTAGTAGTGCTTCTGAGTGGAGTTGAGTGTTTTTGACACGTAAGTATTGAACGTTTGCAACCATCCTCATATTGATGAGCGAGAATTGCCCCGAGTCCATACTGACAGGCGTCTGGCCAAGATGGAAAGTAGCCAAACAAAGAGCAGAATGTAATTCACATACAAAAAGCATGAAAATGTGCTGAAAGGCCATGTCCACAGAAAAGGAACATGCTTGTAGAGCAACTCTTGGAGGGGATGGGCTATTGTGGCAACACCCAGAATAAATTTGTGATAGTAAGCAATTTTACCTAAAAATGCTTCACCTCTTTGACATTCGTAGGGGAAGGCAGAACTGTGACCACGGCGATATGATGATAAAAGGCTTAACACCACATCATGAAACCTCATATCCCCAATAGATGTCAATGAATAGTTGAGCATTAACTGAAACTTTAAAGCCCCCACCAGAGGCAAAGCTGACCAGTCAGTTTCACAACCACAGGGGAGGTAGCCACTCATTCGATGTAGTACAGGGTGTATACGTGGATGAGGAAAAAAAATTTCCGGATTTTTCCCAGATCTCCCGGTTAAAAATACACTTTCTCCCGGATGAAAATACACTTTTTTCGTGTTAAGTAACAGTATACTTTTTCTTGGAACTGTAAGACTTATCAATCCTT
Source organism: Schistocerca piceifrons (assembly GCF_021461385.2). Taxonomy (NCBI): domain Eukaryota; kingdom Metazoa; phylum Arthropoda; class Insecta; order Orthoptera; family Acrididae; genus Schistocerca; species Schistocerca piceifrons. The sequence goes on from NC_060141.1 coordinate 618,731,554, forward strand.
TCAATGGTTGTGGTTTTATATACACCAACGTAGAATTTCCCGGCACTTTAGAAATCGAAACTCAGGGGGAAAAACACATTCTGGAAAGATGTCTGATGTGCAACAACATGTACGCTGCATATTTTCGTATTACGAAAGTATAAATTCAAATTCCACCAAATATCGCATGTTACTTTCCGAAGGATTGAAATCAAGATTGTGATGCGCTTTTGTAAGCCAGTTGTAGCTCGTGTCAAGCGATCTCGCCAGCCGATGACAGCGGATATTCAAGAGCATAGGACACGTGATGTAGTCAGCCAATAGCAACATCACTGTTAAGTAGCGCGAACACACAAACAGGAAAAGGTAATGGTTTAAACTGATATACATAGTGTTGTTATAACAAAAGAAAAGCTTTTACGTATAGCATTGGTCTCTAAGATTAATAAGCTGCAAGAGAAGCTAAGCTTTCACACATAATGTTGATCTTTCCTGTGCGTGTTACACTAAGATACATCACACAAATGTGCCAGTAAAATTTTCAACAATGACATAAATGTCTGATCTTCTGGGCTCAAAAATATTCTAAATGGTCATCCTCAAAGATCTGATTTTTGAATGAGAGTCAAACACACTGTTATTTAAGAAATTCATCAGACATTCGCTCACAGAGTTCATTTTGTGTAAAAGGAAATTTACTTTACTTGAAAGTAACACTTTTCAAACAACCATTCGGAGTATTTTCCCGCAACCTGTTAGAAATAAATTCATTTCAGCTGTGCCAGATGACAGGCGTCGCTGCGCTTGCGCAGCTACGATGACACAGGAAGCCCATACGTTCGTACGTGTAAAACATTAAAAGATCTTACATTATGTCATAAAAGAAACAAGGCATTAGAAGATGCTCCAAGAGCAAGGGAATTTTGTGAACCATACTAAAATGCAGAATTCGGCTTGAAGTGCACAGTCATAAATCCAGATTCAGATGTAAATTTTCTTGGAGTACCAGTACCGTATTATCTCCTGTTTGGTTCTTTATTATGGCATAATAACCATACGTGCTAGAAGATGAAAACGTGAACTTGTAATGCAGCGAACAGTTGAAACTAGCCAATAGTGTGGAATTAAACACTTTGTTTCAAATAAATTGACTGCCTCAGCAGAAAAGATTAATAAAAGCCAAATTTCTTTAACAAAACGACAAAAATAACTTCATTGTTCTGCAAGGCGATTAATGCTTCACTGTCAGAAAGCTGGAAACAAAATAAAATTGAGATCAGCATTTATGAAACTGATGAATTTTTAAGGGAGGCAAAGAATATGGCATGACAACACTTTGTGATCAGTTTTTATATGCTTCTACATATGAGTAAGTCTGTAATTGGCTAAATTTACTATGCAATATCAATTTGTACCAGAAGTTTCTCTGTTTTGTTTTTGTGTGAAGGTACTATAATTATTTGTGTAATATTTATATAGTGTAATATTTTTCTTGTTTTTGTAATTATTTGTGTAACATTTATACTATGTAATATTGACTTTTGTAATGCCTCAGATGATCTCTGAGGTCTCTACAACAATAAAAATCAATCAATCATAACATATTTTAGCCTTCCTCAATTAAGTGAATGTATTTTAATTCACATGATAGCTGCCGGCCACAGAAATCTGTTTTGTTTTCATTTGACGTGAGAGCAATAAATGAAGAGGAAACAGCAAAATCACTTAACGTAAACACAAGTCACGTGGAGACTACCACCTCCCCACAACAACTCAAGACTGATCTGTGCATCATGTCCGGATTTTCTTCAATCCATAAGTCCTAGCTTTTTTTCTCTCTAATCTTGCCACAGGTTTATACGGCGTACTTTCCTTTCTGGGAAATAATCTATTACCTCATCAAAGTTCATCAACATTCTGCTACACGAAAAAACGAAATTTCGTTGCCTAATATTAGAAATGCTGTTAATACAAATATACAAATAGTACCCAAGACTGGCATGGTTTCTCGATCTGATTATGTGTATTTTGTCACTGTCTGCTAGATAAAACGAAACAGGCCTGCCTAATATTGCAGCAACTGTTACACAGACCAAATAAAGGAGACTGTTTTGGCACAAATGGTCATTTTTATAACATGATAGAATACAATTCACAAAGTACCAATATCAAATGCCTATTAGGCCTATGACAAGCAAAAAGTTTTATGTTAGGAAATAGTTTCACATTTCATTCATACTCTCTAGCTTCTGAAGCATGAGATTGAAAAGTAGTAGTACTAAATTTTTATATAAATTTGGAATTGTCATGTTCTCCCGTAATTTGTGAGAGTCCCGTTTCTTCTTCTCCCTCATTCTAACAATCTTGTCATCACAAATTCTGTTACTATTCCTGCCAGTGTCAAAATTCATTCTCTGGTTAACTTCACTATCCCTGCCACAATCACCAGTTTAGTTATCCTGCATTTATTCTCTGGTTAGGCATTATTACGTGTTCGTACAATGCGTTTTCCACGCTACACCCAGAATAGAACTTTAGCGGCTGCTAGCCAGAGACTGCATAACTGGCCCTTAGTAGTGTAGCGGTCTGGCCAAAAATTTTCTGTCAAAATTTCATTTTCTTAGATACACAGAGAAGACAATACTTAATCTTTGTTGCCTGTTAGGCGTTTAGTTCCACTCTGGCACTCTGAATCAATGGAATTCGCTAGTAGTTATAACAACGCTGATCATCTGCAAACCCAGTCAACCACATAAACAGCGATTGTCATTCACCCTTTCGGCTTTATTCGCTCAGCTCGTATAGACACGTCCCCTTTTGTCTGCAGGAAAGTTTATTTCTAAATGCGACAGGGATTTCTCTGGCAGAGACATCACATACACTATGCACGCATTCAAAAGTCAACTTACGATTCATTCAGAAATCAACTTAGAATTTGATCAAAAATGTTCAAAAACCAACAGGGATGCGTTCAAAATCATATGAGACAGACCAACGGGCACTGGATGCTAGGCGCTATGTGAAACAAGGTCTTTTTCCTCAATAACATGAATTTGGCGCCGCCCACCCCCCACCCCTTACTGTGTTAAACTTTAAAATAAGATTCTGTCTTCTAATGAGTGCATTATGACGCCATTTTAAATGTCTAAATTCAGTCAAGAACTACGTAATGTATTGAACATCAAATTTTTGTTGCCCCTATGACTCAACTGGTACTGGTTTCCAGCAGTGTTTTAGTAACATAGATGGCAGATAAAATTCTGATAAAGGCCAATCACAGTTGCTAGGAATGATGTTACAGACATTAACACTTGATTTTGTCTTACGTTTGAGGGGGGCATGAAGAGGGGGTACAAATTAATTGTGGCAATGCACTGGACAAAATCACAAAGAATATCATAATAAGCTTCTACGAATGTGATTATGTATCACATTAGGTCCTTGGTAGAGGAGACAGAGAAGCTAGATCAGCTTTCTGTAATGAGAAATGACAAAAGAATTATCTCAATATGACAATTTCTGAACTGTAACATTTTTTTCCATATTGTAACCTCCAGATGTGAAAATTGAGTTCTCATCCATTGCAGCTCGCACAACGACATCCACTACTTCCTTCTGACATCCCAGCAATTGTCATGGTAACATCAGTATTCTATGTCCAGCATAGTCTAGAGTATAGAAATTTTTTTGAATAAAAACAGCCAGCCAGTAAAGTCAATTATATGCAACATATATTTCAAAAATCTTGTATTTTGGCACATGCCAGTTATCAGTTGGTGTCAATGGAATAATGAGGAGACGGGAAGATAGTTAAAATGGTGCAGGAATGTTCTATATATGACGTTTTCAAAATACTGAAGAAAAAATGACCGAAGCTTCTTATTCACTGTCATCAAAAATACGCAAACTGATTTCCATGAAACAACAAAAGTTAAAATTTTCAAATAATATTTGTCTTCTCCACACTGATTTCATGAGAACTGCACTATTGCTTATAGGATTGGGTGCAGAGTGCACACTGGAATAATGAACAAATCACTATTCACACTGCAGTTGCTTACAAAGTTACCAGTCCATTTTCATATGCTAATAGACCCGATTATCTGGAACATGACAAGCTAGCTGTTCGTGCTTTCAATCAAAAAAATAGTGATGGAATTATTCTCCGATGGAGGTAGTCGACATTTCAAACTGCAGCATAGCACATAAGATTGTGGATAATTTAATTTAAAGGCTTGAGCCACGTCATTACAAACTACTAAACAACTAAACTGCAGACTTTTGACCAACTTGCTGCAGTCCTCTTCAGGGCGATTCACATGGTCTTGTATTAAATTGCCATTGATTCTGTACAATCTGTGGAAAAGAGCTATTGTTGGGTCTAGAAGAATGATGAGGCAGAGTGTGAAAGCTAGACAAAATCTTGTTACTGACTGTACATCTTTTGTACAACGTGTAAAATCAGTAACTGATTAAGCTAATACAATAGAAGTTGCAGCAGAGGAGCTGAAAAGCCATGCTGACAAGTTAAAGCAGCTTTGGAGCAAAATCAGATCTCATCTAAACACTCAATTCCACAGACTCCACAACGCTGCTAAGTATACAGTTTAAACAGGTTTGTTGTCTGATTAAGTGGTACCTACTTCTATTTTATACCCATTGCAGACCAAGTCGTTAAGAAGAAACATCCATAATTTCTTTCATTATGAGTTCCAACAATGAAAACTTTTCACTGTCTTTTGGTCTGTGGGTTGTTATTAATACAGAATCTGAACAGGGACATTTGAGCAAATTTATTGGGCAAGTTGTCAGAGGATACATGCGAAAAAAATAAAAGAAAAAAGTTGTTTTAGTTAAATTCCTCCATAGTATGAAGTAAACTTGTATGATTTTTCCCAAGTGATGTGTGCTTTGTAAGACCTTATCACATGTTCTCAGGAAAGGTTAACTTTTGCTGAACAGAAATCAAACCTTTTAAACCATATCTATTCTCTATTATCTGAATGCTCTCCATTTATTCACAAGTATGTCACTACACAACGATTTTAGCATTGTAACGTGTTCAATTTCAGTCCTCCCCCCAGATTAAATGGATGTGTTACATTTGAGATACTAAAATGCTACATCCGTAACATTTAATTCTCTATTTTGCATTAATCAAAGTAAATTCATCTAAAGCCCCATATAATTTCGTAAGAGCTACCACTGGTACTTTATGTCAATACCACTGGTTTCTCTTTGTACTGAAGAATCTCTCAAATACTGTTGTTGTTGTCTTCAGTCCTGAGACTGGTTTGATGCAGCTCTCCATGCTACTCTATCCTGTCCAAGCTTCTTCATCTCCCAGTACTTACTCCAACCTACATCCTTCTGAATCTGCTTAGTGTATTCATCTCTTGGTCTCCCTCTACGATTTTTACCCTCCATGCTGCCCTCCAATGCTAAATTTGTGATCCCTTGATGCCTCAGAACATGTCCTACCAACCGGTCCCTTCTTCTTGTCAAGTTGTGCCACAAACTCCTCTTCTCCCCAATTCTATTCAATACCTCCTCATTAGTTATGTGATCTACCCATCTAATCTTCAGCATTCTTCTGTAGCACCACATTTCAAAAGATTCTATTCCCTTCTTGTCCAAACTATTTATTGTCCATGTTCCACTTCCATACATGGCTACACTCCATACAAATATTTTCATAAATGACTTCCTGACACTTAAATCTATACTCATTGTTAACAAATTTCTCTTCTTCAGAAACGCTTTCCTTCCCATTGCCAGTCTACATTTTATATCCTCTCTACTTCCACCATCATCAGTTATTTTGCTCCCCAAACAGCAAAACTCGTTTACTACTTTAAGTGTCTCATTTCCTAATCTAATTCCCTCAGCATCACCCGACTTAATTCGACTACATTCCATTATCCTCATTTTGCTTTTGTTGATTTTCATCTTATATCCTCCTTTCAAGACACTGTCCATTCAGCTCAACTGCTCTTCCAAGTCCTTTGCTGTCTCTGACAGAATTACAATGTCATCGGCGAACCTCAAGGTTTTTATTTCTTCTCCATGGACTTTAATACCTACTCCGAATTTTTCGTTTGTTTCCTTTACTACTTACTCACATATTACGAGAATTTAACATACATGTGAATTATCTTCAATTTTCTGAGCTATGGCTACAACATTAACTTTTTATCTTCTTTAATGGCAAATAAACACAGCTTCCTTCATCAAATCTTGGATGTGTGTTGTTTACACTGAGTTCTATCTATAACACAATTAATAGCTTTTGGATTTTATTTACATGTTAATATTCCATTTTCAGTTGAACACATCACTAATTTCAGTTGTACACATGTTACATCACTCAGCTGTTTAATTCAGTACTGATTTATATGCTTGCTGGATCATGAAAACTGGAGCCAATCACATCTAGTTGAATTTATTGTCTGCAACATTTACATATTTTTTCAGTTTTAGCTCAATTCAAGTGTTCAGTATGTAATTAATTAGCTTTAAACAAATGCCTTATGTTAGTAAATGTAGCTCATTAACTTCTGCGCCACAGTGGCAAGAAGAAAACAATATTCCTGATTAACTCCCCCATGGTCTGTATTTAAAGGCTATATGTTTTACCTCTTTCTCCCTTTACAGTTCTCAAAGAAAATGTCCATTACTCAGTGATACTGTTCATGGACAAATGATGACCTTTTTATTCCACTGCTGCAGAGACATCTATTATGCAATGAAAGCAGCAGCCTTAATGTTCAAGATCTCTCTCTCCTCCATTTTTTCAAGGTTGTTTAGGCTCACTTTTCACACTCATGCATTATGCTTTCCAATGCAGTTAACTTTTTAAGAAGCAACAGATTTAATTACTACAAAATTTAATACAACAAAACATGACAATGGCACAGTGTGTGTGTCATACAAAATAGAGCAAAATGTGTTCATCCTATGATGTTGCTCAGGCTGGAATGTGGAAATGTCAAATTAGCCATGCTTCGAACAGTTGACAAAGACAATAACCCTATTTCAACTAAAAATGTCTATAATGAATTATTTATACCTTAACAGAATTACAATCATTAGGAATATTGTAATTTGTATTTTCTATACACTTGGATATCGCACACGACATGAAACTCATGATAGAATTAATGTCTTGGCATTTTCCGAAATATGCAAGTAACTGCAACCAGTTGGTCTTCCCACCATGTGCATGGCAGGATTATACCTCCTTCATCAGAGATATTTACTTTTGCAGGGCTCAGTGACTGTGTATATGAATTTTATGGGAACCTTCTGTCACTGTGTGGCATGAGAGGACAAGAAATTCTTTTAATACATGGCTCTTAAGCTTTGTGCGGAGGATGATATCCCATTTTATTATTATTGTGAGCTGTGTGTGTGTGTGTGTGTGTGTGTGTGTGTGTGTGTAAAAGGGAATGGACAGATGAGTTATGACAGTTAATGTACGATAGAGATACAATACTGCGAAAATGAGTGGTTAGAACATAAGTAAAAGTGACTGTTAAAGTTACTTTTGTATTTCAATTGATGTTCCTGAGTGTCATGGTTATGCCTAATCTAAAAGTTTGTATTTAAGAGCTTAAATAAATAACAAAAATATCAAATTCACATACCTCAGGATGAAAAAATATTTCTGGTCCGAGAAACCTCTCATAGCCCACATCCACAACAAATGGTTGTTTTGTGACAGAGTTGATGCCTTCATATTTCTTCATCCATTTTGATGAATCTGAATCATATTTAGCAAATTCTTTTGCAATATCTGGGCAAATATAACAATAACGCTCCTTTATTGCTTTTGCTGTTTCCAGAGACTGTTCAGGTGGAATTCCAATTTCACGTTCTCTCAGCAAAGACTGGATGAAATAGGTTATGTTTCTGCCTGCTATAGGAATGTGTTTTATACAGCTTCCTATTACATACCCATCTGCCTACAAAAACGAAAGCATTGTAAACAAATACTGTAAAATTAATAACAAATTAATGAAAGTAAAATTTCTTCAAAATGTAAACACTTTAAAATTACAATTCTACCTCTATGTTAACTTATATGTACAACAGTTTGCCAGTAAAAATCTGCTCGAAACTGCCGCTCTCTGACCACACAAATATAGCACTTTTATAAAATAATATCAGGCTGCCTGTTCACTTTGTATATTCCATAAAACATATAATACAAACACAAGTACAAATATGGTAACATCTCAGAGAAAGCTCTGTGTGTTGAGGCCTTCTTTGGACAGTTACTATCATTAGGGATGTTTCTATACAAATAATCCATCCACATAATTCTATGGAAAACAATAAACTGAGAAACTTGAAAACAATAAAGTAAGAAACTTTAAGGACCTTACCACAGGTATGACGTGTGTAACACCATCACCACTATCCACAACTATTCCAGTGAGCGTGCGTTCACTAACAGAACGTGATGCCCAAGAGGCTGCCAAAGCTAAAACAGCTTGTACAGCAATATATAGTCCTGGGACGTTAAATGATTCAAACATTATCTCTGCAAAGAAGAATTGTAATTATTCTCATACTAAAGATTATACCATAAAAAAGGTGGGAAAAAAGCAGAACTGCTGCTTACAATATGAACTTTAATAACAAAAAGACATCATAATTTTTACACGGAAGTGAGAGAAAAACAAGAAGACTTTAAAATACATTTCTGTTAACAGCCCTAATCTACTGTTATCCAAATTTCCTCTGATACTGTCAAGAGCGGTGTCAAACATCCACTCAGCACATCCTACTGCACACTCGTCACTGATATCAAAAGAAGCCACAGCTACCATCTGGAAATCCACGTCGAGTTGTGCACCTTGTGACCTGACCACCAAAATACCTGTAGTACCAGCATACTGGGTAATGTTGTTTCCTTTGTCCCATTTGCCCATCCGTTAAGTTTTCTGGTGGAATGAGTGACCATCTTCTTTACTTTGTCTGGTGTAGGTCGACTTATTTACCGTCAGTGCCAATAACTGACTTTGAAGTGCGTCCATTTGACAATGCAGACTTTGGAGATGTTCATTTGGGATCATGTCATATACCAGCTGTCTCACCTAAGATGACGTCGCCACCGAAGTGTTTGCCAGTTCCATCAAAGCATGGACTTTGTTTGCTACTGACAGTAGAGACTTAATACCATTTTTGCCATGTAGCCATGCACAATTTTACTGGCAATGGAAGGTGTGATAGAAAAACACGACACAGTGTTGCATTTGACATTACTTCTTCCTCAATGACATTTATTAGGAGATGCCAGAATTCCGGCGGTGTTCTATCTGATACATCCAACAGTAATACTTGTTGCACATGTTAGTCCACTCATTTACACATCGAGTGAAAGCATCAGTCAAGTGAAGATATTGTTGTTGCGAAGGTGGTTTTAATACGGGGTGTCCCAAAAAGAATGACTCGATTTTAACTTGTAATAATATTGAGGCAAAGTCACTGAAGGTAACTGAAACAGCGCTAGATGTGATCGGCATGGTCTAGAGTTTCAGAAAAAAAATCTGCTAGATGTCACAACGAGTGCTGACCTGGAGCATGCAGCCAGTCTCGCGCAATATGGTGTATGTGCAACAGAAGGCATATTGTGTTATTGAATTTAGTCGTACTCAATCAGTGATCGCAGCTAGTGGGCATTTCATATTCAATTTTGTGCTAAACCACCATCACCAAAGAACATTCGACAGTGGTATAAACAGTTTGAAGAAACAGGGTGCCTATGTAAAGGCAAAAGTCCTGGCTGGCCACATGTTCCTGAAGAAACAGTGGAACAAATCCAACGAGCATTTGAGCAGAGCCCCCGTAAGTCTACACGTCGTGCTAGCCGAGAACTTGCATTACCACGCATGACAGTGAGGCATGCATTACGGCCTCCCATTTAGCCTTCAAACCATACCGATTACAACTGGTACAAGCTCTTCGAGAGACTGACAAAGTGAAGTGAGTGGACTCCTAGGTTCCCTGACTTAACACCATGTGATTTCTTCCGGTGGGGATATGTTTTAAACAATGTGTTTACATTCCTCCCTTACCTCGTGACATTGAAGAATTAAAAGCCAGAATATCAGCTGCTGTAGTTTCAGTGACAGAAGACACCTTACGTTCAATTTGGGATGAAATCGAATATCAATGTCGTCCGTGCAGCCAATGGAGGACATATTGAACATTTATGATAGATTTTTATAAAGTTCTGTCTTTTCTGAGTATTTTAGTATGCAACTTGTTGGTGTTAAGCCCTTCTTCCGAATAAATAATTCTATTTAAAATCTGGTCATTGTTTTTGGAACACCCTGTATATTGTAGCGCTTTGAGAATTTCCGCGTAAATCCTAGAAGCCTTCTTCCATTTCGAACTCACGATATTTTAAATAGTAGTGTGAGAGAGACGAATCCACACTGCATTTTTGTGTGTGCAGGTCTAAAAACAGTCACGTGCAAAATGTGGACGCAGCAGCCGAACGATGGCCGACAAGTACCTCTTGTACGATCTATAGAGTTTCAGTGTATGTGTAGAGAAGAGCCTGTGCTATTCTTTGCTGGTTTAGTGACCGCGATGATTGTTAAGGACAAATGAAGAAATGAGATTAGACTTTTAAGTAATTCATGTGTTGGACTTGCTAGAAGTAAGACAGTTTGATGAATTATGTGATTGTTGAACCAACACTATTGTAAATGTATTTAATCGAATTGAATGGGAGACAAATCGGTTGACTTGCAAACTTTCGAATATTTATGTGAGAAAGGGTGAATTTGTGCTTTGTGGAAGTTGAAATATACCAAGACTAAACTAAAACTATTCTGAAAGTATCCATTTATTTCATGAGTTGAGAGGGGGGGGGGGGGGGGGGAGTCTGATAAATTCCCTTAACCAGCTTTATTCTTTGGAGAAGTTTTTGGAGATCGACGTGGCCGACTATCCAGAGAAGAAGAAGAAGAAGACCGTCTGTGCATACCAAGTAAGTCAACTGATGTGAGGAGGTGTGAAGTTTACAAACCAGCTCCACATCGCTTCTTGCCATCTAAAGTGTTAGAATATTGTCCAAAACAATTATGACTACTCCAGTATTTAGAAGCTGTTGACTGCCATGGAAAATTTTGTGTGATCACAAGTAACATAATTTCGCATGAATACTTAGTCTAATATTGCAAACCACAGTCTGTACTATCACAGAAATTTCTGTAGGAATTTCAGAGTCTGTACTTTCCCGGAAACTATGCTGGTTACAGCATGCAAATTCTTTGTAATATTTGTGGTCTGTCTCACTACTTTCAGGAATAACTTAATGTCAGTGCATGCTGCAATTTTAGTTTGGAGATCAATAATCTGATTTTGTAGATCGTCTTGTAGTCATAAAAGCTGTCTTTCTATTTGAACCCATTTGAAGTCACAATATGAGGTCACTCTTTGACTTTGTATGTTGCTTAGGGTTTCTGTGTTTCTTTGTATTCCAGGGGGCCACCAACTCATATGATTCAGCAATACACAAGTGACTAAATAAACTGATTTTATTTTATGATTGCAAAAATACAACTTGGTAACAGTAAGCAAATAAAGAACTGTCAAAAAGAACCACGTGAAAAGGTAACATTGGCAAAGTTACATAGGTAGATCAGAGAACAATACGCACACTTTTAATCATTATCTAAAATCTATGCTTCTCACTTTAGGAAATCCTTTTAGAGCCAAGACTATTTGTGAAAGCAGTTATGTCCTGCTCAGCTTTTAACTTGAACAAGACCACCAACCTGTTGCTGCTCTTGTTGTAAAATAGCCACCATCAAACTGTGGGAAAGCTGAGGACTCATTTGCAAAGCACACACTTTTTCAGCATAACATTGTCGATTGCATTGGCTGATTCACAACCAATATATTTGGATCTCCCCCTCTTCAACATTAGCTTTTCTGAATTGCAGAGGTGGTAATTGTCCTTAAGACACCTTTTATAACCAAAATCCTTCTAGCCTATTAATTTCCTATCCTTCAGTACTATAAGGTGCAATCCAAAAGATCAGGAACTGTAACCAATTCTCATGAGAAGAAAGAAAAATGTAAAATTGTGCATGAAAATGTTTAGAAGTCTGGTAAATATTGTAATGTACAATGCTTTTATTGTTTATGAAGCCAGTGAAAAGAGAAAAGGAGTAACACATATCAGGTTGCTTCTCATATAAAAATACTGGAAATTCATGGGAAGAGTATAGGCTTAGCTCAGTGTAGCAGAGCAAAAATTGCATGCCGAAACAGCTCAGCAAAGCATTTCACTAAGAAGATCCAAGTCATAGGTAATAAGAGGAAGCCTACAAAGAGATGCACAGCTGCAAGAAAACAGGAAAACAAAAGGAAACATTATTCTGGTGCAGGACTTTTGTTTTGAATATTGTTTCAAACTATACCACACCAAAAACACCTTTCTAGTGATAATGTGTGTTTTAATTGTAATAAAGATGTATTGCTAACAAACCCTGAAAATTTCAATACCTTAATATAAATAATTTCTGTACTTTCACTACTTTCTTATAAATAATTCCCCAACTACAGCAATTTCACTAAAATGTGCATTCCTGTGCAGCCTGCCATGTAAACTACTGTTAGTACCCTAGGCACATTCACAGCAACTTACGCACTGAAGGATTAATCTCTGATTTGCTCCTATTTGGTTTATCACATCTCCCTTCTACAGCTACCATCAATTACAGTATTTACTCGAATTTAAGCTGCACTCGAATCTAAGCCACACCTGAAAAATGAGACTCAAAATCGAGGAAAAAAAAATTTCCCGAATCTAAGCTGCGCCTGAAATCTGCGACTCGAAATTCAAGGGGAGAGAAAAGTTTTAGGCCCCACCTCCAAATCAAAACAAAGTTGGTCCATTGTAATATAAGACACAATTTAGGTCAAATGAATGACGATACAGCTATAGTAGTTTAGTTCAAGTCATAAGCTTAGCAGTTAAGCTTTACCAGGTAGCCGTTGCTATGCGTCAGGGGCTCTGTCCGTATTCATACGGGTACCCTTCCTTTTTCACGTGCTTTGTCTGGTTTGAATTGATTGTTTATTTTTCTTTGATCTGATGAGTGCGGTTCTCTTTGTTATAGGTGTTTACGTCACTCAAAGCTGAAAATGCATTACTGTACTGTGTCATGCACTGTTTGTCTCATTCTGATAATGAGTGTTTACGACCTGTCGCCGCTCGCAGCATGGCTTACTTTTGTGCGCGCGCTACCGCCGCTTACAATTTAAAAAAAGAGAGAGGAATCGTCTCATTAGCGAAACAGTGGCAAGAGACTGCTATTTTTTGTTACTTACACTGCTGCTTTCTTTGATAATGATCAACAAGAACCAAATAATACACTGCGTATGATAGAAGATGTTCTGAACGAGAGTTTAGCGAAAATTTTTCTCCGTTTGAAAATCTTTGCAGACGCCTCTTTAGTACATTACATTCTGCACAGAAATTAGCGTCATGTTAGATTTAAAACTCTAATCAATTGCCGTGCATCATTTCTGACTGTATCACTATTAAGCATAAGAATAATACGAATATAAACATGACATGATATGTATATTCTTCCGCGTTTGTCTCACTCTAGTTTCGTAGTTTATTAGGCAGACAGGATTTAAATGAGATAGCAGCAAACACAAAAGAATACATGGCAAAATGTTTATATTCGTATTATTATTATGGTGAAGAGAATACTGCATGTGATTCACAATACATGAAAGTTCCTATTAGCAACCATCTCTACTCACAGGCAGGAAAAAATTCAGAACGCAAAGTTGGTCATATTGACAAACATCCCAAACAGTATTACCAGTCGGATTTTCGTAGTGAATTGAAATGCTGCTACATTCGAAGATGAACAATACGGAATTTCTATTTACTTCGTTGGATAATGTATGAAAATGCAGTGGTCGAAACTCAGGGCAGAGAAAAGCTCGTCTTCCAAACCCCCCCCCCCCCCCCCCCCCCCCCCCCCCGATGCAGAGGTTTTGGTGCCAGTATTCATCCTTGTGCGGCTTAGATTCGAGTAAATACCGTACACCCTCCCTCTCCTGCTCAACTATACCTTATGGCCATTCATCCAATATCATCCTCAAAATCAAACTAATTTTGCTTATGACACACACACACACACACACACACACACACACACAGCAATAAGTTTCAGTGTCGCACTGAAGAGATATACCACAGAATTTTCTTCTTCACTAACTTATGTGACGTCTGCCATATCAACAGACTATCGCTCCACACTGCATCCATGCACGGCATATGGTATGACCCATTGTACCAGTTGTTGGAGTTTCTTCCTGTTCCATTCACGCACAGAGCACGGGAAGAATGACTGACTGAATGTCTCTGTGTGTGCAGCAATTATTCTAATCTTATCCTCACGATCAATGTGTCAAAGATACATAGGTAGGTAGGTTGGTTGGTTGGTTTGTTTGTTTAAAGAAAGAGAAGGGCCAAACTACAGGTCATTGGTCCCTTGTTCCTAATAAAACAATTCCACATGGGTGAGAATAAAATTCACGAAACATATAACACAAACCGGAAAGAAAGGAAAAGCCACAAGAACGAAGGGAAGGCAACAAATACTAGAAGAACAAAAAAGGACAAGAAAACAAGAGAGAGATGCTAGAAACAGAAGAGAGTAAAACATGACAGCAGATTACAGTGGCTGGCCAACCAAGAGAATAAAAAGGGGAAAGCCAGCCACTCTGCAACATATTAAAACCTCCACCCTAGGGTGGAGGGGACAGAGGGACAAAGGACATGCGCTAAAACCTACATAGAAGTATAAAATTCACTCTCACAGATTAAACGTAAAACTATAGCTGCTATGGAGGCATTATCGCCCAACACAGACGGCAGGGTGCTGGGAAAGTTAAAAGTCTGCCGCAGAGCGGCTAAAAGTGGGCAGTCCAGCAAGAGGTGGACAACTTGTCATTTGGGAGCCACAGCTACATTGAGCTGGGTCCTCATGATGGAGTACGTAACCATGCATTAGCCACCTATGGCCAATGCGGAGCTGGCAGAGGGCAACTGATTCCCTGCGAGAGGCCTGCATGGAAGACTTCCACACATTCGTAGTCTCTTTAATGACACACAGTTTGTTGTGCGTGCTGTTATGCCATTCCGTTTCCCAAAGCCGGAAAACCCTACGGAGTAAGAAAGATCGCAGGTCAGCTTCGCAGATGCCTATCTCCAGAAGCGGTTTCTGCGTTGCCCCTTTGAACAGCCTGTCGGCAAGTTCGTTGCCAGGGATTCCGACGTGTCCTGGGGTCCACAAAAACACCACGGAATGGCAGGACTGTTCCAGGGCATAGATGAACTCCAGAACGGACGCTACCAGAGGGCAGCAAGGGTAGCACTGGTCGATAGCTTGTAGGCTGCTCATTGAGTCAGTACACAGGAGAAATGACTCGCCAGGGCATGAGCGGATGTACTCAAGAGCATGAGATATGGCCGCCAACTCTGCAGCGAAAACACTGCAGCCAACTGGCAGAGAGCACTGCTCAACATGTCCTCCATGAACATATGCAAAGCCTATGTGGTGGTGGTGGTGGTGGTGGTTAGTGTTTAACGTCCCGTCGACAACGAGGTCATTAGAGATGGAGCTAATGCTCAGGTTAGGGTAGGATTGGGAAGGAAATCGGCCGTGCCCTTTCAAAGGAACCATCCCGGCATTTGCCTGAAGCGATTTAGGGAAATCACGGAAAACCTAAATCAGGATGGCTGGAGACGGGATTGAACCGTCTTCCTCCCGAATGCGAGTCTAGTGTGCTAACCACTGCGCCACCTCGCTCGGTTCAAAGCCTACGTGACCAACAGCCATTGAGCAGTCCGTGTAAACCACTTCAGAGCCGTGGGACACGTCAAGAATCGAGAGGAAGTGACAGGGAGAGTGGCAGGGTTAATGGAGTCCTTAGGACCATGCAAAAGGTCCAGACTAAGCTGTGGCCAAGGCGTACACCATGGAGGCGTAAGAGAACAGACCACACGTAGAGGTGGTAAAGGGAAGGACTCCAGTTCGGAGAGAAGGGACCGCACGCGAACCGCAATCGTTAGCCCCGATCTGGGCCACCAATGCAGGAGACAGACTGCTGCAGGCGGGAAAAGGAGATGGTAATTCAGATGCTCAGGGGAACTGTGAATGTGTGCTGCGTAACTGGCAAGCAGTTGCGCATGTCTGATCTGCAGTGGAGGGACACCAGCCTCCACCGGTACACTGGTCACCGGATTCGTCCTAAAAGCTCCTGTTGCTAATCGAAACCCACAGTGATGCACAGGATTAATGCTGAAGGCACTGCCGAACCATAAACCACATTCCCATAGTCAATTTGGGATTAGAGAAGGGCTCTGTAGAGCTGCAGCAGCGTACAGCGATCTGCACCCCAATTAATGTTGCTCAAGCAACGGAGGGCATGAGGTGCTGCCAGTACTTCCACTTACGCTGACAAAGATGAGGGAGCCAAGTCAATCGAGCGTCGAAAATCAGTCCTAGGAATTGATATGTCTCCACTATAGTGAGTCGATCGTCATTAAGATAAAGTGTGGGTTACGGATGAAAGGTACGACGCCGACAGAAGTGCACGACAAACGACTTTGTGGCTGAAAACTGGAAGCGTGGGCTAGAGCCCATGACTGCGCCTTGTGGACGGCTCCCTGAAGGCGCTGCTCAGTAACAACGGTACTGGAGCAGCTGTACGACATGCACAAGTCGTCTGCATACAGAGAAGGTGAGACGGATGGCCCGACAGCCGCTGCTAGACCGTTGATGGCCACTAAAAATAGAGAGACACTCAATACAAAGCCCTGCGGTACTCCATTCTTCTGGATATGGCTGGAACTATGGGAGTCATCAGCTTGGACACGGAAAGTACGGAGCGACAGGATGTTTTGGATAAAAATCGGGAGTGGACCCCGGAGACCCCACTCATACAATGTGGCAAGGATATGACGTCGCCAAGTCGTGTCGTAGGCTTTACGTAAGTCAAAAAAGACAGCAACCGGGTGCTGCCGTCTGGAAACGGCTGTTCGAATGGCAGACTCGATGGACACAAGATTATCAGTGGTAAAGCGACCCTGGGGGAAGCCGCCCTGCCTTACGCCTCAGGCACCCTAAAGAGCGAGGGATCGTGTTTTCTGCCGCAGAAACAATTGTGCTAGTCACCTGCTCAACCATCACATCGATGTTACCGTGTGGGGGAGATTCAGTGGTGACAGCAGAGGTTAAAGTTCCCCAGTCCGCCTTGTTCAAAGGCCCATCTGGGCAGGTGTCCATGTGCCTGACGCTGGGGCAGTGACAGGATGATGGGGAAGTGGCCACTACCACACAGGCCATCATGTGCTCTCCAGTGGATAGATGGGAGAAGTCCTGGGCTGCAAACTGATAAATCAATGGCCAAGTAACTACCATGAGCCACACTGAAATGTGTGGTCTCTTGACAGCCAAATTGGATTCATTCAGCACCTCTCTTTGTATAGCCCTCCACTTTGATTTATACCTACTATGCACTAATCTCCGTTTCTTTTTAAGTTTCTATATACTGCTTTGTACTTTGGTAATCACTGTTGCCACTGATACCAGTTTCGATGTGGACATCTCCAAAGAGGTCAGGTCTATTTGTTGCCATTAGATCCAATATATTTCCATCATCAGTGGGGTTCCTAACTGTCTGTTCTAGTTAGTTTTCCGACAAAAAATTGAATAAGGGTAGATATCTAGATATATGATGATCTGGTGCTTCCAGTATGATAACAAGAAACTGTGGGTCATGGTCCAATGCAATAGTGACAAAGAAAGGACACAATGAGTATTAAGATTTAACAGTCCATTGACGATGTCTTTATAAATAGCGCACAAGCTCAGATTTGGTGATTTTGGGAAGAAAATTAGTCTTAAAAGTTTTCAAAACAACCATCATTACGTTTACCTTGTGCAATTTAGTGAAGCCAAAGGCCTAAATGTGGATGGCGAGACAGGGATTTGAAATACCATCCTCCCAAATGCGAACAAGTATCTCAACACCCATGCCACTTTGCTTCGTTTTATGAATGTAGAAGTAATTTTGATGTTCAGGTGCAATTATTCTGTTCAGTGAATTATTCTACTTTTTTTGTCTTAAGAATAAGCCATACCTGCAGTGTATTCACGATTTTCTGGTGTGTTTAGAGGAGGTTCTGTTAATAGAAAATAATGATCTTCAGGTTCAGCACGTAGATATTTAAAGATGCACTGTTCTAAGAATCGTTCCATTAAATCCCAGTCCTCCACCAGACCATGACGAACAGGATACTGGAAAATTAAGAGATGTTATTCACTGAAAATTAACTAGCAATGTACCTGTATAATTCAACAAAATACTTACAAGTAATACAATCTCACAGATAAAAAAAGTTATCTCGTAAAACATAACAGCATCTTTAATGATTCCAGATACGCTAAGAGGAGGAGAAAATAAGTTGTAGTGCTACACCAGCACCATTTCTACAATATGGTCCAAACAATGTTTAGTTTCATTAGGCTGCTTGAACTTAATCACTCATGGAATAAGTAATCCCTGTGGAAATAAAGGTATATACGTGTGCCAAATAGGGTAGCCCTTATTATCCAATTTCCTTAAAGTTCAGCCCCAACTTCCTTCTCTTGTTCAAAACAAAAATCATAAAAAAAAGCTATTTATGCAAAATTTTAGCACCATCAAACAACTGCAAGGTTATCCTCAACGTCTGGGGTGTTCTGAAATTTTCACCCAGAATGTCAAGTTTTCAGATATATATGCACTTTCAAATTATTTCATTTACAATCACTTGTAGACATTAGTTATGGAAATCAATGTGAGTTTTCTTCAATTTCATTGATATGTGATTTTTATTCTCAATAGCACGTGATTTTATCACTGCTAAGATAATATGACAAAAAAACCAAAATTTTCCATGTGAAATACATTACGCGATTGGTCAAAAACATTATTGGATAAACACATTCATGGATGACTTTTTCCCACTACACTTAAAAAGCTTATTTGGATAGATTACCACACAAACGAACAAAGGGACATCTCTGTCTTGCTGACCGTGTTTCCAGTCAAATCCTTGGAGTGAAACTACTCTTGAAACAATAAGTTCTGAACATTTTCTTCCACAATGTACAATTCACAAAGCTTACTTCAAAGAAAACCACAACACTGGTGATTCGAAGTCTCCATTTTTTGGCAAAAAGCTGGAATTCCTATAGAAGAAATTAACAAGGTATTGGAATGGATGGCAGCTGTCATCCGAAACCTCTGTCCTATCCAAAGGCCTCACCTTCAGCCCCACTCCCAGATTCAACCAAACAGCCCTTGTCAAAGATTTACTGTCCTACTCTCGTACTCTCTGCTGGAAATATCACTTTGCCACGAAGAAAAATGATACTGATCCTACTCCTAATGATCCAACTCCCCAGGACACTATCCAAATTGAACCCTGCCTGGAACAGTTCCGTCCTCCGTCGCAGCAGGACCCACCTCCTCTTCCTCAAAATCACCCTCTCCAAACCTTCCAGGAATTTCTGACTTCCAGCCTTGCATCTCAGTCCTTCTTAAAAAACCTTAATCCTACTCCCAACATCACCACTGCTGAAGCCCAGGCTATCCGTGATCTGAAGGCTGACTGATCCATCGTCATTCTTCCGGCGGACAAGGGTTCCACGACCGTGGTACTTGATCGTCGGGAGTATGTGGCTGAGGGACTGCGTCAGCTTTCAGACAACACCACATACAAAGTTTGCCAAGGTAATCCCATTCCCGATGTCCAGGCAGAGCTTCAAGGAATCCTCAGAACCTTAGGCCCCCTGCAAAACCTTTCACCTGACTCCATCAACCTCCTGACCCCACCGACACCCCGCACACCCCTACCTTCTACCTTCTTCCTAAAATTCACAAACCCAATCATCCCGGCCGCCCCATTGTAGCTGGTTACCAAGCCCCCACAGAACGTATCTCTGCCTACGTAGATCAACACCTTCAACCCATTACATGCAGTCTCCCATCCTTCATCAAAGACACCAACCACTTTCTCGAACGCCTGGAATCCTTACCCAATCTGTTACCCCCAGAAACCATCCTTGTAGCCATTGATGCCACTTCCCTATACACAAATATTCCGCACGTCCAGGGCCTCGCTGCGATGGAGCACTTCCTTTCACGCCGATCACCTGCCACCCTACCTAAAACCTCTTTCCTCATTACCTTAGCCAGCTTCATCTTGACCCACAACTTCTTCACTTTCGAAGGCCAGACATACCAACAACTAAAGGGAACAGCCATGGGTTCCAGGATGGCCCCCTCGTACGCCAACCTATTTATGGGTCGCCTAGAGGAAGCCTTCTTGGTTACCCAAGCCTGCCAACCCAAAGTTTGGTACAGATTTATTGATGACATCTTCATGATCTGGACCCACAGTGAAGAAGAACTCCAGAATTTCCTCTCCAACCTCAACTCCTTTGGTTCCATCAGATTCACCTGGTCCTACTCCAAATCCCACGCCACTTTCCTTGACGTTGACCTCCACCTGTCCAATGGCCAGCTTCACACATCCGTCCACATCAAACCCACCAACAAACAACAGTACCTCCATTATGACAGCTGCCACCCATTCCACATCAAACGGTCCCTTCCCTACAGCCTAGGTCTTCGTGGCAAACGAATCTGCTCCAGTCCGGAAGCCCTGAACCATTACACCAACAACCTGAAAACAGCTTTCGCATCCCGCAACTACCCTCCCGACCTGGTACAGAAGCAAATAACCAGAGCCACTTCCTCATCCCCTCAAACCCAGAACCTCCCACAGAAGAACCCCAAAAGTGCCCCACTTGTGACAGGATACTTTCCGGAACTGGATCAGACTCTGAATGTGGCTCTCCAGCAGGGATACGACTTCCTCAAATCCTGCCCTGAAATGAGATCCATCCTTCATGAAAACCCTCCCCACTCCAACAAGAGTGTCTTTCCGCCGTCCACCTAACCTTCGTAACCTCTTAGTTCATCCCTATGAAATCCCCAAACCACCTTCCCTACCCTCTGGCTCCTACCCTTGTAACCGCCCCCGGTGTAAAACCTGTCCCATGCACCCTCCCACCACCACCTACTCCAGTCCTGTAACCCGGAAGGTGTACACGATCAAAGGAAGAGCCACGTGTGAAAGCTCCCATGTGATTTACCAACTGACCTGCCTACACTGTCAAGCTTTCTATGTGGGAATGGCCAGCAACAAACTGTCCATTCGCATGAATGGACACAGGCAGACAGTGTTTGTTGATAATGAGGATCACCCTGTGGCTAAACATGCCTTGGTGCATGGCCAGCACATCTTGGCACAGTGTTACACCGTCCGGGTTATCTGGATACATCCCATTAACACCAACCTGTCAGAACTCCGGAGATGGGAACTTGCCCTTCAGTATATCCTCTCTTCTCGTTATCCGCCAGGCCTCAACCTCCGCTAATTTCAAGTTGCCGCCGCACATACCTCACCTGTCATTCAACAACATCTTTGCCTGTGTACTTCCGCCTCGACTGACATCTCTGCCCAAACTCTTTGCCTTTACAAATGTCTGCTTGTGTCTGTGTATGTGCGGATGGATATGTGTGTGTATGCGAGTGTATACCCGTCCTTTTTCCCCCCTAAGGTAAGTCTTTCCGCTCCCGGGATTGGAATGACTCCTTACCCTCTCCCTTAAAACCCACATCCTTTTCTCTTTCCCTCTCCTTCCCTCTTTCCTGATGAAGCAGCCGTTGGTTGCGAAAGCTAGAATTTTGTGTGTATGTTTGTGTGTTCATCAGCCTGCCAGCGCTTTCTTTTGGTAAGTGATATCTTCTTTGTTTTTAGATATGGAAAATGGGTTATGGAGGACCCTCTGTATATACTACTGTTTGTTGGGAGCTTGTAATCTGCAAATAAATGGTGTTACTGTGAGTTTGTTTGGCTGGTTAACAAATCTCTTTGTCTATTTCAAAGAAGCAGAGACTTCAAATAGAAAACACACACACACACACACACACACACACACACACACACACACACACACACACACGTCATTTGCACAAGAACCAGATATGAAACAAGAGCTTCAAAACCAAATGATGAATAATGTACAATGTCTCTTGCTCACGTCATGTTTTAGGTTATAAGAATGGAGATCAGTGCTTAACGTCCTGTCGACAACGAGGTCATTAGAGATGAAGCACAAGCTCTAATTAAATTAAGGAAGAATGGGGAAGGAAATTGGTCATGCCCCTTTCAAAGAAACCATCCCAGTATTTACCTGAAGCGATATGGGAAACCTGAATCAGGATGGCCAGATGCGGATTTGAACTGTCGTATTCCCAAATCTGTGTCCAGTGTACTCACCTCTGCATCACCTCACTCAGTAGGTAGTATATAAGAAATAAACAGAAATTTATCTTATAGAAGATAAGTTGTGTGCATCATTAATGACAACAATTTGTAGCATTTTGACAAAATTCTGTAATTGCTTTTTCAAAAACTTGAATTCAGAATGTCTTCAATAAGCGCTGTGATGGTTTTCATGTGCTCCAATTAATTTTCTATTAGACTAAATAAGGGAGATGGGGCAGAGAGTATTACTTTTCACCAGCATTAACTGTTGTGTGTACTATTTTCTAATGTCAGGAGTTTTGGGAGTCATCTAATAGTTATCCAATTGAGCAGAAATGTTGTACAGGCTGTTTTTTTATTTGACCAGAATTAGGCAGTGGCAGCAGTATAATTTTATCTTTTAGGAAATTATCTACAGATTATGGCTACCTTTGTGTGGAAGTAATCTTAGAATTTGCGAAAAAAAGCACTTTCACTATAGAAATATTAAAATCTAAGAAAAGCCTTAATCGGCCTTTAAAAAAGCTCAACACAAAATAAGCTCCTATAACCACTTCTATGCATCACACATCTGTAGATAACAAAAATCTTATGAAACAGTGATGACTAAAAACCAAAATTACATAGAAAACTGTGTTGGATACACAAATCTGGGTGAAACCTAAAATGGATAAATGACACATGCTGATTTCATAAATTTAAACCTGATGTAAGAATGTTCATACCTGAGATGCTTCTATTACAAGCACTGACAAAAGAAAAATGAAACAAGAAATAGTTGCACCAAATGAGGTAGGATGTAGAGAATTAAAAATAGGCTAATGGCAACTTCTATTGCTGTCCATTACAACACACTCCACAAGACATGTACTGGATTGAATTGAAGACATTTACCCAAAAAAGTATATACTACAAGCAAGACAATATACAGAACTGTTCCTGTGAAACTAGCTTTTGTTTATTTACACAAGATACTGTATTTTTCAGTTATGAAGAAACATACTTCACAAACAACAACAACAACAGCAACAAAAGTACAAGCACTACTGCTACTACTACTACTACTACTATTACTATTACCACCACCACCACCAGATTGTATTGTTGATGACTACCTGCAGTTCATAATTACCTATATCTCAAAAATTACAAACATCCATTTTCTCAATTTACTCAAAAGATGTTAAAAGAGAGAAATGATACACTATTACTTGAATTCTTACTTTTACAGCATATCCAGTAGCATCAAAAGCTTCATCTCCAATGTAAAAATCTAAATCTTCTACTCCCTTCGTCAGTCTGCGAATAGCTTGATCACCAACTTTTGCAGTTTCCTTAATCGCAATTGCTGATGGGATGATAAACTGAGGTTCTTTATTTGCAGCAAACCCCAGTTTTGTATAGCTGTAACCAAAGGAAAAGTTCTACATTTTAACAATCATGGAAGTACGGCAGCCAACAACACAAAAAGAAAAGGAATTTCAATTTTTCAAAGTTGAAGTACCATAAAATCATTATTTATGATTGTCAGATTTCATTTTCTTGTATTTTCCAAAGACGTTCTCTCATCAAACTACACATATCCAGCATCCCTTCCTTTGTTAAGTACACTTTACTGTGTTTTTCAGTTTAATCTAAATGATACCAAATATGATCAGTATCAACTTTGGCGTTTATAGACTCAAATGATTTCTTTTAAAAATCAACATGCATTGTACACCGAAGATTGCATCTGTTCCATATATTCTATATGTGCAAGAGTAAACTACATGCGGTTAAACATTATGCATTTTGCTTTAGTAATATGTCATGAATTGTCTTCTGCAGCAGATGATGTCATTCAGTTCTACAATGTAATGTGAGAGGTTATTCCAGAGTTGGGTTTCTGCTAATGAGAAGGACTTCGAGAAAGTAGCTGAATGATGGAATGGGACAGAAAGGAACTTGCTCTGATGGCAAGAGGTGTTTCTGTCATATTGTTCAGACAAGAGCATTAAGTTCGAATAAAGGTAAGAGGGACAGTGTTCGCTGATAAGAAGCTAGAGAAGACAGAGGGTATGCAAATTTCTGTGGTTGTCTCCAGGATAGCTGTACACATGATGGTGAAGTATGATCACACTTAAAATAAACACAGGCATTCATAACCAGTTCCAGACACTGTGAGATTTCCTGAGAAAGGCTATGCAGGATAACATCACACTTAGATAGAAATGGTGGTCATCAGTGTACATACGAGTATAGGAGCTAATACCAAACCTTGCAGGATGCCTAATACTACCTGCCTCCGTTGGGACTTTCTGGTGCCGGACATGATGCATTGCTGGCAAGACGTCAGGTATGAGCGAAACCACTGCAACAAACTTGGCGAGAAATTTAGACTGCTATGTTCAGCAAATAAAATGTCGAAGTTGACAGTGTCAAAGGCTTTGCTGAAGTCCAAAAAACACGACAGTTGCCTCTTGCGCATCTGTGACAAGCTATAGGTTGTCTGTTACCTCTATTAAGGCAAACAGAAGTTTACGGAAATAGACTGGGATTTGTCTAGTAGCTTGTTCATAATTAGGTAGTCTGTTAGCTGGCGACAGACTATATGTTCTAGGGCCTTGGATAGTGCAGGAAGAACACAAATAGGTCAATAATCAGAAGGTGCTGCCGTAATGTCCCTTTCAGGTAGTGACTGAAGTAGCCCTGTTTCCAGGCCTCAGGGAAAACATTATTATGGTACAACATGCAAATTTTCTGCAGTAATATTTAGTCAGATGGGGAGACAAGAGAAATGCCATGTTAAGACAAACTGCAATACAAATGAATGTAATATTCCTTTCCTATAAAGGACACACACATAATGGAAACTTGGATTAATATTAGACCAAATTTCCATCTTGTGTGTCCTGTGTAGGAAAGTAATATTTCAACCATCTGTACCCATTTAAATACACATTTATATTCCTTTAATATACTGTATGATACTTCACGAAAGGCAGCTGGTTAAGTAAGTGCATACTAAGTTGGCTTATGTGCTGAAGAAGCATTTTTGCCCTGGGCATTGGGAGAGTTCACATGTCTTTTCCTAACTGCCTCAGCTGTCTGTCAGTCATCTCCCACTACACTTACAGTTTCCAAAGGCAAGCTCTGTCTCCAAGTCATTAAGTGCAGCAAAAATACTTAACGTTCAAAAATGTGACTGTGTGTAATGTTATTAAATCTATGTAGGAACGGATAAGTGATGGTTGCTCTCAACTGAACTACTCTTAAAATGGTCCCTATTTGCCCAGTCAACTGCACAGCTATAGACCATGTTAGACT
Organism: Schistocerca piceifrons; assembly: GCF_021461385.2. NCBI lineage: Eukaryota > Metazoa > Arthropoda > Insecta > Orthoptera > Acrididae > Schistocerca > Schistocerca piceifrons. The sequence goes on from NC_060141.1 coordinate 618,757,277, forward strand.
GCATGCAACTAAAAGGTACTATTTGCCATATTTCTCTCATATTATTAATAACTATTTGACATTGATTTGCAATGACACTGACATGCAAGAAGAGAGTTAAGCAGAGGTTAACTTACGAAATCCCTCACATGGTTGTTATACTGAGTCGCATTAATTCCAATGTGCAACCATCCCGGTTTCTCAGAGCACCAACATAGCTCATTCATTTGTGTTCTACTTACATATAACACTCAAATAACATAACTGTTTGCCAGTTTGAATAAATCTCTCAGATTATCCACAACAAGTGACAGACTGAATAAATTATTAAGTAACTTTCTCAGTAAATTCATAATTACAGTTGCTTGTGAAACTTAAAAAAGTAATATATCACAGGTGCCATCACATAATGGTACTCGACTCTTTCAACTCATCATAATATTTTTATGAAAACATAGATAAACAAGTTACTTAATTCTATTAGCAGTAAATAACCAGCTTTCAAAGGCACAATCCAAGTGGTACTTGTTCTGTAAAAAAAGTTATAAACAATCAAAGGTGAGGGTTTTTTTACATGAATTCCCCATTCTACATGGCAAAATCTTAAAATTATATTAATTTAGTTCAGATCTTCAGGTGTCACTTATTTTTCCATATTTTTTTAAATAAGTTCTACTGGATTATATATGCACGTGCAGTTACTACAAGAGCATTCACAAACATACTTTTAGTGCGAATATCATAATTACACTGAAAAACACTAAAAGCTGCTTTATGACATTTGATTTATACATTTTTGAATATACATTCTCCTTGTCACTTCTCAAAGTCGCATACTCTGATGGGGCCCTTCAGCAATCCATGTGTTGTTGAAAGCTCCATGATGTACACACAGCATAAAGACGCCTGCTGGCGACCTCCAACAACCACACACAGCCCAAACAGTACCTCAAGTAAATGACAATACAGAGCCAACAAATGTTTATACTAATATATAATACCATATGCAAAAATTGCGGACCTGCACACTATCTAAAACGTACCTTTTAAAATAACATTAATAAACGAAATGTTTACTCATTTGAGTACAATGAATAAGGCACAGAAAAATCCACACTTATGAATCTTAAGGCAAAAATACCAAACTGAAATACCTACACAAAAATTCTGTATCATCCTAATTCCCACCTTATATGCAATGCAAACAACATAAAGCACAGTGCTTATGCATATGCCACAGGTTCTGGACCGTCTGGCATCCATATCTATACTCACCAAGCATCCTTAAAGTATGTGGCGGAGGGTACTTTGTGTACCACTGTCATTTCCCCCTTTCCTGTTACAGTAACAAATGGTTTGCAGGTAGAACGACTGTTGGTAAGCCTAACTGAGAGCAAAAGTTTGTCTAATTTTACATTCATGGTCATTTCTTAAGATACATGTAGTAGGGAGCAATATATTGATTGACTATTCGAGGAAAGTAAGCTTCCAGGAATTTCAACAGTATATCAGATCATGATGAAAACACCTCTCTTGTAGCATCTGCCGAGAAGTTGTTTGAGCATCTCTGTGACACTTTTGTGCTTACTAGGTGAAGCTGTAACAAAAAATACACTGCTCTTCTTTGAATCTTCTCTATTTTCTTTATTAATGCTGTCTTGTTACACATACCAGACTGATGAATTATTCAAGAATCTATCAAACAAGAGTTTTTTACGCTATCTCCTTTGTGGTGAACTACACTTCCTGAGAATTCTTCCAATGAATCTCAGTCTGCTATTTGCTTTACCTGCAATTACTCCTATTTGTCCGTTCCACTAACAAGGGGAGGCCACGACATTGGGATCACTGATACTTTGCACACCTTCAGTAGGTCATCAAATAACATAATGTGCAAGTAGTAAGGTGCGCTCTCTGGCAATTTCGAGAAAACCACAAGAGAAGTTTTACGCGTCTATTGTGTAACTGATGTATCTGTGTTTATGTGCCACACATTAGAGTATATGGGGGTCAAGTGGTTAGCGTTCAAGCTTCATAAAATGACCATGTGTGAGGCAATGGTTCGACTCCTGCTCAAATCTTCATTTTTGTAGTGCATGTGTAAATTCTGTGATACTCAAAAAATTTGCACCTACACTTTTCATTCTTGCTACATTAGCTACGTGAAACCACTATGCAGGTTAACTGTCAAATGGGGCCTGCCTTTGCGTCTGCTGCTCGGAGCTTTGAGGTACAAAGTAGTACCAGATATCTTACACCAGACTGCATATATAAAGGACCTCGTAAATCATGACAGGCATACATTTTCAGGAAATCTCTATGCGTTTGTTCATTTACTTGTTGATAGGATAGTTATAAATATGTTTGTTCTAATAACTAAATTTAATTAAAGATAGTCAGTACTCAAATAACATGAAATTCACTAAAGCCTCATGCAAATTCACGTGACTTTTTTAAAAAAATTATATTATCTCTCAAATGTCATATAAATTAAATAATGTGACCAGTGATGAAAAAAATATAGATTAAAAATTAAGGGGACCGCACGGTGGTTCAAGTCGAAAAAAATCAATTTTCGGTTTTCATCATATTTCGATAGATTAAGGCTTCATGTAAGTGCTCTGAAAATGATTTTGCTGCAAAAAACTTTTCTCGAACATTTCAAGAGCATTTTCCTACCACGTGTGTTAATGTGCCACATCCACTTTTCTGCATATATTTTAGATCTTTATATCCCCTACATTGCACATTAGGGATATTTTTTTAAATGCAATGGTCAGCATTCTTTTGTTTCTGCTGTTTGTAAACAACACGCTTTCAAACACGCGATTAGTTTTGTTCAAGTGTGATTACGAATAGTTGTTATACTTACATTTGCAGTGGTTGTTTATGTGTGTTTTTTTGTGTTTATTGAAAATGATGAAACGTAAAGGCATTTTCAAAAAACGACAATTTAGAGGAAACAATTTAGAAAGCTTCCTGTACAAGAGGTTACGTCGCCTGGCAATGATGTTTCTAATTGCAATTCAGTGCATCATCAAAGAAATCTCACCATTTCAAGAGTGTTACAACGAATTTACTGTAAGTGACGAGGGGTGCAGTAACATTATTATAAATTTGAGAATATTATCAGATGTAATTTCTAAATTTGTACAATGTAGACAGTGTGGTGGGTCAAAGAGTGTGAAAATTTGTGAGATTGCCAGTGGGAGAAAAGGCCTAGCAATTGCTTTGGATTTAATTTGCACTAAATGCTCAGCTGTGGTGGTGGTAGTTGGTGTTTAACGTCCCGTCGACAACGAGGTCATTAGAGACGGAGCGCAAGCTCAGGTTAGGGAAGGATTGGGAAGGAAATCGGCCCTGCCCTTTCAAAGGAACCATCCCGGCATTTGCCTGAAACGATTTAAGGAAATCACGGGAAACCTAAATCAGGATGGCCGGAGACGGGATTGAACCGTCGTCCTCCCGAATGTGAGTCCAGTGTGCTAACCACTGTGCTCAGCTGTGATTTCATGAATGAGTTCTTCAGAACCAGATGCAAGTGGCCCTTATGAAATCAATACTAGATTAGTTTATGCCTTATGATCCATTGGCAAGGGCATGGCTGCAGGGAGAACAATTTGCTCAGTGATGAACTTACATCAAACACCAAATAAATTTGAAAAACTGACTGCAATATTAGAGAAAGCTGTATATGATGTCAGTGAGGAAAGCATGAAAATGGCTGCTAGGAAAGCAGTGGAAGAAAATGATGGATGTTTGGATATTGCAGGTGCACTTGATGGAAGTTGGCAGAAAAGAGGACATACTTCTCTCAATGGAGTAGCGACTGCCACGAGAGCAGACACCGGTAAAGTGTTAGATGTGGAGATAATGTCTAAATATTGCAAATGTTGTAAAGTCAATGAACATACAGAACACAACTGTGTGGCTAATTTTAGAGGAACAAGTGGTGGTATGGAAGTCCATGGAGAACAACAAATATTTCCATCACTCCATAGAAACAAGAGGCGTACAGTACAGCAAATATTTGGGCGATGGTGACAGTAAGGCATACAACAATGTGGTGAGCTCTAAGCCATGTGGAGATGCCATTATTAGCAAAACAGAATGTTAAAAAACGTTCGGGAACAAGGTTGAGAAAACTAACTGTTGATATGAGAGGAAAAAAATTAAAAAGATAGAAAATTGTGGACTGGACAGGGTCGGTTAACTAAAACTGAAATAGAAAACTTGCAGGTATACTATGGGCAGGCAATTAGGAGAAATAAAGAAAATCTGGAGGCAATGAAGAGAGATGTTTGGGCCATATTCTTCCATAAGTCCTCTACTGATGACTAAGCCATGTCATGGATTGTGTCCATCAGGAGAAAATTCATGGTGCAAATACGATAGGGCTCAGGCAACTGGAGAATCTTATTCTCACCAGCATTCTCTTCCTGCTGCTGTTATTACAGCAATTAAAGCTATTTTCAGAGACTTGGCTCATCCTGACCTTCTAAGGAAATGTCTACATGGGCAGACACAGAACCCAAATGAATGTTTCAACAGCATGATTTGGAACCGCTTTCCTAAAACTGCATTTGTGGGCATGCATAGCCTAAAACTATATTTGTAAGCATGCATACAATGAAACTAGGAGTTCATGATGCTGTTATTACATTCAATTGTGGTAATATTGGATAGTGTTGGGTACTGAAAAAGCTGGGAATTAATCCTGGTGAAAATATGATCACTGCAACATTGCGATAAAATGAGGATAGCCGATGCAGACAGGTCTGCATCTAATATGGCCAAGAAAGCAAGACAAACATCCTGGAAAGTGAAAAAGAAGCTGGAAGACCTGCTAGAGGCCAAAGAAGGGCCATCATATGCAGCAGAACAGTTTTAATTAATTGTAAGTAACAAATTTCGAAAGTTTTTTCTTTAAAGTCAATTTCCCGCAAACTAAAATTTTCAGTAAATATGCCCCATTATATCAGAAACTATCATAGATAAATGAATGACATTTTCAGAGACTCTGCATAACAAAAAAAAGCCACCTCTGGTACTACATTCATTAATATTCCCCCATTAGGAAGTTCACAAAAAAGTATTTTCTGCAGAAAAAAATTAATATTTTTTGTTAATAAATTTAAAAAAGTATTTCTAAAAAACTATAAAATGGATAAAGTAGATTTTAGTACAGTTGACTCTATTAGTATCATGTAACATACAGTAAAAATATTAAGGTCCTGCACCAAATAGTTTTTTTAGAAATGGGTCAAATACTTGCCTAAATTAACATGGGTTAGATGGGCAGGGTGTGGTCCCCTTAAGTTTGAGTGGTGTAGAACCCTCACCTCGTACACGCTCGTCTTACTTAGCTCAAACACTAACCACTTGACCACCATTAACTCAAAGGTCCAGCACCTATGTGCAGATGTATCAGTTACATAATAGATGTGTAACACTTATTTTGCGATTTTCTCGGAATTGCCACAATTGTGCACATTACTACTTGCACATTATGTTGTTTTAATGGCCTATTTAAGGCATACAAAGTATGAAGTAAATCTGTGATCCCAACATCGTGGCCTCCCCTTCTAAGTCTGTCATTGCTGTATTGCTTTTCTGATTTATTTTTTCCGCTTATAACTGTCTATGGTAACGATTTTTATAAATGTTAGATGTTCCGCCAACATAAGATACTAACTAACGGTGATGATATTGTTTTGTCCACAGATTCCACACATAACTGTGTGTATCTTCTGCGAATAAACTGTATCATTGCTCACTACTACCCTACTAATTGACTAAATACTTCCAAAGTCAAAATTCATCACTTTAGCAACTATTGATGCATCTACATGTGACCGTTCCACATGAAGCCCAAACAACGACTCGATTCACGTGGCCAGCAGCACTTGGGCATTGTTGGACCTGAAATTAGCTAGACAGTGCTTCTGCCAGAAGAAAGACACCTCAGCTGTGAAAGTTCTAGAGAACAAGAATGTGTAAGGGGTACAATTTACTACATCACAATACTACTGCAGCAATACCCCACTGTGATTGTTCTGCACTCACTCATTATAATCATCAATTAATGGGTCTTTCCACCAGTTTATACACAATATACTACAATTTGTAAATGCTGAGAGTCAACTGCCAAACTTTGCACCAATCATCAATTCTCAGTAGGTTTTCCCACCTTTCGGTAAAATTTTTTAGCACTGCAACTTCTCTGTACATAACAGGTAACAGCATCATCCATGAAAAGCGTCATTAAACTTCTGACTTCAACCATTAGATCATTTAAATATGTTGTGAAAAGTGATGGTCCTACAACACTCCCTTTGAGATGTGCCCCCCCCCCCCCCCCCCAAGTTATTTTTACATCTGAAGATTTCTCGCCATTGAGAATGACGTGCTGTGTTCTGTTTAACATAAGTTGTTTACCAGTCCAATGACACATCTCATCCGATATTCTGTACTTTCTTATTTTGTTCATTACGCGACAGTGCAAAGCTATGCTGAACCCCTTCTGGAAGTCAAGGACAAGCATCAATCCAGACACCAGTGTTTACTGCTTTCTGGGTGTCGAGGATTAAAAGAGTGAGCAGGGTTTCAAACAACTGGTGTTTTTGGAATCCATGTTGATTCCAGTAGAGGAGATTTTCAGTCTCCAGAAATGTCATCATACATGAGCATAAAACTTGTTCCAAAATTCTAAAACAGACTGAGATCAGAGATACAGACCTATATTTTTGAGTGTCAGTTCAATTACCCTTCTTGAAAACAGGAATAAACTGTGCCTTTTTCTAATAAAGCTTTGGTCCTCCAGCAATGTACATTACACTACCAGTAGAAGATGAGTAAGTTCTTTTGCATATTATTCCACATACTCAATGTAAGATTGTACTGACAGCCCATCAAGTCCAGCTTTTTTAAAAAACCTTTTTTAAAAATAATATAAAGAACATAATGTATAAAAATTTCTCTAAGGTCACAGAGAATTGAACGCTTAACAAATGTTAAAGCGGTTCTATATAATTTGTTTCTGCCTAGTTGATGATAATATAATTTATATAATGCAAATGTCAAAGAAAAAAATGTAATATAATAAATGTGGTGCAAATAAGTTGTAGTGGGGAAGTGATTTACTATATTTGGATCTGTAACATGGTCTAAGTAGCTTGTTTGTTGATAATAGCCTATTTGTATCTATTTCAGGTGAGAAGGTCTCAGTAGAAGCTCGAGCTATTCTCATCTAAAATGGTTTGTGCTTATGAACGTTGAATGACGTAGTGGCATATGTGTATGATGAACAGTGGTGGTTTGCAGAGGTTGAAAGATTAAGTTTGGAAAACAATGATGTTTTGTGTATTTTTACCACCCTGCTGGCCCAAGAACATCATTCAAGAAATTACTAATTACAAACTTTGGATACCAATGAAAAATGTTTTAAGGAAACTTTTAGTGCTTGAACTTACCACAGCAACTGGGAGGTCTTATTCTATATTACAGAAGCTGTCTGAAGAAATAAGTGTTCTTAACATTCACCAACAGGTTTAGGAACAGTCGCATCTCGAAGGATGTTAATTGAAAATATTTATTTTAAGTATGTCAAAATAATATAAATGCTAATTTTAGTGATGTTTCCACTTTTTGTAAATAATTCAGTGCCTTACTTCAATAATAATTGATTAGATACTGCCAATATCACACATGAATAGGCAACAGCCATAAGATCAGTTGTAGAGTAACGTGAATTATCTCATTTTCAAAAATTCATATCTTTGTTCAAAGTCAGATATCAATGTTCAAATTTTTACAGTACGTTGCTATCATATAGGTGTACAAACTGTGCAAGAATCATATTTTTACATTCAGTCCCACCTGAGATAACTAACCCCAAACTTAACAAAAAAATGAAAATTTTCAAATTTCAAAAATCCATAAAAAATTAAGGAAACATTTATAAGTGTTCTTCCTCCATATGAGGCTAGTAGTGTACGATATCTAACTATAGGAAAAAATAGACTCTCATAAATCACTGCTTGTTTGTTATTTTTGGGCCTAAAAAGTGGATTTTTGAAAATTTGGATACCAAACTTTGGAGGTAATTTTGTCTGGTTATTTTTGAATTTAGGGTATTTTGTGCAATAGACAATGTTGTAGAGGACACTTTTCTAAAAACAATCATGTCATTTGCAATGTTGTAACTTAACCCAGTGCAGAGATACTCAAATTTTCACTAATGTCTCCAGCCTGAAAATTCATCACGCACCTACAAATAAAAATGGCTGCCATCCAGTATAGGCGCAAGATACATTGTTTTAAAAAACTGTTTCGAGCTTCTCAAATATAGGGCAATCACATATAAAAAATTAAAATATTTAAAAATGGTCAAGCAACCATCACTGGGCCACTTCATATGGATTGACCCTTATGGTTGTAAATCTGTTAGTAGAAATAGAATGTAGTTCATTGCTACCTGACTGCAGTATTCCTTAAATAACTTCATATTTTACATTTTTAGTTTTACCATGGACCTTGCCGTTGGTGGGGAGGCTTGCGTGCCTCAGCGATACAGATGGCCGTACCGTAGGTGCAACAACAACGGAGGGGTATCTGTTGAGAGGCCAGACAAACATGTGGTTCCTGAAGAGGGGCAGCAGCCTTTTCAGTAGTTGCAGGGGCAACAGTCTGGATGATTGACTGATCTGGCCTTGTAACATTAACCAAAACGGCCTTGCTGTGCTGGTACTGCAAACGGCTGAAAGCAAGGGGAAACTACAGCCGTAATTTCTCCCGAGAACATGCAGCTTTACTGTATGATTAAATGATGATGGCGTCCTCTTGAGTAAAATATTCTGGAGGTAAAATAGTCCCCCATTCGGATCTCAGGGTGGGGACTACTCAAGAGGACGTCGTTATCAGGAGAAAGAAAACTGGCATTCTACGGATCGGAGCGTGGAATGTCAGATCCCTTAATCGGGCAGGTAGGTTAGAAAATTTAAAAAGGGAAATGGATAGGTTAAAGTTAGATATAGTGGGAATTAGTGAAGTTCGGTGGCAGGAGGAACAAGACTTTTGGACAGGTGATTACAGGGTTATAAATACAAAATCAAATAGGGGTAATGCAGGAGTAGGTTTAATAATGAATAAAAAAATAGGAATGCGGGTTAGCTACTACAAACAGCATAGTGAACGCATTATTGTGGCCAAGATAGACACAAAGCCCATGCCTACTACAGTAGTACAAGTTTATATGCCAACTAGCTCTGCAGATGATGAAGAAATTGATGAAATTTATGACGAGATAAAAGAAATTATTCAGGTAGTGAAGGGAGACGAAAATTTAATAGTCATGGGTGACTGGAATTCGTCAGTAGGAAAAGGGAGAGAAGGAAACATAGTAGGTGAATATGGATTGGGGGGAAGAAATGAAAGAGGAAGCCGCCTTGTAGAATTTTGCACAGAGCATAACTTAATCATAGCTAACACTTGGTTCAAGAATCATGAAAGAAGGTTGTATACATGGAAGAAGCCTGGAGATACTAAAAGGCATCAGATAGATTACATAATGGTAAGACAGAGATTTAGGAACCAGGTTTTAAATTGTAAGACATTTCCAGGGGCAGATGTGGATTCTGACCACAATCTATTGGTTATGAACTGCAGATTGAAACTGAAGAAACTGCAAAAAGGCGGGAATTTAAGGAGATGGGACCTGGATAAACTGAAAGAACCAGAGGTTGTACAGAGTTTCAGGGAGAGCATAAGGGAACAATTGACAGGAATGGGGGAAAGAAATACAGCAGAAGAAGAATGGGTAGCTCTGAGGGATGAAGTAGTGAAGGCAGCAGAGGATCAAGTAGGTAAAAAGACGAGGGCTAATAGAAATCCTTGGGTAACAGAAGAAATATTGAATTTAATTGATGAAAGGAGAAAATATAAAAATGCAGTAAATGAAGCAGGCAAAAAGGAATACAAACGTCTCAAAAATGAGATCGACAGGAAATGCAAAATGGCTAAGCAGGGATGGCTAGAGGACAAATGTAAGGATGTGGAGGCTTGTCTCACTAGGGGTAAGGTAGATACTGCATACAGGAAAATTAAAGAGACCTTTGGAGAGAAGAGAACCACTTGTATGAATATCAAGAGCTCAGATGGCAACCCAGTTCTAAGCAAAGAAGGGAAGGCAGAAAGGTGGAAGGAGTATATAGAGGGTTTATACAAGGGCGATGTACTTGAGGACAATATTATGGAAATGGAAGAGGATGTAGATGAAGATGAAATGGGAGATAAGATACTGCGTGAAGAGTTTGAGAGAGCACTGAAAGACCTGAGTCAAAACAAGGCCCCGGGAGTAGACAACATTCCATTAGAACTACTGATGGCCTTGGGAGAGCCAGTCATGACAAAACTCTACCATCTGGTGAGCAAGATGTATGAGACAGGCGAAATTCCCTCAGACTTCAAGAAGAATATAATAATTCCAATCCCAAAGAAAGCAGGTGTTGACAGAGGTGAAAATTACCGAACTATCAGTTTAATAAGTCACAGCTGCAAAATACTAACGCGAATTCTTTACAGACGAATGGAAAAACTGGTAGAAGCGGACCTCGGGGAAGATCAGTTTGGATTCCGTAGAAATGTTGGACCCCGTGAGGCAATACTAACCTTACGACTTATCTTTGAAGAAAGATTAAGAAAAGGCAAACCTACGTTTCTAGGATTTGTAGACTTAGAGAAAGCTTTTGACAACGTTAACTGGAATACTCTCTTTCAAATTCTGAAGGTGGCAGGGGTAAAATACAGGGAGTGAAAGACTATTTACAATTTGTACAGAAACCAGATGGCAGTTATAAGAGTCGAGGGGCATGAAAGGGAAGCAGTGGTTGGGAAAGGAGTGAGACAGAGTTGTAGCCTCTCCCCGATGTTATTCAATCTGTATATTGAGCAAGCAGTAAAGGAAACAAAAGAAAAGTTCGGAGTAGGTATTAAAATTCATGGAGAAGAAGTAAAAACTTTGAGGTTCGCCGATGACATTGTAATTCTGTCAGAGACAGCAAAGGACTTGGAAGAGCAGTTGAACGGAATGGACAGTGTCTTGAAAGGAGGTTATAAGATGAACATCAACAAAAGCAAAACAAGGATAATGGAATGTAGTCAAATTAAATCGGGTGATGCTGAGGGGATTAGATTAGGAAATGAGACACTTGAAGTAGTAAAGGAGTTTTGCTATTTTGGGAGCAAAATAACTGATGATGGTCGAAGTAGAGAGGATATAAAATGTAGACTGGCAATGTAAAGGAAATCGTTTCTGAAGAAGGGAAATTTGTTAACATCGAGTATAGATTTAAGTGTCAGGAAGTCGTTTCTGAAAGTATTTGTATGGAGTGTAGCCATGTATGGAAGTGAAACATGGACGATAACCAGTTTGGACAAGAAGAGAATAGAAGCTTTCGAAATGTGGTGCTACAGAAGGATGCTGAAGATAAGGTGGGTAGATCATGTAACTAATGAGGAGGTATTGAATAGGATTGGGGAGAAGAGAAGTTTGTGGCACAACTTGACTAGAAGAAGGGATCGGTTGGTAGGACATGTTTTGAGGCATCAAGGGATCACAAATTTAGCATTGGAGGGCAGCGTGGAGGGTAAAAATCGTAGAGGGAGACCAAGAGATCAATACACTAAGCAGATTCAGAAGGATGTAGGTTGCAGTAGGTACTGGGAGATGAAGAAGCTTGCACAGGATAGAGTAGCATGGAGAGCTGCATCAAACCAGTCTCAGGACTGAAGACCACAACAACAACAACAACAAATACTTTATACAGAAAATACATTTGATATCTAAAATTCATTAACTGTAGCTTTACACAAAGAAGAGAATATATTTCCGTCTGCACACAGTAAGATGAATAACATATTATTGCTTGTGTGTTGTATAATTTAAACAATATGCAATGTGTCATTGGGGAGGAGGAGCCTCGGAATAAAATTTCTTCAAGCCTTCTCCTCCCAAGCGATGGCACCTTATTACTAGAGCCTTAGTATGTGGTGTCAGTGTTTATTTGTTTCATGACTTTTACAGCCTGTTGTGTTGTTTGTGATTGTATTATGGCATGCAGTGTCAAGTGGTGTTGGTTTGGGTCCCTTACATGTTGATCCCTTTTGAGTCATGTTCACTTAGTGTGTTGGTTCCTTCTTCTGTTTCAGAATCTTTGGTTGTGCTTGTGTTCTCCCATGTGGTTTACTGTGTTGTTTGTGCTTGCCTATGTCTCCTCCCATATGAGTTTTGGTGCTTGTATTCTTCATGCAGTATGTTCAATACGATATTGGCTACACCATTTATTGTGCTCCAATCATCGGAATTACACATAATACTGGGAATGTCAGTGTCATTCCAAATAGATCTTCGAATAGATCTGCATAGCGGTGTGAGATGTTCTGGTCTCCATGATTCTCCGCAAATGCCTATTTCATCGTTATTAAGTCCCATGCAATTTAAGTGTACCACACACACCCCATGTCCTGTCAGAAAACAGAACATCCCCCCAGCTTGGGTCGAATTGTAATCTTTCACGTACATTAGGAATGAAAGAGTGTACTCAGCAACCCTTGTCAGATGCGTCCCACCCTCTCTGACATGTTTGAAACCACCATTGTTTCATTTTTGCTTTGTTTATCATGTTGGTTCCTGTAATTATGGTGACACGATACAATTACTTACGAAGAATGTGCAGACGTCTAGTCTGACATTCCGGACAACTTGGCGGATTGGGAAGAAGACAATGAATATAAGAAAAATGAAAGTGAAGCAGAATCGTCGGAAGATAGTGAAATACGTCCAAGAAGAATTCGGTGAACGCTACATTTGCCAGCTGATTCAGACGAATCAGAAGAAGAAGCCAGTGAACAGTGGTCAGACTTTCATTTACCGAGGACCAATAATAAATTTGAAGAATCTCCAGGTCCAAACATATTTCCCAAAGATACAAAGAGCGCCGAGGATATCGTAGAATTATATATTGGGAACGATCTATTTGAATATATTAGCAACGAAATCAACTAGTATTACAGTCAAAATTGCAACAGAAGGAAACTGTATTAAAAAAAAGCCAAATTTATCGACGTTATGGGACCCAAACTCAGAAAATAGTTTGGGCTTGCTGTCCTTATGGGATTTGTAAAAAAAAGCTAGGATCGATGATTATTGGTCAACGAATCCATTGATAGACACACCAATATTTCGCAAAACGATGTCCCACATCCAATCCTGACAAATTTTATCATTTTTACATTTTTCCAACAACAATAAACCAGATAATGCCAACCGGCTTTTCAAAATGTGATTCACAATTGATTATTGTTCCAAGAAGCTTAAAGAAACCTTTAACCCAAGTCAAAACATCTCAGTTGATGAAGGAATGATACCGTGGCGTGGACGGTTAAATTTTAAAGTTTACAATCCGTCGAAAATTACAAAATATGGCATACTCATACGGATGCTGTGTGATTCAAGTATGGGATACATTCCCTCATTCAAGATATATTTCAGCACTGGAAACCGTTTAGCAAAAATAGTGATGGAACTACTGACACCTTCTTATGGAAAGTGGCATCGCCTATACATGGATAATTATTATAACAGTGGAGAACTTGCAGAGAAGTTACTTGAAAAGAAAATTCGAGTTTATGGAACGATACAGCAAAATAGAGGATTTCTGGAAAAATTAAAGCACGCAAAAGTCACTGTGTCTGAAGCCTGTCACCAATGGAAAGGTGAAGTACTCACACTGGTATAGAGAGCTTCGAAAACTAAAACAATACAAATGATCTCTACAACACATAATGCCAATTTGACTGACACTCACAGAAAATGTACATTTGACTGACACTCAAAGAAAAAGTAGAAAAACCAATTACACAATTTATAAAAACCTGAACATGTAATAGACTGTAGCAAATACATGAAAGGAGTGGATCAGGCAGACCAATATTTGAGTTATTACCCTATATACAGAAAAACTATAAAACAGTCAAAAAAGATTTACAAGTATCTCTTTAATTGCGCATCATTTAATGCCATTACATGGCACTATTTCAATACAGACCACAACAGTCTCAGATTTCACGACTTTTTATTGAAAAGTGTCTGATTCATGGATAAAAGACCATGTACCTGCTTCTGAGCAAAACTTGGGGGTTGCCACTACATCACACACGTCTCATCAGATCTGGTTGACAGACTTTTCGGTCACATACAGCAACACCAGTTAATACTTATTTCCGAAACAAATAAACAAAAACGAAGGAACTGCAATGCATCTTGGGGACTGTTTAGCAGCATATCATACAAAAGAGAAATACTAAGTACCAAAGACAATGCAAATAAACAAATATACAAAACAAACAAATTTTGTATTTATTTATGTATGTATGTAAATCTTCGAAATTTTATGAAAGTAGGGGAACAGGATGTGAACCTATAAGAACTGACAATGAGATTAGTAAAACTTAACAATTTACAATCTCCCGATAATGTCAAGAACGGCTGGCAACAAGCCAAGTAATCCGAATTAGCGCTGCCAGTGCCAAGCCAATACATTTGTACTAGATGTGCGGATGACAAAGCGTTAATACCTAATTTATACAGAGTTGTGTTAGCAGTTTGATATGATAGTTGAAAGTCTGTTTTTTGTCAAGATGTAGTCCAAGATAATATGTGGCTTGCTTCCTCTGTATGCTAGTATTGTCGTAATTTTAGAACTGGGTTCCTCTGTAATGTCTGTCTGAGCAATAAATAGACAGTTTTGTTGGGTGCTATTTTTAGTTTATTTTCTTTGCACCAACTGTTCATTTTCTGAAGCAGTTGCCTTTTGTCTCTAGTGGTGCTCTCGAGTTGGCTGACACCACTACGAGCAGATCATCTGCATATGCCACCACACCTCTTACACTATAGTCACCGTCCAGGGTGTTCAGCAAGAGGTCAATTGCGATATCCGAAAATATTGGTCCGCAGATCGAGCCCTGCGGACATCCCTTTGTTATTCTCTTGACAACGTTGTTTGTACCTGCCGTCCATTCTGCCTCTGCAATAGTTGAGGAGGCTATTGTAGAGTGAAGCTGATAGCCTCATTTCCCTTAACCTGGCAAACAGAGACGGCCACCACAGATTGTCAAAAGCCCCAGCGATTAGTACGGCAGCCATGTATTTGTTGCTGACGCTATTTTTTACTGTCAGTGCTCAGTTGATGGCGTCTCCTATTGATCTACCTTCCCTGAAGCTAAATTGATGAGGCATTGGGCTGAGGCAGCATCTGTGCGATTGAAAGCGGTCGCACAGGAACCTTTCCTGTACCTTGGTGAGAGTGTTTATGAGGCAGATCGGTCGGTACATTTTGGGGTCTGCTGGTTCTTTGTCTTGTGATTTCCTGATTGTTACTATATTAGCAATTTTCCAGAGGTTTGAAATTCTGCCTGTTAGCAATGCCTCGTTTAACACATTAGTAAGAAAAGATGTGATTTGTGTTAATGTTTGTTTTAATGTTTCTGAAAGTATTTTGTCTGGACCAAGTGCTTTTTGGTTTTTAAGCCTGCTGATTGCCGTCACGACTCCCTTCTTGTGAGAATGGTATGGTGACATTGTCACTTATGTATGGTTGCCTCATCCTCTCTCTCAGGTCAGTGTGGTGTCACTTGTATTGTGTGGGGTCGTCATCTGGGAGGAGCCTGTTCACAAGATATTCTGCTGTGCTTCTCCATCCTCTGGTAACTGTGCCATCAGCTTGTTACAGTGTTGACGGAACTGTGGGTGTCTTAACCTATTCTGTTTCTATCTTGAATGGTTATCCCCAGATGTCATTCTGCAGCTGGGTTTAGACGAAATTGGCCCAATAGTCTTGACTTGTCGTCTTTAGTTGTTTGGTATTTCTGTTACAGGTCAAGTCTTATCTGTCTTTCAGGATCTGTCTTTGCTTGTTGGCAGTACTTTCGTTTAACCCGTGAACCCTTCCTTAATCTTGCCATTTCTATCAACCATGGTTGTTTCTGTACCCACCCAGTTTGTGCCCATGGTGTAGCTGCTTCCTGTGCTCTTTGTAGGACCTCTGTCATTGGTGACAGATGTGTTACCCATGTCCCGTGATTTTTAATAACTTTCCTCAGTAATTTTGAGTAGTTTTTGTAGTGTAAAACAACTGCAGCAGGATCTTTACTTGTCCTTGCCAACGGACACAATTCCCTTTTACTTTCACAGGATTCTTTAATCCCTCTAGTGATTCATGGTTTGCTACACGGCTGTTTAATGTCCTTTCTGATTAGCTTAATCTGAAAGCTATTTTCAAATAGTGATATGAATTTTTCATAGAACGGGTTAAATTTTATGCCAGGATTTGGTTTATTATAAATTTCATCCCTGATCATCTCTTGTCAACTATTCTTAAAAAATCTTTGTTCTGGAATCATTAATTATTCTAGCTGATTTACACCGAGGAGTGTGTATACTGTAATACATTATCTCATTTATCCTCCTAACTACATGTGCATCATGAGCAGGAAGAGCATTTGTTATTGGGTGTACATTATTTTATTGTCTTGAGCTTCATAAAAGAAAACATTATCAATCAGATTCCTACCATCTTTATCCACATGTGTTGGAAAGTTAATTACCAAGATCAAACGGTAGAATCCAAATAAGGATTATATTCCAATCAGAATGCTTTAGAAAATTGCGGTGAAGTCACCACACATTACCTACTGCTTGCTGCTGTCTTACATAGCATAGTAAGGAATCCAAAAATCCTCACAAATAGTTCAAAATTTCCCTGTAAGTGAACTACTTTTCAGTATTAATTCAGAAGCATGCACTTTTAAGTGCTGATTGCTACAAAATCTACTTTTCTCATTGTTTTTGTAACTATTGTCTTTATGTGTGCAATAACTCCTTTCCCCCTAGCAGTTCTGCAAGACTAAGATGCTAGAGCGTAATCTCTTATATGTAACTTTTCTAATCCTGTGGTTATGTGGTGCTCAAGACAGGCACAGACAAAAAGCTCTTCTACCATTTTCTCTAATATTCTGACGAAGTAAGCTAAACTTACATTTCTATGCATTCTTAAGCATCTTGCAGGGTTCTTCTGTAGTCTGAACTTCTTTTACAACAAGGTGCCCAATTATAGACTCTAATCTAAAAAATACACCCCCCTTCACCATTAACTACTTGCCTACCTTTCCCCCTCTTAATTAGGTGAAGCTATGTCTAGTACATCCCCACCTCCTAAATGTAGCAACAGGCACTGTATACAGGGTGTTACAAAAAGGTATGGCCAAACTTTTAGGAAACATTCCTCACACACAAATAAAGAAAAGATGTTATGTGGACATGTGTCCGGAAACGCTTAATTTCCATGTTAGAGCTCATTTTAGTTTCGTCAGTATGTACTGTACTTCCTCGATTCACCACCAGTTGGCCCAATTGAAGGAAGGTAATGTTGACTTCGGTGCTTGTGTTGACATGCGACTCATTGCTCTACAGTACTAGCATCAAGCACATCAGTACGTAGCATCAACAGGTAAGTGTTCACCACGAATGCGGTTTTGCAGTCAGTGCAATGTTTACAAATGCGGAGTTGGCAGATGCCCATTTGATGTATGGATTAGCATGGGGCAATAGCCGTGGCACGATACATTTGTATCGAGACAGATTTCCAGAACGAAGGTGTCCCAACAGGAAGACGTTCGAAGCAATTGATCGGCGTCTTAGGGAGCACGGAACATTCCAGCCTATGACTCGAGACTGGGGAAGACCTAGAATGAGGAGGACACCTGCAATGGATGAGGCAATTCTTAATGCCGTTGACGATAACCCTAATGTCAGCAGAGAAGTTTCTGCTGTACAAGGTAACGTTGACGACGTCACTGTATGGAGAGTGCTACGGGGGAACCAGTTGTTTCCGTACCATGTACAGCGTGTGCAGGTACTGTCAGCAGCTGATTGGCCTCCATGGGTACACTTCTGCGAATGGTTCATCCAACAATGTGTCTATCCTCATTTCAGTGCAAATGTTCTCTTTACGGATGACGCTTCATTCCAACGTGATCAAATTGTTAAGTTTCACAATCAACATGTGTGGGCTGACGAGAATCCGCATGCAATTGTGCAATCACGTTATCAACATAGGTTTTCAGTGAACGTTTGGGCAGGCATTGTTGGTGATGTCTTGATTGGGCCTCATGTTCTTGCACCTACACTCAGTGGAGCACGTTATCATGATTTCATACGGGATATTCTACCTGTGCTGCTAGAACATGTGCCTTTACAAGTACGACACAACATGTGGTTCATGCACGATGGAGCTCCTGCACATTTCAGTCGAACTGCTCGTACGCTTCTCAACAACAGATTCGGTGACCGATGGATTGGTAGAAGTGGACCAATTCCGTGGCCTCCACGCTCTCCTGACCTCAACCCTCTTGACTTTCATTTATGGGAGCATTTGAAAGCTCTTGTCTACGCAACCCCAGTACCAAATGTAGAGACTCTTCGTGCTCGTATTGTGGACGGCTGTGATACAATACGCCATTCTCCAGGGCTGCATCAGCGATTCCATGCGACGGAAGGTGGATGCATGTACCCTTGCTAGCGGAGGTCATTTTGAATATTTCCTGTAACAAAGAGTTTGAAGTCACGCTGCTACGTTCTGTTGCTGTGTGTTTCCATTCCGTGATTAATGTGATTTGAAGAGAAGTAATAAAATGAGCTCTAACATGGAAAGTAAGCGTTCCCGGACACATGTCCACATAACACATTTTCTTTCTTTGTGTGTGAGGAATGTTACCTGAAAGTTTGGCCGTACCTTTTTGTAACACCCTGAAGTATATGAGATTTCTATATTTCATTCAGCAGCAGCCTGCTTAGCTCTGTACACACAGTTAATAGCAGTCCTAATAACCCAGTGCTGGTCATGGCACTGTAGGCCTTTGTTAAAACTCGCACTTGGGTGGGAAGCTGCTCCACCTGCTACGATCACCAGACCGCCTATTTCAAAACCCTTACACAAATTCCCCATGTCCCTGTCACCTGGATAATATTAGCAATTGGTTTCACAATACTTGTTACCTGGCACCCTGTTCCTCCTTTGTCTTATATTACTGCACTCCTGCCATGGCTAATACCAAGCAACAAGACTCTTTCTTCCTAACCTCTTTTCTTATTGATATAAACTTAATTTCTTTACTAGAAATCTGCTGCACCTTACTGTAGCTGGATGAGACTCTTCGTGTCCTACTTCAGGTACAAAGTTAAACTTGATAGATATTCTAAGCTCAAATGTAGTTGAGGTTGAAGATATGTTTCCCCTCTTCCCAATACTTGTTACCTTTACTCAGTCATTTCCCCCTTTCAACTGATACAGTTCAAATTTCGTGTGATCTAATTCAGCTTGGAGGGCACATGTCTGCTTCCTGTCCAGCATTTCTCTTTTCTTTTTTGCAGAACCTACAGTTCAACGGGACTGCCTCACCGAGTTCTCCATTCAATTCTCCAAAACAATTGCCTCAGCAGAATTCCAGCTCACAATCCAAATGTACCAATCCATATACGACTACGCTATGGCAACATCCACACTTGTCATTCATAACAACACGGACTGAGCACTTTAAAGTAGAACTAAAGCAATTAAGGCACTTTACACTGGTGTAATTTATCCACAATAAAATGCAACTTTTAATTACTATCAATCATGAGAATCACTTGATGTTAGACCACTTTTACAATCAGCAAAAATATGGCCTGCTGTGCGACATCTGGACGGATTCCATTAGGAAGTGTGTGCTCCATGATCAAACAACAAGTATTCCGAACAAGGGAAACTCCAACATTGGTCATATAAATTTTAAACCATTTTTTTAATTATTATTGCAGATCGATTTCAATTAGAATGTGATCATCTTCAGTGCAAGACTCAGTCCTGTGAGCTCATACAATCATGAACAAAATACAACTTCAGACAAGTGTTTATTGTGAAAAACATGCCAATTAGCAAGTCAGTTTGAATCTTAACTGCTAGTTTGCATGCTCTTCACAATAAATACCTGTGTGTGAAGTTGTATTTTGTGCGTGATTGTATGAGTCTACAGGACTTAGTCTGGCATTGAACATGATCACACTGTGATTGAAATCAATATGTGCTAATAATAACAACAACAATAATAATAATAATAATAATAATAATAATAATAATAATAATAATAATAATAATAAAAGTGGTATTACATTTATGCGGCAAATGCTGGGAATTTCCCTTGTTTGCAAAATTTGATAAGTAAATGCAAAACCTCAGATCACAAAATCTTCAAATGTCCAGATGAAGTAGATATAAAGGAGCAACTTAGGTATGAAATATGCAGCGACAAAGAAGTGGCAGGATCACTGGGAAGTCGTCACTGTCACAAATAACATCATGTAGCGACCACTGTAGTGCAGCCGCAAGATTAGGTGAAAGAGACTGTAAGGTTGCTAGCCAAAAATCAGTGGTGTGCACTGAAACCTCCAAGTAAGAGGAAATGGGGGAGTGATGAGTTATTGGATTAATGCATTCATCTGAAGGTATGTAAGTGCCCTGCCAGTGGGTAAATAAAGTTTACTAATGGAGAGTGCTGGAATCATTCACACTAACGCTACTATAGCCTCCAATGCAGTATCTGGGAGGAGGCAGGAGGAGGGGGAGGTAATCCACTCACTCATGACAACTCTGTGAAACAATGTAAAGACCTGTCTAGATGTTCTAAAATCAGGGCCAGTAAGATTCTGGCAGAATGCATGGTAACCTCACAGAGATGGACAATGTTCATCAATAAAATGCGTTTCTTGGAGTGCTGCACAGATTGCAGATCAGGATGAAATTATTTGCTGGTGAAGTCCAGGCAGGTGGCAGTAATATCCATTGCAGTTCCATTGAATTATCATGTTAAGGAAGTTCTGGATATGCGTAACGGGGCCAGGAGGGCAGGTCATGCCCCAAAATCACTCAGTCGCTGATGGGGGTGTAACAACATCAATAAACATGGTTAGTGAGTCCAACAGCATGGGGGATCTGGAATCTCCAGGGTCCTCAAAGTAACCTTCTCTTAAGATATCTTCTTTCTCTCTCTTTCGCTGCATTTGGTGGCCGAGAATCTTGTGACAGCTTATTCACAGTAGGCGTAGAAACTAAAGAGGGCTGGTAACAGCTCACTGGTCTGTAGAACTTGGACAGATGAGGGAACCATGTCACCGGTAGATGTCTCAATGTTTTCATTTGGTTTGCTGCTTTACGGTTTCTGAATTACTGTTGGAGTACTACACATTTTGACTGCAGTACAGGCAAACTACTATCAAACGGGAGGATTTTGCAATAGTTGTGTGGGAGCAAACCCACGTCTCCTATTACTAAATAAGCAGGCTGACCACAGAACAGACTAAAAAGACTACATATTTTCATCAAAGCTGTTAAAGGGCTGCAATGTCTCCTTAAAACCTCCTTTACACTAAAAGCAAATGCAGGTAAACACGAGCATTTGCGGAGAACTCGCATTTTCGCTGTCATTCACTTGTGCCTGTGAATAAACATTTAATTTAAATTGGAGGGAACTAGAGAGAGCATGCATAGTGTGCCAACTCTAGGAGTGCTGTGATGTTTTTTGGCACTAACAATCGCCAAGCAGATTTCACTCAAAAAACACTTGTTATATGTATGATGTAAGATTGTGGTATTCAGACTGCATTAGCCTTCATGGCAAGTGTGTTGATTGAGATAAAGCAAGCAAAATGGCATAGGAAAACAATAATGTAGTCCTGTCTGAAGTGTTAAGTACTTGGAGGTAGTGCAGCATTTAACACTAAAATCCAGCCTTCCATAATATTATTCCAAACCTTTGCACACATCTAGGTTGACACTTTTCACTGATTTCTTATTACAATTGAGAAATATACCTAGAAGCAGAACACTAATAATTGATGAGCAACATAACATGAAGAAATGTTAGCACCTACACACTGTTCATGGGCAACTGGTGACATTTATGTTGTAACTGTATCATTTGAACAGCTGCTGTATCTTAGTTCCCAAATGTTTGCAGTGACATTCATGAAGTGATTCTACAATTTTATTTTAAATTTATTAAAATATATATCGGTAATACAATCCCAATAAAATATGGTTACTGAAATGTGAATGTTCTTACAACTTGTCACATAAGCTACTTAATACAATCTGCCAAGTTTGTTAAAGGGCAGATAGCCTAATTACGGGAAAATGATTTTTGTTTATTCTGTTGTTATGCCTACATAAAAAAACCTCTGAAATGGCAGTGATATACATCGGCAATGTAATTATATGTGCAATGAACATAAGCTATGAGAATGATCAGGTATTTCGTATGTTTTTAATTTTAATGATCATAACAGATACATATTGGTGCTTGTTTCCTTTAAGAAAATTTATTGTGTTGTTCTTTCTTAGTAAAAATTAATATAAGGCTCATATTTATTCCTACCTGATGGAAGCATCTCATTTCCACAGTTGGCCCTTTACTTACAGTGCTAGTGGCTCTTCCACTGCATGCTGCTGTTGGTAATTTGTTTATATTGGTCATAGTCAGTCGGGTGACAGTACACAGTAACCAATGAGAATCACTGAATCTAAGGACTTGTTTTGGCAGAAGATATGAAATGATTACTTGAACCGTTTTTGAGGAGGAGGAGGAGGAGGAGTAGATTAGTTTTTAACGTGAGGTCATTAGAGATTGAGCATAGGCTCAGATTAGGGAAGGATGGAGAAGGAAAGCGGTTGTTCCCTTTTGAAGGAACCATTCCAACATTTGCTTTAAGTGATTTAGGAAAATCAAGGAAAATCTAAATCAGGATGGCCGGACATGAGATTGAACCGTCATCTTCCTGAATGCGAGTCCAGTGTGCTAACCACCACTCTACTACCCACTTGGTAAATTGGTTTTAACATTGACAGCGTGAGATTGACAATACTGGATAGCATAAGGCTGACAGTACTGGCCTGGCCATTATGGATTATAAAATTGTTTACTGTCTTTATATGTACCTCTTGTATTGTTTGTTGCTCAGAATATGATAGGATTTGGCTCGGTGAATGATGGGAAATGACGAAGATAAATGATAACTTTGTGATTAGATGAGGTGACAGAACCAACGAGAAAATAGTGTTTGATAAATGTTGTCATGATGTGGGCTGTAAGAAATTATGTAGTAGCATAATGGACTACACGGTGCAGAATGTTGTTCTTCAAAAAAAGAAAAAGTATTCTGTAAAATTGAAAACTGTACTCCTAGTTTCCTGCGTAACCACAACCTTAGAAATAGCGATATTTCAAAAACCCCTCGTAAAGTTTTCGAAACAATAATTGGGCTATGCCACAGATCAATCTATATCCACAACCAGTTTTCATACACTCACATTTGTTGGCGTTGCCAACTCGAAACCAAAGTGTAACATTTGAACAAGCTAGATACTGGCTCTGCTACAGATCAATCCATTACCACAGTCAGTTTTCCTCCACTCATGTTCACTGCCTTTTCCAACTCACAACCAAGCTTTAATATTGTAATATGACAAGAGGCTTTAAGTGCTTCAGGAGAGCTTTGGTATGAAAACTTCTGTAACAGAAGTGATAAAAAGAGTCAATGATCTATACTTCCTTAAATCTACTACTTAAACATCTCTCTCTCTCTCTCTCTCTCTCTCTCTCTCTCTCTCTCTCTCTCCTCAATCATTTTGCATTGCAGGCTGCAAGTTTACTTATTATCAAAATTTCAGCCTCTGGCTCCCTCCTTTATTCTTATCATCTCTATATTATAAACTCATTCCTAATTTGTTTTACCTTTATGTTTGTGCTGAATTGGTCTGGATACTCCTATGTATATTTCAGTCTCACAATTTAATTCCCGCACATCTTTTCAGTGTGGAAATAACAGCAGAAGCTTTATTAAAGCATTCCACCTTTTCGAGGAATCTTCAGAATTTGTTTGTTTTTCTTACTGAAAATATATCACCAACATTGCTGCACTATAGTCATGGTGTGGGAGGATTTATATATCCTACACATCTGTTTTACAATCTGTCAATGAGTGAGAGCCTATTGGTCTGACACAGCAGCAAGACTAATATCAACTACGGTTTATTCCTGTTTTACTGGTATGTCAACAATTATTGGTTACATATTTGACGAAACCCTGCATTTTTGAATATCCGCTTGGACATGAACATTAGCTACCAGTCAATTTGTTACCTGAACCAAATTTTCTGCTTTCACACTCACTGGCTTCGCCAACTCGCAACCAAATTGTCACCTTCCAACCTAACCTATACCTCAGACTGCCCTACCTATCAGCCTGCCATCACAACTAAGATCTTAGGGTGGGATCAAATACAGAACTATAGCTCAGTTATGTAACTTAGGCAACAAGTTTATGTGCAGTATAGTATTGATTTATAATTTTCGAAATTAGTTGTGTGTTTCATTCAAATAAATAAACTTGAATGCTGTGCCATAATCAAATTCTCAGATTTGTGTTACGATCAATGAAGTATTAATGTAGGCAGAAGTTTATAAGAAGTCTTCTCCTTCATTTTCGGCAATTAAGAAACCGACAGCTGAACTGTTTACCTGGAAAGTTATCCACATGAAAGATGGGCCACTAGTACATTTACTAATGAAAATATCAAGAAAACGCACAATACTGCAGAAAGTAAAACAGTTAAAGGAGTATGAAACAGCTGATACTACGGCCACGTAAGAAGAAAGTATACAGCGCTTTTCACATCAAGTACTGAGTATGGAAAGGATTTGTGCAAGACAGATACTGTACATCTAGAATTATAACAGCAGGTATGAAAATAAATTTCTAAACAATAATTTGATAGTTTCAAAAAGGTACAAAGTGATGGCATTCAACGAGTTACTACTGCAGATGACAAAAGTCTTCTATTCAGGGCTGAAACGAAACAGCTGGTAAAGTGTGATTGAGCAATGCCCCTGTCTGAAAATTTGTTGTGATGTTGTCTGACTAATCTGTAGCACTGTCGAGCTTAAGGCAATCTGGTGTATCTGAATGGAAAATATTCGTCAAATGAGGACTGAATCAAAATAGAAACAAAAATCATCTTTCATTTGTTCCTTTCACAATCAGGAAACAGGAGAACTTTTAACACTAGTTGTCGGAGGATCCATCCACTTCACGAAGGTGGCCATCCTTTGGCAGTCATATAGTATTTTAAATACTGTGCATCAGAGGAAGCTAATCAGACGTAAAACAGCGAGCAAAATACACTGACATCAACGAAACTAAGTCGAAAATACATGTAAATTTACCTAAACTCTGCATTCTTGACTGCTGGACTTAAAGCTTTTCACTGTACTCTTCTAAACAATGTCCAGGAGGTATTTGATCGCCCTTTGGATGGGCTTGCTGTTGAATGCTATGAGTCATCTCCTAGGCGTGAATTTCACATACACCATGCATAAAGCCATTTTCATTACATTTTCGTTAGTACTGATTAGGAATCTCGGAACCTTAATATTGCACTTTTTGATACTATCCCGTGAACATTTGTGAATAGCTTCATTCACTTCAATAAATGTTCACGTAAATGTACATACGCAACTGTTTTTTCAACAACAACAACAACAGAAGCATCACCACCGTTATGTGCTATGTCAACAATGCAAACTATGGACTACCAACAGTAAACGATTACTCGTCCGGTGTGCTCACTACCCAAACAGTGCCCAATCAAACGCTTAACAGCACACTAGGAGCCACAGCGAAAGCAGTAACATTCAGCAATTTCTCCTCAGGTGATTTCCAGTAGCTATCACCTACAACAGAAGCACAAGTGCTGGCTGCATGTACAGCAACTATTTTTGATTAAGGCATTCTTTTCACTGGACTCAAACGATTATTGTCAGATACCACATGAGTGATTACTCAGACCGGATCCAAATAAACAAACGGAATTGGGGTATTGTCCAAGAATCTGTCAACCAAATGTAAACAAAATTACCACAAACAGTCAATATTTTATCAACATGCTGGTTGTTATACATACCCCGTTCCAACATCGATGACACATGCAGGCAATCTTCCAGCCATTATGTCACGTAAAATTTAGGTAAATTATGAATTAAGCACAAAAACCACACCTTCTTCCGGCACTGATATCATACTGCAAAGATAATCATTTGCAGCTCCAGTAATCTGCCTTCCTGGATAGTAGGTATATCTTTCCTTCAAATAATATTTCTCAACTATCTGCATTTAGCCAACACCACCTAGATGCTTGCAGGTGTTGTTGTTTAGCTGGGATTCAGCTGAGACAAATTTCTTACGCATGCATCTCCCCCACCCCTTCCACTATAAAATATTCTCACCTGCCGTTCGCTTTGGCTCACACCTCAGTTATAAACTTTACTAAAGGATCATGCAATATTTATTGACAATAGTAGTTTGTTGTGTGTTGTTTTTAAGGGAAGGAGACCAGACAGCGAGGTCATCGGTCTCATCGGATTAGGGAAGGATGGGGAAGAAAGGCAGCCGTGCCCTTTCAGAGGAACCATCCCGGCATTTGCCTGGAGTGATTTAGGGAAATCACGAAAAACCTAAATCAGGACGGCCGGACGCGGGATTGAACCGTCGTCCTCCCGAATGCGAGTCCAGTGTCGACAATAGTAGTTTGACGAACCTGTAATCCATTGAAGTGACCTCACATCATGAATAATATTGACAAAAATTGTCAGTTAAGAATGCGGTTTTACAAAGTTAAGACGTCGAACACCCAAAAGAAAGCGAGTACTGCAAATTCCATTAGTTATGGCTTGCAAACAACAGTAATCAGTGAAAAAGAGGAAATGGAACCGAGAATAGCACGAAAAAAAAGAGCGACTGGTCACCTGTCAATTTACTGATAAATCAGAACAACGGATACAACAGATTTCACAAATAATTTTCCATTGAGTCCTGCATCATACAGCTAATTAGTCAGTAATATGATCCATAAGTAATTTTGCACGATAGATAGTAATGATGTGGAACGAGTCATTATAATTTGTACATACAGTTACATTCTGAACAATTCTAATTTTTTTAAAAGATTTACTGATGTGAGTTAGTAATTCCTACCCATAACCTTTTACATTTTACAATTATAGAAATTCTTCTACAGTCTAAAAAAGTTTCAAGGAGAAACTTTCTCATTTTGTCATCAAATTTTACTTTTGCGTCTGTCAGACATTTTATATCACTGGGTAAATGACGAAAAATTTTTGTTCCGGCATTGTGCATCCCTTTTTGAGCTAAAGACAACCGTAATGTGGAGTAATTAATGTCATTTTTCCTTCTGGTATTGTAATTACGTACCTCATTGTTACTCTTCAACTGTAGTGGATTATTTACAACAAACTTCATGAGGGAATAAATATACCATGAAGCAGTACTCAGAATGCCGAACTTCTTAAATAGAAGTCTATAAGATGATCATGGGCGAGCACCACACATTATTCTCACACCACGTTCTTAGTGTAATGAAGATTTCATTTCTTAAGGATGAATTATCCAAGAACATTATTGCATATGACATTATTGAATGGAAATAGGCAAAATACGTCAACTTATTAATTTGTCTCTCCCCAAGTTTTGCAATGACTCTAAAGGCAAAAGTGGCTGAAATGAGTTGTTTTATGAGTTCCAAAATGTGTTTTTTCCAATTTAAATTCTCATCAACATGGACTCCTAAAAATTTTGAAGTTTCCACCTTATTTATTATTTCCTCCCCGTGTGTTAAACTTGTCATTTGTGTAGCACCTCTAGATGTGCAGCACTGAATATGTTGGGTCTTTTTAAAATTGAGGGTGAAAGCAAGGTATTAATCCTAATACGAGATAAAATAAAGAAACAAAATATGTTAATGACAGAGGCAATCGGTGTTGACAAGAGATTAGGAGTAACTTTGACATTTATGCTGACAGGCAGATCTTTCGAATGCTGGAAGTATTGCTCTGTAATGTCAGAATACACAATCAGTAAAATTCTATAGAAACCTGTGCAGCAGTTATATCTGTTTGGCAAGGTTTTGTTCAGGCACTTAACGTAAATCCTTTATTTATTTTATTTTTTGTATGGAAATAGTTTGGTGAACTGACTTGCTTTTCTCGCACCTCTTACTAGTCACTGTAGATATACAACCTATGTTTCCAAGCCGAAGTAGTTTTTGCAGACTGCTATGTAATTCACCAACCTATATCATATTTTCAAATTAATAACGTAAGCAGTGTCATAGAGAATCCACAACTGACCATCCTCAAATTCTACATACCATGAGGACCCTCGCACTGGTATTTTAAAAAGCTGCTTGAAAAATTAAATTTGGTGTAGGATATGCATGAAAGTGAACTGGAAACATAAACAATGTACCAGGTTCTGGTTCATGAATCTCTGTCAACATGTGAAACGAGAATACTGTTGAAGCATAAATACTTCACCTCACACCTTCAGTATGTATTGATAATACTGACACTATTTTGAGGACTATCAATACTGCTTATCAATATTTCTAATACTGACAACACGTCAATACGCGCCCTCTGACAATAAATTCATTGACAGTTTGACAGTATTATTGAACGAGTGAGGGGCCCTTTTTTACGCAGCATTCAACATGATGGAAAGTGAAATTATTCGTATGGGAGTTGCACACATTATAGTTGAATAGCTTATAGTGAATTCAGTGAAGAAAAAACAGACCTCAGATGTCGGATATGAAAATGGGCAGCTTGAAGGAATTGTTTGGGAGCATCAAATACGCTAATAATGGGGTATCTAACGATGAAGAGATTTTTAGAATGAGTACAATCAATGTTGAAATATATGGGAGCCATATTTAGGGCTCTGTACAAACGTCTAATGCAAGTCTGTGAGATGCAGACCCCAACAAACATACACTACCCCCCCCCCCTCCAACAACAAGGAATCCCGAATTAAAAAACTCTGGGACCTAGAGTGGACTATAAATGAAGTGATGAAGAAACAGTCAGTCTTGGATGCAGTAATGTATTTATTATTTATTTAACAGTGACGAATTTCACCTGATTTGGGAATTTTCACAATGGCTGAATATAAGATGGTGTTAGGCACATAGGATACCAAGCATGCAGAACATCCTAGCAAATAACTGCCAAGCGTCCTTGTTAAGTTACACGATGCAGTCAAATGAATGCAGAACAGTGATTACCCCAGACATGAGCAACTACACGTTTGACAAGTTTGCGTGGTGACATCTATGTAGGCCTAATTCTGTGGTTCATTCGCTGGGTTATGTTGCATGCCTCAAGAATGATACTGTGCAATGTTGTTAGACTCTTGACGAAGATAATTATTTATGGAACTTTATGTATACAAGGTATCTCAATATTTAGCCAATGTGAAGGTGCCTTAGCCAAGTGAAGAGCGTTACTTTTAATAAATAATAAATATATCCCTGCAAACAAGACTGACTGTTTCTTCATCGTTGATGTACCATCCCTGCCATGTGTTGGGAAACGTTTTATAAACGAAACGATCGAGTTCTGCAATTACATTGTCAGTTACAATATACGTGTTTTTTTAGATTAACCATAACTTATGAAACATCGCTTCTTTTCATTATTCTTAAACGAAAATCGACTGTAGAGCAAGAGAGAATTTTAAAATAGAGTGATAGAATGCTGTTCCTTCCCAGCCCGAAATCGCCAGACAGATAATCCCGAATTTATACTCAACGTAGCTGTAATTCTGTATAGATACAAGACTTTTCGCGTGCTTCACTGAGAATAGAGGTCAACTGGCAATTATAATGATACTGTAAAACCACCTGCGATTCACTATCCATTTTTCGAACCTCATCAATTAATTGATAACCTCTGTGAACCACTTAGAAGGGTTGATAAGTGTCAACCCATGAAAGTCCACAGCAACTTTTCCAAGGGGTGAAAAATTCTAAAATCGCCACTTTGTACATAATTCATGCTGTAAGTTTGATAATATCTCATGCCTCAGTAACTAAATTTGATAGGAAGTACAGTAAATGCATTATATCTCAAATGTTTATCAGTTATTCAATAATTTTTAAAGTCAATTACTTTGATACTTAAAAAACCAATCATATTTCACTAGCATATGCAAAGAAAATCGTTTCTACATTAATTAGTTTGAATATGTATGCCAGTTTTTAGAAATATGATCTGAAATTACTTAAGAGTAAATGATACACTGGTGACAGATGTGTATAGTGTTGCAAAACTTTTTAACAAATATTTTATAATTGTTACTGAAAAGATGGGGTTGTCCAGTTCTGTAGATGCTGCTATGGAATACCTCAGACCAGACATTTCAAGTAACTTCCATAATATGAATTTGGCCCTCACTACCCCAGCAGAAACAATGTCCGTAGTAAAATCTTTAAAATCAAAAACCTCTAGTGGCTATGATGAAAAATCAACGAAGTTAATTAAAGAATGTGATTCTGAGTTAAGTAACATGTTAAGCTATCTGTGTAACCAGTCGTTTATCATTGTAATATTTCCTGGTGGTTCAAATATGCCAAATTTAAGCCACTGTTTAAGAAGGGAGATCAAGACGTAGCATTAAATCTCTGTCCAATTTCACTATTGCTAGCATTCTCAAAAATTTTAGAAAAAGTAATGTTTAATCGGCTTTATAACCATCTTATCTCAACTACCATACTGTCAAAGTCGCTGTTCGAATTTCTAAAGGGTTCCAATATTGAGAATGCTATCTACACTTACAGTGAAAATGCGCTTAATTCATTAGACAAAAAATTGCAGGCAACTGGTATATTTTGTGATCTGCCAAAGGAATTTGACTGTCTAAATCGCAATATCCTTTTAATTGAATTAGTATATTATGGCATAACAGGAAATACTGCAAAATTGTTCAAATCTTATATCTCTAGCAGGAAACAGAGGGTGTTATAAGGAAACACATTTGTTAAGCTATCAGGCATCATCCAACTAGAAACTAATTACATGTGGGGTCCCACAAGGTTCCATTTTAGGGCCCCTACTTTTTCTTGTGTATATTAATGACCTTTCATCAGTATCATTAGCAGATGCCAAGTTCGTTTTGTTTGCCGATGATACAAACATTGCAATAAATAGCAAATGAAGTGTAGTCTTAGTAAGATCGGCCAATAAAATAATTGTGGACATTAATCTCTGGTTCATAGCCAATTCTTTGTCACTAAACTTTGAAAAAACAGACTAGATGAAGTTCAGAACTTGTAAGGGGTGCCCCACGAGTATATGCCTAACATAATTTACAAGCAGATAGAAGAAGCAGACAGTGTTACATTCTTCGGAGTACAGCTTGATAATAAATTCAACTGGGAGGAGCACACCACAGATACGTTGAAGCATCTTAACAAATCTCTATTTGCAATGCGAATTCTATCAGACATAGGGGATATAAAAATGAAAAAGTTGGCATGCTATGCTTACTTTCATTCCATAATGTCATAAGGGGATTATCTTTTGGTGTAATTCATCAAGCTAAGCTTAAGTTTTCCATCCACAAAAACGTGCAGCAAGAGTTATATGTGGTGTGAACTCAAGAATATCCTGCAGAAGCCTGTTTTGGGGACTAGGGATACTAACTACTGCTCCCCAATATATTTATTCCTTAATGAAATTTGTCATTAAAAATATAACGCTTTTTCAAACCAACAGCTCAATTCATGGAATCAATACTACAAATAAGAATAATCATCAGATGGATTTAAAGTCACTTACTATTGTATAAAAAGGTGTGCATTATTCAGGAACACACATTTTCAATAACTTACCAGCGGCCATAAAAAGCTTAACAACCAACAACTCCTACTCCATTGATGAATTTCTCAGTAGAACCAACTGATTTCTATATACACTCCTGGAAATTGAAATAAGAACACCGTGAATTCATTGTCCCAGGAAGGGGAAACTTTATTGACACATTCCTGGGGTCAGATACATCACATGATCACACTGACAGAACCACAGGCACATAGACACAGGCAACAGAGCATGCACAATGTCGGCACTAGTACAGTGTATATCCACCTTTCGCAGCAATGCAGGCTGCTATTCTCCCATGGAGACGATCGTAGAGATGCTGGATGTAGTCCTGTGGAACGGCTTGCCATGCCATTTCCACCTGGCGCCTCAGTTGGACCAGCGTTCGTGCTGGACGTGCAGACCGCGTGAGACGACGCTTCATCCAGTCCCAAACATGCTCAATGGGGGACAGATCCGGAGATCTTGCTGGCCAGGGTAGTTGACTTACACCTTCTAGAGCACGTTGGGTGGCACGGGATACATGCGGACGTGCATTGTCCTGTTGGAACAGCAAGTTCCCTTGCCGGTCTAGGAATGGCAGAACGATGGGTTCGATGACGGTTTGGATGTACCGTGCACTATTCAGTGTCCCCTCGACGATCACCAGTGGTGTACGGCCAGTGTAGGAGATCGCTCCCCACACCATGATGCCGGGTGTTGGCCCTGTGTGCCTCGGTCGTATGCAGTCCTGATTGTGGCACTCACCTGCACGGCGCCAAACACGCATACGACCATCATTGGCACCAAGGCAGAAGCGACTCTCATCGCTGAAGACGACACGTCTCCATTCGTCCCTCCATTCACGCCTGTCGCGACACCACTGGAGGCGGGCTGCACGATGTTGGGGTGTGAGCGGAAGACGGCCTAACGGTGTGCGGGACCGTAGCCCATCTTCATGGAGACGGTTGCGAATGGTCCTCGCCGATACCCCAGGAGCAACAGTGTCCCTAATTTGCTGGGAAGTGGCGGTGCGGTCCCCTACGGCACTGCGTAGGATCCTACGGTCTTGGCGTGCATCCGTGCGTCGCTGCGGTCCGGTCCCAGGTCGACGGGCACGTGCACCTTCCGCCGACCACTGGCGACAACATCGATGTACTGTGGAGACCTCACGCCCCACGTGTTGAGCAATTCGGCGGTACGTCCACCCGGCCTCCCGCATGCCTACTATACGCCCTCGCTCAAAGTCCGTCAACTGCACATACGGTTCACGTCCACGCTGTCGCGGCATGCTACCAGTGTTAAAGACTGCGATGGAGCTCCGTATGCCACGGCAAACTGGCTGACACTGACGGCGGCGGTGCACAAATGCTGCGCAGCTAGCGCCATTCGACGGCCAACACCGCGGTTCCTGGTGTGTCCCCTGTGCCGTGCGTGTGATCATTGCTTGTACAGCCCTCTCGCAGTGTCCGGAGCAAGTATGGTGGGTCTGACACACCGGTGTCAATGTGTTCTTTTTTCCATTTCCAGGAGTGTATATATGAGTACAGTATTACTTCTGCACCATTTCAGTGCAGTAATACGCTCATTGTATTGTAAATAAGTGTGTGTGTGTGTGTGTGTGTGTGTGTGTGTGTGTGTGTGTGTGTGTGTGTGTGTGTACGTGTAAGTACAATCTAACTTCTGCACCATTTCAGCGCAGAAGTGTGTTCATTGTAAATACGTATTGTAGTAGTTCTATTACATATTTATTGCATTATAGATAAAAAAAGTTTTTTTACTTTAAATTCAGTGCATTAGTGTTTGTAAAATGATTCTTTCATATAGCAATCATTAAAAATAATGACGATCATTCCACTTGGGACCTGTGGAGGTACATTGTTTCTTTCTGTTGTAAATATTTGGCATGTATAATCGTTTTTCTGACATGTTCTACATCCTGGAGGACCTCTTCAATACGGTTTGATTGGAATGAAAGTAAATCTAATCTAATTTAATCTATGATTAAAGTCAATCTACCCAATGATATTGCAAACAGAAAATCTTGACAAAGGGTATTTCCATTTGTATTCCAATAGTGTTACGTTGATACTAAAAATTACAAATCTGAAATATCAGTTTTAGACAAGGCTCACGGAAGCAACCATAAATAATTTCTTACTATATACAGACAATTGGTTGCATATGTTGAATTGACAAACATTGACGAGGTTTCAGTACTACTAAGGATAACCTCTTCTGGAGGAGAGTCACATAAATTAGATGACGCTAAAATTGTAAACACACATGAAGAGTTTAAGGAGCTCATGTCACTGTTTTTCTACTGTTTGACTTGTGCTCCTTAACTTATCAAGTATGTTTACAATTTTAGCATCATCTGATTTATGTGACTTTCCTACTGAAGAAGATACCATAAGTGGTATTGAAACTTCATCAGGGTTTTTACATTAAACTTGTGCAAGCAGTTGGCTGTATACTTTATATATATGAAACTGATATGGGGAAAAAGCTGCTTTATTGAATAAAAACTGTTAGCTTTAAAATAATTAATAACAAAAAATTCCACTGCTTTATTCTCCTCAGACAAGAAGCTTTAAAAAATTTTGAAGTTATTTAGAATACTTATTTTCTAACAAAACTTAATATTTGATCACCTTAATGGTGTGATGTATTATGATTTTATTCATAGCTGTCATTTTCTCAGCAACTGTGGTAGGTACATATTTCAGAGTAAAATTAGAAATCAGTTGCACAATTAGGAAATTTATTTCTTTTAATTCCTGTCAACAGATTAATCTGTTGTCTTCATACCAATTTTAACATATTCATCTGTCATCTTAGTGACCAACAAAATTTTTGATATTGTAAATCATTAGAACTTGGCCATACATGTACGAAAAGTATAAGAAGTGTTTTACAGAAATGTATGTAATATTGGTTTACAAGATATCAATATCTTCTTCACAGAAGCATAAAGCCAGGTTTCCACTGGCATTAATTTCTTACATGTGCACATCCCAACCACCACTCACATAGGACAACTTACATGTGAAAGTACACCTACTTGCACACTGCCGTGCCAACTTATGCATAAGTTACGGAATTGGAAAGGTGTTCTACTTTCTTGAATGGTGTCGCTTCCCCCACCATTGTCTGTGAGCTTCAGCAACTGCTGATAGATGGATCTACTCTTATTCTGCTCTGCTTTGTGGCAACTGGATAGTTCTAGAAACGTTTGTTTATGTACATGCAAAAATAATGAGCTAAGTCTTCAACTAAGGAAATAAATAGTTCTAAAATGGCAAATTGTTCTTAAACACTGCAATAAGAATATCATTCTAGTGTTCAGCAACTTTTTATAATCTCTTTTTTGTAATACAATGACATACCATTGTCTGAAGTGACGGGATGAATGAAGAAGTGTTGAAACTGAGAGTGTGAACTTGTTGAGGTTCATATTACTGCAGGACAGTAATTACTTTAAATATATAATGATAATAATTTCTTTCTTTAATCTTTGAGCGTAAATATTACCTCGAAATGGAAATTTACTCGTGGCTTTAGGGACTGAAAACAACTCCTAATACCCATTAGAATCTTATGTGATTAAAAGGGATCATATTGCCACTATGATTTAGTAATGACTGTTCTTCTCAGTTGTACAAAATTTGGTTACAAAATTAAGTGCTGCATCGGCGAAATAGACGTATATTTGCAGGACCTGTGTTCTATCAGAACCTTGACTAACTCTAACTGAAAATAAAAACAAAGCTGAACTGTTGAAACAAAAATTCTGCTTTATGGTGTACCTTCAGTGTGTTGTAGGCAAAAAATTTAGAAATAGTGCTTTTCAGAATAAAATATGTATGTTATGGCGACTCCAGCTGCCTAATATTCGAATGTTACTTGTAATTTAATGCTAGTTGGCATGGCTCCTTGCATACTTGTATTAGTCTATTGTACAGAGTCAGAAATATTGCTCAAAAAGATTTCGAAATTGATTTTTCCTTCAGAAATGATTTTCGAATGTAACATCGTCCTCATCAGATAACTGTCTTATTAGCATATCTGATATTCCCAAACAATTCCTACTAGATGCCAATTTCAGCTGGTCTCCAATTGTACAGGCGTGTAATAGATTCAGCACATTTCATTTTTAGTTTGTTATTAACACACAAGAAGTACCCAGTTCCATTACTTTCTATTTTTTTGTACATTCAATGGCTGTATGTTGTTTGTTGTAATTGCTTTTATTCTGTAGTCATGATCACTTCATATAATCAAACAAGCTGGTTCAGTTGTACTGTACGTATTTATTTCACAATATATCACATAAGTCATATGGCATTATCAATGTAACCAGTGGTATATATTCCCTTCCACTGTAAATAATTGTAGAAAAGGTTGAATAGCAACTATACTGTTTCTATTCTACTCATTTTTGTTTATTTCAGACTAGTTTTTGGCTTATTGGGCATCTTCCTGAAGATAGTCCAATAAGCCAAAAATTAGTTTGAAATAAACAAAAATCAGTAGAACAAAAACAGTGTACTTGCTATTCAATCTTAAATGTGGAATTTTTCTACCAAGAAG
Organism: Schistocerca piceifrons; assembly: GCF_021461385.2. Classification (NCBI taxonomy): domain Eukaryota; kingdom Metazoa; phylum Arthropoda; class Insecta; order Orthoptera; family Acrididae; genus Schistocerca; species Schistocerca piceifrons. The sequence continues at coordinate 618,793,712 of NC_060141.1, forward strand.
TAATGGAAGTAGCCATAAATAAAATTGTAGCTAATGTGTGATTGTTCTGTGAGATTATAAATACTGTTCCTGACTAATTTTACAAAATTATTTTGCAACTGTATTTTATAATTATTCACTTACTATCATTACTGTCAAATGATGATGTAGTTTGGAGTAAGTACAGTCACCTCTTCTCTTGTTATTGTGCATAATTGTGTTGTTAACTTTCATTCGATTCTATTTTTCCATTGTTTGGATTAATTACATGATTCAGCTTTGTACTAAGGGTTTTGACATTGCTTGTAATGATAGCACAGTCAACTTTCGGACTCGGAGATGTTTACATGCTAACCTTCATCGCGGAGCAGCTGTGTCTGGTAAGTGAGCTCTACACAGCAAGCTGTGTCTGCTTGCCATTCTTCCACCAACGGTCAGGAGATAGATTTTGATCAGTGCTCTTCGATTTGGTCTTGAACGTTACATAAGGCAGATCATTTGTGTCATGACTTTCGCACAGTTCGGTGAGGATTTAGTATATTGCTACTATCAGTGTGAGCAACCTATTTTATTTATTTAGAAGCTGTAGCTTTAACGTAATTTCCTGTTTTGTTTAAGTGCAGACAATTTGAAAAAAAAAATCGAGGTAACACAGTAAATGTGTAATAATACATTGGTTGGATAAAAGGTAGTGGCAACACTGTTATAATTCACATCAGACTTTATTAACAGAAGTTCACCATATTAATTGTTCTTAGTATAATCACCCGCGTCTCGATCGTATTCCTCAACACAGCTGAAAGACTTCATATACTGTCAGCGCGTTCATCTCTGTAGATATCTCACGAGGACCACCCCATAGCACAGATTATGTCTGCTGTTGCGTTGTGCATGCCACAAAGAGGTTCATTTGTTTTGTTGAACATGTTGTAATAGCACATACCCATATCAGTTGAGTACGGTGGATGTTCCAGCGTCTCCCACCTCAACATAACCAGGAGCTCCTGTGTGGGGTTTGCTGTGTGGTATCATGGATGAATGGTGATGGGATGCAGTGGCAGAACGCACCATCGCTTTCTTCTCAGAATGGGACCAAGATGTTGCTGCATGAAATTGCTTTAGTAGGTTGTAGTAACAATCTCCACCTGCAGTACAATGTGATGTAGGATTTACATATAGATATTGCAAGCCATAATAACCATCACTTTTGTACCAGCTGGTTCACGGCGCACGTTCTGTGGGTGAGGAGAGGGCGTTTCCAATCATTGGACTGCTGCTTTAATCACCGTTTATACGACAATTCTGCAGTGACAATTCTTCCAAGCATGTCTTCATCCTCCTGTAGTTGGGATTAAGCAATTCCTCTGCAAGCACATTGTGCTTTTTGGACACTTGCTACTTCAGTTTTGATCCACACATGTTGTTCGTGTTTCCTAACCATACTGTCAGGATGTTTGAACTCGGCTTGCGCTATTTCAGACAGTACTCACTGCAGTTGACTCAAACGTAGCCGTTGCCTCTCACAGCACTACTTAAACTGATCTTCTACTATCAGCTACAGACAAAGAGCTTGTCATTTGATGTACATCCTTCATTTAACGGCACTATTGCCACTACTTTGTATTCAAACATTGTATAACTGAGATGGTTTTCATTAATAATTAGCAGAAATGGACTAATTTTCTACAGTCTACAATGCAAGATAATCATTCAAAGGTCTTTGAAATTTAGGTGGGAATATTTACATAGTTTGGACTATTTTTTAAAGAAGTTCATTTTGTAAATCTTGTCAGCTAAATTCAAAATTTCCATCTTGAGCAAAGATGTAGGAGGAAGTGCGTATTTCTCAATTTTTAGATGTTCTGTGAAAATTGACTTACGTGAATTTTCACTATCTTTGTTGAGCAGACATGGAGGACATTTAAGACCAACTTTTGTGAGTAGTTGTTAAACAAAGATAGTGAAAGAACACAGAACATCTCAAAATCGAGAAACAAATTCTTCCTCCTCCATCTTTGCTTAAGATGGAAAATTTGCACATAGTTGACAAGGCATATAAAATGCACCTCATAGAAGAGTTCGATATATTAAAAATTCTTACCTACATTCCAAAGATTTATTGAACAATAATCTTGCACTGAAAAATAGCTACAATTTCGATTGTATTCCATCTCTTCTAAAACAATGAAAATTAGCCTGTTTCTTTTATAAATTAATGTCAACAGTAACTTAGGTGGAATTATGTGTCATTCTTTTCATATGTATTATATATAAGCTCTTTCACATACCTTAGTTATACTTTCTGTACTCTCTTTTATGGGGTATCCCTCCCAAGTGACTTCAGGTGCACTTTCTCTAGTGTTTCGGCAGATACACACAATTTAAGTTTTTGCAATGTGTAGTTGGAGTCAGCCCAAACAACTATTGCTCATCTGTCTACCATGGGATGCCTATTGGCGGTTTGCTTCCTATTACAAACAACATACAGTATAGCTTGGTGTTGTCCATCAGTCTACCACAATAGTTCTGTCATGAATGTAGTATTTTACTTATTTATTTAGTCGTCTTCAGATCATTCAGTACAACAGTTTAGATTAGATTTACTTTCATTCCAATTGATCCGTAGTGAGGAGGTCCTACGTTCTGTATTTTAATTCAAAAAACCTACCTGTTACCAACTGTTTGTCTAAAATTGTGAGCCATATGCTTGTGACAATTACAGCAACATCTGCCACAAAGCGAAGAAAGTGGTCCAACTAAAACATTCATATTTCTTTACATACTACAAGAAAATGTAATAAAAATGGGAGTTCCTATTTAAGAAAACGCAGTTGATATCCGTTTGAACTATAGCAGCGCCATTTAGCGGGCCAACCATAGCGCCATCTGGTTTCCCCCTTCAAGCTAGACAAGTTTCATTCTTTGTAGTTTTTTCGTTTGACGCTTGTTTCGTGAGGAATTTGGCCTGGTCACAATCAATGGACCATCCTGTGTATATGAGTCTATATATATATATATATATATATATATATATATATATATATATCACTATTTATTTCCATTAAAACATTTCAAAACATGTACCAGGTGCAGCACAACATATGTGGGGCCCACATTGCCTTCCTGTTTCCTTCTAGTAAATAGAAATGTATTTTATTACTTTCCAGCTTTCTTGAAATAATCAGTCGAGTTACACTCCTGGAAATGGAAAAAAGAACACATTGACACCAGTGTGTCAGACCCACCATACTTGCTCCGGACACTGCGAGAGGGCTGTACAAGCAATGATCACACGCACGGCACAGCGGACACACCAGGAACCGCGGTGTTGGCCGTCGAATGGCGCTAGCTGCGCAGCATTTGTGCACCGCCGCCGTCAGTGTCAGCCAGTTTGCCGTGGCATACGGAGCTCCATCGCAGTCTTTAACACTGGTAGCATGCCGCGACAGCGTGGACGCGAACCGTATGTGCAGTTGACGGACTTTGAGCGAGGGCGTATAGTGGGCATGCGGGAGGCCGGGTGGACGTACCGCCGAATTGCTCAACACGCGGGGCATGAGGTCTCCACAGTACATCGATGTTGGCGCCAGTGGTCGGCGGAAGGTGCACGTGCCCGTCGACCTGGGACCAGACCGCAGCGACGCACGGATGCACGCCAAGACCGTAGGATCCTACGCAGTGCCGTAGGGGACCGCACCGCCACTTCCCAGCAAATTAGGGACACTGTTGCTCCTGGGGTATCGGCGAGGACCATTCGCAACCGTCTCCATGAAGCTGGGCTACGGTCCCACACACCGTTAGGCCGTCTTCCGCTCACGCCCCAACATCGTGCAGCCCGCCTCCAGTGGTGTCGTGACAGGCGTGAATGGAGGGACGAATGGAGACGTGTCGTCTTCAGCGATGAGAGTCGCTTCTGCCTTGGTGCCAATGATGGTCGTATGCGTGTTTGGCGCCGTGCAGGTGAGCGCCACAATCAGGACTGCATACGACCGAGGCACACAGGGCCAACACCCGGCATCATGGTGTGGGGAGCGATCTCCTACACTGGCCGTACACCACTGGTGATCGTCGAGGGGACACTGAATAGTGCACGGTACATCCAAACCGTCATCGAACCCATCTTTCTACCATTCCTAGACCGGCAAGGGAACTTGCTGTTCCAACAGGACAATGCACGTCTGCATGTATCCCGTGCCACCCAACGTGCTCTAGAAGGTGTAAGTCAACTACCCTGGCCAGCAAGATCTCCGGATCTGTCCCCCATTGAGCATGTTTGGGACTGGATGAAGCGTCGTCTCACGCGGTCTGCACGTCCAGCACGAACGCTGGTCCAACTGAGGCGCCAGGTGGAAATGGCATGGCAAGCCGTTCCACAGGACTACATCCAGCATCTCTACGATCGTCTCCATGGGAGAATAGCAGCCTGCATTGCTGCGAAAGGTGGATATACACTGTACTAGTGCCGACATTGTGCATGCTCTGTTGCCTGTGTCTATGTGCCTGTGGTTCTGTCAGTGTGATCATGTGATGTATCTGACCCCAGGAATGTGTCAATAAAGTTTCCCCTTCCTGGGACAATGAATTCACGGTGTTCTTATTTCAATTTCCAGGAGTGTATGTAGCTATCAGATGTTTTTCTTCAATTCACTATATATTAATCAGAAAATAAGCTTTTATGTATCTTAAAATGAAGATCAAGTGAAGGTCAGATGTTCTGATAGAGTGGTGAACAAAAAACAAGCAGTATATAGCTTGTTTGGGTGGCCCTCTGCAACGGGTAGAGAAATGTTCGATCTACATAACTGTTTAAAATGATGCCACAAACGCTATTGTAATGTTGAAGAGAGCCAAGACTTTACATATAAAAGAAATACATTAATTTTTTAAAGATAAATATGCGCAAACATACCGAAACCTTCCAGTGGAAAATAGGGTAGTACACGCAAACATATACATGCATATATCCTGTGATGCTGTGCACATATACTCACTATATATATATATATATGCACAAAACAAACACACACATACACACACACACACACACACACACACACACACACACACACACACACACATATATATATATATATATATATATATATATATATATATATATATATATATATGAAATAGTACACTTGGGTGCAGCTCAGAATGTAGACACATTTGCTTTTGACTTTTATTGCAGACTAGAACTCTGCTAATTGTGACGGTCTACAGATCCCCTGTGGGGAAATTTCAGCTGTTTACAAGAAATCCAGATGTATTGTGGAGGTATCTGTCAGACAAGAAGAAGCAGTTAGCAGTTTGTGCAAATTTCACTGTAGATTTACTACAGCATGTGGATAGGATAACGAACTGAAAGCATTAATTTGGTGTTTCAATCTGATTTACATAGTCAATATTCCACCTTGTGAGCAGCAAGGTAGTAGGATCCTGACTGATAACATTTTTATACGCAGTACTCAGGCTGAAAAATTAATGTGTACCCAGTTGTTATATGCTTATTATACACATTTAATGGAAATAAATGATACAGCATCTTGCAGCCCTGAGATGGGTTCATATGAAGCAGTGATGCTTATTCTTGGGAACAGGATACATTGTTTCAAGAGTAAGTTAAAAGAGGTGGAATGGGATGAAGAATATATAAAAAAAGATGCTAATGTCAAATTCAATTTATTCCATAGTAAATCTGTGGCAATATTTGAAAATTGCATCCCCAAAAAATTATCCAGAACACCCATAAAAAAGCAAGTAAGCCATTCCTAACTAAGTGAATTAAATCTCATGTAAGAGAGAGAAGGAAATTATTATAAAGTCGAGAATCAGTCAAGATCTGGCATTACTTGTACATTAGAAAGGTACTGTAGCGTGTTAAGGATGTCATTAAATGTACACCCTAAATTAAATTAGTAATGGAGATAATAAGATTAGAACTGTAGAAGTATTGTCGAATTAAAGACAGGGCATTCCGTCAGGAATATGACACTATAACAATTAAACTAAATGACTATAGCTTTGACAACAGTTAAATACAAGCAAGATAAAATACAAATATTATGCCCAAAAATATATTTCACACATGGATAAATCAGAGGCCTCAAACAAATTTAGAAAAGAAATAACATTCACAAACGATAGCTGTCTGTTATGGCAAACTAATCGACACCTGGAATGTAAACATCATCTGCAGACAAAGCCCACTTCCAAGAATGTTACTGTGTTCGATGATGTAGCCTTTTCAAATAACTAATTTTTAGTTCAAGAACTGCCAGATCACACTCTGGGATTATTTCCTACATATAATCCTCAATTTATAAAGTGCATGGTCTCACAAATCACGATGTTTATACAACTCCCTTTTTTTACTTATTTATGCATCAAACATCTTTCAAGATTATAGGATAGATCTACATCATGGGTTTGCAAATATTTTGCATGCATTTGCGTGCACACACACACACACACACACACACACACACACACACACACACACACACACCACACACACACAGAAGCAACACACTGCTACAGAAAAAGAAACATATATTGAAGTTGTTGTAGTTCCAGGACCTGTGAAAACACGCTGCAGTCGAATGGAGCACAGCAACAATTATTTCACAATAACTGTGACAGAATGTTCATTCTTCGAGATACAGCTACCAGGAAACATTGGTGAAAGGAAAATAGCATAACAAAGTACATCAAATTTGAACTTTTCGTGGTATGGCAAAAGTTGCATCTTTTAAGTTGCACCACTGAAAACTGAGAATTCACACATGCAACTGCACTGGAACTGCGCTATGACACTAACTGTGGCAACTCGTTTGTTATGTGTGTGAACTGGATTTAATGCATAGGGAATTTTTCTAGATAATTTAAAACAGGCAATTGTTACAAATCTATATAAGAAAGGTGACAACCAATACTTATTAATTGTCATCTAGTTTCGTTACTGACATCCCTTTCCAAAATATTCGAAAAAGTGAAGTTCTCAAGAACAGTCTTACATTTAAGCAGAAACAATTTACAGTACTTGATATACCATAGTTTCGATTTCAGAAAAGTTGTTCAGCTGAGAGCACTATTTAGACATCCACCCACCTGATGCTACGAACCTCAATTAATATGATATCACCAGTGTGTATTTTCAGGATATTCTGAAGGCATCTGATTATATTACAATGTTAGAAAAACACACATAACTGCTCTGAATTATGCTTAACAAACATAATGCAAAAATGTGCTGAATAATTCACACAAAGTTGGGAAGGTAGAAAACTTATATGACAGGGGAGAAACCACAAAGGGAGCCCACAGGGTTCAATTATTTGTCCACCTCTATGTTTTATATATTTGAAAAAAGAAATAGAATTGGTACTTTTTGCAGGTGATACCAATATTGTAATAAATCCTATTAGAGAGAAAGTACGGAAGAGAGTGTTAAAGATGTTTCAAAGAATTATTAAATGGTTCTCTGAAACTTGAATCTCCCTAATTTTTTTAGAAAACTCGTGATATTCAGTGCAAGAAGTAGAATAATACCAACAACTTATATAGCACTTGAAAAGGAGTCAGTAAATGGAGTAGAATCCTCAAAATTTTTGGACATACTTATTCAAGTAAACTTGAACTGGAAGAAGCAGATTACTGAGCATCTCAAACAATCAGCTTCAGTTACTTTTGTTCTTTTTATAATTCTAGTTTTGGAAACAAACAAATCAATCTATTAAGATATTTTTCATATCTCCATTCAATAAAGGATTTTGGAATAATTTTCCTACGTGATTAAGAATTTGGAAAGAAAATACTGATTGAACAAAATTGACCAATAAAATTAGTAAGTGGAGTTTACTTTCTGTCATCATACAGGGAGCACTTCAAGACATTAGGCATTTTACATTCACTGTCACATTACATTTATTGGTTAATAAAATTTGTCATAAATAATACATCACCATTTCAGAACAGTGATGTCTGTACCTACGACCACAGAGGAAAAAATTACCTTTATTAAAGCTGTTGTGGGTAGAAACAGAGTTCAATATGCAGCAACAAAAATGTTTGATCATTTGCCCAATAATTTAAGGCATCTGACAAGCAGCAAAGCGAGATTTAAACCTAAAACAAAATCATTTCTCCTGAACAATTCCCATTGTATGCACACATTACTATTTAAGAACTGGTAGCTTGTTTCAAAAGAACCTTGTTTTTAAGTTCAGTTGCATGACTAGGGCAAAAAATAATATATTCATTGATGTTAAGACTAAGTGTGTATGTATAAACCACATTTTCGTAAAAGAACTGTCAAAAGACACAAAACAAATGACATATGGAACACACACACACACACACACACACACACACATATATATATATATATATATATATATATATATATATATATATATATATATACAGGGTGGTCTATTTGAAGTTTCAGATGAGGTTATCTCGAAAACTATACATCAGGTAAAATAGTGGGTAAGACAAGTTAGTAAGCTCAAAGGGGGACATCAAATGATACTGCACCTGACCTCCTGCCCCCACCCCCTTAGGTGGCGTGGGGCAACTTTTAAATCTTAAATGGAGACCCCCATTTTTTATTGCAGATTCGGATTCTCCACAAAAAGTAATCAAGTTTCGCCTGAAACATTTCTTAAACAATTGACAGATGGGGCTGAAATCAAGAAAGAAGTAAAATTGGTGAAGAGCTGTGATTTATTTAGGATTATCCGAGAAAGACGCATCAAATCGATTTAAAATGTTCACCAATTCTTTCATTACGCCAAATTAAGCTATTTTTGCGCTAAATGTACTGTATCTTGCTTTTAGCGTTACCCAGAAACAATGACATGGACATAGTAGAATGATGTACCCATGGGGTACTTCATTAGTGAGTCCCCTTGCCTCTCACAATATGGGTGGTTAATTAATGAAATTAGCCACAAAGAAATTATCCCCATTTGCTTCAATGCATAAAGTCAATCGTCTGTGCAAGTTGTCCACAGTTTTGAGCAGCACATCCCGTGGTATGGCTGAACACATTCTTTGAATGCGTTGCTCCATATAGTTTTAGTTTGTGGCCTGTCTTTCATAAGCAATATTTTTTGAATACCCCACAAGAAAAAATCAGGAGATGTTAGGGCTGGTGAACATGGAGGCCACTGAATTGGTCCACCACATCTTATCCATCAACCAGCATGCCGTAAATTTAAAAGTTCCGCACATTTTTAGCATAATGGGGAGCTGCTCTGTCCTGTTGGAACCACATTCGTTGCCTAGTTTCTAAATCAACATCTTCAAAAATGGCTCTGAGCACTATGGGACTTAACTTCTGAGGTCATCAGTCCCCTAGAACTTAGAACTACTTAAACCGAACTAACCTAAGGACTCACACACATCCATGCCTGAGGCGGGATTCGAACCTGCGACTGTATCGGTCGCGCGGTTCCAGACTGTAGCGCCTAGAACCGCAAGGCCACCATGGCTAGCTCAACATCTTCCATTAGCTCCAACAAAACATCATGGAGTAGTTGTAAATAAGATTCCCCAGTAACATTTCAGTGAAAAATATATGGTCCTTTAAAGTAACTGTTTAAAATTCCATACTAGACCTTTAATGAGCATTTGTGTTGATTGTCAATGGGTCTATGCCAGTCTGGATTGACAGGGAACCAATAATGTCATTCATGACGATTTAATTCGTCATTGGTTTTGAATGCAGCTTCATTGGTGAACATAATGTATCTAAAAAATCATTGTCACCTCTTATCATTTCCAAGGTCCATTGGCAGAAATAAACGGGTATTTGCATATCTTTTGGTGTTAATGCCTGTGTCAGTGTGATATGATACGCAAATATTTATGTGCCTTCATAATCCTCATGACAGTTGATTTCGCTATTCCAGTTTGTCTCTGAATCACATGACTACTCGTTTCAGGATCCAGTTGAACACAGGCGAGGATGGTAAGGGTACAAGTGTCATTTTCACTGTATTCTCGATGATGAGGTGGATGTGGCATGTATCCATTTCAAGCTCTTTGAGTGCAAATTCGAATAATATTCCCGCTTGGGTGTCGTCTGTTTGGGAAACGATCCGCATACAATTGCAGACCTACAGCGCAATTGTTATATCATTCACTCAAAATTAACATCATACCAACAATCTCTGTAGGAGAATAGTGAGCCATGTTTCGCTAAAGAATAATTTACTATCGTCAGTTGATGTTTACGGTTCACAATCTGAAAGTGAAGTGACGTCTGATCGCATTGTACTGACCTTTATACTGAGCCATAGTTCCCGGTTTGGCCATGGTAGCGCCATAGTCAGGTGAGTAACGCAATTGTGAAGAGTTCCCTAAAGAGATTTTAATACCATTCCGGCTTCCTCCATCAAAAACTGTGGTGGATAGAATACATTTTGTTAAAAATTGCTTAATTTGGCGTATTGAAAGATTTGGTGCACGTTTTATATCGATTTCATGCGTCCTTCTCAGATCATTCTAAATAAATCGGAGTTCTTCCCCAATTTTAATTTTTCTTGATTTGAGTGCCATCTGTCAATGGTTTAAAAAATGTTTCAGACAATACTTGATTATTTTTTTGTTGTGGAGACTCCGAATCTGCAATAAAAATGGGGGTTTCCATTTAAGATTTAAAAGTTGCCCCCGCCCCAACCAAGTGGGTGGGGGCTGGAGGTCATGTGTAGTATCATTTGATGTCCTCCTTTGAGCTTACAAACTTGTCTTACCCATTATTTTTATCCAGTGTATAGTTTTCGAGATAATCTCATCCAAAACTTCAGATGGATATATATATATATATATATATATATATATATATATATATATATATATATATATATATATATATATATATGGCGATCTTCTTCACAGTGTCCAAACTCCAGGGACTGATCAATGACAGGACACGGCACAAAAAAGGCATAATGAACTTATGTTCGGAAATGCATCGTTTCCATGCTAGAGACGGTTTATTCAACAATATACTGTTACAGAGACAGCCACTTTTAAAGTGTATGTTGAAAATGATTTGTATGCATCTCAATGCATGCGTGTATGTGCCATAGCATGTTCTGCCTGACATGTTCACATTGGCCAGGTTGCATCTGAACAATTTCAAAGACAGCACAAATATGCTACTCCAGTGTCTCCACATCTGGAATGGGCTCTGCATACACAGTACTTTTGAGATGGCCCCATAACCAGAAATCGCAAATGTTGAGATCTAGTGAAGGAGCGAGACATGCAACTCGACCCCCTCGTCAGATCCATCAATCAGATATGACACGATTTAGTGCATCTGGAGGTTACTGCAGAAGTGGGCTGAAGCAGCCACATAACGCTTCGAATTATCAATGGCACTTCTTCCAGCTGGGGAGGCAAAGTCACTCTTAAGAAACGCTGATAATTCTGGCCTGTTAGACGACATGGAAAGAAGAGGTAACGGCCAGTGCATGGTCCAGCTGCATGGCTGGGAATTCCATTGTGATGCTGTGTCGATGAAGGGGACATGCTGGGAGTGCCAAAGATGGCGGACTTTGCGAAACCTTAATGGCAGACATTTCACAGTTCGTATACAAATTAATGGTAGCCAGATGAATCGCGATACCTCAAAAAGAAACATGTAATCAGATTTTCAATATCTTTATTAGTTTAAAGTTTAGTATCTGACAGTAAATTATACAAGTAACACCCAGCAACGAATTTCCAAAATATAAACGCTTCATCCGATTAGGTCGATCGTCTTGTCTTTAGAAAGCTATTAGTGTAAACCTAAATTGGTATGAGTAACAGGTGTGTAACTTGAATAGTACATGAGTTATGGGAGGTCAAAGTGGCTGATTACTATCGATCGCGTCAGACCATAAGTACTCCACAGTTACACGAAAAACGGTAGCAGCATGCTTATAAATATATATATTCATCTATGTCTTTGTTTATATCCGATATATACTGTTCATGAAGAAATTGGATAAATATTTACTGTGTTTTAGAAAGTACAGAGACATTAGGCTACTGGCCTACGTTTTGTTGCTATCCTTTGATATATGTTTATTTAATTTGTTTATATATTTAATAATGGGTGTTAGAGTGTGTTTAGGGTCCAGCTGTAGTAATATTTATTTAATTTCAAGTTATTTAAATGTAAATCCAGTATTTCTATGTGTTTCAATACGTTTGTGAGTCCACATTGGCTTAGAGACATGGAGGGAGCGCTTTAGCCAATCACAGCGCTCGTTACCAAGAGAGACGTGTGGAGGTTTGGGAGGAGCATTGTATCCCGAGAGGACATGGGGGAATTCTGGAAGGTACGGCACAGGACACGGGAGTACTGGACGCAACGACGTGAAGGCACACGGTCGCGAGAGAGAGTGGGAGTGTGGTGCGGTTTGCGCTTGGTCGTGAGAGATAGAAATACTTCGGAGTATGGACTTGTGAACTTGTGAGATTTCCGAGGTTTCTACAGTGAAGACGTAGTATGCGTATAGAAGTAAATATGTCGTGAGCTGTGTTGTCGTTTATAACTAACTACGTGCAGTAGTAATCTATTGTATCCTTGTTATTCAACTCATATTTTATTTAATTGCTGGACCATCAACACCAATAAGTGTTCTGTAGAATTACTGCTTTCTCAAAAGTACTTCTACTGTCGTACTCATCATTTAAAATCGTTAAAATGGTATCTGCAGATTTTATTTAATTAAAACCTTTCATTTATAAATTTATATGTTACATTCATAATTCGTAATTGCCGAGTGGTAGGTACCTTCGACCATTCGATTCATGTGTGTATTCATATTGTATACTGTAGACTCTGTAGTATTTGGCATGTAATGTGGCAACTACTTATCCCAGCCCCTAGACAACGAAACCAGCCAAAACTTTTAGTATTTCGACTCTGAGTCTGTGGGTGCGTAGTTGAAGGCCAACACACCATTTCATTTTATATAATTTGAATACCCGCAATTAGGGGCTCGTCCGGGATTTGTGCCCTGCAAAGTGGTAATTCCTTTGCTCTCTGTTCTTCAGCGTACTATGTGAAGTGCAAAAATCCTTTTCAAAACCAGTAGAGATTTCTGTAGAGTGAACCTCTCACAAAACACACTGTGAGATCGATTTTTTTCCGCAAATAGGTGTCTGGAAACAGTGGAAATTCGCAGTAATTTTCGCAACTAACATGTGCTATCCATAGAGTTCCTAATCGATCACATTAAAGACAATTTGTGTGGGGGCTCAGAGTCTAAATAAGTTGAGTGTAGGGAACAGTAGCGGTTAGCGCGCTTAACGGACAGTGATATCGGAGATGGTTGGAACACGAGGTAACCGGCAGCAGCTACAACTACATCAGGCGACTTCTCGAGTGGCGGATGCAGACCAACAGCGGTACCACAGCAGCTTCTTCGATTACTCCAGGGCAGTCTTCGATGTCGACTTCCACTACAACCGACGGAATCACCACGGCAGAGGGAATCATCTCAGATCAGATAAGTGCCTGCGCAAATAGAGAGATAGTGCCCTCTGCAGTTCAAGCTCCACTTATAGGTCTCACGAATATAAAACAGTTACATAGTATGTGTAATTCTCAAAACGGAAGTGAGCCAGTTAGTCCGAACTCAGAGCGCGAAAGTGTAACTAGTAGGAATTCAGGCAAGGGGAATGAATGTGGGGGGATATGATGTCTCAGTTTATGCGAGTGATCCAGGGAATGGTAAATAATATCAGTACAATTCGAACAGATATGGGTAGAATGCGAACTGAAATAGGTTCTGCTGTGAAAGAGGAAGTTGAAATAATTATGGGTAACCTTGAAAAGGTAATTGATGATAAATTAAAATGTGTCCGAATGGATATGGCAAAAATTACAGATGAAGTTGTAATAGTAAAATCTAAAATCGAAGCAATGGAGAAAGATCTTGGGGTAAAAATGGATGAGATACAGATGGAGCTTGGGGGCAAAGTAAGTGACTTGATAAAAGAGCAAGATGCTTATAAAAGCCATATAAATTTAGCAATTAGTGACTTTGCCAATCGTGTAGGTGAGGGGGAGAAAGAAGTGCGCAAAATTAGTGATAAAATAGAGTCCAGTATCACTAGGGAAAATTAATTTAAAAAACAAATGCAACAGATAAAAAGTTATTTAAATTCGTTAGCCTTCCAACAGGCCACCTCGGTTATAAATATCCCTTGGGCAAAATACCGGATCTGTGAAATGTTACATAGATGACAGAAGATATCACCCAGTAAATTGTGCCATAGGCATAAATACTGGACCAGGTCCACTCGAGGAGCAGTCTCAGGTCGCACCTGATGAAGGTTGCGAGCTACGTGACCGAAATATCGTGCAAGTACGACGCTGATATCCGGCAGAACACCCAACAACCCAAGATGTCACCCAGTAAATTTCTTGGCTGCGTGTAGGAACGCTTTTGTTCACGGCATGTCGGACGAAGAGAAAATAAGATACATTAAACGGCATTTGGAGGGAGACCCACAGTCTTGGGCAAATGTTAGATGTAGTTCGTGCGAATCGTATGAAGAGTACCACAGGGGTTCTGCACATTATCCCACAGATGACTGTTATGAAAGCTGAAGATACCATTTCATGTCTACGTCTACGTCTACATCTACGTGATTACTCTGCTATTTAAAATTAAGTGCCTGGCAGAGGGTTCAATGAACTACCTTCAAGCTGTCTCTCTACCTTTCCACTCTCGAACGACACGTGGGAAAAACGAGCACTTAAATTTTTCTGTGCAAGCCCCGATTTCTCCTATTTTATCGTGATGATCATTTCTCCCTATGTAGGTGGGTGCCAACAGAATGTTTTCGCAACCGGAGGCGAAAACTGGTGATTGAAATTTCATGAGAAGATCCCGTTACAACGCAAAACGACTTTGTTTTAATGATTGCCACTCCAATACAAAACGAGCTGCCCTTCTTTGTACTTTTTCGATGTCATCTGTCAGTCCCACCTGATGCGAATCCCACACCACACAGCAATACTCCAAAACAGGGCGGACAAGTGTGGCGTAAGCAGTCTCTTTAGTAGACCTGTTGCACCTTCTAAGTGTTTTGCCAATGAATCGCAGTCTATGGTTTGCTCTACCCACAATATTACCTTTATGATCGTTCCAATTTAGGTTATTTGTAATTGTAATCCCTAGGTATTTAGCTGAATTTACAGCCTTCAGATTTGTGTGACTTATCGCGTAATCGAAATTTAGCTGATTTGTTTTAGTACTCATGTGAATAACTTCACACTTTTCTTTATTCTGGGTCAATTGCCTCTTTTCACATCATACAGATATCTTATCTAAATCATTTTGCAGGTCGTTTTGATCATCTGATGACTTTACAAGACGGAAAATGACAGCATCATATGCAAAAAATCTAAGACGGCTACTCAGATTGTCTCCTATGTCGTTAATATACATCAGGAACAACAGAGGGTCTATAACACTTCCTTGTGGAACGCCGGATATTACTCCTGTTTTACTCGATGATTTCCGTCTATTACTACGAACTGTGACCTTTCTGTAAAGGTGGCCTCATCTATAAATAGGATGGGTGACACAAATCTCGGAATTGTGGCTGCCTGGTGAAGAAACCAGTGACAAAACTACATCCTACGTGGAAAGTCTGTCACTACTAAGTCCTGAAACCGCTGTGATGAGGGTAGTAACAATTGTCATGGAGTATGCTCCACACAGTCATCTACCATACCCTGTACTAGTGGGCCAACTGCCTGGTTCTGACAAGGCAGTCGCCTTCCACAGTGTTAATCACATTTCCCTCCAAATTTGGTGTTCGAACATTTCAGGTACTGGAATGAGATTTTCACTCTGCAGCACAGTGTGCGCTGATATGAAACTTCCTGGCAGATTGAAACTATGTGCCAGACCGAGACTCGAACTCGGGACCTTTGCCTTTCGTGGACAAGTGCTCTACCATCTGAGCTACCCAAGCACGACTCACGCCCCATCCTCACAGCTTTACTTCTGCCAGTATCTCGTCTCCTACCTTCCAAACAGTTGGTAGAGCACTTGCCCGCGAAAGGCTAATGTCCCGAGTTCAAGTCTCGGTCTGGCACACAGTTTTAATCTTCCAGGAAGTTTCATATCATCGCACACGCCGCTGCAGAGTGAAAATCTCATTCTGGAAACATCCCCCAGGCTGTGGCTAAGCCATGTCTCCGCAATATCGTTTCTTTCAGGAGTGCCAGTTCTGCAAGTTTCGCAGGAGAGCTTCTGTAAAGTTTGGAAGGTAGGAGACGAGACATTGGCAGTAGTAAGGCTGTGAGGACGGGGCGTGAGTCGTGCTTGGGTAGCTCAGATGGTAGAGCACTTGCCCGCGAAAGGTAAAGGTCCCGAGGTCGAGTCTCGGTCCGGCACACAGTTTTAATCTGCCAGGAAGTTTCATTTCAGGTCCTCCTTTATGATTTTCTGCTTCCTGAAACGACCCTGTCTCAGACAAACGGCGAAACATTGTTGCATACATTGAATGCTGTGTTGTCGGTAGGGATAGAAATCCTGATACAACCTTCTGCCTGCCGCACGTTGTCATTTGCCTTTCTGTAAGTAAACACCATGTTGGCAAGCTCTCGCTCTCGATTTGAATATGAAACGATTGTGTACAATGCTGTATCACATCTGTTACAAAATGAGTCAGCAAGAGAAATGAATTGGACACAGCAGTACCAATTACGATGGTAAGTCAGTTATTACTCGTACAGTAGTTATAAATTTTTATTGTAATCAAGTAGGAAACTTACAAGAACATCATTTTTTGACGTAGTCTCATTGCATTTCAACGCACTTGATCAATCGTTGTACAAGCGTCCTGATGTCCTTATAAAAGAAGGTTCTCGGTTGAGCTGCGACCAAGAAATGCACTGCTTCTTTCACTGATTCGTCCAAGGCAAATCGACGGCCCCTTAATGCCTGTTTGAGTGGACCACACAATTGATAGTCAGAAGGGGGAAGATCGGGACTATATGGAGGATGATTCAGTATTTCGAATTTGAGTTTCTGGAGCGTTTCAGCAGTGTGGACAGCAGTATGCAGACAAGCATTGTCATGCAACAACACAACACCTTTTCACAGCAATCCTTGGCGTTTGCTTCGAATTGCAAGCTTCAGCCTGGCAGTAAGCATCTTACTGTAACGTACAATGTTTAATGTTGTGCCCCTTTCCCTGTAATGTTCCAGTACTGGACCTTGTGCGTCTCAAAAAACTGTAAGCATCAGTTTTCCTGCGGGCGGTTGGGTCTTGAACTTTTTCTTGTATGGTGAATTTGGATGTTGCCATTCCATACTCTGTTGTTTACTCCCCAGCTCGTAATGATGGATACATGTTTCGTCGTCAGTAATGATCCTGTCTAAGAAGATGTCCTTCTTGTTACCATAGCGATCCAAATGTTTTTTGCAGTTGTCTTTGCAAGTTTGTTTATGCAACTGTGTGAGTTGTTTTGGGACCCATATTGAACAGACTTTTTTGAAACCCAAGTCTGTTGTAGATGATTTTGCGGGCAGTACCGTGACTAATTTGCAGACAATGTGCCACTTCATCAACTCTGTCTAAGAGAATCATTTCACGTGAACACTCAATGGTTTCTTCATTTGTGGCGGTAAACAGTCGTCCGGCGCCTTCAGCGTGCGTAACACTTGTGCGACCACATCGGAATTTTTCAATCCGTTCTTAGACACTCCATTGTGGTGAAACACTGTTACCGTACTGTAACGAAAGTCTTCGATGAATTTCGGCACCTGATACTCCTTCCGACCACAAAAAACGGATCACTGAACGTTGCTCTTCTTTGTTGCAAATAGACAGCGGAGCAGCCATGATTAACAGCATGGCACTGATAATGGCACTAACCTAGCAGCTTGAAAATTGCAAAGATATAATAACAAATAAACAAAGCATGTGTTGTTGTCAACTTAAAAAGACACTACTATCAGAATAAACAAAAATATAACTAAATAGCGGATAATAATTGACTTACCCTTGTACGATGGCAGGAAAGGGGGCTGGGGTATGATGTATGAGGAATGGTACCACCCTTTAGGAGGAAGCAATGCATACTGTAACTGGTGCTGCATGGTACAACATGTATTAGACCATAGTCCCTGTAACAAAGTACAATTGAATAAATGGTCTCTACCATAGAACCATGCATTTCAGGACGTAAGCTCATTAGACCTTTTTTGGTCTGTATCCTCCAATCAATCAAATCCTAGAGTTTGTACACAGTGGAAGAAACACATTGTATATATGGGATATTTCTAACAGGCGCAGGTGTATTTCCTCTGCCTTTTCGGTAGTTACTTGAAATTTGGTTTTGCGTTGTACACAATCCTCATACATATAATATTCAACACATCTTTCATTACAAATAAAATGAATTTTAAAGTGCAATTTTACTCCACGATTCTATATAGGGGTCCCAGATTAGTCTAATGCGGTATTTGTTTTATCGACATGTATTAACAAGGAGTGTAAAACTCGAAGAATAGCCAGTAGTCTGGCAGCAACTCAGTAGTTCTGCATACTTGACAGTAGCAGTCACCATGGATCAGGACAGTGCTGTCACTGCTGAATACTGGTTATTATTCGACTTTTACTGTCCCTGTAGATGCCTAAAAAAAAATCATACAAGACTAATCTGGGACCGCTTTCTTGAAAGGGCATGGAAAACTATGCTTTCAAAATTATTTTGTTTGTGATGGGGAAAGCAAACTGATGCTCTCTATCGACATTGAGCGTTTCATGAAAGACGTGATGATCATGTGGGCTAACTACAGCTAAACAATACAAAAACGAAATTGCAAATATCTGCCAGAACACCAGAGAAAATGCGCCTGACGACTCTTAGGAGAGATACTCTGTATATACATAGGGTGAAGCATAACAGCATCGACATAGTTTCAGAAGTGGTTGTATTTACCAAAACAATAAAAAAAGTTTTGTAAACATGGCCTTAAAAGTGTACACCTTAAGAGCTATGAGCACTTGTTCACTTTTGATAGTGCGAAAGAAATGTAAGCTACGTGTTTGTCATATTTTGAAGGTGGTAGTGTGGACCAAAACAAGATAAAAATCTTTTGAATATGGGCTAAAGGTGCAAACCTGAAGAAATATGAGCAGTAGAAGAGATGTGTTTTACATTAGCGAAGGTGAATTAGTGCTCATCAGTCTCAAATTATGCACTTTAGTGCGAACATTTACTGGAAGTTTGTTTCTTCAGTTGACCCATGCTACACCTTTCAAAATATGGAAAGCAAAATGTTCAATAGAAGAGGTATATCTCACTGTACCAAAGACAAACTCTTAAGGTATGCATATTTGAGCACTTGTTTACCAGAACTTCTTCCTTGTTTTGGCCCATACTTCCAATGCTGAAAATTTGCCAGTGGAGTTCATCATAGATATATACACTCTAATAAAAAACAACGCACCCTTAAGGAATTACCCGAATTGGACCGAAATCGGTATACATGATCTAAATGCACAGAAAAACAGATAATTGAAATTTCAGAAAAAACTGGATAATTGATTCAAGAAAAAGAGTTTCATTTATTGAACAATTCAATAACATGGTGGTCCACCTCTGGTCCTTATGCAAGCAGTTATTCAGCTTGGTTTTGATTGATAGAGTTTCTGGATGTCCTCCTCAGGAATATCATGCCAAATTCTGTCCAATTTTCTCGTTAGAGCGCCAGAATGCTGAGCTGATTGGAGGACCATCTCCATAAGGCTCCAAACTTTCTCAACTGGGGCAAGATCTGACGATCTTGCTGTCCAGGGTAGTATTTGGCAATCATGTAGACAAGCAGTAGAAACTCCCGCCATCTGTGGGCAGGCATTATCTTGCTGAAATGTAAGCACATGATGGGTAGCCCTGAAGAACCACAAACAGGATGTAGACTTTCGTCTATGTAACAGTGTGTGGTAAGGGTGCCATAGATCACAACCAAAGGGATCCTGCTATCAAATGAAATGGCTCCCCAGACCATCACTTCTTGCTGTCGGACTGTATGGTTTGCAAACGGTCAGGTTGGTATCTCACTACTGTTGGGGCCCTCTCCAGACACGTCTTCGGGCTACAATCTCATTGACTGGAGTAGAATTGTCTTCAGTGATGAGTCCCACTTCGAATTAAGCTGCGACAACCACATAAGACGTGTCTTTTGATGCAGTGGGATACCAACCTGACCGTCGCCTTCCACACGGCCCAAAAGGTGGACTGATAGTCTGGGCTGCCATTTCATTTCATAGCAGGACGCCTTTGGTTGTCATATTTTGTACCCTTACAGCACAGCAGTATGTAGACAATATGTTACACCCTCCTTTGTTGCCCTTCATGACAATCCATCCTGTGCTTACATTTCAGCAAGATAATGCCCATGCACAGATAGTTTGAATTTCTACTGATTGTCTTTGTGCTTGCCAAATACTATCTTGCCCAGCAAGATCGTCAGATCTCTTCCCTACTGAGAACGAATGGTGCACTATGGGCAGGTTCCAGCAACCAACTCGAGATTTTGATGATCTAATGAGCCAAATGGATAGAATGTGGCATCCAACAAGTCTGTCAGTCAATTACAAACCAAATAACTGCTTAAATGAGAACCAGAGATGGACCAATGAGCTGCTGACTTATTCAATTTGAGAAACTATTTTACTTCAATAAATCATCCAATTTTTTTCTGAAATTGAGATCATTTGCTTGTTTCTTCATGTATATCACATCTACCAATTTTCTATCCATTTGGGTAATTCCATCTTGTGTGACACGTTTTTTTATTAGAGTGTGTGTACAAGATGTCCCAGAAATGCTAAAACGAACTCTAGGGGAGATGAGGCTCACCATAAGGACTGGAAATTGCATAGCTACCCAAAAATTTCGTTATTGCACTGTAAAAATGGACTCAGCCCAAACCACTACCGCTCATTATGTCTTTCATGCAATGCACAGTACATACGGAAGTGTTGGTTTGTTTCCTGGTAAAAAAAAAAGTTTTGAAATCGAAATTTCATGCTCCCATTCAATAGAGCGATCCCAAATTATACTTGTACGGTACTCGTTTAACTGATGTTTATTATAAATAACATTAC
Organism: Schistocerca piceifrons; assembly: GCF_021461385.2. Lineage (NCBI taxonomy): Eukaryota > Metazoa > Arthropoda > Insecta > Orthoptera > Acrididae > Schistocerca > Schistocerca piceifrons. Next base: position 618,814,841 of record NC_060141.1, read on the forward strand.
AACGAGAAGAATAAACAGTACTACAGAAGCTACTTACATGTTGCCCTGGTCCACACTGACTGCTACCACCATGGTCAGTGCTGCTCATTTCCTGGTAGAGTACAGGCCATTTTTCGTATTTTCATGTTTCTGTTAATAAACATCAGTAAAACGAATATCACACTAGACTAATCTCAGATCACTCTAAATAATGGGTATGTAAAATTCACTTTAAAAATAATTCAGTTTATAATTAGAAAGAAAACAAATGAAATGTAAAGCGTTTGTTTTGGCTGAATGAAGCTACACATTGCGAAAGCGAAATGGCAAATATCTGTCAAAACACTTGAGAAACTACACGAGACGGCTCTAAGACGTTGACTCTATGCTAAGAGTAGTCAGGCGCATTTTCCCTGGTGTTTTGGCATATATGTGCAATTTACTTTTTGTAATGTGGTATCTGGAGTCACACCAAACAAATACTACTCATTACATCTTCCACGCAGCGCCCTGGCCATTGGGACGCGTCCATTTGTTTGCCTTTAAGGAAAAAACGGTTTTGAAAGTATAATTTTATGTGCCCATTCGACAGGGTGCTCGCAAATTAATGTAGTACATAGTGGGATAGCGAACATGACTGGCACGCAGAGGGATGACACTTTATTAGCGCCCCTCTCTTGCACACATATAGTAAAATAGTATAAAAATTTAGTCTTAATAACAAGATAATACAAACAACATTAGACTGTAGTACAAACATCAAAAATTTATAAAATACTGTGAATATCCACTAAGTATCTACAATTTTACAAAATACTGTACTTGTTTTGATATAAATAAGTACGCATTCTCTGCTTTGGTTTTAAATTTGGGACAGAAATCTATTTAAAAAATGGATGATTGGATGCAGAAATGTGACTGTGTCCGTCGAAAACTCAGACTGAGTATCATCTAGAGTTAGTGAAAAAGATATTTATTTTAGAGATTTATATGAATTAAATTATAAAACATACAGTTTTTAAACTCTCTCTCTCTCTCTCTCTCTCTCTATATATATATATATACACTCCTGGAAATGGAAAAAAGAACACATTGACACCGGTGTGTCAGACCCATCATACTTGCTCCGGACACTGCGAGAGGGCTGTACAAGCAATGATCACACGCACGGCACAGCGGACACACCAGGAACCGCGGTGTTGGCCGTCGAATGGCGCTAGCTGCGCAGCATTTGTGCACCGCCGCCGTCAGTGTCAGCCAGTTTGCCGTGGCATACGGAGCTCCATCGCAGTCTTTAACACTGGTAGCATGCCGCGACAGCGTGGACGTGAACCGTATGTGCAGTTGACGGACTTTGAGCGAGGGCGTATAGTGGGCATGCGGGAGGCCGGGTGGACGTACCGCCGAATTGCTCAACACGTGGGGCGTGAGGTCTCCACAGTACATCGATGTTGTCGCCAGTGGTCGGCGGAAGGTGCACGTGCCCGTCGACCTGGGACCGGACCGCAGCGACGCACGGATGCACGCCAAGACCGTAGGATCCTACGCAGTGCCGTAGGGGACCGCACCGCCACTTCCCAGCAAATTAGGGACACTGTTGCTCCTGGGGTATCGGCGAGGACCATTCGCAACCGTCTCCATGAAGCTGGGCTACGGTCCCGCACACCGTTAGGCCGTCTTCCGCTCACGCCCCAACATGGTGCAGCCCGCCTCCAGTGGTGTCGCGACAGGCGTGAATGGAGGGACGAATGGAGACGTGTCGTCTTCAGCGATGAGAGTCGCTTCTGCCTTGGTGCCAATGATGGTCGTATGCGTGTTTGGCGCCGTGCAGGTGAGCGCCACAATCAGGACTGCATACGACCGAGGCACACAGGGCCAACACCCGGCATCATGGTGTGGGGAGCGATCTCCTACACTGGCCGTACACCACTGGTGATCGTCGAGGGGACACTGAATAGTGCACGGTACATCCAAACCGTCATCGAACCCATCGTTCTACCATTCCTAGACCGGCAAGGGAACTTGCTGTCCCAACAGGACAATGCACGTCCGCATGTATCCCGTGCCACCCAACGTGCTCTAGAAGGTGTAAGTCAACTACCCTGGCCAGCAAGATCTCCGGATCTGTCCCCCATTGAGCATGTTTGGGACTGGATGAAGCGTCGTCTCACGCGGTCTGCACGTCCAGCACGAACGCTGGTCCAACTGAGGCGCCAGGTGGAAATGGCATGGCAAGCCGTTCCACAGGACTACATCCAGCATCTCTACGATCGTCTCCATGGGAGAATAGCAGCCTGCATTGCTGCGAAAGGTGGATATACACTGTACTAGTGCCGACATTGTGCATGCTCTGTTGCCTGTGTCTATGTGCTTGTGGTTCTGTCAGTGTGATCATGTGATGTATCTGACCCCAGGAATGTGTCAATAAAGTTTCCCCTTCCTGGGACAATGAATTCACGGTGTTCTTATTTCAATTTCCACGAGTGTATATATATATATATATATATATATATATATATATATATATATATATATCTGTGTGTGTGTGTGTGTGTGTGTGTGTGTGTGCGTGTGTTAATACAACTAAGTATACGTTTTTCTTACTTTTGTTGATGCTAATTTATCAATTACTTCAAAAACGACGATCATTTCGAATTTTTCAGTAGTAAGTGAATATGTTGAGCACACTGGGCATGTTTTCAATGCACAACATTTTACAAATTAGTTGTATTATGTCAAATTTACAAAGAATTTGGTAAAAAGATTTTTTATGAGACAAAAAAAATTATAAGATAAAACTCTTCGATATTGATTATCTTGTGAAAAATCTTTATTGCAAATTTTCTTTATAAATGTAGTATAATATAATTAATTTAATTAATTCATAGAATTGTTATACATTAAATACATTCCATGTGTACTCAACATCTCAATTAACACTACAGATAAAAATCCATGCCAATTTTGAGCATACAGAATGAACAGAATGAAATAAAATTTTAACAGAAAATAATGAGAATCTTGAGTGCACCAAAATTAATTTAAGAAATTCATTTTAGTGTATCAAATTCAGTGGAGGATACGCATCCCCCATGAGATTATTAAATAAATCGAGTTTAATATTTTATGTTTTATTCTCTGTTGGATGGTCACCCAACACTAAACTATCACGAAAAAATCAAATCAGAAAATCCAGATCATGAAATACATTACAATTTTTTTTTAAGTTGCTTCACTAATTTATATCTCAGTTTAATATCCTCTCCTTCAAAAAGCTCAAAATCCTAAATGCTAATCAATTTCGTATATGTCTGGTAAAATAATTAAAAATCCATTATTCAGTTTCAAGTATGTTTTATCTCCTTGTCTAGTATTGAAATGTTCTAAACCGGTAATATTACATAAAAAATTTACTTGTGGATGACTAATCTTTCTTAACAAATAAGTACTATTAGTGGTACTGAGCTTCAACAGTAAGGCTTCCATTTATGTAGACTAAAAGTTTAATAAAACATAAAAACTGTATGGTCATCAAAAATAATTCTTTAGAACTATTCTTTTATCAGAATGATATGAGAGTTCTTTCTTAACTATTTTGTTTACTAAAGTTATAGTATTTGCATCTATTGTTATATTGTTGTTCTCTAATTATATCTTTTCTTTCCATTGATCCTCAGATTATCTTACCATAGATTCGCCATTCACCTTTTGAATATACTTATAGTTTAATGTGCATCCCTTTATTTTCGTCTATGTATTTTTGGAAATTTTCTCAAAATAATAACTTTCAGGTCTAGTTGAACCCAAATGTGTAATCCAGGTTTCGGCAGGCGCGGTTTTTCGTCGCCATTAACGTCGTTCGTCTCTTATCAATTGATCACTTACCTCAGTGTGGCTTCCTTACGACGTCCTTTCAATCTCCAGCAGTAGAAGCTAGGTTGTGTAAAGCAGCATTGATGAAACCACCACTTAATAGCTACTACACAGAGGCCACATAACTAAAATTGCGAATCAGTTCCTGTAAGTTCATTTTAACAAATTTCGGATGGTGGGACAATGCAGTTCACCTGCAGTAAGCCTACGGAAATTTTAGAAAGTTGGTTTTTATTCTTAAGGAAGCGCATAAATGTGCTTTCAATTCCGAATTTACTATTTTAACTGCTCTACTATTCCCATCTCACAGTCAGTGCAAAATGTTCTCACATAAAAAAAAACAGCCAGAATTTCTACCAGTCCGACCCACTACTATAGCGAGTTGAAACTTCGGTCGTATCAATGGTCTTTAAAGTTAGAAGTGCTCGCCCAAGTATTCCATGAAGTATGCGGAATACACTGAAATATCACATGCTGATAACACACCAATAAATTAATCAAGTTGTCCTCAAAATGTTGTAACTCAAACTGAGTCACGAAACTCCCTGACAGCGATGAACTCGAGAGTTCTGCATTATACAAGTTATTTTTTCGGTGACATTGAGCATGATGTTACACATACTAAGGTTGACAAGCGACTCTCTCGATGCCACCCCACTCTCTGCCTATCTAACTTTCTGTGCATGGGAACAGCTTAATTCTGATTGTCTGATGGGTCTGAACAGAGCAATCAGAATGATCCTTCTAGATCATTCTCACAGCAAAACTTGTTTCAGCCAACCACTAATCAGAAAGTCATTGACGTTATTCCAATATGAATTTCTAATATAATGTTTAATAAAATAGACTGAAATATAAAATAATCATTAAATTAATTTACAAACTTATTCCACTTCCGACTTCTATTCTGACTGCTCTCTTACAAAAGCAAGTACACATCGACATACATCATCAGCTTCTTGGTTACAACACGATTTTCCCTTGATTCAATTTTATCATGTTTTACATAAAATAATATTTCATTTTTACGTATGTCCCACAGACACTCTCTCATTCATTCCCATGAACACACTCAACAAAATAATAAACAGATAATAAATCTGAATGATTTTTTACAATACAAAATGCAGAGTAATTAAAGTTTTGAAAACAATTCCAATGAAGTGATTTTATACCTGAGAACGCTGTTATGACTTTGGATGTTAATAAAAGACGAACTGATATCGTTCCTAACTGAGTTTTGAAACATAAGTGTCGGTATTTGGACATTTAAAAAATTTTCTCAATCTCCAGAACGATAAGAGATAAAAGTCTGAAAGTTTTCACAGCATCCCTTACATAATAACAAAAAATTGTGTACCAAGTTTAAGCAAAATCAGATGATATTTACTATAGCTTATTTAGTTTCTTAGGTGGTATGAATTTATGTTCCTACGAGATGGTACTGGAGACCGTTCTCACTGCTGGTAGTGTCAGCTGTGCTGTGAGCCATAGCAGCGACACAATTCTGCTGCCACTGTGATACACAGCTTGCTATACTGCAATAAATCTTATCTCGTAATAACATACAACGTTATAAGGTCTTCAATAATTCATCAGTCCATTCATCTAGCATACAACCTGTATTTTCACCATTATCAATATATACTACATTGTATGTATCAAAACAGCTTTTTCTAGCTTACCTAACATATTATATAACCAGAGTCTTGCATTTGATGTAGTGAATGCTGCTATCAAAATATTTGTAGCTGTGTTATTTTCCACATAATAATCCTTGAAACTCATCTTCATCTGAACCATATAGTCATTAATAGAATATATATCCAAGTTATCTAATCGATCATCCAACGCTATCTCATAGAAGTGTTATCTTTAACATAATCAGTTTTACACATATTTTGTCATTCTCCAAATTTTTCCCATGATGGATTTAGGTATATCTTAGCAACAGTTGTTCTAGTGGATTTTCTTTCATCTTATCAGGATTACCTCAATACTTATTTTCTCTTTTAAATACTTTATATACATTGTATCAGTTTCAAACTTACAGGTTCTAGTTTCTAATTTTATATTCATAAACTCTTTCATATAAGTTCTAAATAGGCTGTTGCTTTTAGTTGTAAAATTTCACAAATGGTAGCTACCTAAAATTTTATATCCTTTTTCTATAGCTTTATATACTACATCTGTTGTCCATGTTCCAATAAAAATTCTTTCATCGTCACTGTGATTACATTTATTTATTCTCTCTCCTGCACATTTTACACACAAAGGAAACAACAGTTTTTTATTTTATCTATCTTCATTCATACAGGTAAAACAGTAAAACTGGATGATACAATCCACCAGAGGCCACTGCTATACATATTGTAAGCCCATAGCAGTTTTTAGAATAACATAATCCGATATATTTTTGTTGAATGATCTGTGGGATAATAATTATAATATTGTTCAATTGGTTAGAGACTACACACATCAATATTTTTGTGTTAATACTATTCTATTCTTGAATTTTAAAATCACATAAGTAAGAAGCAAAACAATTCAAAAAATGGGATACATACAAATTATTGCCACCAATTCATAAACAGGGAGAATATAAAATTAAAAATGAAGTGAAAATATGAACAAAATTAAGGATGAGCACATAAAAAATTTACATGAAATAATTGATAATGCTTCAAAAATAGTATAAGAAAAAACAGAGAAGTAGATCATATATTACCTTGTGTTGTTCCAGAAACACTCAATCAGAATTTAAGACTAGATTTTCGACTTTTAAAATTATTTGATCAAAACTTTTAATATAATTATTATGTCATTAGAGCACTACAAAAAAACAGACAAAGGTAATTGTGTAGAATCAAAGATATACATTAAGATTGTGAAGAAATGTTAAAACTTATTTATAATCCTATTTCAGTAAATCTGTACCAAAGAAATAAAGAAACTTCAAGAATTTTTGTTAGCATAATTATTCCAATGTTTTATATGATTATTCACATGAGCAATTGATTAATGGTTTAATTGGTTTTTATCAAAATTGCATCATAACACAAAAACTGAACAAGAAGAATGATCAGCTGACCATTTATCAATACAGCCTTTTGAAAAATTTGATTACATTTTATATTATTTCATAAATTTTATTATTTTTTGTATTAATGATTCAGACAAATTTTGACTGCTTAAAATTCTTTCACAATGAACTTTAGCTTTATATTCCATTATAAAACCTTGAGACAACACATGATCACTTTATGTACTATCTCAACATATTTTGTATTGAAATTGTCTCGTAAAATATTCCGATAAATTGTGAAACTGTGATTCATTCTCCTCATTTATCTAATTTGCAATTCTTACATAATGTTTTGGGATAGTCATTGTCTATCCGATATTTTACTCCAATTTATTTTTTTATGAAATTCTATGATAAAATGTTAACTTAATATTGATTACCCTGATACATTAATCCAATTGATTTAATCTTCTACTTCTCTCATAAACTCTTCACTTAATTTTTAATCATCTGATTCATATGACCAATTTAATTAATTCTAAAATTCTCTTATGAAGTTTTCAGATTTTTTTGTAGATATGTTATACTGTCAAAGTTTACTTTATCCGGGAATTCTGTTCTATAATCTTCAGAGAATCTCTGATACAGTGATATGGATATAACTAGTTTACTTTATCTAGATATTCTCTCACAAACTCTTCATATAATTTTTGATACCATGATATATTACTCCAAACCAATTTAAATTCTCTCACATAATCTTCAGATAATGTTTCTTTCTTTCATTCATATGTCCAATCAGATTCAGTAAATGGATTTTCGTTGTTAATGTGATTAACAACTGTATCCGCACGTGTTACATTTATTAATACAATTCTTATAATAGCTCAAAAATTAAAATTTGCACATATGAGTCATGTAACTAAGTTTAGCTTTTACTTGATCCAGATCGTTATTATTTTTATTGTTAATACTAGTATTCTTAATGTTAGAATAATAATAATATTCTTGTTCATATTATGACTGTTATTGATGTTTAAGTCATTAAGTTGTTGTTTTGTAAGCTTAGAATAATCTCTTATTCCTGTTTGTTTTGCTCTAGCTTTTAATTTTCTTTCTTTGAGGCACTCCTTTTATGTTATTTATTTTTCATAAGACAATATAAATCGGTATATTTCCAGAAAAGTTACATTTGAAAAAATGTGTTACTTACCAATGAAATTTTATATTTTATTCATTGTGGGTTAATCAACAATACTGGTCCAGTGTCCATTGGTTGTATTGCTAAGCACTGAAAAAGTTAGAAAAATAAAGCCAAATTTTATTCAGTCTTTAAATACGTAAAATTTGACTGCACTGAGACAAACAGACAAAAACAAATTAATGGTTAATCTTAGTAAAGGACTACTTGTGAATAGAGTGGAAAACAAATGTTGCCTCTGTTTAGTAAAGTTAATAAACAATATATATTTCTTCTCCATTTAGACTGTATAAGTAATTCAAATTCTTGTCCATCTAAGGTATATTTGAATGAGGATACATCATCATGAGGATAAAATTGTATAGAAAATGTGAAAGTTTTATTTTCTCATTCGTATTGTGTGATACATTTATATATAAAAAATTATATTATAGAAGTAATAAATCTTATACAAATTGTTGTTTATTAAATGGTGCCAACTTCAAGTTCATCTGCACAAGCTGTCACACTACTAATGAATATATTTCAGAATAACAACAGGTTGTTTACGACAGTAAAGAAGTTTTTTTGACAATTGATAAAGAGGAAAATCTATGGTTTAATGCTAAGGATGTAGCAGGTATATTGCAATTTACCAATCCTAAAAAAGCTATCACAGAGCGTGTAACAGAAAAAATCAAAGAATCTATGATAATATGGATGCGAACAAATCGTTACCACATTCAAATATACAGCCACACACTATGTTAATTAATTAACCAGGATTGTATTCATTAATTATGAAATCAAATATGAGATTAACTGAACAATTTTAAGATTGTGTTTATGTAGAAATTTTACCATTATTTAGAAACATGGTCAGAATAAACTGCAAGCAACAATTGAAAATTTACAAGAACAATTTGAAGATTTAAATATTGATAAAGAAATTTCTATGTGTGTGCTGGATAAAGCAAAAGAAGAAATTAAGAACTTAAAAAGACGAGAAGAATTCCTTGTAGAACAAAATTATGCGTAATTGAATATAGACATCCAAATAATGAACAAATTGTAAGAATACCAAATAATCCTAACTTGATTAACTTGTACAATAAAATGAAAGCACAATTGAATCAAAATATTAAATTTTACAGAAATTACTTTGCATTAGATAATGGATAAACTGATCAACAATTTTTACAAGATTTAGGATATGTTTACAAAATAATGTTGTCCTTATTAACCCAAATATTTTGTGAATGGCAACCATTAAACATATAGTTGATCGCCTTTGTTTCTTAAAACTTCCTAAAGTGGATATACATCTGGATATTTTGTCTTCTGTAGTTTGACGCTTTATTCCATGGATGTTACAAAAATAATGAGGAGGGAGAAAGAGACAGAGGAGAGAGAGGGGAGAGCAAAAGAGAGAGAGAGAGAGAGAGAGAGAGAGAGAGAGAGAGAGAGAGAGAGAGAGAGAGAGAGAGAGAGAGAGATAGAGAGACACTATACTGTCAATGAAGACTCTGACACTATTACACTGTTGCATGTCTAGCGTGGTAATCATGGGAATACGATAAAGGAGATCAGGACCTGTACAAAAAGAACAATTGGATATTTATAGACTGTCATTTGGTACCGATGAAATGTATGTGTTTTTATCCGGCATTTCTTCGTATAGTCTCTGCATTCTTGTCAATTTTCTCCTGTAGTTAGTGTGCTACTTTCTTCGTTGTGATAACTCTCTATCTAGTCTGTGCAAGCTACATGACCAAACAAGGTTCCAACTACCGAAGAGGGCTGTCAGAACATAAAGGGATTTCGAAGGAATTGGCAGGTGTCTGTGACTTGACTGGGGGTGTCAGTTCCTCCTGCTCTGAACAACACAAGTTATCATGCAAGAATGTATGTAACTTAAATAAAAGACGCAAAGGCTCTTTAACTGTAATTGCGCCCTTTATTCCTAGACAAATACATGGCGATGTGGCAGGAGGTGTTCACTGCTGGGAAACTGTGGAAGGCCATCTGAATCGACACTGAGGTGGTGTGAGTATGGACTTACCATAATTTTTCGGACGCTGTTCACCTATAAACAATAGTCACGCTACTCGCCTGGAATGTTATGGTGTTGGAACATTACATTACTGTGGTCAGTGTTCCGGCATATGCAAAGAAAACGACTGTCCATTTGTAAGGGTGGTACCGATTTGAAGTGGGAAACTGTGATTTCAAAGTGTCGATAGCTGTAAGGGGTACGAAAGATTTTGCATGGAAAATTATATCCAGTCATAACGAGGATATAGATTTTCGTGGGAAATTGATATTTCCAGAGCCACAGTCGTCAGGAGGAGGTATTTCCGAAATTTCGCTCATTGTCGAATGCCACCAGATTACTTCTGCAATCATAATATTGAACTGTAATGAAACTGTTAAGTACGTGGCTGCTTGGCTTGTGGGCCGCATAGTGGGGGAAGCTGGCTGTCAAACGAATGGACATTTCTGCCATAAGGCACCAGCCACTGCTGAGCCTCCTCAACCAATCAGGTGGGCAACGGGGATGCAGTTGACCTAAATGAGACAACCGCTGGGCAGGTGAATAGCGAACTAATACTCCGTATGTGTTTGGCAGCCTTCGTGATGGTGTATGTTGCAAGTGTTCTCCGATTTCTATGTGAAATTTGACAAGATTCAATGTGGCAAGTGTTTGCAGTGGACAATTATTCCCCATCCATGTAAACCGACCGCTTGACTGCTTGTACTGCTATTCTACACATTTCACATCTTTATTTGGTTGAGAGAATATACACTCCTGGAAATTGAAATAAGAACACCGTGAATTCATTGTCCCAGGAAGGGGAAACTTTATTGACACATTCCTGGGGTCAGATACATCACATGATCACACTGACAGAACCACAGGCACATAGACACAGGCAACAGAGCTTGCACAATGTCGGCACTAGTACAGTGTATATCCACCTTTCGCAGCAATGCAGGCTGCTATTCTCCCATGGAGACGATCGTAGAGATGCTAATTGTAGTCCTGTGGAACGGCTTGCCATGCCATTTCCACCTGGCGCCTCAGTTGGACCAGCGTTCGTGCTGGACGTGCAGACCGCGTGAGACGACGCTTCATCCAGTCCCAAACATGCTCAATGGGAGACAGATCCGGAGATCTTGCTGGCCAGGGTAGTTGACTTACACCTTCTAGAGCACGTTGGGTGGCACGGGATACATGCGGACGTGCATTGTCCTGTTGGAACAGCAAGTTCTCTTGCCGGTCTAGGAATGGTAGAACGATGGGTTCGATGACGGTTTGGATGTACCGTGCGCTATTCAGTGTCCCCTCGACGATCACCAGTGGTGTACGGTCAGTGTAGGAGATCGCTCCCCACACCATGATGCCGGGTGTTGGCCCTGTGTGCCTCGGTCGTATGCAGTCTTGATTGTGGCGCTCACCTGCACGGCGCCAAACACGCATACGACCATCATTGGCACCAAGGCAGAAGCGACTCTCATCGCTGAAGACGACACGTCTCCATTCGTCCCTCCATTCACGCCTGTCGCGACACCACTGGAGGCGGGCTGCACGATGTTGGGGCGTGAGCGGAAGACGGCCTAACGGTGTGCGGGACCGTGGCCCAGCTTCATGGAGACGGTTGCGAATGGTCCTCGCCGATACCCCAGGAGCAACAGTGTCCCTAATTTGCTGGGAAGTGGCGGTGCCGTCCCCTACGGCACTGCGTAGGATCCTACGGTCTTGGCGTGCATCCGTGCGTCGCTGCGGTCCGGTCCCAGGTCGACGGGCACGTGCACCTTCCGCCGACCACTGGCGACAATATCGATGTACTGTGGAGACCTCACGCCCCACGTGTTGAGCAATTCGGCGGTACGTCCACCCGGCCTCCCGCATGCCCACTATACGCCCTCGCTCAAAGTCCGTCAACTGCACATACGGTTCACGTCCACGCTGTTGCGGCATGCTACCAGTGTTAAAGACTGCGATGGAGCTCCGTATGCCACGGCAAACTGGCTGACACTGACGGCGGCGGTGCACAAATGCTGCGCAGCTAGCGCCATTCGACGGCCAACACCGCGGTTCCTGGTGTGTCCGCTGTGCTGTGCGTGTGATCATTGCTTGTACAGCCCTCTCGCAGTGTCCGGAGCAAGTATGGTGGGTCTGACACACCGGTGTCAATGTGTTCTTTTTTCCATTTCCAGGAGTGTAGATTGTTTTCATTGAAGTGGTGAAACACAGGGGAAAGAGACATTTGCTCAGTCTCTAGATGTGAGAAACTCATATGATTATGTGTATTAAATGCTTAGTTAACTATTGAAAGTACAAGGATGATCTGGAATCTGTTATATCATTGACATCGGTATTCATTAAAAAATATGGATGGAACCACCAGTTTTCTCTATTCTCGAGCTTTGACATAAAAATATTTCCAGACAATATAAGTTTCTTCTTACTCATTAGTTTGCAGCATATCCCACATAATGGCCTCACTAAAGTTTTGTCTTTCTAGAGATATAAATTGCTCTGTATATTCGCGGAATTATACGGTGCAAGCGATCGATGGCATACTGCTGTGTGGTTGATATCGAGCACATTCGCCTAAATGGTGTGATATTCAGACAAACCATGTGGAAATACATGAAATTTTTGAAAATTTTCATATGCTACTCGATGATTTCAGCACAAAAGTGTCACAATTACGTCGTTTTTTGGCGTGTAAAATCGGATATTGCAGCTGATATTGGTTTCGAGACAGCTAAGTTAATTTGCGGTTGATGAAGCATTTACCATCGACAGAGCTCAGAAAGTAAGTCTTCTTGTATGCCCAGAGCTTGGAGATGTCCACAGCTGTTGCAGAAACCTTGGCAGCTAGCAAGGCAACCAGAAACAGTATCGTTAGCGGACGCCTTTGTCCCAGGAGAACCAGCCTAACTTTTATACAGCAGTTTGGAGAGCGGCCGCTACCCGCGGAAGGTGCTCTGATCACACAGCAGGCCAGCGCGCATGGGGGCTGTTGCCTCGTGAGCACTAGCCATGGTAGATGACCAACCGACCTCGTAGGGAAATCTAGTGCTGTGACTACATATTGTGCATATGTTTGTGTTTTTGGAGGAGGAACAGATAAGTTTTTCACGACCCGTCGATAATGAGGTAGTTTGGCATGGAGCACCAGCTCAGATAGGAAATGATGGGGAAGGAAGTCAGCCATGCTCTTTCAAAGGACCGTCCCAGTATGTGATTTAGTGAAATCACGGGAAAACATGGAAGTTAGAACCACCACTGAAGAAGCTAGGTTGCAACTACGGAAGGCTACGACCTACCTTCCACCAGCTTGGAAAAGAGTTGTTTAAGCTTTACCTGCAGGTCATGGTGTGGAATGAACAACTTGAAAGTCCGTGAATAGACTGAGATCCGGAGTTGGAAGATAAAAAGTTAACTTGGCAATATGGGGATACACTGATCCAAATGATATTTAGTGTCACTGTGGAGAAGAACAGACAGTTTGGCACATGCTTCGGTGTTGATTGTGCCCAGTCTCCTGTACAGAAGATGATGTTCAACAAGCAACAGAAAATGCACTGGAAGTGGCCAAGTATTTGGTCAAAAGTAATTTAATCATAACTCTTTAAAATATATGTACATGTACCTGTATGTTTCTGACAAGAGAATAAAAAAATTGAAAACCTAAATCAGGATGGCCAGATGTGGGTTTGAAACGTGGTCCTCCTGAATGTGAGCTGTAATGGGTCACCCCCTATAACATATAACCTCCTGTCTAACTGAATGAACTTCATATGATTTTGTATATGATGTGTTAGGGTTTGGGCTAAAATATGAAAAAAGAAATCAGTTCGTTAGTACTCTGTATGTACAGTTAAAATTATTCTTCTTTTAAAAATATTTAAAATTACAAAATATCTCTCATCTTTAAAATTCGTATTATTAATTGGTCAATCTAAGAGTAATTATTAAATTTACTTCTGGACTCACTTATAAACCAATGATATAACTTGGAGATTCTTCTTTTGTCATGAAATTTTGTACACTCTTTTGCTTTGTAAAGTTTTGGAATATAGTTAGTACTGCAGAATGTTAGTAGTTGTGGGCATGCCTCTGATGAAAGTAGACGAATTCCTAATCTAGTCAATAACACTGTCAATTCATGTTCTGAAGTGTTATTGTAAAGTCATTGTGATAGAAAAGATTGGGATAAAGTAAAAAGAAATTCATAACAACAGGCAAATCTTCATGAGTGATTCAGTTCAACAAGAACCCGCAACATTATAAAAATTACAGAATCGAGAATGTACCCTAGATGCAGGACTTGGAGCCAACAGCAAATAAGATAATGAAGATAAGTAAAAATTTTTTCTTTTGTGTATCTTACCCCTCTCGAAGCTTTTGAAAATAATGAACAGACTAAGAGGATATTAGTGGTGACATGTGGGAGGGTAAGATTGCAGAGTCCAGTGTACTAACCACTGCACAACCTTACTTGGCTATGTTTTTGGAATATGTGTGTTTGTGGTGTACGTATGAGAGTGTGGCAGTCGATAGTAATATGCAGGATGCAGAAGTGATGATTTTGTACGGTGCAGGATACGAATTGTGCTTGCTACAACGACATGATACGGTGGTACAATTGTTTGTGGTGATACAGCCTGGTTGGAGATCGGTTTCACGCTGAAAATTCCAGCTTTCCTCGATAGTAGCAGAGCCATGTAATTGATGAAGCTTCTTTGGTGATAGTTTGCCTTTGGAATTCTCTCTGCCTTTGAAATTTTGCAAGTAAATTCAGAAAGAACCAATCAGAATGTTCCATTCACAAGAAATTCCATGAATTCAGAGAGCCACAAGACGTCCTTTGTGGTGGCATAGGAGTCTCTACAGACTGGTTCGAACAAGACTGGAGCAGAACAAGGTATCTACTGTGACACCAGACATTCATGTGATGTCTTCTTTGTTCGAGTGGCCAGAGACCGGGCCAGGCAGATCAGCCTCCTTTGGTTCATACAGGTGGAACTTGTTCTCCACCCGCCATCATGGCTTCAGAACCAGGTATTGTAGGCGATCGAAAATTCCACACATTTTTCTCGTCTGTTGGACAGTGCATCGAATTCTAGAAGAATCTTTTAGACATCTGATCTACTTTGTGTCTTTGTTTTTTCACTATTCTTGGTTTCGAACTCAATCTTTCTGATTTTCCTGTCTGTGCTTAGAAACTAGTGTGCTGGTGAAGAAAATAAAAAGTAATTGCCGTAACATCCCTGACTCTGGCAGCAAATGTAAGGTAAGCCTACTCAGCATTTCAGAGAAGTGATTAACACCACAGCAGCTGTAGGATTCAGAAATTTTTTTCTCTCTGATAGTGACTTTAAACAAGCAGCTAAAACTCAAAAATGGTGAGTGTTCATTTAGAGTTACAGAGATATTTATTTATTTATTTCGAGTTAGAGATGAATGGAGTGTTTGAGTCTGCCTGCTACTACACTGGTATCGAAAATGAAAGCAACCAACTGTTGCTTCCCCTCCCTGTGTCTAATTCACTATATAATCATACAGACTGTCAACAGATGTCCATACAATGATTTTCTGCATGGAAGATGGCATATCAGGCAGCAGAAAACCACACCAATGATGATGTCAGAATACTTATCAAACGGAGTAGTGTTTGTCAGGTAGGCCTACATCCACAATCACTGTGTACACAGTCATCGATTGTGCAACATGGCACAGAGAAGACGTCTACCAGATACTCTGTGGTGGAGGACCATAGGAAGAATGGAAGCAGGGCAATCCCAACCACATGTGAATCACTCTGTTGTTTCTCGGTTGTGATGAAAGTTTATAGAAACCGAAAATGTATGCTGAGGACAAGGGCCAGGCCAACCACCTGTAACATTGGCAATAGACGACAGTTATTTGGCTGTAAGGGCATGACAGTACCACCTTAGTACTGCACAGCAACCATCATCAGACCAGGCAGCATCCACTGTGGTATCAACACAATCGGTGTAGAGAAGGCTTTGACAGGGTGGCCTTTATTGTGAGAGACCTGTTGTATGTGTGCCTCTGATGTTTCTTCACAGAAGGGAACATCTAGAGTGGAGTCGTCAACATACCACCTGAACAGTTGAATAGTGTGTCAATGTTCTTCCCACGGATGAGTCCTGATTTGGCCTGGAGTGTGTTTCTCGACATATTCGCATCTGAAGGGAATGCGGAAAAAATTTTCTAGACCTGGACATTGTGCAAAGAGACCAATAACGAGGAGGGTCACTAATGCTGTAGTCATGGATTATGTTGACCACTTGAAGACCTCGTCAAGAAACTGCACAGATGAACTGGAAGGGTTTAACTGCTGAGATGAGGTCTTGGGACACGGTGCTGTGCTCCCAGACTTCATACTGGTGGACAATAGTGCTCGACCTTTACAGAGCATGTGGTTGTTTATGTTCTGCATTCTTCTCGTCATTCCTACTTTCTATCACCTGTTTATGCAGTTTTGTTTGCAAAATAAACGCAACCTCACAAAATTTCCGTTTCGAATGGTACAGTGAATTTCTTTCCATCAGGATAATACCAGTCAAGTGACATCGTCAGTTTCTAGCTGCTTGGTATCCATCCTTGCAAATTGTTGAAATGAATAATATTCTGCACTACCTTGGTTCCTGCATATTGTATAAATAAACAATATCTCTGAAAATTATTTACACAATATTTGAATGTCTTAAATTGTTCAATGAAATGTGATTGTCGATAATTAGCCTACTGTCATGAGACGCTCCCAGTCCAATAGTCCAACACTGACTGGGTGATTTTCCTACTATTTCCAGGGGTGGTGGTGATAGGTGATTGGGGGGGGGGGGGTGAGTGATGTCATAGGAGCGGGAGGTGAGGTACGTTTGTGGTGATAACCCAATTGCTCTATTTTGCCATTAAAATTTGAATTTTCTGAATTTTTTTCTGGGTATGGGGAAGCAAAGAGGAGGGGTGGGGCAGGAATTTCCCAGAGGATTGGTGGGGGAAAGGGGCACATGCCGGATGGGGAAAAGCCATGACATCATCAGGGGATGGGGTAATTAATTGATCATATAATTAATTTGCATAATTAAATTCATATCAAAAGTGCACTCGTTTCCCCTTTGCCCTACTACTCATTCATTTCCTGGTAAGTGCTTTGAGATGTTCCTGTTTCTATAATGTCGCTTCGAAGGTCTGAATGTTCACATCAAGATTTACTGTTAAATAACCAAACCGCCTGTTTGTTCTCAGCTCCATAAAATACGATTTGGAAGATAAGCTACCATAAAGATGCCGCATGAATTAATAATGTGCATGCTCCCATCAACGCCTGCTCTGTCGTCTCACAGAAAATGATGTCTTGGGTGTAATAACAATACTGAAGAATAGTCTTGGATATGAAAATGAGTGAAACAATGACTTGTCCTCTCTCTGCGTTTTATGCCCTGCTATTTGTTGGAGATTAGTGTTTAATGTCTCGCCAACAGTGATGTCATTAGAGACAGAACAATGAAATTGGGGAAGAATAGAGAAGGAAATCAGCCATGACCTTTTATAGGAACTGTCACGGCATTTGTTTTAAGTTATTTAGGGAAATTCTCGAAAATCTGAATCAGGATGACCAGACAAGGGTTTGAATCACATCCTCTCCCATGAGAGCCCATTGTGCTAGGCACTGCACCACCTCACTTGGTCTGCTATTTCTTCCTGCCATGTAGGACATGCCTGCCACTAGCGGAAAATGCATACACAACCAATATCTTGGCGTAATATGGTTATCTTCCAAGGCCTCTCTCTATAACATGGAAAAGGGCCTCTCTCCGGTTGCTAGAGTCATCTCCCAGCCTCATTTCGGTTACTGGGCAGAACTGGGTTGTAAAATACACAGTAGCCTTCTCCCCACGTCCCATGGCTGGCTTTGGCGTCGTGACTTCCATATAGACAACACATGAGGCTCCACCCTGAGCTGATGGCAACCGGCCACTTTTTTCGCTGTATTCTCTGCTTTGTCACAAATCGAGTGAGCTGTGCCTTTCCAATCATCCAGAAAACAAGGCAGTTCAGCACCACATTAAACATAAAGGAAAGACACTAGAGAGAGCTCAGTATGTACAGTAACTGTGATCCAGTATAATTTTACAAAAACATCAGTATTGAAATCCACACCTTTATTACCATCCAGTTACTGACTCATCTTCATACTAAATGAAGAAGGTTTGCAAAATTTCTTGCCACATTTGAAACGAAATCTAAATCATTATTGATGCAATTGCCATTTCTTGAATTAATGATAAACAATATTCTTCTTTCAGCACCCTTGCTATCAAATAATAGAAAATGTTTTTTGGTACACATGATGTTTCCTTCTCAAACCATTTCTCACACTGTACCTTATCACAAAAAGACTGAAATGGACAGTGATTTAATGTATAGACTTGTAAGAAGTGCATCTACCTTGCACTTCTTTCACTTATTTACGATTCACGGCATTATAGTCGTATTATTATCATTACTAATACGGCAGTATCACGCGTGCTAGTCAGCATATTTTTTTTTTCGCTATGACAGCATAAGGAAACTTGAGAGAGGATTGGAGCAAGGTACTTTTATTTTATTTTCATTATCACTAGTCTCCATCAGCTAGCCATATTGGCTTTCCTTTTCCCGGACTTACCTTTGAGCTTGGAAGCATGGACTGGTAGTCTGAATGACTTGGAGAAGCGAAGGTAGTCTTTCTTCTTCTTCTTCTTCTAAGTAGTAGAACCAACCTAAAACCTAGTTTCTCCTGCACGTTTGGCTCTGTATAGAGGCCTCCCTGACGACTCCCTGACTAAATTCTATCCAATCACGAGTCACTCAGCCAAGTCAGGAATGTCTGCTTCAACGGTAGCTAGTTCGCCGACAGATCCGTGCCCCCTGATTTGCCAGCGAAAAGTGCGCCGATTCCCATCCCCTCAAGGCCCAGCTCCGATGGAGCAACGGCCAGTAGGCGGTTAGCAGTCGTGCGGAGTCGGTGGCGAGATCCAGAAGAAGGCAGTTGCAAGCTGGTAAGCATGCATGCTCTTGCTAGGTTCAGAAGTTGATTTAGTTGCAACTACATATTAAAGCTTTAGGTGATCTTTAATTTCGGAAGGATTTGCCCCTCATTGCTTTTGCTTCTTCCTCATTTTGCAATATTGTTCTTGGATTTAGCGTCAGAGCTTGGTCGGTTGCAGTATGCAAAGTAGACATGGGACTCTCAGTCACCACGTTCGGTATAATTCAAACCCCCTCGTAACTACGTTGCCTTCAGCGAATGTCTTTCCTTCTCCAATACACCATGATATTAGTGAACATTTCATAACAGCCTTTGTGTGTTAGGTTTTCCCTTCTTTGTCGCCCACGTGCGAACACGTGGCGAGTAGGTCTGTACACGATATCTAAACTGAACCAGAAATAGCATGGCCGGCTTTTCTTATTATTCGCACTCGTAAATTAAGGTGTTACAGAATGAGTGTTATGAATTATATTAGTTTACAGACGGGATGCCGCTTTAATAACGCCCATACGCAAGTAGTTCATAGTTTGCCTTTTCAATATACATAGTAGCTATTGGATCCCATCTCTTACCTTTCACTAATTATTAGAGTAAAGTCTTTTCGGAATGGTCAGCTCCCACCTTTCCTTGTCCGTTCCAAACGCTAGTATTGTGGGTGACTGCAGGATTTAAGCCATATCCCCCCATGCCCTCCAGTCTTGTATTAACGTCCATAGGTAACAAAATATGTGTATTCAATAATTATACTTCGTTTGTACAAGTGTAATTTCGATTTAAAATAAATTGTTGTGCTTTTAATCCGACTTTCAATGAAAAGTGTTTACCCCATTTATAGAGATATCAAGGAAATGCTAGCATTGCAAGGCCCCCTACTGAAAATGCTCCTCTTAAGATGATAAAATTAATTGTAAATACTATGAGTAGTATTTGTTTGATCGTGGTGGATTTTTTTTTTTTATGCAGTCAGGCCATAACCCTTTCTGATGCCTCAATGACTATTGTATGTGGTGATCTGTATGAAATTCAACCCGAGTCCTCCCTTCTAGATAAGGGAAAGTCACACTGATAAAGCAGTTGTGAGCAAAAGCCACGTTATGTGGTGAAAGGGGAGGCCCTGCATTCCTGATCCCTTTTATTGGAGCAAAGCACCTCTTTTAGATTGTGTGTTGACAGCATCTGCTCGAAGAGTCTCTGAAAGATCAAGATTGAGAAGCATAGTGAGATCATTTTCCGTTATTGTCCATATACATAAATGATCTAATGGACAGGGTGAGCAGAAATCTGCAGCTGTTTGCTGATGATACTGTGGTGTATGTAGAGGTATCTTCGTTGAGTGACTATAGGATACAAGATGACAACATTTCTAGTTGGTGTGATGAATGGTAGCTAGCTATAAATGCGGAACACTATGTGTTGATGGTGACATGTAGGAAATACAATGCCATAATGTTTGAATACAGCTTAGTAATGGGCTTCCTGAGACAGTCAGGGCGATAAAATATCTAGGTGCACTGTGGCAAAGTGATATGAAATGGAACAAGCATGTAAGGACTATAGTGGGATAGGCAAATGGTCGTCTTTTGTTTACTGGGAGAGTTTAAGGAAATGTGACTCATCATTTGAGTACTGTTCGAATTTCTGGGATCCTCACTAGGTCGGATTACAGGAAGATATCTAAGCCTGGTGTGATTCTTGAGTTTCTCCCGGCGTATTTGATAATCGAAATATCCACAGGTGTGCTGCCGGTCTGTAGTGTCCAACGGGCACAATATTTCGGCGATCATACATGTCGCCATCATCAGGTGAACTGACGGACTGAGCTCCTGTGAACGTGCCGGCACGGAGATCCGTACGCTATGGCTGCTCAGAGGGAACTGGGTTCGGTCGCGGCGGCGGCCGATTTAAATACCCTCCGCCCGCGGCGCGCTCCTTCCGCCGTCCGCGCCCCGCGCCACGGTCGCGCGGTGGAACAGATTGCGACGGCGTCTGAGATGACGTCGGTGTGATGGCTCTGTCCGCCGTGGTCGTCACAACTATACGTTTGCTCGATTTACTTTTGGTTAACCCAATCGCTGGTTCCCAAGCCTTGCTAAGATTATAGCCACAGTCACGGTTTATGAGGTCGTCATTGGTGCGAATTTCGATGGCCTCTCTAACAACGCTGTCCCAGTATCTCGACGTCTGTACCACAATCCTCGTGCGGTCATACTCCATGGCGTGATTTTCCGACAAACAATGTTCAGCGACCGCCGACTTGCTCGGATACATCAGTCGAGTGTGCCTCTGGTGTTCACGGCATCGATCCTCTACGGTACGTATCGTCTGACCAATATACGACTTGCCACATTGACACAGAATCTGGTACACGCCGGCCTTCCTCAAACCGAGGTCATCTTTGGCGCTCCCCACCAGTGCACGAGTTTTATTTGGAGGACAAAACACAGTTCCGACCCGGTGTTTCTTCAGAATGCGGGCGATTTTCCCCGAGAGTGCGCCTGTGTATGGAATAAATGCAGTGCCTACCTCCTCCCTCGTGACTTCATCCATCTCAACAGGTTGTGCTGCAGTGGTTGGGCGGAGAGCACGTTGATTCTGCCACTCTGAGTACCCATTTTTTCGGAATTTGATTAAATCCCTTCTTATGCAGTTCACCATGTTGATGTGTATCACAAGACAACTTGATTAAGCATTTGATTTCGAATTTGGAATCGGACTGCAGTCCACATTTTATTCGAATTGTCGAAGTTTACATTCCAATTCCTTTGTGCTACAACTGGGCTGGGTCAAATGATGGTCAATTTGCAGCCGGCCACTGTGGCTGAGCAGTTCTAGGCCCTTCAGTCGGGAACCATGCTATTGCTACGGTCGCAGGTTCGAATCCTGCCTCGGGTATGGATGTGTGTGATGTCCTTAGTTAGATAGGTTTACGTAGTTTTAAGTCTGAGGGACTGATGACCTCAGATGTAAAGTCCCATAGTGCTTAGAGCCATTTGAACTATTTTTTGCTCAATTTGCTTGTTCAGTATTTTCTATACACAACAATATATTGTAGCACTAATCCATACCGTACCTAGTGCGAAAGTCATGCAGAACAGTTACTACTTTCTCGTAGAATTTATCGAACCGACAGGTCGTTAAAAAATCTCGCAGCAAAATCACCTCCAAAAAATCAGAAAAACAATAACACTAATCTAAAACGTCTATAACAAAAAAATCCATGTTAAGACAGACAAAAATTGGGCACTACAAGAAACCAACAGTCCTCTATGCAAGTGAAACTCTTAACAGAAAATGCAAATTTGAAGAAATCAGTAAAGGAGGGGGAAAGATCATTAGGAAAATATTAGGGGCAACACATACCCAAGATGGTTAAGGCTACAAACAATCAAACTAAAAGTTTTCAAACATCGATACTGACATTCCGAAAAGACAAATGAAATTCCATGGTATCTCAACAGAGTACCAGATAAGTGATTGACAAAAAGGATAACAGTCTCTGTAACATCACTTAAGAACTCAACAGCTTGGCTGAACTAAATTAGAAAGGTCCTCAAAAGCCCAAACTTAAGACCAACCGACATTTTAGACAAAGACATCTTTAGCCACGAAGTAGAGAAATGGGAAGTTGCATCAGAACAAGCAAAACAAAAAAAATAGAGACCAAAGTGGTCAGAAGAAAGTAAACAAGTATTGTCAGAAAGAATGAAAGCTTATTGCAACAGCAAGAAGAAATTAAAGAAATGCTGTTCTATAAGATTTTGGGAGAACTGCTGGATGCCTGTTACTTGCTGGTATGATATATCGCCTGTGAGTCTTCTGCCCATCTTTAAGTGAATACTGAGGAGCGATACACTAAGCTCCACTATCTAATATCCCATCAGCACATGCATGATGTCCTGGTTGGCACTGTGCATATATTACTTCAGCATAAATTGACATCTTCCTTTTCTTGAGAGAATTAGTTACTAATAATAAAAAAGAAAAAAAGCTTATAAATCTTCAGCATGTAGTCATACTTACAAATTAGTTTGGAATGTGAATGAAAAATGACTTATACCATATTATTATGATTTATTGTGCAATGAGCTATGGAATATGAAACTAACTAACCACCTATTTTACCATATGAAACTAAGTACCTAAGTTCAGTATAGACAACTGATTTAGCTTGTACTTTGATAGGACCTAATAACTTCGCTAGTGGTTTAAACATTGAAAACCATTCTCTGTGTGGACTCATGTATTTTGCTGTAGCACTATCGTAAAGCCGAAAATTAACACAATTAGTTGGTAAAATGAGTCTAATTTCTACAGTTAGATCACTTTTCATTTCAATAGATCCATACCAAAGAGATTCTCCAGGTTGTAGAACATGTCAGAAAAACAAGAATTCACTATCAATATATACAAAGACGAACAAATATATTACTGTACCTTTAATAGATTCCAATTGAAATGGTCCTCATGGATGTGGTATAAGTCAAAAAATCTTAAACAGATATTCATTTATCAGCTAATAGATAACTTGTTACAAAACACATAAATGTTCAATAGAGTAAGACTGGAAAGATACACACATTATGTTATAGTATTAGCAACCTATACATATCAGTTTGTTATACTTAGCAATTAGTCAATGGGGCAGAAGGAGTTGGCCACCAATAAATACTTTACACTTCTCTCAAACAGAACTTTATTAGTGGTTAAACTTTTTGTGGCTGTTGGTAAGATATTGAGAATGTGTGTTGCTAAATAAACACCATCTATCACTACCAGCTTTGTATAAAGAGGTCTGCCTTGATAGCATAAACTGTACAATTCACAGTTATTAATTTCGAATTTTGCCATCTTCAAATCTGTTACAAATAAAAATACAGTGGTTTAACCTATTAAGTTCAATTAGTGGAAGCAAAATCTAAACAGACCTGGTGATACATAAGAAAAATAAATAAATATTTGTATGATTAACACCTATGCATGCCAATCATACATACCACAAAAATATTCCGATTTAGGTATCAACATCAAAATCTATATTTCTAGGTACATATTAAGTGCTGGTGATGACCTGGATGTGTGAGTGTTCATACAAATAACTGGGGCCAGTAGGAGGCAATATGGCTCAGATACATAATTAATGAGTATTGTAAGTTCAATACTTAAAATGCAGTGTGCACAGTGATTAATTAAAATTACTTCATATGATAAAATGTGTGTCAAGACAGTAAAACATGAACATTCAATATATGAAATTAATACACAAGGGAATCATGATACTAGATACTAGTGAGCACTGATTTATATCATGAGGAAAATTGAAAATTTATGCCAGATTCGAACACATGTCACTTGCTCACTAGGCCGATGCTCTGACCAGTAAGCCATCCAGATACAGTGGTCATCACAGCTGCATGGACTACCCTAGCATGTCTCTCATCAGACCCAAATTTTCAACTTATCCACACACTACTGTCACAGTGCCCTGCCCATTATCCTAATTGCTTGTGGTATTTTTCCAATTCCTGTATGAGTTCCAGCATGATACACATCTGCACTGAAGGGATCGCTTACAGTTATATTTAATGTTGATAAGTTTCGATTTATAGACGTGGTGTTACTTATAAACTTCTTATTCTGGCTTTAACACAACTACGTGTTACTTTGCCAGGCTAGTAGCTTTCTACTGTTACTCTTTACATGTTTCATGTAAATTTTAAATAAGAATTTAATTGAATGCCACTTCTTGTTTTATTGTCAGATGCACATTCTGCCATATGAAGTAGTTTTAGTTAATAATTCTGCATGCTGCAGTTTAACCATTGAATTTATGATTCTGGTCTCTTACCTACCCTATCCACAGTGCCCTCTACTGGCCATAGTTATTTGTCTAAATACTGCATGCATCCAGGCCTTGATCAGCACTTACTGTGTACCTAGATATATAGATTTTGAAATTGATACCTACATCAGAATCTTTTTGTGATATGTATAGCTGGCATGTAAATATGTATTTATTTTTCTTGTATGTCACTAGCACTTTGCTTCAGCTAGTTGAATTTAGTTGGCTACACCACTGTATTTTTGTTTGTAAAAGATCTGAAAATGACAATACTCAAAACCAATGATTGTGATCTGTACATTTATGTGACTGAGATGGACCTATACAAATAAAGTGCCATATCATGATTGCAGACTCATTCACTTACTTTACGGTTACAGTTGATATATATGGACCAAACTAAGTGACATTAAATAATTGTGAAGATTTTTCTCATTTCTAGTATTGGTTGCATTAACTGAGCTGTTAGTTTAAAAATGAGATATATTGTTACTAACAAATTTTTTCTATTAGGAAAAGTATATTGGAATGCAGTAGTTAGTATTCCAATTTCCTAAACAGACTTCTGCAGGATGTTCTTCAGTATACATCACAAATAATCCATAGTAAAAGTTTTTGGACCCATATATCTTTAGCTTGGCTTGATGAGTTACCCCAGAAAAGAATCCCATATGACGTTATGGAATGAAAGCAAGCATTCTGTGCTAGCTTTTTTTCCATGATATGCTCCTCTCAGTTGAATTTATTACCGAGTTCTTCTATTTATTTGTTGTCATATTTTGTGTGTATACTGGTGGGAAATCTCTTACATGTTCTAAACTGTATGTAGCACATTTTTTCAAAGTCGAGTGACAAGTAACTGTTTAGGAATCATTTATTAGCACTATGCAGTCCGGCAACACCATAGTTACGTTGTGCGCGAAATAGCGGTCAACGGACGGCGACACGACAGTGGTGTGGTACGCGAAATAGCGGCCAACGGCTGGCGACACCATAGTGGTGTCGTGTGCATAATATCGCGCAGTGGCCAGCGACAGGACTTTAGTATCTTTTGCATTCTGTTCATGCTTTGTTTAGGTAACAATAAATTACACAGGTCAACAAGTTTTTTGTTTGTATAAGTACTTGTGCCCTTCCATCATGGCAGATGAAAATGACGATACGATTATTTACGATGAATGCGCGGACGTCTTGTCTGACGTTCCAGACGACTTGACCAATTGGGAAGAAGACATTGGATATCAAAAAAAAGAAAGTGAAGCAGAATCGCTGGAAGATAGTGAAATAAGTCCAAGAAGAATTCGGCGAACTCTACGGTTGCCAACTGATTCGGGTGAATCAGACGAAGATGACAGTGGACAGTGGTCAGACTTTGATTTACTGAGGACCAATAATAAATCTGAAGGATCTCCGGGTCCAAACAATTTTCCCAAAGATACATACAGCGTCGAGGATGTCGTAGAATTATACATTGGCAACGAAACCAACAAGTACACAGTCAAAATTGCAATAGAATGAAACTGAATTTAAAAAATGCCAAATTTGTCTACCTTACGGGACCCGAACTTAGAAAATGCTTTGGGCTCGCTATCCTTATGAGATTTGTAAAAAAAAAGCAAGGATCAATGATTACTGGTCAACGGATCTGTTGATAGACACCCTGATAATTCGCAAAACGATGTCCCGCAACAGATTCAGCAAACATTATTATTTTTACATTTTCCCCAACAACAACAATAAACCTGATAATGCCAACCAGCTTTTCGAAGTGCGATTCATAATTGATTATTTTTCCAAGAAGTTTAAAGAAACCTTTAATTCAAGTCAAAACATCTCCGTTGTTGAAGGAATGATACTGTGGCGTGGACAGTTAAATTTTAAAGTTTACAATCCGTCGAAATATGCAAAATATGGCATACTGATTCGGATGCTGTGAGACTCAAGTATTGGATACATTCCCTCACTCAAGATATATTCCAGCGCTGGAAATCCTTTAGCAAAAACAGTGATGGAACTATTGACGCCTTCTTATGGAAAGTGGCATCACCTATACATGGACAATTATGATAATAGTGTAGAACTTGCAGAGAAGTTACTTGAAAAGAAAAGTCGAGTTTGTGAAACGATAGACAAAATAGAGGATTTCCGGAAAAATTAAAGTGCACAAGTCACTGTGTTTGAAGCGTGTCATCAACGGGAAGGTATGTACTCGTACAGGTATGGAAAGCTTAGAAAACTAGAACGATATGAATGATGTCTACAATACATAATGCCACTCTCACACTCAAATAAATTGTAGAAAAACCAATTACACAATAAAAGAACCTGAAAGGGTATTAGACTACAACAAATACATGAAAGGAGTGGATCGGGCAGACCAATATTTGAATTATTACCCTACATATAGAAAAACTATAAATTGGTCAAAAAAGGTTTGCATGTACCTCTTTAATTGCGCATTTAATGTATTCTGTTCAAGTCAATATTTCAATACAGAACACAAGAGTCTCCGATTTCACGATTTTTTATTAAAAGTGTCTGATTCTTGGATAAAAGACCATGTACCTGCTTCTGAGCAAAACTTGCAGGTTGCCACTACATCCCGTACATCTCATCATGATCCAGTTGTCAGATTTTACGGCCACATAAAGCAATACCAACTAATACATATTTCCAAAACGAATAAAGGAAAACAAAGAAACTGCCGTGTATGTTCCAGAAACAAAGAAAGGAAGAACAACAAATTTAAAGTGCAAGACATTCGGAGTTGTGTTACATCTTGGAGACTGATTTGCTGCATATCATACGAAAGAAAAATGCTAAGTACCAAAGAGAGTGCAAATAAACAAATATATGAAACGAAACAAATTTTGTATTTACTTACGTATATAGAACTTCGAAATTTCAAGAAAGTAGGGGAACAGGGTTAGGAACTTATGAGAAATAACGATGTGATTAGTAAAAACTAACAATTTACAATCTCCTGATAAAAACCAAGAACGGCCAGCGACAAGAGAAGAACGCAAGAGAAGAGAAGGTGGTGAAACGATGTTGGCCAATGGTGAGCTGATTAGGACCGCACCATGACAGGGGCGGCTCCTACAAGAGGAGAATGTAAGTGCTGCTCCTGCCAGACTCGGCAGCTCAATATCGGCTCAGTATTCGGACAGTATTAGCTCAGTTGTAGACCGGCACTCGAAGAACAATTATTCGTTATGCATATCCATTGCTTACTTGGACACTGTATATGGTAGAGGACACGGATTTATGTTGCATGTCGGCCATCGCTTGCAACACCAATGCAAAATACAAGTTAAGTATTGTCAATCTTCTTATTTGTATTAAAAACGATTCATGTGATTTTGCTTGAATTGTTGTATAACATTCCGAGAACACAGCATCCTTTAGGCACACTATACGAGATGAGTGGGCAAGACCCCACATTGATGACGAATATCCTCCAAAACCAGTGCGCGACGGCCACGGATTTTTTTTAATGTGCTGGCACCTTAATTCTCTCTTGTTTTTACTTAGCAAGGGCGCTTATTGCTTTAACAGTTTCTTGTCGTTTTTGCTAATGGGCGTTTTCAGGTGAACGTTGCAGAAATTTCCTTTGCTTTTTTTGTCTGTTTGTTGTATTTGTGTCTTCCAACATGCCCACCTCACCTGTCCTGCACCCTGCTCAGGCGCTACAGCCGCAACCATTAGATGCCTCACAGCTAATGCAGATGTTTCAGTTCCAGACACAGCAGACTTCTGTACTACTCAAAGCGGTGCAGCAACTACTGGCCAAAGCTGTGCGCCCAGTGGAAGAACCACTACCTGCAGCAGCACCTACTGCTATACCACCTTTACTGCGGTTGAACTTGCTTAGGACTCACTGGTAGACCCACTATCAAACTATCATGAACAACAAGTGAATGTGGTAGCAGCTAGGTATCAATTTTTTAATTGCAAAAAACGGTCAGAACAATATAATCGCGAGTGGGTAACAGATTTGCAGGGTATGACAAGGAAATGCAAATTAAAACGCGCTTGCAGTGCTTTATATTCAAATGTCATGTTGCATGATGCGATCGTGTACAATGTACCTGATGTAAAACTCAGAGAACAAATTTTGAAACAGTCTAATCCATCATTTCAGTACATAGTGCAAATACTAGATCAATATGATTCCGGTGCCTTGTTGGATATACATCTGAGCAGCTGGCTATTTGCCAGGTTGAGTACCTTGCTTGCGATTGCTCCATTCTGCACTGGCTGTTTGCACTACCCAAGCTGAGTAAAAAACAACTCTCCCCAGCACGAAAGCAGACCGCTAAACAGGCGACTACATAGGTGAACAGAATTAAGTCTTGCCCTCGGTGTTATTCAGGCCACATACGCCAAGACTACCCTTCTCGACAAGCTCAGTGTTACATTTGTGGTAGGAAAGGACAGGTACAATCCATATTAATATATCAGCCGTCCGCGGATAGGAAAATCTCAGAGTGTGAGTTATAGCGTTTTATTTAAACTAAAGTCTTTCTCCAAAAGTTACAAAACAATATTCGTGAGGTAGGACTGATCCTCCAAGCCTACCAATAACTAAATCAGAGATTCTTCCAAACATAAACTGTCTGTAGTAACCATACAACTTCACCAAACCAAGCCCTGGGCGTCTCGTGAAGAGCAGCGCGGAGTCCACGTTGCTGTCACCTGAGTCCGAGGACGAGTAGAGGCCCTGCGGGGATGGCTCGGGTACGCTGGTGGCGGTGGACGATGACGCGGCGGCTACGACGACACCAGTGGGCTCGCTTGGCATTGCAATTTCCTTTATTGATTTTCAATTCCCCCCGAAGGGGGCGGGCTGGCAGCAGCTTAGTACGCTGCTCTACAGCCTACAGACTTTTATTTTAAAAAGGGAAGAAGAAAAGAAACAAGAAGAACAGGCGATAAAATGGTGACGTAAAGTGTAAAATGGCGGAAAAATGCGGAAAGTTAAAACAGAAAGCAAAAGGGGTTGGCAATGTTAATAAAAGACACAGGAATCAGACAAGTAACATAGTACACACACAATTAAAAAGCACGGCGACAGTCTGGTTTCTGTTCGCAAGAGATAAAAAGCACGCCCAGCGACACTATGATGGCTGTTCCCAACACTACCCAAAAAACACAACATGGAACACTCACTGTAAAACACTGCACGAAAAGGGTGGCACAAAGATGACACTCCCGAGCCAAAGGCTGATGGGGGGAGGGGGGCCTCTCCAGGCTCCTGCGCCAGCCTAAATACGGCTTGGCGCATGGATATGGCTGGCTCTATTTGCAGTCACGTGTCGAGCGGAAGGAAAGAGGTCCGCGGCTGTAGCGACCTCTTGCGGCGCCGTGGTCGCCTCCTGGTGGTCTCTGGGAAGCGTCTGGTTTTCCGGGATGACCGGCCAGGCTGATCCCTACTCGGTCCGGGGCCCGCTGTACTGGTCTGCTTCGCGGGAAGCGACAGTTGCAGGCGCTTAGTCTGGACACAGTACATATGTTTGCAACGGAACAAACATAAGAATTCGGTCCACCCACAAAAATCTAATCGCATGACCCATGTCATTAATGTAGAATATACAAAATCTGCAATTGGCATTAGCAAAACTAGCAAGCATGTGGTTTCTACAGTGATACGCCAGTCAAACAAACTTTTAGTTCATTTACATATTTGTGGGAAACGTGTGAAATTTCAGTTGGACACAGATGCCTCTGTCACATTCCTCAATCATCACACATATGAACTGTAGAGGGCAAGGGGCTATTTTTAGGAAATATGGTGCAAAATTGTGATTTAGTGTGTTTCAGTGCGTGATGCGCCAGCGTCACGGCAGATGGCGGACGAAGACTGGCCGGCGCGTTATCCAGGTGACACAGTTTTGCAACGACTGTCGGTATGTGTGTACGTGCGCGGCAGCCATCAACAGCCAGAACGCAGCATTAGCAGAATTACGCAGGCGCGGGCCGCCTGTGGCGCGGTTGCGTTAGCCAACTCATCGAGAACGTTCTAACAAACACGGCGCCGCGTAACTGGCGGATTCAGCAGCGGTCTGCACTGTTTATGGACACCAGAGGTGGGCGTCGGCATCGGTTCGACCGATTGGGCGTTCGGTCGCTGTTACGTCGCCGTCATCAGTGACGCTGTCCCCGAGGACCGGCCGGCGGAGGGCGTTGCCCGCTGCTGCACCGGCGAATCTTGGCGTTGTCACGAGCCACAGGAGGCGAGTTGGGCCAGGCCTCGTCCTGCTAACCTCCTACCGCCTACGTAGCCGCCGATCGAGCATGGCGTCGCGTTCCCCGGGCTGTGTGCATCAGCACGTCTCCAGCACGACATGAGCGGTGGGGTTGGAAGAACCAACAATAAAGAGGAAGATTGCTAAAAACAGCCACCTTCTTCTACCCAGCCACACCCTACAACCCCGACCACATCATCCGCTCGAGTCGTCCTATTACAGAATTGTTAGGTCCCCACACCTGCCTAAAACTAGCACGCAATTGACGGCTTATAATGGACAAGGCATTCTCGTTCTCGGAACATGTACTTTGCCTGTCATGCAATGCTCGCATACCCTAACAGCGACTTTTACAGTGCTACAATCACGCGATTGTGAGAGTATATTTGGTCTTGATTCTTTTGATTTGTTTCCCTTCAACATTCAGGACAATGTGTTGCCAGTGTCTGCATTCCATGCAAAAGACAGTGTAGTGCTAAACGAATTCCAGGAATTCTTTTCTGAAGTTTTAGGCAAAGCTAACAATTATGTTGCATATAGTACCCTGAAAGACAATGCTCAGCCGAAATTTTGCCAGGCCAGAACTGTTCACACAGCATTACGGGACAAAGCCGCTGCTGAACTTGTAAGATATCTGAGTTATTGCGCCCATATCATCTAGTCAATGGGCAAGCCCACTGGTTTTGCTCCCCAAACCTTCAGGTCGCATTTGCCTCTGTGTGGACTTGCCTAAGTCTACAATCAACCCACATAGTGTCATTGATACTTATCCATTGCCTTGCCTGGAGGACCTCATGGACAAATTAGGCGCGGGACGCTACTTTTCAAAAACTGATTTGCGCGATGCAGGCCACTTATACTTGTGGCAATATCTTTGCCCTCATCTGCCAAATCATTACATGCTGAAATGAAATCAAAAGGCTTTTTGTCCCAGATTCGTGGTGGAGGATGGAGCAATCGTAGTATCTCAGGAATTGGATGCTGTGAGCTTGATAATTTCTTCACTGTTTAATGTTCCCATGAGATTATACCTTTTTATACAGAGAGGCATTTCTTGCACTGTATTTGTTGGTGTGGATTTCATCCTTCCTAAGGAAGTGCATGTCTGGCGGTACTGCGATCTATCCAGATTGTCTAACAGTTTGCAAGTCGCATGTTTGTCATATATACAACCATAATCCAATCTAGATCCAATGAGTGAGCAATAGAGGAGCAGCAGTACTGAAGGATGCGCTCTTCCTTCATGTTGCAGTTAGTGATTGAATAATATTAAGCATTTGGTTACTGGTTTCAATTAAGGTATTAATAGGTGCTGTCCAAGTTAACTTGCTGTCCATTGTCATTCCTAAGAACCAAATAGGTTCTTTAACTTGATTATTTTATCTCCCACATGTATTAAAAATTTCTTGTTTCATAACCATTCCTAGTGAATATGACTGCCAAGTATTTCTGTGGTGCCATCATCAGGCCATTTCCACTAATACGCCGACTTAGGTTCTTTATCGATGACAAAGTAGTCCATCGCCTCCTGTAACACTATATAGGAAGTAAACACACATATATTTTGATCAGCAGACTGTATAGTCCGAACTGGTTGAGTTATTGTTCTTTCCATGTCATAAGTATGCACTGCATGAAGTAATGGGCTGAGAACTGGTTCTTGTGGTAGGCCATAGGCCACCATGGGTGGGCACTTGAATCCAGTATTCATTTTAAGATATACAATTCTGCTCCTGATTAATGATGTCATTCCTTCTAAAAACTGAGGTGGAGCTCTTAAAAGTAGTAATTTACCTAGTAATATTTTTGTCTCAATATTATCATATGCTTTTTCAGTATTCGAAAATAGTGCTGCTGTGTATTTGCTCTCACCAAAGCCAGCTAACATTGAGGAGACTAATACTGAAATGTTGTCAATGCTACTTCTACTCGTACTTATATGGAAATCGAAATATGATCCAGCTAGTAAGGATGAAGATTCTGCCCACCTATCCAATGGACTTTTTATTAGTTTTTCCAATGTTTTTGTAATACATTACGATAGTTCAATCAGTCTGTAAGAAACTGTTAATATGTAAGAAACTGTTTATGTGTGGGGACAATGAACTGTGTCTTCCAATCTGGGACTAATTATTGATGCATCCAAATTCCTTTATAATTTTGTAGAAGTAATTCTACAGCATTGTCAGACACATTTTGTGTCATGGAAAACATGATCCGATCCATTCGTCGGGCAATTTTAGGGCTTCCTTTGATGACTAATGTCATCAATTCTGAACTGTGTAGTTAACACATGTTGAGTTGCAGGAGTTTCTTTGTCTCCTGAATGACTTACAGTGAACAATTAGTGGGGCAATAAGATTACAGAATTCTATCCACTGATGCGATTGTATGTTAATGACTGAATTGGCGATATTCCTAAATCTGTTAACCTTCTGCCATATCACTGATGATTTAGTGTTCTTAGTCAGACTATTACAATATTTTACACAACCACTCTTCTGGATGGGTTTCAGTACTTTCTCGGTTCCAGCTCCTATTTGTGTGTAGAGTAAGAAGTTGTTCACATTAAATTGTTTGACATAGTCATATAATGCTGCCCTTCCATCTTGTATTGCTTTAGTGCACTCTTCATACCAGTGTGGATTACCCAGTGATCTTCCTTTTGTTGATAAATATCGTTTTGGGATAGATTCATTTGAGGTGTGATACATGCTGTTCCGTAGCTGTGCATGCACTCTGTGTGAGTCTTGTTTTTTTCTGGTTGATTTTATCTCTAATTCAAGGATTTGATGTATTTATATCAATCTGCATTGTTTGTGTTCCAAGCGAAATTGTTGCTAAAATGTTTGCAGTTATTTTCCTTGCATTGTATATTCGTAGTTATAGGGAGAGTATCTGCTCCTATGGCATCCTGTAGAACCACCTACTCTGTGATTTGGTTCATGCAGGGAGAAGATAATGTTACATCCACTGCAGTTGGTTTAGCGTTACATTATACACATATCAAAAAAAGTTTTGCATCACCTCAGTTCCGGAATCTGTATAGAAAATTGGAATAGAGATAAACATAAACATCATTTCCGCCCTTTTTATTGCTCATGAAAACCATACATTGCATGATGTATCGCCATACAAAGAAACCTTCAGAGGTGGTGGTCCAGATTGCTGTACACACTGGTACCTGTAATACCCAGTAGCACATCCTCTTGCATTGATGCATGCCTGTATTCGTTGTGGCATACTATCCACAAGTTCATCATGGCACTGTTGGTCCAGATTGTCTCACTCCTCAACAGCGATTCGATGTAGATCCCTCAGAGTGGTTGGTGGTCACGTCGTCCACAAACGTCCCTTTTCAATCGATTCTAGGCATGTTCGATAGGTTCACGTCTGGGGAACATGCTGGCCACTCTAGTCGAGCGATGTCGTTATCCTGAAGGAAGTCATTCAGAAGATGTGCACGATGAGGTCGAAAACTGTCGTCCATGAAGACGAATGTCTCGCCAATATGCTGCCTATATTGTTGCATTGTCGGTCGGAGAATGGCATTCACGTTTCGTACAGCCATTATGGCGCTTTTCCATGACCACCAGCAGCATATGTTGGCCCCACATAATGCCACCCCAAAACAGTAGGGAACCTCCACCTTGCTGCACTCGCTGGAGAGTGTGTCTAAGGCTTTCAGCGTGACTGGGTGCCACCAAACACGTCTCCGACGATTGTCTGCTTGAAGGCATATTCGAACTTATCGCTGAAGAGAACGTGATGCCAATCCTGAGCGACCCATTCGGCATGTTGTTGGGCCCATCTGTACCGCATTGCATGGTGTCGTGGTTGCAGAGACGGACCTCATCATGGATGTCGGCAGTGAAGTTGCGCATCATGCAGCCTTTGCACACCGTTTGAGTCATAACACGACGTCCTGTGGCTGCACGAAAAGCATTATTCAACATAGTGGCGTTCCTGTAAGGGTTCCTCGGAGCCATAATCCGTAGGTAGCGGTCATCCACTGCCGTAGTAGGCCTTGGGTGGCCTGAGCGAGGCATGTCATCGACAGTCCTGTCTCTCTGTATCTCCTCCATGTGCGAACAACATCGCTTTGGTTCACTCCAAGACACCTGAACACTTCCCTTGTTGAGAGCCCTTCCTGCCACAAAGTAACAACGCGGACGCGATCGAACTGCGGTATGGACTGTCTAGGCATGATTGAACTACAGACAACACGAGCTGTGTACCTCCTTCCTGGTGGAATGAGTGGAACTGAGCGGCTGTCAGACCCCTTCCGTCTAATAGGCGCTGCTCATGAATGGTTTGTTACATCTTTGGGCGGGTTTAGTGACATCTCTGAACAGTCAAAGGGACTGTGTCTGTGATACAATATCCGGTCAATGTCTATCTTCAGGAGTTCTGGGAACCGGGGTGTTGCAAACCTTTTTTTGATGTGTGTATATGATAATGTTATAATGATTAGTCCAAGATATTATGTACTGCCCTGCCTTATCGTTTATATGACACCCTTATGTTGTCTGGTGGGGACCAAAGTCCACCACAGATTAGGGAGATGTTTGCAACATTGTGTGCATGTGTTATGTAAAATTCCTACAAGAAGGGGAATGATATACAGATGCAATGGAGAATGGGCGTTTGTTAATATTTACTTTTACTGCTATTGTTTGAAATTCAAGGGAGTGGCATGGTAATTGGTTCACAGGTGAGTTTTTTACTAATCAGTACACCTACGGTACCTTGTCTATCCTCTTGATCTGATCTTATTACTCGGTACCCTAATCTATCAGACATGTTTGGTTTAATTCAGGTTTCAATTATAGCGCCAGTAAAGTAGTATAAAGTTTGTGTGTGAATGACTGTCTATTAGCATATAATGATCTGGCATTCCACTGGAGAACTTTAATATCTGTTATTCTGTTTATGTGAGTAGAGCACAAGTATGACCTTTTTCTGTCTTGATCCATAGTTATTTTTTAATGCTATTGAAGCAACCATGTTCTATATATTTGCTTGATCCAAACATCTTTGCTTAATGAGGTAAGCTGTGTTATTAGGTTTGTTATTACAGCCACCAACTCTTCTACTATTGCCATATTCTTATCCTCTGCCCCTGACATAATTGCCTGTTGTGGGTCAGGAGTATGTGGTCACGGTGCATATGGATTCTCTTTAACAGGAGATATTGGTAAATTTATATTTACAAAAAGAGGACTAGGAGTCGGTGTAGTCTTTATTTGTTTTAGTCCACTGTGGTGAACCATTGTTGTGAAGCTGTGCTGAATGGAGGAAACTCCTTCTCCCATTCTGATTTACTCCTACCAAGATTCCGTGCCACAGAAGCATAAGGTATTTGGTTTAGATATTCTTCAGCTTCCTTGATGGATATAGTGTACATAGCTGATGCTTTCCTATTCTCTTGTTTGAGATACATTGGTCGAAACTTATCCCTGAACGTATGGTGCCTTTTACAGTGGACACAGCACGTTACTTGACTTGTGCACTGAGCTGTCTCATGATTCCCGCCACATTGATTGCATTGAGTTTCTGGCTGACATTGGTTACTAAGATAACCACACTGAAGTCATCTAAAACACTGCCTCACTAAGGATACGTAACACTACACTTCGTGCCATATATTGTCACATATTCTGGTAGAAACTGCGCTGCAGGTGTGACCACACACATTCTCCAGGGTGTTTAACTCGTCGTTTCTGAATCACTTATTCTTTTGATCACTCTGTGTACAGGATGACTGTAAATGTAGACTGAACAGTGCCTTTCAGCTCTAACTTTTTTACTTCAAGACCTACATTTCTAATAACTCTCTGCCGATGTGTTCTGTGCTTCAGTATGTATGCTATCATCTGTTTATTACTTAGTGTGTTGTCCTCCATAAACTTGGTTGCAGTCTCCCTTGTTGTTTTCCCCATTATCTTGAGATATGTAATTTTCTGCTTTACTCAGAAACTGTGGTAAATAGTATCTCCCTCAAGGCCATGGGATGGTATTTATCTGCGTTACCATTAAGGTGCCCAATAAAAACATAAAACGGGCCCACTGCATCACTATGACCTGTATTAACTTTGTTTTGATTATATATTTGGTGTACATTCGTTTGCGGAGCATTTTCCCTTGGTATATTTATCGTTTTTTTTTTTTTTTTTGCATAAATTGTGTTTTAAATGAGTTAGCTCCCAGCGCCGTCCTCAAAGTCCCCCTGAGGGGAGGGGAACTGACTGCTTCATTTAAAGTAAAGGTGTCAGACACATCTGTCTTGAGTGTTGTCCAGTTCGTTACCTCCTTTGTTATTTGTTTCTGGTGTTTTTGAACGTGAATGCTCGCATCTCCCCTTTCATTCTCCCTTCCGCTCTAATGTGCGTTTAGCAGCAGGGCTCGTCTTGTACACGATATCCATATTCGTGTTCGACTCATAGCTCCAGAGACTTTTATCCTTCATCAGTGATGGCAAAGATTGTGTTTACATGAAAAGTGCTGTGGTTGTTTGACAGATGCGTAGTAACAAGGTATGTTGTCTTCGATTGTTTAACGGTGTAACTGTTGATTTTCATTGTTGTTACTAGTGTTATTTGTTGTCGCTAGGTGAGTTCCGTACACTAGTTTGTTTTTTCACATATCTATGTGTGTGTGTGTGTGTGTGTGTGTGTGTGTGTGGCTATAATATTCATTGCTGTTCAGTAATTTGGGAACTATTTCGACAATCTGTTAAATGTTCATTTTTTTTTTTACAGATCAGCAATGGATACACTAGGAATTATATTTGAGCTCCAGTGGAAGAAGAAACAAGGTGTCGCAGGCAGTGGAGAAGATATCGCAAGTATTGGAATATGGGATATGCCAGATGCATCACTCGACTGGATGAGTTTCAAATCTTATTTGGTAATTTTCCATAATCGCCTTTACGGACTATTTTCATTGGTTTTAATTAATAAAATACGTTGAAAGCCGTGTTTAATAATTTTGTAATTTATGTTTGTGTTATTACCCTTTTTCGAATGTTCTGCTGTCACATATGAGCGCTTTTACACGAAAACGGTCCGAACTTTCTAACGTATATAAAGGGTGCTGTAAAGTAGTGTAACCGAAGTGAAGTTAAAATACAGAAAGCATTATAAAAACGCGAACAGTTATTTATTGGATAGTAAATTATGGATGTCTTATTACTGAATTGAAGAATAAAAGTAGTCCACTCAAGAACGGTAATGAGAAGTGGATGACATTGGGAAGGAAAAGTCCAAAAAAGTGGTGTTCAATATGCATCTGTTAATTCATTTATTGATGTGCACATTATGTTTGTATTCACAGTTAGATTGTAGAGCATATGAAATACATGACTACAGATATGAAATATAAGTAAATGAACTTGTACCATACACAACATGCCATTATTCGCTCATTATATCTTATTGATCATTCTAAGAGGGACATGAAAAAGTAAAGTATTCTTTGATACAGAGGTATAGACTCAATCCATTGCATTTCATATAATTTTGATTTATGGTAGATTGCTTACGTTGTGTATCAAGGGCATTTACTATATGCTGTTTATGCTTTTGAAGGTTCGAGAGTTATACTGAGAATGAGTATGCTTTAATTTTGAAGTGTTTAGGCAAGTCAAATGGTAGTCTCTGTAGGAAATGCATCACCTTCTCCCTGTACCCCAAGCTCCCCACCCAAATTGTATCTGTGGCATGACGGAAGGCTATAAGCACCCCCCCCCCCCCAAAAAAAAGAAAAAATAACCCTCTTCAGTAAAAGTGGTCATGCATTCATAGTTTCATGATTTCAAATTTCTCAGCTATCTTTCAAGAATAAAGTAGCATGGAGAACAAGAGTGTCAAAAATGCTAAGGGCATCTAGAAATCACAAGCTGCTTGCGTGATGGCCTGCTGAGGTAGATGAGTTGGACCATTAACATTCCAGTCAGGAAGAGATGCCCATTCACAAGCCTACCGGACCTACTGTTAACAAATAAGACATAGTTAATGAGCCCAGGTATGGAGCTGGGAAACCACAAACTTGATTTAGTTAAAAGACAGAAATGGGATGACCCTCCGCAAAGGGGTGGAGAGGGAAGGGAAGACTTCATGAACTTAGTCAGAAATGCTGAAAGCAATTGTACACAGCTCCCTTTCAAGTCAGATAGCCATAAAGTGCAGATATGTTCACAGTCAGTGTTCAATGAAATACTAGTAATGGTAGTGCACACTTTAGTTAAAAAAAAACAAAAACAAAAAAAACTTGCCAAATAATTTATAGGATGTGGAAGTGCTTTTGCTACTAATGTTTGTGGGTAATGCAGGCTATCGGATACCATCTATCAGCTTCCACCAGTGCCATCTTGCCACGCCCCAAGAGGCAGCACACATGTCATTTTAAAATGGTGGTCAATACCCTAAACATTTCCATGACACCCAAATATAAGTATGAAGCATAGAATTGTGCAAATTGTTAATATGAAATATTAAGCTAACAGGAAATTGTGGGAAAATAGGGGATATTGAGTGGAGGGGAAACAAATATCTTAAATAACAATGGCAAAATCACATTAATAGCAAAAAAAAAAGTAAGCCTATAAGAGCAAAAACCAAGTAACTGATATTGGAAACATGAGTTGTACTGTATAGCAGAACTGGAAAGACCAATAGCAATAAAGAAATCCTGAAATAAATTGCACCCTGCACACAGAGAAAACTAACAAAATGTGTTATGGACAGCATCAGTAAACCTGTCCATGGTATCACAAAAGCAAAACTCATTCATATACCTACCTCACCACTGTGGATAAAACAAACTTCACAATACCTGTCACTCAATTCAAGATGATGGCCAACAATTAACAACACAGCCAAGAAAATTTATAAAATATTGTACTGACATCAATATTTAAATGCAATAAACACACAATCGTGCACGTAAACATACATACCATGCACACTACTGTGGTAAAATAAAACAAAACCATAAAAACGAACTTGCCAGCCAATGTCACCTTACAGAAATCTAGTGATAACAATAATGCCATCAGCACTATCTCCTGAGTAGAAAAACTTGAAACTTCTCAAACCAGAATCCTTCTGGACAGAACACCATATGTTATCCCACCAACAATGCCACATACACTGGTCGCTGGTTCAAGATGCAGCAACTTTGGTCAATCTTGTGCTTACTCATCAACCGTAATGTCTCACATTCTCGGCAATCGTAGCAAATAACTACAGGAATTTAAATGTGCTCAACATGTCATCCCTCATTGCGACATGCAGGGACCTACTCTTGCACTTTGGTGGCTCTTCCATTACCAAAACGTAAAATTAAATCTCCAACAATAAGCAAGACACCTCACTAATAATTCCAAATCTGAAAACCTGTCTGTTGCCTATAGCTGCCAGTATCAAAATAACACACTAACAACCACCACAGTGTCTTCCAATATTATTATCACAAACAGCACTCAAAGAGTCCAACATGAGTAGCAAGATTCACAAACAATTTATAGACAAACATGCCGCACTAGAGTGTGCCACCAAACACTCTCAACATGCCCGCTACAAACCTGATACATTTCAAAT
The DNA here is from genome assembly GCF_021461385.2 of Schistocerca piceifrons. Lineage (NCBI taxonomy): Eukaryota > Metazoa > Arthropoda > Insecta > Orthoptera > Acrididae > Schistocerca > Schistocerca piceifrons. The sequence goes on from NC_060141.1 coordinate 618,855,668, forward strand.
ATTCTGTGCCATCGTGATGTTATGCAACACGACACACTTATGTCACAGGTGAATGCTCAAGTTTACCTATTGTGCTAATGAAACTTTATTTAGGAAATGTTTACATGATATTAAGCGCAGTTTCCTTGATTTCATAAAGTTCATTATTGATCTGTCATGGGAGCCACTTTAATTTTAGCCACATCTGAGACAGTCAGCCCCTGTTTAAGGGGAGTTAGAATGGAAACTTTTCTTTCTTTCTTTATTTTTCAGGTTTTTATCTCATTACCATATTTGCACTTTTCCGTGTGTGTGTGTGTGTGTGTGTGTGTGTGTGTGTGTGTGTGTGAGAGAGAGAGAGAGACTTATAAACTCACATTGGAAGTATTTTATTTTTTTCTGCACCAGTTGAAAATGTTAAAATTTTTACATGCATTACTTCAAGATGTAATAAAATCAGTAAATTTTTATATAGAAGGCTGTGGATTGCTGTGTAATAAAGGTCATATCCAGAAGAGGATGGGTGCCAGGTTGAGGAAGTTGAAACAATTGACAAGAAACGTTCTGATGGTAAAACCATAAGAGGCGGGCTGACAGATAAAATGATTGATGAACTACAGCAGTATTATATGATGGCCATTATAAATAATACTGAGGATTTGTTGAAAGTGGAGCAGGTAGTATGGGCTACCTTCTTCCACAGACTGTCAACTGATGAAAAACCAGTACACCACCTTTGCCCTCCTGGATCTGATTCATAGTGCAATTACCACTATGCCCAGTACTCAGTCATGGATATCATAAAACCTATTTACAGAGACCTGGCAAATCCTGAATTACCGAAGAAATGTCTGCATGGTCAGACTCAAAATCCCATTGATTTGGGTGCAGGGTGCTCCTGAGTGACTAAAAACAAAAAAATTAAGCATATATTGAGTTACAGTCTTTTTGAAACCTTAGAGGCCGTTCCTGAAAATTTGCATTTTCTGTTGCATTTTTCTCAAAATCTCAGAAACCACTTCGAGTGGAGTATTCAAATTTTTAGGGAGTAATAACATACATATCCTTATTCTACTGAACTAAAAGAAGAACATAATCTTATGTATAATTAAAATTATTTAATGTAATGTAAAAAAAAATACACAAAATTTTAACCGTGTAATTAAAAAATTGTATTTCCGAAAGCAGTGGCTGAAATGCAATTATTATAGTTCAGTAGACTCAGAACATAAAGTTTAAGTCCTGTAAAAGTTTCATTTCAGAGGCTACAGTGGTTCCTGAAATACACAGAAGCCAAGTCACTAAATTTAACATTGTTGGGATTGGGTGTTCCAGCTCCCGTTAAATAAAGGTTGGCAGTCTCATATCGTATTCTCGAAAGAAGCTTGGGCTTTTTCCGTTGCTTGTCATTTCTGCCCATTATTTATGTAATAACAGATGAGTGGCACTACTGAAAATGCTGGAGTGCTGATACTACACATCTGCTTTTACCCATGACATCATTAAAATAGTTGACATAAACCATTAAAGTGTAAAATTCAAGTGTGACCTAGACCATACATTTTGTTCTGTCTCTGTTTATTCGTGTATGACGCAACAGCATCATAATGTCAGTGGTCAAAGTTGATATCCGGTATCAATAGATTCAACCCACCTCTGCTGCTTTCAGATGGTCATTGACAAGACCTATTCCTTTTGCCAATTTAAGATTTGGTTCATTGCACAGCAGGTAGATCAGTTTGAATGTAATTTTGCCCACGTGGTGAGGAATCTGCAGCGTACACTGCGCAGATTCGTTTGAGCCTCTGATTTAGTACTCTCCATTCAACTCCATATCAGAGGTCCTGTTGATGAAGCTACAGATGGGAGGTCTGCCTTCATCTCACAAGCAAGACTGGCAGTCTTTACCAATTCAGATAACCCCTGGGAACCAGAGAGAATTTATTCCAGTTCAAAGCAACACACATCTTCAGTACCAGTGTGAGCCGCCACCTGCACTTTGGCGCTTTCTGTGCTCTTTATAGCATCCAGAAGGACCTGTGCCAAATCTGGGGTGATCCTCCCTGGTACACACACAGACTGCAAACTGAACTTCTTACCCTCATTGGTACCCAAATCCCTAAGGGCCTCTATTACATGCCTAAGATGAGAGCTCCCAACTACCAGTAATCCCTTCTTCTGTGAATGCTCATATCTTGCAGGCTGAGAGCCTTCTTCTAAAACAGGACTAGTGACTATGCAAGGCTCAGGATGTTTATTAGCTACAGATGGTGCCTGAAACCTGTTTGTCAGATGAATGAAGTAGTTAGTGTCCATGATAAGATGAAATGTGGGAGGTTACAGACTGTGTGTTGTCAGTGTTTACAGTCAGTCTGAGATTCATGCAGTGGAGTGTACATGGTGAGTGTACAAGCTTCTGAAGGGTAGAGCGTGTAGTTGTTTTGTAAGTAATAATGTCTAGTATTTCAGTGAACTGATAGACATACAAAAAACTGTTCTTGTGCTTTTCCTACATTTAACTCTATACTCTGCAAACAAACCTGAAGTGCATGGCAGAGGGTATGTTCCATTGTACCAGTTATTAGGGTTTCTCGTTCCATTCACATATGGATCATGGGGAAAATGATTGTATGAATACCTCCATGCAATGCTGTAATTATTCATAGAGTTATAATTTGAAGTTGGTTTTTGAAACTTTTTCTGTCTCCATTGTCAATTTATTGTCTTGAACACAAGTATTGAATGCTAGAACTGAGAAAACTGAATGTAGTCTACACACTTTCAGTTCAAATAACTGCACAGATTTTGTTTCAGAGAGATAACTGCGCTGTTAAACTGATAGCACATACACTTCTTTAGACAACACAGGTATCTCAAGAAAGGCAAGAAAAAGCAGACAGCTGTATTGAAATTATGGACATGTGCCTTACTTAAGAGTGACACTTAACAGTGTGTCCAAATAATCAGTAACAGGCTTGAATTATAAACCTCACATCTTCCAGTAGTTTGTTTAAATTCTTTCCAGGATTACATCATGTCATTGTTCCACTCGAGATAGTGCTACATCTCTGCTGTGTCCTCTGCAAACATACTGTATGAAAACCCAGCCTAAGAAAATTTAACATTCTCAGATTACCACCAACATTGTCTTGACAACTCAGCATACCTAAATGGATCTGAAATGAGGCTGTCTTAGCCTCACTGACCACTTTTCAAGTATTATTTTCACAGTATTCTACCAGGTACTGCTTGCTGGCTTTACAAGTTAGAGCAGGTATTGTTTCCCTGGCCCCAATTGACAGTTTAATTGCTAGGTAACAGGTTTTCAGTTAGTTTAAAATTCCACTTTTAACGTTAATTTCCTTTGTGTTTACTGGCTTTGATGGATGAGGTGGCTGGGATGATCTTAATGAATTGAGTGCTGGAAGCAGTGCTTTGCTTAAATTGAAATCTTAATGTTCAGGTCACGAAGGGTTGCCAGAAAAATTATGAACCTTCTAAGTACGAGTATTAGTGATGAGCCTTGTAAATTAGATTGAACCATATAGTGGCAGGAGATGATGCAATTTATTTCTGCCAGCTTGGTATGTCATCCTTTACATTAAGAAAGCATTGATATCATGTGATGCTCGCTGATTACAAATCGGATGCAAAATTTGACACAGTCACCCAACATCTCTAAGCATACAGGCCAGAATGCAGTATATAGAGATCATCATTCGACCAGCTGAGCAGAGTTAAGCTTGAACAGCCTGACGTACAGCAAGCAATCAGGGATGGCTGTTCAGGTGTGTAGTGTCAGTCCTATTCTTAAAGCCTGTGCTGTGTTGGTTAGCCTCATCTTTTGAGTAATTTCCTTGGTGTAATAGGCCTATAAATGTAGAGTTCTCCAGAATTAGTAGTACACCTGACCATCTCTTTCCCTGTTTAGGTGTAAAGATGTGCTTGTGAATTTGTACAAAGAACTCATTTTCCTAGTTATTTAATTTTCATGGGTTAGCATTTATTTATTGTTGTTCTAGATTAAAAAGTCCTGCTTCACTTGCTTTTTTCTCTTTTTTTCGTTTTTTAAGATCTTTCCAGATCACTCGAGAACATTGTAAAAATGAACATTCCAAAAATTCATAAGAATATTAGTATTTCACACTCAAAAATACTCTTCAGTGCTCAAAAATACTCTTAAGGACTCTTAAATCCACAGTATTCAACAGTACTCTAATTTGAAGGCATAGTCCATATCAATTCAAGTAGGCTAGGAAAAAGTCTGACCTTCATGGTCTCGGATGTTATTGAATTTAGCATATGTTAAAATGAAGGACTAAGTAAGGAATACGTATGTTTTTGTTTTCTCCAAAAAAAATCCTGCTCCAAGATACAGCCCTCCAAAGATGACACTGCGCATATCATTTTGAAGATGTGAATTTTGGAAAAAATTTTAAAATGCTGTATCTCTGGAACAGTTCTAGATATTTTGTTGGTTTTTTTATTTGAAAAATAATTGCTTTATGATTACAAAGAAATCCTCCATTTGGATTTATCTGTCAAAGTTCTTTCACTATAACATTCTGAACTCTCTTGTAATTTATGGAAAAAAATATTTTCAAAAATACCAATCCATAAAATTTTGATTTTTTCCTGTTGATTAGTACCATGCAGTTCTACAGTCCCTGAAAAGGAGAGCTTTCACTTTTAGGTTGAACAGGTTTTATAAACAACAGAAAGTTTTGCGATACAAAACTTCCTGTTTTATTACCACATAACAGGCTCATAAAAATCAAAACCTAGCCGTATTTAACATAATTTTAGTTGTGAAAGATGAGTAACAGACTCATTTTTCAAGCCATTTTAAATGGTTCCAAAATTATGTGGAAGGTCCAAAGACTTAAAGGTTTCAATTTATACATCTTCTGTGCACTCTGTTTTGTACTGAAATTAGCCAGTCAATGAACTAAAAATGTATTCCACTGCTTCAGTATCTTCCTTTATATAGAGTGATGCCTTCCTGTTCAAGCAATAGGAACTGGAGCACTTACAATCTTCAAAATATTGTGAACAGGAAGTGAGCACTGATGGTATTGTTGCATCCTTCAGCTGGAAACCTATATCCAGCACCTGGTCCATGTAGTAGCATAAAGTTCACTACAGTTTCGTTTAACTCTTAACTGGTGTCTATAATCTCTGCGATCCACCAGTCACAGTCATACACACATGCCACAAACATCCCCCTTCCCAGGTTGTAAATCTTAATATTATCCTGCTGTTTCTGAGGTGTTGGCCGAACAAACGAAATTTCTTCTTTCTTGCTCTTTAAAGTGTGTGCCGTATGAGTTCGCCCATCACTTTGAATGCAAAAATGTGTCTTCTGAATTCCTTTCACAGGAGTAGCTTGTTTGGACCATTCTTCTTTTTTCTGCTCACGGAATTCTTTAATTTCCTCTTTCGGCAAAAGAATGAGGGCTGTGGATGTGTAACGTTTCATGACTCGTAAAATCCTCAGCATTCTGAATCACAGTTGTATTTGGTCTGGAAAGATTATGTTTTGTAAATGGTGCTTCAGCAGGCCTCCAACACCATCACAAGCCCCCTTCCCTTGACCAGTCGCACTGTATACCCAGTCAGTTGGCTCAAGCGACTTACTCAATTCGAACAGCTGGTAACAATTTTTAAAATGACTAGGGGCACCATCAGAAATAATGGTGATCTTCTCTGCCCCTGTTTGCAGTTGAAGAATTTTGCGCATTGCTAGCAAAGCATGTGCTGAGTCACGTCGTGTGTCATCACTTATAAGTGCAACTCTTGTGGCCTTGTTTTGAAAATATATCACTCGTGTAAAGGTTGAAACCTGGTCATTATTCCAATGATACCCGTGTATTACAAACCAGTTCTCAGTAAAATCGCAGTGAAGCACTAAACATAGTTCTTTAGCCTGTACACACCCTTTCACTTCTGCCATGTGTTGTTGTTGTAATTTCTTCATATGCTGGTGTGTTACTGCTTTCACTGACCATTCACCAAGTTCATCAATGAAATTGTAAAAGGCAACAGTTTTCTTAATTACCTTATTTTCCTCCCATGTCGCATATGTAATTTCTGCTGTCGCATATGTAATTTCTGCACAGTTATCTGTTACGTCTTCCAGGCCAAGTGTCTGTAAAGACAGTCTTCCCTTTCCAAGGCAGTCACCACATTCTTCAAACAAACAATTCTCCCGCTTTACGTCACCGGCTGCTGATGACTTCACACGCCCAACCAAGGGCGTGCTCCAGTAAGTTCTTCAAAGCTACCGCACAGAGTTCAAAATTCACGCAGTACACACATAAACAGGCATCTCCGGATGGGTGTGTAGTGCGTAAAATTTTGATCGTCCAATATGTGAAGTTGTATAGTTGCTCTTATAAATTGTAAAAGTTTATTTAATACTGCAAGTCATGTACCTTTTCACTTTCACATTTTTTTGACCTTCCAATTGTTACAGTTATAGTGTCTTTTTGTTGTCACTCTGGCAAGAACAGTCCCATTTATCTTCCAGATAAAATGACTGCACTGTTTGACTTGATCTGCTTTTACAGGATGACCATAATAGGGATCTGGTCTTCCAAAGACTCCTTTTACAGACCTCACATTTCTTGATTTGTCTGTTGGAATATAGTTCTAAATTGTTTTCTTTGAAAATGTCTATGGAATTATAGTTAAAATTTGCACCTTTTCACTGTAGGATGCACAATATTTAACAGCTGAATTGATATTTGTGAAAAATTCCTTGCAAGAGTGCTTTGATTCATTTTCTTCTGAAGATGGAATTTTCACTTTGAAGATTGTAGTCAGTTTTTCTGTAGTGTTTTCATCCATAGCTTTAGTAATTCCTCTGTGCTTTCTTGATGCATAGAGCTTATGACTCGACTCCTCTGACCATGGTTTCTTAACAGGACTAACACCTACCTCTGTAATTTACTGATTCAGGGTATTTAATTCTTCCTCTATTGATGCAAAGTCTGCATCATCTGCACCATGGGAGGCTTCACCTGGTTCAGATACTATCATTGTTGTTATTCTGTCAAAACATTCAGAACACCCACTGGAAACATATTCACTTTGAAACAGTCTTCAAATGAGAACAAAGTCTGTTTTTTTGTTTCTCCTACATATCAATCTCTTATGGATATACAAATAGTCTGCGCACTTCACTCTCCTGTGACCCCAGCCAGAAGATACCGAGTGAGGTGGCGCAGTGGTTAAGACACTGAACTCGCATTCGGGAGGACGACGGTTCAATCCCGCGTCCGGCCATCCTGATTTAGGTTTTCCGTGATTTCCCTCAATCGCTCTAGGCAAATGCCGGGATGGTTCCTTTCAAAGGGCACGGCCGACTTCCTTCCCCGTCCTTCCCTAATCCGATGAGACCGATGACCTCGCTGTCTGGTCTCCTTCCCCCAAAACAAACCAACCAACCAACCAGCCAGAAGATATTTCAAACAGTCCTTTTCACAAAGCACACTGCAACTGTGTCAACTGGCAAATTCAGCACGAAAACAAAGAACTCAGTGGAAGGTCTCAGATTATTTAGAAGCCTCTTCAGTAAACAAATTAACACTGAACAATTACAATACAGAAACCTGCAGTGAACAATCACGACAAAGAAACTACAACAAAGTGTAAGAAATATCTGTAACAATGAAATTGAAAAGAAATAACTGCAACAAAGAAAGTAATAAGAAATAACTGCAACAAAGACAATAGAAATAAACATTGTAACAAAGAAATTAGTAATTAACAACTTCTATGAAGACATGAAGATTTTTTAAAATAAAACATGTCTAATTTAAAAGTGGAAGCTGCTTTATAGAGAATATAGTACTACATGGTACTAATTAACAGAAAAAATTTAACTTTTGTGGATTGGCGTTTTTGAAAAAAAAAAAGTTTTTTCTGTAAATTATAAAAAAAAAATCAAAAGGCGACAGCAAAAGATACACCCAAATGGAGGATACCATTATAATCATAAAGCAATTATCTTTCAAATTAAAAGCTATAACAAAAATCTAGAACTGTTACAGAGGTATAGCATTTTTAAAAAATTTCTGAAATTTGCATCTTCAAAATTGTATTCGCGGTGTCATCTTTGGAGGCCTGTAGCTCGGGCAGGAATATTTTTGGAGAGAACAAAAAAATATGTGTTTCTTACTTACTCCTGAATTTTAACATATTAAATTCAATAACATCTGAGACTGTGGAGGTAACCTCCGTGCCTGAAGTGATATGGATTATGCCTGAAATAAAGTAGTCTGGCACACGCTTATTCATTTCTTTGTAGTACACTGAGACACTCCAAATCATTTGAGAAGACTCTAAAACATTCATAAATTTTCACGGACATGAAAGAAAACTGAAACTTTCTAAAACATTCGTGAGAATTCTGGAGTGAACATTCTGGCCAGTCTTGGCCACTTCAGCACTTGAGTTCCAGGTGGTTCACTGACTTCCCATAAGAAGTATGTTAGTGTGATGCCGTCTTTTGACACCCAAGTCTTCAAACTCAGCCCCTGCAGTTTCAGACCGTCTTCATGGTTGAGGAATGGAGGGCTACCATACCGTATAGCCCCTATGCAGCTGTGGGAGTTGGATGAGGAGTTATAGCGGCGTACACGGACATACTGTGCTTACATTTATTATATATATGTATTACCGGACTTTCCCAAAAATTGTTGATCTATGTAATTTTTTGTTTCAGTCTCAAAACTTAGGAACAGCAGAGGACATCAATTTCTCTTACGTAGACAGTGAAGGAGATGAGGTAAGATAATCATTGCAGGAGTGATTTTTTAGATTTTGGCTTCGCATTATTCGCTATTAATTGGGTGCATAATTTTTATTTATTTTTTTCAGATTCCAATACAAAGTGAATGTGAATTCCAAGAGGCATTAAAGGTGAGATTAATATGAACAAGATCACACATTATTTCATGTATTATGTGAGTGCAGGGTGTATACGACCAGGGAGATCCAGGAAAAACCCGGAAATTTTTTCATCCGGGAGAGAACCAGGAAAAACCCGGGAATTGTTTGGAATTCCGGGAATTGAAGTATACTCTTTTGTCTTGTTTCTTTTATGACATAATGTTAAGATCTTTTAATGTTTTTTCACATACGAACATAAGGGCTTCCTGCGTCGTCGTAGCTGCGCAAGCGTGGTGACGCTTATTATCTGGCGATCGGTTGCAACTGCTGAATCGAACCTATGTCTAACAGGTCACGGGAAAATATTGCGAATGGTGTTTTGAAAAGCGCGACATTCAAAGCAGATTTACTTATACGCAAGATGAACTATATGCGAGAATGTACGATGAATTTCTTAAATCACAAAGCGTTTCACTGTCATTTAAAAATCAACTCTTTCAGGACGACCATTTAGAAGAATTTCGAGTCCAGAAGATCAGACATTTACGTCGTTATTAAAAATTTTACTGGCACATTTGTGTGATGTATCTTAAAGTGTAACACGCGCAAAAAAGATCAACATTATATGTGGAAACTTAGCTTCTCTTTCAGCTTATTAAACTTCGAGACCAATATTATATGTGAGTGCTATGTATGTTTATTTAAACCATTAACTTTCGTTATTTGTGTGTTCACGCTACTTAAGGGTGATGTTGCTATTGGCTGACTACATCACGTGTCCTATGCTGTCATCAGCTGGCGAGATCACGCTTACAAAAGCGTATTGCAATCTCAATTTCAGTGCTTTGGGAAGTGCCATGCGGTGTCTGGTGGAATTCAAATTTATACCTTCGTAATACGAAAATATGCAGCGTACATGTTGCTGCACATCAAAGGTGTTTTTCCCCCCTGAGATTCATTTTCTAAAGTGCTCGGAAATTCTACGTCGGTATATAAAACAATAAACATTCAAAGGATTGATGAGTTTTACAGTGCGGAGGAAGAGTATACTGTCACTTACCATAGAAAAAGTGTACTTTCGCCCGGAAGAAAGTGTATTTTTAACCGGGAAATCCGGGAATTTTTTTTCCTTGTCCACCTATACACCCTGGAGTGGCTGTTGCTCCGCTTTCGTGTAAGCACTTGTGCATTCTAAATAATTAGAATGGAACTCCTATCCTGCTTGTTCCAGTTCAAGCATCAAACGTTTTTGGTATTTGACAAGACCAGAAAATGGGTCATGGCTATAAATTGCTGTAGGTAACAGCTACAGTTTGTGTACTGGATTTGCAAGTTATAAGGAGAAGACCCTATTTTTACTTTCTTTTTTTAAATAGATTCATGATCTCTTGTGATACACTTTTCATTTACAGGATGCTAGTTATACAGATACATTTTTCTTTATGTTCTTTTGTGTAAATGGTCCCTATTTATTTATTTTGCGCAACACTGTATTCACCGCGGAAGTGAACCGTATGATCTTTTTTCCACGTTTGGGAAAGAAAGAGAGAGAGTGTACACTATTACGTCATTTGAAATATATAGCCAAGTAAGTTAGTGCTTCTTGTGTTCACAGTTGAATAATCTTTTATTATATTGACTTACTGATTTACTGACTTCACCACTGACTCAACTTAATGTTATCATCTACATGTGCTATCTTTTGGACAAGATTCTTACTCTTATGAGGAACTTCTGCCTGTGTTACAAAGAGTATCGGCACAGTAGGTTGTTTTTGTAATTTATGTTGTAGTTCTGTTTCCATCACAAGAGTGATCATGTGTGCTGTAGCACTGATAACCATCGACAGGATGGAAACATTAGTATTAGTGATGGCAGTAACTTAGACTCTGGATAGTGAGCTGTGGTTATGGTGAAAGATGTAGGTATGCTTGCCATGTGTTTAGAGCTAGTCATAGGAGTCCTAAGTAAACATAATCTGTCAGTTGCTGACATTCACCTTATTTAAATTAGTGAAGTTTGTACTGGGTGTGCCATAACTACCTCAGTAGTGCAGGGACTGTGATAATAGTTGAATAAAGGGTAGACTATTGTCCCGAAAGAGGAATACAGTAGATTACTTTCTCCCACGATAGTCAAATAATTCAGGCAGCGAGTAGAAGATGGGAAACTGATGATTTACCATAATACTTTTGTATACAATTTCCAGTCAGCAGTTGGTGAAAATGCCCCCAAGATCCCACATTTCAAAACAGAATGTGACACAAAGTGCAAAATTAGTATTGGATTACTGTTTTTGACACAATACTTTGATAAGGGTGATAACATTTTAAATCTCGTAAAGATGGGTGATGTGTATGAGTTTGCTACGAGAGGTTATGACATTCCTTAGAGTCCAGGCACATACCACAGAACACCAAAATTAAACTAATTCTAATGAGTTAACAGCTAATATGTGTAGTGCTTCAGGACAAACAAAGTTTATTGCTGATAGAAACTTTGGAGTGCAGTGCAGCTTTGTATGGAAATAGGTGTTTGCCGCATGCCAAAAATTATGCTATACAGTCTAAAATAAGTATGATGATCAGTTTGATGCGAATTTGTTCTCATACATAAACATGCTTATCCCTTTATGGGGAACGCAACACACAATCCATAATTGATTTTAGATGGTAAATAATTAGTCACCGTCTTCACAGCACTGATATGGCCGTATTGGATTTTTGTCTACTTGTGCACCCATTACCTTTTGTACCTTCTGAAATTCCAGAAAGATGACACTGTCAAACAAGTTTATTCCTCATGGTTAACGTGAACGGCAGCATCATTCTTTGATGTTGTTGTTCAAAATATATCACAGCTGCGGAACAGGTACCATACATTCATATACCAAAATAAATTATATTGAAATACAGTCAGATGCTCTTACTTCAATTCCGAATAAAGTATTTGTGCTCTTTTAAGTGGTCAGTTAAACACCCTTTCTGGGTACACCTTGTATGCATTATATGAAATATACAGGATACCATTGCTAGTCTGTCACTCTGCTTATAAATGTTATCATTAAATGAATAGTACCTGTGACTGAAGACTAGCTGGCAGAATTCTGTGAATCTGTGGAGTGGTAACCTTGGCGCATATGAGTCAATAGTAGATGTTCAGAACCTCATCACACACACACACACACACACACACACACACACACACACACACACACACAGGACTAGCAAATGTGATACATGAACTCAACACCGAGGATGCATTTGAAAACATTTGCTATAGTGTAAAATATCACTTTGTTAAAATGATGTTTTGCACAGGGTATGTAGGACAGACGAATGACAATAGTCGAGTACTTAAGCACATTTGTGTAATGTAGTTTGGAAAATGAGACATTCATATTGAGTGGGGGTTTTTCTGTACGCACTTGTTGATTGAATTTTAGGGGAGGTGGCATTGCTACTGGACGGGATGACACTAGTGGTGGCTCCTGTTTGGCTGCAGTTGCTGTTCTTAATGTTTTCTGTGTGCAGCAGATCCCTGCCTAACTAGCAAGTGTCTTGATGTTTTTTGATTCCCCCTTTGCCTAGCAAGTGTCTCAATATATTGTTGATTGGGCTGCAGAAGATATGGAGAGAAGGGATTTGCAGATCTCCTGCCAATTGTGAGTGCCCGCTTCTTCTGAAAATAGCTTAAAAGTCTACACCAAGTCATATGATGATAAAGTTCCGAAAGTGACAGCATGTGAGCACATGAAATGAAGAAATGCAAACAGGAACAGCAGTGTGTTGCCATTCAGTGAATGGCTAACAGTGGCTCTTTGCCAAGAGTGACACAAGTCAATTTTGTATATGGGCTTGAGCATATTCTTTTCCCCTCTTTAAATGAGTAGTAATATATAAGCAGTCTCTGATTTCATCTTTTTTATTTTCCAGTTTGCTCGTCAGAGGGCTCGCCGAGGGAGAGGAATTGTCTTGAAGCTAGACAGACCGAATGTAACAGATAATACCATTCAAAACACCCAGACAGAAACTTCAGTGCAAGGTGTCACAGCAAAATTTTCAAAACTTGGTGTTGTACGTCGACATGAAAAACCAAAATCTGCTAAGCCAGCCAGCACACGACCAGCTGCTAAAATACTTGCACCCGTAGAAAAAGCAAAGCGCATAGTTGCAGCTGTAGGGTCAACACAGCCACCAAAGAGCAACAAAATTAACTCAGAGGAGATCAGGGATGATATTCCACCCTTGTGGTTCAAAAGGTACATGCACAAGGTAAGTAGCTTACAAAGCAATATATTTTTATTATCTTATCTTTTCAGTTTATGGTATTCCAGTTCGATAGTTCACCAAAGAAAGTAATTTAGTATCTATGACAAGTCATAGTATTTAATACTGTGTGTGGCTTATGTTATGTTTTGTGACAACCTAGTGAGGCTGTGAATCCCTCGTGCATGAGGTCTGTGGTGCAAGTCAGTGGATTTGTTAGTATGGTGCAAGACATTCTTGATCCCAAGTGCCCACTTAGAAGACCAAAACGAATGTGATGTGTCCACCACAATCTCCCTGAGCCTGGGTTTCTTTGATTATATTCCATTTTATTCCATATGCCAATAGCATCTCTCAAGGTACTGTGTGCTCAATGACAGCACATGTCTTCAGAAAGTTTTTGCATACTATAATGAGCCTTTTTATTATTTTCATTGGGCTCCAAGAGCACCAAATTCATATGCTTATAAGAACTTGCGAAATTTCGCCAAATGGTACACGCAGTTATTCAATAGGTTTGCAGCTCCTCACTAACCGTTAGGGCCACATTTTTTCCTTGCAGGGTAGCTATTACTGAACTCCTTTGTAGTTCAGTGTTAGAAACTAATATTTCATCCATGTTCTTTTTTAAATTATATCTTTTGTGGTAACTTTTAAATTTGAATCAGTTAAACAATTGAAAGGGTCAGCAGAAGAAAGTACTAACTCACAGTTTACAAGGAGATCACAGATTCACTTCAAACTGTGTTCACCTTTAGTAGGCCATTAAAACAACATAATGTGCAAAGCAGTAAGGTGCAATACTCTGGTAATAACAAGAAAATCGCAAGAGAAGTTTTACACGTCTGTTATGAGAGTTTATTGTGGTCAAGTGAATAACATTCAAGCTGCGTAAGGCGAATGTGTGTGAGGCAACAGTTTGACTCTCACTCAGACTTAATTATTAATCTATTTTTTCATCACTGGTCATATGATTTATTTTCAAAATGTCAAAGAGGTGTGTTTTCTCTTAGAAACTCTGAACATTCCCTGGAAATGCGGGGACACTGCATTCATTTGATGTATTAGATACCATTTCAATTTATGTTTTTCACGTCTGTATGACAAATACCATCCTGCAATGTGTGATGTCGAGAGCACATTCGACGAGTAAATGTACATTACTCTTGTGGTGTGGAACACCATGACTTACTATATTACTGACTGTGAATTATGTCATTCGCATCATTATTTATCGAGGCTTGACTTGGGCTTTCCAAGCCTGTCCCTCGTCCTTGAAAATTTAATTAAAAATAGTAGATAGTCAAATAACTTGAAATTCTCTGCAGCTTCATGAAAATGCATGTGGTTTTTTTAAAATGATATTATCTCTCAAATGTCAAGTAAATTAAATAATGTGACAAGTGATGAAAAACATATAGATCAAAAAATAAGCGATGTTGGGAATCAAACCTTCACCTCATCCTCGATTCTCTTGCAATGCCCAAACACTAACCACTTGACAACAATGGCCCGTAACGGCTTGCACTTCCATACAGATACATCAGTTACTTAATAGATGCTTAAAACTTCTCTTGTGATTTCCTCGGAATTGCTAGAATAGTGCACGTTATTACTTGCACATTATATTGTTTTAATGGCCTACTAAAGATGTACAAAGTTTGAAGTAAATCTGTGATCCCAACATCGTGGCCTCCCCCTGTTAGTAAGAACTAGTCTCATAATGCTATTTCTTGTGTTTGTGAATGCACCATATGCTATTGTTCGCGTCATGTAAGAAGGTGGCCCAATATTCAGCCGTTCTGCCCATCCCCCTCTACTAGCCACTGCTGGCCAATAATATTCATTCTCTTTCCGAGTGGCTAGCGGAGTGTTACAGCTTGAGAGCGAGAATCTACATGCTATGCACTATTGCCACACTTCGTGAAACCGAATTATTCATTCAACTATCAATTTTTTTGTTTCCTTTTTTTTTCTTGCAGCCGTATAACTGTGAATGTATATCTTGTAAATGTTTAACGTGTGATTAAAAAAAAGGTCAGGTGATGGAAATAAACGTGACGTGCTCCACAAGCAGGCATGGCAGATTATTTACCACATTTATAACTTTTTCAAATGTGAATTTAAAAGCAGGTCTTGTGCTGTTGACAGTGGATAACACAAGAACGGACTCCAGAACCATGTGGTGTCAGCCAAGAGAACTCTAAAGAGAATTGTAAAGGAAAGTGTCAGAGCCGTAGAAACAGCTGGTTTCGTGTCGCCTGGAAAGCATCGAAATCGCAGGGAACCTGTAATGCAAGTCGGTAGTTTTAACAATGATGTTTTAAAGTGCTCCATGTGAATGATGAATGCCCGACATAAGAAAAACATGTTACAATTATGCAGGCTTCAATGGTAAGCGCTTTGCCAAGGTAAATAATTTTAAAAGACGTTGGTTCCAGATATGTTAAGAAGAGAGTTTATAGTTCAAAGAAGTGAACTAGGTGCAGCATGAACTGTATCCCACATAAAGATTCATGATACAAGAGAAGGAGGTAGTTCAACAGTGTATTACTTTGATGAAACATGGGTCACTAAGAATCATTCCAAGATGATGTGCTGGAAAATGAGTGATGGTACTGGCAGTTTTAAAGTTTTCATAGGGATAGGTTCTCGGACACTTATTCTGCATGCTGACTCTTCTTCTGGTTTTATTTCTGAGAATAAACTTGTATTTACGTGCAAGAAAAACAACAGTGAATAGCATTCGGCAATGAACACTGTCAGTTTCATGAAGTGATTCACAATTCTTGTCATACTTTGCTTCGAAGTCGCTCATTGCCAGTTATAATTCACATCTTATAGAGAAAAAAAAATCAAGTACAAACACTAGAAAATTAGATTTATTTCCCTGGCTTAAAAATAGAAATATTAAGCATCATATAAATCAGACTCATGCCGATCTTCTGCAGCTCGTTAATTTATACTGTACAATTTACGTGACAGAAAATACAAACTTTACTTCCTTGCAAGTGAACGGGATCACTAAGTTTTGCATTTACCCACATGTCACTGTCATTGTAGCCCCATGGAATTAATTTGGGCAAAGGGTTTTGAGGCTATGTGGGAGAAAAAAAAACAAAACATTCAAGATAACATGCAATGAATCTCTTGTGCATGAGGCAATAGACAATGAGGCAACAGACAACATCCCACCTGTAGCATGGGCACAGGCTGTGTGGAATGCTGAAAAGCTTCAGAAAGAATAATTTGGCAGGGAAGTGATGATGGATATAAGCCTTGAACCTATCACCGTACATTTAATATCAGATTGTTCGGAAACAGACTCAAATAAAAGTGAGACTTCAGAACAAAGTAATAATATTTCTTAGTTTTAAAGACTCGTGGTTTAAAAAATGTGTTTGTCGACATATCAGTTGCATACATAATAATGAGAACTTCCTAGCCTTCTGGTTAGAACATTGTATCCTTTTAATTATGCAATGTTCAGCATATTGCCCAAGGAGAAGTTAAGCTTCTCCCATTATGTTGTAAACCTCTGTCATTTTCAAGGCACGAACTGGATGAGGCCCTAAAATGACAGTAACTGTTACTTGTCAAGATATTGGTGGTTTTCGATATTATTGGTCAGATTCCCTGGAGTTAGTCGCAGATGATGGTTAATTGTTTGCTTTTTCAATGGATTATAAATGTGGTCTCTCACTGTAATAGCGAACGTGTTAGTTTACATGCATAATGCCCATTAACAATGAAAAATATAACAAGTTACTAGCCATTTTTACGATAGTCTTTTGCATTAGTCTTTTCTACCACTAATTCTTTTTTACACGCAGTGATTACACTTCACACACACACACACACACACACACACACACACACACACACACACACACACACGCACACACCTTATACATTTTTAAAAATTCTATTGAGCAGAAGCAGTTGTCAAGCAAATATAATGATTTTGGTTTGTGCTTGAAGTTGGGACTGCAACTGCTGTGTTCGGATGCAGGCTGAGTTGGCATCCCTTCGCTCCCAGCTTCAGGCAGTGTTGGCTTCGGTCACACAGCTTGAGGCTGTTGCCAATGGGCATCACTGTGGGGGTCCGGATGGGGGTTTGTCGGGGACGGCCAGCTCGTCCCACACATCCCCCGATCGGACTACGACTGTGGTTGCCCGGGATACTGCCCGCATTGAGGCTGACCCCTCACCTGTGGTAGAGTGGGAGGTCGTCTCAAGGTTTGGCAGGGGGCGAAAGACATTCCGGAGGGCTGAACAGAAGGCCTCTCCAGTTTGTCTGACGAACCGGTTTCAGGCTCTGTCTCAGGCTGATACTGACCTTCGGCCTGACATGGCTGCTTGTCCTGTTCCAGAGGTTGCCCCTCAGTCTGCAAGATCCGGGCGGTCGCAGAGGGTGGGCTTACTGGTAGTTGGGAGCTCCGTCAGGCGCGTAGTGGGGCCCCTTAGGGATATGGCAGCAAGAGAGGGGAAGAAAACCAATGTGCACTCCGTGTGCATACCAGGGGGAGTCATTCCGGATGTGGAAAGGGTCCTTCCGGGTGCCATGAAGGGTACAGGGTGCACCCATCTGCAGGTGGTCGCTCATGTCGGCACCAATGATGTGTGTCGCTATGGATTGGAGGAAATCCTCTCTGGCTTCCGGCGGCTATCTGATTTGGTGAAGACTGCCAGTCTCGCTAGCGGGATGAAAGCAGAGCTCACCATCTGCAGCATCGTCGACAGGACTGACTGCGGACCTTTGGTACAGAGCTGAGTGGAGGGTCTGAATCAGAGGCTGAGACGGTTCTGCGACCGTGTGGGCTGCAGATTTCTCGACTTGCGCCATAGGGTGGTGGAGTTTCGGGTTCCGCTGGATAGGTCAGGAGTCCACTACACGCAACAAGCGGCTACACGGGTAGCAGGGGATGTGTGGCGTGGGCTAAGCGGTTTTTTAGGTTAGATGGCCTTGGGCAAGTACAGAAAGGGCAACAGCCTCAACGGGTGCAGGGCAAAGTCAGGACTTGCGGGGACCAAGCAGCAATCGGTATTGTAATTGTAAACTGTCGAAGCTGCGTTGGTAAAGTACCGGAACTTCAAGCGCTGATAGAAAGCACCGAAGCTGAAATCGTTATAGGTACAGAAAGCTGGCTGAAGCCAGAGATAAATTCTACCGAAATTTTTACAAAGGTACAGACGGTGTTTAGAAAGCATAGATTGCATGCAACCGGTGGTGGAGTGTTCGTTGCTGTTAGTAGTAGTTTATCCTGTAGTGAAGTAGAAGTGGATAGTTCCTGTGAATTATTATGGGGGGAGGTTACACTCAACAACCGAGCTAGGTTAATAATTGGCTCCTTTTACCGACCTCCCGACTCAGCAGCATTAGTGGCAGAACAACTGAGAGAAAATTTGGAATACATTTCACATAAATTTTCTCAGCATGTTATAGTCTTAGGTGGGGATTTCAATTTACCAGATATAGACTGGGACACTCAGATGTTTAGGATGAGTGGTAGGGACAGAGCATCGAGTGACATTATACTGAGTGCACTATCCGAAAATTACCTCGAGCAATTAAACAGAGAACCGACTCGTGGAGATAACATCTTGGACCTACTGATAACAAACAGACCCGAACTTTTCGCTCTGTATGTGCAGAACAGGGAATCAGTGATCATAAGGCCGTTGCAGCATCCCTGAATATGGAAGTTAATAGGAATATAAAAAAAGGGAGGAAGGTTTATCTGTTTAGCAAGAGTAATAGAAGGCAGATTTCAGACTACCTAACAGATCAAAATGAAAATTTCTGTTCCGACACTGACAATGTTGAGTGTTTATGGAAAAAGTTCAAGGCAATCGTAAAATGTGTTTTAGACAGGTACGTGCCGAGTAAAACTGTGAGGGACGGGAAAAACCCACCGTGGTACAACAACAAAGTTAGGAAACTACTGCGAAAGCAAAGAGAGCTTCACTCCAAGTTTAAATGCAGCCAAAACCTCTCAGACAAACAGAAGCTCAACCATGTCAAAGTTAGCGTAAGGAGGGCTATGCGTGAAGCGTTCAGTGAATTCGAAAGTAAAATTCTATGTACCGACTTGACAGAAAATCCTCGAAAGGTCTGGTCTTACGTTAAATCAGTAAGTGGCTCGAAACAGCATATCCAGACACTCCAGGATGACACGCGTAAAGCTGAAATACTAAACACCTTTTTCCAAAGCTGTTTCACAGAGGAAGACCGCACTGCAGTTCCTTCTCTAAATCCTCGCACAAACTAAAAAATGGCTGACATCGAAATAAGTGTCCAAGGAATAGAAAAGCAACTGGAATCACTCAACAGAGGAAAGTCCACTGGACCTGACGGGATACCATTTCGATTCTACACAGAGTACGTGAAAGAACTTGCCCCCCTTCTAACAGCCGTGTACCGCAAGTCTCTAGAGGAACGGAAGGTTCCAAATGATTGGAAAAGAGCACAGGTAGCCCCAGTCTTCAAGAAGGGTCGTCGAGCAGATGCCCAAAACTATAGAACTATATCTCTGACGTCGATCTGTTGTAGAATTTTAGAACATGTTTTTTGCTCGAGTATCATATCGTTTTTGGAAACCCAGAATCTACTATGTAGGAATCAACATGGATTCCGGAAACAGCGATCGTGTGAGGCCCAACTCGCTTTATTTGTTCATGAGACCCAGAAAATATTAGATACAGGCTCCCAGGTAGATGCTATTTTTCTTGACTTCCGGAAGGCGTTCGATACAGTTCCGAACTGTCGCCTGATAAACAAAGTAAGAGCCTACAGAATATCAGACCAGCTATGTGGCTGGATTGAAGAGTTTTTAGCAAACAGAACACAGCATGTTGTTATCAATGGAGAGACGTCTACAGACGTTAAAGTAACCTCTGGCGTGCCACAGGGGAGTGTTATGGGACCATTGCTTTTCACAATATATATAAATGACCTAGTAGATAGTGTCGGAAGTTCCATGCGGCTTTTCGCGGATGATGCTGTAGTATACAGAGAAGTTGCAGCATTAGAAAATTGTAGCGAAATGCAGGAAGATCTGCAGCGGATAGGCACTTGGTGCAGGGAGTGGCAACTGACCCTTAACATAGACAAATGTAATGTATTGCGAATACATAGAAAGAAGGATCCTTTATTGTATGATTATATGATAGCGGAACAAACACTGGTAGCAGTTACTTCTGTAAAGTATCTGGGAGTATGCGTGCGGAACGATTTGAAGTGGAATGATCATATAATATTAATTGTTGGTAAGGCGGTTACCAGGTTGAGATTCATTGGGAGAGTCCTTAGAAAATGCAGTCCATCAACAAAGGAGGTGGCTTACAAAACACTCGTTCGACCTATACTTGAGTATTGCTCATCAGTGTGGGATCCGTACCAGATCGGGTTGACGGAGGAGATAGAGAAGATCCAAAGAACAGCGGCGCGTTTCGTCACAAGGTTATTTGGTAACCGTGATAGCGTTACGGAGATGTTTAACAAACTCAAGTGGCAGACTCTGCAAGAGAGGCACTCTGCATCGCGGTGTAGCTTGCTCGCCAGGTTTCGAGAGGGTGCGTTTCTGGATGAGGTATCGAATATATTGCTTCCCCCTACTTATACCTCCAGAGGAGATCATGAATGTAAAATTAGAGAGATTCGAGCGCGCACGGAGGCTTTCAGACAGTCGTTCTTCTCGCAAACCATATGCGACTGGAACAGGAAAGGGAGGTAGGACAGTGGCACGTAAAGTGCCCTCCGCCACACACCGTTGGGTGGCTTGCGGAGTGTAAATATAGATGTAGATGTAGAAGTTAATTTTATTGTGTATTAAATTTGTAATTATAATGCAGTTCAAATCATAATAAATGGTAATTATTGCAAGCAGTTTCAGTGTCATTTAGAGAAAAATTGTACTTCACGTCTTCACAAAGCTGTGTCAGCTGTTCTCGCCTCCCGGCGTCATGCAGAGTAAATCTGCGGAGCATTGGACATGAATTAATATTTCTCTCATGACGATTGATCGAAATTGGTTTTAATATTTGTTATCCCCTCATAGATTTGAACATATAATATAATCTATCACATGCAAATGAGCCTGACTGTTATCTGCAGCAATGCAGTTCAGTAACATGGACTTTGTTTGCCCACTCTCTGCTGGTGCGCATGCGCAGTTCTCTTCCCCCCATGCTTTCTTTCCGCTCTGCCTATATGCGCGGAAGCGTCGTCCTAGGTGACGCGGGCTTTGGTAACAGGTAGTTCCGTTTGTACTGCAAAAAATTCTGTCTAGTAAATAAATTATTTTGTGTTACGGTATTTATGTTCTTGTCTTTGAATTTAATCAAGGTGTCACATGCAGTAACACAAAGTGACATTTTCACGGGTCATTTCTCCAGTCTCTTCAATTATTCCAGTTCAATTTTATTTTTGTGATTTTTGCAATGGGTACAACATATGACTTGTGCAGATTAAATACTTAAGGCACGCTACTGTAGCTGTTTGTAATACATCAGAAGGGAAGTGGTTATTAACAATAAAAAATTTATTGTTCCGTGGCTCCTCTTGGTCTAACCATCTATAAACTAATTGTTTGAAATTCTCTTCCATACACAGTAGAACTTCTGGAAACCTATGTTTGGGTTGTATTGCTTTTGTGACGTAGGTGACCTGTTGCATGCAAGTAATAACCACACAGTCTTCATTAATGAAACTAAAATACATGATAAAAATCATGCATATTACACTAGTCATGGTATTAACTTTTGGTCCGCGAGTACTTTGCCTTGTATAGTGTCTGGCTACTTAAAACTACATCGTGAGTTTAATTCGAAATTAGGCTCTTATGCATCCAACTTCCTTGCACAAACTTCTACTGTAAATGCATAATTGCCTCTAGTCTCAGTACCAAGCCACAACATATATAAAAAAGGAAATCTTTAATTTTAATGTCACTCTTTATAACAATTTGCCTAACTGAAGGGCAATCATGTGTGGCTAACAGTAGGGCAATTGTGTACAGAGGTGACCATAGTCATGGGATAGCGATGCGCACGTGTACGGGTGGCGGTAGTATCACATACAAAAGGTATTAAAGGGCAGTGCATTGGTGGAGCTGCAATTTGTCAGATGTTTCATGTGAAAAGATTTCCGACATGATTGTGGCTGTATGATGTGAATTAACAGACTTTTAACTTGGAATGGTAGTTGGAGCTAGATGCATTTAACATTACACTTCGGAAATCATTAGGGAATTCGGTATTCTGAGAAGTGTGTGCCAAGAATACCAAATTTCAGGCATCAGTTTTTACCATGGCAATGCCAATGGCCTTCACTTACGACTGAGAACAGTGGCATTTGCATAGAGTTGTCACTGCTGAAAGAGAAGCAGCACTTCCTGAAATAACTGCAGGCATCAATGTGGGATGTACAACGAATGTATCTGCTAGAACAGTGCAGCAAAATTTGGCATTAATGGGATACGGCAGCAAACAATCGATGTGAGAGCCACTGCTAACATCACGACATTGCCTGCAGCAACTTTTGTGGACTCGTGACCATATTGGTTGGCCTCTGGATCACTGGAAATCTGTGGCCTGGTCAAATAAGTGCCAATTTCAGTTGGTAAGAATGGATGGTACGATTACAGCGTGGTTAAGATCCCAAGAAACAATGGACCTAGGTTGTCAGTGAGGCACTGCGGTGGCCCCATAATGGTGTGGGCTATGTTTATATGGAATGGACTGGATCCTCTAGTCCAACTGAACCAATTATTGACTGAAAGTAGTTATGTTTATCTACTTGGAAATCATTTGCAGCCATTCATGGACTTCATGTTCCCAAACAGTTATGGATTTTTTATGGATGTGAATGCACAATGGCACCTGGCCACAATTGTTCCCGATTGTCTTGAAGAACATTCTGAACAATTTGATCGAATGACCCAGATCGCCGGATATGAATCCCGTCAATCATTTATGAGACATAAGCGAAAGGTCAGTTCGTGCACAAAATCCTGCAACACTTTTGCAGTTATGGCTGGCTATAGAGGCAAAGTGTCTCAATTTCTGCAGGAGACTTCCAATGCATTGTTGAGTCCATACTACATCGAGTTGCTGCACTACACCACAATATTGGTAGGAATCCCATGACTTTTATCACATCAGTGTAAATATGAGCTGCTTGATACGGCTCTTGAGTCTGCCGCCAGACCAACATCAGTGTAAATATGAGCTGCTTGATACGGCTCTTGAGTCTGCCGCCAGACCAACATCAGTGTAAATATGAGCTGCTTGATATGGCTCTTGAGTCTGCCGCCAGACCATGTTTTATGCCTACCCCAATATTCCATTGAGGAAACTACTCAAAATCGCCAGGTGGTGGCTGTTTGGTACTACTGGCAATTAGAACTACCTGTGTTGCTATTGTGGCAGTCTGTATGGAGTCCGTATCTGAGCATGTGCATTTGGAGTCCCCTACCTGAAGCCAAGCTGTAGGCTTCTGTGCTGTAGTGTAACAGGTTGGATTTTTTGCTGTGGTGTGCTCCACTCCATGCACAATCTGTCCTCTGATTGATATGTTTGTTAGCTTCTGCCTTTCAAATATCTTGCAGTCACCATTCTTGAAGTTACTTGCTTTAGTGGCCCTGCTTGTGCAGTGCCTCTAGACATTGATGAGTGACATCTTCACCTTTTGCAGTGACAAGTGCTTGAAGAGAGTTCCAGTCTATTCAGGCTACTAAAATGATATGATCAGTCTTGCGATAACTCTTCTGCATTATAATTGCAACATTTCCACTGAGCAACTTCATTTACAATTGTGACTGAACAGATTGTTTTTAACTTGTAGCTCACAGTAGATCACAGTGAGTATTCCAGTACTGATATAATGTTGCAGAATGGCAGTTTTCATAAATTCTTAAGTTGTTCTGGTGTTGACATCATTGCCCGAGTCTATTCCACTGTGACTTCCAAGGCACCGCCAAGCAACGATGCCAAAGCATAAGCAACATTCCACAGTAGTCAGAGATGCTCACTTGCTGCCGTGCCTTGTCAATGTTCTGAGCTGTTGCCTCTTACACCCCATCTGTACTTATGGCAAACCGAAGTGCGCACAGTTTGATGTTCCACACTTAACAACTACCTGAACAATGTTCGTGGTTTGCCACAGACATGTTTCGCTGGCCTGAGTGGCGAGAGGCAACATGTTGTTATTCCGTAGAATTGACATGTTACATCATAGCGCATGCGCCAGTTTCAAAATGTTGCTGTAAGTGGGTGATAAATTAGAATTGTTGGTAGACAGAACTTTCTCTGTGTTGCTACATAACTGTCGTGGGATGTTCTTGTTTCCCTCTGTATCTGATGGTGGCAAGTGCAGGGTTCCAGGATGTACTTAATTGGGAACCTGAGTCATATTGTGGAGGGTGGTGACAACTTGTAGCCTCCAAATATAACGTCATGAGCATACTTGCAGTCCTCACTATGACCCAGCTTTCTGTTGGCTTTTGTTTGTACCAAAATGTCTTGGGCGGGTAATGTGCCTCCTTCTCCACCTCCATCATAAACTGAGTATTTTAATGATAGAGAAATGAGGCAACACCTCAAACATGTCATCCACATACTGCCAAAAGCAAGATTGTTGTAAAGTGGCTGACTGTTGTGCATTCTCTTCAAAATCTTCTGTAAAATATTTGGCCACATTGAGAGACAGGAGGTTTATATGGTGACTCTATCTGCTTGTTCAAAGTACTTGTTATTGATTAAACTTTCAAATGAGAACAACATACAGATTTTCGCTGTGTGAGCACTGGTAGTTCAGCAGAAACAAAAGCCACCACCTGAGGATGTTTAGCATTTGCTTCAGGGGAATATTGTGAGAAATTCAAAACATGACCGGACTGAGAGCCAAAAAGGCATACACGATCTAGTGTTCTTGCAGCAGTGATTCTGATAGGTACTCAATGTAGCAGAATAAATAACACAAATATAATTTGATGTCTTAGGTGTCTGTGAATACGAGGTCCGTTCAAAAGATTCTTGAACATCCGTAATTTCGTGCCAATAGTGTGTTGGAATGAAATGTGTTTGGCATCCCTGCACATGACTGTGTTTAACATGGAACTGCCAGAAGTTTCATTGTTGTATGTCTGGCAGTTGTTGTTCAGTGCTGTATTGAGTAGAAAGTTGTGTCGCACAGTTTGCGACTTTCAAAATGGCAGAGTTAGAGGAGCAATGAGCCTGCATTACATTTTGTGTGAAACTCACAAAAACCTTTACAAAGACACACCAAATGATGCAGGAAGCCTGCGGTGATGAGTGCTTAAACTTTGCTCGGTGTTATAAGTCGTTCACATGGCTTAAAACTAACCAGATGGAAGTTAAAAATGACCCTTGTACAGGACACACTTTGACGTCTACCGGCAATGCTCATGTCAGGAACGTCAATGAAATTTTGCATGTCAGTCTTTGCATGCCAATTGATGACTGACTGTCCAAGAGATTACATAATAATGTAATATTTCAGTTGGATCATGTCATGAAATCATGACCCAGCATCTTGGAATGCGCTGTGGTGCCACCAAGTTCGTCCCATAGCTCATGAGTCAAAACTGGAAAGACCTTTACCTCGTAGCTTTTGGATCATGCAAATGAGAACGAGATATTCCTTAGGAGAATCGTAGCTGCTGGTGAAACGTGGGTACAGTTATGAACCTGAGACCAAGGTTCAGTCTTCACAGTGGGTTGGGATTGTTTTTTCAACACCAAAAAAGCCCGTCAGGCCAGGTCAAATGTCAAAGCCGTGCTGATAGTTTTCTTTGACTTTGAAGGATTAGTTCATTGTGAATTCGTGCGTTAGGGACAACCTGTTAATCGATGGTACTATCAGGACGTGTCTTGTGTCTGTCTGCAACTTTTGACATTTCTTCTTTACGGTAAGTAACAATTTGTCTTTTCCTGTTTATATTCCTATCGGGAATTTCCATTGTTTGAAAACTGTAAGTTGATGCATATGAGGAGGAAAACAGTCCTATAATGTTCAAACACAACATCAGAAGTGTACAGCTTGACAAAATCATGTCGATTAAATATCAAGGCGTAATGTTGCAAAGTGATATGAAATGGAACGAGCACATAAGGATGGTAGTAGTGGAGGCTAGTTGTTGACTGTGGTTTATTGGGAGAAGTTCATTAAATTGTAGTTCATCTACAAAGGAAACCATGTATAGAACACTGTTTGAGTGTTTGGGGTCCCTACAGGTCAGATTAATGGAGTCTTCCATTAATCAAAGCAATTCAGATGCGTGCCGCTAAAGTTGTTAGTGGTACATTCAGTCAACATGTGAGTGTTACAGTGGTACTTTATAAACTGAAATAGGAAGCCATGGAAGAAAGATGATGTCCTTTGCACGAAGCGCTATTGAGAAAATTAAGAGAACAGGTATTTGCTGCTGACTCCAGAACAGTTGTACTACTGCCAACATACATGTGACGTAAGGACCATGAAGGCAAAGTAAGAGAAGTCAGGGCTTGTACAGAAGCATACAATTGTTTTTCCCTCACTCCTTTTGCAAGTGAAGTAGGAAATGAAGTAATTAATAGTGGTATGTGGTACCCTTTGCCACATACCATACAGAGGCTTGTGGAATATGTATGTAAATGTAGATGCTTGTGGCACATGTTAATTCAAAACTGAATACATATTATGCCCTAAGGATCCTGAAAAGCAGAATGAACAAGCAATTGACAGTGCACATTAAGCATATATGAGGTCTATTCAAAATATTCCGGAACTTATGTCCACAGAATTTTTCTGCACTTACCTTATACTAATTGTGCACGATCTTCTTTGATATACTCTCCTCCACAATTGATACACCACACCCAACGCAGTTTCCACTTCCAGAAGCACTCTTGGTACACCTCTTTCTGGATCGCGCGAAGCGCTGTCTTCTTTTATCTTGCCTATCATTGCAAGTCTCCTTCCTCTCAACAGGGTTTTCAACTTTGAAAATAAAAAAAAGTTCACAGGGGCCAGTTCTGGAGAGTACAGAGGATGAGGCAGCACAAGGATTTTATTTTTTGTGCTCTAGTCACGAGCTAACAGGGATGAATGTGCAGGTGCGTTATTGTGATGAAAGAGCCATGAATTGTGTCGTCACATTTCGGGGCATTTGCTTCTCACATTCTCACATTCTCAGGCATCGCAACATGTGCTGATAGTATCATCAGTTAACAGTTTGTCCCTGTAGCATGAATTTGTGTTGAACTAATCCTTCAAAATGTCTTTTAATTGTTCCTGTCTGCAACTTGATGTATCTTTTTTTATGGTAAGTAGCAATCTGTCTTTTCCTACATTGTTGAACTTAGATTTTTCTACATGTGGAGCAAGCTTCTATTCATGACACCACAGAAATTCTGTCTGAAGTAATTCTGTATATACTACAGAGTCAGCAGTCTCAGTTTGGTGCTTAGCTTATCCGACACATAATTTTAAGTATGTGGAGAACAAAAGTGGTCATGTCACACCTCTTTTGGGCCCTCCTGATGATACCCTTGTCTGTGAAGCACACTCTCCATTGAGGACAACATTTTGGCTTCTATTATTTAAGAAGTCTTCTAGCCACTCGCATATCTGGGAAGCAATTCTGTGTGCTCGGTCCTTCATTAGCAGTCTGCTGTGGGTACCATGTCAGACACTTTCTGAAAATCTAGGAACATGGAATCTGCCTGTTGCTATTCATTTGTGGTTTGCAGGCCAAGCTGAGTTTTGCATGAGCAATGCTTTCTAAGTCAGTGCTCATTTGTGCTTTTCTGTCTCGAGGATATTTATTATGTTCGAACATCTTTTCAGTCACATGGGTTGCACTGCGTGGGAGCTTTGTGATAAATGCAGGCTAAGTAAAGAGCCAATGCCATAGAGTATATCAGGTGCACAGCTAGCTGCACTGCATTGTTGATGCATCATGGGTGGGCTAAGTGACATAGTGATGAGCCATTGCGCAGTTGTTGCATAGCATAAAATAGAGTTGGGATACCATCCAGACCTGGTGATTTATTTGTTTGGAACTCTTTCTGTTGCTGTTCTATGTCTGGGATGCCCATTACTATGTCCTCCATATGGTGGTTGTTTGATCCTCCTGCGTGAATGATTTATTGAATGCGAAATTTAAATCTTCATCTTTCCTTTTGCTGTCTTCTATTGCCACCCCAGACTGCTCAATAAATGGACAGAAACCTTTGACCCACTTAGCGATTTTATATAGGACCAGAATTTTCTTGCGTTCTCGGCACTTTTGCTGAGGCATGATGGTGGAAGTTGGTTGGGTGATGTGGAGGAGGAACAGTTGTACTACTGCCAACATACATGTGACGTAAGGACCAAGAAGGCGAAGTAAGAGAAGTTAAGGCTTGTACAGAAGCATACAATTGTTTTTCCCTCATTCCTTTTGCAAGTCGAATAGGAAATGAAGTAATTAATAGTGGTATATGGTACCCAAACAGTGAGGTCATCAGACCAATCGGATGAGGGGAGGATGGGGACGGGAGTTAGCTGTGCTCTTTCAAAGGACTCATTCGGACATTTGCCTGAAGTGATTTAGGGAAATCACGGAAACCTAAATCAGGGTGCTGGACATGGATTTGAACCATCGTCCTCCCGAAAGTGAGTCCAATGTGCTAGCAACTGCACCACCTCGCTTTTGTAACAGTGGAAGTTATTGTGTGCTTCGTGCATTGATTTTTTTACAGGTGCATGAATTTCTAGTAACTTTTGCCTGTCATTTACGTGTCCTTTTCTGAATTGAAAGTTCAAGGGTATCTGTTTCCTCAGAATTTTCTGAATTTTGTTAGTGAACCACAATGGGCCTTTTGTGTCCTAAATCCATTTGACAAATTCTTCTCTAGAGCGTGATTTACAATTGATTGAAACTTTGCCCATAATTCCTCTGTATCCATAATATTGGAACTTTTCGTGTTCATTCACTGTCTAAGTAAGATGCTAACAACTGCTGCTCTTCTCTTTCCAATATAAATACTCTCCTAGTCTTCTCGATGGACTTGTCAACTTTAGTGGCCATCACTGCTGTGATATCATAAACACTAACTCTGCCTTTGTGCTGACACTGTCAGTAATGTCAGGTCTGTCTGCATGCCCCATTCCCAATTACTTTTGAAACAGGTCCATAATAAACATGTACATGAATGAATCCCTCTCACATATAAAATTATAGAAACCTCATACATCTTAAAAGAAACATTACAGAATAGTCAATCCCGTACTATAAAATTTTAATTGGGCTGTACCTAATACTTCATACCCACATTGATGACTGCACAAGCACCAGAAAATGTATGTTCTGTATATACTACATGATGTGATAGTAGGTTGAAGTAAGATCCTACATTTCCCCTAAACATGCCCTATGATGGCGCCATATTTCCACCTTGCCCTATCTTGCTTAGAACCTTTTCACACACTATCACTCCAATTCCTATATTGAATTTGCTTTGTTGGAGCCACATTCTTACTATTACTCATTCCTGCAAAGCTATCAATTCTGGAAAAAAAAGGAAGAAGATTGCATATCCTTGATGTACAGTATGTCTCCACTGTACAACTGTAGTGTGGTTCCTTTCCACTATAACCACTGTTGTCCGCTCACCAATTATAGATTGTTGTTAGAGTTTCCATGTTCTCACTTACATTACTTTTTAAAAAACTCTGTTTTAGTTTTTCAACTAGTTGTGGAGCTCCCACCAGATTGCATCTCTAATTGTTACTTAGTCATAACCCAACTTCCACTACCCATTATTTAGAAAAAGAAAATAGTTTAACTGAATTTCAAGTCATTGCATCCCTGCTCTCAAAATACTTATGACCGTGTGCCCACATGCATTCCACTTTGTTGATGAGACATTACATTTGATAACTTTAATAACTCTTTTCCATTAAAAAATGTGCAGGCACCTAAGCAGTGCTAATAAGCAACTGATTTAGATAGTTAGTATTAGAATACCATGTAGGAAGAAATGGGAGCTGTATCATAATATGATCAGTTAAAGCCTGAAAGCAGAATTTTACTACAGACAATACCGCAAAGTGCTGAGGGACGTCATCACATGGGTTAAAACAGTGGATCACGCCAAGAGGATAGAACGCACTCCGAAAAAAATTTAAATTATGTGTTCAAATGTGAAAGTGGTATAGGGCAAAGTATGTGTGTTCAACATATTACGCCTCTGTTGTGTGAGAATGTAACTATTTATGATCCACCCAAGTTCTGCAAAATATTTAATAATCACTACTTGTCAGTGGCTGGTAAGTTGAATAAAAATTTTATTGGCACAGGTGGATATGTAGAACTCTTGAATGCTGGTATTCTGAGACAACTACATCACATGCAGCTACAGGAAACAAGCGAAGATGAAATTGAATCAATTATTACACCATTAAAGAGTAAAGAATCTTGTGACTGTGTGCAATTTTAAGTAGCATTCCAATGAATCTTCCAGATTGTGACAAAGCAGGTTTGGCCCCCACCGTCCTACTTTGTCTTTTATACTGGTAACTACAGTAGCTAGGATCTGTACTAGTTCTTCTTATTTTCATGCTGTTTTCCTTCTCCATATGGGATGATTTCAGTCAGCCCAAACCTTCAGCTCTTATTGTGACCAGACTACTATAAATTTCTGGAATATGTTAACATACTATTGATTGACTAAATTGTCTGAACTCA
The DNA here is from genome assembly GCF_021461385.2 of Schistocerca piceifrons. NCBI lineage: Eukaryota > Metazoa > Arthropoda > Insecta > Orthoptera > Acrididae > Schistocerca > Schistocerca piceifrons. Next base: position 618,886,545 of record NC_060141.1, read on the forward strand.
ACACACTGGTAACAAAGCTGTAATTGGCATAATGAGGAATTTCATAATTTTTAATATCCAAATTTTAATAAATCAACATGGATGCCATACCTAAAAGTCAAACAATGGAAACTCCAAGTAATAACATCAACAGTGTAGGAAAAGACTAAAGAAGACACATCACAAGGAAACTGAAGACACATCAGGTTGCAGACAGGCACAGTTAAAACACTCTCACATATAGCTTTCAGTCACAGCCTTCATCAGCAAAACACACACACACACACACACACACACACACACACAAAACAAAGATGATGTAACTTACCAAACGAAAGTGTTGGCATGTTGATAGACACACAAACAAACACAAACACACACACACAAAATTCAAGCTTTCGCAACCAACGGTTGCTTCATCAGGAAAGAGGGAAGGAGAGGGAAGGACAAAAGGATGTGGGTTTTAAGGGAGAGGGTAAGGAGTCATTCCAATCCCAGGAGCGGAAAGACTTACCTTAGGGGGAAAAAAGGACAGGTATACAGTCGCGCACACACACACACACACACACACACACACACACACACACACACACACATATCCATCCGCACATATACAGACACAAGCAGACATTTGTAAAGGCAAAGAGTTTGGGCAGAGATGTCAGTCGAGGTGGAAGTACAGAGGCAAAGATGTTGTTGAATGACAGGTAAGGTACGAGCGGCGGCAACTTGAAATTAGCGGAGGTTGAGGCCTGGTGGGTAACGGGAAGAGAGGATATACTGAAGGGCAAGTTCCCATCTCCGGAGTTCTGACAGGTTGGTGTTAGTGGGAAGTATCCAGATAACCCAGACGGTGTAACACTGTGCCAAGATGTGCTGGCCGTGCACCAAGGCATGTTTAGCCACAGGGTGATCCTCATTACCAACAAACACTGTCTGCCTGTGTCCATTCATGCAAATGGACAGTTTGTTGCTGGTCATTCCCACATAGAAAGCTTCACAGTGTAGGCTTTCTGTTTTTGCAAGTAGTTTCACTTTGTATTCACCTTCTCCTTTTTACTGTAATCTACCATACCATTTTATCCCGCCTGTATATTCTCAATAATACGTAACCCACTTCCAAACCATAACCAAAAAATTTTTTTCCGCTTTCAACACTACCGCTGCTATAAAATCCACCGTTTCCAGTTCACAAACAGTTCCTTTCACCTATTAAACAACCATTTCGGCTAGTTCTAACAACTTTCGCTTTATTTCCATTTCCGTTTTCCCCACATCACTGATCACTTTTAGCCGCTTCCCACAGGTTTTAACGTCATTATTTCTTCGGCAGACAATTGTTAACCTCATTTTCATAATCTGCCACCACAAAACCACTCCTTTTAATACATTTACACGCAGTTTTTTCGAGATTTTCCCGAATTTCTCCACCCTTAAACGTTTTGGCGGCAACACAGCCACCTAACTTTGTGCACATTGTTGTTTACCAACCCGAGTTCACCACAGGATCAACATAGCTCAGCTTCAACCAACACTTTTTCGACTTTTTTCACACCAGATCTCCAGTTGCTTTCTAGTTCACCTTTATCTCTCCCCATATATTTTTATTTTCATTTCAGCCTCATGTTACACTTTTCACCTTCTAATACCATGTCATCCTCACAACATCCGAACAACGACCCCATTAAGTTTTATTTACATTCCCTCCGCAAACATACCTTCGCCCTAGCCAGATTACGCTCCCATATTTTATTTACTCAGGCTTGTCTGACATTTGGCATTACCCCCAAAGGCCTCACAGTTAAAGTTCCCATCTCTGGCTGTAACCCTTCTTTCCATCAGTCCCTATAAGAGTTCCAAACTGAACAATCCATTGCCCTCACCCACCCAATCCTTCACCTACACATCAACTCAGCCAATGAACACACCCGTCAACTCCTATCCTTAATAAAAGTCCTCAATCTTTCCCACATCCACACCGGCTGTTCAGAGCATCCTCCCACAGGCCAACCGCAAATTAGAACAGCATGCCACCCTCCACCTCAAAAAACTATCCAATCTCCTGGTTTCCCACCTCCGGAAAGGCAACTCACTTACCGTCCACAACCTTTCCAGCAAACCTCAACCTCCTCTCATTGCACACAGGCCCAGTCTCTCCCATCTACTCAATCTCCCACTTCCAGCTCCACTCCCCCCAAAACCTCAAAATTCTAATCAACACAATCTGGAACCACAACACCCTAATTCAGTAGTTAACCTTTCCTCTAAACCTCTCTCCCAATCCGAAACCTCTGTCCTATCCAAAGGCCTCACCTTCAGCCCTACTCCAGATTCAACCAAACACCCCTCGTCAAAGATTTACTGTCCTACACTCGTACTCTCTGCTGGAAATATCACTTTGCCACGAAGAAAAATGATCCTAATCCTACTCATAATGATCCAACTCCCCAAGACACTATACAAATTGAACCCTGCCTGGAACAGTTCCGTCCTCCGTCACAGCGGGACCCACCTCCTCTTCCTCAAAATCACCCTCTCCAAACCTTCCAGGAATTTCTCACTTCCCAGCCTTGCCTCTCAGTCCTTCTTGAAAAACTTTAATCCTCCTCCCAACATCACCACTGCTGAAGCCCAGGCTATCCGTGATCTGAAGGCTGACCGATCCATCGTCATTCTTCCGGTGGACAAGGGTTCCACGACCGTGGTACTTGATAGTCGGGAGTATGTAGCTGAGGGACTGCATCAGCTTTCAGACAACACCACATACAAAGTTTGCCGAGGTAATCCCATTCCTGATGTCCAGGCGGAGCTTCAAGGAATCCTCAGAACCTTGGCCCCCCTACAAAACCTTTCACCAGACTCCATCAACCTCCTGACCCCACCGACACCCCGCACCCCTACATTCTTCCAAAAATTCACAAACCCAATCATCCCAGCCGCCCCATTGTAGCTGGTTACCAAGCCCCCACAGAACGTATCTCTGCCTACGTAGATCAACACCTTCAACCCATTACATGCAGCCTCCCATCCTTCATCAAAGACACTAACCACTTTCTTGAACGCCTGGAATCCTTACCCAATCTGCTACCCCCGGAAACCATCCTTGTAACCATTGATGCCACGTCCTTATACACAAATATTCCGCACGTCCAGGGCCTCGCTGCGATGGAGCACTTCCTTTCACGCTGATCACCTGCCGCCCTACCTAAAACCTCTTTCCTCATTACCTTAGCCAGCTTCATCCTGACTCACAACTTCTTCAGTTTCGAAGGCCAGACATACCAACAATTAAAGGGAACAGCCATGGGTACCAGGATGGCCCCCTCGTACACTTACCTATTTATGGGTCGCTTAGAGGAAGCCTTCTTGGTCACCCAGGCCTGCCAACCCAAAGTTTGGTACAGATTTATTGATGATATCTTCATTATCTGGACTCACAGTGAAGAACTACTCCAGAATTTCCTCTCCAACCTCAACTCCTTTGGTTCCATCATATTCACCTGGTCCTACTCCAAATCCCATGCCACTTTTCTTGACGTTGACCTCCATCTGTCCAATGGCCAGCTTCACCCATCCGTCCACATCAAACCCACCAACAAGCAACAGTGCTTCCATTATGACAGCTGCCACCCATTCCACATCAAACGACCCCTTCCCTACAGCCTAGGTCTTCGTGGCAAACGAATCTGCTTCAGTCTGGAATCCCTGAACCATTACCCCAACAACCTGAAACCAGCTTTCGCATCCCGCAACTACCCTCCCGACCTGGTACAGAAGCAAGTAACCAGAGCCACTTCCTCATGCCCTCAAACCCAGAACCTCCCACAGAAGAACCACAAAAGTGCCCCACTTGTGACAGGATACTTTCCAGGACTGGATCAGACTCTGAATGTGGCTCTCCAGCAGGGATACGACTTCCTCAAATCCTGCCCTGAAATGAGATCCATCCTTCATGAAATCCTCCCCACTCCACCAAGAGTGTTTTTCCGCCGTCCACCTAACCTTCGTAACCTCTTGGTTCATCTCTATGAAATCCCCAAACCACCTTCCCTACCCTCTGGCTCCTACCCTTGTAACCGCCCCCAGTGTAAAACCTGTCCCATGCACCCTCCCACCACCACCTACTCCAGTCTTGTAACCCGGAAGGTGTACACGATCAAAGGCAGAGCCACGTGTGAAAGCACCTACGTGATTTACCAACTGACCTGCCTACACTGTGAAGCTTTCTATGTGGGAATGACCAGCAACAAACTGTCCATTCGCATGAATGGACACAGGCAGACAGCGTTTGTTGCTAATGAGGATCACCCTGTGGCTAAACATGCCTTGGTGTACGGCCAGCACATCTTGGCACAGTGTTACATCGTCTGGGTTATCTGGATACTTCCCACTAACACCAACCTGTCAGAACTCCGGAGATGGGAACTTGCCCTTCAGTATATCCTCTCTTCCCATTACCCACCAGGCCTCAACCTCCACTAATTTCAAGTTGCCGCCGCTTGTACCTCACCTGTCATTCAACAACATCTTTGCCTCTGTACTTCCACCTCGACTGACATCTCTGCCCAAACTCTTTGCCTTTACAAATGTCTGCTTGTGTCTGTATATGTGCGGATGGATATGTGTGTGTGTGCGAGTGTATACCTGTCCTTTTTTCCCCCTAAGGTAAGTCTTTCCGCTCCTGGGATTGGAATGACTCCTTACCCTCTCCCTTAAAACCCACATCCTTCCCTCTTTCCTAGTGTGTGTGTTTGTGTTTGTTTGTGTGTCTATCACCATGCTAACTCTTTCGTTTGGTAAGTTACATTATCTTTGTTTTTAGATATATTTTTCCCACGTGGAATGTTTCCCTCTAGCACACCTAATGCACACACGATTGCCAGCTCCAGCATCTTGGGCCAGAATGCAACATCACGAGGGGATGCAAGCAGCGATCTGGAGGGAGGTGGGGAAAGGGGAAGGGATAGTAGTGTACGGGTGTGGAGAGAGTCAAACACAGTCTGTTGGAGTGTGCAGAGACTAGACTGTCTACAGGCACAGCATCAGGATTTTGTGGGGCAGGGAGGTGGTGAAAAATGGAGAGGAGCAGGGAAAGATGGGCATAAGTGTTGGCAAAGGGCTGCAAATAAACAGAGTGAGAGATGATAATGGGGAGGAGATGATAGGACAGAGTGGAGGGCATGGGGCCATATGTTACCATAGGTTGAGGTCACGATAATTATGGGAGCGGAGAAAGTGTTGTAAGAATAACCCCCATTTACACAGTTCAGAAATGGTGATGGTGGAGGGAGGGATCCAGATGGATTGGATATTGAAGCAGCCACTGAAATCAAGTGTGTTATTTTCAGCTACATGCTGTGCCACTTGGTGGTCTGCTTTGCTCTTGGCCACTGTTTGGTGGTGTCCTGTTCATCTTGGTGTACAGCTCATTGGTAGTCGTACCAGTATAGAAAGCTGTGCAATAATTGTAGTGGAGCTGATAAATGACATGGCTGCTTCCACAGGTGGCCCGTCCCCTGATGGGGTAGGATAAACTTGTGACAGGAGTGGAATAGGAAGTGCTGGGTGGGTGGATTGGGCAAGTTTTGCACCTGAGTCTTCCACAGTGATTTGATCCTTGTGGCAAGGGGTTGGGATTGGCATAGGGATGGAGTAGAATGTTGTGGAGGCTGGGTGGGTGACAGAACTTCACTTTAGAATGGGTGGGAAGTGTCTTGGGTAGGATGTCCCTCATTTCATGGTGCGATGATAGGTAATCAAAGCCCTGGCGAAGGATGTGGTTCAGTTGTTCCAACCCAGGATGGTACTGGGTGATGAAGGGGACACTCCTTTGTGGCTGGTTCTTGGGGGTGGTGGGAGAATTGGGGGTGTTAGGGGAAATGGCACGGGAGATCTGTTTGTGGGCTAGGTCTGGGGGATAATGTCTGCCTGTGATGGCCTTGATGAAACCCTCAGCATACTGAACATGGGAGTTTTTGTCACTGCAGATATATCGTCGGGTAGCCAGGCTATATGGCAGAGATTTTTTTGGTGTGAATGGGATGACAGCTGTCAAAATGCAGGTACGTTGGTGGTTGGTGGGTTTAACATGGACTGAAGTGCGGATTGAGCGATCAGAGAGGAGGAGGTCAATACTAGGAAGGTGGCGTGCTTCGTTGAGGAGGACCACATGAAGCGGATTGGAGAGAATGTGTTGAGATTGTGAAGAAGTAAAGACCCCCTACCCACACCTTTGTCCACATTAAAACCACCAACAGTACCTGCATTTTGACAGCCGTTATCCCTTTCACACCAAAGAAATCTCTGCCATATAGCCTGGCTACCCAGGGACGACGTATCTGCAGTGACAAAAAACTCCCTTGTTCAGAATGCTGAGGGTCTCAACAGGGCCTTGACAGACAGGCACTATCTGCCAGAACTGGTCCCCAAGCAGATCTCCCATGCCATTTCTCCTCACACCCCTAATCCCCCCATCACCCTCAAGAACCAGACACAAAAGAGTGTCCCCTTCGTCACCCAGTACCATCTCAGACTGGAACAACTGAACCACATCCTTCGCAAGGCTTTGATTACTTATCATCGTGCCCTGAAATCAGGGACATCCTCCTCGAGACACTTCAACCCCTCCTAAAGTGGTATTCCGTCACCCACCCAACCTCCACAACATCCTAGTCCATTCCTATGCCTCTGTCAATCCCAACCCCTTGCCGCAAGGATCATATCCCTGTGGAAGACTCAGGTGCAAAACTGCACAATCCACCCACCCAACACTTCCTATTCTCGTACTGTCACAAGTTTATCCTACCCCATCAGGATTCGGGCCACTGAAAACTGCCATGTCATTCACCAGGTCAGCTGTAGTCATGTCATTGCACAGCGTTTTATATTGGTATGACTACCACCAACCAACTGTCGTTCAGGATGAACGGTCACCGACAAACTGTTGCCAAGAGCAAAGCAGACCACCCTGTGACACATCACACAAGTGGACATAATGCACTTGATTTCAATGGCTGCTTCACTACCTGAGTCCTGTGGATTCTTCCCTTCACCACCAACTTTTCTAAACTGCACAGATGGGAGTTATCCTTACAACACTTTATCCGCTCCCATAATTATCCTGGCCTCAACTCGTGCTAACATATTGTCCCCACACCCTTCACCCAACAGTTTCCACTCTCTCTGTCCATCATCTTCTCCCCATTCTCATCTCCCACCCTGATTATTTGCAGCCCTCCGCCAATGCATCCTTCTGTCTCTCCCCACGTGTCTCCTTTTTTTCCATACCTCCTTGCTCTACAACCTTCTGACACTGCGCCTGTTGGCAGTCTAGTCCCTGCACAGTCCACCAGACAGTGTTCATCTCTCTCCCGACCCGTACACTACTATCCCTTCCCCTTCCCCATCCCCTCCAGATTGCTGTTTGCATCCCAAGTGACGTTGCAGTCCTGCCCAAGATGCTAGAGTTGGCTTTCGTGTGTGCATGAGGTGTTATATTTTAATAGCTACTGCTCATATTGGTAATTTGATAAAGTCTGACAGTCATTGTCACATCTATTTAAAAAGGAATAATTTGACCAATGGGAATATCAAATACACTAAAGTGCCAAAGAAACTGGTATAGGCATGTGTATTCAAATACAGAGATATGTAAACAAGCAGAATACGGTGCTGCTGTCGGCAACGCCTATATAAGACAATAAGAGTCTGATGCTGTTGTTACGAGGGTAATCCCAAAAGTAAGGTCTCCTATTTTGTTATAAGTACATAGACCTGTTTATTTCTACAATCGTTTACATCGTTTACAGCTTGAACATTTAGCTATTTTTTGACATAATCACCATTTCTGTCGATGCATTTTTGTAGACGCTGTGGCAGTTTTTATATGCCCATGTCATACCAGCTCACCGCCATGCTGTTCAGAAAGTTATGAATCTCTTCTTTCACCTCGTCATTGGAACTGAATCGCTTAGACCACAATTAACGCTGACAGGTACTGTGAGACTGTAAAAACTCAAACGGGCAATTCAGAACTGGAGAAGAGGAATGTTGAGCAAGGACGTACACACTCTCCATGACAGTGCTCGCCCACACATTGCTCGGCAAACTGTTGCTCTCCTGCAGCAGTTTCAGTGGAACATAATCATCCACCCACCCTATAGTCCTGACTTGGCGCCCAGTGACTATCACCTGTTCCCTAGGTTAAAAGAAGCGATATATATTTTCCATCATGGATTATGTTGTTAACAATAGTGCTGTTTTCAGAAGTAACTGCAACATTCATTCAGTGAATACTAGATAGAAAAATGATTTACACTTGGATAACACTTACTTAAGCATTTCACAGAATAAAAACCAAAGGCACTTGGAAAATACTTCCTGAAACATTTTATAGAAAAGTCTGTAGGTCTCCAGCAGAAGTAAAATAATTGAGTTCTAAACCCTACATATTCTACTACAGGTTGAAAGATTCCTTGTGGCACGTGCCATCTATTCTGTACAAAAGTTCATCATAATAGTTTAAACTTTTCTCTGTAATGTACTTATTCCTACTCTCTCTTTTTTCGTGTCTTGTTAATTATTTAATTATTTGTTTGTGGGATTTTATGAACAGCATTCTGTGAACTATGTACTGGTTCGTTCCATGACAAAATAGATGTGGCTTGCAAGGTTCTGCATGACATCATTAGTAAAAACTGCGCTTCTTGTAGATCTTATTACAAAAATTGGGATTGTTACACAGTTATTCACTTTCTTGCTAGCTGTTCTGTAAATCTACAGAAACTTGATGTGCTGTATGGCACATGAGTAAGCGAGCTTACAACTTTTAATAAAGTTTTGATAAGCACTAATCTGTTGTAGTTGTTTCTCATAATTTTTGGTGGTTTATCTGTGATTGATCACCTTAATTATTGCTCTGCTCTTGTTGTAAGATTTATGTGATGGACAACAACTTTACTTTTCTTTATGACATTACATTTTCCTTTGCAGTATTTCTTCTGGGCCGTAGATACAATAAGTATTCTGTTAATTTGGTGTTTATCATGAAGATTTTTTTTTTTCAGATGAAAGGTGAAATAGTAGCAGAAGTTACTTCACAGGTAACATATGAACTTCATCAAGCTATAGTTGACCTGAAGAAAACCTGGCACAGTTCAGAAAAAACATCAGCTTCTATAGATGCATCGTGCACAAAGAAGAAGAAAAAGAAGATATCTGATGAAGAATCATCAGATGCAAATGTTGTTGAGCAGAGGTATAAGTGTAAAATAATACTACTTGGCTATCTGTCTACATAATTGGAATTATTAAGCGATATACTGTTGTAACACATCTGATGCTGTGCCATATGACACTTACCGTGATTTTTTATTTCTGCTTTGGTCGTGGTAGTCTACAGTGTTAATTAAAAAGACCCACTTGTAATGTTTCTGTTATCCTTTTGTAGCCAGATTAATTTTCACTGTGAATCGTAACAGTTGTGGTGCTGCCAGAGTCAACAAAATTATGTCAGCCGACTCCGAGAGAGTATGGAAAAAAAACCTGCTCCATGCTGTACAGTTGTACAAAACACACTGTTACTGTAGGCGGCAGTTTCCAAGAGTGGGAGACATGATCTTGGTATTGAAGTATCTGCTGGTACTGCATCTTTGAAAGCTATAAGTGGACTCTAGCTTTTCCACTTGTGCTAATTCAGCTTTCATTTTGCCATCAACTTGAGAGACATTGTTACTTAACGTCCACTCAAATCACTTATCTATTTTGTGACTCTTATCGTCTATATATCTTCTAAATCTGCTTCTAATACGTGACTTTAGGATAGTGTCATTGCACTTTGCTGTGTATATGCGTTGGTCAGCTGCCACACTTTGCACACTCTATTTCCTACTGTCGTCTCTATTCACTTTGTCACATGCTTGTCACTTTATATGGTGGACATAATTGGAAAGGGAGCCTTTTCTTCAATTTGAAGTGTACTGTATGGGATGACAATGGCAGTCAAAACCTGCACATCCAAAAATGTTGGAATATTTTCATATACATAATTTGTATTATTTGTGCCGAGAACTTCACATATTGTGTTACCACAAACATCATTACTTAAGGTTTGATATGATTGTACTTCTAATCGCACCATTTTATGACTGCAACTTTGGTTATAATCTAGATAAAGCAATGAAACTTGGATTATTGAAAAACTGATAATTAGAGCCTTACATTGATATGTAACATGGCAGATTTTTAAGAATTTTCGCATTTATGGTCATTGACCTCAGCCTTTGACCTTGAATATCTCAAAATTGAATACATTCATGGTTGTTGACCTCAACCTTTAATCTTGAATATCTCAAAATTAAAGAAATATATTATATTGCTCCAAAGTGTTGCTAAAAGCATGTTAAATATCAAGGTGGCACGGTAACGACATCGCGGCCAAAAATTTATCTTGTGAGCAGCAGTACACTACCAAAATGCAGAAGAAAAGTGCAGTTCATAAGTAATGTTGTACAAAAATATGATTTATATTACTGTGGGGGTATTATGAACCATTTACAGTGTAAATTGAATGAAAAGGTAATAAAACATGGTAAAATCTCATCTCACAAGTCTCTAGTTAAATTCTTAAATGTTCACCGGATCTGATGCAGGGAGACTATATTTCCTCCAGTTTGTATCACAGGATCCAGCCTTGTGAGAACTTCATATCTTACACTTGCAAAGACACTTAAAAGACAATTGCATCCTCTGATAACACAAGTGTCAGGTATGGCAGAAAAAACAGATAATGGTGATGGTCCATGTGGATGTAAGAAGCTGGCCTGTACTTCATCTGTTTCTTCTTAAGTTTGCAACACATTTTTGTGTCTCAGTGGGTGAATAGTAACCTGTGAATTTTTCCATTGAAATCCCTGTACTTCATCCTGCATGGTAAAAGAGTAATTCTTTGCAGGATCCCCAGAAAAAGACATTCACTTTGAGTTCCTTTTTAGTGGCTTAAAAGGGCTGTTACTACTGCTGATTGTTGAAGGAGCTGTTGTAAACTTGATGTAAACACTTCAGTGAAATCATCTGTTGTTTTTGTTACAGTCTCTAGAACTATCCTGCCTTTTGTTAACAAACACTTGTACGGAATTTTGTCAGTACAGTTCGTACCAAACAATTCAAACAAATGATCGTTCAGTATTGTCACACTTGGACAGTAGGGACTTGAACCTAAGAATAATGCTGGAAGTGCAGGATTGCATGTAACAAATGCTACATAGTGCATGTACACGGTAATGTGTGTTCTTCACACTTCATTAGTGCTTTCAGTTTACATTCTTCAACCATTAACTTCAATTTCCGATGTGACACACACAGACATGCAGACAAACAGCAGGGTCCCACTGGCATTGGCAAGAACACAGTGCTTTGGTTGCAACTCTCAAAATTTTGAGAATCCAGTATTTATGTCCGATACATATCTTTGAAACAAGCATATAATTCCTTAAGATTGTGCAATACTGGCTGCTTCTGCTTATATTCTCATAATTCCATTTTCTTTCACTGACATGTAGTCTTTTTCTAATGTTTCTAACTTAAAGTGTGAGTGTTAATCTGGATTGTTTCGGTTTATTCCCCTAAACCACCTTCCACTTCTTTACGAAGTGACTTATTTGTAATTTGCAGGCACTCTTCTTTACTGTATAGTCAGCTGCTCAAAATCCTCTCGACTTCTTCTCCATCGTATAATGCTAGGTACAGGAATTTTTAGACTCTTTCTACTTATTAAATAAGTAGACATACAAACTTTGCTTTACGTCAGTTAATGATGTATTTGACTTTCATACACAAGAATACTCTCACTTTCAACATTTATAAACAACTTCCAGTTAGTCCGTTGTCCACTCGAACATCAGAAACAAATTAAATTACAGTTAAAAGAAAGTTGGCTTTGATACCATAACTTTTCTTAACATGAATCAGAAAATAAGTCTTGCATATAGCAAAGTTATATCAAGAGTTTTCAAGAGTTCTTTTTCAATTGCCTTTGTTTTAATAACAATAGTCAGTGACCCAATAAGCACAGAGCTGCATATTAACTCCATGGTTCTTCCTTACACACTCACTAAAACGACTATGGATTGCTCGGCAGGTACTTGGTGCCGTTCGTCTGCCGCGTCTACTTTCATCCCGCGACTGATTTTAAACCTGCACACACAAACATGTGACGTGCAGTAGGTAGGATTCTACCATCCCATCCCACACTCATATCCAGAATGTCGTGTGTTCAAGATGGTAGAAGGCTGAGTGGTTCTAGAATTTACACAGATATATTATGTACATGTTGTACTGTTTTCGCACACAGTGTCTTAACCTGGCTTAGAATTCAGTGTCACTAATATACCATGTTCTTCTACCAGCTGGTTTGTTATTCGAACCATGTAATCTGTAGTGGAAAATTCTTTCATTGTTTTCCTTATACTCCAGCCCTTTGAAAGTACTGTCAACTTTGGGTGCACATTTCCATGTGGATGGAAGTAATTAAGTTTACTTCACCAAATGAAAGCTCCATCTGCTGAAGTGACGGACGAAGCTTGCACACCCCTTTTTGACCATTTAGCGATTGACTTTTCATTTTTAATCAGTTGCACATCCAGTGTCTGATGATGCACAATCTGTTTTCTTTGTAACAGTTCATGCTGTTCACTCTGCAACCAGTGCCTGAGTTATATCTGTCACATAACTTACTTGACTTAATTCCTTTGGCCCCTATGGGGGCATAGGGCATCCAGGAGAACTCGCTACCCCTCTCTGTCTTTGGCAATTTGCCTCAATTGTGCTCAGGTCTTGCCAACTCTTTTTGCTTATCTCTGTCACATCCCCTTTAAAATTGTTACACTGTTCCAGACTTCACTGTTTCAAACTTACATTATTGCTTATGCTAGTAAAAAGTTATTATCAGTCTTACTTTCATATTCAGTTTGTCTTAGCTCCATCGCTTAGGTGAAGTCCGATAACCAGTCTCATTCTATTCCAATGTTTTCAAGATATTTGATATTGATTGTTTGTATCATTCGTCACAATTACTGCATACTGCATCAGTTTCATTATCTACCTTAGTAACAATATTTTTCTATTGTCTCTCCACCTGGAGTTTCAACTGCGACTTATATTTTGTAAACTGTTCATCAACATCACACTTTACTTCAGTTTTTAATCTCTTCATTTCTGAGGACATATGAGAAGTTACCACTTGCACATTGTCATGTATTTTCTTGATTTAAATTTGCGCTGCTTTGCTGAATTTGTCAGTCAGTTCTGTCTTGTGATTCCCTAACATTGCAGTTATTGAAATCAGCAAGACATTTTGCCTATCAGACTTTACTTTTGGGGCTATTTGCTTCGTCACATCATCTGTCATTACTTCAGTGTCATTCTTGCCTGCTTGCACTGAATTGCGCAAATTAATTTCCACTTGCGCTAACTCTACAATCTCGGGAGATTCTGGACTCAAAATTTCTGTACGACTTAATTCTCTCTTAATAGTATCCATAGTAATTGGCTCATAATCTGGTAACTGGGTATCTCCTAGATCTTGAATCTTGCATTTTGCATTCAGGCATTACCAATGTGCCCAAAAATCGATAAAGAATATGAGAGCTTAACATTTGTTGCCGTTGACGTCACGTTGTCTGCCACTGAACTGCAGCTGTTTGCTGTGATGCGTTGAACCTGTGCCACAACACTCCACCCATATTCCAAAAAAACTGTGCATCGCCAACACAACTGTTTTACTCAAGCAGTGCTTCCTCCTGTCTTCTTATGCTTGGAGAGTACCTGACAAAACCTGTATGCCCTATTATTAATTATTCTGTAAATTTTCCTACTGATTTTCTTCATCTGTATACAACAATTTGAAAGACTTTTACTGTTTATTTGGCCTTATTACAAACCATTCCCCAGGTACCCATCCACTATTTTGTAACATTTCCAATATCCTCTCATGGTCAGATTAATTTTCATTATGAATCTAATAGTTGTGTTGGTGCCAAACGCAACAAAATTACAGCGGCCAACCCTAAGAGGATATGGAATGACAATACCCTACTTGACAACTTACTGTTGGACACAAATCTTTGTTATGAGAGGCAGTAGTTTCCAGTGGTGTGTGGCACTTTCTTGGCACTGACCTACTTGCTTCAACCTGTGAAGCTAACCCGACCTTACATTTGGTGCAGTTACGAGGTCTCTGTGCTCGAGCGTGTGAATTCTATTTAATTAACTACAGTAACACTTGATGAAATTGCATACAACTACCCATAAAGGGAAAGTAATTCTGATAGGAGGGAACTAAATTATATAGATCCTACATCCACAAATTCAAAGGTTTTACATTTTATAGATATCACAAGACAGCTAGTTCTGTGTTGGGAAGATGCAGTTAATGCTCTTTGCCACACTGGTCTTTCACATTCCCTTAAGGATCGTTGGGAAGGCTGCAATTTAATAATCCAAGTTAATAAATCTCGCGCATGTTAAGTCATGACCAAAGGATCATCAGTGCAAATAATACCACAATTTGTGAGTAACTAACAGCTTGCCAGGGTGCTACACTCACCTACCTTCACACATTGGGGTGCTGTGTCGCACACATCATATGCTTTGTTTGTGAACTATTTCTGTCTAAGCCTCAGCAGTTTTTCACCATCGGAAATATACTTCAAACACATTATTAAAGGCCACCTCCTGTGCAAGTTTACTTGGACGGTGTTACATAGCACAGTATGTGCCCAATCAAAACTTATTGTGCCATCAAGACGTAGTGACCCTCACTGCATGTCCGTCTTGTTCAACCACTTAGCCACGTATCTCCTAACAGTGTCGTGTCCCCCCATTGCTTACGATTCTTGGTGGCAGTGATTTCAGACATTACTGTTTGCCAAATATTACCTCTGCTTGCAATTACATCATTCACTCCGGTTGACATACTTGGGGACGAACTCCAAATGATGGTTTTATAAATAGAGCGATTTCTCTGTGGTCCACCACAATAAAATGTATCATGGACTATTTCTCCTTCTGCGCTGGGTCCTCTGGTGGACTCTTCCACAGGGATTGAAGGATGTCTGCCCCTGAGGACTGCACCTTAACTATTACGTTTGGACCCTTCCCTGTATTCCTGCATGTGCTCCTACCCTTCCCAGGCCCCGCTGGTTGCACCCACCATATGACTGAATATATAGGGGTTGCTGGCTGTGCCTATCTCTGAACATGCCATCTGGCATACTTGCGCTCCAGCCACCTCTGGGTCGATTCTGATAGGTTCTCTTAATTGAAACATAATCATCTCCGCTCTACATATTCGGATTGCTTTATTAGTTTTACCCTTCTTATCGTAATAAAATCCTGTATCATTTCTTAGGTTTTCCAATTAGTTAAATTTCTGAATTATTGATCTTAATTGTTTAAATTGTTAATTGTCACCTTGGGTTGCAGAGTGTTATGACAGCACACTGCCACATCGCATGATGCTTCAGGCTGTTCCATACTGGCTTAGTGGGCAGTGCCCTGTAATGTTTGCCAGAGGAGCAGCAGCCTAGAGAGCGGGCACTGGGTCAGATGGAACATTCGCTGTGATTTGTGTGGTGGGCCATCAATGGGTTGTTATCTTTGAGAGTTGCTACGAGTGATTTTTCTGTTTTTTTTTTTCCTCCAGATGATTAATTGTGTAGATTACCCTTCAGCTGTCGGTGTTGGCAAGTTGTGTGATGTGTTATTTCTTTTGGTGTTAGTGATTGTTAAGGGAATATGAGCAGGGAATAAGAATTTATCACTCTTGATGACATGTTATTATGCTAGCATACTTTTTCTTGAGAGAAATTTGTTTGACATTTGTTAAGTTGTGGTTAGCTTTGCTCTAGTTGTTCTCTAAATGTTTATGTAGATCTAAGTGCTGTGCCGATCAGCCTGGCATCTACTAAATCTGGTGTGCTGATGATCTATCGTTGTCATTTAGTAATATTCATGAAGAGCGGGTTCCATCCCATACAGTCATATCCATTGGAGGGGCTTGTCTTTTGTTGCAAATATTTCCTTAAATTGAGTTTCAGTGAACAAATAATAGGGTAATGTTGCTTGCAGTTATATTACAGCCAGTAGAGTTTGAATGGGCGTAGTTTACCAAATTTTTGTAATACGTCACAAGGTGTTGGCTCTCATATTTATTGTTTTATCGCTAAGTTTGAGGAATTGTGTGTGCCTCTGTTGGTTTCCAGATTAGCTTTATGTGGGAGTCACTGGTTTTTGGAATTTTTAAATAGGGCAGTCACTGTGGTATCCAGCTGAAGGTGAATTCTGTTGTATTATTAGTATTGTTGTGGTTGTTTTTCTCTTTTTAACCTGTCCGTTGTTGTTGTTTGCAGTTAATGTTTGAAATTCTGAATTGTAGTGGACCTAATGCCCAATATATATGTTAAGTTGCCTAAAGCAGCTCACTTGCTGTTGATCTCCATATGAGGTTACACTTCAGCCTGTATGAAGCTGATCAGGATCACATTTCTGAATATGTTATGAAACATGTACAATCTTAAGCCTTGGACAGTGGTAATTGGTGTGTGTCTTAATTGCCCTAGTTGGTTGTTGGTTCTAGTCTTTGACTTGTATGTTGTAATTGGAGACTGTTTCAGTATCATGAAAGGGATAAATCCCAGCTCTCCACTTGGGTATTGCTCTTTGAATGAGCAGGGGTTTCAGTGCTCAGTTTCAGTAAACTTATGTGATAGTGCTTACTTATCAGTGGATCACTTGATTAGTCAACAGCAAAAGCTGAATTTGCATTATAAGCATCTTTTTAAAATGTCAGCTCTTCACAATTTCACATGTTTAGTACTCCATACTTCGTGCAAGTATTTCTTTTTGTACCACCCAATGTTCATTGACCAGTTAAGCATTTATAATACAATTTAAATCATCTAAATTTAAATTTTTAGTTGTTATTCTATTAATTTGTTCCATTTGTTTTATCACCTGCACATTGCCCTTTCATAAAGTCAGGTTTTTGGAAAATCAGATCTCCCATTTTTATCTTTGATGTCCTTGTTTCCTTTAGCCTCTAAAGAGAGTAAATCTGATTTTCGAGTGCAGTTTCATTTTTTTTAAGCAATGGAAAGTTCTGGATAGGCTAAAACCAATATGGAAGGGATAGGTTGCTATTCACCACTGCTCTTTCTTTAACATCCCCCCTTTTTTAAATGATATTTGTTACCAAACCCTTACTAATATTGTGTGTTTTGACAATTAATGCTTTTCATTTAGTTAAGTTGCTAGTAGTAAAATCTTTTCAGTAATTGTGACATAAGATCTTCATGTACCCTGCATAATGTGACAGAAAAGGAATACCTTTGCAGTGATCTAAAAGAAGAATAAAACATTGTTTTCAGAGAGTACAAGCTTCTGAGAAAAATTGAAAAACTCCAAAAAAGAGAGAAAAGGCTTGAGAAGAAATTGGATGCAAAATTAGAAAAGCTGGAAAATAGAACAAAACGAATGCTTGAAAAAAAGTCGCATTCAAAATCACGCAGCGAAACTTTACCTGAGAAGAAATCATTAAATAGGAAACGAGTGGATGTTCCAGTTGGTACATACTTAATGGATGCTGTTCTGTTAAATGTTGGATCAAAACCAGATTTACACATCAAGCTTGGAGAATCTTTTACAAAAGTTTGGGAGATCATGAACACCGGCACACTGCCATGGACAGATAAGGTAAATAATAGTGTGTTGTCGTGTTTCAGAACTGTTCGTGTGTGTGAATTTGTAATATGATGCATTACTGCAATGAAAGAAAATTTAGCCTTTTAGTTTGGAAAGGAGAATGATTTTTGTGGACATTAATTATGTGTGCTTGTATTTAATTTTTTCTTGTTTATTCGGAATTAAGGGAGAAGAGAGAGAGTTAAAGTGACAGAAATGTGGTGATGTTGAGGAACTGATCAAAAAATGCTCACTTATCTTACGATTTTTAATTTGGGTTTAGAGTTTTGCAAAACTGAAGAGAAAGAGGTGCCACAGAATGAGATAAATAATACATAGATCAGTTACACTGCGCGGACTGCAAATTAAAGTAGAAAAAAAAGTTTTATTTCTGTAATACTTTTTCTTTACATTCCTTTCATTCCTGTCTGTATTAGGTTTCTTTTGATCTTGATTGTGGATAATTGGCATCCTCTTTTCCACATATTGCGGCAGCTCGTGTCCATTTTTTACTGCTGAAGAACAGTGTCAAGTTCTGGTAGCAAAAAATAATGAACCTTATTTTATATCATTCTTATATTTTGATGTCCAGTCTTCTACTACTGAATTCGTGCAGTGTGACTTGGGTTTTACGTATGCTTTTATGTTGTAACTACTACGAATATTTATGTTGTATTATATGAAATGTACATTTATTTATGTAGTCAGTCATTCATTCATCCAGGAATCACCTTACAGTGATAAAGGATTTGTCAACCAAATTCACTGCAAATTAATAGCTCAGAACATATACATACACACTGCTTTAAGAGGATAGGACAGGTGATCGATCACCTGTGGGCTTGATGAGGGAACCATCTTGGCATTTGCCTGCAGTGACTTAGAGAAACCAAGGAAAACCTAAATCAAGATGGCCAAATGCAGTAGGCTCCATCCTACTGAAAATAAGGTCAGTATCTGTTACAACTGCACTGCTTCATTTGGTTGGTCCCTATTGTGCAGAGATTCTTGATTATACACACTCTTTATCACTGCAAACATCAAGGACCAAGGACCCCCACTGATGACTCCAGAACCATTAACTTGCTGCTATACTCCTTGCACTAACTCCAGTCCTTGGAACACTGATTTCAGTCCATTCGGAAAACTGTCTTCATGTCCCCCCCCTCCCCACCATCAGTCCACCTGAAAAATTAAATCAGCATCCCACTTCGCATGATGATTGAGTCGTTGAACTCAGGAGAATGACAAGATGTTGCTCTCATATGCTTTAGAGCTTGGCACATGATTTTCTTATAAAAGTGTTACAGTATCGCTGCTCTGAATCCTCTAAGTAATATTTGATTTTGAAGTATTCAACATTTCAGCTGCCTTTTAAACAGGTGTATTTCAGTGATTTTTTTTCATCTCCCTTGGGGATTTTATGCAAATTTATTCTAGGCTAGAAAATGCTGTATTGAGTCTTTTGTTTGTGTTCCCTTGGTAAATAATGAGTCCAAACTGGCTCTTGTTCCTTGATTACGTATAGAACTATTAGTAAAATAATTTGTACTGTCTTCCCTGATATACGAGGGCTATCCACAAAGTACATTACGTTTTGGAATAAAAAATAAATAAAGTATTGGAATTTTTTTTAATTATATACAGATGAAAGCCACACTTAAATACTACTTTTCTACATAGTTGCCATTTAAATTAAGGCACTTATCGTAGCGATGGACGAGCTTGGAAATTCCTTCGTCGTAAAATTCGGCCGCCTACGCCTTCAACCATGGGGCGACTGTCTTTTGGGACAGAAAAGGTGTGATTTTTGTGGATTTCCTGAAAAGAGGCACTACAATAAACTCTCAAAGGTATTGCCAAACTCTGCACAACATCAGAAGAGCAATACAAAACAAGCGCAGGGGAAAGTTGGGCTCAAAGATCTTGCTGATTCACGACAAGGCCCGGGCCCACACGGCAAATGCCACTCGTGAAGTTCTCGAATCTTTTAAGTGGGAGTTGTTTCCTCATCCGCCGTACAGTCCCGACCTGGCACTGAGCGACTTCCACTTATTCCCAGCAATGAAAAAGTGGTTGGCTATGCAGCGTTTTGATGACGACGCACAGCTTCAAGAAGAGGTAACCACGTGGTTGAAGGCACAGGCGGCCGAATTTTACAACGAAGGAATTTGCCAGCTCGTCCATCGCTACGATAAGTGCCTTAATTTAAATGGCAACTATGTAGAAAAGTAGTATTTAAGTGTGGCTTTCACCTGTATATAATAAAAAAAAATTCCAATACTTTATTTATTTTTAATTCCAAAACGTAATGTACTTTGTGGATAGCACTCGCACACAACTGATTGGTAGACATACTTACTTGCTGGAGTAAGACAACTCTGTTTTTTTTTAAACAATGTTATGAAAGGGTAGTTGCTGCTCACTATATAGCAGAGATGTTGAGTGTGTGTGGCCTCAGCAGTCAGAGACTGCAGTCATGTGTGTGAGCTGCATTTGTGTGCATGCGCGCTCGTGTATGCGGGCGCACGAGCGCATATCCTATCTCTGATGAAGGCCTTGTTGGCCAAAAGCTCATTTTCTGACAGTCTTTTTGTTGTGCCTGTCTGCAGCTCAGCATATCCCCTATGGTGAGTAGCGACTATCCTTTTCATAATATTGTTACATTTCATCCTGGATTTTCCATTGTTCAGTTTTTTAAAACAGTTCTTTACAGTGTGCCTGATAACTGCTTCTAGTTATTATTCTGATGCCCCTTTTCCACATTTTAAAAATTGTATCCATATTTTGCACATTCGATTCCCAGAAAAAATTTCATTGATAAGAATTGAGTGTAAGACTAGTATGTCACCACAAGACATTGGCTGTTACAATCACATGATAGAATCCTAAGAGCAAAACATGCAGGTACCATTCTTTCTGCCAGAATCTTTTTGTGTTTTTCCATATTAATTAACAATCAATATTCATCCATAAAACCTTGTGCTAGTTGCACAATCTACAAATTTATCAGCTATGCCTAATGCAACAGAATTGTGTTCCTCTTTATGCTGAAGTGCATACTGTTTTCTTTATGTTCTGCATTATAATTACTCATTGCTCAATCATAAACATCCTTCAGAATTTCATTTGATTTCTCTAATAGGTGTTCTGGTGTTTTCTCAGTGACTATGATGTTGTCATCACCAGCAAAGAGAACTGTTTCTCCATGTCTTATACTGTCTGGAAAGTCATTTGTATATGTGTCCAGTAAAGAAAGAAAAAGGGGAAAAAAATTAAATTAGTAGCTTGGCCGCCTGAGTAAAATTTTCTATTTATTGGGTGAAGTCCCTGATGTTCAGTGGACTAAAAAATATTTTTAAAAATGTTGTATTGTTTATCAATTAGAAGTGGTGACCATTTTTGTTTCAGGCTGCAAGCTGTGTTTTGCTTTTGCAAGCATCTGCATTTTTTAAATTATTAAGTAATAAATTGCCCTAGGCCTTTCACATAAAAAAGTGTTTAGTTCAGTGTGTTCTAGCCTACAAAATATAACTGTTTTCACCTAGCTGAATCTATTCCTTAATATATTTGTAATAACTAAAAGTTATTGTCCGCAAATTAAAAGATTTCAATTTTTGAACAGTGGTTTCTCGCAGGAGAAGTAATTTCTCAGCCTTAATAATTTTTTGTGCTAATACATCATGTAGTATGGTTACTTCTTATAGAGTATCAATGGTGAGAAGATTACTCATAAAAAATAACTAGTAAATAAAACATTTTTTTTTTAATTTTTAAATTTTTTATCCTGCAATGTCTTTGTTGGGGGATCAAATAAAAGTCTGAAAATTACAAACTTAACAGACATTTATGATATCAAACTTCAGTATAAATTTCAGCTTTAAGGTCCAATTGGAAGTTATGAAAAAAATTGCAAATATGAGCCGAAAATACATTTTTTAACATTTCCAGTATGTAGATAAAGCAATAAAATACATCAATTGCATAATTTAAATTTGTCAACTAATTATATTGTCTTGTTCACATCTTATTTCTTTTTACTACAACATTCATTGAACATCTGAGAAATTTCTACACTCGGTTTGGGCATTAGGTTAAAAGTTAGCCCGGTCACAGTTGTGAATTCCAGGGGGGAGAGCTTTTTTAGTACATTTTTAACTGGTATTGAAACTTCATCCTTACTTAGCTTTTTTGATTGAGGTCCTTGGTCCTGGTGGATGGTAAAATATAACATGCACATCCTAGTATTGACAATGAAAACTATGAACTTCAACAATCCACCATTATAAATCAGGGGATGTTGATGTAAACTTACACTTAAGCAAGTTGTGTGACTGGGGTATAAAACAATGAAAAGATCAAGTGCCTTTAATCTTCTGACAGCCACTGAATCTTTCCTCCAACACTTTGGTATAGAGTTCATGTATTTCCTCATATTCTACAAAAACATAGGTATTCCCTATTACCTGTTCTTTACATAATTTAAACATTCCTTGAGGTGTAAAGATATGGTTCTCATAGGTCCTCTGCAGTCTAGCTTTCATGACAACTTGCTTAGTTGTACCTCCAACGTCATCACACGCGTTCTCCTCATGGCATGATGGAAAAAAAAGTGCCATTCTGCATCAACTGTACAGTCTTCTTTGTCAAAGGAGATGTTAATAATTTGTTTTTTAAATATTTATATTGGCTTGCATCGTCATCAGGGAAGTAGATCAGTTTGTTTATGGAAGTGTATTGCTGTTGCGTGTGGTTTATTAATTGCAGTTGAAAAGCGAGCACATTGTGTTCACTTATGACACAAAAACTGTGACTCTTTATTTTGTCTTGAACTTTATAATAGAACACAAATGGATGAACTCTGTCGTGTTTGTTTACCTAGTGGTGCCATTGTACTTAATTTTGAACAACAAAGGAATAAAGTTCGTAAGAGTCAGCAAGAACTAAGGATTCCTCTACTACAGAGGTTTGCATCTACAAACACATGAAAAAAGTGATTGTCACTATTTACATTTTGTCTTGTGTCACCCTTTGTTTGTATTCTATATTGTCAGGCATCAAATCATCTTGTTCCAATTCTTCAAAAATGTCAAGTGCGGATTGTTTGCCTGGACAATCTTGACATTTTCCCATGATCATACAACTGTAACTGTCATTATTGCATGTCACACCTTGCCAAAAGGTCTTTATAGTCAGCTCTGAGATTGGTCCCATCTATCATCAACTTTTACGTTCTGCTGATACAAACAAATGCAAACATTATGCTGCCAGATGCCCCTGCAACAATATGTCATTTCAATCTCAACATGCAAAATTTCGATCTTCAAATTTCAGTGTCAGGTTTTTCTTTTTTGAATTCAGTGAATAGTTTATTTAAATGACTCAGTATTAACCTTTTTTGTCTTTGAATGTTAGTAGAGTCAACCCCCCCCCCCCCCTCCACTTCCTCCACAGTAACACAGTCTTTTTTGCCAGGATCTTGTTGTCATCTTTATAAAAGGTAATAACCTTTTTGGTAGTGTTCGCATCTATCAAAGTGGTTGAATATGTGATTTGTATTGCAAGTAAAATTCCCTGTTCTTCCAGTAAATGCCTTGTTAATTTAACCAAACATTGTGACACATTAAATTGATCACTAACTTTTACTCAAGCAAGAATTTGGCAGTAAACTGATAGTTTAATTTTATCCTCTTTGTTTGAAATATGCATTAAGTTTTTAGCTTTTCTATCAAATCATCATATTCGGTTGGTGAGGTTTTAGAACTTCCATCTGGTCTAGTACAAATTTTCTTTTGAAATGATACTTCCAAATTATTTTTACAGCAAGTTGAATCTATTTTTTAATAATTTCTGAATTACAAAAATCCTCAGAATTTTGTGACCCAGAATTTCTAAGCTGTCTCTCTCCCTTTATTTGTTAATTACAAATATCTTAGGATAACATGTTGGACGCAATGGTTTTCCTGGTGGTATTGATAAAAGGGCTTTTATTTTTTGTATAATGATCTACTATTATTTCTCTCAGACCTTTTGTTATTGTTTCTGAAAAGGGCCGAAGCAAGACTGACCATAAAGGTGATAGATTTTTTTTTAAGTATTTCATTTCATGGTATTTCCAAATTAATTTAGCCTATGGGCCAACTCTTAAGAAAAACAACATGTTTTCATCTTTGTTGTAATCTTCCATTAAAGTAATGGCTTTGGGAAATACTATATATGCACTTTTGTGATAACCTTCATTAACAAGAACACAGAACACTTAGACTCAATTTTTTAACTGCACACTTCAAGACTTCGTAGTTAACTGAGTGTGTGGATGTTGGTGGAAGGAAGCAGACAGCACATCGACTTGTAAAGACTTTTCTGGAGCCTGTACATAATTGCAGACGCTGGCTCCTAGCCTGCTGAACCTTTGAGCAGAGGATTGGCTCAACAAATAATGATTAGTTTCTTTAAACTGATGTATTTAAATTGTGTAATTGATTTACTGCATGTTCTTTGTAAAAACATCCAGTGTTTACTTTCTGTGAATCAGTGCAAAACCAGGTGTAGCTAAATACTGTCTACATTTGTGTACGTAGCTTAATAATGTACGTTTTGGGAAGAGATCTGATATGGATACGCAAGGCAGTGCACTCATCAGCACTGCGTGTAGCTGCATTTGGTCCACAACATAGTGTTCTTGAAACACCACCATCTGATAATGAGTCTGCGGCAACCCGAAAACATGTTCAGTTGAATAAATTATAAAAAAGCGACTGGTTGCATATTTATTATCAGATAAATTGCAGTCGCAGTTTGTCATCCGCACTGGATATACTGAAATTATTTAATTGAAGATTGTAGATAAGAATATAAAGTGTTGTCTTACTCATGAGTTGCCTCATAGGTTAACTCAACTTGCATGTACCAAAAAATTAAATACGTACAGAAGTTTCATCACCTTTTTATCCAGTCTTGCTTGGACATTTTTTAAAAAATTAAGAAGCCTATAAAGAAACGTCTGAGAGAAGTAACATTTGATCATTATTCTAAAAATAAAAGTCTTTTTATCGATACAATGCCAGGAAAGTCATTGTGTTCAACATGTTATTCTAAGATATTTGTCATAAACAAAGAAATGGATAGTGATATTTCAGATAAAGAATTTTGTGATTTTTCAGAAACTCTAAAAAAAGTGGATTTAGGTTGTGAATCCAAGGTGTATTGCCTGCTACTAAAATTAGAAAACAAAGTGAAGAAAAAGTACCTTTTGGATTGAGTGCAAAAATTGAGAAAGTGACAATACTGTCAAAAAGAATTTGGAAGTTTCGGTTCAAAAGAAAAGTTGCACTAAACCAGATGAAAGTTCTAAAAATTCTCCAACCAAATATGATGATTTGACAGAAAAGCTAAAAATAAATGTTCTATTTCAAACAGGGAGGATAAAGTCTAGATAATCAGTTTACTACCAATTCTTGGAGTTGAGTAAAGATTGGTGATGAATGTAATGTGCCAGAATGTTTGATTAAATGAACAAGGCATTTAGTAAAAGAGGAGGGAATTTTATGTGCATTACAAAAGAAAAATGCACCTAGTTTCATGAATGGAAACCTGTACAAAAAGGTTATTAGGTTTCATGAAGATGACAGTAACCACCAGAATATAAAGTTGATGATACAGGGGGTCAATCTTAGAGTTGACCGTAAAGACCTTTTGAGAGTTCTGATTTGCAATAGGTAGTTACAATTGTATGACCACGGGAAAACATTAAGACTGTCCCGGCAGACATGCTTTACTTGACATGTTTGAAGAATTAGAACAAGATGGTTTGATGCCTGACAATATAGAATACAAACAAAGGGTTACACAAGACAAAGTGGAAATGGTGACAATTAGAAAACCATGGGAAGAGATGTTTGAAGTGTTGACAACTAATCATGAAAACCTGAAAATGCATCAGTTTATTGCAAAAGCTCAGGGTAAATTTCTGAAAGACAATAAGCAAGCCTTGGCAATTGATGAATGCTTGGTTCGTGGTGACTTTTATGAATTCTATTCCTATGTTGTTCAAGATGAAGTACAAGGGTGCCACTGCGTAAACAAACAGGCCAGAGTTCATCCATTTGTGTTCCATTATAAAAATCAAAATAAACTAAAGAGTCACAGTTTTTGTGTCATAAGTGACTAACTTGAACACAATGCTACAACAGTGCATGCTTTTAAACTGCAATTAACAATACACACAAAAAAGCACCACCCTTACTTAAACAAACTGATCTACTTTCCTGATAAAAATTTGAAAAAAAATATTAACATTACCTTTCACAGAGAAGACCATGAACTTGATGCAGAATGTCACTTTCTTTGCATCAAACCATGGGAAGGATGCGTGTGATGGCATCGAAGGTACAACTAAGCAAGCTGCATAAAACCTAGTCTGCAGCGGACCTATGAGAACCAGATCTTTACACCTCAAGAAATGTTTGAATTGTGTAAAGAACAGTAATAGAGATTACCAATGTTTTTGTAAAATATGAGGAAATACAAGAACTCTATACCAAAGTCTTGGAGTAAAAATTCAGTGGTTGTCAGAAGATTAAGGGCCCTTGATCTTTTCATTGTTTTATACCCTAGTCACACTACTTGCTGAAGTGTAAGTTTACATCGACATCCCCTGTTAGTGAACTTCATCAGTGTGGAAAACTTGTACTGTCGACACTTCAGAATAAGGACATAGTGGCTTGTGTTTATGGCAAACAGTTGTGGACTGCTGACGTTGATAATATTGATTGCCAAAAACCAAGATTTGCATGTTACATTTTACCACCCACTGGGACTAATAACCTCGTTTAAAACAGTTCAAAAGGATCCAGGCAGGATGACTGTTAAAAATGTACTGTAGAACTCATCTCCTGGAATTTAAAACTGCAACTGGGTGAACTTTCAACCTAACGCCTGGACTGAGTGAAGAAATTTCTCTGTTGATCAATGAACAACACGATAAAAACGTGTAACGTGAGAACAAGGTAATGTAAGTAGTTGACTCATTAAAAAAAGATAGATTTGTTTAATTTATGCAGCTGATACACTTTATTTATTATTCCAGATATTGCTGAATTAAGAATCATATTTTTGACTCATATTGGTAATTTTTTTCGTAACTTTCCATTGAATCTCAAAGTTGAAATTTATACTGAAGTTTGATATCATAATGGCCTATTAAGTGCGTGATTTTCAGAGTTTTATCTGGTCCCCTAACTTAGATATTGCAGGCCAAAGAATAAAAAAATTCAAAAAAAATCTGTTTTTTAACATAATTTTTAAGTGTGAGCTTCTTACCATTGATACTCTACAAAGAGTAACTACATTGTGTAGTGTAATAGCATAAAACATATTAAGGCTGAGAAATTACTCCCTCTTTGGAAAAATACTCTTCAGAAATTAAGTTTTTTAAAAATTTATGAACAATAGTTTTGAACCATTAAAAATATATTAAGGAATATATTCTGCTTGGTGATCATGATTTTAATTTATAGTCCAGTGTGTGATGGACTAAATGCTTCTTATTTGAAAGGTCTAGGGCAACCTGTTACGAATAATTGTGAGGGAATTCACTAAGCAAATACCAATTTTTTTCTGAATGCTGGACCACTTGGCACGGATTGACCCAGATGTTCAAAAACATATTTTTTACTAATATTTCTACAGGGTGTATACGACCCGGGACAACCGCGAGATCCTGGAAAAACCCGGGAATTTTTTAGAGTTCTGGGAATTTTTCATTGTTTTAGTTTTCTATTAAATTTTTGTAATTTTGACTGGTAAGAACTGATACTCTAACAAAGGATGTTACTGTATCCCACTTCTGCAGAATAACACTTCAACAATAAAACATAAACGAGAGAAAAAAAGGAAAATAACTTAAATTGCAAAGGAAATGCGCCATATACGACGACGACACGCAGCGCTCATGCAAGCGTGTGCCAAAGCAAAATGTGTCAAAGGCTTTAGGAAGACTATGCCTTGCTTTAAAAAAAAAAAAAAAAAAAAAACCAACCTCCAATGAGCATGAAGACACAACTGTTAACATTAGATTCGTTTTAGCAGCTACGAGTGGGCTCATGCGCATGTGCAGTTGAGTCATGTTTGAGTAGTTGATTCTCCCGCTTCTGGCTACAGGAATGTGGCTGTTGGCTGTGCAAGCAGTCGCAGCAGGCAGCTAGATGCTACCGGGGAAAGGGGGTGCCAAATTGATTTACTTGAGGGGAAAAAAAATTGTTTCACAAAGCGCCTAGCATCCAGCCCACGTTTGTCTATCAATTATTCGTATGATATCAATTAATAGAGGGAAACATTCCACGCGGGAAAAATACATATATGATTGTGAAACACTTCCCTGTTGGTTTTTGAACACATTTTAAGTTGATTTATGAATGAATTGTAAGTTGAGTTTTGAATGCATGCATAGTGTATGTGATGTCTCTATCAGGAGAATCCTCGTCACATCTAGAAATAAACTTTCCGCAGACAAAAGGGAACGGGGCTATACGAGCTGAGCAGAGTAAAGCCGAACAGATGAATGCCAATCGCTGTCTGATTATGTGGTTGATTGGGTTTGCGAATGATCAGCGTTGTTATGATTACTAGCCAAATCCATAGATTCAGACTTCCAGAATGGAAATAAACGACTAACAGGAATAACAGGTGAGAAAGATTACCTATTATCCTCTTGATGAATCCAAGAAAATGAAATTTTGACAGAAAATTTTTGGCCAGATCACTACACTAATGAGGATCAGTTGTCAGCCGCTTAAGATATATTGTGAAAGTAACGCGGAAAACGTGTTGTACGAACATGTAACAAGGCCTAACCGGAGAATAATCACGGGATAACTAAACCTGTGATTCTGTCAGGGTTAGTGAAGTTAATTCGCGAACAAATTTTTACAATGGCAGGAATAGCTACAGAATTAGTGATGATGACAAGATTGTGTGTTAGAATGAGGAAGAAGAAACATGGACATCACACAAATTATGGAAGAATAAGACAATTCCAAATTTATATAAAAATTTTGTAATACTACTTTTCGATCTCATGCTTGAGGCACTGGTGTGTGTGAATGAAACGTGAAACTATTTCCTAACATAAAGCTTTTTTAAAATGAAGAACAAACCGCCTTCAGTCACAAGTTGCATTTATTTGCTGCACTATGCATTTCGAGCCCTGGAGGCTCATCTTCAGGTGCTTTTTAGTGATTTACATCAGGTTTTTTAGTTGTTTGCCTATTGATATTACATTTTTGTATTAAAACATGGTATATCAATATAATAGAAGGAAACATTCCACGTGGTCTATAAATATGTCTGCTTGTGTCTGTATGTGTGGATGGATATGTGCGTGTGTGCGAGTGTATACCTGTCCTTTTTTCCCCCTAAGGTAAATCTTTCCGCTCCCGGGATTGGAATGACTCCTTACCCTCTCCCTTAAAACCCACTTCCTTTCGTCTTCCCCTCTCCTTCCCTCTTTCCTGATGAGGCAACAGTTTGTTGCGAAAGCTTGAATTTTGTGTGTATGTTTGTGTTTGTTTGTGTGTCTATCGACCTGCCAGCGCTTTCGTTCGGTAAGTCACCTCATCTTTGTTTTTAAAACATGGTATATTGTAGATATAAGTTTAACAGCGTTAATAATATGAAAATAACTTACAGTTTAACATTGTATGATGTCTGCTTCTGTTGTGCAGTTGGTATACACAATATACATCTTCAATTTTGCAGTACATACCAACTGCACAACAGAATCAGACATCATACTATGTTAAACTGTAAGTTATTTTCGTATTATTAACGCTGTTAAACTTATATCTACAATATACCATGTTTTAACATAAAAATGTAATATCAACAGGCAAACAACTAAAAAACCTGATGTAAACCACTAAAAAGCACATGAAGATGAGCCTCCAGGGCTCGAAATGCATAATGCAGTAAATAAACACAACTTGTGACTGAAGGCAGTTTGTTCTTCATTTTATGAATGTAAAACAGTCCTGTATGAAACTCTGAAAAACAATGGATAAAATTAAGATAAAGCTTTTTGCTTGTAGTAGGCCTCATAGGCATTTGATATTGGTACTTCGTGAATTATATTCTGTCGTGTTATAGAAATGACCATTTGTTCCAAAACGGTCTCGTTTATTAGACGTGTCTTACAAAATTGCTCCAATATTAGAAAGGCCTATTTTGTTTTATCTAGCCAACAGTGACAAAATAGATGTAATCAGATTGAGAAACCACACCAGACCTGGGTATTATTTGTATTAAAAGCGTTTTCAGTATTAGATTACGACATTTCAATTTTTCATGTAGCAAAATGTTTGATGAACTTTGATGAAGTAATAGATTCTTTTGCAGAAAGGAAAGCACGCCATGTAAAGCCGTAGCAAGATTAGAGAGAGAGAGAGAGAGAGAGAGAGAGAGAGAGAGAGAGAGAGAGAGAGAGATGGGGGGGGGGGGGGATGCTAGGACCTAATTGAAGAAATGTGTACTTCCTTGCTTGGCTCTTGTCTTTATTGGTTTTATGTATCCTATATTTAATTTTATGTCACACAAAACAGCAAGTTGTTAGCTAATAGGCAATAAAGAGTGCAAATTTTCTGAAGAGTTCTTGTTCTCCCGATTACAAATAATCCCATTCGCTATTAATTGCAAGATTTTTTTAAAAAGGGGCAGGCTGTCAAACCGGCTGACTGGGAGCAGGAGAGGCACCGCAGGACATTTCAATTTCCACTGTCTTGAATGTAGTTTGATGGCATCCATTACAAAATATACACATTTCAATACCACAGAGCGAAATACAGTGACGTGCGATAGAAGAATGCTGTCTGAAGAGACGTGGCACTGCACTTTGGTGCACTTACAACCAAACAACATATCTTACATTTCCTCGAACACATATGTTTTATGTTTCAGACTTTTCAGAAAGATGTGCACGACAAGATGAACATATTTTTGAAAATTCAATTTTTTTAGTATTGACCTGGTTAGCAAATATCGTAGATCCAGGATTGATGCGCAGAGCAGTCTTGAGTTATAGTGGGTAGTCTCCACGTGACCCATGTTTACCTTTAGTGATTTTTCTGTTTCTCTTTCGTTTACTCTCACATCAAATGAAAACAAAACAGATATTTGTGGCTGGGAGCTATCAAGTGAATTAAAATACATTCACATATTAAGGAAGGCTAAAATATGTTATTAGTATCAGATTTTATTTTATTCCCACCTTTCCGACAGTGAAGTTATTTTTGTCTGTTTGCTAAAGAAATTTGACTTTTATTAACCTTTTCTGCAGAGGCAGTCAATGTATTTGAAACGAAATGTTTAATTCCACAGTACTGGCTAGTTTCAAGTGTTCGCTGCATTTCAAGTGCAGGTTTTCATCTTCTAGCACATATAGTATTATACCATAAAAAGAACCAACTGGTGCTCCAAGAAAATTTAAATCCTGAAAACCACACTGAAAAACTTAATATCAGGTCGAGGTCTACTTCATTGGGAATCTGGACATACGAATGTGCACTTTAAATGTGCACATTTCAGCACGGTTCACTGAAATTCTGATGCTCTTGGAGTATCCTCTGATGTCTTGTTTCTTTTATGACATAATGTGTTATCTTTCAATGTTTTACACGTATGTACATACGGGCTTCCTACGTCATGATAGCTATGCAATCATGGTGTTGCCTGTTATCTGCGCTCTCTGGCAACTGCTCAAACAGACCTATTTTTAACAGTTCGCGGGAAAATATTGTGAATGGTGGTTTGAAAGGCATTACTTTCAAAGTAAATATCCTTTTACGTAAGTTGAACTATGTGCGAGAATGTACCATGAATTTTTTAAATCACAGAGCATTTGACCCTTTGATGACGAGCCATTTAGAAGAATTTCAAACCCTGAAGATCAGACACTTATGTCACTATTAAAAATTTTACTGGCACATTTGTGTGATATATCTTAAAGAGTAACGCACTCAAAAAACATCAACATTATATGTAAAAGCTTAGCTTCTCTTGCAGCTTATTAACCTTAGCGACCTATATTATATGTGAACGCTTTGCTTTTCTTGTAGCAACACTATGTATACTAATTTAAACTATTAACTTTCCCTGTTTGTGTGTTCGTGCTACTTAACAGTGATGTTGCTGTTGGCTGACTACATCAAGTGTCTTATGCTCTGAATACCCTCCGTCATCGGCTGGCGAGATCATGTGACATGAGCTATAACTGGCTTACAGAAGCGCATCGCAATCTCAATTTCAATGATTCGGAAAGTAACATGCGACGTTCGGTGTAATTACAATGTATGTTTTCGTAATATGAAAATACGCAGCATATATGTTGCTGCACATCAAAGATATTTCCAAAACATGTCTTTTTCCCTGAATTTCATTTTCTAAAGTGCCGGGAAATTCAACGCCTGTGTATAAAATCATAACAATTCAAAGGATTGATAAGTTTCGCAGGGGAAATATAATGTCACTTAACATGGAAAAAGTGTGTTTTCACCCGGGAGAAAGTGTATTTTTAACTGGGAATACCGGGAAAAATCCGGAAATTTTTTTTCCTTGTCCACGTATACACACTGTTCTAATTTTTTCCCCATAACTTCCAATTGAGTCTCAGATTTGACATTTATACTGAAGTTTGATCATAAAGGTCTAGTAAGAGCATAATTTTCAGATTTTTATCTGGTCCCCCACCAAAGATATTACAAAGAAAAAATTGAAAAAAAAATTTTAAAATCTGTTTTTTAAAATAGTTTATTTTTTATGTGTAAGCTTCTCTCCGTTGATACTATATAAAAAGTATCTGTACTATATAGTGGACTACATAGTGTAATAGCGCAAAAGATATTTATGGCAAGAAATTACTCCTGTGGAAAACTACTGTTCAGAAATAGTTTTTTTTTCATTATTATTATTATTATTTTTTTCATTAGAGGTTGAAAGACAATAAAGGGCAATATTGTGTAATTTAAATGAGCTATTTACAAATTCAAAAAGGAAAATTCTGACATTAACGTTGGAATCAAAATTTTGTGAGTTGAGACCGAAATGATTTATTGTTGCAGGGTCACCTGGCACCATAACATTTGCTTTTGTTGGTATCAGCAGAATGTAAAAGTTGATGATAGATATGGCCAATCTTAGAGTTGACTGTAAAGACCGTTTGTAAGGTCTGGCACACAGTATTGACAGTTACAGGTGTATGGTTGTGGGAAAAGTCAAGATTATCTAGGCAACCAAGCTTTACTTGACATGTTTGAAGAAACAGAACAAGACGGTTTTATGCCTGAGAGTATGGAATGCAAACAGAGGATGACACAGGACAGGACAGGAATGGTGACAATCATAAAACTACGAGAAGAGTTCTTTAAAGTGTTTGTAACTAACCTTGAAAATAACTTTCACTGTTAAAAATATATCAATGAATACATTCAGCTAGGTGATAAAAAGCAAGTGCAAAAAATTGCTTGCGGCCTCAAACAAAAATGGCTGTCATTTTCAAATGATAAAACAATAAATTTTTTTAAAAAATGTTTTTGAGTCCACGGAACGTTAGGGTATTCACCCAGAAAAATGAGGTTTTTTTTTTTTTTTTTTTTGTTTTTTTTTTTTTTGTTTTTTGAGATGGTCAAGCGACCTGTATGTTTACATGTTTTTTGTCTGACAGTTGTTTTACTAAAATTTTATCATTAGCAGGTGAGTGAACAATCTCTACTTTCTGCTCTCTGTTTTTCACATAAGACTAAACTACTCATATGCTATTCCTCTCACACCTAGTGTTTCTGGCTTGTTTAGTAATATTTTATAGTCAGCTGTGTCAAAAGCGTTGAACGAGTCTAAGAATATAAAAGTTTTGGACAGGTCTAAGAATATGCCTGTGTCACAATCGTCCTTAACAAGTGCTTCAAGTAACACTTCTATGAACTTCATAATGGCCGATGTTGTACTTGTCCCACTTTGGAAATCAAAGTGTGCTTTGTTATATTTTATTTATTCATCTAACTCATTAGTCTATCCTGTAAGAGTAATTCGATAATCTTTGAGAACACAGACAGTAGTGGAACTGGCCTGTAGTTTTCAGTACTTTGCACGTTAGCGTTCTTATTAGTAAGGGCACAATTTGTGCATGCTTTAGGTACTCTGGAAAAATATGTGAATGAAAGGACTGTATTATGTTTGTTAATGGGTCTTGTATGCTCTCTACCTACATCTTCAGAAATGGGAAATGGTAACTCATCCCTACCTGTTGGCTTCTTTTTTTTTTTTTTTTAATTTCTGTGTAGTCTTTATGATTTCAAGCTCTTTTGTAGGGAGCATTATTATTGTGCTTGCTGTGTAGCTCATTGTGAGAGCTAAGTGCTACATTTGCTTTAGCAAGATTTTGTTGCAACTTCTTCACAATACCAGAGAAAAAGTCACTTACAAAATTTGTGTTCCTGAGGATTTTCTATTACCGTATTTAATCGAATCTTAGTCGCACTCGAATCTAAGCCGCACCTCAAAAACGAGACTCGAAATCAAGGAAAAAAAAAAAAAAAAAAAATCCCGAAACTAAGCCGAACCTGATATTTGAGACTCGAAATTCAAGGGGAGAGAAAAGTTTTAGGTCGCACCTCCAAATCAAAACAAAGTTGGTTCATTGTTATATGCGACACAATTAGGTCGAATGAATGACGATACAGCTACAGTAGTTAGGTTCGAATCGTAAGCTTAGCAGTTTAGCTTTACGAGGTAGCCATTGCTATGCGTCAGGCGCTCCGTCCGTATTTATACGAGTACCCTTCCTTTTTCACGTGCTTCGTCTGGTTTGAATTGATTGCTTATTTTGCTTTGATCTGATAAGTTATAGGTGTTTACGTCACTCTAAGCTGAAAATGCAGTACTGTACTGTGTCGTGCATTGTTTGTCGCATTCTGATAAGGAGTGTTTACGGACTGTCGCCGCTCGCGGCATGACTTGCTTTTGTGCACGCTACTGCCGCTTACAATTTTTTTTTTTTTTTTTTTTTTTTAAAAAGAGAGAGGAATCATCTCATTAGCGAAACAATGGCAAGAGACTGCTATTTGTTGTTACCTACACTGCTGCTTTCTTTGATAATGATCAACAAGAACCAAATAATAGACTGCATATGATAGATGTTCTGAACGAGAGTTTAGCGAAAATTTTTCTCTGTTTGAAAATCTTTGCAGACGCCTCTTTAGTACATTACATTCTGCACACAAATTAGAGTCATCTCAGTTTTAAAAATCTAGTCAATTGCCGTGCTTCCTTTCTGACTGTATCACTATTAGGCATAAGAAGTATCACTATTAGGCATAAGAATAATACGAATATAAACATGACATGATATGTATATTCTTCCACGTTTGCTGTTGTCTCACTCTAGTTTCGTAGTTTATTAGGCAGACAGGATTTAAATGAGATAGCAGCAAACATGAAAGAATATTATTCTTATGGTGAAGAGAATACTGTATGTGATACACAATTCATAAAAGCTCCTATTAGCAACCATCTCTTGTCACAGGTAGGAAAGAATTCAGAACGTAGAGTTGGCCACATTGACAAACATCCCAAACAGTCTTGCCAGTCGGATTTTTGTAGTACATTCAAATGCTGCTACATTCGAAGATGAACAATGCGGAATTTGTATATACTTCGTTGCATAATGTATGAAAATGCAGTGGTCGAAAGTAGGGGCGGAGAAAAAAAAGCTCGTCTTCCACCTTTTTTCTAAATTTATTTACTGACGCAGAGGTTTTCGCGCCAGTATTTATCTTTGTGCCTGCAAAGCATGCCTGTGTAGCAGCCTTCTCTCAGGTGAAATTGCACTTTCTTTAAGGCTCTGGTCCAATATTGAAGAAGAACAGAATTGAAACTCCATCTTATCAAATAAATTTAGGTTTTTCCACAAATCAATTTTATGTATTTATCCAGTGTCAGTTTATTTACATTCCTTGTGGCTGAACTAGCACTCAGCTGCTAATTAGAAGTTAAATTCTACCCCTATATGTATCATTTAAATTAGTTCATGCTTATACACTAGTTCACCACTTTCAAATTGGGATGCATCCTTTCTGTAATCCAGTTATCTAGTCCTGGTATGGACAATGGCGCAGTGTTGTGCATTGTGAGAACCATTATGATCACTACTAACTGTACTAAAATTATTGCTCACCACTAAGAAGTCGGACGTAAGAAAGAACTAGTAAGACATCGAAGCTTACCTAAGACAGAAATGTATGACAGATAGAAGGGAAACATGGAACAGAGCAGAAGAAATAACTCAGGAGAAAATTTAACAAAGGAAGTTGCAGCTTACAAATGTGAAGAAGTAAGTAAATCTAAACTTGGATGACAACAGCAGAACGAATGGCAGTGAAAAGGATAAAGACTTCAGATGCAGAGATTAATACAAACTCAGGCAAAGTGTGTGGTAGAAACAAAAATTTCCTGTAAAATGGTTGCCCATTTGAGCCTCTGAGTTGCTGTTATTGGGATGAAGATTTCAAGTAGTCTATGTGATGATACCAATGTTGTGTCCTTCGTATGATAGTGTGTGCTTTGTAGCAGACCTTTGTCATTAGTATAGACACGCTTTGGTCATATTCCCAGTAAAGAGTTGAGTGTTGTACCTGTGTGTTGTACATTACTTTAGAAGCTATAGTCATGTTGGAGAAATAATTTGAAACACAACAGATCAAAGTAATGCTGTGTAATGGAGATAGATAACTTTGTTTTTTTCTGATGAGTGTCAGTGGTTCTGGGGCTGGCTAAGATGGCCCAGGAAATCTATTTGTGAACCAAATTGATGGAGCAAATAGAAAAGTGGAGGTCAATCTGAACTGTGTAACAAATCATAATCCACATCTATTGCTACTTCGAGATTGAAACAGTCTTGATGTGTCAATATAAAAATGTTGTGATTTGACTTTAGTCTTAAAATATGGGGCATTACCAGTGTTGGCTCTTCTGACTCGCACACGACACACTCCGACTGTTCTCTCAACTGGTAATGCATGGATGCACTTCATATGAGGAAATTCTTTTCACTTCTGACCCCATCTCAAAAGGTTTTTATGCTCTGAAAACTGTAGTCATTTTCTTGTAATAATTGTTTTGTTTTCTGATCACTGTAAAGATGACACATTGACTTGCAGACAGATGCAACAAAAAGATATTACACATTTACCTTTTGGCCAAAGCTTTCTTCAGAAAAAGGGGAAAAAAGATAAAACCTACATTACACAAGCAAACATGGTTCAGTTGTCGGGGTTGTATTGGATGACAAATTGGGGGCACTTCTTTGTAGCTGATTCTCGAGGTTGATGGGAGGATTTGGGGGGTATGAGGAAACGGCACAGGAGATCTGTTTGGGGACTAGTGGGGGCGGGGGGCAGCATTGCCTGTCTGTTAAGGCCTTAGTGGTGAGACCTGCAGCTTATTCGGCGTGGGAGCTCTTGTCATTGCAGATATGCCATCCCCAGATGGCCAGGCTGTATAGGAGCGATTTTTTGGCATGGAAAGGATTACAGCTGTCGAAAAGCAGGCACTGTTGGTGGTTGTTAAGTTGAATGTGACCAGAACTGTGGATGGAGCAATAAAGAGGAGGAGGTCAATCTCCAGGAAGGTTGGACGCTTTATTGAGGAGGACCAGGTGAAGCGAACGAGAGAGAAGGTTTTGAGGTTATGAAAGAATGAGAATAGTATGTGTTGGCCTTGAGAAAAGTATCCCTTTCCCTGGTTAAAGTCCTGTCCCACATCCAGCTCCTTAAAATCTGCCTAAACTGTGGAATCCCCCCCCCCCCCCTACCTCTACCACCATCATAACAGTGTAACCATAAAAATTCCTTTCTCTGGATCCTGTACATCATTTTGCAGTGACTTTTACCTTTTCAGATACCACCAGTCTGTGGCCTTCACAAACCTGGTACTGTAAAAACACGTGGCTCAGGCACCTCAGAACCACCACTACTCCCTCCACAAGGTACTGCTAATGTGCAATCCGTACTGTATACATTACATATCTGAAATTGAATCCCTTGCTCTCCAGCACGTGGAAGAGGATTCCAGATGCCATTTCCATATATTATCCAACCTGCTGACATCTTACTGCCACCGTAGGGCACCACTATCCAATCCCTGTCTTACATACGGTGTTCCTCTTTGTCAGTCCCTAATAGTACCCAGACCCTGCCTAACTGGCCTTTTCATTTTGCTGCAACTCCCAGACCTCCCTACCAACATTTCACTAAATCCAGAGCTGAAACATTCCAAGAACGCTTTTGTTAACCTTCCCACCAAAATCCTCAGCCACACAGAAGTTTGTTCTATCCAAAGGCCTTACCTTTTGTTGTACTCCCAAATTTAAGCATGTTGGATGTACCTAAAACGCTCCTTCTCCTAACCCCAGCAATGAAAACACTTCCTTGCCATCAGTTATTCCTTTCAAAGCCAACCTAATCCCACATTGGACTCTGCCTCTCCCATTTCATACCATCATCCAGTTGTGACCCCCCCCCCCCCCCCCCCCCACCTAACCACGTCCCGACCATCTTCCAGGAATTCCATACCACCAACCACCAACATGGCCTCACCATCCTTCAGCAGATCCCTTCCGAGAACACCAACCTTTCAGCAGAAAAAAGGACAGTCATACACAACCTCAAAACAGATCCTAATCTTACCATCCTACTTGCAGACAAAGGTTCCATCACTGTTGTTATGAATAGCAGTGTCTATTTGGTGGAAAGGCCTCTGCTAATTATCTGACTTCGTCACCTTAAATCCTGCCAGAGTGCTTCCATCCCAGAAGTTCAACATAATCTCCAATCCCTGCCTTAAGGCTTAGGCCCTTCCCTTGAACCCATTTGCCTCCTCAACTCTATAACACCCCACACACACACACCTTCTACATGCTAACCAAAATATACAAACCCTACAATCCTGATTATTCCATTGCAGCTGATTATTGTGCTCCAACTGAAAGGATTTCAGCACTCATTGAAGATCATCTCTAGCCAATTTCCCAAAATCTAGCTTTGCACATGAAAGGTACCAACCACTTTCTTCACCGACTTTCCACCATCTCCACCTCTACCTGCAGGATCCCTACTGATCACTGTTGATACTACTTGCCTATACACCAACATCCTTCACACCCTTGGTCCTGCCGCTATTGAACACTACCTTTCTCGACATCCTTCAGATTACAAACCCATTAAATTGATCCTCATGCACCTTAGTAAGTTTATCCTAACACACAACTACTCCTTTGAAGGAAGGTACACAAACAGATCCGTGGCACAGCCATGGGCACTTGCGTGGCACACTCCTGTGCTATGTTTATGGGCTTTGTAGAGGAAACTTTCCCAGTCTTCCAAAAAACTAAACTCCTAGTCTGGTTTAGGTTCATTGATGATTTTTCATGATCTGGACTCAGGGCCAATACACCTTATCCTATACAAAGAAGTGACCCCTTCCGCACCCAATACTACCCCGGACCGGAATAACTGAACCGTGTCCTTCGTCAAGGCTTTATTACCTACTGTCATGCCCTGGAATGAGGGACATCCTACCCAAGATCCCGCCCATCCCTCCTGTTACCCACCCAACCTCCACAACATCCTAGTCAGTCCCTATGCCACTCTCATTCCCATCCCCTTGCCACATGGATCATATCCCTATGGAAGACCCAGGTGCAAGACCTGACCAATTTACTCGTGCAGCACTTGGTATTGCATTCCTGTCACAAGCTTATCCTACCCCATTAAAGGCCAGGCCCCGTGGGCAGTGGCCAAACTGTGGCCAAGAGTGTGGTTGACCATCCTGTGGCGCAACATGCACCTGAACATAACATGCTTGATTTCAGTGGCTGCTTCACAACCTGGGCCATCTGGATCCTCCACTCCACCAGCACCGCCAGCTTTTCTGAACTGGAATGGGAGTTATCCTTACAAGACATTTTGTGCTTTCAAAATTACCCCAGCCTCAAACCAATGGTAACCAACTGTCTCTGCACTTTCCACCCAACATTTCCTGCCCCTCAGTCCTATCACCTCCTCAATATTCACATCCTCTCATCTTTATTGCATGCTGTCCTCTGCCCATACATTTCCCCATTTTTCCCCTTCGTCTTCCTCTCTTTTGCTGCCCCACCTTCCCACCCACTCCACATGCGCCCCTCAACCTGCCTGTGACCCGTGTTTATGTCTAGTGCTTTTGCTGTTTCCTCTTCATTTATTGCTCTTACGTCAAAGGAAAACAAAATGGATTTCTGTGGTCAGGACCTATAAAGTGAATAAAAAAACATTCACGTAATTACAGAAGGCTAAAATATGTTATTAGTTTCAGATTTTATGTCCACCTTTCTGACAGTGAAGCATTAATCACCCAATGAAGTTATTTTTATCGGTTTGCTAAAGAAATTTGGCTTATGTTAATCTTTCTGCTGAGGCTGTCAATTTATTTGAAACGAAGTGTTTAATTCCACACTATTGACTAGTTTCAACTGTTCACTGCATTTCAAGTGCACCTGTTCATCTTCTAGCACCAATGGCATTATGCCATAGTAAAAAGACAAACATTAGATATTGCAGTACTGGTACTCCAAGAAAATTTACATCTGAATCTGGACATACAAATGTGCACTTTAAGCCGAATTATGCATTTTAGTATGGTTCACGAAATTCCGATGGCCCTGGAGTATCCTCTAATGTCTTGTTTCTTTTAAGACATATGGTAAGATATTTTAATGTTTTACACGTACAACCATGCAGGCTTCCTGTGTCACTGTAGCTGTGCAACCGCGGTGATGCCTGTTATATGGTGCTCTCTGCCAACTGCTGAAATGAACCTATTTGTAACGGGTTGTGGGAAAATATTGCGAATATTTGATTGAAAAGCGTTACTTTCAAAGTAAATTTTCTTTTACGCAAGATGAACTATGTAAGAGAACGAACAATGAATTTGTTAAAACACAGACCGTTTGACTCTCATTTAAAAATCAACTCTTTCAGGACTACCATTTAGAAGAATTTCGAGCCCAGAAGATCAGACATTTATGCCATTGTTAAAAATTTTACTGGCACATTTGTGTGATGTATCTTCAGCAGTAACAAATGCAAAAAAGATCAACTTTATATGTGTAAGCTTAGCTTCTCGTGCAGCTTATTAATCTTTGAGACCAATATTGTATTTTTCTCGTAGCAACACTATGTATATTAATTCAAACCATTAACTTTTCCTATTTGTGTGTTTGCGCTACTTAAGTGATGTTGCTATTGGCTGACTACATCACGTGTCCTACGCTCGGATTATCTGCGGTCATCAGCTGGTGAGATCATGTGACACGAGCTATGACCGACTTACAAAAGTGCTTCGCAATCTTGATTTTCAATGCTTCGGAAAGTAACATGCGGTGTTTGGTGGAATTAAAATTTATGCTTTTGTAATACGAAAAAATGCTGTGTACATGTTGCTGCACATCAGACATCTTTCCAAAATGTGTTTTTTCTCCCCCTGAGTTTCATTTTCTAAAGTTCCAGGAAATTCTACGCTGATGTATAAAACCATAACCATTTAAAGGATTGATAAGTTTTACAGTTCCGAGGAAAAGTGTACTGTCACTTAACTTGGAAAAAGTGCATTTTCACCTGGAGAAAGTGTATTTTTAACCAGGAAAAGCAGGGAAAAATTGGGGAATTTTTTTTTTCCTTGTCCATGTATACACCTTGTGTCAATTCTGCGCCTGGCAGCCCTGTCCTGTTGCCACCACATCTCTGCATTCTCTCACATGCAGCACACATCTTGCCTCACTCCGACCCTGCTATCCCTGCCCCTCCTCACCTCATGCTTCCTTCTTACCCCACCCCAGATTGCTGCTCACATTAGACTCAGTCTGTAGTCAGGCTACAGAGGCCAGAGACAGTGGTCGTGTGTGTGTGTGTGCGTGTGTGTGTGTGTGTGTGTGTGTGTGTGTGTGTTTCATTCATTTTTGAAGGCCTTTTTGTTTGAAAGCTTAAATGTGGAGCAGTCTTTTCATCATGCATGTGTATGACTCAATCACCACATCTGTGTAATGAGCAGCATTCTGCCCTTTTTCATAATACAGTCAAACCTTGATATAACAAATTTAATGGGACCATGAAAATTA
The DNA here is from genome assembly GCF_021461385.2 of Schistocerca piceifrons. Lineage (NCBI taxonomy): Eukaryota > Metazoa > Arthropoda > Insecta > Orthoptera > Acrididae > Schistocerca > Schistocerca piceifrons. The sequence goes on from NC_060141.1 coordinate 618,928,456, forward strand.
AATTGTTGAAACAGGGCTATTGTTATAATGAGGTTTTGTTATTGTAACTAGGAGGTAGGAGCCATGTTTTCGTGGCTGAAAAGTACATTACTGTAGTACTTTTCTGATGAAAAATTAACATTAAAAAACAAATAATGAAACACATTTTGTTCACTCATTATTAATATTTTATTAGTATTTTATTAATACTGTACATGTAGAATATCTTACTTTTGAATACAGAAAAATTCACTTATTTTCCTTTGTTTCTTTTTTCTTAAAGATTCTCTTGTGAATATTGTCTTTATCTCCTCAAACGCAATCAATTGCTGTGCTGAAACACTGGAAATTGAAGATGCTACTTGCTGAATGGTTTCCAACTGACCTATTAGCTTCATCAGAGGAGGGGAATTCGCACTTGTCACATCACTGTCATTGTCTGAATCTTCAACAGGCAAATTATCCTTTAATCCTTAATGATAGATTCATCGGTATACACTTCAAACACCAATGCATCATCCACTGACAAGTATTCATTACTGAAGCATCTATGGTTTTACCAGTAACTGCTGAATAAATCCCCAGATCACTTTGAATATCATTCTGTGTTATTTCATCCACCACAACATTCTCACAAACTTCTTCACTTTCAGAAATTCTTGCATTTCCCAGCAGTTCAGAATCACATTTGGCTGTACGCTGTTCCAGGAACTAGCAGTCATGTCACAAGCCTGTAACATTGAAACTATAGGGATTGCTCACCTCTCTTTCAGTATTTGCGATCATGTGATGAACTAAACAATGTTTGTGATTATGTTTTGAACTAAATGTAAATGGTATTTTGTCTTAATTATCCCCATATCTAGTGGCTAAAGAATCAAAGTACAGTTCGGAGTGGGGGGAGTTGATAGTTTCAGCATTCTTCATTGCTGCCACGTTGTTAGGCACACTACAATTATCCATCATTAATGCAATTTTCTTATACTTCATTGACATCTGCTTATCAAGTGAAAGCAGCCACTCACTAAAAAGAGTAGAAGTCATCCATGCTTTTTGATTTGCCTTGTAGTACAGTTCGGGGTGGGGGGAGTTGATAGTTCAACGTTCTTTATTGCTGCCAAGTTATTAGGCACACTACAATTATCCATCAGTAATGCAATTTTCTTATTCTTCATTTACATCTGCTTATCAAGCGAAAGCAGCCACTCACTAAAAAGAGTAGAAGTCATTCATGCTTTTTGATTTGCCTTGTAATTGACTGCTATAAAAGAAATCACATTTACAATACAACTGTAGCAAAACATTACAGCTGAAGCTATACTGTACTGAATTGACTGACAAACTAAAGGAAGGTAAAATAAAATATATGTATCCTCTTACCTGGTAAGTTTCTTACATTTTTGAAGCACCATGGTTTTGCAGATCGTCTGATCACCAGTCGTGTCAATTTGTGTGTCCCTGATGCGTTGCTGCAGAGATGAACTGTTAGGCATACTTCAGACTGCTTTCATCCTTTACATTTTTCTCCTGTAAAGGTCATCGTCTTCTCTGGCATCAGTTGATAAAACAATCTTGTCTCATTTGCATTGTACAAGTTTTCAGGACTGTATTTTTCTAACAGTTTACACATAGTGTTTTTTCTCCAAAATTCTGCATCACCTAAAGGTGCTGATTTTTCTTCTCCTGAAATCACTTTAAAGTTGATCCCATGCCTGACCTTAAATCTTTGCAACCATCTGTTACTTATCTTAAAATTAGAATTGTCAGGCAACTTAGCGAAATCTAAAGCTTTTTGACATATCAATGGACCATTAATTGGTACGTTTTGCACACACATCTTGTTAAACAGCCGCAGTGTAGCACTGTCTACATTGTCAGCAGCAGCTGTCTTTATTATTATTATTATTTTTTTTGAAGGGTTAAGTTTTCGACTTAAAAAACTTTCTTCGATTTCTGTTTGTTTTTTAAGGACTGTAGCTAACATTGATTGTGCAAGTCCATCCTTCCTTGCCACATTTACTTGTTTCAATCCATTATCAGTGTCTTTGAAAACCTCCATTTTTTTCTCCAACCTTATTTGCTTCCGAGTTCCAGGTATTGTCCAAATCTTAGTGAAGTCCAAAATGTTTATATTGACTAAAAACATTCACAGATTGCAAACATCACGGAGATAAGCCTGCGAATGAGCCCAACAAAACACTTCTGGCTGCTACTGAAGCTCAACAATGGACAAACTAAACACTTGTTCAAACAAAGGAGCTGTTTTGTCTCATTTGCCACTTAGCGCAGCTCACCCACAGCTGTATGCTACTCTCGTTACTTAGAATAAATACAGTACTGTAGTATGTAGTGAAGCTTCTGGAAATAAAGTGCCAAAAGTCTAGTAGCTAAATAAACAATACATACCACTATAGTGAACTTCTTAGAAGTAGGAAATAATAAATTCCTCAAAATTTTGTCTTCGTTATAATAGGGTGTTGCTAAATTTACTTCATTGTTCTAATGAGGGGGTACTTAACATAGTACATGCAGGAAATCAGCTGGGGCCATATAAAATTATCGCTGTACCCGGGTTTATTGTTGTGTTGATAATCATTATTCAGAGGTTTGACTATACTGCATATATTTTTTTATGTATTTAATCAGCCTTAAGATGATCCTCCTAATTGACTTCCCTTTTTGTATATTGATGAAGTCCTTCAACACATTATATGCACCACCCTGTAGCAATTCCAGCAACTAACATAATTTTGTTTAGTTTTCACTGAACACCCTTTGATCATTCATTTATGAATTTCTGTTTTAAAATATGTGGTATTGACATAATTATGTGTCTTGTTGTTCTTTATTATTTTACTTTTACTGACTTGTAATTGTATCTGTCTTATGGTAGACGGAGTTGAGATTGGCTTGGGGAACAACTGGCTTGGAACCACAAGTAACTACTGTTAAATGTCCTGCTCTTGAGCCTGGGGAACGTGGACAAATATGTGTTACATTTAAAGCACCAGGTATATTTATAACTCATGTTATGTTCATTGGTGTACTGTCACAGTACCCCTTGAACTTAAGTCTAAAAATTTTAATGATATGGTTTTCTAACCTCCTTAAGCTGATGTATAAGAATACATTTTTGAGATGATTTCCTAATGCACTTAAAGTTTATATTCATAACACGCCCTTGTGCAGCTAAGCTCAGTTTTGTATATTTCATTTTGGCATGTTCATATTTTCCTGGATTGTTTGAACTTGTAAAATCATACAGCAGGTTCTAATATTTCCTCATTGTGCTCAACATTAACTTCAGCTTACTTTCAGTGCTGCTACTCAGTATGTTTACCATAGTTTTAGATGAACTAAACTACAGAGACTGTAGAAGAATTACTTTCTCAAAAGTTCCCAGTACTTTCACATTTAAATTCTTTGGAATTTTGTTTCATTGTGACTGGCTCTAGGGAGTTACCTGTTATACACTTTCCTCCAGAGGTATTTGTTTCACAGCACTGTAGAAAAACTCTGCAGAGTTCGGAAGGAAAGGTAAGGAGCCTGTGACAAGCTGAAGCTTCAACTCAGCCTGTAAGGGGTGCTTTGATGGTATTATTGGTAGGGCACTGCCTGTGAAAGGCAGTCCGGTCCAGAGTACTGTTTCAATTTGTCACATATAATTAAAGTTAAGATTTATTCTCAATTAATTAGATTTATCTTCAGTGTATTTATTACATTAAATGATAAAATGAGAGATACCAATATTGCAGATTCACATTCCAAGTAAGTGTTTGTTTCCATGATTGTGTCACACTAGTACATGAAGTGGATCACATGTACATGTCATTGGACGACTTAGCAGATTCCCTGAAATTTTATCATTACACACCAATTGCTTTATTGTTTTCTGAAACTCCATTGAGGACACTGAAACGATATACTGTACATTTATGCAGTATTAGTTGATGTCACCATAATAAATGTCATGTGGTTTAAAAGTATAAGTCTAAAAAATGTTATTGTACTTCTTAAATACATGCCTGTGTCAGTTTATTTTGCCTTACACACAGTTGCATTGACTGCAGATAAATATGTTGTACGAGCCACACTATGTGATCAAAAGTATATGGAAACCCCGAAAACATACGTTTTTCGTATTAAGTGCATTGTGCTGCTACCTACTGCCAGGTACTCCATATAAGTGACCTCAGTAGTCATTAGCCATTGTATGGGAGCAGGATGGGGCACTCTGCAAAACTCACGGGCTTCAAATGTGGTCAGGTGATTGGGTGTCACTTGTGTCATCTGTATGCAAGATTTCCACACTCCTAAACATCCCAAGGTCCACTGTTTTCAATGTGATAGTGAAGTGGAAATGTGAAGGGACATATACAGCACAAAAGTGTACAGGCCAACCTCGTCTGTTGACTGACAGAGATCGCCAACAGTTGACGAGAGTCATAATGTGTAATAGGCAGACATCTATCCCGACCATCACACAGGAATTCCAAACTGCATCAGGATCCACTGCAAGTACTATGACAGTTTGACAGTTAGGAGGGAGGTGAGAAAACTTGGATTTCATGGTTGAGTGGCTGCTCATAAGCTGCACATCATGCCGGTTAGTGCCAAACGATGCCTCGCTTGGTGTAAGTAGCATTAACATTGGACGATCGAACAGTGGAAAAATGTTCTGTAGATTGACGAATCACGGTTCACAATATGGCGATCCGATGACTGGGTGTGTGTATCCGTATGCCGAATGCCCAGAAAGCGTCATCTGCCAGTGTGTGTAGTACCAACAGTGAAATTCGGAGGCAACGGTGTTAGGGTGTGGCCGTGTTTTTCATGGAGAGGGCTTGCACCCCTTGTTGTTTTGCGTCACACTATCACAGCACAGGCCTACATTGATGTTTTAAGCACCACCTTTCTTCCCACCGTTGAAGAGCAATTCAGGGATTGCGATTGCTTCTTTCAACACAATCGAGCACTTGGACCTGAATCCTATAGAACACTTTAGGGATGTTTTGGAATGCCGATTTCATGCCAGGCCTTGCCGACTGACATTGATACCTCTCCTCAGTGCAGCACTCCATGAAGAATGGGCTGCCATTCCCCAAGAAACCTTCCAGCACCTGATTGAACATATGCCTGCGAGAGTGGAAGCTGTCATCAAGGCTAAGGGTGGGCCAACACCATACTGAATTCCAGCATTACCTATGGAGGGTGCCACGAACTTGTAAGTCAGATTCAGCCAGGTGTCCTGATACTTTTGATCACATAGTGTACATACTTATGGTACTTACATTCATTGTTGCCAGTATTTTATTTCCTGGTGAAATCTCTCATTTGCAAAGATAATTTTTGTTGCTCAAAAGAAAGAAATTTTAATTATATCTGGGGTCCAGCCAAACCATATGTGCAGGCTTGTTATCCAAAATTGTCTGATACTCACACTCGTGCCAGGGGACTAAGTTTTTGTTGGTTGTGTACGGGTTATACTCACATTAATGCCAGGGGACTAAGTTTTTGTTGGATGTGTACAGGTTTGGTGAATCCAGTGTTTCTGAGGTAGGGACTATAGATTACTGCCAGTTGTCTTTAACTAAAAACTCGTAGATGCGCTTCAGAGAGCACTATACAGCTTGCTGGTGGTGATTAAAGGAGAGAAATAAAAGACGAGCGTGCATTCTTAATAGAACAAAATGCAGATGATAATGATAGACCGCTCTCATTACTCTGGGCGTACGTATTCGCTGACTTGCAGTGCAGTTCATTGACTCTGAGGTTAAATTATATCTTTAAACCTCAATATTCCAATAGAAAAAGAAAATAATATGTTATTATGTAGCGAGCGGGGCACAATATTATACACTTTATCAAAGGTGCCCATATACCGGGTGATCAAAAAGTCAATATAAATTTGAAAACTGAATAAATCACAGAATAATGTAGATAGAGAGGTACAAATTGACACACATTTTTGGAATGACATGGGGTTTTATTAGAACCGAAAAAATACAAAAATTCAAAAAATGTCCAACAGATGGCGCTTCATCTGATCAGAATAGCAATAATTAGCAAAACAAAGTAAGACAAAGCAAAGATGATGTTCTTTACAGGAAATGCTCAAGGTGTCAACCATCATTCCTCAACAGTAGTTGTAGTCGAAGAATAATGTTGTGATACACTTGCGACTTCAGATAACCCTAAAGCCAATAATCGTATGAACTGAGGTCTGGGGACCTGGGAGGCCAAGCATGACAAAAGTGACGGCTGAGCACACGATCATCACCAAATGATGCGCACAAGAGATCTTTCACACATCTAGCAATATGGGATGGAGCACCATCCTGCATAAACATCGTACATTCCAGCAGGTGTTTATCAGCCAGACTGGGGATGACGCGATTCTGTAACATATCGGCGTACCTCTCACCCGTCACAGTAGCAGTTACAAAACCAGAATCACGCATTTACTCGAAGAAAAAAGACCTGATAACAGTAGATGTGGTAAATCCAACCCATACTGTGACTTTCTCGTCATGCAATGGAGTTCCCATGACAGTTCAAGGATTTTCGGTAGCCCAAATTCTGCAGTTGTGGGCATTGACAGACCCTTGGAGTGTGAAATGAGCTTCATCGGTTCACAACACGTTACTCAACCAATCGTCATCTTCCGCCATATTTTGAAACGCCCACACCGCAAATGCCCTCCACTTCCCTAAATCGCCAGGTAACAGTTCATGATGCCGATGGATTTTGTACAGATAGCATCGGAGGGTACGCCTCAGTGCCAACCAAACAGTAGTGTATGGAATGGCGGTGTGACGTGTGACTGCATGAGCGCTGACTTCCCCGTGCATAGACGAACCCGCTACAGTCTCCATTCTCACCACAGCTGCATTTGTCAATGGACCTTTATCGTTCGAATCCCCTTCCTATGGTGATGGGATCATAACTCTGAACTAGCACATTCCCATTCTGATAATACAGCTTCACTAAAAGTGCCTTTTCAGGTAACGTCAACATGCTGCGACTGCTGGTGCATCTGATTCTCTCTCTCATTACAGGTCCTTTTATACATGATTGTCATGTGCAGGCACTGACGTTTTGCTCTTCAGCGCCATCTGTCGGACATTTTGTGAACTTTTTTTTTTTTGTTCTAATAAAACCCCATGTCATTCCAAGCACGTGTGTCAATTTTTACCTCTCTATCTACATTATTTCGTGGTTTATTAAGTTTTCAAATTTATACTGACTTTTTGATCATCCGGTACATAGCCTCTGACTTTATCCATCTTAAATTTAGGACCTACTTACCTAACCCTATGTGCTGCTTTAAATGCCAATAATTTGTTTATGCCACTACGGTTTGGAAAGGTCAGCTTAAGTGTGGAAGTTGTTCAGCTGACCACCAACCAAGTATACGCATATTATATGCTGCTACAACTGATGGAAGAAATATGTTAGTTACATTGTCAAATATGCTCTCTTCTTTACTCTTCTTAAATGTAAATGTAAAATAATTGAAGAAGTCAATAATGAATGTACTCCACATGATGGTAGGTTAACACTCATCATTTTTATTATATGAAAAGTATTACAAAAACATGAGCTAGTCTCTGCGTTCGTTCAGTTTAGCATCCACCAGGAGAATGCAAATTACGTATGCTTCTTACCTTTCTACCATTTACTTGAAGACTACTCAAAATGAGCTGGAGACAAGTAAGTGCCTAATCAGTAATAAAGGACACGTGATGAAAGAAAAAGCTGAAACTGTTATATAAACCACAAAACTAAACAGAAAAAGTTATGCTGCTGGCAGGGCAGGTGTGATAGAATATAGCACTCAGCGAACTGCTCTACCAATGTGTGTCAGTCCCAAAACCTTTCAGTTTGGATCCCACAATGCCAAGTATTTGCAAAAGAGAAAAAAATCCAGAGGATAAAAGTTACTTCAAAGTATCTGTTTACTGTGAGACAAAGAAGGCATTTAAGGTTACACACCCTCCTGCTTCAGTGAAGTCATTTGTCTTGGGATTGTTGCAACCTGTACCGAAGACCAGTGTTGGCACTTAAGAAGACATCACCAACTTTTTCGAGAAGTAAAAAGTACACTTGCAAGATACCAAGCCCAGCAGTAGATTCCGTGTGAAAATATGGGCCATAATTCTCATGGTATGAAGTCATGATCTGAAAGTGCAGATTTTGAACTTTCACGTGCACTGGCTGGTTTTTTCTCGCTGCACTCCACTACAGCACCTAATGCTGAAGCATAGAGCACTGTACAGTTGCATGACAACCGGAGTCATCTTTTTTTTGCAGGACGTTGAAAGTGAGGTATGAGAGGTTGGAGGTGGACAAATCAGCTCAATGTGTTTTGAAATTGGTTCAAGACCACATTATTCCATGAGTACATAGTAGTTCAACCTCACACACACATTTGTTCAATGTTACTAACACGTTTTTAGTAGGTTGCTTCCGTGTCTATCTGTCTGGTACAAATTTTTCAATTGATTGTAAACTAACAACCCAGTGACCTAGAGACTTGAAACTTTCAATGTAGCTCAGAACCGGATGACAATGCAACATTAACTCACTTCCTTTTATGTTGTGTGGCAGAGGGTACTTTTTTTTACCTCTATTCTTTCCCTATTATGGCCCAAATTGTCATGTGGGATCGATGCCTGAGGCTGGTACTATGCAAGTGTGCTTTTCTCTACTTAAAATATGTGGTAAAATTGGTGCTGTTTCCTTGTTAGTGGAGGAGGAGGAGGAGGAGAATACGAGTACACGCTTGAGATCAAAATATTAGGAATATGTTTCTGTTAAAATGGCCATGACACTGTCACCAAAATCCAAACTAGAGAATAAATCAAGAGGGCAGCATACGGCCATGGTTTTACCTGATGGATCAGTGGCCATACTTATGATGTTGTGGATGTCTTATGTCCGCTTGAGAGAAGCAGCAAGTCCCTCAAGTAAACTCCCCACCCTCAACTTGTGCTGAAAATTGTTGAACAAGGAAGCAGGACAGAGGGAAAAACGCAGAAAACCTCACTGCTAAGATAGCTCTCACAGTGCAGTGGAACGTCAGTTGATTTAGGATGCATATGGAGGATCTGAGGAACTTAATCTTCCAGTTCATGAAAGGCCAATGTCTACAGCTCTCTAGAAAACTAATTTTTAACTATCAGATACCCATGTGAGACGTGGCTACAGGCTCCACAAATAGCGTGACTCTAATGGAGAGTGAGCTAAGTGTTGAATGGCTATTGGTCAGATGTTTGACTAGAGCAGAAACAAGACTCCCTATAAATCAAACAATGGTTTTGTGTCTGAATTTTCATAGCCGAACAAAGAGTGAGAAATTGACATATGGGTTATCAAATGGACAAATGTGGGTCTAGTTCTACAAAAAATGTTTAATTGATAAAAAGTAATCAGGAGAACCATGGGAATTGAATCGTCTGGAAGAAACCCAGGAATTTTTTAGAATTCCAGGAATTCTTCTTTATTTTAGTTTTCAGACAAATTGTAAAAAATTTAAGGACAAGATAGATTGCTACTTATCATAAAGATGACACTTAAGTAGCAGACAGGCATAACTAAAAGACACTTACTCCTAACCTTTTGGCCACTGTCTTTGTCAGAAAAAGTTACAAGTACACACATTCATTTACAAAAGAAAGCACACCACGCGCACACTTGTCCATCCTCTCTGGCAGCTCGGACCAGAATGCAACTGTCACGTGGAATGGAAAAAGCAATCTGAGGAGCTGCGGAAGGGGAAGGGCTAGCACTGTACGGGAGGAGGAGAGATTAGCACTGTGTGGCAGTGTGTATGCAGGGACTAGAATGCGAACATGTGCAACCTCGGAAGGCTGTGGGGCAGGGAGGGCCCTAGGGCAGGAGAGTAGCAGGGAAAGATGGGCGGCTAGGTTGACAGAGGTCGACACTAGTGATGTAAAATGCCTGAGAATTTATAAATTGGGGCAAATGCCTGGGAAAATGCCCAAAATTTGTAAATACCCAGGCATTTATGCATTTTAAAGATTAATTCACAAGCGGCGCTTGAAATAATTTTAAACTTATGTTTTGTATTGGAAAACGTGCTTTGCATGACTGCTTGGGTAACAAAGTTGAAAAAGCTGCTTGAGAGCCAGGGAAGAATTATTAAGGGAAATAAATTCTGCTGTAAACATAACTGTACATTTTAATGAGGTCAGTTCTTAGGGTAGCAAATAATAAAAAAAGGAAACAAAACTCAAGTTTAAAAATAATCCTCAAAAATAATAAAAAAAGAAAACAAAACTCAAGTTTAAAAGTACTCCTTGAAATGAAGTGTAGTTTATAATAAGTAGCTAGCATGTAGGTAGTATTTTTACTTGTACTATACCACTGCAAAAAAGGAACTTAAAAAAACTGTAAAAATGGACATCATGACCAGACACCAAAGGTTACAAGAATATCGAAACATGTAAAATTCAGTAAAAAAGAGCAGGGATGAGAAATCACATACTGCACGGAATTACTTATAAAATATTTAAATATGACTAATGCAGTGTCCACTGTTCAAGGCAAATGAATCACTTCACTTCTCACCTTTAGCTTAGCTATCCGTGATCAGTGTTAGAGAGGTTCATTAATGAACTGTTATTTGAAAAGATTGTTATTACTAATTACAGAGAATCTGAAGATCCACTAATCATGTGAATGCGTCATTATTAATAAAAGACCTACAGCAGAGACTGTTTTCTGTTTTTGGAACATTGAAACATTGTTGCTGTATCAGGCCAAAGTGGATGGAGCAATGTGACTAAATCTGATTTTTGTGTGTGTGTGTGTGTGTGTGTGTGTGTGTGTGTATGACAGTATAATTCTTGTTATCCGCCCCTGGTAGCTGAGTGGTCAGCACGACTGAATGTCATACCTAACGGTACGAGTTCGATTCTTGGCTGGGTCGGAGATTTTTTCCGCTCAGGGACTGGGTGTTGTGTTGTCCTTATCATCATCATTTCATCCCCATCGACACGTAAGTCGCCGAAGTGGCGTCAACTCCAAAGACTTGCGCCAGGCGAACGGTCTACCTGCTGGGAGGCCCTAGCCACATGGCATTTCCATTTTATTATAATTCTTGTTGAAATTTTACTCTTCTGTAAGTTTTATCTGCACTCAGCTGATGAAGATTTCAGTACTAGAGCTAAAGATCTTGCTCTCGCACACCCAAACCAACCTATCATCATCATCATCATCTTCTTCTTCTTCTTCTTCTTCTTCTTCTTCTTCTTCACCACCACTGATACTCATAATGATTTCACTGTCTCTAGTCCATTATGTGCCTCACCGATAATAGCCACTTATTTGCAATACATAAATTCACTGTCATGATCCCAGTATAAAGCCAAAACAGATCCTACATAACTGTAGAAGGAGTTGTGTGTATAGAAGTACATTGCTAAACCGCAAAAGGTTTCAGTGTTTTCCTAGTGGCCAAAACCTTGCTGGTAAAACTCTGCAATTTAAGAGCCAACTAAAGGAATATCTTCTTGCAAGATCGTTTTTCTCAGTTGATGAATTTGTTGACATGAATAATGAGATGTAGATTGCCAATTTTATACAGGAATGTCGTGTTAGCACAGTGCCACTAGTTTTGGTATTTATTTCTAAGGTATAATTTAATTTTAAAAAGCTTCCAAAATAAAAGTTTTATTGCCCAGATCACAGTTGGTACATGTCCTGATTACTAGTTTCAGCAAACTGACATTGCCATCTTCAGATAATTGGGTATGTGAATTTAAATTCCCTATGTGTGGCACATTGCCATATGGCCATTGACAAAATTGGAGGTAAACTCACAGAAAAGACACTACAGTGCAACACTAACTACACTAAAATAAAAGTCATAACTGTGATCCAAGTAATACAAATATGACTTTATTCATAACCATCTGAACAATAATGGAAAGCAGTATCTTGTGACTCTACACAGAACAACTGATGTGAGAGCGGTAAAAACTAGAACAACACAACGAGAATCAATTAGCGCTGCTCCACGTGTATATAGGTGGCAGGTCAAAGGCAGATGGCATGACAGAACAGCATGCTGTATGCACGCTTCCTGCCGGTGGGTTCTAGTGGCTGGCCTGCTCTGATGCAGTTGGTGATTGGGATGAATACACACACACGGCAACACTATACTCGGTGCACTCACACTCACAAGCACTAGTAACAGGATACAGCATACCTTGGTGTGCCCAGGTTATTGAGGAGATGCTGGCAGCCCAACAAGAGCCACATCCACTGGATCCGGAGTGGCAGCAGCTGATGCTGATGGTGGAGGCGGGACAATGTACCAGGCGGGCACTAGAGCATAGGACTGGAATGCACGGGGGCACAGACTGACCCAAGAGCGGTGGGCCCATGTGGCACACGATGACAGTGCTGGGTAAGAGGGTGCCTTTGCCCCTCTGCGTTGTCATTGGCAGGCAGGTCTCAGTGCGGAGAAGACTGGGGTGGACCCACCAATGATAATGTCTCAGGTGATGGTGACGAGGGATCCAGTGGAGGTGGCCCGATTGGAACAGCAGGGTGCAGCAGTGGACTCGAGGCCGGAGACAGACCGGCGCCTGGTGCCGGAAAGCTGGAACCCCAGGCAGCATACATGTAGGAGGCAGCCAATGGGATGGCGGTGGTCCACAGCAGGTGATGACAGGCTCGAGGCAGTGGGTGGCGGGGCGGGGCAGGCTGTGGCGACAGGAGCTGCACCGATGAAACGGTAGCTTCTGGCAGCAAGTGGGGACACAACTGATCAAAATGGCACACAGTCAGCCTGTCGGCCTTATGGACATCACAGAGATGGTGCCCTTGGTAGTGGACAACAGTGGTCAGTATCCACTAGAGTTGGTGACCAAACCCTTGTGGCCACACCAGTGATTCCAGCTCGAATTGGTGGGACGAACCTGACTCCTGCAGGTGTGGTGCTGGTCACAGAAAGTGAAGGAGTGTATGTGGCTGTCGGCCATGAAGCAACTCAGTTGGAATCCGCTTCCCCATAGGTGTGAAGCGATAGGTGCTCATAAAACGGAGAAGGGCATTGTCCTGCAAAGAATCCACAACAAAATTTTTCATTTGGAGCTTTAACGTACACATTAGTTGCTACATCTTGCCGTTTGATTGAGGGTCGGATGTTTCAGCCATAACATGATGAATGCTATGATGTGAACAAAACAGTTGAAAGGTACGAGAGATAAACTGGGGCTCATTGTCAGAAACTAAGATACAAAGCAGCCCTTCAGTAGGAGAAACCCTCAAAAGTGTATGAGTTGTGACCTCAGCCGATGTTGAAGTTCACCTGAGAATGTAAGGAAACTGAGAAAATGCATCCACAACCAAGAGCCAACAGGAATTCAGGAAGGGACCTGCTAAGTCTATGTGATTTCAACCCCATGGCTGGTGTGGAGGAGGCTAGGGAGACAGAAATATCCAGGGAGCTCCCTGTTCTGAAGCACATTGCCCATAAGCCATGACAAAACAGACAATTTCCCTATAAATCCATGGCCAAAAAACATGTCTCCTAGTTAACAGTTTAGTATACAAAACTCCCCAATGGCTGTGGTGGAGAAGGTGTAGAACCTCGCATTGTAATGTGTCTGGAATGACCACTCTTGGAGGGAGATCTTCCGTGGACAACAGCAAAACACCATCTAAAATATAGGCAATACTGTAAGGAAAAATAGTTGTGCAGTGGGTCCGAAGCCTGACCTGGCAATTTATCAGGCAGCCCTGTAAACAAAATGAATCACCTGGCGAAGAACTGGGTCAGCAGCAATGGCAGCTGTTATGCGCCAGAGCGATTCTTCATGATCAAAGTCAGGAACAGAACAGACAAGGAGGTGGGATGAGGTGTCTGCGTTGGCATGTTTAGACATAGGTTGAACGTGGATTTCGTAATTGTAATGAGACAAGAACAGCGCCTTTTGTTGTAGACAGTGTGCTGCCTGACAACACAAGGAAGTGTGAGGGTTAAACAAGGAAACCATGGGTTTATGGTCAGTAATAAGGTTAAACTTGGATCATACAAAAAGACAAGAAATCTCTTTTTCCACTTGACAGTGATGCTGTAGAGTGAGAGATTTAATGGTGGGTTGGCAAAACTATGTGCTGTTCTGGAGAGAACGTAGTTAAACAGTGGGCCAAGAGTAGTCTCTATTTCAACAGTTGCAAAGATTTCAACATCTGAAAACCACGTTTGCAATCCAGGCTCCAGCAGAATGGTACAGTCTTGCATAACAAGGCATTGCAGTTGCCCCCAGCAGTAATTTATGGTAGTTGGCTATCTTCCCTAGGAAGGCCTGAAGCTCCTTTGTAGACGAGGTGCGATGCATAGACATAACAGTGGAGATGTGGTCTGGCAGAGGGTGAACCCCATGCTGTGAGACCTTGTACCCCAGATTAACAATATAAGGTTGAAAAAACAGATTTAGTGAGGCTACACTGTAAGTCTGCAGACTGTTAGACAGAAAACAAAGTGCGCAAATTTCTCAAGTGATGGGCAGCGCTGCAGCCCGTGACATCGGTATCATCAAGATAATTGATGCAGCCTGAGGCAGGCATAGTCCATTACTCTAAAAATCATAGGAAAATAGCAGTAGCACTAGTCACACTAAAATGAAGGCGCAAATATTGAAGAGACCAAAAGGAGTATTCAAAACCAGAACTCTCAGAGACCCTTCGTCCACAGGAACCTGCAGGTATGCTTCAGACAAATTAATTTTAGAAAATTATTGGCCACCCAGTATTTTTGCCAAAAGTTCCTCCTGGCATGGGAGAGGGTACGCATCCACAGTTGACTGCATGTTGATAGTATTGCTGAAGTCACCACAAAAGTGAATTTTCCCCAACAGCTTCCAAACTACAACCAGCAGAGATGACCATTCCATAGCCATAACAGGTTGCATCACCTCTTAGAGACAGAAGCCTGTCTAATTCTGCTTTCACTTGATCTTTCAGGGTTACAGGAATAGGATGTCCACGACAAAAGTGAGGTTGAAACCGTGGATTTCAAAAAAATATGAGAAGAAAAATTCGTAGCACACCCTATACCTTCCGAAAACAAGTCCAAAAACTCCTCACACAATGTGTCCAGTTGATAATGTGGTACCTGATCGGACACAAGCTGAACTGTGTCGGTGATAGAAAATCCAAATGCCCAAAATTTGTCCATCCTGAAAAAGTTCTCAGCACTAGAATCAGCACCCAACAAAAATGTATCGGAAGAAACCACTGACCTACAAGAGGCGGTTGATGTATTTGTCCCAGTAGCACAGCGTTCTTGTTGTTATAACTGACCAGCTTTTGCATGACCAGCGTTAATGGCGGCGAGTGTAAACTCACACAGGTTTGAGAATTCAATAACATCATCGCAGCACCTGCGTCAACCTGTAGCCAGAGACGTGGCAAAAAGCACTTAACTCGGTAAATAACTTGGAAGAAATCACAAGCGTTGGAATCATGTGGTTTACGTCCATGTCCATATGCTGAGTAATCTTCAATGAACGACACACAGAGACGATGTGGCCTTTCTTCTGCTAAGCATTACAAGTAGCCCAGCACTTAAGGCATGCTGAACGTTTGTGCTGGACAAAACAGAAAGGACAAGACAGAAACAGGGAACGCTGATGCCGGCACTGTGGCTGTTACAGATGTTTGGGCCGACCTTGGTCAACTCGGAACGGGCCTGGATGTTTACTGCTGCTTCCTCGTGCAAGCATCTCTTCAAAATATTATGTTGTTTGCAAAACTTCTGCCCTGCCAACTTCATAGAGTAAAGAGTTCTGGCAAGCTTCCTTGTCCGGAGCTAAACAGATAGTTGCGTTACACACCGTAGAGTCTGCATAACGGGCATCAGCAACGAATTGACACATACGGCTAAGGCCATGAAGTTTGTCTGCCAAAACCCTGTATGACTGATGGCTGGTTAGGTTTTTTATAGCATCGGTACAGTTCAGTTCATTCTGTTGTGAAGTGTTTGTTTGTGATGGTAGTTGGACAATAAACTGCACATTTGATCAAAAGTAAGAGGTGCCAGTTCTTGTAAAGGGGCAAGCTGACACAGTAATTGATACATCTCAGGTGGAATCCAAGGGAGGAAGAAAGCTTTGCACAAATTCGAATCTGTCACACTGAAAGCCAGAAAATGCTGTGTAGGTCTTTTTTTGTAAGCTTCCCAGTCCTTGGCTGAATCCTCATATAGAGGAAAAGTGAAACGGACTGGTGCAACGGTACCCAGTCTGTTAATCGAAACCAACAAAGTGTTCTCAGCTGAAGTAAGCTGTTCAGTCAGGGCTGGTATCACAGCAACCATAATGAATCAACCTCATGAAACCTCACTGTAAGATTGCACACAAAGAAACCTTTTCAAACTCATCGCCAGTCATGTAGTAACCAAGCAATACATGAAACCGATCCAAGTAACACAAATGTGGCTTTATTCATAACCCTCTGAACAATAACAGAAAGAAGTCTCTTGTGACTCCACACAGAACAACTGATGTGAGGTGAACAAACTAGAAGAACATAAGGAGAGTCAGTCATTGCTGCTCCACTCTTGTATACACACGGTCCGCCAGTAGACGGTGTGGTGGAGACTGTGCGGTATGCACGCTCCTACCTGTGGCCTTTAGTGGCCGGCCCTCTCTTATACAGTTGGTGGTTGATTTAGGTACACACACATGCGGTGACACTGCACTTGCCGCCCTCAGACTCACACACACTGATAGCAGGATACAGAAGTTTCAAATGCATCAGACAGAGCACATTCACTGCAGTCAGTGGATGACCTCAAACCTGTTTCTGACACCTCTGTGCCTAGCTGGTACAGTTATGGCTTTTATTCAATGTACTTATTGTTGCATGGGAGTGTCTTTTCTGTGAGTTTACCAACATGTTTTCATTGGACAGATGGCAATGTGCCACACATAGGGGCTTTGTTATTCATGTATCCAATCATCTGAAGATGGCAATCTAACTTCGCTGAAACTAGTAATCAGGATATGTACCAACTGCGATCTGGGCAATAAATCTTGTGTTTGGAATCTTTGTTACATTGATATAGAGACCACTCTTCTTCTGACAATGACAGGAAATTGCAATAGTGTAATAATTTAAGTTGTGGCCTACAATAGAGGAAACACAGTATTCCTTTTTAAATATATTAGTAATACATGACTATTCAGAAGTTTTTGTTGTATGTCTTTCTGAACTCATCAGTGTAATTTCATCTTTTAATAACCCATCATTCCACATCTGTGCATTTCAGTTTCATATGAAATACAAAATAAAAATAAAGAAATTAAAGTGATCAAATTAAAGTGATCGTGGCTTGTATTTAACTGTGCTGATTTTACAAAATCTGGTTGATGTGAACTTGATCTCTTGTACTGTGATAATAGCTGACCTATACTGTTGCCTTATTTTAGCTTTTGTAAAGTTGTGAATGCAACTAAGAGGAAAGAAATTGCTAAATGTATTATACTCAAGGAAAGTAGCAATAAAAATGGATAAGGCTCTCCACTACTCACAAGTTATCACTGTAACTTGAATCAAATTCAGGACACTGTATTAAAATTGAACGTAACCAATTTTGCTTGCAGAATTTGCTGGAACTTTCGAATCTTACTGGCACTTCTACCATATGGGTGTTCGATTTGGGCACTGGATAAGCTGTGCTATTATTGTTGACCCAAATGATGAACCTCAGAATATTTACAGTGGATGTGATAGCGGTAAGCTGACTGTTCTGATGATCTGTAATACTGTATATTGCTTTTGTTAATAACTCATAATATTTTTTGTTATAGGCCCTGCAACAGACAATTTTCTTGAAAACTTTGATAATAAATCCAGGAATGATCATGCAGTTGACCTTACAGTTCGATCAAAATGTGATGAAATATTTGAGTCTGCTTCATTGCCAAAGTGTGAATCTGTATCTTCTAATATCATGAACAGTAATGAGAATCAGAAAAATCCTGAATATGAGAGTGATTCTGAATCCGATAATATGAGTATTGTTTCACACACCATATCAGTTACTTCAGAATCAGGAGATGAAGATAAATTTGTTGTTGTTTCCATGCCAGCTTCATCAACAACTGAAGGCAAGTTCACAACTTATAATTTTTACTTCTGTTATTATGAGAGTCAGGTAGTCTCAAACGTGCATGGCTAAGCATTAAAATAAATTAAATAGTTTGTTTTATAAATAGTACTGTGGTCATATTTTTTATTTATGTTTGTGACACCATATTTTTTCAAGAAGTAGTGGCATATTTTTGTATGTTCTTTCAGGATGGGTAGAATATCAAACTGGTACTGATACATATTTTTGTTTCCATTGTCTAATAATACTGCTTTGAAACTTATTTTGGATGAGTTGAACAATCACCATGCTTCAGTAGTGTGTTCCAACTTGAGGTTGACATGAGAAAATGTTGAACACTCTTGCAGTAGTAAATAGTGCCACTCATTGAATAGAATTTCACAAGTTCTTTGTGTTTGTGGCGAAAATGTGGAGTTATTGTACCTGATGCAAGCAAATTAAATTATTTGCAACATGAACCGAGCAGTTCAACTTAACCTTTTGTTAATGCCAAGGCCAAAGATCACCATTATTCATTAAATGAATACCTTCTCCAGATTGGTAGTCATGTTATGATATGTTGCTGGAAGATGAGAGAGAACTTTCTTCTTTTGTTTCTTCATCAACTTTATATCCTATAGATGCTTTTGATATTAGACAACTGATGGGGTCATGTGAAATTGGTTTAGAAACTGAGATGCACTAGTTTTGTAGGAACTCCAAGTGCCGGATGTTTGTTGTTCTTCACATTTGCTTTGAGATATGAAATAGTGAAGGCAGCAGAGGATCAAGTAGGTAAAAAGGTAAGGGCTAGTAGAAATCATTGGGTAACAGAAGAGATATTGAATTGAACTGATGAAAGGAGAAAATATAAAAATGCAGTGAATGAAGCAGGCAAAAAGGAATACAAACTTCTCAAAAATGATATTGACAGGAAGCATGTAGAGGCATATATCACTGGGGTTAGGTAGACATATAGACTACAGGAAAATTTTAGAGACCTTTGGAGAAAAGAGAACTACCTGTATGAGTATCAAGAGCTCAGATGAAAAACCAGTTCTAAGCAAAGAAGGGAAGGCACGATGGTGGAAGGAGTATTTAGAGGGTCTATACAAGGGCAGTGTACTTGAGGGCAATAATATTGAAATGGAAGAGGACATAGATGAAGATGAGATGGGGAGATGTGACACTGAGTGAAAAATTTGAACACTGAAAGACCTAAGTCGAAACAAGGCCCCGGGAGTAGACAAAATTTCATTAGAACTACTGATAGCCTTGGGATAGTCATCCCTGACAAAACTCTACCATCTGGTGAGCAAGATGTATGAGACAGGCAAAATACCCTCAGACTTCAAAAAGAATATATTAATTCCAATCCCAAAGAATTCAAGTGTTGACAGGTGTGAAAGTTACAGAACTATCAGTTTAGTAAGTCATGGATGCAAAATACTAACACGAATTCTTTACAGATGAATGGAATAACTGGTAGAAGCCAACCTAGGGGAACATCAGTTTGGATTCTGTAGAAATGTTGGAAGACGTGAGGCAATACTGACCTTACGACTTATCTTAGAAGATAGATTAAGGAAAGTCAAACCTACATTTCTAGCATTTGTAGACTTAGAGAAAGCTTTTGACAAATTCTGAAGTCGGCAGGGGTCAAATACAGGGAGCGAAAGGCTATTTACAATTTGTACAGAAACCATATGGCAGTTACAAGAGTAGAGGAGCATGAAAGGAAAGCAGTGGTTGGGAAGGGAGTGAGACAGGGTTGTAGCCTCTCCCCGATGTTATTCAATCTTTATATTGAGCAAGCAGTAAAGTAAACAAAAGAAAAATGTGAAGTATGAATTAAAATCCATGGAAACTTTGAGGTTTGCCAATGACGTTGTAATTCTGTCGGAGACAGCAAAGGATCTGGAAGAGCAGTTGAACGGAATGGACAGTGTCTTGAAAGGATGATATAAGATGAACACAAACAAAAGCAAAATGAGGATAATGGAATTTAGTTGAATTCAGTCAGGTGATGCAGAGGGAATTAGATTAGGAAATGAGACTCTTAATGTAGTAAAGGAGTTTTGCTATTTGGGGAGGCAAAATAACTGATGATGGTCGAAGTAGAGAGGGTATGAAATGTAGACTGGCAATGACAAGGAAAGCTTTTCTGAAGACAAGAAATTTGTTAACATCGAGTATAGATTTAAGTATCAGGAAGTCTTTTCTGAAAGTATTTGTACAGAGTGTAGCCATGTATGGAAGTGAAACATGGTAGTTTAGAGAAGAAGAGAATAGAAGCTTTGGATATGTGGTGCTACAGAAGAATGCTGCAGATTAGATGGGTAGATCACATAACTAATGAGGAGGTACTGAATGGAATTTGTGGCACAACTTGACTAGAAGAAGTAATTGGTTGGTAGAACACATTCTGAAGCATCAAGATATCATCAATTTAGTATTGGAAATTTAGTGTTGGGGGAAGTGCGGAGGGTAAAAACCATAGAAGGAGACCAAGGCATGAATACACTAAACAGATTCAGAAGGATTTAGGTTGCAGTATTTACTCAGAGATGAAGAAGCTTGCATAGGGTAGAGTAGCATGGAGAGCTTCATCAAACCAGTCTCTTGACTGAAGACCGCAACACCACCACCACCACCACCAACAACAACACATTTTGTATACAGTCACCCAAATTGCATGCACTTGTCAGACAGGTGAACTGTGGTGCCCACAATTTACCACTCTCCGCCTTTGAACTGAAATCTTGTTCTCATGCATTCTTCAGAAATTGTGTAAAATTTTTCCAGTGGGTTTTTTCTGTTAGACACACACACACACACACACACACACACACACACACACACACACACACACACACCAAAACAGATCTTGTGAATATGAGCAACCTCTGAACGCCAAAATACAATGGAAAATCCAGTGTGGAATGCAACAGTATTATGAAAAGGAAAATTGCTACTCACCGTATAGCGGAGATGCTGACTTGCAGATAGGCACAACAAAAAGACTGTCATAAACAAGCTTTCGGCCAACAAGGCCTTTGTCAATAATAGACAAAACACACACAACAGGCAACTGAAGCCATACAGCAGTGTGGCATCAATTGCCAGAGACTGCAGTCATGCTTGTATTCACCAGTCACACAGCATGTGGGACCAATAATTATAACTCATGGTTAGTTCAAAGCACATAAGGAATGACATTCTTGCTCAAAGTAACACACAAGGCCTGACTATTTATGCAAGCTTCTTCCACCTTTAATATTTCAGTGTGTCCAGTGCCAACTGGATGCAAATTTCTCGACACTTAGTTCAACAGTGAGTCATCAGCTGGATGAAGGCAACTTATTGTTAATGGGATACCAGACCTTATCCAGAAAACCTTCTCCATGCAATGTGTACCGTTTATCCACCAATTGCAAAGACATAGCTTAGGATAACTGCGAGTTTAGTCTCCAGATACTACATAATTTGAGAAGATGGGATTTGAGGGGGAGGGTGGCACATCATATTCATTCATGAAACTGTATCATTCCAGTAAGTAACCATATTGTGTGTGGTACATTACTTACAGTTTGAGGTTTTTCTTTGTGCTACCCCAATAGTTGGGTTCCGTTGCACAAGAAAATGATTTGTGTGCAATTTGAGCTCAGTAACAAACGGCCTGTACATAAGAAAAATAAGCAGTGAAAAAATTTTGTAAAGATCGTATTAATTTTATATCTCAGAAAACATTGTTCAGATTTGCCAGTAACTTAATTGTTTTCAGTTGAAATATTATTATTGCTGTATAAAGGTACTAAGTCCATTGTTTGTGAGACCAATATGACAAAAAAATCATATTTTCTGTAAAAAATTCTTATTTTTTGAGAAAGTCTCTTTTTATTTGCTGGAAACGTAGATTCTCAGACACAGCTTGAAACATGTTTTGCCCCCTCCCCCCCTCCCCTCCCCTTCCTCTGTTCAGCTTGACATCTCTCACAGCTAGATCATTTATAACTTTCAGTTTCATTACTATGTGTAGAACGTTGATGAAATCTTCATTTCATACCAGTGTGAAGGACCTGCCATAAGGGCCTTCTGATGCAAAACAAATTTGGTAGAAAATACTCTTCCTTTTATTAGAAACAATCTACACAGTCACATCATTGATAATTTATGGAATATGATAGACTCCTATTTGAATTTTTCAACTGATGATTCTGCTCATTATTTAATACATTAACTATTTCTGGTTTTGATTAAGTCGATTAATTAGGATCAAAGATGGTTAAAGTGACAGAACGGGAGACAGCTATCATAAATGATTTTCAGTTTTCTTAAAGACACGTGTGAGATATCAAAAGTGACAGCTTTATATTTGTAAAGGTTTGAAAGGATACTGAAGTCCAAATATGATGCTTTGGCGTCAGAAGGGGCACAAGGGCTTCAGAAGTGATTTGACGTACACAGTGAAAAAGCAAGACAAATGTAACAAATCACATTCTCTTTGTGGTCATAATGCATATATATCACAAATATAAACATTTTCAATAGTAAACAGTTTTTACCATCTACATTTCATGATGGGTATCCGCAGAGTACAAAAGAGATAGTGCAGGAGAATGTCCTTGATCGAGAGAGATCACATTTAATTTGAGAATTTCCCTTTCACCACCCACTCCCCCCCCCTCCCCCCCCTTTTCCTGAAGACTGTACAGCCAAACCATAGTAAGTTACATGACAAACATATGTTTAAAATTACCAGTGTTGAATGCTAGTAGATTTTTCTTTCATTATATTTTCAAATGCATTTACATACCACAAATACATGATTTATCAACCTCTTGAATTTAATTTTGTGCTCACTCAGATACTAGTGATTGATTCCAAGCATAAACAATAGAAATCAACTACTTAGTGTCTTCTTTAGTAGCAATGATTTTCAAGGTTTTAGCATGTGATATGTCCTAAAGATTGTGGAGGGGGATGGGGCGTGCAAAAATCTCTCTTACTTTTTAAGTTCAGACTATCTTTCAGCCTATTTTTGTGGTCATCTCTGTTGTTGATACAAAGCTTCTAATTTTGGTATTCAGTTTCTCAGCTCCTGTATCAGAATCTGTTTTTCCCTGTAAAAAAGAAAATAATTAACATTTGTCAGGTGGCAATTTACTTACAGTTATTTAATGTGAATAATATTCAAGCAAATGTATTATCTGACATAAATAAACTGAACACTTTGTACTTGCTATGACTGCTATCTTCCCAGAAAAGTGAAAGACTACTAGGGTGGTTTGTGTTGGGTTGGGCTAAAAACTAGATTTTTGTTATATCCTAGCCAGTAATGCCACCCGAGCCCGCTGCCAAAAGGTTGGCAGCATCAAAGTCCGGACGCCGTCCGCATAAGCAGCGCCAGTGAGACAGGAAATCGCCGCAAGTCTGCGCGCGCCACCGCTGGCTTCTGGTTTCTTAAGCGCTGGAGTCGCGAGCGCTAGGACAGTTCTGTATTCGCCGCTCAGTTGTATACTCGCCACCGAATTGTGTACTTGCTAGTCAGTTGTGTGTTCATCGCAGCAGAGTTGCTGTTTGTCGTCAGCCGACGCTGACCTAGCCGCTCCGACTCGAACTAGACAGATTTCTGTAGACACGGAGTTCACTACTGTGTTGCTGTATCTTCGTTAATAAAGATAAGTACCGACTTTTATTTAATCAGAGTGTTTGGGTTTTGATCTTTCTGTTCACTGTTCCAGCGGACCGGTCGGCCCGCTATTAAAAGTGTGGCGGTGACTTTGTAAGCCGTTTCTACAGCGAATTGCTTGTCGCTACGAACGTCGCCACAAAAATTTTTATTTTATTTTTTATTTTTATTTATTTATTTTTTATGGGGGGGCATTAATTCTGCACCCTTGCTGCTTGTCTCTGGATCATTGTAGTATAATTTTCAATGCAATAGGGGCCACAGCTGTGATGAATTTTTGGAAGATTTCTTGAAGTCTTCAACTGCCTTCCTCTTTATTTCATGGACAGTGGTACAATTTTGGCCTCAGGCCATGTCCAAGTGGTCTTTGCAACAACTGCTCGAAAGTAATGTGCTCCTAAAATAGCGTGAACTTCTCAGATTAATTTTATGAGCGTAACGTGCTGTCATATGAGCAGTGACGTACACGACATAATCTACTACTAAAAAATCATCCATAAAATACTCGGAAATACACTCCTGGAAATTGAAATAAGAACACCGTGAATTCATTGTCCCAGGAAGGGGAAACTTTATTGACACATTCCTGGGGTCAGATACATCACATGATCACACTGACAGAACCATAGGCACATAGACACAGGCAACAGAGCATGCACAATGTCGGCACTAGTACAGTGTATATCCATCTTTCGCAGCAATGCAGGCTGCTATTCTCCCATGGAGACGATCGTAGAGATGCTGGATGTAGTCCTGTGGAACGGCTTGCCATGCCATTTCCACCTGGCGCCTCAGTTGGACCAGCGTTCGTGCTGGATGTGCAGACCGCGTGGGACGACGCTTCATCCAGTCCCAAACATGCTCAATGGGGGACAGATCCGGAGATCTTGCTGGCCAGGGTAATTGACTTACACCTTCTAGAGCACGTTGGGTGGCACGGGATACATGCGGACGTGCATTGTCCTGTTGGAACAGCAAGTTCCCTTGCCGGTCTAGGAATGGTAGAACGATGGGTTCGATGACGGTTTGGATGTACCGTGCGCTATTCAGTGTCTCCTCGACGATCACCAGTGGTGTACGGCCAGTGTAGGAGATCGCTCCCCACACCATGATGCCGGGTGTTGGCCCTGTGTGCCTCGGTCGTATGCAGTCCTGATTGTGGCGCTCACCTGCACGGCGCCAAACACGCATACGACCATCATTGGCACCAAGGCAGAAGCGACTCTCATCGCTGAAGACGACACGTCTCCATTCGTCCCTCCATTCACGCCTGTCGCGACACCACTGGAGGCGGGCTGCTCGATGTTGGGGCGTGAGCAGAAGACGGCCTAACGGTGTGCAGGACCGTAGCCCAGGTTCATGGAGACGGTTGCGAATGGTCCTCGCCGATACCCCAGGAGCAACAGTGTCCCTAATTTGCTGGGAAGTGGCGGTGCGGTCCCCTACGGCACTGCGTAGGATCCTACGGTCTTGGCGTGCATCCGTGCGTCGCTGCGGTCCGGTCCCAGGTCGACGGGCACGTGCACCTTCCGCCGACCACTGGCGACAACATCGATGTACTGTGGAGACCTCACGCCCCACGTGTTGAGCAATTCGGCGGTACGTCCACCCGGCCTCCCGCATGCCCACTATACGCCCTCGCTCAAAGTCCGTCAACTGCACATACGGTTCACGTCCACGCTGTTGCGGCATGCTACCAGTGTTAAAGACTGCGATGGAGCTCCGTATGCCACGGCAAACTGGCTGACACTGACGGCGGCGGTGCACAAATGCTGCGCAGCTAGCGCCATTTGACGGCCAACACCGCGGTTCCTGGTGTGTCCGCTGTGCCGTGCGTGTGATCATTGCTTGTACAGCCCTCTCGCAGTGTCCGGAGCAAGTATGGTGGGTCTGACACACCGGTGTCAATGTGTTCTTTTTTCCATTTCCAGGAGTGTACAATCATACATGAAAGAAAGAGAATGGTCGCTGAAGATTTGCGAAATAAGAACACGTTCAGCTACAGAAATTTAAGTAAATATATACATTAGGTAATGAATTAATTTATCACACGTATCTAATATTTGGCCAAGTTGATGATTATTTTATTTTTTCTGGATTTTCTGATTTTGGAGGCCCAGGGGAGTCTTTCACCCTTTCCCTTTGTCCTGGTAAGCCCAAATTTCACACAGATTAGATATAATGGAAGTAGATTCGTTGGATTGGTGTGTGTGTGTGTGTGGGGGGGGGGGGGGGGGTTGACAAAAGAATTATTATTATTATTATTATTATTCTTTTTTTAATGCCATCCAAGTGCTATTCTAGTGGTGCAGCCACCAATCTAGTTCAAAGTAGCAAGCATAAAATTACTAGGGGCTCGTTTACAATTTTGTCACCTTAAAGTTCAGTCATGTGAAATGATATGTGACAGAACATTTATTAATGCTCATGCTACAATGTGGGCTTGCCAGACAATGGACAGAAATGGTACAGCATTCTTTCACTAATAGAAGACTAAATTATTGTCTTCCATGTTGGTAGTTTGAGTTTATCATATAAACTCAGCTGTTAACTGCTCCATCTAGAAAAGAAAATTAGGTCAGGGTAAATTTTATGTCATGCACTCTGTTCAGAATCCATTTACAAAACTACAACCTTCTTGCAGGGTCACACAATTTAAGTTTGCACTGCTGTTATTTTGTAGATCTGTGACTTGGGTAACTTTGTAGATGTTTGAACAGAACCGTAGGAAGTTCCCAATTGCTGAGAGATGTCGAACTGATTTTTTAAGAGTCCTTTTCAGAGTGTGCCCAGTGTTATCCAGAGTTTCTTCTGCCAGTATTGTTCATAGTTGTCTGTGTTTCCTGTCAAGAATACTCTCAGTTTTAAGGAAGTTATTTATCAGTCATTGAATTGTACTCCAATTAGGAACTTGACTGTCAGGAAATTCATGTTGAAATAATCTCTTTAAGGCACACGCTGATACCGTATGCGCATACAAATCATACACGAATACTCCTTGGCGAATAGAATATTTGTATTTCGCTATTTCACTTTAAACACTTCCACTCACTACACTGTATTGTATCGCATAGCAAACATGTCCTATCTGCATGACAATTCTGCACATGCAAAGGTCTCACAGCGGAGGGGAAATATACTCCTCGCCAGTGCCACTGCCGGCTGGCTGGTAGTGGGGTAAAATAATCCCTGCCAGCTGGTTGCGTTAAAGATTGATCGTCCTATATTATATCATGAACACCTTGACTGAACACTACCAAACAAGTATTTCAGTATTTTCATTCCTGTGGGATGTGTTGTTTAAAATTTCATCTTCGTATGAGCTTAGTAGAGAAAGACGTAATTCTTATAGATGAAGGATTGTGTGAGTAATTGATGGCTATTGAATGTGTATAATGTTACAGAACTTCTCAGATGGAACAGTAACCAAGTAATCCAAGATGATGTCCATAAACAGTTTCTCGCCATCTTCCAGACTTTGAGAAAGGTTTAATCATTGGCATGAGGGCCATGGGAGCATCACACAAGCAGACCACTAGGACAGAAGGCTGTAGTGCAGTGACTGCAGAGTTAGTGGTAATGGTATGAACACAGGACAGCAGTGTGGCAAGTAGAGTAGCATGACTCTCTGCAGAAGGACTACTCCAGGGGAAGATAGTAGGCAATGTTCTGTTGGGTCCTACAAATTACAACAGCTGAAATCTGGGCAGACGTTAACAGGCAGTGTGTCACCAAGAAATGCTGGGAGCAGTGTAATGGAAGCCGGACTTAGATATCAAGTTGCCACGTCTCCTTAACTGCTGTACAACACAGTAGACAACAGAGAATTGCATGCTGTCATTCCAGAGTTAACTGGGATGTCGAATACGTCGGTGACAAGACTTACTTCAGTTTAAGACTTACTTCTGTTTGTGGCAGCCAGCTTGGCACCAATGTGTCAGTAGATAACCTAGAGAAAGGTTACTGAAAGCAATAGTTCTGTGGATGTGCACTTCTCCAACTCCCGGAAATGACGTGATGAGCTGTTGGGTATGACAACAGGACTGATTTGGTAATTGTTGAAAGGAGGCTGACTTTTTGCCAGTATGTGGTAAGAATGATAAATGCTGTTGTTAAATCTCTTATGACCAGAGTACTGATTGGCATAATCCAGCGGGATAATGCAAGATACACACACTTCAGTACCCACCACAAACACTTTTAAAAATGTACAGAGTCTAGACTGGCCCACTTGGCCCCCTGATTTGTCACTCACAAAGCATGTAGGGGTGTGAAGACATATACTTTCCCACCACTTGCAGTTTGATAGAATGACACTGTGTGTTTCAGCCACAGTAAAAATTCCACAAGGTGACATTTGGAGGCTGTTTGCTTCCATGCCACAATGAATACAAGAGGTTTTTTTGAATGAGAAAAATTTTCATCATTATGAAGTTCCAACTTAATGTAGGAATGAGGACTAGCAAAATGCATAACTAAATTTTATTTATGGAGCTTCCGTCACAGTTGCTTTCAAAAATGGAATGCATGGTCCATTCTTAGACTGTAGCCTTAGTTGCAAATGTTCACATATGTGTATTGGTGGAAATGTATTTAAACATTTACAACAGAGGCTATGGTTTGAGAATGGACAGTATAGTCCAACACTAGTCACCACAAATAAAAAATTTTAAATGCAACTGTGACAGAAACTGGAAAAAGTAAAATTTTCATCACTGGCTGCATACAGTTATTTTATACCCCACAGCTGCAGTTTCAACTTCATTGTTAATTATCAAAAGGTTTCAATGATTAAACTATCAAGGCTAGCAAAACAAAACAAAATGTATATGAGCATTATGGGGTTTGTTAGTGATTAAGAATGGTATGGAAAGGATAGGTTGCTGAGTCACAGACAGGTGCAATGAAAAACACTGCTAAGATATTAAGTTTTCAGACAAGGCCCTTCTTTGGAAATAAAACACACACACACACACACACACACACACACACACATCTTACACTCTGTCTCCAGGCACTAGAGCCCAACTCGTTAATGTTTGTTATTCACACTGTCAGTATATAACAGATGGAAAGCATTCTCTAGGATCTCGCTTAGTGGTGTCTGCACATGTTGTCATTGTACACTGTACTATGATATGTTGTATATTACCTGTTTTGTAATATGACAATGTGATACATATATGTATATCAGCAAACAAGGAGAAATGAGTGTTAGGAATTACTAACAAAGAAAAAGGAAAACAAACAAATTGATCTGGTAGAAGATTGGAAGACATAATTGTGACTATAATGAAAATGAAATGTAGGTGGGTAGGACATGTAACTAGGCAAATGGATGGTAGATGAGGCAAGTAAGGTCATTGATAGATAACAAGAAGCAAGAAAAGAATGATTTGTCAACCTAATAGAAGATACGTAGATGACATTAGAAAATGTGAAAGAGCAGGATGGGTGTGCATACAGCTTCACCTATGAGACTGGTGATAATTTGCTAAAATATATTTTATCTTACAAAGAGTAGGCTGAAATGCCTATGACTCCGTCTGTGTAAATGTCCTTCCCTTTAAAATCATTTCCATTGAAAGAACACTTTTTGTTAAAACTTTCCTTTCTTATTTGTTCAGATAGCTGTATCAACCATATCTGACATTCATTTTAGAATGTTATATTTTTCATTTTTAAGACTGATTCATATCTTGAACTATACAAACATTGGAACCAGTTTGGAATGTTTGTACAATCTTCTCTTTTTTATAAGCTGTACAATTACTGTATTGTTTAATAAAATGGAAGTAGTTTCATCTTTCATTCCGTTTCTAGATTACTGCCATTTTCATCAGGAAGAAAGTGTTATGGTTGAATATGCTCTTTTCAGCAAATTCTATCAACACATGACTTGTCTTTTCTGGAATAATGCACTTCGCGGTTGTTCGTGAATACTGATACTCAGCGTGGTCAGAAACAGTCTGAAAAGCTTGTAAGGGCCTTGCATGGTAGGTTATGCTGAGAAGTAATTGTAAAGAAAAAAAATTCAGCATGTTACATTGTTTCTGAATTCATTAGCATTGAAGTTAGCTAATCAGGCCATTGCGTGAGCAGATTCAAGCAGCCTGCCAGATGCAATTATTGTCAGTGGTTGTCATATTGTATATGATAATGTATGAGACCGCTCAGCCTTTAGTTTGGGTATGATTCTTACTACTGTCCCATTTCCAATTTTTGTATTGCTGTCTTGTTCGATTTTAGGAAACCAAATGAAGAACATGTTTGGTGACACCATCTCTGGCAGGCCGCTTGAATTTGTGCGCACAACAGCCTGATGGGCTAACTTCAAAGCTAATTAACTAAGACATGGCACAATGTATCAAATTCTATTTTCTTAACCCACCAACCTACTCTGCAACACCCTTAGAAGCTGTTTGTGATCACACTAGAAGTAAATACACAGAGTTACTCACTGACAACTGTTCCTTATTTTTTGACCTACTTTTGCAATAAAGCCTCCGGCTGGATGAATTTGGAACTTATACCCAGAATTAACACACAGGCTACATTTAAAAGTGTTTAGTACAATATGTTCATTGATTTTAAGAATGACATGAAATATGGAACAATAATTACTCTTAGGAAAAGCTATTTACTCTTTGAGTTTTAAACTGTATCATATTTGTGAAAACACTTTTATTGTTTAATATGTCTTACATAATACGATTCAGTGAAATGAAACTCGAAGTGTTTAATCCATACATCCATACAAGCCTGTTGCATTTTAGTCGCTGAGGGTGAGGCGAATGTTATAGCCTCTGAGATGCTGGAAGACACACAGTGACGGTGTCATTAAAACACTGTATGACATAGGTGTAATGCCTGTACATGTAGAATGTTACTGGATTTTGATCATGATATGTGAGCGTATCTGCGGGTAACACACATGCACATGAGTGCAGACGACATTCTTTGTACAAATATTATAAAATTTGCCCCATAGTGAACCAGAAATTGATTATTTTCTTTCTTAGTTGAGTTAGTATGTTTGCTGCACTTAACTCTCAAGTGGCTCTTCACGCTGAGGTGGCTGGATTGATTTGGATGAAAATGGCATATATCGTGAATTAATACATAGCTTGCCTTTTATTCCCAAAAAATCACCGTATTATTCTGGAAAATGGAAATGAGCGGTTGGCGTCGTTGACCGGGAGGCACCTTGCAGGGCTGGTCTGGCCGCCTTGGTGCAGGTCTTATTACATTCGATGCCACATTGGGTGACCTGCGCACTGGATGGGGATGAAATGATGATGAAGACAACACAACACCCAGTCCCTGAGCGGAGAAAATCTCCGACCCAGCCGGGAATCGAACTGGGCCCGTAGGACGGCAATCTGTCACCCTGACCACTCAGCTATCGGGACGGACATTATTCTTGAAGAATCAAGTTTATCAAGATCACTAGCAATTCTTTTTATTTTTATGACCGGTTTCGACAGATTTATGCTGTCATCATCAGATCTGAAAGTTACAAAAACAAACATCCCAAGTGAAGGTGGCTTTAACATATTTGATTTCATATAACCACTGTGTACACTACTTCAGTCTTAGAAAGTACCTTTAATGTTCTTAGATGTACAAACTCATTACAACACTGAAAGTCACATAGTGATGTTGTGTCAAATTGTAATAAAAACTGGCAGGGAACATCAACATGTCACAAATGAAATATCATACAAAAAAAAAAAACATACAACATGATGTGCTGATGTCCCAGCACACACTAATTGCTTGGTACCTCAGTGGCGGCTTGACTAGTATAATATTTTTGCAGACAAGTATGTCCACTGTTGTTTACAAAGTGGTGTCCCATAATCGATAAATTTTGACACGTGTGACACATTACCATTATGTATTCTCTCCAATCTCATTAAAATTATTTTTAAGACAATTTATGTATCGTATTTTACGAACTATAAGATGCTACAGACTGTAAGACTCAGGTTAAATTTTAAGCAATTTAAAAATAAAAAATAAATAAATAAATAAATTTATTATTAGAATGCAAAGCCAGACAAAAAATTCTTAGTTTATAAAAACTAACTGACCTTTAAAATCCCTGAAAACCATCATCTGAACTTCCTCCTCTTCCCCCCCCCCTCCCCCCCTCCCCCTCTTCCTCTTTGTAATCATCATTGTCCTCTTCATATACTGGGTGATTATACTTAAACTTTCCCTATTCAACAAGTTATAACACGGAAACTATCTACCGTACAAGTACTAAACTTGGTATCATCAGTGTCCAGAGTATGGGGTGCATGATTTCCATGCGTCCCTGCACCATTATCCAGTTTCAACTATGGCTGCCAGATGCCGTGATCAGTCATCATGATTCATAGTCTCATACACATGACCTGTCGCAGTGCACTTGTTGACGTGTCAACATGAATATGGACAAAAGGAGCAGGGCAGTATTGGTGAATCTCTATTATGAAAACAACAGTAATGCTGTTGACGTGTCAACATGAATATGGACAAAAGGAGCAGGGCAGTATTGGTGAATCTCTATTATGAAAACAACAGTAATGCTGCAGCTGCACTTCGAGAATATCGCTGGTTGAAAGGGTTACAGAAGGGTTCTCATTCTCCACCTGCTGTGCGGAACATAATGAAGAAGTCCGAATCAACTGGAGTATTGGGCGTCGCTTCGGGAAGAGGCCGACGACCAGTTGCACCAAAGGTGCTTGATGAAATCGCTGCTGCTATGGCAGACAAGGCTGCACACAATTACTGATGTGCGTGTTCTGTGTCATGACAGTTGAACTCCTGTGGTCCACTGTACAGAAGGTGCTTCAAACCATTCTCAAACGGTATCCATACAAGATCCATATCATACAGCAGTCTGAACTACAGGATGCATTATCAACATGTTGACTTCTCTCTCCACCTTCTTGCAAGGATTGAAGAGGGCTGCCCCTGGACCATCCTATGGACAGATGAAGCTCATTTTTCTCTGATGAGTAAGGTGAACACACATAATTGCCGAGTGTGGGAATCTTCACGTCCAGTCACTGTGCATAAAGTTCCTTTGTATGGTGAGTTTGTTACTGTGTGATGTAGCTTGATGGCTACATTCATCACTGGTCCATTCTTTTTTAAACAGGCTGGTGCACGAGGTCCAAAGACGTGCAGTGTGACTGGCCAGCATTACTGCAATATGCTTCACCAGCATGTCATACTCACCCTACAGGAGAGAGGTGCATTGAACTGAACAGTTTTCATGCAAGATGGAGCTCCACCACATATCTCTTGTGAAGTTCACTTCCTTCTCTGAAACATGTTTATAAATGATTGAATTATCAGCCGATTGATCAGATGATTGTGCCTGGTTCCAAATGCTTGGCCGGCACAATCATCTGATCACACTCCCTGTGATTTCTGGTTGTGGGGCTACCTGAAAGACAGTGGTTACCAGCGGAACATTCACACTTGTGCTGACCTGACGCACAGCATATCAAGATAGGTACCCAGCATACCTATGGACATGCTTTGTTCCATTGTGCAGAATGCAATCCCGCACTTTCAGTCTCTTCTGGACACTGGCGGACGCTATATTGAACACTTTTGTAGCAGTTATGGTACTAGTATGTAATGGTATGATACACCATAGCAGCACATTAAAAGTGTTTCAATTGAATTGATTTTGCATTATTTCTCTTCCCTGTGTCCTTGACATTAATGCTACCAAGATTGCTAATCGTATGGTAATTAGTTTATTAAATAGGCACAAGGTACATCTGGAAAACAGATGTGAATAAGGTACCAAATGTAAACATCATTCACGTAATAACTGATTAGTATATGAATGAAATTTTTTATGCAGAAGTGATGCAGGGCTCAATGTTTATTACATTATTCTAGATTTTGTTCAAATAGATACAGCAATAAATACATCATGGCAGGCAGAAGTGTGACTGTGAAGAATTAAAGTTCACGTAAAAATGATGTAGTACCAACGACAATATTTCATGCACAATACGAGGGCCGTTTTTATTTTAAAAAAAAGATACATACACTTTTGTAAAAAAACTTTTATTTTCTGATTCTACACACTTTTACCTATTTTTCTACATAGTTGCCTTGTTTATTTAAGCACTTGTCATACCGTACAACTAAGTTTTTAATTCCCTCTTCAAAGAATTCGGCCGCCTGCTCCGACAGCCAAGAGTTCACGGCCGCTTTCACTTCATCGCCATCATTGAAGCGCTGCCCGCCAAGATGGTGTTTCAGGTACCGGAAAAGGTGAAAATCGCTAGGAGCAAGGTCAGGGCTGTATGGTGCATGGTCCAAAACTCCCCAGCCAAAAGAATCAATCAAATCCCGAGTCTTTTGAGAGGTGTGAGGCCTAGCGTTATCGTGCAGGAGCAAAACTCCTTTTTTCAGCATGCCGCGCCTTTTTTTTTGAATGGCTCTGCGGAGCTTCTTTAGAGTTGCACAGTAGGCATCTGAGTTGCATCTGAGTTGATTGTCGTTCCTCGTGGCATAAAGTCCACCAGCAAAATCACCCCGCCGGTCCCAGAACACAGTTGCCATAATCTTGCGCTTTGACAGTGTCTGTTTGGCTTTGACCTTGACGGGTGAGGTTGTGTGTCGCCATTCCATCGATTGTCGCTTGCTTTCGGGAGTGATATGGGATACCCATGTTTCATCTCCAGTGACAATTTGACTCAACATGTCATCCCCTTCTTCCTCGTAACGAATCGAAAAGTCCAATGATGTGGCAAATCTCTTCCCTTTGTGGTCCTCTGTGAGGAGTCTGGATGATACCCACTGAGAACACAGTTTCTTAAAGTTTAGGTTTTCAGACGCACTTTGTACGAAACCGATCTTGAAACTTGTGGAAATTCCATAGAAAGAGTGGAAATTGTGTATCTTCTGTCCTCACGAATCTTTGTTTCGACTGCAGCCACCAAATCATCAGTGATCACAGAGGGCCGGCCTGAGCATTCTTCGTCATGGATGTTTTGACGTCCATTTTTAAACTCTCTAACCCATTGACGCACTTTACCTTCACTCATTGCATTCAAGCCATAAACTTCTGTTAACTGACGATGAATTTGTGCAGCTGATAGGCTTCTCGCGGTCAAAAAACGTATCACTGACCGTATCTCACACGCGGCGGGCGATTCAATAATCGTAAACATTATAAGGTAGCACAGTGATGCGTACACGTCAGCTACAGAGCTGCAACTTGCATCAGTGTGAACGGGAAGGATGCCAGCAAGTGGCGCGGTGGCTTGTTGCGGCGTCCGCGCGAACTACGGGACTATATGCGCAAACGGCCCTTACTTGAAAAACAACCCTCGTAACATCAAAATCTGTGAATGAAAAATCTAAATGTAACTGATAAAGTGCTTGATGTTTATGTTTATACTGGCTTGTCCACTTGTACTAAATGCCAAGTTCTGTAATAACAGGGTGTCTACAACCCAGGACAACTGGGAGATCCGGGAAAAACCCGGGAATTTTTTCATCCGGGAGAAAACCGGGAAAAACCCGGGAATTTTTTCATCCGGGAGAAAACCGGGAAAAACCCGGGAATTTTTTGAATTCCGGGAGTCTATTATTGTTTTATTTTTCAGTTAAATTTTTGTGATTTTGACTGGTAAAAATCAATACTCCAACAAAGGATATTAATCTATCTCGCTTCTGCGGAATAATACTGCAGCAACAAAACATGAACGAGAAGGGAAAAAAAACGAAAATAATACTTAGGTCGTCAAGGAAATGCGCCATATACAACAACAAAAAATAGTGCTCATACAAGCATCTGCACACAGCAAAGTATGTCAAAGGCTCTAGGAAGATTACACAATGCTTCCTAACAACAAATTACCTCTGATGAGCGTGACGTGGCAGAAAATTTACTCAAGAAAATTTACATCCGAATCTGGACATACGAATGTGCACTTCAAGCTGAATTATACATTTTAGTATGGTTCACGAAATTCCGATACTCTTGAAGTATCCTCTGATGTCTTGTTTCTTTTGTTACATAGTGCAAGATCTTTTAATGTTTTACACGTACGAACATACCAGCTTCCTGCGTCTTCGTAGCTGCGCATGAGCAGTTGCGCCTGTTACCTGGCACTCTCTGGCAACTGCAGAAACGAATCAGTTTCTAACAGGTCGCGGGAAAATATTGCGAATGGTTGTTTGAAAAGCATTACTTTCAAAGTAAATTTACTTTTACACAAGATGAACAATGTGTGAGAATGTACGATGAATTTCTGAAATCACACAGCGTTTGACCCTCAATTAAAAATCAACTCTTTGAGGATGACCATCTAGAAGAATTTCGAGCCCAAAAGATCAGAAATTTACGCCATTATTAAAATTTTTGCAGGCACATTTGTGTGATATATCTGAAAGTGTAACACGCGCAAAAAAGATCAACATTATATGTGGAAGCTTAGCGTCTCTTGCAGCTTATTAATCTTCAAGACGACGATTATATGTGAAAGCTATGTTTTTCTTGTAGCAACACTATGTATATTAATTTAAACCATTAACTTTTCCTATATGTGTTTTCGCGCTGCTTAAGAGTGATCTTGCTATTGGCTGACTACATCACGTGTCCTATGCTGTCTTCGGCTGGTGAGATCACGTGACATAATCTATGACTGGCTTACAAAAGTGCGTCGCAATCTTGATTTCAATGCTTTGGAAAGTGACATGAGGTGTATGGTGGAATTCGAATTTATACCTTCATAACACGAAAATATGAAGCATACATGTTGCTGCACATCGAAGATCTTTCCAAAACGTGTTTTGTTCCCCCTTAGTTTCGTTTTCTAAAGTGCCGGAAAATTCTACGTCGCCATGTAAAACCATAAACATTCAAAGGACTGAGAAGTTTTACAGTGCCGAGGAAAACTATACTATCACTTAACACGGGAAAAGTGTATGTTCACCCAGGAGAAAGTGTATTTTCAACCGGGAAATCTGGGATTTTTTTTCCCTTGTCCCTGTATACACCCTGAATGAGCATAAAAATCGAGCACCGAATCATTTATATTAAGATTTTTCATTCACGGATTAAGATGTCATCGTGTGTGAAATATTGGCATTGGTACTATATCATTTTTATCTGATCCTTAATTCGACACAGTTAAACTTCTGCATACTGTGTATTCATTGTTGTATCTACTTAACAAAATCTGTAATAAACATAAGCATCGGGCACCGCATCAGTTACATAGAAAAATTCTTGTATTAAGAGGTTATTATGTAAAAGATGTTGACATCTGGTACCATTTTCACATCTGAACTCCAGATCTACTTTGTGCCTACTTAAACTAAAAACTAGAAGGTATAAACGACGAGCACATCATCATATTTTATAAGGTGCGAAGAGTACTATTATGTGACTCTGATATTATTTCATGGGATATTTTGTATGGTTCATGGCTATGGCCTATATTTATCTTGTATATAGTTACCTTGATGATCTTTTCAGTCAGGGCTTGTGATAGGGCTCTGTGTGGATGACTAATCTGAACTATGTTTACTGTAAACTTATTTTTTAAAAGTGACATCTTATTATAAGTTTACTTGTAAAGGATGACAATGTGTATTTCATTGTGTATTTGCCTTCTTCTTCTCTCTCCTTTTTTTTTTTTTTAAGGCACTGTATATTTTCAAAACATCAGTTATTTTAAATTCGCAATTTAACTAAAAGTAATTTTAATGAGATTGGGAGAAGACATAAAGGCTGTATGGCACATGTATCAAATTATAGGACCCCACTGTGGAAACAACTGTGTACTTCCCTGCGAAAATATTATACTAGCTAAGTTGCCATTGTGGCATCAAGCAATTAGTGTATCCCGTGACATCAGCGCAACATGTTGTACACTCGTGTTGAGAAAAAGCAGAGCACATTGAACGACTAGAGATAGGCTGTTCTTATTCACAGGATGTGTATATTAGTATGTTGTACAGAAATGATTAGCATTTCGGCCACCTCAGTTCAGCATGTGTCCTGTTGCCTAGTAGGCATAGGGTCTGCCATGGGCCCTGATAACTTGTTCCATGCGTGATGGAATTGATGTGTGTAAGGCACGGAGGGTGTCCTATGGTGTAGCCATCCGTGCTGCATTCACCTGGTACCAATGTTCATCTGTGGTGGTTGGCATTGGGTCACAGCGCTGCATCCATTGTTTCACCTCATTCCACACGATTTCAATTGGCAATAAGTCTGGTGGCCTGATGGGACTTGACGAAAGGCCGACATTCTGTGACACCAAGGAGACACGTGTGTGTGTGCGCAACAATATGTGGTTGTGCATTGTCTTGCTGAAAATTGGCTTCTGGGGTGTTGTGAAGAAAAGTTATGTTCTGGGGTGTTGTGCAGAAAAGGTATGGCTGTGGGTTCGCAGGTCACACTGCTCACAGTGCCCTGGACATGCACCAGCCGTGACCCAAAGCACAACCACAAGGCCTTGAGTTGGCGCTGTATGTCTTGTGATGCTGCTCCCCGTCTGTGGTGAACCAAGATATGAACATCATTTTGAAACAAAGAGAATCTGGATTCATCCAAAAACGCTCTCTGATGCCATTCCTGTCCCCAGTGACATTGGTCCATACACCGTTGCCGACTAACATGTTTCTGCAGATTCATCAAAGATCGACGGAGAAGTGTACGAAGTGCCTGTAACTTCTTCTCAGGGGGTGGTCTGGGTAGTGCGATCTGACCCTCCTTGTCATGTTCTACAGAATTATGTGAATCATTTTGCACACACCCTTTGCACAGCTGAAACACTTCGTCCCACACGAGCAGCAATTTCCTGGATGGATTCATCACATTCTCCTATGCTGATAATGCGTCCTGTTTCAAACTCACTGATTTGACAGTGAGGTTTGCGTGTAAGTCAGCAAGGCATTCTGCACATCTGCTCAGGTCACAGTGATTCATTAGCTTGCCGGTAGGTAGTGTGCCGTGATATCGACATTGACCTTGAATCCGTGTGTTGACATGGTTGAGATCTTAGTCATTTCTGCAGAACATATTAATGCACATGTCTTGTGAATAAGAACATCTATCTCTAGTCGTTCAAGGTGTTCTGTTTTTTCTGAACATAAGTGTACGTTTTATTTTGTGTGTTATTTTATTTGTGACATGCTGATGTTCCCTGCCACTTTTTACAAGTATTACAATTTGATGCAAAGTCGCTATGTGGTTTTCAGTGTTGTAAGAAGCATGTTCATCTAATAATGTTAAATGTACATTCTAAGGTTGAAGTAGTGTGGACAGTGGTTGCATGAAGTCGTATACTTTAAGGCCATCTTCACTTGGCACATTTGTTTTTGTAGCTTTCAGGTCTGATGATGACAGCATAGGTCTGTCGAAACTGGTAAAAAAAGGGGGGGGGGGGCTGGCAAAGTTGCTTGACAAACTTGATTCTTTTAAAGAATATATATAACTTGTAGATCATGCCAACAGCTGACACATCATCTAAAATATGTAAAAATCCGTTTTGTCATAGGATGGTCAGCATAACTACTGTTTCCATGGGATGGGTAACTTGACTAGGAAGTCATCTATGAAAGTTAACAATCTAAAAAATGCAATAAGTGTAGTGTAGAGATTAGTATCTAACTGCTTTGACAAATAAAATAAGTCCGTGCATAAGACTAGGACTGCAGAAATATTCTTGTAGGATAAAATCATCATTAAACACTGTAACAATGTAATGTATGCAGAGTGTTTTAGAAGTGTGTTGGAGTGTGAATTATCAGGATCAGTATTATTACGAGTCAAGGACGAACATTAAAAGTGGCAGGTATTCATCTGGGCACACCAAGTTTTTTGCATGTACAGCTGTGCATCAGCTGGTCGCATATATCGAGAGCCAAAAATCTCTGTATACCCAGAGAACTAGAAGTCTAGAATGTTGTTTACAGAGATGGAGTACAGTAGACTTTTGGCTCTTCTTACACACCAAGACAATTATGATCTCTTCCGTGCTAGGCCTGTCACAAAAAGCTGTGGAATTACTTACTCTCTTGCCAGGCACATTTTGTAACTCACTGCTCATTCCCGTAAAAATTGTTTCATAAGTAAATGAGTGAATTGTGAGTGACATGTATTCTGTCAGCTTCTCCCATCATCTTAAAAAATTGTGTGTGTGTGTGTGTGTGTGTGTGTGTGTGTGAGAGAGAGAGAGAGAGAGAGAGAGAGAGAGAGAGAGAGAGAGAGAGAGAGAGAGAGGGGGGGGGGGGGGGGGGGGGGGGGAGTATGTGAATGAGTGAGTGTTTCGGCCCTGATGTCACACGGTTTGCTGGCCTGCTAATGGCTTGTGCCTCAACACCTCCAATAGAAAACTTTTGTGATGGCACACACACATAGATAGTGAGTTTTGCCATTAATATTTCTTCATAAATGATTGTTTAACCATGGATAACACCATACGATGCAGTTGATTCGTTTATATTTTTAAAAAATGCTGCCATTCCACATGATGCTTTTAGTGTTTTTAGTATCTGTTTTAATATTAATGTTGACAGTGTAATGTACATCCGGTATGATGGTACTCGGTGCCTTTGGTTACACAACATGATCACCCCTGGTCCAGAGTGCCAGTAATTTGGAAAGCAGGCATTACATTTCTTTTATGTAATGACTAACTGCTGTGCCCTATCACCAAGATCTCTGTAATGCTATTTTTCACAAGACCACATATCGTCCTGACCTATCTCGATACGGACGTTATTATACTTGTCCTCACAGCACATTCTTCAGATTTTTCACCTACAGAGAAAAACTTCTGGTCATGGGTCGCTGAGAGACTGCCTTGCCACCTTTTGCCAGCCGCCATAGATGATGATGTCTGGTGTAGGGTTGAAGGAGTATGGAATGATGTAAATAATGCACCCACATCTGTCACCATAGCTCAGTTAGAATTGATGTTGGGTCATTCCACGTCAAATCGTGCAGGTCACGTCACCCATAATCTCAGATTCTCATGAAACTTTGCCAAATTGCGTGTACTTATGACATAAGAACTTGTGCAGAATCTCTTTGCTCTCAGACTAAAACTTTGTTTTTATATCGAATTTTAAATGTAACGATATTCTGATAACTGGTCTCTGCAAGAATGTCAGTGCAAAATGGTGCTTATGAAGCTTTTGATTTGGAATTTTTTTCATAACTTGAAAGAAGCACATACTTAACAGACATGTAATTATTTAAGCAGTAAAGTTACAAAGAACAATACAAAACAATTTAATATGTGTCACTTTCCAATTTCCGCAAAAGGTACAGACACATTGAAAAATGCGTATATCACATTTCCCCAACCTGGTGGGAACTTTTAATTGGTCTTAAGTAATTCCCAAGACTGTACATATCATAATAAAATAAAATTATTAATGCTTTTTCTATGAATGGAGACACAAATAAATCTGAAATCACAATACTTTGTGTTGCGATGAAAAAAAAAATCTAGTTCAAATCAGCCATAACTGACACCCACTGATTCAGATTTTCACGAAACTTTTTCTACTTGTTACTTTCTGCGTAGAATTAGTTAATGCAGAATTTCTCCACCTATTTCATGTAGTTTGAGGAGAAAAAGTGGAAATTTTTTACAAATGTGAATGTCGCAACAGAATGTTTCTCATTTGGTTTGCATTACTTCAGACAAAGATGATGATGATGATGATAATAATAATAATAATAATAATAATAATAATAATAGAAAGTATCTCATTTTCAACACATCACTGTCATATTCCCCCAGACGTTACAGAAGGGATGTATCTTTATTGGGGGGGAGAGGGGGGAGGGGGGGGGGGATTAGTAACTATTCTTGACTTATGGGAATATAGAAAATCAACTCAAGCTGTTATGGCCCAAACACTGATTTTTAATACTTGCTTTGTAAATAAAACCTTTTCTTGCTGCAAGTTAATTTATTTTTACCAGATGCATTTCACCTTTTTCTTGCTCTAAGGCATTTTCTGATCGATCTGGAACATACAGTTTTGTTATTTTTAGATTATCAAACAGTTCACGTCCCATTTCTTTATGTAAATAAGTAATTACATACAGTTTTCTGTGATCTGCATTTCCTCTCATCTGGTCTGGAGCTCACACTACCACTTTATTTCTGGTCTGGAGCTCGCACTACCACTTTATTTCCAAATAAATACCAGACAAGAGGAAACGCAGATCACAGCAAACTGTAAGTAATTACTTATGTACATAAAGAAACACAACATGAACTGTTTGATATTCTAAAAATAACAAAACTGTAGCGTTATAGATCCCACTGGAGATGCCTTAGAGCAAGAAAAAACACGAAGTGCACCTGGGAAAAATCAATTAAGTTGCAGCAAGAAAAAGTGGTTTTGTTTACAAAACAAATATTTCTGTGCTCGCTGCGGAGGATGGCCTCGCAAGCAAACTTGTTAATGAAACTTCCTGGCAGATTAAAACTGTGTGCCCGACCGAGACTCGAACTCGAGACCTTTGCCTTTCGCGGGCAAGTGCTCTACCATCTGAGCTACCGAAGCACGACTCACGCCCGGTACTCACAGCTTTACTTCTGCCAGTACCTCGTCTCCTACCTTCCAAACTTTACAGAAGCTCTCCTGCGAACGTTGCAGAACTAGTATTCCTGAAAGAAAGGATGTTGCGGAGACATGGCTTAGCCCCAGCATGGGGGATGTTTCCAGAATGGAACCATCTTAATTTTTTTCTAGTTCTGCAAGGTTCGCAGGAGAGCTTCTGTAAAGTTTGGAAGGTAGGAGACGAGGTACTGGCAGAAGTAAAGCTGTGAGTACCGGGCATGAGTCGTGCTTCGGTAGCTCAGATGGTAGAGCACTTGCCCGCGAAAGGCAAAGGTCCCGAGTTCGAGTCTCGGTCGGGCACACAGTTTTAATCTGCCAGGAAGTTTCATATCAGCGCACACTCCGCTGCAGAGTGAAAATCTCATTCTGGAAACTTGTTAATGATTTTTAAATATATAAAACACTTTCTGACAGCTGATACAAGACTGATTTTTATCAAAACCCTGATATTATTTTTAAAAAAAGGAAAAAGAAGTGCCCTGAGTTTTGATAGATATTGGATGTTCATTTAACATGTATCACATCATTGTTCAGATCATTCAAATCAGATTATGTAAACTTAGTACATGTAGAAAGGCTGCCTCATGAAACTAGAGTCAAAAGTTATAAATTTAATTGAAACATTTTCTTTACACAGGTTAACTTTATTTAGTGTGTCAAATTAGCATCTTTAAACAACAATTATTCTAGCCACGCTAAAGTTAATTTAAAATGTACATTTTCAGCAGCGAAGATCCCTGAAGCTATCAGTGAGACTTCTTAAGAGCATCTCTGTTTTTAACCCAGTGTGACAAATTATATTCTGTTAACTTCATATCGTTTTCATTAAACTAATACATTCTGTGTAGTGATATTGATTTAGGTACACCAACAGTGCATAAAATGTTTTCCAAAGACACAAAACAAGAGTCTTCCTTCTCAGGCCAAAAGAATGACACTGCCGGCCCAGGTGGGTGGAAGAAAAGTAGTTGAGTGTCTCCTTCTTCATCATAGACATTTTTGACAAAGGCAAGGTACCAACTGTCGTCATATACAGCTGCTACAAAAGAATTTTGTTGAGTATGAGTGCATGCCCAATGTGGGGCATTTTCATTAAATGAAAAAATCAAGGAAGGCTTTTCAGAAGAACTCTAAAGAATCACAAGAAAGTAGTTCGTAATGGTGAAAATTCCTGGTACCACCGTATTGTGTGGATT
The DNA here is from genome assembly GCF_021461385.2 of Schistocerca piceifrons. Lineage (NCBI taxonomy): Eukaryota > Metazoa > Arthropoda > Insecta > Orthoptera > Acrididae > Schistocerca > Schistocerca piceifrons. The sequence continues at coordinate 618,972,077 of NC_060141.1, forward strand.
GTTGGAAATCTTATCTCGAGGTTCTTGCATAGGAAATATACATTGACTTTCTCTTATAAGTGGGTGGGGGGGACACATTTGTCAGTATTAGCTTTGCAGAAATCATAAACACCAGATGCAGTTGTTATCTTTGTTATTTGTGCATCATCCACTAGTTCAAGACTAGCTCTTCTCAAAATATGTTTTGTCGTTCGTCCCAAACTATCGCACACAGATTTATTGTGGCTAGTAGCAAAAAAGGAATGCTCAGCATTAATAGAAATTTTTCTATTCTTATATGGAGCAGCACACCCATCAGTGAAATAATGCACTTTCTTCACTTATGGATAATGCTCTGTCAGCCACTTAACCATTCCTTTTTCTGGACAGCATTTAGAAATACTACATCCTGTTCCATATCATCACTTATAAAGCAGTGGTTCACTGTTACCAATTTACTTTCTTCATTTACCACGTAAACACTCACGGGATGGATTGTATAGCTGCTTCTTGTCCAGTGGTAACTCTGAATTTCATTCTGAATTACAAAACTGTAGTTGTAAGCAAAGTTTTAATAATTCTGATAGTTTGTCATCACTGGGACAATTATCACAGTGATTAAACATGCCGTCGTCATTTTCATAGTCACATACAAGAAATTTTGTAAGTTCTTTGTATGTTTTTTCAGTGTGTTCCGCTTCCAAAAGCAGTTTTACATTTTGGTGGGTAACCGCCCCCCCTCCCCCCAGCCACCCACCCACACACACACACACACACACACACACACACACAATGAATGAGTGCCGGCAGCACCAGCTAAAATACACCACTTCGGTCTTAAGTGGACAGAATTTAGAAAGACCAGTGTTAATATTTGGATTCTCCCATTTAAAACAAGTGTACAGTTCTCTTCGGTTGTAAAGTATGAGTCTCTTTTGCGTATAAACATTCTTCTGAATGCTAACTTTGTCTTTTGCTCCTGGTAACATTCGCATGTATTCATTATTTTGGTAGAAATCAGTGACAGTCTTTACCACTTCATCAGCAATAACTTCCCCTTTTTGGTTTAGGAATTGATAAAATACCTATTTCTGTTTTCAGTTCCCTTGCTAGTCAAGCCACATACCCACTAACATTGAATTCTGACATGTTTTCCTTTGACCAAGGGATTGGAGCTAAAGTTAAAATTTGAATTCTTTCAGGTACTCTTACACAAGCCACTCTTTTATTAACAATATCGTGGCATCTAAATCTTGGCTTTCTTAACAATTTCATCACCAAATTTTTCTTCTCTACAGTCAGGATATACAATATTGCAGTCTAATGCCTGGCACACTTTTCTTTCCAAAATGTGCTCCACTTTTTCTACCTTCTTTTTGCCCTATGAGGCTTTGCTGTGATTTGGAATGGAGTGAAGTGTTAAGGGAGAGCACCCCAAATCATGTAAAGTGTTGTTTGCATCCTCAATTTTTTAGTACTGATTCATGAAATGTCACCTATGAGTCATCTGGATCAGTTTCGTTTCTATCACTGATGTTAGTTTTCTGTTCACAAATGTTATGACATGTTGCTCACAGTTTTTCGTCTGGTTTTACATAGATTCTTTTAGCACTTAATGTTTTAGACAAAGACCAGCAAACTGACCTCAAAGTTTTTTTTAGCGGTTTCTGTTTTTTGAAAGGATCACAAGAAGTTCTGTGATGACTTTTAAAGCCTTTTAAGTAATTGTACGAGGGGCATTTGAAAAGTCCATGCAAATTCCACCGGTCCGTATGGAGGTTATATTTAGTTAGTGGCATCTTTGCAAAGAACGCACACCAAGTTTCAGCCATATTAGTCTATTACTTTGTGTTTGGCATTTGTGTGAATCAAGGAAGTCGAGTGATTGTCAACAAATGGATGAAAAAGAATTTTTCGTGGTGATTAAACATTACTTTATGAAAGGCAAAACACCTCAGAAGACTAAAGAGACGCTTGATAAACATTACGGTGACTCTGCACCTTAGATTAGAACAGTTTATAAGTGGTTTCAAAATTTTTTGAGTGGCCATTAGGCACAAGTGAAGCTGAACATTCTGGACGCCCTGTGGAGGTTATGACTTCAGAAATCATTGATAAAATCCATGATATGGTGATGGATGACAGAAGAGTTAAGGTTCGTGAGATTGCCAGTGCTGTGGGATTTTCGAATGAACGGGTACATTATATTTTGCATAAACATTTGGACGTGAGAAAGCTATCCACAAGATGGGTTCCGCGATTGCTCACGCTTGACCAAAAACGGAATTGTGTGAAGTGTTGCAAGGATGGTTTCTAGCTGTTCAGGAAGAATCCACAGGACTTTAAGCGTCTTTTCTTCACTGTGGATGAAACATGGATACATTACTATTCTCCTGAGACCAAACAACAATCTAAACAATGGGTTACCAAGGGAAAATCTACACAAAAAAAGGCGAAGACCATTCCTTCGGCCGGAAAGTTGTGGCGACTGTCTTTTGGGATTCACAAGGGATAATCTATGTCGACTATCAGGAAAAGGGTAAAACTATTACAGGTGCATATTATTCATCGTTATTGGACTGTTTGAAAAATGAGCTGCAAGAAAAATGCCGGCGATTGAACCACAAAAAAGTCCTTTTCCATCACGACAATGCACCAGCACACACCTCAGGAGTTGTGGTCGCACAATTAATGGAAATAGGGTTCCAACTCATTTCACATTCCCCATATTCTTCAGATTTTATTCAAACGAGGAGGTGATTGCAGCAACTAATGGCTATTTTGCAGACTTGGACAATTCCTATTATTCGGAAGGGATCAACAAATTAGAACAGCATTGGACAAAGTGTATAAGTTTAAACGGAGACTATGTTGAAAAATAAGAAAGGTTTACCCCAAACACGTAAGTAGTTTCTATTTTTGTATGGACTTTTCAAATGCCCCTCGTATCTGTGATGTTCACATGTAGTAGCACTTTCCTGATCTTGTGGGAAGCTTATACTGGATTGCAGCAATATCAAATCTTGTTGGTCTTCGTTCAGCTCTTCTATTTTTTGTAGAATTTTACTCAGGTCTTGTCAAATGACATGGTGTTTTTAGTAATTTTCCAACAGTACATGAATTCACATTTTCTATTGCAATTAACTGAGCACTAATTCACTTAAAATGTACTTTATACAAGTGAAATGTTAGGGCCGCACGACAAACAGGTATGACCTGTCTCACAGAAAGACAAAGAGCACTGAGGCTAAAAAGCCAAATTATATATATTATAGGCCTTAAAAGATTACTGAATTAGTCAAATGAAAGGAAATAAATTTTCAGCTTAAAGTTAACTCACCTGCCTAGAATGAGTTATACTTAAATAAGCTAATTTGATATGCTTGCATGTGAGACAGTGAGTGGACGGATTTACTTAAAATGACCCTTTTCCATCACAGCAAAAAGTATTTTGATTTCATATATATGTGTCAATTAGCTGAAGACCCATTAAAGTTTTTATTTTATCAGAAAGCTTACAATCTAGAGGATTATTTAAGAACAAAATCAGATTACCAGCTGGTTGGAGAAATATGATATAAGCAGTTTTCCACACCTTGCAATTTTTCTGAAATCAAAAATTGGCATACATTAATATTTTTCAGTAATTGGATATCTGTTAACTGTGTGCCTTACTTAACTTCTGAAAAAAATTCAAAGTCCGGAAGCTTCATAAACACCCGAGTTACGAGCATTTATGTAGATAAGTACCATTTTGCACTGACATTCTCGCAGAGCTCAGTTATCAGGATATCACTACATTTAAAATTCAATGTAAAATAAAGTTGTAGTCTGAGACTAAAAAGATTTTGCAGGAGTTTGTATGTTATACGTATAAGCAAATATGCAAAGATTTGTGAAAATCTGAGATAAAGGGTTATAAATCGTTGAATTATTGCTTGTTTTGACATGGAATTATCCTGCCCAGCCAATTTAAAGGTGTTGTTGTTGCTGCTATAGGTGACAACTTTGTGTAATAATTTTCACACCATGTGTACCCCATGTATCGCATACTCACAAGAAGTAAAATTTCTGCATGTGCAAGTAAAATTTCTGCATGTGCAAGTAAAATTACTGCATGTGCAAGTAAAATTTCTGCATGTGCTACTGTTCCTGGTCTTGAACTTTCAATGACCAGCAGTGTGGATTTGTTAATGTGGTCGTCCTATATTATAGACTTCTGTGGAGCCAAGGCAGTTATACAGACTCCATATTTTAATCTGCTGAAGGTTTCAAGACTGTAAGACTCATGACTTATCAACTTCAGTAAAAAATGAATTATACTAACAATTTGTTGTTAGATTTTCTTCTTAGGGACTTATCAAAGGTTCCAAAGTAAACTAACAAGGAAAAATCCCCAGGGTTGGGATTGACTTTTTGAAACCATCGCTGCAGTCATGTAGGTTATTATCCCAGTTATCACATCCTCAAGCCGTTCATCAAAGTGGACCCTTGTTTGTAAGTAATAAACGAAAAAAAGTTTCAGAAGTTTATCTGATGCTCTAGAGACTAAAAATTGATAGAATTACTCAGAGCAGTGGCATAGCGTAGTGGTTAAGATGCGTTCATGACAGGCAGAAGGTTGTTGGTTCTGATCCCGTCAGGAAATATAAAATTTTTTATTTTTAAATCCATATCAAAATGACTTGATCATTATATATATTCAAATGAGTGGTTTAAAATGTAATTATTTTATTTTGAATCTTTGGTCAAGTTTGTAAATGTATTAATTTTTTCATTTGCTCTGTTTTTACAACTGATTTTAATTATTTTTATGTATTGTATTGATTTAATTTCTTGTTTTGTCATCTTACACTGTCATCCATATTGTTGCATTCATTATTTCTGTTCTTCATTTTCATTGAATTTCATTTAATTTATAATCTCTTCTTTCGTTTAAATCTTCATCTGCCTTATTTTGTCCATTGTGCTACAAGGATTTATGTTTAAGTGTTTGTGTTATGTTTACCATTGAAAAAAATTACATCTTTTAATGATAAATACATTTTTGGCACCAACATTTTTGGCACCATTGCACAACCGTATGAACATATTATTTTGTCTTTTTTTTTAACCAATAGATCAGCATTTTTAAATGTTTAAATGTAATTACAGATAAAGAAAAAAAATCTGCAAAGTAGGCCAGTGATGCTCAGAGCTTTTATTTTTGCTTCACAGGAGGCATGCGCTTCCTCACATGAAGTTACTGTGATCACCATCCCATCTTGAAGACTTGAGGTCTATATGATTCCTCATGTGCAAATAAAATAAACAGATCCATGCAGTATTTTGTGCTCTCTTCTATGATAATTTATTTTATGGTTTTCCTTCTTGAGTATCATTCATCAGTAAGAATACATACCACTCCTCTGGAGCAGCAGGGGAGTGATCACAAGGGTGTGGGAAGAAAACTTATAGAAAAAGAGTGCAAAAACAAACAACTGGGGAATCTCATTCATGAGCCATTGTGCAAAGAATGTTGAGAAAGTTTTGGAAACATGAATTTGGACAAAAATTGGAGGGGGGACAAGAAAACAACAACATGGTTTCAAAGTAGGGAGGTCCCCAGTAGATCTGGTCCCAGGGGAACAGAGCAGTAGAAAAGCAGACTATATCTTCCAGAGAAATGTTCTGCGGGAGTGTTAGTTACGAAAGTGGAAGGTGAGAGATCTGATTGATTTGAACTGAAGAATGGCTTGAGGCAGGGAAGTACACTTTCACCTTTGCTCTTCATTGTGGCAATGGATGAGAAAGTGATTAGTGGGGCACAAGTAATTGGTGAAGGAAAGATGAAAGCACTGATGTTTGCAGATGGTCTGGGGAAACCAGCAGGAGGAAGTGCAAGAGTAGTTGGCCATTTGACAACAAATAGTACAATGATGTGGGATGAAATTAGGTGTAAGTAAGTGTGAAATGATTATCACAACCAGAAAGGAGGAGAGAGTCATAAGTGGAATAACAGTTCGTCAGGAATGACTTGGGAAAGTGGAGAGTTTCAGATGTCTAGGAAGTTTACTAAATGAAATTGAAGAAAAGACAGGAAATAAATGAGCAGAAAAGACAGCCAGAAACATTCCCGAAGAGTTTTAGAATCCTGGTGTGGAGCAAGGCTATCTCTCAGGACAAAAAGGCTATATACCAAGTCTGTTCAAAAAATTCTGAACTTCGCCCACAAAATTTTTCTAGACATACCTTGTACTTATTGTGTGCATGGCCTCCTTTGAAATACTCTCCTCCACAATTGATACTCTGCATCCGTCATTGTTCCCACTTCCGAAGCAGTCTTGGTACGCCTCATGCTGGATCGTGCAATGCGCCATCCACAAATTTACTTTCGTCTCATGTATTGTTGCAAATCTGTGTCCTTTCAGTAGGGTTTTAGGGTTTTCAACTTTGGTTGAGTGCTTATCTAAGTACTGCCACACCTGCCATGGGAACACTGAAGGACATATTGAACATCAGTATTCTAAGAATTATGATGGTTACAGTGCCCGTTTACTACATTAGATATACGAAGTACCTAGGCAATTTGGATTCTAAAGCTTTCAATAAGATTAATAAGTTCAATGTTTATGGTGATACCTTGGTAACAAAACTGGAGTGTTGTGGACATGTGCAGAAGAAGCTACGTAGAGAAATGAAAGGAAAGTTGCTAGCTGATGGAAAATCTCTGTCTGGCCGAGGCAGATTGACAGAAACTGAAATAGACCTTCTTCAGAGTTGTCATGGACTGGCCATTAGACAAACTGCACCTCTGAATGATGTTACAGCAATGAGAAAAGCTCTGTGGGCCACCTACTTTCATAAGTTATCCACAGATGACCACCCTGTTCACGGACTTTGCCCTAAAGGAGCAAATTCTTGGTGTGGTTCCGAATACGCGAAAGAAAGTGGTCAAATATACCATCATAAGCATTCTCTTCCTGAGCCTTTTATGAATGAAATAGAGCCAATTTTTAGAGACCTGAGTGACCCTGTTTTGCTTGGTAAATGTCTTCATGGGGGCACTCAGAATACAAATAAAAGTTTCAACTGTTGCATACGGGAAAGATTGCCCAAGAATGCTTTCGTAGGACTATATACATTAAAAGTTGGTGTACTAGATGCAGTGATATGTTTCAGTGATGGAGTGATAGGAAGGTTGGAAGTCCTGAGAAATTCAGGCATAAAATGGCTCTAATATGGAAGGTCAATTGCTTGCGTGTGACAGACAACAGGTGCATGAACCTGAAGATTAACTCTTCAAGTTACGAAAGAAGTTAGAAGTGCTAAAAGGAATGCCAAGAGGAAGCTTGAAGATGAAGAAATACTGCAAGATGAAGACTATGCTTCAGGAATGTTTTGAGGCACTGTTTAATTGGACTCATATCTTCATTTGCAATTTCCTGCAAGTTGTATTTTTCAGAATTGAGGAACAAATATTTCCTAAAGTTATAAAGCATTGTTCTGATTTTTTTCTGTAGCTTGCAGTAGTCCATACTTATGTAGTAAATCTAAGCTTTATAGCAGAATCGACTGAATTATAGAAAAAGTAACATTTTTACTAAGAAAAACATTATAAAAATTAAAATGTAAGATGTGATATTTTTTAATCCTTGTAATATACATAGTAGGTATAATTAAATAGGTCTAGTACCTCAGCCATCATGTCATGCATATCTGGTAAACTTTTGGTCTCCTTCAAATGTGTAACATAGGATTAAATGGTACCTCAATTTGAGGAAGCATTTTGGAAAAAAATTGCATCAATTTCTTTATAATTTTTTTAATAACCCTAAGCAGGTTCAAAAATACTCAAAATACTTCTAATTTGTTTAGAAAGTGTGCTGCATTACCTGATATCAACAAAAAATTTGTAAAACATATACATTATAAACAGTGCCTGAAAGTAATAGGTGTTGATTTTTAGATGATATTGAACCAGAAAAGTACCCTGTATCCTTAAAATGTCTTAGCTCTCACTCAAAAGGAAAATATTTGAGTGGCACAGTGATTGTTTTTCAGTCATTAAACACCATGCATACTTTGCTCATCTTTGCATCTCATTACAGACAATTGCTGTGCTGCTAGTGACTCAAGTGAGATGGTATTAATAAACCCTGAAAGTTCTACCACGACAACAACAGTGACAACAACAACAGCAACAACAACAATTGTCACAACAGCTGCAACAAGTATAATGTCAACTACTAGCACTACCCCTATTGTATCAACAGCCAGTGCTGCTAGTTGTCTTCACCCAAGTAAGTATCTATCATCATCCCCAGAAATGAGGGAAATGCTAACCAAGATCCTCCCCACTGCCCTAAATTGGTATTCCATCACCCACCTAACCTACACATGAACCTGGCCCATCCCTATGCCACTCCCATCTCCTTGCCACAGTGATCATATCCCGTGCAAGACCTGCGAAGTCCATCCACCCAGCACTTCCTGCCCCAGTCCTGTCACAGGCCTCAGCAGAATGATGGGCTGCCACCAAACTGTGGCCAAGAACGAAGTTGACCATCCAGTGGCACAACATCCAGATGAGCACAACATCCTTGATTTCAATGGTTGTTTCACAACCCGAGCCACATGATTCCTTCCCTCCACCTCCAGCTTTTCTGAACTAACACAGATGGGAGCTATCCTTGCAACACATTCCCCTGTCTGCACACTCTCCAGCCAACAGTTCCCCTTCCTCTGTCGTGTACCATCCTCCCAATCCCCGTCACCTTCATCATGCGGTGCGTTCCACAGGCTTTGGCATCCATGCATCACATGCCTAGCCCATCCGCATGCCACCCTGCCTGTCACATCCTTAGTCAGCAAATCTGCTACCTCCCTCTGAGCCAACCAGATACCCACTAGCAACCTCTCTTCCTGCCTCCCGTATCTCTCTCTCTCTCTCTCTCTCTCTCTCTCTCTCTCTCTCCCTCACATTACTCATCTGTTATTAATTGTTGAAATGAAATATTTTGGACAACTTTAAAGCATTGTTTCATGGAGAACCTTTGAAGAATAATCACCAGATATTGAATATAGGAGAATTGACAGATATTGAATATAGGAGCATTGACAGATATTGACCCGTGAGAGTGGGACATATGTCACTGTTGGTCAGCTTAGTTGGGAAGAAACCATAAAACCGTGGTTCTTGATTCAAGTCCCAGTATAGCACACAAGTTTAATCTGTTGATGTTGAATTTGCTGTGGAAATTGTTGTGTTATTGTTAGAAAAGAATCGTATTCTGAACTTGGTGTAGGATAATGTGTATAAATTCACCAAAACTTTAAATACTAGCTAGCTGCAAAGTAGCGTGTGTGTGTGTGTGTGTGTGTGTGTGTGTGTGTGTGTGTGTGTGTGTGTGGGGGGGGGGGGGGGGGGGGGGTCAAGGGAGTTTTAGCAAGTAGTATTTAGGTATTCTTTGAAGCTGACAGGTATCATGTGTTGTCTTAGTTTCATTAAGAAACTCTGTGCAGTTTTTTTATGCAAAACCTAAGAATCTTACCCAGGTTATGCATCCTGACTTCATTTCATTTTTTTGTGTAGGCATCAGTTCTGGAGTATTTAAGAAAAACTATAGTAATTAAATTCTTGGTGACAGCTGAATAGCCCAACCTTTCAATGGTGATTCTCTCTCTCTCTCTCTCTCTCTCTCTCTCTCTCTTTCTCTCTCTCCCTCCCTCCCTCCCCTCCCCTCCCCTCCCCTCCCCTCCCCTCTCCTCTTCCATTATCACTACCTATCTCTAGTTCCACTACCATTACTAACTGGTTATACACCAAAATGTGGCATCATTATTCTTGCAGATGTTACTGGAATAAGCTTCTGAACTTATATAAGGAAATAGGTGTAGCAGCAGCACACACTCATGTGGGGTTTTTGGAAGTTTTGCAGTGACATGTCCACCCCTGGCTTAACACTGTCAGCCATGTAAACAAAAAACTTGAGGGGTTGCTTTTGACTGCAACAGAGTCTCATATTTCTGCTGTAGTTGGTGCTGCAATTGGGAGATAGAGATAACAAGTCGTAGTAAGGCAGGCTAAGATAGGTGAGCTTCTTGTGTGTCCAGAAAATATGGAAAATTCTGAAGTAAGTACTAGGTGTTCTGTGCCTCTTTGAACACCAACATCATGTAACTACAGAAATGGAGAATTTAAATATCAAGGATTATAGACTGGTATCATTTTCATGTGAAGCTAGCATGGAAAAAAGAGAACATATGTAAGAGTTTGACACAAAGTCAGAAAAATAGAAACAATCAGTTTTGTGCAGATCAGAACCTAGAGGCATTTGCTTGTGTGTTTTTACTGCAGAATACTTCTCTGGTAGTTCTGATGGTCTACAGTTCCCCTCTACAAAACTTTCAGCTATTTATGAGAAATCTAGATGCATATCTGACAGGCAAGGAGAAACAGTTAGCATGAGGGGCGTCCAGTAAGTAATGCAACACAATTTTTTATTCTGAAAGCAAGTTGGTTTTAGTTAGCATTCCAATATAACACATTATTCCCCACTATTTTGGCTATAGAACCCTATTTGCAACATATTTATGTTCAGTGTGATGGTTTATACTACCTTACTGGGAGGGCCTGTATGAAGCTTTGTGAGCTCCTCTCAGGTGAGGCCTTGCATTGTCATTGAGAAGTAGTTCATTTGCATTTTCGTGATGACAAACTTGCTGAAGTTGAGTTTGAAGTGATTAACACATCTTTCATCACCTCTGATGATGATGTTGTTGTTGTTGTTGTTGTTGTTGTCGTCATGGTCTTCAGTCCTGAGACTGGTTTGATGCGGGTCTCCATGCTACTCTATCCTGTGCAAGCTTCTTCATCTCCCAGTACTTACTGCAACCTACATCCTTCTGAATCTGCTTAGTGTATTCATCTCTTGGTCTCCCTCTACGATTTTTACCTTCCACGCTACCCTCCAATACTAAATTGGTGATCCCTCAATGCCTCAGAACATGTCCTACCAACTGATCCCTTCTAGTCAAGTTGTGCCACAAACTTCTCTTCTCCTCAATCCTATTCAATACCTCCTCATTAGTTATGTGATCTACCCATCTAATCTTCAGCATTCTTCTGTAGCACCACATTTCAAAAGCTTCTATTCTCTTCTTGTCCAAACTATTTATCGTCCATGTTTCACTTCCATACATGGCTACACTCCATACAAATACTTTCAGAAACGACTTCCTGACACTTAAATCTACACTTGATGTTAACAAATTTCTCTTCTTCAGAAACGCTTTCCTTGCCATTGCCAGTCTACATTTTATATCCTCTCTACTTCGACCATCATCAGTTATTTTGCTCCCCAAATAGCAAAACTCCTTTACTACTTTAAGTGTCTCATTTCCTAATCTAATTCCCTCAGCATCACCCGACTTAATTCGACGACATTCCATTATCCTTGTTTTGCTTTTGTTGATGTTCATCTTATATCCTCCTTTCAAGGCTCTAACCATTCCAGTCAACTGCTCTTCCAAGTCCTTTGCCGTCTCTGACAGAATTACAATGTCTTTGGCGAACCTCAAAGTTTTTATTTCTTCTCCATGGATTTTAATACCTACACCAAATTTTTCTTTTGTTTCCTTCACTGCTTGCTCAATATACAGATTGAATAACATCGGGGATAGGCTACAACCCTGTCTCACTCCCTTCCCAACCACTGCTTCCCTTTCGTGTCCTTCAAAAATTGTCACCACCTGCCTCGTAACATGCAAGCAATTCTGCACATAAGGTCCTTCGTTGCTCTTCATCTCTCTATCTTCTTATGTTAGGCAGCGAGGAACCCAGTGGGCACACACCTTTGAGTACCCCAATTGGTGTGTGTGTGTGTGTGTGTGTGTGTGTGTGTGTGTGTGTGTGTGTGTGTGTGTGTCAGCACTGCCAACAGAGACGTCCAGTTGTGCAGCGAAGCATTTGTTCTTGATCTGTCGATCACCTTGAATGAGAGTGTCTGCGTGTGCCAATATTGCAAGAGTCACAGCTGCGTTCGGCTGGCTGACACACGGTATATTGCACAGGTTTGCATGACCTTGTTCTGATGACTACAGAGCCTCATCCAACAACTCAACATGCTTTTGTTCATTGCCAGGTTTCTGTAGAAATTGTGTAAGTGTCTATGAATACCTGTGATGCTATGGGTTTTCACCAAAAGACACTCAGTGACAGCTCTCTTCTTATAATGCACCTCCTTTACAGAAACCAATTTTAAGGCTATGTATAGCACCACCACCTGTCGGAACTTCACAAAACCACAGGGGCTAAAGTAGGAATATTCCACAATGTCCCATAAGAAATTCTGCTTCTGCATTTTTTTAGCTGAAACTGGCTGAGAAAAAAAGTGGATTGCATTACTTATTAACTGCCCCCCCCCCCCCCTCAATAGTTTGTGAACATTTTTAATGCAGATTTTTTTAAACAAAGATGCAGACAGGTAAAAGGAACTGGAATTACTGTTGAGTGTTTCAATCTAATTTTGGTAGTTAATTTTCCAACTCCTGTCCAGCAAGATAGTAGGACCTTGATTGATAACATATTTATAGACAGTGCTCAGGCTGAATCATTGTCCACCCAGCTGTTAATGGACTGTCTTAGTATAATGGACAGTTAATGAAAGTAAACAACATAGCACATTACAGACATGAGGAATGTTCATAAAAAGTAGTGAGGGTCAATAATGAGAGCAGGATGCAGTGTATTAAGACTAGTTAAAAGAAGTGGTACAGGATGAGTGAGATATGTATAGAAAGAGACGCTAATGTCAAATTCAGTTTGTTCCCTAGTAAATTTGTGTCAATATTTTGAAGTTGCTTTCCTTATCTCATGTAAGAGGAAGAGGGAAATTTACATAAAGGCCAAAGTAAGTTAAGCTCTAACATTACTTGCACACTACAAAAAATACTGTATTATTTTAAGGAATGTCATGAAAATGTCCCAAAGTCCTGGCTGAAACAAATAATCCAGATAGTATGATTAAAATTGTATGAAAAGTTTCTGGTATTTCATTTATGGGCATAAGGCCATGCTCCAAGGCATAATTCAATTTTTGACTTCTCTTGCTGGAGATTTCATCGGAGGTGTTAATGACTCAGTAAGCTGTTCCAAACTCAAAATAATCTGAGCAAGCCAAACTGTTTATATGTATCCACACAACAATCAGTTCGTGATGTCATCAGATGGCTGCCTAAGATGCAGAATCATGCTGACATATACATCCCAATGTAGTAATTGTTAGATCTTGCTAAAACCACAGTGTCAGAGAAATGAATTTGTTGATTTCCTGGCCCTAGTGTGTGATCTGCTACTGCTGATGTAGCCATATTGCCCAGGTGACAGCTGTTCTTGTGTTCCTTGAGAGGGATGTTAATGTTTCTTTATGTGGTTCAAGTATACAGTTGGTGACAAAAAGTGCATGGGATTTTATGTACTTCTGCTGTGGCAAACAGTGGGCTTACGTCCTTTTCGGTGTTCAGATATATGCTCACCTTTCTTCTTGGTTGAAACACGATATCAGTGCTGTGTTTTCCGAGTGTTTGCTGGTGCAATCTGTGATAATATTTACAAATGTAAAGGCAACTTTCCCTTTAGCTGGTTCCTTTTTATTAGAAACTTCAGATGTTTTAGAATGCAGCACCATATTTATCTCTTCGTGAGTGTAACTGTTTCTTCTAGAAGCCAATCTTAAATGATCGCGCTTGTCCTTCAAGTACTGTGGTTCACAGATTATTGTAGCCTGGTCTACTACTGTTTTGATCATTCTTCTTTTCTGCTTGGGATGGTAATGGACATTTTTGTGAAGGTATCTATCCATGTGAGACCTTACGCCCTAAACACTGCAAAACGCCTACACCTGCCACTTGCCGCAGCAGAAGTATATAAAATCTCATGCACATGTAGGCAAGTGTGCATAGGAAATCAAAAAAGAAGCATTTCCTCTCACCTCAAGAAACACGAGCAATTGCTGTCTGGGTAGTACAGATAAATCGGCAGTAGTAGATCACGCAGTATGACTGGAGAACTAGCAAATTCATGTCTGACACTGTGGTTTTAGCAAGATTTAATAGTTACTATGCTAGGATGTATAGAGAGGCCATAGAAAATTCAAAAGCACAAAAACAGTATAAAGAAAGAGGAGGACTGAAATTAGAAAAGGTGTGTTCCGTATCGCTAAACACAACAAACAGCACCAAATTCTTCCCTTCTACAAGCTCCATAGGGTACATCGGCATGACCCCATGATCTTAGGCAGTGGTCTGATGATGTCCTGAACTGACTATTGTGTAGATATGTATAAACAGTTTGGCTTGCTGAGATTATTTTGAGTCTGTAACAGCTTTCGGAGACGTTAACGCCTCTGATGAAGTTTACAGCAGTGAAAGACAAAATGATAGGCAGATAATTATGCCTTTGATCACAGCGAAAAGCCCATAAATCAAGTATCAGCAATATCACAAATACCGGCCATGAAAGCCTACAGTGTATGATTATATGTGATATTGTCAAACAGGAGATAGGACAGTCAGTCAGTGTATAAGATACCAAAATTAAACTAAATGACAATGTTCTGGTGGATAGTTCATAACTTGTGAGTACTTTTAGCAACTACTATCTGAATGTAGCAGCAATAGTGGGATTAAATGGTTGAAGAAGCAAGAAATATATTAAAAATGGCAGTCCACAAAACGTTAAGCAACTAAAGATTGGATTGATGTCTTTTACTGAAATTAATAGAATTATAAAAATTCTGAAAGACAAAAGCTCATATGGTGTTGAAGGAATGTCAAACAGATTTCTGAAAAGTTGCTCAAACTTAAGTAATGTCCTGAGATATGTGTGCAATGCATCACTGGCACAGGGAATTTTTCCAGACCTTAAAATAAGCAATTGTTAAAATTCATTATAAGAAAAGTGATAAGAAAGACTTAAGTATTTATCATCCATTTTTCTTACTGACATCTTTTTCCAAAATATTTGAAAAAGTACTGTACTTACGAGTAGTAAGTAGAAAGTAGAAACAGTTTGTGGTTCTTAACATGTCACAGTTCCGATTCTAGAAGGATTGTTCAACTGAGAAAGCTATTTATTCATTGACCCAGTAAAAATTACAGGTCTTAAAGAATAAAATATCACCAGTTGGCATTTTTCGTGAACACGTTTGATTATTTAGAACATGTTACACTCTTAGAAAAACTAAAGTTTCATGGAATTGATGGCTTTACCCACAAATGATTTGAATCTTATGTAATAAACAGAACGGTGCCAAGTAATTGAGAAACTGTTGGAAAGGTATAAAATTTTTGTGACTGGGGAGAAATCACAAATGGAGTCCATAGGGTTCAATTTTGGGTCTACTCCTATTACATATGTATGTGAATGACATTCCACTCAACATTCAAAAAGTAGAATTGGTACTTTTGCAGACAATACTAGTGTCATAACAAATCTGATTAGAGAGAAAGCAACAAAGATAACTGTTAATTGTGTTTTACCAAAGAAATGGAGTGGTTCTGTGAAAATATACTCTCTCTTAATTTTGACAAGACACACTATGCTCAGTTGAATGTAACAAATAGAATCATACCAACAATGATAGAGCACATGAACATGATTCAGTAAATAGGGTAGAATGCTCAAAATTTTTGGGTGTATAGTTTTATGTGTGTGTCCTCCTGCCACTTGTGTGTTTGTGACCTTTAATAAAGGTGTGATTGGCTCAGAAACGATTTCAATATGCAGTAACAAACATTTTTGAGCATTGGCCCAGTAACATAAAATGTATAAGCAAGTTTTTAAATCTAACCTAAAATCATTTTTTCTGGAGTAAGGCTAAAAAATAATGTGCTCACTAATGTTAACCTAATCACGTGTACGTATCCTATGTACTGACTCATTCCATATCTTTTCGATAAAAGAATCATTTGATTAATCTTTGGAACATGTAATTAACTAACTAATAAGCTTGTAAAATGGTATCTAGATCCCAACTTCAGTTTACTGTGGTTTTCCAAATAATGAATGCTTGACAACCATGTTCATATATTCCCTCTTACATCCTTGAACTAGACTAAAGCAACATTTACAATGAACTTACTGTTAGTAGGACATAAAACCTCAATAAAAGAAAGTGCTGGGAGTGGAAAACAACAGTTTACCAATATACACACATGAACATCCTGAGAGAGATAATTGATACTGGGTAAATCTGGAACAGTACTTAAAATCTAATAAGATGTCAGTGGATTTCTAGACAGCAGAGCAGAAGACAGTCATAACAGGATGCTGGAGCAGAAAACAGTCACTGTCATGTTGTTTGAGCAAACAGCTGTCGCTGTGATGGTATTTATTCTCTGTGTGGTCTTTCCTGGTTCCCTACTCTTTGATATGTCTGGCATTTCTTTTGGTCTATTTACAGGTTTTTCAGTAAATCTATAGTGGTTGTGCTATTGTCAAATCACTTTCTCGAATAAAACAGAAATAAATATTGTGCTATTTGTTATTACTAATAAGCTTTAGTTTCGAGCCTTTTATTTCCTTATATTAGTTGTAGGTATCAGCAAATATCTCTAATATTCTGTACTTGCTGCAGTAGCATTCTTGTCAGAGAAACCCTGACTAATAGTGCCTGCCTTCTGTGACAGTAAGCTGTAATGCTTCCTCTCAGAAACATGTAATTTCATGTCAAAATGAATAATTTATTGCTTGAGTAACAAGATGCTTGGTCTGATTGCAGAAAAGAGTGGAACTGAAGCTATTCAGGCAAGACAGCAGAAAAAAATGCCTATGGAAGACCAGTCAGCAGATTCCTCCACAAGTGAGAAACAACTCAGTGATATGGCACAAAGCTCTAACGCTACTGTGAATGCAGAATGTGGTGCCTCACAGTTCAACCTTAAAAAGGAATTAATGGAGCCATCACAGAAGTCAAAGGTTTATTCTACCTTTGATTTGCCTCATACTTTGAAAAATAATGGAAACTTGAAGAACATAATTTTTGCTGTTGATACAAGAGGAAAAACTGTACCTATTAAAGTAACAAATAGACCCAAGAAACTTAACGTAAATAATCATTCATCACTATCTTCAAATGATAGTAAAGCCAGTTCAGATGAACAAGTAGCATCAATGGAGAACTGTGAAGAAGCAAATGCTGAAATGAACACGACTACCACAAATCATGTGCATGAATTCAGATATGAAGCACCACTGCATCATGCATCTCAAAACGACAGTGAGCATTCTCAGCCCACAAGTCCTAAACGTGAAGCACAGAGTTCGTTAACTGAAAACAGTGCAAATATTATTCACATTCTGCCTGAGACATTAATGACTGGTGCCGTGAATGTTGCAACATCAGCATTCAGTACTGCTAAAGCTGTAATAAGCAATCTTCGCACAATTCCTGCAAGGGTGAGTTATTTTAATAAGTTTCATCATTGTTATTCAGTCTTTCTCCATTTTTCCAGTCATATTTCATGCAGTTGCTTTGTACCCAACAACAGGTCTAGCTGAATCAATGCATGTAAGTTTTGGGTTAAATAGCATTTTTTGTATGGGTGTAGGTTATACTCAAATATTTTCACTGTGGCTTTTATTGTTATTGAACAGGTGTATAAGACAAATAAATTGTTGCAGCAAACAAAATACAGATGAATTTGATCCTAGATACTTTCACTTCGACAGCTGTCACCAGTTCCACAGGCAAAAGTCTCTGTTAAAACAGCCTTGCAGTCATGATTCTTGCATTCAGTGACTAGCTGTCCCTCTCACTGAAGGGCATAGCAGCATTGGAGTAACAAAATCTGAATCTCTTGCAGAGCTTCGTCTACCTCCAATATGTTGTAATTATTAATACCCTCTGAACTAATGGTACTAGGTAGTAATCAAATTATAGTTTGCAGTTTGCTACCATACTTGTTCTTTTCAAGACCTTCAAACAAAAGATGCCATACATGAATAACAAATTAACACAGAATAAAAATCCCTATAGCTTGTTTGTTTATATCAAACCACTATCTCTTATGTTAATGACAAAAAACACTTAATGAATGTAAATAGCCTACATTAGACAATTTTATCTCTCTGAGACAGTTTTCTGTTGTGTGGTTCATGACACTTGTAACAAGTTCTTCTTTTAACACTAAATGACCGTACTTTAGTTACCTGCAGTGGAAAATATAAAATGCTTTGAAAGAGGCATATGTATACAATACGCATAACTAAATGAACTTTAGGAGAACAAACCTAATATTTGCATTTTACAAGACCTTTGGAACACATTGTATTGTTGTACATGGAAACAGTATAACTGTTGGGCCAATAAAATTCCACCTTGTAACAATGAGTATAGAAAGTCAGATCCCTTCCTCTTCCATACTAATGCCCAGTCATTTGATGAATTTTATTTGCTGTTATTTTAAGGAATTGAAAGGGTAGGAGTGAAGACTATTGTAATGGTCTGTTTATGTTTATGATTAATTTTCTCATTAGCTGTAATCGCTGGCTGTTATTTATCTCACCCTCTTTTTTTTATTTGCTTTTGACCTCAGTTGGATAGCTGTACAGACTACTACTCTGAATACTGCAGTGTAGATTATTGCTGGAAGTTGTTACTGAGAACAGTATGAAATTCTTCGAGAAAAATATGAAGAGCTTCTTAAGAGACATTTTCCTTATATTATTTGAGAACAATACAGTCAAAATACATCTTTCCTTCTCTATTCTACTCTGTTTAGGTAGGATACAGTTCAGGATCATCACACTGGCCGTTAATGCAGAGACTAGTGGAACAAACAGGCATTCGTGGAGTGAGCTGCTAACAAAAAACAAGCCCAGAGCATGGTAAAGTCATCCTAAGTGTATACAAACAGTTCAGGTAGCAATCTGAATCAAAACGTAAAACAGGCAAGGCCAAAACTCCTCTGATCAGTGGCGCATACTTCTGACGTCAATGAACTAGCAAGAGACTGCCTCACAAGTATCGAGGTGTAGTATTTACCAGCACACTTGCATCAGTGGATGGGCTCACATGATATGTCTGTGGATGTGGCGCTCCCCTTGTAGGAGCAAGCTGCAGCTGGAGTATGACCCGTCCTCCATGTTGGTACTCAAGGTGGGTGAGGATTTGGAATCGCTATCAGATATTAAACTGTCCCCCCTTTTAATGGCCGTGCCTATACCAACTTCATTGAGGAATGGGGTGGAAGAGGGGGGGGGGGGGGGGTGCCAGAATCCCCACCGAAGACTAGAAGACTACCGTGGTTGTTCCTCGATGTGATCAGCTGGGCCAGGTGCTGACACTGTCTGTGGGCATCACAGCTTGATCGATGAGTTCTGGGCTACAGCTAGCTCCTGACTGCAGGGAAGCAGATGCCAGCTGTGGAGGAGATGGCTTGGCTTGTATGGGCAGCGCAGTTGGAAAACACTTCTCGTCCATCATTTGTGTGGTGAGTGGGTTGCTGGTGTTCGTGGGAGCCAAAATTGGCTAGGGGGAAGAAGTAGTTCCACATCCATTGCTTCCCATCATTGGTCATTGTTGACGCCCTGTTGACGCCAAAAATGAGGATGGAGGTTGTAGTGGTAGTAGACAGGCTGTTGGCTGGGCATGTCTTGGGTGTGGTAGCTTGGATCCACCCAGGTATCTAGCTGAAAGTACGAGCAATGAGGGAATCCATGCGGTTATAAGGCAATGTGGTATGTGTGTGGACCTGCTGCATCATGCATAACAGGTCGAAGAGAATGCAGGTTCTGTACCTGTGTAAAATTTTGGCTCAGCTACATCCATTTATGAGTGTGAACTGGTAGGCGGTGAGGAAGCTGATGAGTGCTTCCCTGGAGTTGGCTCTCATAGGTATTTTGCACACCTGTGTTTTGAAGGTCCTGACCATCTGCTCGATTTCTGAATTGGACGTTGGATAGAAAGGGGTGACAGTTAGGTGCTCAGTGTCATTACATTGATAAAAATCCTGAAACACAATGCCGTGAACTGAGTACCTTCTAATTGCAAATATGATGGATGTGGCACAGATGGTAGCTGCTGTTGTGGTAGCAGCCATCCGTGCAACAAGGGTAAGTTAGAGGGAACATTGACAACTAGCAACCACATTGCTTCTCAGAAGGATCTGGTGAAATAAAAATGCACTCTTGACAGGGACGGTCAGGGTGTGGCCATGGGTTGAAATACTGGGATGGGGCCGATTGAGTTTGGGTGCAGGCGTGGCAGTTCCAGGCGGTGTATTTATCACAGTGTCAGTACTAGACTAGTACATGTGACGCTGTGCTATTGCCCTCCTTTTGCATGTTCACCATGCCTCTTTCTCAGGTTTTGAATAATTTCTCAGTGCTGCATTTAATATTTTAAATACAAATGCAAGGGATATGGTGCCATCAATATACAAGGGCAAGTCAAAAATTATCTACACTTTTCATTCAACCATTTATAAGCATGAAGCTCGGGGTATACAGTGCACATCATTTTTCTACGTATTCTCCCTCCTTCTCCCAGCAGTCAACAAGCTTACATATTCCTTCCAAATAAAAGGTTTTTGATTGTTCGTGAAGCCACTTTAGTACCGCATTTTGCACGTCCATACCTGAGGCAAATCAGCGACCATTCAAAGCATCCTTGAGTGGCCCAAACAAGTGAAAGTCACTTGGAGCAAGGTAGTCCTGTAGGGAGGGTATTCCAATACCTCTAATTTCAGCTTGTTCATGGTTTCAGTAGTGTGACGGGCTGTGTGCGGCTGTGCATTGTCATGTGCAACAACACCTTCATCAACAGAAAACCTCGGCATTTGGTGCGAATTGCTGGCTTCAGCTTTTCCAACAATTCACTATACCCTACACTGTTGATAGTCGTTCCCTCTTCCAAGAACTCTGCTAGCACAGGCCCATGTGAGTCCCAAAACATGGTTAACATAAACTTTCCTGTGGATGGCCCCGTCTTGAAATTTTTCCTCGTCGGTGATCCAGGGTGTTTTCACTGCAGACACTGGCCCTTTGACTCAGGGTCGTAGTGATGCAACCATGTTTCATCGCCGGTGACAATTCTGCTCAAAAGTGCACCACCTTCATTGTTGAAGCGAGTGAGTAAGCATTGACAAACCCTAACACGGGTGAGCTTATGGCCGTCGGTAAGCTTTCTTGGTACCCACCGTGCACAGACCTTATGGAAACCGAGCTCGTTGTGGTTGATGTTATGGGTGGAGCCATGGCTGATGTTCAAAGCAGATGCTACCTCATTGATAGTGATTCGCCAGAACCATCTCTCGAGCTGGCTGAATGTTGTCATCTGTAGTGTAGGTTGATGGCCGCCCCTCCTCCTCTTCGTGTGTTACAATTGTTCGTCCACTTTTAAACTTCTCGATCCACAAAAACACAGTACTGCCACAGTATGATCAGACAATTGTTCATTCACAGGAGAAGTCACCCATATAACAGGGTATGGGCCCTCATACAAGGGTGAGAATTTCTTAGTTTTTCCTTTCTTGGCCACAGGATTTCGAAGTAGAACTGGGTCTCCTGGTGTGTAGTAGGGAAGCATAGTCCATTTTTTGCTACACGCTGTAGTTGCTTCTGAGTAGCTCTGGAATTATTTTGTTTAACCTGTTTCTAAATAGGTTTAAGGCAGTGG
The DNA here is from genome assembly GCF_021461385.2 of Schistocerca piceifrons. Taxonomy (NCBI): domain Eukaryota; kingdom Metazoa; phylum Arthropoda; class Insecta; order Orthoptera; family Acrididae; genus Schistocerca; species Schistocerca piceifrons. Next base: position 618,993,718 of record NC_060141.1, read on the forward strand.
GCCAGCCCCTTCACTTCAGACATATCAACACCGGGTGGTAGCTTATAAAGTTTGAATGGAGAGTTCATAAGGTTTCCATAAACTACCTTGTAGGGTATGTACCCAGTTGATTTGTGCATATGAGTATTGTATGCTGAAGCAACGTGCTGGTATCAGTCTGAGTGTGGTTTGTTCTAGTAGTAGGACAGCATTTGAACAGTTTTCTTTCAGACACGTTCTAGGTGAGCACTGTCAGCTTTCGATTGAAAAGGTATGGTCCACTATTTTTTGATCTGCAACAATTAGCATACATGTATGAACAAGGCAGCCATAAAATTAGTTCCTTGATCAGTCGAGATAGTGTCAGGACTTTGTATGGCAGAGGTAAATGATTGGCAAATGTATGTGCATCAGTTTATGCAGTCATGTCTGCAAATGGTACTAGAATTGTGTATCTGGAAAAGTGATTATTGATGGATAAGATGTATTTGTTATTCTGTGTGCTTTGTAGGCCAGCAATATCCAGAGCAACATTTTGAAATGGTCTAGTAGCTTCCGGGAGATCCTTGGTGGGGGTGCTCTTTGAGCACAAGCCAAGCAGTTGTTTATATATTTCCAAAAATGGTCTGTCTACCATTCCACCAGAAGTAGGAAGCTACCCTAGCATTTTTGGCACATTGTGGAATGTCTGCAAACTGTCATGATGTTGTGCCCCAATGCTCTGTTGTTCGTTAGGTATCACTACCGTATTATGCTATGGGGTCTCGTGGTGTAAGATACCATATTCTGTAACAAAAGAGAAACATACTGGGGACTTTCTACATCTCTTTCCTGTGTTTCTTTTAGTTCTTCTATTAAAAGATCATTTGCCAGAACAACCCTAACTTTACAACTTGATGCATCAGTGTTCTGGTGTAAACAGCCTGGCTTGTAGCATACATCATAGTCATATTCTGATAATTTCAGTGCCCACCAAGTTAAGCCACTACTGGGGTTCTTTAAGGTTCTTTAAGTTCAACATTCACACAAGAGCAATGTGGTCAGTGACCACAGTAAATTTTCACTCACAAAAATAGCATTTGAAATACTTTACTGCAAAATCAAGGGATAATGACTCATTTTCAGTAGCACTATAATGTATCTGTGCTGAGTTCATCTGCCTGGAAGCATAACCACTAGGTCTATCTTCACCATTATTCTTGACAAACAACAATTCCAATAGCACCATCTGAAGTGTCCATGGAAAGAAGAAAGGTTTCTCAAAATCTGGATAGACCAACAAAGGTAAACCTGTCAAAACACTTAATTTTTCTCATCTCTGCATCACACTTCTATGTCTACACAAACACTGCACCTTTCTTCAACTGTTTCATTAATGGTTTAGCAACCATGGCATAATCCTTCCCAAAATGACAGTAATAATTAGCAATACCAAGAAAAGAATGTAGCCCCCTGACCATGCAGGAATCACATGGCACCCGAGCTGAAAACTTCCATGTAAGCCAAGGAATATGTGCCTATCTTGACTGAGGCATGGGTCTCCAAGCAACAGATTACTGGCCAGCTAGCCATTGCTGAGGCTGGGTGGTGCCCATGGGAAGAACCCCCCAATATTTAGTTTGCAGAAAGAAATAAAATGAAAATAAAAAAAATAAAAAAATTCCTCTTAATCTTTCCACTTAATCTGACTGCTTACAGCACACAGTAGGTTTTCTCTAAATATATTTATTGTGTTAGTGTTATTAGTAACTCATATGTGGATTCCATGTAGTGTTAAGGCATTTTGTGGAAAATAAACACTGCCACAGACATGTCTGCACACTGCATCGCCAGTGATTTATAAGGCAAGCTGTGAAGGATTGGCATAAATTTGGGAGACATCCTGTGGTTGCTTCTTGTGATGTACTGGGATAGACAGTGTGGGGAATCGCTTACTGGATATTTAATTTATGGAGCTATGAAGGAGGGAAGTGCACAAACACAATCCAGAGAGGGGGGGGGGGGTGTAGCTCTCACACCCATGGATATGCAACAGGGTGGAGGGGGGGGGGGGGTCGGGGGAGATGACTTACTCTGGAATGTAAATTTGAGTAAAATCATGAGGTGGACTTGTTTAAGAACTGAAGGGAACTCACTCATTGAATTCTTATAATGGCATCAAACACAGTGTGGCTGTAATCGCGAAATGTTTACATAGAATCTCCCTATGCTGTTTTTAGGTTATCCGTTCTCCTCTCGAAGTGGGTTTTTGCAATGATGATGGTCAGCTGGTATCAGATTTTACAATGTATTACCAGGGATCATATTGTTGTAGTGATAGTAGCCTTCTGTCCAAAACTGATTTGCTGCAGCTTTGCCCTTGCGTGCGCCCACACGCACGCACACACACACACGCACACACACACACACACACACACACACACACACACACACACGCTTAAAAGCTTCCATTCTTTTATCTTCAGTACTGTTTACTATGCATTTTTCACTTACACATGAGACTTCAGTCCAAAAATTACTCTCAGAGGAGATTACCTTAACTTAAATTTGTATAATAATAAGACCTTCCTGAAGGATAAGCAGTGTCATGGCCCCCTTTACTTGTCACAGAAAGAAAATAAAGTCAGGAAATTTTTGTTGGCATTACATTTTGAGGGAGTGCAAAAAAATTAAATATCTACGTATACATGCATACTTAACAAGTGACCTTGCAGTATGTCACTTCCCCCTTTTCCCATTCCTGTTGCATATGTTTTCTGTGTGGAAAACTTCAGAGTTCAGATCATGTACAGCGTAGTCATCCATATCCTAGTGCCCATAAAACAGTATAAATTGCTGAATTCATAGACAACAGGAAATCAAGACCATAAACTGTTAATTTGAGAACCTTCTGTTGGCAGGTGACAGTGACTGGATATGTTCACAGTATTAAATAATTAATATTTTTGTGTATAATGTATTAAGGGAAATTTAATTATTACTTATGCTTTGAATTTTCATATAGACTGCGAACAATGCATCCTGGGAAGCAGGGGCACCACCTCATTCTTCAGATACTGGCCTCACCACTTCACAGTGCATGGCAACACTTACTGAAATGGGCTTCACCAACAAGGAACTAAATCTTTCACTATTGAATCGCTGTGATAATGATATTGCCCGAGTAATAAGCGTGCTTCTCTCATATGGTGAGGAGAACAACAGTATAGATTAAAACTTGAGTTTTTTTTTTTTTTAAAGAGTTATTGAATTGTTTGTAAGTATAGCTTTGACTTCGTTTATGTATGGGAGTAAATAGTTGTGGCTAAGTATAGTAAGACGTGTGTAAACATGTATGTTTCAAACTTTGAAACTTTCTCGAAGTGAAAATTATTGTATATGCCATGTTCCCTTTAAAACACAATATTTACTTCTAATGTAAATCATATGTAGTGGTGGTTTCTTTGCCCTCTCTGATGATCTTTGATGTGTATTTAAACTTGTATATTGATTGGTAGTGTAGCAACACACAAAATAATATCAGAAATATTTCCTTCTTCTGATATCCCTGTGTTACTGCAGTTCATTTGTTTTTGCCTCTATGTGTAGTCAATATTTACAGGAAAGAAATGTATTAAACAATGTGTATCAAGTAGTTTGTATGTGAGGATATATCATTTCTCTTCAAGTGGAAGAGCCAAGCAGTGGATAGATTTGTAAAAGGCCCATAAAATGCTCAGCTTTTGGACAAAGCCCTTCTTCAGAGAGAGCAGCTTTATTTTCTTCCAGTGTTACAGCCAGACTGATATCTTCTAAGTGTTAATTTCCATTTGAACTTGTGCCTGTGTGCTTCTCACCCATTGCTGGTTTTATTTTCTGCTCTTTGTAAAGAATCAAGTTAGTTACAATCATTACTGCCAGAGTGGACATAATTTCATAGGAAAAATTTATCTTCCGTACTGTTGATTATAACAGTTTATATGACTGGAATGAAAGCTGCAACAAATGTTACAGTTAATTTTTAATATTTTGTGCTTGCCTACAGGTCAATAAAATGTCTTTTATCATCTCTCTGTAAGACCAGGAGGGAAAGGAAGGTGTAATATATGGAAGATATTTTCAAAGAAAAACGTTATGATATTATTCATGTATTTGTAGATGGTGCGCAGTACTTCTGATTGTATGTTATGCAAATGTCATCAGCATTTGAAAATGTTATGATTAAGGTTGGTTGTGTAGCTATTAATAATTTTTTGTGGATTTTTTGGTTATCTATTGAAATTTGTGATGATCTGACTTTTAATAGTTGAGATTCTGTGATAATTCTTGATCACTTTTCTTGTCATAGTGGTAGTTTGTAGTTTATAACAGCTGGACCGTAGGTACATTATCATAATGCTTTCTGTAAATTAAATGGTCGTAACTGAAGTAAATATGAAAAATTCAGACATCAAATTCTCTGTCTATTGTTTTATTATGAAGTATTCTAAATAGTCCAATTAGAGCTATTAACGCTATGGTAGGTCAATTCCAGTTGTAGTAGACATATTTCCAACAGTTAGTAGTTATTGCAACTAATAATCATATCCATTACTTAGAATGAAACCATTTCATTTGCATATTATAATTTAACAGTATTGCAATTCAAATTGACATACAATTTGCCATCCTTCTGCAATATACATGTGGATTAGTGGCAGCATACATAGTTTTAGCAAATAGTTTAACACTCTGCAGGTATCAGTACCAATTCCGAGAAACACAACGTGTAGAGTAACTTTTACTTACAAATTATCAATGTATGTGAATTGTAGTATGAATTAAATTGTATCATTAGATAGTATAATGTAGATATTTTCTTTTACAGCTATAAGTTTCAAAAATAAAAATTCTTTTGTGTTTGAGTAACAGCTGCCATTAAAGATTTGATAAATTATAATCCAGAATTAGGGATTAACTACGTAGGTACTGGATTGGCTTTATGAAGTATTGAAGTATTTTATTCTGAATATAATACTCTTCAGAGTATTATTTTGGAAATAAATCTTCTTGATGATCTATTTTAAATTGATCAATGAACCACTGAAACACAATATGAATTAGCTCTGTGGGTTTATGACACTTACTTTCAACTATAAAGAAACACACACACACACACACACACACACACACACACACACACAAAGAGAGAGAGAGATTTCTGGTAAAAAGGAAATGTGTGAAAATTGTAAGGATGAAATTGGGAAACTAAATGAACATGTGTCTAGTCTATAGTGTACCACCCATGTGCTAAAAATTGATATGAAGAAACTTCAAGTTGCAAAATTTGAATGGCTGATAAATCAAAATATGCAGAAATTTCTGCCAGAAATATTGCTGTTTGCTGATAAATGGTCCAAAGTGTGTTGTGAAACATATACGATTAGCTCATGCAGTTTCAAAATAATGACTAGTTGACGTGATAGGTGAAGTAAAAGTTATTGTCCAGAACACATTTATTAAAACTTATTGGCCTGTCTCCCACTATAGAAACATTTTGCCCACTTGGGCTCCCGCTCCTTGCACTTAGATCCCCCTCCTGCACCCCTTGCCTGACATCACATCTGCCAGCAGCAGAGGGTGCGTTCACTACCCCACTGAAATTTGAAATATATCTTAGATAACAAATACAAGTATTTATTATATTTATGTAGAGTTTTGTGACTTGTGTTGTCATAGTATCCAACAAAATTTGTTGTGAACAGTATAACAGAAAATAAAAGGAAACAAGAAAAGGATGGCTAAATAATGGTGAATCAAAGGACCAAATAAATTTTCAGTTTTGTTTAAAGGAACAAATTGAAACTTAATAATAATAATATGCTGAAGGCACTTGACTACTAAACTATCAAAGTAAAAATAATAATAGTAAAAATTCACTTTATAATTAATTACATAACATTCATGAAAAGTGTCTATCGACGTGGTTAGCATTAGTTTCATGCCATTAGTTTTAGTTTGTGGCATTAATCAAGTAAATATGGCTAACATTGAAGACTCTTGTGAATGAAAATGGCACGTAAAATCTGTTTTAATGGAAAGTATGTATTAATTCTATAGCACCACAATTTTTTCTGTAGACTTGCATGTATGTGTCTGTAACTTACTGTTTGATCTTTAAAACAATTATAACAGGAATCAATATTCAGTCACAAACAAACGAATTATACGAGAAAAGTTCTGGTTGAAACACCCAAAAAAAGGTCTTTACAAGAGCACAGATTCAAGTTGCAGAGTACTGATCACAGAAACAGAGACTCTTACAAAACAAATTCCTGTTAAATTTTCAGAGAAATACTGTCACCAGTGTTGATATATTGAATATTATTGGTACATATTTTGCTATAATTACATGTTTTTGTATTTAAGCTTATGCTGCTTAAAGTTACAGCTTATTTGCTTTTTTACCCTTCTTATCCTCGTTTGCTCCCTAGAAAAACATTCAAATCCAATCTATCGTAAAAGTTGAAAACAGATGAATTATCCTTAAAAATCATGTTGTAGAGTTATAAAATGTGGTTGATTGCAGTTTGAATTGAATTATGAAGGACTTGATTTTGCTTAACTCTAGAAGATAGAAAATTTCATTTATTGGCAGCAAAGTGGGTTGATGACAATATTGTGTGTAGCATTGTCATCACCATTCTAGTTTGTCATAAAGGGCTTTGTGTGGTGTCAAGATGCAGTGAGGGAAACAAAAGACTAGCAGCCCAAAGTTTTCTGACTACTAGTGACTTCTATCTATTCAGAACTAGGGAGCACGTACGTATCGAGAAAAGTTTTCTAAATAGTACCTCTAAAGAGTTCGTGACTGTTTGCGTTTGTGATGCCTCGTTGCATCAAAATTACCATCTAAATTAAGATCAATACCAGATCATCTGCTATTACAATTGACAATGCTTCCATTACTGATGGAGAGATTGTTCTATATCGTTCTATGTCTAGTGTGCAGTAAGCAGATCTTGTGCACTATTAAGTCCCAACTTCAGCAACAATGTTACTGCTGCAGCTGCAAAAGACAGTGAGCTCCACAAATGAATTTTTCAATGATATGTGCTCTGTTATGGTTACTGCAAATATTCCTTGGTAGAAATGTCAAGTCCCTGGATATTGCACATCTGTGTAAAAGTTCTGTGAGCAACAGATTCCTTCTGAATCGACTCAGCAACAGATTTCCTTCTGAATAGACATTAAAGAAAAACTATTTAGATTTTTGTCACCAGGAGGATCTGAAAAGTGTCTGGGGCTATGTAAGTAACCAACACGTATGGATAGCCATTGATGGAACAATGGATGTGGTGGACATTTCGTTAACAATCTCATTGTTGGAAAATTTGATGGAGAAGTTAGTATTGATTTCCCGCAAAGTATTGGAACGCACTAATCATTGAACAGTAGCTCATTTTGTGAATGACAGCCTTAACAGTGATGATGTTAGAAGAGAAAGTTCTGGTTATTATTTAGAATGTTGTGACCAGTATGCTCAATGTGGTGACAGCCCTTTTCGTATTCTGTCTGCATGTTACCTACTTCACCTGTCTGGCCCAAAGACTGCAATGTATTGCCAAAGAAGTGTGCAGTAGCTATCCACAAGTAAGTAAAATAATTTCATACATCAAGAAAGTGTTTCTTGAAGCCTCATGTTGTGTGTTGATTTACAGAGAACTGCTGTCAAACTAACGTTGCCACTGGAGCCTGTTCTAATGCAGTGGGGTACTTTGAAGCTGTTGGTTTTTATTATGAGCATTTTCAAGCCATGAAAACAGTGACTGATTCATTTCTGAGAGAATCTTCCTTTTCAATACAAGAGGCACAAAATGCTTTTACTGATCCTAAAATTGAAATACTCTGGCTTACATCCATAGCAACTGTGACTTTCTTGCCAGTAGCATTAAAGAGTTAGAATCTAGCGTGTTGCCTTTGAGGAAATAGCATAAATTATTGAGAATGTCAAATGCAATTTGACAGACATAAGAGAAGATGCTGGCAGAGGATAATGAATAAGTCTGATGCTGTTGTGGCAAGAAATTCAGGGTACTTTGCTTTTTCTTCTGTCTGCAATATCTTCACTGTGGGAGAAGACAACACTCCAGCCAATATCTCTGTAGGAATATGTCGTCTCCTAAAATTTGCACCCTTGACATCCTATGACATGAAGACATAATTTTCCTCATACAAAAATGTTCTTCCTGATCAGCGACATTCAGTGACTGCAGAAAATTTTGAAAAGTTACCCCATTTAAGATTATCAAAGGCTTTCTCTACACCTACGAAAGCTATGTATGTTGTCAGGTTCTTATCTAGTCGTTTCTCTATTATTAGTTTTAGAGCAAATATTGCTTCTCTGGTTCCTCTATCTGGTCCAAACTGGTCTTCGGAGAGTGTAGCTTCGACTTTTTGTTCTATTATGCGTTTTAGGATAATTGAGGTTACTATTTTAGAGGTGAGTAACTAGGCTGAGCGTCCAGTCAGTGATATTCCAGGCCAAATGTGTCCAATATCACTGCAAACAGGGTTGTTGGTGCACACAGGTTAAGGGTAGTCGGTACAAGGGCACCATGAGCTCAGACCCCTGTCTCTGACATACCTATTAATGGTTCTTGTGTTCACTGAAGCATCAGCTGCATGTGTGTGTGTGATTTTAGTAAACAGAAGTAACTGAAAATAATTGTCTTTTAGTAGAGTAATAGTATTTCAAAATAAATTAAGTAAAATAAAGTGTACCTTCTTAATGTACTTTACACGTTTCTAAAACAAATAAGTGTATTTTAAGGTTATGTAGACTACGGTGTAATTCAGAAGTTGATTTGATCTGAAATTATTGGTTTAAGTTAAAGATTTAATAAAATGTGTTCATGATTGTTATTCATACAGTTATCAATGGAAAATTGTAAACTATGGCAGCCAGTGGATGCATGTGTGGTGCTGCAATGCAGTTTCACCATGCAGCTCGCGAGGAGGTATGTCAATATGAGAACATAAAGTTTGTGTGAATTTCATTCCTTGTACTCAGTTGGACAGTAACTATATGTTACAGATAGGTGGGGGAACACTGTAAGCAGATATCCGCGTTTATGCTCAACATTTACACTATTTGACAATGCTGGCAGGAATGAGTGAACCAAGGCCAAACACGGTTACGCCGTGCGGCTTATGGTTCATTCAGAAATCAACTTACAGAGTGTGTTCAAAAACCAACAGGGATGTGAATCAAAATCATATGAGTAATCGATAGACCAATGTGTGCTGGATGCTAGGTGCTTTGTGAAACAAGGTTTTTTTCACCTCAAGAATACGAATTTGCCCCCCCACCCCCCACCCCAGCTCCTCCCTCGTAGATCCAGGCCTGCTGCCCATGCGAGAATCGGGCAGCCTGGGCGCGGCAGTAAAATTTTTCCCGGTTGCATCTAGCTGCCTGCAGCGACTACTTACACAGCTAACAGTCACATTTCTGTAGCCAGAAATGGGAGAAGTTACTACTCATACGCCACTCAACTGCACATGCGCATGAGCCTGCTTGTAACTGCTAAAACGTAATGTAAACAGTTGTGATGTCACGTTCATCGGAATCAATTTGTTGTTATGAAGCTTTGCATAGTCTTCCTAAAGCATTTGACACATTTTGCTGTTGGCAAACGCTTGTATGAGCACTGTGTTTTGTTGTTGTATATGGCACATTTCCTTTGCAATTTATATTTCCGTTTTTTTTTTTTTTTCCTTTTTTTCCTCATTCACATTTTATTGCAGTATTATTCTGCAGTAGCGGGTTACAGTAATATCCTTTGTTGTAGTATCGATTCTTACCAGTCAAAATTACAAAAATTTAACTGAAAACTAAAACAACGAAAAATTCCTGGAATTCTAAAAAATTCCCGGGTTTTTCCTGGTTTTCTTCCAGATGAAAAAATTCCCGGGTTTTTCCCGGATCTCCCGGTTGTCCTGGGTCGTATACACCCTGGCATAGAATACCATCGACATACTGCTGTCTATACGGGTACCACAGATGACAACCAAAGGTGTCTTACTATGAAATGGAATAGCTTCCCATACCATCACTCCTGACAGTCAGGTCATATGGTGGGTGACGGTCAGGTTGTTATCCCACCGCTGCCTGGAACATCTACTTAAATGTCTTTGCTGGTCATTGAGGCTCAGTTTGAAGCTGGACTTATCACTGAAGACAATTCTATTCCAGTTGATGATCTTCTTCTTCTTCTTCTTCTTCTTCTTCTGTAGTGGTCAATCCAAGGATTGGTTTGCAACAGCTACAATGGCAGCTTGTCTCCATTCTGTGTATCTTTCAGCTTTTCTCTTCGTTTCTTTATAGGTGTTACATCGCAAATCTTTTACGATTTGATCCATGTACCTCAGCTGTGGTCTTCCTCTTGGTCTTTTTCCTGCGACATATCCCTCTATGATTGCGTTTGGGAGTCCTTTATGTCTTAATAGATGGCCTGTAAATTGCACTCTTCTTTTAACAATGAAACTCCAGAAGCTTGTCTTCTCACCTGCTCTTTCCAGAACCACTTTGTTTGTGACCTTGTCGATACATTTTATTTTGAGCATGCGTCTAAAGCACCACATTTCAAAAGAATTTAGCTTCTGGTCTTCCTCTGTCCCGAGAGTCCATGTTTCATTTTGACAGCCTGGCTCACCAGTTGGACAGAATTTGTCATGATATCCCTCAGGAGGACATCCAACACCTCTGTCAATCACTGCCAATCTGAATAACTGCTTGCATAATGGCCAGATGTGGACCAACATATTATTAACTTGCTCAATTTGAGAAGCTCTTTCTCTTGAATAAATCATCCAATTTTTCTCAAAATTGTAATCTTTTTTTAATGTATTATCTCTACATGTACATCACATCTACCAGTTTCCATCCCATTTGGATGATTCATTCAAGGTGTGTTCATTCCTCCTCCCCTTCCTCATAGAGTTTATATACATACCGTATTTTATGATTTATTAGACAGACCTTAATTTTTAACTAGTTTTTTTGTGAAAGATTTAATGATAATGTCTTCTCTCATTCTACACCGTGACTATTTTATCCACTGACACACTTGTTTGATTGAAGATCATTGTAAAGCTCCCTTTGGTGTGAATTCATGTTGGGTTTCATCCATCATTCGTTTGTTTCATTCCTCTCTCATATACACTTTAAATACTGTATTTATCAGGACATCAAGTGGTTGCAGTTGTGAAGCAAGTCTTTCTGGCATAACAGCAAGCTCTTTTATTTCCCTGTGCCAGTCACTGTTTCACAGAATTTTTCAAATGACTACTAAACTGATCTACCATAAGAAGAGAACTCTTCTTTAGTAAAGTACCTTTGCTTCTCTCCCACACTCTGTTAATCCATAATTTCATACCAGTCTTGCCCATTGAACTCTTGCAATGTACGTGAACAGCACCACCTGGCGGTATTTCAGAATGTTTTCGCTTTCAGAACATTTTGGCATTGCTTTGTGCTTGAAAATGATCATAGGATTAAGTTTATCACCGTCAGCACAACATGAAAGGACAACAATGTAGTGCATTTTTTCATTTCCACTTGTTTTTAGTTACAGTTATGGCAACAGTTCTGTTACACTGAGCGCATCAAATGCCAGAGGAGTTTCGTTCATATTCACCATTTGACTTATTTCCATACTGGTTTTCTTTCCATGTTGAATAATATTCACTGAACAGCCGGCTACGTAGCTCATTAACACATCAGCGTCCATTGGTGACACGTCGGGAGGGTGGCAAGTTGCATATCTAGGATTCTGTCTGCTTTTATAGTTTACCTCATCAGTTAGTCTTGTTAGGATGTTTAGGATGTATGCATGCTGGGTGTGGATGCAGAAGGATGTGGCTGTAATTCATGAACAACTGGATGCGCTTTTGTCATGGTCACACACCTTCAGGCTGCTGCCTTGTGGTGTAGCAGTGGGAGAGATTGTGGTGCGTCACATGGGATACCACAGGTGTAACTTGTTTTTCCCATGGGCTCTGCTTCCGAGACACCTCCTAGGTACCCAACGTGGTGGATCGGCCTCACAGACGGGTTCCTTGAGCAGATAGCATTCAGCACTGGAGAGAAAGCCAATGCACATTTGGTATGTCTCCCCGGCAGGGGGGGCTCATCTGAGATGTGGAGACTGCCTTCCCTGCAGCTATTTAGCATACAAGGTGCAATTGTCTGCAAGTTATGGCTCACGTCAGAACCAAAGATGCCTACTGCAATAGTTCTAAGGCCATCCGCAGTTCATCAGTGGGCTGGCAGAGACGTTGAAGATTGCTGGGTTCGCGCACGGGGTACAAGCAGAGTTCATAATTTGCACCATTGTTCTCAGAGTTGATCGGGCTCCTTTGGTTTGGAGCCGAGTGGAGGTAACGGTATTGACTGCAGATTTCTAGACCTGTGTTATTGTGTGGGGATTTGTACAACTCCGCTTTATAAGTCAAGGTTGCACTACACACAGGAAGCAGCTACTCGAATAGTAGAATACTTGTGGGGTGCACATGAGGGTTTTTTATACTAGACAGTAGTTGAGGTGCTCTGATGAACACTCACCAGTCAATATGCAGCAAGGGCAGTCTGATGGTGTTGAGAGAAATGACACTTCGACTGTCAAAATTTTATCAGTAAACTGTCGAAGTATTCATAATAAAGTTCCAATTTACTGCACTCCAGGAATGTTCTCGTGCTCAAATCAGAAATGTTCTCATGCCCAAATTATTCTTGGGGCCAAGAGCTGTCTGCAACCTGAAGTGGAAAACTCTTAAGATATTAAGCGAGTTGTGGAACATATATCAAAAAGACAGATTAGAGGCCGTAGGAGGGGGAGTTTTCGTTGCAGTTGAGAAAAATGTTCTCTCTATTGAAGTCAAAGTTGAGTGTGACAGTGAAGTTATCTGGTGGTGTATCACATGTTTAGGTGAAACCAAGTTAATTGTTGGATGTTATTACCAGCCACCCGATTCCCCTATGGCAGTTCTAGAGTCATTCAAAGAAAGTCTATTGTCAGTACCATGTAAATACCTGGATCATGCAGTACTAGTTGGAGATGACCTTAACCTACCCAATATAGATTGGGGTGTCTGTATTAATTGCAGGGGTACAGACAGACGGTCATGCTAAATAATTTTGAAAACATTCTGTGAAAACTGTCTTGAGCGGCTAGCTTGGCAGCCCACACGCAATGGAAATATCTTAGATTGTGTAGCTACAAATAGGCCAGACCTTTTCAACAGTGTCAGTATGGAAATTGGGATTAGGGATCATGATGTCCCTACGAAAGTTAATAAATCAGTCAAGAAGGCTAGGAGAATGTTTCTGTCAGATAGAGGAGATAAGCAGTTGTTAGCACGTCACTTAGACAGTGAACTGATGGGCAAAGTTTAAGCAGATTGTGAATTGTGGTCTGGAGAATTATATGCGTAGCAAGTGGATAAAGGATGGGAAGGACCCATAATGGTTTAATAACAAAACTCGGAAGATGCTGAGGAAGCAGAGGCTGTTGCTCTTGCAGTTGCATATGGGACACTAGTGCAACCTATTCTTGAGTACTGTTGAAGTGTTTAGGATCCGTACCAGATTGGATTGGAGGGAGACATCAAAGTAATTCATAGCAGGCTGCTGGATTTTTTGCCGGTATGTTTGAACAACATGTAAGTGTTATGGACATGCTTTGGGAACTCGAACTGAGAAAATTTGGACCTCTGAATGTTTCTACTGCCAACACCGTAGATTGTGGGTAAGAACCATGGAGTTAAGATTCTAGAAATTTTTGCCCTCTATTTGCGAGTGGAACAGGAAAGGAAATGACTAGTGCCCTCTGCAATACACCATACAGTGGCTTGTGGAGTATATATGTAGATGTAGCTGTACATGAAAGATAATATTTTCTCTTCATCCTCTTATGGCATTTTCTGAGATATTTTGGTTTTGGTTCTCATGTTAAGTCCATGATGCTTCATAAACCTGTTGCACTAACCAACTCCTCCCTTAAAGTGTGTTAAGTTCCACTGTACTGCTAGCTTATGAGTGTGTATTTGAATCATTTTTGTATTCCAGTGCCATTTTGATGGTGTTCTTGAATGCATTTCAATATATCATCTTCTAGTTTTGGCCATTTTGCATTCAATTCTCTATTTGCACATTTAGTCTTCCTTGTTTTTTTTTTTTTTTTTTTTTTTTTTTTATATTACTAGTCTGCTAATCACAAATTTTTTTTACTGTAGGTGGAGGGCCGAAATGCCGCTCAGTTGTTCTGTTCTCATGTTGTTCTGCATATGCTATTACTTCCGTTTACAGCCCACATTCATATGAATATCTTCTATTTTTTTTCCATTACAAAACTAGCTACTACCAAAATTTTGTACTGTTACCGATAACACAAATCATGTCCAGTTCAAGTTCACTGGCACTGTAGACTGCAGTGATGCATCATAGGCTAGACAGTGTTCTGGAATTGTGATGGCGAGGCAGGAAGGAGACAGTGTTAGCAAGCTTGTAAATCCCTGCAACTCACATTCGTCGCATTGGTGCGCTAACTAGTGTTCGTCGCATTGGTGCGCTGCTGCTGCCAATTGAATTCAATGTTGCCAGATAGAGATAGGTTTCCTGCATCATCGAATATATGGCCATTTTTAAGTCTGGCAGGAATTTTAAATCAAACACTGGACATTCTTATATTAATTTCAAGACAAGGCTTGCCTTAATTTTGGAGCCAATTTCTCGAAGAAAAAAGTGCATATTTTGCATGGTAAAATATTGTATTTTATATTGCAATATTATGTAAAGTCTGTGCTCTACTCATCGCATTCATCCATCACATTTACTCTAACATACAATTGAAAAGAACTTGGCACCTTCAGTTTAACTACTATTTAAAAAATATTGGAAGCTATACAGTGTGGTGTAACATATCAGTTTTGGTAAAGTGATGTGTCTCATTGGTCAATGAATATTGATAATGCCCATGGTGAAAGTAATTTTAATTAGTTAATTTGTTTATAATTTTAACCTGCTTTGAAGTATATTGTTTTTGGATGTACAGTCTTAAAGGTAAACTTGGCAGCACTTAAAGCAGTCCCACAGAATTCTAAGTCCAGCCATATGACTGTTGTATCAACATTATAGGGTGCGGACATGACAGGAGGAAGTGCTGTCTTCTTGTCGATCGAATACACTCTTGTATGAGGTAATGATCTAGTGGTAAATATCAAGAAACGTAGGCACAAAATTGCAACCTTGAGTCGACATGCTCTCTTTATGTTTAAAACCACATTTCACCTGTCAGCTAGAGTTATCACTATTATGGAACCTCAAAGATAATTCGCTTCACTTTCTAACCCACAGGTAACATCAAAAACTTCTGGACCTGCAAACCAGTTTGTAACTGTGTCCAGAACAAAATAGTATACTCTCAAAAGCTTCCTCACTCTCCTATGATATCTGAGAAATATCCACACGACACTTACGGCCTCACGTTGTACACTGCTCGACAAAGTGACAGTGGGACAGCCCTTTGAGTATATTTATCAACTGTCATTATCTTGCTTGAATTTCTAGTATTTATCATTTATTTACATATTGCATTGTGTAATCATTGTAAAATAGAGACCCCAGTGGAAGATGTCTAACTTTTGTAATACATTGAATATAATAGAGGGAAACATTCCACGTGGGAAAAATACATTGTTTGCTTTGGGTTTAACAGAGAGCTGATGGCAGCAGTAGCAGCTCACATTTTTTGTATTGTGTGTGTGTGTGTGTGTGTGTGTGTGTGTGTGTGTGTGTGTGTGTGGAGGGGGGATTTTGGGGAAAATACGCTAGAAAAGGATTTTCTTGTGTCAAGAAAGATTGTTCGAGTATGACTGATTGTCAACATTCAGGAAGTCTCAATAGCTGACATATGCAATGAACTGTGACCATTTAACTGTCATGCAACACTTGCCTTGAATAAGCAAACAAAAACTAAATGAATGAATATTACTGCATATTTGCTTGAATGTCAACAGTTGGCTCATTGGGCATTCCAATGCAATATTGTTATTAGTGAGGAGTTAAGATGTGTTTATACAAATTTTTCAAAAAGAAATTAATGGTGAGCCCTAACAAATGACATGTTCTTGAGCAAAGAGCAGTGTCAACATAAAAGGCTGCTCTGGCACAAGGTTTCAGTCTCACCAAAGGCTAGATTTTTAGTCTTTCTGTGACAAAGCTACAAGCAGCCAGATCAAAAATCAGTAAAGTATCTTGAAAAAACCTTCTCCATCAAAAGTCACCTCGCTATTTCCAATTCCCCGTAGTGTAAGGGCAAAAAACCTACAGTATGCACAACTGAAAATGTCTCTTTCGATTCTGCCTACATAAGTTCTGTGCATGAGAATACACAATTTTATTTTGTAAATACTACATTTTCTCTCTCTTTTTGTACGACACATGACAGCTAGTAGACACAA
Organism: Schistocerca piceifrons; assembly: GCF_021461385.2. NCBI lineage: Eukaryota > Metazoa > Arthropoda > Insecta > Orthoptera > Acrididae > Schistocerca > Schistocerca piceifrons. The sequence goes on from NC_060141.1 coordinate 619,010,176, forward strand.
TTTCGAAATCCAAAGGGAGTAATACACAATGTGATCAAAAGTATCTGGACTTCTGGCTGAAAATGACTTACAAGTTCGTGTGCCTTCATCTGTAATGCTAGAATTCAGTATAGTGTTGGCCAACACTTAACTTAGCCTTGATGACAGCTTCCACTCTCGCAAAGCACACATTCAATCAGGTGCTGGAAGGTTTCAGCCCATTCTTCACGGAGTGCTGCACTGAGAAGTATCGATGTCGGTCAATGAGACCTGGCAAGAAGTCGGCATTTCAAAACATACCTAAGGTGTTCTATAGGATTCAAGTCGCAGGCCAGTCTATTACAGGGATGTTATTGTCATGTAACCACTCTGCCACAGGCCATGCATTCGTTCAGGTGCTCGATCATGTTGAAAGATGCAATCGCTATCCCCGAATTGCTCTTCAACAGTGGGAGGCAAGAAGGTGTTTGAAACATCAATGTAGGCCTGTGTTGTGATAGTGCCATGCAAAATAACAAGAGGCACAAATCCCCTCTATGAAAAACATGTTCACACCATAACAACACCACCTCCAAATTTTACTGTTGGCACTACACACACTGGCAGATGACGTTTACTGGGCATTCGCCATATCCACACCCTGCCCTTGGATTGCCCCATTGTGTACCTTGATTCATCACTCCACATAACGTTTTTCCACTGTTCAGTTGTCCAATGTTTATGCTCCTTACACCAAGCATGGCATCGTTTGGCATGGCATAGTTGATATGATAGATGTTAATATGTTGATGGATTCAGGCATGCTGCGACTCAATTCACGCCCGGAGACGTGCTCTCCTCGTTTTTAACCGTCATCTTATAGTGGCAAACTCCATTCATTATAAACAGACACATGCACAGTGTTGCCACGTTCTTCGGGATAACAAAAAAGCTAGCTGGATTTCCTTTACTAGTTCTTTTAACAGTTCCACTTCCTCTTCCGTCATGTGGGCTAACTTCTGACAGCTCTCTGGGGCCAAGATCCATTCCCCAGTTTCCAGCGTGACAGTAGCAGATGATGTCTTTGGACCTCCTCCCACTATCACCTTGCCTTCCTCCATTGGAGACGAGTAGAGGAGGCTCGGGCGATATCCTTCTCTTCTCAGAATCGTGAGTGTTAAAATGCCACCTTTACTATGAGAGAGCTAGATCATGCTCTCACTTCAGCCAGATCCTCTGCCCCAGGGCCAGACCCTGTTCACATTCAAATGTTGCAGCACCTTTCTCTTGCTGGCAAGCACTTTCTGCTAAATACATACAACCCCATCTGGGCGGAGGGCAAGTTTCCCAGACGCTGGCGTGAAGTCACTGTCATACCCACACCCAAGCCCGGTAAAGACAAACGCCTTCCTTCTAGCTACTGCTTCATCTCTCTCACTAGTTGTTTTTGCAAAGTGAGGGAATGTATGATTCATGGTATGGTGGCTCGAGTCTTGCAATTTACTAACCACTGCACAATTTGGATTTTGAGCTCGCTGTTCTGCAGTTGACCATCTTGTCACTTTGTCCACCCATGTCATGAATGGTTTCCTGCCGAAGTCCCAGACTGTGGTCGTGTTTTTCGATTTGGAGAACGCCTAACACCCCTACGCATGGGGTTTCTGTGGCCACCTCCTCGAAGAATTTTTAAAAGACCGAGGTTTGAAAGTACGTGTGGGTTCTGCCTTGTTGGACACCTTTATCCAGGAAAATGGTGTGCCTCAGGGTTCCGTCCTGAGCGTTGTGGCCTGTCTCCTGCTGGGTGGCAAATCTGGCTCCCTTTTTGTTGATGATTTTGCCCTCTATTGCAGTTCTTCATAGACCTGTCTCATTGAGTGGTGTCTTCAGCAATGTCTCAGTTGTCTTTACTCATGGAGCATCGACGATGGCTTTCGTTTTTCCACTGACAAAACGGTTTGTGTGAACTTCTGGTGGCTCAATTGATTTCTCGCACCATCTATACATCTTGGGCCTGTTGCTTTTCCACTTGTTGAAACTACAAAATTCCTGGGGCTCCTGCTCGATAAGAAACTCTCTTGGTACTCCCACGTCTTAACTGGCAGCCTGCTGTGCACAGTCCCTCAATGTCTTACTTGTCCTCAATGGTACGTCCTGGAGTGCAGATTGAACAACCCTTCACCTATTGTACCTGTCCCTTGTCTGTTCAAAACTGGACTATGGGTGCTTTGTTTATGCATCTGCATGTCTGCCCCTCTTATGCTGTCTCAATACTATCCATCATTGTGGCATCTGTTTGGCCTCTGGTGCCTTTTACACTAGCTGAATTGAAAGTCTGTATGCAGAAGCTACCGAACTACTGCTATCGTACTGCCATGACTTCCTTCTCAGCCGGTATTCATGCCATTTGTCTGCCATGCATGGCCACCCATCCTATGCCTCCTTCTTCGATGACTCCTTTGATCACCAGTGTGGGGTGCATCCCTTTTCTCTGTTACCTCCTGGAGTTCACTTCCGGCAGGTTAACTTCACGCTCCCTGGAACTTTACTGGTGGGTGTGGACCCTTCACCACCTTGGCTTAGTGCAGCGGTCCATCTTCACCGTGGTCGTCATTCAGTTCCTAAAGACAGTACACCGGCCTTGCTCTATCGCCTTCAGTTTCACAACTTTCCACATGGAATTTCATTATAGTACCTTTGTGTACACTGATGGCTCTCAGACTGATCATGGTGTCGGGTGTGCCTTCGTCATTGGCATCGACATTTTTTGGTATTGGCTTTTGGCACACTGCTCAGTATTTACGACAGAGCTCTTTGCCCTGTGTCAAGTCACAGAGTACATCTGGCGCCACAGGCTTGTGTCATCTTCTCAGACCTTCAGAGCCTCTGTGCATTGTACACCAGCCATCGCTTAGTGCAGTGGGTCCAGGAAAGCTTCCACTTTCTCATTCTTGATGGAGCCACTGTGATGTTTGTGGGTTCCTGGTCGTGTCGGTCTGACAGGAAACAAAGCTGCTCATGCTGCTGCCAAGGCTGCAGTCCTTGTACCTCAGGCCACTAGTTCTTACATCATCTTTGATGATCTCTGTGTTGCCGCCTGTCAGAATGGGGTGCAACTTCGGCATCACCACTGGTCCTCCCTTCATGGGAATAAGCTCCGGGTTATTAAGCCTCTCCCAGCAGCTTGGATTACCACCTCTCCTGCAATGAGGAGGTCATTTTAACTAGGTTGCATATTGGGAACTGCCTTTTTAGCAATCGCCATTTGTTTAGTGGCACCCCCCACGACTCTGTGCACATTGCGCCCAACATTTAACTGTCTGCCATTTTCTGATGGAATTCCCTTTTTTTCACTGGTTACGTTCTTGTTTCAGTTTTCCATCTAAGTTATCGGCCGTTTTAGCAAACGACACAAGGGCTGTCGACCGCGTTTTACTTCTTATACATTGTAGCAATATGGCGAAAGTCATTTAATTTTTAGTTCTGGACCTCCATTTCTCTATTGTGTATTTTATAGACCTTTCTCCATGTCCCTGTTTTTAGGTTTATACGACCCTAGTTGTTTTGCACCCTAAAACAAAACAAAGCAGAACGGGGGAGAAATATGGAAGTCCTTACTTTTTTGTCAACTTATGTCTTTATTTACCCTTGAGATCTCAAAATGTGCCAGTGAAAAATGCTTAAAGTTGTCTGGAAATCAGGGAAATATCAGAAAATTTCACTTGGGGAAACTTGTGGCAACCATGTACTTGTAATGTATGATTATTACATGCAAAATGAATTTTTTTTTTTTTTGTTCTCTCTCTTTCTCAAGATATGATTTAACTATTGGTGTACAACCTATAAATTCATTTCCATTTATTACTATTTGTGAGGCACACACAATGATTGCACATTTCCATAGAACATTTCTAAAATGAACACATCTCCAGCAATTTCATGCTTGAAAGTAATTGGGCATTGGAAACAGCAACAAGTCACACTGCTTCCAAGAATCATTAAGTTAAGGCAGCAAGTATACTACGTGTGGTCTTCATATGGGAGGCTAACTGCGCTGACATGCTCTTATTCGATTCGACCATGAAAGTCGATAGACATCCCGTACAGTTGAAACCGGACAAGTAGACATCATAGTGATGCCACAATGAGGTGTAACCAAGGTGAATCTAGTGTCTTGCCAGTGGCCACATAAGGCCGAGGATAGTTTTGAGGGTATACTGTTCTCAAATCAAATCCTTTTATTTGTCTGAAGACAACATTGCTGTTCCATGAGACATGGTCTGCTGCAAGTTATTTCTTTGCAGAATATAATGTTGCAACAAAATATAGTTGTTGTTGTGGTCTTCAATCCTGAGACTGGTTTGATGCAGCTCTCCATGCTACTCTATCCTGTGCAAGCTTCTTCATCTCCCAGAACCTACTGCAGCCTACATCCTTCTGAATCTGCTTAGTGTGATCATCTCTTGGTCTCCCTCTACGATTTTTACCCTCCACACTGCCATCCAGTACTAAATTGGTGATCCCTTGATGCCTCAGAACATGTCCTACCAACCGATCCCTTCTTCTACTCAAGTTGTGCCACAAACTCCTCTTCTCCCCAATTCTGTTCAATACCTCCTCATTAGTTATGTGATCTACCCATCTAATCTTCAGCATTCTTCTGTAGCACCACATTTCGAAAGCTTCTATTCTCTTGGTGTCTAAACTATTTATCGTCCATGTTTCACTTCCATACATGGCTACACTCCGTACAAATACTTTCCGAAACGACTTCCTGACACTTAAATCAATACTCGATGTTAACAAATTTCTCTTCTTCAGAAACGATTTCCTTGCCATTGCCAGTCTACATTTTATATCCTCTCTACTTCGACCATCATCAGTTATTTTGCTCCCCAAATAGCAAAAATCCTTTACTACTTTAAGTGTCTCATTTCCTAATCCAATGATTAGACTACATTCCATCATCCTAGTTTTGATTTTTTTTATGTTCATCTTATATCCTCCTTTCAAGACACTGTCCATTCCGTTCAACTGCTCTTCCAAGTCCTTTGCTGTCTCTGACAGAATTACAATGTTATCGGCGAACCTCAAAGTTTTTATTTCTTCTCCATGGATTTTAATACCTACTCCGAACTTTTCTTTTGTTTCCTTTACTGCTTGCTCAATATACAGATTGAATGGCATCGAGGAGAGGCTACAACCCTGTCTCACTCCCTTCCCAACCACTGCTTCCCTTTCATGTCCCTTGACTCTTATAAATGCCATCTGGTTTCTGTACAAATTGTAAATAGCCTTTTGCTCCCTGTATTTTACCCCTGCCACCTTCAGAATTTGAAAGAGAGTATTCCAGTCACCATTGTCAAAAGCTTTTGCTAAGTCTACAAATCCTATAGATGTAGGTTTGCCTTTCCTTAATCTTTCTTCTAAGATAAGTCATAGGGTAAGTATTGCCTCACGTGTTCCAACATTTGTACGGAATCCAAACTGATCTTCCCCGAGGTCAGCTTCTACCAGTTTTTCCATTCGTCTGTAAAGAATTCGGATTAGTATTTTGCAGCTGTGACTTATTAAACTTATGCTCTCCCTGAAACTCTCTACAACCTCTGGTTCTTTCAGTTTATCCAGGTCCCATCTCCTTAAATTCCCACCTTTTTGCAGTTTCTTCAGTTTTAATCTACAGTTCATAACCAATAGATTGTGGTCAGAGTCCACATCTGCCCCTGGAAATGTCTTACAATTTAAAATCTGGTTCCTAAATCTCTGTCTTACCATTATATAATCTATCTGAAGCCTTCTAGGATCTGCAGGGTTCTTGAACCAAGTGTTAGCTATGATTAAATTATGCTCTGTGCAAAATTCTACCAGGTGGCTTCCTCTTTCATTTCTTATCCCCAGTCCATATTCACCTACTACGTTTCCTTCTCTTCCTTTTCCTACTGTTGATTTCCAGTCACACATGACTATTAAATTTTCGTCTCCCTTCACTACCTGAATAATTTCCTTTATCTCATCATACTGTTCATCAATTTCTTCATCATCTGCAGAGCTAGTTGGCATATAAACTTGTACTACATTAGTAGGCGTGGGCTTCGTGTCTATCTTGGCCACAATAATGCATTCGCTATGCTGTTTGTAGTAGCTTACCCGCACTCCTATTTTTTTATTCATTATTAAACCTACTCCTGCATTACCCCTATTTGATTTTGTATTTATAACCCTGTATTCACCTGACCAAAAGTCTTGTTCCTCCTGCCACCGAACTTCACTAATTCCCACTATATCTAATAATCTATCCATTTTGTAACCTACCTGCCCAATTTAGGGATCTGACATTCCACACTCCGATCCGTAGAACGTCAGTTTTTCGTCTCCTGATAATGACATCCTCTTGACTAGTCCCTGCCCGGAGATCCGAATGGGGGACTATTTTACCTCTGGAATATTTTACCCAAGAGGACGCCATCATCATTTAATCATTATAGTATTACCTATTTAATTTACATAAATAGCAATTACACTTGTATATTACACACCTTACAATATATATCATTTTGTTTATATTATAATTAAATTACTAAATCATTAAATCATTATACTGTTACCTACAACTCCCTCCACATTGTAGAAGGCTTTTCTTTTTAGATATGATTCTATAACTATTTTAAATTTATTGTGGCAGTTCCTTAACACTTTGTATTACCTTGTTTAGGAACACTATGCCAATGTGTGCAAAGTTATTGTTAAGCTTGTGATGTAACTGGGACTAAACAGTTGAAACACATCCAGGCCAAAAATATTCGAAGCCGACGGATGGTCTGTGACAAAGTGGGTAAGGAGCCGGGGAACACGCTTGTACGTCGCCTGGACGATGAATGGAACCATCTTTGCAGGCGACCAATAGGCGAGAGGGAGGTGATAACTCAGGAGAACCCAGCCAGGTATATGTCGCCATATTAATCAGGGAGACGGTGGTCCCAGAGTCAACGTGAAAACCGACATCCTTAGTGAAAAGGCAGAGAGTGAGGAAAAGCTTCCGCACCTGTGGGTTGTCCTGTGGGCCGACCGATTGCAGAGCATGGCCGGTATCATGGGGCCCAGGAGGGGCAGGACCGGAGCGAGTCGAGCGACTACGGCATACCGATCGGATGTGGCCCTCCTTGTTACACACTGTGCAGGTTTTCCAGCGGTGGGGACAATCAGCTCGAGAATGTGTAGTAAAGCACTGCAGGAAAGATGGAAGTGGGCCGTGCGACCAGCAGTGAGGGGCGACCGGAGGCGCTGATGCCATAGAGACGTCGGCAACGAAGAGTCCTGATGGCGCTGGCCACTGTTGGCTGGGCCACGTCAGCATTGCGAGGGCTGAACCCGCCACCGGCGGCCACGCCATAAGACTCTCGTTAGCCACTTGAGCAATTTCAAAGGATAGGGTGATGTGGAGGATCTCTTCTAAGGAGGGGTTATCGAGTTTCAGCACCGCTGTACGGACTTCAGGATCGGGAGCCAGCTGAACCACCACGTCCCGGATCTGGGAGTCCGCATATGAAGCATTACACTGCTGATTGGTACATGTAAAATCGCATCGACGGCTGAGACCTTGTCATAGACAACCACGTCCACTCGTACACAGAACACGAAAGTAAATATGCTGTCTAAGGCGAGATGATATGTCCAGAGATGTACGCAAGATTAAACTGGCTGGCTAAGCGAGAGGTTGGTGCTTAAATACATGATCGGGGGCGCCGCTGGGACCACGTGTTCCACTGTGGTGCCCTCACACTAAATGTAGGCCAGGAGGCGCACGCCGCCAAGGCTTACAGGGCGATGGTGCAGACACATCTAGGGGTCTTCGACCTCCAGGCTGTCTGGCGCGGATTCAAATGCCGCGGTGCACAGTACCAGAGCTTGGATAATCTAGTCCCGGGGACATTTATCAGGTTGATGTTCATAAGTACGGACATTAGCCCTAGTTTTATATGTATGTGCATTCTCTTTGGTACAAACAAGAACTTGGAGTATGTACAAACATGGAATGGTTGGATCAACTCTTAAGACAAAATCGTCTGAAATTGATGGTATTCTTGATTGTATCATAAAGCAATGTATACAAACGTTTCACTGTCTCTTGCAGATATAGACAGTCATCTTTTCTGACCGGCACATTTCCAGACTGTTTAAAAATTACTAAAGTGGTCCCTATTCATAAGAAAGGAGACAAGTCAAATATAGAAAACTTATTATCAGGCTTTAGTAAAATCATAGAAAAACTGTGTAATAGTCTACTGCTAAATAGATACTTTGAAGGGAGAAACTAAAGATAAACACCAAAACAATTACATTCCTAAATGTCTGTTTAAAAGGTTATGCATACAACAAAAGACATTGAACTCTAAAAAAATTTCATCTTCTCTGGAGACAAAGTTTTTAGGCATATGGATTCAAAACAAAATACATTGATAGTCAATGGTTACTCTCTGTTAAAACAAGTTTTAGCACTGTCCGAATTGCCCAGTTTGCTCAATTCCTACTGTATGGAATTATATACAGGGGTAATACACCCTTTAGTTCACTCATTTTTCTAACCTAGAAAAGAACTGTAAGAGCGATGCAATGTGCTGGGCACATTCTTGCAAAACCCTCTTTCAAAAGTCAACAGTCCTCCCACTTCTCTGTATGTACATACTAGAAATCTGTAAGTATGATAGAAATAACTTAGGAGATCTAAATGAAAATTTTAATATCCATGAGCATGAGACAAGACAAAAGGAAAAGCTTCATTTCCAGCACTGAAGACATCAGCGTGCAAGACTTTCTCAATAAACATTGGTATACAAACTTACAATATTCTCCCACATAAGGAAAAAAATCATATCATCATTCACACTCTTTTGTAAAACCTTAGGGGCATTCTTATTAGACCATTGCTTCTATTCAGTAGCAGAATTTTTAGAACATTTGAGATACAAGAGTCTTGGAAACAAGACAGTGCAGCTACTGCAAGTAGTGCAAGCTCTTTTGTGGAACAAGCTAAAATTTATGTGACTACTAAAATAATACTGTATTTTTATAGTGTTGCATCACTGTTTTGTTTTGTGTTTGTTCTGTGTGTCCCACAATCTGGAAAACTTTTTTGATGAATGAATAAATATATAAATAAATACATTCTGATCTAATTAAGCAATGTGACTTATTGATGAATGAAGTCTATGAACAGTTTAGAGATGTAAGGATTTAAAGCAGATTAAAGATTTAATATTCAGGAACTTACTGAGGTATGTAGACAAGTGTCAGATTTGAAGGCCAGGCAAAATGTTTTACAACAAATTAAAGATCCTAACAGCTGTCATCTCAGCCTCTGCTCTTGCTTCTTTGGAGGAGCATTTTAATGACTTATTTGAACAAAAGGTATGGGAAGAGATTGAATGATCTGTCACTAAACCTGATTCCACAGCAGACACAGATAGGACTGAGGGTGAATTTCATAAGCTCTGGGATGAACTAGCCAAAATTGAGGATGATTTTAATAAAATGGAAATGGTGGTCTCTTGTAGAACTGATAGAGGAATTGCTTCTGTGAAATGAAACTAACTTGTCCCAACAGTTTTCAGAATTGAAACTGGAAAGGTGTGTTTGCCCCCACTTACTTTTTAAGAGTATTTTCTAAATCTTTGCGTAAGCATTGCGATGACTCCAAGAGAATTGATTTTGTCCTCAGTTTTTTGGAAGGGGATGGTGCTGAATGGGGAACTGCTGATTCAGGAGAACTCTCTTCTTTGAATGATTTTCAGGAGAAGTTTTAAAAAGAAGTACTGGTTGTACAGTAATTGAGAATATTTTAGTGTAGGTTCATAGTGGTACCTTTATCATGTGAGCAAGGAAACACGATATCAAGTGTGGATGACTGTGAATGATTTGTTAACGTGTCTCAAAGATCGATACATTGAACGAAGAACAAGGGAAACAAACACAAGGTGAAAACTGTCAGTCAGGTAACAATACTGATATCATTATCCACCACAGTTTCAGATAAAATCTGTAAGTAAATATTTTAATGAAAGGTAGCAAAATAACAATAAGAGAAACAATCCAGGGAGTAGCCATACACAGACACATAATTCTAATAGAATAAACAATGTCTGTCTTAATATGCTGACTAACTGGTAATTTTCATACTAGTTGTTGAGAAACAATGACTGTTCAGAGGCAGGGGCCACTTTGGGAAGTAACAGTGACACAGTTCGCCCTCATATAAAGAAGACAGTAGCCTTTACAAGACCGATAACGACTCATGAATGAATGAGATAAATCAGTAATAGTGGATGATATTTTTGGAAAGAAATTTGATAGCCACTTTGATTCTGGGAGTGAAATATCCATAATCTCACAGAAATTGCTAGCAGTAATGAGAAAAAAAATATCCTTACCCCATACTATCAGTAACAGTAGTGTTTGTTATTTGTGTTACCTATTAGTCATAAAGGGAAACAAATAAAAGAAGAAAAACAACTAACTATAACAATTAATATGTTGACTTTTTACCAAGCATCTTTAGTAGTAGAAAACAACCAACTATAACAATTAATATGTTGACCTTTAACCAAACATCTTTAGTAGAACACATTTTAAACGTAGATGTCCTGTTAGTCTCAGACTGGTTAATTGATAATAGAATGTTAGGTTTCAACCACAAAAGAATTACATGGGAAGGAAATGATAAGGTATGAAGTTATGCATCCAAAATAAATTTCTTAGAATTTAAAGAAGATCAACCTCTGGTGAAGCATATTCATTTAGTGGCTTCTACTGATATTATTATGGTTGATGAAACAAAACAGGCAAAGGATGAGTTATTGAATAACATTAAATGATGAGTTATTGTGTAACATTAAATGATGAGTGAGCTAATAGGCTACTTTCCTGTGTTAAAAGTATGGTTCAGACTGTTGTTATTCTGAGTGATTATAACATTCAAATCACATTTGCAGTCAATATTCTCTATGAAGATTTGGTCATGTGATTGAAAATGCTCTGTTATTATCTGAAGTTCTGGTGACATCACATACTAGGAGTAAGACAGTGATATATGTGTGTTACAGGAGTGTTGACAGAAGTCACTAGGTTTTTATATACTTTTCCTGCAAATAGTTCAGCCATTTAATGAAACTTTTGACTGACAATAGAAGGAAAGTTTGTGAATGCTGATGGTGGAAACCTTATGAAAATTGATGCGTCTTTTCTCCACCCATTTAGAACAGCAATATGTACAAGGACAGACATTCTTTTCCCTGCTCCCTGCAACATCATTAAACTCACTCAAAACTACGGAAACTTTTTGCAACTGGTCCATATCTTATATCTAGATTGTCGACTATCGGTCATGAACTATGATCCAAAGTTCAATGAAATTATTCTTGGCAAATTCAGATACTCAGCAGTAATGTCGTCTGTAGGATGCACTCTTTGCCACAATGGATAGCATATGTGATTGCGAATAAGAACAACACGTTCAAATCCTGGAAGGGTCATATATTTTTACGATTTCTACACAAAATATGACAGTAGCATTAGCAGGAACTCATTGTCGCAGTTGTTTCAATGATAGGCAGTATTATATACAGTTTTCAAATTAATCTTAATCTGACAAATAGACAACTGAGGATAAATGCATTCACTTTAAATATAAACAATTCACTTTTGTGGAAAGCATTGCTAAATAGTGAAGATATCACCATACCCCCACAGTACAAGAAGTGTATGATGATGACATTTTGTATACGGAGGGATATGAGTTGGGTTGGATTGTTTGGGGTAGGAGACCAGACAGTGAGGTCATTGGATTAGGGAAGGATGGGGAAGGAAGTCGGCTGTGCCTTTTCAAAGGAACCATTCCATTGCCTGGAGCGATTTAGGAAAATCAGGTAAATTTACATCAGGATGGCCGTACACATATTCAACATGGTAGGTAACACAATGTAAAGGCTGTGGTGTTTGTGAGTGTAAACTTACATCAGTGTCTCAAGCAGATTTAATTTCATCGTATGTAGTTTAAATAATAAGGATGCTAGCTGGACCGTACAAAGATAAAAAAAAAATCATTGTTTCTAATAAAGTAAAAAGCTTATGGTCACATGAACTAGAAAATATCTTTTTGAATGTGATGTGTGTGAAACAGCTATTTCAAATGTAAGTGTATGTAAATGCCAAGGAAAACACAATAATACTCTGTTTCTAATTGATGTGGTGGAGCTCTGTAATTGTGATTTGTTTGTTTTGTCATAAAAAACAAAAAATTCAATTAGGAGTTGTTTTATTGAAATATGTTCTCATATATACCAGGAATGATTAAGTATTATGTATGTAGGTTTCAAGTGAAAGATGACAGGACTTTCTTTTGTGAGTCCTAGCCTGTAATGATGAATCTTTGGACTCTTGTGAGAGGATGACTGACAGTGGACGCAGTTTTCATGTCTACGATAACATGCTGTTAGTAGTTAACAGGAGGTGTTTCTTTAGTTTAGATGTACAAACACGTAATAAGCACATAGAAACTGAGCAGCACAGACCCATGAGTATAGATTAGTTATTATCTAGGTTTGAGGAAGCCTAATTATTTAGTTTAATGGATTTATTAGACTGATTTGGCAAGCCCCATTACGTGAAGAATCAAGACTATATTTGGCTTTCTTATTTCAAGGTAAATCATTTCAGTGTAAAGTATTACCATTTAGTTTGAAAATTGGGTGGCAGTTTTCATTCATGCTTTAGATAAATTGCTAGGAAGGGACTTGGTACAACAACTGCTAGTCCTAAGACCTGGAAAGACTGCTGCAAATTGCTGACATACTCCAAGGTGATTATGAGAAAAAGGAATAACAGTGATCCTTTCCAAGTCAGGTTTTGGGGGACAAGAGTTGAAGTTTTTGGGTCATATTGTCGTAATAAAGGGCATGCAACCAGAACAAAACAATTGCAGTCATTTTTAGGTTTAGCCAGCTGCTATAGAAGATATATATTAGAGGCCAGGCGACGAATGATCCTTGTTCTTTTTTATTTATTGAAACAAAAAGCTATGTTGATATTGGATGATGGTGCAGATGAAGCATTTACTAATATTGAGCAAACTCTTGTACAAACTAAGATTTTATATTATCTTTAAGTGCTCAAGTGTTTAAATTGGCCACAGATATGTCAGAATGTATGTTGAGTTGTGAGCTATTCAAGGGATGTATGCCGTAAATGTGACTTGGAAAGTGTCATTGTTATTCCTTTTTCTCATAATTATCTTAGAGTAAGTGTCATCAATTTGCAGTGGTCTTTCCAGGTCTTAGACACAGACCATCAGACTTCATCTTTTCCAATGGAAAGTAGACTGTTACTCAGTAGACTAATGAGATAAGATGGGTTTTATTTTTACAAGAATTTAAGTTAGAGATTATACATCAAATGCAATGGCGGATGTACTTTCTAGGTTACCATTAGGTAGAGATAACTGAAGTAGAACTGCAGGATCTGGAACCATATTTAGAGTAAATTGCATTTCAATAAATTATTGTAATAATGACATAACACTGTTATCAAGAAAAAAATAAGAGATGGCTTACAATCTGATGAGTACTTTGGTCCTATTGTAATGTCCTGTAACTTAGGGTCACCAACTGGAAAACACACACACGCACACACACAAAGTGGCTGTTGTATAATGATACTTAATTTGGAGTATCAAAGCAGTGGCAAATATCCATACTGACTACAGTCATTTATAATCCTATGTGGTATGTAGCCAATGGATATGGACACTTTTGAATACATAAGTGGATTAAGCATATAGTTGTTTTACTGTTTTAGAAATTTAAGTAGAATGTTGCACAGTAGAACAGTAAGTACAGGTATAATATTTTGTTAGAAATCAACTAAGACGTTGCTAAGTGGGGCACGTCTGCTGGCTGCGCAATGACGTAGTAACCAAAAGTCAACATGGATGGGAGCCTGAAGTACAAACAATCTGAGAGTTCACTTCATTAGACTATGCAAGAGGGAAGCCAAGAACAGCTGATTCAGCACTTTGACAACAGTGCAGAGGAGACAGCCTCTAACGAGGCTAAATTTAGTAATTTCACCAGGGGGCGTCATAAGAATGCATTGAGGATGCAAATTTCTCATGAAGGAATGCCCTGAAGGCCTCAACTTAAAGACCAGAGCAGCTGAGGTCCTGACAGGCTTTGAAAACGAGAGCACATTAGGTGACTAGTGTGGAGGAGGATCACATCATCTGCTGTAGAACGTCCACCATCCTCAAGCTGATCCTCAGAATGAGCCTATTCTATCTGTATCATAGATAACAATGGAGTAGCATCTCTAACTTGCAAGATGCTCTAGTGAATTCAACAAGTGTCTACAAGCTGCAGCCAACTTGGAGTCCACTGCTGCAAGTCCACAGCCATCCAGCTGTAAGTGGGACTTCTGATCTACAAGCTGCAGTCTTGCCTATCGCAACAGTGGTTGAATGAGGATGGGGCTGGGCCAACCTTTTGTGGATGAAGACACAGTCTGCTCATCTGCAAGTTATTCAACTTGGGTTCTGTGCACCTGTTTCGCCGCTAGTGGGGCAATACAAGTACTGCCTCACCAGCTGTACGCTGGCACAACCACTTGGGCTGTCATCCGTACTGCTGCTGATTCTTCCACTTCAAGCCATCTCGACAATGAGCTACTGGGGTATGCAGTATTCTGGGAATGGCCGTAAGTGCAGCTTCACTCATTGAAAGTGCTGAGGCTCCAACAGAAGTCCACAGCCACGCTGGGCTTTGGAGATGCACAGCTGCTACACCCTCCTTTGGGCCACACCACTGACTATAGGCATTGCCAGACCCTACGCTCAGCGAGTTCCTCACCAGGCACTGACATGCTACCTCATGCTTTCAAGAAGCACCATCATGAGGAATACAAGGGGATTGTAAAAGTATCACTAATAAATGACTGTTGACTGAACGATGTTTCATTCACGGCCCGGCACTCCACGGTATCACTCACTCCCACTCTTCGCTTGACCTGCTGGTAGTGATGTGCTCTGGGTATATTCCCAGTGGGAGGGAACTTATAAAATGGAAATATTGCTGAGAATATTTCTTTGATGAGGGAAGATGCCAAAAAATTGGTAATTTATGAAAATTTTTAGATTTTGAATGTTTTAACACTTACTAACAGTTGAAAGAACCTGAAAACTAGGTTAACTAAGTAAATTCATACATTTTAATCAAAAATTTATCATTCCATGCATTAATTTGCTTGCAAATTCCAGGCAAAACATTATATACCATAAGTCAGGCAGAAAAAATAATTTAAAATGTTCCCTAGGCCTACTATTTTTAGGCAAGTTGAAACCCCACATTCCTCTGAATGAAACCTAAACTTACAAAATATTTCTCTGGAGATGAAATTCTCAACCGTCCGTAATCTGAGGTATTTTTTAATTTTTATAACGAATGACTAGAGGTGTTTCACTTTCAGAATTCAAAGACTCCTCATTTCCTGTGATGAATTATGATTTATAAATTTATTTTCCGAAATATAGCTATGACTTTCACTTTTAGAATTGTTAATTAATATTTTACCAGGTTCTGTGTAAATAAAATCACTTGTATTTTCAAGTAAATCATAAACTTGGCCGGTTTATTCGCATAATTTTTCCCCGAAATGCCATTTTCAGTGTCTAATGTTTACAAAATTCGCACGAGTTTATTTTAAACTTTATACCTCAAACATTGATAGAAAACTTAACAAATTGGATAACCAAACTTCCCAGTGTATTTTAGTAACTTTAGTTACTCACTAGATAGCATATCAATATTATAAACTTGATTTTTCTAAAAGTTGATTATTTCGACGTTGGCAGTTCTAGGTAATGTAAGAGTTGTAAATGACGATGCTTGGCAATTCTAGGGCTAATTATTTGATATTTAAAACATTGAAAACTAAAAAGTGTGTTTATTTCTAACAAGGGGGGGTTAAGTCCAGATCTATATAAATTTGATTTAACCAAATAATTGCTGCTTTTACCTATTAGCAGTTTTTTGAACTATCCTGCTAATTAATCATAATTTCCAGTAATTTATGAATTTTGGAAATATTACCGGCAGTATTCCCCTGGAATTTTACAACACTATCTGCTGATAACAATACTCCTGGGCTCAGGACGTAACAAGAAAAATAAAGGAAATGTCATGTATGCCTGACTTCATCAGAGGGTTTAAGACACCAATTTCAAATTGTAACCAACAGTATCAAAGGCATCACATAAATTAACAGCCACAGATATCATCGGACTGTTGCCAAAAGGTTGAGGTGGAGTGACTTAAATCTTCATAGCAATTGAGTTCTGGTCAAAATGCGTAAAATTATATCATATTAAAATAGCAAATACAGTGACAATAGTTAACTGTTTATGGGTGTGTTTTACAGATGTGCTCAAACTCAGAGGGTTACTTATGGATAATGGCACATTGACTGCCACATGCACAGTATAGGATGTTTCAACCCCAGGTCAGGCTATGGCATCAGGCATGAGGCTCTGCTGTGGCTGGCGATGGCCTCATTGTAGTCAATATGTTAAAGAATTTTTAGCATGAGAAGCAGTACAGCATATTACAATTTCAAAGTACCATCCTCAGTCTCCCCTGTCATAAAGAGCAATGAAGGAATTAAGTAAACTTTGCTGAACCAATAGCTCAAACAGGCATATAATCTGGGCTGGAATGATTCCCGAGTTCCAAGTTATTTTAAACAAGTTGCCTCATTTGTCTGCTAGACTTTCACACGTGAAAATATTAAATAGAAAATTTATAGAAAAACAATTGTTAAAATTATTTAAATGGCCAGAAGGTACAATCCAAAATATGGAGCATGGACAAGGGTGTGCAGGAAAGAAATAAAACTGCACTGGTTCGAGTGAAGGAACGTAATTGTAATGTTACAACACCTGATTTGAAGGTAACAATTTCGATTTCTGTATAATGATCTCTTCTCCTGCTACCTATCTTCCTTCAGTTAAATTTCCTTTCACTATGCTTTTCGACTATAGTCAATTTGACTCAATTAATGAGTAACTTACTAACATATGGAATATTGGTAATTACATGCATATTTAATTTTAACAGATACCATGAGTTTATTACATTATTTCTGTGGATGATAATTTTCACTGTAATTGCTCATAAAATACACTTATGTAACTTTACGATGAGGGTAAATAAGGATTCCTATGTTCTCAACATTAACACTGCATATGTTTAATGTTACTAAGCATCCATGGAGAAGATGCATCACCTAAATAAGAATGTGAATTTAACTAGAAAGGTGCAGGAGCATCACGTCAAAAACGGGAACAGTAAGAAGGGGAAAGATAGCCTGATATAGCAGTCAATGACAAGTTAACATCCAGATGAAGTCTACATAGGAACATTCAGAGCCACAGCAGCATAATACATTTGCAGTGAAACTGAATAAGTTTTGGTCACATTGAATCGAATATAGGAGTGTGCTTGAGGGACAGCAGATGACACAGTGCAGTAATCGGGTAAGAATTCTGGATAAAATAAAAGGAATTTAACTATTAAGTACAGGAGCAGAGAGAAGAGTGGTGTATAATACTAAACAGGGTACTGTATCTGTGTGTATAAATTGTGTAATGAATATAGATGGTCTTGTACAAAAGCAAGAAGGACCTGCACCTCAAAAGAAATAGAACAGGAGACATCCTTCTGAGGAAGTAGGTGTATTTGATAATTTCTACGGAAGTATATTTTCTGTTGGTTTTGAGGCTTATTCCAAAGTTATGAAATAAAGGGACGTAGCTGATCTGTAGTGGTCTAATTCTATATTGATTTTATAAATGAACGTTAGTGCTTTAAGTGTCTCAGATGTTCATAATGTAGGTAATAATGACTAAAGGTGGCAAGTGTACCTTAGTATATTCTGCACAGGTTTTGTACATCCTTCAAATTGCTTGTAGTAACAAGGGTTACCATTGGCCTACCCTGTCTAACATAAATGAAGAGTAGACGAAGTAGGGGTGTGGCTCATAAGTACTTATTAGTGCTTTAGTTAGTTAATGAGATGGAGGTTACAATTTGCATTGCTCATCTCAGACCTCATGTCACGTTTAGCTGGTCATTCTTGCAGTGCCTTGCAGTCATTCTCACTTTCCTGCATGTGTGCTTTTCACAGATGAAGGCTTTTTCACCAGAGATGGAATGCTAGATAGTCGCAATAGCCATGTTTGGGCCATTGAGAATTCCATCACTATGATAGCGAAGAGCCATCAATCAGATTATAATTAATTGTGGACAAGCGTAGTCAGTGATTACCAGTATTTACTAGGCCTGTTCCTTCTTCCTCTTGTTTAAATGCACCAGTGTACACAATCTTTATCAGAAACATTCTACCCAGGTTCCTGAAGAACACCCCACTTGTTATTCATCAATGGATGTGGCAGACGAGGTCCTGTTTCATGGCCAGCACGTTCATCTGATCTCACCTGACCTGATTTCTTCTTGTGGGGCCATATGGAAAGTCTTGTATATGAGATGCCTGTCAAGACTGAAGATGATCTCATGGACACTGTTCAAATGACACCTAGGATATTAGATCGGTTATCACAGAACTTTGTTCAACAATGCAATGCCTGCATTAACACTAGGGAACACCATTTTGAACAACTGTTGTAAATGTAGCAGTTTGTGAAGACTGTGCAGGTAAATGGAAATCATTACACAGGATTTTCAGTCTCTTTGACATCAATTTATATGTGCCATACCTAGTCCATCAACATGGGAAATTATGTGGGGGAGTACTCATTGGTGATTCTGCAGGTCATGATCAGGGGTCCTTGCATCAAATTGATACATTTACCCTTCTCTATCATTCCTGAAAGTCTGTAATATTATCATGGAGTGACCCTGCATATA
This sequence comes from Schistocerca piceifrons, assembly GCF_021461385.2. Taxonomy (NCBI): domain Eukaryota; kingdom Metazoa; phylum Arthropoda; class Insecta; order Orthoptera; family Acrididae; genus Schistocerca; species Schistocerca piceifrons. The sequence continues at coordinate 619,029,093 of NC_060141.1, forward strand.
TACTTGTATCTTAAGATGTGCTAATATGGGAGCAGTCAAATTCTGTGTCTTGCTCACATGAAGACTCAGACAAGAAAGATGAATACTGAATGGAAAAACGTCTCACATCACTGAAAACAAAAACTAAGTGAGGGGCTCGCATTATCAATATCATATTTACAGTAGTAGCCTTTGATAATCAATGATTAAGTTACTAAACTGAAATTACAAACATTTACATAAAAAAATACTTGTGGATTCTTCATTCAGCTGAAGTTGGCCGTCAGTGGAATGCCTTGATAGTGGTGCCACTGTTATCACAGGCTAATCAAAGAATATGAATGTACCACTCACAATCTGTTAAAATTGAATATCTGTAGCCCTACATCCCCATAAATCACTTTATCATTAGTAATGTTTAATTTTTTGCAGTTGACTTGCGTAGTTCTTATCTCTTGTCTATTGAATGCACACTGAAGCTATGCTGACAGTGGTCTTACTGTCTGGTAACAATGTGAGTACTTTGCCATGTAGTGCTGTCAAAGAGGCCCATGTTTTCCTGATATACCACACACATAGGCCAAAATTACTTCACTGAACTCAAAAAATGCATCAAGTGCTACTGGAAAAATCACATGCCACAAGTTCAAAATGATATGCGAGACACTTCTATGAATAAGGCTACTCCTACATTGGATCTATACTTCTTCTGGTCTGATACAGACTAATTACGTAACACAAAGTCGTCCAACATCATCCATTGTGAGTACCTAGATTGGCCTTGTTTAATGCACAATCAGGAATTTGTGGCACAACCTGACTAAAAGGAGGGATCGGTTGGTGGAGCATATTCTGATCCATCAAGGGATCACCAATTTAGTATTGGAGGGTAGCTTGGAGGGTAAAAATCGTAGAGGGAGACCAAGAGATGAATACACTAAGCCAGATTCAGAAGGATGTAGGTTGCAGTAGGTACTGGGAGATGAAGAGGCTTGCACAGGATAGAGTAGCATGGAGAGCTGCATCAAACCAGTCTCAGGACTGAAGACCCCACCAACAACAACAACAACAACAACACACACACACTAGTCAGTTGGTTCTATTGAGAAATTCATCAAAGGAGTAGAAGAACTTGGCCACCAATAAATCCTTTAGGCTTCTTTTAAACTGAATTTCATTGGTTGTTAAGCTTTTCATGGCTCCTGGCAAGTTACTGAAAATGTGTGTTCCTGAATAATGCACACCTTTCTGTACAAGACTAAGTGACTTTAAATCCTTCTGAAGATTATTCTTGTTTCTAGTATTCGTTCCATGAATTGAGCTGTTGGTTTGAAAAAGTGATGTATTTGTAATGACAAACTTCATTAAGGAATAAATATATTGGGAAGCAGTAGTTAGTATCCCTAGTTCTCTAAACAGGCTTCTGCAGGATGTTCTTGAGTTCACACCACATATGACTCTTATTGCACATTTTTGTGCCCGGAAAACTTTAGCTTAGCTTGATTAATTTCCCCAAAAAATAACCCCATGACATTATGGAATGAAAGTAAGCGTAGTAGTTTTTCATTTTTATATCCCCTATGTGTGACACAATTTGCATTGCAAATAGAGATTTGTTAAGAAGCTTCAGCAGTCCTGCGGTGTGCTTTTCCCAGGTGAATTTATTATCAAGCTATAATCCCAAGAATTTAACACCGTCCACTTCTTCTATCTGCTTGTCATCGTATGTTAGGCATATACTCGTGGGACACCCCTTACAAGTTCTGAACTGCAGGTAGTGTGTTTTTTCAAAGTTTAGTGACAAAGAATTGGCTAGGAACCAGTGATTAATGTCCTCAAATATTTTATTAGCTGATCTTTCTAAGACTACACTTGATTTGCTATTTATTGCAATGTTTGTATCATCGGCAAACAAAACGAACTTGGCATCTGGTAATGTTAATGGTGAAAGGTCATTGATATACACAAGAAAAAGTAAGGGCCCTAAAATGGAACCTTGTGGGACCCCACATGTAATTAGTTTCCAGTTGGATGATGCCTGATAGCTTGACACATGTCTCTTTCCAAATAACACCCTTTGTTTCCTGCCAGAGATATAAGATTTGAACCATTTTGCAACATTTCCTGTTACACCATAACATTCTAATTTGCTTAAAAGGATATTGTGATTAGCACAGTTAAATGTCTTTGACAGATCACAACCAGTTACCTGCAATTTTTTATCTAATGATGAAGCACGTTTTCACTGTAAGTGTAGATAGCCTTCTCAATATCAGAACCCTATATAAATCTGAACTGTGACTTTGACAGGATGTTATTTGATATAAGATGGTTATAAAGCCGATTTTACATTACTGTTTCTAAAATTTTTGAGAATGCTGGCAAATATCTCCCTTCTTAAACAGCATATTTTAACCATTCAGGAGGAGGAGGAGGAGATTAGTGTTTAACGTCCCGTCGACAACGAGGTCATTAGAGACGGAGCACAAGCTCGGGTGAGGGAAGGATGGGGAAGGAAATCGGCCGTGCCCTTTCAAAGGAACCATCCCGGCATTTGCCTGAAGCGATTTAGGGAAATCACGGAAAACCTAAATCAGGATGGCTGGAGACGGGATTGAACCGTCGTCCTCCCGAATGCGAGTCCAGTGTGCTAACCACTGCGCCACCTCGCTCGGTAAACCATTCAGGAAATATTCCACTGATAAACTACTGGTTACACAGATAGCTTAATATGTTACTTAACTCAGAATCACATTCTTTAATTAGCTTTGTTGATATTTCATTATACCCACTAGGTGTTTTTGATTTTAAAGATTTTATAATGGACATTATTTCTGCTGGGGTAGTGAGGGTCAAATTCATATTATGGAAGTTACTTGAAATGTCTGGTCTGAGGTATTCCATAGCAGCATCTACAGAACCTGGCAACTCCATCTTTTCAGTAACAGTTATAAAAGTTTGTTAAAAAGTTCTGCAACACTATACATATCTGTCACCAATGTATCATTTGCTCTTAATGCTATTTGTCCCTCTTTATGTCTGATTCTACCGGTCTCCTCCTTTACTATATTCCCATATTGTCTTTATTTTGTTATCTGATATGACTATCTTTTCCTTGTAATATGTTTGCTTTGATGTCCGCATTACAGTCTTTAATATTTTGCAGTATTTCTTGTAATGTGCTATAGCATCAACATCAGAATTGTTTCGGATTGACAGATACAGTTTTCTTTTTGTTTTACAAGATATCCCTATTCCTTGAGTAATCCATGGCTTCTTTGTAGACTTTTCCCTAGCCTTGGTAAGTTTTTGGGGAAAACAGTGTTCGAATAAGGTAAGCACTTTATTAGCTAAAGTGTTATATTTTTCATTCATGCCATGAGCACTGTAAACATCAGTCCAGTGAAAGCCTCTGAGGAGTGTCCTAAAATGATCAATTTTTGCCTTATTGATTACCCTTTTGAGCTCAAATTTAACAGATTTTATATCCTGTTCAGTATGAACATTTAACAGAAGGAACTGCATGTCATGATCTGAGAGGCCATTGACTATTGGTTTTGTAATATAATTTTGTTCATTGGACTTTTCTATAAAGATATTATCAATGGCTGTTTGTGAGCAATTGGCTACCCTAGTGGGGAACTTTACAGTGGGAATTAAGTTGAATGATAGTGTTACTAACTCAGATAAGTTCTTATTGGGAGAGTCTTTAAGGAAGTCTACAGTGAAATCACCAGCTACCACTGTTTCATTGTTTTTGGTTGTTAAATGGTCCAGTACAGCTTCAAGGTGATTTACAAGCAGATTAAAGTTACCTGCAGGTGCTCGATATACACTTAATATTATGAAGGATTTTTTGTGAAATTCTACTTCTGTTGCACATGCTTCCATATGCTGTTCTAGGCAAAAATTATGAATATCTATATTCTTAAATTTATGACAGTTCCTGATGACTGTGGCAACCCCTCCTTTCTCCATTTCTGATCTACAAAAGTGAGATGCTAACCTAAACCCTGTAACACTTAAAAGTTCTATGCCAGTGGTCGCATGATGGTCAGAGAGGCAGATTATGTCAGCTGGGATTGAAGACTAATTCATCTATGCAGATAATTAATTGATTATATATAAAAACAAAGATGAGGTGACTTACCGAACGAAAGCGCTGGCAGGTCGATTGACACACAAACAAACACAAACATACACACAAAATTCAAGCTTTCGCAACAAACTGTTGCCTCATCAGGAAAGAGGGAAGGAGAGGGAAAGACTAAAGGAAGTGGGTTTTAAGGGAGAGGGTAAGGAGTCATTCCAATCCCGGGAGCGGAAAGACTTACCTTAGGGGGAAAAAAGGACAGGTATACACTCGCACACACACACATATCCATCCACACATACAGACACAAGCAGACATATTTAAAGACAAAGAGTTTGGGCAGAGATGTCAGTCGAGGCGGAAGTGTAGAGGCAAAGAAGTTGTTGAAAGACAGGTGAGGTATGAGTGGCGGCAACTTGAAATTAGCGGAGATTGAGCTCTGGCGGATAACGAGAAGAGAGGATATACTGAAGGGCAAGTTCCCATCTCCAGAGTTCGGATAGGTTGGTGTTGGTGGGAAGTATCCAGATAACCCGGACGGTGTAACACTGTGCCAAGATGTGCTGGCTGTGCACCAAGGCATGTTTAGCCGCAGGGTGATCCTCATTACCAACAAACACTGTCTGCCTGTGTCCATTCATGCGAATGGACAGTTTGTTGCTGGTCATTGCCACATAGAATGCATCACAGTGTAGGCAGGTCAGTTGGTAAATCACGTGGGTGCTTTCATACGTGGCTCTGCCTTTGATCGTGTACACCTTCCGGGTTACAGGACTGGAGTAGGTGGTGGTGGGAGGGTGCATGGGACAGGTTTTGCACCAGGGGCAGTTACAAGGATAGGAGCCAGAGGGTAGAGAAGGTGGTTTGGGGATTTCATAGGGATGAACTAACAGGTTACGAAGGTTAGGTGGACGGCGGAAAGACACTCTTGGCGGAGTGGGGAGGATTTCATGAAGGATGGATCTCATTTCCGGGCAGGATTTGAGGAAGTCGTATCCCTGCTGGAGAGCCACATTCAGAGTCTGGTCCAGTCCCGGAAAGTATCCTGTCACAAGTGGGGCACTCTTGTGGTTCTTCTGTGGGGGATTCTGGGTTTGAGGGGATGAGGAAGCGGCTCTGGTTATTTGCTTCTGTACCAGGTCGGGAGGGTAGTTGCGGGATGTGAAAGCTGTTGTCAGGTTGTTGGTGTAATGATTCAGGGATTCCGGACTGGAGCAGATTCGTTTGTCACGAAGACCTAGGCTGTAGGGAAGGGACCGTTTGATGTGGAATGGGTGGCAGCTGTCATAATGGAGGTACTGTTGCTTGTTGGTGGGTTTGATGTGGACGGACGTGTGAAGTTGGCCATTGGACAGGTGGAGGGCAACGTCAAGGAAAGTGGCATGGGATTTGGAGTAGGACCAGGTGAATCTGATGGAACCAAAGGAGTTGAGGTTGGAGAGGAAATTCTGGAGTTCTTCTTCACTGTGAGTCCAGATCATGAAGATGTCATCAATAAATCTGTACCAAACTTTGGGTTGGCAGACCTGGGTAACCAAGAAGGCTTCCTCTAAGCGACCCATGAATAGGTTGGCGTACGAGGGGGCCATCCTGGTACCCATGGCTGTTCCCTTTAATTGTTGGTATGTCTGGCCTTCAAAAGTGAAGAAGTTGTGGGTCAGGATGAAGCTGGCTAAGGTAATGAGGAAAGAGGTTTTAGGTAGGGTGGCAGGTGATCGGCGTGAAAGGAAGTGCTCCATCGCAGCGAGGCCCTGGACGTGCGGAATATTTGTGTATAAGGAAGTGGCATCAATGGTTACAAGGATGGTTTCCGGGGGTAACAGATAGGGTAAGGATTCCAGGCGTTCAAGGAAGTGGTTGGTGTCTTTGATGAAGGATGGGAGACTGCATGTAATGGGTTGAAGGTGTTGATCTAATTGATTAATTTTATTTCTCAGTCCTCGAATATTTTGATGCAATAATGGTAGCTGACATTTCACATTGACTGAGTTAAAATTGGATAGAGTTAAAATATCTGCTGACTGTTTAAAATTCTTAACCAATGGCTGTTTATGCTGATGTAATAAGCTAGAATTATGTTTTTCGGGTTCTTTCTCAAACTGAAGGTTTGTCTCAGTCCTAACCATTTATAAAATTTGGTTACTTTCTGTCCTCGCTACCCTAAAAATGTTTTTTTTTCTGAACCCTATAACCACTGGTATTTTATCACTCATGACAATTCCTGCCTCCTTTAACTTTCCTGCTATTTTCCCAGCCACTTTACCCTTCCCCTTCCTGTTAAGGTGAAGGCCATGCCTAGTATAATCCCATTTATTGAGAGAATCAACAGGAACCACACCAATGTATGACCCTGCACAAGACATAAGCAACCATTCCAACTCCAAATTAACTCTCTTGACAGAAGAGTTCAAATGAGGTCGGTCATGGCACCCAAGAACAGATACAAACTCCAACACTAGTATGCTTCGATGCTGATGCAATCTTTGCCAGGTCACACTCTATACTGTACCCAGGATCTCTGTCAATACTGTTACCTGACCCACCCACTATAACCACGGTGTCTTCTGTAGTGTAATATCTGCAAAGTGATCCTAAATCCTCTGTCACCTGCTCCAGACCAGCACTAGGTTTTAAAAAATTGGTGACCTGGTAATCTGATCCTAGTTCATCCTGCAAAAGTTGGCCAACACTTCTGCCATGGTAACTACCTAACAACAACACTTTCTTTTTCTTTACTGTTTTCCCTACATCCTTACTTTTCAATTTGCTGCTGAAAGTTTGTTGTGCCCTGTGTACATCTGCAACTGCTTGAGGCTCACCAGCTTCTAGCTGAAGCAACAGGTCAAATCTATTTTCCACATTCACCATGAAACTGTCAGACAAAGTTCTAGGCCTGTTCCTCCTGTTGCCTGTTGCCACTTCCCACCTCTCTTTACTCTTCTCCTTCCTTAACTTGTCAAGATGTGTTTCATAATACTATCACAGTAATATTAGATATTATTAATAGAGAAATATTAATGAGCAACTTTGTTTGTGTCATGTAAATACAATTTGTTTGTTCAATACAACATATGCAATTAATTACAACATGTAATCACAAGACTGTATGGAGCATCTATTTCTACAATTTGTTTGTAGAGGTATGTAGCAAACAATTCATTATCCACATCACCTTCCCCCTTTCCATTCCCCATCTCTCTGAGTGTCAACCATATTTGGGGTTGAAAGGTACATGGCTGCCAACTTTATGTTTTCTTAGAGGCACAGGTTATGTTGGTGGAATACTGAGTGTGTCTGGTATTCTCATGGAGTAACCTGTAAGTAATGTCTCATTGTTAGGGGCTGTCTCTGTATTGATGTAGGGCTCAGCTGGGTTGGAGAACTTACATAATGGCTTTATATCGAACAAGAACTTATTTGCATGAGTGTAAGTCACAGAAAAATAATTGTCACTTTGTAGAATGTTCTTTTGAAATGGCTTGCAGATCTAAGAGTGAAGATGTTGCACAAAGTCTGAGGCTTCAATAATACTGGTTAATGTGATAAAAAACAGTCAAAGTGATTGTCCATACATAAATTCACATGTTGTTTTGTTGATATGTTCTTTGAAAGCTCCCCAGAAGCCTAGATGGACAATAGGGAGGCTGTCAGCCCAATGTTATGTAGCATGGCATCTGAGTGAGGCCTTTAATTGTCTATGGAGGTGTTTCATAAGACCATTTGTGGTGGGATGTCAGGTACAGATCTGAATCTGGTTCATACCAAGCAATGCTGAAAGTGCCTCAAAGAGATATGGCTCGAATTTTTTACCCTGATTGGTAGTGATGTGGAGAGGATTGCTGAAGAGTTGGCTTCATAAAAAAAAGGTCATGGCTACAGTTTCGGCCATTCCATCTTTCGTAGGGTAGATTTCAGACCAGCGAGGGAAATGGTCAATCACTGCCCAGCTGTTTTGATACCCTTCTGAGGGAGGTAAAGGTCCAGTGATGTCGATGTGGACGTGCTTGAAGTGTTAAATCAATGGAATGAAAATACTGAGGGAAGCTGTAATGTGCTGAATTATCTTGTTGTGCATTACATTGGCAAACAAATGACTTGCAGTCTGTCTTGATGTTTAGCTAAACAAATGCCTTCCTCACAAGTCATACAACAGCCCTTCCCATTGGATGGGAGAGACTGTGGAGAAAGTTGACTGCTTGTTTGTGAAAATTGAGTTGTGACATACAGGGGGGTGGGTATAAATAATATAATGGAAATTGATTAATAATTGCTGCTTGAATAATTAAAGAAATTAATTGGAAAGAATAACTGAAAGAAACTGGAAGCTACATTTATCCTGGGCGAACTTCAACTGGAAAGAATATAAACAAGGTGGAAGGAGTATATAGAGGGTCTATACAACGGCGATGTACTTGAGGACAATATTATGAAAATGGAAGAGGATGTGGATGAAGATGAAATGGGAGATACGATACTGTGTGAAGAATTTGACATAGCACTGAAAGACCTATGCCAAAAAAAGGCCCCAGGAGTAGACAACATTCCATTAGAACTACTGATAGCCTTGGGAGAGCCAGCCACACCTAAACTCTACATCTGGTGAGCAAGATGTATGACAGGTGAAATACCCTCAGATTTCAAAAAGAATGTAATAATTCCAATCTCAAAGAAAGCAGGTGTCAAAAGCGTGAAAATTACTGACCTATTGCTTTAATAAGTCATGGCTGCAAAATACTAACATGAATTCTTTACAGACAAATGGAAAAACTGGTAGAACTGACCTCGGGGAAGATGAGTTTGGATTCTGTAGAAATGTTGGAACATGCAAGGCAATACTGACCGTTTGACTTATCTTAGAAGATAGATTAAAGAAAGACAAACCTATGTTTCTAGCATATGTAGACTTAAGAGAAAGCTTTTGACAATGTGGACTGAAATGCGCACTTTCAAATTCTGAAGGTGGCAGGGGTAAAATACAGGGAGCAAAAGGCTATTTACAGTTTGTACAGAAACCAGACGGCAGTTACAAGAGTCGAGGGACACGAAAGGGAAGCAGTGATTGAAGAGGGAGTGAGACAGGGTTTTAGCCAATCCCCGATGTTATTCAATCTGTATATTGAGAAAGCAGTAAAGGAAATAAAAGAAAATTTGGAGTAGGAATTAAAATCCGTGGAGAAGAATTAAAAACTTTTAAGTGTGCCAATTACATTGTAATTCTGTCAGAGACAGCAAAGAACCTGGAAGAGCAGTTGAATGGAATTCACAGTGTCTTGAAAGGAGGTTATAAGAAGAACATCAACAAAACCAAATTGGGATAATGGAATGTAGTCACATTAAATCAGGTGCTGCTGAGGAAATTAGATTAGGAAGTGAGCACTTAACAGTTGCATACCAATGGAGGGGGTCAGTAACTGACCCCAACGAAGTTTTTAGGCTAAAACTCCTGTCGTGTTCAGTAGTTTATTTAGCAAATACATGACATTTATTGTAATTATAATTGCTACAATTGACAATAAGAACAGCTTTTGGTTTACACTCATTGTTGAGTTATAGTGATTGTTATAACTGAAGGTGTAGCAGTTCAACAATCACCACTCGCAGTCAACCGGTAAACAGTGTGGTGAGTGGAAGGTAATATCTTTGTGGCATTTGACAGAATGTACAAGAAGATGAAACTGACAGATAACGAAATTAGAAATTTGCTTGAGAGTTCAGGCAATGAATTTAGTGGTGAACTATACGAAAGCTCAAGCAGTGAAACTGAAGATGTAGTCATGGAAATTCCAGATCAAGTAGTTTCTGACAGCAGCGAGTTGGATGAAAGTGAACAGGGTAAGTATTGATTTTTATTACTTTTTGCAGATATTTTGGAGTATATTAGGATGTGTGTCTCAGTATAGTGCTTAGTTCACAAGTGTTCAGTTCTGTTTTCATATTTTTAAAGATATTCAACCAACAAGAAGACAACCCAGGCCGAAAGCACAAATTAATTAACTTGAAAAAGACATGGTGGCCCCATCAAGTATGATATGGAAGAGAAGCTCTTACATAAATCAAAGGAGGAGGTCTGTTGCTAACGTAATGAGAACCCCGAAAGTAACAAAGCCAGGGATAAAACCTGATACACCAGGTAAAGCTTTTCTCATGTACTTCGATGATAACATCCTGGATACCATTTTGATGTGTACCAATCAAAAGGTTGGAAATCTTAGGGAATCATCTGAAGATATATTCATAAAAAATTCGAAAGCGTTTGAAAGGAAAGAAATTGTGTCAGCAATTGGAATTCTATTGAACTGTGGAGTCCATAGACAGAACAAGGACAGTTTACGTGATATATTTAGTAAAGAAAACTTTACGATGTACCGAGCTTCATTTTCGGAGCATAGTTTGAGGCTCTTACTGAAGTGCTTGCGTTTTGATGATGCTCTAACTCGAGCAGCTAGAAAACAGACCGACAAATTTGCTCCAATCAGGGATATATGGAACGTGATAGTTAGTAAATTTACTGAGTTTTATAATCCTAGTGAGTCAGTCATAGTTGATGAAGAACTTGTGACCCTCCATGGGTGATGCCCATTCAGGCTATATATTCCAACAAAACCAGGAAAATATGGAATAAGGGTGAACCTGTTATGTGATTCAGATACGAAATACTGCTTCGCTGCGGATTCCTACACTCGAAAGCATGCTAGTGAGAAGAACCATAACAGTGGCCCTGAAATAGTTAGAAGATTGATTGAAATGTCTAACTTGAAACAATCTGGAAGAAATGTTACCATGGACAGTAAGTTCACTACCGTTCCACTCGCATCTGATCTTTTGAAAGAGAAAATAACTACAGTTGGTACTATTCGAAGTGACAAACGCAATGTTCCTACAGAACTCCGTCCTGTTTCTCTAAAAAAAGCTACACCGGGAACAATCCGATTTGCCTTTAGTGATGATGCCACTTTAGTCAGTTACGTGCCTAAGAGAGGAAAGGTTGTCACAGTATTGTCAACCCAACGTCATGATATGACTGTGACAGAAGAGAAGCCAGACAACATCCTATCTACAATTGTACAAAGTCAGGGGTGGATACATTCGATAAGTGTGTAAGAACGTACAGCTGCCGTCGAGCAACGCATAGATGGCCAATGGCGGTGTTTTTCAACTTGATTGACATTGCAGCATACAATTCATATGTTGTATTTCAAGATACACACAAGGAACGGACAAAGAATTACCTGACAAAGAGTTCTGGAAGAAATAAGTACCTGAAAGATCTTGCTCGTGAACTTTGTGACCTCAACATGAAAAGACACGCTCAAAATGCTGTAGGCCTACACTCAAAATACACTACAGCATTATCAACTTTTGGGTATGGGTGTAATCAAAATCAAGGTGCTGTGAGCAGAGGAAACAACGTTATGGAGCCGCGATGGAAAGTAACACGTGCAGCTGTGCATAATCTGCCAAAGAAAGGACGCTGTTACTTATGCACCAGAAGCAAAGACCGTAAGTACATGAAGGCTTGCACTTCTTCCAGGAAGTGTATCTGCCCTGCTCACACCAAGAAAGAAGAAGTAGTTCGTATTGTAAAGTGTTCTGAATGTGAATCTGAGTAATCCTTGTAATTGTGAAATTAATACAAATAAATGTAAAAAAACTATTTATTTTTTACTAAAATGTCCCAGAAACCCTTTCCCAGTAACAATAATCAACATTCTTCTAATCTGCCAAAATTATGGAAATACATAAGTAATGTGATTTGTCCTAGACAGAGAATGTGTGATGGTTGTGGGGTCAGTCACTGACCCCTCCCATTGGTGTTGGCCAGTGCAACATACAGCATTGGTATGCAACTGTTAAGGTAGTAAATGAGTTTTGCTATCTGGGGAGCAAAATAATTAATGATGGTCAAAGTAGAGAGAATATAAAATGTAGACTGGCTCTGGCAAGGAAAGCGTTTTTGAAGAAAAGAAATTTGTTAACATCAAGTATAGATTAAGTGTCAGGAAGTCTTTTCTGAAAGTATTTGTATGGAGTGTGGCCATGTATGGAAGCAAAACATGGGCATTGAATAGTTTAGACAAGAGGAGAATAGAAGCTTTCAAAATGTGGTGCTATAGAAGGATGCAGAAGATTAGATGGGAAGATCAGGTAACTGATGAGGACGTGCTGAATAGAATTGGGGAGAAGAGGAATTTGTGGCACCAAGGGAGGCCAAGAGACTAAGCAGAGGGAGGGGAAAAATCATAGAGGGAGACCAAGAGATGAATACACTAAACAGATTCAGAAGGATGGAGGTTGCAGTAGTTACTCGGAGATGAAGCAGCTTGCAAGGGATAGAGTAGCATGGAGAGCTGCATCACACCAGTCTCTGGACTGGAGACCACAACAACAACAACATCAACAGACCTTCAATGTCAGTACATTTAAGATCAATATTCTTATTTAAAGTTATGTACTACTTCTCAATAGTTCCATTGTGCGTAGAGCTGATTATGACAGTACTGTTACCGGATTACCCCTCTGCTGCTCACACAAAATCCTCTTGTCTGCATTGAACCTCCTGATGCAGGATTCTTGGTGCGGGTGAAATGGTGAAGAGACAGGGTTATTGACATAAATATGTATAAACAAACTTGGTCTTCCTAATAATTTTTATAACACTTTTTAATATATGGTTGGAATACACATTTTCGAACAATACTGGCACGGCGGAGCTCGTCATACATCCGCTTGCTAACACTTATAGAGACAAACAGGTGAATATACAGAAATTAATCAATTGAAGAATGTATCTCTCCTTTTTTTTGTTTTGTATCACAACATTATCGCTGGCTCAAAGTAACTTGTTACTTTACCATTGATTATATATGGCTTTCATGTACAAAAGGAAAAGAATGAAGGAAAAAAGAAAAAAAAAATGTATGATCCGTTATAATTGCTGTCCACCATGCACTGTTGTCATACAGAGGTGCACAGTGTCTGAGCTTATTTCTCTTTTTGAGGGTTGATAACCCTGGCTGATATGGGCATAGCCTTCATTTTCAGCCATTAGAGTTATCCGGCATGGTTATTAATTTGTTTTGGCATGTCAGCTTCTTTTAACACACACATACATAAGTTTTCTTTCATAACAAAGTATTTGCTGTAACCGCATAGTCCCATTGTTGTCAGTCATTACCTGCCCCGTGTTTAGCTTGCGAAGCATGCGTGTGCAGCTCAACGTCCATCCCAGCTCGCTCTCACATGTTTAGTACAAAGCCAGAGTGTCTGTGTCGTGCATTTACAGTAGCTTTCACTGCACAGATTTGTCCTTTGGGAAATCTTTGATACGGTGATTTACACATCAGTGGCCTGAGGAATTTATTTCACCTCGTCACTTTCACTTATTCAGTGGGGACACCAGATGTACATCTGACATCTGTCAGCAAGGTGAGTTTCTTGCCACTTTTACGACATTGTAGGGCACAGAAAATTCACGTTTTTACAACATTGTTGAGCACAGAAAATTCATCTTACACGAAGTATTGTCATCTTTAGTTTATCACATGCACATCCAAGTATATGACACGCACACTTAACACTTTGCAGCCAAGTTTTGTATGTTTTTGCACTTTGTTTTTGAGTGTTTGTGATGCAGTTGCATTACGTAAAGTTTCTGTAGTGTCCTTTCCACATACTATACCCATAACATAAAAAAATACAAATACAATTACAAAATACACTTATCCTGTTCATTTAATGAGATGCCATTATCATCGATTATATACATTATAGTCTGCTTGTTATTTTTGTTTTGCATTTTGTTAAATTACATTTTTGCTACAGTGTTCAATTCCAATTGTATGAGTACTCTTTTTACTTTTGTTTGGTTTTACAGTCTTTACATAACATACATATACCAATAGATTCTGTTTGCCTTTATGGCATAAACTGACATACATATCATTTCAATATACTTCTAGTTGGAGCATATTTATCAATTACAAAGAATTAAGGAAGTAAACAATAGCTGCTACAATAGACACTACATGCCAATCAGATAACTACGCATGGCCTCGCCTCTCTAGCTTTGTCCAGGAAAGATCTACACACTACAGAGTTGAGGAAATTCCATGGAAAGGAATTTATGGACTCAGTTATGTCTCATTACTAGACTTAACTGCGATCCCAAGAACAAAATAGTTTCTTGTTTATAAACAAAACTCAAATCTGACAGTACCAATCATATCAAACACTTATTCAGTGTTAAAAAAGTACAGCTCAGTATTTACTAGTTATGTTCATTGTATAAAGGATAACCGTTTCATATGCTGAGGTATAAAGAGCTGTATCGTCAATACGGAATGTTATGTACAATGAGCATAAAACAGTGTTTACATAAGTAACACACATGCAAAAAAAAGGTTCAATGGAAATCAGGTGTTTGATGCTTTCATGGGTAATCAATGCTCACAATAGTTAGGCTTAGACCCCTTGATTATTTGGTAGTGCTCAACCTTAGTTCAGCATTGTGATATATGATGCACTGAAACTGTTTTCTTGTTCACATACTTTCACACTATCACATTCATACATATCATAAACTTATATCTATATTTATCTTGAGGTGTGGTCCTTTGTACCTAACACTCTACAAGCATTTATGTTTCTTCAGTCTTAAATGAAGCAGGCAAAAAGGAATACAAACGTCTCAAAAATGAGATCGACAGGAAGTGCAAAATGGCTAAGTAGGGATGGCTATAGGATAAATATAAGGCTGTAGAGGCTTATCTCACTAGGGGTAAGATAGATACTGCCTACAGGAAAATTAAAGAGACCTTTGGAGAAAAGAGAACCACTTGTATGAATATCAAGAGCTCAGATGGAAACCCAGTTCTAAGCAAAGAAGGGAAAGCAGGCAGGTGAAAGGAGTATATAGAGGGTCTATACAAGGGTGATGTACTTGAGGACAATATTATGGAAATGGAAGAGGATGTAGATGAAGATGAAATGGGAGATATGATACTGAATGAAGAGTTTGACAGAGCACTGAAAGACCTGAGTCAAAACAAAGCCTTGGGAGTAGACAACATTCCATTAGAACTACTGACAGCCTTGGGAGAGCCAGTCCTGACAAAACTCTACCATCTGGTGAGCGAGATGTATGAGACAGGCGAAATAACCTCAGACGTCAAGAAAAATTTAATATATACAATCCCAAAGAAAGCAGGTGTTCACAGATGTGAAAATTACCAAACTATCATTTTAATAAGTCACGGCTGCAAAATACTAACACGAATTCTTTACAGACGAATGGAAAAACTGGTAGAAGCCGACCTCGGGGATGATCAGTTTGGATTCCGTAGAAATATTGGAACACATGAGGCAGTACTGACCCTACGACTTATCTTAGAAGATAGATTAAGGGAGGGCAAACCTACGTTTCTAGCATTTGTAGACTTACCGAAACCTTTTGACAATATTGACTGGAATACTCTCTTTCAAATTCTGAAGGTGGCAGGTGTAAAATACAGGAAGCGAAAGGCTACAATTTGTACAGAAAGCAGGTGGCAATTATAAGAGTCGAGGGACATGAAAGGGAAGCAGTGGTTGGGAAGGGAGTGAGACATGGTTGTAGCTTCTCCCCAATGTTATTCAATCTGTATATTGAGCAAGCAGCACAGGAAACAAAAGAAAATTTGGAGTGTGTATTAAAATCCATGGAGAAGAAATAAAAACGTTGAGGTTCGCCGATGACATTGTAATTATGTCAGAGACAGCAAAGGACTTGGAAGAGCAGCTGAACGGAATGGACAGTGTCTTGAAAGGAGGGTATAAGATGAACATCAACAAAAGCAAAATGAGGATAATGGAATATAGTCTAATTAAGTCAGGTGATGCTGAGGGAATTAGATTAGGAAATGAGACACTTAAAGTAGTAAAGGAGTTTTACTATTTGGGGAGCAAAATAACTGATGATGGTCGAAGTAGAGAGGATATAAAATGTAGACTGGCAACGTCAAGGAAAGCGTTTCTGAAGAAGAGAAATTTTTTAACATAGAGTATAGATTTAAGAGTCAGGAAGTTGTTTCTGAAAGTATTTGTATGGAGTGTAGCCATGTATGGAAGTGAAACATGGACGATAAATAGTTTGGACGAGAAGAGAATAGAAGCTTTTGAAATGTGGTGCTACAGAAAAATGCTGAAGATTAGATGGGTAGATCATATAACTAATGAGAAGGTTGTTGTTGTTGTGGTCTTCAGTCCTGAGACTGGTTTGATGCAGCTCTCCATGCTACTCTATCCTGTGCAAGCTTCTTCTTCTCGCAGAACCTACTGCAGCCTACATCCTCCTGAAACTGCTTAGTGTGATCATCTCTTGGTCTCCCTCTACGATTTTTACCCTCCACACTGCCCTCCAGTACTAAATTGGTGATCCCTTGATGCCTCAGAACATGTCCTACAAACCGATCCCTTCTTCTAGTCAAGTTGTGCCACAAACTTCTCTTCTCCCCAATCCTATTCAATACCTCGTCATTAGTTAGGTGATCCACCCGCCTTATCTTCAGCATTCTTCTGTAGCACCACATTTCGAAAGCTTCTATTCTCTTCTTGTCCAAACTGGTTATCGTCCATGTTTCACTTCCATACATGGCTACACTCCATACAAATACTTTCAGAAACGACTTCCTGACACTTAAATCTATACTCGATGTTAACAAATTTCTCTTCTTCAGAAACGATTTCCTTGCCATTGCCAGTCTACATTTTATATCCTCTCTACTTCGACCATCATCAGTTATTTTACTCCCTAAATAGCAAAACTCCTTTACTACTTTCAGTGTCTCATTTCCTAATCTAATCCCCTCAGCATCACCCGATTTAATTTGACTACATTCCATTATCCTCGTTTTGCTTTTGTTGATGTTCATGTTATATCCTCCTTTCAAGACACTGTCCATTCCGTTCAACTGCTCTTCCAAGTCCTTTGCTGTCTCTGACAGAATTACAATGTCATCGGCGAACCTCAAAGTTTTTACTTCTTCTCCATAAATTTTAATACCTACTCCGAATTTTTCTTTTGTTTCCTTTACTGCTTGCTCAATATACAGATTGAATAACATCGGGGAGAGGCTACAACCCTGTCTCACTCCCTTCCCAATGACTGCTTCCCTTTCATGTCCCTCGACTCTTGTAACTGCCATCTGGTTTCTGTACAAATTTTAAATAGCCTTTCGCTCCCTGTATTGTACCCCTGCCACCTTCAGAATTTCAAACAGAGTTTTCCAGTCAACATTGTCAAAAGCTATCTCTAAGTCTACAAATGCTAGAAACGTAGGTTTGCCTTTCCTTCAGCTTTCTTCTAAGATAAGTAGTAGTGTCAGTATTGCCTCACGTGTTCCAATATTTCTACGGAATCCAAACTGATCCTCCCCGAGGTCCGCTTTTGCCAGTTTTTCCATTCGTCTGTAAAGAATTCGTGTTAGTATTTTGCAGCTGTGACTTATTAAACTGATAGTTCGGTAATTTTCACATCTGTCAACACCTGCTTTCTTTGGGATTGGAATTATTATATTCTTCTTGAAGTCTGTGGGTATTTCGCCTGTCTCATACATCTTGCTCATCAGATGGTAGAGTTTTGTCATGACTGGCTCTCCCAAGGCCATCAGTAGTTCTAATGGAATGTTGTCTACTCCCGGGGCCCTGTTTCGACTCAGGTCTTTCAGTGCTCTGTCAAACTCTTCACGCAGTATCATATCTCCCATTTCATCTTCATCTACATCCTCTTCCATTTCCATAATATTGTCCTCAAGTACATCGCCCTTATATAAACCCTCTATATACTCCTTCCACCTTTCTGCCTTCCCTTCTTTGCTTAGAACTGTGTTGCCTTCTGAGCTCTTGATATTCATACAAGTGGTTCTCTTCTCTCCAAAGGTCTCTTTAATTTTCCTGTAGGCAGTATCTATCTTACCCCTAGTGAGACAAGCCTCTACATCCTTACATTTGTACTCTAGCCATCCCTGCTTAGCCATTTTGCACTTCCTGTCGATCTCATATTTGAGACGTTTGTATTCCTTTTTGCCTGCTTCATTTACTGCATTTTTGTATTTTCTCCTTTCATCAATTAAATTCAATATTTCTTCTGTTACCCAAGGATTTCTATTAGCCCTCGTCTTTTTACCTACTTGATCCTCTGCTGCCTTCACTACTTCATCCCTCAGAGCTACCTATTCTTCTTCTACTGTATTTCTTTCCCCCATTCCTGTCAATTGTTCCCTTATGCTCTCCCTGAAACTCTCTACAACCTCTGGTTCTTTCAGTTTATCCAGGTCCCATCTCCTTAAATTCCCGCCTTTTTGCAGTTTCTTCAGTTTCAATCTGCAGTTCATAACCAATAGATTGTGGCAGAATCCACATCTGCCCCTGGAAATGTCTTACAATTTAAAACTTGGTTCCAAAATCTCTGTCTTACCATTATGTAATCTATCTGATACCTTTTAGTATCTCCAGGATTCTTCCGGGTATACAACCTTCTTTCATGATTCTTGAACCAAGTGTTAGCTATGATTAAGTTATGCTCTGTGCAAAATTCTACAAGGCGGCTTCCTCTTTCATTTCTTCCCCCCAATCCATATTCACCTACTATGTTTCCTTCTCTCCCTTTTCCTACTGACGAATTCCAGTCACCCATGACTATTAGATTTTCGTCTCCCTTCACTACCTGAATAATTTCTTTTATCTCGTCATACATTTCATCAATTTCTTCATCATCTGCAGAGCTAGTTGGCATATAAACTTGTACTACTGTAGTAGGCATGGGCTTTGTGTCTATCTTGGCCACAATAATGCGTTCACTATGCTGTTTGTAGTAGCTAACCCGCACTCCTATTTTTTTATTCATTATTAAACCTACTCCTGCATTACCCCTATTTGATTTTGTATTTATAACCCTGTAATCACCTGATCAAAAGTCTTGTTCCTCCTGCCACCGAACTTCACTAATTCCCACTATATCCAACTTTAACCTATCCATTTCCCTTTTTAAATTTTCTAACCTACCTGCCCGATTAAGGGATCTGACATTCCACGCTTCGATCCGTAGAATGCCAGTTTTCTTTCTCCTGATAACGACGTCCTCTTGAGTAGTCCCCGCCCGGAGATCCGAATGGGGGACTATTTTACCTCCGGAATATTTTACCCAAGAGGACGCCATCATCATTTAATCATACAGTAAAGCTGCATGTCCTCGGGAAAAATTACGGCTGTAGTTTCCCCTTGCTTTCAGCCGTTCGCAGTACCAGCACAGCAAGGCCGTTTTGGTTAATGTTACAAGGCCAGATCAGTCAATCATCCAGACTGTTGCCCCTGCAACTACTGAAAAGGCTGCTGCCCCTCTTCAGGAACCACATGTTTGTCTGGCCTCTCAACAGATACCCCTCCGTTGTTGTTGCACCTACGGTACAGCCATCTGTATCGCTGAGGCACGCAAGCCTCCCCACCAACGGCAAGGTCCATGGTTCACGAGGAGGTATTGAATAGAATTGGGTAGAAGAGGAGTTTGTGGCACAGCTTGACTAGTAGAAGGGATTGGTTGGCAGGACATGTTCTGAGGCATCAAGGGATCACCAATTTAGTATTGGAGGGCAGCATGGAGGGTAAAAATTGTAGAGGGAGACCAAGAGATGAATACACTAAGTAGATTCAGAAGGATGTAGGTTGCAGCAGGTACTGGGAGATGAAGAAGCTCGCACAGGATAGAGTAGCATGGAGAGCTGCATCGAACCAGCCTCAGGACTGAAGACCACAACAACAGCAACAACACCAACAACAACACTTTAGGACATGTCAGTGCATCGTACCCTGAAAGAAAAACCTAATATTAACTTAAAACTAAATCTTCGTAGATATGTGTATAGTGGCTTGATGGCTACTAATACATCTTTCACTTCAGTGTGCATTCGTGCTATCTCAAAACTTATTTAATGTCATGTGTGCATCTCTACTTATCTTATCAATCTGAAAGATAAACTGTATTATAGGCGTGGTGCGACGTGTTATTCAGTTTGCCACTTATATTGTACTCGCTTGTTTACCTGCAGCAAGAGTTTTCTGGTCCCTGAAATATAATTAATATGTGTACTTTCAATACTTAGAGTTCTAAATATTGCACATATATGGATATAATGTATATAGTAGCATAATTTCAGTAAATATCTCGTAGTTTAGGGTCCCATTTCTGTGTATACAATCCCTTAGCTTTTCTTTGTATATGTGTTTCGTATGGATAGTTGTATTTGTAGCATAGACTCTCCCTTAATTTTCTATGCCTCTGTTTATGCAATAAGCTTTACAACTGCTAATGCCGCGTGTAGCTCATATGGTCTGTTTGTTTAGAGGTGCCCCAACTCTCCCAGCTGTGTCTGTCTTTCCAGCACGTGCTTGTGGTTTGTTGACTAGCTTGCCCCCCAATGCATAAGTCCTGCATTGCTTTGATACCACTGAATGTCGCAGTGAGTAGTGTATCGTGTTGCGTACTATTGTGCGTTTCACAAGTTCATTTATTTGTTTACAACTGGACCACGTGCAAGGTGAAGCATTGTATTTAGAGTATCTTCATCTCTTGACACATAAATGTAAAATTCTTCCTTATTACATCCACACACATCTGACATACAATAAAAAAAAAACACAAACAAAATTTTGTTGTCAACTAACAAAATAAATTCTGGAATATGATTTTTCAGCATCATCATCATCATCATTTAAGACTGATTATGCCTTTCAGCAATCAGTCTGGAGCATAGTCCCCCTTGTAAAATTTCTCCATGATCTCCTATTCAGTGCTAACATTTGTGCCTCTCTGATGTTAAACCTATTACTTCAAAATCATTCTTAACCGAATCAAGGTACCTTCTCCTTGGTCTACCTCGACTCCTCCTACCCTCTACTGCTGAACCCATGATCTCTTGGGTAACCTTGCTTCTCCCATGCATGTATCATGACCCCACCATCTATGCCTGTTCGCCCTGACTGCTACATCTATAGAGTTCATTCCCAGTTTTTCTTTGATTTCCTCATTGTAGACACTCTCCTGCCATTGTTCCCATCTACTAATACCTGCAATCATCCTAGCTACTTTCATATCCATAACCTCAACCTTATTGATAACGTAACCTGAATGTACCCAGCTTTCGCTCCTGTAGAACAAAGATGGTCGAAAGATTGAACGGTGCGCAGATAACTTAGTCCTGGTACTGACTTCCTTCTTGCAGAAGAGAGTAGATCGTAGCTGAGCACTCACTGCATTAGCTTTGCTACACCTTGCTTCCAGTTCTTTCACTATGTTTCCATCCTGTTTGAAAATGCATCCTAAGTACTTGAAACCATCCACCTGTTCTAACTTTGTTCTTCTTATTTGGCACTCAATCCATTTATATCTCTTTCCCACTGACATTACTTTCGTTTTGGAAATGCTAATCTTCATACCATAGCCCTTACATTTCTGATCTAGCTCCGAAATATTACTTTTCAAACTTTCAATCAAACCTGCCATCACAACTAAGTCATCCGCATATGCGAGACTGCTTATTTTGTGTTCACATATCGTAATCTCACCCAGCCAGTCTATTGTTTTCAACATATGATCCATAAATAATATGAACAACAATGGAGACAGTTTGCAGCCTTGTCTTACCCCTGAAACTACTCTGAACCATGAGCTCAATTTACCGTGAACTCTAACTGCTGCCTGACTATCTATGTAAAGACCTTTAATTGTTTGCAAAAGTTTGCCTCCTATTCCATAATCTCGTAGAACAGACAATATCTTCCTTCTAGGAACCCAGTCATATGTCTTTTCTAGATCTATAAAGCATAGATACAATTCCCTGTTCCACTCGTAACACTTCTCCATTATTTGCCGTAAGCTAAAGACCTGGTTCTGACAACCTCTAAGAGGCCTAAACCCACACTGATTTTCATCCAATTTGTCCTCAACTAATACTCACACTTTCCTTTCAACAATACCTGAGAAGATTTTACCCATAACGCTGATTAAAGAGATACCCCTGTAGTTGTTACAATCTTTTTCTGTTTCCATGTTTAAAGATTGGTGTGATAACTGCTTCCTGATTTCAGCATCCTAAATATAATATTATAATCATATATACAACTTAGAGAATATACCTACCTTGATTGTATCTGGTAAAGCATCTGTCAATCAAGCTTGTGCCCCCACTCTCCTCCAAGGTCACAGAACGGTGGCCTACCGTGATTGGTTCAAGTTTTCTGCCATCGCGGTGGCATCTGTCTCTGGGTTAGGTGTAACTTGTACTATATGGACTGTTGGTGTTTGATTATGCCAATTAGTATCCTGTGAGGCTCCGACTGAAATTCTCTTTGCCTCTGCGCATTATTCGGTATATGTGCATTATTTTGCTGGTCGAATCCTGCTGTCAGTGGGTTATTTGGCTGTTGTATTGTTTTGTGTTTGCCAAGTGATTGGCTGATTATTGCTGGTAGCTTGTGTCTGTACATATTGTACAGGCTGGCCATACGCTACTCACCCATTGTAGTTGTTTTTGCTAAATCTTTGCCCATATCTTTTATATCCACCTTTGAATTTACAGCTTTCTCCATTGCCGTTGTGATTACTGTTACCGTTACCATAGGTCTGTGTGGGATAAGGTTGCCATCCTTGTTGTACTACGAATCTGTTGTTTACTTGTTGGTCCGTAAATCTCTGTGACACTATCTGCATATTAACAGTCTTTGTTTGTACTGGTCTCTCTTCCTATGTCAAATCTATTGAGTCCAGTACAAATATAAAGTATTTGGTGTCATATTCCAGAATGGTGATGAGTTTTTCCCTAATGTGGGCAGGAAGATGGCTCTTTAAAATTTTCAGCACATCTACTTGAGATACCGGGCTCATTCAGTATCTGGTTTTATTCAGATATTTTTCAAAATAGCCCCTTAAGCTCCCATGTTCCCTTAAGCTTCCATGTTTGCTGTGGAATGGAGCTGGGTTGAATACTTCACATCTGAGCCTCTCTTGTACAGCCTCAGACCAATACTTTTCCAGAAAGGCTCTCTCAAACTGTTCATAGTAGTGGCAAGGTCTACTCTTAGAGTCAAAGTGTTATTTCTGTAGGTAAGTTTTTGTATACGTCTTGCAGCTTGCTGACTGCGTTCGTCACATTTTTTACTGACGCATCCACTTGGGATTGCGTCTCCTGAATTTGAGAATATGCTTCACTAAGGTTTTGTAACTCACTTGCAAGTTGTCCCTGTTTATCATTAATGTATTTATATTGTGGGACATGTTGGTAGTTATTTCTCGTTTTAGTTGTTTACCTAGCTCTGCCAACTTCCCGGATAGTTCCTCCACCAATTCAGTGTGTATAGTTTTGCTCACCTCACCTCACTGAACTGTTGATTAATACTATTCTTGAAATCGTTAAATGCCTGATTTTGGTGTGTAAACTGTTCTCCTATACCCTTTTGTTTTTGTGTTACACTATACTGTTGTTTTGTAAAATGTTGTGTTATTCGTTGCATGAGTTGTGTCAAATTGTGGGTGTAGTATTGCTGTACGAACACCAAAAAGAAGTTACAGTGATTTTAATCAAGAGGCACGAATCAGAGTTGTTTGATATCGGGCATGAGGCAGCAGGCGCGGATTGCATGGCTGGGAGTGCCGAATGATTATGGAGTGAGTGAACGCAGAGGAAGATGCGGAAAAAAAAAGAAATTATTCATAGGCGGGCATCTCTCCACGTTTGGGGAGGTTAACTGGTCCGACCATCGCCCTCCGATGTTGCGTCAATAAATAATAAAAGCAACGGCACAAATTACATAAAATCATAATTCTGTATTTCTGGTGCTGGAGTCAGCACGTTTAATTTCACGAAGAAGATGATGGCTTACATCACAGCGGCTCAGTGAGATGGAATAGCGACAGGAATGCCCCTGGTAGAACTTGGTTCTGGGGTCGAATGGGCTAGATGTGTGTCAGCGTCGCTCACCCGAATCTCGGAAATAAGCTTATCGTTTTGCTCAAATAGAACCAGAGTGTGTGAAGTAACTTGTGCGTACGTTGTGCAAATTTATAACTTGAGTTAAAGCTTGATTTGGACTTTGACAATGACAGAGGCCAGACGAACGTAGTTCACTTGGCAAAGTTAACTCTGTGCTACACCACAGATGTCTTTGAACTTGGCAAGTCACCTTCTGTGCGTTCTCCTGCTGCTATAATTCTCGTTTGTGATAGTCAGCAGTTGATGATAGCCTGTTGGTCACTGTCGCTGTTACACTGACTGGAAAAAAATCGCAACACGAAGGAGGAGTTGTGAGACGTGAACGGTGTTTCTACATCTGAAAGATGATATACATTCAAATTTCGTGCCAGTCGCATAAGAGTGGTTCTAGTACTGCCACTATGAAAATGCGAATCAGGTTTGCTTTGAATACATACTGTAACGGTCGTGAACGTTATTAACCTTTGAGACTGGACATGGTGAGTTGATGTTACTCAAGAATGCCTTTAAGGTGACAAAGGCGTCATTATCAACACCTCACTGAGTTTGAACTAGGTTGTGTAATAGGGCTACGAGAAGATCTCTGTACCTTCTGTGATATTGCAGAAAGACTTGGCAGGAACGTAGCCACGGTACATGATTGCTGGTCACGACAATATATGATCGCAAGAAGACCGTACTCTGGATGGCCATGTGGCACTACCAAGAGGGATGACCGTAGTGTTTGGCGGACGGCTCTGGCACATCACACTGCATCTGCAGCAGCAGGTGGCGCGAAAGTATCACAGTGAACTATTACAACGGTTACTTCGAGGACAATGTCGAGCTAGATGCCCTGTAACGTGTATTCCACTGACCCAAACCACCGCCATTTGCGAGTTCAACCATGTCATGCGAGAACTCATTGGAGAGCAGGGTGGAGCTCTGTTGTGGTTTCTGATGAAAGCTGGTACTGCATGGAGCCAGCGATGGCCGTGGGTTGATTAAAAGGAGGCCAGCTGACGGCCTCAGTTGAGGGCCTGCAACCAACCTGTCTACATGCTGGACCTGCATCTGGAGTTACGGCTGGGGTGCAATTTCTAATGACAGCAGGAGTGCTGTCGTGGTTATTCCACACACCCTGACTGCAAATTTGTACTCAATCTGGTGATTCGTCCTGTTGTGCTGCCTTTCTTGAAAGGTATTCCAGGTGGTGTTTCTAACTGGATAACGCTTGCCCAAATATTCTACAGAATGTTGACACGTTGCCTTGGCCTACTCAATCGCCAGATCTGTCTCCAATCAAGCAAATTTGGGACACCATCGGACCCCAACTCCAGCGTCATCCACGAACTGCATTAACCATCTCTGTATTGACCGACCAAGTGCAACAGCCAGGGAACTCTATCCTAAAAAATGGCATCCGGCATCTGTATAATACAGTACATGCATGCTTGCATTAAACATTCTGGTGCTTACACCTGTTATTAATGTACCAGCATTTCACATTTGCAGTGGCTTATCTTTTGCTTACATTAACCTGTGGTCTTGCAATGTTAATCACATAAATATGTTACCGAGACAAATGTATTCCCGAAATTTCATTACTCAACAACGATTGCGATTTTTTTTTCGTTATTATATTTTGGATTGCGAGACATTCATGGGGCAGGACTGCATAGTTCCGTGTCAGACCTTTGGAAAAGGTCTTGGTATTGTTTACGGAAGACCTGTGTGGCACAAAGATCATTATACTCGTGAGATCACAATACTGGGATTAGCCTAATTGTGACACGATTCATTACAAACTGGTATCGCAGAGGTGCCATAAATGCGACAAAGAGGGGCATAACTGCATGGCCGCCATCACTGAGGATTCTGAGTTGGACAGCTATGGGAGGTGTGGTGTTTGTGGAACTTTGTAAAAAGGTCTTATAGAGACCAAGACGCCTTAAGAATATACTTCATTTTTAGCAGATCTTTTTTACTTTCTTTAGAAGTGGCAAACCTGAAGATTTTCATTCAGAGTTTCATTTTCTTCAACTGACTGAGTTGTTTACTAGTTGGCAATTGAAAAAGGAATAATTCTCATCAGTCTTGTTTATTTGTTTTATGGGAAACGTGGGGGAAGTAAGGCTATAACGACATACTCGGGTAAAATGACATAGCAAGCTATGGACGAAACCAGTTGGGTGGCGCCACCTGCTCAAATTTGTATAGAAAGTTCGGTTTGAAACCCTGTTCCCATGTATCTGGCGATGAGCTGCCAGCTTCCGTCTTGGTACTGCGAACGAAAAACTTATAGGTAAGCATCCAACTTTTTACTTTTATTCACATATATTCATTAATGTTGTAGGTAATTACAGTTTCGAGAAAAGTATAAGTTACCCTTAAAGCATACTTTTAGTTTGTTTTGAGAGTAGAAGGTTCTGCTAGAGCATGTGATAATTGAACACTTCTCGAATGAATCTAAGATGATGTTTCAGGCTACAATGACATATCTTACGTCAGGGTAAAATGATACAGTGTGTCATTTTACCCCGATGTGAACTCTAGTTCTGTTCTGTGTGATTTAGATATTAATTAAGCTATTTATTTCACGTATCTGTTTAAGTATAACGGCAACAGCAGTAGGTCACTATAGTAATTAAACGAAACCTTAAACATGAATTGATAAATGTGCAATGTACATAAATGCAATGAATTTACGTAGACCAAATATGAGTAGTGAATTTCCCATATCTGATGGCTGGCAATAAAGTAAGTAAATCGTCAAGACGGCCTTATGTGCGGTGCAAATGAGCAGGCTATAGCTGTTGTTACCAGAGGTGAGATGGGATGGCTGCGGGCGTCGAAAGCATTCGGAGTTCCCCAGGATACGCTTAGAAGACGAATTAGGAATACGAACGAAATCTTCAGTGGTGTTCTGTGGGTAGACACCAACCAATGTTCAACACTGCATTGGAGCGTGAACTGGTAGAACACTTGAAACTATTGAAGTAGCGCATGTTTCGTATGACTATGAAGGAGGCTGCATTCCAAAAAGCAAAGAGAAAACTTAGTTTTGGAAAAGAAATATTGTACGAAAAAGATCTTTTTGGTGACAGCGGTGTTGCTTCCGAAGATTGTCACTGTCTGTACTGCTTGGAACTATACTCGCATTCAAAACCTGGAGAACACTGTTTAAGGTGTCAGCAGCGTAATTTTTTAGCATACACTGAATGTGCTGGAGTACGCCACAGAACAAAAAACATTATTTGTGATGTCTGCAAATAGATAGGATTGGGAGAATTATTTTTTCAAACACAGAACTAATTTTCTTATTTGATGTATTAACATTTGTAACTCTACTTTCAGTTGTCACTCTTTGTACGACTGAACTGAGAAACCTTAATTGATACCATTGAAGATTTTATTTGTTCTTAAGTACAAATATATTAAACATATAAATATATCAATATTTATCTGAATTTCCTACGTTTCTTACACCTATGTCATTTTACCCATACATCGGTCTAAAATGACATATTATGCGTTTTTCGCAAGAATGTCAAAAACGCATGGTTTATGTTAATTTAAAAACATGGCACCAAGATGGCGAAATCTACACTGATTGTGGCGCTGTCTTGACATAAATTTTATTTAACATCATAGTTTAAGAAGCAATAATGACCTTAAAACAAAATGGTATGTCATTTTAACCGGAATTCCCCTATTGTTCAAACAGATCGATCTTCCTTTGTTCAAGGCCAAGTGTCTATGAATCGTATTAAATTTAATTTTTCTTAAGTGAGGTTGTGATTCATATGCTTGTGGGTTGACACAGGAAGTGGACGCCTCTGGTTGTATTCAAGAGCAACTGGTGTCTGGTTCACCATCATTTGCACTTTCCTCACCTGCCATGGTGGGGTTTTCGTCACTTGGAGAAGGTCCATTTTCTTTTACTGTGGCATAAAAATATCCTGCGCTGTATATTGCTTCCATCAATAACATCATGTCGTTGAGATAAGGCCATTTATAAGAAGCAACCACTTAATGACCATTCTTGATTTCATGTTTCCTTGTGAATGGATCTCAAAGTTTTTACCACAATCTCATCCTGTGATAAACATTGCGATATGGTTTTTCTGTTTCACGAAAGTCATTTTGGTTATGTCTAACATTTCAACCATTTGATTACTACGCTGAAGGCCAATGTATGTCCTCAGTTCTGGATGCGATATGGAAAATTTTCTATCAGTGACGTGTATTTCTTGCTGACTCAAAACAAATTTGAAGTATAGCGACAGGCATAGAAGAGCGGTGTAATTTTTGTTCAGCCATTGGATGTATTAATGAAAAGTACATCCGAGTTAAATGTCCAAAACAAAGTGGAGCTACGTATTATCATTACAAAAAGTTTTTTTCGGTCGCACTATAACCTGTTGCAGACTGCCATTGTCGGTTTATTGTTCGGATGTCAGAGGTTATGGAAAACAGAATGATGCAAGAACTTTTTCCACCTTAAGTGTTCATTCTTGGAGAACTGTCATGTCGAAAGGAATTGTTGAAGATGTGTCATTTGTCATGCTCGCAGATGATGCAAGCCCTTTGAAAAGTTATCTAATAGATCTTACTCCAAACGAAATCCTGCATGAAGAGTAAGTTTTCAGCTACAGGCTAGGGTGGAATGTGCCTTCGGTATTATGACTGCCAAATGACCTTTACTGGGAAAATCTGTTGAAACTGAAGCTGCAGAGAGAATAGTTCAAATATACCCGCTTACTGTATAACTTAATTATTGACTGTGAAGCCAGTGACTTTGTCAGCTATGCGAAATTACAAGATTTCTGTGTCAAATCACCATTTCAACGAGATGCCTAATTCCTACCAGTAATTCCCATTTCTGTTATATTTCAACGAAGTAGTTCAACTAGAATGCAAATGAACATTCCCATCCTGTTTATACTCCAGATTGTATAAAAGCTATTAGCTTTTAAATGTTTCGAAGATGCTAATAGTTTTATCGGTCAAGAAAAAAAATTAATTCCAAGTTAAATAAACGAAAACAAGGGTCATATTGGATTAAATTTACGAGCGCAAGAAGAGGTTATAGTGGAAAGACCCGTCGTTCACCGAGCACCAACAGACGTCGCTAGAGGGCGGGAACATTGAAAACTCAATTTGACTCCGATATTTCCCAACGTGTCGTAAAATGCGACGTTCGAGACGTGCTGAAACGCAGTGTTACTGACAAGTACTAGATCGACTTGCCTTTCACATTGCATTATCTGCAGCGAAGTATCTCGAATTTCGTGTTCCAATCAAAGAGTAAAACTGGAATTATAAAATAAAAAATATTTTGGGAAGGGAGTATTTTAGTGACCTCTTTGCTTGGTATAGATCACTGATATAATTCCATAAATTTTGATGGGCTAATCTGTTAACTTCAACCAAAGAAAGTTATTTGTTGATATTATTATTACTCTGGAATTGGAATTTGTGAGCGCTCTCAATAGAATCTTTACTTTTTTATCCGAAATCCTTCTGTCGCATTGAATTCTCTTTGACCAAACTGTGTCGTCTATGGCATCAGGTGAAATTAATGTTCGTAAAACCGCAAAACATTTTTGTATGCGGTGTTGAACTGGAGGTGCTCCTAGTTTTTAGTTATCCACTTATTCTCATGGTAAGCATTGTTTGTTTTTCTCTCTTTTGCTAAAATTGGGCCAACAATTACGTAACTACCAACGGACCCTGATTTGATTTATTAAGAACTTAAGTAAGGAATCGGCTGACTAATGTAGACGGATGATCAGTCAATAACGCACATCAGAAAAACCCCACGCAGTGGAAAATTTGTTTGGATGGCTTGGGAAAAAATGCAGTCTCCTTGTAAATCCTTCCGAAATACAGCGACCAACTGCTGCAAGCGGTACCGGCAAACAAAGACGTCTCGGTAAAAAGGGCCAGAGATCATTCCGATAGAAATGTGGCAGCGGATGTAAGTGCTATGCACTGTACTCATGATTTAGTGCTATGCTCTGTACTCATGATTGCTCACGGTCTCTCTTTTCATTTATTCATTCGTCGACAGTTTGCCTTTTATGAATGCCACCCAATGCATCGTTATGTAGCCAATATCGAGTTTCACGAGCATACAAAGGCGTAAACGAGACGTATTGCCATACGTAGCTATAGTGATTGTAAGTACCGTAGTGAGGGAAAATAACTTGCCTTAATATACTAAATCACACACACTTCAAACTTTCCTGGATTTTTTTTACTACGTAGCTGAAAAAAATCTTGAAAAAACAGTATTAAGAACTTTCACAGCAGTAATAATTCTTCCCATGCCTATGTCATGACACAGCAGCTTTTAACAAACAGATATGCTTTAAACGAACATTTGGAGCAGCACCCCATACCGTCATTTAGTGTAATGGATTACCTTCTCGTTAGAAATATATTACAGATCATTTTTTGAGGAAAATTGGTATCATCTGAGGTTCCCATGTGATATATTGGTCTACAGTGACACCTGGGAATTTGTAGCAATGTAATTCCTTTAGATAAATGGGTAATTGTTACATACTGGACAACTGTTGCATTCTTCAATATGGCTCAGAGTAAACATTGGGCTGCATATATAAAATCCTTTCAGTTTCCAAGCTGTGTCGAATCAAATAAAATTCCCAAGCTTTCGATAGCTACCTCCGCCATTGTTGTCGGAATAAAAACCACTGGCTGCTGGGGCTGGCATGGTTTCTTGCTTATAGGGGCATGATTGCAGCCTCTTCCACCAATCAAAGAGGACCAAAATGACGCGTGTGCAGAAGGTGAGTTCGGCAGCTCATAGCAGCTCCAGCCCACTACGGGACTAAGTGATGCCAAGACGCGAGAGGATGTTAACATATTTGAAGCTGCTGTGCCTGCTTTCCTACAAATGTTAAACATCTCCATCTTTGCTTCCTGAGGATATCTAAAGCCCATCCCCACGCCTTGCTAAGTGTCTACCCGTGTTCTCTATTGAAATCGTTGTTATTTATTCTAATCTCAGCCATTTCCTGTATAATGGAATCCCAAGACGTTGATGCATGAGCCAAAACTCGTGTTTTCAAATTGTATTTTGTATCCGTTTTCCAGGCAATGCTCATCTATGACCGACTTGTAAAAGATCCCTTTATTGAATGTGTGGCTTGTGCTGGGATCAATGCTCTGCAAGTGTGTGGATTATCTGACTTATGTAGATGCTGGTGCATTTGCAAGGAATACCATACAAACACTGGGCATATGAATAACTACATCATCCTTAACAGGACACAGCATATCTTGTATCTTGGGGATGGGGCCGGAACACTGGTCTCAGTTCATGTTTCTGCAACACACGTCCTGACTTGCTGCTTGTTGCACCACAGTACACCAAGAAAGCAGTCAGCTTGGCTTCTTCTGCTAGTTCACACGGCGACTGGAGGCAACCATCTTCAGTGGCACCCGAAACTGTTTGCTGCTTCTCTCTTGCTATAAGTATTCTCCCTGAACATGTGTCTCAAGTACTGTGATTCAAACTATTGATAGACATTGTCAAAACTAACTTTTGGTCTGTGTATTAATGTGTCCTGGACTGCTTTTATTTGTACAGCGTGGTGAAAACTATCAGTTTTCACGTATCATTCAGTGTGTGTCAGTTTCCTGTACTCTGAATGACATCGTTGGCCTCCTGCTGTCCTCTTAACTAAAGGATCCAAGAACAGTAGCTTGCCATCCTTCTCCATCTCAGTGATAGACTTAATGTTGGGATGGACATCATTTGTGTGTCTGATGGACTGCTGCAGTGTATTTTAACCTTGAGGGCATATCAGGAAGGTGCCATCAGCGTACCTTAGGAAATAATATGGCTGCAATGCAACGCTGCAGAGTTCAGAGCCTGCTCTTCAAAGTGCTCCATGGAGAAATTCATGACTGTGGGATACAGTGGTGTTACCATTGCTATGCCATCTGCCATTTCATCATATACACCTTGGTACAGGAAGTGTGTTGTTGTTAGAACATGACAGAACACTTGATGATTCCAGGTGGAAACTGTTGGGCCAAAAGATTCATTGTGTCTTATATTGGCACCCTCATAAGAAGTGTGTCTGCAGCTTGTAGTCTCGCGGTCGTGTTCTCACTTCTCGAGCATGGGGTCCCGGGTTTGATTCCTGATGGGGTCAGGGACTTTCACCTTCCTCGAGATGACTGGGTGTTTGTGTTATCCTCATCATTTCATCAACATTCATGAAAGTGGCGAGTTTGGACTGAGCAAAAATTGGAAATTTGTACGGGCACTGATAACTGCACAGTTGAGTGCTCCACAAACCAAACATCATCATCATCGTCGTCATCATCAGAAGTGACACAACGTCCAGACTAATCTCTGTTCACTATGTTGCTTTGTCTTATTTTTATTTTCTTCAGTGTTTCAACAACAGTCTATGAGTTTACAACATGGTGTCCACAATGTCCCACCTTTGGCACTAATAATCCTGCCAAAGAAGATATTAATCAGACATGCTGCGACAAAAGTCTCTGAAGACACATTAGGCTGACTGCTGGTCAATTTGTTACCACAGCATTTATTTGGCTTTCACATTTGTTGGCTTCACCAGCTCACAACCAGACTGCCACCTTTCAACCTAATCTGGACCTTAGTCTGTGCTACAGATCAGTCTGTTGCCACTATTTCTTGGGGGGGGGGGGGGGGGGGGGGGGAGTTCAATACCAAACTGTAACCAAAAGATGGATGCATTGACAACAGCATCTACAGAAAATCTACTCACATTAGTCTGTATGTGCTCACCATAAACCATTATCATCCATCACAAGAAGCACACTGTGATACAGATGTTGGTACATAATGCAATCACTCTTGATTGATATCAGATGCTGATAACTTACCCCATGTAGTGAGCCACCCTTGCACGATATTCAGGATAAACGGCTACAATGCTCACCAAATAAATGAAGTGATCCAACGTAAGATTCAGAATAAGACCACTGATGTGGAGCAGCAAAAGAATTTTCATTTTTGCTATTCTATGGATCCATGTCAGGTAAGATAAGCACCTGCTGAGAGAGAGAAAATCAGATTGATATTCATGCCTCTGTCATAACTGAGCAATTACTGATGTCAGTTA
Organism: Schistocerca piceifrons; assembly: GCF_021461385.2. Taxonomy (NCBI): domain Eukaryota; kingdom Metazoa; phylum Arthropoda; class Insecta; order Orthoptera; family Acrididae; genus Schistocerca; species Schistocerca piceifrons. The sequence continues at coordinate 619,062,317 of NC_060141.1, forward strand.
ATGGTGAAACAGGTCTTCAGAACAACTAGGGTTAAATAAAAATGGTACAGGTGCAGCCAATCGCCAATCTTACATCGAATAAAGAGTGCACATTGTACAACAGTGCAGGAAAGAGTATGAGAGATTTTAATGCTTATGATCCCATGAAATTCTTTTTTATCTGGGCATGCTCTGGAAAATGGTCATTGAATCGAAACTGCCAAAACTTTTGTCATGGCTCACAATCACGGCTGCTGCAACAGCATAGTTAAAGAAGCCACTGAAATAAAAATCACTGGCAACACTTTTAATAGAGAAAGCAGTCTACAGCTTAGTGCAGGGTGGAATCCAGTGATTACAAGTGGAAAGTGCAGGAATTGAATGTGAAGTCAACTTATGCCTATGTACAATGATACTGCGAGCAGCAGTGATGTTTCATCAGGCAGCTAGAGTGTACAAGAGCATAATATTAGCCTATTAGCAATAATTCTTCTTGATGGCCAAGGAGTGCTTGGTCAAAGGCGCATGGTGTTCTTAACCATTCAATTTGACTGGAAGCCTGAGAAGATTTTATTCAAAATATAGTTCTGATAACATTGTAAGAACTACTGACTTAGATTTTCAGTACATTAAATACTGAATAGCTCAGCATTCTGTACAAGGACTCTACTTTCTATTCTGTACCATAAATTATATGCCACTTGTCATAGCCTAGGTGATTGTATATGCTGATGACACATCTGTAATAGCAGCTACATCTATCCCTATACTCTGCAAACCACTGTGAGCTGCATGGAAAATGGTATGTCCGATTGTACCAGTTATTAGAGTTTCTTCCTGTTCCTGTACAGTAATTATTCTGATCTTATCCTCATGATGCCTATTTGAGTGACATGTGGGGGATTGTAGTATATTCCTAAAGTCATCATTTAAAGCCGATTCTTGAAACTTGGTTAACAGACTTTCTCAGGATAGTTTACGTCAATCTTGAAGAGTCTTACAGTTAAGTTCCTTTGGTATGTCTGTGAGACTCTCCCACAGATCAGACAAACCTGTGACCATTTGTGCTGCCCTCTGTGTATGTTCAATATCCCCCGTGAGTCCTTTTTGGTATGGATCCCACACACTTAAGTAATATTCTAGAACTGGTCACACAAATGATTTGTAAGCAATCTCCTCTGTAGACTGATTGCACTTCGCCAATGTTCAGCCAATAAACTGAAGACTACCACCTGCTTTGTCCAACTGACTCTATGTGATCATTCCATTTCATATCCCTACAAAGCGTTAGACTCAGGTATTTATATGAGTTGGCTGATTCCAACAGTGACTCATTGATGTTACAGGGTACTATGTTTGCTCATTTTGTGAAGTGAACAGTTTTACATTTTGAACATTTTAAGCAAGTCACCAGTTTTTTCACCACTTTAAAGTCTTATCAAGATATAAATGAATATTTATCCAGATTCCTTCAGATAGTGCTTCAGTATAGACAACTATGTCATCTGCAAGAAGCCTGATTTTATTGTTAATACTGTCTGCAAGGTCATTAATATACAACCTGAACAGCAAGGGTCCCAACACACTCCCTGGGGCACACCTGAAATTACTTTTACATCTGACTACGAATCTCCATCCAAGATAACAGTAGTCAATCCAAACTCTCTTAAATAACTGGGAAGGAAAGCATGTGAGAACATGAAAATGGCAAAAGGCTGTCCAGAGAAAACAATATATATTCATACATGGAGATAAAAACGGATAACATTCCAAAAGGTGCAAATACCCATTAAACAGAGATTTTTGTGAATATAACACCAGGTCTAGAGAAAATTATTATAAACACAGTAAAAGACTAAAAATTACTGATAGAGAACCTGTAACTTCAAGGAACATATTTTACAGCTGACTTCATCCAACATAGAGCATGTATTATTCTTAATCTTTTTTAAAAATAAGTTAAAAAATACCAAATATATGAACATCTGCTTAGCTCAAAAGCAGGAACAACAGTCTCCATAAACCCGTTGGCAATAGTTGGGGATCATCAGCAGGCACTGTTTGATTAAAATGGATCTGAGCACTATGGGACTTGACATCTGAGGTCATCAGTCCCCTAGAACTTAGAACTACTTAAGCCTAACTAACCTAAGGACATCACACACATCCATGCCTGAGGCAGGATTCGAACATGGGACAGTAGCGGTTGCGCGGTTCCAGACTGAAGTGCCTAGAACCGCTCAGCCACAGTGGCCGGCCACTGTTTGAGTATCGGCACTTGGCCGGGTACACTCAACAGCTGAGTACTGTGCTTAAGGGCGCCTACACTTGGGGGGGGGGGGGGGGAGGCAAGGGGACACATCTCTGCCCCCTCCCCCCCCCCCCCCCCTTTCCAGCTCTCAGGAAAAGATAAAAAACATAGTGAAGTCAGGTGCTTCCCTTTCAAGAAAATGATTTAAAAGCTGCACATTTTATCAGGGTTGTAACTGGTACTTTTTTTTTTTTGGCTACTTGCAGGCTGCCATTTGTTTTTTAAAATATTAAAAATCTCCCCCCCCCCCCCCCATCAGGCTCCCTCCCCCTTCCACACTTCCACCTCCCTACCTCCTACAAACTATCATATGGGCACCCTAATCTGTGCACATGTCTGGCTTAATGTTCCACATGCAGAAAAGGTAGAGGTACAACATAATGAAGCCATGAGCATTCTTAGTGCCCAGTCAATACAATATACTCCTACATGATTAAGATCAAGACATCCCACTCACACTGCAATCAGGACTCTTACATGCCATTGATGAATGGAAACACTATTGGAAACAAAACTGTCCTTTACAATGCCAGAAACTGCCCAGTGTACAGAAGAAACGCCTCTGAATTTGACCAGCCTCGGGCAATTTGGTCTACTCTGATCCACACCTGAATGGGCCATGTGCGATGTGGAGACATTCTCGGACAAATTTTCATCACCATCTTGTAATTGTGCTGTGGAATGACAGGCAGTTGCTCATGTGATATCAAAATGTTACGCATGTAATTACAAGGGTTCTTTTGAGGATATCATATCAGCAATGAGTGGTGTGATAAAATACACGAAAGACCGTGATATCCATCTATATCTGTTGTCATTTATTTTATTCTCGATAGCTATGTTTGAATTTTATCATGTAGTAACTTAATGACCTTTGTATATGTATTGCCATATGATAAATAATAAGTAAATGTGAAATCTAAAATTCTACATATAGTATTTTAATTTCAAGATGCCCATGTGCCCTCAGGTTGTAAATAGAATATATGTAGTTACACCATTCATTCACATGAGCAAGCACACCTCATGCATACATGACCACAAACTCCAGCAGTTTGGACCAGAATGAAACTGTCACATGGAATGAAGCAGCAATCTGGCAGGGAGTGGGCAAGGGGAAGGGATAGCAATGTGCAGGTGGGTGGAGAGAAGAACACTGTCTGGCAGAGTGTGGAGGGACCAGACTACCAACAAGTCCAGCGTCTGGAGGCTGCGAGGCAGGGAGATGGGGGAAAACAAAACAGAAAAGGAAGTGAGTGAGGAAAGATTGGATGGAGGGTGTGGGAACATTATGTTACCATAGGTTGAGGCTGCATAATTTTGGGATTGGAGAATGTACTGTTCCCACTCCCGAAATGGTCCCGGCCTCAGCCTAAGGTAACATACTGTTCTCACACCCTCTGTCCATCACTACATCCCTATTCTTGTCTCCCACCTTCTTTGTGTGTCACCTTCTGCCAGCACACCATCCCATCTTTCCCTGCTCCTCTCCTTTCTTACTCTGATTTCCTCATTTCCCTGCCTCACAGTCTCCTGACACTGCAACTGTTGACAGTCTAATTTCCTGCACGCTCCACCAGACAGCGCTCCTCTCTTCCTCCCCATTCACTACTATCCATTCCCTTTCTCCAGCCCCTCCAGACTGCTTCCATTCATGTGACAGTTGTATTCTGGTCTGAGCACGTGGAGTTGGCGGTCATGCGTGCGTGGGTGTGCTTGCTTGTGTGAATGAAGGAATTTTTCTCGAAACCATCAAGAATATCAGTAATTTGAGTTTTTACTGCATTTACTGTAGACAAACCCAGCCTAAAATCAAAGGGTGAAGAGGGAATCATATTGAAATCTTCAAAAAAGCTGCAAAGTTGCAATTTAATGTAACATTTTGTTCCATTATATTTGGGAGGAATATTGGATGGCATCTTCCAAATCTGTTTTTATGTTGTTTTGTATAAATTGGGATAACAATAGAGTCTTAAGGACCTCAGGAAATTTTCCAGCCTAAAAAGTGTTATTGTTCAGAAAGGTTAGAGGGGCAACAATAATGTCAGTTACTTGTGTCAAGATGATGACTGAGATGCCATAGAGATCTTCACTGTAAGAGCTATGTAAGTTTGTGACCACTTTGTGTATATACACTTCAGCCATGTTTTTCAGACAGCATTATAGTAATGATAATGCTAATGATCTTGCTATTGACTATTCTACTTACTAAAACTGACACGCACAAATTTTAGACCAGTAATTATGTTGGTGAAAGATGTGATTGAAATTTGATTATACTTCACTGTGTGCATTATGGCTAATGTATTAGCACTGATGTATGGTGTCAGTACAAATAAATAAGAACACACTGTTGTGTTAAAGACTGAAGCATTTATGTTTTTCAGATTTCACAATAGCCACACATTTCACGAGTACCTCCAGGGAAAGAAAAGGTGTCACCAATTTCTGTTTATGTACAGAGACTTAAAACAGGCTCACCAAAATATGAGTGCAAACGACTAATATTCTTTGAGCTTAAGGAAAAATTTTATAAACATAAATGTGGGAGAAAAATTGAACATAAAAAGTAAAAGCAGTTTTAGTTGTAATGGAAAGCATCTTGATAAAGAAGTAATAGAGAAACAACTAGTCTGTATTATTCTGGAATGGTGCAACCTCAGTATGACTAAGGGAAATGTATGTGACGCAGATGGATGATGTAATTACATAATTTTGACAAAATTAAAATAAACATGAATTGTTTCCTTAATATTTTAGAATTATGTAATGCACAATTACCCTGGGAAATAGATATGTAAAAGTCACTGAGGAACACATTTACAGTGCAGCTATAAATCATACACGTTTACACTGGTTCACAGCAGAATTTTTTTGCAGAAACCAAAGTAGACAGCTCTTATTGATTTTGATCCTGTGAACATGAATTTCACGATTAAAATTATCTCCAGTTCAGGATTACAAGGAAGTTGGGCTTTATATTTCATATATATTGCTGCCATAGTTGATAGGATATTTACATTAATTGAACTTACCTTGTTTATTTGCGCCATTTCTTTGCCTTTCTCATGTGAGTAGTCTCTGGAGCAGCTCTCTGTACCATCTAGCAGAAGTCACCCAACTTAACAGTAGACTGTCAATGTCCTGGTGAAACTGTTCACTGTGCTTGTTGCTGAAGGCACTACAGTGCTTAGGAAACACATTGAGGTGGGAGCAAACAAAGTTCATCATTAGGGTTGTGTTGTAGCCATGACCTTCTAAGCATGAATGAGTTGTCCACAAGGTCCCAGTAATTTTCAGCTCTGCACTCAAAGTGTGTGTCCCCCAACAATTGACTTACCTATGGCTTAATATATATCCCATTTGTGATCTTCTCTCTGCTGAGCCATGGAAACTTCTTACACACATAATGAAATGCTGCTTCATTACTGTGCATGCGCTTAACAAATGCTGTCAGGAGTTGCAACTTAATGCACAGTGGTGAAACAGCAATTTTGTTCAGATCGCTGGATGTTCTTCAGCAATATTTTTTGCCCCAGGCACTAAAGCTGTTCTTGGAGGCCACTCCATCTGTGTGTAGTGTTTTTCTCTTGTGCAACTGTTCCACTCAAGTAATACCAATACCTAATGTAACACCCCTGCAAACCCAACAGCATCACAGTGACTTTCAAATCTCCACTTACCATCTATTCATGATTATAGTAATTAACACAGTTTCCAATGGATTTCCTTTAGCTAAGGCAGCATATGCAACAGGAATGAATTGCTTTTCATTACTATTGTGTAACAGTATTGACATCAGGCTTGTTTTTGAGCCATCTATAAGGAGTGTCCACTTGTATGGTTTTGTATATGATGTTTAGGTCTTCCAGCAAACCGTCATTATCACCACAGAATGTAATGTCACCTTCATTACTGAAATGGCACTCAGCTTTTTTCTGATACTTCAAAACATAGTCTACTTACTGCGTCAGTGAGGAGATTGCACTGCTGCAGTCATGAGGCCAAGAGCTTGATTTTACATTTTGGAAGATCTAAATTCCTAATCATATCAGGCGATGATGTTGGTGTAAATGAAGGATCAGTGTCACTGGCAGATGATTGCATCTTTTTGGATGTATGTGTCATTTCAGCATCATCATTATCACTGCTTGATGGTGGTTCGTGTGGAGGAACAGGAACTGGCAGTCCTTTGTCTTGAGGCAGAGGGCAAATGACATACGGTGCATCAGGGTATTGAAGATTCCTCTTTCTCTTGGTACTGAATCCTTTCCCAAGGGAGGTACCAGTGAACAAACAAAGCAAATAACATGCAGCCATGACAAATTTATTAAAAACTGCCATAAATTCAAGAACATTGACATTAATAAATTCTGTTTAGACCAGCATCTAGAAGCATGTGCAACAGAAGTAGAGTTCCATAACAGATCCTATATTATAGTAACTATTTACCGAGCACCTGCAGGAAATTATAATCTATTCATAAATCATCTAGAAGCTCTTTTGGGTTATTTAACAGGAAGAAACAAAGAAATTTTGATTGCTGGTGACTTTAATACAGATTTTCTAATGCAATCTTCCAGTAAACATTTACTGCAGTTAGTAATATTGTCTTTCAATCTAACTCACACTGTAAGCTTTCCAACTAGGATCACTAAATCCTCAAGGACATTTTTATAGACAAATCAAAGGAACAAAATCATATCATAAAACCTGTAGGCCTAATAAATGGACTATCAGATCATGACATGCAGCTCCTTGTTTGAGATGTAAATTCTGAGCAGATTATCAAGACTGCTAAGTCTGAGTACAGGAGAGTAGTCAGTCAACCAAAAATTGAGTGTTTTAGAAAACTGCTCAAAGATATGAACTGGAAAGACGTTTATAGTGCCCATGACATGAATGAAAAATATAATACATTCATGAACAATGTCAGTACCATGTTTGAAAACTGTTTTCCTCTAAAAGTTACTCAAATTAAACAGAAGTCTATAATAAAACCATGGATTACACAAGGAATAAAGATATCCTGTAAGACAAAAAGGAAAATGTATCTGTCGACCAAGAATAGCTCCAATACTGATGATTTAGCTAAATACAAGGAATACTGTAAAATATTAAAAAAAGTAATTCAGACATCTAAACAAATGCACTGCGAGAAGAAGATAGCAATGTCAGGGAACAAAATAAAAACAATATGGGATATAGTGAAAGAGGAGACTGATAGAACCAGAAAGGAACAGGAGCAAATAGTATTAAGGGTAGATGACACATTAGTAACCGATGGGCATAGTGTGGCAAATCTATTTAACAAGTACTTTATATCTGTTACTGATAGAATGGGATTGTCAGGATCAGTAAATAATGCCCTTGAACATCTGAAACTAGCCTTTACAAATAGCTTCAGCTACATGAATATGTCACTCACTTCACCAAAAGAAAAAACTTCCATAATAAAATCTTTGAAAACAAAGCATTCTAGTGGTTACGATGAAATATCAACAAAGTTAATTAAGGCATGTTCTTGTGAATTTAGTACAATTCTAAGTTACTTGTGTAACCAATCAATTATAACTGGGACATTTCCTGACTGGCTAAAATATGCAGATGTTAAGCCTCTACTCAAGAAAGGGGATAAAGAGATACCATCAAACTACAGACCAATTTCACTTTTGCCAGCATTCTCAAAAATTTTAGAAAAAGTAATGTACAGGCAACATCAAGAACACAGTTTGGATTTCTGAAGGGTTCTGATATCGAGAAGGCTATTTACACCTACAGTGAAAATGTATTTAATTCATTAAATAACAAATTAGAAGCAGCAGGTATTTTCTGTGATTTGTCAAAGGCATTTGATTGTGTGAACCACATCCTTTTAAATAAATTAGAATTCTATGGTGTCACGGGCAGTGCTGCAAAGTGGTTCAAGTCATACCTAGCTAACAGGAAACAGAGGGTGTCAGTACAAGGGACTAGTGAATTAAGTCATCAGTCATCATCAGAATGGGAAGAAATGACATGTGGTGTCCCACAAGGATCCATCTTAGGGCCATTCTTTTTTCTTGTGTACATTAATGATCTCTCATCAGTTACACTGCCAGAAGCATAGTCCGTTTTGTTTGCAGATGACTCAAGTATTGCAATAAATAGTATGTCGAGTGTTGCTCTAGAAAGCTAATGATATTTTCATGGATATTAATAAATGGTTTAAAGCCAACTCATTGACATTAAACTTTGAAAAGACTCACTACATGCAATTCAGAACATGTAAGAGGTTTCCACCCAGCATATGCATAAAGTATGAAGAAGAGCAGATAGAAGAGGTTGACAGTCTTAAATTCCTGGGATTACAACTTGATAATAAATTCAGGTGAGAGGAGCACACCACAGAACTGCAGAAACGCCTTAACAAATCTGTATTTGCAATTCGAGTGTTAGCAGACATAGGCGACATAAAAATGAAAAAGCTTGCATACTTTGCCTACTTTCATTCCATAATGTCATATGGTATAATATTTTGGGGTAACTCTTCAAGTCAAACAAAAGTTTTCAGAGTCCAAAAGTGTGTAATACGTATTATTTGTGGAGTAAAGTCACGAACGTCATGTAGAAACCTCTTCAAAGAACTGGGTATACTAACCACTGCCTCTCAGTATATTTACTCCTTAATGAAATTTGTCCTAAATAATATATCTCTTTTTCCAACAAACAGCTCAGTTCATACATACAATACCAGGAACAAAAATGATCTGCACAAAGTCTTAAAAGCACTTACTTTAGTTCAGAAAGGGGTCCACTACTCAGGAACACTCATCTTCAATAATTTCCCAGCAAACATAAAAAATTTAGTTACAAATAAAGATCAAAACTAAATTGCATGTGGTTTCTATATTCGACAATGCTCATGTGACTGTATAGTGCACAAATAATTCTCTGTTGCTAAATTGTACTGGAAATGTCCATCTCACACATGGCAGAGGAACCCTCATCACAATACCTTTGCTCTTATAGAGTCCCGTAAGTGTGGCTGTGAGACATACACTTTCTTTACTTGTAACCCTGGGCTGGGAGACAGTTTTAACCTTGATATTCATGTTCAGTGCATCTAAATCTATAAATCTTGGCTACTTTTGTTTCTGTAGAAAATTTCTGCACCGTGTTACAGAAAACACATAGCCCCCCCCCCCCCCCCCCCCCCCCACACACACACACAAACACTTTCTAAAGTATGGTTAGGCGGAATTGTATTGTAGAAATTATTTTGAAAACTAGGAACCATGTATAATTTAGATTCCTGTCTCTTTAGGAACTTCCAAAGGCTGTGTACCTCCTCATTGGTGCAGAATTTTGTGAAAGATTTTCCTTTTGTGGCATAAGAAGTAAGTACTGCAACCAAATTTATCTGTCATTCCCTTAATATGTGATGCTTCTTAATTTTGGCAGTAGCTATTTTTTCTACCTATTTCTGAAATGTAATTCTTGTAATGGAGGATTAACATGAGAAGGAATGTTAAGCAAATAAATAATTATTGACATGCATTATCAAGTATTTCTTAAATAAAAATTAACTATTTATGTGAATCCATAAAAATGAATTGTAGATGTTTATTTATCTACCAAAGTATTTAAGACACTGAACTGTTTTTGAAACAAAAAGAAGGAGCTAACAGCAGGATGTAAAAATTATTTGTACTGGCTTTAATCCATACATATTATAAAAATGAATATGTGTGTGTGTGTGTGTGTGTGTGTGTGTGTGAGAGAGAGAGAGAGAGAGAGAGAGAGAGAGAGAGAGAGAGATAGTGCATGTGTTAGACATTTGCTAAACCTCTGGACTGATTTCAACCAGATGTGGTACACATGTCCTTTACTGCCTTTACTATCAGGCAACAATTGCTATGTGGCTAAGATCCACCTATCCAACACAGTTCAGGAGTATGACATCATAAACACTGAGATGCGTGAAAAACTGCTGCATTGTGCAGGATGTTGAAATTTGCTATTCCTTTGCTGCTAACTCTATTCGTAACATTTTTGCTGACAGTATTCACATATGCTGCTGAATGTACTTGCACAAATATATCATTGTACGACATATAATCCAAGAGATATGATGTCATAAACTCTGAGGTGTGTGAAAAATTGCCTCAAAATACGTTTAATTTTTACTACTTTGACACTCGTACAGTCGAGACTAATTAAGGAAATCCCTGACACCTGGAAGCACTTTTGGCAGCCTTTAGCTGTGAAGTGCAAACAATTTTACATGGAAACCACAGTCATCTGTAGAGCTATGAAAAGGCATTGTCATAGAGATGTTTACAAAATCGTGTTGTAGACACGTGAAGCAATTGTGTCCATATAGAAACTGTCTGGGATCATGTTTTTTAATTTGGATACTGTACTTAGACACATGTATGTTATGCATATGTCTTTGTACAGCTGTCTCATAATTTCAAAGATGTGTTCACGAATAAATGGAAATGCATTTTTTTCGATACTTCACTACAAATTCGGTTCATTATTTGTTTTTATTTCCAATAGAAAACTGGCAAAATGAATACCTGGGCAATGCTGGGTTTATCAGTTACTATATTTTATATTAGTCAATCAGACAGAGATATAGCAACTAGGTTAGCTGAACATGAAAGCAGCTTGAGATTGAAGAATTCTGACTCCATAGTTGCTGGGCATTTACCGAGTGAGAGCTACAGCTACCAGCCACAGTCCCCTGACCTCCTTTTAGCTAACAAAGTTCAAAAATGTAATTTTTGGAGGCCTAGGATATAAGTAAACATCTAACACACAGTGATGATTTAATGTTAAGTGAGTAAACATGGCTCAAAACTTCCCCTCTTCTAAATTTCTCTGAAGCCTCACATTTCTTTAGTTCTTCCTGCACTAGGTGTTCGGTATATCTTGTTTTTTATTGTATGTACATCTTCGCTACTGTAAGAAAATGGCTTAGTTTACAAATTTCCTGTTATTACAATTGTCAGTTCTATCTTTTCCTCTGTTCCTGCATCACCTTCCATAGGATCGTCCAGCTTTTCTTCAATACTCTTGTCTGTATTAATTCTGTTTTAACAGCAACAAAATAACTGTTGCAACCTACATCTATTTGGACTTGCTTACTGTATTCATCCTTTGCACCTTTTCTACAATTTTTTGCACCTCCCCCCCCCCCCCCCCCCCCCCCCCCCCACACCCCCCCCCCCCACACCCCCTCACACTCACACACACACACACACTCACACAGCACACACACACACACACACACACACACACACACACACACACACACACACACACACTTTTTCCTCTAACTTGTGATTCCTTCATGTTTCAGGATTTGTCCTATTAATTTATCCCCTCTTTTAGTTAAGTTTTGTCATAAATTTCTTGTTTCCCAAACGTGATTCAGTATCTTATATTAGTTACTTGATCTACCCATCTAATCTTCGGCATTACGTAAAATGAGGGAAAAGCAACCATTGGCCTGGATGGACTGATGTGTGGATCATAGAAACACACAACAGAAAACCATATTCGCTCTAGCTTTTGAGCTCTTTTTCTAATAAAAGTACTCATATTCACACAACCACACAGGCACCAAATGTACACTCCCACAGCTGCAGGAGCTACATTTTGGTGTCTGTGAGGTTGTGTGTGTGAATATATGAACATTAACAAGAAAAATAGAGTGTGAACTTTTACTAGAAAAAGAGCACGAGCTTAAGAGCTAGTACAAATACCATTTTCTGTTAAGTGTCTCTGTGTTTCCACACATCAGTCCACTGAGGTGGGTTTCCCTCATTTTATTTATTGTTCCATCCAGGAATTTCCTAATCTTCAGCATTCTTCTGCAGCACCTTATTTCAGAAGCTTCTATTCTTCTCTTATATGAGCTGCTTAGCATCCACTGTTCATTTCTGTACAAGGCTACACTTTAGGCAAATACATTCAGAAAAAAATTTACTAACATTTGAATTATGTTAGATGCTAGCAAATTCCTTTTTCAGGAATGATTTTTGTAATGTTGCCAGCTGGTATTTTATATCTTCTCTGTGTTGGCCATCATCAGTTATCTTGGTGCCCAAATAGATAAACTCATCTGCTACTTATAGCATCGTATTTCCTAGTCTAATTTCTTCAGCATCACCTAATTTAATTTAAGTACATTCCATTGTTATACTCATGGTGGTGATCTTCTTACAACCTCTTTTTAGGACACTGTCCATTCCTTCAGTTCATGTGCCAAGTCCTGTGGTGTGTGACAGAATGACAATGTCACTGGCAAACCAAGTTTTAATTTTTTCTCTCTGAACTTAAATTCCCTTTCCTAATTTCTCCTTTGTTTACTTTACTGCTCACTCGGTGTATGGACTGAATACTGTCAGGGATAGACTACAACAACCCTGTCTTACTGCCTTCTCAACTACTGCTTTCCTTTCATGTCCTTCAACCCATATAACTCGAAACTGGTTTCTCTACAAATTGTAAGTAAGTTTTTGCTTCATGCATTTCATCTCCTTTACCTTCAGAATTTCAAAGAGTAGTTCAGTCAACATTGTCAGTCAACATTGTCAAAAGCTTCCTCAAAATCTACAATTGCTATAATTATAGATTTTCTGTTCTTGACCTATCTTCTGAGATAAGTCGTAAGATCTGTATTGATTCCTGGATCCCACCCTTCACTTCTCTGGAAACCCAAACTGATCTTTCTCGAGGTCAGCTTTTAGCAGTTTTTCCATTATTTTGTAAATAATTTGTGTTGGTGTCTTGCAAACATGACTTAATAAATTTATAGTTAGCTTCTGCAACTGCAGGGCCAGTTTAAGACTAAAGGGACTCAAGGCACTGTTGGGATGCCATATAGAGATGGAAAGAGTGTCATCAATGGCACCCATGAGCAGTGGTGTAGCGTGGTTGTAAAGGTTGGGGAGACTCTACATTTATTATAGTTAGACAAAATAGTACAATAAACAATAATTTAAACAAATGAAACAAAATGCATCAAATAAAAAAACAAGAACTACTACTACTACTACTACTACTACTACTACCACCACTACCGCCGCCACTAATAATAATAATAATAATAATAACTAACTTGTTCAAGAAACAATGACAAATTTGTAGAATTCCAGCAGCAAGAGAAGAAGCTCTCACATTTTCTTGTGTACAAGTGCAATGTGCCTGTCTTTTCTTTCCACGAATGAGTCTATAACTCGGTCTACAAAGATCTGATCACTGGATAACTCTCCAAGTAGTGTCTTTTCTATTGCTAACGTGCTCAAACACGACAGCCGAGTGTTAGACATTGAATTCTTTAAATAATTCTTCACTCGTTTAAGAGTACTCATGCTTCGTTCACTGCCTGCTGTAGTTGCAGGTAGGGTGAAAACCAAACACAGGAACTTCGTTGTTTCTTCATAAACAGAGTCTGAATCATTGTTGACAATGTACTTTAAGAGTATTCTTGAAGATAAGCGTTTTTTCACATCAGCGTATATGTTACACAGTGCATTTTCAAGTTGTTCTTGTTTGAAAAATGGGTACTGTTCTAATAACTGAAGCAGTTTCTACTTTGGAAATTCATTTTGATAGTTCGGGAAACACTTTTCGTTCAAAAGTTCACAAACTGAATTTGGGGAAACTCTTGAAATCTTCTTTCCATCTGAACAATTTGCAAATCCAGTATCTCGTAAGTTAGTGCCCTGAGAGATGTCTTTTGACTGTCACAGAATGATAAGTTGCTATTCAAACACAAACTGCATTTAATGCATTCATCAACGAATGTTTCCGTTCTTAATTGCTGTAAGTTTCTGAAAACAGTTCTTATTTCGTCGTGGCAAGCAGTTATACTGACAGATTTTGACTGAAGAACGTAAAAGAATTGAACAACATAAACAAAGCAGCCTCGGTAGAAACAAAGCAAGTAGACAAACGTAGGATCATCCATCTGTCGTTTCATTCTCACAGCACAGCTCAAAGATTCTGGGTCCCACTGAGAGTCTGTATCATCAATTGTATAATTAAAAACACTATATAGCTCTGAGAAATGACTAGATATTGTTCAAACTGCCCTGGAATGAAAGTTCCAGTGAGTGTTTCTTGCATGTGGCAGTTTAAATCTTTTCTCTTAGCATTACAGTTCATTTTGATGATTTGCTGAAAAACTAATGGAATGCAGTAAAATCACTTACAAACATGCGTACTTTTCGTATGATTTTGGAGGCATGTAACAGTACCAAAATTAGTTGGTGTGCGTAACAATGAATAAACAGCGCATAGGGACAGAACTGCTTCACCAGTTGTTGTAACTTTTTCTCTACCCGCCATTACGGAAGCGCCATCATCCACTTTTCTTTCCACATTCCATTATTTCAATACTGCATGAATAATGTTTGATAAACCTTCAGCAGTTTTATCTCCAGAAACATCGAAATATCCAACAAATATTTCCTCAATTTTGTCTGCAATACAGTATCTGAATATTATACTCATTTGACTCTTGCATGACACGCCTAATATTTCATCAGCTTGAATTGAAATGAAATTGCAGTTCTGAATATCAGATCTTATTTTCTCATTAACTGCCAGAGTTATCATTTCTATTACATCAGTCTGTATATCTGGAGAAGTTCCTTTAAAGGTTGAAGATGATAACAGATGGTCTTAGATTAACTGCTCTCCTTGCACTAGTAAATTCAAAACTCTTCTGTTGTATGCAACTTTTTCGTTGTATTTTATTGCTGTCAGACGAGCGGCTTCAGAAAGAAGGTGCTCAATTCTACTTTTGCCCAATAACTGAAATGGTTCTTTGTTCTGCAGGTGACGTTTTGATATCTGACGCTTTGGTGCTTTCTGGTCAAAATTCTTTATTGTACAAATGCCCTCATTGCACCATTCCTTTTCACCACCAAACAGAAGACATATATAACAATATAATCCGTTATTAACTGCATTCGCAGTCGGCCAAGTATATTTTTCGTACCAGGCTGTCTGAAAAGTGAGTTTTTGTTTGGCTTCACTTAAAACTTCACTGAGTATAGGAGTAGGTCGTTTGTCCTTCAATTCGCACTTTTTTTCGTACGGTATGTTAATGTAGAAAAAGGCGTTTTTAATAAAAATTCTATAAGGTGTTCAGTTGCTCGCTCACTCATGTTGGCGACACGACGAAAAAATGCACTAAAATCTCACAAGAATGACTATGAACACAAACCGCGCGACTGTTCACTTCCGTGTTAAAATCGTGCATAGAAGCACCAGAGACTAGTCTCGATACCTGCTAGCAATTGCAGTGCACCGGCCTTCGTGGAAGAGGGGAAGTGGAGGGGGCGCAGGAGCACACAGCCAGGTAAGGGAAGGGAGGCAGAGACTGAGAGCAGTCGAGTCTCAAGCAGGAAAATACACCAACACTCGGGGTGCGGCGCGGGCTACAAGACTGTTGTCTTCGCACATGTAGAGCTCATAGCAGAAAGTTATTTATATTTTTGTTATGAATTGCTATTGAATCTTTTTTAAGCCCGAATACAGGGGAGACTAAGTCTCAAAGTCTCCCCTCACGCTATGCCACTGCCCATGAGCAAGATTTGTATCAGTGGATAACACAATTAGTAGTGAAAACTGATGCGGTTGAAATAGTACAAGGGAAAAGTTTGAGGGGAGGATGGTAAATGATAAAATGCTTGTGTAGAAAAATGTACTTGAACTGGCCCTGGAAAGAAAGGTGATTTTGACTACCTTCCTGTTTTCTTTTCTATCCATTGCCCCACATTTTCATGCTACAGTGCTGCTACTTATTTCAAACAAGGGCACTGAAGCCATCTTTTTGGTCTCGCTTGTGCTCTGTCTGTTTGGTGCCTCTCACAAGTGTTTGCCATACTTTTCCTACTGTATGGACCACAGCCTGAGTGGCAGCAAGTGGCAGTTGAGCAAAGTTGTAATGGAAGGGAATAGGTGCAAATGCAGTGTGCAATTATTGCAAATTACACAAATATCTCCAAACGTGCTGCTTGTGCGTGTTGAAACTTACACCATGGCACTTTCCAGTATCACACAGGAGGGGGAGGGGGGGGGGAGGTTGTATGACAAGTCACTTGTGTGGAAAAACATTCTTGAACCAGCCTTGAACATCTGCCTGTTTTGGAATTGGAATTATTACAGTCTGAGGGTATTTTCATATATTCTGCATACCAGGAGGAATAATTTTGTCATGGAAGGATCTCAATATTTCTGAGGACCTGTTGTCTATGGCCTTGTTTTTAGTTAAGTCTTTTAGAGCTTTGATTAATTATTCTCACAATATCATCTCCCAACTCACCTTCAGCAAATTTCTCTTCCCTTTATTTAACATTGCCGTAGTCCGCCCCCAGCAGCTGAGTTGTCAGCGCGATAGAATGTCAGTCCTAAGGGCCCAGGTTTGATTCCCGGCTGGGTCGGAGATTTGTCCGCTCAGGGACTGGGTATTGTGTTCTCCTAATCATCATCATTTCATCCCCATCGACGCGCAAGTTGCTGAAGGGGCATCAAATCGAAAGACTTGCACCTAGCAAACTGTCTACCTGACGGGAGGCCCTAGTCACATGAGATTTACATTTAATATTGCCCTCAAGTTTGTTAATTGTATTATACAGTAATTGAGCAAGACTCATATTATGTGAACATAACTTCCTCTTAAAGCCAAATTAATGTTACTGTCCTGTCACTGGCTTTTCCTCTGTTTCTGACTGCATACACCTCCCCTTGAATGAGAAATTGCTGCTGACCTCAAATCTAAGGTGCAGTTCCCACTGAAGCAATACAACATGCAACTGTCTCAGTTACAATCATGAGGACTAAAGCAACATGTCCTCTTTGTCCCCTGTTTGACCACAATCACCTCTGGTAAGATTTTGACCCTGACCACTGAAGCATGCCAATATGGCATTGGCACAGTTCTCTCCCACAGAAATCCCAGTGGCTTGGAACAGCCTATTACTTTTATATCAAACACCTTGTTGGTAGCTTAGAGAAATTATTCCCAGATTGACAAGGAGGCACTGATGATCATACACTGACAACTCACAATAATGTGACCACCTTCTGCTGTGCGGACTCCTACGAGATATGCAGGAAGATTATCAAAGATGTTCTGGGAGGTACTAACAGGGATGTGCAGCCATGCTGCCTCCAGTGCCAAGCCAGTTGTGCTAGGTTTCTCGGTTGGGGATCTATGGTGCAAAGAGCCCAATCGAGGTGGTCCCACTAATTCTCAGTTGGTTTTAAACCCAGTTAGCCCAGTGGCCAGGGTAGAATGGCAAACTCATCCTGGCATTCTTCAAATCATGCACATGCACTGTGAGCTGCATGACATGTTGCATTGTTCTGCTGATAGATGCCATTGCGCCGAGGAAAAACAAATTGTAGGTAGCAGTGGATATGGTCCCAAGCATATATGTGTACTTGTGTTGATCCATTGTGGCTTCCAGAATGATGAGATTTCCCATGGAATGCCACAAAAACATTCTCCAGACCATAATGCTCCATCCTCTGCCCCCTACCCATGTGACAATTGTAACAGCTGGTTCGCTTTCTGATGTTCCACACTCTACATGTCAACAGCCATCTGTCAGATGGAGGATAAAATGTGACTCATCTGAAAAGCCCACCTGTCACCACTCAGTGGATGTCCAGTTGTGTTATTGGTGTGCAAATTTGAACCAGACACCTGCTGTGGAGGCCGACTTGCAGGAATATGCTGAATGGTCATTCAGGAGACCCTGTTGGTAGCCCCTTGGTTCATCTGGGCAGTCAATTGCTCAACTGTTCCACATCTATTCACCTGTAAACATCTTCACAGTTGCCATTCACCACTGTGATCTATGGTCCATGGTGCACCACAGTACCTTGATACTGGTTTTGGATAGTGCCATTTTGCCATTTATGGTAAACTTTAACCACAGCAGTCATGTGAACAGTTTAGAAATGCTTCCACCCTTGGTGTGAAATCCAATGATCATGCCCTCTTGGATGTCAGATAAATCACTCTGTTTTTGCATTACAATGACTGCACTGTTTTCTGCATCCCCTTGATATGCTTTATATACACTCCACTGCTAGTGCCGTCTGCGAGTGATTATAGCTCACTGACGTCAAACAGAGACACTGGTCACATTAATGTGACTTCACAATGTGGGCCGGCCGAAGTGGCCGTGCGGTTAAAGGCGCTGCAGTCTGGAACCGCAAGACCGCTACGGTCGCAGGTTCGAATCCTGCCTCGGGCATGGATGTTTGTGATGTCCTTAGGTTAGTTAGGTTTAACTAGTTCTAAGTTCTAGGGGACTAATGACCTCAGCAGTTGAGTCCCATAGTGCTCAGAGCCATTTGAACCATTTCACAATGTGTACAGTGTAAACAAGTTTTTATATGTTCTTGTATGGCACTATGTTCCACCTCCTCATTGGCCGTAAGTTGCTCATCGCCCTGTTTGGTGTCCAGTCTGCCCTCCTGGACAGAACTGTACAATGTTTACAGTGTTGGGTTTTGTTTCTGAGTAATTATTCTTATTATATTTACTACCAGCCCACCTTATAGAACACAAGTGTGCATGCTTTGTTAAGGTTACTGATGGACCCTGATGTCTACTTTGACAGTTAGGAGGCAATGTGGTTTTTGCTAGAATAGAACTTTCTGGATAACCTAAAAAAATTTTCGTTGAAAGAGCGGGAAGTAACAGAAGCTGTGAGCAAGGATTCACTCGTGTGCAGAGTAAGTACAGCGGTCCAACAAGGATGGTTGGACAGTTTAGACACAGGGTCAGACTGAGTTCTCCTCACTCGTGTGCAGAGTAAGTACAGTGGTCCAACAAGGATGGTTGGACTGTTTGGACACAGGGTCAGATTGAGTTCTCCAGAGGTATTTCAAGCTTCGTTACAGACTCACCATTGTCGGTGGTGTCTTACTGCTTGCTACAGAAGATCAGAATTGCTGTATTTTGATTCCACCATCATAGTGACTATGCATTCTGCAGATGTTATGTGCCTCTTATGGGGGGATGTCACAAATGAGAGTGTTGGCTTGGTGATATATCTACTAGCCAGCAATTCATTCATCCATTGAGTACATGATGTATTCCTGTTCAGTGTGCACCTGTAACTAGGCAGCACCAACACAAAAATTTTCTCCATGGTCTGTACGAAAGCACCCATGGGACAAGATGCACTGGATTTTGTGGGTTCTTTCTTGTGGACCATGTGGCTGTCAGTTGTAGACACCTTGTCTTAACTTCCCATATTTTTGCTAAGTTGTCTTCCATTACTTCACACATTACAATTTTGGTGTTAGCTGCCATTTTTGCTATTGAGGCTGTGCCACGCATGCTGGTCTCAGACAATAGTCGCCAGTTTGTGCCGGAGGAATTTGAAGTGTTCTGTTACGAAAATGGTATTCTGCACCTGACCACCATACTGTTCCATCCTGCATCAAATGCAGAGGATGAGTCATTGGTTGGGATGTTCAAATTACAACTAAATAAAATAATTTCAGTGGGATCTAGAGATGATGCACTGTCCAGATTTTGGGTGTCATACTGAGCAACTCCAATAAGCAGGTGCAGGCCAGCTGAGGTCCTGCACGGCCATCAGTGCTGCAGCCTCTTTGATCTCGTATTGCACCCAATGCCTCATATTCCTGACCCAAGGACTGTGCCACAATATTGGCGAGGATCCTCCGTCTGGGCATGTGTCATCGAATGGACACCTGGGTGGACACAAGGCATCATGGTGGGACATAAGGGCTAACAACTTTATACTGCTGCAGTGGGTCAGCAGTGCCTGGCATGCCATGCTAACCAGCTCTGTTCGGATCAAGCTGAGTGATGGATACTATCACTCAAACATGCAGAAGATGATTGAGTAGGTGGGAGGGATCCACCAGAGCTTGCTTTAAGCCCAAAGTGATGTCCCCTGCCTGTTCGCTGTCCACCGTATAATTTTCATCCTTGTCTGGTGCAAACAACCATCCAGGAGAACTGTTTGCCAAGGAAGATCTGACAGAGGTGGAGTACCTCTCCCAATCATTGCAGCAGTTGGTAGAGGCAACCAGCAGACAGATCTCAAGCAGAACCCCTGGCAGAGTTCCTTGTCACCCCTCATCCAATTTCTTGGCATCTCCAGTGTAGAATGGGGCATTTTTTACCCTACATACCTCATAAAGGGAGAGGGATTCGGTATCCCATCAGACTCCTGTTATGTCGCACAAGGAGTTTTTCGGGTCGAGAATCAAAGTGATCCACAACTCCACCATAAGTGGCATGTATGTCGTGTGCATTGGGCAGAGCCTTTGGAGGCAGAGCTTTCCTTGTTGTACTTCATGGACTCCATACCTGGTTTTATGCTAATCATTTTTACTGAATAGTTTCCTTAGAATTGAATGAGAAAGACTGCATACTGGAGAATGCATGCAAATCTATAAACCTATTACATGAAGCAACCAGCACTCTTGTGTCGCACTGATAAAACAGACATGTTTTTTGGAGTTGTATTGCTGTTGTCCATGTGTGAACCAGTTAAATCACTTCAACTACCTTTCTGTGCACTCCACCAGTGTGGGTTGCTTCTTCATCATATCATAAGTTGCCTCATGTATTGTATTGCACATCATAACACCTAAGTGAGAATCATGTCTAATGGTTACTTTCTGATCCGCTCTCCTTTCCATTCAGATCCATACCAGACGTATAGCTTCCCAGACATGATAACCAGAGCAAATTGGGTGTTGTATAGCATTGCAGCCCACTTTGGTGAAATAGCATTAACTCATATGCCAAGAACTTAACTCTTGAGTCTCTTATGTTTCTTAGGCAGTTCCTCTGGTATGTGTCTCAAATTGGAGTTTAGATTCATGAGAGTAAGTAAATTTGCATATCTAGATGTCAGAATTATTTTATGAAATCTCCTTTTTTAATTTGTATTACTCACAGATAATCAGTCATTATTCAATAGCTTGTTTAGCAACCATTTGTTGCCTCTTCGAACTACACACTTGAACTGTTTTTGTCTGTCGTCTTCAATTCTGGGCTATTATTGGGGAGATCTTTAGTTCCTTCTGATGTCTTCATTACAGCTGTGATTGGAACACCATACTAGTTGTTTCTTCCAAGAATTTAATTTTTGTGGTTTAAATTCGGCTCCTGCAATTGGCCTTTGAGGTTCATACTGTACTGCAATACAGGAGTGTTGTGGCTGATTTTGTGTAACAAAATTCCATATGGGTCTCTGTGCAGTAGATTTTCGAAAATATTCTTCTGGGCATGTGGCGTGGCACTAGTTAACCTTCTCCATTCATATGTGATGTTGCATTCTATGTGATTAAAGTCTGATATTTGTTTTAGACAGATGTGATTTACATATATTTTTTATCTTATAATTTCATTTACCATAGAGACCATAACTTTATTTTAGTCTTTCAATATCAGAGTTGTGTGTCTTGGCTGTGTTATTTAGCAGGAGCATTGATTTCTATTCATTATCTTCAGAGGAGCAAAAGATATTCAGATCAGCAAAGAGTAAGGTATTAATAGCTTCTGGAGTTGCCACTTTCCATTACTTCACTGTGCCATCTGAGTACAAAAGGAATGTGACTGGCAACAGACAGCAATCTTGTCTAACACCATGATTGGTTATTATAAGCCTTATGGTCCTGTCATTGGAATTTCCTGAGGGAATGGAGATATTTTTGTATAAGCTTTTTCAACTTGTACTGTGTTTTCTGGGAAGCATTTTCATTACAAATTTTACTGTAGCCTGTTTCAGTGTAGTATAATGTAACTGGATAGATAAAAAATCTATTCACCAAGTGGTGGCGGGAGGAAACATATATAAAGGTTAAGTAAATCTGCAGGCTTTTGGAGCCAGTGGACCTTTCTGCCTGAAGAAGGAGCCACTAGCTGCAAAAGCTTGCACATTTACTTAATCTGTATGTATATTCTCCTCTGCCACTGTTTGCTGAGTAGATATTTTATCCATCCAATTACATTTTGTAGCTTATTTCATTTCGTTTGTTGAATGCCTTGTTATGCTGATGAATATGGCCCTGATATAGTTATGTAATACAGTGTAAATTTCAGTCTTTAAATTTATGTCTTTTTCTATCAGTTATTGTATGGTAAAGGCTGTACGTTTGCTTGAATGACCTTATTGAAACAATTTTTTTCTTATTATAAGAAGTGTTCTGTTGCCTTTTGAACCCAAATAATTTTGACCCTTGCAAATATTTTATATCAAACATTCAACAAGAAAATACTCTTGCAGAGGGCCTGTCTCCTATCTTTAGTAATTATAATTGATATAATTTTTGCCTTGATTCACAAACCTTTAGAACTTTGTGAAATAATCCAGGGGCACTATGTAGGGTGGGAGGGGGTGGGGTTACAAAAGACGTAAATGTGTCTAAAGGGTTACTGAATTCACAAAGACCAATTCATATTCGATTACATATTAACTACATAATAAAGCAGTGTGAAAGCTGGTTCTCCAACAGCAGTTCTCTAGCAGTAACTTGCTTCATTTGAGTCAGAGGAGAGTGATACTCATGGTGGTGTGATAATACACAAACGGAGTAGTACTCATAATCACAGCCTTTTTATAAGCACTTAGATGTAAAGAAATAACACAGAGAATCCGACACTAAAAAACTTGTGCACTGCCACATAGAAGCATGTAATAAATTAAATAACTAATCAAAATTTGCTTTGCATGAAATACTGTGTTAGCACTGCTGATTACTGCCAAGGTGAGAGCTGAAACACTACTGTCCTTGGTAACTGTTGTCTGTTGAAATGACGTTTCACATGCTAGAAATGTGTATAAGAAATTGAGTACAACATTTCTTAATGACAATATTAGAAAAATGCTGTCACAAATGCTAAATGAAGGCTATCTCACTTGTCCTCAGACTTATTTTTCTAATGCATGGTTTTATTTTCTGGGACATATGTCATCCAGTACAAAGTTATTTGTAATATAAAAATCATGGAAGGATTGAAAAGTGATTTCTTCTGCAGATCATTTTTCAGTAAAAGAGCAATATCTCCAATCAGGGCATTTTGCAGCTCAGACTCCCAGACTGTTTTACAAAAGTGAAGATATTTACCATTATATTGGAAGACTAACACTGGATTTTCATACTGAAAAAATTGATAAAGAAGCACCTGATATGGTGTGTGGACAATAGATTACATACATAGTGAGTGCTCCATTGGGCTAGTAAGATTGAGATCCATCCATGTTTACTTTTTGGCATATAATCAAGTCCTCATCAGTAATACAAGCCACATTTCTCACAGATTTACTTATCTTGTTGCTTCTAGTATTGGAAGTCAACAGCTTCATTTGCCATCTGCAGTGATATTGTGGTTTAAATAACAAACAAAACTTTAAGGAATGTTCCTTTATTTTCAGCATGCTTAACAAACAATAACAGGTATATGAGGCACTCCAATATGTCATCAGTGTTGCCACCATACTGTTACTCAGACTAAAATGTAGGGTCATCTGAAGTGTCACAATTACTGCCAGGAAATCATTGTCAGTTCATTGTGGATACTGTAGACACTCTGCCCACCATCATTTAAGGCAGCTTCTTTTGTAATCATAGCTTCTTATTATATTGTTAACCAAGCCAGATACCATAATTACAAGAAGTCTTTTAAATCAAATTATATTTTATAAAATTTTGAATAAACTGGAAGCCAATTTTTGGAAAGATTAAGTTCATGAAACTAAGAATCGCAGTCCCTCATAGATAGTCCTTCTGTTCACATTCAAACTGTCTGTATAGTACAGTGATTGAATATGGATAGAGGGGCTAAAAACATACGAAACAAAAATCACTATAAAATACAAAAATAAAATGTAACAGTATGTTGGTCTTGCATGTGTCCAATGATTTTGTTTGGTTAGGAAAGTGCAAATTTGATCTCAGATTTTGTCTAGATAACATACTTTTAAAGTTATTTCCATTTCAATTAATCAATACTAATTAAAATGTCACTTTGTAGTTAAAACTAGTTACTTGAATGGAGGTTTTTTGAGCTTGTGTTTCAACTGAGGTACTCAGCATCTTATGAAGGCTTTTTAAATAAAGTTTCAAAAGAATAAATTGGATGTTGTTCTTGGGATTAGTTCTAGGATTTTACACGAACCGTATGATTTCTGCCTGAATAAGGAAGGGTCCTGACTTACAGTGAATGTTAGTAATGTTACACATAATTTCTGAAAAGGAAATAAAAAACCAAAACTTTAATTCCACAATGAGAACTGACAGAGGGAATATAATGAACATGACTGCTATGTTAAGAGATGGACAATTTCAAGTAATTTTATGTTGTAGTTGAAAATGTCCATTATGTTACATAAGAACCAACTTCTTTTATGCGATAATTTAGATAACAAAAAGCCTTCCCACTGAAACAATGAATTGAATGTAAGTTGATGTAAGATTGGTAAAGAAGTCAGCAGAATTATGTCACAAATTATCAAAAAAGACAATGACTGGTACTGTTAATACTACTGGTATCTCGTTGTGTTGTCAAGTGAATCCTGAGTTAGGAGGGATGTGGTGGGCAGGGGAGGTGAGCTGTAAAACAAACTGTCCCAGTAGTGTGACACAGATGAGTGGTTAAAGAAGGCTGTCACCCCACAGATATGCATAAAATTTGTAAAGCCAGCATGTGGTGTTCTGGGCTTATTATCACCACCTTATGGCAATGATGTTCTTGTAAATAGTTGCATGCTTCTGTACAAAAATGTGTGCTGTTTTAATGATATGCATGATATATGAGAGTACATGCATGGTATATTAATAAAAAACACAATACAGTACATTTTGCATAGCATTGCTACCTTAAAAGAGTGGAACTGTATGTATATATATCTAACTTATCTGCCAATGAGGAACTGTTCTTAAGATTATCGTTCTCCTAGTGTCAGTCTACCAGACACCATGGAGAGCATCAAACAAGCCTTATTTAGACTTAGTGGTAAGAAGTGTGATGACAGTGTTGATATGCACTGTACTGAAGAGCATCCATATGATAATTTAACAATGAGAATAATCAATTTTTGAAAAAATAATTTAATTGGATAGCTAAAAAAAATCTACTCACCAAGTGACGGCAGAACACACACATAAAAGGTTATAATTAGGCAAGCTTTCAGAGCCATTGGCTCCTTCTTCAGCCAGAAGTGTTGAAGGAGAAGGAAAAGGGGTGAATGAAAAGGACTGGAGAGGTTTAGGAAAAGAGGAAGATTTCGGGAAAGTCACACAGAACCACGGGTGAGGGGAGACTTACTGACAGTATGAGAAGGAAAGACTGATTGTTGGGGACTACACCAGATGAGATTTGAAAACCTGAGAGCTTAAAATGTGGACGACAAGGTAATATGCAAGAAAGAGATTACTGCTTAATCATCGTGCACAAGTTAATAGAGTGAAAAGCTAAGCACAGTGCACGTAACAGAGGAGGGGGGGGGGGGGGGTTTGAGAAATAAATGAATCAGAAAATGGAAGATGTACAAAACTATAATGGCGTGAAGAAAGGAGTAGCCACTGGGAATAAATGCTGAGGCAGAAGAAATTAACGTAAATTGAGGCCATGTGGGTGGTGAGAACCAATGACATGTTGTAACGTTAGTTCTCAATTGTGGAGTTCTGAGAAACTGGTGTTTTGGAGGAAGAATCAATGTGTGTGTGTGTGTGTGTGTGTGTGTGTGTGTGTGTGTGTGTGTGTGTGTGTGTGCGCGTGTGGTGAAACAGGCACTGGGGTCATGACTGTCATGTTGTAGAGCATGCGCTGCAACAGGATATTGTGTGAAACTTCCTGACAGATTGGCAAGAGCTCTACCATCTGAGTTACCCAAGCACGACTCACGACCCATCCTCACATCCACAATTCCACCAGTACCTCATCTCCTACCTTCCAAACTTCATAGAAGCTCTTCTGCAAAACTTGCAGAACTAGCACTCCTGGAAGAAAGGATATTGCGGAGACATGGTTTAGCCACAGCCTGGGTAATATTTCCAGAATGAGATTTGCACTCTGCAGCGGAGTTTGTGCTGATGTGAAACTTCCTGGCAGATTAAAACACTGTGCTGGAACTCGAACTCAGGACCCTTGTATTTCACGAACAAGTGCTATGCCATCTGAGCTACCCAAGCTTGACTCATGAGCCATCCTCACAGCCCCAATTCCGCCAGTACCTCATCTCCTACCTGCCAAACTTCTAAGGAAGCTAGTTCTGCAAGTTTTACAGAAGAGCTTCCGTGAAGTTTAGAAGGTAGGAGATGAGGTACTGGCAGAATTGGGGCTGTGAGGATGGGTCGTGAGTCATGCTTGGGTAGCTCAGATGGTAGAGCACTTGCCTGTGAAAGACAAAGGTCCCGAGTTGGAGTCTCGGTCTGGCACACAATTTTAATCTGCCAGGAAGTTTCACATCCGCGCACACTCCACTGCAGAGTGAAAATCTCACTCTGGAGGAGATTGTTTGTTGCAAGTATACACCCTCTGCCTATGCCCTTTCATCCTAACTGATAATTTGGTGGTAGTCATGCTGATGTAAAGGGCTGAACAGTGTTTACATAACAGTTGGTATATGACATGTCGTTTTGCTAGTGGCTCTCCCTTTGATAGTACAGGGTGCAGCGCGGTAACTTCCTTATTTGAAACACGCGGCACACAGCTGCTGTTACTCATTGTTGTGTGGGTTTCGGTGCAATCAAAAGTGCAAGCCTTAACTTTTTTTTTAGGGTTAGTTTAGTAGTGATCATGCAGTGGGCAAGAGAGGACTGTGCATTTTTTGTTGAAACAGTTCAACATCATGCCTGCAGGTTGTGTTCCTGATGAGCAATTAGCTGTTATGTGGGCAGACACCTTTATGGATACTGGAAGTGTGCAGAAAAAGAAACCAGGACCTTCAAGAACCACCAGAACGCCTGAAAATATCAAGAGGGTGTGGCGTAGAGCACCATAAAAATCGATATTTGTTCTGTGCGTAAGTGTGCTATCTTTGAGGAGAGGGCTTTGGAGAGCATGTTGGACGCTAACGGCAGTTAGCCTCCGGACTTGTATCTGTGTAGACGCTAAGTGTGAATAAATCTGTATATGAGAGAATTCTAGTTGTTTACCTACAACTATACCATATTCCCTCACTGGTGACCCCGTTTTTGTGTAATACGCGTCCGAGTTACCGCCTGAAGGTTATTTACACGCCTACTGCGTCGGGTTTCTCCGCGATCGTGAGGGCCTTTGTTCAGCTCCAGACAATGGCCTTTCAGCATTCACCGCCGCCCGGATTCCAGCAACATCTCTCCAGCACTCCTGCCATCGTAGTGGACATGCCGCAAGAATCTTCGGAATCCTTCAGCCAGAACATGCAGTGGAATTCATCGAGTGCCGCCAGTTTCTTCCAACGGCCAACGGTCATGGACTCTGGCTTTGTTAGCCTGGACCTTCCCACGTGTTCTCCACAGAGTGTTGGTCAGAACATTTCTACTCCTGTGTCGAACACACAATTCAATACAGTTCTTGGCGTCGAGCGAGGTTTTGCTACTTTGGAAAATCCAGTAGTAAATTCAAACTCGAATCAGTTTCCGCCACGTGTGTATCCTTCCGCGCCGGCTAGTCAACAGGTGTTCAATGCTCGCCAGACAGCAAATATCACACCGAGTGTGCATCCTAGTGGACGTGTGTGGGATCCTTGTGTTGCTTCTAATCAGGTCAACAATTCTGTGCTGGATAGTAATTACTCCGACATCTACAACCAGCCCCACCACTCACGGTCGAGTGAATACTGTGTGCATAACGGACATTCACCGGCGTACTTAAGCACTTGTGGCTTCTCTCCAAGCTACCACGTCAATGAGAATGCACATTTTGACTACGATCCTCACACTGTTTGAGCGTCCGTCGCTTCTCAGCCGCCCCCCCCGGCGTCAAGTGAATTTTGCGATTCCAATAATCCGGACTGGCAATCTTCTGCATGCTCTACTTCCGTCCGAAGTAATAGGTGCACCTCCGCAGTGACTGCAGTGCCGAATCTTCCAAAATTACCAGATTTCAAACCCGCTCACCTGGAGTTCTGGTTTAACCTGGTTGAGCAAACATTCAATGTCTGTGCTTTGGACGATGACGCACGCTTCGCCTGCCTCATGAACCATCTTCACGACCGCGTCGATTTAATTTATGATCTGGTCAAAGCAGCCCCCCTAGCAGGGAAGTATGCTGTGGCGAAACAAACGATACTGGAGCGCGTCTCTAAAACCAGGAGAGAAAATGTGCGACAGCTCATCTACGAAGAGCGTCTCGGCGACAGGTCTCCGTCCCAGCTGTGGCGGTGCATCCGTCTTCTCGTCGATGAGCAAGTTATGCCTGATGACACGCTCGCAGAAATTTGGACTGAAAAGCTGCCTTTGCCTGTCCAGACTGCAATCTCTGCGTATGAAGATAGGCCAGTAAATGAACATTTATGCGCCGCCGACAGAGCATACTCCGCCAGGCAACGTGAGCTCCGTGCACTGCATTCTGGACGTGACAGCACTAAGACGCTTTCTGACGCCACGCCATTGCCTGGTGCTGCTGATAACAAGTTTTTTAAACTAGCTGCCCTGCCTGCACCTTCAACTCCTCGCAAAGACAGTGCATCGGCCTCTGTGGAAGACTCTGGGGCACATACTCCGTCACCTAGCAACTACCCACAAGGGCACAGGCCCACCCAACCTTACTGTTTCTTCCACGCGAGATTCGGGGCGCAAGCTCGCAAATGCCAGTCACCGTGTTCTTACCCAAACTCCAACCGCAGGTAGGCTACGGTGCCACCTCCTGCGATGTAAACAACGGGCACCATCCCACGTTGCACTCCGTTTCGGAAAATAACAGTAAGTGTGGTCGAGTCTATGTTCGCGATTTACGATCAGGTGTATGTTTTCTGCCGGTTCGCCTAGCAACCAATAAAGTGCAACCACACAAAACAGTACTTCGTGCAGTAAACTTGTCTACCCTACAGTGTTCGGGTTCCACTTTGTATACAGTGAAACTTTCGCCCGAGTGCAACCTGGAGTGGACGTTTCTAGTGTCAATTGAGGAACCTATTCTCGGAATTGATTTCCTCAAGCACTATCAGTTGTCACTAGATTTTGTGCAAAATACTGTGTTGTACCCCTCCCTTAACAAACATATTCCTTTTGCTTCGCCGAGTGACAGTTCGGCTAACACCAAACATGTGTGCTGTGCTAAGAAGTGTGTAAACCTATCCTTGGAGCTGCAATCTTGGACAAACAAGTGGCTAGTGGAGTGCGCCAAGTCTTCTAAGTTGCGGATGGAACGTATGGAAATGCTGCTGCATCTCCACGACATACACCACGAGTTGGCCTCCACACAACAACGCCTCGTGGCACTACAAGCAGACGACTCATCGGCTACAGACAAGGTCAGTCCGTGCCAATCTGGTGTTCCCGTGCCCGCGCACGTTAACGACAATGTTGTGAACTCTGTAAACTGTGTCAGCACCCCCTTTTATAATGATAGGGTATGCCCGAGTGCTCATGCTCCTTGCTTTCCGAATGGAAAATTAACTTGCCAAGCTTGTGGCAATGAACTACGGCCATCTGCTGCCCGGCCACGCTCACTCGTGCCTACAGCGCTCGTAGCGCCACAGCTTGGCCCGTCCGCCACTGCCTGCTCCGCTTCACGGACATCTGACTATCGTGCCGCGCCACGTATTGCAGTAGTCACTAACGGCACAGTTCATCGGTTACGTCTAACCGATGGGCCGCCCATATCGCGACGTCCACGCCGCCTCAAGCCGGAATTTATGAAAATTGCAAAAGAACAATTGGACGATCTGTTACAAAAGGGAATAACTAAACCTTCTTCCGGTTGCTGGGCTAGTCCTATCCTGTTTGACCAAAAGAAAGATGGTACTTGGCGTATGGTCGGAGACTATAGGCGTGTAAATGCCCGCGCCATCATTGATAAATATCCGGTCCCACACATTGCAGACTTCAATCATGCGCTCGCAGGTGCAAAGTACTTCTCTGTTTTGGACTGTAAGCACGCATTTCATCAGATTCCTATGGCTCCGGAGGACATTGAAAAGACTGCCATAACCACTCCCTTCGGGCTGTTCCAATACACATTTATGCCGTTTGGGTTGAAAAATGCACCCCAAACGTGGCAGCGTTTCATCAATCAAACTTTATCCCATCTAGACTTTTGTTTCGCATATATGGACGACATATTGGTTTTTGCTTCTACTTTAGAACAGAGTGAGGAGCGTGTTCAAGTCGTGACAGATATTTTAGCAGCCGCTGGTATTGAACGGAACAATAAAAAGACTCAATTGCACCAGTCATCTGTCAAATTCCTAAGTTATGTTGTGTCATCGGACAGTCTGACACCACCACAGGACAAGATCAAGCCTGTTCTCGAGATGCTACGCCCTCAGACCTACAGGGAATTACGCAGGTTCATTGGAACAGTTAATTATGACCGGAAACATTTGCCAGCCGCTTCTGCGGTGCAGGCTCCTCTCACAGATGCTCTCGCTGGTCCACAAACTTCTGGCACCCGCCAGGTACCATGGACACCAGACATGGACAAGGCATTTAATGAACTCAAACAGCTGTTGGCCTCCGCTGTCACTATTGCTCACCCACGGGCGGATGCCACAATGTTTATCACTACTGACGCTAGTGACAATGCTATCGGCGCAGTACTGAGTCAGACATACAACGATGTTACGACCCCCCTGCAGTTTTTCTCAAAAAAGCTAAACAACACGCAGAAGAAATACTCAGCATTCGACAGAGAACTACTTGCAGTTTACAAGGCCATAAGACACTTCAGAACTGATGTTGAGGGACGAGATTTCTATGTGCTCACTGATCACAAGCCGTTGGTTCCTGCCATAAAAAATCCTGCGGCTGATCCGCCCCCACGACGCTTTCGTCACATCGATTACATCTTGCAATTTACAGATGACATTCGCTACATCCGAGGAGCGGACAATGTGGTCGCTGATTTTCTCTCGCGTGTTGGTGCTGTCACAACCTTAATTGACTTAATGGACCTACCTCGGTTGCAATTGGCAGACCCCAGTACCATGCAGTTAATTTCAGACCACAGCTCCTCTCTCCAACCGGTACACTCTACTTTCCCTGGCATATCTGACTTAGTGTGGTGTGATGAATCGACTGGTACGTTGCGGCCATTCATTCCTAAGCCCCTTCAACGCCAGGTCTTTGACAAACTACACACATTAGCACACCCCGGTGTCAAAGCCTGCACCCGTCTGGTAGCTGAACGGTTTGCCTGGAGAAACATGCGCCGTGACTGTCAGTCTTGGGCAAGGGCATGCATGGTGCGTCAACAGAACAAAGTTTCCAGGCACACTTCTCCACCCCTTGGCTGTTTTGCCCAACCTCCAGGCCGGTTTTACCATGTTCATGTCGACCTCGTAGGCCCTTTGCCCCCCTCCGACGGTTTCCGTTACTTGTTTACAGCCATTGACAGTATGACTCGGTGGGCTGAGGCTGTGCCTATTCTGAACATTACCTCTGAGACAGTAAGTCGAGCATTCTTAGATTCGTGGATCTCTAGATTTGGCTCACCTGTTTACCTCACCACTGACCAGGGGCGACAATTCGAGTCTTCAGTTTTCTCTGACTTATGTAAAATGTGTGGTATTGTCAAAATTCATACTTCTGCATACCACCCCCAAAGCAATGGGCTTGTCGAGCGATGGCATCGCACCCTGAAGTCTGCCCTGCGTTGCCATGACTCACTATGGACAGAGGCACTGCCCTTCGTGCTTCTTGGCCTTCGTGCGACTTTCAAGGAAGACCTCAAGGGGTCCGTAGCCGAGTTTGTATATGGCAACCTCTGGTTTTGCCTGGAGAATTAGTCACTCCGACCCCACTTCCACAGCCCTCTTAACTCCCTTCACTTCTCGAGCGGGTGCGCTTGCACTGCAGCAAAATTCAGCCGCCACCTCTGGCTGCTCATACACCTCCGCGCGTGTACGTACCGCGCATGCTAGACTCTTGTGAGTACGTGTTTCTCAGAGACGACTCAGTCAAAGCCCCGCTTCATTCGCCCTACATAGGTCCTTACAAGGTCGTCAAACGCTCTGAGAATAACATGGATCTCCTCATAAAAGACTCTGTAACCACAGTCTCACTCAACCGAGTGAAACCAGCTTTCATTGAGTCTCAGGTGAACCTCCCTGATTCTGCCCCTATTTCTCCCACTCCTGCTTCGAGCGGCCATCCATCTTCCCACACCATGCATTTGGGTATTGATTTTCCACAGCGTGTTTCTCTGCCGAGCACTGCTCCTTCTCCGCGTTCATCTAATTCGAGTGACCAATCTTTTCGGGGCTTCACTCCTCACAGCCCTCGCAGTCGAACTGCCAACCACTCGGATTCTACCATTGTGTTACCATCTTCGTGTCACAGCTCTTTGTCATGCCGTTCAACCCACACTGGCTCCTTGTTGCCTTCGGTCACGCTCCCTCGTCTGTCAGCTGATCGCCCAAGGTTGTCTCCTGCACAGTCTAGTGCACCTGCCACCCCCCTCTTAGCAGATGCTTCCCCCTGCCATGGCCTTCCCACACCTCCCTGCCTACCTACCATTGCTCGTACAGGTGCCATCCAAGAATTCACAACACATGTGCACCCTGATGACATACATAAATTATCTGTTGTCGTAGATGGCGATACAGTGTGTGTGGTACTCGCGTGTGACAATATTGAGGGAGGAAGTGCAGAATCTCGTGTGGTGCGCCGCTTTAAATTGAGCAGAAGTGCTGCATGTAGCAATTTGCGTGCCTTTGTTAGGCCTTCTGGCAAGGTGATTCTCCGCCTGCCGGCTGACGAAGTGCTACACCTTCACTCCAGGACGGGACGTCGTCTTCAGCCGCCGGCGTCGCTTGCTGACCGGGATTCACCCCCCAGTCTCCTACCAGTCGACCGCTTCTGCCTGACGCAGAAGAACTGTGCGTTACCTTCCTAACTCCTCACCTCCCACCATTCACAGGGACGTACTCCATACTGCGCGGGGTAGGGGGTGGGGGTGGGGGCTATGTGGCGTAGAGCGCCATAAAAATCGATATTTGTTCTGTGCGTAAGTGTGCTATCTTTGAGGAGAGGGCTTTGGAGAGCATGTTGGACGCTAACGGCAATTAGCCTCCGGACTTGTATCTGTGTAGACGCTAAGTGTGAATAAATCTGTATATGAGAGAATTCTAGTTGTTTACCTACAACTATTCCATATTCCCTCAAGGGCAAGGATGTCAATTTTGAATTCCCCTAAGCGATCTGCACACAAACATGCAGCTGCCCCTTGCAATTTCTGAATGCACAGTGAGACGAATTCTTCATGAAGAGTTGAAATTTCATTCATATAAACTATCAGTGGTGCACACACTTCATCCAAATGATTTTGTTTCACAAAAAAATGCACGTGAAGCCTTGATCGATGAGCTGCCTCATGATGCCTTAGTGTTCTTCAGCGACGAAGCACATTTTCATTTGTCTGGTCGCGTGAATAAACAAAATATGCAGTATTGGAGTGGCATGAACCTCTGAGAACTTAGGGCAAGTCTTACTGTGGGGGTGGTCACAGGGGTGGGAGTCATAGGGTAGGGAGATAGGTTCAGAAGGTGCATAGGGTCTGGCAAGAATTTCGCAGAGATTGAGAGGGTGACAAAAAGCTATTCTAGTGATTTTGCCAACCACACATAGAATAGCTTTTTGTCACCCTCCAAATCTCCACAATATTCTTGTCAGTCCCTATGCACCTTCTGCACCCATCTCTATCCTACCCCTGTGACCATCCCTGCTGAAAGACGTGCCATGTGCACCCTCCTACTACCACCTATACCAGCCCTGTAGTTGGCAAAACATATAATATCCAAGGGAGACGTGTGAAACAACACGTCATATACCAACTGTTGTGTGAACACTGTCCAGCCTCTTACATTGACATGACTACCACCACATTATCAGTTAGGATGAAAGAGCATAGGCAGAGACTGTATACTGGCAACGCGCAATATCCTGTTGCAGAGCATATTCTACAACATGACAGTCGTGACCTCGGTGCCTGTTTCTTCAAACGCACCATCTGCATTCTTCCCCCAAACACCAGTTTTTCAGAACTCCGCAAGTGGGAACTAGTGTTACAACATATCATTGGTTGTGGACACCCACCAAGCCTCAAGTTACACTAATTTCTTCCACATCAGCATTTGCTCACAGAAACTAACTAAGGTACTCCTTTCTTCACTCCATTTTAGTTTTCTATATCTTCCATTTTCTGACCTGTCTATTTTTCACTGCCCACCTCCCTCTTCTGTTATGTTCAATGCACTTAATTTTCACTCTTATTAACTTGTGCACGATGTTTAAGCAGTAATCTCTGTCTTGCATATTACCCTGTCTTCCACCTTTAAGCTCTCGAGTTTTCTAATCTCATCCGGTGCAGTCCCCAACAATCAGTCTTTCCTTCCTATCCTGTCCGATAAGTCTCCCTTCACCCGGGGTTCTGGGTGACTTTCCTGAAATTTATCCCTTTTTCCAGACCTCTCCAGTTCTTTGCTTCACCCCTTTTCATTCCCCTTCAACTCTTCTGCTTGAAGAAGCAGACACTGCCTCTGAAAGCATGCATAATTACAATCTTTTATGTGTGTGTTCTGCCACCACTTGGTGAGCAGATTTTTTTAACTATCCAGTTACCTTATTTTGTCATACATAAGATAATTATTGTTTAAGCCAATAAAGAAAATGTATGGCAAGAAGAGATTACTCTCTCCAATGTAGGATTGTACACTTTAAGGCTCTGGGATCCTACTACTTTATGATGTTTTGAATTAGTTCACTTGCTTCCTAAAGCCATATCTTTTCTAATTCTTTATCATATCATCATGTCTTAATTATCACACTTTGTTTTATACTGCACATTGTATGTGTTAAAATTAATAAGCCAAAGACTACTGCTTATTTATTGACGTAAGTTATTGTTTTCAGCAATATTGTCGCTGTATCTGAGGAATAACTTACTATTTGATGAAAATACTTCCACAGTTATATATCATGTATTCATAATGCTATGCTACGTAGTTCCATTGGTTGGAGCCATTTTAGCAGACAGTTTCTTGGGAAGATACAAGTATGTATGGTGCTGTTTCCTAATTAATGCATTATACTGATGAAATATGTAATATAAATGATTGGAAAAACCAATATTATACAAATAAAGGTCTCACTAGACCTCAGTTGTAGTTAACTGTCAGTGTGTTTGAAACGAATTATTGATTCTTTAAGTAAGGATTAATGCTTCCTTAATTGAGGAGCAGGAAGGCAGGAAGGGTATGGAAGGGAGGCTGTTTCATTCTTTAAGATGTGGTACTCTTACTTTCTAGTATTGAGGATAAAACTTAATGGACAAATTGAGAAAGCCTAAGACAGTGAGAAGCAGATATCATATACTTTTTTATTATACTGTGTGGTGTTCTACCACTAAGATTGCCTTAAGGTTGCTTTACTCATGGGCAGGAAATGAATATATTTAATATAAAATATTGTGATAGGGACACTGAATTAACAAAAAATTTAATTTTGTTTTTAGTATTACAGGATCAGTGTGCACTTAAATGTGAGTTGGGAAATAACTAAGTCCTTTATGGGGCCAAAGCATGGTATTGGCTTTCTGAAGTCTTCTTTGGAGAAAAGAGAGCCACTTTTATGAATATCAAGAGCTCAGATGGAAACCCAGTTCTAAGCAAAGAAGGGAAAGCAGAAAGGTGGAAGGAGTATATAGAGGGTCTATACAAGGGCGATGTACTTGAGGGCAATATTATGGAAATGGAAGAGGATGTAGATGAAGATGAAATGGGAGATACAATACTGTGTGAAGAGTTTGACAGAGCACTGAAAGACCTGAGTCGAAACAAGGCCCCGGGAGTAGACAACATTCCATTGGAACTACTGACAGCCTTGGGAGAGCCAGTCCTGACAAAACTCTACCATCTGGTGAGCAAGATGTATGAGACAGGTAAAATACCCTCAGACTTCAAGAAGAATATAATAATTCCAATCCCAAAGAAAGCAGGTGTTGACAAATGTGAAAATTACCGAACTATCAGTTTAGTAAGTCACAGCTGCAAAATACTAACGCAAATTCTTTACAGATTAATGGAAAAACTGGTAGAAGCCGACCTCGGGGAAGATCAGTTTGGATTCTGCAGAAATGTTGGAAGACGTGAGGCAATACTGACCCTATGACTTATCTTAGAAAATAGATTAAGGAAAGGCAAACCTCATTTCTAGCATTTGTAGACTTAGAGAAAGCTTTTGACAATGTTGACTGGAATACTCTCTTTCAAATTCTAAAGGTGGCAGGGGTAAAATACAGGGAGCAAAAGGCTATTTACAATTTGTGCAGAAACCAGATGGCAATTATAAGAGTCGAGGGGCATGAAAGGGAAGCAGGGGTTGGGAAGGGAGTGAGACAGGGTTGTAGCCTGTCCCCGATGTTATTCAATCTGTATATTGAGCAAGCAGTAAAGGGAACAAAAGAAAAATTCGGAGTAGGTATTAAAGTCCATGGAGAAGAAATAAAAACGTTGAGGTTTGCCGATGACATTGTAATTCTGTCAGAGACAGCAAAGGACTTGGAAGAGCAGTTGAACGGAATGGACAGTGTCTTGAAAGGAGGATATAAGATGAACATCAACAAAAGCAAAACGAGGATAATGGAATGTAGTCGAATTAAGTGATGCTGAGGGAATTAGATTAGGAAATGAGACACTTACAGTAGTAAAGAAGTTTTGGTATTTGGGGAGCAAAATAACTGATGATGGTCAAAGTAGAGAGGATATAAAATGTAGACTGGCAACGTCAAGGAAAGCGTTTCTGAAGAGAAATTTGTTAACATCGAGTATAGATTTAAGTGTCAGGAAGTCATTTCTGAAAGTATTTGTATGGAGTGTAGCCACATATGGAAGTTAAACGTGGACGATACGTAGTTTAGACAAGAAGAGAATAGAAGTTTTTGAAATGTGGTGCTACAGAAGAATGCTGAAGATTATATGGGTAGATCATATAACTAATGAGGAGGTATTGAATAGAATTGGGGAGAAGAGGAGTTTGTGGCACAACTTGACAAGAAGAAGGGACCGGTTGGTAGGACATGTTCTGAGGCATCAAGGGATCACAAATTTAGCATTGAAGGGCAGCGTGGAGGGTAAAAATCGTAGAGGGAGACCAAGAAATGAATATACTAAGCAGATTCAGAAGGATGTAGGTTGCAGTAAGTACTGGGAGATGAAGAAGCTTGCACAGGATAGGGTAGCATGGAGAGCTGCATCAAACCAGTCTCAGGACTGAAGACAACAACAACAACAACAACAACAACAACAACAACATCAGCCGAGTTGCAGAGTAGTCTTGTAGCAGTTTGTTGAGTTTCCTACTGGTCATGTTCAAGGGAAGTGTCTGTGGTGCCTGAACTCTTATAGCCATTAGACAATTGACTTCTCTCCTCCTGACATAACAAGCTGATCAAGCAGAGTGACCTGGCTTGCACACACTTGTTTCTTTGGGAACTCATGTTGTTTCATACAGAGGTGATTTTTGGTCTCCATAAATATTGTAACATGCAAGCAGAAAATGTATTTCAAAACTGTAAAATAGATGACTTAAGTCAGATATGTACAAGGTGTGTGAGAAAAGTGTGAGCGATCTTGCAATGCCGTGGTGTTCTGCTTGTGTAGATTGCTGTGTTCATTCCTTTCAGATGCTCAGTCTGAGTTTCAGCTCCATACAGTTATCACATGATTTTTGAGAGTGCCATCAGTGAGGTTGTGTCTTTGTTGTGCTTTACAAAAATAGAACAGCAAATTTTAGAGCAATGTTATACCACCATGTTTTGTGTTTAACTTGGGTAATGTGTGAGTAGGTGACCTTTGAAAAGTTGAAAAAGGCCTTTGGGGAACATTCCTTATCAAGAGCACAAGTTTTTCATTGGCACAAATCATTTTTGGAAGGCCAAAAAGACATTGAAGATGAATCTCTTTCAGGCAGACCTTCAACTTCAAAAGCTGACAGAAATGGTGAATGTGTGTGAGCTCTTCTGAGATC
Source organism: Schistocerca piceifrons (assembly GCF_021461385.2). NCBI lineage: Eukaryota > Metazoa > Arthropoda > Insecta > Orthoptera > Acrididae > Schistocerca > Schistocerca piceifrons. The sequence continues at coordinate 619,100,790 of NC_060141.1, forward strand.
AGACCGATGTTTAAAAATAAGAATGATGGGTGACCTGTTAAACTAAAGCATTTTCACCATACATCAAATTTTGACCAAAGTTTTGCACACGTGAAAGATTTATGCCAAAATTGTGTGCTGAAAAATCTCATAACTGAGCAGAAGGACAATCGAAGAAATATGGGCATTCATCTTCTTGAGAGGATTGCCGATGACCATGAATGTTTCCATCATGTGATCACAGGTGATGAATTCATAACAAATCAATGCTGATATGCTTTTTTGACAGGAGAGGTATTGTGTGTAAAGAATTTGTTCCTCCAGGACAAACTGTCAACCAAGTGTTTTACAAAGTCTTTGAAGTGCTGAGGAAAAGGATGAATCGAGTGATACCAGATATTGCAGGCAATGCCCCGTGTCACTCGCCCATTTCCATCATGGAACGTTTGGCCTCCAAAGGCATTCCTGTTGTTCCACAGCCTCCCTATTCACCTGATGTGCGTCCTTTTGACTTTCTTCTTTGTCCAGAATTGAAAAATGTATTAAAAGTATGTCATTTTGGGTCTCTGGAGAACGTTCAGAAGAATATGACTGACATGTTAAAAGACCATATCAGCTGAAGCCTTTCAGCATTGCCACTAAGACAGGGAACAATGCCTCCAACGATGTATAGCTGTTGAAGGGAACTGCTTTGAAGGGGATAATATTGCTGTTTGAAAGAAATAAAAACTTTGGTAGATAAAAAACCAGTGTCATTACTTTTCTCACATACCTCGTAGGCTTGTAGTTCTGTGTGTCTGTTAGCTGACTCTTCTTGAAAACAGGAATGTAAGGCACTTTTTTCCAGTCACGAGGAACACTTTGTTCCTCCAGCAGCCCGTGGTACACTGCTGCTAGAAGATGATCAAGTTCCGTTGCTTATTCTTCCACATACTCTGTTGCAGAATTGTGTTGATATCCCAGATTGAAACCTGAAATTGATAGCAGTGAGATTTTTGGGGAAAATTTAACTGTTTATCAAAAGGATAGGCAAGTGGGAAATGGAGGTGGTGTATTTGTCACAGTAGATGAGAAACTCAAATCCACCGAGCTAGAAATTTAAGCTACTTGTGTGATTCTAGAATGAATTTTTCACTCTACAGTGGAGTGTGTGCTGGTATGAAACTTCCTGGCAGATTAAAACTGTATGTCGGACCGAGACTCGAACTCAGGAGTTGTACTTGGGTAGCTCAGTGGTAGAGCACTTGCCCGCGAAAGACAAAGGTCCCGAGTTTGAGTCTCGGTCTGGCATACAGTTTTAATCTGCCAGAAAGTTTCTTGTGAGATTGTTTGTGCAAGACTCAGTTTCAGGGGTGAGATTAAATAATAATTGGATCCTTCTATTGTCCACCAGACTCATCTCTTGATGTCACCAAAAAATTTAGAGAAAACTTCAGTTCATTTGTATGGAAGTTCCCCAATCATACTGTAATCATCAGTGGAGACTTTAATCATCCAAAACCTAATTGGGAAAATTGCAGTTTTTTTAGTAGTGGGCATGATAATACATCCTGTCAAACAATAGTAAATGCCTTCTCAGAAAACTACCTAGAACAGATGGTTAGGAACCCTGCTCATGGTGGAAATATATTGGTTCTAATGGCAACAAATAGACCTGACCTCTTTGAGGATGTCCACATTGAAACTGGTATCAGTGACTGTGACTTGGTCGTGGCAACAATAAGTATCAAAGTGCAAAGGACAACTGAAACAAGGAGAGAGATATATGTTTTCAGTAAACTAGATAAAAAAGACAGTTATGTCCTATGCCAGTGAGGAACTTGAAACTTTTAGCACAGGACAGGAACGTGTAGAGGAACTCTGGCTCAAGTTTACAGGAATAGTTGACCATGCACTAGATAGGTACATAGTAGAACAGTTCATACTGGGAGGGAACCTCCATGGTATACAGTCACTGTGAAGAAACTTCCAAAGAAACAGTCACTACTGCATAATAGGTCTAAAACAAAGCGTAAGGCTGTAGATAGAGAGATGATGAATGAAATGCTTTTGTCTGTCAACAGTGGCTACTTCAGCAGAATATATTCAAATGATTTTTCATGGAACCGAAAGAAATACTGGTGGTTTGTAAAGGCTCTTGGTGGCACCAAAGTTAGTGTCCAGTCCATAGTGAATGAGACAGGAACTGAAATTGAGGTTAGCAGACCAAAAGCTGAAATGGTTAACTCTGTTTTCATATGTTCATTTACAAAGAAAACCCAAGAGAACTGCCACAATTTAGTCCTTGTACCACAGAAAAGTTGAATGAAAGAAGTAATAGTGTCAGTGGTGTTGAGAAACAGCTGAAATCATTAAAACTGAACAAAGCTCCAGAGCCGATGGAATCTCTGTTAGATTCTATACTGAATTTGCAGCCGAGTTAGCCCTTCTTCTGACTATAATCTATTGTACATCCCTCTAACAAAGAACTGTGCCCAGTTCTTGGAAAAAGGCACAGGTCACGTCTGTCTACAAGATGGGTAGTAGAAGTGATCCCCAAAACTACCGTCCAATATCCTTGACATCAATTCGCTGTAGAATCTTAAACATATTCTGAGCTCAAACACAATGAGGTATCGTCTTGAACAAAATGACCTCCTCAATGCCAGCCAGCATGGATTATGAAAACATAAATCACATGAAACCCAACTTGCACTTTTCTCATATTACATACTGAAAGCTTTGGGTCCAGGCAATCAGAATGCAGTATTTCTTCATTTCTGAAAAGCATTTGACCCAGTACCACACCTACACTTATTGTCGAAAGTGCAAACATGGTGTATCAAGTAAAATTTGTGACTGGATTCAGGATGTTTTGTTGGGGAGGACACAGGATGTTATCTTGGATGGAGAGTCATCGTCAAATGTGGAAGTAACTTCAGGTGTGCCCCACGGAAGTGTGTTGGGACCCTTGCTGTTCATGTTGTATATAAGGGTCTTGCAGACAATATTAATAGTAAAATCAGGCTTTTTGCAGATGATGCATTTATATGTAATGAAGTTCTATCTGAAACCAGCTGCATAAATATTCAGTCAGATCTTGATAAGATTTATTGGCAACTTGCTTTAAATGTTCAGAATTGTAAAATTTTGCATTTCATGAAATGAAAAACATAATAGCCTATGACTATACAATCAATGAGTCACTGTTGCAATCTGCCAACTCGTACAAATACCTGAGTATGAATATGAAATGGAATGATCACATTGGTTCAGTTGTGGGTAAGTGCAATCAATCTGGAAAGGAGATTGCTTACAAATCACTCATGTGACTGGTTCTACAATATTGCTGACGTGTGTGGGACACGTGCCAAATAGGAGTAACAGGGGTGTTGAATGCATACAGAGAAGGGTACCATGAGTTGTCACATGTTTGTTGAATCTGTGGGAGAATGTCACAGAGTTACTGAAGGAAATGAAATGGAAGTCTCTTGAAAGTAGGCTCGAACTATGCCGAGAAAGTTTATTAACAAATTTTCGAGAACTGGGTGTAAATGGTTACTCTAGGTATATACTACACTCCCCTACATATTGCTCACATAGGGCTCTTGAAGATAAGATTAGAATAATTACTGCATGCACAGAGGTAGTATAAGTGTCACTCTTCCCACACTCCATACATGAACGGAACAGGAAAAAACCCTAATAACTGGTACAATGGGACATACCCTCTGCCATGCACCTCAGGGTGGTTTACAGAATATAAATGTAGATGTAGATAAGGGCCCATGATCTTTCCTCTGATGAGTGATTTTAGTTACTTTTCTATCCCTTGATCACTTATTTCTGTATCTATCTAACATTTGTGAAACAATATCAAGGTGGAAACAGACTATGAGCTATCACAGCAAAACAGTTTTGGAAAATGGCTTTTAGTATTTTGGCCTTGTGTCGATCATCCTGTGTTTCAATACCATTATAGCCAAAGAGTGTGTGCACAGGTGGCTTGATCCATTTACTAATTTAACATAAGAGCAAAACTTCTTAGGATTTTCTGTCAAGTCAGTAGAAAGAATGTTTGTATCAATGTCATTTAATGCTTCATTCACGGTTCTCCTTATGTTAATTTCAGCTCTGTTCAGTTTGTTTGTCTGTGAGTTTTTGGCTTTGTTTACTTTTGCAATAAAGCTCTCCTTGCTTTTTGTAGCAGATTTCTAACACAGCTGTCAAACCACAGCTGGTTTTTCCCATAATGCACATCTTTGATTGGCACATACCTATCTAAGATGTATTTTTCAATACTCTTGAACTATGACCATTGATGCCCAATGTTGTCAGTGCTGGATCTGAAATTTTCATGACCACTCAGGTAATTTGAAATCTCTCTTTCATCACTGTTGCTAAGCAGAAATACACTCCTGGAAATTGAAATAAGAACACCGTGAATTCATTGTCCCAGGAAGGGGAAACTTTATTGACACATTCCTGGGGTCAGATACATCACATGATCACACTGACAGAACCACAGGCACATAGACACAGGCAGCAGAGCATGCACAATGTCGGCACTAGTACAGTGTATATCCACCTTTCGCAGCAATGCAGGCTGCTATTCTCCCATGGAGACGATCGTAGAGATGCTGGATGTAGTCCTGTGGAACGGCTTGCCATGCCATTTCCACCTGGCGCCTCAGTTGGACCAGCGTTCGTGCTGGACGTGCAGACCGCATGAGACGACGCTTCATCCAGTCCCAAACATGCTCAATGGGGAACAGATCCGGAGATCTTGCTGGCCAGGGTAGTTGACTTACACCTTCTAGAGCATGTTGGGTGGCACGGGATACATGCGGACGTGCATTGTCCTGTTGGAACAGCAAGTTCCCTTGCCGGTCTAGGAATGGTAGAACGATGGGTTCGATGACGGTTTGGATGTACCGTGCACTATTCAGTGTCCCCTCGACGATCACCAGTGGTGTACGGCCAGTGTAGGAGATCGCTCCCCACACCATGATGCCGGGTGTTGGCCCTGTGTGCCTCGGTCTTATGCAGTCCTGATTGTGGCGCTCACCTGCACGGCGCCAAACACGCATACGACCATCATTGGCACCAAGGCAGAAGCGACTCTCATCGCTGAAGACGACACGTCTCCATTCGTCCCTCCATTCACGCCTGTCGCGACACCACTGGAGGCGGGCTGCACGATGTTGGGGCGTGAGCGGAAGACGGCCTAACGGTGTGCGGGACCGCACCCCAGGTTCATGGAGACGGTTGCGAATGGTCCTCGCCGATACCCCAGGAGCAACAGTGTCCCTAATTTGCTGGGAAGTGGCGGTGCGGTCCCCTACGGCACTGCGTAGGATGCTACAGTCTTGGCGTGCATCCGTGCGTCGCTGCGGTCCGGTCCCAGGTCGACGGGCACGTGCACCTTCCGCCGACCACTGGCGACAACATCGATGTACTGTGGAGACCTCACGCCCCACGTGTTGAGCAATTCGGCGGTACGTCCACCCGGCCTCCCGCATGCCCACTATACGCCCTCGCTCAAAGTCCGTCAACTGCACATACGGTTCACGTCCACGCTGTCGCGGCATGCTACCAGTGTTAAAGACTGCGATGGAGCTCCGTATGTCACGGCAAACTGGCTGACACTGACGGCGGCGGTGCACAAATGCTGCGCAGCTAGCGCCATTTGACGGCCAACACCGCGGTTCCTGGTGTGTCCGCTGTGCCGTGCGTGTGATCATTGCTTGTACAGCCCTCTCGCAGTGTCCGGAACAAGTATGGTGGGTCTGACACACTGGTGTCAATGTGTTCTTTTTTCCATTTCCAGGAGTGTATATTCCTACCTTTCTGTATATTGTCATTTATAGCCATGATCAGTGGTGCTGCTAAGTCCTTATCATCACTGATACCCATTTGCGTGCTAACAGAGTCAGAAAGTGTGGGCCTGTTGGTGATCTGTAATACATTGTTTCTATGAATCGATTCTTTAGTTAGCTGTTCTAGGTAATTTTTGGATAAGGCATTTAGAACAGTTTCACATGATTCTGTGGCCTTACTTTCCACCATAATAACTGTAGTCTCCCATGCTATAGCTGATTAGCTGAAATATCCACTTAATACTACAACATGTCTAGGAAACTTGCACAATATTCTACAAATTTCCTCTCAAATGTTCTGCTACTACTACTCAAGAAACAGGAGTGGTCTGTAAAAGTATCTGATGACCATGTTTGATGCACCTTTAACACTCATCTTTACCCAAACTGCAGTGTGTCAGTAATTAAAGTTTGTTTCAAAACCACTGCTCAGAATGATGTAAAATTTGAACAGCATATTATTGACACAGGGGAAAACATTATGGAGCAAAAAATATAACAGAAATTTTAACGTTAGGTGGTGCTGTAAGAGTTTTAATGTAAACGGGCTCAGTGAATTGCAATATGTCGGCTATGGTTTGAGTTACACATTTCACCATCTGTACTATTCAATGTGCATAACTGCACAAGTTCAACAATCAGCAGATGTGGCACTGTTAGTTAGTTAAGCTCATCAACCACGGCAAGGTTGTACTAACAGATGGGAATAATTGGTTTTTAATTGCCCTGGGCCAAAAACCACATAAGGAACAAAATGACATGGCTTCTTATTGTCCTGGGCCAAAAACCACACAAAAGAAAAATGATAACAGTTTTTAATTACCATGGGGCTAAAAACAGCATAAAAAACAAAATGCCATTGGATTCTAATTGTCGTGAGACTGGTGCAATACGTGTTCAAGATGCTGTCCACGTTTTTTTTTTTTTTTTTTTTTTTTCCCCCACAAGTTGAAATCAAGAGGAAGCGTCTTCTACAACAGATTGTAGTGTCTCATAGGTCACATTCAAAAAGTGTCGTGCAATGGGTGCCTTCAATTCAGGTACATTCATAATTGTAGCACTGGGTACAACATCTTTCAGATAACCCAACAGCCAGAAATCACATGGATTTAGATCAGGTGATCTGGATGTCTAGGCTGTAGGGAAATGATGACTCATAATTCTGGCATTTCCAAAATGCCTCTGCAGCATTCACTTCACTGGCTGTGAAATGTGCTGGGGAGTGCGATCATGCATCTGTGCTGCTGCAGGATTGAAATGACATTGGTGTACAAAAGACTTTCCAGTCATTGGCCAGTGACAGTAAAGGTAACAGGACCTGCAGGACCTATCTCCTTGAAAAAATACGGCACTGCAATAAATGATTCCATCAACCCGCACCACAGTCACCTTTGCAGAATGAAGTGGTACCGGATGATGTGTGTGCAGATTTTCCATCCCCCATATCTTGCAGTTCCATGTATTGACATGTCCTTGGACATGGAAATGGGATTTGTCTGTCCACAAAATGTTCTGTGGCCATTCATTGTCCATTTCCACGTGAGAAATAAATCCCAGAGCGAATTTTTGTCTTGCTGGCAGGTCAGCAGAAGGCAACTCTTGAACATGGGTGTTTTTATGTGGATATTAGTGCAGGAGTTTTATTGGATTTTATGCACCATGCTTGCAGGCATGTCCAGCAGTCAGGCAATTCCCATGCACTGTGTGTTTGCACACACCTCTTGTATTCAGCTGCAGTCTTGTGTCCACATTTTTGACAGACTTCTGATCACCTTCTTTCCTCCCTCTTCCACACTGCACTTCAAAAAACCCTTTCTTTTCAAACTTTGTAATTATTTTCTCCAGATTCTTTGCAGACATCAGACCAATGCCTTTTTTCATACTGTTGAGTGTCTGGAATTTCTCCATGGTTGCTGGTGCACAGTCACCATCCTTTCAAAAGAGCTTTACCGGAAGTGTGCGATCCTTTGTGGAGACAGTCATGCTGGGCACTTCGCATGCAAACTGAGGAACAGCTGTGTGCCATACATTTGTTGGCATACATATTCCATCACTTACAGTGCCATCTGTTGCTCAATTTTCTGTATTTTTTGTTTTGTTCCATGACATTTGCCCCTGCATCAGTAATATGCTGTTCAAATTTTATGTAATTCTGAGCAGTGGTTCTCTTTGTGCAGTGTTTTGAAACTGGAACTTTAATTATGAACACCCTGTATTTTGCATTAGGAATCTGTACTAACATCACTAGATATTATTGTATTTTTTACAGCTATAAACATGTCTCCACCTCTGATGTGTAATCTATCTTTGCAAGATATATTGGAGTCAGAATTTAATATTTCCTTGCTATTCCACTAATAAGTGAAACTAATTCTGAGACCTTCCCCTACAGTCAACTAATGTTATATTAGCATTTTCTTTCTCTGTTCTGCTATGATGAACACTACTCACTTCAATTAATGGTGATAGTATTCTTCCCATGTGAAATCATAACATAACCTTATCGAGCCTGTGGAGGCATTTCTCTATCCTAGAAAAACCACATGTGCATGGCACACATACTCCACTACCCTAGTAGCCACTTCCTGCAGGTACAGCAAGCCTGGCCTGTTAAGGGAGTCCTAAAATTCTCCACCTGATAACGAAGGTTGAGAATCTGCATCCACAATGATCAGAGAATTGTTTGAGGCTCTGGTTTACAGCTTCCACTCAGCTCCAAATCAGTGGCCCATGATCAGCTCTGGGAACAATGCCACAGAATGGTAGCTCTGCTTCCACTCTCTGAATGAGGCTAACTGTCTTCACTAAAGCAGCCAGACATCTGCAGGAGCGAAGGACGATCTCTGAGGCTAGGTAGCAGACAATGTTTGTGCTGACATGGCCATTGTTTGCAGCTGGGTGTACACAGTGCACTCAGTTCCTGCCAGCAGAGCCTGCTCCATATTTTGGATGTGATGCTGGCAGATAGAGTGGACACTGGTCTTCTGGCTCAATCTGCTCACTATTTCCCTAAGGAGCTCCATCACCAGCTAACATTGGAGCTTCCAAAGACAAAGAATATCATTGTTAGTACTTATACTTGTATTGCCTATCCGTTCCGCTCAGTGCTTCCTCTGCTGTTAGGTGGGAGCATTCTAGCTGCATTTTCACTGTTGCCAAAACCCAGACAGAGCTTAATTGAAAACCACTGCTCCAGTCAACAAGATTGCTCTTTACTTGGTTTTCCATTGCCTCTTTGAAGACAGAAACCTGTTACCTGTTGGCATGGGACTGCACTTTTGTCAGTTAAAAACCAAACTTTCATCCTTCATTGATGATGTGTTCTGCTGCAGCAGACTTGCTCAACAAGCATTTTTCAAACCAGTGAATGATGATCACCAGTATAAAAAGTTTCTTTTTAACACGAATTAGATAATCTACTGTTTGGGTGTATGTTTTATTTATGCACATGTTTCATGAAACATAAAACAGTTGGATGCAACCTATCTGCAAGCCAGGATAACAACAATCATACCACATTCACAGTACCTGCTAGCTGGGCAATTTATTCCATCAGTGGTTCTTGCCTTGGAGGTGATGGTGTGCACCATAGAGGAAGATGAGCTGTGACAGTGTCTACAATGTCACAGGGACAAGAGAAATCTTGTTATATAAATACATTCAGTTGACATTTCTTAGGGAAGAGAGAACTTTATTCGACTCAGTCCTTATCAATGTTTTTTTTTTTATGTTCTGAATAATGTAACAGCTTTTTACTTCACAGTTATTATAAACAAGAATACAACATTCAAGATGTTGTTAATGATAACCCTTGAATTTATTTTGAGTGTTGGATGTGCTTTTAACTTCCAGCAGTAACTGCAATACTTTGAGGCAAGAAGTCTGATCAGAAGAGGTTGGTGAGTATCCTGAAATGACAAGGTGGGCAAGATTAAATAACAGATAGTCTTTAGGCTTAAATAACAGATAGTCTTTAGGCTCCTGATCAGACTGCACTTTGCCACCCTATATCACTGCAAAGAACAAGTGGAACATCGCATTTGGTGACCGTTGACAACAACCCAGAACAAATATTGTTGGCAGTAAATAAAATTTGCAAAGAACAAGAAGAATAACCAGTTATTTTAAATTTTAAATAGAACGTTGAATTTTGAGTTTGCATATTAACAGTAGTTGATATCGGTTGCCAGTAGTAATGAAGAGCAACAATCAAGATTACGCTGGAGTGCAAAATCATTTGCTGGCATTGCTAATGAACAATTTTGAAGAGGTTTGAATAGTCAGTGAACAATTATTAAATTCTTATACTACTGTTATGATACACAGGAAAATAACTAGTCAATGATAACTATGTCTAAGAAGGGCTTCGATCTGTGGTCCAGTGGCTATTAAAGATCACACACTACAGGAACCCAACACTTCAGCTGAATATGACAAATGGGAAACTTTTTGAAAGAGTGCGACAAGATGTGTCTGCCACTTGGCTGATATGAAATCAATGACATTTTCTGAGAAACCTTGTGTTCCTTTATACTACTTTGTATCGTGTACTTTTTTTGAAGATAAATGGTTCGAAGAGTTATATTACACTGCTCCATAAGAGAGTGTCCTAGCGAACAATAAGTTTGAGTACTCAAGATACAATAATACTTTTATGTGAACATAATAAACTTGAAGCTCTTCCTGTATCCAGTACAAAACAAATCAAACTAACTTTTTTATGAGATTATGAGTGTGATGGTTGCATTTTAGTTCATTCACTGAGGTATATGTCTTTTGATTGACCATTAATATCTGCTTGTTTTTCAGCCATTGTTAATTATTTAGAACTGATTAATACAGATCTGGTACAGTAAGGATGTAATATGTACAGTGAATTAGTTTTTAATCTCTATAAATATAATCTCATCTTTTCTGGAATGGGATTTAGATCATTAATTAGCATCTTCATACCATCAGATGATATATATAATTTTATAAAATCCCTCAGCACACATGGGTTGCCTTTTATGTAAGCTAAGAACAGGAGGAACCAAGTGCAAAACTGACAAATTAGATTGTATTATATTAATACTTGTTCCATAGATCACACTTTGAAATCATGTGGATTGTGTCAGTTTTACAAAATGTTCCTTTACATTATATAATTAACTTTTTTATGATGGTAACATCACTGATTTGTGTCTAAAAATTAATCTTTTGAGTAGAAGAAATTGTAATTCAGAACTTCTTTTAGTTAGTTTTTAAATGCTGGTTGGCTATCTGTCAGACTTTTGATGCGATTTGGTAAGTGACTGAAGAGTTTTGTGGCAGCAGAATTCACTCCTTTCAGTAATAATGTATTTGATGCGCCCTGTTCCTTACAAGGGGAGGGTGTGGGATGGGCCTGCCAATTTGGCTCATACTGCACAAGTGGAACCAGACAGATTATGCCCCTTTCAAGATCCTAGAATGTCTCATCTGAGTGGTGAAAGGAAAAAGTGAAACACTCTGAAGAGATTTTTGACCTGTACGTGTCAGATTTTTTTCCCCAGTAATTTGCAAGTCAGCATGGCACAGATGTCAAGTGCACTGTCTAACGTTTCACCAGCTTGGGTCCGATTATCCCTGCTACTGTTTTTTTTTTCTTTTTATTATTTATTTAATTTTATTTTATTCCTAGCAACATCAGCCATGTAATTATAAAATTTAATTGTACACAACCGTTCAATTACTGCAGATAAAATTAATATATTCAATTTAGTTAAGATTACTGTAATCAATAAATATATTTAAACAGTTATTTTCATAACAGGCAGAAGTATTGAATGAAAGAAAAATTTCCAAAAATTTTAGCTAAATTCTAGCTTTTTGTTTGTTATTAGAAGGTACATTACATTTTTAGGGTGATTTAAAACATAAGTATTGTTCACACCATTTACATTTTATGAAAGTATTTTGTGAGCAAGAACATTTTTTTCAAAATATACTACAGCAGAAAGTATATGTCAGTCAAGGTTTTAAAAGAAATACCAAATCATTGGGATGAAAGCTGAAGCAGTGAAACAATACTGAATGATAAAATGAATTTTAATTGCCTTTTGTCTCAATGATAATTCTCACTATTGTAGCACTCCAGGAACACTTTGTAGTCTTTTAAATAGTTTTATGAGTTGATGGTAGAAATATACATCACAAGCATGAAGTTTTGTGTGTGTGTGTGTGTGTGTGTGTGTGTGTGTGTGTGTGTGTGAGTGAGAGAGAGAGAGAGAACCATGTACCTCTTCATAAAGGCTGCTTTTGTCAGGTTTGGTGTACAATATCAAATTTTCATTTTATCATACATAGTTTCAGTAACCTGTTCTTCAATTGCTTGACCCATAACCGATATCTGTTGCTACAGGAGCCACAGACACAGGAGGATTGTTGGTGATCATGCCTTCTTGGTTATAGATTGAGAAAGCATAGTGGGGAGAAGTGGAGAAATTTAAAAAAATCGTAAACAAAAATGTAGTTTTGATTTTTTCATCAATCAGTTCACTGGTTCATTGGTACAAATTCTTGTTTGTTTTCCATTTTACAATAAAATAATAAGATTTTGTGGAAAATTGTCACAAGCGTGTGGTAGACAACTGTGCAACGACATTGGCTTGAGAATTATTGAAAAAAATCCCTCACACTCTACTTAAAAATCTTTAGAGAGTATTTTGCCTTTTCCTACCACCAACTCAGGTGAGATAATCTAGAAACTTGAAAGGGCACCTATCAGCTTCTACTCACACAGTTCGATCTAAATTGGTGAACCCATCTTGCACCCTCTCCTTGTCAGTTTATCCTGCAGTAGCAGTACTTACTGTCAGACTGTCTTTTATGATTACAGCTGTCATTTCACCCTCATAGAAGATTTCCAGAAAATACAAGAATTTTATTTTAAGCAGTAGTCCTTTTTAGCCCTCACAGCCGTACAATGGAGAAAACATCGCAGTGATTACAAAGATGAGCCTTATTCCTAAGAAAATACCCATACTGGATCCACCTTTCAACATGCCAGTGCAGATGTGCTCTCCCGGCTTCCCAGGGGTTCTGAGCCACATTTTTATGAATAGGATCCAATGTGGATTTCTAATGCTGGGGGGCTACAGAGCCTTCTCAGTGGATTTCCCATCGCTACACACTGGCCCACTCAAACTCCAGCAGAGTATCCAATCCTCAAACAGGTCCTCCGCTTCATCACCAAGGGTTGACTCAAATACCTGCCCACTAATGCTGCCACCAGACTGCACTCACTGCATTATCCATTACCAATTGCAGGCCACCAGAGGCACCTTTTCTGTTCAACAGCTGAAGGCAGGGGCTGGGTCATCATTCCTATGTGACTCTGATTCTGCATCATGCTGCTTCTGCATCTCTCACTCTTTACATTGCCCAGGCATTCAATACTTTGATACCTCACTAGCTTTGGAGGTGGAGATGAACAAAGTGCTTCAAACCTCCTAGCCACAACTGAACTTGGAGATGGAGTCTTCACCAGCAAAGCCTTGCAACAAGATATCAACCTTCACTCCCCTCATCTGACCCGTCATCTCCATCACTGTCCCACACATTTGGACTGTACTCACTGACTCTGTTGGGAAGAGGGGTGGGGGTGGGGGGGTAGGGGTGGGGGAGAGGTATCTTTTATCTCATCTGTGTTATATCAATTCTGCAAAGGAAGAGATCAGCCTTATCAAGTCAAAGAGTTGGTGGGGCCTAGCAACCTAGGGTAAGCACAACTCCACAGGCACATTGTTCGTGGAATGGAGACTCTACACATCATCATAATGATACACTGTTGTAACCTGGCTGCTGTAACTGGATTGGACTACGGATTGCTATATAGACTACTTTATTGTTCTGTTGACAATGATTTTGTGAAGACTTATAGACTTTTTGGTATCATTCTTCCACGATCAAGTTTGCTCACTCACATCAGCCAAGCTTATTCAGGTTTTTATGAACTGTATCTTGTTCTGTGGTTGTTTAATTGTATATTAATAAGCTGTGCACATTGGGGCACAGGAACAAGTTCTTGAAGGGGCAAAGCTAATTTCTTTCCCCATCCTTTCACAGTGTGAGCTAGTGCTCTAGCTCTAATGACCTCATTGTTGAAACTCTAACCTTCTTTCCCTCTTCCATTAGAAAAGTGGAGGTTTAAGATGGTGCAAAATAAGTATTGCATGATAAGAGACACTATTACTTATAACTGTGTGTAAGAGAAGCCAAAAGATTTTTTTAACGATAATTGTATTTTTTGCTTGAAAGAGAAGCCCAGAGCCAACCACAAGATTATCTTATCATAAACTTCCACACAGAGCTTAGTACCAAAGAATGTTTTTCTTATGGTGGAAAATAAATGAGTCTTTAATGAAGGGGGCAAAGTAGTGGATACTTGAGCATCATTGTTAATCAGTTAGTTCAAAAATTAATATTTAAGTGCTTCTTTTGGGTCCATGCATTTTGAAGAAGTAACACACACAAAGACGATACAAACAACAATTATGTGACTTGAAAACAAATACAGACTTGTAATTTTCCCCAGTAATTATAAACTGCAAAAGTGTCTCCTCTGTTCAGAAACAATTCATTGATAGTTAAGACCACTGGTTTTATCCTGGGCCACAAAGAAAGAAAAAGTTGGCAAAGCATAAGAAAATACAAATCTGCATCAATGACATGACATTTCACTACATTGACAATTTGTTTGTGAGCTGTGATTATGTTTTGTTACTCATCTCACATTTTATGTCTTGTGACGGTGAATACTAAAAGGCTTGGACATCTTACAATCATGTTTCATTGGCTAGTTAGACTTTGGGTAACACTTCACTTTACCAGCATGGTATGTTACATCACACATTCCCTCACTCAGGCAAATGATGTCACAACAAATAGTTATCATAAATAAATAAATAAACAGTAGTATCTGTATTTAAACTTTTGGCCTCCCAACATATATACATATATTGAAAATAAATAAATATTCGACCTTTTAATTATCAAATTGCATTTACATTTTGTATCTTTATTATGGTATAGTACATTTTTGTTTCTTTCCAAACTTGAATCAGTAAAATATCTGTTACTTTTATCATGTCAGCATGAGATTACATTGTCCAGATTGTGCAGGCTGTGAGAGGTTGGATGAGTGGATATCCAGTGGGAGTAAGTTTTAAGGAAAAAAGAGGAATCTTTTCAATACTTGTCAGGTTTATTGCAGAATTGGAAGTGCCTAAGGGGCACTTAGGGAAGGTGCAAAGACTTTGAAGGGGGCCATCTTTCCTGAGGGATGTGTAGGATCAAGGAGGTTGAGGAAGATGCTTGTTGGTCAGCTGGAAACCATTTGCAGGGAGAATGAGACCATCTCAGCCCGGCATTTTGCTAGCATCTACTGACCTCACTTGATAATCTTTCTACACTCCCACTGGTCAAGGGCTGTAGATGTATGTTTCCTTGGTGTCCATTTTTCAGCAGTCCGCTACTGTGGGAACTCTGCTAGGGCAGTAGCTAGGGCCTGTACTGAGCAATGAGCCATGGGGGCAGTTTCCCAGCAAGCAACAACTTGTAATGTAACAACTTAGCTTTCACCAAAAAATTTAATGAAAATTTTCAATTTAATTGTGACTACTTTTCAACCTGCAGTTGTTTGGGTGACCTTGGTACTAATGGTGTGAGGGAAAGAATGTTATGAAACTAATATCCAGCCCTACATGCTGGGTATCATGGTGTATGTTCATAGTTGCACTATGTCTGGTGATGTAAAAATTCTGTGACCACAAAAATGGTACTTGTGCAAGTAAAAGTTGGTGTTGCAGCAGTATTTGTGTCCAAAAGTCATCTCCAACATATATCTAAGACAGAATTTGGAGCCAACATGATGACAAGGAAAATGGCAACTGCAAACAGCATGGTAGTAACAAATTAATTCCCTGCTTCACTATGAATCCTATAATCAAGACAAGGTTTTTTAAATCCAAGTAATCAGAAGTGTAAAGGATATTACAGTCACAAGTGTCACATTTAATTATTGAATATATTAAGTCTCCTAAAGTAACCAACTGAATCCTAAAATTCCTTGTCAACTTGTTTAAACAATTTTGATTCTGTCTGAAAGGTCAAAAGATTGTGTAACTTGAAATCAGAATCACGACATTGAAAGATTGTTGCAAGAGTATGTATGAGGAAAGCTCAGTTTTAAATTTATTTGAGTGGATGTAAAATTATTTAACTACAATACTAATTCACTTAAAGCTTCATAATTCTGAGATTTCTTTCACTTTATTTTCGGTTATCCTAGTCTCATTAATACACAACTGCAAATTTTTAAAGATGGAATACATTAAGCAACTTAAGAATTTCACGGCTAGCATGCACTTGATTTCAAGTGGACACTGAAATTTTATAGTAATAACATAAAATTATTTTAGTAACAGTTAAGTAACTTGTGAAAGAATACAGTTAAATTGTTCCATCAGAGCTGTTGACCAAAGATCTTCATAGTATTAGTATATTTTTCATAGGGACTGTCGTACTGTAAGATTATGCCAATCTACAATTGGTTCACTACTGTGGTGTGGATAAAACTGTCAGGTGGGTAGTGCAGGGTAAGATAAAGTGGAGTTGCCTATGCCAACTTAACAGCTGTCTATGCCACAAGCAACCAAAGAGAGTTCCTAAGAAAGATTTACTATCTCATCAGTGACTATAATCTTAAGTTCCTTTTAGGTACCTTCTTGCAGAATTGAAGATTCCAAATATTTCTCCAGGACAAGAAGAGCAAATGCTGCATACAAAAGAAAGCCCTACCTAAAGGCAAAACACTCACTCCTGTGCGGTGCTTGCTCCTGTGCTCTTTAATAATTATACTAATGATCAGCCCATTGCAGAACACTCCAGGTATTTCATCTGTGCTGATCATTACATTGGCTGATCAAGGGAAGATGTTTGAAGAGGTGGAAGACAAGTTGACTTCATCTAGGATCTGCTTGGTCTTTATGATGAGGTCTATCATCTATGGCCAGGTCCCAACAAGATTCAAGTGTAAGCATTTTGCTTACAATACAGAGAAGTTTGGCATGAATTGGTTGTCACATTGTACAGCAAATAACGTCAACATTGTCCAACACCTATATATATGAGTGTTACTCATAGCCATGCACTGTCCTTCAAGAAACATGTGGGGTTACATATTGTTCCAGAAGAGTTATGTGTAGACCTATGTCTTCCTTGCCAATGAATGATGCTCACGAACTATAAAACAATGTAGTTGTTATGATGCATGTTTGGTAACCATTATGTCCTCACTGCTAGTGATAAATGGGTGGAAGATTGCCAAAGAGATCTGTTGCTGGAAGAACCTGGACAGGCAGACAAAAGATTAGTTGATACAAGTGCACTTTAAATAAAAAAATATTGTATTCAGCTTGTGGGTGAAGAAAGGCTACACTGTTGGCAGCCATGGCTAGTTATAGCAGAGGCCTGACAAGGGTGTGTGTCTAAGTACATTGAGTGATTGCTGGTAGACGTAACTATCAACAGCTGCATCTGCTTCTATACTCTGCAAACCCTCATGAGGTGCATGGGAGAGGTTAAGTCCCATTATACAATTTATTAGGGTTTCTTTCTGTTCCATTCACATATGGAGCGTGGTAAGAGTGATTGAATGCCTCTGTCAGTACAGTAATTATACTAACCTTATTCTCACTATCTCTATGTGAGCAATACATGGGGGGCTGTAGTATATTCCTAGAGTAATCATTTAAAGCCAGTTCTTGAAGTCTATTAACAGACTTTCTTGGAATCACTTCTACTACCCTTCTTGTGAATTGATGTAACCTGTGCCTTTTTCCAAGTACTGGTTTTAGTTTTTGTCTGAGGGATCTACGATAGACAGTAGTTAGAAGAGGGACTAACTCAGCTGCAGATGCAGTATAGAAGCTGATAGGGACTGCATTGGGGCCTGGAACTTCATTCAGTTTCAACGATTTCAGCTGTGTCACAACACGACTTATTGCATTGATCTTTTCAGTGGCACAAGCATTAAACTGAGGCAATTCTCCAGGCTTTCCTTTGTAAAGAGACATTTGAAAACTGAGTTAAGCATTTCAGCTTTTGCTTTGCTACCCTCAGTTTCAATACCTGCCTCATTTTCCAGGGACTGGACACCAACTTTGGTATCATTAATAGCCAGAATTTATTTGGGTTCTATGAAAGATCACGTGACAACATTCTGCTATGGTACTCATTGAAGGCATCACACATTGCTCTCTTGAAATCCAAAAACCTTTCATTCAGCATCTCTCTATCTGTAGTGCTACACTTTGTTTTACACCTATCAAGAACACATTTGTAAAATGTGTTACAATACATTGAATTAAATGTAAAATAAATAAATGTTACTGATGCAGAAAAATACAGATAAGTATCTGGATTCATAACAGCTCCTCCTGATTATAGAGTACGGAACAGAAATCTTTTCTTTTGTATTATTGATAGTAGTTGGTAGTTATTATATGTATTGTATTGTATTCTATGGAACTGGGGACCTAGAAACGACGGAGAGGCGTCATCCCCACCATAGCCCTCAGTGGTTCACAACCCCACAACAGGCTACAGCAGTCCACTCACCCCACCGCTGCCCCACACTGAACCCAGGGTTATTGTGCAGTTCGGCCCCCAGTGGACCCCCCCCTGAGAAAGTCTCGCACCAGATGAGCGTAACCCCAATTTCTGCGTGGTAGAGTAATTATGGTGTACGCATACGTGGAGAAAGTGTTTGTGCAGCAATCGCCAACGTAGTGTAACTGAGGCGGAGTAAGGGTAACCAACCTGCATTTGCCGAGGCAGATGGAAAGCCACCTTAAAAACCATCCACAGCCTGGCCGGCACACCGGGCCTCGACACTAATCCAACGGGCGGATTCATGCCTGGGACCGGCACGCCTTCCCACCCGGAAAGCAGTGCGTTAGACCAATTATATGTACTTTAGCATACAGAAAGATTTTTCATATGAGCAGTGTGAAGAAAAGGATCCTTGTTTTCTGCTGTGCTAATAGAGTTTCTTTACAAAAATGTCTGCAATATTTACAATAAAATGTGTTGCCTACAATTTACATTCAAGGATTATTATTAGTTATATATCTTATGTGAACTTAAGTGTAATCATTTACAGTTGTCTGAAGATGTTACTTGATGTTATAAGATACATTTTACAATTGCAAGAGCATTGCTGTGCAT
Source organism: Schistocerca piceifrons (assembly GCF_021461385.2). Classification (NCBI taxonomy): domain Eukaryota; kingdom Metazoa; phylum Arthropoda; class Insecta; order Orthoptera; family Acrididae; genus Schistocerca; species Schistocerca piceifrons. Next base: position 619,119,878 of record NC_060141.1, read on the forward strand.
AATTTATATACCATCAACATTTATGTAATGTTGTTCTTAATTGATTTTTACAGAACAATCTTGTATTTTTCTCTCATATACACTGCTGGAAACATCTTACTGTGTCTTGCTGCCATTCCTCCAGTTTCTCTTCCTCCAGTGTAAGTAAACAAAATATTTATCTTCATTGTAATAAACAAGTAATGTTAAACTCCCACATTCCATTCTTGGTCATGGTTTTATTTGCTCTGTAGTATATTATTTGAAGTAACTTGCCATAACTGATCATTATTGTAATATTAACTTACATTTTATTTTTGGTATACTGTAGTATCACCCTGAATAATGAACTAAAAGGTTAACTGACTAAGCTGGAGAGGGTTGGATGAGGCAACAATGTGAGGCATTAGGGGAATCTGAAAAGAAGGGAAAACTGGAAGGAATGTACAGAACAGTGAAATCGTTAACAAAAAGAGAAGTAAGAAAAATAAGCAAACAATGAATATTAAATAGACATGGAGAAAAGACAGTACGTATAGAAGAGGTGAACAGGGTTTTAATGGTTTATATGGAAGAGTTATACAGGGTATGGACAGTTAACAGACTGCTTTCGAAGGAAGGAAGAGGAACAGAATGGAGAAGACTGAGGTCTAAATATATTGAAGTGGGAATGGGAGGAAGCAGTTCAGCATTGGGCTGTGACAAAATTCTATCTGAGGTACAGGAAGTCTTTAGGTCCAAATACAATAGCCAGATTGACTAAAGCAGTAAGAAAAATTATGGCATAGGAATTTGGCCCCAAATCTCTACTTATAGACATTCTAGAACCTTTATCAAAAATGTGCAATATAAAAAACTCAAAAACTATAGGACAGTTAGTTTTATCAGTCATCTTACAAGACAAGAATCATTCAAAGGATAATTGAAAAGAAAACTGAGGGAATATTGGGGAAGACTAGTTTGGGTTCAGGAAGGGCAAGGAATAAGAGTTGCTATGTAGAATGTCTGAGGCTGATTGGAGGAAAAAAGATAGAAGACATTTGATAGGGTCAACTGCAGTATAATGCTGAGAATTTTGAAAGATGTCAGTAATGACTGAAAATGTAGGTTAATAAAGAAGATATGCACACAAGCAGAAAGTGCAGATCAGTCACTGAGGAGATGGAAGAGATGAACATTCTAAGGGATATAAGGCAATGATGCTCACTGTCACCAAAGCTTTTCAACATACAGGCAGAACAGCCAGGGGTAAGGCTATAGAAGACATAAGAAGCACTGTAATTGGAGGAGAAAGGATAATGACTATAAAATATGTGGATGATCAAGCAGTGTTGGCAAAATCAGAAGAGAAGCTACAGCAGATATTGGCCAATATTGCAAGAAGGAGCAAGGAATATGGAGTTATGGGAACAGGATACGAATAGCGGTATATGGAATAAACTGCCCCCACTAATATCTGCACATACATATGTTTCGACAATTATCATACACATGCATACAGTACAAGGTATAAGAACAGACTGAATTAACATGGCGGCTAGGACGAGCGACCTGAGTCCCAAAGATTAATGTTGACTATGGTCGATATGACCTATTGATGCCACAGAGTGAAGATGAATATAGGAAAGACTAAAATTATGGGAATAAGCAAGAAGGTGAAGCAGTATTAACAGCTAGAAGAATTCCAGTAGAGCTGAGAAAATGGTTTGCCGGTGTACTGCTATATGGCAGTGAATCATACACAGTTAAAAAGAAAGAAGGAAGGTATTTAGAGATTTTTGAAATATGGATATTGCTTAAGGTGAAGTAGACTGACAGACTTACGAATGATGAAGTAATGAAGAAAACAGAGGGAGAAAGAAGATTATTGGAGCTGATCAGAAACAGGAGAAAATCTTGGCTGTAACGTATACTGTATAGGAAATGTCTGCAACAAACAATTTTAGAGGGAAAAGTGGAAGGGATGAGAGGAAGAGGTAAGAAGAGAGTTAGAATAGTGGACAACATTAGAAATGGATGAGAATACAAACAGATGAAGGAATATGTTATATGTTCAGAATAGCACAGCATGGAGAGCCCCAGTTGAAACTTATCATGACACTAAACTAGAGAGAGAGAGAGAGAGAGAGAGAGAGAGAGAGTTAAACAAAACATTTTGTAGGATATTGTCACATCACAAACAGATAAAAAGTAACGACAACCATCATATATGAATAGGTATTCTAGATTCTTAAATCTACTTCACCACAACGTTCATTTCCCTGGCGAACAAGTTGACACAGTTTGAGTTAGTGAACCCTGAAGCTGATGTTGATATTCTATTCAGAGCTAAGCACTTGTTAGATAAACAACTGATTGTCTTAACTGTGACTCAGTCTTGAAACAGAAGTACTTGTGGGGAAACAGCTGTTATGTGTCATGTTGTGTGTGATTTACAACTGTAAAAAGTATTAAAGCTTAATTAGAGACAATAATTTTGAATTGTATGTAGCTTATTTGTTAAGTTTTAATATTTCAGTTATCATACAATACAGATATCCATGCAGACTATAGAAAACAGTCGTTGCAAATTTTCAGGGCTGCTTAATAAACTTAAATGTCACAGAAATATCCAATTAATAATATGGAAATGTGACAGGTACCTTAAAGTTTGTTGATCACATAGTTTTGATAGTGAAAGATCTATTTCAAGTTGCACAAATAATCAGATAATATATTGCAATCTTCAGAGACATCACAGAGTGAATAATCAGACATCTGATTTTCTTTTGGATACTCAATTTCATTCATATTGTCTTTTGTGGAAGTCTCACCTTACTCATCTTCAACTCTTTCTTAGAAAGTGACCACATCAGGTGCAACAATGTCTCTTTTATTAGGCACATAGATTCAGTAGCAGGGAGAATCAAAGTCATATCTGTCAAAGATCCCTTTCTTTACTTATTTTTCAGTCTTTCTTCATTTGTGATCTTCAATCTGAAGATAGCAGGCACAACTAAAACTTCTCAAATTAATAAGATCCGCTTTAGGCCCGTACGAAAATTCAGTATGATATTTTCTTTTTATTGAACTAATTCCAGTTTCATTTAGTGTAACAAATGTGTAATTTATTGCTTCAGCACACAGCTTCTCATTCATGTTTTGATAACTGTATTGACTAGACAACTGTGCACACTTCTCTTCCAGTTCTTCCATTTTGTTGAGATCCACACATGTTCATCTTGAATTGGCTTACTCAGAATTCATCTAGGAGCCTTTTAGTGTCATCATTCTTGATTTTGGTCCTGTTGTCTGACTTTAAACACCACATTTCCATCAACAAATGATTCTCACATGAATGTTTCTAATTTGTAAACAATTTCTTCTTTTGTAAACGGTTCTAAAACAGGATGAATCACCTTTAAACAATAAAGGATATTGTGTTGTCGTAATAAGATAAGATTTATTTCAAACTCGTTAATGAATTATAGTACATTCAGAATATTCTCAGCTATACTCATATTTGTAGGATGATATTTGCAATATTGTTTGTCATGGATAAAGCCAACACTTAGGTAGACATTCCAGTCAGTGATATTATCAGTGCCATTTCTTTCCCTGTTTCTTTCACACAGCATTTTAATCAAGATTGCCATCATACATTTTTCAAATTGAGACATCTGCATTTGTGTCATGAACATAGCCTTCATTTAAGATTTGAATTACAAAAAATAAATTAAAGATTATGTTTAGTAACATGTTTCAGAATTTTGTCGTACCACTGTTCTCCAAGGAAAGCTTTTAAATCAACATCTCTTACTCCCACACCTTCTAATTCAGTAGCAGTGCTAATCAACATTAATTAAGTTGTTTTATATGCCAAATGGGGTGGCATAGTGGTTAGCACAATGGACTATCATTCAGGAAAAATGGTTCAGATCCATGTCTGGCCATCCAGTTTCAAGTTTTCCATGATTTCCCTAAATTGCTCCAGGCAAATGGCATGATGGTTCCTTTAAAAGGACACAGGCAATTTTCTTCCCCATCCTTGATACATTTCAAGTTAGTGCTCTGTCTCTAATAATCTCGAAGTCAGTAGGACATTAAACCCTAGTCTTCCTTCCTTCCTTCTTCCTAGGGTTTAATGGCATATCACCTTTGAGATTATTAGAGACAGAGCACAAACTCAGTATTACAGTGGCATTTTTTAAAAATGCACATTAATGTGTCCATAATATATGTGCATGTGTATGTCACATTTTTTTCTCATAAAACTACTATTACTGTTGCATTTTTAAAAAATGCACATTAATGTGTCCATAATATATGTGCATGGTACTAATAGCACTTGCAGTGTTTTAAACAATGGTTGCACAACTGTCTAGCTGTGCTCCTTAAAACAACCCTAAAGGCTCTCCTTTGGATTGTATTACCTACCTACTCCTGATGTTATTAAGTCTCTATGTTGAGCCAGCAGTAAAGGAAAACAAGCAGAAAACGCAGTGGAAATTAAAGCTGTGGGAGAAGAAAAACAAATCTGTAGTTTGTTGACGGCATTGTAATTCTGTCAGGGACTGCAAAGGATTTGAAAGAACAGCTGAATAGAATGGATAGTGTCTTGAAAGGAGGATATAAGATGAACATCAACAAAAGTAAAACAAGGATAATGGAATGTTATGAAAAATCAGGTGATGCTTAGGGAATTAAGAGTGGGAAATGAGAAACTGTAGGAATTAGAGTAGCAAATGAGAAACTGGAAGAAGTAGATGAGTTCTGTTATTTGGGCAGTAAAATAACTGATTATGGCTGAAGTGGTGCAGATATAAAATGCAAATGCAGTAGCAAGAACATCATTTCTGGAAAAGAGAAATTTGTTGACATTGAATTTCAGTTAAAGTGTTAGAAAGTTTTTTCTGGAGGTATTTATTTGAAGTATAGCCTTACACAGAAGTGAAACCTAGAAAATAAGCACTTCACACAAGAAGAGAATAGAACCCTTTTGAAATTTGCTACTGTAGAAGAATTCTGAATATTAGATGGGTAGATTGCGTAACATAATGAAGAGGTGCTAAATAGATTTGGGGGGAAATAGAAATTTATGGCACAACTTGACTACATGAATGGATTGGTTGATAGGACACATCCTGCAGTATCAAGGAATAGTCAGTTTGGTACTGGAAGAAAGTGTGGAGGTAAAGATTGTAAAGGGATACCAAGGCTTGAATACAGTAAACATGTCCAAATAACTGTAAGGTTGCAGGAGTTACCCAGAGAAGAGGCAGCTTGGAGAACTGCATCAAACCAGTTTTTGGACTGAAGATGGAAACAGCAGCAGCAGCAACAACAACAGTGCATACCTGATGCAAGTTAACAGTAGTAAGGGATATGACAATGATAATAAGTAAATAAACCATGAATTTATTTTCAACATTTACAAAAAAATTCTTGAGCAATATTGTTGCATTTTTTGTAGAGGACCATGCATCAGTTATTCTTGCCAACATTAAAAGAAGGAATTGTGTCATAAAAGGATGTTAACATAGACATGTAAAAAAGGAAATAAAACCTTAATAATGACTTCATCCATGAAAAATTAAGTAAAAAAAAAAAAAAAAAAAAACAGTATCTATAGGCCACAAAATAAAAAGTACATTTCTGTAGACAGAATATTTGAGATTTTAGTACTTTTGAACAGTGTGTGTCTTGTAAAGAAAGAAAGATGACATATCAACAAATTCCAGGCATTACAATGAAGCTGTTGTAAAACGAAATGAAGCTTCCAATCAACTGGCGTGAGTAACTAAACTACTACATGTGTATGCAGTACCATCAAGAATGACATCCATGCTGTGAGTTCTGTCTAGGAAATGTTGCCTTCCAAGGGAACGAAAAAGGCACCCTCCTACTTTCCTAGCCATAAGATGCACATATCTTCATAAACCTCAAATGGTTATGTCTGGTTGGCAGTTACTTCAATATTCCATGCTAGGGTATGGCTTTAACTGTCTAGGCATTGATCAGTATGGCATGGCAGTAATTGGTTAATGGCTCATGATTAGTGATATAATGATGGGTTGGGTGTAATATGTTGAAATGATAACTTGTAAAAGAGGGTCTACCTCTTAGAAGCCACAAGGGCTACATGCACTTCCACAGTTCATTCCTGTCATACATCCTGAGGTTCCAGATGTACCAGTTTTGAGAAGTACATTAGGGAAGATAAAACTTGGTTGTCAGCATCTTGTATCATTGGAGGAAGATTGGAGTGCCCACTTCATGCTCAACTCAGCAAATCTAATGCTCGCCACAAGGCTACATTCTTTAGCACTTCAAGTTTCTGTCTTGTCTGAAGCAGCATAGACCCTCTTGGGACTCATGGCATCCAAATTGGGGTGATGTCACTTAAAAATATGATTTCCAGTTACTACGCAATGTATTGGAGAACACTGTTGTTAGGCATGTTCCACTAAGTTTTTACTGCAGTGAAAGTAAATTTGACCAACTTTATGGAGCTGAATGCATTGACCTGTATTTTTTTCCAAATTATTAATTTAAATCCAACGGCATTCACAGTGTGAGCAGTGAATATGATACAAAGTAAATATGAATCAGAATTTGTAAATCACATGCATGGGGAAAAGGGCATGCTCCTACTACATGGAAACTGCAAGTCCTCTGGAGTGGTGTATAGCAAAAAGAGCTATTCCATGTTACTATCTTGTAAGCCTTATCCAAGAAGAAATAAAGCTGGCCAGAGAATTTATTCTTTTAATGAAAAGTTCTGTGTCAGTAGATTAGCATTAATCATATATAGTTTAAAGATGTAGTCTGTAGTGGTTATTCCTACCTGTTAATGTATAACTTATTTGTTCTACACCCTTCAAGGATCTGTCTCAGTATGGGATCGACTCAACATGGTATGTAATTGAACGACCTATTCTGACAGATACCCAAATAATTCACTTTTAAAGTGTGCCATTTAGCAATGTTTCAGTTTTTGTGTAAGTTGTCATAATCACTGATATGTAACAGCCTACATTGTATGATATGTAACACAGTTTCTCATTTGCATAATCAAATGAAAGTAGTGAATTTTCTAAAATTAATATTACATGCTAGTATTTTTGCATCTGTTATGAAAGCTGACTTTTTATTTATCAACCTTTCTTTCAGATCATGTTCATTGATTGGACTGTTACTTGTAGCTGTTGGATCAGGTGGAATAAAGCCTTGTGTTGCAGCGTTTGGAGGAGACCAGTTCCACTTGCCAGAGGAAGAAGAACTGCTTGACAAATTTTTTTCCTATTTCTACTTCAGCATTAATTTTGGTGGATTCATTGGAATGATATTTACACCCATTTTACGCAAATCATTTATGTGCTTTGGAGATGATCAGTGCTATGCAGTTGGATTTGGGTTCCCAGCTCTACTTGTCATATTGTCATTGTGTAAGAAACATACCAAGTATAATTACTGAAACTATTTAAAATAATTAATAAAAAGACAGTTGATTTCAGACAAATTTAACATTAAGTAAGATATCATCAGGGACATTGTATTCACTGTATCTACTATTTTGTAGGAGACAATGGAGAATATAACAGAATGCCTAACAAACCGACTACAGTGAGGACAATATTCCAGTGTCGATTTATACCAAGAAGTTTAGAATGCAAAGAATGATAATGAGCCTTCAGTATGCAAATAGTTTTCTATATTTTCCTGCATATGGGTTGCCAACATTACTATTGTATTAAAGAGAGCTGTTACATTTGAATGGAGAGATATTATGTTGCCAGAAATGTATGTAGAGGAGTTGTTTAAAGCTAGATGTTTCCTAAAGAATTTCAAAAATATACATTTGAGAATCAGAGTTTGTTGACATTTGGTAGTTCATTAGACATATTTCAGTAAAAACAAAAGACCTCACCTGGCATTTAGAGATCAAAAACACTGTTAGAAGGCAACACAGACTTAAATTATTTTTCTTAAGTCTCCCTCACTGGCATATCATGGTCTACAGATCTTAGCAGGAAGGAATATCTTCATTGGTGTGCAATAAGCCAGTAAGTACGACAAAACATATGTTGGGGACTTCACAGTCTAATATAATAACAAATACTGTGATTATATGCAGGCCAGATCACCAAAATAGAAGTAAAACAGTGATGAAAAATTCTGAGTGAAATGTAATTAGTAGTATAAGGATAAACAACTATTCACTGTCTAGAAATATTAGGAATGAGAGGCATATAACATATATTGATGACTGAAGCTCACGTAACTTGCAGAGACACTCCACTCTCTCTCTACTGATGTGTCTCAGTCAGACTACACCACCAGTTATGAGGCACATGGAAGTCCTTCAAGAGTAGGGAACAAATCAAGATATGAATTCATAGAGAGAAGTATCAGTAGGAAATCATTCCTATAGCCTGTATTACTTATAAAAGCTATATACAAACCTCTACATCTACATACAGACTCTGCAAACCACTGTTACAGTGCATGGCAGAGGGAACTTAGATTAGGGCTACAAGTTTCTTCCCATTTCACTTGTGTGTGGGTCTTGTGAAGAATGACTACTTAAATGCTCCTGGGCTCACTGCAATTAGACTAATCTTGTCTTTGTAGTACCTTCAGGAATGATACGTAGGGTCTGAAGCATATTCCTAGATTCTTCCTTAATATCAGTTCTTGAACTTATGTAAGAAATCATTCATGGGATAAATGACATCGATTCTTACGTGTTTGTCAATTCATGTTTTTCAGAATTTTGATGATGCTCTCCTATGATGAAGAAGAACGTATAATTGTTCATGCTGTCTTGTTTTGAATGTGTTCAATATGAATTGTAAATCCTCTTTGCTACGGCTTCTGCACACTGGAGCTATATTCTAGAATGGGTTGCAGAAATGTTTTGTAATTAGTCTCCACTGCATTTTCACAGGAACCTACTAGTGAACCAAAGTCTGCGCAACTGCTTTGCCTACAACTGAGGGGCCTACTTGATTGTTCCACGTCGTATAGTTACAAACTGTTAAACCCAGGTATTTGTATGAGTTGGTTGTTTTCCAGTTCTTATTTGTTGATGCTGTAATCATTGGGTACAACCTTTTTGTACTTTGTGATTTGTACAAATTTCTGAACATACAAAACACGTTCTCTGTCTCTACACCACTTTGGAATCTCATCAAGATCTACCTGAAAGTTTGTGCAGTTTTTCTTCCTATAGTACTTCATTGCAGGGAATCAAAGTATTGCAAAAACGGGTACTTTCAAGAAAATGCTTTATTGAAGGTGTTGATACTGGACTACTATCAATAAAATTATTTTTCTTATGTGTATTTGCTGTTAATTCTACTGAGTAAATGTCTTTCATCACCAATGTTTAAAGTAAAGATTAATCAAATCTACACAAATATGGAGGAAATAAGTTCACTATTTCCAATTACAACAATGATGGGGAGATGGAACAAAGGTTGCAGTGTTAAATGTAGCATCATCTGTAGTCAACAATACAAAAATGCATCAGTTAATGAGACTGTGTTCTCTTATTTGTGTAACATTAAATAACATTAAACGAAAAGCTTTATTTTTAATTCACAGTTGAAGAATAGCTTCAACCACTCTTCAGATTTTACATTTTTAATCAGTTTTGTAAAATCTGAAGGGTGGTTGAAATTATTCTTCAACTGCAGGTGCAACCACAACAGAGGCATATCTGATGAGAGGCCATGCAAACGTCTGGTTTCTGAAGAGCATCAGCCTTCTAAGTAGTTGCAGGGGCAACAGTCTGGATGATTGACTGATCTGGCCTTGTAACATTAACTAAAACGGCCTTGCTGTGCTGGTACTGCAAACGGCTGAAAGCAAGGGGAAATTGCAGCCATAATTTATCCCGAGTCATGCAGCTTTACTGTTTGGTTAAATGATGATGGTGTCCTCTTGGGTAAAATATTCCGTAGGTAAAATAGTCCCCCATTTGGATCTCTGGGTGGGGACTACTCAGGAGGACGTCGTTATCAGGAGAAAGAAAACTGGCATTCTGCGAATTGGAGCATGGAATGTAAGATCGCCTAATCGGGCAGGTAGGTTAGAAAATTTAAAAAAGGGAAATGGATAGGTTAAAGTTAGATATTGTGGAAATTAGCGAAGTTTGGTGGAAGGAGGAACAAGACTTCTGGTCAGGTGAATACAGGCTTATAAGTACAAAATCAAATAGGAGTAATGCAGGAGTAGGTTTATTAATGAATAAAAAAATAGGAGCACAGATAAGTTACTACGTACACCTTAGTGAATGCATCATTGTGGCCAAGATAGACACGAAGGCCACGCCTACCACAGTAGTACAAGTTTTTACGCCAACTGCCTCTGCAGATGTTGAGGAGATTGAAGAAATGTATGATGAGATAAAAGAAATTATTCAGATAGTGAAGGGAGACAAAAATTTAATTGTTAGGGGGACTGGTATTCGATAGTAGGAAAAGGAAGAGAAGGAAAAGTAGTAGGTGAATATGGAATTGGCGTAAGGAATGAAAGAGGAAGCTGCCTGGTAGAATTTTGCACAGAGCATAACTTATCATAGCTAACACTTGGTTTAAGAATCATGAGAGAAGGTTGTATATGTGGAAGAGGCCTGGAGACACTGGAAGGTTTCAGATAGATTTATATAATGGTACGGCAGAGATTTAGGAACCTAGTTTTAAATTGTAAGACATTTCCAGGGGCAGATGTGGACTCTGACCACAATCTATTGGTTATGAACTGTAGATTAAAACTGAAGAAACTACAACAAGGTGGGAATTTAAGGAGATGGGACCTGGATAAACTGAAAGAACCAGAGGTTGTACAGAGTTTCAGGGAGAGCACAAGGGAACGACTGACAAGAAAGAGGGAAAGAAATAACAGTAGAAGAAGAATGGGTGGCTCTGAGAGATGAAATAGTGAAGGTAGCAGAGGGTCAAGCAGGTAAAAAGACAAGGGCTAGTAGAAATCCTTTGGTGACAGAAGTGATATTGAATTTAATTGATGAAAGGAGAAAATATAAGAATGCAGGAAATTAAGCAGGCAAAACGGAATACAAATGACACAAAAATGAGATCAACAGGCTAGGGGTAAGATAGATACTGGCTACAGGAAAATTAAGGAGACCTTTGGAGAAGAGAGAACCATTAGCTTGAATATCAAGAGCTCAGATGGAAAAGCAGTTCTAAGCAAAGAAGGGAAAGCAGAAAGGTGGAAGGAGTATACTACGTGAAGAATTTGACAGAGCGCTGAAAGATCTAAGTTGAAACAAGGCCCCGGGAGTAGACAACATTCCATTACAACTACTGATAACCTTGGGAGAGCCAGCCATGACAAAACTGTACCATCTGGTGAGCAAGACATACGAGACAGGTGAAATACTCTCAGACTTCAAAAAGAAAATAATAATTCCGATCCCAAAGAAAGCAGGTGTTGATAGGTGTGAAAATCACTGAGCTACCAGTTTAATCAGTCACATGAAAATCACTGAACTATCAGTTTAATCAGTCACGGCTGCAAAATACTAACACAAATTCTTTACAGACGAATGGAAAAACTGGTAGAAGCCAACGTAGGGGAAGATCAGTTTGGATTCTGTAGAAATGTTCCAACATGTGAGGCAATACTGATCCTACAACTTATCTTAGAAGATAAATTAAAGGAAGTCAAGCCTAAATTTCTAGCATATGTAGACTTGGCGAAAGCTTTTGACAGTGTTGACTGGAATACTCACTTTCAAATTCTGAAGGCGGCAGGAGTCAAATACCCAGGATCGAAAGGCTATTTACAATTTCTACAGAAACCAAATGGCAATTATAAGAGTTGATGGGCACAAAAGGGAAACAGTGGTTGAGAAGGGAATGAGACAGGGTTGTAGCCTATATCAGATGTTATTCAATCTGTACATTGAGCTAGCAGTAAAGGAAACAAAAGAAAAAATTTGAATAGGAATTAAAATCCATGGAAAAGAAATAAAAAGTTTGAGGTTACTGACGACATTGTAATTCTGTCAGAGACAGCAAAGGACCTGGAAGAGCAGATGAATGAAATGGACAGTGTCTTGAAAGGAAGACATAAGATGAACATCAGCAAAAGCAAAATGAGGATAATGGAATTAAGCCAAATTAAATCAGGTGATGCTGAGGGAATTAGATTAGGAAATGAGACACTTAAAGTAGTAGATGAGTTTTGTTATTTGGGTAGCAAAATAACTAATGATGGTTGAAGCAGAGAGGATATAAAATGTAGACTGGCAATGGCAAGGAAAGCATTTCTGAAGAAGAGAAATTTGTTAACACTGAGTATAGATTTTAAGCGTCAGGAAAGCTTTCCTGAAAGTATCTGTATGAAGTTTAGCGATGTGTGGAAGTGAAACATGGACGATAAATAGTTTAGACAAGAAGAGAATAGAAGTTTTCGAAATGTGGTGCTACAGAAGAATGCTGAATATTAAATGGGTAGATAAAATAACTAATGAGGAGGTACTGAATGGAACTGGGGAGAAGAGGAATTTCTGGGACAACTTGACTAGAAGAAGGGATCAGTTGGTAGGACACATTCTGAGGCATCAAAGTATCATCAATTTTGTGTTGGAGGGAAGCGCGCAGGGTAAAAATCGTAGAGGGAGACCAAGAGTTGAATACACTAAGCAGATTCAGAAGGATGTAGGTTGCAGTAGGTACTTGGAGATGAGATGTAGAAGCTTGAACAGGACAGAGTAGCATGGAGAGCTGCATCAAACCAGCCTGAGACTTCAGGGGAAAATTTAAGCATACATTATAAGGACACCAGGTGTGAGACGGGGGTGAGGTACCTTTTGGAGTGGACAAGAAACTCAAATCTAGCAGGGTAGAATTTGAAGCTCCATGCAAGATGGTTTGGGCAAGGCTCAGTGTCAGGGATGGCCATAAAATCGTAACTGAGTCCTCCTATTGACCATCAGACTTACCTCCTCATGTAACTGAAATTTTTAGAGAAAACTCACTTTGCTAATGCATAAAACTATCAACTGGAATGATTACAGTTTTGTTAGTGGTGTGTATGACAAGACATTTTTTGCAACATTATTAAATTAAATGCCTCATCTGGAAACTACAGGGGAAGGTCAGAAATGAATGCATAATAATTTTATTACAAAAAAGTTTAGTTTAGTAGAAGTTGGTTTGGTTCAAGTATACTCACCTTCAGACTGCTGATTTCGATTCCACATTTGTCCCAAAGTGTGGGCTGACAGGAATTTTTTTTTTGTGGGACCAGACAGATGAAAGTCCAATGGTGCAAGATCTGGAATGTGTGGTGGACACAGGAGCACCTCCCACCCGGGAGCAGCAACATGGGGGTGAGCATTGTCATGAAGAAGTCTGACACTGTTAGCATTAATGCTGTGGCAGTTCTCATGAAGGGCATGATGCAACTTAGCCAAAGTTTTAACGTAGGCTGCAGCATTCACTGTCATCCTGTTCTCAGGAAAGTGCACCTATAACACCCCATGCATGTCCCAGAACACTTTCAAAAGCACTTTCCTAGTAGATTGAGTCTCTTTGTGTCTATTTCTTTGTGCTGAGGAGCCAACATGTCTCCACTCCATAGAGGTTTTCTTGGATTCAGGCATGCAGTGATATGCCCGCGATTCTTCACCAGTGATGATTCTTTTCAGAAAGTCATGACCTTATGTGGCATAATGAATTAAGTGATCCAAGCTTGTCATCATTCACTGACCTATCAGATGAGATGAGAAGGAAAGAAGTGTGGGAAGTCTCCCTTGACCAGGAAATTGGGCAACTTTACTGGACTCTTCCCATTTCCTAAACCTTACCAGCCCTTTTCTTCACCCCTCTTCCTCTTCCTTCAACATTTCTGCCAAAAGGAGCCACTGGCTCCATAAGCTTGCAAATATAAGGTGAACATAAAGTCCGGGAACATGTTCAATTATTTATTGCACAAGAACCAAACATTGTAAAGATATCAAACATATGTCTTTTTGAAAAGAAACCCTGAAAACTTTCTGATGTATACTGCCACAGCATGGTTTGGTAATTTGCCGATAGTCAGGGCTAGTTGCAAATATGGTGAGTTCAGGTGTGAAGGGAGCTTTCTGTGTGTTGGAGTTCGACAAAAACAAGTGTCCTACAGCAGTTCAACAGTTGTTTAGAACCAAGTACAGTAAGAAGCCACCCCCAGGAAGGTCATTTACCACTGGCACAACAAATTCGTTGTGACGGGTTGCTTGTTCCCAGCAGAGAGAAGCGGACGTCCCAGTCCGAGTGAAGTGAATGGGGAGTGTGTAAGAGAGACATTCATAATCAGTCCAAAGAAATCAGTGCATCGTGCATTCCGTGAACTCAAAATGGCTCCAATGACAGTGTGGAAAGTCCTGCGACAGAAGCTGTCTATGAAACCATTCAAATTGGAGCTAGTGCAGAAGCTCAATGATGGTGACAAAGACAAGCGTTTTGAGTTTTTTTCGCAGCTGCAACAATTGAATGAGGGTGGAAATGGCATTTTTGGTCACTTAATTTTTAGCGACGAAGCCACTTTTCACACTAATGGGAAAGTGAACAGGTATAATTGTCCAATCTGGGGTACAAAGCATCCACATGCATGCATTGAATTTGAGCGTGATTCCCCAAAGGTAAATTTTTTCGTGCCTTGTCACATCGAAGACTGTGCGGGCCATTCTTCTTCACTGAGAGCACTGTCACTGGATATTCCTACTTGGACATGTTGCAGCAATGGCAGATGCCTCAAATGCAATCTGACTCTCCCATCATCTTTCAGCAGGATAGGGCTCCACCCCATTTCCTTTGTGAAGTTTGTGAGTACCTGAACACAGAGCAGCCTCATCGGTGGATCAACTGTGCTACAGAAGGCGGCAGCTGTTTCATGAAATGGTCTCCCTGATCACCAGATCTCACTCCATGTGACTTTTTTCTGTGGGGACACATTAAAGATCTGATTATGTATCTCCTCTACTACCACGTGATGTAGCAGAGATCCGAGAGAGAATACGGGAAGCGACTGCCACAGTTGACGATGTCATGCTGGGATGGGTAGGGCAAGAATTCGGTTACCGTACTCATGTCTGCCGGGTCACTCATGATTCGCATATCGAATGTTTGTAAAAAAACTTTCAGAGTTTATCTTCAAAATGCAGTATGTATGACATGTGTACAATGTCTAATTCTTGTGAAATAAATAATTGAAAGTGTTCCCAGACTGTGTACACTCTGTACATTCTTGCTGATACTGGTTATATGGGAATTAGGCTGTGGTATAAGGCATTATTCTCTACCTAACATTTCGTCTTCCAATGCTGGAGGCACCATCAGAGGCTTTGATGACTCAGAAAGCAGTTACGGTCTCAAACAAGCTCGATAAGCTGCACTGTTTGTATGTATTCACACAACAGTCAGTTATGATGTCATCTGACTGATGCCTAAGGTGTGCAGTTGCACCTATGTGTGTCGTGGAGCTTGCAGTAAGAAAGAGTTGGTGCCATTTGTTATATTTAGCACTGAGGATCACAACTTTTCCTGTTCGAGTCCTTCTTTTCTGTTACTGTTGTTTTTACGCTTTTGAATTTCTATGGCTTCTCTGTACATCCTAGTGTAATAAAGAAAACCAGTAGTCTATGATCAAATACACTCTGGTCATATGTGAAATATACCAGTGGCAACACAATAAGTGGCTCTGTTGTATAATAGCAGTAGTAATGTTACCAACAACACCTCTTAAGCGGAGTTACGAAACACTGTTTTCCAAAATCCTGTCAAAAATAAGATGTTGCAAATATTTCAGAATTTGAAGCAAGAACACCTGCCGAAGTGAGAAATTTTGAAGTGGATACTCTGGATTTATTGGAGAAACTTAGACCACTTAATAAAAGCAACTCTTCTGGTGCAGACTGTATACTAGTGAGATTTATTTTGGAGTATACTGAAGAAATATCTCCATTTTTAGCACTAACACAACCATACCTTGAACAAAGATCTGTACCTGAAGACTGGAAAGTTGCACAGGTCACACCAGTATACAAGAAAGGAAATAGAAATAATCTTCTGAATTATAGACCCACATCATTGACATCAGTTTGTAGATTTTTGGGACATATAATTTGTTCCAACACTAAAATGTATCTTGAAGAAAATGACCTATTGACACACAAACAATGTGGATTTAGAAAAATGTCCTTCTTGCAATAAACTGTCTCTTTATTCACTTAAAGTAAAATGCCCTATTGACAGGCGATCTCAAGTTGATTCCATATTTCTAGATTTCCAGAAGGCTTTTGACACTGGTCCTCACAAGCAGCTTCTTATCAAATTGTGAGCCTATGGTGTATCGTCTCTGCTGTGCGACTAAAAGGTCATAGTTTGCAGTAATGGATGAGAAGTCATCTAGTGAAACTGAAGTTACATTTGGGGTCTCTAAGAAAGTGTTGCAGCACTCTGTTATTCTTAATCCATTGATTTACGTTACAATGTGAGCAGCAATCTTAGATTGTTCGCAGATGATAGTGTTGCTTACCATGTAGTAAATCATCAGGCAATTAAAAAAAATTACAAAATTGTTTTGACAACATATCTACATGGTACAAAAAGTGGCAGTTGGCCCTGAACAATAAAAAGTGTTGGATTCTCCACATGAGTATTATAAAAATCCTGTCACATTTTGGTTACATGTTAATTTACACAAACATGAAGACTGGTGGTTCAACTAAATACCCAGGAATTGCACAAATAACTTAAACTGGATCCATCACATACAAAATATTGTGGAGAAGGTGAACCAAAGACTGCGTTTTATTGGCAGAATGAATTAGAAGCTGTAACAAATATACTAAAAAGGCTGCTTAGATTACGTTTGTCCATTCTCTTCTGGAGTACTGTAGTGCAGTATGGGGTCCTTACTAGATAGAATTGACAAAGGATATCAAAAAAGTTCAAAGAAGAATAGTTCATTCTGTAGTATCACAAAGTATGGGAGAGAGCTTCAAAATAACGATTAGTGAGCAGGGGTGGCAGTCTTTATAACAAATATGTTTTACATTATGGCTAAACCTTTCCAGAAAATGACAATCATGAGTTTTCATCACTGATTGTCAGAACATTTTGTCAGCTCCCACATACATACATGGGATGAAATGATCATCATTATAAAATATGAGGAGTTAAGAGATTGTAAGAAAAGCTTTAGGTGTTCATTTTTCCCACATGCTATTTGAGAGTGGAGTGGCAGAGAAATAGTCTGAAAGTCTTTCTTTGAAACCTCTGCAAAACACGTAAGTGTGAATTGTATAGTAATCATATAGATGTTTATGTGTGTTACATTAACTAGAATTACATCAGAATTTTCTGTGACCCATAAAAATCTCCTGGCATCACCTAAAATAAACAATAATGTTCAGTGTTGTAATAAAATCAATTTGATAAATATTGTTTACAGCATTCCCAAACTCAGTAGTCATGGCCATCTCTTGATAGTATACATAAATGTTGTAACAAGACTTTAAATAAACTATGATAATGAGGCATATTTGCCTCTGAATGAAATTTCTGGCCAAGCTTTTGCCAATACAGTTACAATTAATGAAGCAGCTACACAAGCGCAATGAACTTTCTTAACTTAATCATACAAAAAACTTTTCTTAAGTATTTACAGTAAAGTTCTTGGTTCATCCGGCCTGGCCAGAATTATGGTGAAGATTACAGATCAACTGAAACATTAAAAACTGTTTCACAAATCTGCAACCAAACTGTCACCTCAACGTAACCTAGACTTCAGACTATGCTACAGATCACTACATCTACTTCTGTACCCTGAAAGCCGCCTTATGGTGAGTGACAAAGGGTGTTTTGTGTACCAGTATCACATCTACCTTTTCCCAAAGCTGTCATGAATGGTACCCAGGAAGAATGATCCCTGGCCAGCCTCTGTGAGGGCTCAAATCCCTCCAATTTTATGTCCATGGTCTTTTTGTGAGATGTATGTAGGAGGAAGTGATACATTGGTTGGCTTTTCTAGCAAAATACCTTCTTGGCACTTTAAAAATAAACCACTGTTATGTGGAACACCTCTTTTGCAGCATATGCTACTGGAGTTGGTTGATCATCTCAATGACACTTTTGTGCTTAATAAATGAACCTGCAACAAAATGTGCTGTTCTTCTTTGAATCTACTCTATTTCCACTTCGTGTCTTATCAGGTATGGATCCCATACTAATGAGCAATATTCAAATATTGATCCAACAAGTGTGTTACAGACTACTACCTTTGTTGATGGACTAAACTTCCTGAGGATTGTTCCAATGAGTCTTAGTCTCCCATCTGCCTTACTCATATTTAATTTTATGTGGTCATTCCACTTCAAATAATTCTGTGTGCATACTCATAGATTTCATTGAAGTAACTGCTTCCAGTGATTGTTCTGTGGTCTCGTAACCATTCAATAATGGCTCTTTCTATCTATGTATAAGCACATGTGTGGACGGGCAGGGACTACTCAAGAGGATGTCGTTATCAGGAGAAAGAAAACTGGCATTCTACGGATCGGAGCGTGGAATGTCAGATCCCTTAATTGGGCAGGTGGGTTAGAAAATTTAAAAAGGGAAATGGATAGGTTAAAGTTAGATATAGCGGGAATTAGTGAAGTTCGGTGGCAGGAGGAACAAGACTTCTGGTCAGGTGACTACAGGGTTATAAACACAAAGTCAAATAGGGGTAATGCAGGAGTAGGTTTAATAATGAATAGGAAAATAGGAATGCGGGTAAGCTACTACAAACAGCATAGTGAACGCATTATTGTGGCCAAGATAGACACAAAGCCCACACCTACTACAGTAGTACAAGTTTATATGCCAACTAGCTCTGCAGATGACGAAGAAATTGAAGAAATGTATGATGAAATAAAAGAAATTATTCAGATAGTGAAGGGAGCCGAAAATTAAATAGTCATGGGTGACGCGAATTCGAGTGTAGGAAAAGGGAGAGAAGGAAACGTAGTAGGTGAATATGGATTGGGGCTAAGAAATGAAAGAGGAAGCCGCCTGATAGAATTTTGCACAGAGCACAACTTAATCATAACTAACACTTGGTTTAAGAATCATGATAGAAGGTTGTATACATGGAAGAACCCTGGAGATACTAAAAGGTATCAGATAGATTATATAATGGTAAGACAGAGATTTAGGAACCAGGTTTTAAATTGTAAGACATTTCCAGGGGCAGATGTGGACTCTGACCACAATCTGTTGGTTATGACCTGTAGATTAAAACTGAAGAAACTGCAAAAAGGTGGGAATTTAAGGAGATGGGACCTGGATAAACTGAAAGAACCAGAGGTTGTACAGAGTTTCAGGGAGAGCATAAGGGAACAATTGAAAGGAATGGGGGAAAGAAATACAGTAGAAGAAGAATGGGTAGCTCTGAGGGATGAAGTAGTGAAGGCAGCAGACGATCAAGTAGCTAAATAGAAGAGGGTTAGTAGAAATCCTTGGGTAACAGAAGAAATATTGAATTTAATTGATGAAAGGAGAAAATATAAAAATGCAGTAAATGAAGCAGGCAAAAAGGAATACAAACGTCTCAAAAATGAGATCGACAGGAAGTGCAAAATGGCTAAGCAGGGATGGCTAGAGGACAAATGTAAGGATGTAGAGGCTTCTCTCACTAGGGGTAAGATAGATACTGCCTACAGGAATATTAAAGAGACCTTTGGAGATAAGAGAGCCACATGTATGAACATCAAGAGCTCAGATGGAAACCCAGTTCTAAGCAAAGAAGGGAAAGCAGAAAGGTGGAAGGAGTATATAGAGGGTCTATACAAGGGCGATGCACTTGAGGACAATATTATGGAAATGGAAGAGGATGTAGATGAAGATGAAATGGGAGATACGATACTGCGTGAAGAGTTTGACAGAGCACTGAAGGACCTGAGTCGAAACAAGGCCCCCGGAGTAGACAAAATTCCATTGGAACTACTGACGGCCTTGGGAGAGCCAGTCCTGACAAAACTCTACCATCTGGTGAGCAAGATGTACGAAACAGGTGAAATACCCTCAGACTTCAAGAAGAATATAATAATTCCAATCCCAAAGAAAGCAGGTGTTGACAGATGTGAAAATTACTGAACCATCAGTTTAATAAGCCACAGCTGCCAAGTACTAACACGAATTCTTTACAGACGAATGGAAAAACTAGTAGAAGCCGACCTCGGGGAAGATCAGTTTGGATTCCGTAGAAATACTGGAACATGTGAGGCAATACTGACCTTACGACTTATCTTAGAAGGAAGATTAAGGAAAGGCAAACCTATGTTTCTAGCATTTGTAGACTTAGAGAAAGCTTTTGACAATGTTGACTGGAATACTCTCTTTCAAATTCTAAAGGTGGCAGGGTTAAAATACAAGGAGCGAAAGGCTATTTATAACTTGTACAGAAACCAGATGGCAGTTATAAGAGTTGAGGGACATGAAAGGGAAGCAGTGGTTGGGAAGGGAGTAAGACAGGGTTGTAGCCTCTCCCCGATGTTATTCAATCTCTATATTGAGCAAGCAGTAAAGGAAACAAAAGAAAAATTTGGAGTAGGTATTAAAATCCATGGAGAAGAAATAAAAACTTTGAGGTTTGCCGATGACATTGTAATTCTGTCAGAGACAGCAAAGGACTTGGAAGAGCAGTTGAATGGAATGGATGGTGTCTTGAAGGGAGGATATAAGATGAACATCAACAAAAGCAAAACAAGGATAATGGAATGTAGTCGAATTAAGTCGGGTGATGCTGAGGGTATTAGATTAGGAAATGAGACACTTAAAGTAGTAAATAAGTTTTGCTATTTGGGGAGCAAAATAACTGATGATGGACGAAGTAGAGAGGATATAAAATGTAGACTGGCAATGGCAAGGAAAGCGTTTCTGAAGAAGAGAAATTTGTTAACATCGAGTATTGATTTAAGTGTCAGGAAGTTATTTCTGAAAGTATTTGTATGGAGTGTAGCCATGTATGGAAGTGAAACATGGACGGTAAATAGTTTGGACAAGAAGAGAATAGAAGCTTTTGAAATGTGGTGCTACAGAAGAATGCTGAAGATTAGATGGGTAGATCACATAACTAATGATGAAGTATTGAATAGGATTGGGGAGAAGAGAAGTTTGTGGCACAACTTGACCAGAGGAAGGGATCGGTTGGTAGGACATGTTTTGAGGCATCAAGGGATCACCAATTTAGTATTGGAGGGCAGCGTGGAGGGTAAAAATCATAGGGGGAGACCAAGAGATGAATACACTAAGCAGATTCAGAAGGATGTAGGTTGCAGAAGGTACTGGGAGATGAAGAAGCTTGCACAGGATAGAGTAGCATGGAGAGCTGCATCAAACCAGTCTCAGGACTGAAGACCACAACAACAACAACATAAGCAGTATATTACATTGGTTGCTGCATCAACTCTGTATACAATAACATCATCTGTGAAAAGCCGGATGGAGTTTCCAGTGGTGTCCACTAGCTCGTTTAAATATATTGTGAAAGGTAAAGATCCTATAGCACCCCCTTGTGATACGCCTGAAGTACTTGTAAGTCTGAAGACTTCTCTCCATTGAGAGTGATGTACAATGTTCTGTATGCTAAAAGATCTTCTATCCAATCACACAGTTGGTCTGATATTCTGTCCACTTGTATTTTGTTCATTATGTGGCAGTGCAGAACTGTATTGAACACCTTCCATAAGTCGAGGAACATGGCATCTATCTAGATGCTTGTGTCAAGTGCTCTCTTTCATCGAACATTTTTTTCAGAACCAATTTAACACAGGTGCTGCTGTTTATTGTTTTTGTGCCGTGTGCTGTTGCGATACAGTTTCTAATTATGGGTAAGAATCCATCCACTAGCATTAGGGCACGTCAAAATTATGTACACGCTACTAGAATTACCTAATTACTTATCTATAACAGTTTAATGTTGGCACTTGAGTCATTATTTGGAGACTATCAGAAATTTGCAGTTGCAATACTTAAGTATTTCACAAGGCAGCATAGCAGTAAATATCATTACAAATAACATTAAATTAAAATTAGTCCATAAAAATACATGTGAATTTGCCATTGTCACCCAAAAATCACATTGATCAACAAAATATCACCCAGATGTTGATGGTTGCATTTCTTTAAAAAAATTGTTAAATACTCTATCATTATTAGCCCAAATGGCAAAATATCGCCAATCTAGTTACCCGGGAAGTACTCAGTTATGAAAACCAGTTCCATTACAGAACACTGGAGAGGTGTTTGTGGAGAGCAGAAGGGGTATGTGATGACAGCACATTCTATAGTTCATTTTTAGACGAACAGTCTGCTTGCATTCGTCTGAGTCGACTGCGTCTTGCATCGCCAACCTCCCCTTCCCCACCCTTGTCCAAATCTACATACACTCTTGTAATACTATAACAACTGGAAACAGCAATTCTGTGCACAATTGAATCTTTAAATATATGTGCAGTTGTGCACCAGACACGCAGAATTAAAGGAAAAACATACATTATCGGAATGCAATTTTTGTTGTAATGTGTATCATTTTATTTTCAAACAATGTACAACACCATTTGTTCTTAATTCTGCTGTGATCAAGGTAGCTCTGCATGTTGCGCTGCTGAGATAGCAATCCTTCTATTAAGGAGGAGGGGCAATTTGAATCCAACTGATGGCAACATTGAAAATGGTTTTCTGTGCTCTCCCATTTTCAGTTTACACAAATTCTGGGGCTGATTGCTGAGTATACTACATAGCCAATTCTTTCTGAATACCTTTCTTTCCTGACACATTCCAATAACCTTAAAGATGCAGGCCCTCTGCTTAACTGAAAAGAACTGCATTGAAGGTGAGCTGAGCATTTCCTTGGAGACTCCCAGCACTAAAAGCCACATGATAAGTAAATGGTTCAAATGGCTCTGAACACTATGGGACTTAACATCTCTGGTCATCAGTCCCCTAGAACTTAGAACTACTTAAACCTAACTAACCTAAGGACATCACACAACACCCAGTCATCACGAGGCAGAGAAAATCCCTGACCCCGCCGGGAATCGAACCCAGGAACCCGGGCATGGGAAGCGAGAACGCTACTGGATAAGTAAATAATAAACCAAATTCTGTGTGATTAAAATCATTCATAAGAATACAATTCGATTTGTCTGTGTTGCCCGGAAATCGCATTGATCAACAAAAATATCACCCAAATGTTGATGGTTGCATTTCTTTAAGAAATTTGCTTAACATTCTATCATTATTAGCCCACATGGCAAAATATCACCCCATTTGATCAACATGGAGGTGCTCAATTTTGAAAATCAGTTCTGATACAGAACAATGGGGAAGGGTTTGTGGAGAGCGGAAGGAGAACTGAAATCTTCGCCTAAATCTTTAATGTGACCTAGAGATGTACATGAATTATTCGCCAATGTTTACCACTACTGCTTCTGAGGCAGGGATCAATAAAACCACCTGATGAACATGTTTGATCCACTAGATATTATCATATTTTTGTGGCTATAAACATGCTGTCACCATCACTTATGATGTACTATTCTATCAGAGTTTCGAATATCATTGCTATTAACATCTGGTTTCAGCCAATTTTGTATCCCTATTACCATGTGGGCATTGTTACCGATTATAAGTGAGATTGGTTCTGGGACATTTCCATAAATACTCCTGCAATTAGCTACTTCTATATTAACATTTTATTTCTCAGATGTGCTATGGTGAATGCCACCCTGCCTGGAACTGGAATGCATCTTATCAGGCCTGAGATGGGATTTATCTGTCCAAAAAAACAACATGTGCGCACTACTCAAAATCTGCATCCAAGATTGTCACAGAATTGTCTGAGACTTCCACTTGGCTCCAAACCAGAGGACCACGATCAGTTTGGGGAATGGTGCTCTGCTTCCACACTGTGAGTCAACTAGCTGTCTTTGTCAAATCAGCCAGCCTCCTGCAGGAACTGAGGATGGCCTTTGACCCTAGGCAGCAGGTGTCATTTGTGCTGACATGAATCACAATTTTCCACTGTGTGCACCCAGTGCACTCAGTTGATGATGGCAGAACATCCTCTACATCTCGGATGAGAACCTCTGGCAATCAAATGGACCCTTCTTTTCTGACCTGCCCACTATTTCTCATGCTTGTGTAAAACTCTCAGCAAGATCGACCACAGTCCCAGTACACGAGGCATCCCTTGCTGGATCATATGTACTTTTCAGCAATGCGCAATACCTCAAACTGGTTTTGAAGGCATAAGTGGACAGCTATGCAGCCAAGACCTGCTTTTACCCACCTCTCAGAGATTCACGAGCATGCCACTGTTTGCCAGTCACCATCAAATATCCCAGAAATGTTAAAATACAAATGACAGTGGCAGTGGTGTCTTCTTAATTGAAATTAATATTTAGAAATTATTAACATTTCAAAATACACTCATCTCATTCAGTCATCCCTGCTTACA
Organism: Schistocerca piceifrons; assembly: GCF_021461385.2. Lineage (NCBI taxonomy): Eukaryota > Metazoa > Arthropoda > Insecta > Orthoptera > Acrididae > Schistocerca > Schistocerca piceifrons. The sequence continues at coordinate 619,144,358 of NC_060141.1, forward strand.
GAAATTTTACAAAATTTGTGTTTACATAACATGAATTATGTAAGAGAAGCTATTACATTTTAACATTTTAAAGTAGGATACCCATTTAGTCAGATTATACAATCTTTGTAACATTTAGTACTAATTGAAAGAAAAACCACACAGCAAAGCATTTACCAAAGATTCATGAAATGTGAAATTAACAAACTTTATAAACTATTCACATTAGTTACACAGTGTTGCAGAGAACTGTATGTCTTTATGGCATGACAAGACATTACTCTGTTGATTCAGAGGTAACACTTCTAAATCTGATTAAACATGTGTGAAGTAACAACAGTATAAAAGCCATTAATTGAATCTGCTGAAAAAGGAACAAACACACACAATAATTTTGTGCATGCTATGAGTGTATTCTTTATACTGAGCAGACTAATTCACAGGTAAATAGCATTGTTTAGCATAATGGACCACACACACATGACACTTAAGAGCTGTCACGTGCTGCCAGCTCACCCTTCCTGCATGATGCTGTAGTACAGCATTGCATTACTCTTAAACGCAACTGCTGTGCACATCATTGTTAGCTCGCTCACCATCTTCTGCTTCCGGCTGATCATGACAGAAGTTGTCAGCCAACATCAGGCCTGAAAACATCAGGCCTTCTTCTGAAGTCCCCATTTCATCGGCTGCCTTCAGTCACTGCATGAAGTCCTGGCTCCCGGCCACAGCTTGCTCCACTGTGCACTGCTCTGCCATTATGCTGTACCATTTCAATGCAGCCCTCTCGTCTCATTGACTCTAAACATGAAACAGAAGTAACATGTCATTAGTTTTCGCTGGCTGTTTCATTATGGCTGCTGATGGGTCTTTTTAGCCCACAGTTCATGTACACATTGCTGCATATTGAGATGTCGTTATGTAAACCCCCTTCTTCAACATAAACCTATACAAATTTAGAGTATTGTAACAGTGTTAATTTCTGGTAGTTGCCCATAATACATGATATACAAAATTTTTATACATAATTATTCCTTTTGTATTTATCCCTTGGTTGTGTCTCCTTCACTGTTCTTTTATGATATTTTCCGTCTTCTTCCACTCCTGCAGTTTTCATGGCATCGCATCGTCATTTCTTCTTGCTTATAACTTTCAATGCTTGTGGTATTGGATATGTAGATACAAGATAAGTTCATGAGGTTTTATTTTGCTTCCTTCATGGCAATCATGTCATCATTCCTGATTGGCAAAACTTGTTTGTACCATATTTCATCTAATATTTCTGTTAATCTTCCTGTTCCTTCCATTGCAAGCTTGTTATATCATACACTTTATTACAAATCCCACCTCAGAATAGTTCAGCTTCTTATCATGTGTATTTCAGAATTCCATTGTTTCAGTTACTGGTCATTATTTGCAGATACAGTTACTGGTTATCTACAAGGAAAACCCAGTAAACTAAGCTTACTTTGCCATACAGATGACTTTCAGAACTGATTATTTATTCTAACATTTTGCCAATATAGTTTAATGTGAATGAATGGATTAATTATCACCTTCTCTTTTAACATATGTTTTCCTCTCTAAACTAGCTTGTTCTTCATTTAAAGTTTTCTTCATATGATTCACATTGTTTGCCACCATTTGCTGCTTGTGGCCTACAGATTTCACATCTCTGAACTAGAGGGAGATTCCATTGTTCTCCCTGATTAGCTGCTTCATGCCCATTCTCTGCCTCTCCACTTCGTATTCTTCTTCAATTTGACCATGGCCTTTCTACTCTTCCACGTCTGCTGCATCCAAACTGATATCCACTGCATTTACATTTCCTTTTGTACTTCTTTGAGGATTATTTTCTTCAGTCTGCCCACACTGAAGACCTTACTTAACAGGTCTGACAGTCTCTCTATGCACTTTTGCTATATGAACTTTGTCTTTTGTCACATCACTATTTCTGCACCCTTGCCTATTAAGCAGCTACATATTACATGTTTGATAAGCATACATATTTTACGTTCCTGTTCTGCTGCAATCTCCAGTGTCACTATTATTATTCTTGTTTGATACCTGCCTTCTTTGCGTGGGTGTCCTTGCACTGTCCAGCATACTACGCCTAGTTCATCATCTGTGTGCCTAGAAACTGATTTCTTTCACATTTTCTTTCTAATAATGTTTCCTCTTTTGGTTTTAATTTTTTATTTCTGCATCTATGTACAAATTCTGTTGGAGGTTGTTTCTTACAATCATAGTAATTTGTCTTTCAAAAGCTTACATATGAGTTTATGCTTTTTTGAGTGTGCTGTGCATTTTACACTGACTGCTGCACTTCCAGTACACTTGGCTTATGCAGGTTACTTCTTGTTCCACCTGGCCAGTACAATGTTGGGCTCAGTAATTTCCAGAATTTTCAATTCTTATTTCCAGAACAATGACTCCATTTCAGGTTTTTGCTTCTTTTACTTCTGATTTCACTTCTAGTTTGAATTCTTTGATTTTTTTCTCCTGCTTTTTGTTTTGCAATCTCATTTCTGATTAACCATTCCATTTCTTTGAACAACTTTTCTGTGTGCCTAATTTTTCATCAGTTAAAGATTTAAGTTTTTTAAAACATTATTGAGTACCTAGTGAATGTCAAGGTACTACCAGGTTAACTTACATGAAGTTTTTGACACTGTTTGTAACAAATTGCAGCGATTATAACTCTGTGCCTACATCAATGATTTAATTATTCACCTACAGAACTTGTGACACTTTGTTTATTTTCTGCTACTGATATGTATACGTGCTGTGATGTGGTGTCTGCAGGATCCATATTTCTTGTTTCTTCTAGCATTTGGCTCTGGCTGTTTGGAACAGTTTATCCACTTGTTTCATTTGAGGGTCATCATATCTGAAAGTGGAACTATGCTAGAGTATAGATGTAAGTTGTCTCTTTTTTCTCATAATTTAACTGTGATTTATATTCAACAATTCATTTGGACCCGGAATGTACAGTTCATGCTTTTGAAAGATTCAGTTTCAGAGCATTATTATTTTTCCTAGTTCAAAATTCTTGAAGAGTTTGTTTAGTATTTTGTGCCAGTTCTGTGTTCTTTATATAGGAAAATACTGCTATTGAGCTGTTTCTGAGGTTCCCTTACATGGCCTGTTGTTTATGAACTATTTCATTCAGTCAGTCATTAACATTTGTAGGTCATCATGTCTGTAGATGAAATAGTTTGGTCATATCAAAGGGATTTACATGTGAGCCTCCTCCTATTTTGATTACAAAAAGTTTGGGTTATTTTTGTGTCAAAATCAACAGACATCGGACTGAATATATATGACACAATTCATAACTGTGCGCTTACTGACACTTATCCTATCAGAACTTCTACTATTTCTGTCTGATATTACCCACCAAAATAATAAAATAATTATAGATTTCTATGATTTGAACTTGGTTTAAATAAACATTGAATTTTATTATTCTAACTAGATCCACATTAAAGTCAAAGTCACTCAGGTAGCACAGTTCTTTTGAGTTTACTATTGCATTTCAGTACTTTACAATCAGTTTGATTATATATGCTTTCCTCAATGATTAAATTACCCCAGTCATCAATTTATATACTTTTACATTTGATTGCATGCACCACTCACACCCACAACCCACTTGGTATGCTGTCTATAGCCAGACTTCAGCTGTTTCGTTTTGTCTCAGTTTGCCTGGAAACAATATTAAATTACATATATTAGTATTTCAACAAACTATTTCGCTTTTGCAATGGAAAATCCATTGCAAATATTATGAAAAGGATGGTTACTACTCACCATCTAGCAGAGATGCTGAGCAGCTGATAGGCACAACAAAAAGACTGTCAGAAAATGAGCTTTTGGCCAACAAGGTCTTTGTTGGAGGTAGAGCATACACACAAAGGCACGTGCGTATGCACGCACTTGACCCGACACACACACACACACACACACACACACACACACACACACACACACACACTCACACACATATGTGCGCACCCTGACTCAGACACAACTCACATACACGACTGCAGTCTCTGGCTGCTGAGACCACAGCAGCCAGAGACTGCAGTCATGTGTTTTATTTGCTTTTGTGTGTGTGTGTGTGTGTGTGTCCGTGTGTGTGTGTGTGTGTGTGTGTGGGCGCACGCTCATTTTCTAACAATCTTTCTATTTAACTTTTATATTTGATTGTATGCACTTGCCACCTGCTTGGTACGTTAACCAAGTCTTGAGCTCTTGACTCCCTAGTTCTTGTGCAAAGTACTGGCAGGTGCCGAACCTCATTCCACTTGCGGTAGGGGGTAGTGATACAAAGATAAGTAATGGCAGATTCAGTTTGTTATGATATCTCTAGCATTACAGCATACAGCCCCCCCCCCCCCCCCCCCCCCAATTTTCACACACACACACACACACACACACACACACACACACACACACACACACCCACACACAACACAACCTTCTGCTTGCTCATGTATAAAATACTCCACACTGTCGTAAATTTCATTTTTAAGTGCTTTTTAGTGTTGAGTATTATGGTTTTTAGCTTGTAAACCTTGAATTTGTACTGTATTTCATTGCTAAGCTTTAAAGCCATGTAAACAGGGTATTTTCAAATAAGTTAAACCTGTGATAAGACATCACCCAGTCTGATCTATGCCTTGTTTCAGAAGTATATGTAAAATCAAGGTTTTTGAATCATGGTCTGCGTGACTGCATGTTGTTGGTTCCTAGCATAGCTCTGGTGATTTTTTTCTGTAGCTTTAACGCACTAAGGAGGTTTGGTATTTCAACACTCCAAAAACTATGCCATATCTATTAACTGTTAAGAATGTACATGACGAACAATTTTCTTGCCAGCTAAGTCAATTTCATTATTTAGAACTCTCACTGCATAAACAAAACTGTTAAATCACTTCACTAAGAAATCCATGTCCATGACAAGTTTTTGTTTATAGTAACTCTAACTCTTTGTAGGGATATGAAATGGAATGACCACATAGGCTCAGTTGTGGGTAAAGCAGGTGGCAGACTTCAATTTATTGTTAGAATACTGGGGAAGTGCAGGCAGTCTACTAAGGAAATTACTTACAAATCACTTGTGCCTCCAGTTCTAGAATATAGTTCAAGCGTGTGGGATTCATACTGCATAAAACTAACAGAGGACATTGCATGTATATAGAGAAGGGCAGCATGAATGGTCACTGGTATGTTTGATCTGTGGGAGAGTGTCACAGGGATTCTGAAGGAATTGAGCTGGCAGACTCACTAACTTAGGCGTAAACTATCCTGAGAAAGTCTGTTAACAAAATTTCAAGAACTGGCTATAAATGATAACTCTAGGAATATTCTACAACATCCTACATATCACTCACGTAGGGATCATGAGGGTAAGATTGACACTGAAATATACGATGGCATGTACCCTGTACCATGCAGTTCATGGTGGTTTGCAGAGTATAGATGTAGGTTGGTTCTTTGTTCTCATAATTTAACTGTGATACATATTCAGCAATTCATTTGGTTCTGGAATGTACAGTTTGTGGTTTTGAAAGATTCAGTTTCAAAGGCATTATTATTTATCCTAGTTCCAAATTCTTGAAGAATATGTTGTGCCAGTTCTGTGAGCTGTCTGCATACAGAGTTGTTTCTGAAGTTCCCTTACATGACCTGTTGTTTATGTAGTACAGGAACATTAACAGGCCTGATATGGATCCCTGGATTATACCTGCTTGTATCTCCTTCCAACCTTTTAGTGTCTAATTACCCTCTGTTGTCTATTTTTGAGATTTTCCGTGAAAACCATAAGCAGCCAATTCAAGAATAAATGAAATACACGTTTTGCATAATGGGAATACAGGAATTCATATTTGAACATTGTATAGCTGTTTTAGTGAGGATAACTTCATAATTGTCATTAATCGACATACATATTTATTAAATTAATTTGAAGAACTGTAAATAATTGTGAAGCAGTTGAATCTTATCCATCATCCATTTATTTACTTTTCAGTCTTGTAAAAATTCATCAGAACTGTGTGGTCATTGCAGTAGGATAGGTATATTTATTTGAAATTCAAATTTTAAACCATTTTACGTCATCTAGTTGAGTGATTGTAGGATGCTGAATCTAAAGCTTTCAGTTATGGTCTTAGTTAAAAACATATAGTCATGTAATTTTCTGAAACCATCACAATCTAAGATGTATATGAAAGTATGAATGTGAAATTGATTGACATTCTTTAATTCACACATTGTGTTTTCATTTATGTCAGAAATGTGAAACTACAACTACAGAGACAGCAGTGACAACTAAAATTATAACATTAATGAAAGTAATTTTACATCATGCTATTGGTCATTTATTTGGTATTCTTTGTTAATGTTTTTTAACTTTATACTACATTGCCATCAGTTGTGAAACTTCATGTGTATAAGAACGTATGAGTATCACCAGAATGCTTTTCAGAAGGATAATGTAGAAAAATTTTGGAACAACAGTGCTAATTGTTATTGATGATACTAGTTAACTACTTTATTACAATTGTTTCAGATCTGTATGTTTTTGGTAAGGATCTATTCAGAATCAGATGTCCAAAGGAAAACATTATACTGAAGTTTATATGCTGTACGTATGTGAGTACGTGTTAGATAACTGTTTTTATCACTTTTATATAAGACCAATTTTTAATAGCAAAACTACAATACTTCTATTTACAGTTTACTGTTTACTGTGAGATAAAGAACACCAAAGTGAATCTTTCAAATCTGCAGTGAAACTTTCCGGTAGATTAGAACCTCATTTCAGACTGTAACTGTAACTTGAACTCAAAACCTTACTTGATATATTATTTGGTAAAAGCATTCCCTGCCAAAGCACAATTCTAGTCTTGTTTCCCAGTCTGTGCACAACTTTAATGTGATTGGTAGTTTTGAAATGCCATACAGTCCACTACAAAATGAAAGATTTATTCAGGAATCAATTTTGTGCTGTAAATTTTCTTAAAGCAAATGCTGGGATTGGCCTTGGAAGAGGGCAAAGATGATTTCCTTTTCCATCCCTGTCCAATTTGAGATTGTATTTCGTCTATAATGCCCTTTTTATTGACAGGATATTAAACCCTGAACTTCTACCCATCCTTCCAATGAAAATATATGACAGGTAGAAACAGGACATGGTCAAATGCAGATGGTGGACAAAATTATGGGAACACTGAAAGCACAACACACGGCCAAGCCTAATGGTATTGGCATTCAAAATGGCTTGCAGTTGTCTCAGAATGGAAGAAATACAGGTCCTGTATGGTTTTCAAGGAAATTTTATACCATTCTTCCTGCAAAATAATGACAAGTTCAGGTAATGATGATGGAGATGGATAGTGATGCCTCACCCCTCTCTGCAAAGTAGACAAAAAACGCTCAGTAATATTGAGATCTGGTGACTTTGGTGGGCAGGGAAGATGCGACAATTCATCTTTGTGTTCACAAAACCTGTCATGGATGATGATAGTTATTTAAGCTGGGTCCTGTCATCTTGAAACACAGAATCATCATTGGAGTACAAACATTGTACCATGGGATGGATCTGATCAACAAAAGTGGTCACATAATCAATCATTGGCACTAATGCAAGCTTGCAGAATAATCTGGAGACCCATGGAATACCATGATATGCCTACTCAAATCATCACTGCACTCCCACGTGTTTCACTCTTAGGATGTAAACTTGGCCAGAAGTTAGAAATGATGTGAAACAAGATTCATTCAACCAAATGACTTCTCTTCCATTACTCTATATTTGAGTTTTTATGGTTTCAGTGCCATGTTTTCCTGTTATGGTTATTTGCATCTCTGGTTAGTGGTTTTGGAATTCTAGGATGCCCTGCAATTCCCTGCTTATGGAGCTCCCTTCATGTTGTTTTTTTAATGGATAGATTAACAAAGTTCTAACCTTGGAATCTCCTCAGGAATCATGGGCCCTGTCACAGGCTTGCATGCCTCAAAAGCATTGGGGGGGGGGGGGTGGGGAATCTTGTCTTGACTGCCTGGAGCACAAGGATGGTGAAAACCTCTTTTAAAAAAACCCTCAATCTCAAGGTGTGCTGCGAGCTGATGAGATGCATGGCTGTTGAGGTGGAACATTCATTAGCGGGACCCTGCCGCACCTCACTTGCCTAAGGCTTACTCAGCCAGGCGGGGCTCTGTTTGAGTGGACCCTTGTTTCCCTAGCTGCTTGTGGGACCGAGATGGAACCTCGGAATCATCATCTTCTCCTCCAAGAGGAAGTGTGTACTGCCTGAGAGTATTCACACTCAATCCTCCAAACGAATGAGGGAGGGTAGCCCTCCTGGTAACCTGCATCATTTGAATTATAGTAACAGGGTTCAAGGAGTCATAAATCAAAATGTGTTTTTTGTCATTAGAATGAAGGAGGGGACATTTGAAAAAATAAGGCTCGGGGTGACTGCTGGAAGCCTGAAGTCTTTTAAGCAGCTGTGGAATGGTTCGCTATTGGTCAAGACTAACAGGGCAAAGCAGGTGGGACTACTTATGAAGACCAAAAAAATTGGGTGAATATGATGCAACTGTTGAACTGCGTAACTCCCTTACTCTAGAAAGGGTGTGGTTACATGCAGGAACAAGGATATCGACATAGACTAACTTAAACAGGAATGGGCATTACAGGGGATAGTGGATATAGAGCAAAGGATGTGTAGGAATAATGGAGAAATTTAGAAGACCGCTACCTTCATTGTGACCTTTAACTCTCCAATGTTGCCAGACCACATCATGGAAGGCTTCCTCAGAGTTAGGGTTAGACCTTATGTACCTAACCCTATATTGTGCTACAATTGCCAACGTTTTGGTCACACAATGGTGAGTTGCAGGGGTCAAGCAACCTGTGGGAAATGTGGAAAGGCAGCCCATGAAGCTGGGATTGACTATCCATCTCCAGCAGTCTGCATTAACTTCTCTGGGAGCCACCCGGTCTGGAGCCGAGACTGCCCTGTTTTTGCAGAGGAATGAAAAATTCAGGAACTAGAAGTCACCAAGTGGATCCCCTATGCTGAAGCTGAAAAGGAATATAAGGTCATGAAACCTCCCTCCTTTACCACTTCTTATGCTTCCATGGCGAAGAAACCTGTTCCTAAGGTCGACACCTCAACTCAGGCATCGTCCAGTGTTCAAAAATCCACCACCAGCACCTGCACTTGCTTGTGTACATGCCAAGGCAAAAAGAGTAAGGATAAAGCAATCCAAGTAGCTGCCACAGAAAAAACCACCATCCTCGAACAGACAGGGTACAGGGAAAGGTTCACGACGTTTGGGTAAAAAGCTGTCCTGAGCGGTGTTGGATCCCATTCTTTCACATCTGAGTGATGAGGAGGACATCATGGAGTTAGATGCCTTGGATCCAGGCAGCCCCTCCACTCCACCTCGCTCTACAGGTGCTTTACCTCCATGATGCAAAGATAGTGGTAAATTAAAAAGAAATTGATGAAATTATTCCCATTCTACAGTGGAACTAGCAGGGGTTCAGGATGCATGTGGAGGAACTCTGTCTCTTATCTCAGGGTAGACCACTGTGTCTGTGTCTACAAGAGACTCATTTCCATCAATTGTACACCCCTGAGCTACGAGGCTATGTTCTCCACAAAAAGGATGACGTGAGTGGAGAGAGAGCTAGAGGAGGTGTAGTCAGTAGTGACTACCAATCCTCGCCTCTCTCACTTACAACAACTTTACAAGCATTTGTTGTATCAGTGCATGTGCGTCATCCATTGACAAGATGTTCCATTTATTTGCCCCCACATGATGCACTTGATGAAGAAGCCCTAACTGACCTTCTTACCCTGCCCCTTAATCCTCTGTGGTAATTTTAATGCACATAGTGTGCTTTGGGGCTCTGCAACTACCTGCCCCAGGGGTAGAGCAATTGAGAGGCTTCTCGTGTCATCATGCGCATACTTGCTAAATGCAGGACAGAGCACTCACCTCTGTGCAGCAACTGGGTCGTTCTCTGTCATTGATCTCTCGCTTTGCTGTCCAGCTCTTTTTCACACTGCTAAATGGGAAGTGGTCGATGACTTGCACTGAAGTGATCACTTCCCGATATGCATTCACCTGCCAGATGGGGTGAAACCTGAAAGGAAACTACTGCGATGTGTGCTTGGTAGAGCTGACTGGATACTTTATACCTAGTTGGCCCTGTTCAAACATTATGCGAATGTTGAGGCATTGGTAGATTATATTACCAAAATGATCCACCATGCCGCTTCAGCATTCATTCCACAGAACATGGAACAACAGAAGAGGCGACTTGTCCTTTGTGGAGTGCTAAATGCCACTCCGCAATCAGGACCAGGCATGCAGCTCTGCAATAGGTCCACATGTTGGCCAACTGCAAAGAGTCTTGCAGCCTTTCAGGTGGTGAGGGCAAAGTGTTGACTAATTATCTGAGAGAGCAAAAAGAGATCTTGGCAACAGATCCTGAACACCATTAATCATTCCACCAAAAGTTCCGTTGTGTGGGAGACCATCAGGAGAATTTCTGGAAGAGGAGGCAGGTGCCCCATGGCTGCTATAATGGAGAATGACACTCTCCAAACCAATCAACGAGACATTGCCCAGGCTATGGTGGCATATTTTGCCACAGTTAATGCAACAGCCAGTCAGGGTCCAGGTTTCCAGTGCCACAGAGCGGTTACTGAGAGGTGTAGTTTGGACTTCTGGTTCACCTCTGATGAAAATTACAACTGCCCGTTTTCTATGTGGGAGCTGGATTCTGCATTGTCTGCGGCTCATGACACATCCCTTGGTGATACAGGATCCATTATGGTGTGTTGCAGCACCTCACAAGGCGAAACAAAGATATCCCCCTCGCACTTTATAATGCCACTTGGGCATCAGGTCACTTTCCCAACTTGTAGCGTGAGGCAATTTTAATTCCTCTTTTAAAACCTGGGAAAGACCATACATGCCCAAGTAGTTACCGTAGTGTTTCCCTCAATAGCTGCATGGGGAAGACCTTGGAGCAGATGGTCAACTGCCGCATTGTCTGGATATTAGAATCCAAGCAACTCCTTAGTCGTTTTCAATATGTGTTCAGGTGGTATCGCTCCACCTTTGATAACCTTGCCCTCCTGGAGGTGGCTATACAACAGGCTTTCCTATGCTACCATCATCTTCTAGGTATATTTTTTGACATTGAGAAGGCCTGTGATACTACTTGGAGACATCTTATCCTGGAGCAGCTGCATGAATGGGGTTTTCGTGTTTGTCTTCCCATTTTTATTCAGCCATTCCTATCGCCATGATATTTTGGATTCTGAGTCAGTGACATCCTGTCTGATCACTTTGAGCAAGAAAATGGTGCCCCTCAAGATAGCATTTTAAGTGTGACTGTCTTTGTCATAACTGTTAACAGCATTACGTTAATAGTGAAAAGTCCTGTCCATTGTTGTTTGTTTGTGGATGACTTCTCTGTGTTTTGCTCTTCTTCAAGCCTTGCAACGAGAGCATGTCAGTTGAATGAAGAGGCGAAGAAGTGTGGTTTTATGTTTTCCACTGAGAAGTCTGTGTGTGTTCTTTTTAACCATTCTCGTTCCATTTTAAACTTTCCTGAGTTGAGGCTGAGGGACACTATCCTTACTTTTAAAGACACAGAGAGGTTTCTGGGCCTCATGTTTGACTCTAAGCTTATGTGGTTACAACATCTTAAGGACCTGAAAAAATGGCCAGTTAAGGCTTTAAGTATTTTAAAATGTCTTAGCCACAGTACATGGTGAGCAGACAGAACTTGTCTGCTCCAGTTTTACAGGGTATTTGTGTGTTCTCAACTCCATTATGGGTGCATGGTTAATGGGTCTGTCAGACCCCCTTATTTAAAGATGTTGGATGTGATGCACCATGAATGGATTCAATTGGTGACTGGGGCATTCAGAACAAGCCCCATACCAAGCCTCCGTGAAGAGGCTGGTGAACTGCCACTTCACATCAGGCAACAGCTACTTACAGTGCATCAGCCATATAAAACACTGTCCACACCATACACACTCACCCACCTACCATACCATTGCTCAGCCTTCACTGGAAAGGCTTTTTCATAATTAACAACAGGCAACTAGGCTCTATGAAATTCGTGCACAGTATTGCCTTCTAGAGATGGATGTGCGAGTCTTCATGTTTTACATTGTGGTGGGAGCAGATTTCCACCTTGGATTTTCCAGAGGCCCAGACTTATTTTAGACTTCATGAATTTTAAGAAAGACCATAAGTCAGATTTTACATTTCACTCTCTATTGTTTAACATTTTAGATATACATAATTGTTTCACAATCGTGTACTCTGATGGCTCCAAGCAAGGGAATTCCTTTGGCTGCTCTGTCATGTTCTCCGACCATGTCACCAGGATTCACCTTCCTGAATTGTATACTGTTTTCTCAGTGGAGCTTCACACGATCCTGAAGGCACTGGAGCAGGTGCATCGTACATGGGGCAAATGGTTTCTCATTTTCTCTGATTCCCTTAGTGCCTTACAATCATTACAGAACCTGTACCCAGCTGAGGAGTTGGTCCAGGTGATATATGACTAACTGTACTTGCTCCAAAGGCAGGGTAAGCAGGTGTCATTTTCCTGGGTGCCCTATTAAGCAGCACTCAGTATTTGTTCAAAAATCCTACTGCAATGTTAGATATATGGGTCTGTAATTCAGTGGATTACTCCTATTTCCTTTCTGGAGTATTGGTATGATCTGTGCAACTTTGTAGTCTTTAAGTACTGATCTTTTGTCAAGCGAATGCTTGTATTTGAATGCTAACAACTGTAAGTGGCACTATGTATTGGCATACTCTGAATGAAATTTAACTGGAATGCTATGTGGACCAGAGTCCTTGCCTTTATTAACTGATTTAAGTTTCTTTGCTGCAGTGAGGATATCTACTTCTCAGTTAGTCACATTGGCAGTTGTTCTTGGTTTCAGTTTTGTAATATTTACTTCATCTGCTTTAGTGGCATTTTCATCGGTAACATTACCATTGCTGTCAAAAACTGAAGGTATTGATTGTGTCTTGTCACTGGCATACTTTGGATTTTATTCCAGATTTTTTAATTATGTAAACTATAAAAGCTTGTCACATTGAAATCTGCACTAAGTTTTGAGATTCATTACAACATTGCCAGTCTTGGAGAAAGAATCCGATTATCAACAATGTATCGTTAGATAGACAGCTACTTGCCTTAAAGATAACACATTAAGTTGCAGAGAGGCATAACTAAAAGACATTTATGCATTAGCTTTCGGCCACAGCCTTCATCAGAAAAGGAAGGGAAAAAAACAACACACACACACACACACACACACACACACACACACACACACACACACACACACACATTCATTCACACAAGCACAGGTGACTGTCCCCCTGGCAGCTGAGTAAGCATCTTTTAGTTGTGCCTGTCTGCAACTTACTATGTCATCTTTACAGTAAGTAGTGATTTATCTTTACCTCACATTGTTGATGTTCCACCAATCATTAATTTATTCTGGTTGTGAAGTATAACCTCAATCTAAACTAACTTGCAGAAACTGCCTACTTCAGTTTCATTACAAGGCAAAAGCATTCTGACAGCAATAAACGCTTGATCACCTACTGTATTTACTCTATGCTTTCTGAATGCTGTTAAGTCATTTGTAAAAATTTCAGCTGATCTTATCTCTGGCTTTATCCAGCTTTCAGTATGGATAATGATTTGACCTTCAGTGCTTTTTATCAGCACTTGAACCTCTGTTTTTTTTCTCACTAGGACAGTTTATAAAACTATGATACTAATTGTTGTTATATCTACCCTCATCCTATGCCCTTTTAGACTGATGCCCTTTCTGTAGTTTCCCAGGACCTTCTACATTAAAAAAACCACCCAGTCCCTTCCATGTGTTCCCTCTAACCAATTAGCTCATTCCCGTGTGTAGTGGACCACTGCCCTATTAAGCAGAACCCTAAAACCCATCACCCTAAGCCCCAAGTTGAGAGAGCTACAGCCTACACAGTCACAGCACTGTCTGACGCTCAGATCCACACCATCTACTTGGCTCTGTACCAATGGTCTGAAGTTGATCCTCCACCTTCTTCCCACAAGCAAGACTGGCTGTCTTTACCACTTCAGCTAGCCGCCCGAAACCAGAGAAAATCACATCCAATCCAAAATGACACACATCATTGGTACCAACAGAATCACCACCTGCTGTTGGCTGCCCCCTGTGCTCTTCTTGGCATCCAGAAGCACTTTTTCCACATCTGAGATGTCTCCTCCCAGTATGCACACAGAGTGCCCTCTGGATATCTTCCCCTTCTAGGCAACTGTATTCCTAAGGCCCCCATTATGCGCCTAATGGTGGAGCTCCCTACTACCAATAATCCTAGCCTCTGTGACTGCCCAGATCTTGCTGGCTGAGAGACATCTCCTGAAACAGGGCAAGCAAATGCATCTGCCTCAGGGTGTTTGTCAGACACAGACAGCACCTGAAACCTGTTCATCGCATGAACTGGGAAGGCCCTTCTATTGGTTCCTGTGACAGTCTTTCACTGCCTGCCTCACTGCTGTGTGACCTCACACTTAACCATGTGTGAGAGGTCGACCTCAGTGTGGGCAGGACCCAGAGTGGTTACAGTAGTGGACCAATCAGAGGATGCCTGATATATGCTGGACATCCCTTGGATCCCCACAATGATGCCCATTGGTAGCAGCCTGTGTGACTGAAGCCAGCACTTCCTAGAGCTATGAGTGAAGGGTCACCAACTCAGCTTGCATCTGAACACAGAAATTCACAGTCCATATCCATACTAAAGACAGTGGGAATATACTCTAAATGGTTACTAGAATGTGGTACTGTGCCTGACAAATATATAAGCATGCAATAAATTCAAGATTTTAAACTAAAGGGCACCCAGGAAATTCTGGGCAAGTCATTTCTTATTAGCACCTGTGTCAACTCACAAATGAAATGGTGTGCTTCAATGAACTACTGCAGGAATGGAAGCTTCGAGTCAGCTGAAGAGAGTAACAACAGTGACTAGCTCTTCAAACAAAAACAAATGCATTACTGTGTTGCAAACAGCAGTACTATGCACTATACAGTTATTAAAATGTTGAAGTATGGCTGATAAACACACAGACATCCAAGAAATTCAAGAGTTTAAACTAATATGCACAAAGAAAATCCCAATGATTAGTGTATCACCCATACATTAATTGAAAATTGGTCCTGGTCCCTTACTTCTTCATCTGCATGCGGATCTGCATCAGTGCACACATTTTGGTTATGAAAATTGACAATCCCACCTCGAGTGAATCCAGCCTCATCTGTGAACAGTGAAAAATGAACCTTCTCCACATCTTTGCATCAGCCATTGGCAGAACCGCTTTCTGGCAATCTGATCTTGTGACTGAAGGGCTTGGACATGCTGTATACATAATACAGTTATAGCAACTGTTCATCCAGGATTGCTCTGAGTTGAGGATGACTAACTCCAATAGATGCTGAAATTCTGCATGCACTCGTTCCAGTATCTTCTTCCTCTCATTACCACAATTGTTCCTCCATAACAGAGTCAAATAGTGCAAGGTCCTTCATGATACACCACTGTTTGAGCTATAGAGCCAGTGTCTGCTAGTCACTGGAAAAGATGGCTTAATAATTGTGTTGATACCCTGCATTGTGGATATTTTGCACCATATAGGATGTGGGCTTGACAGTTGTTTCCATTTTACAAACCATTACAGAAGCTTATATCTGCCATTTCGTTCACTGAACAGTAGGCTTCCATTATGATGGTAAGTGCAAAGACACAAACTTAGCACAAACTGGTTCCATTAGAACTACTGTATGTCATGCACTTACCCAGAACTTACAGTAGCAACCCTAACAGATGTTTACTTCATGCTGTAGCCTTGAACAGTATCAGAGGAATGTGTCCTGACTTGCTTACTACCATCTGTAGGTAATTTGTAATAGCTATGTGCTTGCAGTAGAAGACATCTGTTTCATATTATGAAGATGAACAAGTGCTGCTCACTCTTAAGGTATGCATTTTGGAGCCCATGTTCACTGGACATTTTTGTCTTGTTTTGGTCCATAATGCCACCTCTAAAAATATGGAATACTTTTTTCTTTAATACACTGTATATTTCAATCTGAATTTAGGATTTTGTTGCCATTCTCGTCCAGTTTCAACCAACTTTCTGTCCCTAATAATGTATGAGAATTATTGCCTTCAGTGAGTGATACTGATTCTGGGACCTTCCCATGGCTGCTCCTGCAGTTTACTAATATCATGTTAACCTTTTCTACTTCCAATCTGCAAGGACAATAATTCTCTTAGAATAATGTGACTAACTTGCCTTTGATTTCAGCTGGCATCACCAATACCAAGAAGGAATTGTTGTAGGTGGTCTGTGGTTGAAGACCTACACTCTCACGTAACTACAAAATGTTTAAGGTTTATTTGCATGTTTCAATGATACTGAGTTATCACCACTTTTGTACAGGTGACCTACACTCAAAACTAATAGAGACTAGCCCCAGTTTATGCAAGAAATTGAGATATTTTATAGAATGCTTCCCTGAGCAATGTAAGATATCTTTAAGTAAGCAATCCATTCAAAGTCAGGTTTGCACAGTGTCAAAGTCCGACCAGTTACTAACAGAGTCCGAGAAAGTAAACATCCATATGCAAAGACCATGGTGATGATCAAAGCGATAGACATACCATTGTGCTGTGTCAATGCTGTGGTAGATTTACAATGGATCAGACCAGCCCTGTGCCAAATTATATGCAGGATTGTAGGAGACCTGGCCTCATTAAATTGTGCTGACAAGCATCATGTTGGTAGTGGTGTGAGAGTGGCTGACAGTAATGTAGCAATGTTGTGCCAGCTACTCAATTTCCATGGTGACATCAAGTGGCATCACTACATTGTCCATCGCGTATAGCGGTTTTAGTGTATGGAGGCTGGAGGAAACAGGTTGGGAGGATTGTGGGAGGGAAGGAAATGTTGCAGTGATGACTCTGATGACTCCCATCTACATAACTCAGCGAAGTTGGTTCTGGTGGAGAGGTTGGGAGCGGTGGGGGGAGTAGGATCTGGATGATGTGGGCTGTGAAACAGCCATTGGACTTGAGCATGTTGTGCTCAGCAGTATTTTCTGCCCCTATGTGGCTCACTCTGCTGTTGGTCACTCAGTTTGGCAGTTTCCAACCATTCAGGTGGAGAGCTGTTTGGTGGTGATGTTCATGTAAAATGCTATACATAAATTGCTACAGATCAGGTATATGGTATGACTGCTGTTGCAAGTGGTCTTGCCTTTGATTAGAAAGTATAGGTGAAGCTGGTGAGTTCATTGGACAGGTCTTGGATGTTGGTCTTACACTGGGGTATGATCCATGTGACAAGTGGCTGGGAGTAGATGTGGTTTGAGGATGAACTAGGATGTTTTATAGAGTGGGTGGGCAGCAAGTGGCAGAACACCACTTCTTTCACAATCTTTTAATCCTCAACAAAGTATCCGCTACAGGCAGTCAAGAAAAGAAGTCCCAGATGTACAGTGATCTCAAGTTTATTGCAACATAATTAACAAAATAATCAGTTTGTAACCAGTAATCACACAGAAAAAATTTTCTGAAGTTAACACTGAACAGGAACTGTGGCAGGAGGCTGGTGGCATCTCAAGGAACTAAACAAATTTAACAACTAAAGTTATCACATTCAAAGTATCAGAATTAGAGTCCAGTAGCAACTAGCAAAGCCTCAGTCCAAAACTAAGTTTTGCACAACTGGTGACAAGAAAGAATTAACAGAAATATAAGCTCTAGGCGTAAGGTCTCTGGAAGGAAAACAAAACCGGTTGGGAAATGCTATTAACTAGTAAGTACACAAAGCACTCAACTGGAAAATTCTCAAGTACCGACAGGACAGTCTCATATTTAAATGATAAGAATTCCGACTCAGTTCCAGTTAAAATCCCTGAAGGACAGTCCAATATTAAAGTTCTAGTGTGATGAAAACATAGTTAAGACTCGTGACTACTAATGAAAACTAAGTCCAAAATTCTTACAAGTCCCCTCACAGAAGCCCTAATGCAAAACTTGGCATCATCATTGTGCCAGCTCCAAAGTCCGTTCCCAATTGAATTAATGTGACTGTGTTTGGTGCCTGGCCCAGGAAGCCTACTTGGAGTGAATTAATGGCTCAGGGCCCGAGTGCCTCCCTAAATACAGCCCCAGCACCCGGATACTCTCAGTCCTATTTACAGTCTCTGGGGGCCAGCAGCAACCTCTGGTGCCACTTGGGTTGCCATCTGGTGGCTGTTGGAACATAGCTGCCATCATGTGCTGTCTACTAGGAAACCGGCTGCTTGTGTAACTCTTCTATAATGTGGGCTGCTGGCATATTAGGAGTAGACTGCTGATATAGCACTTATCCCAATGCCACCTGGATAGTTTCACCTTGCTGGTGGCTCCATAAAAACCTCTGTCTTTATCAAGTGCACCTCAACAGTACCTGCATTTTGGTAGCTGCTGTCGCTTCCATTTTGAAATGTCTCTCCATATCCTTGGCTAACCCATGGATGACCATCACAACTAATTCTATGATCACTCCCATGCACCAGCTGCAAAGGAGCACTCCCCCTCCCCATATTTCTCTTTCCAAATCACCCAGGATCGCCCTGAACTGGAACAATTTAACTGTATCCTTTGCCAGGGTTTAACTACTTCTTACTGTGACTGTAATGAGCAACATCCTACCCACAATTGTTCTGACAACTCTCATTGTGGTATTATGTGACCCACCCACTCTAGGAAATATCCTCACCCATCAGTATGCCATGCTTTTTCCCACCCTCTTGTCACGTAAATTATAAACCTGTGGAAGGCCGAAGTGTAAGATCTATCAAATGCACCAACCCAACTCATCCAACTCTAGTACTATCACAAGTAAATTTTATCTTGTC
This sequence comes from Schistocerca piceifrons, assembly GCF_021461385.2. Classification (NCBI taxonomy): domain Eukaryota; kingdom Metazoa; phylum Arthropoda; class Insecta; order Orthoptera; family Acrididae; genus Schistocerca; species Schistocerca piceifrons. The sequence goes on from NC_060141.1 coordinate 619,163,377, forward strand.
ATTAGAAGGGTCACTTGCAAAGCAGCCACATTGTATAATAGCTCTGCTGTAATTTCTGAACAGCATTTTATGTGACTGCGACCAACAACCAGCAGTTCACCCAAATAAATGGTCATTGACAAATTGTGACTGAGAGCAGAACTGACTAACCAGTGGTGAAACATGCTGCTGAGCTCAACATGCTCAGCTTCAATGACTGCTTCACAACCTGTACCATTCCCTCCAACACCTACATTTTTTTAATTATACAGATGGTAGTTGTTCTTGCAATACATCCTTCGATCTTGTAATCCACCTGGCCTCAATCTCCTCCAGCTTCTGGCCTACCACATCTCCAAGCCAAGCCGGAAAAGCAACAGCCTCTTCTGGCTCCTCTTGTGCAGAAGGGGTCCCTCGGGGCCCCTCTCTCCCAAGTTCTTCACTAATGCCACAGTGGACACTCACCAGTGGCTCAAGGAGCCAAAAGCTGCTGGACGAAAAGCTTCATGGTTTTCCTCCGTGCCTGAAGCTGCTTTGTAGAAATCTTCGAAGCAAGCCCCTAAAGAGAAGTGAGAGAGCAAGCTAAGTAAGAAGAAGTCTGCTAAGAAACAGTACCCTCTGATGGCCCCAACACCACCATTCCCAGCCTCACGGTAACATCGTCCTCCAGTGGAATTGTGGTGGTCTTTTCCACCACCTGGCTGAGCTATGGGAACTCTTAAACTTTACACCTGCTTTCTGCATTGCCCTTCAGGGAAACTTGGTTCCTGGAAATGTGGACCCCTGCCCTCTGCAGCTATAGGGGATATTACAACAACTGTAGTGACTATAATAGAGTGTCAGGTGGCGTTTGTGTCTGTGTCCTGAACTCAGTATGCAGTGAACCTGTGCCCCTTCAAAGCCCCTCGTGAAGCTGTGGCTGTCAGGATAAGGATGACACAGGAAATAACTGCAAAGTATATTTTCCTCCAGATGGTGCAGTACCCCTGAATACATTGGCTACACTGATTGATCAACTCCATAAACCTTTCCTACTTTTGGGAGATTTTAACGCTCATAACCCCTTGTGGGGTGGCACCGTGCTTACTGGCTGAGACAGAGATGTCGAAAATTTACAGTCACAACTCGAACTCTGCCTATTAAATACAGGTGCCCACACACATTTCAGTGTGACACACAGCACATATTCTGCCATTGGTCTCTCAGGTTGCAGTCCTGGCCTTCTCCTATCTATCCACTGGAGGTCACATGATGACCTGTGTGGTAATGACTACGTCCCCATCTTCCTGTCACTGCCCCGGCATCAGGCCCACGGACGCCTGCCCAGATGGGCTTTAAACAAGACAGACTGGAATGCTTTCACCTCTGCTGTCACTGTTGAATATCCCCCACATGGTAACATTGATGTGGTGGTTATGCAGGTAACTACAACTATCGTTTCTGTGGCAGAAAACATGATCCCTCATTCTTTAGGGTGCCTCCAGTAAAAGACAGTCCCTTGGTGGTCAGAGGAAGTTGCTGAGGCAATTAAGGAGCATTGGTGAGCTCTACAGTGGCATAAGCAGCACCATTCTCTGGAGCACCTCATAGCCTTTAAATGGCTTTGTGCCTGCGTTCGCCAGCTTTTCAAAAGACAGAAATAGGAGTGTTGGGAGAGGTATGTCTCAACCATTGGATACCATATGTCACCTTCCCTAGTTTGGGAAAAGATCAGATGAGTTTTTGGGTACCAGACCCCAACAGGTATACCTGGTGTTAACATAAATGGCATGTTATCTACTGACGCAAATGTGATTGCCGAGCACTTTGCTGAGCACTATGCTCGCGCCTCTGTGTTGGAGAATTACACTCCAGCCTCTCAAATGGCAGATGGAAGGGAAAGTCCTCTTGTTCACTCACACAACACAGTGAACCCTATAATGCTCCACTTACAGAGTGGGAGCTCCTCAGTGCCCTTGCACATTTCCCTGACACAGCTCCTGGGCCAGATCGGATCCACAGTCAGATGATTAAACATCTCTCGTCTGACTACAAGTTACATCTCCTTGTGATCTTCAATCGGATCTGGTGCGATGGCATATTTCCATTGCACTAGCGGGAGAGCACCATCATTCCAGTGCTTGAACCCGGTGAAAACCCGCTTGATGTGGATAGCTATCGGCCCATCAGCCTCACCAACATTCTTTGTAAGCTGCTGGAACATATGGTGTGTCGGCAGTTGGATTGGGTCCTGGAGTCACATGGCCTACTGGCTCCATGGCAGGGCAATTTCCGCCTGGCTCGCTCTACCACTGATAATCTTGTTTCCCTCGAGTCTGCCATCCGAACAGCCTTTTCCAGATGCCAAGACCTTGTTGCCATCTTTTTTGATTTACGAAAAGTGTATGACACCACCTGGCAACATCATATCCTTGCCACATTATACAAGTGGGGTCTCTGAGGCCCGCTCCTATTTGCATCCAGAATTTCTTGGTGCTTCGTACTTTCCATGTCCAAGTCGGTGCCTCCCATGGTTCCCCCCATATCCAGGAGAATGGGGTCCCACAGGGCTCTGTATTGAGTGTATCTCTATTTCTAGTGGCCATTAACGGTCTAGCAGCAGCTGCAGGGCTGTCTGTCTTACCCTTTCTGTATGCACATGACTTCTGCATTCCATACTGCTTCACCAGTACTGGTGTTGCTGAGCAGCACCTACAGGGAGCCATCCACAAGGCGTAGTCATGGGCTCTAGCCCATGGCTTCCAGTTTTCAGCCGCAAAGTCGTGTGTCAGGCACTTCGGTCAGCATCGGACCATTCATCCAGAACCAGAACTTTACCTCACTGATTGATCCCCTCACTGTTGTGGAGACAGATTAATTTTCAGGACTGGTTTTCGATGCCTAATTGACTTGGCTTCCTCACCTTTGTCAGCTTAAGCGGAAGTGCTGGCAGCACCTCAATGTCCTCCACTGCGTGAGCAACACCAACTGGGGTGCAGATTTCTCTGCGCTGCTGCAGCTTTACAGAGCCCTTGTTCAATCCTGCCTTGACTATGGGAGTCTGGTTTATGGTTTGGCGGTGCCCTAAGCATTGCGTTTACTCAACCCAGTGCACCACTGTGGCATTTGACCAGCGACGGGAGCTTTTAGGATGAGTCCAGTAAGCAGCGTCATGGTGGAGGCTGGAGTACCTCCATTGCAGGTCAGGAGAGCGCAACTGCTTGACAGTTATGTTGCACATGTTTGCAGTTCTCCTGTGCATCCGAATTACCGTCTCCTTTTCCCACCCACGGCAGTTCATCTCCCGCATCAGGTCATGGCCTCCAATTGCAGTTCATGTCCAATCCCTTCTATCTGAACTGGAGTTCTTGCCTTTACCAGCTATACTTGAGATCCATTCACGTACACATCCATGGTGTACACCTAGGCCACGGCTTCGCCTGGACGTTTCACATGGCCCAAAGGACTCGGTTCACCCCCTGGCTCTCCGTTGTCACTTTCTCTCAAATCTTGACGTGTACCGAGGCCATGAAGTACTTTACACCAACGACTCAATGGCTGACAGTCACGTTGACTTTCCACTGTCACTTCCTCTCAATTATTGACATGTACCAATACCATGAAGTACTTTACACCAATGACTCAATGGCTGACGGTCTCGTCGGCTCCACGTATTCCCATGGAGGACATAGTGAACAGCATTCCTTGCCTGATGGCTGCAGTGTTTTCACTGAAGAGCTGGTGGCTATATCTCGTGCTCTTGGGCACATCTTTCATGCCCTGGAGAGTCATTTCTTCTGTGTACTGACTCCTTGAGGAGCCTACAAGCTATCATCCAGTGCTACACTCATCATCCTTTGATAGCGGCCAGCCAGGAGTCCATCTATGCCCTGGAACAGTCCGGACATTCAGTGGTGTTTGTGTGGACCCCAGGACGCGGTGGAAACCCAGGCAATGAACTTGCTGACAGGCTGGCCAAACAAGCTACATGGAAACCTCTTATGGAGATTGGCATTCCAATAACTGATCTGCATTTGTTTTTATGCCACCAGGTTTTTTGGCTTTGGGAGATGGAATGGCATAGTCTCAGTACGCACAACAAACTGCGTGCCATTAAGGAGACTACGAATGTGTGGCAGTTCTCCATGCAGGTCTCCCACAGGGACTCTGTGGTTCTCTGCCGGCTCCACATTGGCCACACTTAGGTGACCCACGGCTACCTCCTCTGCTGTGAAGACCCACCTCAGTGTCGTGCTGTGAAGACCCGCCTCAGTGTCGATGCAGTGCCCAGTTGACAGTGGCCCATATTCTGGTACACTGTCCCACTTTGACTGCCCTGCAACAAAATCTTCTGTTACCGGACTCGTTGCCGCTAATTTTATCTGACAATGCCTCATCAGCTGATTTAGTCTTACGTTTTATTCTTGAGGATGGGTTTTATCATTTAATCTAAGTTTTAGCGCATGTCCTTTGTCCCTCTGTTTCCTCCACTCTACTGCTTTTAGGGTGGAGGTTTTAATTTGTTGCAGAGTGGCTGGCTTCTCCTTTTTATTCTCATGGTTAGCCAGCCATGTTTTGTCGTTTTAATCTCTTCCATCTGTTTCTTGCATTGCTGTGGTTTTCTTCTCCCCTTTTTTCCATTTAAGCGTTTGTTTCCCTTCTGTTGTTCTTTGATTTTTACTTTCTGTCAATTTTGTGTTGTCAGTCTCACTTGTTTTATTCTTGCCCTTGTTGCATTGTTTTATTTGGAACAAGGGACTGATGAACTAGGTGTTTGGTCCCTTCCCCCCTCTTTTAAACCAACCTTTACATAAAGTCTTCAATAATGTGTCCTGCAGTTAGGTCCTGGGTTTCCTTCGTACAACTCTTTTGTTGCAATCCCTATTTAAATTGCTGTATTCAGTAGCCCTTATCCTGTTTTCAACATTCCAAAAGTAGAAATGGAGAATCTTAAAATTTTCTGTTCCTTATGGTACTTAACTGTTCACATAAGAGGTAAATTTGCATTGAAGCATCAGGAGACAAAGAGAGAGACTCACTGACAAAGGAAGAGAAGCCATAATTACCAACTTCATAAAATTATTAATATAAAATTATAATGATTATTTGTACTCATCAAAGAGAATTAACCAAAATGTAAAATATTTCTTCTTCTTTCTTGTGAAAATATTTAATCTCTTAGAGCTGTAAAAGTTCAGTAAACATATCTTAAAAATTAATTAATCTATCTCTTTACATTAATACAAATAAAGTAGCAAAACTAATACTTCATTTTGAATGTTGTATTCTTGTCTTCCAGTATGCTGTTAAAAGAAGACTGGAATCTAAAGTCCTTTACACTGATCACTGGCTGGATGCAGCTATTGAAAAATACAGTGAGAAGTTAATAGATGATATGAAAATTGTGTTCGGAATTTTTTTTCTATTTATTCCAGTTCCATTATTTTGGAGCTTATTTGATCAACAGGTAACAAACTGAATATATAATTCTTATGTGTGCTCTTAGAAACAAAACATATTTATTGCAATTTCTTGCATTGTAAACTGTGGTTGATGCAAATGCTAAATAGTGCCCGAATCTCTGGTTGGTGTCCAGCCAGAGAGTACACATAACAACACAGCTTGCAACACCTGAACGAGACAACATGGTTGGTTTCTGAAACATTGTGCATAAAAATAGAATCAACAACTCAATTGAACACCTAAAAGCACCACAAAGCAGAACCAGTTTCATGAATTGGAGCATGTAATGTCCAGACATTCTTAGTTGATGCAGTCTAAGACAAACATTACACCAGATGCAACTGTGTGGACTCTTGAGACCATAATCACAAAATATCAGTAATAGAGAAATAGGAGTGTAGACAACATCCTTAAAATTGTTGACAGGTAAATAATAAATAATTTATTCCTGCCCACCTGTCACTTTATCATAAAAGCATAACTTACACCAGTACTGTCTGTTACTCTCAGTATCAATCCCACATAATGTGGCCTGATGTCATAAGGTCTTTTTAAGTAACTTTTTGCTGGCATCTAATCAAAGTGTTGCTGAGCTAAGGTACTGCTAGTTGCAACTTACACACTTGGCAGTTACTTTCTTGAAGTCATTCTCCCACCATGGGAAAAACTGCCTGGATTTATGCCAACTCCCATGAAAATCGGGGGAAGGATTCTGTTATGTAAAGTGTCTGGCGATATCAAATCAAAATGGAGTGTAGATGGTATCTTGAGACTGAGGGGACATATAAGTGAGAGTTGCAGCTGTATTTGGTTATATACATGTATTTAAAAAAAAAAAAAAAAAGAACAGGTGTCATTACGGATTTTGTGCACCAAATGAAAGTATATCCTCATGAAACTTTTTGTTCTACTTCATACCGTATCCCATGGACAAAGAGGGAAGCAGTAAGAAAAGAGATTAACAGGGTGCCTGAGTGGGGTATAATACAAACATCATTTTCTCCTTATTGTAATCCTATTGTGGGCACTAATAAGCCAGATGGCAAGGTGTGCTGGTCCTCAATGCACGTAACATTAATAAGATTATTGTATCAGTACAAACACGCCCAGACAATTTAGAGGACCAGTTTATGAAATTCCATGATGCTAAATTTCCTTCTTTAATTGATCCCTGGTTCTCTTATTGGCAAATAAAACTACATGAAGAACGTCGGAAGTATACCACCTTTGTATGTGGGGCAGGAGCTTCGAATTTCAACTATTACTGTTTAGATTGAATGTAAGTGCACCTGTATTTATCTCTGTTCTGGACAAAGTGCTAGGACCCATACTTTTGAGTAAGGTAAAATTTTTAGGACACATAACCTCTTTGGAAGGCATACTGCCAGATCCTCAAAAACTTGGTGCCATTATGAACTGCCCTGCTCCTCAAAACAAGAGGCAATTGAAGGCATACTTAGGCCAAGTCTTCTAAAGGTCTGGGTGCATGCCTCTTTCAAATGGTAGAAGAAGAGGGAAAACTCATTCCTAAAGTAATTGGCTTCACCATCTGCACCTTATCTGAAGCTGAACATTCATATTCAGCTATGTAGTTGGAGGTTGTGGCTGTAATTTGGTCCTTTAAAAAGTTTGAATGTTTCCTTTGTTGTAAACACACAAAAGTATACCATGACCATCAGTCCCTATTGTTTCTGTTAACTTGTCAATTCCTACACCAACATATAGCCAGGTGGTGTTTGTATCCTCAAGAATTCGATTTTGAAATAGTGTACATAAAAGGAAACCAAAACATAATTGCTGATGCTCTTTCTCAAGTACCACAAGGCTTAGAGGAATTTAATGATCTCTTAGAATAAGAAGGTGAAATAAGAGCTATGTTGATCAAAACACTCCGACCATACTATGTCCACATGTGTAAACACATGGAGCAATTACAGCAGGAAGACACACGCTGGAGTAAAGTACGAGTGAAACTTAATGCCAAACAGTGATGAAAAGTTAAAAAGGTTTTTCACTATTCACAAAGGTGTTCTGTTTCATAGGATCCATCCTAAACAAGAACAATGGCACATGTGTTTGCTAGAGAAATGTGTGGATTATTTTATCTCGTACACTTGCAATACTTAGTGTCATTATGGCATTGCAAGGTACACTTACAAAATAGGTAAATATTATTTCCCCAACCTTGCTTGAAGAGTACTACAGGTGTTAAGCAAGTGTGTTGTCTGCTAGAAAACAGAACATTCCAACATCTCCAAACAGATTGAATTACATCCCATTTGCAGCTAAAAAAAACATCTAGAAAAGGTATCTTTGGATGTGGCTGGACCCTATCCCAGAGGTAAGGATGGCATAATGTGTGTAGTATGTCTGTATGATATTTTCACCAAATACTTAAAATTATGTGCTGTGCAGAACACTACACTTAGTTCAATTACAAGACAAATCAAAGAGGATTATTTTTAAAAAGTAGGAAAATCAGAGGTCATGTTAACAGATAATGCCTCATATTTTGTTGGATGTAAATGGAAAGAGTTTGTAGAGTCCAACCAAATCAAACACATTTTACAACCCAAATTTCATCCCAAAGCATTCCCCATAGAAAGGGTGTTTAAGGAATTCAACAGGTTTGTGAGGGCCTATATACCTCATAACATATGAAGTGGATTGAATATGTCACCCCCTTCTCACAAGTTGTTAACCTTCCTCATACATCAACTGGACTTACACCAAATGAGCTGATCTTGAATTGCAAACAATTAGTCGACTGGGAAAAATCTTTGCCCAAGGTAACGATACAGGAATTATCATTGGTGGATAAAAATATGACAAGCATTAATCAACCTTGAAATCTGGGCTAAATACAGGAAAGGAATTTATGACAGAAAGTTGAAATGTACAACACAGTCTTATATAGGACAAAAGGTGTTACTTGGAACACATCCCAAATTCTCTATAATTGGAAAACTGAACTGTAAGTGACACCTATTATACACCAGACCATACTTATTACTAAAATCCCCTACCCGGGAGTTACAGATTGGTACACACACACAGCTAGAGACATAGGTCTATACCCACACAAAGACTTGAGACCATCTATATATTGAAGAAGGGCTGCTTACCCTCTAAGTTGTATATATGTATGATATTAGGCTGCTGGAAAGTCACATTCCAGAGTTTATGTTGTTAGTTGTTAAGGAAAATTTTTGTTAGTATTTTTTTTATAAGTCAAATGTGTAAACAGTAAACAATATGATGAGTGGTTGTAACAAGGAAGAATTTTACTTTTATGTGTCTAGAGATGATGATACTCTAAATACAATGCTTTGCCTTACCCGTAGCCCAGTTGTAAACAAATAAATGGACTTGTGAAACACATGGTAGCATGCAGTGCCATAAACAACTTGCTACAGCACATGTGGTATCAGAGTTCACAGTGCATGCACATTGGGAAGCAAGTTGGTCAACATACCACAAACATGTGCATGCCAGACAGGCACAGCTGCAAGTGTTGGAGCATCCAAAACAAACAAACAAACTTGATGAGCTACAGTCCGCACTAGCATTTGTAAAGGTTATCGAATAAACAGAGACATAGAAAATTAAGGGAGAGACTATACTACAACTACGACTATCTGCACAATACACACATACAAAGATAATCTAAGGGATTATGTGCACAGGAAAGGGGCGCTAAACTAAGAGATATTTACTTAATCTGCACTACTATGTACATTATACTTGTATATGTACAATATTTACAAATTTAAGTATTGAAAGTGCATGCACTATTTATACTTGATGGATGAGAGAAGTCTTGCTGAAGGTAAATAAGTGAATACAGTATATGTAGCAAACTGGATAAGAAGTCGCACCACGCCACTAATGCACTTTATCTTTCAGATCTATAAGGTAAGTAGAGATGCACACATGACATGAAAACATGAAATAAGTTTTGTGATAACACGATGCCATCAAACCACTATACACTTATCTATGAAGATATAGATTTAAGTTAGTATCAAGTTTTTTCTTCCAAGGAAGAATGCATCGACAGGTCCTAAAGCGAAGAAAGATAAATGCTTGTAGAGTGTTGGGTATCATATAAACACAAGAAAGGCCTGCACCGCAAGTAAATATAGTTGTAAGTTTATGATACATATCAATGTGATAGTGTGAAAGCATGTGAAGAAGAAAACAGTTGCAGTATGTTACATATTATGGTGCTGAACTGAGGTTGAGTACTATGAAATGATGAAAGGGCCGAAACATAACTACTGTGATTGTCAACTACCCGTGAAAGTGTCAAACATCTGAATTACATTGAAATTTTTAAGCACGTTTGTTACCTATGTAAACATTGTTCTATCCTCATTATATGTATCATATTGTATTGATGATACTATTCTGTAAACCTCAGCACATGAAATGGTTATCCTTTATATAACAAAAATAATAAAGTAAATATTGAGCTCACTTTTAAACACTGAATAAGTATTTATACAATTGGTATCATCAGATTTGAGTTGTGCTTAATAACAACAAACTATTTTGTCCTTGGGATCACAGTTAAGTCTATTAATGAGACGTAACTGAGCACATAATTGCTTTTCCATGGAATTTCTAAAACCCTGTAGTGTGCAGATCCTTTCTGGAGAATGCTAGAGAGGCGAGACCATGCTAGTTATCTGAGTGGCGCATAGTATCTAAATGTAGTGACTGTTGTTTGCTGCTTCTTTGATTCTTTTTGAATTAATGAATATGCACTGACAAGAAGTCACTGTAAATTGAAATGAAATGCATACCAATTTGTGCTGTAAATGAAAACAGAATCTATTATTGTATGAAGATTATATGAAGCATGTATAACTAAATGAGAGTAAAATGTTTACTCATATAATAGGAATCAAATAATGTAATGAAAATGAAATCAGATAAAATGTACTAAAACCAAATGACAAGTAGTGACCCTATATATAAAAAGGGGAAACTGTATGAAAGATGCTCAAAAATGAAGCACAGAAACATACAAAACCTGACTGCAAAGTGTTAAGTGTACATGTGTCAAAACAACACATGGGTGTGCACGTGGTAAACTAAAAATGGCAATACTTCATGTGAAATGAATTTTCTGTGCTCAACAACATCGTAAAAGCAGCGAGGAACGTACCTTGTTGATAGGTGTCGGTTGTACGGCTGGTCTCTTCACTGAATAAGTGAGAGCAATGAGGTGAAACAAATTCCTTGGTTTGCTCATATGGAAACCAATTGTCACCGCATCGAAGATTTCACAAAGGATCATGTTGCTGAACACGAGCTTCAGGAATTTGTGCACTGAAAGCTGCTGTGAATGCACGACATGGACATTTGGGCCTCGTACTGGACATGTAAGCATGAACTGTGATGATAATGGACATTGAGCTGCGCATGCATATTTTTCAAGCTAGATACTGTGTGGATACTGACTAACAGTAATGGGACTATGCAGTTACAGTATGCACTTTGTTAGGAGAGAAAATGTATCGTAAATCTGTTGATTGCTTCAAACCTTGCAATGTAAATACAAAAAGATGTCTCTCTCTCTCTGTATGTGTGTGTGTGTGTGTGTGTGTGTGTGTGTGTGTGTGTGTGTGTGTGTGTGTGTGTGTGTGTGTGTTTTAAAAGAAACTGACATGCCCATATCAACTGATAACCATTCATGGTAACACCATTGACTGAATATAAAGGCTATTCCCATGCCAGCCAGGATTATCAGACCTCAAAAAGGGAAATAAGCTCAGCCACTGTGCACTTCCGTATGATGTCAGTGCACAGTGGAGGGGAAGTTGTATTGAATCATATTATTTTTCTTTCTTTTCTTTTCTTACATATAAGCTATATGTAAACTGAATGAGCTATAAACCAGGGACAGTGCCAGAGGTAAATTAACGAGCTGTTTTGTGGCAAGGATAATGTTTTGATACATCATTAAATATCTGTGTGAAACAAAGTAAGAAATATGCTCTTCAGTTTATTAATTCATGCATCCTCACCCTTTTGTTTGTTTCACGAAGTGGTAGCATACGGACGTATGCTTGGATCCGTTGTACCAGCATTGTTAAAAATGTGTATTTTAACAATTAATTAAAAGTATTATAAAAAGTTATTAGAAAAGGAATATTTATTCGAACAGCTATAAGTTGAAATCCTATCTGTTCATCATTTCACTTGCTGCCGAGATCCTCCATCAAGAGGTTCAGTGCAGACAAGAATAATTCACGTGGTATCTGGAGAAGCGTTCGTGCATGGACATTGTCACACTCAAGACTAAACACAATGGAACTAACGTGAACTTAATGACTCAGGCTTGATAGGGACCTATTGAACTTGGTGTACTTATACTAAAAATATTGTGCTTCATTGACAGATTGACAGTTTCAGTTGTTGCAGTGATTATTTGGTATCACACACAACTGAAAGCAGCAGTACATAATGCAAATTATGTTTATTGACCTTGAATGTAATGATATTAAAGTTCTGTTGAGATTGGTATCAGTTAAAGTTCACCCAAGATTGTGCACATATTCATAAATTACCTTCAGATTTTTTCAGCTATTCTTTCCAATCAATTTTTCCAATTATTCCAGCAGTTATTAATCCATTTCTATTTCCACATCTCTATTCATGATGCTCTTATATGAGTGCTTCCATAACCAAGGTAGCTGAAGTGTTTGGTGTTTCAAGAGGCACACATATAGAGAAAGTATAAAAACATAATCTGCTAAGTCACAATGCAGATGAAAGTGCATCTTGAGTGACAATGAGGCGTGGTCATTGAAAAGGACTGTGATGAAAATTAAGATGAAGACAGCTGTAAAAGCCATGGCAGAACTGTATGTTGTACTTGCAAATCCTGTCAGCATTAAATCAAAGTGAAAGGAGCTCCATTAGCAGGGAATTACAGGGTGATCTGGAGTTACAAAACTGCTCATCATTGATGCAAATGCTTTTAATAGAAAATTGTGGTGCTGAAACCAGAAAACCTGGAGTAAGGAGCAATGGGAGAATGACATTTGGTTGGATGGGTCTTATTTCACTGTTTGCAACTTTTGAATGAGTTTACATCGCAAGAGTGAAATGTGACAGGAGTGTGATGACAATTTGGGCAGCCATATCATGGTGTTCCATGGGCCCCCTGGTGACTCTGCAAGACTGCATTGTTGCCAAAGATTATGCGATTGATTTGTCTGATCAGGCCATCCCATGGTAAAATGTTCATTCTGCAGTAGTGATGCTGTGTTCCAAGATGACAGGGTATCTGTTGACACACCTCACATCATTGAGGACTTGTTTTGTGAGGACAAGGATGAATTGTCATATCTCACGTGGCCACTACAGTGACTGAATCTCAATATTATTGAGCTCCGATGGTTGACTTTTGAGAGAAGGGTGCATGATCACCATCCACCTCCATCATAGTTACCTGAAGTTGCCACTATTTTGAGGGAATAATGGTATAAGATTTCCTTGAAAATCAAATAGGACCTGTATTTATCCATCCAGAGGTGACTGGAAGCTGTTTTGAATGTGAACCATTTTCATACACTGTATCAGACATGGTAATGAGTTTTGTTTTCAGTGTTTCCAAATTTTTTTCCACTGTCAGTATGTACAGGTCCAACAGCAGCATAGAAAAACTGCTACACCCCTGTCTTATACCCTTTTTAAACTGAGCATTTCTCTCTTGGTTTCCCATTGCTATTGTTCTCTCTTGATTCTTGTACATACTGTTTATTATCCACCATTCCCTATAGCTTATACCTATTTTCTGATAATTTTGTACATCTTGGATCATTTTACAATGTCAGATAGTTCTTCTCAGAAGACAACTCCTTTGACAATCTCTTGATTTTTCTCAAGTTTTGCCTCTATTACCAAACACAATATTAGATCTGAGTTGCTGATGCCATTACATGATTATCATTCAGTAAATCATCAATTTTCTTTTCCTTTCTTCTGTATATTATTCTTTTCAGCAACTTGTGTGGATCGGCTGTTAATCTGATTGTGCAACAGTTCTAGATTCATCTGCCTTAACTTTCTGTTGGATTGTGTGACTGATATTGATCCAAAAGTTCTGTGGCATGACTTCTGCCCCTTAGATCTGCCCCAAACTTAAATAATCATTTTAGAATTTTGGTGAGGACTGCATCCACAGCCTTCATAAAATTTTTGAATGAAATCATTCTGCTTTAGGCTGTTAAAAGTATTATTTATTGTGATTTCGGTTTTGACACATGGTCATTGTCAAGTGTTCTGAAAGCTATCAGTCAGTAAATAAAATACACATAATTACAAACAATGGAAAATGCAGGATGGAATGTAACAATATTATGGAAACGATACTTGCTACTCACCATATGGCAGAGATGCTGAGTTACACGTAGGCACGAGAAAAAGATTGTTGGAAAGTGAGCTTTCAGCCAGCAATGCCTTCATCGAAACTAGACGACGTATACACACACACTTATGCAAACACAACTCACACACACACATGGCCACAGTCTCTGGCATCTGAGTCTGACTTCAGCCAAAAACTGGTTATTTTCATTATTGTCTTGTAAAGAATATGATGAGTTTTAGAAGATCATGGTACTCCAGTGTTCTAAACACTGGATTGTTAAAAATCTAAAAGACAGTGCACGGAAAGTACTAAAATCCAACCTACCATTGAAAATGAAGAACCAGAATGTCATCTTGTACATGAAAGTAAAGAAATTTGTCAATGTGTCAGTAAGTAATAAATACTTTGAGATTCTGTAGAAGTTGAATCGCTGAGTAGAAAGAAACAATGCCATCCAGCAATACTTACATATACCGTTCTGCCAAAACAAAATATGGTTATCAAAGAAAAGAAGAAAGATGTGACTGTCTTGGGGAAGTACTTTGAAATTTCAGATGCTGCAAAGGAGTTTTACAAAGATCTCCTAGACAAATAATGTATAAATGTAAGACAGAAAACTTGACATTAACAATGAGACTGTAACATATAATACTTTTCGTTATACACTTCATCATTTATTACTTTATGTAGCATTGATGATAATAGTAATGATATATGTTAAACAATTGTGTTAAAATAGTTATAATTGTTATTATTGTATTACGCCATTTTATTTCTATTATTATTGTTTGTGTATTCTCAATAAAGTTAAAACCTATAAATTAAAAAAATGCAATGAATAGTAATGTATCCAAAAATATGAATTGTAAATCAGTGAATGCATATAATAAACACTAAAACACATTAAAAAATTAATTGTAAAAAAATTAAAAAGTTATTCAGAACTAAAAAAGGCAAAATAACTGATGTCAGCAATTTGGCTCTAGCTGCGAGAGACTGTGGTCATGTGTGTGTGAGTTGATTTTGCATGTGTGAGTGCATGTGTGTATGTTGTCTAGTTTTGACAAAGGTCTTGTTGGCTGATAGCTGACTTTTCGACAGTCTTTTTGTTGTGCCTTTCTGCGACCCAGTTTCTCCACTAAACGGTGAGTAGCAATTATGATTTTCATTATATTTATACCAGCAATAATTGTATGCAGTTATCAACTTTCGAAAGAAAAAAAAAAAAAACCCTGAAAAAATCAGACTCTAATATAGTATTACAAAAATTAAATTTGAATGTCAATGGCATCTAGTAATCACAACTGCAAATTGCCACAGAACAACCCAATTGCTACAGAACACCCGACCAACGATAGAAAAAGGAAATGTAGAGGGCGGAACACGTTAACTGCAGTGAAACTAGTGCATGAATGCTCTGTATGCATTCAATAGTTTATGCAGTACAGTGTTTTAGGAAGGTTGTTGTGGGACTCATTAATGTGTCATTTCATGTGGTACAGCAATGTGTGGAAGGTATCATTTGAGTGCTTACGATCTTGAACGAGCAGAGGATGGTTTATAGCTGGTCAGAGTGTCACTGTTGTGGACACAGTAATGGATGTGTCCAAAAGTGTTGTCTTGCAGTACAAAAAGGTCACTGGGGGTGGAAATGGTGTGCAAAAGCATGGCTGTGGTTATAGATGGGCCACCACACCACAAGAGAATTGAAATGGACCAGACATCTCACTCCTAGGCAGATAAATTCAGACCTTGCAGTTGCTACTGGCACATATGTCTCTGCCAGAACCATTCGGCAGCTATTTAATCAATCTCATTTGTTTGCTCAGAAACCTATTAAATTCATCCTGCTTCACGATACCATCATCAAGAAAGTGTTTGTTAGTGTAGGTGCAAGTTGGTTGGGGTCAGCAACAGTGGTCCAGAGTGATATTCCCTGACAAATCCCATTTCACTGTGGCAAGTGATTCTGGCCTTCAGTTAGTACAGAGAGAGAGGTGAACACATTACACACTACAGAATGTTCATGAACTTCATTGCTATGGCCTAGTTGTTGTGGTGTAGACAGGCATTATGCACAGTGGCTGAACATGGCTGCATATATTTTGCCCGAAGTATAATTACAGCACAGTGATGTTGCAGGGAGATTATTCTGGATCATTTCCATCTGTATAGAGCACCCAAATTTCTGTTTATGAATGACAGTGCCTGCCCGCAATGGACTGCTGAGGAAAGTGAAGATATTGAACATATGAAATGGCCTTCGCACTTCCCAGATATAAATCCTATAGATCACGCCTGGGATGTTCTTGATGGACATTTTCTCAATGAATCCCCTCCTCAAAGGGAGCAAGAATTCAAAACCATCTGGAGAGGGGAACCAGGCAATAATCCTCAAGCACTACTCAACAGTTTGGTTCCAGCATGAATTACAGGTGTGAAATGAGCGTTAGTGCCAAAGGAGGGCATGTTCCTAGCTGAGAATCTGATAGCAACCGTTATGCTGAGGGTCTGACCTGTGTCAAATATGAACATTATTTATGTCTATTGTCCTGCTTTACCATGTAGTGAAATCTTTACCATTTTTCATTATAAATACATCACTCCTCTTCTGTTAGGTATGTACTGTGTTTCATGTCATCCATCACTGCCCTTGATTATTCCTGTCCAACAATGTTTTTGTTCCTTTTCAGTTGTCAAGCAGTGTGTGTGTGTGTGTGTGTGTGTGTGTGTGTGTGTGTGTGTGTGTAATTTCACACACATCAGTTTTACACAAACAGTACTGTACATGACTCGCCAGTCAAAACTTGAGTATCTTGTGGGCGGAGCCCCAGTTGCTATCTGCATACTGCTCTTGACTCTGCAGCTTTGAACTCATGTCCCCACATCTCAAAGGCATCAGTGAACTTGCCCTGCTTAATGCTAAACATGCTGCTGATAGTTACAGACTGCTACATTGTTCTCCCAGTTCCAACCAGCAATGTCCAAAAGCACAAATTAAACATTTTTCCTCTCTGGTGCAGCTTCCTTTACTTCTTACATATAGTTTCTTTATCTTAGGCATGGTGCATTATGTTTTATTTTTTACTGTATATTCTTTACAGTTATCCACTCTGTATACTTTCCTGTGTCCTGTTTTTCAGTAGCCATAGTTGTGATCTGTTGTTTTTTTTTTTTTTTTTTTTTTTTTTTTTGTGACCATAGACTGGTGCTCCACAAATGTCATAATTTTCCTACACATAGGTTTATTTAGGTAGTCATACATCAGTATGATTTAGTTTTGTATGTAAGTATTTTTTGGGAATAATGGACATCTTCCTGGACCAAAGAAAGTGTCTAAATCTTTGTGAAGATTATTCTTATTTCTAGAATTGACTCCATGTAGTGAACTGTTGGTTTGAAAAAGAAATAAGTTTTTAATGATAAATTTTGTTAAGGAATAAATATATTGGGCAGCAGTAGTTTGTATTCCTAATTCCCTAAACAGATCTCTGCAGAATGTTCTTGAGTTCACACCACATATAATTCTTACTACACATTTTTGCTCTCAGTAAACTATAAGTTGGTGTGATGAGTTACGCCAGAAAATAATTGCATATGACATTATGAAATGACTTCATGAATGAAAAGTATACCAGCCTTTTAATTTTTAAATCTCGTATGTCTGACAACATTTGCGTTGAAAATAGAGATTTGTTTAGATGCTTCAGCAGTTCTGTGGTACGTTCTTTATAGTTGAGTTTATTATCAAGCTGTAGTCCCAAGAATTTAACACTGTCAATTTCTTTATCTGCATGTCACCATACCTACGGCTTATACTGACAAAGAATTGGCTAGGAAGCATTTATTGATATCCATGAAAATTTCATTAACTGATCTTTCTAAAATAATACTTGATTTGCTCTTTATTGCAATTTTTATATCGTATGCGAGCGAAACAAACTTCGCATCTGGTAATATTACAGATGAAAGATCATTGATATGCACAGGAAAAAGTAAACACTCTACGATGGAACCTTGTGGGATGCCATGTATAATTAGATCCAAGTTACATGTTGCCTAACAGGTTAATACAATCTTAATACAATCTCTCCCTTACACCCTTTGTTTCCTGGCAGAGAATAGGGGGTTTGAATCATTATGCACCATTTTCTGTTACACAGTTCTAATTTACTTGAAAGGATATTGTGATTTACCCAGTCAAATGACTTTTTTGGACAGATCGCAAAATGTACCAGTAGCCTGGATTTATTGTCTGATGAAGTAAGTACATTCCCAGTGTATGTCTAGCTAGCTTTCTGAATATAGGAATCCTATAGAAGTCCAAACTGTGGCTTTGACAATATATTGTTTTCGGGTGGTTAAGAAGATGATTGCATATTACATTTTCTAAAATTTTTGAGATTGCATGAAAAAATTTGCTAGCTGTCTTGACATTTTATCATAACCACCCAATATTTTTTTTTTAATTTTCAAGATTATTCGGTGGACATTACTTTTACTGAGTGTCATATATTTATGAAGTTATTTGTAATGACTAGCATCAGATATTCCAGGGCAGCATCTTCTGAACCAGACAACTCCATCTTTCTAGTAACTATATATATGAAGACAGTAACTGTTCTCGAAAGAACAGAATACTGTTGATGACCGTGCAGCTTTTCCCTGGAATAAATGATGACTAACTGAAACCCTCAGCTGCCGACAGGTGTTGTTGATATACAGCTCAGATGGATAGAGCGTCTGCTGTGTAAGCAGGAGATCCCGGGTTCGAGTCCCGGTCGGGGCACACATTTTCAGCTGTCCACATCGAGGTATATCAACAACACCTGTCAGCAGCTGAGGGTTTCAGTTAGTCATCATTTATTCCAGGGAAAAGCTGCACGGTCATCAACAGTATTCTGTTCTTTCAAGAACAGTTACTGTCTTCATGTATATAGTTAAAGGGTACCCAGCCATTGACCTTTGTCTGTGCAAATGCGCACAGGTTGCCCAAACTCTCACGGGAATCGTCAAAATGTGCGCGAGTAATGGGCAAATGTCTATAAGGTACATTACATATGTAGAATTGTGGACAGTTGGGAATGTGAGTCTCACGGGAAGCGTGCAAGGGATAAGTCCCTGCAGTCACACTTTTCATCTGTGTCCTCGGTGGCTCAGATGGATAGAGCATCTGCCATGTAAGCAGGAGATCCCGGGTTCGAGTCCCGGTCGGGGCACACATTTTCAGCTGTCCACATCGAGGTATATCAACAACACCTGTCGGCAGCTGAGGGTTTCAGTTAGTCATCATTTATTCCAGGGAAAAGCTGCACGGTCATCAACAGTATTCTGTTCTTTCGAGAACAGTTACTGTCTTCATGTATATAGTTAAAGAGTACCCAGCCATTGACCTTCGTCTGTGCAAATGCGCACAGGTTGCCCAAACTCTCACGGGAATCGCCAAAATGTGCGCGAGTAATGAGTGAATGGGCAAATGTCTATAAGGTACATTACATATGTAGAATTGTGGACAGTTGGGAATGTGAGTCTCGCGGGAAGCGTGCAAGGGATAAGTCCCTGCAGTCACGCTTTTCATCTGTGTCCTCAGTGGCTCAGATGGATAGAGCGTCTGCCATGTAAGCAGGAGATCCCGGGTTCGAGTCCCAGTCAGGGCACACATTTTTAGCTGTCCACATCGAGGTATATCAACAACACCTGTCGGCAGCTGAGGGTTTCAGTTAGTCATCATTTTTTCTAGTAACTGTTATGAAATACTTGTTAAAAAGTTGTGCAACACTGCACACATTTGTTACTTACATACCATTTACTCCTAATCCTATCTGCTCCTCTTCATCTCTGGTTTACCAGTCTCCTCCTTCACTATATCCTATGTTGTCTTTATTTTGTTATCTGATGTCATCATCTTCTTCTCATGTTGGTATTATTATCTACAATATTTTGCCTTTTAGAGAGCTACAGCATCAACATCATAGCTGATCAACAGATACAATTACCTTTTTGTTTTACTAGATACCTTTATTCCTTGAATAATCCATGTCGTCTTTGTAGATTTTATCTAATATGGGTTAGTTTTGGGGGAAACAGGATTCAAATAAGTAAGAGTGTTGTATTTTTCAGTGTCAGGAACACTTTGTATGTAATCAATTTTGGGCTTACTGACCTCGTACACTCAGTACATTTTATATCTTGTTCAGGAATAACATTTAACAAAAAAACTGCATCTCATGGTCTCAGGGGCCATTGGCTATTGGTTTTGTAACATAAATTTGTTCATTAGACCTTTCTACAACTATATTATCTATGGCTGTGTGTGAGCAACTAGTTGACCTAGTTGAGAAGTGTACGGTAGGGTTTAAGTTTAATGACATTGTTACTGATTTGTAATAAATGCTTACTGTAAGAATATTTAAGAGAATACAGATTAAAATCATCAGTGACCATTATTTCTATGTTTTTTGCTGCTAAATAGGCCATACAATTTCAAGATTATCAATGAAAATATTAAAATTACTTGCAGGTGCTCAGTTTTCTTTTGTGAAGGATTTACTGTGAAATTCTGCTATTGTCACACATGATTCTGTATGCTGCCCTAGGCAAAATTTATGGATGTCTATGTTCTTAAATGTTTAACAATTCCTGATGTATGTGGCAGCTCCTCCTTTCTCAGTTATTTCTCCCCAAAGTGAGATGCTAACCTAAAGTTTAAGACATCTATACCAGTAGTCACGTGATGTTCAGAGAGGCAGCTTATGTCAACTATTTTCCTGCAATAAAGATAATTGTAGTTTATTATCGACTGAGATAAAACTGGTTGGAAGTAAAATTTCTGTTGTTACTGAAAATCCTTAACCAACAGCTGTCTGTGCTGATGCGATATACCATATTATGTTGTTTAGTTTCTTTTTACAAACTGAACTGTTTCAAACTTAATCTCTCGTAAAAAGTTACTTCTTTCAGTCCTAAAAAAAGACAGCTTTAAGCACTAGTATTTTACGCTTCTAATAGCGTCCTCCTGTTCCCCTTACCTCAAAATTTTCTGATATTAGCCCAACCAGTTTACCCTTCCCTATCATGTTGAGGTAAAGGCCATGTGTCTAGTATAATACCATCTACTGACATAGTCAACTGGAACTGTGCCAACATGTGACACTGCATGGCTGTGCCATTTCCAAATTAACTCTCCTCACAGATGAGTTCAAATGAGCTCAGTCACAGTCTCTCAGACCGGATACCAATTCATCATTGATGTATCTTGATACTGATGCAGTATTTATCAGGTCACACTCTATATTGTACCCAGGATCTCTGTCAGTACTGTTGCCCAGCCCAGCCACTATAATCTCGGTCTCTTCCATGGTGAAGACTTTACAGAGTGATCCTAAATCCTCTGTCATCTGTCCCAGACTAACATGAGGATTTAAAAAGAATGATGACCTGGTATTTTGATGCTAGTTCAACCTGCAGAAGTTGGCCAACACCTCTAGCATGAGGGATGCCTGACAACAAGACTTATTTCTTTTTCCTGCTTCCTTGTATTCATATTTTTAATGTATTATTGAAAGTTTGTTGTGCCCTGTCTCCATTACATCTGCGTGATGCTCATCATTTTCTTAATGAAGCAACAAGTCAATCTTTATTGTATCACATTCACCAAAAAACTGTCAGATGAAGTTCAAAGCCTGTTTCTTCTATTACCTGTTGCCACTTCCCACTACCCCTGTCCCTCCTTAACCTGTCCAGGTCTTTCTTAGCCTTGTCTAATTTAGCCTGAAGAGCAGAAAAGTTTCCCTCCTGTTCCACTATCTTCCTGTTTCTACTACATATATGACAAAGCCATTGAAGAGCCTCATTTTCTTCCTCAATTCACACACCACTACAGTCAGTGCAATGAAAAATTTACAGCACCCATCACAGCTCTGCCACAAGCCAGGCAATCTTCAACTGATGAAAGTAATACCTTAGTAAGAATAAGCCAAGTACGTTACCTATAAACAAGAAAATACAGTTACAAAATAGTGACCTACACCTATGTAAAGAAATTACTAATGATAAGTTTCTGAATCAAACAACTTAAAATTGATAATATGTTCCAGAAATATAAACTAAATAATGAAGGGAAATGTGCTACTTAAATTGCTGGAAAGAGAAAAAAAGTTTACTGCACCAAAACATAAACAAAAATATGACGACAATCTGTGTGGAGTAAGACGTAAAGAATACTCAAACCTTTAACAGCAAGCCTTAAAACACACACACACACACACACACACACACACACACACACACACACAAATACACATTTCTACTGAAAAAAATGAGCGTACAGCATTGTGGGCCGAGAGTCCCCCATTTGGGGAAGTTTGGCTGCTGAAGGCAAGTACTTATTGCATTCAACACAACATTGGGCGATTTGCACATTGGAGATGGGGTTGAAACAATGATGAGGACAACACAACACCCAGTCCCTGAGCGGAGAAAATCTCCTGCCCCAGTTGGGAATCGAACCCAGGCCCCTTCGCATGGCATTCCACTGCGCCGACCACTCAGCTAATGGGGGTGGACACATTTCTTCTGAGTACTTTGTACAAAACTAGCTGTCACTACAGTCTGGATTACTTATCTCTGATAATAACTCTCACATAAATCAAGGTTACACTACTGGCCATTAAAATTGCTACACCAAAAAGAAATGCAGATGATAAACGGATATTCATTGGACAAATATATTATTATACTAGAACTGACATGAGATTACATTTTCACGCGATTTTGGTGCATAGATCCTGAGAAATCAGTACCCAGAACAACCACCTCTGGCCATAATAACGGCCTTGATACGCCTGGGCATTGAGTGAAACAGAGCTTGGATGGCGTGTTTAGGTACAGCTGCCCATCCAGCTTCAACACGATACCACAGTTCATCAAGAGTAGTGACTGGTGTATTGTGATGAGCCAGTTGCTCGGCCACCACTGACCAGACATTTTCAGTTGGTGAGAGATATGGAGAATGTGCTGGCCAGGACAGCAGTCGAACATTTTCTGTATCCGGAAAGGCGCGTACAGGACCTGCAACATGCGGTCGTGCATTATCCTGCTGAAATATAGGGTTTCGCAGGGATTGAATGAAAGGTAGAGCCATGGGTCGTAACACATCTGAAATGTAATGTCCACTGTTCAAGGTGCCATCAATGTGAACAAGAGTTGACCGAGATGTGTAACCAATGGCACCCCATACCATCATACCAGGTGATATGCCAGTATGGCGATGACGAATACACATTTCCAATGTGCATTCACCGCGAAGTCGCCAAACATGCATGCGACCATCATGATGCTGTAAACAGAACCTGGATTCATCTGAAAAAATGACGTTTTGCCATTTGTGCACCCAGGTTCGTCGTTGAGTACACCATCGCAGGTGCTCCTGTCTGTGATGCATCATCAAGTGTAACCGCAGCCATGGTCTCCGAGCTGATTGTCCATGCTGCTGCAAGTGTTGTCGAACTGTTCGTGCAGATGGTTGTTGTCTTGCAAATGTCCCCATCTGTTGATTCAGGGATTGAGACGTGGCTGCACGATCCGTTACAGAGATGCGGGTAAGATGCCTGTCATCTCGACTGCTAATGATACGAGGCCATTGGGATCCAGCATCGTGTTCCGTATTACCCTCCTGTATCCACCAATTCCATATTCTGCTAACAGTCATTGGATCTCGACCAATGCGAGCAGCAATGTTGCGATACGATAAATTGCAATCGCAATAGGCTACAATCTGACCTTTATCA
Source organism: Schistocerca piceifrons (assembly GCF_021461385.2). Lineage (NCBI taxonomy): Eukaryota > Metazoa > Arthropoda > Insecta > Orthoptera > Acrididae > Schistocerca > Schistocerca piceifrons. The sequence continues at coordinate 619,186,972 of NC_060141.1, forward strand.
AAGTTGGAAAAGTGATGGTACACATTTTTCCTCCTAACACATGGCATCATAACAATGTTTCACCAGGCAATGCTGGTCAACTGCTGTTTGTGTATGAGAAATCGGTTGGAAACTTTCCTCATGTCAGCACGGTGTAGGTGTCGCCACTGGCGCCAACCTTGTGTGAATGCTCTGAAAAGCTAGTCATTTGCATCTCACAGCATCTTCTTCCTGCCGGTTACATTTCACGTCTGTAGCATGTCATCTTCGTGGTGCAGCAATTTTAATAGCCAGTAGTGTATAATTATGGAAACTGTGTTCACTATGAGCACTTTCAATATTAATAGACATTGTACTTTTCAAGAGTAGGTCACTTATAGTGTCTTTCTTTTCATAAAATATTAATTAATTCTGTTGTAAATTTAGTTTGTCTAAGAATAGAAAGACCAGAGATCGTATTATCTTTATCTTTCTTGTTGAAGTCAGTATTTCAGTCATTTTCTTTTTTAGAATAAACACCTTTGATTCAAATATTCACAGTTTTATAATTGAAAAGAAAAGGTTCAGAATGCTATTACTTTCAGAAAATTCAAACACTGTTAATACTTTTTGTTAAATAACAACTTCATATTCCTTTTTTTGTCACAAAATACATCACAGTCTACAATATTTGCCAGCATGGCTATACAAAAAGCAAACAATGATTCTTTTTTCTCAGTGAATTTTATTATTAAAATTATTATTATTATTATTATTATTATTATTAATTGGTACAGAGAATCTGAACAGTTCATTATTTCATAAAATCATAATACAAGAACTATTAATGACAGAAAGTGTGGAACAGGACAAAGTTGCTTTTTGGGATATTTAGTTACAGCATCAGTTTTTTCTCCCTTACCAGAAAAGATGCAGGTTATACAGCAAATATTTATTTGAAATGGAGAATGGCGAAAGGAAGGAAAGGGATGGGTGGGAATTTGTGACTTCCAGATGCACAGGGCCTTAGAGTAATGCAATGGTAAAAGTTGAAAATTTGTGATGGACCAGGATTCAAACCCAGATATGCCACATCTCATGGGGTTGGGTTGTTTCGTGGAGAAGATCAGACAGCAAGGTCATCGGTCTCATCGGATTAGGGAAGGACAGGGAAGGAAGTTGGCCGTGCCCTTTCAAAGGAACCATCCCGGCATTTGCCTAGAGCGATTTAGGGAAATCACAGAAAACCTAAATCAGGATGGCCGGACGCGGGATTGAACCGTCGTCCTCCTGAATGCGAGTCCAATGTGGTGGCCACTGCACCACCTCGCTTGGTCCACATCTCATGAGCAGTTGGCTTAACTGCTTTGGCCTTTCAGACATGGTCCCTGACTGACTCAAATTTCCAACTTATCAATTGCTGCAATGCAGTGTCCTCCATCCATTAACCCCCTCCTCACAAATTATAGATTCTGTAGGAGTTCGGATGATTTTAGTGCATCCACACTGCAACAAAAGTCAAAGTGCCACCATGCTCTTATAGAAAAGTATATACTTATACAGTAAACGGAACTTTTTACTATGCACCAGTGATTTTTGGGAATAGTCAATTTTTACCATCAACGTCCACCAGGGACAGTAGAATTACAAGAACCTCTCACAATAACACTTGCAGGCACCAGAGCTAAGCAGAGCATCTTTTGGTTGCTAAAAACACAACAGGCTTTCAAGACAGTGAAAGAAAGTGTAGTCAATGCAACACTAAAGCACATCCCTTTCCCTCAGCACCTTTGGCTGGTGTGGTAGATTGCATTCAAATGACAATAAGTGCAATTTTGCAAGAACATATTTCATTGATAGCCCCTTGAACTTGTTTCCCAGGAATCTGAGGAAAAAAACTACTGTGCATCTGATAGAGCATTGCTAGCAGTTTTTGAAACTTTCAGGCACTTCCTAGCATCACTGAAGAGTAAGGATTTCACAATATTCACTGACCATAAACCCCTAACAATTGTTTTCAAGCAGTGTGATGAAGGCACTTCTCCAATACAGTAAAGGCAAATAGAGCTTACAGCACAATTCGCATCTGACATATGTCACTTGCCAGGAATAGAGAACAATGCTGCAGATAACCTTTCACATATAAACAATGTAGCACAAAGCATTTATTTTAATGAGTTAATGATTGCACAAGGCAATAACACAGTTGCAAAATTTCCTACCACACAAAATGATTGACCTCCAGCTAGTGCAAGTGTCACTGCCTAATTCAAGCCTCAAAATTTGGTGCAACGTCTCAACAAGAAAACATTGCCTTTTTGCATTGGTGACTTACCACATACAAGCATTTCATAGTGTTCATCATCTGGCATGTCTGGGCATAAAAAACATGCCATAACTAATGGAAAAGGGTTTTGTGTAGCCTTTGGATGGAGGTTATTCCTACCACTGATATTTTGGACAATACAGCAGCAAAGACATTTTGAGTACATGGATAGCATGTCTTGGTTGCCCTATACAGGTAACAACTAATAGAAATAGTTTGAGTCAATTCTGTTCCAACAAATAGATGAGCTGTGCAGTATCAACCATTGTAAAACAACTAGTATAATCCACAAAGTGATGGAATGTCGTAAAGATAGAACAGGACCTTGAAGGCAGGAATAGTATGTCACAGAGACAAATGGATACATCTGCTTCCATTGGTTGTACAGTTTCACACTTAAGTCTGACATGAACCATGGAAACCCCCCCCATGAAACATGGACCTTGCCGTTGGTGGGGAGGCTTGCATGCCTCAGCAATACAGATAGCTGTACCGTAGGTGCAACCACAATGGAGGGGTATCTGTTGAGAGGCCAGACAAACGTGTGGTTCCTGAAGAGGGGCAGCAGCCTTTTCAGTAGTTGCAGGGGCAACAATCTGGATGATTGGCTGATCTGGCCTTGTAACACTAACCAAAATGGGCTTACTGTGCTGGTACTGCAAACAGCTGAAAGCAAGGGGAAACTACAGCCGTAATTTTTCCCGAGAGCATGCACCTTTACTCTATGGTTAAATGATGACGGCATCCTCTTGGGTAAAATATTCTGGAGGTAAAATAGGCCCCCATTCAGATTTCTGGATGGGGGACTACTCAGGAGGACGTCGTTATCAGGAGAAAGAAAACTAGTGTTCTACAGATCGGAGTGTGGAATGTCAGATCCCTTAATGGGGCAGGTAGGTTAAAAAATTTAAAAAGGGAAATGGATAGGTTAAAGTTAGATATAGTGGGAATTAGTGAAGTTCAGTGGCAGGAGGAACAAGACTTTTGGTCAGGTGACTATAGGGTTATAAATACAAAATCAAATAGGGGTAATGCAGGAGTAGGATTAATAATTAATAGAAAAATAGGAATGCAGGTAAGCTACTACAAACAGCATAGTGAACACATTATTGTGCCCAAGATAGATATGAAGCCCATACCTACCACAATAGTACAAGTTTATATGCCAACTAGCTCCGCAGATGATGAAGAGATTGATGAAATGTATGATGAGATAAAAGAAATTGTTCAGGTAGTGAAGAGAGACTAAATTTTAATAGTCATGGGTGACTGGAACTTGATAGCAGGAAGAGAAGAAAACGTAGTAGGTGAATATGGAATGGGAGTAAGGGAAGCCACCTGGTAGAATTTTGTACAGAGCAACGGTTCTCCGGTTACCTTTATGTGGGTTCCTGGCCATGTCGGTATCCCTGGGAACGAAGCTGCAGATGCCGCGGCCAAGTCTGCGGTCCTCCAGCCTCGGACAGTTTCTTCTTGTGTGCCTTCATCTGATTTTAGCAGGGTCATTTGTTAGCGTATTTTATCCCTGTGGCATGCTGATGGCCTACACTTACTGAAAACAAGCTTGAAACCTCTCCCCACGGCTTGGACGACCTCTTCATGCTTTTCTCAGCGGGAGGAGGTCGTTTTGGCCCGGTTACGAATTGGACACTGCCAGTTCAGCCACCGCCATCTCCTGACAGCTGCGCTGTTCTGCCAATGTGGGCAATTGCTGACGGTACGCCACATTTTAACGTCCTGTCCGAATTTTAATACACTGCGCATTGATCTTGGCCTGCCATGTACTCTGGATGAAATTTTAGCGGATGACCCAGGAGCAGCTGCTTCATTTTATCCACTTGACAAACCTGTCTAAGGACATTTGATTATGTTGTTTTCTTTTAATCCCTTGCCTGTTAATGTGCCTTTTATAGTGCTTTAATTTTTAGTTGCTGTTTTAACATTGGGCCTCGCAGTGCATTCATAGATAACACTTGGTTCAATAGTCATAGAAGAAGGTTGTATACATGGAAGAAGCCTGTTGATACTGGAAGGTCTCAGATAGATTATATAATGGTAAGACATATATTTAGGAACCATGTTTAAAATTGTAAGACACTTCCAGGGGCAGAAGTGGACTCTGGACCACGATCTATTGGTTATGAACTGTAGATTAAAACCGAAGAAACTGCAAAAAGCTGGGAATTTGAGGAGATGGGACCTGGATCAACCGAAAGAAGCATAGGTTGCAGAGAGCTTCAAGGAGAGCATTAGGGAACGATTGACAAGAATGGTGGAAAGAAATACAGTAGACGAAGAATGGGTAGCTTTGAGAAATGAAATAGTGAAGGTAACAGAGGATCAAGTCGGTAAAAAGACGAGGGCTAGTAGAAATCCTTGGGTAACAGAAGAGATACTGAACTTAATTGATGAAAGGAGAAAATATAAAAATGCAGTAAATGAAGAAGGCAGAAATGAATACAAATGTCTCAAAAATGAGGTTGGTAGGAAATGCAAAATGGCTAAGTAGGTATGGCTAGAGACAAATGTAAGGATGTGGAAGCATATATCACTTGGGGTAAGATAGATATTGCCTACTGGAAAATTAGAGAGACCTTTGGGGAAAAAAGAACACTTGTATGAATATCAAGAGCTCAGATGGAAACCCAGTTCTAAGCAAAGGCAAAACAGAAAGGTGGAAGGAGTATATAGAGGGTCTATACAAGGGCGATGTTCTTGAGGACAATATTATAGAAGTGGAAGAGAATGTAGATGAAGATGAAATGGGAGATATGATACTGCGTGAAGAGATTGACAGAGCACTGAACGATCTAAGTCGAAATAAGGCCCCGGGAGTGGACAAAATTCCATTAGAACTACTGACAGCCTTGGGAGAGCCAGGCCTAACAAAACTCTACCATCTAGTGAGCAAGATGTATGAGACAGGTGAAATACCCTCATACTTCAAGAAGAGTATAATAATTCCAATCCTAAAGAAAGCAGGTGTTGACAGATGTGAAAATTACTGAACCATCAGTTTAATAACCCACGGCTGCGAAATACTAACACGAATTCTTTACAGACGAATGGAAAAACCGGTAGAAGCCGACCTCAGGGAAGATCAGTTTGGATTCCGTAGGAATGTTGGAACACATGAGGCAATACTGACCTTACGACTTAGAAAATAAATTAAGGAAAGGCCAACCAACGTTTCTAGCATTTTTAGACTTAAAGAAAGCTTTTGACAATGTTGATTAGAATACGCTCTTTCAAATTCTGAAGGTGGCAGGGGTAAAATACAGGGAGCGAAAGGCTATTTACAATTTGTACAGAAACCAGATGGCAGTAGGGGGGCATGAAAGGAAAGCTGTGGTTGGGAAGCGAGTGAGACAGGGTTGTAGCCTATCCCTGATGTTACTCAGTCTGTATATTAAGCAAGCAATAAAGGAAACAAAAGAAAAATTTGGAGTTGGAATTAAAATCCATGGAGAAGAAGTAAGAACTTAGAGGTTTGCCGATAACATTGTAATTCTGTCAGAGACAGCAAAGGTCCTGGAAGAACAGTTGAATGGAATAGATGGTGTCTTGAAAAGAGGATATAAGAGGAGCATCAACAAAAGCATAATGAGGATAATGGAATGTAGTCAAATTAAATCAGGTGATGCTGAAGGAATTAGATTAGGAAATGAGACAGTTATAGTAGTAGATGAATTTTGCTATTTGGGAAGCAAAATAACTGATGATTGGTTAAAGTAGAGAGGATATAAAATCTAGACTGATGGCAAGGAAAGCGTTTCTGAAGAAGAGAAGTTTGTTAACATTGAGTATAGATTTAAGTGTCAAGAAGTCTTTTCTGAAAGTATTTGTATAGAGTGTGGCCATGTATGGAAGTGAAACGTGGATGATAAATAGTTTAGACAAGAAGCAAATAGAAGCTTTCGAAAGATGGTGCTATAGAAGAATGCTGAAGATTAGATGAGTAGATCACATAACTAATGAGGAGGTATTGAATAGAATTGGAGAGAAGAGAAATTTGTGCCAGAGCTTGACTAGAAGAAGGGATCAGTTGGTAGGGCATATTCTGAGGCATCAAGGGATAACCAATTTAGTGTTGGAGGGCAGTGTGGAGGGTAAAAATCATAGAGGGAGACCAAGAGATGAATACACTAAGCAGATTCAGAAGGATGTAGGTTGCAGTAGGTACTGGGAGATGATGAAGTTTGCACAGGATAAAGTAGCATGGAGAGCTGCATCAAACCAGTCTCTGGACTGAAGACCACAACAACAACAACAAGTTTGACATTGGTATACTTGTTGCAGAACTGATATATTGCAAGAATATCCACATCCCAACTCATTTTATCAAAGACATGATGTTGATGACAATAGTGGCTGATACACTGACAATGTTTACTGCTCAGTTGTGACAACAGATGTCTCAGCTGGATGCACTTCCAGGAACAAGACACAGAACCCAGCTAGTTTCGTCTTCAATGATTTAAAATGATGAATCCACATTACACTCTGATCACACATTATCAAGTCACTGTTGCAGGCTCCTTATTTGGGACCTTACAATTTATTATACAGAGACAAACATAAAATGGAAATATGTTACAATGGGGAAGCCATAGTGGTTTCAATAGAGATAGACAGATAGATGGATAGAGAGAGAGAGAGAGAAAGAAAAGTCAGCACATATGCCGTTTTATGATTCCCACCCTCGAGCCCAAGTGGTACCATTAACGCCAACCAGTGGCAAGCCTGCTTCATTGACATCTCAACAACCAAATATGCAAGAGCAAACAACATAAAGGTAGACCTGCGCAAGATATCAAGCATACTTTAAATATCCATGCACCCCGGGCACTCAAGCATACTTTAAATATCCATGCACCCCTGGCACTCCACACTTGAGGCAGGGAGGCTGTGTAGCAGTCCACAGTGAATCTTCTGATGGCACTGAGAGCAGTGAGGTTCCAACACAAAGCACAGAATTGTGTTTCTGATATCCCTGATTTTTACTGTTAGTTTACGTTTTTTCTGAATGTAAAGTCCCTGATTCATTATTCTTTTTATCTCAGCAAAGTTGTGAATGGTAATAACTTTACAGTAATTTAGTATTCTGCAAGGGTTTTAAGAATGTTGAACTGCAAAAAGTATATAGTAACTTCACACTATATAATTAAATTTTCATTAATAATCATTGGTTTGACAATGAGTCAAATGCTTCTCAAAAGTCAAGAAATACTCAACTATATGACCGCCTTGAGCCATGGCTTCCAGGATGTCATGTGAGAAAAGTCTAAGAATTTTGGTTGATTGATGTTTTTGAATCCATGTTGCTTTGCATGGGGAAGGCTGTTCTCTTTGAGATACCTCATTAGATTTGAGTTCAGAGTATCATCTAATATTCTACAATAGATGGATGTAAAATACAATGGGTCACTTCTGTTATCTTTCTTGTAGTCAGGTGGGTCCTGGGCTTTCTTTCAGCTACTGAAAACACAGTTTTTCATTCAAGGATACTACTATATATTACGGTTGAAAGAGGGGCTAACTCAGACTCAAATTCAGTATAGAATCTGGTAGAAATTCCATCAGACCCTGGAGCTTTGTTAAATTTTAGTGATTTTGGTTGTTATCAATGCTACTGACACTATAATCCATATCAATTCCTGTCTGCAGTGATGTGAGAATCAAACTGTGGTAGTATGAGTGGATTTTCCTGTGCAAAGAAACATCTGAAAACAGAGTTCAGCATTTCTACTTTTGCTTTGCTTCGGTCAATTTTGGACCCTGTGTCATCCACAAGTGTCTGGACATTAACTTTTCTTTGGGTTTGTGAGTGGTCTTTTGTAAGATTCTACTGTGGTAATCATTGAAAACTTCACATATTGCCTTTTTGACAGATGATTCATGTCTCCTCTAATGATGACATTTTAGTTGGGGAACGCTCAGACTAGTGAGCTGTTTTCTCTTATGCCTTTGGTTAGTTCTTGGAGTGAGTCTGGTGGTCGTGGACAGAAAGTTCCAGTAAGTTTATGCCCACCCTTGATACTGACTACTGCCCAAACAATCTGGTATGCAGCTTCATGTTCTATCTCAGAGGATTTGAGTTTCTTGTCCATAGTGACGAATACACCACCTCCATTTCCCATCAGCCTACCCTTTCATTATACTTAGATCTACCCCAAAGATGACACTGCATTCAATTTCAAGTTTTAGCCAGCTTTCTTTACTAGTGTTATATGAGCTCCACTGATTTTAGGAGTGCTTCAAACTGGGGAACCCTGTTGCAAATGCTTCAGCAGCTGATCTATAGATTTTCGTCTCTTCGGCAAGGGGTATTTCGTTCAATCTTACACTAACAGTTTGGCATCTCCTACAGCTATCACTATCTGGCGTGGATGGACAGTATCTAATTAAAAAGATTCTTGTATGCACTCCACACACAATCAACTACCTGGTTAGCAGCATCTTATGTGCAGTACTTAACCTGACACCTTTAAGATGACCTTGTCAGTCCTATGGAACAAGTGGATGATCCATATCCTCTACTTCCTGTAGAGGATATGGAACCCATGGGGGGGGATAGTAGTACTTGAGAGACATTTGGTATCTCTGGGTAGCAGCCTCTGATATGATATGTAGTACTTACCTGACAGCTTTAAGAGGACCTTCTCAATCCTATGCAACAAGTGGATGGGCAGTGATATTCCTGCACTTCCTGTAAGGGATAGAGGATCCACAGGAGGGGATAGTAGTACTTGATGGACATTTGATATCTCCAGTTCTAGTATGTCTGTGATCCCTTCTAAGGGTGGCAGAGTCTGTCAATGCCTAAATGAGATGTGCCTCCATGTATCACTGATGAAAGTGCCACAAACTAACCACATGCTGACAACATCCTAACTACTCTACACCTCCAAGCCTCAATTAGTACCAGCCATAGCAACCCATCCCTGGACCAAAGAACACAGCCCCACATGACTGACATTTTCAGGAGGCTTGACATACTACCTATACTAGTTAGTTATTTTCACATTCCATGAAATATAACTGCAGTCTCTCACAATAATGTGAAACAATTCAGTTTACAGTTGTAACTCATTTTCTCAATGAAAAACATGACAGCATGTGCCAACTACTCAAAAGATTCTCTTTTACATTAATCTGAAGCCACAGAACATTACCCCCCCCCCCCCCTCTCCCCATACACACACACACATTTAAGGCTTAAGGCTGAATAGCACTCTGGTACAGTCTCTGTCTGTTAATCAAAAGGTCCTGGTTTTGGTCCCACCCACTGCTTAAATAGGAAATAAAACCATCACTAACAATGTCTGAGAACTTCTGACATAAGAAGTTGCCCTCATTCTGTCAACAGACTTTCAAAGAGGTTACAAAAGCAGATGCAGATTCAGAGCAGTCTCTAACATTGGGGAGGAAAACTGCCCCCAAAAGTGGAGAATTCAGCAACTATCAATGGCATGAGAATTGGAGGGTAATGGATATCACTGCATAATGTGTATCGACAGGAGATGACAGTCAATATGCCTCCCTATGAGTCCTAATTCTCAAACATTATCTTCCCAGTCCTTACTCAAAAGTATATTGCCAGTAGTAAAATTGTTCAACAGTCAGCTTCAATTGCTGGTTCTCTAAATTTTCTCAATAGTGTTCCATGAAAAGAATGTTGTCTTCCCCCCACAGTTTCCCACTTTAGTTCATGAGGCATCTCTATAATACTCGTGTGCTGATGAAACCTACCGGTAACAAATTTGGCAACCTGCCTATGAATTGCTTCAATGTCTTCCTTTAATCTGGCGTAATAAGAATCCCAAAAATCAAGCAGTACTCAATAAACGGGCCACACTAGTGTTCTATATGCAGTCTACTTTACAGGTGAACCACACTTTCCTAAAATTCTCCCAATAAACTGATGTCAACTATTCACCTTCTCTACTATTGTCCTTATGTGCTCATTCCATTTCACATCACTTTGGAAGGTTACGCCTAGATATTTAATTTACCCAATTGTGTAAAGCAGCATGCTACTAATGCTGTATTCGAACATTACAGGACTTTTTTATTACTCATCTACATTAACTCACATTTTTCTACATTCAGAGCAATCTGCCACTCATCACACCATCTATGAATTTTGTCTAAGTTCTCTTGTACCCTACCATAGTCACTCAACACCAACACTTCCCCATTTGCCACAGCATCATCTGCAAACAGCAGATTGCTGATCCTCTATCCTTCAGATACTTTATGTCTACAGAGAGTAAGAGTGATTCTATCACACTTCCTTGGTGCATTCCTAATGATACCCTTGTCATTGATCAATGACAATGTAGTGGGTTCTACTACTTAAAAAGCCTTCGAGCCACTCACTTAGCTGGGAACCAATTCCTTATTATCATACCTTCATTAACAGTCTGCAGTGGAACACCCTGCCAAATGTTTTCTGAAAATTTAGGAATATGGATTCTGCCTGTTGCCCTTCATCCATGGTTCGCAGGATATTGTGAGAGAAAAGGGCAAACTGAGATTAGTGTGAGTGATGCTTTCTAAATCCATGCTGACCTGTGGACAGAAGCTCTTCCATCTGATGTAAATTTATTATATTCAAATTAAGAATATGTTCTAGAACTCAGCAGTGAACGAGTGTCAAGGACATTGGTCTATTATTTTGCAAGTTTGTTCTTTGATACAGGAGTCACCTTTATTTTTTTTTCCACTTGTTTGGGACTTTGCACTGGGCAACAGATTCAAATAAATGCAAGGTAAGTAAGGGGGCAATGTCATAGAGTAGTCTCTGTAAAATCCATAAGGGTTCCATCCAGACCTGCAAACTTACAATGGCATGCTGAAAAGTAATGGCCCCAAATGTTTTATGCAAAAACTTAATTAACATTCTACATCTTTATTCTTCATGTCTACAATTTATTTCGACACATAGTTATTCTGGTAATGACATGTTTCTCCCAAGGAGAGACCAGTTTGTTGATAAAGTCACTGTAGAGTTGATGGAACCACAACCTCACCTCTCCTTGCACTGCTTCATCACTATCAAAGTGAAGTTCTCAAAGGTGTCCTTTAAGTTTTGGAAACAGATTAAAATTGGTTGGGGCCAAGTTGGGACTGTATGGAGGATGATGATCAATGACAGTGAACCGAAGGCATTGGACTGTTACAGATGTTGCAGCACTCGTTCATGGTCTGACATTGTTATGCTGAAGCAGTGGGTGCTCAATGTGTGAGTGAGCTCTTAAAATTCATGCTTTCAGTATTCTGAGGGATTACACCATGATATTTCTTAAGCATCAACCTACTGCAATGTTACACACTACAATTCAGAGTCCTCTAGAGGCAGATTGTTGCAAATTGTGTCAGTGGAGTTGGAAAGTTGATGGAGTAATATGCATGATTTGTAATATCTCAACTGATGTCGAGGACAAAATAAAAAATTTGGAGGAATTAATTTCCTGCACCTTCCTCTAACACCACCTATTTTTTTTTATAGAAATAACCAATACCATGTATATTGCCACTTCTCATATAGGTGAACATTCTTAGCTATTTTACTGAAAGAATTTCATTTGATTTTGTATATGATGTATTATATTTCAGGCTAAAATGTATAAAAAGAAATTAAATTGTCACAATCGATATGTACTAATGGTTAAAATTATTCTAGTTTTAGAAATATTTGAAATTGGAAATTCTGTCTTTGAACTTGTTGCATCTTGTGTGAGGCCAAGAAAGAATGTGAGCTTGTGTCTAATCAGGAATTTGGAACTTGAAAATATGTCTGATACAAAAAAACTGTGGGAGAATGTGTATGTGCTTCCTCGTCTGCCTATTGCCACATTCAAGATCTGCTGCTCTTCTTTACCTAAACTTGCAACTAAATGGCTGGTCACTAAAGGTGCTGGTAACTATGACAGATACGTGAAATAAGTCAAAAATCTTAAAAATATTTTCATTTAGAAGGTAACCAATAACTTGTAACAAAACATGTAAATGTTCAACACTCTGATATGCATATGACATGAAGTATGGTCCCCGTCTTGTGACCTCTCACAGTCTGTTGAAGTCTCTTATTTGGCACAACAGTACTGTATTTTGTCTTTCATTTGTTGTAACTCTTTCTGGATATCTGGGAAGCTCTTGTTTTGTAGTGCCACAACTCCTTGTGTTATCGTTGTTACCTGTTGCTGTGGGCACACTGTGACTGATGCTAGTGGAAGTTAAAATGTTCCCTGCATGCAATCACCAACATCTGCCAACATACTTAATCTCAATTCTGAATGCGAATTTATTACAGTTTGCACAGGTAGTGGCAACCAGCTTGTCCACAACACCTGAAGCAATGAGTCCAGCATTAATGTGTCAGCCAGCCACTGTGGCCGAGGTTTCTAGGCGCTTCAGTCCAGAACCGCTCGACTGCTGCGGTCACAGGTTCGAATCCTGCCTCGAGCATGAATGTGTGTTATGTCCTTAGGTTAGTTAGGTTTAAGTAGTTCTAAGTTCTAGGGGACTAATGATCTCAGATGTTAAGACCCATAGTGCTCAGAGCCATTTGAACCGTTAATGTGTCAGATACATGGCTAAGATGCCGTAGATATTGTGAAGAGGTTTTGTCTCCCATCTTTTTGCTATATAATAACTTGTGAATCTATTGTTCTGCTGATCTGGAAACCCACTGTATCAATGCTAACTTCACTGAGTGAGGTGATGTAGTGGACTCACATTCGAGAGGATGATGATTCAATCCTGCATCCATCTGTCCTGATTTAGGTTTTCATTGATTTCCTAAATAGTTTCAGGCAAAAGCCGGGATGGTTTCTTTGAAAGAGCTTGGCTGACTTCCTTCCCCAGCTTTTCATAATCCATTGGGACCAATGACCTCACTGCCTGGTTCCTTACCTTCCCCCCTCCCTGAATCAACCAACCAATGCTTACTTCAAGTGTTCTTAACAATTGGACACTGATGGAGCAATAATGATATCTTCTATCACAGATTGAAGCTTTGATCAAGTTGGCTAACCACATAGATGAACATTGCCTTATCATTTGATCTTTTGTTATTCCACGATAGAAAAAAATTGTTTTCACTTTTTTTAACCAAACTTTTTGTTTTCTGTTGGCAAAATGATGGTAAATGCTGGGCCACTCATAAGATAGACCTGTGTCTGTTGTGAGTGGACTGATGTTGATGAATTCTGACTGGGGCAGCTTGTATCTCACCATATCCTCCTTCCTGCTGTCATAAGTCTCTATAAATTCTCATCTTCCAATGACAACTTGACTTATTCTACTGCATGTTAAACAGAGATATCAGAAACACAAATACACACTCTTATGTTGAAACCTGTCTGCTTTTATTGCTGCTACTTCGATTCACTATTGTCCATGACAGACATATCAAATTTTTGATTGAATTGAGGATTTCTTGGTAGGGAGAACTCAGTATGTTATTGTTTGGAGAGTTATTGGCGTACGTAGAAGTAACTTTAGGCTAGCTCCAATGAAGTGTATTAGGACCCTCGTTCATGTTGTATATTAATGACCTGGCAGTCGATTTTAATAGTAACCTCAGAATGTTTTGATGGTGCAGTTATCTACTAGCAAGTACTGTGGGGAAACAGTCAACACGAATATTCAGTTAGATCTCAGTAAAGTTTCAAAGTGGTACAATGATTGGCTTGGCAACATGCTTCAAATGTTCATAATTGTAAAATTGTAAAATTCTTCATTTCACAAAACAAAACAAAAACATAGTATCCTTCAGTTTCAATCTCTATTAGTTACAGTTGGAAAACAAATAGTTGGGTGTAACAGTTTGTTGGGATATGAAATGGAATGGTCATTAAGCTGTTGTTAGTAAAGCATGCAGCTGACTTTCATTTATTGATGGGATGCAAGGGAAGTGCATTCAGTTAACAAAGGAGATTGCTTACAAAACTCTCATATGTCCCTTCATAAAACATTACTCAGGTGTGTGGAAGCTGTAGCAGATAAGACAAACACAGGGTGTTAAATATATACAAAGAAAGATGTTATGAATGGTCACAGGTTTGGTTGACCAATGGGAGAGTGTCAAGTAGATGCTGAAAAACTTGAACTGGCAGAGCTTGAATGTAAATGCTATACCCTGTGAAATCCTTACAAAGTTTCAAGAACCAGGGAAGAATTTGTGAACATACTACCACCCCTTATGTAATGCTCGCATAGTGATTGCAAATACAAGATTAGAGTTGTACTTTATATACAGAGGCAGTAAAGCATTCATTCTTCCCATTCTCCATAAACAAAAGAAATAAGAAGAAGAGCAGTGAGAAGTAGCCCCTGCCTGCACTTCACAGTGGTTTGCAGAGTGTTGATGTTTATGTAATACATTACATTCAGGTAAGATAATGCCTGCCCACACAGGGTGAGAGTTTCTACTGCTTGTCTTTGGAGTTAGCAAAACCATGCCTTGGTCAGCAAGGTCACTGGATCTCTCCATAAATTGAGAATGTTCGGAGCATTATTGACAGGGTCCTCCAACCAGCTCAAGGTTTTCAGATCTAATACATTAACTGGACAGAATTTGGTATGATATCTCTCATGAGGACATCCAACAACTCTATCAGTCAATGCCAAGATGAATAACTGCTTGCATAAGGGCCAGAGGTGGACCTACATATTTACTTGCTCAATTTGTGAAGCTTTCTCTTGAACAAATCATCAAATTTTTCTAAGACTGTAATCATATGTTTGTCTGTACATGCATGTCACATCCAATGATTTCCATCCCATTCAAATAATTCCTTCATTGTGCACCCTTTCCTCTTTTTTTCTTAGAGCGTATTTGTAACACAGCGGCAGCCTTTTTAACTGCTTTAATTTGAACATCACTGTGTATCCATTCTGTTATGTTGATATCCACAGATGTGATGTAACCAGAGAGTCCAAATAAGGAATAAAAAGGGCACCTCTGCAATAGAGCTGTCTCATTGTTAAGTTTGTCGTGCAGAGATTCTAGGCACTTGGATGTTAATTTCCAGAAATTCATAATACTTAACATAAACAGCTAGTGAATTATCTTCTATTTCCACACTGTCTTTAAGATAAAACTCCCAAAGTTCCATCTTTAAATTTTGGTGTACAGAACATAAGTGAAAAGCCATTGAGTTTAGCTTATTTCCAAGAAGCTCTTGCCATGAAGAACACCATGAAATAAATTTGAGGTACTTGCCTAATGTTAAAGATGATGCCACAGTGTCCAATAGGAATGCTTATGGACAACCATGTTTCACCTTATAGTCAACAGAAGACTTCTTAGAGCTTATTTGATGTTACAAAAATATTTAGAAAGCAGTCACATACATTCCACCACGGGAATCCTCGTCACATCTAGAAAGAAAATTTCCTGCAGACAAAACGGGATGGGGCTATACGAGCTGAGCGGAATAAAGCCAAACAGGTGAATGATAAGTGCTGCTTGTTCATGTGGTTGATTTGGTTTGTGAATGTTCAGCTTTGTTATAATTACTAGCGAAATCTATAGATTCAGACTACCAGAGTGGAAAAAACGACTAACAAGAGCCCGCATCTCGTGGTCGTGCGGTAGCGTTCTCGCTTCCCACGCCCGGGTTCCCGGGTTCGATTCCCGGCGGGGTCAGGGATTTTCTCTGCCTCGTGATGGCTGGGTGTTGTGTGCTGTCCTTAGGTTAGTTAGGTTTAAGTAGTTCTAAGTTCTAGGGGACTTATGACCACAGCAGTTGAGTCCCATAGTGCTCAGAGCCATTTTTGACTAACAAGAATAACGAGTAAGAAAGATTACGTATCATCTTCCCAGTGTATCCAAGAAAGTGACATTTTGACGGAAAGATTTTGGCCAGATTGCTACACTAAACAAGGCCCGGCTAGCGGCCACTTGAGTTCCATTCTGGGAGTAGCACTTAAAACGTGTTGTACGAACACATAATAACGCCTAACCAGGGAATAGTCGCTGGATAACTAAACCAGTGATTGTGGCAGGATTAGTAAAGTTAACTGGAAAATGAGTTTTGACAGTGGTAGGAATAGTTACAGAATTAGTGATGACAAGACTGTTTGTTAGAACAAGGAAGGAGAAGAAATGGGGACATCATACAAATTATGGAAGAATAAGACGATTCCAAATTTATACAAAAATTTTGTTCTACTTCTTTTCAGTCTCATACATGAGAAACTGGAGTGTATGAATGAAATGTGAAACTATTTCCTAACATAAAGCTTTTTGCTTGTAGTAGGCCAAATAGGTATTTTGTATTGGTACTTCATGAATTACATTCTGTCTTATTATAAAAAGATCATTATTGCTAAAACAGTCTCACTTATTTGGTGTGTGTTACAATTGCTGCAATACTAGAAAGCCCTATTTTGTTTTATCCAGCACACAGTGACAAAATAGATATAATCAGATCGAGAAACAACAAGTCTTGGGTACTATTTGTATTAACAGCTTTTTCAATATTAGACAATGACATTTCTATTTTTTATGCAACTAAGCGTTTGACATACTGTGATAAGGTAATAGTTCTTTGCAGAAAGGAAAGCACACCATGTAAAGCTGTCGTAAGATTAGAGAGAAAAATCGCTAGGACCTAAGGATTGAAGAAATGTAAAATGTCTTCCTGTCTCTTGTCTTAACTGGTTTTACGTATCCTATATTTAATTTTATGTCACACAAAACAGCAAGTTATTAGTTAATAGGTAATAAAGAGTGCAAATTTTCTGAAGAGTTCTTGTTCTAACAATTACAAATAATCCCATCCAGTATTAATTGCGAGTTTCTTTTTAAAGAGGGGCAGGATGTCAAACCGGCCAACTGGGATCAGGAGAGGCACTACAGGACATTATAATTTACACTGTCCTGAAATAGTTTGATGGCGTCCATTACAAAATATACACGTTTGAGTTCCACAGAGCAAAATACAGTGAGGTGCGGTATAAGAATGTTGTTTGAAGAGGCGTGGCACTGCACTGCACACATACAACCAAATAATGTGTCTTACATTTCCTCGAAGATATATGTTTTAAGTATCAGACTCTTCATAAAGATGTGTGCTACAAAATAACCTTATTTTTGAAAAGTCCCTTTTCTTAAAAAATTTTGATATTCTGATGCGCAGAGCAGTCTGAATGGCTGGGAGCTATCAAGTGAATTGAAATACATTCACATAATTACGGAAGGCTAAAGTATGTTACTACTTTCAGATTTGATTTTATTTCCACCTTTCTGACAGTCAAGCATTAATCGCCTTGCAGAACAATAAAGTTATTTTTGCCAGTTTGCTAAAGAAATTTGGCTTTTATTAAGCTTTCCTGCTAAGCCAGTCAATTTATTTGAAACAAAGTGTTTAATGCCACACTATTGGCTAGTTTCAACTGTTTGCTTCATTTCAAGTGCACGTTTTCATCTTCTAGCACGTATGGCTTTATGCCATAATATAGAACCAAACATGAGAAGCTGTTAATACAAATAGTACCCAAGACTGGTGTGGTTCTGGTACTCCAAGAAAATTTACGTCCTGAAAACCACAATGAAAAGCTTCACATCAGGTTGAGGCCTATGTCATAGGGAATCTGGACATACGAATCCGCACTGTAAGGTGAACTATACACTTTAGTATGGTTCACAAAATTCCAATGCTCTTGCAGTATCCTCTGATGTCTTGCTTCTTTTATTATACAATACTGGCAATTAAAATTGCTACACCAAGAAGAAATGCACTCGAACATTTTCTGTATCCAGAAAGGCCCGTACAGGACCTGCAGCATGTGGTTTTGCTTTATCCTGCTGAAATGTAGGGTTTCGCAGGGATCGAATGAAGGGTAGAGCCACGGGTCATAACACATCTGAAATGTAACGTCCACTGTTCAAAGTGCTGTCAATGCAAACAAGAGGTGACTGGGGCGTGTAACCAATGGCACCCCATACCATCACGCAGGATGATACGTCAGTATGGCAATGACGAATACACATTTCCAATGTGCATTCACCGTGATGTCGCCAAACACAGATGTGACCATCATGATGTTGTAAACAGAACCTGGATTCATCCGAAAAAATGACGTTTTCCCATTTGTGCACCCAGGTTCGTTGTTGAATATATCATTGCAGGTGCTCCTGTCTGTGATGCAGCGTCAAGGGTAACCGCACCCATGTTCTCCGAGCTGACAGTCCTTGCTGCTGCAGGCATTGTCGAACTGTTTGTGCAGATGGTTGTTGTCTTGCAAACGTCCGCATCTGGTGACTCAGGGATCGAGACGTGGCTGCACGATCCATTACAGCCATGCAGATAAGATGCCAGTCATCTCGACTGCTAGTGATACGAGGCCTTTGGGATCCAGCACGGCGTTCCGTATTACCCTCCTGTACCCACCGATTCCATATTCTGCTAACAGTCATTGTATCTTGACCAACGCTAGCAGCAATGTCACGATACGGTAAACCGCAATCGCGATAAGCTACAATCCGACCTTTATCAAAGTCAGAAACGTGATGGTACACATTTCTCCTCCTTACATGAGGCATCACAAAACATTTCACCAGGCAACGCCAGTCAACTGCTGTTTTTGTATGAGAAATCAGTTGGAAACTTTCCTCATGTCAGCATGTTGTAGGTGTCACCACCGGCACTAACCTTGTGTGAATGCTCTGAAAAGCTAATCATTTGCATATCACAGCATCTTCTTCCTGACGGTTAAATTTCGCATCTGTCGCTCATCATCTTCATGGTGTAGCAATTTTAATAGCGAGTTGTGTATGATGTAAGATCTTTTAATGTTTTACACATACGAACATATGGGATTCCTATGTCACCGTAGCTGTGCAAGCGCGGTGACGCCTCTTATCTGGCGCCCTGTGGCAACTGCTGAAATGAATCTATTTCTAACAGGTCGTGGGAAAATATTGTGAATTGTTGTTCAAAAAGCATTATTTTCAAAGTAAATTTTCCTCTTATGCAAGATGAACTATATGCGAAAATGTACGATGAATTTCTTAAATCACAGAGCATTTGCTCTCTTTTAAAAGTCAACTCTTTGATGATGAGCCATTTAGATGAATTTCGAGCCCAGAATATCAGAGATTTATGCCAGTGTTAAAAATTTTACTGGCGTATTTGTGTGATGTATCTTAAAGTGTAACGTGCGGTAAACAGATCAACATTAATGTGAAAGCTTGGCTTCTCTTGTAGTTTATTAATATTTGAGACAAATATTATATGTGAAAGCTTTGCTTTTCATGTAGCAACACCACGTGCATTAATTTAAACCATTAACTTCTCCTGTTGGTGGAATTCGAATTTATACTTTTGTCATATGAAAATATGCAGCGTACATGTTGCTGCACTTCAAAGATCTTTCCAAAACATGTTTTTTTCGGAGTTTTGTTTTCTGAAGTTCTGGGAAATTCTGTGCTGCTGCATAAAACCATATCCATTCAAAGAATAAGTTTTACAATTCCGAGGGAAAGTATTCTGTCACTTAACACAGAAAAAGTGTATTTTCACCAAGGAGAAAATGTATTTTTAACCAGGAAATCTGGGAAAAATCCGGGAATTTTTTTTCCTTGTCTGCATATACACCCTGTAATAGAAATTATTCAGATAGTTATGGGAACCAGGTTTTAAACTGTAAGACATTTCCAGGGGCAGAAGTGGACTCTGACCACAATTTATTGGTTATGAACTGCAGATTAAAACTGAAGAAATTGTAAGAAGGTGGGAAGTTAAGGAGATGGAACCTGAATAAACCTAAAGAACCGAATGTTGTAGAGAGTTTCAGAGAGAGCACTAGGGAACAATTGATAAGAATGGGGGAAAGAAATACAGTAGAAGAAGAATGGGTACCTTTGAGAGATGAAATAGTGAAGGAAGCAGAGGA
This sequence comes from Schistocerca piceifrons, assembly GCF_021461385.2. Taxonomy (NCBI): domain Eukaryota; kingdom Metazoa; phylum Arthropoda; class Insecta; order Orthoptera; family Acrididae; genus Schistocerca; species Schistocerca piceifrons. The sequence continues at coordinate 619,207,169 of NC_060141.1, forward strand.
TCAAGTAGGTAAAAAAATGAGGGCTAGTAGAGATCCTTGGGTAACAGAAGAGATATTGAATTTAACTGATGAAAGGAGAAAATACAGAAATGCTGTAAACGAAGCAGGTGAAAAGGAATACAAACGTCTCACAAATGAGGTTAGCAGGAAATGCAAAATGGCTAAGAAGGGGTGGCTAGAGACAAATGTAAGGATATAGAAGTATATATCACTAGGGGTAAGATAGATACTGCCTACTGGAAAATTAAAGAGACCTTTGGGGAAAAGAACACTTGTATGAATATCAAGAGCTCAGATGGAAACCCAGTTCTAAGCAAAGGGAAAACAGAAAGTTGGAAGGAGTATATAGAAGGTCTATACAAGGGCGATGTACTTGAGGGCATAATTATGGAAATGGAAGAGGACGTAGATGGAGATGAACTGGGAGATATGGTACTGTATGAAGAATTCATCAGAGCTCTGAAAGACCTAAATCAAAACAAGGCCCCAGGAATAGACAACATTCCATTAGAACTACTGATAGCCTTGGCAGAGCCATGCCCTCATACTTAAAGAAGAATATAATAATTCAAATCCCAAAGAAAGCAGATGTCAATAGGTGAGAAATTTACTGAACTACTAGTTTAATAAGTCACAGCTGCAAAATACTAACACGAATTCTTTACAGACGAATGAAAAAACTGGTAAAAGCTGACTTCAGGGAAGATCAGTTTGGATTCCATAAAAATGTTGGAACAAGCAAGGCAATACTGACCGTACGACTTATCTTAGAAGATACATTAAGGAAAGGCAAACCCATGTTTCTGGCATTTGTGTACTTATAGAAAGCTTTTGACAATGTTGATTAGAATACTCCCTTTCAAATTCTGAAGGTGGCAGGGGTAAAATACAGGGAGTGAAAGGCTATTTACAATTTGTACAGAAACCAGATGGCAGTTATAAGAGTCAAGGGCTATGTAAGGAAAGCAGTAGTTGAGAAGGGAGTAAGACAGGGTTTTAGCCTGTCCCCGATGTTATGCTACCTGTACATTAAGCAAGCAGTAAAGAAAACAAAAGAAAAATATGGCGAATTAAAATCCATGGAGAAGAAATAAACACTTTGAGGTGTGTCAACGATACTGTAATTCTGCCAGAGGCAGCAAAGGTCCTGGAAGACAGCTGAACGGAATGGACAGTGCTTGAAAAGAGGATATAAGAGGAACATCAACAAAAGCAAAACGAGGATAATGGAATGTAGTCAAATTAAATCAGATGATGCTGAAGGAATTAGATTACGAAATAGGCAGTTAAAGTAGTAGATGAGTTTTGCTATTTGGGGAGCAAAATAACTGATTATTGGTTGAAGTAGAGGGGGTGTAAAATGTAGACTATCTATGGCAAGAAAGTATTTCTGAAGAAGAGAAATATGGTAACATCGAGTATAGATTTAAATCTCAAGAAGTCTTTTGTGATAGTATATGTAGGAGTGTAGCCATCTATGGAAGTGAATCATGGATGGAAAATAGTTTAGACAAGAAGAGTATAGAAGCTTTCAAAATGTGGTGCTACAGAAGAATGTTGAAGATTAGGTAGATTACATACCTAATGAGGAGGTACTGAATAGAATTGGGGAGAAGAATAATTTGTGGCACAACCTGACTAAAAGGAGGGATTGGTTGGCTGGAGACATTCTGAGACATCAAGGGATCAGCACTATAGAATTGGAAGGAAGCGTGACAGGTAAAAACCGTAGAGGGAGACCAAGGCATGAATAGACTGAACAGATTCAGAAGGATGTAGGTTGCAGTGGTTACTCGGAGAGGAAGAAGCTTGCACAAGATTGAGCAGCATGGAGACCTGCATCAAACCAATCTCTGGACTGAAGACCACAACAACAAACAAGTGTGTCTATTACTCCCAGGTAATTTGCATTCATACAGCCCTAAAAAGTTAAATGAAAGCACCAAAATCCCCTATATGAGAAATTAACAGTATTTTCTGAATTTTCATCATTAATGACTAATGGACATTATGTCTTGCTTTAGTTATTTGGCATATTCACATTCAATACAAACCTCTTTGTACAGGTGATATGAGAATTGCTACCAGTGTTGAACTATATTCCTCTTTTCATGGAATTTAGCACTGTTTGCATTTATGCCTGATTCATATAACTGTGTCAGGCTTTTAGCCTTACAACATGATTTTTGTATTGGGGGAGAAAAATAAATTGTACAGAACCAGGTTTACCCATACAAACAGTTATGTGCATTAAGGTACCCATATCTGGGACACAAGAAGGCGCACTGGCTCTGGATTGAATCCGCCTTGCTCACTGGTTTCAATATGTTGGCTAGCCTGGATGTGGTTTTTAGCCTGTTTTCCACATTCACCATGGAAAACTAAGCTGAATCCCCATGTCCCACCTCCAGTATGTGATGTGCAAACACTTTGGGAAGCTGTCGCATTAAAATGCATTTGTGAGTGGTGACCCCATTGTCATGATAGCCTATATACTGTTATGGTTACTTCTCCATGAAACTGGAGAAGTCCTATATCAGTCCCAAGCTGACATTGACTGGATAAAGGAGGAGGAATGTGATAAAGGTTCTGGAGGAATGTGAATAAGGTGTCCTCACCTATGGGTACCCGCATGGCACCATCCTATGCTAACCTATTGATGGGCCATCTAGAGGAATCCTTCGTAAAAAACTCAGTTTCCTAAACCCCCCACCTGGTTCAGATGCATTGATGACATCTTTGCTATCTGGATTGAAGGTGAGGACACATTACTCACATTCCTCCAGAACCTCAACAACTTCTCCCCCATTTGCTTCGCCTGGTCCTTCTCAACCCAACAAGCCACCTTCCAAGACGTTGACCTCTGCCTCAGAGATGGCTACATCAGTACTTCTGCCCATATCAAACCTACTAACCACCAGCAATACCTCCACTTCAACAGCTGCCACCCATCTCATACCAAGAAGTCCCTTCCGTACAGCCTAGCCTCCTGTGCTCATCGCATCTGCAGTGACGAGCAGTCCCTCTCTAAATATACCGAGGGTCTGGCTGAAGCCTTCAGTGACCATAATTATCCTCCCATCCTTGTACAAAAACAAATCTCCCGTGCCTTATCTTTCCAGTCTCCCACCACCTCCCAAAGTCCCACAGTCTGGCCACAGAGGAGCATTCTCCTTGTAACTCAATACCATTCAGGACTGGAGCAACTGAATTACATTCTCCACCAGGGTTTCGATTACCTCTCGTCGTGCCCTGAAATGAGAAATGTCCTACCCACTATCCTTCCCACCCCTCCTACTGTTGTATACCGCCGTCCACCGAACCTACACAATATACTCGTCCATCCTTACACATCCCCTGCTCCCAATCCCTTACCTCATGGCTCATACCCCTGTAATAGACCTAGATGCAAGATCTGTCCCATACATCCTCCTACCACCACCTACTCAAGTCCGGTCACCAACATTACCTATCACACCAAAGGCAGGGCTACCTGTGAAACCAGTCATGCGATCTACAAGCTAAGCTGCAACTACTGTGCTTCATTCTATGTAGGCATGACAACCAACAAGGTGTCTGTCCACATGAACGTCCACCGACAAACTGTGGCCAAAAAACAAGTGGACCACCCTGTAGCTGAACACACTGCCAAACATGATACCCCTCATCTCAACGACTGCTTCACAGCCTCTGCCATATGGATCCTTCCCACCAACACCAGCTTTCCTGAATTGTGCAGGTGGGAACTTTCCCTGCACTACATATGTTCCTGTAACCCTCCTGGCCTCAACTTTCGTTAGTCACTATCTTCACCCATCCAGCCCCCTTCCTGTTCCCATTCCAGCACTACACATCCGTCATTTCACCGCCACACCCAGTCTTTTAATTTCTTTTATTTTTATTTTTATTTCTATCCTTTCCACTACTTAGCCCCTCCCCCCTCTGCACCTTCTCTCCTACCCTCCGTCTAAACTGCAACACTTCACTGTCGGCCACTCCCACCATACTATCCCTACCCCTCCCCACCCCATCCTCCTCCATACCCCCACCCAGCCACCACTCCCATCATGCACTGGTGCTGCTTCTCGCAGTGTAGTTTCAGCTCTCTGAGACTGCAGATGTGTGTGCAAGTTGCGCTTGCGTGAGTGTGTGTGTGTGTATGTGGGTCTACTGCTGACAAAGGCGTTAATGGCTGAAAGCTATAATTGTGTGAATCTTTTTATTGTGCCTATCACGGCTCAGCATCTCCGCTATATGGTGAGTAGCAACTTTCCATCTCTCGTAAAGTTTTATGTGTATTGAAAGCAGTCATGATCTATTACGGAATTGTTCATGAATTGCTTATTGTGACCTTTCTTGTGTGCTCCATTAAAAGCTTTAGGCTATTGTGATATAATGTATTATTGACTGTATAATCTTGAGGAAAGAACATCCTACAGACAATGGTGTTCCTGTTGAAGAAGCAGTGTGACAGGGACTTAACTCAATGTTTTTCATTTTAATCCCCCCACCTAACCCTTCCACCCCATCCCATCCCCACCACCTCTAGGGTAAGGGAGAACCCTTGCAATATGACAACTGCTGTTCAGTTTCAAATGAGATGTCCATATGCCCATAAACACAACTTTCACTGCCACCGACAAACTTTAAAAAAGTCTGTGGTCTCTCTTGAAGCTATTTTCACTTCCTGCAGACTTTCTATCAATGCTTCTTCTGTTCATTACCTAGATGTTGAAGTATACTTGCCAAAGATAAACCCATCTACTCAAATTGGCTCTCATAATCATTTATATCCAAATTCTAATTTTGGGAGCTTCTAGACAGAACTTCATACTTAGTGCCTGCAGCCTACATTTTCAGTGATAGTGTTTGTGAGAGTGAGTTAAGTAGTAACAAGTGTATGTTTTTATTTCAGGGTTCACGGTGGACATTTCAAGCTTCACGTATGCGTGGGGATTTTCTGGGAATGCAGCTGATACCAGATCAGATGCAGGTCTTAAATCCTGCAATTGTTCTGGTACTAATTCCCTTGTTTGACAGATCAATTTATCCTGTAATTGGATATAACAACACAGTGTCATCACTTTTGACAAAAATGTTTGCTGGTGGCATCATTGCAAGTTTTGCTTTCATCACTTCTGGAGCGATAGAGATTAAACTAGAGGTATACTATTTCTGTAGAGGTAACACAATGTTTTACATCAGTGTTGACTGGATTGCAACATATATTGAAAATGTGCATTTCACAGTATGATGTGTATGTCTACTTAGAAGTTCTTAAATACAGCCCGGAGCAAATATTTACTTTTATCAGTACTATACATCTTCATAATGGATGTTTAGTTTTGTTCCTTTGGTAATTTTGTAAGTGATCAAAATCTACTATAAGTCACTACAATCTGCTCTATATCTAATTTTATAGCAGCAGATTTTCAGTTCCATAAAACTATTAACAAGAATACATGCTGTCAGAGGATCAGTTTCTTCAAGTTACAAAGGAAAAAGAAGCATTAATTTAATTCACCATTGTAGTTTGATATATCATGATGGTAATGTTTTTAAAAAAAACTTTTATTGATGTGCAACAATTTTTGTTTATTCAGTAATAAATTTTTCTAGCCTTGCAAGCACTTTGTGATGGCTCTTTGGTGTAACTGGAGGTAAAATACAGAATGTGTGTTGTGACTGTCTAGTTTCCTCTTCCTCAGATATGCACAAATGAAACTTAATGCAACAGAGGAGAAAAAGAAAATTGTAGCTACTCATTTAAAACAAAGCTAGCATTCTGTGTCTCATGCTTGTTGATTTCTACTATCTCTAGTAGTGGCATGTTTTTATCAGTCTTAGATGTATAGGGGATAGGCAAAATAATGTGAACACCTGTACTTACTTGGGAATGGTTTATTAATAAGGGGTTGGATCCCCATTGGCCCATAATATAGCTATGATTTTTCTTGGAATACTGGCATATAATGAGTGTATAGTTTCCAGTGCACTGTAATGCTGCTCTTCAATCAGAACCTCTACTAACACCTGTAGCAATGAGGGAGGCAGAAATCTGCTCCAGAGTCTGCGCTCCAATACCGCCCTCAAAGGTTCAATAATGTTAAAGTCAGGCATCTGCGCTGGCCAGGGAAAGCACTGCAGTTCAGTTGCATGCTCCTGATATCACGATTGTACTGTCCTGGCTGGGTGGATGGGTACATTATTGTCCTGAAATATGGCAGCATTGTTGGGGAACAACATTGAATCATGGGGTGCACCTGAAACCTAAAATGTTCACATAATCATTGGCTGTAACACGGCCATCGAGGCTAATGATGGGACCAGCAGAATACCATGCTATGGCTGCTCACACCATCACAGTTTGCGTTAGCATATGACAATCTCTGTCACTTAGTCTTGATTTGTGCCCACTATTACATTTACACTACACAGTGTAAATGTTTGGTGTAGGCCGTCATGACTGTTGAAACAGTTGCTCTTGAGACATTCAATAAGTTGGCTGTCTTGGTTACTGATGCCCTAGCTGATCGGGCCCCCACAATCTGCCCTCTTTGGAACTCTGTTAGCTCCTTCACTGCACATCAACCTCGTTCTCTGAATGCAAATACAAAGTGTGCACTACTTGTAAACAACCTTCAGTGACGCCTAGTCTGTACTAAACATGCAGAGTCCAGCACAACACATGCCTTACCTGCATTGTTGAGTATCAAACACAACTATTCCATTACTGCCACTGTTCACATTATTTTGCCTATCCTCTGTATGTCACCTTGTATATGAAATGTGTTTAATATCTTCTTCACAGTTTTAAGTGTTGTAAGTTTTGTATTACCTTATACTTGTCTCACCTATTTTATTTTATCTCCAGTTGTGACAGTAAATAATCACATGACAATTTTGTAATAAGCCTAAAACTGAGTAGTGGATAAATAAAAATTGTTGTAGAATATCAAGAAACTTTTTTTTCCCCCTGGAAATGGCACAGATTAAAGTTAAACATTTCATCTTCACTGAAGACATTAAAGACAAAATTGTTGAACAACAATCCCTGCAATTACCTCTCTCTCTCCTTTTATGGAAAAAGTAGATGGTGTATGCCAGGGTTTGTATGTCTGAAACATGCTGCATACTGGTAGGTGATGAAACAGGATACAGCTTCACTTCAGTTCAAGATAACAGTGTCTTGTGACTTTCCCACCCAGCTGTCACAGGCGTCACACCTGCAGATGACCTTTCATGTTCACCAGACCAACAGACAGCAACATGAGCACCACCAGCGTGTCAATGCCCCTGCGGACCTGCTTGATTCTGCAGGTTACATTGCCCCAAGTAGGTCCAACTAAGCTGAATCCTGGCACTGCTCAGGACTGTAGGCCAGCACCAAGCAGTCATTTCATTCAAGTCCTCTGGACCAGGCACTGATCACAGTAGTGGTCCACCAATCAGAGCTGTCGCTAAGGAAACCATCAGAATCTTCAACACAATGCGACTGCCAGTAACTGCTGCACGTGCAGTAGTGGTCCACCAATCAGAGCTCTCGCTAAGGAAACCATCAGAATCTTCAACATTATGCAACTGCGAGTAATTGCTCACATGCAGCTGCCCATGGATACCTCAGGCATTGCCAGGAAGTGATTATCTACACCAGTGTTCAATCACTCTGGTGTGATAAATGACACTGGAAATTGCAGAGGGCTTTGATATGGATCATTGCCACTACTTTACATTCTAACTGTTCAACTCCAGAGTGAACTCAGACCTAAGTTTGTCCATTACTGGCGCTCACTTACAAATTTGTGTAAAATCAGTTATTACCATGAGCCACCATAAACAGTCTTTGTAAATAACACTCCAAGAAGGAGCTCCTGTGTATATGTTTTTAATAAATTTGTTCTGTAATGTTTACTTGGGCTGCATTCTCATTGTGCCTGCACTGGAAGGAAACATCTCAACTGGTGATTAGGTATTTGTCCATGCTTGTACTATGCCCCACATAAACAGTGGCCTGTACACCGTGGGTTTACCGATATTGACTTCCATACCAGCATGTCTAACTCATCAGATGTTACTGCCCAGGTACTGCTGCTGCTGCTCCAGAACACCCAACATGCCATGGAAGCAATCGTAGAGAAGATGGTGGTCATCAGCATAATACCCCTGGAATTCTCCAACCACATGTCACACATGAATTCCCTGGTGAAATGATCCTGGGTGGCACTTCCACCATTGCAAACATTTGACAGAAAAGTTGAGCCATGGCCAAACTACATGGCCAGAATGGGGAAATGCTTTAGGCTTTGGTATCTCAGGTGATGCTCAGCAGTGCATGTTCTTTTTGGTGTATGGAGGGCCTGAAATTTACCACTTACTGCAGCAGCTCAACCTGGAAGTGGAGCACCACACTCTTCCACTCTCCATGATTAATGTTCATCCATCATCAATGTCTACCATCCCCCAAAAATTGAAGACATGACATGCTTTCCAGGGGGCAAGTTTTCACGAAGATGGAGTTGCAGGATATTTACTTTCAGTTCCCTTTGGATGAAATGCTGTGAAATATTTTAGTGGTCAACATCCCTGTTGGTCTTTCTGCTATAACAGGCTTCCTGTTGGCATCACCAGTGCCTCAGCTAATTTTCAATGATATTTAGAAAACCTGACTTTTGATGTGCCCAGAGCAGCCAATTATCTGGTCAACATGATTGTTATGGGTAAAAAGCTCAAGATTTAATGACTGGCATAGACACCCTATTTGTTGTATTCCAGCAGACCAACTTCAAGTGCAACAAGGACAAATCCTGATTTCTTTTACCCCAGGTCAAATATCTAGGCCATGTCTTAAGTGACTGAGGAAAAAAGCCCATGGCACACTACATTCAAGCTATCCAGAAACTTCCCACCATTAAGGACACTAAATAACTCTCCAATCTATGTTAGGTCAACTCAATTATTATAGGAAATTTAATCCCCCTGCAGTAGCCATCGGTTACTATGGAAAATGTGAAATGGAATTGGACCTACAAATGTGACAAAACCTTCAGGGATCTAAAACAAGTTGTTCATTATCCAGCATGGCTTGCAATCTATGAACCATCTAAGTCTTTGATTGTGGCAGCTGATACATCAGACAACAGCTTGTGCATGGTCCTGGCTCATGAAGTTGGTGGGGTGGTACAACTCATTGCTTTGCATTTATCTCCAAAACTTTAACACAGGCACAGCCCAACTACAGCCAGATAGTGAAGGAAGCCCTCGCTATTGTTTTTGCCCTGAAAAAATTCCGTGATTACATGTTTACATTTTGACTGACCATAAACTTCCTGTACCATGATTCAAGACCAACTTGAATATTCCAACCAGGATGGCACATTGTCTTCAGCAGTGGCATTATTTTTGTCCAGGTACTCCTGTGATACCGAGCATTGTTCTGAGGATTCAGTCATCTGAGAAGTGCTCCATCTAGTGAACCATCATCGGCCAACAGATCGCAAACACCTGGATCTTCCAGACATATAGCTTTTTGGTATTTCACAACAAATTATCCACCCTTAAAGGCAACCTATTACTACAGGGGAGCAGTGGTCACAGTCCCAATCACTCTGGTGATGTGTATTGTCTCTTCTCCATGAGGGACAGTGGCAGATGATTCTGACTGTGCAACTGGCTAGACATAATGTATATTGGTGTGAGATTGACACCAACATTGCCAGTGTGGCTGCAGCATTTTAATCCTGTCAGAGTAAAAAAGCAGCACCTGCTCAGTGCCTTTGCCAGATACCTCAGACATGCCACAATTTAGATTTTGCAGGCCCCTTTTTGGGTTATTCCTGGTTCATTGTTATCAATGCAGGTGGTGGATTCTCTTATACATCACACATGTTGTCCCCATCATCAGTTTAAATGATTAAAGCTCTGACACATATTTTTTTCCATCAAGGGGCTCCCAGAAACTATAGTCACTGTTCATGTCTACTGAATTTTCCACTTCACCTTGGTGCGCATGGTACCCTTCCAGCCAGCATCCAGTGAACTGGCAGTATGGTTTGCCCACACTTTTGAATCACACTTAGCCAGACTGCACCTACACCATGCTCTTGACGAAATGCTGACCCTTTTTCAAGTCTCATACCTCCACCCCTAGATGAGAAACTACATGGTAGGCCACGCCATCCACAACTCTCCATCCTGCATTCTACTAGATCAACACCCCCCCCCCCCACCCTCATCACCACCTCCTCAGCAGACATCCCACCACTATATCAAGGATGAGGTCTGGGCACTGGTGCACTCTAAGAACTGCCGATGCTGGGTGCTGGCAGCTATCACCCATCTTTTGCTTCAGACAACTTCACAATGGCTCCACGTGCCACAGATATATCTACTATCTGCATGCCCCCCACCTCCCATGCCCCCAAGCTTGCTGATCCTTCCAACAACCAGTAGTCTTTCAAAGTCTTTTTCACAGTGCTGGACTAACCCCACCCCCTCCCAGGACCATTTGTTATGCCATCCAGTTAGTGCTTCAGTAGGTCACATAGCCTCCAGCTTACAGGGAGGTCAGACCTCCATCAATCCGGGTGCCCCGGGGGAGGGAAGGATACTGTGTGTGGGCTGTTCACCCTCTCTTTGTCATAAACCCCACCGCCATGGGATTGGACTACCCATTGAAGCTAGGAGGCCCACACCTGCAGACAACAGATAGATATGCTCACCAGGCTGACAGACAACAGCATGAATAACACCAGAGGTCACTGGCCCAGCAGACCTGCTGGCTGGGTCAGGTCTTGTGGCTGCAAATAGGTCCTCTCAGCTGTATGCTGGCACTGCCGGAACCTTTAGGTTGCTGCCATGATGTGCCAGGCAGTCATTACTTTCAAGTCTTCTGGGCCAGGTGCTGACCAAAATAGCGGTCCATCAGTCAGGTCTTTCACTAATGAACCCACTGGAATATGCAACACTATGCCACTGCCAGCCACCAAGGTCTGTGCAGGTGCCAGTACCTATCTCAGGCATCACAAAGAAGTGGGCTCCATACCAGAGACTGTGGAGGACTTTGGTACTGGCCATCATCAGTGCTTTACAATGTAACTGTTCAATTTCAGGATGAAATCAGACTTTGACTTTGTCCATTATTGTGGCTATCTACCCACTTATGAGCTCATGTAAAATCAGTGATTACTATGAGCAACCAGAAACAGTTCTTGTAAATAATTTACTACAAGAAGAAGCTTTTGTTTGTGTGTTTTTTAATAAACTTGTTCTGTATTGTTTACCTGGGCCATGCTCTCATTGTGCCTCAACTGGTGTAGGATGTATCACTAATGATACCGCGGTATTGATATATCAGGTGTGCCCCTCCCCCAACCTATCCATATTTGTCATGAGAATTGATCCTGGGTAGGTCAGGGTTGAAACATATGTATTGATAATCTGTTATTATGAAACTAGGACAATAAGTTCAAATTGTATTGTGTAGGTTATTAACTACCTAAAGGATGACAGCAAAGCTACTCACTGATCTGACTTACCACTGAACAACAACTAGTTGTTGTTCTAATGTCTGTATCTCTCATGATTATGATGTTTCTTTCTTTGTATCCTAAGATAGAAAGGATCACAAGGGTCTATCAGCTTGGGGAATGTAATGTTCCCAATATGCTAAATGATGGAACAGTTCAGCATAATAACATGAAACTGGGCTGTTCCTAGCCATTGACCTCCCTTTCTACTCACTGGTCCCTATGGACACTGCTGACAGGAAGTCATTAATGACTAATGTTCTAGTCACATCTTCCTGAGACAGAAGCCAACAGGCACTGAGTCAAGAACTGGCCACGAAAGCCTCAACAATTTTGTTCCCTATTTAAATCCACCTGACATAGTGAGCAATGGCCAAAGGAAGCCACGCAGATGGACTCTCAGCAACGCTTATCCATTTTGTACAGTCAGTTTGTAATTGTGTAATGCTTTAACGCTCTAACCACATCTAGGACATGGCAAATCAAATTATCGGTGTTATCTATAAGCAACTGAAGCATCTATCACAAAGTCTGATGATTAATGTGGAAGTTGCCATGCAGTGAGGCAATTTGCACCATGAAGTTGTAAATGTTAATGATCAGTAGAGAAAAAAAAAATCACATCACTAATGCAAAAGCCGTATGCCAGCAGTCATATAGCTTGGCACCAGAAACTGTATGAAATAGCATGAAGGTCAAAGCGATTCTTGTTACACTTCTCAATAAAACTTTTTTGCTTAGCTAATCACTTGAAGTGAAGATATTTCAGTCTCGCGCAAAAATTAGGAAAGGTATCTGTTTTTTATAACAGCTGATATACTGCATTTAGAAGAGCCTTGGATGTATTTAGTTTTTCCTGACAGAATGTGTTTTCATTAGAGAATCGGTGATCCCCTCTGAGAAATAAACATGCCTCAGAAAAATAATGTGTATTGTCTCATTTGAAATGCAACTGCATTTACTATTTGTACATATAACTACTAAACAAAGTTCTAGTTTCAGAACAGTGTAAAAAAAAAGAACTTGTGCTCAAAATGACATCAAATTTGAATGGAATATCATCGAAGAAGGGGGAAACATTATGGGGAGGGGTGAGGGGCGGGGGAGAAAAAAACATTGAAAATTTTTCCACTAAATGGCACTGTAAGCATCATAATGTTAATGGGTTCAGCTACAAATGACAGATGAATTGCAATATGATGGCTGTTGCATGAGTTGCACATCAAACAAATTGTGCTGTGCAGCATGCATGACTGCACAAGTTCAGTATTCAACATAATGTTAATGGGTTCAGCTACAAATGACAGATGAATTGCAATATGATGGCTGTTGCATGAGTTGCACATCAAACAAATTGTGCTGTGCAGCATGCATGACTGCACAAGTTCAGTATTCAACAGTTGTGGCACTGTTAGATAAGTAAGCCCATCCATCACAGCATGGCCATACTACATCGGATGGGAAAAATCCATTTTTGATTGTCCTGAGGCCAAAAGCCTCATAAAAAGCAACAATGAAATCAGTTTTTAATTGTCGTGAGGCTGGTGCAAGATGTGTTCAGTATGCTGACCACTGTTTTTAGCCCAAAGTTGAAATTGGGAAACAGCATCTTCCAGAACAGATCGATGTATGTCAGGGGCCATAAATGTGTTGCACAATGCATGCATTCAATTTGGATACAATTGCAACTGGAGCACTGAACACAGCCAGAAGTCACATGGATTAAGATCAAGTGATATGCTCGGCCAAGCTGTAGGGAAATGATTGCTGATATTTCTGGCATTTCCAAAATGCCCCTGCAGCAGCTGCTTCACTGCCTGTGCAATGTTTGAAGGAGAGCCATCTTTCATAAAAATAACCCTACCCATACATCCCTGCTGTTGAAGTGTCAGAATGACATTGATACGCAGTTGACTCTCACAGCATTTACCAGTGACAGTACGGGTAACAGGACTCATCATCCGTTGATGTACATGCAGATTTTCCGTTGCTCATATTCTGCAATTCTGTGTAGTGACATGTCCTTTGAGATAGGAATGGGCTTCATCTGTCCACAGAATGGCCTATGGCCATTAATTGTCCACTTCCATGAGAGCAAGAAATTCTAGAGCAAACATTTGTCTTGCTGGCCAGTCAACACAAAACAACTACTGAACATGGGTTGTTTTTATGGATAGCAATGCAGTATGTTTTGTAGAATTTTATGCGCCATGCTTAGAGGCATGTACAGAGTTTTGGCAATTCATTATGTCTGCATGTTTGCACACAACTGCTTGATCTCTCCTGCAATGCTGTAGCAACATGTTCTACTGATGCTGTACCAATTGTTTTTCTTCCTCTGCTGGATTGTACTTTAAAAGAAAATCTCTTTTCAAATTTCATAATCATTTTTCTAGGCCCTTGGCAGACATCTGACCAACACATTTTTTCATACCTTTCAGTGTCTGGAACTCCTGCAGATCTACTGACAGTAGAGCTTTAACAATAGCAGTTGATCATTCACTGAGACAGTCATACGGACTGCAAACTGAGGAACAGCTGTGGATGCTGTGTCTTTTATTTTGCATATTCTAGCACTTACAATGCTAGCTAGTGGTAAAACTTTCATTAAATTTCTTTTGTTTCCGTAACATTTACCCCTTCTTTGATAAAACTCCATTCAAATTTTATGTTATTTGACATCGTTCTTAGCAGTGCATGGCATTTTAAAACTGGTACTTTAATTATAATCACCCTGCATATTTCTTAACTACTCCACTGCATGATAAAATGTGTAAATGAGATGTGTGCCATGGTTAATGGCTGTACATAAATATCACAATGAACAATCTATCTTACAGAGATCTTACATGATAATATGTGAGAGAATACACAGTGGTCCATAAGATAACATTCGTGAGATTATCCAATTGCCACCATAAAGGGTTTATTTTGACATATTTTTTCTCTCACTAGTTCACGTGTGAATTACTGTGATGAGTGTCTAGATTTGAATGTGTTCCTAATTTATGCTCCTATTATTAATTATTTTAATTTTACAAAATTATTTTCTTGTGACTATTGAGTTAAACTAAGTCTTTGCTTGCCCTCTGTTTCAGGAATCGTACCCAGTCCTTCCTGTAAAAGACAGTACTCATTTGAACTTCATCAATACAGTGCCATGTAGAATTGAAATTGTTAATCCTTTCAATGGCTTACAAATAGTTAATGGTTCTTCAAACTTCGTATTTAAGAATGTGAACATAAAAAATATAACTGCTTATGACTTCATGGTTTTTGCTCCATCTGAATGTAGTCACTTGTTGATTACTCAACAACAGCTATACATTAATGTGTTAACCTCTGAACAACAGGTAAGTTTAATTATTTGCGTATGTATTGACATCAGGTAAAAATCTCTCTCAACATTTCTGTGTTACAGGTAGAGGAGATAATTATATGTGCAGTAAATTCTCAGCTAATGGCCTACGTTACACAGTTTGAAGATCTGAACAAAACTCTGAGTGGAAAATCGAAAATTAGGTACAGTTCAGAATATATGGATCTTCAGTATCGTATGATAAAAGTAAGTTCTAATCTAACAGTCTGGTATTACTTTTAGTTTGTTACTGCTAGAAATCAAATAATATTTACTACTAACCAAATGAAACATCTGTGTCTAGTAGACTTAAATTGAATTTGTGGATATTAAAGTCCGTTGCTATAGGAACTTTCGCCCACTTTTCCTCTAGGATTTGAAGAATGCTTAGAATGCAAAAATTATCATTCAGTATTCAATCTTGCATTGTAATGAATTGAACACAGTAGGTGTAGATTGGTTAGTAAGAACATTCAGGCATGTTTTTTATTGATGATATCTTCCGGGGAGCTACCTTTCAACTGTGATTATTTGGTGTATTTTAGAAGGTTATTTTAAATTAAGAAATGTATATATGGGACAGTCTATTGACAGAATGCCAAACTGCTGTTATTCCACAACAACTGCACTAAAATATTGAATCCTCCTTGATTTCAATGTTACATAGAAGTGTGTGTAAAAAACTTGAGGCAAAAATATAAAGCATACAAAAATTAAGAAATATTACTCTGTACTGATGTTCAACTATATCTACATCTACATCTGTACTCTGCATTCAAACATATTGTTAAGTCACCACATATTTCACTTCTTCGTATTAAACTAATGAAAGATGATCATGGAGAAAAGTTATTTACATAAGAAGCATACAAAAAGAACTTCTCACTGTGTGCATATTTTTTTGATCTATATACAGATGTGAGGAGAGAAATGTGAGCACAGAGCATCACCAATATGCAAAGACGATGGAGTATCTCCACCTGCAATGGAGGAGTTGCTTATAGTTTGGCATCACAGCATGGAGTTGTCATGGAAATTCTCAGAACAAGAGAGGTTGGTGACAATGATCACATTCTGAAACGAATGAAGAATGTCCTGTAATCTGTCACTTACATCTGTGGTAACATAGTAAGTGCTTCTGTCATAAGCTTGGGTATGAAAAGTAGTTGAATAGCAATCTGTATACCTGACATTGTAATTGTTTTATGGGAGAAGAAAAATACAGAAGAGTTTATTAAGACTGGTTGCATGATTTCATAGCCATCAGGCATATATGTGAGCTCTCTTACAGTCCTCGACTCTTTGCAGATGGGAAAGGAGTTACAGGATAGAATTAGTGGCACTGCATAGTAGATCCAGAGCATCAAGAAACTACAAGAAGGTGACATAAGACAAAAATCAAGGTAAAAGTGATCAGAAAAGCATCAGGGTGACAGATCACTAGTGAAGTTGTTGACTCGGTTTCAACATATAAGTTGTGTAAACACTTTATTTTGGTACCCAAGGCGGTGGACATGGATAAGGGGCACTGAAATAAGAGAGCTTTTGGGATAAAAACAAGATTTTTTAAAAAAATAATGGAAGAATATACGACACTGCCTAGAGCATCCAGAGTAAACAATGAAGAAGATAGAGGTGAGCACACACTGTAGTGTTGTGCAATGTAATTAAAATATTTAAGAGAAAATTATTTTGTTTTATGTGGTGTAAAACATGTAAGTGAATTATCACAAAAAAGGGATAAATGAGATTAATTGACCATAGCAACCAAGTACAACTAGAAGAAATATTTACATGTTGAAATTACCGTTGACACGAGTCAAGAAATATTACCTTGAAGAAATATTTGCAAGTTGAAATTAGCATTGACATGGGTCAATAAATATTACCTTGAGAAAATGGAAGATTTTGATTTGCTGATTCCAAACTTATGAGTGTATCCACAATATATGATAACACTGATGTTAATCAACACAATGGCAGGACAGATTTGCTTTGCAGCACAGTGACTGGTGAGCTGACTGTGGCAACGGCTACACAGCAGCTCAGTGAGACATCACTGTGCCCATGCGACACATCAGCAGTTTGGTGCAGCTAGCAGTGATACTGATTAGGTGAACTGTAATCAGCAGGAAACTGAAATACTATTGTTAGTAGTTTCTTGTGTGGAAGGTGATAGAAACATATGTTGCGAATTGTAAGCAGCTGCATTAGAACATAATCTTATTAGTGAAGGTATCTATATTCCACTTGAAAATTGCTAACAGAGACACTGATGGACAGGAATAATCACAGGCAATGATAGATGACATGAAACACAGTACATACATAATAGAGGTGGAGCAGAACATTTATAACGAAAAATGCTACAGATTTCACCACACAGGACACCAGGATAACGAACATAAATAACATTCATGGAGACTCAGGTCAGGCTCCCAACATAAGGCTGCTATTGGACTCTCATTAAGGAATTTACCCTCCTCAGGCACTAAGTATATTTTGCACCCATTGGTCATGCTGGCTACCAAACTGTTGAGCAGTTCTTGGGAGGATATGGCCAACACCTCTCAAGGCGATTCTCATTTCCTGTACGGTTAGGGGATGGGGTGTTCATTGAGAATTATGTCCGCCAAGAGCATCCTAGGCATGCTCTATGGGGTTTAGGTCTGTGGAATACGCAGGCCATTCCATAAGTTCAATAGCTCCACTTCCCATTGTGCCGACACCTCAGCAGTCCTTTGTGGATGGCGTTGTTGTCCATAAACAGAAAATTGGTTCCCACCACACTCCTAAACTGATGGACATGATCCAGAATAATCTCACTGCCATACTGCTGTGCTGTAATGCTACATCATGCAAAGGTATGTAACAGTGTTCAGCCGTTGTGCATAACGCCTACACACACCATAATGCCTTGGCTATATCAATAGCATTCATGAACATTCTGTGGTGTGTAACATTCCCCCCCCGCCCCTCCCCCCCTGCCTTCCCTCTCCTATATCCATGAGTACACGCATACTGGTGCACACATCAGAAAAATGGGAGAGAAAGAAGAAAACACAAGGTGGGAAAGATGTCATGTGCATAGGACATCAAAACCCATGCCAGAGTTGAGCAACAGGGCTAACTGGATGGTGGACCTGACACAACAAGAGCAAGTCAATAGCAACCTATGCAACAATGAGGTGCAACAAACTCTCAACACAATACTGTCAATGGGTCAAGTACAAGTCACAATCCAAATTGAGACCAAGGAGGAAACCCAGTACCAAAGCAAAGTTATCAATGAGTAGTCAGTAGTACGGTGGAGATAGTAACAAATGCAATCAGATGAAGTTCATGACTTCCTGAGTGGTTGAGGTGTGGCAGTATATATGCTGGCTGCAAGAGACACTATTGGCTGGTGTAATCACATGGTGAGACGGTGGCTCACTCACTAGGTAAGTCCAGCACTGCGGCAACACTGCCCTCTATAATCCATCGAGGTCCATTTGCTGCAGCAGGCATTCAACTTCCATGCAGCCCAATACCAGACTCGTGATGGTAACTGATAGATAGAATCACTTGCCACAGTGAAGTGTGATTCATTGGAGAACATAACTCTGATCAGTGTTGCTGACCCAACCAACATGTTCCCTGCACCAACAAAATCATTCTCGAGGATGGCATGGTTGAAGTGGCTTGCATTTAACAGGCTTCCAGTCATACACACAAGTCCAATTTAATTGCTGCAAAATGGTTCTTGCAGCCACATGTGTACTGGTAGCGACTGCAAGGTGTGCAGCAATCTGCATAGGGGTGAGGTGTCTGTTGCTTTTCACCACTAGGGCTGTATATCAATCCTCTTGTGTGTGGTGGTCAGTCTCTGACCATCAGCCTGCTTCTACATGGCATTTCCTCCATCAGTACCCTTTCTTAAATGTGAGGTGACACTTTTGGATACACTCATTACTGTAGCCACAGTAGTGACATTTTGACTGACTTTGAGCCATCCAACCATTCATCCATGATGTGTGTGTGGTGGTCTTCAGTCCTGAGACTGGTTTGATGCAGCTCTCCATGCTACTCTATCCTGTGCAAGCTTCTTCATCTCCCAGTACCTACTGCAACCTACATCCTTCTGAATCTGCTTAGTGTATTCATCTCTTGGTCTCCCTCTACGATTTTTACCCTCCACACTGCCCTCCAATGCTAAATTTGTGATCCCTTGATGCCTCAAAACATGTCCTACCAACCGATCCCTTCTTCTAGTCAAGTTATGCCACAAACTTCTCTTCTCCCCAATCCTATTCAATACCTCCTCATTAGTTACGTGATCTACCCACCTTATCTTCAGCATTCTTCTGTAGCACCACATTTCGAAAGCTTCTATTCTCTTCTTGTCTAAACTGGTTATCGTCCATGTTTCACTTCCATACATGGCTACACTCCATACAAATACTTTCAGAAACGACTTCCTGACACTTAAATCTATACTCGATGTTAACAAATTTCTCTT
This sequence comes from Schistocerca piceifrons, assembly GCF_021461385.2. Lineage (NCBI taxonomy): Eukaryota > Metazoa > Arthropoda > Insecta > Orthoptera > Acrididae > Schistocerca > Schistocerca piceifrons. The sequence continues at coordinate 619,226,553 of NC_060141.1, forward strand.
CTTCAGAAACGATTTCCTTGCCATTGCCAGTCTACATTTTATATCCTCTCTACTTCGACCATCATCAGTTATTTTACTCCCTAAATAGCAAAACTCCTTTACTACTTTAAGTGTCTCATTTCCTAATCTAATCCCCTCAGCATCACCCGATTTAATTTGACTACATTCCATTATCCTTGTTTTGCTTTTGTTGATGTTCATCTTATCTCCTCCTTTCAAGACACTGTCCATTCCATTCAACTGCTCTTCCAAGTCCTTTGCTGTCTCTGACAGAATTACAATATAATATCATCCATGATATTAAGCACTAAAATGATGTCTTGCAGTCATGTTGTCATACACATGGAATGTTGCACTAATTGGCTCTTAACAATTTTTGTCAAACATTATATTACATGGACTGTTGAATGTATATGGAGCATTTGTGCACAGGCTTTGCTTCAGTTAACATGTTGTCCCCTACATTTTCTTTTACTATCATTTGTTGGGTGTTTCATAGCACTTATAGGTTGTACCATAGCAAGTGACAGTTGTTCCTTAGCAAGTGTCAGCTTTTCCTTGGCAGTTGTCAAGCAACATATATTGTTGTTATCACTGAATGCTAATCACCACATACAGAATGGACAGCAGTCTGTCAGAAGTAATAAAGAGATTGAAAGGACTGTCAAATAGTGTGGCTTTAGCCACTAAAAAGAGCCATCTCTTACTGTGAAAGCCAATAAAGATATGTTGTCAACCAGTACCACAATTTTAAAAACATGAAGGGAAGAGTTAGTTACAAAATTAGAGTCTTCAAATTATAAAATTTCCAATAGAAAAACAACCTAAGAAAAATTACTCAAGGAATTACAGCTTTAAATGGAAAATCGATCAATTTAGTCAGGAAGGAGGTTGTAGTACAGCAGGATGTAGAACAGCTTAAGGAGGTAGATGGTAAAACAAAACATACAGGCACTACCCACTTGGAAGTTTGAAAGCATTACTAGTCAAATCTCAGACTTGTGAAATTGAGTAGATGCATTAGAATGAAATGGACAAAATGTTGAAATAACTAGTGCTCTGAATACTTTGACTAATTGGAGAAGCATCTGCAAGCATTAGTAGAATGAAAGGTGCAAGAAAAAGTAGATTCCACTAGTGCTACACCTAATTCTGTGGACAATACTGTTGAACATGATAATGAATTTCAGATTCCAGAAGTTACGGGTACTGCTACAAAATACACAGCTGATACTTAGAAATAAGATCACTGTATCTAACTGTGGGTTATCGAATGATTTGATAGAAGAGTTGTAGATAGGAAATGGTATGAATTGTCAAAACAATTTTCAAAATTTAGACGAGATGGTGAGATACATCTGACCTATTTCTTAAGAGTATTCCCTTGTTTTCTACCCAAGAGATGTGAAGATTCCAAGAAAGTAGATTTTACACTGAGTCATTTAGTAGATCATGCAGCAGAATTGAGAACTGGTCATTCTGAAGAATTTGAATCTAAATAAAGAAAGGAGAGATTTCACTCAAGGAGAGAATCAGAATAAGGAAGGCAATCAATCTTATGTATAAAAGATACAGCACTGGAGGAAACAAAACAAGAAATAATCAAATGAACAATAATTCACAGGTATTTGTACCCAGTAACACATATGCCATTGACACTATAGTAAAAAATAATATGTTTCCCTAAAGAAAGGAATGAAAGGGGTAATTATTCGGTAAAAGTAATGGAAAACTGGCAACATCACAGAGTATTGGTCAGAATCCAGGATGTAACACCATAATCATAGGACTATATACTGAGAGGTTAATAGCTTTCACACTTACTATTCTCTCAAGGGAATGGTTATTGGAAGAAGATAAGGTGGTAGGAAAAGAACACAGAACCAATAGTAATAGCAAATGTGTGAGGAAAATGTGTAGACATTTAGATGAACTCAGCTATCCTAGGAATTTTTGGAAACACTTAGAAATAAGAATGTTTTTGTTGTGGTCTTCAGTCCAGAGACTGGTTTGATGTAGCTCTCCACACTACTCTATCCTGTGCAAGCTTCTTCCTTTCTGAGTAACTGCAGCAACATACATCCTTATGAATCTGTTTAGTGTATTCATGCCTTGGTCTCCCTCAACAATTTTTACCCTCCAAGCTTCCCTCCAATACTAAATTGGTGATCCCTTGATGTCTCAGAATGTGTCCTACCAACCAATCCCTTCTTTTAGTCAGGTTGTGCCACAAATTCCTCTTCTCCCCAATTCTATTCAGTACCTCCTCATTAGTTATGTGATCTATCTAATCTTCAGCATTCTTCTGCAGCACCACATTTTGAAAGCTTCTATTCTCTTCTTGTCTAAACTATGCTTCACTTCCATACATGGCTAGACTCCATACAAATACTATCAGAAAAGACTTCTTGATACTTAAATCTATACTCGAGGTTAACATATTTCTCTTCTTCAGAAATGCTTTCCTTGTTATAGCCAGTCTACATTTTATATCCCCTCTACTTCAACCAATCATCAGTTATTTTGCTCCTCAAATAGCAAAACTCATCTACTACTTTAACTGTCTCATTTCCTAATCTAATTCCTTCAGCATCACCTGATTTAATTTGACTACATTCCATTATCCTCGTTTTGCTTTTGTTGATGCTCCTCTTACATCCTCTTTTCAAGACACCATCTATTCCGTTCAAATGCTCTTCCAGGACCTTTGCTTTCTCTGACAGAATTACAATGTCATCGGCAAACCTCAAAGCTCTTGCTTCTTCTCCATGGATTTTAATTCCTACGCCAAATTTTTCTTTTGTTTCCTTTACTGCTTGCTTAATATACAGATTGAGTAACATCGGGGGTAGGCTACAACCTTGTCTCACTCCCTTCCCAACCACAGCTTCCCTTTCATGCCCCTGCCATCTGGTTTCTGTACAAATTGTAAATAGCCTTTTGCTCCCTGTATTTTACACCTGTCACCTTCAGAATTTGAAAGAGAGTATTCCAGTCAACACTGTCAAAAACTTTCTCTAAGTCTACAAGTGCTAGAAACATAGGTTTGCCTTTCCTTAATATATCTTCTAAGATAAGCTATATGGTCAGTATTGCCTCACATATTCCAACATTTCTACAGAATCTGAACTGATCTTCCCTGAGGTCAGCTTCTAACAGTTTTTTCATTCGTATTTAAAGAATTCATGTTAGTATTTTTCAGCCATGTCTTATTAAACTGGTAGTTCAGTAATTTTCATACCTGTTAACGCCTTTCTTTGGGATTGGAATTATTATATTCTTCTTGAAGTCTGAGGGTATTTTACCCGTCTCATACATCTTGCTCACCAGATGGTAGAGTTTTATTCAGGGCTGGATCTGCCAAGGCTGTCACTAATTGTAATGGAATGTTGTCTACTCCCAGAGCTTTGTTTCAACTTAGGTCTTTCAGTGCTCTGTCGAATTCTTCACATGGTATCATATCTCCCATTTCATCTCCATCTACGTCCTCCTCCATTTCCATAATATTGCCCTCAAGTACATCACTCTTTCTGAGCTCTTGATATTTGTACAAGTGGTTCTCTTTTCACCAAAGGTCTCTTTACTTTTCCTGTAGGCAGTATCTATCTCACCCCTAGTGATATATGCCTCTACATCCTTACATTTGTCTCTAGCCATCCCTGCTTAACCATTTTGCATTTCCTGCCAACCTCATTTTTGAGACATTTGTACTCCTTTTCACCTGCTTCATTTACAGCATTTCTGTATGTTCTCCTTTCATCAGTTAAATTCAATATCTCTTCTGTTACCCAAGGATTTCTACTAGTCCTCATCTTTTCACCTACTTGATCCTCTGCTACCTTCACTATTTCATTTTTCAAAGGTACCCATTCTTCTTCTTCTGTATTTCTTTTCCCCATTCTTGTCAATTGTTCCCTAATGCTCTCTCTGAAACTCTCTACAACCTTCCGTTGTTTCAGTTTATTCAGGTCCCATCTCCTTAAATTCCCACCTTTTTGCAGTTTCTTCAGTTTTAATGTGCCGTTCATAACCAATCAATTGTGGTCGGAGTTCACTTCTGCCCCTGGGAATGTCTTACAATTTAAAACCTGATTCCTAAAGCTCTGTCTTTCCATTATGTAATCTATCTGACATCTTCAGTGCCTCCAGGCCCCTTCCACATATACAACCTTCTTTCATGATTCTTAAACCAAGTGTTAGCTATGATTAAGTTATGCTCTGTGCAAAATTCTACCAGTTGGCTTCTTTTTTCATTCCTTACCCCAATTTCATATTGACCAACTACTTTTCCTTCTTTTCCTTTTCCTACTATCCAATTACATTCCTCCATGACTATTAAATTTCCCTCTCCCTTCAGTATCTGAATAATCACTTTTATCTCATCATACATTTCTTCAATCTCTTCGTCATCTGCGGAGGTAGTCGGCATATAAACTTGTACTACCGTGGTAGCATAAGAATACTTGCCCATATTACGCATGATGAGTCTATATTGTAGGAATAACTGGAAGTTAAAGGAAGTTAATAAGAGAAGAAATGTGGCTACCCATAGATATAAACTATTCTAAGTTCATTCAAATTCTGTTATTAGCTCCAAATGTGAATTTACAAATACTATTAGGCAATGATTGTTTATTGAAATATAAAGTAAAAATAGACTCCGAAGTTAAAGTATGATACTGGATCAGTGGAGATTCTAAATATGAAGTACCATTTAAGATAAATCATCTAGTACATAGCTCTAACGCATAACTAAATAAAATCCATTTAGTTGTTGCTGATGAGGTTATGAGCAAAGAGGAATCAAAAATAGCTTTTGATGAATTATGTGAACAGATAAGGATTAAAGTCTACAAATCTAACCTGCTAATTGAATATCAGAGGCATGATTTGAATAATATCTTGTGGAAGTACAATAGTGTGTTTTGATAAATCAGGAGTGAATTGTGTGTACATCTGTGAATTTAAAGTAAAAGACAGTGAATCATTCTTTGCAACCTATATCCTATTCCAGTAAGTTTAAAACTTGCAGTAAATGAAGAAATAAACAAAATGGTAGAAAATAACTTAATAGAAAAAAGTTTATGTATAACAACCCCTTACTACCAATAATGGAAGCTACGGGAGGTGTCCTCTTGGTGTTAGATGCACGAACACTTAATAGGGATTTAGAGCCAGAAAGAAATAGACATACATGTATAGATGAATTACTAACTACGTTTGAGCAAAGGAAGTATTTTAGCTCAATCGATTTGACTATCACGTGGTGGCAGGTAAAATTACAGGAGAATTTACAAAAATATACAGCATTTTTGTTTGATGGCAAGTCATATTGGTTTATGGCATTGCCCTTCAGATTAAGTCTGCCAGTCTCAGTATTCACGGGAATCCACAAAAATATACAGCATTTTTGTTTGATGGCAAGACATATCAGTTTACAATATTGCCCTGTGGACTGAATAGGGTATTGCCCATTGTACTGAATGACAGTCTCAGTAGTCATGCAAGCATTACATGAAGCTTTAGATAAGGAGTTATTACAAGAGTTAATTATCTATGTAGATGATGTTTTATTAGTGCACAAGATATGAGAAGAACATTTTATTTTGTTAACTGAAACTTTACAGAAGTGCATGAAAAAGGAATTACAATTAAGTTAGGTCAGCCCATGGCTGATTATTGTCATTATTAAAACAAAAAGCCAAATGTGTTTGGAGGCTTTTCAGGATGATTAAGCAGACTTTTGTAGACACACCTATATTAAAATACTCTCTGATGAACAAAGCATTTAAATTACCAACAGATGCTTCTGTATATGATGCAGCTTGTGAACTGTAAATAGTGTCTCAAGATAGGTGAAAGTAACATCATAGCCTCCAGTAGTAGATGTCTAAGTAAACATGAACTCAACTATACTGAGTAAATAAACATGCAAGAGTTTCAAAGACTAATTTGGGGTTCTAAGATCATTGTATAGACAGATAATTGGGCTTTATCTTTACCTGTGGAGAGAAGGTTGTTACATAGCTGATTAATGCAATCGGGGTTATTCCTTCAGGAATATCAGATAGAAACTGAACACATAAAAAGTTCAGAAAATAAAGTACCAGATACATTTTCACAACTTCCATTAGTGATGAGAGTTAATTCTTAGCACTAAGTTACATGAGTGAGGAAGTAGAGAGGCTTTTTTGAGTCATAAGTTTTCTGTCTGGTTTGATGCAGCCTGCCGGGAATTCATCTCCTGTGCCAACCTTTTCATCCCGGAGTAGTCCTTGCAACCTATGTTCTCAATTATTTGCTGGATGTATTACAATCTCTACAGTTTTTGCCCTGTACATCTTGCTCTAGTACCATGGAAGCCATTCCCTGATGTCTTAACACATGTCCTGTCATCCTGTCCCTTCTGCTTGTCAGTATTTTCCATATATTCTTTACCCTATCAGTCCAGGTAATTTTCAATATTCTTACTATGATGAAACAGATGGATTTTCTGTGGTTTACTTCAACTACCGTCTGTGCTCGGTAAGTTTTCACTGTTTCAGATCTGTAAATTACTGTTATAAATCTTGTGAATGAACTTCCTTTTCTTCTGGACTTTGATTCTTCCTCGGTGATGCGGACATGTTATATCACAATGGTTACTTCAAGCTACTAGATAAACATTGAACTCTCATTCGCAGATCTGTGTATTTAAAGACATCAAGTCTTACAATGACAGTTCCCAATGATTGTAAGTCAAAGTAGTTGAACCAAACAGAAACAGATTCTAATACGTAACGTCTGACCCTTCGGACACATCAGAGTTCCTTTTAACATAAAAAAGATTCATTTGTTTTGGGTCCCCGGCGACAGTGCTGGTTGCCCACATACTGCGAGCCATCTGTGACACTGCCAACTTGAAGTGGCAAAGTATACACATCACCTTGTACAGCAAGTGCTAATCAATAATCGCTACTAGCTGCACCGTGCTGGTGCTGCTTTATGTGGACAGAGCGATGTCTCACTGAGGTGCTGTGTGTCCATTACGGTAGTCAGCTGACTAGCTGCTGTCCTGCAAAGTGAAGCTGTGCTGCCAACACATTGGTTGACTGCTGTCAATGCCGTTAGTAGTTGCAGCAGCACTCCTAGGTTCAGAATCAGTGGCCGAAATCTTCCATTTGATTGATGTAACATTTCTTGACTCACATATTGAGGGTTATTTCAACATGTTAATATTTCATGTAGTTGACCTGGTTGTTATGGTCAACTATTCTGGTTTATCCTTTCTGTTGTGATAATAAATAAGTATTCTAATTACATTGGGTGGCACTACAGCATGTGCCCACATCCTATCTACCTTTTTGTTTACTTGGACTGCACTAGGCAGCTTTATATTCTTCCATTATTACTTAAAAATTCTCTTTATTATTACAAAACCTCTTGTATCTGTGCCCTTCACCTTGGGAGCCAAAATGAAATATTTATGGCTCAAGTTATGGTTTGTAGCTCAACCAACAACTTCACTAAATGTATGTCATCCAGATGCTTTTCATGATCACTTTTACCTCGGTTGTTGTCTTATGGTCACCTTCTTGTAGTTACTTGATTTCTTGGAACTGCAAGGGAGTAACACTAATTATACCATGTGACTTCTTTTCCATCTGCAGAGGGTTGAGGACTAACAGAATTCACATCTAAGTCAACTATCTATGATATCATGTAATCACTCATAATAAACTCTTATGTGTTTTGCTTCTCTCATGAAACAGTTACAATGTCAGGTATATAGATTGCTATTTCACTACTTTTATGTAGCCAAGCTTATAATAGAATCTCTCAGAATGTTATCACAGAAGTAAGTGAAAGACTAAAGAACGTTCCTTGTTTGTTACTGTTTGTGGCCATTGTCACCAGCCCCTCATATTCTGTGAATTTCCACACCCTCCAGGTTGTGATGCCAAACCATAAGTGGCCCCTCCCTCACTGGTGGAGGCACTCCGTTGCTACTGTGCCTTGTTGATGCTCTGTGCTCTTATTTCTCCCCTCACATCTCTTACACAGATAAAAAAATGTGTACACAGTTGGAAGTTCTTTCTATACACTACATATCTTAATAACTTTTCTTTATGACCATCTTTCATCAGTTTAATAGGAGGAAGTGAAGTGTCTGGTTTCATAACATGTTCCACTACATCTCCAGGGCATGGAATAGAAAAGATTGTAATAGTGACAATGAGGTGATGATAAAGAAACATAGCATGTATTTTGACAGATCTCTGCTGAGGTAGACTGAGTGTTCAGACAAGTGTTGTCTGCTTACAATTTCTGTAAATGTACTGTTTATGAAGTAGTTCTGTGTTGTGATAAAAAAGGTTCAGATTGCATATAATGTATGAATATGTAATTGATGGCTTTCAGCTGAGATGACCTTTTTAGAACGACGTTCCAGCTAGTATGGAGGACAATGTAGTGGTGTAGAAGTCAACAGCTATGAGATAGGCACAGTTATTCTGACATTGGTTTACACTGCAGATAGTCAGAAGTAATAAGTGACAGCGACCAAACTCTTTACACAATCAACCAACATAGAACAGAACATTTCATTCTGGCTCAGTTTTGTGACACAACAGAGTAACACATCATTCTGGTGAACTTCGTGACAGAATGCAAAATACTTCTGTACTACTTTGCTCTAGAGAAATAAAGCTGAATTAAGAAGAAAGTCACAAATTTCAAGGAAGGTTTCATTTAAAGATATCATTGTTGTCCTTAGCAACTGCAATTGCTGCTGTGTACAACCAAATTCTGGCACTACAGCTGAAGAATTTTTTAAGAAGGATTGATTTGTTGATGAGACTGTATTAAATTCATCCATTTCTGCAGCTCATCAACTGACAACATCTACAGCTTTCACCAGGTCACATCATCTAGCATCAGTCAGTATCATGACACTGTGACCTATATAAGAAATTGGTTGAGCTGTACTCACTCCAAACTGATTTGTCTTGTTGATTATCATTTATTGGTAGACAGTAATTGCGATTACGTATAAATGTATTCTTATAGTGATGAGAGCCATTTGTTTAAGGTTGAGAGCCATTTTTTTAAGATTTTGGGAGTTCAATTAAAGGCTAATTTAAAAGCTGACCAGATGTTTCAAACTGATAAATTGAGTACTAAGCTAAATATCAATCTCATTGCTAAACATACATCTCAAATGAAGGATAAATTCTAAAATAAATACAAATGTTGCTGCTTCAAATATTAAAATAGATATAAATGTTAACTTCTACTATCAAAGCCCAGAAGATGAACTAATTATTAGAATAGACACTCAGGGTGGTGATGTTGAACAGGCTATTTCAGAGATAAATACAAAGTTAGATGTTACTAACATGAGAGTGTGGAGACACATTATGGATTCTCATCAGAAAACAATAAAGATAAATAATAAGATCTCTAAATTTCAAAGGACATTGTCTGCCTTAACCGAGGAGTTACTTTCTGAGGTAATTAAACAATGTGGTCTGATAAAAAATTAAGTTAGTGAGCAGTTTAGAGAAGTAAATAATGATTTAAAACAGTGAAAGATTCTGCTAAACATAAATTTGTGAAATGCATAACCAAATCACAGACACAGATGCCTGGTTAAATGTGGCAGAGCGGTCGCTTTGGTGCAGCTGTACAGCTGGATTATGTGATAACCCCACTGAGTGCCACATATTCTTTTTCTTATGGTGCCTTCTCCTGAGGAGGTTGGCAGTTCACAAACCCAGCTCTGGATGTGATGTTATGGTGTGGAAGCATCTTCTGATGTGCAATTGTACCATCCCTGAATGTCCTTCCATATTTATACATATGCCCATATTATTGAACTGAATATGAAATCAGAGCAGATCTCAGACATTAATGTCAGTTGTAATGTTCCAGAACAAGACACAGCTACAAGCCAGGTGGAAGTTGTTTGGTCCCCCTTGGCAACATTGGAGAAGGGTAATAGTGTTCCCATTGAATTGAAGGTTCACCCCATGTGGAACTAGATATTAACATGCCTCTTTCCCCATAAATTGTATTTAATGAGTTAATTTGGGATAAATTATCTGATTTTGATGCAGAATTTCAATTGAACTATTGGGACACACATGTGACAGAATTTTGCCAATAGTTTCAAAAGGGTTGTGTGTATTTGAGTTGTCTACTAACTTTTGGCATTAATTTATATGACATAATTAACTCACATGATCTGTTTGGTATTTTTGTAAGAGTAAGTATAAATTACACATTGTGTTAACAGGTAGCACAAGATGACTTACAAAAAGAGTAGAGGTAAATTAAACTGTACTTTCATTTTTGAACTCTATGCTATGTGAGATGGTGAAATTAAATATTTAAGTAAATAAAAAAGAAACTGAAAAGGCATGTTTGAAGTTGAAATAAGGCAGCCTCATGCCAATGTTAAGCAAACAGAAGTTTCTGGGTCAACTAGGCAGGGTAATGACCTTTGAGTTCCCCATTGGGTTCTCAGTTAGCTGCTATATTATTTCTTGATTTGATTTCCTTACAGCAGCTTCTTTTCTTCATTCTATACTGTTTTCTGGAAATTAGGTTTCTGTCAACTGTTGTATTATGAGTATTCTCCTACAAATAAGCATTAACAGATAGCAATTATTAAGATGTATTTTCATCAAAATAGACAATGTGATGTGCCTATCTGTGACTCAGTATCTCTGCTATATGGTGAGTAGCAACTATCGTTTTCATAATGTTGTCATTATTCCATACTGGATTTTCCAGTGTTTGAAGATGTCTTTTTGATATACTGAGCACATTAGCATTCATGCCACACCTATTTTGTGTTTGTGAGAGATTCATAATTGTTAAGTGGTAAACATGATGATAATCATGTGAAATACCTTATTAGTAATACTTTACCCCAGCACACATCTAAGTTATTTTGGAAGCTATGAAGGTTAACTGAGAGAATATAAGTAGTAATATCTGTGATTACTATTTCTAATTATGGTAACTTAATAAGGAGTGCAAAAGTGGCATATTTATAATATAAATGCTCAAATGATGACCACTAAGTAACAGTTTGCTTACCCCCCTCCACCCCCACCCCCCTTTTTCACCCACCCCTCCTAGCCATTAGCATTTTTCTCTTGCAGGCTAATTAAACAGCTAAAAATTACAAATAAAACTGCAAATGACAGCAATTCAAGCAAAGTAATTCACAAATCTCGCTGCATTTCGCATCCGACAGATTAAGAATTTTAGAAAGATAGGGGGATGTATATAATAAGAAAGAAAAGACAAGCAAAGTGATGAGAGTCTGTTTGGACACAGTGAACCCATGTTGAGAGTACAGAAGGTTAGAAATCCTACAAAACAAGATATTTATGAAACCATATCAAAATAACAAAGTAGTTATGATTTATTTTTACTAACAACAATTCTACATCATTGGTGAGAGCACAAAAGTATACTAATATAAGCAATGAACAGGGCTTGAAATGGGAAGGCATCCATTTTTTATATTAAAGGTGTGTTCTAAAAGAACAAGTCTCCTCTTGTCGCATTGTTGGTTGGTTGGTGTTTGTGGGGGGGAGGGGGGGGAAGGGGGGGGAGGGGGGGGGGGGAGGATGGACCAAACAGTGAGCAGTGAGGTTATAGGTCCCATCGGATTAGGGAAGGATGGGAAGGAAATTGGCCGTACCCTTTCAAAGGAACCATCCTGGCATTTGCCTGAAGAGATTTAGGGAAATCGTGGAAAACTGAAATCAAGATGGCCAGACATGGGTTTGGACCATTGTCCCCCCAAATGTGAGTCTAGTGTGCTAACGACTGCACCACCTCACTCAGTTTGTCACATGGTCTTGAAAGTCCTCTGTGGTATGGAAATGATATCCTTTCAACATAGTTTTAAGTTTGGAAAACACAAAAAAAGTCTGCTGGGGCTAGGTCCAGGGAATAGAAGAGATGTGGCACAATGGGAATATGATGTTTTGCTAGATAACTGCAGACAAGGAATGACATATGAACCAGCATTGTCATGAGGCAACATCCAAGTCTGGTTTCTCCATAGTTCAGGTTCTTTCTGCACACAGCATTGTAATCATACTAAATTATTCTAACCCAATGGTACAAACCCCTGATGGACAATGCCTTTGCAGTCATAAAACACAAACACAACCAACCAACGAATATCATTTTGATCTATGACCAACTCATGCATGCTTTTTTCTGAATAAGGAGACCCTTTGCCCACCCACTATGACAGTTGTGTCTCTGAAAATGTTCTGCCAAGTTTACAGCAAAACTTCCCACAAACACTTTTTTTAAGCTCACTCTTTCTCAATTTGCCACTAATTTGACAAATAAATTTTGCACGTGTTCACTTCAGTGGCTCTAGCTCAGTGTTTAGTGGTCACAGTGAAACAAGGCTAACAGCAGTTTGTTGTCTAAACCTCCCGCTACTTATATTCATCATGCACTTCCTCTGCTGATTGATGTGCTATTTCAAAAGATTGGTTTCTTTTTGAATATGTCATATATAGTAACTGATATGCTAACCTCCAGCTTATATCCTGGTGACATCAAGATAGTTACAACAGCTTAATACAGTAGTGGCCGCGTGGGCTAGCCGAGCAATCTGAGGCATCTTGTCACGGTCCACGTGGCTTCCCCCATAGGAGGTTTGAATACTTAGTGTGAGTTAGTTTAAGTTAGATTAAGTAGTGTGTAAGCTTAGGGGCCAATGACCTCAGCAGTTTGGTCCCATAAGACCTTACCACAAATTTCAAAAAATTTTTAATACAGTAGTGATGAATATAAGTGGTTAGTGGAGGTCACTTACAGAGGAGTACATTTAAGACATAGTGAATGAATAAGTTCAGAAATTGGATACAGGTTCTAGATACAATAGGTATAATAGTGAAGAACATGCTGTACCCTTATACGTAAATGGTAAAATGGAAAGGGTGGGTGTACTGAAAGAGAAGGGATGGCCCACACCAAAATGGGAGTGAAAGAATACATATTGGGATGCTGTCACTGCAAAAACTTGGGAATATTTGCAGAGTGTACACTTCAGATAGAAGTGTGTTTGATGGTTGCTACAAGGCAGGATACTGTTGATTTGAGGCTTTCTCCATGGTGATAAAGTAGATGAACCTACCTGACTTTGGTAGTCAATTTTGATATACAGGTTTGATAAATAACTTGGTGGTTTTGGTTTATGAAGATGAAAGTGAGTACCACAGGAGAAGAGGATGTTGTTCCAAGTCACAATTATAAGCAGAAGAAAGTTGTTAATAGTTATGATATTCTCTATTTATTTAGATAAAAAGAATTTGGTGACACCATTCATTTGTGTGTGGGGGTATACATAGTGCAACACATCATTTTGGGGAAACTGATGCATTACCCCAAGTCTCAGTGACTGATGAGTGACTGTTGCAACTTTAACAAATGTTCTCATTATTAGTTAAGTGATAAGTTTTGACTCACATACTGTGTGCAGATTTTTGTATTGTGCGTGTTTCACAGGCATGAATTGACACAGTATGTACATCTACATCTACATCCACTCTCCGCAAGCCACCCCACAGTGTGTGGTAGAGGGTACCTTGAGTAAGGCACGATGATGAGAGCAATCTTTCTGTGCATCTGCTGGTTTGGCAGTTAACTCTATACCCTTGCTGTCCTCACTAGTATGAGTGCTGCAGGTCATGGAATAGAGAATATTGTGCCAATCATGATGATGTCATGATAAATGAATGTAGCTTTTATTTGACAGATATGTAATGAGATACAGGGGTGTGAACAAAATTATGGGAACACCAAAAACACATTACCATGCCTAATATGGTGTAGGAAACCCATTGGCATTCAAAATAACTTCCACTTGCCGCAGAATGGATAAATACAGGTGTTGTATAATTTTTGAGGGTGTCTTATATCATTCTTCCTGCAAAATAGCTCAAAAAACAGTGATGGAGGTGGATAGCAATCATGCACCATTCTTTCTTAAGTAGACTGCAAAAGCCCAATAACACTGTGATTTGGCAATTGTGATGCCCAGGGGAGAAGTGACAATTCATCCTTGTGCCAAAAAACCTGTCCTGGATTATGTGAGTGTGAGAACAGTGGTCCTGTCATCTTGGACACAGTATCATCATTGGGGAACAAACATTCTACGATCGGATGGACCTGATCAGCCAAAATCGCCATGTAATCATTGGCAATAATATGTCATAGAAGAATTGCCACAGAGCCCATGGCATACCATGATAAGGCCGCCCAATCATCACCGAACCCCCACCATATTTCAGTTTTGGGATGTAAACTCAGCCAGAGGTTGAAAACAGCATGAAACAAGACTTTGTTCCATTGCTCCATAGTACAGGTTTCATGGCTTAGGCACAATGTTTTCCTGTTATGGGCATTTAAATCACTGATGTGTGGTTTTGTAATTCAAGCTCACCCTGCAATTCCCAGATTAAGGAGCTCCCTTCACCCTGCTTTGGTGCTGACAGGATTCTCGTGTGCGACATTCCGTTCTGCTGTAACTTTTGCAGCTGTCATTCTCTTAATTATCGTCACAGTCCTTTTCTTTTCAAATAGCACCTGTCACAATTACTCCATTTAAACTTTTGTCCACTTTTTGACTTGGTGGACAATGCTGTTCCACTTTCCCTATGTGTGGTATAAATATTTGATAAAGCACCTCTTAAAACACCAAATGCTTCGGCTTTCCTTGTTACAAAAGAGGCCCAGTAACAATTCCTGGGGAACCCCACATGTTGTGTTCACCCATTATAAAGCTATACTCCATTATGGATTACTTTAGGAGTGACATGTCAGTAGGAGCTTGTGGAGGGATGGGGTGGAGTTGCCACATCTCAGCATGGAACATGTGTGTAGTATTGTATTTCATTCAACTCACTCAAACTGGCAACCTGTACAAACAGTCATTTGGCGTCATTGTATTCTGAAGGAGCTGTACTGTGTTTTAATTTTAATTTCATTCATGGAAACAAGTTTCTAAGTTGATTTATGGGTAGTTTACAAAAATTTATTTTAGAATTACTGAATTTTTGACATCTGGGAAACTTCTTTGTTATTGAAAGTAGCTGAACATATTATACAAATTATATAGTAAGAATACATCATACTTCCACCTGTTCCAAGCCAGAACTCATAAGAAATGTGTAAAAGGTGTAACCTGACTTACTTGTCATGCATAATGCTCTGACCTCACATCAAAAGCCCAGTGGTTGTCAGTGTGGTTTCATTATAGGATCAGTTCACGCGGTTTATAATTAATCTGTTATTACATTTTTTTATGGTTATTTGTACATTCATAACCTTACAGTGATTTTAGGGTGGTTTAAAGCTGTATTGTTTGCTGATGACACAAGTAAACTGATAAATGCTGCACTCAGTCTTGCCAGACACATGCCTACAAATGCTTACGAGCAAATAGTTTAAGTATTAAACTCACAAAGCCTTAAATTTTATGATCTGAAACATGCCAAAATGACCTGCTAGCAGCAGAAGTGAACATTAATAATACTACACTAAGTGAAAGACAATACAAATTCCTGAAGGCCCAGCCAGATACAAATTAAATGGGGTCAATACATAGGTAAATTCATCAAGAAGCTTTGTTCAGCATGTTTTGCTCTTAGAAATATCTCTCAGTGTATTGCCAAGAATGTTGTCATATTTTACAGATATACACTCCCTGTTGCCCTATAGAATTACTCATTGAAGAAAATAAACCAATCAGCAGAGCAATAAGAATAATGATTTAAGGATATTAACTATACATCTTGCAGAGGACTCTTTCAGTATCTTACAATTCTTAGACTCATTTCCCAGTACCTTTATTCGGAAGTGGCTTTTGTTACCAATTATGAAAATGTATTTCAGCTGAACTATGATCTACACTCTCACAATAAAAGACAAAAAAATTATTTTCATGTAGATTTTGCCTCTTTATCTGGCATTGAGAGTGGAGTCATGTGCTCTGGTTCAACAAATTCCCATATAACAAAAAGCAAGAAATTGGTAGACACGATATGTGGTGACGTCTGAAGAGCAGGATGCCAAAGCAAAGTTGGCATCTCGCAATGAAACCACAGAAGAGTATGGTTGCTGTATCTGTAGCAATGAATGAGAAATGCTGACATAGGTAGCAATTAATGAGAAATGCTGACATAGCCACACCTCCTAGAGCTTTGCTATACCACCACAATCCATTTGGTCTACTTATGGCTGAGGACCACTCACCCCAGTCTGCCGGCCGTGGTGGCCGAGCAGTTCTAGGCGCTTCAGTCTGGAACCGCGCGACTGCTACGGTTGCAGGTTCGAATCCTGCCTCGGGCATGGATGTGTGTGATGTCCTTAGGTTAGTTAGGTTTAAGTAGTTCTAAGTTCTAGGGGACTGATGACCTCAGATATTCAGTCCCATAGTGCTCAGAGCCATTTGAACCCCAGTCTGCAGTCAGCGAACAAGACAATAGTATCTTCGTAGACAGGCCATCGTCTGTTATTCTTCAAGGGAAGAGTTTTGTAAATTTGTCTGTAAAAAGTTAATATTATGAAAAGGATAGATTGCTACTCGCCATATGGTGGAGATTTTGAGTCACAGACAGGGGCAACAAAAAGACTGCTAAACAAGTAAGGTTTCAACCAGTAGGCCTTTTTAAGAACTAGACAACACACACACACACACACACACACACACACACACACACACACACACACACACACACACATATTCATGCAAATGGAGCTCACACACAAATGACTTTGCCTTGGCAGCCAGAGACAGTAGTCGTGCATATGAGTTGCGTTTGTGTGAATGTGTGTGTGTGTGTCATCCAGTTCAAAAGAAGGCCTTTTGGCTGAAAGCTTACTTGTGTAGCAGTCTTTTTGTTTTGCCTACCTGTGACTCAACATTTACAATGTATGGTGAGTAGCAATTTACCCATTTCATAATAAGGTCATTATTCCATCCTGGATTCTCCATTGTTTGTCCGTATAAAGTGATACTTTAATATTCAGAGCAGCTGTAAATACTCAGAACATTCGTAAGGGACTGTATCACATAAATTTAAGTAAATCTTCATACCTGTATTGTAATAAAATGAACTATGAAACAATGGAAAATCCAAGATGGAATGCAACAATATTATGGAAAGGAAAGTTAGTACTCACCATATAGCAGAGATGCTGAGATGCTGCGACTGAGCATCTCCACTATATGATGAGTAGCACCTTTGCTTTTCATAATAATGTGAACTAATATTTTATATATTAACGTTCCACTCAATCTTCTCTCGAAGCTAACTGAAGAACCCACCATTGTCCTGGCAAGTGTATTTTTGTACAGCATAACACAAGCAATTGAAAATAAAATAGAAAATATCCTTCATTAGCCAATCCTTCCACAAATTATGAGAAGATTCAAGGATTGAAAAGTTCCATTAGTTTCATGGAATGTTGAAGTGTTCATTGTATATATGCATTACAAGAAATAGTAATTATTCGGGCCTCTATTGTTACAGATATAAGCATTTATTTTTTTAAAAAAATTACCATTGTAATTGGCTAATTGTTTACTATTTATGTATTCCAGTAAGGAGTTAAGCTGCCAACAGGAGATAAAGAATAGCTGTTCAATACAACCAAAGAAACAACTGCTCCTTTTTTTCTCTTTCAGAGTAGTGGCTGTCCCTCTAGTTTGCTTGTTACATATATTTGACTTAAGAGCAAATAATATTAAACATTCAAGTGGTAGTTTATTGTTAATATGGTGAACAGATTAAGATTCTACGATTTGCTGGCCTTTTGTTGGTGTTTACTTTGACGCACCTGATGTCCTTGAAGATTCTCTGTAAAGACTGGATCTACAGTACATGATGAATGAATAAACAAGTTTGGTTTCACTTATTTCTGTGACTAATTTGTTAGGATTTACCAGTGGTGGGGAGGAGGGGGGGGGGGGGGAAGGGTGTTCCAGTATATTGCATTGGTTGGTTGTTTGGGATAGGCTGTTAACAATGTCATGGATCTCATGACTGGGGAGGTTATCAAGTAGTGACATTTCATTTCTTCGACAGACTTGAGAAAGTTGTGAGATTTGGACTTTGAACACTGGAACTCTAAACCTGGATGGTACTGGGTGACAAGGCTGGTTCTTCCGAGCTTTTTGCCAGTGGGAGTTACCGTCATCAGTGGATGAGAGGAGGCGACTGCCTGGGAGGTCTATTTGTAGACAAGGACTGTGTAGTAGTTACAGTAAAGTCTGCGAGCAGTTTTTGGTATGTGTGTTGAGCCATTTGGTGGTGGAGCAGAAACATTTGTTATGGATGACTACGCTGTAAGGAAGGGACTGTTTGATATGGAAAGATGAGAAATGCCAAAATGGAGAGTTTCAGCTGGGCTATGATCTACCTTTTTATAACTGTTCTTTTTTTCTGTGTCTGGAAAATTTCATTTTGCCAGATGCTCACAGTCTGACTTTGGACCTGATTGGTCTGTTCCTTTCAAACTTTGCATTTTGTTAGGATTATTTATTTAAAATATGGTTCCTCACAGATACTCCATTACACAAACACACACGCACACACACACACACACACACACACACACTCAGAGAGTAAGTTCAGTTTTGTGACAAAGACAAGCACCCTTGGCTCTATTGTCCAGAGATTCAATTGTGCACATATGACAAAGATATGAAAAACTCGCATTACATATTATAATAAATTTCATTTTTCTTTTAATATTGAGACTTCCTCCAAAGAAAAGTAAAAGGTGAGTACTGAATTTCACATGGATTTAATCTTCATCTTCTGCACTCAAATTCTTTCATGCAGCATCTTGAGTCGAACCCTTTCCTATGGCTTGGTTAGTAGATCAGCTTACTGTTTGGTCCCGTCAGTGTGTTCTAATTCAAGATCCCCATTCGAGAATCATTCCCTGACATAGAAGTGACATTTTCTATGTGCTTTGATTTTTGATGATGTGTTGGGTTTTTGGACAGTTTTACTTTACATGTATTGTCAACATACAGTGCAGGAGTTTTCACTTGTTTGGAAGTTCCAATCAGTTCATACAAAACCTTTTTAACCAGTTCAACTTCTTTGCGCCTTCACTGGCTGGTATTATTTCTGCTTCCATAGTAGACATTGCCACTGTCTTTTATAACTGACTGGTCCATGATATAGCCCCATGACTGACAGTTGCGACAACACCTGTCGTTAAATGTCTCGTGTCCTTGTCACCAGCATAATCAGCATCACTGTCTTTGTTGTTGTGCTTAATTCCATAGTCCACTGTATTCTTTAGGTATCTAAAAGATCATTTTACTTGAGTCCAGCCTTGAACTGTATGATCTTCCATCACTCTAGCTGTTTTTTTCACTGCAAAAGCAATGTACAGATGTGAGACAGTAGTCAAATACATCAGACAACCCACTGCCTCTTGGTATGGAACTTTGCCTGTGATCTTCTCTTTTACATTATTTTCTTCAATCCAATTGGAGTAGAAACTCCATTAGACTCAGCCATTCCAAATCTTTTCAGAATTTCCTTTGTGTAGTTTTCTTGGTTCAATGGTATTGACCCATCTTCATTTTTCTAGATCTTCATCCCCAAAAAGTTGTTGAGAGACCCCTAGTTGTATGAAACTCCATCTTCAACATTTTCATGAATCTTCAATGTCTGTGTTACTGCCCACAGGTAAACTATCATCAACATAGATTGCAATACACAGACAGTTCTTGCTGCTCTGATGGTGGAAGAGACACAGATCAGTATCAGAGTTTTTAAATCCAGCCTTCATCATTAAGTCTTGGAAACATTTGTTCCAACAAATGTGGTGCCTCTATGAGACCATACAGACTTTTCTTCATCAAACAAACATGCCCAATAACATCTTCAAAACCTTCATGTTGTTCCATGTATACATCTTCTTCAAGTACTCCATTTAGAAAAGCTGTTTTGATGTCAAACTGGTCAAGCTTCAATTTCTCTGCAGCAGCCACTGCCAACAGGGTTCGAATTATATCATAATGCATTACAGGGCTGAACATTTCTTCATAGTCAGTTCCTTGTCTTTGTATGTGTCCTTTGGCCACAAGTCGACCCTTGAATCAAACTTTCCCATTTTCTGCAGTTTTCTTCTGTAAGACCCATTGATTTTGCAAAATCCATACACCACTTGGACACTCAGCAATATCCAAAAGTATTATTTTCTTTCAGGGACTTTAAGATTTTTCATGATTGGCCTCCAGCCACTGATTTTTATTGTTAGACTGCAAAGCTTCTGCATATGAGCTTGGATCCTTGTCCCTGAGGATAGGAGTTCCAGCCATGTACACATAATCTCCACTGGCCATCCATTTTGGTTTCTTCTTCTCATTTGCTTCTTCATTTCTCACACAAAACTTTGCTTCCTGCAGAAGTTGATGCCACATCCAAATCTTCTTCCTCCTTATTACTTTCTCCAGAACTTGACGTTGTCTCCAAGTCATCTTCCACTTCACTTACTCTTTCTGTTCTGTCGTCATGGCTGACAGCTTCTGATTCCTTTTTCTCACCAGAAGTCTGATTAGGCTGACACTGTTGAACAGCAACTTCAAATTCAGCAGCACTGGTACGCAGATTGCATACAACTTCAGGCTTGAATTTGCATCATGACATAGTAAACTTTTCTCTGAGATGGAATCCAGACCCTAGAGCCACCTCTGTCATTTATGTACCCCACCAGATGTCCAAGCACAGCTTTTTCGTCAAATTACGAACAAAAATTTTTATTGACATGCACATAACATTTGTTCCAAAGATTCTCATATTATTCAGGTTGCCTACTGGTCATCCATACCGCAGTTCATACGGAGATTTGTTTTCAGTAGAGAACTTCGAAGTGCAATTTAAAAGATATGCAGTAGTATTGCATGCTTCTGCCCACAGTTCCTTTAGCAGTTTACTGGGGTTCAACATAGAATGTGCACACTCTACAATAGTGCAGTTTTCTGTTTCTGCAACACCATTTTGCTGTGGTGTGTAAGGAGAAGTGATGCAATGCTCTGTGCCTCTGCTTGCCACCAGTTCCAAGACTTTCTTGTTATCAAACACTCTTCCTCCATCACAACTGAACTGTTTGACAACATGACCATTTGTCTTGGCTTCATTCAAGAACTGTTCCAGGACTGTGCTGATTTCACTTTTCTGCTTAAGAAAGAAAATTTTACAGAACTTGCTAAAATCATCCTTGAAACATACATAATATCATGCTTTTCCGAGAGACTCTGTAGACATAGGTCCACTTACATCAGCATGGATTTGTTCACCTGTAACCATTGGTCAGTTCATTCTATTTCTGAATGCCAGTCTATGCACTTTTCTGAGTGCACATCCATCACAGAATTCTTCTTTGCACCCATCCACATTGATGTCCATCTGCTTCAAGATGCATTTCACGTGTTGTTTGTGTTGATGTTAGAATCTCTCATGGTAAATTTGCAGCATATCTGACAATGTCATCAAATTCACTTGAGCTGGTTGTACTGGTTTAATGACACATGTCAAGAACATAGAGACCATGGCTAACATGAGCACTCTTCATTGTTTGCTCAGTGACTGTGTCTTCAATTTCCACACTTTTGTCATAAAGTCTTGTGCAAAGGCCAATTTGCTCAATTGCTTTGTCAGAGAACAAATGAGCAGTCGCTTCAGGAACATAAAGTACATCTTTCAGTTCACCATTATTCCTGGCATTATTCAACTGCATTTGTATTTTCACAGTTCCCTGTCCATGAGCCAACATGCTCACACCTCTTTTCCCTATAAAAATCTTTTCAGGGATGGCAAATTTTGTATATGATATGAAATATTCTTTATTTGCAGTGATGTGATTTGTGGCACCACTGTCACAGTACCAACTGCCGATTCCAACACAGTTTTTGAGTGAAGCACTAAAAACATGAGACAAAAATGCAACATTCTTTTACATGTTCTATTCAGAATGATTGATGTTAATGTTATCTGTCTTTTTTTTGCTGGATACTTTGCAGCCCAGTGGCCTACCTGCCCACTTTTATGACAAGGAAATCTTTGTTTCATGCATTCAGTATTCTTTTTAAATTTTTTCACTACTGATATCATCACTTTTGCTTCACTGAATTTTCTTGTTAGACCAACTGCATGTAACAAATGCGGCTGGTTCAACCATACTTTGATCATGCAATTCAACTGTGCACAATTTTTCAATCAAAAGGTTTGCCTAGTGTGGAGAGAATTCCGCCATTTAAAATTCTTTCAGGCAAAACATTAACAACGTGATTCTGCAATTCATCATTCAGATCCATGAAAAGCTTCTGCAGTTTTGCAGCGTGTGTGCTAATGTCCTCTTTGGCATCATGTTGAACACAAAAAATGCTTCTATCAACATGTTCAGACATTGTGTACTGCTTGTTTCAAATTGTGCAGGTAACTTATCCCAAATTTCACTTGCCTGGGTGCATGTTAACATCAGCTCTGTAACGGACTTTCCTAAGGCACTAGCCAGTAAACTTGCTGCTTTCTCATTGTCTTTCAACCACTGCTGATGTGCCGCTTTTTTCTCTGCGGTCACATCATGCGGCTATTCAGGACACTTGTACATACTGTTTACAATGTCATCAAGTGGATATGATCGCTACAGTATCGACACATGCCATTTCCAATTTGCCCAGTCTTCAGATGCTTCAGGGTTTTCCACTTGTATTTTGTAATCACCAACACTGGCTGCCATTTTTGTCAAACACACAAACAATGGGCAAATTCAAGTTATATTAGTCACGAGCAAAAACATTTACTTCGCGGTTGTTCACACGTGGTCTGGGCCCATAACCTGTTAAGATTATTTATTTAAAATAGACTACAAAGTGCATAAGATTTACAAAAATGTGGTTCCTCACACACACACACACACACACACACACACACACACACACACACACACACACACAGTCCTCCCACCAGCCTCAAGCAGGAGTGACCCCTTAGCCACTCAATAACACCCCAGACTGGAACAGCAGAACCACATTCTTTGTCAGGGCTTTGATTACCTATCATCATGCCCTGAAATAGGTTCAGTTTTGTGACGAAGATGAACTGTTATAACCTTTAATCACCAATAATTGCGTGGATATTTGAACACACTCACTTAGAAACAATAGCTGCTTACATGATAACAACTCAGTATCTCTAATTCGACTGCCGTGCCATGACATGCGGCCGGCGCCGTTCTCAGCTAGGTGGTGCTCCCGCACTCAGCCGAGTTGCGGAATGCCTCTATCGCCGTTTGCGCGTACTATCGTGGCGGCATTGTTAAATGTCGTGGCACTGTCACAACACTTTTCCCCCCTTGAAAAAAAAAAAAAAACACTCACTTCCTTGGAGACATGGACAATGCGGAGACATCCATGGCCTCTTGTGAGGCCCCGAGAAGATCCCACAGAGTGACACGAGAGTATGGTCGAAAATGTCCAGGACGGAAGCTTGTGCATGGAATGTGCCTCCTGGACGAGATGATGGGTGAAAACTCCAGAGCAGCATCCATAGGTGTCGTGGACCTGGGGGTGTGCTCCAGCGAGATGGGTCCCGGAGAAGGCGGCGTCGCGACTGGGGCCGGTTCCGGCGTACTCGGAAGCGGTAGTGACGTCGGCTGCATCAACACGTACGGTAGATTGGCAGCAGCAACAGGACTGGTTTCTCGGGCTGGTGGAGGTGAAGGAAGGGGCGGTGTC
Source organism: Schistocerca piceifrons (assembly GCF_021461385.2). NCBI lineage: Eukaryota > Metazoa > Arthropoda > Insecta > Orthoptera > Acrididae > Schistocerca > Schistocerca piceifrons. The sequence continues at coordinate 619,250,341 of NC_060141.1, forward strand.
ACCAGCGTGGCTACCACTCGTGGGCGCATCTGGTCATAATGGCGAACAACCATGCCGTCGTCCGTATGTATTTCACAAAGCCGGCGGCCGCGAAGAGCCTTGACCACCCCTGGAATCCATTTAGGGCGAGATCCATACCCTCGTGCCCACACGTCGGCGCCCATCGAATATTTTCCCGCACCAGGGGACACAGGACAAGGCCTGACAGGGTGAAGCAGGTGCAGTAGAGTGGGCGGTTGGCGGCCATGCAAGAGTTCAGCAGGGCTGCGATCACCCAGAGGCATGAAGCGATAAGAACTCAGAAACTGCAGCAGAGCATCATCTGTGGAAAAATCACTAAGAAATTTTTTCATCTGGCTTTTGAAAGTGCGGACAAGGCGCTCGACCTCCCCATTCGATTGCGGATGGAAGGGCGGTGCTGTAACATGATGAATCCCTTGTCCAGTACAAAAATCACGGAAGGCCTGCGAAGAGAACTGAGGGCCATTGTCCGTGACGATCGTGGATGGAAGACCTTCTAGCGCAAAGATTTTGGACAAAGCCAGCGTCGTCACCGCAGTGGTGGGTGACGGACATCGAACAACAAACGGAAACTTGGAGAAGGTGTCAATCAACAGTAGCCAATAAGTACCAAGGAAGGGGCCGGCAAAGTCAGTGTGCACCCGTTCCCATAGCTGCGCCGGATCAGGCCACGGAGAGGGCATTGTACGAGGTGCAGCCAGTTGTTGAGCACACTGACCACACGCAGCAACCATGTGGGCGATATCTGAATCAATACTGGGCCAATAAACGTGCGTGCGTGCCAGGGACTTAGTCCGAGAAATCCCCCAATGGCCTTCATGCAACAGTTTGAGAACATCTTTGCAAAGAGAGGCTAGCACCACAACCCGTGGAGATGCGCCATCCGTGGCCAGAAGAACAGCACCATCACGAACAGACAGACGAAGACGCAAGGCATGGTAGTTGCGAAGGGGATACGATGCCTGGCCCTTGGTCCTGTCCAGCCAACCCTGATGAACAAAACCGATCACCTGATGCAGGACCGGGTCCCGCGCAGTAGCCGACACGACCTGCGAACCTGTAAGTGGAAAACCCTTGACCGCACGACGTTCTTCCTCATCAATGTGGAAACAGAGTAGTTCATCACGATCGAAAACCGGGTCGGGGCCCATCGGCAATCGCGACAATGTGTCAGCGTTGGCATGCTCGGCCGTGGGGCGATAGTGAATCTCATAGTGAAAACTAGACAAGTATAAGGCCCAACGTTGCAGGCGGTGAGCTGCCTTATCCGGAAGCGACGCCGATGGGCTGAACAGAGAGACCAGCGGCTTGATGAGGTGAAACTTAGAACCATACAATAAAACGCTGAACTTTTTTAGAGCATATATGATAGGGAGCACCTCCTTTTTGGTTTAAGAGTAACGCCGTTGCGCGTCGTGGAGGGTCTTGGAAGCATAGGCGATGGGTCATTCCGACCCATCCTCATACCGATGGGCGAGAACAGCCCCTAGGCCATACTGGGACGCGTCAGTCGCCAGAACCAAGTGCTGACCCGGACGGAATGTGGCAAGACAAGGCGCTGACTGCAAATGAGCCTTCAGGTGGACAAAAGCCTGCTCACACTCGTTGGACCAACAGAAAGGGACGTTTCTGCGTAACAGCTGATGCAGAGGATGAGCTACCACCGCCGTGGATGGAATGAATTTGTGATAATAAGCAATCTTGCCTAGACACGTCTGAAGTTCTTTGACCGTAGACGGCCAGGGTAGAGCGTTAATGGCCGCAACGTGCTGACGTAGAGGACGTATACCCTCATGGGACAAGTGGAAACCAAGATACACAATGGAGGGTTGGAAGAACTGTGACTTGTCCAGATTGCACTTCAACCCAGCCGAATGCAAAACCCGAAACAGTGAACGCAAATTGCGAAGGTGCTCCTCAGTGGAGGCCCCCGTGACAACAATCTCATCCAGATAGTTTATGCAGCCGGGAACGGAAGCTGTGAGCTGTTCCAAAGACCACTGAAAAATGGCCGGTGTGCTAGCAATGCCAAATGGTAACCGCTGGTACTGATACAACCCACAAGGAGTGTTGGTGACGAGAAATTCCTTGGAAGAAGCATCTAATGGCAACTGATGGTAAGCCTCCGATAAGTCAGGTTTGGAAAAGAACTGGCCCCCAGTGAGCTTGGTTAATAACTCCTGAGGACGGGGAAGAGGATAAGTGTCAATGAGGCTCTGAGCATTGACGGTGGCTTTAAAATCACCACACAATCGTAGACTCCCGTTTGGTTTAGAAACCACCACGATTGGCGATGCCCATTCGCTGGAGGTAACAGGAAGGAGAATCCCTGAAGCCGTTAACCTGTCTATCTCAGCCTTGACAGGTGCACGCAATGCCACCGGAATAGGGCATGCCTGGAAAAACTTAGGGCGAGCTGTAGGTTTAAGAGTAATGTGGGCTTCAAAATCCTTGGCACGACCCAGACCAGCAGAGAACACGGACGAGAATTCAGAACACAATCCATCCAGCTGTTGATACGGAATATCCTCAGATATGAGGTGCACCTCATCATCAATGGAGAACCCGAACAACTGGAAAGCATCATAACCGAACAGGTTTTCAGTGCCCGCAGGATCCACCACATAAAACGTGAGGGGCCTAACAACAGACTTGTAGGCAGTGGAAGCATCAAACTGGACAATGATAGGAATTTTCTGTTTATTATAAGTTCTCAGATTACGCGTAACTGGAGACAAGGGAGGGAAGCCCAACTCTAAATACATGCGAGAATTAATGAGAGTTACTGCAGAGCCAGTGTCCACTTGCATGCGAATGTCTTTATCCAGAACACAAACAGTAACAAACAACTTATTTGTTTGAGAAAGCACACAGTTAACATCCATGTCCGATGCCTCGTCCTCGTCGACAGGAACTTTAGGGGACTGACACACAGAAGCAATGTGGCCTTTTTTCCTACATGAATTACACGTGGCCCAACATTTTGGACACGTGGCCCTGTCATGCTGTACGAAACAACGTGGACAAGAAGGAAGTGCGGAATGAACCTGCTTCTGTGGTTGCTGTTTTTGCTGCGAGCGTTGCGGCCCAACGCGACTTTGTTTACGCGAGTGAACCGCCGCCACATCTTCGTTCTCCTGTGAAACAGGCAAATTGTCCATGTCGAAAGTTGACTGTACAGCGCCTACATCACACCACGCGTCTATTTGCGTGCCAGCAGCATGAGACACTTCAAAGGATTGAGCGATGCTTAGAACTTCCGACAACGACAGGTTTGGCAGTTGTAGGGCACGTTGCTGAACTTCTTTATCAGTAGCAAGCCGTAGAATAGCCTCCCTAACCATGGAATCAGCATAAGACTCATGATGAGTGTCCGTGACAAACTGACATTTCCTACTCAGACCGTGTAGTTCCGCCGCCCAAGCCCGGTGAGATTGATGGGGCTGTTTACGACACCGGTAGAACGCCACGCGGGCGGCAACGACGTGGGTGTTTTTGCGGTAATAGTTAGACAATAAGTCACACATTTCTTGGAAGGACAGGGAGGCAGGTTCCCGCAGAGGGGCTAACTGAGATAGCAGCTGATAGATCCGTGGGGAAATCCAAGATAGAAATAATGACTTACACATAGGAGCATCGACAACGCCGAAAGCCAAGAAGTGTTGCCGCAAACACTTCTCCTAATCCTCCCAGTCTTCAGCGACCTCGTCGTAAGGAGGGAATGGAGGCGGAGAAGAGGAATACAGACGATGAGTAAGCGACGTCGACAACGCCTGAATAGCAGCTGTCAGCTGTGTTTGTTGTGCCTGAATAGCAGCCGTCAGCTGTGTTTGTTGTTCAATGAGCGCTTGCATAAGCTGTTCTATGTCTGCCCCGTCATGAACACACAAATCCACAATGCAGTGAAAATATCCGACCTCGACGCCAAAAAGCGTTATAACCTTTAATCACCAATAATTGCGTGGATATTCAAACACACTCACTTACAAACAATAGCTGCTTACATGATAACAACTCAGTATCTCTCATTCGACTGCCATGCCGTGATATGCGGCCAGCGCCGTTCGTAGCTAGGTGGCGCTCCCGCACTCAGCGGAGTTGCGGTGCGCCTCTATTGCCATTTGCGTGCACTGTCGTGGCAGCACTGTTAAATGTCGTGGCACTGTCACAACATGAGCACCCTCTGTTCTAGTGTCCAAAGATTCAGGTGTCCACATATGACGAAGATATGAAAAACTCACATTATGCAGATATTACAATACATTTCATTTTTCTTTTAATACTGACACATTTATTTTTACTATAAGTTCACAATTTTTGATGTAATAGCAGAATGTCAGTGATTAAGTTTAACAGTATGACAGGCACAGTCAATCCAGATTAATTCTGGTAACAGGTTTCTGTCTAAGTGACCATCTTCAGACCAGAAGCTTTGAAATGTATAATAAAGTGGGCCGAGGATGATTCACCTTAAAAACTAACATGCAAGCAAAAAAGCTATAAAATAAAATGATTTTTATGTCCTTGATGACACATGGAGCAAGGTCAGGGAGTTACTGTGTGTACCGAAAAGTCCCTTTTGACAATTGCTGAGTAGCTAGTGAATAAAGGGAATGTTCTGCCCACCATTCCACACATTTGATAGAATAATTCAAGACTAAAATGACTAGTAGTAGCATCCAGAATATAAAAAACACTCACTTCCATTGTGCATTATATGGAATCAGTTCATCACATACATATTGCTACATTGTCTAGCATAGATGATACATTCAGCCAAGCAAAGATTGCTCTGTGCTAATTGTCAGCAGTTACCATGTGGCTACACCCTCCCCAGTACTGCTATACCAGTGATAACTTGCCCTAGAGGTGGGCCAGTAAAATGATATGTGTCCTGCCTCATGATTAGAGTTACATGAGGTTTAGTCACAAAACTTTTACATGCACAGACAGTCAGTATTCAGGGCATACTTAAAGTCCAGGAACACTTTCAATCATTTGTTGCACAAGAATAAACATTGTACAGGTGTCGTACATATTGCATTTTGAAGAGAAACTCTCAAAGAGTTTTTTTTTTTTTTTTTTTTTTTTTTTTTTTTTTTTTTTTTTTTTTTTTTTTTTTTTTTTTTTTTTTTACAAACATTTGATATGCAAACCATGAGTGACCCAGCAGACGTCAATATGGTAATCGAATTCTTGCGATACCCATCCCAGGAGGGTATCATGACTGTGGCAGTCACTTCCTGTACTATCTCCAAGAGCTCATGTGGTAGAGGCAGTACATACACCAGATCTTCAATGTGTCGCCACAGAAAAAAGGCACATGGTGTGAGATCTGGTGATTGGGGAGACCATTCCATGAAACAACTGTCTCCTTCTGTAGCATGGCTGATCCATCGATGAGGCAGCTCCGTGTTCAGGTACCCACGAACTTCACGATGAAAATGGGGTGGAGCCCCATCTTGCTGAAAGATGAACAGAGAGTCAGATTGCATTAGAGGCATCAGCCATTGCTGCCACATGTCCAAGTAAGAATATCCAGTGACAGTACTCTCAACAAAGTGCTCTCACACCTGAACTTGCCATGTTTGCAACTGGTGCTGACTATAGGCAAATTATCAAACTATGTTGTGGTGGTATACCTGGGGAGGGAGGGGGGGGGGATTTCAGGGTTTCTCTTCAGAATGATGTATGAATGATATCTGTACAATGTTTGGTTCTTGTGCAATAAATAATTGAAAGTGTTCCCGGACTTAATGTACACTCTGTGTTAAAAATCACGAACAGTTTAAAACAGTTTTAAAGGTATAGAGAAGGCACTGTTGAAAACTGCTGCCAGTCATATAGCTACATGAACTATACATTGTTTCCAGAACAGGAGGTGAGGCACTGACAGAAGTAAAGTTGTGAAGATAGGTCACGAGTCATGCTCGGGTAGTAAAGTTCATAGAGCACCTGCCTGTGAAAGGCGTTAAGTCTCAGGTTCAAGTCCTGAGCCAACATACAGTTTTATTTGGTCAGGAAGTTTCATATTTACATTGTGTTTAGGCTGCAATGGTAACTGGCACATGAAGTTAGCCTGAGAAGCAGGTAGTATATTATGTAGGATGCAATGATCAACAACAAAGATGCAGAAAGGTCATGTAACCATCATAGTAACAGTTATGTACAGTGTTCAGTATTAAGCAATTGGCAACTGAGTGGCCACTGCAATGCTCAAAATATAGCATTACTCTGTTCTTTCATAGGTGCTATTTTTATTTAGTAGCCTCTTTTCCTGTAAAAAAAGCATACAAGTAAAAAAATATATCAAATTTATCTCACTGTAAAAATACACCATAACATATATGCAAGAATTTAGTTAACTCCTTGTTTATTTAAGCCTATCATACTATTTATGTTCCAAAAATGCACAGAAAGTAAGAAACTAAAAGTGAGAAGTAAAAAATTAAAACAGAACAGCAGTAAGTCCACACTGCACCAATTCGTTGAACAAGTCTTAAAATGTTTTTCTTTGATGTCAGTCTGTTCATGTAACAACTCTTGAGGCATTTTTATGGTAACTATAAATTTCAATTTTTTTTTCTAAAGCATCCAGTAATAAGACTTTTAGGAATATTATGCAGGAGGGTATAAGATGAACATCAACAAAAGCAAAACAAGCATAATGGAAGGTAGTCGAATTAAGTCGGGTGATGCTGAGGGAATTAGATTAGGAAATGAGACACTTAAAGTAGCAAGGGAGTTTTGCTATTTGGGGAGCAAAATAACTGATGATGGTCGAAGTAGAGAGGATATAAAATGTCGACTGGCAATGGCAAGGAAAGCGTTTCTGAAGAAGAGAAATTTGTTAACACCGAGTATAGATTTAAGTCAGGAAGTCGTTTCTGAAAGTATTTGTGTGGAGTGTAGCCACATATGGAAGTGAAACATGGACGATAAATAGTTTGGACAAGAAGAGAATAGAAGCTTTCGAAATGTGGTGCTACAGAAGAATGCTGAAAATTAGATGGGTAGCTCACATAACTAATGAGGAGGTATTGAATAGGATTGGGGAGAAGAGGAGTTTGTGGCACAACTTGACTAGAAGAAGGGATCGGTTGGTAGGACATGTTCTAAGGCATCAAGGGATCATCAGTTTAGTATTGGATGGCAGCGTGGAGGGTAAAAATCGTAGAGGGAGACCAAGAGATGAATACACCAAGCAGATTCAGAAGGATGTAGGTTGCAGTAAGTACTGGGAGATGAAGAAGCTTGCACAGGGTAGAGTAGCATGGAGAGCTGCATTAAACCAGTCTCAGGACTGAAGATCACAACAACAACAACAATGCAGAACTTTTATTCTGTCATTTATGGTGCATACTGAGTTCTCATTCTTTAACTCATTCTGACCAAATACAGATTTGTTACATGCTACTGCAGGGGTATGTTCTTTTAAACAGATACGGAAATTGTGGTCTGTTTGTCCTATGTATTTTTTACCCCAGTTGTCACATTTAATTTTGTAAACAGTGGGTTGGTAAAACTTATTCCAGTGATTACCTACGGTGTGTTTCAATTCCATTTGCAGGGAATCTCTAGTGACACAAATTCTATTAATATTTTTGTTTCTGAATAACCAGCATATTTTGTCCATAACATGACCCATATATATCATATTGACAAACGTGGATGTTCTATAGGTGACATATTTGTAGGTCCTTGTTTAATGTTATTCAGAATATCATCCACATCTCCAGTACTGTAATTATTTGCTATCACAATTTATTTCAAAATTAAAATTTATTTTTCCATTTCAATGCAGTCTAAAGGTATCTTCACATCCTGTGACAGTGGAATAAAAATTCCTATTCAAATTTACAAGGACGACATGATTCAGCATCAGTAACCACATCAGTAGTTGTAGATTTTTTCAAACTGCCAAACTGGTGGCCACCTCCACTATTTATAATAGTCAAATCCAGGGAATTAATTAAGTTATCTTCTTCATGTTCTACTGTAAACTACAACTTAGGATGCATGCTGCTTAGGATTTGTGCAATGTTATCTATTTCACATTTTTAACCACTGCAGAGTAAAAATGTTCATCAACATATCTTTTGTAGTAAATAGTTTTGGCTTTAATTTCATCATTGTCTTCAAAAAATTTATATTCAGTATAATTCGCAAATATATCCATTACTCTTCCAGCAGGGGAATTATCTGTAGCCAGAAAATGTTAAGCAAAGTGTACACGATGAAATGATTCTATCTAATGCTTGATAGAGGACATTGTTTTTGTATTCTGGCCACTACTATTGGCCTTGCAATCTTTTTAATGTCTTTTTAATGTTTTAAATGTATTTGTCAATTTTGATCAACTTTCTATTATGTCTGCATGTACACTATGACATTTTCCTGTTTGTATACATGCTATGTGTAAAATTTATTGTTTATTTATTTATTCCTCCAACGACATGTGGAAAGGAGGGCAGAGCTCTCCCTTTACTCACTAGCTATGTAGGAATTGTCGACTGTGATGTTTTAGTATGCACAGCAGTTACATCAGCTAATTCCATATGTCATCAAGCATATACATATCATTTTATTTTGTAACGATGTTGCTTGTATGTTAAACAGTGAAAAGCTAGTATGAAATAACAACAATATTAAGAAAAGAATAGATTGCTACTCACTGTATAAAGGAGATGTTGAGTCACAGACAGATACAATGAAAAGACTGCTATTCATATTAGCTATCAGCCAAAAGGCCTTCTGATGTAGGAAACCCACATACATTCACTCAAGCACAATTCACTCACACATGAACACTGTCTCTGGCGACTGCAGCCATTGTTTGGATGTTAGTGTTTAAGGTGAATGCTTGGCCCATTTTGCTATAAATTTCAGAGCTTCTGGCCTCAAGATGTTCACTTCAACTGAAACCAAATACTTTTTTTTCCCCTTGGAAGAATGTGTTAAAACAAACATGTCATCCATCTTAACAAGTTCTACTATTGTATGTCCCGTGTTATTTCTGGTATTATAAATGGGGTTATCAGGATTAACACCAAAAAAAGTAAATGAAAGATAATGGAGAGCGGTTCAATCAGGTGACCCCTCCTCAGGAAATGAGAAGCTGAAAATAGTAGACAGGTTGTTTTATTTGGATAGAAAAATCCTTCTTGATGACCCAAGCATATTAAAAAACATTGGCAAAAACAAGAAAAAACTTCTCCAAAAAAGAGAAACTTGTTTTTATTTATTTATTAATTTTTTGTCCCGTAGATCAAATCAGTACAATGGCTTCTACAACTGATATGGGATAAGTTAACATGTAATATAAATTTGAGTGATAGGAAGTCTTTTCCTGCAGTGTATTGTATACAGAAGTGAAACATGTATGTACATAGAGCCATAATGCACTAGAGATATGTTCACAGCAGTCTCACCTCAATCCTGAATCCTTTTAAATCTCTTAGCCTGGGATCAACATTATACATTTTATCAAAATGTCTGATGTGTTATGATACTTATATCTTATGCTTATTTAAAGTGGTGCAACACTGAGTTGGGGAGAAAACAACTAAAACTTAAAGCTGGAACAGGTTGATAGAACACATTCTCAGAAATCAAGGATGTGATCATGTTGTTGTGCTGTTGTTTTATGATTTTCATTGAACCTTTTTTTATACACATGTAATGATATTTTTCCTGACTTTTCTTTCAGTCTCTGTAATACTGATTTGATTTTCTTCTTTACAATAAAGTGTTAACTCAAATTATTATATTGTCCCAGTTTTCTTGCTGCACTTGAGATATCTCTACTATAGCATATTTGCTGTAGTTAACTCATTTTCACCTGCATTAATCATCTTGCTGATCCTAAAGTTCTGCTATTTATTATCCTAAGTAAAAGACAGTAGAAACAATTTGGTTCCTATGGTTCATATTATTCTCTGCATTTCATGTAGCAAGTGTGCACACAGTAGTTTTCAGGCATTGTCATGTGTCTGAAGCAATTGCTTAAGTTACCTCAGTCCATTGTTCCCTTTGTTCTTTCACTCTGATTGAAAAAAAAGAAAACACATCCCAAGAATTCATTCATAACAGTAGAACCTTTAAGAACTCTACTCTTAGTGTTCTTCATGTTTAAAGTTGTTACCAGACCTGATAGGTTATACAGGGTGTTAGGAAATTCCCATTACAAAGTTCTAGAGCTTGTACAGGGGAGTAAGTAGATAATATTTTGAATTGGAACCCGTATCCAGAAATGTTCCATTTCTGTGCTACAGCAGTTTGAAAACATGTTGGTAACATGAGCACTTTTGTAAGTAATTTATTAGATGTGACCCAATACATCATTTGTTTTACAGTTCCACTCATTAATAATCAAAGAAACATATACAATTGCTCATGTACTCATTGATGAGTTCTCTTCTGTGTGATGCAGTACAGCCTGTTCCAACTTCGGTGTGTGGCATCTCCTTGGAGTACAACTGTCACCCCTGCTGGTGGTGTAGGCTCCCCTTTTTCAAAGCTACTCTGTAATTGTGGCAAAAAGGGGTATGCTATGGAGTCAGACATTGTGGATAATGATCTTAATAATGGTGATGAGCAGCTCATGTCAGTGTATTCTGCAGTCATGTACTCAACCATGGTGCTTTAACACTCCCAGACATATGAATGAAGCTTGAACCAGTTCAGGGAAGTAGGACAGACTCAAATGACATAAGCTGATCTGATATAAGCAACCCCCACCATTTTGCCTAACTACCTAGCAAACTGTACATTTACAGACATGCGTTCACTCCCCTCTACATGTCCTAGAAGTTTGTAATGGGAATTTCTGAACATCCTGTTTAAGGTGCTTGAACAGTGTCAGGTATTGAACGACCACTGTGAAGGACATTGAGCTGTCACATCCTTGCATGAGATAGCATTATCAGCCACATGATACACGGTGATTCAAAATGAATACCACAACTTTAGGAATTTAAAACTCTGCAACGACAAAAGGCAGAGCTAAGCACTATCTGTCGGCGAATTAAGGGAGCTATAAAGTTTCATTTAGTTGTACATTTGTTCGCTTGAGGCGCTGTTGACTAGGCGTCAGCATCCCTTTTTCTTCGAAGGTGCTACTGTAACTGGACTACAGTATCTGGAGATGTTAGAGAATTGGCTGTTCCCTCAGCTCGAACAAGAAGCACAACAATTCATATTTCAGCAGGATGGAGCGCCACCACATTGGTACTTATCTGTCCGTAACTACCTGAACGTCAACTACCCGAGGCGATGGATCGGCCGCCAGGCAGCCCGTGACAGAGCACTTCATCACTGGCCTCCAAGAAGCCCTGATCTTACCCCCTGCGATTTTTTCCTGTGGGGGTATGTTAAGGATATAGTGTTTCGGCCACCTCTCCCAGCCACCATTGATGATTTGAAACGAGAAATAACAGCAGCTATCCAAACTGTTACGCCTGATATGCTACAGAGAGTGTGGAACGAGTTGGAGTATTGGGTTGATATTGCTCGTGTGTCTGGAGGGGGCCATATTGAACATCTCTGAACTTGTTTTTGAGTGAAAAAAAAACCTTTTTAAATACTCTTTGTAATGATGTATAACAAAAGGTTATATTATGTTTCTTTCATGAAATACACATTTTTAAAGTTGTGATATTCTTTTTGAATCACCCTGTATAGTTTGAAAGGGGCCTCATTGTGGGTCTCCATTTGACTTGCTGGTTGAGTCATGCATTATCCAGATTTATGGGGCATTTGGATGTGAGTGCTTCATATAGTACTGTGTGGGAACATAAGGGCAGGAATATTCATTAAGGTTTTGGCTGACCATATTTGGCCACCACTAGGGAGGATCACTGTGTTATACACCAAGCATACTGTAGCTCCTTCTCATCTGCACTACTATCCATGAACAAGTAATTCACTCCTTGCAATATTCTGTGTCATTCTGCAGTATTGGATAGAGACTACCAACAGGTGGACTAAGAAATTACCATCTCATGCACAGGGCTCCACAAAATTGCTGTATTTGGAGTGTTACCATTATCAAGAAGCATGGACTGCTGACAAACAGTGTTGCATTGTGCTGACTGATGAATCATCATTTCTGCAATACTCTGGATGACCAACATTAGTGAATATGAAAGTTACCTAGGGAGAGGTCCCATTCTTATGATGTTTTGGAGAGGCACAGCTTCGATGTGCTTGACATTATGATGTAGCAACCCATTGACTGGTAGTGACTGTGTCCTCATGTGCTACATGGCAACAGTATCAGGGTGTGTAACCTCCCCCTCGCTTATCGACCTTAATGACAGTGAAAAATTAAACCGCGTGTACCTAATGGAAATTTGGGAAAAAGCAATCGTCACCGAAGTTAATCTGTCGGTAAAGAGGGAGTAAAGGGCTACATCTAAATGAAAGGAAAATTGCAAATGAAACTGGTGGAAATTAATTTTGAAAAGGGGTAAAGTTAATGAAGAAAGTAAATGTCCGCCCGTTACGTTAACAATTAACTAGCGGTAAATAGATATTTGAGATTTGGGGGAAATTACGGTCGCCAGTCCTAAGGACAATTACTATAGTAACTGAAAAAGAAAGGTAATTACACATATAATTAGCACTAGAAGCGTGGCAACTGAAGGTTGACACGTGTAGTGTGAAAACTGAAAGTTTGTCAGAAGTAATAACTTCCGCTGCACTCTGACTTAATTTAGCAAAAGAATTAATAAAACCGGAAAACTGAAAGTTAATTTAGTGACTGAAATTAACAGTGAGCTTTCTTTCTGAAGCACATCGAAATTCAGTAAAATACGGTTAGTCTTGGACTACCTCAACAATCATTTCAAAAGCTACTTGAATCTACGCAATTTAGAAATAAGAGATTTAACTTTGAACTTGAATTAAATGATTCCGAACAATTAACAATAGTAAAATTTAGTACGTACCAAGCTGAGCTGCAGTCACAGGTAAGCTAAAATATGGTAACAAAACTCGCACTCTTAATTTGTGCTTGCGTAATCTAAATATTGTAGCCAGCTATGAATACTTAAACTGAACTTTGAAATTAAAGCAGTGAAATGCAATAATTGTACTTTAATGCTGGCGTCTGAATTTCAACGACACTCGGGTTCATTTCGGAAAAGGAAGGGACCCTGCTTGGTAATGCAATTGGGACAATGAGCAACAAAGGTTCATGCTAAGTTGCTGTAATTTTGCGAGGCAAATGGAACAATTTGAAAAGCTGAGGTCTGCCATACAGTTCTAAAACTTTACGTGCTTCCAGTCTTCCTTGTTAGTTGATTGAAGGTTTGAAGCCGTCGATCGAGGAGGTGGCGACAGTCACTCATTGTCGGCCGTCGCTGTTGCAGAAGCTGGATGTTGGCGCGCCTTCTTCTCAACACGGTCACCAGACGAAACGGGCTCTTGATGTGCGCCAGCTAATGCTTCCTGTCCGCGACACCATGTCAGAACTATCATCGCAAGTCGAGCGCAATTACATGCTGCCAAACCCCGAAAGCGCGGCAACTCGCGGGAGCTACACACAACACACCTGCTCCACTCGCTACTCCAGCCAGACTCTCTCTGCTCTGCCCGCGCTCCACGCGGCAGAGTTCACTACCAAAGATCCTACACACTTTGATTCTTCACACGACCTATCGATGTAATCGTTCGATAGCAGTTTTCCCTAGGCAAGACCCAGCGTAAAAATACAAATAATATTTACGAAACAAACCAATTATACATCGAGATAAGTGCATATAAACAGTAAAACAATTACAATATATAAAGAGACAGAAATGTCATATCTTGAGGTAACAAAACAAGGAAAAAAAATAATAGTACAATAGATGGAAATAGGAGGATATGCATTTCCGGCGTTACACGTGCCCCACATTGTCTGAGGATGTTTGTGTAACGTAAACAGACTCAGAAAAAGTCCCAAAAAAGAAACAGCAGAAATGCATATGCTCAAAACATCAACAAAATTTAGCATTCGTCTAATTAACCATAAATCAATTTTTAGACCATAATAATTGAGTGGAGACACTCCTAATCTTATTCCACTCTGTCATCTTGCACAAAATAAAACAGGTTGACAACATATTAAAATTCATAGAAAATGGTTTAGCTATTCCAAAATCATTAAAATTCGTAACACTATGAGAAATGGAATACTATTTGCAAAATTAATTAGAGTGCATGGTCATAAAAACAGGTAGATCAAAATACGCAAATAAATAATTAAATAGACTACACATTTTATATAACCTTTTCATAATTAATATTCACGTCACGAGAATCTATTTAACGCTAAACAAGAAAATAATGTACAGCAGATCGACAAAAACATAAATATTAACAGCAGAATTCTTTCAGCTGTCCAGGAAGAAAAACAATTCCGCCTTCCGTACTCGCAAGGACAAAGAATGCCGACAGCGGCACAAGAGCCAACAGCGGCACAAGAGCCGACAGCGGCTCGCCTCGCCAGTATTGTTGCGCCCGCGTGTACGGCACGCTTGATCTCACTCGCCCTTGTGACGGCGTTTCCAGAACGTCCGTTTCACTGAATTCTTTCGGAAAAACTCACTCCCAAAGTAATCTCAAGGAGTCCATAAACACTATCACAGTGGGTAACTCAACACTGTCCATCATCACACGTATGTACTAGCCTGAAACTTAAAACAGCGTCTAAGTACATCGGCAATGACTAGTAAATCACATATTTATGAAATCTTACAGCTATTTACAAAATCATATTTACATTCCTTAATCTACTGTGACTCAGCTGAAAACTTAAACTAGCAGCTTGGATTTTTCAGTTGATTAGATCATGATTAAATTGATTAATCAAAATTAATTACTTATTAATTACAACTTCTTTAATGACCTTGGTCAGTCAAAAGCATGGCAATCTAGCAAATCCTTAAATCTTACACTCTATTTTACATACTGTATAAATTACCCATTGTGTGGTATTAATCGATCCTAGGTTGGTACAATTTCAAGTCTACAATGTTCCGTATACCTAATAGTTTTCCAGAGCTTGGATACTCTAAGCAAAAAGCATTTGTGTGAGGTATACCAATGACTTTATATGGTCCATTATAAACAAACTTAAATTTAGAGATTTCATGGTCTAACTCGCTCGATTTCTCATGAGCTTTTACAAGTACTAAGTCTCCGATTGCAAACTTAGCAAAACGCGCTTTAGCGTCATGAAGACGTATGCGAGCATCGGCTTTTAGCTTCATTACTTCTCGCAAACGATCCTTTTTCACACCAATACTAATGTCAATCCGTGGAGGGAATTTGATTATCTCTTCCACTAAACTTTTACTTCTGTCATCCAACAGGATTTCCTCTGGAGAAAATCCCGTAGATTCATGTCTCAAGGTGTTCATAATTCTCTCAAATACTGCTACATATTTGCCCCATGCCCTATGGTTGTGATGGCAATAGGTACGGCACAGTCGGCCTAGCTCACGCATATACCTCTCAGCGGGATTCCCAGCCGGACAATAAGCTGAAATATGGATCACATCGAACCCATTACTTTCCATGCCTTCATTCCACAACTTAGAAGTAAATTGTGCCCCATTGTCTGATAGAATCGCCTTGGGCTTACCAATATGAACAAAATAATCGTTCACAAGCTTGCTATAGACCGCTTTGGCTGTAGCTTTCCTAATCGGGTATAGTTTGATGAACTTGGAAAAAGCTTCTAACACTACTAAAATGTAGGCAAAGTTTCCTGATGACTTGGGCAAAGGTCCGTACAAGTCCACGCACAGTAACTCAAAGGTGTCGTTAGGCCTTATACTTTGCATAGGACCACGACTCGTACAGTTGGTAACCTTCACCTTCTGACATAAATCGCAAGTTTTCACTCTGTCAGTAACTCGCTTTAACATGTTGTTAAAATGCACTACTTCACTCAGCTTTTCCGTACATTTCTTTGGTCCACAGTGACCATACGCCAAATGGTAGTAGTCTATTATTTCCGTGACGTATTTGGTGGACCAGCATACCCACCCTTACGTATGTACAAGATATGATCGTATATCTTGTAATACTTCCTTAATTTCTCTCCTTCTGGACTCTTTTCATCATATCGGGTTTTCACCATATTTAAACAACCATCCTCATTCTGATGACGACGTAGATTCTTACAGATGTTCATTATTAATTTACGTCCCTCAACTTCTTTAAAATAGTACAATTTGACCACTCCATCTGCCTCATCTTTCAATAGACCTTGATTAGACTCGGGCAACCGCGACAGCGCATCTGCTACGCAATTGTCGGTCCCTTTTACGTAACAGATGTCATAGTTAAATTGCTGTAAATACAACGACCACGTAGTCCGTCTTTCGTGAAGTAGTTTACAATCCTTCAAATAAGTGAGCGCCTTATGGTCCGTATGAACAATCACCTTACGGTCCCATAGGTAACCCTTGAACTTCTTGAATCCCCACACGATAGCGAGACACTCTTTCTCAGAAATCGTGTAGTTTCGCTCACTTTTTGATAAAGTTCGACTCGCGAACGCTATCGTCCGGTGTTCCTTATCCTCTCCTTTACCAACTTCTTGGAACAGTTCTACCCCCACCCCGTAATTCGACGAATCCGTTCCCAGATGGAAGGGTAGCGATAAATCAGGATGAAATAGTATGTTAGATCTTAACAACTCGTCTTTTAATCTCTTGAAAGCGGTCTGACACCCGTCAGTCCACACAAACGGAACATTTTTGTGTAAGAGGTTATTCAAATTTTCATCATTAAACACTTGTCCTTTTACAAATTTACGGTAAAATCCTGTGAGCCCTAGAAAACTTTTTAACTGTTTCCTAGACTTGGGTGGAGGACAATTCCTTATTGCCTCTAGTTTCTCTGGGTCTTTCGTAATACCAGCAGTGGTAATTACATGCCCTAAAAATTTCAGTTCCTGCTTCACAAATTCGCATTTCTTTAGCTTTAGAGTCATTCCGCCACGGTGCAATGCTCTAAAAACTTCATCTAACAGGTCACAATGGCATTGGCCAACAATAGGTCGTCAACATATACAGTTAATCTTGAACTCAAAGCCGGTCCTAGCACTTTATCTAGGGCCCTGATGAATACGGACACAGATATATTAAGTCCAATCGGCAGTACTCTATACTGATAACACCTGCCCGCAAACAAGAAGGCGGTGTATGGCCTAGATTCTTCTTTGAGTTCTATTTGCCAGTAACTAGCCGTCAGATCGAGGCTAGTCATGAACTTAACGTCATGAAAACGTTGCAAAATCTCCTCCATACTCTCTGGTCTGTCTGTTTTGCGTTGAACGACCCTATTCAACGTGCGTGCGTCAATCACAATACGCACACTACCATCCCGTTTTGCTACAATGACCAAACCATTATTGTATGGACTCGTACTTCTTTCAATCACTCCCCATTCGATCATCTTATCTATCTCCCGTTGCACTGCTTCCTTTTTGGACAGCGGTATAGCATACAGTCTCACGAAGAATGGTTCGTGCGGAATTACATGCAACTTGCATTTATATCCTCCCACAAGTCCCAGTTTGTCTGAAAACACACTCTTATTCCTCATTATTACTTCGTACAGGCCTCGTCTATGTTCATGTGTTACGTTTGACACACCGTCTACAATACTTTCCAATTCACTTTCTACACTATTGTCAATGCCGAGATTCCTCACATTACCCCCCTGCGGGTTCGGGGGTAAGAATAGGCCCGCGGTATTCCTGCCTGTCGTAAGAGGCGACTAAAAGGAGTCTCAAACGTTTCGGCCTTCTGTGATGGTCCCCTCTTGGGTTTGACCTCCTTTTTTCTTCCAAATTTCCGTCGTCAGTGCGTGCCATTTGGGGAAGGACACCTTACGTGGTGTTTTGTATTGGTCCATCATGCTCCACCATCTTGCATGTTATCTATTGTCGTGTGGGGGGGACTGCGCCCAACATCTTCTGGGTGGTCTCCTTCTCGCCTTGTGCGCACTCTTCTTCTTAGCGCCTACGACAACTGTGGACCCTTTAAACACCTAAAATCCAGCACGGTAGCCAGTCCGTTGTGGTGGGGTCGTCATGTACCCTCTTGGTGGTAGCCCCCTGACCACGCAGGGATCGCACTACAGATGCCTGAGCTGTTTCCTCCCCATGCATGCCAAGGAGTATGTGCCCATCTTGTCTGGGGCACGGGGACTCTGGGCAACGGGATATCGGCCAGGTACCCGTTGCTTTGGCTGGGTGGCGCCCTTGGGGAGAGCCCTCGTTCGGAGTAGGTGGCATCTGGGCGGATGTGGCGCAATGAAGCGCAATAAATCACATCAAGCTGGTGGTCGCACGGCCACCAGCGTCTCTAAGCGAGGTAGAGTCGACTTCGATGCTGCGCAGTATGACCCTCAGACGTTCCCCTCGTTGGCTGCACCATGGGAGGGACGCCGATCTAGTGCCAAGCGGGAGCCTTACGTACCGCAATACCTTGTCTGCAGCAGGACTGATGGTGACTCCTTTCTTTCGACGAAGCCTATGTTTTTTGTGGAACACCTGGAGGATAAGTTTGGGGAAGTGGCGGGGTTGTCAAAAATGAGGAATGGGTCCATCCTCCTCAAGACGTCCTCCCCAGCCCAGTCACGAGCATTGCTCTTGTGTGATAAGCTGGGTGACGTCCCTGTTACCGTCACTCCCCACAGTAGCTTAAATATGGTACAGGGGATTATTTACCATCGTGACCTCTTGTTGCAATCCGATGACGAGCTGAGAGCCGACTTGGAACGACGTGGTGTGCATTTTGTCCGTCGTGTCCATCGAGGACCCAAGACAAACAGGGTGGCAACCGGTGCCTTTATCTTGGCCTTTGAGGGTGATGTCTTGCCCGAGAAGGTCAAGGTGATGGTTTACCGTTGCGACGTCAAGCCATACGTGCCTCCCCCGATGCGGTGCTTCCAGTGCTGGAAGTTTGGGCATATGTCCTCCCGTTGCCCATCCAGCGCTACATGTCGAGATTGCGGACGCCCCTCTCATCCTGATTCTCCATGTGCACCTCCGCCTGTATGTGTTAACTGTGGGGAGCACCACTCTCCATGCTCGCCGGATTGCCCCGTTCTTCATAAGGAGCGGAAGATCTTGGAATTTAAGACCCTGGACCGGCTCACTTATCGAGAGGCTAAACAGAAATATGAAAGGTTGTATCCTGCTTCCCTTCGAACATCTTATGCTGCAGCCACGTTATCGTCGCCCGCACGAGCGACGGTTGTCGCTTCATCTGTGCCGCCTTCAGTGGGCCCTCGGGGCCATGTATCTCTGTCTGCCCCCCTCGTGCCTGGGGGCAAGCCTTCCTCTCTTGCCCCCTTAGCAGTTGGGGGCAAACCCTCTTCTGTCGCTCCCCCCAAGCTTACTTCGGGAGTGACATCTGCTCCACAACCGGGAGGCTCAATTCCTCCCCCTCCTTCTCCGGCGGCGTTGCCTCCGCCGGTTCCTCTCTCGCGGAAGGGGTCCCTCGGGGCTCTCCCTTCCTCCGTTTCTTCTCCTTCCCAGCCAGATGTCAGCCAGTGGCTGAAGGTTCCGCCACCTGCTGGTCGTAGGGCTTCTGCGTCGTCGTCAGCCTCCGACGCTCCTTCTGAGAAGCTCTCCCAGCCCTCTCACCCTAAGGGCAGACGCGAGAAGAAGGAATGGAATGTGTCCAAGAAGAAGGACGTTCCGGCGGTTTCAGCACCGCCTGCTGTACATAGTCCTGGCTCCGGGGATGAGGTGGAGATCCTCGCCTCTGCCGCGGATCTCGCCCTCACGGAACCCTTGGGGGCCTCTCCTATGGCCTCAGCTGACTCTCCCCCAGTGGCGGCGGTTGGCTCTGAAGCGCTGTCTGCCTCTTAGTCGCATTCACGGCCTCCCAGTCCCTTCCTGCTTCCATTCTCCAATGGAACTGCGGCGGTTATTTCCGCCACCTGCCAGAGCTCCGGATGCTTCTGAGTGATTCCCCTGTTCTCTGCATTGCTCTGCAGGAAACTTGGTTTCCTGCACTGCGGACCCCCGCCCTTCGCGGTTATCAGGGATACTATAAGAACCGTGCTGCCTGTCAACGAGCGTCAGGTGGGGTTTGCCTCTTTGTTCACCACTCTGTCTGTAGCTCGCCAGTACCCCTTCAGACGCCTTTAGAGGCAGTTGCTGCCAGGGTTGAGCTCTCGCCGGCTATTACTGTTTGCTCTGTTTACATTCCTCCAGATGGGGAGCTCCCCCGCCATGTCTTGGCTGCGCTGCTGGCTCAACTCCCGCCACCATTGCTGCTTCTGGGCGATTTCAATGCCCACAATCCTCTATGGGCTGGGACTGTCTCCGATGATCGCGGTCGGGCCGTGGAGCATGTGTTGGCTCAGCTCGACCTTAGCCTCTTGAACACCGGTGCTCCCACGCATTTCAGTGTGGCCCATGGCTTGTTCTCGGCCATCGATCTCTCTATTTGCAGCCCTGGACTTGTCCCATCCCTCCACTGGAGGGTGCATCCTGACCTATGTGGTAGTGACCATTTTCCCATCTATTTGTCACTGCCACAGTGTCATTCTTCTGGGCGCTTGCCCCGCTGGGCTTTCGACAGGGCTGACTGGCCAGCTTTTACTTCCGCTGTAACCATAGCGTCTCCCCCACAGGGTGACATTGACGAGGTGGTCCGTGTTTTAACCACGTCCATCATTTCAGCGGCCGAGGCTACCATCCCCCGTTCCTCTGGCCTCCCTCGGCGGAAGGCTGTCCCCTGGTGGTCGCCGGAGATTGCTGAGGCTATTCGCGACCGTAGGCGGGCTCTCCAGCGTCATAGGCGGCACCCGTCTCTGGAGACCCTCATCGCCTTTAAGAGGCTCCGTGCCTTCGCCCGTCGACTTATTGCACGGCGTAAGCAGGAGTGCTGGGAGAGGTACGTCTCCTCCCTGGGCTCCCGTGTCTCGTCCTCGCACGTGTGGTCCCGGATCCGATGGATTTATGGCTCCCAGACCCCTGTGGGTGTCCCTGGACTCTCCTTGGACGGCGCTGTCTGCACGGACGCTGCCGCCATTGCTGAACGGCTCGCCGCGCACTTTGCTCAGAGCTCTGCGACTGCATCCTATCCCCCCGCCTTTCGCTCTCTAAAGGAGCGAGCCGAGCGGACGCCGTTCTCATTCCACACGCGTCATTATGAAACATACAATGCTCCTTTCAGCGAGAGGGAAATCCTCGCTGCCCTCGCCGATTGCCCTGATACAGCACCAGGACCGGACTGCATCCACGCGCAGATGCTGAAGCATCTCTCCAGGGACTGCCAGAGACACATCCTCACCATCTTTAACCGCATTTGGAGCGAGGGCGTGTTCCCGTCGCAATGGCGAGAGGGTCTTATTGTCCCCATCGTGAAGCCCGGTGGGGACCCACTGGCGGTGGACAGCTATCGTCCCATTACCCTCACCAACGTTTTGTGCAAATTGCTCGAACGTATGGTGGGGCGGCGTTTGTGTTGGGTCCTTGAGTCGCGCGGTCTCCTCGCTCCATCCCAGGGTGGCTTCCGTCGGGGCCGGTCTGCAGTGGACAATTTGGTGCGGCTGGAATCTGCTGTCCGTACGGCTTTTGCCCGACGTCAGCACCTTGTTGCTGTATTTTTCGATCTGCGGAAGGCGTATGACACCACATGGAGGCATCACATCCTCGCCACGTTGCATGGGTGGGGTCTTCGTGGTCGGCTCCCGGCTTTTCTTCAAAGCTTTTTATTGCGCCGCTCTTTCCGGGTGCAAGTCGGTGCCACCTCTAGTTCCTCTTATATACAGGAAAATGGGGTCCCGCAGGGCTCGGTGTTGAGCGTCTCGTTATTTCTAGTGGCCATTAATGGTCTGGCTGCAGCAGTGGGGTCGTCGGTGTCTCCTTCTTTGTATGCCGACGACTTCTGCATCTCATTTAGCTCCACAACTACGGGAGTCGCCGAACGCAGGTTGCAAGTCGCCGTTCGCAAGGCAGCATCATGGGCTCTGGCTCATGGTTTTCAGTTCTCTGCTGCCAAGACTCGGGTTATGCACTTCTGCAGGCGTCGGACAGTCCACCCTCATCCTGACCTTTACCTCGACGGCCACCTGCTTGAAGTGGTGGACACTTGCCGCTTCTTGGGACTCGTGTTTGATGCCCGGCTCACATGGGCTCCTCATGTTACTCAGCTGAAGCAAAAATGCTGGCGGCACCTCAACGCCCTCCGCTGCCTTAGCCACACGTCTTGGGGTGCAGATCGCTGCACGCTACTGCAATTGTACAGAGCCCTTGTGCAGTCCCGGCTTGATTATGGGAGCCTGGCCTATGGGTCTGCGTCACCCTCAGTGTTGCAGTTGTTAGACCCCATACATCACTGTGGGGTTCGGCTTGCAACTGGCGCTTTTCGCACCAGCCCCGTGGATAGTCTACTGGTGGAGGCCGGGGTTCCCCCGCTGCGGATTCGCCGCCATCGTCTGCTCGCCGACTATGCTGTCCACGTACATTGCTCGCCAGGCCATCCCAATCGTCGCCTGCTTTTCCCTGCCTTGGTCCACCACCTGCCGGACCGGCGACCTCGGTCTGGGCTTTCCGTAGCTGTCCGTGTCCAGTCCCTGCTGTCAGAACTGGGGTCATTCCCTCTTCTGCCTCCCTTCCGGGTCCGTACACCTACGCCTCCCTGGTGTTTGTCCCGGCCGTCCGTCCATCTGGATTTGGCACAGGGACCTAAGGACTCGGTTCCGCCTGTGGCCCTCCGTCGCCGTTTTCTTGCGCTCCTCGACTCATTTCCGGGCTGTGAGCCTGTCTACACTGATGGTTCCCTGGTTGATGGTCGCACTGCCTACGCTTTTGCTCACGCTGCCCATGTTGAGCAACGCTCCTTGCCGGCTGGCAGCAGTATTTTTACTGCAGAGCTGGTGGCCATCTTGCGAGCTCTTGAGCATATGCGTTCCTGCTCAGATGCGTCCGTCGTCATCTGCAGTGACTCCCTGAGCAGCCTCCAGGCCATCGACCGCTGCTATCCCTCTTCTCCTCTGGTGTCCTCTATTCGGGAGTCTGTTTCCACCATTACCCACTCTGGTCGTTCGGTGGTTTTTGTTTGGACGCCAGGTCACGTTGGCATCCCGGGGAACGAACGTGTTGACAGGCTGGCCAAAGGGGCGATAGACGCCCCAGCTTTGGAGATCGGCCTTACGGCTCGCGACCAGCAGCTGGTGTTGCGCCGTAAGGTACTTGGGATGTGGGCTGCTGAGTGGCGTGGCATGACAGCCCCGAATAAACTACGGGCTGTCAAGGGGACGACCGATGTGTGGCGTTCCTCCCTGCGGGCTTCTCGCAGGGACTCGGTAGTCCTGTGTCGGCTGCGCATCGGCCATACCTACCTGACGCACGGCCATCTGTTACGTCAGGAGGATCCCCCCTTGTGTCAGTGTGGGTCCCGGCTGACGGTCGGCCACATTTTGCTGGAGTGTCCTCGACTGCGCACACTCCGGCAATCTTTTAATCTCCCGGGCACTTTGGCTTTGGTTTTATCCGACGATGCCTCCATGGCTGATACCGTTTTAAATTTTATCCGTGGTAGTCCGTTTTATGGTTCGATTTAGGGAGGTCCTGCGCCTTTCCCTTTCTGTGTCTATTGTCCTTGTGTCTGTTGCTGTTCTGGTGTGCCGTGAGATGGTTGACTCTTTCCCATTTTTGATCTCGTGGTCAGTCAACCAGTCTTCGGCCATCTTCCTTTCTTCTGTTTCTTTCTGTCTGGTGTTCCTCTGTCCTGTTCTTGTCTGTAGTGTTTGTTGCTGAATTTGTGTGCTTTTAGCGCCTGGGGGGACGTCTCCTCCCCCTTTGGTTTTTATCTGCTTCGTAGATTTTCGGCTCGCCTGATTTTGGAATGGGGGACTGATGACCTTCGCTGTTTAGTCCCCCTTAAACATCCAACAACCACCACCACCATCCTCACATTACAGTAGTTCAAATTCATAGCTACGTCAATACCATTCGGCCAGTTAACAATGTGTATAGGCTGGTATTGCCTATGCACACCGTCTCCTGCCTCGTCAAAACTAACTACTATTGTTTTATCTTGGGACATACATGTCAAAGTTTTGCTTTCGCAATTAATCACTGCACGGTACTTTAATAGCCAATCCAACCCGATAATTACTTCCGTAGTTAAGTCTGGCACGACGACAAACTCTTGCTCAAATCGTGCCCCACATATCTCGAAGTTGACAAAAATCTGTTTTGTGACCGGTTTACTGGCCTTCCCAGTAGCACCGATAATTTTCACTCCTGTTACTGGCATAACTACGATGCCGGGTCTGTCTTTCAGTAACTCAAATATTTTCCCAGATACAGCACTCAATTCTGCACCGGTGTCAATCAACACGTTTAGTTGTAGGTCGTGCATATTAACAGACACTACTATCTGTCTGCACTTGTCCTCGACTGTTTCATTATTTTCCCACAGTAAATCCTCGTCTATATCCAGGTCATTCCAGAAAAAACCATCCGGCTTTGATCCTAAATTCGGCTTGTCTGGCGGCTTTTTCAGCCTCTGTTCACATACAGTTTTAATTTCAACACGTTTTTCCTGAGGCTTAGTCTGTAGCTTCGCCTCCAATACCGAAACCTTTTCCTGTAACTTGTCAACTAGCGAGTCTTGCTTTGCTATCAATTCACTAATTGTCACCTTTGTTGATTCCTCTTTGGCCAGATTGATCTCATCTGCCAATCTACCTGGAGGAATGTGCCCAGTCGCACCTGAAATTACTTCCTCTGGATCTGCGCAACCCACGCTGCTTCCGTCTGACCGCATAACGTCAGCTCTAACCTCATACACGCCGTAATCTATGTGCTTTTCTACCAATCGTGTCTGGCTATCACTAAAATTTTCGTAATCTTTCTCCTTAATACTCTCGCAATGTTTAAACTGGAGGTTTGCGTCGGATGGGTTGGCTACTTCTACCACTACAACTTTCGGTAAGGTCTGCCGGTTAGGGCCAGAACTTTCTATCATTTCACAAACACTATCTTCCTGCGGGACAAGATGCTGAAAATCCTGCACGTGCTCCCCATAAACACTTCTCCCATACAGGCCCCTATAATCTCTTAGTTCGTCGTATAAGCGACCGAACTGCCTTAACCAGACCTCATCCCTCTCTGCATCCCCTCACTCGATGGCGGACGTTTTATCCGACATCTGATCTTCTCTCAACACTTGCGAATCATTCTTAAACTCAATCTCCAGTTCCGCTGTGGGTATTACAGCTGCCACTTTATAATCGATTTCCGGAACACTACTTAAATTGTTCTCACTGACAGTGAATGTATTTTCTACTGCCGTGTCTACAGCTGATCTACTACTTGTGGGTGCACTCCTTTCTCTTAACACTGGCACACTCTCCCGCCGTTGATTATTCCATACGGAATTTTCATAACGACAACATCTGAGTTTTCTCCTGTTATTGGGCCGCCAAAATTTCTCCACGCCCGGTCGGCCCCTCACCGGCGCAGCTAATGGTTTCCCTGTCTCGTCCCAGCAGATACGCGCCTCGGATGCTGCTGAGGTGGCTGATCACACCCTCTGGCGTTATTACTATTCTGTGAAGCCCGTATCACGTTAGTATGATACTGGTCTCCGTCATTCCTGTTATTATTTGCATTGTACCGATTGTTATTACGGTCCGAACCATTATTGTTATTGCTGCCATGGTTGCGGTATGCATTATTCCCATGGTTATCGTTGTTGTGGTTGCTGTGGTACCCGTTGTTGTTACCACGGCCTCTACCACTGTCGCGATTATTGCGCCAATTGTCCTCGTCCTCCACTCTTTCCACGAAATCATTTATTGTCCTGTAATTGCTTCCTACGTAGCGTTTTGTATCATCTGGAAGCTTTTTGTAGAGTTCCCAGACTACTTCGGATTCCGTGCAGCGATCATGCAAGTATTCCAACTTGCGGATCCAGCCCTCACAAAACTCCTTCATCGAACCGCGCGAATTCGCATCGAAAGGCCTCGATACGACAAATTCGCGCCAGACACTTTGCTGTTTTTGCTCTGACCAGTATTCAGCCAGAAACAAATTTTTAAATTCGTCAAAAGTCAGGTTCGTAATGTTGAGGTTTAAGCCTCAACGATTGGCATCACCAGCCAACACATCAATAATCGCATTAATTTTTCTCTCATTAGTCCATGATCTGGGTAAAACCCTTTCACAATTCTTAATGAAATCTGTCGCGTGTATACCGCCTTTTTTCAAGGGGTCGAACCGCTCCTCTTTCGTCAACAATTCCGAACTATGTGCATAGATTGGCACATAGCTCTGTTTTTCGTCAAGTTTCTTTTCTAATTCTGACACTCTCGTAATTACTTGGCAAGTGGTTGTCGCAAGCGTTTCTACTTCCCTTTTTTTCTCTTCGCAGGTATTAGCCTGCTTCGTCACTTTGGTGTCTACTTCGGATACTAAAGACTTTAAAGTTTCCACCTTCTTTTGATCCTCTTTTTTCACTAATTGAATTTGTTCCGTCACCTTATTCTCGATGATCGGAGCAACTGATTCTCCTACACTTTTCTCGATTCTGCTAATTTCGGAATTAAAACGAGTATTTATGCTTGCAATTTCCGCCTGAACGCCTATCATTTCCTGTTTAAGATTACCGATTTCGGTATTAATTACAACAATATCTTCTTTTATTTTATCAACTTTTGTGTTAACAACTCCATCATTGTTGATAACAACGTTAATAGCTTTGTTCTGATTGTCTAGCATCCGTTCAAATTTTTCAGACTGAGCTTCTTGCTTGGCAGCCCGAGCTTCTTGCTTGGCAGCCTGAGCTTCTTGTTTGGCAGCCTGAGCTTCTTGCTTGGCAGCCTGATCTTCTTGCTTGGCCGATTGACTCTTGATTTCGTTAATCAAAACATTCAATAAATCAGTTAAATTCCCGGAAACTACTGGTTTTACTTCAGTGGTGGCTTCCTCTTTAATTGTCCCCCCCTATTCGGCATCAAGGGATTCAGATTTGATTTTCACTTCCGATTCGGAAACGTTTTCTAAAGTTTGGAATTCCATTTCTGCTCTTTGTTGCGTTTCGGCGGTCGCGTCTTTCATGCTAGCCGCCTGCCCCTGAACAATGGGTACCGCGGTACGTGTTTCCCACTGTTCGACCGATTGTTCCGTATCCAAGTCTACCAAATTTTGGCAATTGTTGCCTTCACTCATTTTAATAATTTTCAATATAAATGCCAAATCTCAAATATAATTAGGATTACTCCCACTACCTATTCTCGCTGACGAAACGGCCTGTACGTAACCAGTACTTTGTTACGAGATTTGCACCATACAAAATTCGTGTCCAGAACAACCTCAAAACTGAAGATTGTCCTGTCACCAGGCCGCCACGTGTAACCTCCCCCTCGCTTATCGACCTTAATGACAGTGAAAAATTAAACCGCGTGTACCTAATGGAAATTTGGGAAAAAGCAATCGTCACCGAAGTTAATCTGTCGGTAAAGAGGGAGTAAAGGGCTACATCTAAATGAAAGGAAAATTGCAAATGAAACTGGTGGAAATTAATTTTGAAAAGGGGTAAAGTTAATGAAGAAAGTAAATGTGTGCCCGTTACGTTAACAATTAACTAGCGGTAAATAGATATTTGAGATTTGGGAGAAATTACGGTCGCCAGTCCTAAGGACAATTACTATAGTAACTGAAAAAGAAAGGTAATTACACATGTAATTAGCACTAGAAGCGTGGCAACTGAAGGTTGACACGTGTAGTGTGAAAACTGAAAGTTTGTCAGAAGTAATAACTTCCGCTGCACTCTGACTTAATTTAGCAAAAGAATTAATAAAACCGGAAAACTGAAAGTTAATTTAGTGACTGAAATTAACAGTGAGCTTTCTTTCTGAAGCACATCAAAATTCAGTAAAATACGGTTAGTCTTGGACTACCTCAACAATCATTTCAAAAGCTACTTGAATCTACGCAATTTAGAAATAAGAGATTTAACTTTGAACTTGAATTAAATGATTCCGAACAATTAACAATAGTAAAATTTAGTACGTACCAAGCTGAGCTGCAGTCACAGGTAAGCTAAAATATGGTAACAAAACTCGCACTCTTAATTTGTGCTTGCGTAATCTAAATATTGTAGCCAGCTATGAATACTTAAACTGAACTTTGAAATTAAAGCAGTGAAATGCAATAATTGTACTTTAATGCTGGCGTCTGAATTTCAACGACACTCGGGTTCATTTCGGAAAAGGAAGGGACCCTGCTTGGTAATGCAATTGGGACAATGAGCAACAAAGGTTCATGCTAAGTTGCTGTAATTTTGCGAGGCAAATGGAACAATTTGAAAAGCTGAGGTCTGCCATACAGTTCTAAAACTTTACGTGCTTCCAGTCTTCCTTGTTAGTTGATTGAAGGTTTGAAGCCGTTGATCGAGGAGGTGGCGACAGTCACTCATTGTCGGCCGTCGCTGTTGCAGAAGCTGGATGTTGGCGCGCCTTCTTCTCAACACGGTCACCAGACGAAACGGGCTCTTGATGTGCGCCAGCTAATGCTTCCTGTCCGCGACACCATGTCAGAACTATCATCGCAAGTCGAGCGCAATTACATGCTGCCAAACCCCGAAAGCGCGGCAACTCGCGGGAGCTATACACAACACACCTGCTCCACTCGCTACTCCAGCCAGACTCTCTCTGCTCTGCCCGCGCTCCACGCGGCAGAGTTCACTACCAAAGATCCTAAACACTTTGATTCTTCACACGACCTATCGATGTAATCGTTCGATAGCAGTTTTCCCTAGGCAAGACCCAGCGTAAAAATACAAATAATATTTACGAAACAAACCAATTATACATCGAGATAAGTGCATATAAACAGTAAAACAATTACAATATATAAAGAGACAGAAATGTCATATCTTGAGGTAACAAAACAAGGGAAAAAAAAATAGTACAATAGATGGAAATAGGAGGATATGCATTTCCGGCATTACAGGTGCCATTTTTCATTAGGACAGGGTTTGTCTGCATCTGACATGTGTTTCTGTGTACTATGTGTGTGATGTTGAGGTCCTCCTATGACCAACAAAATGTCGAGTGAATGTGCATGGAATTAGCTCAGACCTCAACTCTGTCACAGTGTCAGCATATGGGATATCAAGGACCAGTTACAAGTGTTGTGGGCTAACTTGCCTCAGGAGAGGATACAATGGCCTTATGACACCCCTCCAAACTGAATTTGTGCATGCATCCACACCAGAGTGGTTGCACCATCATAGCAATAAATGGCCAAATTCTTCACAAATCTAATTCAGTTTTATAATCACTGTAATAAGGTGACATACCCTCTTGACCTATCATGATGCAATTTATTTCCTCCTCCCCTTCTATGTGCTTCACTTTTTTTTGCCAGGCAGTGTGTTTAGTCAATAACATTGCAGACGTAGGCTTATCATACTGTCTGCATTGTGAGGAACTTGTCCATATTTGTTTCCCATAAAGCGATTCATCAAGATTCTTGTGTCATGAATACTAACAGCTGCACTGGTTAAATGACTGAATTGGACATTTGGATTTTCCCTTGTTGGTTCCTTTACTCCCCTCTGAGATGTAATCAAGGGCGCTTCTCCCAGCTCTTAGTAGAGTCACCTGTGGCAAAATGCAGCTACTAAGAGAAGAAAAGCAAGTTCTTAATTCATATATAAGTAAAAACATGATTACGATGAGTCATTTCATGTTTATGTGTCTATCTACCATTTAATGCATTCTGTGCATGTTGACTGTTTTTCCTTACTCTGTTGGTTATATCTGCTACATCTAGCCACAACTATTAGAATCTCTCAGCTATTTAAATCACTCAGAACATAATTCTACTTTTAGGAAACAGATGCCATCCATTCTATTGAAATGTATAACTTATTGTAAATAATGTATACTGTTTTTCCTTTATTAGTTGTAGTACAATGCCATTCTATTTTTGATTCACATGAATAAAGCCAGAAGAAATTTTTAGTACATTTTTAACTAGTTGTAACAGTGAATCTGAAAAATAATGGACAAGTTGGCATATGTGATTTTGGTGAGAATAAGCTCCCCTAATGTTAATAAACAAATGTATTTCAAAATGTTCTTAATATACATATTACTCGTATGACAAATATTGCTGACTGAGAACTTCATGTCCTTATTTGCCACATTTCTGACAACTCAGAAGTGAAGACTAACTATGCTTGGAGCTTTGGCTATCATCTCTTACTTGTTTTTACTGTCATAATTGCTAAACGGTGACCATACGTGAGGTAGAGCCAGAGTTCAGTTGCTGATGTTGAAGGGAACCTCGTTAGTGTAGTTAAACTGGGAACAGGAGAAGAAGAGAGATCAGATGAATTCTCAGTTAACAGATCTTTGTCTGTATTTTTTTTACACCCTAATTACTCATTAGAAAATATTGATTTTGGTCTCTCCATTGAATGGACTGTTAAGCCTGGCTGGTGAAGCCCTTCTGTCTCCTAATAGAAATAGGTCATATGATGATACCAGCTTCCACACTGTTCTTTGTCCAGCTTTCAACAATAACAGAAGCATGACACTACACCATATACATAAAATCACATTCAATTACTTTGAACAGTTACAAGCAGGATGCACTAATCAAAACTTGTAGATGAAAAACAATAGTAACAGGAAGTGATGGAATAATTTTATTTCAGTATCTTAAGTACACTATGCAAAATGACTTCATGATAATCATCACTTGAATCTGTAGATATTATCTCTGCAAGCACTAAATTATAAAAGTATTAAAACTCTACTCATAAAATATATTCTAATATTAAACAGTGCAAATTGTATGTGAAATGTACTGCAGTTGAACTTTTGTAAATGTTGTGGTATTTACTTGTATATGGTATGTGCTTCACATAAGGGACTCTCCAGAGTGGGGTCACAATAGTAATACTGGTTGAAATGTACAAAATACTGATATATCATATAGGATTGCAGGGGAAAGGAGGTACAATCATAAAAAACTGTTTAAAATCTACCACTTAAGCACTAAAACATAATATTCAGAATCTCTTGACATTATCTGGCTCTTACATTGCATTTGCACCACCAAATATTTAGGTATTTGTAGCTTATCTTTGTTTGCATACGCCATTTAGGGTAACTTCACCAGCAGTGATCTGTTGCAGTCAAATCTGGGTAGCAAGTAACTCACATGTTTTTAAATGACTTTATTCAGAAAAATTTAATATTTGGCATTTTCACGATAGATTTATGGATCAGTCTCAAATTCACCAAGGAATACATAGGTATGTGCCTCTGATATTTCAGAGATAGAGGAAAATGTTTGTGTAAAAAGAAGAGAAGCTAGCTAGATTTTAGTGTCCATCAGAACTGAAATAATTAGAGATGGAAAAGTATTTGTGGATGTTACCCATCTTCTTCAGTCTCTTGATAATCTGTCCTATACTGTTTAGGCTTTTCATTTTGTACACTATCCTTTGAAAGTTAAGTCATGAATCATTTATGCAAACAGTGAGATAGCATGCATGTTTACCCATGTAGGTCTTTAATTTCATTGGTTAACTTGACACATAACAAAACTGAAATAGGATAGATTGCTACTCACAACATAGAGGAGGTGTTGAGCAGGAGAAAGGCACATTTAAAGTACATTTAAAAGTAGACTAAACTGTGGGACAAGTCATTCCTCATATGCAGTAACACACACACACACACACACACACACACACACACACACACACACACCTCACACACAAACATGTGCCACATTCAGCATCTATCCTATTTCACTGTTGTTATTCCGCTCTGGATTTTTTATATGCACAGCCAGCTTTAATTTTTCATTTCTTTTATGAGTGGTTCTATATTTTCTCTGTAAGTTTTGGTAATGATCTCTGTTAGAATTTGATTCTTGAGTGCAGATTGATCTGTTGTTTTATCATATACCACAGACAACTATCTCAGTGAAGATATATAGAGGACACATGCTCATACACCTCAAAACAGATAACTTTCCCCTTTTTTGAACATTTAAGCGCACCCATCATTGTTGCTTCCTCTTACCATAATGAAGCTATTACACCACTGCATTTTTTCTCTACCGCATTGCACAGCATTAAATAAGACACTAGACAGTTGTTTTCATTGAAGTAGACAACAAATTTCGAGAAGCTTTAAGTGGAGTGCAATTTAGTAATTATGTATTTTTGACACAATTTACTTGAAACTTAAAACACTGATTTTTGTTTTCAGAATCACTTACATAAGAGGCAGGAATGTGCCTCCAAATTCAGCAGTTGTATTCAAAGGAGGTACTGGCATTCAGGATCTTAATTTCACTCAAGGAGAGACATTTAGTACTACAGAATTTACAGAGCTTGAAGCAGGAAAGTAAGTTTCTCTTGGCTTATGAAACAAGGTTCACTCTATGTCAAAAATAAATATAACTATAACAAACTAAACATGCTGCTTTAGGTGAACATAGTGACAATCTTGTAGTGAAATTTGGGTTACACAAATAACATCATACTATTTGTCCATCCTGAGGCAGAAAAATACAATGAAAAAAATATGACTGTATTAAGGTAAACTCTGCATAAGCTGAACAAATATTCAGTTGGATTGTGATAAGATTTCAAAGTGCTGCAAAATTTGATAACTTGTTATGACTGTAAATATCTGTGAGTCACAGAATCAGTCAACCACTACAAATACCAGGCTGTAACAATGTGTAGGGATATAAATTAATGATCACGTAGGCTCAGTCATGGTAAAGCAGGTGGCAGAGTTTGGTTTATTGGTAGAATTCTGGGGAAATATAATCAGTCTACATAGGAGATTACATGCAAATCACTTGTGCAAACCATCCTAGAATTTTGCTCAAGTGTTTACCAAGTAGGACTAACAGAGAATATTGAATGTGTATAGAGAAGGGCAGCACTGATTGTCACAGCTGCTGAAATAAGTGAACTAGCAGACACTTGAAGGCAGAAGCAAACTATCCTGAGAAAATCTACCTATAAAGTTTCAAAAACCAACTTTAAATGATGTATTTATGAACCCCCAACATATCACTACCATAGGGATCATGAGGACAAGATGAGATTAATTGCAGCACTCACAGTGTCATTGAAACAGTCATTTTTCTCACAATCTATATGTAAATGGAGTGGGAAGAAGTCATAATACCTGGTACAATAGGAAGTACCCTCTGCCAAGCACTTCACAGTGGTTTGAAAAGTCTGGATGTATAGGTACAGTTCAACTGCTCATTTCTGATGGCAAGCATGGAGATCTGTAGTATGTCATGTGGCCTGCTATGTGTTTGCATTTTTCTGTTTACTACCATTGTTTGAACAGTAATTAACACATTATTTTTGTTTCAATTTCTTTCTAATTAAGTATATGAAGTTGATTCTGTTATGAACTGAGCATTAATCTGTTAGACATGCTGCAGTGATTTGGAGTTACAGTAATATTATTATCATTTTGAGATGTGGAACAAATAAGTTTATTTCATATCAAAGTATGCCTAAGTCTGCAATTTCTACAAACTTTTGACTATAGCCATGAGAGTTTGCACAAAAATTGAAAAATTGCTCTATATGTTCTTTGTTTGTAACCCATTCATTAGTTCAAAAAAGCTACAGTCTTCCCTGAGTACATGTTAAACGCACATCTAATCAGAAATAATTTTTATAACTTCTCTCCTTCTCCTAGTCCCCTCAGTGAAAACATATTTTCATCATTAACCCTATCAATCACACTTGGAAAATGGAAATGAAGTCCCATGCTTCTTTACAGAGCGTAGGGGAACGATGCGGGAGACCCGCACCGCCTTACTAGGCAAGGTCCTAATGGAGGTGGTTTGCCGTTGCCTTCCTCCGACCGTAATGAGGATGAATTATGATGATGAAGACGACACAACAACACCCAGTCATCTCGAGGCAGGAAAAATCCATGACCCCGCCGGGAATCGAACCCGGGACCCTGCGCGCGGGAAGCGAGAACGCTACCGCGAGACCACGAGGGGCGGACATCAATCACACTTGAGCCAAAACAAATACTGAGCCTTGCTTTGTGCAGTTGACTCTTCCACTTCAGTGTGATCCCCCCCCCCCCCCCCCCCCCCCCCACACACACACACGTCTTCCCTTGATAACTGTCTATATTTTCTCAGAGGTTGAAAATACTGCTTCAGTTGTAAAGTTCTTTTATTATCACGTGACCGGTTTTGGACTCTTATAAGCCCATCCTCGGGTGCTGTACCAGAAACAGCTAGAGACAGGAGATAATTTTCATATGCAGAAACACACATAAAAAAACAAAAACAAAATTCATAAAAAAGTTTTAAAAAACATTTCAAAACCACCATTTGGGCTAAGTGCTGAGAAACCTCTGTCAATAAAAAAGTGACACCAGACAGTCCTACAAACAACTGCCAGGGTAGGGACATATACAAATAATATCAGGACACTTACACTTGGTGGTGTGGCCCCCAACTGCTGTGGTGGATGTGTACTAGGCGCAGTGTGCTGCCTGTGAGCACAGAACGGAGCAACGGATGCGAACGAGGAAGCAGACTGGTAAACCAGAGTGGCATAAGTGTTGCCATCTATTGACTAATAGAAGAACGTTGGGTCACTAGCCCAGCTGTTCACAATTTGAATTAGTGGTTTACATTTAAAATGAAGAAAAAACAAAAAATTACATAAAAAGTACATGAAATATGTTAAAACTGCATTATGCGCAGTAAAGGAGCGTATTGAACAGATCAGTACAGAACTGTGGTAAAACTCAGTTCTGTACTGATCTGTTCAATACACTCCTTTACTGCGCATAATGCAATTATTATATAAACCGTAAAGCACAATGAAACTTTCCTTTTACATGAGTGGTAAACAAGTTTTTAATTTAGTGGGGATATATGAGTGGCAACAGGGAACAACACACCACAGTCATCAGTTAAAAGAACACACACATGTGCCACTCCTATTTACAAGCTCTCATTACTGTTCAATAGGGAAAGTAGTGAGACCTTACAGTGTATACTCTCAGAAAGTAATATGCCAATTAATAGCTAGCAGCAATGGCACTAAAAGGACACATTAAAAATGGGGTCAATTTAAAACCTGCTAACCAACAATCGACAACTAATCGAGGCTTACAGGATTAAGGAGGAAGTCATTTAACACATTCCGGTCGTTGCCCGTAGAAACAACGAGCGCGCATTTATTGCCGTTTTCGGTCTTGTAGTACATCGGACGACCGCTAGATAGTGTTCCTGCATCCTCTAAGCGCTATGTCACTCAAAAAAGGTGCCAAAACAATTCCCGCGCATTCACTCTTGCAGTGTGCTTATGTAGTTGTCTTTATCGCAAATGTTTGTCGTAAAATGGGGGACAGTTTGACTGAAAAGGAAATTCTGAGGCTGCTGGAAGAATCTGGATCTGAAATTGACGATGATGGATTTCAAACTGAAAATAGTTCTTCTGAAATAGATGGTAATTATAATGGTCAGTCATTGTGTTTACGAATCACAATTATAATCTCGGCAGTTTCACTGACTTATGTCATTTATTTCGAAGGTAACAACGAGTGGTCCGAAAATGAAAATGAGCCATCAGACGTATTAGAAGAGTGTGAAACTCCCATTCAAAAAGGCAGAGGCAGAATACAACAACAGCAGTCCCAAAACAACGTTGTTGAATGGGTAAATGACGATGTCCTACAACAATTACCGCTCTTTGAAGGCGTAAGTAATGTCTTGGCACCTTTGAGCGCCGAAAGCACTGAATTTGACTGTTGGAGCGTCTTTATTGACGCAAATGTCATCAAAAATATAAAGACAGAAACAAACCGCTACGCTGCAGCAACAATTTCCAAATTGCGGATGCAAAACAAAATAACTTCCAGGTCGCTTTGGGCTAATTGGTCTGCTGTGAAGCTACATGAGATGTATCAGTTTTTTGCTATAATTATTCACATGTGCCTTGTACACAAACCAAATATTACGGAGTATTGAAGCAATGACCTAATGCTAGATTCCTCCTTACCTGCAAAAATCATGAAAAGAGACAGGTTTAGGTCAATTTACTTTATGCTTCACGTAAATAACAACGACAATTATGTATGAAGGGGTCAACCAAACCATGATCCTATACACAAAATCCGACCTTTTTTTGATAACTTTGTACTGAAAAGCAAGAACAGTTTTTTTCCTGGCGAGAATCTCACAGTTGATGAAGGTTTATGTCCATTCAGAGGGAGAATTCGATTTCGAGTATATATCAAGAACAAACCGAGCAGGTATGGTATAAAATTTTTCATTCTAAGTGATTCAGCAACAGGATATGTTTTGAACTGTGAAGTGTACACCGGTGCAGGTGAAAAAGACAACAGTGCAGATTCAGTGGTGCTACGTTTGTGCAACAGTTATCTACGTAAGGGTCATACATTGTACATGGACCGCTTTTATACTTCTGTAAAATTATTTGAAAAGTTGTTTGATGAGGGCACATCTGCTGTTGGCACAGTAATGAGAAACAGAAGAGGCCTACCACAGGAATTCAAACAGAATAAACTAAGAAGAGGTGAAATCGTATTCAAGAGAAAAAATTCCGTGCTAGCACTTCACTGGAAAGATACTAGGGATGTGTTTGCCCTTTCTACCAAACATAGAATGACAAGTAGTGTTACTAAGACAAAATCCAAGGCTGGAATGGTAGAAAAACTGAAGCCTGACCTCATACTTGATTATAATAAAAATAAAACTGGTGTTGATCATGGAGATCAGCTGGTGACCTACTATTATTTTCAACGACGAACAATGAAATGGTGGAAAAAGGTATTTTTTCATGTAGTTATGATGTGCGTGGTCAATTCTTACATTCTGTACAAGAAACTTCGGCCTGTCTCTCACAAATGAACCAGCTTGTTTACTTTTATGGTGAACCTGGGAAAACAAATACTGGAGAAATCCGGCGAAGTTTTCAACGAAAATGAAAAGCAGGGTTCAGCAGCAAACAGGCTAACAGCAAGGCATTTCCCCACTCACGTCCCATCGACAACAAGCAAGAAATATGCATCAAGATATTGCATTGTTTGCTCTGAGAAGGGCGCACGGAGTACTGGCAAACGAGTGAGAAGGGAGACGAGATGGTGGTGTGAAGAATGTAATGTAGGATTGTGTCTACCTGACTGTTTCAAGCAATATCACACAAAGACAAATTTTACTCAATGAAAAGAGTTGTAAAAATTCAATGAAATAATTTTGTACATTTATTTTATAATAAATTCTGATTTCTTGCAATTTCAAACCTTTTTTCTACCTCTGAATCATCTAATTTTCAAAATATAATAATTCTGTAAACATATGATATCTTACAAAAAACTTTAAACAAATGTTTAGATATAGGATGATAACACACACATCAGTTAAAAGGTTTTGCTTTCCTTCATTACCTTTTGGTCAGGAGCCATGTAAAAAAGGCGCAAAAGTCTACGACTTCTGAGGGATTGCAGTAGTATCTGTGGCCCGACTGCAATGTGTTAACATTTGGACATATCAGTCACTATTAACCATTACTGAACAGCCATGAAGAACCTCTAGAAAATATAGACTGATGATGCCAAACAAAGTCGTGCTGCCCAATACAGTTACAGATTCACAGTCCGGTGATTTCTCATGCAGCCTATCAGGATTATATTGCTTACATGGTGTCCAGTACCTGTAATTCTGTTTATTTAAATCCATTATCAGTAAGTTTTTTCACTTCTACTAGTCAGCTGTTAAAAGTTCCAGACAGCCCAAGTCAGAGGTTCATCAAGCAACAATATCTCATTTATTTAATTTCTGTATGATGTGCAGTGTGTATGGGTGGAAGTGCAGGGAACAATCTGATGTAGCACCAAGGAAAATCTGGAGCATAATGGTGAGGGTGTCAGATGAGTGCTTAACGCGCCTCCTCCACTCACCCCATGGACTGCTGTGTCCTTAGTCACCCTGGATTTTTCTTCTTTGCACAAGCTGTAATAGTCCTGAATTGTCGAACCCCCTGTACAAGTGACTAATGATCCAGAACACAATGATATCATTGAAATGGTGACAAAAGAGTCACGGAACTGTGGTGGGAAACTCATTATTTTTTAATACTGTTAAACTGGATCATTTTGGATAGCTTTGTGGTTGTTTTCACAGTAACTTGAATAACTTTTGTTAGATTGCATTGTTTGTTATAGAAGTGGTATGATATATGTGTAACAAATTAAATATGCTAAAATCAGAAAGTCTGTATGTACCTATACCTGCCTGAGGCAGACAAGTAAAGTGTCCAAAATCCCCCCATATAGTGGTGTCATTTTGGACACATGTGTTTTTTAAATCTCTGTCTAAAGTTTCAAGTATACGTACAGGGGTGGGGTGGGGGGATTCCAACAAAAATAGACTTTTTTTATTCAATTCTACATTCTTCCTATTTCATTTTTGTAACTTTTGAGACAATTTAAGGTTGTCCATCTCTATGAATAAGTGGTAATGATTGAGATAATGAATTTTATGTATTAAAGATGAATTTTTCTTATGATACCTTGCTTCAGTACTTCTTCTTCCTCCTTATTTAGTATTGGATGTCCTCTTATTCTTCTCCTGATAAATTGTTCTACATCTGCATCTACATCTATACTCTGCAAGCCACCATGAGGTGTATGGCAGAGGGCACATCCCATAGTAACAGTTATTAGGGTTTCTACCTGTTCCATTCATGTATGGAGTGCAGGAAGAGTGATTGAATTCCTCTGTGCATGCAATAATTATTCTAATCTTATCCTCAAAATCCCTTTGTGATTGATATGTAGGGGATTGTATGAGGCTGGTTTGAAACATCCTTGGCACAGAATAGAAAAAAAAGTACTTACATCACTGAAACTTTTTTTAATTTTTCAATGTAGTCTCCTTGTAGATTAATGCACTTGGTCCAATGATGTTCCAGTAGCTTGGTCCTGTGACGTTCACTTGCTTTATTTCTTCATTGATAGTCCTCAGTGTCGACGTACTGCATTGTTATCCTGGTTGAAAAATTGGGGGATGGGGGTGTGGGGAGTTCAACACTGACTACTATAAATGATGTAGCCGACTGTTGCACAGTTGAATTTCGCAGTTCTTTACTTTCACTGTTCACAACTCCCCAATATTACACAGTGCATATGGCCAGTTCACTATTGGTTAACTTTTGATAAGCCTCATTAATAGTTGCAGGCAAACATAAGCATACTGCTTCAATAGTTTACCTATCTATGAGCAGTAAAAACATAACCACACAGTTCTTGCAGAATAATGTAGTATGAATATGTATGGCACTATTGAACAGACCCTGTCATTATTTTGACACATGGCCTATTTGTGTTACACTTATTTCATGATTAAGTTAAGTTGATGCATTGTTGTTGACCTAACCAATACAGGTTTCTTGTCTGAAAATCGGCCGTGGAATGACTGTCTTGAGACCAAAAAGTGGGCCTTTATATATCCTCACAATAATAAGTACTGAAACTACACATTGTTCAAAGTTTAATTTACAGAAATTACAATTAAAATATAACTCTTTCAATTAACTGAATTTATAGAAAAATTATGAGAAGGAAAGTTGCTACTCACCATGTAGCTGAGATGCTGAGTCGCAGATAAACACAACAAGAAGATTTTCACAGTTTCTTTTTGTTGTGTCTATCTGTGACCCAGCATTTCCGCTATATGGTGAGTAGCAACTTTCCTTCTCATAATATTGTTACATTCCAGCCTGTATTTTCCATTGTTTGGTATATAGAAAAATTCCTTCTTTTTAACAGTTTCTTCTACTACAAGGGTTAGGACGAATTATTTGTTTAAATAATGAAATTAACAGATATAGTTACGAAAACAATGCTTTTGACAAATCTGGTAATTATTTTGGAATTAAATAAGGGCTGGCTTTGATAACATGTTTTCAAAAAGAGCCAAATAAATACTTAAAAAGGCTAGTGGTTCATCTTCCAAATGTTTATAATTAGTACAGAATTTATATTTGTTTATAAGTCAACAATGGAATCTAAGTCATGGAACAATTACTGGTTTCATCCTATAACAAAAGTATTAACTAGGAATAGTCAAAATATATTAGGAAATTGAGTACATACACAAAACTAAGTACAAAATTAGATCTGGTGCTATATTTCTTAAGACTGATGGCCAACCTTTCTCTTTTATGAAAATGCAGATTATACTCATGTATGTTAATGGTAATTAGTCAAAAATGAAGAAAATGAATTAAGGAGGCATGTGGCAACACAAGAGAAGAATTAAAAAGATCCCAACTTGATTTGTCACAATCCCATCTCGAAAATGAGTTTCCTCCAGGCCTGCAAAATAGTTGTCAACTCTGGCTATCAGTTCTTTGTTTGAAGTGAATCTTTGTCCACCAAGAAAAATTTTCAGTTTTGGGAAGAGATGGAAGTCTGATGGAGCCATATCAGATGAATAAGGTGGGTGTGGCAACAATTGATACCTCAGTCTGTGTAATTTTGCCATGGTGATGGCACATGTGTGAGGGCACACTTGTCTTGATGGAAAATGACTTTCTTCCTTGCTAAAACTGGAATTTTTTTCGCGTATCTTTTGTTGCACTTTGTCCGGGAGGTTAGCATAGTATTCTCCAGTCATTGTTTGCCCAGTTGGGAGATAATCTACAAATAGAATCCCTTTCGCATCCCAGAACACTGATGCCATGACCTTTCCCACTGAAGGAATTGTCTTTGCTTTCTTTGGTGGCAGAGAATCAGCATGTTTCCACTGCTTTGACTTGTTTTGTCTCTGGGGTGTAGTAGTGCACTTTAGTTTCACCTGTGGTCCCAAACTGGTGCCAAAAATCTAGTTAGTTTCTCCTTAAACAGGCCAAACATTGTTCCGATATGTCCATTTTTATATCTTTTCGATCCAGCTTGAAGAGTCACAGCACCCATCTTGCAGATAATTTTTTCATTTCTAATTCTTCAGTTAAAATGTGATATATCCTTTCAGATGACATCTGGCAAGCGTGGGCAATTTCACACACTTTCAGTTGGCGATCCTCCATAACCATCTTGTGCACTTTTGTAATGATTTCTGGAGTAGTGACACACATTAGCTGACCACTGCGCAGATCATCATCTAAGCTCTCCCGACCAAATTTAAATTCATATTTCCACTTGGCAACAGTTGAATATGAAGGAGCAGAGACCCCCAGTGTATTCTGGAAATCAGCAGGAATGTCCTTTGCTTTCATACTTTTCTTTATGTAGTACTTAATCACTGCTCGAATCTTGGTTTTTTTCCATCTTTGCAGATCACTTCGTGGGAACAACAACAGAGCCACGTCACTGCCACAGCTCTCTTCCAAGAACATTGACATGGCACATGTTTACAGGCAACAGCCCAATGAATATCACGTGAACAACTCGTTGCAGTAGTGTTGACCTCTTGTGGTGATTCTGAGAACTTTTCAAACCAACCTCGTAGTATATTCCTAGAGTAATCATTTAAAGCTGGTTATTGAAACTTTGTTAATAGACTTTCTTAGGATAGTTTACACCTACCTTCAGGAGTTTTCCATTTCTGTTCCTTTAGTATCTCTGTGACACTCTACCACAGATTAAACATACCTGTGACCATTCATGCTGCCCATCTCTGTTTACATTCAATATCCTAGTAGCCCTATCTCGTATGAGTCCCACACACTTAAACAACATTCTAAAACTTGTTGCACAAATGATTTGTAAGCTATCTCCTGTGTAGACTGACTGCACTTCCCCAGTATTCACCAATAAACCAAAGTCTATCACCTGTGTTACACACAACTGAACGTAAGTGATCATTTGATTTCGTATCCCTACAAAGTGATACACTCAGGTATTTGTATCAGTTGGCCAATTCCAACAGTGACTCATTGATATTATAGTCATATTTATGCAGCTTCTTTCAGACTGTACTTCATTACAGTTAACTGCATCATATGCAAAAAGCCTGATTTTACTGTTAATACTGTCTGTGAGGACATTAATATACAATGTGAGCTGCAAGGGTCCCAACGCCCTTCTCTGGGCCACACCCAAAGTTACTGCTACATCTGCACTGACTCTCTGTCCATGATAATATGC
Source organism: Schistocerca piceifrons (assembly GCF_021461385.2). NCBI lineage: Eukaryota > Metazoa > Arthropoda > Insecta > Orthoptera > Acrididae > Schistocerca > Schistocerca piceifrons. Next base: position 619,292,551 of record NC_060141.1, read on the forward strand.
TCTGTCACAAATTTCACTTGATGCCTCATATGATCAGACTTTTGACAATGAATATAGGTGCAGTAATGAGTCAAATGCTTTTTGGAAATCAAGAAATACTGCATCTACCTGGTTTCCTTGATCCAAAGCTTTCAGTATGTCATGTGAGAAAAATTCAAGCTAGGTTTCACATGATTGATGTTTTCAAAATCCATGTTGGTTGACATTGTGGAGGTCATTCCGTTCAAGATACCTCATTATCTATGAGTTCAGAATATGTTATAAGATTCTTCTGGAAATTGATGTCAAGGATACTGGGCAGTAGTTTTGTGGATCACTTCTACTACCCTTCTTGTAGACGAGTGTGACTTGCGCATTTTTCCATGAACTGGACATGGTTTTTTTGTTTGCGTGATCTACAATAGATTATAGGTAGAAGAGGGGCTAACTCAGATGCAAATTCAGTATAGAATCTGACAGGGATTCCATTAGGGCCTGGAGCTTTGTTCAGTTTTAATTAATTCATTTTTTTTCAGTAGTACAAGGATTAAACCATGGCAATTCTCCTGGGTTTTCCTTTGTAGAGGAGCATTTGAAAACAGAGTTAAGCATTTTAGCTTTTGCTTTAGTACCAGCAATTTTAGTTCTTGCCTCATTTGCTAAGGACTTCATGCTAACTTTGGTGTCACTAACAGTCTTTGCATATGACGTGAATTTCTTTCAGTTCTGTGAAATAAAACTTGATAATATTCTGCTGCGGTAGTCATTAAAGGCCTCACTCATTTCTCGCTTTACAGCAAAATGATTTATTCAGTGTCTCTCTATCTATAGCCCAACACCTTGTTTTGCACCTATCATGCAGTAATCTCTATATAGTAGAGATGCTGAGTTACAATAGGCACAACAAAAAGATTCACACAATTATAGCTTTCGGCCATGAAGGCCTTTGTCAACAAAAGACACACACGCATAGACACACTCACGCAAATGCAACTTGCACACACATCTGCAGTCTCAGGCAAATGAAACCACACTGCGAGCAGCAGCACCAGTGCATGATGGGATTGGCAACTGGGTGGGGTAAGGAGGAGGCTGGGGCAGGGAGGGTGACGGATAGTATGGTGGAGGTGGCAGGCAGTGAAGTGAAGTGCTGCAGTTTAGACACAGGACAGGAGAGGAGGTAGGGAGGTGGCGGGGGGGGGGGGGGGGGGGGGTAGCAGAAAGGAGAGAATTAAAAAGAAATTAAAAGACTGGCTGTGGCGATGAAATGGTGGCTGTGTAGTGCTAGAATGGGAACAGGGAGGGAGCTGGATGGGTTAGGACAGTGACTAATGAAGGTTAAGGCCAGGAAGGTTACCGGAACGTAGGATGTATTGCAGGGAAAGTTCCCACCTGTGCACTTCAGGAAAACTGGTGTTGCTGGGAAGGATCCATATGGCACAGGCTGTGAAGCGGCCGTTGAAATTGGGGATATCATGTTCGGCAGCGTGGTCCTCAACAGGGTGGTCCACTTGTTTCTTGACCACAGTTTGTCCGTGGTCTCAACAACTTGTCCGCCATTTGCTTCACCTGGTCCTACTCAACCCAACAAGCCACCTTCCTAGATGGTGACCTCCACCTCAAAGATGGCTACATCAGTACCTCTGTCCATATCAGACCTACTAACTACCAGCAATACTTCCACTTTGACAGCTGCACCCATTCCATACCAAGAAGTTGCTTCCGTACAGCCTAGCCACCCATGGTTGTCACATCTGCAGGGACGAGCAGCCCCTCTCGGAATATACCGAGGGTCTCACTGAAGCTTTCACTGACCATAATTATCCTCCCAGTCTAGTACAAAAACAAATCTGCAGTGTCGCATCACCTCCCAAAGTCCCACAGTCCGGCAAGAGAGGAGCATTCCCCTCGTAACTCAGTACCATCCAGGACTGGAGCAACTGAATTACATTCACCGCCAGGGTTTCAATTACCTCTCGTCATGTCCTGAAATGAGAAATATCCTGCCCACTATCCTTCTCAGCCCTCCTACAGTGGTATTCCACCATCCACCAAACCTACACAATATATTCGTGCATCCTTACACAACCCCTGCTCCCAATCCCTTACCTCGTAGATCGTACCCCTGTAATGTACCTAGACACAAGACCTGTCCCATACATCCTCTTATCACCACTTACTCCAGTCCTGTCACTAACATCACCTATCCCATCAAAGGCAGTGCTACCTGTGAAACCAGTCATGTGATTTACAAGCTAAGCTGCAACCACTTTTGCTGCATTCTATGTAGGCATGACAACCAACAAGCTGTCTGTCTGCATGAGAGGCCACCAACAAACTGTGGCCAAGAAACAAGTGGATCACCCTGTTGCAGAACATGCTGCCAGACATGATATCTCTCATTTCAATGACTGCTTCACAGCCTGTGCCATATGGAATCTTCCCACCAACACCAGCTTTTCTGAATTGTGCAAGTGGGAACTTTCCTTGCAGAACATCCTATGTTCCTGTAACCCTCCTGGCCTGAACCTTCGTTAGTCATTGTCCTCACCCATCCAGCCACCTCATTGTTCCCATTCCAGCACTGCACAGCCATCATTTCACCGCCACACCCAATCTTTTAATTTGTTTTTATTTCTCTCCTTTCCACTATTCCCCACCCCCTCCCCACCTTCTCTCATGCCCTTCATCTAAACTGCAGCACTTCACTGTCTGCCACCACTACCATACTATTCCTCACCCTCCCTGTCCCAGCCTCCTACTTACCCCCACCCAGTTGCCACTCCCGTCATGCACTGGTGCTGCTGCTCACAGTGTGGTTTCAGTTGCCTGAGGCTGCAGACGTGTGTGTGTGTGTGTATGTGTGTGTGTGTGTGTGTGTGTGTGTGTGTGTGTGTGTGTGTGTATTGTCGACAAAGGCCTTAATGGCCAAAAGCTATAATTGTGTGAATGTTTTTGTTGTGCATATCGCAACTCACCATTTATGCTATATGGTATCAACTTTTCTTCTCTAATACTGTTATATTCCATCCTGGATTTTCCATTGTTTGATGCGATAATCTCTGTTTCCTTAGAAGTTTCTTTGGAGGTTCTTTCCCATTATCAACTGTTCTACTGGGTACATATCTTCCAGTGCATGCTCAACTATTCTTTTAAACTTTATCTAGAGTTCCTCTTGAAGCTCCTGCTCTGTGCTGAAAGTTTCAAGTTCCTCATTGAGATATGACACTTCTGATTTTTTGTCTAATTTATTGAACATCTACAGTGAAATCTTCATTTTACATTTTTGTGCAGTCCAGACTTAAAAAATGCAGAATTGAAGAAAATGCAGAATCATGGAAAAATTACCCCCATCCCCACCCCAAAATATGAGCAGAAACACATGTAATTGGCATAAATGATTAAAAATGGCAATTGTCTACATTACTTTGTACAAAATCTGTCTAAGTGAAGGAAATTAAATACACAGTACAATATTTTATACAATAATTTGTGGTAACTGATTTAATCAGTTGTTAAAAAAATCACAGATGTTGTGATGTTACAAAATAAAAGTGATGTTGTTATTCAATGGAAAATTGGAAATTGAGATTTAGCTTACTGTTTTATCAATCACAATTGGCGTAAGAATCATGGATTGACCATTGTCATAAAATATTGCATTATGAGATGTGAATAGTTTTTACTTGCAGTTTTGCGTGGCTTGAGGCAGTCACAACTAGCGTGCTATTGATTAAGAAATTGTGTTGTCGTCTTTCTAATTACTTCATGATCGTAGATACGATCATACCCGGTTGTGAAGTTATTGTTATGACAAAACAATTTCCTAAGGGACCAGAAAGTTCTTAAGGGCGCAAAAACAACTGTAACATCACACAAAAGGGAAATTCAGTATTAAAGCTGATGCAAGAAGATGATAAAACAGTTTTCTTTTTATCAATGTAACACGCACATTGGACTGCTGATCTTGGTGTCTGTAATATTAGCAAAATGCATAATTAAAATGAAACGACGCCTCATTATACATTAATAATTATTTACGAACAAGTATTTGCCTTCTGGCTGAAAGTATTAACTACTTGTATTTGCTGTTTTAATGAAGTCAAAAATAGCGAATATCACAATGTGTAACAGCAAGAAAAAACTCATCAAAAAATTGAAATTAGCATTTGGTTAGAAGGTAATGGAGCTATTTTTTGACATGCTGTGAACACAAATTATGCCTTCAAAACAAGCATTTGTGAGAGATGATCCTTTGTGCTCACCCAGAAAAAAGCAAAAATTGATGAACATGTTGAAGTAAACCAAAAACATCACAGCAGCTAAGTGGTTAAACAATAATCATAAATGTGGACATCTGCTTAATGATAAACTTTGTCACCATTGCTGTTATTGTTTAATGCTTTTCTTATGAGCCACACTTCATATGTTTTAAACACTGATTCTTCAAACAATAAAACCTCCAAAATAGGCTAATTGGAAATCATTCTGTCAGAATGTGCAAATATTAGAGCTGTTTTTTTAAATGAGCACTGGTTTACTGAGTATACAATTAAAATTCTAAACAAAATAGGGAACTTCAGATTAGCAAGTAGCTTTTGCAGGAGAAACAAGCCACATGGAGGCTCATGCATACTTCTACACAATGATATAAATTATGAGACCAGAAACTGTTTTAATTATTTAAATGAAGAATGTATGTGTGAGAGCTGTTGTGTACTCATTAGCAAATGTTATAATAATCTCAACATACAGAATTCCAGGGACATCAACAACAAAACTATTCTTATCTAAGCTTCAAATTATGCTAGAAGACCTTTGTAGAGAAAAAAATTGTAATAGCTGCTGATTTTAATATTGATATCACGTGTGATAGTAGCCACTTTTCAAGATTCACTAACTTAGTAAAGAAATATGATTTCAAATTGAATTTCTTTGAATCTACCAGAGAGAATGGGCAATCAGCAACATGCATTGACAGTGTTCTAACTAATTATGTATATGAAAATGTGTATAAATTTTGTCTATGTTGTGACTTGCCGATCATTCAAAGTGTTGCCGCGCAATTACGCGCGTCCTCTACGTGCGGCGCTGTCTGCCAGCCATGCAGCAGCTGCGCCACCTAAGCGGCCAGCTGAGCAGCAGCCGCTAGACTGGGACTCAGTGCTCATTCAAATGCTACCGTGTACACATGTCTTGCTTGTCAACTTACTCTGTGACTTATATGTGTTGTGTCGCTCTGAAATATATGTGTTAAACTTGACGTTATAAGAATTGGCGACGAGGATGGGATTTTTCCTTTTCATCGTTGACCCACAGGGTTCCATGGCTACTGTCGAGCAACTATAGCAAAATCTCCTTGAACAGCAAACGCTTCTAACAGCGGCGATTCGCGATTTCGTCGCGGCATCAGATGCAGGGCATTTCTCGTCGTTGGCTATATCTCCTTTTCCTGCTTACGACGAGACAGCGGAAGACTGGTCTGATTATGAAAAACGTCTTCGACATCACTTCTTGGCATTTCATGTCACGGACGAACAACCATGTAAGTCTCTGTTCCTTTCCTGGATTTCACCTCAAAGGTTGTTGTCGCAATTGACTCCTTTGAAGGATCCTGCGTCTTTGTCCTTTGCTGAAATGTGCTCACTTCTGTCTGTCTATTTTCAAAAGCAAATGCATGTGGGAGCCTCTCGTGTTGCCTTTTATCGTTGTCAAAAACAGCCACATCAATCCTATCGCGCTTGGGCTGCTGAACTTCACGGCCTCAGTCGAAAGTGTCAATTTGTTACTGACGTTCACAAAGAATCCTATGCCGATTCCATGGTACGGGATGCTATTATCCGGTTGGCGCCCGACAAAGAAGTTGGGCAACGTGCCCTTCAGTTGACGAGTCTGACTCTAGATGAAGTTCTCTCCATTGCGCAGTCTTTTGAAATTTCTCGCGCCGCTGGGGCACAAATAGAGGCGTGGGGTGATGTCGGGGAAATACAACCTCTGTGTGCTGTTGACGATGCGTGCGGCGCGTCCCCGCTGGCCGACGTGGCCGCAGTGCGCTCCCACGCACAGCCTCGGCCTAGCCGTAAACAACTCGCTAAGAAACTGCAGCAAAACCCCCGGCAACTTCCTTCATGTCCACGGTGTTTTACGAAACATTCACGCGAGGATTGTCCCCAATGTTGGGCTATGTGTCACAATTGCAAAAAGAAAGTTCATGTATCTTCCGTTTGCAGATCCGACCGCATACATGATGTTCATGAACATGACGCTGATTCTGATTCTGTGTTGTCTGTCAATTGCACTTCTTCCCTTTCAGGGAAGTTATTCCTCACTGTCCAAATCCTTGGTCGAGATGTTCGCATTTAAGTGGATACCGGTTCTGCTGCCACTATAATTAATTCTCAGATGTATCTTCTGTTGGGTTCTCCACTCCTGTCACCTGTCACTCGGCAATTACGGGCGTACAATAAACAGAAGATTTCTCTCTTGGGACAGTTTAATGCTGAGGTATCTTACAAATCTGTTGTTCGCACTGTTCCCATATTTGTGGTTGACCAAAGCAATGCAGAAAATCTTTTTGGTTTCGATGCCTTTTGCGCCTTTGGGTTCTCCATAGATGACTCTGTCAATATTGTCTCTGATGCTATTCCTTACGCTCAACTGGATTCCTTGTCGACGACATTTTTGTTCCTTTTTTCTCCTGGGTTAGGCCGTGCAAACGACTTGGAAGCTCATATCATGCTCAAACCCACTGCTCGGCCTAAGTTTTTTCGGGCTCGGCCCATTCCTGTGGCCCTTCGTGATCGGGTAAAATGGAAGTTGGATCGTCTCACTACTTCAGGGGTCTTGCTTCCTGTCACTTCCAGTGAGTGGTCCTCTCCTGTCGTTGTCGTTGCAAAGCCAAATGGTGATATTCGTCTCTGTGGCGATTTCAAAGCCACTGTAAACACTCAATGCCTCATCGACACTTACCATATGCCCCGTCCTGAAGAACTGTTCACTAAACTTGCTGGAGGCCAGTATTTTTCTAAAATTGACCTGTCAGAAGCTTATCATCAACTTCCTCTCGACGCTGCTTCCCGGCCGTTTCTGGTCTTTAACATGCCTTTCGGCCTCTATCAGTACCAACGCTTTCCATTCGGGGTTGCTAGCACCCCTGCTCTCTTTCAGCGCTTCTTCGAACAATTATTGCTCCCTGTCCCTGGATGTATCAATTACATGGACGACATTGTTGTCACTGGCTCCACCACTGAAGAACATCTTCAAAATCTTCACACATTTTTTCATGTCTTACAGACTGCCGGTCTAAAGTGTAATCTTCAGAAATCACAATTTTTTCAGGCATCTATCACGTACTTGGGGTTTCAACTCTATCGGAATGGTATTTGTCCACTTCAGCAAACTGTCGCTGCGATCGATGCCCTTCCTCGCCCTACATCTGTTAAGGAAGTGAAGGCCTTCTTGGGGAAAATAGCATACTATCACAAGTTTTTACTGTCTGCGGCTTCGGTGGCTCAGCCGTTGCATCGCCTGTTGCATAAAAACGTGCTTTTTCACTGGTCCGCGTCATGCGAAGCGGCTTTCCAGAAATTGAAGACTATGCTGAAACAGGCCCGTGCCTGGCTATTTATCGACCTGGCCAACATCTTGTTCTTGCCACAGACGCCTCTCAATACGGGGTCGGTGCAGTCCTTGCGCACCGTTTTTCTGACGGTTCAGAACAACCCATTGCTTAAGCCTCCAAAATGCTCATGGATGCCCAACAAAAGTATTCTCAAATTGAGAAAGAAGCTTTGGCCATTATTTATGCTCTTCATAAGTTTGGTGTTTTTCTCTATGGCTCAAAATTTCATCTTGTTACGGATCACAAACCACTTGTTTCCTTGTTTCATCCATCAACATCACTTCCCGACAAGGCTGCACACCGCCTTCAGCGTTGGGCTCTTTACTTGTCTTGTTTCAATTATGAGATTCATTTCTGGCCAACAGCTCAACATGCAAATGCTGATGCTCTGTCTCGCCTTCCCATGGGTCCTGATCAGGCATTCGATAGAAACAAAGTTTTGTGTTTCCACCTGGATGTTGCCGAGCAGCGGGTTGTGGACAGGTTCCCCATCACTGGGGACAGGCTGGCGGCTGCTACAGGTTCTGACGCTACCCTCTCCCGGATTTTACACTGTATTCAGAAGGGTTGGCCAGATCGCCCGTCCGCTAAGACTTCTGATCCATTGCGGAACTACTACATTTTGCGCCACCGCCTCACGGCAAGGGATGGTGTTATCCTCCTCTCCACTGACAATGCTTCGCTGCGTGTTGTGGTACCTGCGTCTTTGCGTGCTTCGGTCTTGCGCCTCCTTCACCAAGGACACTGGGGTGTGTCTCGCACAAAATCTCTGGCGCGCCGTCATGTGTACTGACCTGGCATCGACTCTGAAATAGCACACACAGTCGCTGCCTGTGGCCCTTGTGCGTCACAGGCCGATGCCCCAAAGTCATCTTTGTCACCGTGGCCTTCGCCTGAGAAGCCCTGGGAGTGCATTCATGCTGACTTTGCGGGACCCTTTTTAGGTACTTATTGGCTCCTCGTAATTGACGCCTGCTCTAACTTTCCTTTCATTATCCGTTGCACGTCGCCTGCCACCGCGGCAATGACCAGTGCTCTCACCTGCATTTTTTCTTTGGAAGGCCTCCCCTCTACTCTTGTTACTGATAATGGTCCGCAGTTTGCCTCTTCCGAATTTGTGGATTTTTGTGCTCGTCACTGCATTATGCATGTCACGGCCCCACCGTTCCATCCACAATCCAACGGTGAGGCTGAACGACTGATCTGCACATTTAAGGCTCAGATGCGGAAACTTCTGACTTCTTCTGCTGCTGATGATGCGCTTCTCCAGTTTCTGGCGTCTTACCGTTTCACCCCCATGGGCGACCACAGCCCGGCTGAGCTCTTACATGGCCGACAGCCCCGCACGTTACTTCATCTTCTGCGGCCTTCCACCTCATGGCCGCGGGTGACTTCACTTGGCCAGTTCACCGCCGACGACCTCGTCTGGGTACGGGGATATGGCAGGCGGCCGAAATGGAGCCCGGGCCGCATCTTAAGACACCGTGGCAGATGCCTGTATGAAATCCAGATGGACACGGGTGTTGCAGTGCGTCATTTGGACCAGCTTCGGCCTCGTGTGCCAGTAACGCCTGTTCCGAATGCCGCTACACCACCCTTGGCTCTACCGGACACTCAGGATCTTGGCATCTCTCAATACTCACAACGCAGCCCTCTCACCGTCATCGCGATGCCAGCACAAGAACGGACACCACTAGGAGATGTGCCCATGCAGGAACCGGATAACCATCCTCTGTCAGAGCAAATCTACTCGCCTCCTCCTCCAACGGACATCGACACATCGCCCATGTCTCCTGTCATATCAACTGGACTTGCCGCAACGGGCAGATTGGTGCTTGGGCCCCAGCAGATTCGACCCCTACGTCTCCTGTCATCTCGACCCGTTATCATCGGGGACACTTCCGTCTGTACGGGAAGCCTCCTCCTCGAGACTTTACGGCGAGTCAAACAACGCCTATGGACATTAGCCATCTCCAGGACACCTCCATCAAGACCAGTGCAACAATTTCAAAGGGGGGGGAAAAGTGTTGTGACTCACCGATCATTGAAAGCACCGCCGTGCAATTACGCGCATCCTCTACGTGCGGCGCTGTCTGCCAGCCATGCAGCAGCTGCGCCACCTAAGCGGCCAGCTGAGCAGCGGCCGCTAGACTGGGACTCAGTGCTCATTCGAATGCTAACGTGTACACATGTCTTGCTTGTCAACTTACTCTGTGACTTATATGTGTTGTGTCGCTATGAAATATATGTGTTAAACTTGACGTTATAACAGTCTAGATCTGGGTATTTTAGATCATTGTGCAACGTTCATTGAGCTGCCACAAACAGGAACATTTCATGTATGAGAACCCATATGAGCAGGAAGAAAACTTGCTAACATTTAGTGAGAAGCTAAAAGAGAAAACATGGCCTTTTGATCATTGTAGTTCAAATGATGAAAACTTTGAGAAATTCCTAAAGAGTTTTCTTGGTGTCTTTAATGAAATGTTTCCACCTAGACTCTGCAGCAATAAAATAACAAATAAATTAAAGTGGATTACCCAGAGCATAAAAATTTCCAGTGTAAGGAAAAGGCAACTGCACAGAGAACTAAAATATAATAAAGATGTTGATTTCATTACATATGTTAGACTCTATAAAACCATATTTTAAAAAGTTGTCAGGGCAGCAAAACAACTGGCAAATAACAGACTAATTTTGAATCACAATAATAAGACAAAGGCTGTGTGGCCAGTCATTAAATCTGAATTAGGTGTTAAAGCCTGTAACCAAGAAATTTCAAAAATTGACATTAAGTCCAGCTCAAATATCAGAGTACTTTAATGAATTCTTTATAAATGTAGCGAAGTCTGATGTAGGTGTAACAGATTATCACAACAAAGTAAATCCCTTTGGCTTAGGTGAAAGCTCTGAACACTTTACAAAATTCTTAAAAGTTTCTATGGAGGATGTAGAAAATGCTATACTAACATCAAGAAACAAAAAACCTGCAGGTTTGGATGGAATACCCACCAACATTATTAAAATGGTACACAAAAGAATTGCAAACCCACTAGCTCAAATAATAAATCATTGTTTTGAAGAGGCCTGTTTCCCAGAGGTACTGAAATATGCTGATGTCAAACCACTTATCAAGAAGGGATAAAGAGGGGGGACTGCTACGGTCGCAGGTTCGAATCCTGCCTCGGGCATGGATGTGTGTGATGTCCTTAGGTTAGTTAGGTTTAAGTAGTTCTAAGTTCTAGGGGACTGATGACCTAAGATGTTAAGTCCCATAGTGCTCAGAGCCATTTGAACCATTTGATCAAGAGGGATCTTGGGAAATTATCATTCTATTTCTATTCTCCCAGTCCTATCTAAAATATCTTAAAACCTTGCTGTTACACAAATCCAAAACTTCATTGCAAAATATTCTGTTATTCTAAACAATAAATTTGGTTTTCAGCAGGGGAAAAACACCGTAGATGCAGTAAACAGTTCCATTGAGACAATAAGCCCCCAGGGGCTCAGCATTCATTTGCTGGGTACGGGCTTGGCGACCCCGGGGTTCCTGAGCTGGGGACTGGTAAGCGCCGCCAGTCCCCTGTCACCGTAAGCTCTGGACATACTTCAGCGACCACCGTGCGGTGCGGTGGTGGAAAGTTGTGTGTCTCAGGGAATGGGGATCTTGGCTTGACCGCCCGGATCGCGAGGATGGAATAAACCTCTATAAACAACCCCTCAATCTCAAGGTGTGCTGCGTGCTGATGAGATGCATGGCTGTTGAGGTGGAACAGTCGTTAGCGGGCAACCTCTGGGGAACCTGCCGCACCTCAGTTGTATAAGGCTTACCTAGGCACGCGGGGGCGCTGTCTAGTTGGACGTCTAGTTCCCTAGCTGCTCATGGGACCGAGATGGAACCCTCGAACTTTTCTTCTCCTCCTCCCAGCAGAAAAGGTGGGCCGCTGGTAGGTTCTAACACCCAATCTAACAAGAGGGCTCGTGTAGCCAGTCCTCCTCATTCAGGTAGTAGTAACAGAATGCATGCTGCTTCACAGAATGTGTTTCTCATAATTAAAAGAAAAGATGGGAGTTTTGAAAAAGTTTCGCCATTTTATATACAGAAGGGCTTAGAAGGTATTGCTGGCACGTTAAAGTCTGTAAAGCGCTTGCGAAATGGCACCTTGCTGGTTGAAACATCTAGCTTCCAGCAAGTCCAAAACCTTCAGAAGGCACAATTTCTTGGGGAGTTTGCGATAGAGACTTAATTTCACAACACCTTGAACTACAGCAAGGGTGTTGTGACTTGCAGAGATCTCGTTGACATTCCCCAAGACAAACTGAAGTCTGAATGGTCCCGGGAAGGAATTGTTGACATGCAACATGTTATGAAACGGGTGGATGGTGCTCTCATGAAATCTGACTCATTTATCCTTACGTTTAACAACACCAAATTGCCAGAGCATGTGAAGGTAGGTTTCCTACAACTCATTGTACGGCCTTATTACCCCAACCCCATGCGGTGTTTTAAATGCCAACACTTTGGCCACACTACTCTCGGCTGTAAAGGGGAAGCCACTTGCGGGAAATGTGGTAAAGCCGCCCATGAGGGAGTTGGTTGCTCCTCTCCTCCCAAGTGTGTCAACTGCTCTGGGGATCACCCTGTGTGGAATAGGGAATGCAGAGTTTTCCTTGAGGAACGGAAGATCCAGGAACTTACAACCACTAAACGCATCCCGTATGGTGAGGCAAAGAAAACCTACAAGTCCTTGCAGCCGCCCACGTTCGCTGCCTCCTTTTCTTCCATTCTGAAACAGCCAGTCTTGAAAACTGATGCCGCTACACAAATGGAGGTTCCTACTATCAGCACTAGCATCTGCGTTTGTCAATGTACATGTGCTGCTGCCGTTCCTGTGAAGCCTGCTGCTCCCCTCCGGCCTTCTGACCAGGCTGTGGTAGCTGACATCATGGAACTTCCTGCCCCTTCCCGGGTCCAGTCTTGTGCACTGCCCAGCGCTGCTACATCCCCTACTGTTTCTGAGGTTTTGGCTCCAATGCCACCTCAGGCCAGAAAATCCAAACCAAAGCCAAAGGTAAAGACTCGCCCACTGAAGGAGACTGAAGTTATACAGTCTGCTGATATTGATGTCATTCTCTCTGACGTCTCTCTCGACTCCTCTTCAGAGGCGATGGAGGTTGATGTCAGATTGGGGCAATCATCTCGCCCCAAAACTGAGCCTCCACCTGTTGTGGGCTCACCTCCCAGACAGAAAGTGAGAATGAAGGCACTCCCACCCTGATAGATGGCTCCCATTATACAGTGGAACATGAATGGATTCCGGGCACATGTGGAGGAACCTCCTAGCACGGCAACGTCCCCTGTGCTTGTGTTTACAGGAAACGCATTTCAAACCCTCTGATGCTCCTGTACTAAGGGGCTATACGTTATATCACAAAGATGACCTGACTGGAGAAAGAGCGAAAGGTGGAGTCGCCGTGTTTGTCAATAATGACCGCCACTTCTCTGCTCTCCCCCTGGATACTGACCCGCAAGCAGTTGCAGTTGAAATTCATTCACGTCGGAGGCTTACCGTTTGCTCCCTTGCTTCTGGATGCAGTGAACTTAGAGGCTCTCACAGATCTTATCGACCAACTCCCCCGCCCATTTCTCCTCCTGGGAGACTTCAATGCCCATCATGTCCTGTGGGGCTCCACTTCTCTTTGCGCTCGAGGTCAAATTTTGGAGAGCCTCCTAACATCTCAAGTGTTGTGCATCCTCAACACAGGTACTCTGACTCATTTCTCTACTGCTACTGGGTCATTCTCAGCCATTGACCTATCTTTCTGCTCTCCAACCCTCACCGACTCTGTTCACTGGGAGGTCATTGACGACCTTCATTCCAGCGATCACTTCCCCATCCGCATTCATCTCCCGGATGGTGTATTGCTGGAGCAGAGGCCGCCATCGTGGATGATTGGCAGAGCAAACTGGCCACTGTTCACTCGGTTGGATGTCTTTGAACGCCACAACAGCGTACAGGAATGGGTGGATCACATCACACCTTGTGATCCATCATGCTGCTGACCTGTCCATACCACGGTCTTCTGGCCCTCTTAAGCGGTGCCTTGTGCCTTGGTGGACAGAAGAGTGCCATTCAGCCATCCGGGCAGGTGTGCGGCTCTTCAACGATTTAAATGCCGCCCAACAGCGGCCAATCTTACCGCCTTTCGAATCGCGAGAGACAGGGCATGCCGTGTCATTAAAGAGAGCAAGAAAAGGTCATGGCAGGAGTTCCTGGACTCCATCAACCGTTCCACTTGTTCCACAAGAGTATGGGAAGCCATCCGGAGGATTTCCAGTAAACACAGCCGTTTACCAATAGCTGCATTCCTGAACCAGGGATACTTCCAAATGACACCCAGAGCCATTGCTCAGATGCTAGCAGAGCATTTTGCACAAAGTACTGCCACTGCAACTCAGGATCCAGTGTTTTGTCGCTACCGTGCGACTGTCGAAAGAGCGAACTTGGACTTTCGGTCGAACAGTTCTGAGGCCTACAACTCCCCTTTATCCATGTGGGAACTTGAATCGGCACTTAATGAGACTTCCGACACTGCACCAGGTTACGACCGCATCCGGTACTCTATGCTACGACATCTGCCAGTGGCGTCAAAGGAAATCCTCCTTGAATGTTTTAATCTCATATGGCAGACAGGAGTGTTCCCTACCTCGTGGAGGGAGGCAATTCTCATCCCTCTCCTCAAACCAGGAAAGGACCGCACATGTCCCAGTAGTTATCATAGTATCGCCTTGACAAGCTGTGTTGGAATGACCCTGGAACGGCTGGTTAACCGTCGTCTGGTCTGGCTGTTAGAGACCAGACAGCTCCTTAGCCGCTTTCAGTGTGGATTCCGAAAATTTCAGCCCACGGTCAACAACCTGACCCTCCTGGAGGCGGCTATTCAGCAGGCTTTCCTCCATCAGCATCACTGTATCGGTATCTTCTTTGATATCAGTAAGGCATATGATACTACTTGGAGACACTGTATTCTTGCACAACTGCATCAATGGGGCTTTCGTGGCTGCCTCCCCATTTTCATTCGGTCTTTCCTGTCTCAGCGGTTTTTTCGGACCCGCGTTGGTAACACACTGTCTGACTGCTTTGAGCAAGATAACGGTGTCCCCCAGGGCAGTGTTTTAAGCGTTACCCTCTTTTCCATAGCCATCAACAGTATAATGTCTACAGTGAGGAGTCCAGTACAGTGCTCCTTGTTTGTGGATGCCTTTGCTGTTTTCTGTTCCTCCTCCAGTGTTGCAACCGTGAGCCATCAGTTGCAGCTAACAGTGCGGCGGTTAGAGGAGTGGGCTGCAAAGACGGGTTTTCAGTTTTCTGCCGATAAGTGTGTTTGTGTTCATTTTAATCGTTCTCGTCGTCTTTTTACTTTGCCTGCCTTGCATATGGGGGATACTGTCCTACATTTTAGAGACACAGTGCGTTTTCTGTGCCTAATTTTTGACTCCAGGTTGTCATGGCTGCCACACCTACGTGACTTGAAAGCCAGAACTCTGAAGGCACTGAACATCCTCAAGTGCCTCAGCCACAGGTCTTGGGGAGCAGACAGGGCACATCTCCTTCAGTTTTATCGCGCTTTTCTGCATTCACGGCTGGACTATGGGTGCACAGTATATGGGTCAGCAAGGCCGTCTTATTTGCAGATCCTTGATGCTGTTCACCATGCTGGGATTTGACTGGGCACGGGTGCTTATCGGACCAGTCCCATACCCAGCCTCTGTGCTGAGGCTGGCGAACCGCCACTTACCATCCAGCGGCAGCTCCTGCTGGTGCACCAGGCATGTAAGTTTCTTGCAGCTCCCAGCTCGCCTGCTCACCATCTTGTTGCCCATCCACCTCTGGACCGCCTTTTTTCCCGCCGTCCCCGGGCTACGTTGCCGTTTGGGATCCGTGTGCAACGTGTGCTAGAGTCCCTCGGTGTGGAGTCTGTACAACCCCAAATCCTGGGTCTTAACTGCCTGCCACCCTGGTTACTGAAGAGGCCCGGAGTGATTTTAGATTTATTGCAGTACAAGAGAGATTGCACTCCTGCCACCGTTTTAAATGCAGCATTTTCTGCCATTTTATCTGAGCACCACAACTATGTAGCTGTTTTTACGGATGGATTAAAACAAGGGGATTCCGTTGGTTGCTCAGTTGTTTTTCCGGATCATGTCCTCAAGGTCCAACTGCCTCAGACTTTTACTGTCTTTGATGCAGAATTGTCTGCGATCTTGCGGGCACTGGAGCAGATGAGGCTTTCTTCCTCTCCTAAATTTCTTGTCTGTTCCGATTCACTCAGTGCCCTTCACTCATTGCAACGTTTGTATCTGGCAGACAAAATAGTCCAGACCATCCAGGATGCCCTCCTCCGACTACAGCGACTGGGGAAGGTTGTAGCTTTCTGCTGGGTTCCGGGGCATGTCGGCATTGCTGGGAATGAAAGGGCAGATCTCGCAGCCAAGGAGGCGTGTCTTGATCCACAAGTATCTCAGTGTGCTATCCCCTTGCACGCACTCACCTCGCTGTTGAGCTCACGAGTCATGCGTCGGTGGGAGGATGAGTGGCTGGAAGTGACTGACAATAAGCTCCGTATAGTCAAGCCCACAACGCGTGTGTGGTGTACTTCCTTTCAGCCCCATTGGCGGGACGAAGTTCTCCTCACGTGGCTTCGAATAGGCCACAGCCCTATGACACATAGCTTCCTGCTCCAGTGAGAGGACCCTCCAATGTGTGGTGCTTGCGGCGTCCAGGTCACTGTGCGCCACGTTTTATTGGATTGCGTTTTATTTTCTGCCCAGCGGGCCGCAGCTGACTTGCCGGCAGACCTGCCATCTCTTTTAGGCAACACTCGGACCAATGTGGCTAAAGTTTTAATGTTCTGTGCCATGTCAAATGTTTTTACAAAGATTTTAGGGAGAGGATTTTAACTTGTTCACTGTGTGACAAGCTCACCCATATTTTATGTAAGTGGCCAGCCAATGACAATTTCTTGTGGCATTCTTGTTGCTATGTTTTCCCTTTCCTTCAGTTTTACTTTCTTGTGCAGCATTTTCCTTCTTTTCCTGATTTCTTTGAGTGTGTGCTTCAGTTTTATTAGGTCTGTCCACATTCGTTCCTTCTAATATGTGTCAGGGCGCTGATGACCTCGATGTTGAGCGTCCATAAGCCCCAACACACACACACACACACACACACACACACACACACACACACACACACCACACACACACACATTGAGACAATACGTACATCATTAGACAAGAGAAATAAGGTGGCAGGAATTTTCTGTGACCTCACAAAGGCGTTTGATTCTGTAAACCATGCATTGCTTATTTGCAAACCTGAAAAGTATGGCATTAGTGGCAGTGCCTTACAATGGCTTCAGTCCTACTTATTGAAGAGAAAGCAAAAAGTCAGTATTCTTCAAATGCCACATATTATTTTTCTAACTGGAAAAAAATATCTCAAGATGTTCCACAAGGCTACATATTATGCCCAGTTCTATTTCTCTTATATGTTAATGACTTCCCATTAAATATCAGCTCCCCATCAGTTTGTTCGCAGATGATGCTTCTATCTTAGTTGAAGATCATGGTTCAGAAAAAATTCCCAAATCTATGATCAGAACCCTCAGTACCTTAGAAACTTGGTTTCAGCTAAATGGGTTGAATCTAAACATATCTAAGACTCACATGATGCAGTTCAACACCAAACAGTCAAAATGTGAGCAGATTAAGATTGTGCACAACAACCAAGATATAGAAGAAGTTGACTCAGGCAAATTCTTTGGTTTAAATGTAGATAAAAATTTGAGCTGGCAGGCACACATTGAATACCTAGCAAACAAACTGAGTAACTTTGCGTTTGCAATGCAAATATTATCAACTGCACCTGACATGGACACACGAAAAATAGCATATACAAGCTGCTTTAAATCCATTACTAGTTACGGTATGGTTTTTTGGCGTAACTCAACAAACATAGTACGGATACTGAAAATACAGAAAAAAATCATTCGAAATATGTACACTGCAAATCACAAAGAACCATGTCAACCATTATTTAGAAAGCTTAAAATATTAACTCTGCCATCCTTATACATGTATGAGATTATTATATTTTTGTAAACCAGACATGAATTATTTGAGGGAAACCATTTTGTCCATTCACATGATACTAGAAACAAAGAAAATTTTATGCTCCACACCCACTGCCTCAGACTGTATGCCCAGGGGCCTCAATACATGGGAATGAAAATTTGTAATAAATTGAAAGACAACAAGTTGATACAGATGAATTTAGGTTCACTTGAAGGAAAGCTATATGAGGTACTGACACTGAAGTGTTATTACTCAGTGGATGAATTCATGCAAGACAGACTGGACATTTGAGCTGGATACAATGTGTTATGTATTCCAAGAAATATCCTTTTAGTGTTATTATTTACTGAACTGCTATTATTTGTTAATGTAAAAATCATTGTAGCTGTATTATAAATTTTTGACATATCTCCTGTGCTCAAACCAAATGGATTGCAAATGTACATCATGAGATGAATAAAACACAATTTAGAATTCACAATTCACCTCCGTTAAAGTGTCCTTTTAGGCTTAATGAGAGAAAGAGAGACATGAAAAAATTAGTTTACTTTCCAATTCATGTTACAAGCTTATTAGATGTCAACTCAGTGAATTTCTGTACACTGTGTAAAATGTGAATTTGAAAGACAGCTCAGGTGTTACAGTTTCACTTCATACCCTCTGTCACTGCTGCCAATCTTTATGATTTGCAGGGTGTGGCGCGTGCAGTGCAAAGTACATATATGAGTAGTGCATGTAGTTGTTGCAATCATGTCAAATATGAACACAAAAGTCTTTAAAATGTGCTATTGCAAACCCCTGTTCTATTTCTGTATGGCATCTCTGTCATAGCACATTATCTGCTTGAAAAACATATTTTCAGCACTCCACAAAATGATTTCACCCCTACTTGCACTCCCTTCACTGAAGGGCCACTCCCCCTCTCCAGACATCCAGTAGGTGAGCTTATTTTATGTGTGCTAGTGTACTGTGGTGGCTGCAATGGCTATTGGGTGACTTAACAAGTTGCCAGCCAATAAGGGTTCACTAGCTGTAAGTGGGTGATGTTTCCTTGATTATGACTGAGCATATTCTTCAAGAAACAGTTTTTGAATTTAAAAGGTTGACAATTGTTATTGTTGCTGAGTACAGCACATCAGAAATACATGAAAAAGAAGAGACTGAATCATAAGTGGCACAAGAAAAGGTGGTGACTGGGCCCCTTCATCACATATTGGCTCTGTCCAGAACACTTCATGTCGACTGTCAACAACCTAGCAGTAGTTATATCATAATTGTGCAGTGAAGCTAAATATTGCACATTGTGTTGGCAACATCAATTGTGGTTTATGTCAGCATTTCCTCTCTCATATCTCCCCTCTCCAAAATAGCCTAAAATGTTCCCTTAACTCCGTCACAACCTGTGGTGAGAACCATCTGTCTTTTGTACTATCAAATGTCAATAGGAGGAAAATGGGACAAAGCCAGACGAGATGTTGAGTCAGAACTTAGAATCAAGGTAAATTTTACCAGGGAATTTTTAGCATTGATCTTATGGGTTTTCCACAGGGGCTACGCATTTGTGGTGTAGAACCATGAAAAATGTAAAATCAGAGAATGTACAATCGAAGTTCCACTTTATATCTTTCTGCTTGTTTTAGTTGTCCTTTGTATGTTAATAATCATTGCTGCCACAACTGTGTCATGATCACTCATACCAGTTTTCCTGCGGACATCCTCAAATAGGTCAGGTCTGTTTGTTTCCATTATATCCTTTTTTTTTGCCATTAGTGGGTTTCCTGCATATCTGTTCTATGTAGTTTTTAAAGCAGGCATTTAGTAAATTTTCACAGGGTGTCTTATCTGTAATTTCCTCAATTTATTGTTGGATAATTGAAGTGTCCCTTGATGATTACAGTACAATTGTGGAACTTAAGCAGCACAAGTGAACTGAGGTTTTCTCTAAAGTTTTCAGTCACATCAGGAGATGAGTCTGTTGGGTGATAGAAGGATCAAATCATCATTTTATGCTCACCCCTGATACTGACTCTTGCACAAACAGTTTCACATGCACCTTCAATTTCTATTTCAATGGAGTTGAGTTTCTTGTCTAGTGTGACAAATGCACCATCTCCATTTCCCATTTGCCAATCCTTTCAGTATACACTTAAATTTTCCCCAAAATCTCACTGCTATCAATTGCAGGTTTCAACCATCTTTCTGTGTCTAGCATTATGTGAGCTTCACTACTTTGCATGAGTATGTAAAACTCTGGCACTTTGTTGCAAATCCTTTGGCAGTATACCATTAGGATTTTAATACCCTCACCTGTGGGAGGCATTCCTTTCGATCTTACACTGATACTTCTGGGTTTCCTGTAGCTATTGTTATCTGAACTGGATGGAGAGTCACCTAATCTAAAAAATCCTTGTGTGCACCCCACAAACAGTCAGCTACTGAGTAGTAGCCTCTGATGTGTAGTGCACACCTGACCTGTTTAGGGGCACTCTACAGTTCTCAACCTTATGGCGCAAGTCCAGGAAGTCACACCCTAGCTTAACACAGAACCTTCAAAGTCTCTGGTTCAGTGCTTCCATTAGATTCAGAACCAAAGAGCGATGATCACTTCTGGGGACAGTGCTGCAAATTGTGAGCTCTGTTGAAACTACATGCACAAGGCTGGTCTTCTCAACCTCCTCTACGAGTCACTGGAATGACCCTAGAATGACCCCGGATCTGAGACAACAGGCATCATTTGTTCCAACACACACCACAATCTGTAGTTGGTTACATCCTGTTTCCTCAACGGCTGCATGTTGAATGAGGCCCCCAGGCATGCGCACTAGTCAGTGTACTGCTGATGATTCATAGACCCTAGAATGACCCCGGATCTGAGACAACAGGCATCATTTGTTCCAACACACACCACAATCTGTAGTTGGTTACATCCTGTTTCCTCAACGGCTGCGTGTTGAATGAGGCCCCCAGGCATGCGCACTAGTCAGTGTACTGCTGATGATTCATAGACCCTACCTTTTGCATTTGCCTCCTCCAGACCCTGGACTAAACATGTTTCCCAAAACAGGTGAAATATTAGAAAATTTCTTCCTTTTTCAGCCAGGTTTATAGAGGTAGCCTTTCACTTAATATCTAATATCGTGGTTCTCCTCCCAATTTTTGGGATCTGTTTTCCTCATTGTATTTTGTATGATCTCTCTAGGAATACCGTACAAATCACATTCTCTTCTTTATGAAACTTTGCCACACTGAATATCATAAACAGCTTTATCTACAAGTTATGGGGCATAATTATACTGTACTTTAACACCTTTCCTGCTTTTATATATTCTCGACATTGAAATCACCCACACATTTCAGAATTTTGTAACAACTGTCTTTATTTTATAACTTTAGATGAAAAACTCAACAAACTTTTAGATCAATTGTTTCAATGCTACAGGATACCGAGCTCATTGACCATTGAAATTGTAATACTTTTCCACCAGTTGCAACAATAGAAAGTTTTCTCTTGGTATTGTGAGAACTATCAACAATGAGACTCATCATCAGATATTTACCTAGGTAAATAATCATCCCGAAAATAAAAGTTGTGGAATGTGAGAAATACAATCTTGTGCTTAAAATAACGGGTGCACTGAAGTGAAAATGAGTGGCAATTTGTTGCTGTGCATTGAGAAAGAGCAAATAAACCATACTATCCAAAATCTTCTTGGTGTCCAAAATCACCTTGTTTGATGGTGCGCCTCACCGGTGAATGCTCTATGCTCTGAACTCCACAAGGCTATAATTACAGATATCCATCCTCCTTCAATGCAGTGCATGTGTTCTTATTTCATACTGTTGAAAGCAAATTACTTTTCAAACAGCCATTAATTGAATTTTAATACTGCATAGTAGTTTCATTTGTTAATACATGATACAGATTTGGAATTATCCAAATAATTTGGTTCTCCATGAAACTTATTATCCTATCATGATCTTTAATTATAAATCCTCAATTCATGGTAGCAACATGTGAGATGATATATTAAACTGGTTTCACCATCCAAAATGGATTTCTTACAAGAAGCCTAAAATAAAATTTCCAAATGATTGTGTGGTATCTATAGAAGCAGCAAGCAATCAGCAATGTTATACTGTTGTCCTAATTATGTCTTATACACAGGGAAAAAGTGATTCACTTAAAATAAATTTTGGTTGCAGTCAAAGAGTTTGTTGTTGGCTGACATGATCAGCTTTGCTTTGATAAACAGTTATGAAATTTGCAGTATGTCACAGACTGTAGCAGCTGAATCATGTAATCCACCATGGTTTTGACTACTGCTCTTCATGCCCTTAAGTGAGAAATTTATCCCCCACCAATCCCACATGATCTATGCAATATCTTGTTGATATCTGTTCCACCCCTGCTCCCAAACCCTTCTTGCATATCTCGTGTTTCCAGTAAAAGACTTAGATGCAAGACCTGTCCCATACATCTTATTCCAGACCAGTCACAGGCATGTCCTAATGTCCTACTGTGTCAGAGGCAGGGCCAACTGTGAAAGCAGCAATACATTCTACCAACATAGCTGCAGCAAGTGAGCATTATTCCATACTGACATGACCACTAACAAGCTGTCAAGCTATCTGTATGAATGGCCACTGGCAAATTTGGCTGGCATAAAGCTAGACTGCCAAGCTGCTGAGAATGTTCTTGACTTCAATGGCTGCTTCACAGCCTGTACCATCTAGACTCTTCCCACCACCACCACCACCTGCTTTTCTGAACTGCACTGATGGGACTCTGTCTGAATGTTCCCTTTGTTCCAATAATCCTCCTGGCCTCAACCTTTGATAGCCCCAGTCCACCTGCTGCTATCCTCCATCCCCTTCCCTGCTCCCACATAAGCTTCACATACGAATTCTGCCACATAAGAGATCAGAAAAGGAGCAAGTAAAAGTCCAGTGTTGAGGGTTACATACCTTAAGAATTGAAGTGCCACTATTATGTCAGTGCTCTACTGGCTTCCTTCCTTCCCACTGTAGATCCACAAGTATGATGGTTCTGTGAATGCTGATACCCCTATTGGCTGTTCATTGCAAATTTACTCCTTACTAAAGCAAGCAGAAGTGTAAAGCTAGCTGCGACATGATATGCAACTTAAATGCGTGTGGTCTTGCTGTCGTAGTGTAGCAGTGACAGGACAAGGTGAAAATGGCCAACTCTTGAGATCATATGTTGTATTCTCGTTTATAGCACCTCCTCCATGACAAAATATATCTGCTTCATCAGATGAAAACAGGGCACAGAGAAATATTACTGCTATGTCCCAGCCGCCAAAAAGTGCTTTATTTGTGATTCAGTCAAACTTGTGCTGCAAAGATCTTAGACCAGTCAGTATAGGTTATGGCTCAGGTTTCTAAAATGCAGCACAAACATTCATATCAGTACAAAGCAAAATTGTTTACAAAGTTGATGTGAAGGTATTACTGTGTCATACGATTAGGGTTAAGAATCAGGTGATCTCCATTGCAGATGCTATTAAAAAGGGGCCGCTTTCATGAATTACTTCTGCTACCACCATTAAAAGAACTTCTTTCCAAACTAATACACAGATAAAAATGACGAATGTAAAACAACCTACTGTACAGTTATTGTGTCCTCTATTACTGAAACATGGCATACAGGGAACACAGTACTGATTACTGATGAGGGGAAAACAGCTAATGTTTCACTGGAGCATGAGCACTGTCTCAGTTCCTTGTGAATTCCTGAGGGCTTAATGAAGTCAACACCTTTCATAACAGGTGAGGATTAAAATATACTTGCAACTCTGAAGGACTTCAATAGGTTTACTTGCACTTGTCATTGTCTGTGCACAAAGCTTAAACATACTTTTAATTCAGAATTTTCCCCAGTGGAGCAGACATAACTTATGCAGGAGAGACAAGCTCAGGTAAAGCACTAGTTTCATGTTATAAGTAATATGTCTGCCCCAAGTAGCTGTGTGGTCAGCGCGACAGAATGTCAATCCTAAGGGCCTGGGTTCAATTCCCGGCTGGGTCGGAGATTTTCTCCACTCAGGGAAAGGGTGTTTTGTTGTCCTAATTATCATCATTTCATCCCCATTGATGCGCAAGTCACCAAAGTGGCGTCAAATCAAAAGACTTGCACCTGGCTAATGGTCTGTCTGACGGGAGTCCCTAGTCACATGATGTTTACATTTTATAAGTGACGTGGTTTCTCAAAGACACTCACAAATCACTCAGATAAGAGGTCCAAGTCATGAAATGCTTTTCTCTTGATACAACACATGATACTCTAATCATGGTGACAGAATTGTTCCAGCAGAAAGAGTCAAGTAGATTTCAGAATATAGATGAGCAGATCGTAAGCGAGGTCATCATGTTTCCTATGCCATTCAAAGAAACTAGTAATGACCTAGAATGAGACATCTGTGTAGATGTTAATTTGGCACTTCTCTGGAGACAACTATCTAGCTGTTCATTTGGTACTTCTCTCACAATGTGAACTTCTAGATCATCACTTGAGTGCTAATGAATTAGACAGTGATGCCATGGCAATACTTAAATTAAGAGGCAGCACTTACATGGATGGAAGGAATTATAACTTTAAACTCCACTTGTGACAAAGAAAGTTGGGATATTTTTACTTCCCCTCTTGTTTTGCTATCTGCCTCCTTAAAATTCATTTTTTCACTTTTAACTAATTACCATTAACATATGTGGGTATAATCTGCATTTCCATAAAAGAGAAACGTTGGCCCTCGGTTTTAAAGAATATAACACCACATCTACTTTTGTGCTTAGTTTTATGTATTGTACTGATTTGAGAATTTCCCCACGTAAATTGTGGAAACACTCGACCTTCTGCCACCTCGAACATGCGATGTTTTAAAGATAAGTATGAGAGAGAGAGCCTGTTTACCGTGCAACACATGTCTGTGTGTGCAGGATGGACATTGGTTATGAGAGGACAGGAGCTGTCAGACAAGCGATGCTGACAAGTGTTTGCCACTCGCACCATAGAACCTGTGTGGAAAGTACAAGGAGTAGTGTTATTCCTTGGTGGTCAAATAATTGTAATTGATATAGACAATTGAAACATGGTTTGTCTAGAGACTCTTACTTAATCTTGGTGTTAGACCAGCTAGAAGCAAGACCTGTTTTTGAAGTTCTGGTGGTTATTAAATCCACCACATTGTAATTATATTTAATAGTATCTAATGGTTAACGACGCAGTTGACTTGCAAGGGTTTGTATGCTTATGTGAAACTTGTGGAAATGAAAATATACCTGAACTAACTGAAAGTATGAGGGTACCGAGTTATTTCAAGAGAGAGCTAGTTCCTCTAACCAGCATTATTTCTTCAGAGAAGTTCTGGAGATCGACGCAGCTGCATATCCAGAGAAGTTTCAAGTAAGTCAAATGTAGTGAGAGAAGTGTGAAGTTCACAATCCAGTTTTGCACCGCTTCTCTTGTTGCTGAAACCATTAGAACGTGGCAACTGTGACAGGACTCAAAGAAAGAGGCATTTTGAAATGAAATCAAGATAAGAAGATATTGTGAGTTGCCATAGCAACCAATAGTAACAAGACAGGGAAACTGTTTTGCAGAATTGGATTCTGCATGAATGATTAAAAGGGGTGAAAATTAATAAATACCATACAAGAGAAGACACAAAGAAAATCTCAACAGTTTAGTCTAAGAATAGTTATGACGAGATCTGTTTGATGACGAAGATCCAATGCCAACGGTGCCAGCTGCTGCTCACTGATGCTGACTACAAATCCGTTCACCAGCACCGACGCTGAAACCAACCTTCGATGCTGCCGGCACCCATGCTGTTCACCGGCGCTGATTCCACATCAGCTCACCATTACAGCCTAAAACTCTACGCCGGGTGTGTGAAAGACAATAATTCTTTGAGTGTGAAGTTAAGGACTCTGTTCAATAATAGACTGTTAGTATAGTTATTATACTCAGAGGTGATTTTTTTAATGATTACTAGATCTAAAAGTAAGAGGTATATGGATAATACTCAAAAAACTGAGGAAACATCAAAACCAACCATGACCAAGACAGTGAGAAAAGAAATGCCAGACTGGACTGAGGTAGCAAATTTAATTAAAGCACTAGGCCTTAATTAGACTCAGTGAATAAGCAATTAAACGTTAGATTAGATGACCAAAGTGCAACTGCAAATATTCAGATTGCAACTTTAAGTGAAAAATTAGATGCACAGAGTACAAATTCAGCTACTTTAAGACAAGAACTAAGTCTTAAGTTAGATTCAGTGAATACTCAGTTAAATGGTAGATTAGATGAACAGAAGGCGAATTCAGATGCTATAAGAAAGGAACTAAGTGCTACTTTAAGTGAAAAACTAGAAACACAGGGTGAGGTTTTAAATGCTAAGTTCATTGCCTTAAATGATAAAGTGGAGAGTTTTGCAATTAGATTTAAAGAATGAATTAAATAATTCCTTAACTATCCATGTAAACCAACTGTTCACTGACTTTAGTCAGATGCAGAGCAATCAATTTCAGGACTTAGCTAAAAAAAAAAAAAACTAGAATTTGATATTGAAGATAAACGTAATAATGTAGAAACTGAACTTGTTGAAAAGTTACGATCATTTCAAAGCATATGCAATGTTACATTCGATGCTGTAAAGCATAGGCTGCACAGCTTAAAAGAGAGTTTGTAAAAGCAGGATAAATTAATACCTATGGTCCAATCGCAAATTGCACATGTGAGCATTTGAGTAGATGATGTGGAATGAAATGTTAAAGAGAAACTAGCCACTTCAGACATAGTAAATATAAGTAATCTGGAAGAACAGGTAGAGGAAATAATAGACAGAAAAGTTGCCGCGAGAGTAACCTCTGACAATGTGTCTCCAATTTTATCTTCCGAATTTAGTAATACCAAGAGAAATGTAGATGAACTGTGGAAAGAATTCAAACTTATCCAGGATAGAGTATAAAACAGAATAACTTTACCTAATGTTGTGTTACTGAGTAAAGTGGTGATTGTTTTGCTATGGGGAGACTTTCACACAAAATTTAAGGAGAGGTACTGGTTTGCACTTGCTCAGGTGAAGTTAATATCATATCCATGGGATCCGGGTGGAGTCACATCTGTCCCCCAGGGATGTTAACGTTCTGTGTTGACGGGTGGAGTGACGACCGTCGGGTCCTGAGTTGTTTAGGGTGTTTCTTTTGTACTAATTTTCCGGCACTGAATTCCCTTCAAATCTTAAGCTATTCTGTTATCTATCCTATAATTTTAGCATGTAGGAAACTGGATATGACAGAAAAGCAATAGACTTAAGAGAATCACAGATAAACAGTGATCCCTAGATGTGAAATGAAATGAATAGAATATAGTATTAATGGAAAATTAATATCATGGTACTATTCAAACAGAGTGATATCGAGATGACATAAACTGAACAGAGTATTTTATGTGTGTATAAAACATAGTGTAAAATGATTAACTAAACAACTATTTGATCATAGTGTATAGTCATCTATTTTTATAGAATATTTTATACCATATATGAGATGTGATGTAAATGGGACGGTTTATATTAGTTTTTGAAGGGGTGGATAGTGTAAGTAAAAACATGGCTAACACAGAACACACACCACACCTTCCAAACGACCCTTGCAAACAAGTGTGACTGATTCTTCACCATTTGCCGTTCCATCGGGGTTGCTAAGATTTTCTTTGGAGACTTCAAAGGTGGAGGTGAGAATGTCCGTTCTGTAGGAGATGTTTAACACCATACCTCCCCCGGCTTCTTGGCTTCTCACTCAAGTACTGGCGAAGTAGGTATCCTGGGGAAGGGGAGTGGGAAGGGTTTCCTGTCTTTGAGGCTATCTTCTTTAACTTCTTCGATCTTAGCAACCATTTCTACTTTTTCCTTTCT
This sequence comes from Schistocerca piceifrons, assembly GCF_021461385.2. Lineage (NCBI taxonomy): Eukaryota > Metazoa > Arthropoda > Insecta > Orthoptera > Acrididae > Schistocerca > Schistocerca piceifrons. The sequence goes on from NC_060141.1 coordinate 619,320,227, forward strand.
TACTTCTCATTTGATTACTTGTCTATCTTTCCCTCTTTACATATTCATATACCTCTATCACTGAAGTCCTTCTTATTTTCTGTGGTTTCCAATAACCTTCAACTTATTTCACATAAGTAGGCTGAAGAATCAGGATACACAGACACACTTAAGCACACACACATAATGGAACACGAAGATGCAAACAATGAAAGGAGAGATTGAAACGATGTAAGAACCATCAAGCATTGTGGGGGAAGAGGTGTGTACCTCATGAAATATGCACACATTGTTGTTTATTGTGACGTTCTACATCACACACAAACACACACACACACACACACACACACACACACACACACACATGGGTAATTAAGGAGAGCATAAGCCAGAGAGGAAGGGCTTGCGATAATTGTTAAGGAAAGTCAATCTGACAAATATTCTGATGACTTGTAGGATAGTGGGACTCTTAATAACCCAAGTAAACACATTTTGTATGAATAGTGTGTAGAGGTAGAGTATATAACAAGAATATAAAAGTTGAAAAGTAGAGGAGGACTCTAGGATACTAAATGAAGTATTAAAAAGTGAGTGTGAAGTGTGAAATAGATTTTGTAATTTTACGAGAGGATATTTAATTATAGTGTACATAAAAATATCGGGTAATGAACATAGAGGCCTACTCATGTAGGATAAGGAGGACACACCCAGCATTTATTGGATATAAAGGGCAGACAGGCAGACCTAAGTATGGCTGACCTATAGTGTGCAGACAGGGGCACCAAGAAGGGGATTGACCTGTACCATAGGAGATTAGGAATTTAAAAGGGCGTAACTACCGAAACGGAAGGAGGAAGGGCACTCATAGGGTCAACCCAAGTGTAAGGTATAGATGCTGATCCGAGGGGAAAAGGACAGTATTGTGAGAGAAGTCACACATTTTGCAGGAATTATTCTGGTATTTTATATCTCCCTAGCATTATTATGTTTTTTTGAGTGTCAATAGGAACACTTTTATTTCGCCCAGAGTTCCTCCAGACTACCGACTACTATAAGTAATGAGGCCATTACGTACTAATGAGGCAGTTCAGAGAATTTTAATGAAGGATGAAATATTCAAGGGTCCATGACACCTGGAATTTATGATTGGAAACAACAAAATAGAGTAACCAGGCTCCCGACACATCCATTGAAGTTTCATGATAAGACATACTGGGAACAAACCCATCAACAGAAAGTCTTTTACAAGTTGTTTCGGCCCTGAAATGGGCCTTTTTTATAGCTTTGACATTGTTTACTTAAAGCAGGTGCTCTAACTGGTGACCCTCTGATCCGACACAAGCTTGGTAATGTCGAACAGTGTTTTTCCGAACTCTTTCAAAGATTCCTGTCATTGCCCTCATGTAATTGGCGGCATGTTGAATGCTATAAATTAATTACTCTTCATTTATAGGTGTTTGTGTCTGGGTGGGTGCACTAGACCCTTGGAGAATCCCCACAGGAAGAAGTCCAGTAGTGTGAGGTCTGGTGATTCATGGGGGCCATGTCCTACAAGCACCTCTGTCAATTACCTGGTCGTCAAAGAGTTCATTTAAATATCCGCGCACAGCATGACTGTTATGTGTGGGTGCCCCATTATTCTGTAACCACATGCATAGCCATATGTCCAGGGGAACATCTTCCAGGAGGCTGGGTAGAGTTTCTTGCAAAAAATGAAGGTAATTTTCCATAGTAAGTTGAGGAGGTGGTCACCCACAATGCCTGCCCAAATTTTGAGCGAAAATTGTTCCTGGTGTCCGTGGACATATGTGACATGAGGATTTCCCCTTGCCCAGTAATGAACAATTTGAGTGTTGTAAAGGCCGTCCCAATGAAAGGTGCACTTGATTGGAAAGATTGCATTATCTTGAAGACTGGAAAGATTGTCTTATCTTTTCAGTCTCCCACCACCTCACAAAGTCCCACTGTCTGCCCACAGAGGAGCATTCCGCTCATAACTCAGTACCACTCAGGACTGGAGCAAATGGATTACATTCTCCGCCAGGGTTCGACTACCTCTCATCATGCCCTGAAATGAGAAATGTCCTGCCCACTATCCTTTCACCCCTCCCGAAGGGGTAATCCGATGTCCACCGAACCTACAAAATATACTCATCCATCCCTACAAAACACCTGCTCCCAACCTCTTAATCTCAGTGCTCATATCCCTGTAATAGACCTAGATGGAAGATCAGTCCTATACATCCTCTCCCCACCACCTACTCCACTTCGGTCACAAACACTACCTATCCTATCAATGGGAGGGCTACCTGTGAAACCAGTCCTGATGTGATCTACAAGCTAAGCTGCAACTACTGTGCTGCATTCTATGTGGGAATGACAACCAACTAGCTGTCTGTCTGCATGAATGGCCACCAAAAAACTGCAACAGAATATTGTGAGTTGATGATCAATTAGGATGAATGGGCATAGACAGAGGGTGTGTATTGGCAACTCACAATATCCTGTTGCATGCTCTACAACATGTCATGTTGTCTGACACAATATACATCTTTCAGTGCCTGTTTCACCCCACGCGCCATCTGTATTCTTCCCCCAGACACCAGTTTCTCAGAGCTCCACATTTGGTAACTAGAACTACAACATGTCCTTGTTTCTTGCCACCCACCTGCCCTTAATTTATAATTTCTTCTGTTTCATCATTTCTTCACTGTAATTACTCTTTGCTTCACTCCGTTTTAGTTTTCTATATCTTTCATTGTCTTTCCTGTCTATTCTTCACTGCCCCCCCTCCCACCTCTGTTACATACAATGCACTTAGCTTTTACTGTTATTATCTCATGCATGATGTTTAAGCAGTAGTCTCTGTCTTCATGTTACCCTATCTTCCACCTTTTAAGCTCTCAGGTTTTCAAATCTCATCCGATGCAGCCCCCAACAATCAGTCTTCCCTTCTCATGTCATATAGTAAGTCTCCCCTGCCCCGCTGTTCTGGGTGACTTTCCCAGAATCCACCCCTTTTCATAGACCTCTCCAGTCCTTTTCCTTCACCTCTCTTCCTTTCCCTTCAACCCTTCTGCCTGAAGAAGGAGCCACTGGCTCTGAAAGCTTGCCAATGACAACCATCTTTTATGTGTGTGTTCTGCCACCACTTGGTGGGTAGATATTTTGTCTGTCCAGTCACAGACTTACCCCTTGGTGCTAAGCCCATGTATGGGCAGTTTGAGGCAGCAAAATTATTTGTAGACAGCTGCTAAAGAAGGCTAAAATTATTCTATATGTTGTGATGTTAGCCTAGTGTGCAAAAATCTCCTATGCAGTTCATAGTTAATGGTACAACTAGATCCAAAATTCCCAATCATATTTTTGTGATTTTTAATGAAGAAGACTGCATTACCATTTGCAAGCAAATTATCATATAAAAACAAAAAGATAAATCAAAGAAATAGCTTTCTTTGGAAACAAAAAGCAACAAAAGCCACAAAATAAATTCTACTATATTCTGCATTGAGTGTACTACAGGAGTGACTTCAGTTGTAGTTGTTATTTACCACACATAGTCTGGGTAAGAGTCTATTTTACATGACTGGTGGAGAGTGTGGGTCATTCCTATTTACACAGGTCATTCCTATTTTAAAAAGAACTTGTAAGACTCATAGACACAACTGCAGTCCTCATTGACATCTGTTTGTTGAATATTTTTGACAAACATTTTCGCTCTCATTGAGGCAATACACATCCTCTGTTGAAATCAGGTCACTCTTTTTATTTCTGCATTGTCAATAACTGAATAATATCTATACACAGATTCCCAACTTACAGATTTTCAGACAGCTTTTGAAACTATTTTTTCAGTAAAAAGTGCACGGATTTATATAATGTCTCATTAGATATAATTTTATTGACAGTGTTGTGATTGAGAGTGACTATAACATTGGCTGTAGACCTAGGAAGTGTTACAGGACCAGTGCTTTTAACAAAATGCACAGATTACTTAGCAGATATTGTCAGCACATTTCATAGTTTATTGTGGACATTGCTGTCATCAATAACAAGGAATTTTCCTAAGAGTACTGTTGTGAAATTGCTAAAACACTGTTGAAAATTCATGCTAGGTTAACTGTTGAACAACTGATCTTAAGCATAAAGCAACCAAATTTAATGCTTGTTAATGGACAAAAAGCACCTGTATTATTTTAATATAACATCAGTTGGAAACCATATTTTCAAATTGCTTCATATGTCTTTTCAAACTAATGTTTTGATGGAATAAACACAGGAATAGCGTAATGAGAAAAGCAAATGCCATGTAGCAGATCAATAGTATCAAGGGAAGCATAGTCTACTTAAACAACCAGTAGCACACAAGATATAGATGGAACTGATTCTTAAGTTTTGGTCATTTGTATGAGTTTGTATTCAGTTAATTGCATTGTAATACATGAATGTTCAAGAAACAAAATTTTTAGTACTGTTGATGAGTGCATACAAAACTGCATGAAAATATCCTAGCTTTAGGAACTGCAAGGAGCATTCAAAAAGAAACAAGTCAGAGGTATAATTACAGAAACTAGTACCTGTATGTTAGAAGTATTGACCCTAGCTGTTGAGACACTTGTCCCAGTGTGACACAAGGCAGTGAATGGCTGTCTCATAAAATTCTTGGGGCTGTGATGTTAACCAGTTTCACACGTACAGCTTTTATGCTGATGTTATTCTTTGATCAAGACGGCCCCCTTCTGATTCACTTCCTGCAGCACAGGACAACAGTGAATGCCCAGCGTTATTCACATACCTTGACCACCCTTTGCTAAAATGATCAAATCAAAATGACCAGACAATTTCACCCATGGGGTCATTCTGCTCCACGAAATTGCAAAGCCTCATACAGCCAACACAGTTGCAGCACTCCTGCAAACATTCTAATGGGAGGTTCTCGGCCACCCTCCATACATCCATACAGTCCGGACCTTTTTCCCTCTGATTATACCAGTTTTGGTCCCCTTAAAAAGGCTCTGAGGGGCAAACGATTCACCTCGGACGACGACATCCAGCTGTACGTGCAGAACTGGTTAACATTGCAGCCCCAGGAATTTTATGAGACAGCCATTCACTGTCTTGTGTCACAGTGGAATAAGTTTCTCAATAACCAGGGTCAATCCTTCTAATAACCAGGTACTGGATTCTGTAATTATGCCTCCGGCTCGTTTCTTTTTCAACACCCCTTATATTAGCTCCATCTTTGCATTGAAGTGCAAGGCAAATGAAATGTTTGATGGACTATGCTCTGAATGAAGAGGCAGTCAGCCATTCTTCTGAGATGTTTCAGAATGCTGAAAATCTGGAACGATACAAAAACAAACACCATCTTTGCATTTTCTAGGAATGTTTTCCCCTGTTGATTCATCACTCAGAGTTTTTTCTTTTAATGTTTAGACCACCAAGCATGCATATCAATGATGTCAATTCCTTCCTCCATTTTTGTTGTAACATCTTTTTTGCTAAAACAATTATTGTAGAATAATCTTTTGGATTCAAGATTCTGTTGTAGTACTTAATTTATTTTGTGAAAACACCAAAATCGCTATCAGAAGACTAGAAAGCAGTGCCTCTAACTGGGAAATGATGGATAGTTTCCTCTAATCAGTTATCTTTAACCATACCCAATCAGAGACAATTAAATGAATTGGTCCTATTTTGGTATACACATCCATCTGGGTGCAAATGTACTTTCTTCATGCCCAGTTTAATCTTATCAATGAGATAGTCCAGCATGAATGTGCACACTTCATTGGTCTCTTTCTTGACCTGCCCCACATGATACAAGTACACTTTGTAGCTAATGCCTTTCAGGTTGTATATACAGGTACTAAATGCATGTAATTGTAGCAAGATAGAATATTTCCTGAATACATATATGAGGTTGAGGTAAATTCTGCATGTAGTCAAAGGCAATACAGAGTATACCATGAGTTTAGCATGATTCTGAGCATAATTTCATGTAAGCATAAAATTTATCACGTCCATGTTTGCGAATGCTTATTCCACTTGCTGCTGATAGTGTAACATTTTGTAATAAGTGCAGAGATTTCATTTAGAATTGAAGTTCTTTTAGATATTGCACACATTTATTTAGGTTCTACTGAATTTATAGCCAAAGTTCTTATTTAATTTTATCCATATTTTGCAGCTGTGAATATGACTGTATTCAGTATACAGGAAGTTTGAATAAAAATGCCTTCAGTTGCAATTTTTTCTTGTTTTATTAAATTACACAATGCATTTTGTATCCTGTTGGTTCATTTTCAAGTGCAGATGAGCTAATACATTGCTTATTCATTCATTCCAACGTTTGATGACCTCAAAACGTTTAAAATGTCCTTCCTTGTTTGTTCAGTAAGTTTTACACTGTTCATATCATTGTTTCTCACTTTCCACACTTGATTCATGAAATACAAAACCTAAAATCTAACTTTCTCATAATAGGAACATGCAATTCACCTCACTCAAGAGTGAATTTAAATTATGTATTAGACAATTTGCACCTGAAGTTGGACTCACAGAGTCTGAAGTGCATTGTGTAATTTAACAAAACTTGAAAAAATTGTGACTGAAGGCATTTTTATTCAAACTCCCTGTATAAAGGTCTTACTGAAATAAGCAACATGGATTTGGGATCTGCTAAATATCTAAATAAATTTCTTATTTCTTATTGAAATAATCAATATAAAATGTGTATTTTATTTCAAGATTAGGACATTCTTCACAAAAATAACACTTCAAGCTCAGCACTGCATCCAAGTGACTCACTTTAACAGGCAGTATGAGACTCTGTTGCAAATTTCTGTGCAGATTTCATGTGAGAAAGCATGCATCTTCTTATCCTCTTTTATCCACTACTGGAATCATGAAACCACAATCAAAACTGTGTGTTGCCCTAGAAGGCATTACCTGAAATAAAATAATGTTGCAACGAATTGACCATGTTGTGGGTTCAAGTGGTTTGAATGATGTGGCATGTAATGAAGCAGATACTCGTATTAAAGGTGTAACGAGGTTCTTAGATTATAGCCAGTCAAAAAATTCAGTTGTTATTACAATACCCAATACATACAATTTAATTTTAAATTCATGTGTTAACAGAGAAATATACAAAATAGACATCTGGAAGATACAACTTTGTTTACAGAATGATATATGTGACATTATAGATACAGATGATATTGATTGATCTTTTCATACCGAACATGGGATATATTTAAATAAAGGCAAACTTTTTCTGTGTGGACAGATTAACAGAATACTCGAGAAAAGACTCAAACAAATAAAAGAATAGATTTAACAAATTGTACAGTGAATGAGCATGTAGTGTCATTTTTTAGAGAAAACCGTAAGGTTCTGGTTCCAGAGTCATCACAGATTACAAGTACTTCTCATAAAAAAACATGTTCCTAATGGCTTAGAGAGAAAGAAAAACAAAAACAAATTACTTCCTCATGCAAGTCAACATTTGCAACCTTATGAATAAATTATTAGAGTTGGAAGACTTTTGAAAGATAAAAAATTGACCCATATCATCTGTCTCAGAACGCTGGCTTACAGAAGATCAACTAAATTTTTTCATACCTAACAAGTCCATCCTGGCAGCTATAATGTTTAGAAATGGGAAAAAATGGGGGTGGGGGGTTACAATATTTATCAGACAATATATAAAATTTTCTAAAATAAATGTAAGCTCATACTCCTCTGAATTAAATGGAGAATTTCAGTGTAAAAGACTGATGAAGCAGAATATCACAATTGTTAGTTTCAGTGGATCTCCAAATGGTGATATTAATTTATTGAACAAATGATGAGAAAAATTTTAAAACCCTCGTCAAATGTATCCATATGTGGTGACTTCAAGACAGAGTTGTCAGGCTCAGATGAGCCCAATTCAAAATTCTTTTAAAAGGTACTCAGATCATTAAATTTATATCGTACTAACAATAGCCCTACATGTGGGGGATGCCTGTTTGGGCATTTATAGTTAATTTCTCAAAAGACCTATACACTGTTAGTGTGGCAGATGAATGTTTCCCAGATCATGATCTACTACTACTCACATACCATTATGCGCAGTCAGATATTGATTATGTGGCTACAAATAAGAAGCCAACCATGACATGGGTTGGTTGGAGATCAGAAAGAGGAATATATTATGTTATGCAAAATGCAAACTGGCACTTTGATTGTAAATATTATGTAGATCTTGTCCACCTATTGGGATACTCACTTCAGAAAAATATTCATGGAAACCAGATTTATTTGATGGCTCCTGAGGTATTGCACCAAGCTTTGTTGTATGCCCGTTCACAGTGCGCATAGGGGGCATAAGGGCCTGATGATGGCACCAGCAAAGTACCAAAACTGTTAGCTTGTGTTTTGAGTTTGCAGGCACTCAACAGTGAGGTTATCAGCACTCTTACAAATATTTAAAAAATGAATGTGGAGAAAATAGGTAAAATGTTGTAACACAGTGAAGACTAAACCTACAAATTGACAGCCACTCACTCACTCCCACCTCACTTACATTGAACACACAATCGGATACCATAAGAAAATGGAGAAAGGGTAAAAGTTGCATACCTGCTGTGGTGAAAGAGGTGATGAGTGATGTATATCAGCATCTGAATCCTCTTCCACTAATCACCACTCGTTCACAATGTCTTCACTGGCGTCAGGTACATAATCATTATTTTCATCAGTGAAGTCAATTTCTGATTCAACTTCGGAATTATCTGAGAGATGTAACACTTCTTCATCAGAAAGTCCATGCATAGGATACATGTTCAAAAATGTGTTTCACAGACAAAGACTGCCTGAGTGACACAACATAAGCTGTGGTAGACTGGGATGTGCATGTGCCAAGTTGAAAAAATGAGGAGCAACTGCTCTGTGTTACTGCTCACTGTTGCCACTGTGTTGTTGGATAATTTACTTATATTCAGAAGAGAAATTACAGCAGGGTCAAATTGACTGAATGAAATGGTGAAGAAAATTAAAATATTTTGTAAATACTCAAACATCTTTAGAAAGAAGAGAAAAAATTAGAAAAAGTCATATAATTTCATTAATGAAGTAAATAAATTGGTTATGACAATGAATGAAAAACATATGACAGGGGTCATTTTGACCCCTTCCACCATTCTAGTGATAACAGTGATGTAATGTGTATCATCATTGATAATCACTGCACATCAACATAAACAATGAAAGAAATGTGGCAGTCTTCACTTATGAAACACTGTGGGACTATCAGTGTAGGTTGACAAACAAGAGTGCTTATAGACATTGAGTGAGTGTTGAACCACATTAACTGCAGGGCTGAAATGACCAAAGCTGTGGTAGTAGCATAGGGGATGCTTGGAAATGGTTCCATTTATCATGGAATCATGCATCTTGGTTATTTAAATGCAGAATCTAATAAAAATGATTTTATCAAAAATATGGAGTTCATACTTTTCAGTAACAAATTGCTTATTTATATTCCTATACATAATTTTTGAACAGAGGGTGAAAAAGCTGCCTCTCATTTAACAAAGTTCTGAATCTCTCAAACACAAAATATCTGTCAGTTTCTGATTGCTGAAATTAATTTACAAAAACAAATACTTACCAAAATTGTTGCAATTTTCAATTTTTTGTACAAATTCCTTGCATCCTTTCTCTATTAACCCCACTGTCTGGAACTATTTAAACTGTTTACCTTTTGTTTCAGGTACACTTACTGCTTGAGTGTTGATAACAGTATGAGTTCAGCCACCTGTTCAGAAGTGCTTCTGCATCCAGGAGGAGTTTACATTTTAATTCTTCAGCAAGAAGGCTATAGTTTTGTGGTATGTTTATCTGCATTTTTAAAAGTTAATTGTGAATAAGTGTTTAGGACATTATGCTAATCCGCCACTGTTGTCACTGGAGTTAATCTCCTAGTTGAAGTGATTTTCCATTGCCTTCTTCCCAACTGTTTTGAAGTAACAGATGTGTTTCAGTTTTGTGTTGTGTTGAATGGTTGATGATTAAGGATTGTGTAGCATTAAGTTGCATCTGCAGTGATAAGGAAGCATGTGGAATAAATTGTGTACAGAGAAAAAAATACAATATTGACAGATAGCCTACCATTGTCAAATAATACCAATGGCTGTGGAGTTCAGTTAGAACACATACAATCAGCTACTATGTTGTTGTTGTTGTGGTCTTCAGTCCTGAGACTGGTTTGATGCAGCTCTCCATGCTACTCTATCCTGTGCAAGCTTCTTCATCTCCCAGTACCCACTGCAGCCTACATCCTTCTGGATCTGCTTAGTGTATTCATCTCTTAGTCTTCCTTTATGATTTTTACCCTCCACGCTGCCCTCCAGTACTAAATTGGTGATCCCTTGATGCCTCAGAACATGTCCTACCAACCGATCCCTTCTTCTAGTCAAGTTGTGCCACAAACTCTTCTTCTCCCCAATTCTATTCAATACCTCCTCATTAGTTATGTGATCTACCCATCTAATCTTCAACATTCTTCTGTAGCACCACATTTCGAAAGCTTCTATTCTCTTCTTGTCCAAACTAGTTATCGTCCATCTTTCACTTCCATACATGGCTACACTCCATACAAATACTTTCAGTAACGACTTTCTGACACTTAAATCTAAACTCGATGTTGACAAATTTCTCTTCTTCAGAAACTCTTTCCTTGCCATTGCCAGTTTGCATTTTATATCCTCTCTACTTCAACCATCAACAGTTATTTTGTTCCCCTAATAGCAAAACTCGTTTACTACTTTAAGTGTCTCATTTCCTAATCTAATTCCCTCAGCATCACCCGACTTAATTCGACTAGATTCCATTATCCTTGTTTTGATTTTGTTGATGTTCATCTTATATCCTCCTTTCAAGACACTGTCCATTCCGTTCAACTGCTCTTCCAAGTCCTTTGCTGTCTCTGACAGTATTAGAATGTCATCGGCGATCCTCAAAGTTTTTATGTCTTCTCCATGGATTTTAATACCTACTCTGAACTTTTCTTTCGTTTCCTTTACTGCTTGCTCAATATACAGATTGAATAACATTGGGGAGAGGCTACAACCCTGTCTCACGCCCTTCCCAACCACTGCTTCCCTTTCATGTCCCTTGACTCTTATAACTGCCATCTGCTTTCTGTACAAATTGTAAATACCCTTTCACTCCCTGTATTTTACCCCTGCCACCTTCAGAATTTGAAAGAGAGTATTCCAGTCAACATTGTCAAAAGCTTTCTCTAAGTCTACAAATGCTAGAAATGTAGGTTTGCCTTTCCTTAATCTTTCTTCTAAGATAAGTCGTAGGGTCAGTATTGCCTCACATGTTCAACATTTCTACGGAATCCAAACTGATCTTCCCCGAGGTCGGCTTCTACCAGTTTTTCCATTCGTCTGTAAAGAATTCGAGTAATTTTCACATCTGTCAACACCTGCTTTCTTTGGGATTGGAATTATTATATTCTTCTTTGAAGTCTGAGGGAATTTTGCCTGTTTCATACATCTTGCTCATCAGATGGTAGAGTTTTATCAGGACTGGCTCTCCCAAGACTGTCAGTAGTTCTGATGGAATGTTGTCTACTCCTGGGGCCTTGATTTTTGCTACTATGTTAGATGCCCTCATTCCATGAATCACTACTGAGAAGTTTTGAATTCAACCCTGGATGGTGGCATACTTTCAAAAGGAAGTGAAAGAAAGATAATTTCATTATGAACTTCGTACCTCTCTGATATTAAAAAATTATTAATTGACTGCCACATTAGCTATTTTTATCAAAAGTAAAATTTACTTGAGAATGCTTGCATTTAGGCAGCTAAATTTTTAGTATTTCAGATAGACACATACAGAAGTACACAGAACAACCCTAACTTAGAAGAACTGTTAATTCCTTGCTTGTGGAGGAGAGAGGGGTAGATTGGAGAAGGTTAAAAACAAAGGTCAATCATTCTGGGATGAGAGTGACCCACCTGTTGTGAGAATGAGGGGAGGCAAAATCTGAAGTGGGAGGCATCAGAGTCACTTTTTGATTTGTGAATAAGAACCTCCATCCACTTGAAAGAAATGGAGATATGCACAATCACTAAACTTGTAACACACTCTTTTGTCACAGTAATGTGACCACCTGTCAAAAGCCAGAATAGCCACTTCTACAGTGGAAACCACTGCAAGACTTATAGGAAGAGATTCGGTGAGATTCTGGAAGGCACCAACAGGGATTTGGAGCCTTGCTGACTCCAGTGCTGTGGCTAGCTGCACTAGGTTTCACAGTTGAGGATCCGTGAGATGAACAGCCCAGTCGAGGCCATCCTACAGATTCACAATTGGATTACAATCTGAGAAGTATTGTGGCCATGGGAGTACGGTAAACTCATCCTGGTGGTCTTCCAATGACACACGTACACTGTGAGCTGTGTGACATGTTGCATTGTCCGGATGGTAGATGCCATAATGCCGAGGACATAAACACTGCATGTAGGGGTGGACATGGTCCCCAAGAATAGATGCTTGCTTATGTTGGTCCATTCTGCCTTCCAGAATGACAAGAGCATCCAGGGAATGCCACAAAAACATTTCACAGGCCCTAATGCCCCTCAGTTGTTGCAGGGTGCTTGCTTTCAGATGTCTGATGCTGTACACACCAACAGCCATCCCTTTGATGGAGCATAAAATATAATTCATATGAAAAGGCCACCTGTCACCACTCAGTTGGCATACAAAAAATTTCAGCCTTTGGTGCTGATGAACAGCAGTTGTCATGGGTGCATGAACCAAGCACCTACTGCAGGGGCCCATATGCAGCAGCGTTGACTGAATGGCCATTGAGGAGACACTGTTAGTAGCCCCTTGTTTCATGTAGGTGGGTAGTTGCTTAGCAGTTGCATTTTTGTTCACCCATACACACCTACACATGCGGTGTTCACCCCTGTCACCTAGGGTCCACAGTGTACAACAGCTGCCTCAGTACCGGCTTTTGATAGCACCATTTTGCCATGCTTTAACTATGGTGGCATGCAAAAGTTAACAAACTTGGCCATTTGAGAAATGCTTTCACCCTTGGCCCAAAAGCCAATGTTCATGCCCTTTTGGATGTCTGTTTCCACATTATGACAATGACTGCGCAGTTTTCTATCTCCCCCTGACATGCTATGTATACTCTCCACTTCCAGTGCTGCCACCTGTCATCTCTGGGTGGTTATTACATGGTGACAGTGAATATAGGCGGTGGTTGCATTAATTTAACTGGACTATGTTGTTACCACTAATAAGTCAGAGACTGAGCAAATGCCATGACATTGTGAGGCCTATAGGAACATAGTCAGTGTACTTCATAATAAATTGTTTTTCAATAGACAATAATAAGCATTGATTCCATATACTTGTTTTTATTCAGTTGCTGAACATACTCATACCAGTTAATGACAAATGTTACTTAAATTTTGGTTGCAGTTATAGATATTGTAAAATTAATTCTAATGTTGTTTTCATTTAGCAGCTTTATATACAGACCTATTTACAAAAAATATGTAATACTATAGTACAAAACGTAATAGTAATCAGACAATGGAAAATCTAGCATGGAATGTAACAATACCAGAGAAGGAAAGTTGCTACTCACCATATAGCGGAGATGCCGAGTCGCAATATGCACAACAAAAAGATTCACACAATTGTAGCTTTCAGCCATAAAGGCCTTTTTCATCAGTAGACACACATACACACACACACTCATGCAAACGCAACTTGCAAGCATGTCTGCAGTCTCAGAGAACTGAAACCACACTGTGTCCAGCAGCACTAGTGCATGATGGGAGTGGTGACTGGGTGGGGGTATGGAGGAGGCTGGGGTGGGGAGGGGGAGGGATAGTATGGTGGGAGTGATGGACAGTGAAGTGTTGCAGTTTAGATGGAGGGCGGGAGAGAAGGTGCAGATGGGGGAGGGGGTAAGTAGCAGAAAGGAGAGAAATAAAAAGAAATTAAAAGACTGGGTGTGGTGGTGAAATGGCAGCTGTGTAGTGCTGGAATGGGAACAATGAGGTGGCTGAATGGGTGAGGACAGTGACTAATGAAGGTTGTGGCCAGGAGGGTTACGGGAACGTAGGATGTATTGCAGGGAAAGTTCCCACCTGCGCAGTTCAGAAAAGCTGGTGTTGGCAGGAATGATCCATATGGCACAGGCTGTGAAGCAGTGATTGAGATGAGCGATATCACATTTAGCAGCGTGTTCAGCAACAGTGAGGTCCACTTACAGTTTAGCCACAGTTTGTCGGTGGCCATTCATACGGACAGACAGCTTGTTGGTTGTCATGCCTGTGTAGAATGCAGCACAGTGGTTGCAGCTTAACTTGTAAATCACATGACTGGTTTCACAGGTAGCCCTGCCTTTGATGGGATAGGTGATGTTAGTGAGCAGACTGGAGTAGATAGTGGTAGGAGGATGTATGGGACAGGTCTTGCATCTACGAGGGCGGTTCAGAAAGTAACCTCCGATTGGTCACAGTGTGGGTTGTGGGGGGAGTAGCGACACCATCTGTGCGTTCACGCACTCAACAGGTTAGTCGGCATCAAGCCGTGGTCGAGTGAACGTCGTACCTGCGCTAGTTTAGTTTTTGTGGCAGTTTGAAATGTGTGCTGCAATAGAAAACCCCGCCAAATGTGAAGTGCGTGCTGTCATAAGGTTTTTTACAGCCAAAGGATATTCTGCAGCAACTATTCATCGTGAGCTTTGTGCCGTGTACGGACCAAGAGTTATGAGTGAAGGAGTTGTCCGTGAATGGGTACGTTTATTTAAAAGTGGACGAGAAAACGTTCATGATGAAGAGAGGAGTGGTAGACCATCATTGGTGACTGACGAACTCGTTCAGACAGTTGATGCAAAAGTTCGTGAAAATCGACGTTTCTCAATGTCGGAGTTGTCTACTGGTTTTCCACAGATTTCTAAGACTCTCTTGTACGAGATAGTGACAGCAAGATTGGGTTACCGTAAGTTCTGTGCACGATGGGTGCCCAAAATTGTTACCGACCACCACAAAACACAAAGAATGGCCTCTGCATTAGACTTTCTGTCACGTTATGAGGACGAAGGAGAACCATTGTTAAACAGAATCGTGACCGGTGACGAAACCTGGATTAAGTACATGAACCCTGAGACAAAAGAACAATCAAAGATGTGGGCACATTCAAATTCGCCTACCAAACCAAGAAAAGCCTCGCAAGATTTTTCTGCCAGAAAACTGATGGCAACGGTGTTTTGGGATGCCAAAGGGGTGTTGTTGGTTGAATTCATGGAACGTGGTACGACCATTAATCAAGACGTGTACTGTGAAACAATAAAAAAGTTACGACGGGCTATACAGAACAAACGCCGTGGTATGCTGACTTCCGGTATCGTTTTTTTGCACGATAACGCCCGTCCTCACTCTGCTCGCAGAACAACGGCCCTTCTTGAGTCCTTCTAGTGGGACGTTATCAACCATCCACCTTACAGCCCAGACCTGGCGCCAAGTGATTATCACCTCTTCATGCATTTGAAGAAATGGCTCGGGTCACAGCGGTTTGATGACGACGAAGAGCTCAAAGATGCGGTCACAGGCTGGCTCCAGGCACAAGCGGGTGATTTTTATGCAGAAGTAATTTCAAAGCTTGTGAAGAGATACGATAAGTGCCTCAATCGCTATGGAGACTATGTAGAAAAATAGTGCAAAGATGTAGTTGTAAGATGTATATATTAAAATATTTTTATTTAGCTTGGTGTATTTTTTTTAAATCAACCGGAAGTTACTTTCTGAACGGCCCTCGTAGGTCTATTACAGCGGTACGAGCCATGAGGTAAGGGATTGGGAGCAGGGGTTGTGTAAGGACGAACGAGTATATTGTGCAGGTTTGGTGGGTGGCGGAATACCATGGTAGGAGGGGTGGAAAGGATAGTGGGCAGGACATTTCTCATTTCAGGGAATGCCCCACAAATCTGAATGTTACATGATTCAACCAGCTGTCCACATGTAGATCCAGAATGAGGCCACTTTCAATTGCTGTCAGGTCTTGATAATGCTGCCTCACACAAGTACATGGTATCTTCATATCGTTTGTGGTCACCACTCAGCATCTGACACTGTTAATGCCCCTTATATAAACCACAAGGTCTAGTAACAACACTAAACACAAAAAATGCTAATGCATTCTGGTGGCCATTCTACCTGTCACAGAGAACTGCAGCTCTAACCATCTACATACATGCTGGTGATGTGTACATGTACATAGTTACACTGACATCTGACTATGTCTTCAGGGTGCTTCATTTTGTTTCTCTGGCAGTTTATGTTTCCTGCTGCTTACTTGATCATAACCAGGGTGTGGAGCCATGAAACAGGTTGATCGTTGTGTTCCATTATATGATGATCCATGGAAGTCTGATGTGGACATCCTAACCAGTGATAGATTTCAGGATATGTCAACATTACCGAGGTCCCTCTGTCAATATGTAATTGAATTTTATAGTTTTTAATGTTGAACATATAGTGAAGGAATTGAAAATGAAAGTTTGAACAATAGTCATGAAATCTTAAAGCTGTTGATTATGCAACACAGAAGGCTGATGAACCAGTGGTGTTATCTGAACTACTTCAGTTTAAGAGCAGTTTCATTTTTCTCATTTTTTAAAATATTTCTCTTCCACTGTGGGGTCTGTAAGGCTTATTTCTTATAACACTCTTTGTTAACTTTCTTACCACTACTCTGTGATATAAGAAACTGAAGATGACTACTTATATTCAGGACTACTGCACTGAACTCCTTTGGCTAAGTTGGGAGTGGTGGTGTTTTTTGTGGGTTCAGAGTTACTGCAACCACAGTGAGAAAATTCACAGCCCTGCACAGGGATCAGATAGAAATCAATTTAAACTTGATTTTATTGTGTTGTTACACATTCCACATTTATATAACTCAGCATGCTTTATGATTGGATATTATACAGGTTTTTTAGCTAGAGGTGCTGTGTGTTTTTCATGCAGATGGATACACTGGAAGAGCATGTTATCATAAAATTCATTATTATGTGTTAAATTACATATCCCCAATAGAAATTCATTCATAGTTGGTCAGAACTGAATTACTGAATGGATGGGTCAGTTCAAACATGGCTGTATGATTAGCAATTAAAGATGTCAAATAGTCAAACCAGAAAAGAATTTTGCGCATTTTACGTGAAGTACTAAACATGAGATAGTAGAGTGGAGTAGAGTAGAGTAGAGTTTTATTGGTCCTGGTAAACATATAGTACTCAAATAGTACATTCTCATGTAGGACAAGTCAATGTATAACAAAATATAATATTAAATTTGCATTGATGTCATTATTTGTACATTAAATGATCACGGAGTTACAATATACAGAGCAAATATTGTACAAAAATAAAGAGTAGATATTTTAAAGCAGAAAGAGCATGTACTGTACTGGCAGATTAATATTTGTATTACAGTAACATTTACATGGTAAATCATTAAATTACTAGTAATAGTTATATGATACGTCACTAAGGTAAAGACACAAATCGTTAGTGAACTTTCTGAAGGAACTCGTGGAAGCTATAGAAGCTGTGATGAGTCAAATATGCCTTAGCAGTTGACTTGAAATTTGCCAGGTCATTTATTGATTTAATTTGTGGGGGAAGTTTATTATAAATAACTTTCCCATAATACAGGGTTCCAGGGTTCCTTTTTTATTCAGGTTGATGTTGGCGGGCTCTAGATGAAAGTCTCCTTTTTTCCTGGTGTTATAGGAGTGGATATTTTCATTTTTCTGGAAGAGAGTGGGATTTTCCATTGAATATTTTTTCACAAACATGGTTATCTCATACATACATATACATGGAAGTTGGAGAATTTCTAGCTTTTTAAAGAGAGGTTTACAGGTTTTGTTCCATTTTACACCTTCCATTATTCTTATAATTCTTTTTGTAGCCTAAAGTGCTTTTGGTTAAGAGAAGAGTTACCCCGGAAATAATTCCATACTTCAGTTGTGAGTATATATAGGCATAATACATAGTTTTCTGAGAATCTTTGTTGCAGCATCCCTCTAATATTCTCATTAAATAGCATGTAGTGCTTAATTTGTTACAAACTTTTTCAATATTCTTCCCCCATTTAAGATTATCTTGGAGCCATACTCCTAAGAACTTAATGTCTCCATTCTGAAGGTCTTTGTGAGATATCTGAATCTGAACAGTTTGCGCACCTTTTTTCACATTGTAAAAACTTAGTGCCTCTGTCTTACTTGTGTTTATTACCAATTTGTTGTGACTGAACCAGTTTTCAATATTGTTCAGTGTCTCAGTTGTAGACTTCTGAAGCATTTCCATTTCTTTCCCACTCACTAGCACACTTGTATCATCAGCAAACTGGATGACTTCCCGCAGAATTTGTAAAGGTCATTCACATATAACAGAAATAGAAGAGGTCCCAGAACTGAACCTTGTGGCACTCCATATTTAATGCTTTTATAGTTTGAATCCAGTTGGTAGATGTTTGTCTAATCCTCATGTTGTCAGGCTTAGGCAATAGTTTTGTGTGATCTATTATATCAAAAGTCTTAGAGAGATCCAGACATATTCCAATGACATTTTCACCATTATCTACTTCACTTAATAGTTCAAAAATTGCTATATCAGTTGATTGGCCTTTCCTGAAACCATGTTGTGCTGTGGGTAGTATCTTGTGCTCTTCCAGAAAATCTACTACTCTTCTTTGAAATTTTTTTCTATTATTTTTGAGAATACAGATAGTAGAGCAATGGGCTTGTAGTTAGCCACTTCATCCTTTTTACCTTTTTTGAATAGTGGTTTTGAGCTTAGCTGTTTTTAGGCATTATGGGAAAATTCTGGTTTGAAAGGAACTATTATACAGGTGAGCTAATGGTTGCTTCATGTAATGTGAGTACCATATTTGTTAAACAAAGCAATCTCTAGAAGTTGGTGACCCTACAATAAAAAAAATGAGAGAATCAATGTTTTGAGCTTATTAATTACCTTGCAAAAAAAGTAGCTGCCAAATACTATGCAAGTCTCCTGGACGAGAAAATGTAATTAGGAGGTCTGGATTGCTAAACTAAAAGACTGTCTTTCTTTATGACAATGCACCTGACACAAAAGTGATTTGCTAATGGATGTTCTAAGGATTTTGAAGTGAAAATTGTTGAAATATCAGCAGGTTTGGCACACTCTGACTTCCACATATTATCGCAAATAAATAAATTCATGGCTGGAAAGAAACTAAAGTATTGTAATGGTTGTTATGGGACCATGGTTTATCATTGTTAAAATCTCCTAAAATTGTAATTCAAAGGTGGAAGCTGCTCATTTCAGATACAAGGCAACAAAGTATGTTGGAAGAAAATGATATTATTTTAAAAAGTAAGAGACTCGTTTTTACCTAAAATACTTTGTCTTTAACTAAAAGACATTGTCTTTCACTGCCAGACTATGACGTTTTCTCCTTACCCTCATAATGCTTCACCAATAGCAAATAAATTTAACTGTCACTATGACATTTCTATCCTATGAAAATAATATGAAGCAGTACCAGTCATTTACCAGTTCTAAATATATTTCAACATTCTGCTCTTTCAGAAACTGTACTTGTAGTTTCACATAAAATGTAATTGTTTGATGTAAATATATGGGCTTGTTTATACTTGTAGATAGGATAGGCTGTTATTTGAGAAAAAACTTCTTTCAACAAATACTCTTTGTGTCTGTGAAACTTGTTCTGATCAATAACACTGCTGCTTAAATGTGATATAATTTTGGATTTATCTGGATCCATATTTATGTCAAAAGTTGGTTAATTTAGTTCTTACCAAAATTAGTTCTTACTGCATAAACAAACAAATAAGTAAATATCAAAATAAACTGTAACTTCTTTTTCAGTTTTCAAAACTGTTTGTTATAACACTACCAAACACTCTTTCAATGTTGTGGTTGATTCCACAGTACATCCTAATTTCTATTGCAGAAGTATTGTTTGCAATTCCAGGCTTAGAGTTCTCCTTTTTACAGGTAAGTGTTTGTTACTTAAATTCAAATTATTTGTCAGAAGTTAACATCGCTTTACTTTGAGTAAATACTTGACAGCCAGTGTAGTCCATTAACTTATTTACAGGCTCCTAAAAGCTTGAGAACAATAACAATAGCTGCATGGTACCTGTGTGTTGCAATTGGAAATTTGATTGTAATTCTTATAACTCAAGCAAGATTCTTCAGAAGCCAGGTACATTTAAATTTTTTGCACAGATATTTAGCTATATATTTTTGTCAGCAGGTACAAAGTGAAAGTAACTATTTATTCTCGATATTCTTGAATGAAATATTTCTTTCTTAATATCTAGTGTACCAATGAAAATAATCAATGTTGGAAAATATAATATGCATAGATAAAAAATATACTCTACTAAGCAGCAGCAGGAGAAAGCACTTAAAAGATGTGGAAACATGTGAGATTTCAGATCCATTGGCTCCTTCTACTCCATTGGCTCCTTCTTCTAGCAGAAGGGTTGAAGAAACAGGAATAGGGATGAGGGAAAAAGGACTGGTTAAGAAATGGGAAGAGTTGTGCAAAAGCTACCCAGAACTTGGGGCCACGGGAGACTTACTAGATGAGTGAGAAGGTAAGAATGATTGTTAGTGCCTGCACAGGACAGGTTTTGAAATCCTGAGAACTTAAAGGTGGAAGACAGACTAATAAGCATCAAGAAGATTACTGAAAAAACATAGCAAAAGAGTCAATAAGAATGGAAATCTAAGTGCTTTATACATGGCTGACAGATTTTATCTAGTGTGATGGACGTGGCAAAAAGATAGTACAAGTTCAGAGAACGCTTGTAAAATAAATGTTCTGATAGATATTTTGACACTAACTACAGAATTTTCTTGCTGCATTAGCAAGCAACACATTTTTAGAATGTGATATATATTTCCCATAGCATCACTGCTATAAATGGTGCAGGTAAAGCTAGAAAGACAAACAAAAGAAATCAGGTACAGTCTTGTGACAAAAGATTACAAATATGAGACACAACTAGAGTTAAATAAGCAGCACCAATGAGATGTTGTTGTTGTTGTGGTCTTCAGTCCTGAGACTGGTTTATGCAGCTCTCCGTGCTACTCTATCCTGTGCAAGCTTCTTCATCTCCCAGTACCTACTGCAACTTACATGCTTCTGTATCTGTTTAGTGTATTCATCTCTTGGTCTCCCTCTACGATTTTTACCCTCCATGCTGCCCTACAATACTAAATTGGTGATCCCTTGATGCCTCAGAACATGTCCTACCAACCGATCCCTTCTTCTAGTCAAGTTGTGCCACAAACTTCTCTTCTCCCCAATCCTATTCAATACCTCCTCAGTAGTTATATGATCTACCCATCTAATCTTCAGCATTATTCTGTAGCACCACATTTTGAAAGCTTCTATTCTCTTCTTGTCCAAACTAGTTATCGTCCATGTTTCACTTCCATACATGGCTACACTCCATACAAATACTTTCAGAAACGACTTCCTGGCACTTAAATCTAAACTTGATGTTAACAAATTTCTCTTCTTCAGAAACACTTTCCTTGCCATTGCCAGTCTACATTTTATATCCTCTCTACTTCAACCATCATAAGTTATTTTGCTCCCCAAATATCAAAACTCCTTTACTACTTTAAGTGTCTCATTTCCTAATCGAATTCCCTCAGCATCACCAGACTTAATTCGACTACATTCCATTATCCTCATTTTGCTTTTGTTGATGTTCATCTTATATCCTCCTTTCAATACACTATCCATTCCGTTCAACTGCTCTTCTAAGTCCTTTACCGTCTCTGACAGAATTACAATGTCAACCAATGAGATATTCAAACTGTTTTATGAGAGTCTTTGATCACACTTTTTTTAAGGTCCAGACAATTAGTTTCATTTGGTGATGAACATCTTCAGATGTATGTAGTACTATATAGATGTCACAATTGAGTAGATTACTGCACCATAAATGTACAACCACTGTACTGACAAAACCCACATTTTAATTTTGGATGGGTGCTACAAGGATTAGATCAGTGCCACCGTGACTTTGCTAGTTTTCAGGCAAATCTTTTTTCAGAGCTGTAAAGTGTGCATACACACACATGTATGTATGAATGCTATAAACCTGGAAGAGAATTTGTTTGAAAGCTAGCGAATTTCTGTCTTGTTTAGTTACCTTTTGATTGTTTACAGCATCTACTATTCACTGATGTGTTACCTTAACTTACTTTAATCACAGTTGAGCTTATATGATTATTCCTTGTCATATCGCTACACATGTATTCCCACGAATTCATACTACGTAATTGACTTTAGTTATAACTCATTCATGTGTAGTGTGAGACAACTACATTTTTATGTTTTGTGATGAGCATGGCTTTTTATTTCTCTACAATATGAATTACTAACTGGTATATGAATCGGGCAGATATAACAGGATATTATACAATTTTATCACATTAAACCTCATCATAGAAAACTGCATCATCTGCAAAAAAACATGTGCTAGCAGAACTGTATGACAAAGCTTTATTCTGGAAATATCTACTACATTTAATGAATGTGATAGAAGATAAAATAACTTTCTTGTACTGAGTGATACCAAAGAAACATCAACTGCATAGTTAACTGTTCAGTAATATCACCAAATTGTGAGGAATATGATAAGTTTGATATAAGCAATCCTTTCTTTCTAATTTTGCATAAAAACTGTTTTTTATAATTTAGTTTTTCCATTGAATTTTCAGGCAGTTGAGTTCTTTTTATTTGCTGGGCTTCTTCTGGGAGACATGGTAGTATTTTTCTTTATTGCGCGGAGCTACAAATCTGTATTGCTTGAAGGAGATGGTTCCAGTACTATGATTGATGATCCCCTTTTCGTTAGAGCGTCTGAAGAATTAGTGAAGTGAAATATCTTGGTTTTTAGACTGTGTGCACATATTCAACAAATATAATGCAAAATAAAGTTTTTTCAAAAAAGTAACAATTAGTCTCTGATTTTCAACCTTATTTATTATCAATGCTTGTGAATGCACAAGTGTGCTTCTACATATACACTTACAAATTTCTCTGAACAAACTCTGTAATAGTTGTTTTTTGAATGCAAATGATGTATTTGGCAGAAGAAATATGTCTAAGCAGTGTATAGTAGCCTTATGATTAGACCTGATAAGCAGATATGTTCTTGTTATCAGCTATAATCACGATTATGGTGTGTGTATTAACTCCCATAATTATCAGTGAGAGTCGACTTAGTACTATTCATAAATTAGGTTGCCTGTTCTGCATGTGCATATGTAACTTTTTCTTATTCCACATCCTTGTGTGATTAATGAATTTTCAATGGCATTATAGTACAAGAGCAAACAAAAAATATTGTCTCTGCATCATAAGTAAATTAGAGAACAACTTGCCCCTAAAATGAGAAACTGATTTGAAAAAGCCAGCTCTTCCTCTCACACTATTCAGCTACTGCTTTTTGTTCTATTGGGGCCAATCCAATGTTTATAGTTTTCAACAATAATATGAGTAAAATGGAAACTATAATGTGTTCAGTGGTAACACACAAGGCCATGAGGAAAACAATTCAGCCATGTTACATGCCACAGTAGCCAACTGCTCACATAATGTGTGACCACAGCATCATCTCCAAAACATTCTTACCCTAATGCTTTCTTCAGTGGACCAAACATATGGTAGTCACATGAGAACAAGTCTGGGCTTTTAAGTTCAGTGCTAAATTCGATACCAGTGCAGCTTAGTGAGTTTTTTCACAAGTTATTGCTCTTGTATGTGGTTGTGTAGTGTCATCTATTGCTGTGTAGGAAGAGAACAATGCAACTTGGTTGCTGCCATCATTTGTTGCGATAAGCAGTCTCGGCATCATACAACAGCATGCTGTAGTAGGACGCATTCACTGTCTACCCAAGCAGACAGTCAATCAGCAGTCCAATTTTTGAGTCCCAAAAAAAGAGTTTCCAAAAATTTCCTGCCCAAAATTCAAATCCTGACCCTGATTGGTGCCCCCTCTCCATCCCTCCACCACTTCAAACTCCTCCCCTTGTTCTCTGGGGTATATTGATGATCTGATGTTTCATCGCAGGTCACAATATGATCCAGAGAAGCCTCTCCCTCTTCTTCAATGTGATTCAAAAGTCATTAACAGATTTCTTTTCATACATTCTTTTGTGCCTCAGTGAGAAGATGTGGAACGCACCTTGCTGATATTTTTTTTTTTTGTTGTATAAAAGTGTGTTTCATAATATCTTTCGGACAATTCCATCAACTATCCCCATCTACGATGTAGTCTTGGTGACAATAATCCAGCAATCATCTTCCACAAACTCAAACATTTTTGGATATTGTCTTCATTGACACTGCTTGCCATTTATGGCTTTGAATTTCCACATTATCATGACCATTTAGAAAGTTCTGGGTCCAACTGAACACTTAGCTTTTACTCAGACCAGAGTGTGGAGGTCATGTGCATGGATATCACCTCTCCATTCTCCTACATGCCAATGCCCAGCACATCATGCTGATCATGTCACTACATGAGTCAAATGAATAAAATTGTGGTTTATATTAGGCTATATAGTTTCATGCACCTTGCCTTACCTGCACATAATAATAAACCATTTCCTCAATGTTATGCTGCCCGTATCTTAACCACTAATCAAAATAATTACTGTATGTTATGATCATCTTTCACTGGTTAGAAGGATTGAGAGCGCAACCTATAATTTTCCCAAAAATGATGTATTACACCTCAATTGCGAACTTAAGTTTAATGATTAGAAACATTCCAGCCAAATATTTAATGTCACAGAATGAATTAGTTATTCACTTTATCAGTTTTTAAATAAAATATAGAAAAGTTAGAAGATAATTGAAATTTATTTTGTTACAAAACTGATTTGGACTAATATAACTACATTCATGTACGAAATATGATACCTTTCCTCTCAGAAATTATCAATGAACTAACTGATATTCCACATAATCAAAGTAATAACTGAACTGACCAGTACCCCCATATCATGAAATGCTATACTGAATGGATAACATAAGGGTACTGGTCTATCAGTATTTCTTTGTATGATAACTGCAGCCGGACCATACCATAAAAAAACAGCTGTCATGACAAGAGGACAACCTAGTGTAAAAGTCAACAGACACGGAGCCATACGTAACTTGTGTTTTAGCATGTGATGATTGCAATCACCTGCCCACACACCTTTGCAGCAAGGGTTATCAAGTGGCTGGGTAATGTTGACAACACTTGGAATAGAATAGTAATTTATTTTACCTAAAAATGCTTGCAGTTCTGTGAGCTTAGCCCAAGGCCAACAGTCTTGCTACATTGGATACACTTTTTCTTGTCCGGTCACCTAAGTTTAGCAACATCAGACCCAGTTAGCACTTGGATTGGTAACCATCTGGGAACACCAGGTGCTGTTGGGTCAGGAACACACAATTTGCAGACTTGCAGAAGTGGTGTCCAATTGAAAGACTTGCACCAGGCTGTTACACCTCATGCCTCAGTGAGAAGATGTGGAACCCACCTTGCTGATATTTTTTTGTGTCCATATGTGTTTGATAGAATGTTATGGACAGTTCCATCACTTATCCCCATCTGCAATGCAGTCCTGGAGACAATAATCCAGCAATCCAGTGAGAAGATACACTGTAGGTCTACTGAAAGACACACTCAAAATGTCCTGCAGGTAGGGCACTCTACTTTTTATATTTGCAGTTATTGTTGTTGCACATTACCTGGGCTTCTTTACAATGTGAAAATACAGTTGATAAATTATGTACTTATCAGTGGCAACTTTGGTATGATAATTTACATGGAAGACAATGTCAGCCATTAGCTGCTTCAAATACCATTTGTGGAGACCCAGGAAGTGTGGTCTTTACATGTGCAGGATGCAAAGTTTGGTTTGTGGGAGCTTAGTTTGGTGGCATACCAGTGGGCATCAGTAATATGTGTTGGCTATGAATATATCTACTGTCAGTATTTATACAATGCAAAATGTGATCCCTGATGACAATTCAGTGTCATCAGGGATCACACCTGGGCTCTCCTGTCTCCAGGGGAACCACCGGTAATTGATTACGGCACCCAGGGAATCTCTAGCCCTTCCTCTCCTCTGGACCAATGAGGATCAAGCACTCTCAAACTATCTTCAGCTTTTGTAACTGGGACACTTGAGTAGAGGGGTTATTCTGGAGTGAGGGTGTAGGATGTATGTGTTTGTCTATAATAAATTATACCAAGTAACATCACCTGTGTTCTATTTGTTGATACCCATTTAATATTATGTTACTCAGGCACCAGCAATGTCCACACCCCAGGAAGATATGTAAGTACTCACACTCTTCCACAGTTTTATGTATTTTTTCCATATTTTTTGTATGTTCCCCAGTTTTATGTATTTTTCACTCATTTTCACATATTTACCAGGTTTTTCCACAATTTTACGAATTTTGTTCAATTACACAAAATTCCCCCCTTTGTTCTCGATGTCACATCTACATCATTGTGCTCTCAGGAAATTAAATATCACTGATATTCAAGAACATATCGCCAGCTCCAAATTTTTTAGCTGAAACACCTGAGTGGGCATCATAGGGGTAGGTTTTAGACTGTGTCTAGTTGTTAATAACGAATTACATCACTTGAGGTCTCTTTGTTATTAACAAATTAATATTTTGTCATTAGAGGCACTAGCAGGCATAACATCTCATTTTTCCATATTTTCCACAATTTTGTGCATTTTACCCAATTTACAGCTTGTGTCAATGTCAACATCCTATCGCATTGTGGCATGATGTTGTATCAATTTTCTATTAAGTCTTGTCAATGTCATGATGCACTGATCCAATCACAATGAAGTATGGTCCTGATTAATGTATCATTGCTAAGCCACCACACCATTACTAGTGTACATGTGATGTTAGTGTTAGAAACGAACACACTGATAGAAATTACAATTCCATAAGCACTACCAAATTCTAATAAAAGATAATATTTAAGATACCACATTGCGAAAGACAAACCCCTGCACTACCATTACATTAATAGATTGTGTAACATCATAGCAAAATTCTAATGTCTTCACACAAGGACACTGTATGTGTGTAGCACAGCACTACAAAATACACACCTAGAGGCAGAGACAACTGTATCTTGCAGGGTACACTGTCCCACTGAGTCATGTGGGTTTATAGCTACGAATGCCAATGCTTGGAGTGTGATTGTGGACATATTACACTGTAGTGATAGAGAAAGTTGCATAAAAAAGATGTTGTCATCTTCAGCCTGTTGGATGACACAAAAGACACTGCTGCTGTATCAGTTTCAGTTGAGGGTCTCCCAACCATGGTAACAGCATCAGACAGGTACCAAAAAGTTGGTGAAAAAATCAAAGACTGATGCAAATACACACCTAGATTATGAGCAACTTCTGTCCTTTATTTGCTGGCCTTTGGCAGTAGGGTATATTAGTTAGTTGCACGTTCCATAGATCATTTGAAGAATTCTTTTATCAAAATGATGTGGAATGAGTCAGTTTACAGGATCTGTATACATGATTAGTGTTAACTTTAATGAACATTTTTTCCATACTCATGCAGCTACACTTAAAAACAATCATTTTTTACTGACTACCAGTTTTTAAGTACAAATTCATCATTGGAACAGGAGGAGTTGTCTATGAGAAATGGTTTTAAATTACATTTGAAACATGCTTCACTACTTGCCAGACATTATATGTTATTGAGCAAATCATCAAAAATTTTTATTGCTGCGTATTGAACTCTTCTCTGAGACACTGGCAGCTTTAACAATTTGTAATAAAGATCATTTTTCCCCCTAGTGTTGTAGGTATGTACATCACTGTTCTAAAATTGTTATGGCTTATTTATGATGAATTTCATTAGCAAAAATTTTTATTGTGATGGCACAGTTAAAATGCCTAGCTCCTTGAAGATGTCCATGGGTGAACACTGCATGTTATTTCCAGAATAAATTTTCACTCTGCAGTGAGTGTGTACTGATAAGAAACTTCCTGGCAGATTAAAACTGTGTGAGACTTGAACTCAGGATCTTTGCCTTTCACAGGCAAATTCTCTACCAATCTAATCTAATCTAATCTAATCAACTGAGCTACCCAAGCATGACTCATGACCGAGGCTGCGGCAAATGTAGGAGAGCTTCTGTGAAGTTTGGAAGGTAGGAAGTGAGGTACTGCCAGAAGTAAAGCTGTGAGGATGGGTCATAAGTCATGCCTGGATGGTTCACATGGTACAGCACTCGCCTGTGAAAGGCAGAGGTCCCGAGTTCAAGTCTCAGTTAGGCACACAGTTTTAATCTGCCAAGAAGTTTCACCAAATGTTATTTTTACTGCTGGTTTTTGGCAATCAGTACTTTCTTTCTAAGCAATGAGCTACACCAGAAAAGTATTCTGTATGACATTATTGACTGGAAATACGCAGACTATGTCAGGAGGTTGCTTCATTTGTTTTGAGGTTAGCAATTATACGAAGAGCAAAAGTAGCTGAACTTAATTGTTTGAGGTTTCCAGTTCAAGTTTGAAGCATTCAACCTTACTTACAAACTCCTGCTCAAGTGTGACATCAGTTGTTGGTAGGATACTATCTGTTGTATAGACTTGAACATAGTGTGTTTTTTCAAAATTTAAGGAGAGTCCATTTTCAAAGCACTACTTAATAATTCTTTGGAAATTGTTATTTACTAACTCTTCTGCTGCTTTCTCTCTAACAGGATTTATTATAACATCAGTATCATCAGCAGAAAGTACCAGTCTTGTTTGTTGAATGTTATGTGGAAGGTTCTTCACATATATGAGTAGGAGTGGACCCAATATTAAACCCTGTCATTTTAACCTTTGTCATTTTACCCCAATTACAAGAATTTTCTACCTTTCTGAGATTGAATTACTCGGCACAATCTTTTGTATTCTGTTTGTCATGTATGAATCAAACCAGCTGTATGTAAAGCCATCAATTCCATAAACAGAGTATCATTATCTACACGGTTGAAGGCACTGGAGAGATCACAAAAAATACCATTATTTTTTATTTATTCAGTAAACTATATAAAAAAATCAATATTGTCATATCTCAATGAGGAACTTGAAACTTTCAGCACAGGGCAGGAGCATGTAGAGGATCTATGGCTCAAGTTAAAAAAAATAATTGACCATGCACTGGATAGGTATGTACCAAACTTCAACAGTTCATAATGGGAGGGTCACTCTGTGGTACACAACCACTGTAAAGATACTTATAAAGAAACAAAGATTAGGGCATAATAGGTGCAAAACACAGCGTAGGGCAATAGATAGAGACATGCTGAGTGAAGCGCATTTGGCTGTCGAGAGTAATGCCTGAAGCATTCAGTGATTATTGTAGCAGAATATTGTCAAACAATCTAGCACAAAACTCAAAAAAATTCTGGTTGTATGTAAAGGTTGTCAGTGTCATCAACATTAGTGTGCAGTCCCTAGCAAACAAGACAGGAACTGTAATTGAGAGTAACAAAGCAAATCCAAAATGTTTAACTCCATTTTCAAATGTTCCTTTAGAGAGGAAAACTCAGGAGAATTGCCCAACCCTCATACCACTGAAGAGATGAGTGCAATAAGTATTAGTGTTAGTTGTGTTGTGAAATCATTAAAACTGAACAAAGTTCAAGGGCCCATAGGTATCCCTATCAGATTCTATACTGAATTTGTGGCTGAGTTAGCCCCTCTTCTACATATAACCTATCATAGATTCCTTGAACAAAAAAATCACAGGTCACACCCATCTACAAGAAGGGTAGTAGAAGTGATCCACAAAACTGTGGACCAGTATCCTTTACATCAATTTGGTGTAGTATCTTAGGACACATTCTGAGCTCAAACATAATGAGGTATCTCAAACAGAATTACTCCCTCAAACAATGATCATGTGAAACCCAACTCACACTTACCTCACATGACACACTGAAAGCTTTCAATCAAGGCTGTTGGAGTTTTTATTAAATAGCTGATGACTGCTGTATTCAGCTAGTGTGGCAATGTTTTGACTGAGTAATGTCTGTTCTAAACCTATTACTCCATGCAGTTACACCTAACACTGCCACCTAAACACTCCCTTATTATATTGGTGTAGATATTCAGTCTTGCAGTTCTTGTGATTTACCTCAGGGGCCAGCTATGCTGTGCCCTGTTTTTCCTTGGCATTGAACTTCTTTCTTCCATGTGGATTTCTGTAGGTGAAGTGGCTATAAAACAAAACACTGCTTCTCACTTAAATAAGGTGCAGATGGGTTCCAATTAACTCTGTATATTATCACAAACTTTCACAAAAGGTTACACATTACATGGGAACCAACGAATATTACTGTCTCAAAGACCTCTCGTTAACATTTTGTGTATAGTGTGTAACAACAACTGCTTTATATGTCAGGAAACGTCTGGCAGGAAACAAAGGGTGTTATTAGGAAAGAAACATGTATTAAGCTATCAGGCATCATCCAGCTGGGAACTAATTACATGTGGGGTCCCCACAAGGTTCCATCTTATGGCCCTCACTTTTTCTTCTGTATATCAATGACCTTCCATCAGTAACATTACCAGATGCCAAGTTTGTTTTGTTTGCCAGTGATACAAACATTGCAATAAATAGTAAATCAAATGTAGTCTTAGAAAGATCGGCTGATACAATATTTGTGAACATTAATCGCTGGTTCCTAGGCAATTCTTTGTCACTAAACTTTGAAAAAAACACACTACATGCAGTTCAGAACTTATAAGGTGTGTCCCACGAGTATATCAACGTATGATGACAAGCAGATGGAAGAAGTGGACAGTGTTAAATTCTTGGGATTACAGCTTGATAATGAATTCAACTGGGAGGAGCACACTACAGAACTGCTGAAGTGTCTGAACAAATCTGTATTTGCAATGTGAATTCTGTCAGACATAGGGGATATAAAAATGAAGAAGCTGGCATAGTATGCTTACTTTCACTCCATAATGTCATATGGGATTATTTTTTGGGGTAATTCATCAAGCCAAGCTAAAGTTTTCTGGGCACAAAAACGTGTGATAAGAGTTACATGAGGTGTGAACTCAAAAACATCCTGCAGAGGTCTGTTTAGGGAACTAGACATACTAACTACTGCTTTCCAATATATATTTATTCCTTAATGAAATTTTGCATTAAAAATATATCACTTTTTCAAACCAACAGCTACTAGAAGTAAGAATAATCTTCACATGGATTTAGAGTCTCTTACCCTTCTACAAAAAGGTGTGCATTACTCAAGAACACACATTTTCAATAACTTGTGAGCAGCCATAACAAGCTTAACTTCTGCACCATTTCAGATCAGTAATGCATTCATTGTAAATAAGTATTGTAGTAGTTCTATTATATGTTTATTACCTTACAAACAATACAAACAATTTAAATTTTAAATTCGGTGCATTAATGCAATCTTAGTAAATGAATGTTGTAAAATGATCGTTTCATATGATGGTCATTCCACTTTCCACTTGGGACCTGTGAAAGATATATTTGTTTATTTGTTTTAGTTGTAAATATTTGTCATGTGTTATTGTTTTTCTGACATGTTCTACATCCTGGAGGATGTTCTCACTATGGATCAATTGGAATGAAGGTAAATCTAATCTAATATTCATCTTCCTTGTGCCAGAAATCTTCCGTGATACCAGAGCTGCTTCATTCTCCTTGCTCCACAGAGATTACAAATGCTCTCTAGCAGGTAGACTCCTTACCTGTGGAGTAATACTTTCACACAATATGTGGCCTGATGTTTACAACTAACTGCGATTACACACATCTTTACTCTGAACTCTATATTTGACATATGTGATGCATGACCTTCCACGAATGGCATGGATCGCTACATATCCCTCCAGTAAGAGAAAAGATGTTGTGATTATACACTTAACAATAAATCCCTACAAACATACATATCCTCTATTAGAATTTTCATTAATTCAGCTGTTTTATATTTAATAAGCTCCTCTTCTTCGGATAGCATGGTGACATAGAGTGAACCTTAATTTACATTGCTTCTTTGAGAGCACTTTCAGCTCTTTAACCATTAATTCTATTAATTTGTATTCTGGCCTTTGGAGGAAGCAATTGTTACACAATTTAAAGACCAAATTATGCAGAGACTCAAATATTCATGGTATGCTACAGAGTTAGCTAATTTTTATTTGATCAATTTATTATCCAGTTTGGAGGAGATGATCCCTTAAGCAGGATACTTATTCCTATTCTTTGCAAATATTATCGTTAGGCATTTCTCCTTCATTGAAGGCTATCTTTGTGGGAAGTCAGTACTCTTTTCCTCTTATTTCATAGGCCCAGTCAGTGTGATGTACCTCTCCTTTCTTCTAAAGTGATTGGGGTTCTCCCTTCCACAGGTCCACCTGGACCTGGCATAAGCTCTGTTCTTTGGGGATTACTTACCCGTAACTCCAAATATGTAGTACCTTACCCTCCTTTTCTTCTACTTTATTGAGTACTTCAGTACTTCTCCCCTTTCACTTCACCTCATCTTAAGGCTCCATCCTCCACAAAACTCCAGCTATCTCCCGCTTTTCCCCCATGAGTTCTCCTGTCTACTTTTCTCACACCAAAACTCCTTTTACCTTCTTGGTGTTGGCTTGTCATTTCTATATCAAGCTTGTGTTAGTGGGGCACCCTGTCCTATTCCTCCCTCCCCTTGAAACTATGACAAGCCTGGCAAAAGAATACCTCTAAATCATTTTCCTTTGTGCAGTCTGCAGGTGCATATATGGATGTGTGTGTGTGTGTGTGTGTGTGTGTGTGTGTGTGTGTGTGTGTGTGTGTGTGTGAGAGAGAGAGAGAGAGAGAGAGAGAGAGAGACATGTGGTATGCACAAACCAACCCTCCCCTATATAAGCTAAACACAAACCCACCCTCACACAAAAGTTAAAAAAATCGTCAGTAATGTCCTCAATAACCATGACATTGTGTCATGAGAGTAGTCCATTGTCGTTTTCATACTGAAATACTCCCCAGTGCAATGTTACTGTTGTAGGTTGTAAATTCTGCTATATAGACTGTAAAAAGAGGGGATCCTGTGATAAGAACTTTCATATGGACATAGGGAAGATAGATTTGTTACTCCTAATGGAAGAGTAAAAAAGGAAATAGAAAGACGGATGTGCTAGGATCAAGGAAGAAAAGAAGACAGTACCCCATACATGGATTCCCTTACCAACACCACCCCAGGGAACCCATCTGCTAAGGCACTTCACCATGGCTCCGGAGCGAGAAGTTGTTTGGCATTCCCTACAAAATTGACTTGCCATGGCTTCACCATCACAGAAAGCTGAAAAATTGGTCCTAACAAACCCCTATGAAATGCAATGGAATAGGCAAGCATACTCTTGTAACTCATTGTCAACAGTCAGTATAATTTCAGTATTGGTCTGTTCATGATTAATCGCTCTTTAAAAAAAAAGTTCGCATACAAACCCAGTCCTTGTAAGTAATCTGCCTCTTTGGTCAGCTGATATACAAAAATATAGAAATAGCATTGCCCCAAAAGGCAGTAATGGCAGAAATACGTATCTTAGGAAATCCAAGTTAGTTGTCTACTCAGACAGTCACGGTTGTGATCTCGCAAAAATCTTGCAAAACGAACACAATCTTAGAGCTACCAGCTATTTAAAACCTGGGGGCCCCTATGAACGAAGTTATAAGGAACATACAGCATGATGACACTACACAAGAAAATCTGGTTTTAGCTATAATTGGTGGTGCAAAATGTTTATTGCAATGAACTAAAACGTGCCGTCCGTGACCTCCAGAAAACCCTAGATACAGTGAAAAATGAAAGTGCAATAGTGACTGGAATCCCACACAGATATGACCTAATAGAAACGTCATGCGTCAACCAGGAAATTATTAAGGCCAACAGGCAATTTTGCAAAATATGCAAAGCATACAAAAACACGAACTTCCTAGATGTGAAATTCTTGGAAAGGAAACACTTCACCAGGCATGGTATGCATTTAAATATTCATGGGAAAAAGTTCATAGGTTCTAGAATAAATGAGATGGCTGAGATGATGTACACAAAAAATAACATCATGCCTATCAACTCAAAACGGAGAAGCCATCTTCATCACAGATGATACCAGCAACAAAAAAAGCAGCAGAACAAACAACCAATAGCAGTTACACAAAATGCAGCAGTACAAACAATAATCGAAGCAGAAATGCCAACAACAGCATCACCATCAACAGCAGCATCACAGACAGCAGTAACAGCAGAAATCCCAGCAATAGCAGGAGCACCAGCAGACATGGAAACAACCATTTATGGGGTAGCAAGTAGACGGAAAAGGACACCTCCTTCCCATCTGAAGGATTTTTTAATTGCAGATATGATGAAAAAGAAGCCACTGAGATAAGTAACATTAAATGTCTAACAGTACTCCACCAAAATATTCAGTGTGTAAAAAAACAAAGTGCAACAGCTGGAAGATCCCAATGAAAGGTGTAGGATCATGTATTTATGTTAAGAAAGGCATTGAATTTAAAATCAGAAATGATATTATCATGGTAAGTGTAGACAAAGACTTTGAAGTGTCAGCAATAGAGATAGTTGCTATAAATATGCCCAAGAAACTAACTATATTATGTGTATGTCGTTCTCCCAGTGGTAATTTAGAGATATTCTTTTCAAAACTTATACAAAGCCTAGAACTAGCGTTGACTCTGAAACATAATATCCTTTTGTGTGGGGACTTTAACATAAATATAACTAAAACAGATGACACCAGTAACACATTTATGAATATCCTACATAGTTTTGGTATATCACGAGTCAACAGTGCAACAAGAATAACCACACATTCATCATCTACCATTGACCATGTAGCTACAGATGTAGGCAGAGAAAACTGTGATGTACTTGTCAAAAATCTGGGACTATCTGACCATCTATGTCAGATTATAAAAGTAAAAGGTTGTGTAAAAAAAGAATCAAAACTGCATGTATATAAAAGAGCTCCATCAGCTTTGCAAGAGTTTTCCTTAAAGTTAGCACATGAAAGTTGGGAAGGAGCATACATAGAAACTAAAGTGAATAGCAAGTTCTCCAATTTTATGTCTGAGTTTAAATTAAAATTTGAAGAAACATTCCCCAAAGCATTAATTCCCATTGGAACACCCACCAACAATAAATGGATTACTAAAAGAATTAGAAAAAGTGTTCAAACTTGTAAATACCTACCCTCCATTAAATAGGACAATAGTGGTCCAGTTTTTTGCATTACTACAAAAACTACTAAAGGATCTACAGGAAGGTACTCAACACTGCAAAAAAATCAGCCAATGATAGGTTCATAAATTTAGCCAATAATAAAAGTAAAGCTACACGGGCTGCAGTGAAAAAAGAAACAGGAACTGTGAAGCAGAGAGGTACAAACACACGAATCAGAAACAAAGAAAACTTCGAAAGTAACCCAAAAGAATTAGCAAATTATGTGAATACCTACTTTAGCAGCATTGCAACGAACTTACAGGAGGAAGTATGCAATGTTGTAAGGCAATTAAAGAACAAAAACTTGGCAGGTTTAGACGAAATCCCAATATGTGTGCTGAAAAAATACATGAACAGTATGAAAGCTCCACTAACAGAAATCATAAATGAATCCTTCGAAACTGATTGCTTCCCTGACTATCTGAAGCATGCCAAAATTTTACCAGTTCACAAGAAAGGTGACATAGAAAATGTTGAGAACTACAGACCAATAGCCCTATTGTCATGCTTTTCCAAAGTAATAGAAACAATAATGAAAAACAGGCTTTTCTAAGTAAATTCAACCTCCTCTGCAATAACCAGCATGGTTTCAGGCCGGGTAGAAGTACAGAATCTGCAATAGCACAATTTACAAAAACAGTTTTAGAAGCACTAGATGAGAACAGCTATGTAACTGGCCTTTTCCTAGACCTGTCAAAGGCATTTGATACAGTTGACCACCAGAAGCTGTTGCATAAATTAGAGGCACTGGGAGTAAGGGGAGTGGTTCTCAAATGATTTCGTTCATATCTAGAAAACAGAGTACAGTCAGTAGAGATCACACATGTCTCCAGTGGATCAAAGTACATTGAGAAACATATATCTGATCCACAATATATCAATATTGGGGTCCCTCAAGGAAGTGTACTAGGCACCGTATTATTTCTGGTGTACATAAATGATTTCCCGCAACATATCAGCAATGGAGAGAAGATATTGTTTGCGGATGACAGCAACATAGTAATCACCAGTAAGGCACCAGCACAAATGTTGGAAAATTCTACTGAAGTGCTGAGGGATGTTCACAAATGGTCTCAGGAAAACAAAGTAACTCTCAATGTAAAGAAAGCAAATACAGTATGCTTTAGAATGAACAGAAAACAGAGTCCCTTAAATTTAAAACTAGATAACATCTCCAAGGATGATGTACCTACAACAAAATTTTTAGGGTTGCACATTGACACCCAAATGAAGTGGAATAAACATGCTATGAAACTCTCGCAAAAGATATCCACAACATGTTATGCACTTAGAGTCCTTGTATCCGCATGCAGTAGCTGCAGAAAATGCAAGCCACCTTCCTGGACGTTGACCTTGGATGTTTAGGATTTTCTGCAGCTCAGTCTGAGCTGCAGAAAATCCTAAAAATCCAAGGTTCCTTACAAGGCCTCACAATGGCTTCCATAGACTTACTCACTCCACCTGAGCCACGTATCCCTACCTTCTACCTATTACCCAAAATCCACAAAGAGAACTATCCTGGCCATCCAATCGTGGCAGGCTTCAAAGCCCCAACAGACTGTATCTCAGCTGTGGTAGATCAACACCTCCAACCTATCAGCTGCAGATTCCCATCCTACATCAAAGACACAAACCACTTCCTAGAATGCCTCAAATCTATTCCCACTCCCCTCCCACCTGAAACCTTTCTTGTCACCGTGGATGCTACATCCCTTTACACAAACATCCCACATACCCATGATCTCTCTGCCCTTGAACACTACCTCTCCCAACGCCCACCCGAAGATCTTCCAAAAACCTCGTTCCTTATCACACTTACCAACTTCATCCTCACCCATAATTACTTCACTTTTGAAGGCCAGACCTACAAACAAATCAGTGGAATGGCCATGGGAACCAGGATGACTCCATCCTATGCCAACGTCTTCATGGGCCGCATGGAGGAGGCTTTCCTAAAGACCCAACAGCTGCTTCCCCTGGTCTGGTATAGGTTTATAGATGACATCTTTGTGGTCTGGACTCATGGTGAAGAAACACTCCTTAATTTCCACCATAACCTCAACTCCTTTTCGAATCTGAATTTCACCTGGTCCTTCTCCAAAACCCAAGCCACCTTCCTGGATGTTGACCTTCATCTTGTTGAAGCTCACATCCAGACCTCTGTCCACATCAAACCCACAAACAAACAACAGTACCTTCACTTTGATAGCTGCCATCCATTCCACATCAAACGCTCCCTTCCCTACAGCCTAGGTATTCGTGGCAAACGTATCTGCTCCAGTTACACCAATAACCTGACCAGTGCTTTCCTCTCCAACTATCCTGCAGACCTTGTCCACAAACAGATCTCCTGAGCAATATATTCCTCCCTGTCCAACAACAATGTTCCTACCCCCAGACCACACAGAAGTGCCCCCTGGTCACCCAGTATTATCCTGGCGTCGAATACATCAACAAATTATTCCGCCAGGGATATGACTTTCTCAAGTCAAGCCCTGAAATGAGATCATCCCTTGACAATATTCTCCACACACCACCCAGAGTTGCCTTTTGTCGCCCACCTAAACTCCATAACATCCTTGTCAAACCCTACAATATTCCTAGACCACCTTCTCTACCCAGCAGTTCCTACCCCTGTAACTGACCCCGCTGCAAAACCTGCCCCGTGCATCCCCCCCACAACCACCTACTCCAGTCCTGCTACTGGTAAAACATGCACAATTCAAGGCAGGGCCACATGTGAAACAACACATGTCATTTATCAGCTGACATGCCTGCACTGCACAGCCTTTTACATCGGTATGATGACAACTAAACTGGCTGAGCGCATGAATGGGCACAAACGAACTGTCCGCCTAGGAGATGTCCAATACCCAGTAGCAGAGCATGCCGTCCAGCATAATTCTAGGGACCTAGGAACCTGCTACAACGTACGTGCCATTTGGCTTCTCCCACCCAACACCAGTCCCTCGGAACTGCGGAGATGGGAACTTGCATTCATACACATCCTTTCATCCCACCATCCCCCTGGACTGAACCTACGTTGACCAACCTCACTCCCATTTACTCTTCAGTCTTCTCCTTTTTTCCCCTCTCTTCTTTAGCCATTCACACATCTTTTCATCCTACATAGCTGTGTTTATACTATGCACCTCTTTAGTTCTGTATGCATCCTCTATGGTTTGGAGATGGCCCAGTACTTAACAGTAGAATATCTTTGGCTTCCCTCTGACAAGCATGCCTCCATCCTTGCTACCCTCCCTGTTTACCTTTTCCTGTTGCTTCATAACCTGGGTTGTGAGTAACTGAATCCA
Source organism: Schistocerca piceifrons (assembly GCF_021461385.2). NCBI lineage: Eukaryota > Metazoa > Arthropoda > Insecta > Orthoptera > Acrididae > Schistocerca > Schistocerca piceifrons. The sequence continues at coordinate 619,358,974 of NC_060141.1, forward strand.
CTTTCCCTTCTTCCCTTTTTTCCCCTCTCTCCTCTCTGATGAAGGAACAAAGTTCCGAAAGCTAGGAATGTAAATTTTCTGTTCTGTTTTGTGAATCTATCGACTGTACTGAGCTGAGGTAAGTACAGGCCAGCCCCTCTATCTCTTTGTTAGTATTTGTTTCACATCTTAATAGGAGATTTTCCATTAATCATTTAGTTTTTTTGTTGCGCATTTCTGTGACTCAGTATCTCTGCTACATGGTGAGTAGATCTTTGTTGTTACTGTGTTTCTTTCCCAAGTTTAAGGACCACTATATCCAGGGAAAAACTTGTGTATTTCTTTCTTCAAATTTGAGCTATACTGTACTTCCTTAGTTAGTACCAATTCGTCCCAAAGATATGTGTCATACAACATTGTATAAGTTGTCTCTGTGTACTTTATCACCATTCTCTGGCCATTTAAATATGGTACAAATGGCTCTGAGCACTATGGGACTTAACATCTGAGGTCATCAGTCCCATAGAACTTAGAACTACTTAAACCTAATTAACCTAAGAACATCACATACATCCATGCCCCAGGCAGGATTCGAACATGCGACCATATGAGTCGCGTGGTTCCGGACTGAAGCGCCTAGAACCGCTCGGCCACCACGGTCGGCCCATTTAAATAATTTCGATAGTGGCTCACCTATGAATTTGCCTTTCATTATTTCGATAAGGCATAAACCAGTAGATAAATGTGAAAGTTAATTAAGTATTACTTGGAATTCTGGCATTTTCTGTCACAAGATGTATGTCTGTTTGAACGGTATGCCCTACATAACCTACTGATTTCTTTCATGATATGTTAATAAGGGTTACTTTTCAGGTGGTATTTTGAGATAACAATGTGTCTAACACTTACCTGTGCTAAAAACTCTTTAAATGCTTTACTCACAAACTGTGGACCATTCTCTGCCAACAATCCATGTGACTTTCCTGTCTCAGAGAAATATTACCACAAACATCCCATCACCATCTCTGTGTTGACTTGAATAATGGGATAGAGTTTAACATATTTGTACCAATACTCTACTATTACAGATATGTAAGTTATCCCACCTCTGCTCATTGGCAAATGGCCAAAGAAATCGGCAGCCATTAGGTCATGTAAGCCTTAAGGTCATATTGGTTATAACTTATACATTATCACTTGATTGTTGTCTTTCATCTTTTGGCAAGTTTCATGTGTACATAGTACAGACAACTTTTTTACGTAAGTTCTTAAAACATTAAAACTTTACCATATCCTGAACACATTTTCCTAATCCAAAGTGTCCATACCCATGATGAATAAGCATAATTAAATCAAGTTCCCAAGATTTTGGTATACACAGTCTCCATTTGAGTCTAATTTTCCTTACTCTCCAAAACAAATCAATCTTTGTAGAGTCTTCCCACTTTTGCCCTACTGACCTGGAAAACACTTGCAGTAAGTGCATCGGATGTATTTCCCCATCTGGTTTAAACTTTGAAAAAATGCTTATAGAAGTTCATTCTGCTTCCCAACTGTAATTCCTCTAATAGTGTTGTTGCATTGAAAGATTACTTATAACTCTAATTCCCTTCTAGTTTCTGCCAGTTCATCCCATATTCTTTTGAACTCATTGGTGTTGTTAGTTACCTACTCACTGGAAAGCTGCTCATTTTCTAAAGTATGTGAAATTTCCTGAAATTTTTGATCTAACAATGCTTGTATTTTTTCCTCCAAGTATGAAAGTATGTCATGTGAATATACGGAAACTCCACTGTAACTTCTCTGTTCTAAAATTTCTATGCTCATGTTCACATCTGACATCTGATCCTTTCCCAACTTACAACATTGTTTCTGCAAAGTTACCTAAACTACTATCTCTGTATGCAAATCTTTAATATGTTCATGTATTTCTTTCTGAACTAAGTCACATTTGTTTTAAAATTTTGACGTGTATTTCTTCTCTTGACATGTTGAGTCTTTGATCTAGCTTATGTCCTAAACACACCTTCATTGCTTTATGAGTCTCTCTGATATGAGTTTCTGCTTATTGTCATAGTCCATTTTGGTTTTCCATTACTTGCTCATGAGTGTTTTTAATCTGATTTTATAAGTGTGAAAACTTTTCATCTAGTTTTTGAAAAAACATTCCCATATTAACCTCTTCGACATTTTCCTTTTTGTCACCGGCATAAACAAATTCACAAATATTACTGAATCACTGCACTATACCCACAAAAACAATTTTTAAGTGAAATATTGGCGTAGCTCACCAAAATTATACTGTGTGCTGCAACAGTCTGGTTGTTGACGACTGTGTGACAATGAGACAGTGGTTTAAAATGTGTGCTGACATCATGATGGTGTAGACTATGGGCTGATGTTGGATCAGTCATCGACAGCTATATGCAGGCTGGACATCGCTGACTGCATGCTCACCTTTGATGGGTCATCTATGGCTGCATGTTTCCTCAGTTTGATGGATGCTCTTAGCCCATCACATCAACATTGTTGTTTATGCTCCCTGTTGCCCTTGGCAGCACGTCTTCTCTTTGTTGATTTATTACAGAATTTCTTCCTTTCAATCTGTCTTTTTTCTGCCACTTTCCACTTACAACCATACAGTTACCATTTGGAGTGTTTATTAGTGACTGATGACTGCTGACTGCTGACTGCTGTGTTTCGGTTGTGTGGTGATGTTATGCCTGTTTGAGTAAAGTCTGTTCTAGACCTATCACTCCATGCAGCTACATCTAACACCACTGCCTTAACACTCCTTTATTTGATTTGTGTAGATATTCAGCTTTACAATTCTTGTAATTTACCTCAGGGGCCAGCTATCCTGTGCCCTGTTCTTTCTCAGCTTGCAGATTTCTGTAAGTGAAATGGCTAAAAACAAAACACTGCTGCTCTACTTAAATAAAGCTTAGATTGGTTCCAATTAAATCTGTATATTATCACATTCAACTACCAACATTTCTCTCGGAGCAACTTCCAATGTGGTTCATGGCCACGGAGTATATATTCTCCTCTTATGGCATCACCCTACCCCATGAACCATGGACCTTGCATTGGTGGGGAGGCTTGAGTGCCTCAGCGATACAGATGGCCGTACCGTAGGTGCAACCACAATGGAGGGGTATCTTTGTGAGGCCAGACAAACGTGTGGTTCCTGAAGAGGGGCAGCAATCTTTTCAGAAGTTACAGGGGCAACAGTCTGGATGATTGACTGATCTGGCCTTGCAACACTAACCAAAACGGCCTTGCTGTGCTGGTACTGCAAACGGCTGAAAGCAAGGGTAAACTACAGCCGTAATTTTTCCCCGAGGGCATGCAGCTTTACAGTATGGTTAAATGATGATGGCGTCCTCTTGGGTAAAATATTCTGGAGGTAAAATAGTCCCCCATTTGGATCTCCGGGCGGGGACTACTCAAGAGGACGTCGTTATCAGGAGAAAGAAAACTGGCATTCTACGGATGGTAGTGTGGACTGTCAGATCCCTTAATCGGGCAGGTAGGTTAGAAAATTTAAAAAGGGAAATGGATAGGTTGAAGTTAGATATAGTGGGCATTAGTGACGTTCGGTAGCAGGAGGAACAAGACTTTTGGTCAGGTGAATACAGGGTTATAAATACAAAATCAAATAGGGATAATGCAAACTAGGTTTAATAATGAATAAAAAAAATAGGAGTGCAGGTAAACTACTACCAACAGCATAGTGAACACATTATTGTGGCCAAGATAGACACGAAGCCCATTCCTCCTACAGTAGTACAAGTTTATGTGCCAACTAGCTCTGCAGATGATGAAGAAATTGATGAAATGTATGCTGAGATAAAAGAAATTATTCAGGTAGTGAAAGGAGACGAAAATTTAATAGTCATGGGTGACTGGAATTCGAGAGTAGGAAAAGGGAGAGAAGGAAACATAGTGGGTGAATATGGATTGGGGGAGAGAAATGAAAGAGGAAGCCGTCTGGTAGAATTTTGCACAGAGCATAACTTAATCATAGCTAACACTTGGTTCAAGAATCATAAAAGAAGGTTGTATACATGGAAGAATCCTGGAGATACTAGAAGGTATCAGATAGATTATATAATGGTAAGACAGAGATTTAGGAACCAGGTTTTAAATTGTAAGACATTTCCAGGGGCAGATGTGGACTCTGATCACAATCTATTGGTTATGAACTGTAGATTAAAACTGAAGAGACTTCAAAAAGGTGGGAATTTAAGGAGATGGGACCTGGATAAACTGACTAAACCAGAGGTTGTACAGAGTTTCAGGGAGAGCATAAGGGAACATTTGACAGGAATGGGGGAAAGGAATACAGTAGAAGAAGAATGGGTAGCTCTGAGGGATGAAGTAGTGAAGGCAGCAGAGGATCAAGTAGGTAAAAAGACGAGGGCTAGTAGAAATGCTTGGGTAACAGAAGAATTGATGAAAGGAGAAAATATAAAAATGCAGTAAATGAAGCAAGCAAAAAGGAATACAAACGTTTCAAAAATGAGATCGACAGGAACTGCAAAATGGCTAAGCAGGGATGGCTGGAGGACAAATGTAAGGATGTAGAGGCTTATCTCACTAGGGGTAAGATAGATACTGCCTACAGGAAAATTAAAGAGACCTTTGGAGAAAAGAGAGCCACTTGTATGAATATCAAGAGCTCAGATGGAAACCCAGTTCTAAGCAAAGAAGGGAAAGCAGAAAGCTGGAAGGAGTATATAGAGGGTCTATACAAGGGCGATGTACTTGAGGACAATATTATGGAAATGGAAGAGGATGTAGATGAAGATCAAATGGGAGATACAATACTGCGTGAAGAGTTTGGCACAGCACTGAAAGACCTAAGTCGAAACAAGGCCCCAGGAGTAGACAACATTCCATTAGAACTACTGACGGCTTTGGGAGAGCCAGTCCTGACAAAACTCTACCATCTGGTGAGCAAGATGTATGAGACAGGCGAAATACCCTCAGACTTCAAGAAGAATATAATAATTCCAATCCCAAAGAAAGCAGGCATTGACAGATGTGAAAATTGCCGAACTATCAGTTTAATAAGTCACAGCTGCAAAATGCTAACGCGAATTCTTTACAGATGAATGGAAAAACTGGTAGAAACCGACCTCGGCGAAGATCAGTTTGGATTCCGCAGAAATGTTCGAACACGTGAGGCAATACTGACCCTACGACTTATCTTAGAAAATAGATTAAGGAAAGGCAAACCTACATTTCTAGCATTTGTAGACTTAGAGAAAGCTTTTGACAATGTTGACTGGAATACTCTTTTTCAAATTCTAAAGGTGGCAGGGGTAAAATACAGGGAGCAAAAGGCTATTTACAATTTGTACATAAACCAGATGGCAGTTATAAGAGTCAAGGGGCATGAAAGAGAAGCAGTGGTTGGGAAGGGAGTGAGACAGGGTTGTAACCTGTCCCCGATGTTATTCAATCTGTATATTGAGCAAGCAGTAAAGGAAACAAATGAAAAATTCGGAGTAGGTATTAAAGTCCATGGAGAAGAAATAAAAACTTTGAGGTTCGCCAATGACATTGTAATTTTATCAGAGACAGCAAAGGACTTGGAAGAGCAATTGAATGGAATGGACAGTGTCTTGAAAGGAGACTATAAGATGAACATCAACAAAAGCAAAACGAGGATAATGGAATGTAGTCGAATTAAGTCGGGTGATGCTGAGGGAATTAGATTAGGAAATGAGACACTTAAAGTAGTAAACGAGTTTTGCTATTTGGGTAGCAAAATAACTGATGATGGTCGAAGTAGAGAGGATATAAAATGTAGACTGGCAATGGGAAGGTAAGCGTTTCTGAAAAAGAGAAATTTGTTAACATCGAGTATAGATTTAAGTGTCAGAAAGTCGTTTGTGAAAGTATTTGTATGGAGTGTAGCCATGTATGGAAGTGAAACATGGATGATATATAGTTTAGACAAGAAGAGAATAGAAGCTTTCGAAACATGGTGCTACAGAAGAATGCTGAAGATTAGATGGGTAGATCACATAACTAATGATTGGGTGTTGAATAGGATTGGGGAGAAGAGAAGTTTGTGGCACAACTTGACTAGAAGAAGGGATCGGTAGGTATGACATGTTCTGAGGCATCAAGGGATCAACAATTTGGTACTGGAGGGCAGCGTGGAGGGTAAAAATCGTAGATGGAGACCAAGAGATGAATACACATGCAGATTCAGAAGGATGTAGGTTGCAGTAGGTACTGGGAGATGAAGAAGCTTGCACAGGATAGAGTAGCATGGAGAGCTGCATCAAACCAGTCTCAGGACTGAAGACCACAACAACAACAATGGCATCACCGATGAAAGTGAAAAATACCTTGTACACTTCAGGCACCTAAAGGAATATCATTATATAATTATGGAGATTATCTGTGACAATTTGAGTGACAAGTACACCAGAGCGAAAGCTGCTTTAATTCAATGCCTGTGACCAACATCACAGGAACAATTTATTCAAGGAGATCCTACCGATCAATAACAATGCACCAATTACACCGACAACAATACCGGCTGTTTCTCAGTGCAACACTGGAAGTGCCACGCCTCCCTCTACGCAGCACCCGAGCTGCACCGACTCTGCTCGACCGCTACCGAAAGCGACATGACGGCCGCCGCCTGCTGGCTCACTGATCTCGACCCAGTCAAAGCAAACAGCTGCGTGACATATGATCCCGCCACGGCTACCACACCCGCATCTTGTCAACAACTTGCCAACACTAAGCACGCTTACCACCCGACTGTTCACTACTCGATCATGCCCACAACTTGTTCACCAAACCCCAGAAGATGATTTCAGCCATATCAATGCTTCATACTGCAGTGAACGTGTTCTCACTCCGCCGCTGCCAAGTACTGAGTTTCACATTCGTGAACGCACACACGATCTCTTCTACTCAAACTATTATGTCAATACTGTGCCGCTGACCTTGTCTTGTATGCCAGGTTACCCTTTAATAGAGACAGATTCTGATTTCGACCCCATCTTACTAAGTGATACACAGCAGACTGCTTCACGATGTACAATTTCATCTGAACAACTGTGACAGCTACATGAGCAAATTGCGACATACAACTTGTTGGTACAAGATCAGTTACACATGCTGCAGCTGACACCAACCGAGCACGACATGCAACGAGGTGCATTTTCGCCTGAGCAACTGCAACAGCTATGTGAGCAAATTGCGACATACAACTTGTTGGTACAAGATCAGTTACATATGCTGCAGCCGACACCGACCAAGCACGACATGCAATGAGATGCTCCTGTCATTGTTCCGCCTCCGACTGCTGACGATCCTTCGCCGTTACTACCAGCTACAACTAATAACCTGACGATCATGCTACATGGATCTATGTCCCAGATGTCACAATTGTCATCATCATGCCGCCTCAAGTCACTGATGTGATACAAGCAACTTATTTATGCTGCTGCCACCTTTCCTTGGTAGTTCCAGACACTTCGTTTCTGTACCACGGCATAACCAGGCGGATTCCCAGGCCGCTTGCCGGTATTTCTTGATTTCTGAAAACTATTTGACTCATTATCACACCTACATTTATTGACAAAGTTACAATTATATGGGGTAATCAAGTTAAATTTGTGACTGGATTGAGGATTATTTGGTAGGGAGGATGCAGAATGTTATCTTGGTTGGAGAGTCATCACCAGATGTGGAAGCAACTTCAGGTGTGCCCCAGGAAAGTGTACTGGACCCCTTGCTGTTCATTTGTATATTAGTGACCTTGCAGACAATATGATAGTAACCTCAGACTTTCTGCAGATGATACAGTTATCTATAATGAAGTACTGTCTGAAAGAAGCTACATCAATATTCAGCCAATTCTTGATAAGATTTCAAAATGGTGCAGAGGTTGGCAACTTGCTTTAAATGTTCAGAAATGTAAAACTGTGCACTTCACAAAATGAAGAAAACATAGTATCCTATGACTATAATGTCGATGAGTCACTGATGGAATTGAGCAACTCATACAAATACCTGGGTGTAACCATTTGTAGAGGTATGAAATGGAATGACCACATAGGCTCACACATGAATAAAGCAGGTGGTAGACTTTAGTTTGTTGGTAGAATACTGGGGAAGTGCAGACAGTCTACAAAGGAGATAGCTTACAAATCATTCATGTGACTGGTTCTTGAATATTGCTCAAGTGTGTAGGACCTATACCAGGTAGGACCAACAGGGAATGTTGAACATATGCAAAGAAGGGCAGCATGAATAGTCATAGGTTTGTTTGATCCCTGGGAGAGTGTCACGGAGATAACTGAAGTGGAAGACTCTTGCAGACAGGTGTAAGCTATACTGAGAAGGTCTACTAGCAAAGTTTCAAGAACCATCTCTAAGTGATGACTCTAGGAATATACTACAATTCCATACCTATTGCTCTCATAGAGGTTGTGAGGATAAGATTAGAATAATAACTGCATGCACAGAGACATTCAATCATTCTTCCCGTGCTCCATACATGAATGAAATGGAAGGGCACCCTAATAACTGGTACAGTGGGACATACACTCTGCCTTGCTCATCACGGTGGTTTGTGGAGTACAAATGTAGATGGAGATTTAAGGCTTGTACTATTTGATGAGTGACTGTATAAATAGCAATCTCAGATGAGCAACTTTTCTGGAATCCGACCTGTGATATGGTACTGTACGTTAAGTGTTTCCACTTAAATGTGTGACTTCTCTTGAGTACATTACTTTTTCGAATATTTTGGAAAGAGGTGTCACTAAGGAAACAAGATGATAGTTGTTTAAGTCTCTCTTGTCACCTTTCTTATGCAGTGATTTAATAATTACATATTTTAACCTGTCTAGAAACATTCCCTGTGCAATCACTGCTAAGGACATTACTTATTAAATTGGAACAACTTTCAGAATTCTGTTTGAAATTCCATCAACCACACAAGAGCTGTTGTTTTTTAGTATTTTTATAACTGTATCAAATTCAGTGAAGGATGTTGGTGGTACTTCTAGTTACTTAAAGTATTATAGAATGACATTTTAATATATTCTCTTACTTCTATGGCTGAACCATTTAATCCCATATTTGCTGCTACATTTAGAAAGTAATTATTAACAGTACTTGCAGTGTGTGAATTATCAGCCACAACATTGCCATTTAGTTCAATTGTTTGGACTCTTGTACACTGACTGGTTGTCCTATCTCCTGTTTGACAATATCCAGTATAGGTTTAATCTTACTATTTACATTATTTATGTCAGAACATGCATACTTCTGGATGTTTTAATAACTTTCCTCAAAAATACTCCAATATTTTTTGTTGTACTATGCACGTAATGACCAACTTTGACTTACTATGGCCTTTACATAAATTTCCCACTTCCTCTTAGATGCGATTTTAATTCCCTTAGTTATCCAAGGCTTACCTTATTTTTAATGGACCTTTCAGATAAATTTTTAGGAAAACAGTTTTCAAATATTGATAAAAATTCAGTATGGAATGAATTGGATTTGATAGTAGCATCTCTTTTTACATATGCCTCATCCCATACCACTCCTTTTAGTGTGCTCTTAACATAATGTGTCATGTTCTCGTCATTGGTCGGGACCAGTTTGAGCTCTTTGACAATGTTAATGACAAGTATAATGCTTTTCTAAATGAATTTATCTGCCTATTCGAAGCGGCCCTTCCTAAAAGGACTGCCAAATTTAAATGTGAAACCTATTCTAGTAAAAACTAGTTAACTTTGGGCATCAAATCCTCCTGCAGAAGGAAAAGGAATCTGTATGCCTCACTCAAATCCAGTCATAGTCTAGAAAAGGAAAAACTTTACAAACTATACTGCTCTGTCCTTAAAAAAGTTGTAAGAAGGGCAAAGAGTATTTCTATAAATCAGAAATTGACGTTTCTAATAATAAAATTAAAACCATATGGGACATAATAAAAAGGGAAACAGTTAAAATACCTGCTACAGAAAACACCATAGAAATTCAAACAAATGAGACCATTCATGAAAATGTTAAAATTATTACCGACATTTTTAACATTCACTTTTAGGCATCAGCAGCCCAAACTGGAAAAACATGTTCTGTTAATGAAGCCATGTTATCCCTTCAAAAAGTTATTAATAAAAAACCAAACCTTTTTCAGGCCTTTGATAGTGTTAACCATGAAATCCTCTTAGCAAGGCTGAATAGTATGGTATAAGTGGATCAGCTGGCTCATGCATGTTTAACCACTCTGAGAGAATATAATTGGAGAGATGAAAAGCCAGAATTCTGTTGGCATTGATGGTGTCTCTTCAAGATTACTGAAGGAATGCTATAAGCCAATAAGCAAAATACTGTGCCATGTATACAATGAAGCCATCCAGCACAGGATTGTTCCTGTGAGACTAAAGTATGCTATTGTCAAACCTCTCCTTAAATAAGGTGATAAAACTGATATTTCCAACTATTGGCCTATCTTCCTTTTAACAACCTTATCTAAACTTCTTGATAAATTGGTCCACAAAAGACTTATTGACCACTTCATTAATTAGGAGATATTAAACAGTAGCCAGTTTGGATTTCAACAGGATGTATCAACAGGACAGGCCATTTTCTCCTTCCCTCTTAAAATCGTTGAGTCTTTCAATAATAAATTATCTCCTATTGGTAACTTCTGTGACCTTTTTAAAGCCTTCGATAGTGTTAACCATGAAATCCTCTTAGCAAGGCTGAATATTATGGTATAAGTGTATCAGTTGGCTCATGCATGTTGAATGGCTCTCAGGGGCACTCTGCACTCTGTGCTAGCTGGGGCTCTATTGTCTGTAGTGGTCCTCAAGGCTCTGCACTTGGCCCCTTCTCTTCCTCATCTTTTCAATGACCTTCCCTTGTGTACTAGCTTCAAGGTGACATGCTCGTGAAAATGAACAAAAATTTGAAAAAAAATCTTGGTAAAAGAGCATTTTATGGTGATTTCAAAAATGTGTAGTTTATGGCCATTAATGTTTCTGTTCATTCTAAAATTGAGGTTGAATGTAATGTTGCACAGGGGCCACACCCATCTGTCAGTTTGAAGTACATCAGAATACGTGATGGATTATTTTGTTCTTCCGTTCTTTCCCTTGTTAGTTATGGCTTGTTAACACAGGTGTATTCTAGAAGGCACTGATTCCCAGAACCAAAGTACAGGCTTGTCTAAAAGGCTATGGTTGGAATGCAAACAAAGATCTGAGACTGTACAATTTCGGAATTTCATGTGTGTGTGGTTTTGTAGTTATTGTGTGTTGTTTTGTTTCTGTGTGTGTGTGTTTCCTGCACTACAAATGCTGAGAGTAAGGAAATTTAGCCCCAAACGAAAGTTTCACAACAACCAGTTCCAAACACAACCAAATAATACACATCAGTTGCTTCAAAAGTTGCCCACAGAAACTGTGTCTACAGGCAGTGCTTCTAGACGTAAACTTGCACTTTCTGAGTGTAATAAGAACAAGCCTAGTAGTATTGTGAGCAGCAATAACGACGGAAATGTTATTGTGAACCTAAATATGCCGTCAAGACTTTTGAAGGGTGCTGTGAAATGTAAGTACTGCAATTGTGAAGATAGTATTGACGTTTCTGAGGACATTTCAGCAAGGAAGGGTCTTTCAAGTTGGTTAGTGATTGCCTGTAACTCATGTAAGATGCACAGTGATACTATGACATCACCAGTAACTGATAGTCGACATTACATTGCAAATATTCAGTTTGCTTGTGCAATGTGATGTTTGGAAGGGGGAGGAGAGCTGCCCAGACTTTCTCTGCAGTGATGGATTTGCCTCCACCTCCGCTGAGATTTGACAGATACAATAAATTAATACATAATGCTTTATGTGATGTAAGTGAACATTCAATGAAAAGAGCAGCAGAAGAAGCAGTAGCCTTGTCTGGGAATACAGACATTGTAGCAGCATTTGATGGATCTTGGCAGAAGAAAGGTCATACTTCCCTGAATGGGGTTGTAACTGCCACATTTGTTGAAACTGGTAAGATACTAAATTATGAATGTCTAACAAAGTACTGCCAGGGTTGTTCAAGTAAATTTATTGACACCCATGTCTGTGTAAGGAACTTTGATGGCCCAAGTGGAAACATGGAAATGAAAGGAGTGCTAAACATGTTTAGAAGATCAGATGTCAGTTGTGGTGTGAGCTATGTAGGCTACCTTGGGGACGGGGACTGTAAAGGAAAAAATGGTTCAAATGGCTCTGAGCACTATGCGACTTAACTTCTGAGGTCATCAGTCGCCTAGAACTTAGAACTAATTAAACCTAACTAACCTAAGGACATCACACACATCCATGCCCGAGGCAGGATTCGAACCTGCGACCGTAGCGGTCACGCGGTTCCAGACTGAAGCGCCTTTAACCGCACGGCCACACCGGCCGGCAACTGTAAAGGACACACTACTGTTGTTAATGACAGAACATATGGGGAAACTCTGATAGAAAAGCCTGAATGTGTTGGGCAAGTACAAAAAAGGAATGGGAGCTCCAATGAGAAAATTATGTAAAGACTTCAGTGGAAAAAAACTGTCAGACAGAAAACACATAGGTGATCCAGGTCCTCTTACAAAAAGTGAAATTGATTCTTTGACTCAATATTATGGACTATCAGTAAGGAGAAATGTAGGAGATTTGGAGAACATGTGACGACCTGTTTGGGCAACATGGTTTCACAGAGTGTCAACAGATGAAACCCCACAGCATGGTTTGTGTCCAAAAGGGGAAGATTCATGGTGCAAGTACTGGTTGAGCAGAGCTACAGGCATACAATATACCCACAAGCATTCCTTACCACTTCTCGTAATGGAGGCAATTAGGCCTACATATAGGGATCTGGCAAATAAAAATCTATAATACTTAGGAAATGCATGCACGGTCTCTCTCAGAATGCAAATGAAAGCTTCAGCAGCTGTACATGGGTGAGAATACCCAAAACTGTATTTGTTGGGCTGTCAGTGCTGAAGTATGGTGTTATGGATGCAATAGTAACATTCAATGATGGTGCAATTTCAAGGGTCAATGTTATGAAGAAATTGAACATGCAAACGTGAAGGAATATGGCTTCAGCTCTAACTGCTATCGATAAGGGGCGAGTAACTGAAGCGTAGACTGCAGCAGAAGTTGTTACTGAGGAGTCAAGGATAAAGAAAAGAATGAAGAGAGAGAATATGGGGGATAAGGAAACAGGACAACTGGAGTGTGCAGCTGGAATGTTCTAAATGAGCATAGTGGTAAGTTAATAAATCTGTAAATCTTCTTTTGCGACTTACCGAAAACTTGAATTTTCATCATTCAGCATACTTTTCTCGTAAATGACTGAAGTTAAACGCAAAAAATTGGTACAGATATTTAGAATGACTTCCTCTACCTCCCTTGCCTACTATTTCCTGAAAAATTTATAAAATGTTAATGATGTCAGTGATATTTGAACTACATTTTTAAATATTTTTGTTGTAGTAAAATAAATTACTTGTCTTTTTCAGAGATCAGCTTCAGGGAAGGAAATAGAGGCATAAAACGCTTATGTGAATTTTGTCTGTACTCTGACTCTTTCTCCAAGCTGTGAAGTCAGTGGTTCCAAGGAAAATGGTACCACAGTGAAATAGTGTTCCCTTTTTTATACTATTATAAATATTGTTGTCAGTACCAAAATATAATAAATATCTCAATGATCTTTTGGGAAATGCTTTGACTAATGACCCTTATTGTGTGTAAGAATTTTGAGCTATCTCTCATTTATAGATCAGCTGCACTATGAGGGTGAAGATAATGCTAAAAATGCAGCTCATTTAGGGGCATGTCCCCTTAAAACTCATTTTTGTTTTCACTGATGACACCTATATCCTCATTAACAAAACTCCCAACCACAATCTTGAGGAATCGGTCAATATTGCCTTTACTAAGACCCGGTTTGTTCCTTTCCAAGTAAGTAAAAAAGTGGAGGATCAATTAAGTATTAAATGTAGTGGTAGTGATTTACTACAAATTGAGTCATCCAAGTTCCTGAGTGTACACAGTGACAGCAATCTAAAATGATCTGAACATATTTTACAACTTCTCAAAAACCTCAGCTCAGCAACTCCGCTATTCATATTATTTCCACTGTCTGTGACCAAGACACCACAAAAACTACTTATCTTAGTTACTTCCATGCACTATTGTTGTATGGCATAGTTTCCTGGGGTAATCAGCCGCTTTCCAAAAAAATATTCATTGCCCAAAAGAGAGTTATTAGGATAATGAGCGGGGTGCAGCCTAGACATTCCTGTAGAAACCTTTTTAGAAAATTGGGGATACTGGCAGCTGCAGGCCAATATATCTACTCCCTGTTATGTTTCATTGGTGAAAATGAGCAACTATACAAAACCAATGATTCATACCAGGAGGAAGATGAACCTCCATTATGAATTAAAAAACCTTAGTATTGTACAAAAAGGAGTCCATTACATGAGCTTCAAGGTGTTCAGTGCTTTCCCACCGTCACTGAAATCACTTGTCCCTGAACCTCCCAAATTTAAACAATAGTTCAAACACTATCTAATAGAGAATTCCTTTTATTCAGTTGAAGAATATTTCAATTGTGATAACTTTAATTGATCTTTCCTTTAAATAAATCTTATATACTCTAATGCCTTATGACAGTTGGAATTATTGTTAACATTATTATGTCTGCTATGTAGCTATTAAGATCTACCTTTATTTGAACTTTTTTAAGTGTAATTTTTTGTCTATATCTATTAATGTGTATTTTGTCTTATTACCTATATCGCCTCTGCAAGAGGGTCTCTTATGTGTTCCTTTTGTATGATTTGTAATAATCTGACATGTCCTGCATACATTCAAATGTCTCACTGTGTAGGATTTATGGGATCTAAATAAATAATAAGCCTCGCTGCTTTTTATGTACCTGCCTCCAGGTTGTGATGTGACATACTGTTTACTTCTATTAATTGTGTATCATAATCAAATAGTCAATTAGCAATGGGGACATGTTAATTGTTTCAGCATGAACACTGTCTACAAAAAGTTATCAGTCAGTGTGCTACTATTTGCAGCACACAAGTTGGAAAATTGACTACTGAAATTAGATTGAAACACTCAAATAATAATTCTAGTCTGTTTTTTCTGTCCACATCTTTTATCTCCACAAACTACTGTTTCTTCTAATCTGACACATAGCTCAATAATGTATCTAGATTCCTCATAAATAGCTGAAAGTTTTCTAGAGGGGACTGTAGACTGTTACAATTATCAGAGAAGTATTCTGCAGTAACAACTTACTTTTATGTGCTTATAGGTTCTGATGAACATAAAACTATTTGTTTCAATATTTTTGACCTTGTGTTTAACTTTCACATATGTTGCAACTCCTCCTTCTTCCATGTTGATTCTACACGAAAATTATGCAAGTCTGTATTCGTTAATATTTAGCTTCTCTATTCCTGTGGCTAAATGGTGTTCCGAGAAGAGTATCTATCTCTTCACAATTTTCCGCAAATCGTACACATATAACATGTTTATCTTATTTTTCAACCCTCTAATGTTCTGATGAAACTAATTATATTTTTCTGGAAACTCTTACACATATTATAGTCCTGTACTGCTCTAATTTTTTCAATAGTCTCTCCCTGTAACCTTATTGTAACCTAAAAAAATGTGCCCTTTGAATCTGGTAATCACAGGGATTTTATCTTGTGTGCTTACTTCCTTCAAGGTACACATCTAATTTTAGCTTCTCCCTCCAATTTAGGCAGAGGCCATGATTAGTGTATCCCCAAAACTCCTAATGGCACTTCCACTTCCATTTTTCACTTTTACCCAGTTTCTAGAGACCAACAGCAATAAGGTAAGGATGGTGGAGACAGGTGTTAGGCTGGCACTGGAAGACTCTAATACAGATCTGCACATTGGCAGAAAATTTGTGACTACTTGGAAACTGGGCCTTGGACCTGTGTTTCAGTAGGCTTGTTTAGGACCACAAGTGCCACTTCACTTAGGAAAGGTGGGCCAAACATCAGAAGTTACATTTTTGACAGGCTGTGTGGTCACCCACTGTAAACCAAATCAGAAATGGCTGCAAAAAGGAAAATAACATAAAAAAACATACACTGAAGCACCAAAGAAACTGGTATAGACATGCATATTCAAATACAGATAGATGTAAACATGCAGAATATGGTGCTGTGGTCGGCAACACCTATATAAGAGAACAAGTGTCTGGTGCAGTTGTTATATTGGTTACTGCTGCTACAATGACAAGATATCAAGATTTAAGTGAGTTTGACCGTGGTGTTATAGTCAGTGCACAAGCGATGAGACACACCATCTCTGACGTAGCAATGAAGTGTAGATTTTCCCATTCAACCATTTTACTAGTGTACCATGAATATCCAGAATCTGGTAAAATATCAAATCTCCTTCCGTAAATTGCTGCAGATTTCAGTGCTGGGCCATCAACAGTTGTCAGCATGCAAACTATTCAACAAAACATCACCGATATGGGCTTTTGGAGTCAAAGGCCCACTCGTGTACCCTTGATGACAGCACAACATAAAGCTTTATGCTTCACCTAGGCCCATCAACACTGACATTGGACTGTCGAAGACTGGAAACATGTTGCCTGGTCAGATGAGTCTCGTTTCAAATTGTATTGAAAAGATGGACGTGTACGGATGTGGAGACAACCTCATGAATCCATGGATCCTGCATGGCAGCAGGGTACTATTCAAGCTGGTGGAGGCTCTGTAATGGTGTGGGGCATGTGCAGTTGGAGTGATATGGGACTCCTGATATATCTAGAAACGACTCTTGCAGGTGACACACACGTAAGCATCCTCTCTGATCACCTGCATCCGTTCATGTCCATTGTGCATTCCTATGGACCTGGAAAATACCAGCAGGACAATGCACAATTGCTACAAAGTGGCTCCAGGAACACTCTTCTGAGTTTAATCACTTCTGCTGGCCACCAAACTCCCAAGACATGAATGTTGTTAAGCATATCTGGGATGCCTGGCAACGTGCTATTCAGAAGAGATCTCCACCCCCCTCGTTCTCTTATGGATTTATGGACAGCCCTGCGGGATTCATGGTGTCAGTTCTCTCCAGCACTACTTCAGACGTTAGTCAAGTTCATACCACGTCATGTTGCAGCACTTATGCATGCTCTCAGAGGCCCTACACGATATTAGGCAGGTGTACCAGTTTCTTTGGCTCTTCAGTGTCGATTGACTGGTTGATCATGGGACATTAGAATATTTCTTGACAAAGAAGCAGCGACCAACACGAGAGAAGAATAACTCTCAAGCATGAGCCTCCATCCTGCACAAATAACGCAGAAAAAGATGGGGATATGTTGTGAGAAACAGCGATAGTTAGCTTAAGAAACCATTGGTTTGAAAAGATAACTGGTTTTTGAGGCAAAAAAAAAAAAAAGAAAAAAATTGACCTGACCCCAAGACCTAAATTTCGTCACTAAGGAGGAACATTATTTTCTTGTAACTCAAATGAAAATGCAAGATAGAGAAATGAAAAATGGAAAATAAATGTGTTGGGTCAAGAAAAAGCTCATGAGGTCCAAAGAATGGGTGATTCCAGAGACACAAGACGCCTTTTATGAAGGAATAAAATTGGTGTTCGGTTCAGTTCTCTCTTCAGAAGGTATTTTAAAAGTTGCTGACAACTCCAATATCATAAAAGACGGAAATGAAATCCTTTAGTGATGGAAAGATTGTTTCCCGCCTTCCTTAACATAAGCTCTACTGGTACCTCTACAGAAGATTTCCTCTCTAATGTCCTTCAGTATCCTGAACAGAAATGGACAGCAACTCTGCCATCACACCCAGTATTAAAGTGAAGGCCTAAATCGATTGCACTGTGGAAGGGATCTAACTCACACTACATTCTCGCGCTTGTTATTCAAATGTCGTCACTTACCTTTGAAGACGACGCTTTCATACTCCTCCTCTTAACCTGTGAGAGCTGAGAAATACATGGCGATTCTAAAAATTCCTCCATCTCGGAAAGCTTTCTTACATAGACTCAATGTGGTGTTCAGCCATCCAGAAGATCAATCGATATGGTTTTCTGTATGAGAGATCTTCAAGAACAGAGCAGAGTTACAGTAACCTTTACAGTTCATTTTACTTGGATACAGGATCTTCTAAGTGGGTAGGATTGAAACATTTTGGCTACTGACATAATTTTATTTATATAATTTAGGTGCCCTATAACAATGTGACAGCAGTTTACTTTCACTCAATTGATCTTGATCATACCAGAATAAGATTTTCACTCTGCAGCGGAGTGTGCACTGATATGAAACTTCCTGGCAGATTAAAACTGTGTGCCGGACCGAGACTCGAACTCGGGACCTTTGCCTTTTGTGGGCAAGTGCTCTACCAACTGAGCTACTCAAGCACGACTCACGGCCCCTCCTCACAGCTTTACTTCTGCCAGTACCTCGTCTCCTACTTTCCAAACTTTACAGAAGCTCTCCTGTGAAACTTGCAGAACTAGCACTCCTGAAAGAAAGGATATTGCGGAGGCATGGCTTAGCCACAGCCTGGGGGATGTTCCAGAATGAGATTTTCACTCTGCAGCGGAGTGTGCACTGATATGAAACTTCCTGGCATCCCCCAGGCTGTGGCTAAGCCATGCCTCCGCAATATCCTTTCTTTCAGGAGTGCTAGTTCTGCAAGTTTCACAGGAGAGCTTCTGTAAAGTTTGGAACATAGAAGACGAGGTACTAGCAGAAGTAAAGCTGTGAGGACGGGGCGTGAGTCGTGCTTGGATAGCTCAGTAGGTAGAGCACTTGCCTGTGAAAGGCAAAGGTCCTGAGTTCAAGTCTTGGTCCAGCACACAGTTTTGATCTGCCGGGAAGTTTTGATCTTGATCATTTCTGGTCCCCCTTTGTCTGAAACAAAATTATGTGCTGGTACCAATAACATTTTCTCTGTACGCTGCAGCTATATAGCATGAAATATCAATAGGTAGTCTCAGTTTTCATCTAGCAATTGGTTCAATGGTCATCAAAGTAATAGGGCTGCACTTCGTAAGTAACGCTGCATCAACTGCTCTCATAGAGCTGTCAATGAATTGTTATAACAAAGAGTATGATCGACTGGAACAGTTAACATGGAAAAAACGTTCTTGCACAGCATGCAGTCTTCTCAGACCACATCTACACTGCAGACACAAAACTACAGCAGGCATATTAGCCTCTCTAACTAAAGACAGTAGCTGCACACATGGTGTGGAGAAGATATGTATAGCTCATATAGCTTTTGCAAGACTATCAGATCATGTCTTCACCAACTTCCGGTGTCAAACAGTTGACATTTTTACTCTCTCATTTAACTGTAAAATCTGTATGCTTTAACATCGTGATATTAAAAATACTCAAGCACTACCACCAAGGGCGTAGACAGGATTTTGTCACAGGAGGGTTCTGAATTGTTAAAGAATACCTTAAACAGACTCATGTTTTTCACTTGATTCTAAGATCACACATACACGTGCACAGATATACATATGTTCTCTGCTAATGTGTTCTGCAGTGTCATTACTGTAGATTGTTATATTCTGCTGCTACTTCAACTACAGTAGTATCTTCCCTGTGAATATATATAGAGTGAATGTGTGGAAAAACCCAAATGCACAATTAAATATGTCTTTATTTGGCAGTATGGTAACTTCGCCCTAATGCCAGATTTATGAAAATACTTTGCTTAGTCATCGAATGTAAGTTTCATTATAGCATAGCAGAAGAATCTTAATGCTGGGCTGAATAACTTATGAAGTTAAACAGATTCAAATATCTTTTTACAATAGCTATCTTTCTCCTACTAAAATCTTTTATTTAAATTTACGATTAATCCGAGGCCAAGTCAAAATTTGTTCAGTACATCAACGCATCCCAAGTTCATCAATACAATCTCTTTTTTTATTAAAGTATCTTTCAAACATTAAAACATTTGTTTATTTGTGCAGAGTGACGAGAAGGGAGGTCTCTTTTCTTGTGGCATCCCAAAACTGCTGGTAGTTGTAGTCAGAGTTAGTTTTTATTTTCATCACACTTCCCATTGTCTTGGATGAAAGCCTACTTTTTTCAAACAACCAATAGTTTGAGATAACATAGATTAGATTTACTTAATTCCAATTGATCCATAGTGAGGAGGTCCTCCAGGATGTAGAACATGTCAGAAAAACAATAATACATGACAAATATTTACAACTCAAACAAATAAGCTAATGTACCATGCCACAGGTCCCAAGTGGAATGATCGTCATTTTTTTTAATGACACTATATGAAAGAATCATTTTACAAACACTAATGCGCTGAATTTAAAATAAAAAAGGTTTTTTATTTATAAGGTAATAAAAATGTAATAGAACTTCTATAGTACTTATTTACAATGAACACATTACTGCACTGAAACGGGGCAGAAGTTAAATTGTACTTACACACACTGGAGGAAGTGAATCTGTCTTGGAGATAACAACTAAAGCCAGCTGCAGAACCACAAATTGCTACAGCATTACCATCAAATTCAGTAACAACTGCAGCACCAGCAAAACCAGCAACATCTGAACCAGCTCAAGCAACAAGACCAATAACAGCAGCAGCACAAGCAACAGAAGCAGAAATGGTGTCAACAACTGTAGCAGTTCCACTACAGTCACTGGCATAAAAGAGGAAGGAAACCACAGGCATCATCAATTACAGGGCAAAACCAACAGATACTACAACAACAGATCCACCACCAACAGAAATAGTGCCAATAAAAGAATCAAAGGCAACAACAGCACGAAGAATCCTGTCAGCACCACCACCACATCGACTACCACCACCACCACCACCACCACCACCGGCCACAGAAGCACCAGCAGCAACAACAGCAGCAGCAACTGAACCAACAACAACAGTAGCAGCAGCAACAAAACCATCAACAACAGTTGCAGCAACACAACACTGCCTAAGGAGGAGTCAAAGACAAGGTACATCTACATCATTAAATAAGGATTTTTTATAGCTTCATACAAAGAAATGGAAAAGATTGTGACAAATCAGCAAGAAAATTTGCAGATACGTCACAACTACTATGGAAAAAACAGCACATTACCAGGTAATGACAAAAGAAAAAATACTTGCAAAACAGTCAGGATAATGTGTCAGAATATTCAATGCCTCAGAAACAAAGTACTTTATCTAGAAGTAGCTTTAAATAATCTTGCTGATGTCTCTTGTATTTGTTTATCTGAACACTGGTGCAAGGCTAGTGAATTAAGTCTCATAAATATAAGCAAGTTTCATTTAGCAACACATTATTGCCGAAGTGTTTTTAAAAATGGTGGGGTATGCATTTACTCTAGAGTAGGACTGCAGTTCAAAGTGAAAACAGAATTGGACCATCTAAATATAGAAAAACATTTTGAATCATGTGCCATAGAGTTAAAAACTGAGGAGAAGAGTGAAAAACTAGTTGTCATTACAGTATATAGATCTCCACTGGGTGACAAAAACATATTCTTCAAAAAAATAGAAGCAGCATTAAACTCTTTTTATAGTAATGAAGTGAAATTATTTTTATGTGGAGATTTTAATATTAACCTATTAATTGAAAGTGATGAAAAAAGACAGCTTTTGAGTATACTCAGCAGCTTCCACATGAAACCACTCTTTACAGATGCCACCAGAATAACAGAACTGTCATCTTCTCTTTTAGACAATATTTTCTCAGATATGGAGAATGGTATCACTGAGCCACTAAACGTGAACTTAGGTCTTTCGGATCACAATACACTATTAGCATACATAAATTATTCTATCCCCAAGGCAGAAAATTATAAGTGGGAATACAAAAGGCACTTCTATACAGAAAAAGTAAATACTTTCATCCAGTTGTTAGCTAATGAAACCTGGGAAGATGTCTTTGCACAAACAACAACCGAGGAATCTTTCAATGCTTTTTCTAGTACGTTCATGTCCCTATTTGAGATGTGTTTCCCAAAAAAGCTCACAAAGATCAATGTCATGCCTAGGAACACAAGCCAGTGGATAACACCTGCTATTAGAGTATCTAGTCAAACACTAAAACATATCAGTCAACTCAAAAAAGATAATAAAGATGAACACTTCACAGATTATGTTAAGACATACAAGAAAATTTACAGGAAGGTGATCAAAAAAGCCAAGACAATGCACAATGACAGTGGAATTGCTGGGTCAGCAAACAAATCAAAAGCTATATGGAATGTAGTAAAAAAAGAAATAGGCCCAAGCAAAAATGTTAGAAATCCAGATGACTTTGTTTTAAAAGATGATCAAGGTGTGCTAGTCAGAAATCGTACTTTAGCAAATTACATTAATGACTACTTGATAAATAGTCCAATCAATCTGCATAAAAATTGTTCTAAGATTAGTAGAACATCAATCCCAGAAGAACAAAGTGTTAATTCATTATTGCTACCTCCCACAAACAAATTGGAAGTTAATCGAATAATAAAAACAATGAAGAATAAAATGTCCTCAGGGATTGACGAGATACCTTGCTCAGTTATGATGAGATGTGCTAGTGTCATATCAGACCCACTCTCACACATCATAAACATATCATTTTCAGAAGGTGTCTTTCCACAACGATTAAAAATTGCAAAAGTAAAACCATTGTATAAAAAGGGCAATATACATGAAGTGGGAAACTATAGACCAATAGCTTTATTATCAGTATTTTCAAAAGTAATAGAGACAGTCATGAAAAACAGAATTACAAATTACCTCGAGAAATTCAATCTATTGTCTGTAAACCAACACGGCTTTCGCAAAGGAATGAGTACAGAGTCAGCCATCACCCAATTCATTGAAAATATTGTAATGGGGCTAGATAAGAACAACAGTACAATAGGAATAAATTTGGACCTCTCAAAGGCATTCGATACTGTCCAACATGATATCCTGCTAGACAAATTAGAATATGTCGGTATACGAGGAGTAGCTAAAAAGTGGTTTCAGTCATATCTCCATGATAGGAAACAGGTAGTAGAAATTGCAACAACAAACAGTAAAAACCAAAGTATTGTTTACAGATCGGATATTCAGACTGTGCCAATAGGGGTACCGCAGGGGAGTGTTCTAGGACCTCTCCTATTTCTTCTTTACATAAATGATATCAAGATTCCAGTAAATGGTACTCATATAACCCTGTTTGCGGATGACACAAACATTGCAGTAACTGACATAAACCGGGTATTGCCAACATCTGCAACTAGAGTTATAGAATATTTGCAAAATTGGTTTGAAGTGAACAAATTAACCATAAATATCTCTAAAACTAATTATATCCATTACAGGAAAGCAAAATCACACTCTGATCTAGATCTCAGAATACAAAATAAAGAAATTGTGAGAGTTGGTACCACAAAATTCTTAGGTGTACATATAGATGAAAATTTAGACTGGAAATCCCATATCCTGTATCTCTCACATAAGTTAAGCTCTGCTTGCTTTGCTTTACGCGTTATTAGCTTTGTATGTAGTAGGGAATGTAGCAGAGCTGTTTATTTTGCTTATATACATTCTGCTATAACCTATCGCCTCATCTTCTGGGGTCATAGTAAGAAAAATCTCAAAACCATCTTCACTCTACAAAAACGAGCTGTTAGAATAATTACCAACAGTTCAAGGTTAACTCCTTCAAAGCAATTATTTAAACAGCTGAATATTCTACCCCTACCGTGCCTCTATGTACAGAAAAGCGTAATTAATGTAAAACGAACTATTAACAATTTCCAATCCAACCCAGATCTACATACTTACAACACAAGAAAGTGCAATGACATTCATATAAAAAGAGTTAAAAAGGCTTTGGCGCAGAAACAAACAAACATACAAGGAAGCAGATTGTATAACAAACTACCGGTAAAGATAACAGAAATAAAAAAAATTGTCTTCATTTAAAGAAGCAGTATTCAAATTTTTAATGACCAACTGCTATTATAGTGTAAAAGAATACCTGGAATAGCTTCATACTAAACAATTATATTTATGTACTCTGTGCCAATAGTAATTTTTATCTGACTGTTGCTATGATCTAAATAAATAATATGTACAAAAGTGCTAGAATTGTATCTGTTATATCTAAATATCAACTGTGTATTCCATGTAAAAAGTCTTTCTCATACATCAATGTAAATAAAGTTGTACATGCTATTTCAATGTGGTCTGATGTTATGTAGTCTACTATGCACATCAGTATTTTGTATAGTATCGTTCACCCTATATGTATATATATATATATATACTATGTATTTTTTGGCGAAATCCATGCAATGTAGATTATCTCTGGATGAAAAAATTACTGCACTGAAATTGTGCAGAAATTACATTGTACACACAAACATATCAGTTGGTTCTACTGAGAAATTCATCAATGGAGTAGGAGGAGTTGGCCTCCAATAAATCCTTTGGGCTTGTCTTAAACTGAATTTCATTGGTTGTTAAGCTTTTTATGGCTGCTGGCAAGTTATTGAAAACGTGTGTTCCTGAATAATGCACACCTTTTTGTACAAGAGTAAGTGACTTTAAATCCTTGTGTAGATTATTGTTATTTCTAGTATCGATTTCACTTAACACTCTTTCACAGTCTGCATTCGTTTTCTGGAATAGCAAAAATGAACTCTACGAATCTTTTAAATTCTTCGCAACCAGCCTCCATACAGCATTTTAGAACAATCTATCATTTTTTCTGATGACACTCATTATTGGTTTTCCAGGATTCCAAGTATTCTTCAGTTACTCG
The DNA here is from genome assembly GCF_021461385.2 of Schistocerca piceifrons. Classification (NCBI taxonomy): domain Eukaryota; kingdom Metazoa; phylum Arthropoda; class Insecta; order Orthoptera; family Acrididae; genus Schistocerca; species Schistocerca piceifrons. Next base: position 619,383,822 of record NC_060141.1, read on the forward strand.
CTTTATGGCGCAGTACATGTCAAAAGCAATGTTTTTGTCACCATGGTATTCATTTATATTTTCGTACAGTTCAAAGCATGATTTAAATACTTCCTACGTTGTAACAGAATTTAACAGCAACTTCCCTAGTTCAAGCACATCTTTAATAAATCGTTTAGACCAATTTTTTAAGTATATAAGATCCACTCGCAGTAAAATGTTCTGACAGTTTCGTGAAACTGAGTTTTGTTTAGAACACGATTCTCTGCTAATGTGTTCTGCAGTGTAATTACTGTAAGTGGAATAAGTATATTCACTTGCCTGTCTTCAACTTCTGAAGTAGACTGTTATATTCTACTGCTACTTCAACTGCAGTAATATCTTCCCTGTGAATTCTTGTAAGAAAATTACTGAATAAATTAAGTTGTTCATGAATAAACAGGAACCATGGATCTCTATCTTTCTGTTCAAAGAACTTTTTTAAAAAAGTTACTGGTATTAAAAAGTAGCTCTTCAATGGTTGAAACAATTTTAGGATGCGCTCCAGACCCAATGAGTCTTCCCATGCTGTAGCACTTGCCGATTCCAATGAACTATGAAGTCACAAAATTCTTTCAGCTTATTGACACATACTCTGTAAATGTCAAAGTGATAACATGTCTTGTGACAGCCATGGTTTACGTCAACAGGTATTATCTTTGCCATTGCAGATTCCAGTATGAATAATATGTGCAGCACACCTTACTGTCAGTAGCTTCTTCTTAAATGTCTTTTCCAGTGTAGAGGGTATATTGCACCTTGACCTGTACTTGCCAGTGAGCCAAAATTGGCAGTTACATTATCTGCAACATAACCAATAATTCTCTCATCCAGCATGTAACATCAACAGTCTCGTTTTGAAGAATGCACACTCTCAGAAGCCTCACTTTTACATTTATATTCATGTTGTCAGGCACGTTGGAAAATTTGCAGAATCTAATCAGAACGGGAACAAATTCTTGTCTTTCCTATTTGATGCATCACTTGCCACTAAGACGAAACTTGTTGACTTAATCTCTTCTTTTAATCTTTCTTCACACCAGTTATATAGAACATTCATAACAATATCTTCTGATTTAGTCCTTGCAACAGAAATTCGCAGATCACATGACTTTTTGAGAAGAGTGCTTGTACACTCCATACTTCTAAATGGTTGATTGTGTGCAACATTATGAAATGACCACACGAGTTCCATATGACACAGTTTCGTCTCCTGTGAAGTGTGAACACAGTTGTTTTGGTCGAAAGATTGTTTGAATTGACGAAATTACATTGCAGATGACACATTTTGCCTTGCAGTCGTCATCTTTAATTGTGAGAATAATCACTCTCAAAACGTTCTTGAAATTTACATTTCCGACATGCCATACCAGTTTTTCCCCCCGTTCTTGTTGAGCAGCTGTTCACTAGTTGATCATACACCGTCCACAGTGAGGTAGCAAAAGCAAACTAATTCAACAAAGACCCACATTGACTTGCGCAAGTACAACAGCGTGCGCTAAATAATTCTACAGATAAGTACGCTGACGGCTATACAGTGGTGGGGGGCTGCGTTGCGAGTTGGCGTCTGCTCAATAAAGGCATCTCCATTCTAACATAGACAGCTTCTCCCAGCAGTTAACGGAATAGTTTCGTCCTGCGTACAGTAAAAGAATTGGTGCACCACATATTTGCCACATTGTACTTCAATACGTCATAAACTGACATTATTGCTGCCAACTTTGAACCCAAAGCATTTTAGATTATGCACGACTGAGAAGTTCAAAAAAAGTACAGCGTGTGTAAATAAAGGGAAAGGGTAGAGTACATCGAGAAGCAGATGAGAAAGAGTACTTGTACTCTATTTAGAGTACATCTGATCACTCTGTCTTTATGTGATCACTGACTTTTTTTAAAAACTGTCAACAGTCAGCTTGAAACTACAGCAACTACATTTGTTATAAAACAAAACGGAATGCACAAATACTATGAACTACAGTTTTGTAATCTCAAGCTTGATCCACGCATTATTTCCAGCTAGACTTCTAATGTGTGCAATCTCATAAATGATACTGTATTTATCCCTCATAATATGATTATTTTTAATTTACAGTATTTAATGGCATTAAACTCCTCTACGATGTAAAACATACGTTCTCGTTTAAATGATGTTTATTTACAAATACGTTAGAGTTGTAACCGTTGGACTCATTGTTCCAAGGATATTACGAATAAGACATTTCACAGCAACGTGCGTCTCGCGGGCCCCGAGGAATCGCTTCATGACGTCATCAGTAAGGCTGAAAGCGTGACAGCGCTGCCTGGTGACTAGACCTGTAAACAACTCTGTTGACGTAAGTGACGTCACACGTTGGCCACAGCGTTTATACAGACTTGCCTTCAGATGTTTTGGAACGTCAAATCAATCCAGATTGTTTGAATGAAGCTTCCGTTAACAGAATTAAATGTAGAAAGAAGGTTTGAATGCGAATAATCTGGATTATGGTGACATGATAATCCGCAGCGTAGTCAAAGTTACATATTAGAGTCTTGCGTGATTGATTGAAGCCAACTGATAACAAATTATTGGTCGAAAGGCACAGTGATTTATAGCATAACACATATTACGCATTGAGGACAATGTGTATAAATGTTTTTAACGCATTAACTGCAGCTTACTAATGTAGGCTAACTACCACTGAGACGTTTGCAGCACGAATTTGTCTTTGAACCCATACCAGCAGTAGCAAATGCGGAAAAACGAATCAAATTTGGTAAAGGATACGTAGTGGAACGCCCATTGCATTTTTCCAGTTTGTGTACGATGTCTGTACCGTAATATGCATCAAAACACGTCGGATGATTGTTCATTTTCTAATATATGTTTTTTGGGGATGATCTAGTAGTTTTATTTTAAATGCGTTAAATGTGGGAAAGTGCACTTAAATACGCCGCAAACAAATATTAGGCAAAGTCACACGTCTGTCTGTTACCACAACCTATATTTCTTATTCGCTGTGTTCCACAACTGTCACCGAAATTATCGCTTTTCAACCTAATGTAGACCTCAGACTATTCTACCAATAAATGTATTACTCTAGCCAAGGTTTCTAGGGAAAAGGCGGGGGAGGGGGGGGGTGGCGAAATCCAGTATAGTCCTCTAGCCCAGATATGTGCTCTTGCCCAGTGTGTGTTACCAATATGCCTAAATTTTGATCGTTGGTTTTCTGTAAACAAACAGCTATATGCCAATCACATCGTCCTGTATGTAGTTTCTCAAAAATCCAGTTTATGTGATCTTAAGATAAAAAGAGCTCAATGAGGGAATATTAATAGATCTAAGCAGTAAGCCTACTGACATCTCCAAATTGTAAGACTGCTATAGATGCAAGTCACTGATTGTCAGAGTGTATCAGTGGGGCAAAACATTTGAAGTAAATCACAAAGCTTAGGTTAGTTCAACTATTACTTCTTAATGTAGTAGGCAGTCACAATTTTCTTCCGTATTTTGATGTACATACATAATACACAAGCAACCAAATGGTACCTGGTGGAGGGTACCTTGTACCACTACACATCATTTTCTTTCCTGTTCCACTCGCAAACAGAGATAGGGAAGAAAGGCTATCTACCAAACGAGCCCTGATTTCTCATGCCTTCTAAATTTTCTCAATAATGTTATACAAAAAGAACATTGTTTTCCTTCCAGGGATTCTCACATGAGTTTGTCAAGCATCTTCATTATACTCGCACATAGTTTGAAACTACTGGTAACCTATCTAGCATCCAGCCTCTGAGTTGCTTAAATCTGACCTGGATCTCAAACATTGGAGCTGTACTCATTAATGTGTCACATAAGTGTTCTATACGGGTGGTGTAAGTGATCTTTCCCTCATTTCCAGTCGCAAAACATATTCATCTTCCCAGAGGAAGGAAGTAATGATCCTGAAAGCTAGAAATGTTTTTTTATTCAAGTGCTGTTTTTCTGCCATACTTCGTACAAAGCATTTCATAATTTTACAATGAGTACTGTCAGCTGTACATATAATGGTAACATTAAAATCCTGTTAATTTGAACCTTAGTGTTAACTAGCATATGCATCCGTGAGTCGAAACATTATGTTTAAATACAATTATAGATGGAGAGGCTAATAAAATAATTTTTTTACTTTGTATTTTTTTAATACCTTAGGATTTTCAGTTCTCTGCCTAATGTCTAGCAGCAACCTGTTACAGACTTTCGATCAGAATGTGAAATTCCATTCTGAATTGTGGGAAGGGATGTATAGTCTATATGGACATTGTTTTTACTTCCAGTATTTTGCAAGTTCATTTCACTGAACAGAGTAAACTTACCCCTATTATGAACAACAAATACTATTAGGGAGTAAATATGTTGACATGTAAGTGAAAGACTCTGAAGGACCCTGGAGGGACTTCTGTAAGAAGCTGCGCTATCAATTTTACACAATAATTTTACTCACATGGATAAAAAGTTCTGTTAACTTGCCACATCAGATTTGAATAAAATTGCAAGCTTTTCATAACAGCCTCCATCACCGTCACCGGTAATGGTACTGGTATGTAATGGTATGGTGTACTGTAGCAGCACATTAAAAGTGTTTCAATTGAATTGATTCTGCATTATTTCTCTTCCCCATGTCCTTGACATTAATGCTACCAAGTTGTGTACTTGTATGGTAATTAGTTTCCATGTTATAACATGTTAACTATAGAAAGTTTAACTGTAACCAAGCAGTAGTTTTCTTTGATGACAATATCAGTTACAGTGCACAACTGAATTTCAAAATCTGTCTTGTGGGGTGAAAAAACATTTACTGCTGCTATCTTGTGCTAATAATGAGATGACTTTCATAGAAATACTGAATTATTTCATTTGTAATACAGTTTCATAGTTTTTGTAGTTGCTCATGATCTTTACACTTGCATGCAATGGATGTAGCATCAGCATACAGAACTATCCTTGAATTTGGGGAGCAGCATTTTGTCATTTACATAAATCAACAAAAGAAAGTATCCCAGTACAAAGTCCTGGGTACCCTGTATTACATATCAGTAAAGTTAGATCTGTGTGTGCCACTCGCCATCCTTAAGTGAAAACTGATTTGTGTTAAATAAGGTTTTATTAAACTGATCAATTATCAGCATAATTACCCAGCCGTTTTCCCAGAGTATTTACTATTTCTCTCTACAAGCAATTGACAGAGGTTAGCTAAAAAAAAATATGTGTGCTTTCAGATAGAGGTCTGTCTATATCTAAAATTATGTTTCCTTTCCCATCTATAGCTTATCAGAGAAAGTTCAGTAACACGTTCAACACGTAAGGAATTACATCTTTGAGCACCAATTATTGCCACTTTTTGCAACATCACCATAAGGTTTGATATCCCTACTGAAAGATGAGTAGAAATTCTTTGTTAATGAGTGCATAATACGATTCTTTTTTGGTATACCAGTGCTGAGTAATAACTGAAACATCTGGTTTATTAACCATGCTATTACGTCCAAATCATTGTGCTTATTTCCTAGGCTCGTAAAGTTTTGGAGGATGATCTTGGTTTGCAGGTTGCAGTCACTACAGTTTTGTTTGGTTTTTTTTTCTTTTTTGTTTGTACCCATAAATATCCTGATTAAGCAAATCAGATGTGCTTGTCAAACTGGGAAGAGGACACAAAAAGGCCACACGTGTACAAAAGAATAATAATAATAATAATAAAAGGAAAGATTCCAAGAGAGTTCCTGACAGCAAAATGTAAAACTTAATTGTTTTTGGATATATTACTTACTTATATCCTTCGTTCAAAAACTGAAGAAGGCTGTTAGTTTAGTGTCTTCAAGGCATAATGCTGTTTCATTGAGCATCACAACAATCAAGCCTGAGATAGTACCCAGCAGGTGTTCCAGAAGATGGACTTGCACTGTTCTATACCATCATGAATATTTGTGTGGTATATACATTAGCGATATATTCATCACTGATAGAAAATTTAATAATCACATTTTTGCTTCAAGTTTCTGATATGGCAGTTGATGAGATCATATATGAAGAGACAGCTATCAACCCACACTTTCGGCATGTAGTAGGACCAGCAATTACGAGAATTGTGAAATGTGGATCTTGTAAACCTAGAGTTGCTCTAGGAAAACAAGTAAGATGTGACATGTGTCCAAGATCAAAGATGAGAAAATAAAAGGTTGCTGTATTAGTTATAGCACACAAATATGCAGCGACTAAGAAGAGTGAAATGACTGTGTTCAAAGCTATGTAGACTTGTTTAATTCCTGGTTTAAGTAACACACATTATTTCATTGCTGTGTTGCCTGCTGTCATCCATTAATACCAGAATGTCAACAACTACTTTGTTACTTTAAAATCTTCAACATGTTCACTGTGGCTGACACACAGGTCAATAAGAGCTACTAACCATGAGATTTTAAGTGTCAGCCGCAGTGAATGTGCAAAACAAAAAAAATTTTGCAATTTAATTGAAAGTCCTAATTCAGCTTCCTTTTTTAGGTGTGTTTATTTTTAAATATTAAAACTGATGAGAGTTTCATTATTAGACCCCTAATTTTGAAATCTGGATAACATCATCCCAGCACTGCAACAAAATGTGCACCATACACGGCAGGTTCAATGCAATCTCTCCTCTCCACAAATTTGCAGCTCAGATGTGTTAGATGTCGATATATGTTATACGTCATATAATACTACAGTTAATTTTCCATATATTTGAGCAAAACGAGTTATTGTGTGTCCATGTTTATCTCATCTAGGCATTGCATCTTTCCCTTAACTTTAGTGTGCTTTGCAATAAAATTTGTATGAAAAGTTTTGTGTGTAAATTACCTATTCTACACCTACAGCTAATGCTTGTGTAACCCAGTGTGCCATTCAGGTCGGTTTACTTGTGTGTCAATATAATTGTCAGGTTTGGTTTGAAAGGGTTTCTTGAAATATATTCCCACATGAATTTTTAAGTATCTATTCTCAGTTGCAAAATATATTATGCACTGTCAGTGCCATTTCAATGCAAAAATTTTAAATCATGCTGGGTAATATACCAATAACACAGTTCCAGCATACCTCAGAAATTTAATTTTAGTTGCTTCAATGAATGAGAATTACGGACCAAGTCTTGCACTGCCCTGTTTTGTGTATTAACCCGTTGGCTGGCATGAAGGTGCCGGTGGTCACAGCAGATTGCTCTGCTGGGGCCAGCAGTGATTTCCTGGTAACAACCAGGTATCAGCAGTTTTACACTTTAATCTTACTGAGGAAAAATATTTACTTATATTTGATATTCCTTACCATTTCCAGACGATTTTTGGGTCTGCAGCATTTTTATTTAAATATCTTAAAAAACCAAGTGATTAAATGACTACAAAGTTATTCATGAATTCAGTTTTAGATATTTAACTGTGTAAAGGATAATTCCTGAAACAGTAATTAGCATTCTAGCTGTATCTTTTTAGCCAAGACTGTACAGATGCATATACCTCACACTCAAAGTTCCTAAATGACGGCTTAACACATTGACTACCATGCTGCTGACAGCAGAGCAGCACACTTAATGCTGTATGCCTGACCTAGTAGTGAAACATCCATTACAAATCATGTCAGGGCCAAGAAATGCAGAAGATAATCTCTCAGGGAGTACTATAATCTAAAAACGTAAAATTATAACTAAAAAGGCAAGCAAATTATGCTTTGAGTCAGTGATTTCTTTTGCCATAACTGACTAGTGAACACACATGCCAGAGGATGGTAAATATTCATACTTTGCCTGTGAGAAGCAGCTATGCACATAGTCCAATTTATGTTGAAATTATCACCTGGGTATTTTAATTAAATTTGCTCTACTATAAGCAACATGATAAAGGAATCAAAAGAAAGACACACACAGAATTAATTTCTTTATTAACAATGCTCGGATTTCCACATCACCATAGAGGCACCAAGCTGGATGCGTTACTCGTTTTTTTAACATGGCGAGTTTCCCCAGTAGGCCTATAAACCATGAAACAGACAAAAAAGCTAATTCTCGTTGTCTTCTCTTCCTTGGACTTTCACTTCAGAAACTCTGAAACATCCATTACAAAAACACATTACACCACTCACAAATCTGGAATCAGTCACTGCAATTCATATCTATTTTACTGCCAAAAATACTGACTATGATCAATGATTAATTGCGAACATTCAAAAGTTTTCAAATGTGCAGGTTACTGAAGTTAGAATACAGTTACTACACAATTTTTGATCAGGAAAAAATACCGAAGCCATTTGTTATGAGAATACGCCGTTACCACAAATAATCCACATAGATGCATTGAAAGAAACTTTACTGGGCAACATAATGCATCAGAATACTATCTGCACAAAGAATGAAATTTCTGTAGATTTACCATACATTTTACTTTTCTTGCGCGTGATAAGATTACTAATGGAAGTTACTTACCGTCCATTGTCTGGAATATAAACTATCCTCTCTCCTCTGCGAACATGTTCTTTTGCAGCAAGTATTACCAATTTTTTCCGTGATTGAAATGCTTCAACGCACACAAATCCCGCCATCATACACAAATCCACAAGGCATCAGCATGTCATGTTCAAAGAATATCCGCGTTTCGAAAACTACCAGCGATATTGGCTAGCATGAGAGACGACGTCATGCCATGATATGACGTCATGATTCCTCGGGGCCCGCGAGACGCTTCTTTCACAGCATAACATCGTTGTGTAATAAACTTGAAGTCATGATACAACATATATCGCAGTGCGGCCCGCGTGGCGCTAATTTTTGACCCGCGGAGCTGTTCCGTATGACAGAAAATTTAACTTCTATCGCATGCAGATCCCCCAAAAGAGCATTCCATCAAGCATCTTCGTCTTTCGTAACATATCCAATTAGAATAGGAACGTCTCATTTCACTGATTCAACTAGTGTGAGATTTTCATCTGTATTCGGGTTTAAAAAAATCACAATGTTGGATTTATTATGAAAAACCCGGGTGCCATCTTGAAGAAAATATAGTTTCCCCTGGCAATATGCAACCAACAATCAGCAATAGTATGGAGTGCGCAATCGGATATGTTTGTTGCACTACGTGAGTGAAAGGAGTGCCAGACATAGCCAATACATTGCGTATTGAATTTTACTACAAACTCACAACACTATCGATGGTAAAGTTAAGGTCCATCGCGTGTACACGTGGTGCGCATTCGACCGCGATAGACCTATTATCACTTCAGCTAAATCAAGCCAGCTATTATCTTTTTACTATTAATCTGTGATATCTGTCTTTAGTTCTAGTAGGCTTGAATTTATTTTATGTATTCAATTATGGTGAGTAGGTAGACAATCGGTATTAGTAATGGTTTCTGCCTTAGTACCTTCTTTTAATTTTAGTAGTACAAAATAAATAAATAATTAATTGTAATTATGTGTTTTTCGTGATGACCTTTAATGATTCCGCATTACAAAGGCAGAAAAGGGACCCTCCTAGTGCTTCATCCACTGGTCTTTCTCTCTTTTTTACAACAATTAATACTGTTATAGAGTTGAAAGGTAGAATATGGTTCAAATGGCTCTGAGCGTTATGGGACTTAACATCTATGGTCATTAGTCCCCTAGAACTTAGAACTACTTAAACCTAACTAACCTAAGGACATCTCACAACACCCAGTCATCAAGAGGCAGAGAAAATCCCTGACCCGAAAGGTAGAATAGTTTTAAGCAACAAAAATAACAAGAAGTTGAAATGGGAGTCGAAATTTTAAAGTAAGGCTGCTGCTAGGTTTAGTGAATCATATGTAATATTTTATATTTATGATGCATGACGTTCAGAACGAAAATATCAACTTCCTAAAGCAGCTGCATACAACATACACCAAAAAAGCTTTTGCATCACATCGATTCTGAGAGTTCCGGAACCTGTACAGAAAATTGGAACAGAGATCAACATAAACATCATTTGCGCTATTTTTATTGCTCATGACAACCACATGTTGCTTGTTGTACCACCATGCAGCGAGATCTTCAGAGCGGGAGGTCCAGATTGCTATACACACCAGTACCTCTAATACCCAGTAACACGTCGTCTTGCATTGATGCATGCCTGTATTCGTCGTGGCATAGTATCCTCAAGTTCATCAAGGCACTATTGGTTGAGATTGTCCCATCCTCAATGGAGATTCGGCGTAGATCCCTCAGAGTGATTGGTGGGTCACGTCGTCCACAAAAAGGTCTTTTCAATCTATCCCAGGCATGTCCAGTATGGTTCATGTCAGGAGAACATGCTGCCCACTCTAGTCCTGCGATGTCGTTATCTTGAATGAAGTCCAAGATGTGAACGGTGGGGACGCGAATTATCGTCCGACGAATGCCTCGCCATTATGCTGCCGATATGGTTGCACTATCGGTCGGAGGATGGCATTCACGTATCGTACAGCTGTTATGGCACCTTCCATGACCACCAGTGGTGTACGTCGGTCCCACATAATGCCACTCCAAATCATCAGGGAACCTCGACCTTGCTGCACTTGCTGGACAGTGTGTCTAATGTGTTTAGCCTGATCGGGTTGCCTCCAAACACGTCTCCAACGATTGTCTGGTTGAATGCATATGCCACACTCATCGATGAAGAGAACGTGATGTCAATCCTGAGCGGTCGATTCGGCATGTTGTCGGGCCCATCTGTCCTGTATGGCGTCGTGGTTGCAAAGATGGACCTCGCCATGTACGTCGGGAGTGACGTTGCGCATCATGCAGTCTATTGCGCACAGTTTCAGTCGTAACACGACGTACTGTGGCTGCACGAAAAGCATTATTCAACGTGGTGGCGTTGCTGTCAGAGTTTCTCCGAGTCATAATCCGTAGGTAGCGGTCATCCATTGGAGTAGTAATCTTTGGGCGGCCTGAGCGAGGCATGTCATTGACAGTTCCTCTGTCTCTCTGTATCTCCCCCATGTCTGAACAACATCGCTTTGGTTCACTCCGAGACGCCTGGACACTTCCCTTGTTGAGAGCCCTTTCTGCCACAAAGTAACAACGCGGACGCGGTCGAACCGCGGTATTGAGCGTCTAACCACGGTTGAACTACAGACAACACGAGCCGTGTACCTCCTTCCTGGTGAAATGACTGGAACCGATCGGCAGTCAGACCCTCTCTGTCTAATAGGCGCTGCTCATGCATGGTTGTTCACATCTTTGGGAGGGTTTAGTGACGCCTCTGAACAGTCACAGGGACTGTGTCTGTGATACAATACCCACAGTCAACGTCTATCTTCAGGAGTTCTGGGAACCAGGGTGATGCAAAACTTTTTTTGCGTGTTTTCAAAAATTCTCAAGAGAAGAGAAAATGAATTGCAGATAGTATTCGAATGAAACACCGATAACTCGACGAGCAGTGTAGCTCTGTGGAGGCCCAGAGTTTGATTCCCAGGTGGACTGTATTTTTAAACATAGATAGATAGTTGATATTTATTTTTAAAGATAGTCGTATGCTCTACAAGCATTTCCGTGAAGCGTGAAGCACGTAAAAAAAGAAAAGAAAAAAGCTGTGCTCGAAACAGGTAATTGTTGGATTTCTGGTCCGAATCTAGTTTCGGTCACTACTTTTTTTAGTTTTTTCCGTTCAGTTCGAATACCAACGTCATATAAATGTATGCCAATCAGCGCATATTTATCTGTAATTTTTATGAAAAATGCACGTCTCCTTATATCTAATTATACAACACACGCTAAAATCCAGTTTTCATTGTATATATAAATCCCTAATCACTGATCTCTTACATATAAATTTATTTTAAAAAAGAAAAACATTTCAAATCAATTTTTTTCCATCGTCGTGTACCCTACGCTTCATGGAAATATTTAAAAAGTACCACAAATGGGAATCGAAGGCCAACCATGTGTCAGTCAGGAATCCTACCACAGAACCACACAGCCATCAAAACAGTCAAGTTGCTTTACAGTGTTAGACAACTCTGGGGAACTTTAAAGTAGATTTTGCAGGGAATTTTTGAGAGCTGCATCGAATTTTGATATTTTATTCTGAACTTCACATTGCATGTACATATAAGCTCTGATTACTGTGTGATCTCTTTGTCAGTTTCCGACTTATGGTAAAAGTGTGTCTGTCTGAGTTCAAGACGTAAACTGGGTATGCTGGGTATGGAGTCAACTAGTAAACAAATAAGACCTAAGAGGAAGAAATTACAGAGGAGTTGAGAACTTTTCAAGATAAGTAGACTGCAAACTATTTTTTTGTGAAATAGAAAACAAAACCCATATGTCTGATATGCAATGAATCTGTTTCGGTTCCAAAAGATAATAACGTCAAACGGCATTACGAGACTAAACATGCAGTTATATTTGATAGTACAAGGTACAATTTCGACAAGACCAGCTAAACGACTGAAAAGGAAACTTTCTGGCCAACAACAGACGTTTACAAGGACGAATTCAGAGTCAACGTGCTATGTGAAAACAAGTTATGTGTTAGCTCTGATACCGCCAAAAAAAAAAAAAAAAAAAAAAAAAATCAATGTCATGCTCAGATGATGAAATGGTTATAGGATACTTAGAGATCGTCGTTGAAACTGTTTATCCAGAAAAGGAAACGGAGTTCTCAAAAATAAGCCTGTATCGTCAAACTATTATTAGACGCGTGGTCGACATTGAAAGACAAATTGAAGATAATTTTAAACACCGTGAATCTGAGTTTACATTACATCCACTAACTTTGGATGAATGCGCAGATATGCTGCCCAAGTGGCGATTTATGTCAGAGTTGTTGAAGCCCATTCTAATAAAACAGAAGAATTAGCGGCGTTAACGACACCACGAAGTCAAGAGATTTATTGGAAGCAGTTATATCGACATTAATTCGCTTTTCGTAAAAACTTAACAATTTCGGTGCTACTAACAACGGATGGTGCACGGATTCAGAACATGATAACATTTCATATTATACAGAAGTAAGATGGCTAACCCATGCGAAAATATTGAAAAGAGTGTTTGATTTGAAACAAGAAATACGATCGTGCTTTGAGACTAAGTCAAAGAGGCTCCCGGAGTCCGAAGTTAAAGAATGGCTTTCCAACTTCGCGTTCTTGGTCGATGTTACTAGCCACCTAAATAATGTTAATGCTCGACTCCAAGGTAAAGATCAACTTATTAATGTCAATCGTGATCTTATTTACGCATTCCAAATAAAACTTGGGCTTTGGGAACAAGGATTACGAACAAAAAACTTCACAAATTTTCTTACACTGTCAAAGCAATTCGACTTCACACAGGCGGCAGCAATTAAATAGGCTTCTTTGAGATCTGACTTGAAATATTAATTCGAAAACTGATTTCAAAATTTTAAGAACATCGTCCCCTTTTTTTTATTTGCTACGGCATTCTCTGTAGACATAAGTACACTACCGGGACAATTGCAAGTAGAAGGCTATGAAATGCAGTACAAAGCACTGTTAAAAGAGAAATTTAATCAGGTTGGTTTGGAGTAGTTCTATAAAACAAATTTGGGCAAGAAGAAATATCCAGGGCTTTACAAACATGCTTTAAAAATGATTTCATTATTTGGAAACCATTACGAGTGTGAACAGCTTTTTAGTCGGATGAATTATATCAAATCACAAATAAGAATACTAATTACTGATGTTAATCTGGAAAACTCTTTGCGTGTAGCAACAACTTCAATCGACATCAACACTGACTCACTCAGTTCAGTCAAACAAAGCCAGACATTCCACTAACAATGACGTCATTGGAATTTTATAATAAATATTCTTTCTTCAAATTTGTTTTTATCTTCTTTAAAAAATAAATTAATATTTCTTGCATATATTGGTTCATAAAACAAAAATTGGTAATGCGGCCGTGGGGAAATCCCCTCTCAAAAATTTGGCCGCCTGCCGAAAAGGTTGGCCACCCCTGATTTAAAGCGAGAGGCTGTTTCTTTAAGGTAACTGGAATCTGCTAGGAAAGAAATGCATTCGGAAAGAGTTGGCTGTGGCCTGTAGTAGGGACCAACCACAGCAGTTGCCTAAATTGAAAATGGGAAACCATATGAAACCATTTTCAAGGTTGTTAGCGGATGGAATCGAAGCACCACGCCTGCTGAATGCAGGGATTAGCTAGCTATGCGCTCTAGGCGGTGCATAATTCGGACAAAACTGGTTTTTGTACACTGTTTTCAAAAATGCATCGCGACAAAATATGCAATTCTGACATTACAAAAAAATGGTTCAAATGGCACTGAGCACTATGGGACTTAACATCTTAGGTCATCAGTCCCCTAGAACTTAGAACTACTTAAACCTAACTAACCTAAGGACATCACACACATCCATGCCCGAGGCAGGATTCGAACCTACGACCGTAGCAGTCCCGCGGTTCCGGACTGCTCTGACATTACAAGTTTTCCCGTAATTGTGCATGTTTGTCATTTGGTGCTGCATGAATGCATTCATGTTTTAAGGTTTTATTGTGTATGGAATGCGTGGGTTCAGTTATTATACGAGGGTGAGTCAAATGAAAACCTTAAATTTATAATAAAAAATAGAAATTTTGCGCCGTTATCCTGTAAGTTGGTAAGCGTGCTACAAACAGCGTGCAGAATGGCCTGTAGGTGGCAGCATAGTGCAGATGCTCACATACCGTTGCAGTATCGGTATAAAGATGGCCGCCCCACTTGCGACTTGCACCAGGGATGAGCAGCGTTCTGTTATTCGGTTTTTGCGTAGTGAAGGTGTGAAACCTATTGAAATTCATCGACGAATGATGGTTCAGTACGGTGATGCATGTTTGTCACAGCAGCAATTCTACGAATGGAGCAGGAAGTTCGCAAATGGTGTGACTTCAGTGGAGATGCTTCTCGTCCAGGTCAGGCACAACGAGTTGTGACTCCACAGCACAGTGCATCAGTTGAAGCCATAGTGAAGGAAAACCGCCAAGTGACACTGAATGACATTGCAGTATGTTTACAGATTAATCATCGGTCAGCACACCACATTGTGCATGATGTGCTCCAGTTTCACAAAGTGTCTGCAAGATGGGTGCCACGGGAGCTGACTCCTGAAATGAGAGAATGACGTGTTGATGTTTGTGAAGAACTCCTTTGGCACTTTGAACGAGAAGGTGATGATGGCTTCCTTGCAAGAATCGTTACTGGAGACGAAACCTGGGTTCACTTCTACCAACCGGAAACGAAGAGAGCAAGCAACTCAGAACTTGCCCCAAGTGATTTCCATATGTTTGGACCACTCAAAGATGCAACAGGAAGAAAGAAGTTCCGTTCTGATGAAGAGGTACGCCACGTAGTGCATGAGTGGTTGGGCGGACTACCAAAAGAATTTTTTTCTAAAGGAATTTATGCACTTTGTAAGCACTGGAGGACTTGCATTGAGCGTGGGGGAGATTATTTTGAAAAGTGATACAGCTTTGTACCACTTGTGCACAAAAAATAATATTTTAAAAAATATTTAAGGTTTTCATTTGACTCACCCTCGTAATATTACAATAGCGTAAATACATTTTGTAAAAGGGTGGGGGGAGGGGCAGTGGAGATGAAGGGCTCAGTCAGCTCGGACAAATTCTGCCAGCCCGCTCAGAAAATCTTTTAGAAATGAACGGCCTATAGAATGTGCTGTTACAATATAGCCCAACTGCTCTCCACAAGCCTCTCCCCATTGTTCCGTATCGGAAACAGTTTTCATAACTTAGTACCGACCGGGTTACCAGATAGTGCGATATTTTGCGTTTTGGGCTAATAGTAATGGAATTTTGAGTAACTTGTCTTTTTAAACGAATGGAACCATCGTCGTTGGGCGATATTTTTGTTGATCAACGCTATGTGTGGGCGACACAGGAAAGGTCAAGTGTAATTTTATGTATTGATTTTAATTTAATGTTATTTGAAAGGAGATCTTCACCGCTCCGCCGCCATGTGAAATATTACAGCCTCAGAATTCTACCAGTCTCCAAATAAAGACCAGTGCTAACATTAAACTGATGTAGAAGGTAATTAGGCTATTATAACGCTGCGTACATATTTTTAACTGACGCTAGTGGACGAATCAAAATCGATTTTCCAATTCTTTCTTGTTACAAACT
Source organism: Schistocerca piceifrons (assembly GCF_021461385.2). NCBI lineage: Eukaryota > Metazoa > Arthropoda > Insecta > Orthoptera > Acrididae > Schistocerca > Schistocerca piceifrons. The sequence goes on from NC_060141.1 coordinate 619,399,970, forward strand.
TATCCAAAATTAGGCCTATCAGAACAGAACACAGAACAAAAACAATAAACGGCAGCAAATACATTAAATTCAACCGTAAGTAAAAACTGAGCTGCTTAACGAAACAATTGGACTCGAATAATCCCCACAGTGTTCTATATAGTTGGTCTTGACTAAAATGGGGATAAGCAAGAGGCGATAGTGCTATCGATATTTAGATAGTGTGACCTGTCGATGGCCTTGTTGACTATCGATAGTGCATATCCCTGTTTCGTCCTATGACTGAAAATCAGAACATAAGGGGCGATCAGAAAGTTTCCTTTTTAAGGCCAGACAGTCCAGAATCGCCACGCAACGTAGGCAAAATCACCGTGGACATTGATGTAATTATCGCACTGGCGCACCGGATTGAAGATTCTCGTAAACACCGTGTCCTGCTGCGTGAAGAAGTCCGTAACTGCCAATGCACATCCTCGTCCGTTAGGTATCGTCGAACCTTCAAGGCTTTTCTTAAGGGATCAAAGATGTGGTAATCGCATGGGGAGAGATGAAGTCTATAAGGCGGATGCTCGGGTGTCTCCCACTTAAGTTGGTGACGTTACGAGATTTGCGATGTGGGGCACGCGTTATCATGGAGTAGCAGCATCCCTTGTCACACCATTCCACAACGTCTGTGTTCGACAGACATGCTGCCTTATACACATTCTTCTCCGGTGGATGACTACCGATGTTTATCCTTCAGCAGCCAAGAAAAGAATAACAGCGCGTTGGTCCTGTTGGACGCGTTTGGTAATAACATCGCCATAGTTCATGTTGCGAATGCACTGCACGCACGTCGGGAGGGCACGAATGCCCCACACCTACATTAACCCCCTTACCTTCATGTTGGTGCTTACATACACGCATCGGAGTCGCACTACGTTCCACACATGTTGCAGCAACGCCCTCAAACGAAAACTTTTTATCGCCATTGTGTCTTTCAGCTTCATCGTTACACGGAAACTAAGTGGTGGTGGTGGTTAGTGTTTAACGTCCCGTCGACAACGAGGTCATTAGAGACGGAGCGCAAGCTCGGGTTAGGGAAGGATTGGGAAGGAAATCGGCCGTGCCCTTTCAAAGGAACCATCCCGGCATTTGCCTGAAACGATTTAGGGAAATCACGGAAAACCTAAATCAGGATGGCCGGAGACGGGATTGAGGCTCTGAGCACTATGGGCCTCAACTGCTGAGGTCATTAGTCCCCTAGAACTTAGAACTAGTTAAACCTAACTAACCTAAGGACATCACAAACATCCATGCCCGAGGCAGGATTCGAACCTACGACCGTACCGGTCTTGCGGTTCCAGACTGCAGCGCCTTTAACCGCACGGCCACTTCGGCCGGCGAGACGGGATTGAACCGTCGTCCTCCCGAATGCGAGTCCAGTGTGCTGGGAACTAGGTCATGAGTAATTTTATTTAGGTGGTAGGGACGGTCCGGACCCCTGTCCCCTTCCCCCCGCCCCCTGCCCCCCTTTGGCTAAATCTGTGCTTCCACCAGCAGAAGCTCAAAACCATTACATGAGAGGCCAGTGCCAGTAATACTATCCCCCTCCCGCAGTTGTTCTGGGAACAGTACTTGTCAACAGCATAGAAGATACCACATCCAAAAACAGCTAAGTGTTTTAAAACGAACTGCAGTATGGTTCGAGATATTTTGAAGCACCAATGATGCGTTACGAAGACGAGCTTAAATGCGTCATAAAGAGGATCCATCTCAATCAGTAGACGTGTGAGTAATTTGCAGGAGATCGTTAATATTGGTGCTAAACAGCCTAACGACTATTGTTGCATTTGCATAGGAATGTATCCGACACGAAGGATTCAATTACGGAATCGGCAAGCACAACTAAGTCAACCTCCAATCATCGGATACGCCACATATGGAAAAATTACGCTCAAAAATTTGTCTGTGCGGTCACTTAAGATATATACAAAAATTGGAGAGTTATAGGCCTAATATGAAAAACATGTACACTCAAAAACCAGCGATGACCGACAGCGATATTGTCAGAGCCGTTATCAATTAACAAGTGGATGAACAAATCACAAACAGTTACAAACTAGCAATCAAATGGCGGTCGGATATTTCCCCGTTGATGTTATCTAAAATTGTAAGGCTGCTTCAAGTTTTCCTTCAGTTTCAGAATATTGTTTCTCATTTTAAAGCGGGAGAGATAGATAGATAGAAAGAGAGAGAGAGTACTTTTTAAAACAATTATTACATGTGACTTTTGTATTAGAGCTGCATAATTCTGTCATAGTCATTTGTTGTAACGGGTCTATGACCTTTACTCCTCACCTGTCCTACTGTGGTGCTAATCCACCCCCCCCCCCCCCCCCCAAAAAGAAATGTTATCCGTTGTCAGAATAAAAATGGAATGACAGTATCATTCTGAGGTAGGGAAAATCGCAAGGGCTGCAGCGGGAGTGAAAATGACTCTATTTAGTTTTCAGTTAAGGTATTATATGAGTAAGCTCCCACTACAGCTGAGTTTGCGCGTATTATTACTATTATTATTCTTCCCGTTGTGATGAAACCAATTACTGAGATCACAGTAGGATAGCGATAAGTTGGATGATGGTTAACCGTGTTAAAATATAGCATAATGCAATGAAATATGTCGCAGTGCACAGCAAGAATAATCGGACTTCGGATAAAAAATAATTTAGATTGCAGGTTCTAAGGGAAAAGTATACAAATACAATGAGGTGACAAAAGTCATAGGATACCTCCTGATATTGCGTAGGACCTCCTTCTGCCTGGCGTGGAGCCGGATCTCGACGTGACATGGATTCAGCAAGCAGTTGGAAATCTGCAGAAATACTGAGCCCTGCTGCCCCTATATCCGTCCCTAATTGCGAAAGTGTTGTCGGTGCAGCACTGTGTGCATCAACCGACATCTCGATTATGTTCCATAAATGTTTGATGGCATTCATGTTGGGCGATCTGGGTGGTGCATTATAATAAATAAAAATATATATAAATGGAAAAAATTATAGTACAACTGCATTATTAGTAAATGCTCTGCGTTTATGAAGTTGTGCTATTCGGACTTCCTCTCTTACATTTCTATTGTAGATGCAGGCAGCCGACTCCAAGGACACCAGTGCGTCTCAAAAAATCAAGAAAATCCTCCCAACTTGGCTTCGCTTCGCAGCAATAGAAATACTTAATACTATTGTTAAGTCTTCTCTTATTCAGAATGACATATAATACATAACACCCGTAGCACGTCATACTTCGAGCAATACATCCTAACCACATACATCTTAACCATCCTTCTACATACAAAGAAAACTGAATGATGTTTTTTGTTCATTTGTTTGCGCCTTATCGCGCATTCATAATTAATGTCTTTGCCGACACTTATGGTCGATTGCTGTTTCATTTTTTTAATATACTTTATCATATCCGGGGAGTCTTTCACCACGTACTTACACAATTGCCCCGCCGGCCGGGTAGGCCGAGCGGTTCCAGGCCCAACAGTCTGGAACCACGCGACCGCTACGGTCGCAGGTTCGAATCCTGCCTCGGGCATGGATGTATGTGACGTCTTAAGTTAGTTAGGTTTAATTAGTTCTAAGTTATAGGGGACTGATGACCTCAGCAGTTAAGTCCCATAGTGCTCAGAGCCATTAGAACAATTGCCCCCGCACTGAACGTTGACATGGTATGGAGACGTACAGTGTTTTTGCATGTACATATTTATATTTACATTTGCCAATACGGGTCGATGCCCTTTATTTAATGGAATGGTTATGTCAGCTTATCCTATGTATGTTAAAGTTCTACAAGAAATTTGAAGATTATATACGTAATATGATAGTTCATTACATATTTGAATTAGCGCGCTGACAATAATGTTCAGTTTGCTTAGGCCTCGCTACCAGGTTTTGTGCTTGCGCACTAGTAGGTTTGGCAGCTAAGCACGAGTCGCTAATGGTCAACATGCTAGTTGCTACTGTCGCACGTGCGTGCATTCGTTTTCTTAGTGTTAATTTCACATTGAGTGTCACACTTTCACCCAAGTATTACATATTAAAGAATTGCCATGGGATTTGTCTTCATGCTGTGGCAGAACATCTCCATTCTTACAGCCCAGTCATCATTATTACCTGTCGTATCCTGGCCAACAGCATCCGTCGACGAGGTAAGTATTGTCTCGTACAACTATAGTTCACTTATTGACATATCAGGCGTTGTGTGACACAATACTCAGAAATTATTTTGTTGCACACTTATGTTAACGTTACCACCCTTCACCGTCCTCTTGCTGAAAGACACATATAGCTGCTCAAAACATTGTATAAATTTTTTGTCTTTAAAGTTCAATCCTTTACATGGAGTTTGGTTTCCAATGAAAATTCATACAAGTATTGAGTTACAACAACATACGTAACATGATAGCTTACATTTATGGCCGACATTCCATCCATCGCTCATATTATGAACATAAATTTCTTAAGTTTTGAAATGTCATAAATTTTTCATTAACTAGGTTCTGTTACTACAGTTGTTTGTTAGTTTTTAACTCATCTTCTTCGGTTACATCACTTACACAAATTAATTACATAACACATTATTATGATACAATACAAGCATATGATACATTTATACTTCATTTTATAGACAGGCTTTTATTACTTATGGGAGATCATTTCTTCCTTATGTAGAGCAGGGAGAAAAACATTCAAAATGGGTCTAAAATATACGCATTGCCGGCCTAACTATTTTTGGCGCCACCTCCTTTGTTTGCAAGGGAAGAAAGGAAATACTCATCTACTGGTTCCAGTATTTATGAGGAAATATTACTCGTACAATCATGGACTGGTTGCTAAGGAACTTTCATTTCATGGAAATGATGTGTACTGACTAATCATTCATGTGCTATCATGTTGTTTTTTCATGCGCTAGTGCTGTTTACTTCAATTAACGGGTAGCTTAGAGTTAAATACACTCCTGGAAATTGAAATAAGAACACCGTGAATTCATTGTCCCAGGAAGGGGAAACTTTATTGACACATTCCTGGGGTCAGATACATCACATGATCACACTGACAGAACCACAGGCACATAGACACAGGCAACAGAGCATGCACAATGTCGGCACTAGTACAGTGTATATCCACCTTTCGCAGCAATGCAGGCTGCTATTCTCCCATGGAGACGATCGTAGAGATGCTGGATGTAGTCCTGTGGAACGGCTTGCCATGCCATTTCCACCTGGCGCCTCAGTTGGACCAGCGTTCGTGCTGGACGTGCAGACCGCGTGAGACGACGCTTCATCCAGTCCCAAACATGCTCAATGGGGGACAGATCCGGAGATCTTGCTGGCCAGGGTAGTTGACTTACACCTTCTAGAGCACGTTGGGTGGCACGGGATACATGCGGACATGCATTGTCCCGTTGGAACAGCAAGTTCCCTTGCCGGTCTAGGAATGGTAGAACGATGGGTTCGATGACGGTTTGGATGTACCGTGCACTATTCAGTGTCCCCTCGACGATCACCAGTGGTGTACGGCCAGTGTAGGAGATCGCTCCCCACACCATGATGCCGGGTGTTGGCCCTGTGTGCCTCGGTCGTATGCAGTCCTGATTGTGGCGCTCACCTGCACGGCGCCAAACACGCATACGACCATCATTGGCACCAAGGCAGAAGCGACTCTCATCGCTGAAGACGACACGTCTCCATTCGTCCCTCCATTCACGCCTGTCGCGACACCACTGGAGGCGGGCTGCACGATGTTGGGGCGTGAGCGGAAGACGGCCTAACGGTGTGCGGGACCGTAGCCCAGCTTCATGGAGACGGTTGCGAATGGTCCTCGCCGATACCCCAGGAGCAACAGTGTCCCTAATTTGCTGGGAAGTGGCGGTGCGGTCCCCTACGGCACTGCGTAGGATCCTACGGTCTTGGCGTGCATCCGTGCGTCGCTGCGGTCCGGTCCCAGGTCGACGGGCACGTGCACCTTCCGCCGATCACTGGCGACAACATCGATGTACTGTGGAGACCTCACGCCCCACGTGTTGAGCAATTCGGCGGTACGTCCTCCCGACCTCCCGCATGCCCACTATACGCCCTCGCTCAAAGTCCGTCAACTGCACATACGGTTCACGTCCACGCTGTCGCGGCATGCTACCAGTGTTAAAGACTGCGATGGAGCTCCGTATGCCACGGCAAACTGGCTGACACTGACGGCGGCGGTGCACAAATGCTGCGCAGCTAGCGCCATTCGACGGCCAACACCGCGGTTCCTGGTGTGTCCTCTGTGCCGTGCGTGTGATGATTGGTTGTACAGCCCTCTCGCAGTGTCCGGAGCAAGTATGGTGGGTCTGACACATCGGTGTCAATGTGTTCTTTTTTCCATTTCCAGGAGTATATGAATAAGTTTCAACCACCGTAGACTTATCTTTCTCAAATACCTGGAAATGTCACTGTTTATGCTTTCATGTGTCATGATAAAAATTTATTGGTTTCTGTAAAATCACATGCTTAAATGTTTATGTGTACTCTGCAGTGAATAGGTATTGGTAAATGTCACGGAGATATACTGCAACGATGCATATTTTCATTTTTCATTTGCCGTATGACTTTGTATAAAAATCCTTATAAATAAATTGTTTACTCGAGGTGCGGCCCCGTTTCTTGATTGTCTGCCTGCTACTCTCGATGTAATTCTCTTCCTCTGCAGCGTGGTGATGCAAGGGTCGCTGAAAGAAAAAAACTTCAAAGTAACCTAAAACTAATTGCATTAAATAGCTTGGTGGGCACTGATACATTTGGTCATTACATCTGTCCACAGATATTTCCATATTTCGTTTGAATTCATAGACATTCGTTTATTCTGTTACCCTTTACGATTATTTACCGCGCAAAACAATTATTTGACATTTCTTGTGGTATTTTGTCGTTTTTCGTAGCTTACATGTCTCGAATTTTTTTCATAATGCTTCCTTTTGCTTATTAATATGTTGTATATAGCTTAGGATTTAATGAAATCTCTGTATACATACATCAATAGGTTCTTTATTTCTTAGACAGTAGATAAAATTGCTTAGTATTTCCGTTTACTTTGTATTTAAGTTAGGTACTTGTACACATCGCATTGCTACTTGGTTGCCCCTTCTGCCAGTCTGTTGCACATGTGCACAAGTTAATGCCTCCTCTCCTACTACTGACTTCAATGCGTATTTTAGAGTGCGCATAGCTGATCCATAAGCTAATTCTCTTTATACTTTCACTTCATGTGAAGTGGTGTATTCCTTCTCATTCCTGTTGATTATATGCTTACGTGCACAAATCAAAAGAATAATTATACCTATACACATTACTTTATCTTAAAATACACTCCAGAAGAAAAAAAAACACACTTAGAGTTATGGACACTATGTACAATTATCTTGTGATAGAAAGAAAAAGTGCTACTGAGCTTGAGAGATTCAGGTTCGGTGTTATGCCACTTCGTTTTCATAGGGAATATGATCTTTACTGCGATTTGACTTCATACACTATGATGGAATGGTGGGCAGTAGTTAATGGACTTGTTTGCGTGCTGTAAGGAAGGAAATACGGTAAGCTTTACCTGCGTTCAAAGGAATACGGTGCCGACTTAAACGACTGCAGACTGTTGGGCCGACAAAGCGCGTTTTTCTGTGGAACGGTGAGGAGAGATTTGCAGACGGTCGCGTGCTGTGGTCGCATTGGGCAAAACACATTAAGTTGGTGCCGGACGGGAGGCAGACATCCAGGTATACGGGCTAGCGCCGAGAAGTCACCACTGCACCGGACAGCGCATTGTATGCCGGGAATAAAGCAGAGGTTGGGCCCTTGTTAGGGAGCAAGCCGCCAAAAGGAATGTAAACATTCTGCTAATTTGTGTGGGACAGGGAAACTGGCACGCAGACGTCCAGACTCCGTTTCAAAACATGTTTGTGAAAGCATGAGGCTTTTGGCGAGTTTATGGCCGTTCTTGGGAAACTTTGAAATGGACGCAACAGGGGAGATAACAGGCTGTTTATGGAGGGCTGTGCTTTCACCCTGTATTGTGTTAGCAAAAGACACGGCAAACGTGTGGGAAAGAGGCCGCGATGCTGAATCTTTTTTCCGTTTTCTGCCAATTAACTTTAAAGCCTCTGATTGGTGCAAAGACCATTCCTCCAAGCTTAGAATGCTGGGCTCCAGCTCGTGATTGGCTTGTGCGAAAGTGGGGGAAGTCAAAAAAGAGAAATGTGATTTTGGAACCGATCTGAGGAGGAAGCTGTGAGAAAGGAAGAAGGATCTCTCCTGTACAAGTCTCTTGTAATGGCGCTTCGCTAGTAAAGAACTGCAGGTCTCTACCTAAACAGTGAGACTTGTGTCCCTTTCCAGTCACCTTCTGAACTGTCAGAGGTACTCCTTATGTCATCACGGTCACAACGAGTGACGCATGCATGTACTTATTTGTCTTGAGTCGGCCGTCTAAACATTTGACACATTCCGACACGCACAGTCATGGTACAGAATCAAATTGGCTTGGCAGACCAGCAAACGGGTCCACCTCCACACCGGAATCCATTGGGGTTTCAGAGGCTCATAGGGAAGTACCTGCGTTCTGAATTAACCGAACGCGAGACCGTGTACTTGCATTTTCAAGAAAGCGCATTTAATAACAGATTGCCCCCGTCCATGATTTCAGTCGCCAAACGTATCATGGTGTGCCGCCTTGACCAGCAGGAGCATAAAGTATTCGCTCCTACGACATAGGGCTCTAATATATATTTCTCAGCACCCTGTTCTTTCGATCCATATTTTTCTTTTTTGTATGGTAGAATATAGATGCTCGGTGGTGGCGTAGTTTGGTGCCATAACCTGGATTCACGTGTATGAAGTCAGATAGAGCGATCAGTGTTCTGGTTAGTGACGTGTGTCGATCCCCAGCAGATCAATTTTTCCACCATAGATCCCATGTTAGTAAGGCGTTTGTTATTAAAAATGTTTGTGTGATGTTTCTCTAATAATTTTGTTGTTTAAGATGAATAAATCGAGTGTCAATTAGACTACAACTTCTCCCTGAGTTCTAATTAGCAGTTCCTTCCCATTTTATTATTGAAGTCTAGATTTTAAACATAAGGAGTAGCTTTTCACTTGGTGTTCACTGCGTGGATCTTTTACATCATTAATGATAATCTTCCTCCAAGCTTCATCATTCTATAAAAGCTTTTATATCTTTGTGAGGCTGGAGACCCTTGTCTCTCCCTGTTTTCTCGTGGGCTAACCTGTACATCACAGGGTATGGCATTTTGGAAATTGTATATGGTCCTGAATAGAGTAACTGCCACTTCTTATTCAGTTTGTGAAATTTTGTCGATTTAGGGTGTGTCCATAAGAGGACCCGTAGCCCTTCAAAAAATTGTGTATTAAGTTTCAGTTTCTTATTATATATTTTCTTTCTATACTCGGCCCTATTTTCGAGTGTAATCATGGCTTGTTTGATTTTGTCTTGTAGTGTCATTTCTGTAGTACTTTTGGTATGGGTGACTCCCACTCATTTGTTTGTTTTGTCTTGAACATCAATTCGTTAGGTGTGAAACCTGTTGAAGAATGTGGAAGGTTATGGACAACTTGCATGAAAGGAGTTGTGTATTCTACCCATCGGGTGTGTTTGTGAGGGTGTATGTCCTAATACACCGGTTAAATTCTTAAAGACTCGTTCTATTGGGCTTGCTTCCAGGTGAAAAAAGCGTACTAATCATGTCTTACGTCCTGTGAGATCATAAATTGTTTCCACTTTTGCCTCACGAAATATGAAGCACTATCAGTTAGTAGTACCTTTGATTTACCTTTTCTTCTCAAATAGTCTCCCTCAATTCTTTTTCTGATATTTGTGGCTACTGTATTTTCAATGGCGTACATTTTAATATGTTTTGAGAAAATATCGTATAGTGCTACTACGTATCTTACTCCTTCTTTACTTCTTGAATGTGGACCAGCTATGTCCAGGGATACTATATCTAGAGGTTTTTTTTTTTTTTTTGGAGTATTGGGTGTAGCTCAGTATATTTTGATACATTGGACTGTTTTGATTTTTGACACATTACACACTTTCTTAATGCTTATAGGACTCGTCTTCTCCAATTTTTTCAGTACATTTGCCTACTCCATAATGTCCCCATATTTCATGTGTGTGTCTTATAAATTCATTGGTATAATCTTCATGAATACATACATATACACTAGTATTCAGATTTTTCATGTTTTCTATGAAACAAAACGCCCTTGTACTCCTGATACCATTGACTTACCTTTCCACCTTCATCTTGTTTAAGGTTTTGCATAACTATACTCCATCTGGGATTTTGCTGTTGTATAATTTTCATTTACTTACTAAACTTATGGTAATCAGACTGTTGTGTTGTAACTTGCATTAATAACGTTTTGATTTCTGCATCTTGCTCTGTTAATTCACTAGATTCCTCTAAACCTTGTGGTATCCTCGACAAGGCATCTGCAACAACATTCTGACTTCATTTAATACTAATGATCTCAAAATTTAATTCTTGTAAATATAGACACTGCCTAGCTAATCCACGGTGCAATAGTTTACATGTTAAAAGAAATGACAGTGACTGATCGTCACAGTAAATTTTGATTTTCTTACTCCACAAAAATTTTCAAACATTTTAAAATGTCCATATTACAGCTAAACTTTCCAATTGTTATGCAAAGTAAGATCTTTCTGCTTCTGAAAATGTTCGACTAGCAAAACTGATGACTTTGGGTTCTTCCTTACCTTCTTCTTCTTCTCACATCTGGAATAAGCATGCCACCAACCACTGTGATGAGGCATCTGCGTGTAGACAAAAATTCATGGACATGGCAGTGTGGCTAAGAATGTTTGCATTGACTAATGCCTGCTTAAAGTTATTCATCACTGTTCTTCAGTTTCTGTGGTACAATTTTACGATAAAAGGGTGTTAGTCTTAAAAAAGCTTTAGGTTGTTTTTTATTCCTTGGAGCTGGACAATTGGGTATGGCATTAAGTTTTTTCGGATCAGGTAATATTATTCATTCTGGCACACATGCCCTAAAAATTTGACTTTCTGCTTACCAAAACTAGACTTTTTTTAACTGGTTGTTACTCCGTAATCTGCAAATTATTGAAGTGCCAGATCAACCAGCTTGATATGTTCTAACCAAGTGGGCGTGGCTATTAGCATGTCGTCTACGTAAACAGTGACTTTGGTAAGCAATTCTGGTCCTCAGACCTTGTCAAGTGCAGATATAAACACGCCTGTACTAATGTTCAGTACAAAAGGTAGAACACGGAATTTGTAACTTCTGCCACCACAAACAAACGCTGTATATTTTCGATTTTATTGATGGAGCTTTATTTGCAAGTAGAATGCCTTGAGATCGAGTATACTGAAGTATTTTGTATTGTAAAACTTTAGAAACTGTTCGTCCAAGTTGTCTGGTCTTATACGTACTGGTACTAAAATATTATTGATACCTCTAGCATTAAGAACTAATCTTACAGAACCATCTGATTTGCTTGCTGGTAATATTGGACTACAATAGGATAAAAATGAAGGTTGTATAATTCTCCAATTAATTATATGATTGAGCTCTTCCCTTACTGCCTCTTGTTACGCCCATGGAATAGGATATGACATTGCACAAAATGTTTCATGTGGATACACTTCAAATTTATATTCAGAGTCTTTGATTACTCCTGCTCCTTACTGAAAACATTGGCATACTTAAATAACAAGTTAGAAAGTTGTTGTCATTGCATATCATTTAGTATCTGTGATTCACTTAGTTTCTGCTCTGCCATTTCATAACTAACCTCAGTGTTTGATTCTTGTTCAGTATCAAATTTGTTTGTAAAATATTCAGTTGGAAAGGAATATTGTACTATTACATTTGACTCTGGTTTGTTTTTGTTACTTTTATCAGGTGTTTTGACTAAATCAATAGAAAAAAATCTGATCCTTTACATAAAAGTGGTATTTACCATTACCTATGTCAGTCTGTGTTTTGTATCTTCTAAATGTGTTCATGCCAATAAGACAGTTAACTGTGAGTTTATCAATTTCGTCACAATTGCTCTTCACTGTAAAATGTTAAATTTGTAATGGAATAAGTGCCTGATGTTTTACGAATTTAGTCTTACTGCCTGTAGCAGTTTGCATCTTGCAATTTTGGACAGGAAATGTTGGAAATTTGCCTCTTTTCTTCAGTTCACAGAAAAATGCATTTGACATTATGTTGGTAGTTTAACCTGTATCTAAAATTAACTGTGTGTCAATATTAAATATTTTCACCTTAATGATTGCTTGTACTTGTCATACAGACCATGCTTGATGTCATCTTTTTTGTCAAACCAGAGAGGTCAATAGCCTGGGGGTTAACTATGACCAGTTGGTGGTTTCCTACGGTGTCGTGTGACTTAATGCATTACCGGGAGTAAAAATGGTTCGAATGGCTCTGAGCACTATGGGACTCAACTTCTGAGGTCATTAGTCCCCTAGAACTTAGAAGTAGTTAAACCTAACTAACCTAAGGACATCACACACATCCATGCCAGAGGCAGGATTCGAACCTGCGAACATAGTGGTCTCGCGGTTCCAGACTGCAGCGCCTAGAATCACACGGCCATTTTGGCCGGCTTACCAGGAGTAATTTCAGTTAGTTGTACAGTGTGGGTACTTCGCCAATTTGTGCTGTTACCTGCTTGCGACATTTCTTCGCGAGTGCCATGCCCAACTCCACCAGAAAAAAATGGTGGGAAGTTCAAATTCCGACAGGATAATTCATCACACTCTGGTTATCTCTACTAAGCAAAGAAAATCGCCAGAAGATAGCTCACTTGGGCTACCTCCACTAACCTAAGGCACCCGACCACCAGTTCATTCTACGAACTGGTGCCAAGTTTGAATTTTGGCAGGAAGATAGCTCTCTGAGGGTTTTGCTGCTGGCGCGAAAGAATGGAAACTTGTAATAACCTCAGTCGACTCCCCCACCTAAGGGTTTGTCAGAAAAAAGGACTTGTCTTTATTATTTAACCAATTTCAAACAGGTGTGTTCGCCACTGGGTCTGGACTCCATCTGGCTTAGTTCAGTTTGTCACCACCAGAGGGCGCTCTCATGTCATCAGGTGATGATGCAAGTACCGTTATCCAAGATGTCGGCACCCAGTGTGTCCACGAAGAGGTCCAGAACCCAACTGGCTTAGTTCATTTCGTTGCCACCAGAGGGCGCTACCGTGACATTGGGTGATGACACTAGTACTGTTATTGAAGATGGCCATATACAGTGTGTGTCCACCACATGGTGTGAGTCTAGTTCATATACGAGGGGCATTCAAGTTCTAAGGCCTCCGTTTTTTTTTCTCCAGACTGGAAAGAAATAGAAACATGCGCATTGTTTTAAAATGAGGCCGCGTTCATTGTCAATACATCCCAGAGATGGCAGCACCGTACGGCAGATGGAATTTTACCGCCAGTGGCGAGAATGAGAACTGTTTTAAATACTTAAAATGGCGACGTTTTCCTTATTTGAACAGCGGGCAATCATTCGTTTTCTGAATTTGCGTGGTGTGAAACCAATTGAAATTCATCGACAGTTGAAGGAGACATGTGGTGATGGAGTTATGGATGTGTCGAAAGTGCATTCGTGGGTGCGACAGTTTAATGAAGGCAGAACATCATGTGACAACAAACCGAAACAACCTCGGGCTTGCACAAGCCGGTCTGACGACATGATCGAGAAAGTGGAGAGAATTGTTTTGGGGGATCGCCGAATGACTGTTGAACAGATCGCCGCCAGAGTTGGCATTTCTGCGGGTTCTGTGCACACAATCCTGCATGACGACCTGAAAATGCGAAAAGTGTCATCCAGGTGGGTGCCACGAATGCTGACGGACGACCACACGGCTGCCTGTGTGGCATGTTGCCAAGCAATGTTGACGCACAACGACAGCATGAATGGGACTTTCTTTTCGTCGGTTGTGACAATTGATGAGACGTGGATGCCATTTTTCAATCCAGAAACAAAGCGCCAGTCAGCTCAATGGAAGCTCACAGATTCACCACCACCAAAAAAATTTCGGGTAACCGCCAGTGCTGAAAAAATGATGGTGTCCATGTTCTGGGACAGCGAGGACGTAATCCTTACCCATTGCGTTCCAAAGGGCACTACGGTAACAAGTGCATCCTACGAAAATGTTTTGAAGAACAAATTCCTTCCTGCACTGCAACAAAAACGTCCAGGAAGGGCTGCACGTGTGCTGTTTCACCAAGACAATGCACCCGCACATCGAGCTAACGTTACGCAACAGTTTCTTCGTGATAACAACTTTGAAGTGATTCCTCATGCTCCCTACTCACCTGACCTGGCTCCTAGTGACTTTTGGCTTTTTCCGTGGCCGCACATTCACCAGCCGTGCTGCTATTGCCTCAGTGATTTTCCAGTGGTCAAAACAGACTCCTAAAGAAGCCTTCGCCGCTGCCACGGAATCATGGCGTCAGCGTTGTGAAAAATGTGTACGTCTGCAGGGCGATTACGTCGAGAAGTAACGCCAGTTTCATCGACTACGGGTGAGTAGTTAATTAGAAAAAAAATCGGAGGCCTTAGAACTTGAATGCACCTTGTATCTGCCACCAGAGGGCGCTCTCGTGACGTCAGCTGATGACATTCTGCGGTGGGGGAAATGGCGGGAGCCAATAGGAGCCCTTAATCGAGTCACGTGTTTGACTTCAGCCAATATGATTGAAGTATCTGATGACGTCATTATAGGAGATAGAGATGAAGCTCAGCAGCTCCAGGGCCTCAGTCTTGTTCAGTCAGACAGTGGGAGAAGAAGAACCATGAAGTGCCAACATCAGTCGAACTCCAGCACAGCCATGCAGAACAGGTTTAAACGAAAAATAATTATCACAGATCACATTATTCTCTCCCTTGTTAGCCTTATTACTTCTATTAATATTCAGAATTATCACCTATTGGCCCATATCTAACGCTTCCTCGTCTTTGCTCAACAGGGTCGAGTGCTAACATGCCTAGTTCCGCTGACACGTCCAAACCTGCATCAGCCTCGCTCGCCATCTCATCGAGACCTACAGCAACAGCCCCTGCCGCATCTTAACCAGTAGCGGCCATGTGGGATCCTGTAGCGCACGTAGCCCACTTGTTGGAGCAGGACAAGGAGTTTCTGCTTTCCGTCCCACTCATCGACTTGACTGCTGAGGATACACGACGTGCGCACGACACATCAAATGATGGCGGTGTTAAACAACAACAAGATGGAGGTCAGTACTGGGCACCAACATATGACTCATCCCAGCAGAACATTCCTGTAATAGCGCACCCACAGAGTACAGATACTGTAGATAAAAAGAAGACATTGAGTGCAGCCACGCTTTTCACCTGCAGATACAATTTAACTCCCAGTGGATCCAAACGTGTGAACATTGCTATAGAGGCGCATCATGTCTGGGGGATGGATGCTAGAATGGAGATTGATAATGTATCCAAATGTGTTAAAGTGCCAATTTCCGAGTGCGACTGGGATGAAATATGTGGTGCAGAGCGCTACATGAATCAGCAGATGACCACCGAATATTATCAAACTCATTGTCTCCCAGACATTCGTCTTACTGATGCGACACTTTCTATTACAACAGTGTATGATGACTGTGCATTATGCGTGAAATCAGGTGACAACTGCGTTTATCTAAAACATCTGTCAGTTATGACGTTATACGATCTAGACTCTGCCATACGTCTTACGCTGGAGAGACTGAATCGTTGGTTGCCTAGCATAGAGTTTGCATACAATGATGTTCTAAACTCCCTATGTGTGCACAGTATACATATTGACTATCTTAAGCAACACCTTTGTTCGCACATGACCGCTAAACCTAAAGGCAAGCAGATGAAATGCCGTGTGTAAAAAACCAGAGTACTGTGCGTCACCTATTGGCTTGAGTGAGATACGCACTGAATTTATTTGCTAAATATTGTACAGGTGCGAAGAAGATACATACGAATTGTAATGATAGTCCTGAAATACTACACCCAATGTATGATTTTTAAATAAAACCGTGTTTCTCTTTTATTTCGTTCCTCTTTCTCGTTATAATCAAAGTATTAGAATTATTTTTTTCAATGCTACACGAGTTACTGAGATGATGATCATGTTACTCTTCATGAGTAAAATATATAGCTTTTTTCTCTGTGTAGTCAATATAGCTTAATTGGTTAAGTGATCGAACTACACTGTCTACACACATACTATTATTATTATCCTTTCAAGTGTATATATATATATATATATATATATATATATATATATATATATGGCAACTACCTGTCTGTACCTGGTGCATTTAGTATCATGGCGGGCTGGGTGAAGCACCCTCGCCACAAGGACTTTGTTGTTGGCGACTGGTCCTGTGAAGATTCAAATGAAGACCTGAAGAAGAAGGACAAGAAGAACGGAATTCTCCTTCCTGATTGTAGGCCCA
This sequence comes from Schistocerca piceifrons, assembly GCF_021461385.2. Lineage (NCBI taxonomy): Eukaryota > Metazoa > Arthropoda > Insecta > Orthoptera > Acrididae > Schistocerca > Schistocerca piceifrons. The sequence continues at coordinate 619,416,497 of NC_060141.1, forward strand.
TCCAAGTGCGGGAAGACTAATGTCCTCATTAGTCTGCTAACACATGTAGATGGGGTCCGATCTGAACATGTTTGTGTATTCTCAAAATCACTGTTTCAAGCCAAATATCAGCTATTGCAAGAGATACTGCGAGGTGTAGATGGTATTACATACACGAAATTCAATGAAAGCGGTGATATCCTTCCACCTGAAAAAGCAAAGCCAAACGCAGTCTTCATGTTTGACGATGTTGCCGTGGAAAACCAAGACCAAATTCGAAAATATTTATGTTTCGGTCGTCATATTGGCACCGATGCATTTTATCTAAGTCAAACATATTCCAGAATCCCCAAACAGCTTGTCAGGCATAACTCTAACCTCATTATAGTCTTCAAACAAGACAACCTGAATTTAAAACACATTTACCAAGAACATGTCGGAACGGACATGTCGTTCAATGACTTTGTACAGGTATGTGCAGATTTCCGGAATCAATTACAGTCTGGGTTTATCGTTATTGATAAAGCAAGAAAACTGAGTGATGGTAGGTACAGGCGAAACTTTCAAGATGTTGCATATATAGCACGGTAGGAGAGGTTAGTACATCAGTTTACGAAACGCCATGGACAAATTCGCGCGTATGTCCGCCTCTCAACCCCAGAGGATGGGTGTACACAGACAGAACATTCGCTTGTACTTGGATGCGAAAATTCAAGCAATGGTGCATAAAGTTGCAAGTATGCGCAGGGAACTAGAAACTTATTACTAGACTCCTCTGAGAATGGTGAATGCGTTATATGAGCCAGTTAATCAAGTCAGTAAGAAAATAGCCGACTTAACTGAAAATGTCGATGCTATTCAGGGGAAAATAGATGTATAGTTCAGTCAAATTGCAGAAATACCTTGCAAAATGTGGGGTAGAAGAGTTTATTTTTTCAACTCGTTCATATGGTTGGAAATATTAGAAAACCGAGTTTTGCCAACAAAATTTCTCTTGGGAAAACTTTCTGCAGTCAAAAAACTTGGAAAATTTCGGCCTTTTTCCGTTTTTTTCAAAACATCTCAGTTTCATTTGCTCCTATCGCTGTAACGTCTATTTTCTATTTTAAAGAGCACAAAATTCTCAACAAATTTGATTTTTGCCATTTTTTTCTGCTCCCAATATCTAAGGCGCTGCAGCGCCTCAAAAAATACCAATTTTTCAAATTTTAAGCATAGTGGCAATATACCTTATTTTTTATCACTATTTTTTCAGTTTCTGTTTGTGTAGTATAAATACATTATACATCATGCTGTATGTTGGAATTTACCACCTCACTTTCAAGTATTCAATTTCTCTGTATGCAACATGAGGATTGCTGGGCACCCAACTATTGTGATTCTTACATCACTACCTGAAGTTCACTATGGGCCATCTCAGCCCTGTTATTTGTAAAACTATAAATATAAAAATACATCATTAAGAGACATAGACACACACACACACATACGCACACACACACTCACAAAATAAACACACACAAAATAAATTTTCTCAGGAAACTGAACTATAATTAGCTGCAATAGGCAACCTAATTAGGTAAGTAATTATTCTTGTGTATAAAAGCCACACAGTTGACATTAAAAATAAGTACCTTTATTACAATTAAAATGCATTGTCAGTTACTAAAAAATGTTGACTGTTCTGGGTGTGTAATACTTGTAATATCGCACATTAGCGCACTTGAGACAGATATGAGCATCACTTCCAACGTTTTTATGGGCCAGGTTCCTCAGTGTCACCAGAAAAACCTTGAGTTACGGATTCAGGGTCTATACCTAGAGTTGATCCCAGATTGACCTCTTCTTTAAACAGCGAGTCAGCCTCAGCAGGTTCGTTGATTTCGTCAGCGGTTTCCTCAACATCCTCCATAACATCTTCTTCACTGTCTTCATATAAAAATTTTGGCACGTTTTCACAGTTGACCCCAATACATTTCTTGCAAATTGAAGAACATTTCAAACCCGCTTTTCTGCAGGAGCACGCTCCGCCACAGTGCAGCTTGCATGAGCATGAAACAATGTGAAGAAGTGCTTGAGGTGCTGGATCTTGGCTCATTATAACGGGTATTGGACCGTGGTCACTGTGATTCCAGCCCCATTTCTCAGGAGGATTCCAGTTTCCCATCCAACTTTGGCCTTATTGGTAAGTCCGCAACGAATGATGTTGTGCAGCATCTAGTGTAGGTGGCAACCGTGCAAGATTCAGTTTGCTTTTTGTGGCAGACTTGGCGAATAGCTGGTACCGCAAATCGTCTAGTGTGTGGGAACTGCTGACACTTCCACTATACAATGCGATAGTAACCTGTTCTGTTGCTGTTATTATTTCTTCACGGGTAGCATGTGGTTTATTGAACGTGCAAAGCGCTGAGGTTAGGTGTTCATTTTTCGCAACAATATTGCAGCACTTAATTTTTCCTTGACCAAAAATAGCGGATGTTGTATCACATCCGCTAAAGGCGTGAGTGAACAGAATATATTCACTGTCAAACTTGTAAGATACAGTGGAAAACCACTTGTCTTCTGCATTTCCTCTTCCTGGCTTTAAGAAAAATAACTTTTCAATGCCTTGCCCCAAACCGGTCTTCAGCACAAGCAGGTCAACATCTTCTCCTACAATAACAACACTTCCAAAATCTTTGGTTCTTGAAATAACAGATGTTACAGTCATAACGTCAGCATCTTCTTGTGCCTGGTGCACTTCAACGCTACACTCCAGAAATTCCTTTTTAAGAAGTGTGATCAAACGCATCTTGTTTCGTTCGTTGTACAAGAACTTGTCCTGAGGAACTTGGTTCACCATCTCTGATTCAACCACAACGACAACCGAAGAATGTTTTTTGGACCTACGAATCCTCTCAGCACTCTTTGTGCTACATTTGTCTCCCTCACATGGATACCAATCAAATACAGTAGCAAGTTGAGATCCAAATTGACGTTGCAGGTAAGAAACATAGCTTTGGGCTATTGACTTGAAGCAAACATTTTGAGTCCAAGTCACTTTGTGGATAAGGTACCCTCCATCAAAATTTCGTTTGGCATATGTCAGTCTTAACTGCTTTGTTAAAAAGTCATCAGAATTCCCTTTTGCACATAAGAAGCATTTCTCTTTGAACTTGAACTGACCTTTTCCCTGCGACCGACGTAACACGCCTGTTGGTTCCTGAGGATGTCGAAGGCTAGCTGCTGTCATTCTCTCGTTAATGTACTTCTTGTAGCATGCTTCATGCACCATCACTTCACTAAGCGTTTTCAAAAAACGGGTGTGAGCAGACTCCCTGCGTTTAGCACTACAATCGATAAGTGTGCTCAGTCCTTTCTTTTTCACATTGCATCCACCACTCACCACAATTATTTTCGCAAATGAAACACAAATTCGTGTCAGACATACTCATTTTCAGCACCACAACACATACTGAATGGAAGCGACTCCAAACTGTAAGACCCTTATTGTTGTGTGCTAATAGCTGTCAGCGCGCTGTGAACCATCACTAGAGATAATTGCCTTCCGCCCGCCAAAGAATAAATACGCTTTTGTCCGCTAAAGAACAATTCCTACATACCTTTTCTTATAACTGATCATTAATGTCAATCAACCGTAGAAAATGTACGGCACCTGCATACAATCGTATTACGTATTGTAACACAAATAAACTTCACGCAATCCGACGTGAATGTGTTCGTAGATACTGAATATGACGCTATTTATCCTGGCCCTGCAGCAGAGCGAGATGGTAAATTCCAATGAATAACATGATGAGTAATATGTTTATACCATACAAATAGAAACTGAAATAACAGTGTTCAAAAATTAGGTAATTTGCCACTTTGCTCGAAATTTGAAAAATTGGTATTTTTTTTGACGCGCTGTAGCGCCTTAGATATTGGGAGTAGAAAAAAATGGTAAAAATCAAATTCGTAGAGAATTTTGTGCTCTAAAAATTTTGTGCTCTAAAAAGAAAATAGACGTCAAAGCGATAGGAGCAAATGAAACTGAGATATTTTGAAAAAACTGAAAAAGTCCGAAATTTTCGAATTTTTTTGACTGCAGAAACTTTTACCAAGAGAAATTTTGTTGGTTAAACTTTGTTTTCTAACCTTTCCAACAATATGAACGAGTTAAAAAAATAAAATCTTCTCCCCACCTTTTGCAAGGTATAGGCTTTTTTTCTGACAGTTTCACTGGGCTAGTAGACTTCCTTGTTGTTGAGAAGAGTGATCAGGATCATAGTACGAGGAGGAAGAAAATGACGGGATATATAAAGCCTCATGCCGCAGAGATGTCTGGTTAGTGTACACCGAGATGTCGACGAAGCAGAAAGTGATTCAGGCGCGTAAAGCACTTCGTGAGAAATTACGGCTGCTGAGGTTAGGGCATATGGATCGGCAGCAAACACTAAGAGAGACCTTTAAGCTGGTTAGTGAATCTCTTCGACAGCTCTCAGCAAAAACAAAAACACACGATAAAGATGGTGTTGTAATTGATGAATTCATTATTCGTCATACTCCAAGTCAGATAGATAGAAAATTTGGCGTTAGCAGGGGAAGTCCGTACATGTTGGGTGCGCATCCAATAACTGTAACTGAAGACAAAATACAGATCGGTGATAGACGGTTTGACAGAACAGCCGGCTCAATGAATCTTATTTTCCTAAGATCTACCAAAAAATGCATGAATTATTCGCTTAACGATAGGGACACGTACCGTGAAATACTGGACATGACTGGTGTACACAAGATCACGAAAAGCCTGAGCAACAAGAAATATAAAACGATTATAAAGCCAATACTTGAAGGCGAAAACAACTACAGTGGCAGCAGCGATGATGGTATTGACATTGAGCATAAAGCAGTGAACAATCGAACCCCTCGTCATTATGACGACCCCAACGAACTAACAGATCGACTACGGCTGCTCATGGAATCAGTTGCTGCAAGTAATACAGCTCATTCGAATGAGGTTGTTTCGATAATCTCGGAGCTTCGAGAGAGAGGTATCATCGAATAAGTATGGAGACGGTAGTACGAGAACTGCACAAGCCAGCACGCAAAACGTAACCTCGCAGGCATGTTATGATTAAAGGGTAGGATGACTTGTGGCAAGCTGATCTTATAGATATGCGGCAATATTCACATGAGAATAATGGTTTGAAATACATTTTAAGGGTTATTGATACATACTCGAAATTTGCCTGGGCGTTACCCGTCAAAACAAAAACCGATCGAAATGTCGCTAATGCTTTTGACCGTTTGCTACAGACAGGAATGAATCGATACCCAGACAATCTCCAAACCGATCATGGTGGGGAGTTCTACAATAGGTATTTCAAGACAGTGATGCAGCGGTACGGAATACATCACTACTCGACATTCAATCACCTGAAGGCGAGTATCGTGGAGTGCCTGAACAGAACAATAAAAGGTCGAATGGTCGCGGCTCATACAAATGGACAGATATCCTCCCAGAAATAATTGCTCAGTGTAATAGAACCAAACATAGCACAATAAAAATTAGACCAATCGATGTTCGTGATAATGGACTCATGAATACCGTGTACTTTAGCATTAAGATTCTGGATCCACGCAAACAGAAATTTAATGTAGGTGATTTGGTGCGTATCTCAGAACACAAGACGGAATTTGAGAAATCATACCTACCGAACTGGTTAACTGAGATATTAACAGTTTCAAAGGTGCAACGAACGAATCCTAGAACTTATATATTGAAGGATAGTAAAGGTGAAGAAATTGCGGGCTCCTTCTACACTGAGGAGATGCAGAAAAGCTCAGAACCAAATGTTTTTTCTCGTGGAGAGAGTCATAAGACGTCGGGGAAATAAGGCACTAGTCAGATGGCTTGGTTTTCCTGCTACAGAAAACAGTTGGATTGATGCAGGCGATTTGCTATATAATGGACGTGCATTGCCCACAAACACCACAGTAGCGTAACATGCGCGCTAGAAGACACATTAGAGGAGGCGGTGGTGTTCTAGACAAACTACCTGTGGAATTACACATCCCTACTGTGGGCCTGGGATAAAGCTTCAGAAACGCCTGGCGCTTGGCAATAAGGGAGTCAATCTGCTCGACGAAGCGGTAATGGAACACGACATTGCATACGCAGCAAATAAATATCTGTCGAGTCGTCACACAGCAGATAGGATTTTAGCTGATAAGGCTAAGGCAATACGGAGAAGAAAGGATATTGGTATAGGCCAACGCATCACAGCATTTGCAGTTGATAAAACCGTTCGTAGAAAAATCAAGTTGGGTTTAGGAGTGATGAATTTCAAGCGAGTTATGAACGCTGCACGTTGCGCACTAAATATGAAGAAGAACAAGAACGCCAGCCAGGGTGGTCGAGCGGTTCTAGGCGCTACAGTCTGGTACCGCGCGACCGCTACGGTCGCAGGTTAGAATCCTGCCTCGGGCATGGATGTGTATGATGTCCTTAAGGTAGTTAGGTTTAAGTAGTTCTAAGTTCTAAGGGACTGATGACCTCAGAAGTTAAGTCCCATAGTGCTCAGAGCCATTTGAACCAGTTGAAGAACAAGAACAAGAAGGGCTCTTTGAAGAGCTGTATTCTGACAGCGATGTATGCAGCTAAAAACGCAAAGAATCGGAAAGATGCCCGAAGAAGAAGAGGATTGGTTGAAGCACCTCGTGTTCTACCAATACCCAAGACATCCGGCGGTTTTATTCCCTTTCTCATCCCAGCCCTCTCCGCGCTCTCGGCGATAGGTTCCTTCGTCGGTGGTGCTGCAGCTATTGCTCGAACAGTCAAGAACGCGCTAAACTACCAAGTGCAGTTAGAAGAGGCGAGAAGACATAACCGCATGATGGAAGCTGCAGCCATCGGAAACGGCCTATACTTGAAACCGTACAGGAAAGAGCTTGGTCTATTCATAAATTAAAAAAAATAAAGCACATTAGCGGTCCTACCAGATCGACCATTCCCAAATACAGACCTTCTTAAGTTTGATAGAGATAAATTCAAGATACCAAAATTCCGTGGTGTGTTTATGCAGTATACATTACCGAAGACTATGTAGAAAACTGGTGAATGCGGTATTGTGAATTTAGATGTTGCTGGAGGCCCCGGCACCCACTGGGTGGCATACGTTATGACCACTGGGTGGCATACGTTATGAAAGACGCGGATACTGCCTACTATTTCGACTCATTTGGTGACCTGCAGCCACCAGAAGAATTGCAACAATACTTCACTCACAGAAGACATGTACTCTACAGTTGTCGACGCTGTCAGGACTTTAATACACACCTCTGCGCACATCTATGCATCATGTTTCTCTTCACATTCACAAAGGAGAAGCATGCTATATAAGGAGGAGGATTAAACATTCATTCATCAGTTGAGGTTCAGATGCAATGTCGTACACTTTGACGTTAAGAGGACGATCATCTGTACTGCGTGCAAATTACTTCCCACCAACTGATTTGAGCGCTAGTCAATGGAGTATTGCATTGATTGGACTGGAGACGTACAACAGCATCCCGAATATCACCGAGACTAACAATAAACTACATCTAGATATTAATGGTGAAAAAGACATTCTGGAAATAGAACCGGGTGCATACGATTATGACGATTTAAACGAAGTCTTAAAACAGTCTGGAAAAGGTATTGAGTTACATGCAAACATCAATACACTTAAATCTGAAATAAGGACTGTAAATGCAACGACTGACTTTAAGGTTCAGTAGTGCGCCTTCTGGGATTCACAAAAGGACAGATTTTGAAGAAGGATTCAAGTAAATTTTACAAGTCATATCATACAGTGGACATACTCCCAGTCAGCACAATACGTGTCGAGTGTAACATTGCAACAAACTTCTGTCTCAACGATAGTCTAATTCATACTGTTTACGGATTCTTCGCCCCAGTTGCAATGGGGTATAAGATTGTTGAGACCCCTGCCAATGCAATATATCTTCCAGTGACAGCTCAGACACTGGACTATTTGGAGCTGCGTATTGTGAACCAGAATAATCAACATGTTGACTTTCGTGGTGAGGAAATAATTGTACGATTACATCTAACACAGGATGGGCGTACGGTATAAAACAAGCGCATGCAATCCACAGCGTGCCACTTTGGTACCAAACAGAAAAGTGATAACACCTGCGAACTACGAGTTTCTTAAATCGGTTGGTCTGAAGTCGTGCAATGACGTCATCACTCAATATAACCAATCCAGTAGAGTATGATGAGGGAATTATACGTCAGGAATACTTCTCTCATAAACCTTACGCTTCAACCACGTTTAACAAGAATAATGAAATCAGCATTGTCATCCAGCACCAAGACGCACTCAAGCTTCCGTGCAACAGTTTCACGTATCTAGAGGGGTCATTCAAGAAAACAGACGGCAGCGATACAGTGGGATCCAAGCTGACACGTACCGCTTTAGCATTCCTCTTCCAAGAGATACGCTATGAACTCAGTGACTCTGAGATCGACCCTACACGCAATGTAGGCATAACATCAACCCTTAAAACATAAGTCTCGGCATCACCAGCAGATTTGCATAGTATGGAAAATGCAGGATCGTTCATAGACGAGCCAGAGGATAAAGCAGTTGATGAGTACAAGCGATTTACTGCATGCGTACCTCTAAAAATGCTTATGGGATACTTTGAGGACATGAGGCAGATTATTATGAACGCTAAACAAGAACTCATTCTGATGGGGAGTGCGACGGACAATAACTATTACATTCAAGGAGCTCAAGAGGAGAATATGATCATAATCAACAAGATAATATGGAAAACGCCTCACATCAGTGTATCCAACGAGGAGCGTTTGAAGCTTTTAAAAGTCCTGAATTCAGATACTTTCCTGTCACTGACATTTCGCTCATGGGAGATTTTCGAGTACCCAGTGTTACCGACAGCGAACAGACAAACATGGGCTATTAAAACATCCAACCATCTAGAGACACCAAGATTCATCATACTTGCGTTTCAGACTGATAGAAGAAGTAATACAGCACATGATTCCACCATGTTCGATAACTGCAAGTTAACTAATGCCAAAGTGTACCTCAATTCAGAATTCTACCCATATGACAATCTACATCTGCAGTGGAATCAAAACGTATACAGCCTAGCGTATGACATGTACGCAAGGTTTCGCCCTCCTTATTATGAAATTGCTGAAGGAGAGGGAGGGGGTTGTCTACTCAGTCCATGTAAACTCAAAGAGCTTTCACCGGTCATTGTAATAGACTGCTCTAAACAGAATGAGATAATTAAGTCTGGACCTATAGATGTGTGAATTGAATTTGAATCATCGACAAATTTCCCAGAACACACTGCCGCATATGCTTTAGTTCTACTCAATCATGTAATCAACTACTGTCAGCTCACAGGTGCTGTGCAGCGAGCTGTATAAATGAATATGTACTGCCCTGCACATAGATCATTTGACAATGGCGTGTCACCAAGTGAAAATCATTGCGAAAGCTCAAGGATTCTGTGACAGAGAGCGTAGACAGTTCATGTTTAAAGATGTTGCATTCGTAGCGTACACACAAGATGCTGGAATAATAGAGATATTCGCTGCAAATATCTCATCACCAAGACCCTTCAAGCAAGTGAAATCTGCTAAGACGAGGAAGAGCACAAAGTGGTTAACTCATATCTACCATGGAATTCACTGGGATGACCCTGGCATACCATATAAAGATATGGTGACTCTGCTTCAATTATTCGATCACATGGACACCATAGTCTGTGTGAAGGGAAAGGACAAAATCTCCTGGATGCAATGAATATTTAAATTTGCTTCTATTCAAGACCTGGAATTCTACGGCTGTCCACCTATCCATTGACTCAAGAACATTTATCAAAAAAGTGCTGTTGTATCTGCATATGAGAATGTAAAACTACTTTTAAATTGGATGAGCAATAAACAATTTCTTTTGTTCCGTAACAATGATTGTATTCTTTTTTTTTCTTTGACACCCATTTCTGTAGCAAGTAAGTTTATCGGCGATACTGTTCCTGAAGCGTACTCCACTGGAACTGTCCGAGCCACATACCACAGCCTTTGAGCGCGGTCTCACCTGATGAGTAACGTTACCTGCGCCATTGATAGATGCGCTTTCCCCTCACCTGCTGGGAAGCCACTGAAAGTGAGCGCTCAGCGGTAGTGTGTCATGTACCAGCAGCACACGGGTGATCGCTGCTGCAGGACACGGTCCAGTGCGTGCCATTCAGAACTCTCATTGAAATAGTGTTTTAAAGCAACATACCTTACAGGCATGTGCTGTGTAATGTGGATGTAACCACCGATTGTACACAAATATATTTATCATGTTTTAATAAAAAGAATGATAATTGAGGGTTGAAATAATAACATTTGACATTTTTACAATAAAATAAGTGAATTTATTATTAAATTCAAATTTTTAACAGTGTTTGCAAAATATCAATTTACACATATGTCAATCAGATTTTACATTATATCAGTTTACAGATACATGACTGAGGTTTACGTTTCTTCATCAAAAATATGAACCTTTTGCTCTTTGCACATACGTGATTCAGATTTTACATTACACCATTTTACAGATACATTATTCAGAAATGGATTTTTTGGGAAAACTATGAACATTCTGTTCAGATAAATGATTGAAATTTACATTATGTATGAGTTTACAACGAATGCAGAGGTACTACTGCTACAAGCTATCTTTCTTGGTAAATACTATCACTAGTAAACTTCTACCTGAGATAGAAAAGACTTTTAAGTAAAGGAGAACATATTTCTTTGAAGTGGGTGACTCTAAAAATTTTCCACTACCACAAGCGAGTGAACATATAATTATTTGAAGTAAGTGGCTCTAAACATTTTCCACTACCACATGCAGGTGTGAAAGGGTACAGTACTGCCTGACATTGAAAATAGGTACAACATACTTCATTATTCTTGTCTGAACAACATATTTTTTCTAATAATAACTCAATTTCAATTAATACAGCGAAGCCGGATACCAGTGTGGGAAAGAATGACAATTTATTTATTTAATTGATCACATGTGCACTCCCACAAAATAAATCCCTACATCCAGTTTGGTGAGATATGTGAAATGAATGAATGTATGGTCGTCTGCTAACCGCAGATAGTGAATGTGAATATATGATCATCTTTGAGACGATCCTTTGGCCACCTTTGGTGGGACCAAAGAGATGAAATTTACCTGAGCTTTGAGCGCCTGAAATATGGCTGACCAATACGGTAGCAAGGTGCTCCCCCACTTCGACAGAGGTGCGAGAGGACCTGAAGAACAGCCATGTTTCAGCACTCTGCCGCTGGATCTTGTGCTGTTAAGACCTGTCTTAGTTGTGCTCCGTAAAGACAAAAGAGTGGAGACATGGTATGCATGTGGAATATTTAAGAGTAGTTTGAAATAATAATTTCTCCATTTCTGGAACTTTTGTGGGGAGAATTAAATGTCAGGCAGTTAATGGGATCGTAGTAATCTTCGGAAGTGACAACGGTCACAATGATACCACGTGTAGCAATAAGTTGAAATACTTCCGTGTGCTTAAGTTAAGCTGAATTACTAGCGTGTGTACTATAAGTTGAAATATTTAAGAAATAGCGTGTGCAGGACTTGAAATTAGAGGCGAGTACTTCCACGTGGTGAGTACTGTGTGAGTTTCAATCTGTGTATGAGACAAAGGATAAAGAGAAGTACACGTCCATGGTATCAGTTGAGGACTCGTGTGTGTGATGAATATGTTCTTAATATTACTTTGCGAGATATGATTCTGTGTGATGCTTGATTCAAACTATAACACTCTGAGAGAGAAACAAGGTGAGTCAGCCGTCTATCCAGCAACGCCACTTGGCTTGCATTGCACAGGAAGACGTGCATATATCTCCAGAGTTCATAGTAGGAAAGTAGAATTACGAAGTGGGGCAGTGTCGTGTGAAACTGGGATAAATATCAATTGAAGTGGGAAAGCTGAAAGTGATAATGTTGTGACTATTCCCTGTCTTGTATTTCATGTTGCAGTGTGGTGTATGTCATGTAATTTAAGTATGTGTGGTTAGCATGGGAGAGTAGCAAGGTAGTTTCAGAGGTAGTGGGTATGCATGTTCCTTTTGTACCGCTCGGTCTGGAGGAAAGTTTCGTGATGATGGTTGTGAGAGTCGAAGTGTGAGATATAGCAAAAGATCCACCATCCTATCCAGAAAGTGCACTGTAGCGTTAAATAATTACGAGACCATAAGGTAGAGAATCACCAATGTAAAGCCATGCCCACTGGGCGGAATTTCTCATGTGTTATTGTTGTAGGTTATAGAATTTGTGTGTTTAGGTTATAGAATTTATCGGAATAAATAAGATAGTGAAAAGAAAAAGATTGGTGGACTTTTCCTATGAATTGTATGTTGTCATGATGTCCCGAATTTATAATGTGTGCGCCATTCATATTCAGTGCGGTGGCCACGTGTTGATAAAAGCCGTTAAATAAAAAAGAAAAAAGAAAATGTGGTATTGCCAGTGTGTAGTGAGCAGTCAGAGTTCTGTAAATTACTGATAGTCAGATGTGCGTTTCCGTTGCGTATTATTCATACAGGAGGATAACTTGTAACTTAATTGAAAGTACGAGAGTTCATATTACTCGATAAATAAGAATGGATCCACTCGCTTGGCAGACCACTCATCCTGCAGGCTTGACTGCTTGATGTCACAGTATGAACAAGGCACGTGGGTGCCTCTCAAGTGAACATAAATATAAACATTTTAATTGGGTGAAAATCACATACTTAAAACTAGTTCTGTCTGGATGACTAGCGGTGGGTGAAACTTACAAACAAAAATCTATTCTATAACCACTCACACGCAAGCACATGTTGTTGTTGTTGTCTTCAGTCCTGAGACCGGTTTGATACTTAAAACCAGTTCTGTCTGGATGACTAGCGGTGGGTGAAACTTACAAACCAAAATCTATTCTATAACTACTCACACGCAAGCACATGTTGTTGTTGTTGTCTTCAGTCCTGAGACCGGTTTGATGCAGCTCTCCATGCTACTCTATCCTGTGCAAGCTTCTTCATCTCCCAGTACGTACTGCAGCCTACAGCCTTCTGAATCTGCTTAGTGTATTCAACTCTTGCTCTCCCTCTACAATTTTTACCCTCCACTCTGCCCTCCAATACTAAATTGGTGATCCCTTGATGCCTCAGAACATGTCCTACCAACCGATCCCTTCTTCTAGTCAAGTTGTGCCACAAACTCCTCTTCTCCCCAATTCTATTCAATACCTCCTCATTAGTTATGTGATCTATCCATCTAATCTTCAGCACTCTTCTCTAGCACCACATTTCGAAAGCTTCTATTCTCTTCTTGTCCAAACTATTTATCGGCCATGTTTCACTTCCGTACACGGTTACACTCCATACAAATACTTTCAGAAACGACTTCCTGACACTCGATGTTAACAAATTTCTCTTCTTCAGAAACGCTTTCCTTCCCATTGCCAGTCTACATTTTATATCCTCTCTACTTCGACCATCATCAGTTATTTTGCTCCCCAAATAGCAAAACTCCTTTACTACTTTAAGTGTCTCATTTCCTAACATAATTCCCTCAGCATCACCCGACTTAATTCGACTACATTCCATTATCCTCGTTTTGCTTTTGTTGATGTTCATCTTATATCCTCCTCTAAAGACACTGTCCATTCCGTTCAACTGCTCTTCCAAGTCCTTTGCTGTCTCTGACAGAATTACAATGTCATCGGCGAACCTCAAAGTTTTTATTTCTTCTCCATGGATTTTAATACCTACTCCGAATTTTTCTTTTGTTTCTTTTACTGCCTGCTCAATATACAGATTGAACAACATCGGGGAGAGGCTACAACCGTGTCTCACTCCCTTCCCAACCACTGCTTCCCTTTCATGTCCCTCCACTCTTATAACTGCCATCTGGTTTCTGTACAAATTGTAAATAGCCTTTCGATCCCTGTATTTTACACCTGCCACCTTCAGAATTTGAAAGAGAGTATTTCAGTCAACATTGTCAAAAGCTTTCTCTAAGTCTACAAATGCTAGAAAAGTAGGTTTGCCTTTTCTTAATCTAACTTCTAAAATAAGTCGTAGGGTCAGTATTGTCTCACGTGTTCCCATATTTCTACGGAATCCAAACTGATCTTCCCCGAGGTCGGCTTCTACCAGATTTTCCATTCGTCTGTAAAGAATTCGCGTTAGTATTTTGCAGCCGTGACGTATTAAACTGATTGTTCGGTAATTTTCACATCTGTCAACACCTGCTTTGTTTGGAATTGGAATTATTATATTCTTCTTGAAGTCTGAGGGAATTTCGCCTGTCTCATACATCTTGCTCACCAGATGGTAGAGTTTTGTCAGGACTGGCTCTCCTAAGGCTGCCAGTAGTTCTAATGGAATGTTGTCTACTCCCGGGGCTTGTTTCGACTTAGGTCTTTCAGTGCTCTATCAAACTCTTCACGCAGTATGAGATCCCCCATTTCATCTTCATCTACATCCTCTTCCATTTCTATAACCTTGCCCTCAAGTACATCGCCCTTGTATAGACCCTCTATATACTCCTTCAACCTTTCTGCTTTCCCTTCATAGCTTAGAACCGGATTTCCATCTGAGCTCATGATATTCATACAAGTGGTTCTCCTTTCTCCAAAGGTCTCTTTAATTTTCCTGTAGGCAGTATCTATCTTACCCCTCGTGAGGTAAGCCTCTACATCGTTACATTTGTCCTCTAGCCATGCCTGTTTAGCCATTTTGCACTTCCTGTCGATCTCATTTTTGAGACGTTTGTATTCCTTTTCGCCTGCTTCATTTACTGCGTTTTTATATTTCCTCCTTTCGTCAGTTAAATTCAATATTTCTTCTGTCACCTAAGGAATTCTACTAGCCCTCATCTTTTTACCTACATGATCCTCTGCTGCCTTCACTACTTCATCCCTCGAAGCTACCCATTCTTCTTCTACTGTATTTCTTTCCCCCATTCTTGTCAATTGTTCCCTTATGCTCTCCCTGAAACTCTGTACAACCTCTGGTTCTTTCAGTTTATCCAGGTCCCATCTCCTTAAATTCCCACCTTTTTGCAGTTTCTTCAGTTTTAATCTGCAGTTCATAACCAATAGATTGTGGTCAGAGTGCACATCTGCCCCTGAAAATGTCTTACAATTTAAAACCTGGTTCCTAAATCTCTGTCTTACCATTATATAATCTGTCTGAAACCTTTTATTATCTCCAGGGTTCTTCCATGTTTTAAACCTTCTTTCATGATTCTTGAACCAAGTGTTAGTTATGATTAAGTTGTGCTCTGTGCAAAATTCTATCAAACGGCTACCTCTTTCATTTCTTAGCCCCAATCTATATTCACCTACTACGTTTCCTTCTCTTCCTTTTCCTACTGTCGAATTCCAGTCACCCATGATATTAAATTTTCGTCTCCCTTCACTATCTGAATAATTTCTTTTATGTCATCATACATTTCTTCAATTTCTTCGTCATCTGCAGAGCTAGTAGGCATATAGACTTGTACTACTGTCGTAGGCGTGGCTTCGTGTCTATCTTGGCCACAACAATGCGTTCACTGTGCTGTTTGTAGTAGCTTACCCGCATTCCTATTTTCCTATTCATTATTAAACCTACTCCTGCATTACCCCTATTTGATTTTGTATTTATAACCCTGTATTCACCTGACCAAAAGTCTTGTTCCTCCTGCCACCGAACTTCACTAATTCCCACTATATCCAACTTTAACCTATCCATTTCCATTTTTAAATTTTCTAACCTACCTGCCCGATTAAGGAATCTGACATTCCACGCTCCGATCCGTAGAACGCCAGTTTTCTTTCTCCTGATAACGACGTCCTCTTGAGTAGTCCCCGCCCGGAGATCCGAATGGGGGCTATTTTACCTCCGCAATATTTTACCCAAGAGGACGCCATCATCAATTATCCATACAGTAAAGCTGCATGCCATCTGGAAAAAATTACGGCCGTAGTTTCCCCTTGTTTTCAGCCGTTCGCAGTACCAGCACAGCAAGGCCGTTTTGGTTAGTGTTACAAGGCCAGATCAGTCAATCATCCAGACTGTTGCCCCTGCAACTACTGAAAAGGCTGCTGCCCCTCTTCAGTAACCATACGTTTGTCTGGCCTCTCAACAGATACCCCTCCGTTGTGGTTGCACCTACGGTACGGCTATCTGTGTCGCTGAGGCACGCAAGCCTCCCCACCAACGGCAAGGTCTATGGTTCATGGTTGGGGGGGGGGGGGGGACGCAAGCACATATAGCACATATATAGATAGCAAGCACATATCAAGTGTGAAAAGTTTGTTTTTTCTTGATATAATTAATAATGAAGAAATATATTTACGTAAATACAGAATGTTTTCTAAACAATTTTTTAATTTTAATTTTTTCATTTTTATCATTTTCTTTTTTTCTTTGGCAAAATAATGAATATATATTTACACAGACATACACTTAACAAAGGTTCCCACACTCATTCGCACACTCAAACATACACGGAAGCATGCAGACGGATACACACCACACAACACACTCATCCAGTATTTACACTATGATAAAAGAGCCATACTATTCGATGCATAACCTCCATCCCCACATTCACAAGCTCATTCTGTCAATCAACGAGAGTCCCCCCACCCGTACTTTCACTTCAAACATATAGTGTGAGTATGGGAGGGTTTCCACCCCATCCTCACAAATGACTCTTTTATCGTCATGAGGAGACAATCTGACTTTAGACTGCAGCACAGTGTACATGTCATGACCTCGTGATCGAATACTAGTTAACTGAATCATGTGTGGATGATTGCCTTGAACGCTGCGACCGTACAGACACTGAAAACAGTCTTCAACCATAAGAGCACGAGATGCCGCATGTCTAACACCCTTTGCCTGCCTCTGAGTGCCCCCTTCTATTGTATGATATGCATACATTTTGGACCTCAGTCCCACAAACTCTACAATTGGTAAACCATTCGACTTGTCTTTCATAAGACCGACAACCTTCTTGTTCTGAGGAACAATGCCGTTAGGATTATCGACCCATAAGAAGACAAGTCGAATTCTTTACCGTTACACCTAATTACACTACTGGCCATTAAAATTGCTACACCAAGAAGAAATGCAGATGATAAACGGATATTTATTGGACAAAAATATTATACTAGAACTGACATGTACTGGCCAGGGCAGCAGTCGAACATTTTCTGCATTCAGAAAGGCCCGTACAGGACCTGCAACATTCGGTCGTGCAGTATCCTGCTGAAATGTAAGGATTCGCAGGGATCGAATGAAGGGTAGAGCCACAGGTCGTAACACATGTGAAATGGAACGTCCACTGTTCAAAGAGCTGTCAATGAGAACAAGAGATGACTGAGACATGTGACCAATGACACCCCATACCATCACACCTGGTGATACGCCAGTATGACGATGAGAATACACGCTTCCAATGTGTGTTCACCGCGATGTCACCAAACACGGATGCGGCCATCATGATGCTGTAAACAGAACCTGGATTCACCCGAAAAAATGATGTTTTGCCATTCGTGCACCCAGGTTCGTCGTTGAGTACATCATCGAAGGCGCTCCTGTCTGTGATGCAGTGTCACGGGTAACCGCAGCCATGGTCTCCGAACTGATAGTCAATGCTGCTGCAAACATCGTCGAACTGTTCGTGCAGATGGTTGTTGTCTTGCAAACGTCCCCATCTGTTGACTCATGGATTCAGACGTGGCTGCACAATACATTACAGCCATGCGGATAAGATGCCTGTCATCTCGACTGCTAGTGATATGAGGCCGTTGGGATCCAGCATGGCGTTCCGTATTACCCTCCTGAACCCACCAATTCCATATTCTGCAAACAGTCATTGGATCTCGACCAACGCGAGCAGCAATGTCGCGGTACGATAAAGCGCAATCACGATAGGCTACAATCCGACCTTTATCAAAGTCGGAAACGTGATGGTACGCATTTCTCCTCCCTACACGAGGCATCACAACAACGTTTCACCAGACAATGCCAGTCAACTGCTGTTTGTGTATGAGAAATCGGTTAGAAACTTTCCTCATGCCACACGTTGTAGGTGTCGCCACCGGCGCCAACCTTGTCTGAATGCTCTGAAAAGCTAATCACTTGCATATCATAGCATCTTCTTCCTGTTGGTTCAATTTCACTCCTGTAGCAAGTCATTTTCATGGTGTAGCAATTTTAATGGCCGATAGTGTACTTCATATGGATCGCAGTTCTTGATCCAGTAGATAAATCTGTCTGTATCCATATAAAGTAACTTTGAATCTAAGAAACGAGGTATCTCAACTCATAGTGGAATCAGTGCTCGTAGAATTTGGAGATATCCATTATGCACATCCCCAAAAAGATGGGCTTCATAAACTCTACTGCAGTCTTCGACATCTCCAAAGCAGCAAAGTTTTCATTGAAGATGGTGGGATGGCTAAAAGTTGCCTATATACTTTCTCACGCCATAACGCCCTTCCCATTCGGTTCTAATCAAAATATCGCGTTCATTTCGTACATTCTGCGTAGCTTTCCCGAAACCCGAAAATGGAATTATTCGTAAAAGTCTTTTTCAAAATGATTACTCGCGACCGCCCTCTTTTCCGTGTTTAGTTCAATATACTCCTTCGACCAGGGGGATTGCTTGAAGGAGATTGCCCGGGTGATTCTAACAAGCTTCATTCCTAACCTGAGACACTGCTGGTGGTTACGATAATGAATAATGTACCTCTGCTTATCTCCAACAGTAGCCGGCAGTTTAGGGATGGTGCTTCCTCGTGGAATTTGTTGCTCTGGACATAACAGCAAGTCGCTTGTCTCTCCATGAAAATTATTAGGATATACGATGTCTGCCTCAAGCACATACCCTACGTCAGAATTGGGTGCAAGACCCATTATTTTTCCACCTAAACCCTTCAATTCGTTTTCGGGCACCCAGTGAAACCCACCAACTGGCAGTGGATGCATCATGGCGTGCTCGTATAAGTTGCTCACATATAAGTGCAAAATGTAACTAGAATCAAGGGAATGCTTTGAACTCGACACCAATCCACGAGTTATTTGTCTTGGTGTGTCTATGAACAGATTGACAAAGTCCCCCACAGATCCCTCGCTAAGAAAATAGAAGCATAGCAACATCAGTCAAAAGTTCAATGCTGCACCCCTTTTTTTGAGCATTGTGTCCCAGGACAACCCAGGTGCCGTGTAATTAAAGGCGGTATCCGGAAAGTACGTGGTCATACATACACTCTGAAACTTTTCGAAAACATCTGCAAGCAAATGCACATACATGTCAATGTATAACCTTTCATATTCCCCCAAATTGGGGATGTCGAATTCCCGCGAGACGTTCATGGCATGCTCATAATCTGCTGTAGTCATGGCATCGCCTGTGAGTGTACTGGTAAATGCAGATACGTTGGGAAGCCTGGTTTCATTGAGTTTTGGCATACTATCATCATACTCATATCGGAAAACTCCTTTCCTAGTCATAAGCTGGAACTTTTCCTCTTCGGAAAATTGCAGATCGAGTGATATGCATATCATTCCAAGATAAAGTCTCAACTAGTTTCTGGAGTGAAGTCTGCATAAAGCACAAAGATTCAAGGAAGCGGAGCGTAGTTTTTGGTGTCATTCGTTTTGAGAAAGAAATGTACTTGTCAACACTTTGAGAGAGGAAACTGACCTGATCTTTCTTCATACCGAAATTAGCCGAGTGCTCAACGAGAAAATGAGCCTCATACCCGCTCAAATTATGAGAAAAGATAGGTATTTGTCTAGGTAACTGGTACTTCAAATTGCATGCGATGTGAGCTGCACTGCGAACCTTAACAGTAAGGTGACAGTGGTCCCCATGAGGAGTTTCCACTTTTCTATCTAAGGCTAGCCCACAAATATGACAATTAACAGCCTTTTCATACATTTCATCATCCTCCTTTGATTTGGTCATATGAATGTTGGTGCTGTAGACACTACCAACTTCCCATGAAAGTTTTTCAAGCTCAGTGATAAGCCAAACGTCGGGATCGTTCCCTACATAAGACTGATACATAAGACTGCCGCATAAGATACGTGTTTTTGTGTGAAGTTTGTGTGTGAGGCTATTGGATTCCCTTCACAGTGAGTAATAGGAGCCAGCAGGTATTCAAAGTCGGCGTACACTACAAAAGGACAATGCTGCTGGTGATGAGCATTTTGAAATTTAATCAACTTATTTTCCTCAGTGGGCATAATCACACGTGCCGGGTCCTTGGAAGCACAGTCTAACAGATGTATCACTAATAACTCTTCAGATGAAAAATAATCCAGACACCTTAAACACATATGCTTTTTATCATTATTTTTTGATAGTTGGGTGGAAAGGAGTCGGGACATGTGTTTTATCCAGACATAGTGATAATTATCATCTTCCGAGAAGAGCAGCATCTTTACACGCAGCTCTCGCTCACCTGCAGATTTTGAGAAATGGAGGGGACTGACTACTGTGTGATTCTCTTGCTCATCTGACTTGTCCTTCTTCTACTCCAGGCCATATACGTGAACCGAAATTCCGGTATTCTGAGCCTCAAACGAATGTATGTCCTGGATCTTTACAGGGAACTCTATACCATTATAGTTATACTGTCTTGTAATATCATTGTAATATCATTAACTACTCGGACGCGCAGGATGACATTTGTAATTGTAATTTCTCTCACAAGCCAGGACAGACCGTGCAAAACAAGCTTGATCTTTTGTATTTTGGGCATTAATGTATGCCTGCCTCTTCTCAATATCTACAGAGAGTTTAATATAACTGGACCTCAATTTATTGGATCATAGACATGTATATGGATGTCGAGGTGTGGTATACAGCTGAGCGCTTTAGCGGACCTGCGTACTTCCATTTTGGAAAATCGGGCGACAATAGCGCTCAAGGTAGATTCTTGATACTACTCAGAAATGGATGTGCTCTGAGAAATAACGCCATTATCACCCCATATATAGGGCAGAGTTGTTATCTCTGCGTCCCCTTGATGTTTAGGGGAGGTGACTCAATTCACAGCATAACACTGCACTGCACTTAATAACATTAAATCACGGATCCTCTAGTACTTTGAGGAGCTCAGCCTATTAAAAACCCGACAGGGTCGCGGTACTTCCCTCCCATATTCTCAATGCTGGTGAAAGAGATGCACCCCTCAAAAGGGCTAGCAACTGCTGAGTATTCTAGGGGGGTCGTAACACCATTATTCTGATCCCATTCACTATCAATAGGACAGGGGAGAGCACTACTGCTAGCCACAGGATAATCACTATTGTTTCTACTACTAGGGGTCCAGCCAGTTGAAGATGAGGCTGGCGATGGTGCGATGCGGACGGGCACACGAACCTTGCATTGGTGGTGGGGGAGAGTTGGCTGAGGAGGATGCAGAGGTGGTGATTGCCGGCTGGAGCAACCGGTCTGCGGCGATGGCCCCCTGGGTGCGATGCTCCCGCTACCGGCTGGTGGGGTGGGAGACCGTTGCACCTGCTGTTCTTCCTCTCCTGTCAACTGCGTTGCCCATGGGTGCCAGAGGACTTGGGGTGGCGCAGGGAGAGGCACTGCGACTGCTGCCTCTCGTGCAGTTCTGATGGGGGCTACACAAGGCGGAGCATGTCTCTGTGGCTGCGTGCCCCCGATTCCCGCCACTGCAACCACTGCTCTAGGTATCCGGCACACGCCATGTTATATACCTGCAACATAAATCAGAAAAAAATTTAATGATGTAGATTTAAAAGAGCAATAAATAATAATAATAAATAATGGTAATTATTTGCTGTAATGATAATGTTCAAAACTATTCACCTTCTCCGCTCTGGCACCATGTGAAACATCCCCTAAAAATATTATGAATGACAGTGCTGGAAAACTTCTATGTTATTTGATTCAGAGAGCTGAGTTAAACTGAACGTACTCAGACATTTCTCTCTTTACTTATTCTGATCATCATTAAACTAACATACAATATTTTTAGCGTAACGCAATCTGACTTTCAATAATCCCTGAAAAAGAATGGCCCTGCCTACCAATAACCTATACCTTTGATGAATCACTTAACCTCACAAAAATATTCGTTACTCGAACTACTGCAATACAGAGCACCAATACCGCCAGCTAAATAAAAGATTCTAACTACTGAAGGCACTAACTACTGATAGGCATAGTTGGCAAATAAAAGATTTTGATAGAGAACAAACAATGTATTTACCTTAATAGTGTTCAAAAGTCATAATATATATATAATTCTGTGACATCCAATTAAACAAATTTTCTTTTTCTGACGGACATACGTCCAGATCGTCTGCTCAAAACTCTGGCATCTCTCTCCCCACACCCACCACTGCTGGCGGCTCACCTCCAACTGCACAACGCTATGTGCTGTTCATATCCAACTGCCCAACACTACATAAGCGATTCCAACAATGAGTCCAACCAATCACAGACTGCACACACCACAGTCAGCGATTTTCATACAGAGCACTACTTGGCATTACCAACATAAAAACCTAAACAGCCTGAGCAACTGCCGGGCGGTGTGGCCGAGCGGTTCTAGGCGCTTCAGTCTGGAACCGCGCGACCTCTACAGTCGCAGGTTCGAATCCTGCCTCGGGCATGGATGTGTGTGATGTCCTTAGGTTAGTTCTAAGTTCTAGGGGACTGATGACCTCAGATGTTAAGTCCCATAGTGCTCAGAGCCAGCCTGAGCAACTCATTGGCACATTCAGTCAAGTCTCCCACCCACTCAGGCAGATCGACTCCTCCTCTAAAAGATCGATAATTTGGCGTCTTTCTGCAGCGGCAGCCATTTCACTCCCACCTTGCATGCCGTCCTCGGTGCACCCCTCCCTATGGGTGGAATTATCATCATCTAGAAGGAAAAGAAAAGAATATGTCTAAGAAAGCTCAATCTAGACACTTGGAAAATGGGTATATATATTATAGGAAATTATTTCATCTAAGAAATACGTTTTTATTACAACTTACATTCGAGCTGTGCTTGACCCCTCTCGATCTGCAGCTGCTGATCAAGCTCTTCTAGCATTTGCGGGATGTTATCTAGAAAGATGGAAAAGGCCGAGTATAATATCGAATATGGAAGAAAATCTCTGTAGAACAAGCGCAAACACTTAAAGGGTGCAGCAGTCAGCCAGCCGTCCAAAATAGATATAACATAGAGACACAGAACACACAGACACATACAATCCTCATTGGCACATTCAGTCAAGTCTCCCACGCACTCAGGCAGATCGACTCCTCCTCTAAAAGATCGATAATTTGGCGTCTTTCTGCAGCGGCCGCCATTTCACTCCCACCTTGCATGCCGTCCTCGGTGCACCCCTCCCTATGGGTGGAATTATCATCATCTAGAAGGAAAAGAAAAGAATATGTCTAAGAAAGCTCAATCTAGACACTTGGAAAATGGGTATATATATTATAGGAAATTATTTCATCTAAGAAATACGTTTTTATTACAACTTACATTCGAGCTGTGCTTGACCCCTCTCGATCTGCAGCTGCTGATCAAGCTCTTCTAGCATTTGCGGGATGTTATCTAGAAAGATGGAAAAGGTCGAGTATAATATCGAATATGGAAGAAAATCTCTGTAGAACAAGCGCAAACACTTAAAGGGTGCAGCAGTCAGCCAGCCGTCCAAAATAGATATAACATAGAGACACAGAACACACAGACACATACAATCCGTTAAGAGACCTAGCAATCTGCATAGAGAGCAGTCCAAAATAGATATAACATAGAGACACAGAACACATAGACACACACACATACAATCCGTTAAAAGACGTAGCATTCTGTATAGAATGCGGTCCAAAACAGATATAACATGCATATACTGAGTTAAATGATGCAGATATCGGAACACAGAAAATGTACTTACCAGGTAATTGAACTTCCTCTACAAGACATCGTTTGCTGCTGCTGCCACTGGCACTGTTGCTGCTGTTGGTGATGCCTGTACACTTCATATTGAGGGAAAGTAGACTGATGACGACGACACACACACGTACTGAACCAAGCATAGGAGCAGAATGAGGGTGAACTGGGTTGTGGTTTAGTTTATATAAGTTCTATGACATAGATTTACGTGACTAATGGAGTAGCCAATAGGAGAGCAGCATTCTAGGGGTAGGGTGTGCTACGCCATGGAGGATCACTGCACCCCTAGTGGGAAAATGTGAAAGTTCTCATTTGTTCATTGAATATCAAAGTGGTACATTAAAATTGGAATGGATTAAAGCAATTAGGAAATTGGTAGGTTAGATGAGCGATGTGGATGTTATTTTAGTTAGGATATTTACAGAAGACTATTTCCAGCGTGAGTATGGAGGTGCAGGCTTGAGGCTGTGGCGTCAGGTGTCACGCGCTCACGTGCCGCTTACGCGACGCTTATGCCATTATGAATGCGTGAGAGAGCAAGCAGAAGATCTTGGGACTGTGCAGTGGCCGTTTGTGTCCTAGAGCACATGGAGAAGAAAATACATGCAGTCATCTTGAATAATGGTAGTTGCGTCATCACCCGACGTCACAGTAGCGCCCTCTCGTGGCGACGAACTGAGCTAAGCCAGATGGAGTCCAGACCCAGTGGCGAACACACCTGCTTGAAATTGGGTAAATAACAAAAACAAGTCCTTTTTACCAATGAATCCTTAAGTGGAGGAGTCAACTGAGGTTAGTACAAACGTCCTTTCTTTCGCGCCAGCAGCGAAACCCCGAGAGAGCTATCTTCCAGCTAAAATTCAAACTTTGCGCCAGTTCATAGGATGAAGTCGTGGTCGGGTGACTTAGGTTAGTGGAGGTAGCCCAAGTAAGCTATCTTCCAGCGATTTTCTTTGCTTAATAGAGATAACTGGGGTGTGATGAATTATCCTGTTAGAATTTGAACTTGGCGCCAATTCGTAGGAGGAAGTGGCGGTCGAGTGACTTAGGTTAGTGGAGGTAGCCTAAGTGGCCTATCTTCCTACCATTTTCTTTGTTTAGTAGAGATAACCGTGGTGTGATGCATTATCCCGTTGGAGTTTGAACTTCCAGGCATTTTTCCTGGGGGGGGGGGGGGGGGGGGGGGGGGGGGGGGTAGGCGTGGCACTTTCCCGCCAAAATTCAAACTTCCCACCATCTTAAATGATGTCATTGCCACCATCTTTGATGATGTCATGTGCTGT
Organism: Schistocerca piceifrons; assembly: GCF_021461385.2. Taxonomy (NCBI): domain Eukaryota; kingdom Metazoa; phylum Arthropoda; class Insecta; order Orthoptera; family Acrididae; genus Schistocerca; species Schistocerca piceifrons. The sequence continues at coordinate 619,441,789 of NC_060141.1, forward strand.
TGCCAAGTCTACACGACACCATCTTTGGTGACATCATAGCCGCCATTATGTATACATCTGGCAACAATGCAGAGTGGACTGGTATTCTCTTTGTTCGAATACTGTTATAGACCCTCTATTGTTCCTGATCTATATTAACGATATAGGAGACAACCTTAGTAGCTGTCTTAGATTGTTTGCAGATGATGCTGTCATCAGATGACCAAAGCGAATTGCAAAATGATTTAGATAAGATATCTGTATGGTGTGAAAAGTGGCAATTGACCCTGAATAGAGAAAAGTGTGAAGTTATCCGCCTGAGTACTAAAAGAAATCCACTAAATTTCGATTACGTGATAAGTAACACAAATCTTAAGGCTGTAAATTCAATTAAATACTTAGGAATTACAATTACAAATAACCTAAACTGGAACGCTTACATAGATAATGATGTGGGTAGAGCAAACCAAAGACTATGATTCATTGGCAGAACACTTAGACGGTGCAACAGGTCTACTAAAGAGACTGCTTATACCGCGCTTGTTCGCCCTATTCTGGAATATTGCTGTGGGGTGTGGGATCCGTATCATTGAAAAAGTATGGCGGCTCGGTTTGTATTATCGCAAAATAGGGGAGATAGTGCCACAGACATGATACGTGAATTAGAGTGTCAGTCATTAAAACAAGGGCGTTTTTCGTTGCGACGGGATCTTCTCATGAAATTTCAATTACCAGTTTTCTCCTCCGATTGCGAAATCATTCTGTTGGCACCTATCTACATAGGGAGAAATGGTCATCACGATAAAATAAGTGATATCAGGCCTTGCAATCAAAAATTTAAGTGCTCCTTTTTCCCGCGCGCCTTCGAGAGTGGAACGGTAGAGAGACAGCTTGAAGGTGGTTCTTTGAACCCTCTGCCAGGCACTTTATTGTGAATAGCAGAGTAGTCATGTAAATGTAGATGGGTCCAATCAATATGGTCACAAGCCCAGGGCAAGTGCTGCAGGCGATGTTGTGCTGTTTACAAAGGCACTCGCGTCAATCGCCTGCTGCCATAGCCCATTAACGCCAAATTTCGCCGCACTATTCTCACGGATACGTTTGTCGTACGTTCCACATTGATTTATGCGGTTATTTCATTTACCGTTAGCACTGACAACCGTGGCGATTCATGGGCCTAAATTCTGGGGAGGCAAGGAAAAGTACTGGAAAATACCCTTTCCTTCCCTTTTAATTTAGGCAACCCTTGCGTTCCCAACGAACACTACCATTACTGCAGCTACTACTACTAAGACGATGATGACGACAACCACTACTACTACTGCTAATAATAATAATAATAATAATAATACTTTTACTTACAATAGAAATGATAGATTGGGGATTTGAGGATCGTTACCTGTAAAACAAGTTAACTTGGTGATCCTTCTTCTTCCCGAACCTTTCGATGACAACACCATATTATGTTTCTTGACTCTCAAGTATTAGTAATACTGGGTTTTCAACTCTGATACAAGCAACAGCTGATAAGCAATCCCGGGCCATACTGTCCGTCAAACACGGTTTTACGTGTTTAAGACAAGATAAACTCCTAAGCAGCTGTTGCAGGAATGGTGACAATGGGCCAGAATAATTTGGAAGCTTGTGGAAGAATTTGGTCCGTTTCATTCTCAATCATCCTTTTGATAATGTTTCCCAAACTGACAGAATGAAATACTTTATGCTGGGAAGAAAATTGTATCTAGTTCTACACGTAACTGAGAGCGACTGAAAGGCGCACCCTAATGAATCCAAACCGTTTATAGAGAGACGCTGGGCATTATTGGCGAACTAGGTAGCATCGCCTTAATTCATGAAAGAGCAGTTTATCACGAAGTGAAAATTTTGTTTCCAGTTGTCTTGCAATATTATCCAACATCTCGAAGGTCATCTGCCTGTATTTCGTCATCATTGGAGTGCCGATGCAGTCATCCATCATTTCAGCTCTATTCATGGAAGCTTCAGGTTGCGGATTAGTCGATCGTTTCGAGGAATTTAGAAAGTTGATCAATTTACCTTAATTTCTTAAGTCTTTTATGTAAGCCATGCATCCTGAGACAGCATTGTTACAAAACTGTGCATCACTGTTTTTTTTTTAATGTTGAAAAGCAATTCAATTTTTAAAATACTTTGAAAAACAGAGAAAAGAAAAATAAAGTCAAAGTCTAGGAGGCTATTTTTGAAATCCACAGACTTCTCTTGTAGTTGTTGCACTAAAGTCTGAACTGTCGATTACTTCATTTAAAACTTCAATTATCCTCAGAGAGTTTTCGTGATTTATTCCGTTTCAGTTCCATCTCGTTTCAGTGTTTGAAGGAATGCGTTTAACAACAATACTGTCGAGTACTGCTGTGCGTTTGGAAGGCCGGTGAAGAAGGCGGGAATATCCTGAACGTGGATAAAAAAATCCTTAGATATTGGTGTCGTACAAGAACAGCTCTGCTGCAAAACGAAATTCAAACGATGTGGAAAACAGTGAGTAAAAAAGAACTTTGGAGGCAACTTCACGAACTTTAGTTTGCAAGCTGTTAAATTTGCCCGCTAGAACGGAAGCATCATCCTAGATCTGGCCACGAGTTTATTCCTCCAAATTCCGAAACACGCCAAGCACAATGAATAAATGTTCTTGAATGTCGCCGCTGGTCTCACAACACTAGAGCATTGTGACTCGTCTGAATCGCCAGTTGCTACGTCCACAACGCAGGCATAAAGTGAGGTCCTATCCACACTTGAACGTATATGTTCACAAATCGACCCATCTATGCATTCAATCAGTTGGTTCTGTATAGCTTTTGAAAATCCCTGGAAATGGCTCTTCCCTTCCAGTCTGCTTTCAAATCTTCATTTCTGTTTAGCACAGGTTTGAAAATGGTTCTGAAATTTCCAGGATTGACGTTATCTTCTGTCTCGTCATGACCTCTGATAGCTAGCCCCTGTTTACGCAAAATAGTTGCGACATCAGTTAGAATTTTCATGAAGTCTCTGTTAACTTTCACTTTATTGTTGTATCTGATTTTCATCAATTTATTATTAAGTAGCTCTGAAATCCTAAACACTTATTCCAATAGTTCTTTATATGAAATCAAACTACTTCTTAGACGATATTTAAAAGAAGCAGTCGTTGCTAAATCTCTAGAGAGATTCTTCGTATAGTCGAAACTCTAAGCAGATCATATAATTATCTTGTGCTTGGGAGCAACATGGCCAGTAGAATATTTTTCCTATTGTTAGGGCTAGCACATAACAACATGCGGTGCTCATACCGTGAACTTTGGAATGCACGTGTTTTGAATTAATCTTTCTGAAGGAGGTATAACGCCGGTGTTACACGTCCTTTCTTCAAAGTTTCATGTAGTTCAGTTTCACATTTCCTTGAAAACGAAAGCCTTGTAAAAGGTTCGGCTTTATCCACATTCACTGCACGCAGGACAACGGATGAAAGAGAAACCTAGAGATGCAGCACCAAAGCTACTGGCCTCCCGTGCCGCTGAGGCGTATGGTAACATGGCTCCGAAAGCCTGAAAACCCTCTTCTGTCCCTAGTAGTGACGTCAGGTTACCATGGCAACTGTGCGTTTGCAGGCTGTCTGGCACGTGCCCGTTCTCTCGTCATGTGCCTCACGCCTGCGGCTCCATTAGGTTAGGGTTGACTTGCTCTCTAGTGCTAGAGTTTTATACACTACTGGCCATTAAAATTGCTACACCAAGAAGAAATGCAGATGATAAACGGGTATTCATTGGACAAATATATTATACTGCAACAGACATGTGATTACATTTTCACGCAACTTGGATGCACAGATCCTGAGAAATGAGTATCCAGAACAACCACCTCTGACCGTAATAATGGCCTTGATACGCCTGGGCATTGAGTCAAACAGAGCTTGGATGGCGTGTACAGGTACAGCTGCCCATGCAGCTTCAACACGATACCCTCGGCCACCATTGACCAGACGTTTTCAATTGGTGAGAGATCTGGAGAATGCGCTGGCCAGGGCAGCAATCGAACATTTTCTGTATCCAGAAAGGCCAGTACAGGACCTGCAACATGCGGTCGTGCATTATCCTGCTGTAATGTAGGGTTTCGCAGGGATCGAATGAAGGGTAGAGCCACAGGTCGTAACACATCTGAAATGTAACGTCCACTGTTCAAAGTGCCGTCAGTGCGAACAAGAGTTGACCGAGACGTGTAACCAATGGCACCCCATACCATCACACTGGGTGATACGCCAGTATGGCGATGACGAATAAACGCTTTCAATGTGCGTTCACCGCGATGTCGCCAAACACGGATGCGACCATCATGATGCTGTAAACAGAACCTGGATTCATCCGAAAAAATGACGTTTTGCCATTCGTGTACCCAGGTTCGTCGTCGAGTTCACCATCGCAGGCACTCCTGTCTGTGATGCAGCGTCAAGGGTAACCGCAGCCGTGGTCTCTGAGCTGATAGTCCATGCTGCTGCAAACGTCGTCGAACTGTTCGCGCGGATGGTTGTTGTCTTGCAAACGTCCCCATCTGTTGACTCAGGGATCAAGACGTGGCTGCACGATCCGTTACAGCCATGCGGGTAAGATGCCTGTTATCTCGACGGATAGTGATACGAGACCGTTGGGATCCAGCACGGCGTTCCGTATTACCCTCCTGAACCCACCGATTCCATATTCTGCTAACAGTCATTCGATCTCGAACAATGCTAGCAGCAATGTCGCGATACGATAAACCGCAATCGCGATAGGCTACAATCTGACCTTTATCAAAGTCGGAAACGTGATGGTACGCATTTCTCCTCCTTACGAGAGGCATCACAACAACGTTTCACCAGGCAACGCCGGTCAACTGCTGTTTGTGTATGAGAAATCGGTTGGAAACTTTCCTCATGTCACACGTTGTAGGTGTCGCCACCGGCGCCAACCTTGTGTGAATGGTCTGAAAAGCTAATCATTTGCATATCACAGCATCTTCTTTTTGTCGGTTAAATTTCGCGTCTGTAGCACGTCATCTTCGTGTGTAGCAATTTTAATGGCCAGTAGTGTAAGAAATAACACTCCCGTTGACAACAGTGCATGGAGGCTGGTTTTAAAATCAGTTCTTGCTACTGCTACTACTTCTGCCACGGAAAAGCGAGGCAGGCGGCCCGGCCTCCATTGCCTCCTCACTTTGCTCTATATTGTTCGTTGAATTTGTTCGGCGTGGACATGCGATGACACCCGTTTAGGTTCTTCGTTGATCCAGTCACTCAGTTTTTTGTTACAGAGGGTAGCTAACTATCTGACCGAACGTGCTGAGCTACCGTGCCGGCACTTCCAGTGATCAGTCACCACTGCTGACAACTCTGCACCACAGCCGCTGTTCTCGGTCGTAAGTGAAGGCCGTTGGTCAATGCGTTGTCCGCAGTGAGAGGTAATGCCCGAAATTTGGTTCTGTTGTCGCACTCTTGACACTGTGGATTTACGAATATTGAATTCCCTGATCATTTCCGATATGAATGTCGCATATCATTCAGCATTCAAAGTCTGTTGATCCCCCGTCACGCGGCCATAATCACTTAGGAAAACTTTTCACATGAATCACCTGAGTACAATTGACAGCTCAACCAAAGAACTGCCGTTTTATACGTTGTGCACGCGATACTGTCACCGTCTGCATATGTGCATATCACTGTCCCATGACTTTGGTCACCTCACTGTATGCATGATACCACACTGATGACACGATATCATCATGTCACCAAACTTACGCTTTAAAGCGGAGTTAGATTTCTGAAAGGTATAAAAGAATTGTACAGACAATCAGTGACACTTCGAGACATACTCTGAAACATTTTAGCTCCAAAATAAGATTATTATTCGCAATCAGTATAAAGTCGTCAGTAGCCACTCTAACATATGTCGAGACAGAAGGAGGAGGGTAGCAAGAAGGACTCTAAGGAACTTCCTTTGTTTCATATAAAAGAAGGACGAAATTAATCCATTGACTCCAGTAAATCGAGATCAAGGATATTCACATATCTCTGCATAGTACTTAATTAAATGGAAAAAATTAATCTATTACGTTACCTCCCCATCCTCCCTTTCACTATCAATTCCACTCTACTGTATCTATGGTGTAACAATGAAGATGGAATGAGGGCAGATTCACTTACACAAGCTTCCACCTCTAAAACAGATAAGAGGTGCTGGCCACTGAAACAGCAGTACCAGAAATGATATCAAATACCAAAATTTTACTTATTGTGTGCATAAAATATAGTAGAAGGAATACTTGATAAATTTGTAGGTGGTTTAGGAGTTTGAAATTTAGTGCACTGAGATGTCACTTCCGGCAGCAACAACTGATCTAACTTATCTGCGTGACAGATACAGATATAGCATTCCATGCTAATGCAACTCTTTGCCAGATTTCAAGAATTATAGTCCTGGCGGGTAGTGGTGTGCTAATGTCTCAGCAGTCAGTGAGCATGTGTTTTCTATGAGCGAGAGATGTGGAGAATGTGTTGGCCAGAGCAACAGTCAAAGACTCTTTGCATCGAGGTAGGTCGGAACAGCACAAGCAATATGTGGTCTTGTATTATCTTGTTGATAGATAACGTCACAGAGATCTCGAAGATTGGGCCCAGCCACTGGGCTAAACACGTCAGAAATGTAACAGCTTCAGTCCAGATAATAGCTATGTGAAGTACAGATGATCAATTTCGTACCCGGTGGCACCCCATACCATCACATCAGGTACAGGGTGTGGTATCGTCCAAAGATCGCATTGCCACACCGATGTCGGCAACGTGCATCAATACCACAGACATTATAAATGAATGGGAGAGCCCAAAGAAGAACACGCTCTGTTTCAGCACGACAGCGCCCTTTCGCAGAGGTCAATATAGAGCCAGGCATGGATGGGCTCAGCCACATTTCGTAATCCCAGCTGCAGCAATCAACATCAGCAAATAAGACCAGTGTTAGTCAAGTCTTAGAAGGACATATCCTTTTGCAAATGTTGAACATTGTACTTCAAGTGAACAGTTTGTTAATTAGTGCATGAAGCAATGCCTTAGTAGTCAATGACAACTGTAAATTATCAAGCAATCCATAGTAAAGGATTGTGTCAAGTAAATCTTTTTATTCATTCGTGTAATAAAGTGAACTAATATTTCGTATATTATAGTTCCAATGAGCCATCTCCCAGAGTAACTAAGAACCCACAGTTATGGCCAGACAGTTGTAGTCTTTCATCTGGTCATATAACAGGGCCTGTACGATGATGACAGATCCAATCTAGAGATGTTCATTCTTCTTGGAGCCTCCACATACAGTTGCATCCTTAATTACACTATACGCCGAATCGGTATTCGTCTTACGAGACGACATGGCGCTGCTTCCGTGTCCAGTGTAATCGTCGGGCACACCACTGTCATACTCCTCTCTCTTACCGTGTCAAGGATGGCGGCAAAGTGGTCCCAATATTGACTGTCTGTGATGCTCCATATACCATCGCACTGCCCATCGGGACACTTTCCTTGCTAAAAAGACCACGTTCTGACTCGAAGTACCGTGTACAGCCAAACGAAAAATATGTTACACCCCTCAGGTGCTATTCGCTCCAAGTCCATTATCTGCGTTATTATGGAAGAATGTGTTGAAGACAAATATATTGTTCTTCTTCGCAAATTCTAACATATGATGTGATTCATTATTGGTATCATATCTGAGGTTTTAGTTATGTCCTACTGTCTCTTTAAAATCGCTCAGTATCATATTATAAAAGGAATTGCTGTGATTTACCATCTTCTGTAACTCCTCATAGAGATCGTTTAGCCCCCTGATTACAGTGTGAGGACGTTGGTACAGGGAGTTGAGTGGATCGATGGGCCATCTTTTTTTATTTGTAAAGCAAGTCATACTGCACTATCCGAGATTCCTTCTATATTTGTACACAGCGTGACAAAAAAAGTGAAGCATCCAGAAGAAGAGAAGGAAACGGAATGAAACTTCACAGGTTGAGAGTGTATGTGATGTTATTTCAGTGATTACAAAATTGACTCAAATATAAGAAGAATTTGGCGATATGAGCCCATTTATCAGTATGAGTTTGCACCCCGTATGACCTGGGTGCATGCACTGATTCATTTGGAAAGCATTTCGTACAGTCGTTGTTCTTCTTCTGAGGCAAGCTTGATCCACAACTGTTGTAAATTGGTCCTTCATATGCTGGATACTAGCACGAGGCTGTAGTTGATATCCAAGCTGATTCAACACATATTCTATCTGTGCATAACTGGGAATCTCACAGGACATTGGACTATCTCAACATTTTTCAGGCAGTTTATAGAGACACATGCCAAGTGTGGGCGAGCATTGTCCTGTTAAAAACGTCACCAAGATAGTACCACATGAGAGGAAATGCACGAGGATGCAGGATGTCTATGATGTACCATTGTGTGGTCAGGTACCCTCAATCACTACCAACCTTGAAATGGATTCTTACCTAAAGGCATTCCACATCATATTGCCAGGATTAACACCACTGGGCTTCTCCAGAATATTGACAGAATGGGCCTCTCCCTAAGCCACCGCCATACTCACTGACGATGGTCACTTGCAGTAGTGCAGAACTTCGATTCACCGCCGAAAACAACGTGATGCCATTCATCAGCAGTCCATATTCCTAGTCACAGCACCACTCTAAACGTAGCTGTTTGTGTTGTGGTGTCAATGGCAGCCTATGCATTGGATGATAATCCCCAATCCAGCTGCTGTTGGACTTCCTTATACATCTCAATTCCATATACCAGAATATCAGATTCACCTTAGAACTAAAGGTGGCTGGAGTGCTCCCCTTTCTGGAAGTCCTGAATAGAAGAAGAGCGGACGGCACTTTAGTCCACAGCGCGTATCGAAGAAGCCACACACCAACCTACACCACTGGCCATTAAAATTGCTACACCAAGAAGAAACGCAGATGATAAACGGGTATTCATTGGACAAATATATTATCCTAGAACTGACATGTGATCACAATTTTCACGCAATTTGGGTGCATAGATCCTGAGAAATCAGTACCCAGAACAACCACCTCTGGCCCTAATAACGGCCTTGCTACGCCTGGGCATTGAGTCAGACAGAGCTTGGATGGTGTGTAGAGGTACAGCTGCCCATGCAGCTTCAACACGATACTACAGTTAATCAAGAGTAGTGTCTGGCGTAATGTGACGAGCCAGTTGCTCGGCCACCATTGACCAGACGTTTTCAATTGGTGAGAGATCTGGAGAATGTGCTGGCCAGGACAGCAGTCAAACATTTTCTGTATCCAGAAAGGCCCATACAGGACCTGCAACATGCAGTCGTGCATTATCCCGCTGAAATGTAGGGTTTCGCAGGGATCAAATGAAGGGTAGATGGTTCAAATGGCTCTGAACACTATGGGACTTAACTTCTGAGGTCATCAGTCCCCTAGAACTTAGAACTACTTAAACCTAACTAACCTAAGGACATCACACAATCTAGCCCGAGGCATGATTCGAACCTGGGACCGTAGTGGTCGCGCGGTTCCAGACTGTAGCGCCTAGAACCGCTCGGCCATGAAGGGTAGGGCCACGGGTCGTAACACATCTGAAATGTAACGTCCACTGTTCAAAGTGCCGTCAATGCGAAGAAGAGGTGGCCAAGACGTGTAACCAATGGCACCCCATACCATCACGCCGGGTGATACGCCAGTATGGCGATGACGAACACACGCTTCCAATGTGCGTTCACCGCGATGTCGCCAAACACGGATGGACCATCATGATACTGTAAACAGAACCTGGATTCATCTGAAAAAATGACGTTTTGCCATTCATGCACCCGGGTTCATCGTTGAGTACACCATCACAGGCGGGTCTCTGAGCTGATAGTCCATGCTGCTGCAAACGTCGTCGAACTGTTCGTGCAGCTGGTTGTTGTCTTGGAAACGTCCCCATCTGTTGACTCAGGGATCGAGTCGTGGCTGCACGATCCGTTACAGCCATGAGCTTAAGATGCCTGTCATCTGCACTGCTAGTGATACGAGGCCGTTGGGATCCAGCACGGCGTTCCGTATTACCCTCCTGAAGCCACAGATTCCATATTCTGCTAACAGTCATTGGATCTCGACCAACTCGACCAGCAATGTCGCGATACGATAAACCGCAATCGCGATAGGCTACAATGCGACCTTTATCAAAGTCGGTAACGTGATGGTACGCATTTCTCCTCCTTACGCGAGGCATCAAAAGAAAGTTTCACCAGGCAACCCCGGTCAACTGCTGTTTGTGTATGAGAAATCGGTTGGAAACTTTCCTCAGGTCAGCACGTTGTAGGTGTTGCCACCAAGGCTCTGAAAAGCTAATCATTTGCATATCGCAGCATCATCTTCCTGTGGTTAAATTTTGCGTCTGTAGCACGTCATCTTCGTGGTGTAGCAATTTTAATGGCCAGTAGTGTATACTTACATGTTGACATCTATCACTACTCACCTCAGAGGCACGGTGCGCTCAAAACATTAATACGTAGGGTTTACACTATCTGTGATAATGAAGAACTTGAACATCTGAGGGCAGTTTTCCAGAGGAATGGCTGCAAGGAATGGCGAATTCGGAAAGCCTTCAATCATACACCCTCCGTACAACCAACGGAAGCAGAAGAGGATTCTCAGAAAGACGCAGCCATTGCATTAATTCTTTTTGTGGCGCGTTATCTGGCAAGATAGGGCGATTTATTCGGAAACCAAGTGAAGACGGTCGTCTGCACACCAGCCAAAACACAGGTGCTAAAGGTAGCGTGAAAGATGATCTTGGACTACGGATATCCGGTATCTATCCGATATCCTGCCAATGTGGTAAGACCTACACAGGCCAGACACTGCGCACTGTCGAAGATCGTTGCCGAGAACCCCAAAATCATATTAGATTGCAGTGGCCTAACAAGTCAGCAGTCGCAGAACATTGCCTGAAGGAACTGCATGGAATGGACTATAACCATAACCACACCAAGATTCTGACACAGATATCCAAATTCTGGGACTGTGTCATTAATGAACCAAATGAGATTCGAGTTAGAGAACCACTAAAAAATCGTGATATCGGGTACACACTTAGCAAGGCATGGGACCCTACTATCAGAATGGTCAAGAAGAGGAATGAGATGCTAGATAACGAACTGACTGCGCGAGGGGGGGGGGGGGGGGGAGGGGGCAGGCGGAGAAGTAGCAGTGGTGCTGCCAGCGCGCGCACCTAGGTGCGAACCTAGGATGGAACACTGGATCAGCAGGAGCAGTGGGGTAGGGACGCTGGGCGCGGACGGCCATTGGAGCGGCCGACCAGAGAAAGAGGGGGAGGAGATAAAAGTGCAGCGCTGGCCTCCATCAGTCAGTTCATCAACGCACCTGACGATGCAACGTGGTCGTTTGCGAAATATGGTGCCCACTGGACACTGACATCCCGCAGTTCATTTGTGAACTATTTCGACAGACCATTATTTGTTCTGGGATGGCAAGGCAGATGGTCAGACGTGGACGACTGGAGCCTTGATAATGAGTATGCCTGCCCCTGTGTTTCCATGCTGTCCAACATCGAGCCACTGTCATATCAGAATGTCGCACAAATATTGCACGATTCGACCAGATGGCCAAACAAAGAACCACAATGAAACTTCCTGGCAAACTAAATCTGTGTGCTGGACCGAGACTCGAACTCCGGACCTTTGCCTTTAGCGGGCAAGTGATCTTCCAACTGAGCTACCTAAGCACGACTCACACCCCGTCCACACCGCTTTAATTCCGCCAGTACCGCGTCTCCTACCTTCCAAACTTCACAGAAGCTCTCCTGCGAACCAGGAGAGCTTCTGTGAAGTTTGGAAAGTAGGAGACGAGGTACTGGCGGAATTAAAGCGGTGAGGACGGGGTGTGAGTCGTACTAGGGTAGCTCAGTTGGTAGAGCACTTGCCCGCGAAAGGCAAAGGTCCCGAGTTCGAGTCTCGGTCCAGCACACAGTTTTAGTTTGCCAGGAAGTTTCATATCAGCGCACACTCTGCTGTAGAGTGAAAATTTCATTCTAAAGAACCACAATGATCCCCTTTTCAAATCCTGGTAGGTACTGACAACGCTGTCCCACACGTGTAAACGTCATCTCCGTGTCCTTCAATCAACAGCACACGCTTTTTACACTCTATGTATACCTTACTAGGTCTGATAACAATGATAAACACTAAGAACATTAATGCACTCTAGTGTGCCGTTCTACCTGTTTCAGAGATTTGCAGCTCTAGTAATTTACATATTGGCCAATGGTATGTACGTGTACGAAATTACATTATCTGACCACGTGTTTTGGGAGCTTCACATTTTGTGTCAGCCAGTGAATAATTTTTTTCAATCATCTTGTCTGAAATGAAGCTTGTATCATCCTCTTCAAACACATTCAATACTCGGCATTTCGGTATCTCTGCTGGGTCATCTGGATTCCACTGGTATCTCTGGATGGCTAACTCTGTCGAAAGACAGTATCACGTTCACTTCTCCCGGGGAAGTAGAGCTAGTAGTTAAAAACCTTCAGGCGGGCTGTCATCATTGGGTAAATACTGAAAGAGGGGCATTTCAAAAATGTTGTCATTGCTGTGGTGCCGCCTCCATTGTTTCCTGGTTGTTGTTTATCTTGTTCGCTCGCTGTGGCTGGGTGTTTACTTTCGTGATGGGTAACCACGAAGACATAAGCCTGCAATCGTCGTCTCTATTGAGATTTTACTTATTCTTCGGTATTTCAACTTCTTCACGGACTTTCATTCTACAGATATTTCTTTCTCTGTCTAGCACTTGCTATGTTCTTGTAATCCATAACCTGATCACATTCGTCTTGTTGCTCCGCTACTGCTAATTTTACATTTTTTAAGTTACTTATTCATCCACAGATTCTTAACAAAAAGATATCAGAAGTATCATCTTAACTGATAAAGGAAAACTGTACAGACAGCTCGGTAAGGGTTCTTCTAATAAGCTGCTGATTCAGTCTAAAAAGTGTTATGTGGTCGCAGCGTCAGAAGGCAACGATTCTCATGAAATATTAACAGGTGTAATTATAAACGGCCGTATATTGCATTAGTGGTACATATCACTAGCGAAGAGAATGTAGCTAGACTAAGAGTGACACCTTCTAGTACGATATGTAAAGGCAACCACACCTGGAGTTGCCTTATAATGTAGATAATAAAGACACGTTTCGCAGGGTGATATACATATCAGTGCGATGTTGCTGCAGAACACTTCGTTGTTACTAGTCTGGAGGATTGACCCGCGCCCGCATCTCGTGGTCGTGTGGTAGCGTTCTCGCTTCCCACGCCCGGGTTCCCGGGTTCGATTCCCGGCGGGGTCAGGGATTTTCTCTGCCTCGTGATGGCTGGGTGTTGTGTGCTGTCCTTAGGTTAGTTAGGTTTATTTAGTCCTAAGTTCTAGGGGACCTAATGACCATAGATGTTAAGTCCCATAGTGCTCAGAGCTATTTGAACCATTTTTGATTGACCCACCTCAGTGGCCGAGATCGTAAATACCCGTGGTTAAGCCGGTTTGAATGCACAGGGTGGAAAAAATTTTCGCAGCCAGTATTTGGCCGGTAAGGGGAGGTGAGGTGGTGGCGTGAAGTTCCTGATCACCAGATTTCCCGCCAACTTTCTTTTCTTTCTTTTGCTGGTGCCTTTTTCCCGCAATGACGCAGGGTCGGCATGGTTAATCGGAATTGGCAAGGTTAATTTAAGGGGTGGCCGGATGCCCTTCCTGCCGCCACCCCGTACCCGCAGGATGGAATTAGTGTACTCCGACTGTCTGTGTCTAGTGTAACCCATGAAATAGTGCGAATGAGTTCAGATGTCTGCGAGCCGTGTAACTGAGACGGGACGTGGGGACCAGCCCGGTATTCACCTAGTGGGATGTGGAAAACTGTCTAAAAACCACATTCAGGCTGGCCGGCACACCGGCCTCTGTCGTAAGCCGTCGGGTCGATTCGATCCGGGGCCGGCGCGCCTACCCGAGTCCAGGGAGCAGCGCATTAGCGCTCTCGGCTAACCTGGCGGGTACCAGATTTCCCGCCAACGTTCTGGTTTAAATACCAAACGTCTCATAAAGTGGGGGTGTGTGACACTGTTGAGGGTGATCAATCTGTCGGATGGGGATGTTAAACTTGGCAGCCCCTTAGCTGCTATTCGCGCACCGGGTTTCACCCTCTCCATTATCTCATCATCATCATAATACAACACGAACATTACACACACACACACACACACAATGCAATACACACAATATAATACACACATAGCCTGCATGTAGTATTGCAGATATTTTAGTCGAGCATGTTGAAAATAAATAAACAACAATATCTGGAAGATTTATTAAGAATGTAAGTTATACCGACGAATGTAATATGGTACTCCTAGGGCAGCTGCATTAAGCTGGAATATTACAGAAGCTAAATATGAATGAAAAACAGCATTAATCGGAACAAACGTGATCGGAAAGTGCTGCTCATTGCTTCCAACCATTTTCTGAGAAATTACAACAAAGTGAAACGCCAAAGAGGAGAACTACAGTCAGTAACTATGAAATGAATCAATAGTGCGAGGGAGGTTCCGAATCTTTGTTCGTAGGAAAAAAGGAGAAACTGAAGTAATATAATGGCTCGTCAAGTGAATACTTACGTTAAATAAAATTACATCATAAATTATCCAAAGTGGCTAATGGACACCATGCTTTTGTTTGAAGGAAACAGTTAAAAACAACCCTCACTAGGATGCTTTATTTCGATTCTTTTCTTCTAAAATCCAGTGAACTTCAATTATTTTCTGGTTTGGAAGTGTTCTTTACTTTCAAATTCAGTAACGTAGACGATTCATCAAATTAGATTACACCGCCATGCTCCTAGAACAAAATAACAACGTAACTACAAGAGAATATTTATTCCCTTCTATACAGGAACAAAGTAGACAATACAGTATTATATTTGAAAAGGAAGAAGTATTTCACACCCGTTCAGGTTTCTCCTATGTTCTCAATCTATATTAACCAAAACTCTCTTTTCGTGACGAAGCAATGTTAACTTTTTGTACTCCCCCCAACTACGTCTGCTAGAACACATGAAGGTTTAATTTAACGAATTTAAAAGAAAAAGTTACTATCACAAAAATAGCACTTACCATTTACATTAAATTGTTTTGCAGTACAGGGCGTTTATACAGTAGTTACCGGTTTATAAAAGTAACTTTTAATTGTGAAAAGAGTAAATAATTTACAGAAAAGTTTGGTGCAGCAATGTATGCAGTTTTATCCCACCTGTCGCTGTTAGTTCCTGACGTTGCCGCTATGTGGCATGTGCGAATGAGTTATTCCAACAGTCATCGTGGAGTCATATAATGGTGCAGCGCCTAAACAGCGCTTATGGTTTCATGAATCAAAATCTGCGACTACAGGGTACAGACAATTCAGGTATAAATATAGCAAGCCATCACCTCACAAATAGTTATTAATTGCTACAGTCGTTTCACCGAAACTGGCTGTGTATCATATAGGACGCTGGGTCAGGATCGGCCAGGAGTCTCTGAAGCAGTTAACGAAGTCTGACAGTATTACAGTTTGATATGAGGTGGTGGCTTGCGATATTTAGTCCACAATTATCTCTGAATTGTAGTAACAAATTTTTATTCATGAAAACAGAAACAATACTACGCAAGTTCTGCACCATTACACGATTCCATGATGATTGCTGGAATTACTCATTCACACTTGCCAACTCGCGGGAACGTCGAGAACTAACAGTGTTAAGGCGGGAATACAACTTGAAGACACACCACTTTCAGTGCTCTATGAAACATTTCTGTAAGTTATTTGTCCTTTTCACAATTAAAGGTTACTCTTGTATAATTAATTTATAAACTCGCTCTATATAAATTCCTGGTCGCGTAATGACACTCGATTAACCCTTAGACACATGAGTAGCTGGACAAGCAATATAGACCCATACCTCGAAATATTTATAAAATTGTATTACAAGAAATATTATCAAATTCTTAAGGAGTTCGTGACACGGAATGAATAAGAAAGTGTCTATTATGATGTTGTGACCTTCGTTTAAGTGTAATATGATACACCATATTATACATTATACATTTTCCTCGGATTGAATTACTAAATCTCAGTCTTACTGGTCCACGCTAGATGATATGATCGTGAAGAAGAACACTCTTCACAAATAATTTCGCTTTATTTTCATATATTCGTTGCGCATTTGCTATATGTTTGAGCACTTCTCCTGTATAATGGATGTGGGCACATGAAATGTTTTGTTGGTAATCTAGTTTCCGCAATCGTCATCTGTTGGGCGTGTAGGACTTTCTTTTTGAGACGTTGTTGATTCCCCTGTCCATATCAGAAAAATTCTCCTTTTATCAGATTTACCTGCCATGTATGTGCGATGTTGCTGTAAATATAAGAACAAGACTAAACTGATACGTTGGTCATAAGATAGAATACCATCTTCTTGACTGCCCCTTTCACGTGTATGTACGTACCTCCTGGTCAAGAGAATCAACTGGCGATTTACATTCATTGCAGAAGAAAACTCTCTATTAGTTGTTTTTACCACCTTCATTTACAGCAGTTCTATGGTGCGGAGAACTTAGCAGTATCACACTTTTTTTCTTTTTGGTGACATAACATACAATTGTCAATTTGTCTTTCAAACCTAAGTGATGATGATGATGATGAAAATTCTCTGGATATGCAATCCATCATTTCTAGTGGAATTTCCATTTTCTTTTGTCACACTAGCTCTTACTGGACCGGGAGCAACTATTCCGCTAACTGGTGGCAATAATGTACTCCATGAGTTCCATCGTGACCGATAAGGAAATCTGTAGCATGTAACATGTACGAGATTCTTGAGTGCTCGCTTCACTTAGGGTGTTAGGAGCCACGAGTTCATTATACCAGGTACCAACAGTGTCTGAATCTCTACAATCTTGGTAATGAAAGTTACCTTCATCATCAAGTCGTTCAACAACAGTTGATTCAAAATTTCGATCACTTGATCTGGCTTGACATGCTGTTCTTTCGCCTCTTACGGGTAGTATGACATGCAAGTTAAGAATAAAGCTGTCTTACATGATTATCCTGTTCATGAAACTAAACTTATGTTCATCCGGGAGATTTTGACATTGAGAAATACACTTACCTTCAAAAGAGTATTCGGTTGTAGCTTTTACGGTACTTCTGACCACACGACCAAGAGTATAATTGTGCAGAAAGGATAACTGTTAGCAGTAACTTGCTTTTTTAAAACACCATTCAGATAATTGACAAACAGATTACTGGAAAACGGTTTGCTAAGGGGTTTTAAAGACCTCTGTCATGCATGACATGTATAGTATTAAAAATTTCAGAATTCGACTTACAAAAAAATATACTTTGAAACGGAACTGGTTGTTCCATTCCATATTTTTCTCAATAAATTCCAATACAAGTAAGTCTGTGGTAACAAGCAGAAGAGAATGGACCAAGCTGTGTTTATTTGGTTTTTCAATGATTTTTTTCTTTAGTGTGTGCCACGTTTCCTTGCATCCTTTCCTTTATGCGACCTTGGACTGTATGAATGAAATATTATGTGAAGTAGCAGAAAGTTTTGGTCAGAGGTCGCAGCATTGAATGAGTAGAGTGGTTTCTGTGGTAGGATAATACGAACCCCGTAAACGCGAACAAGTTTGGCAAAGATAGTGCGCAAGTCAGGTGGGACAGGTCGCGAAGGCACGAGTATTGGCTCTGTTAGGTTGGCGAACCATCCCCTCCACCACCTTTTGAACGAACAACGGTTAGGAGAGGTATCCGCAGGTCCACTTGTTTTTATTTATACACCATCAGTAACTCGCAGGGACCTGTAAAATCGTGGACCGCAGGATTTCGATAAACCATTACTACAGAGGGTAGCTTGCAGGAGCTGTAGGACATGACAAGCGACGGTAATCTTCCTACCAGGTCGAGTTATAACCTTAACTATACCACTATCAGTACGAAGGTTACGTAACAACTTACCGAAGAAAGTCAGTTGTATTTGCAAGGATTGAAAAAGATAGAAAAAAACTAGTTTTAAGACAATTTGTTGAAAAAGTGAAAAGTTTCCGTGTCTAAAAGGTCCCTGTTATGCCCCCGAGGGTTAACGAGAAGAAGCGGTCTTACCGAAATAGATCTGCTTCCATTCAAAACCAGATCATAAGTAAGTCGCTTGTGTCAAATGTTTTTTTATTGCTCGAGTTAATTGTTCCCGAAGTGAAACGGCGGCACAGATAACAACGCAGTCGAGTAAGATAATCGATAACAAGCTGGAAAACCAGCACAGCAAAAGAAATCTAGGACATTAATAACGCGACCCTAGACGGAATGCGTTACGTAGAGACCAGTGGGAGTGAGATCCCACAACTAGAACTGGAGGTCAGTTAATGTATTCAGACTAACTGTATTTCATTAACATTTGTTGTTTTCCCTCTGTATTCTGTATTTGGAAATCCTGTCAGAAAACGTGGGCAAGAAATCATCTGCGTACCATCAACACGCTCGACCTTCTTAAGTTATGTATTCTTAATATAAGACGACTATTATGTTGAGCGTTTTTTCATAAGTTTAATAAACACAACAGATACACATAACATACGCTTTAATAATTAATAATGTATTCTCAAAAAAAAGTTCAAATGTGTGTGAAATCTTATAGGACTTAACTGCTAAGGTCGTCAGTCCATAAGCTTACACACTACTTAACCTAAATTATCCTAAGGACAAAAACACACACCCATGCCCGAGGGAGGACTCGAACCTCCGCCGGGACCAGCCGCAAAGTATTCTCGTTCACTATTTACAACAGTCTGCCAATGCTGGGGTAACTTTGCGATTCCGTTACTGTAGAAATGAAGTACACTTCTGGCCATTATAATTGCTACACCAAGAAGAAATGCAAATGATAAACGGGCATTCATTGGACAAATATATTGTACTAGAACTGACATGTGATTACATTTTCACGCAATTTGGGTGCATAGATCCTGCGAAATCAGTACCCAGAACAACCACCTCTGGCCGTAATAACGGCCTTGATACGCCTGGGCATTGAGTCAAACAGAGCTTGGATGGCATGTAGAGGTACAGCTGCCCATGCAGCTTCAACACGATACCACAGTTCATCAAGAGTAGTGACTGGCGTAATGTGACGAGCCAGTTGCTCGGCCACCATTGACCAGACGTTTTCAATTGGTGAGAGATCTGGAGAATGTGCTGGCCAGGGCAGCAGTCGAACATTTTCTGTACCCAGAAAGGCCCGTACAGGACCTGCAACATGCGGTCGTGCATTATCCTGCTGAAATGTAGGGTTTCGCAGGGATCGAATGAAGGGTAGAGCCACGGGTCGTAACACATCTGAAATGTAACGTCCACTGTTCAAAGTGCCGTTAGTGCGAACAAGAGGTGACCGAGACGTGTAACCAATGGCACCCCATACCATCACGCCGTGTGATACGCCAGTATGGCGATGACGAATACACGCTTCCAATGTGCGTTCACCGCGATGTCGCCAAACACGGATGGACCATCATGATACTGTAAACAGAACCTGGATTCATCTGAAAAAATGACGTTTTGCCACGTTCGTCGTTGAGTACACCATCGCAGGCGCTCCTATCTGTGACGCAGCGTCAAGGGTAACCGCAGCTATGGTCTCCGAGCTGATAGTCCATGCTGCTGCAAGCGTCGTCGAACTGTTCGTGCAGATGGTTGTTGTCTTGCAAACGTCCCCATCTGTTGACTCAGGGATCGAGACGTGGCTGCACGATCCGTTACAGCCATGCGGATAAGATGCCTGTCATCTCGACTGCTAGTGATACGAAGCCGTTGGGATCCAGCACGGCGTTCCGTATTACTCTCCTGAACCCACCGATTCCAATTTCTGCTAACAGTCATTGGATCTCGACCAACGCGTGCAGCAATGTCGCGATACGATAAACCGCAATCGCGATAGGCTACAATCCGATCTTTATCAAAGTCGGAAACGTGATGGTAAGCATTTCTCCTCCTTACCCGAGGCATCACAAAGTTTCGCCAGGCAACGCCGGTCAACTGCTGTTTGTGTATGAGAAATCGGTTGGAAACTTTCCTCACGTCAGCACCTTGTAGGTGTCTCCACCGGCGCCAACCTTGTGTGAGTGCACTGAAAATCTAATCATTTGCATATCACAGCATCTTCTTTTTGTCGGTTAACTTTCGTGTCAGTAGCACGTTATCTTCGTGGTGTAGCAATTTTAACGGCCAGTAGTGTAGTTTTGAGGCGAAGAACTCGTCGTGCCATGTTCGGAGCGCATTTCTTCCGGAAAGGATGTTCGTTGAAGATTGTTCGATAGAAAAAGGAAAAGGTGAAAGTCTGAAGTCGCAAGATCAGGTGAAAGAGGTGGGTGCGGAGTGACTTCCCAACGCAACTCATGCATAGTATTCTTTGTAAGTCTAAAAGAATGCGGGCGGGCTTTTTCGTGGAGTAGCAGCACTTCACGCAACCTTCCTGGTCGTTGTCCTTGAACTGCGTCTGCAAGATGTCTCAGTTGTTGACAATAAATATCAACAGTGATGGTTACACCTCGGGGAAGCAATTCGTAGCACACCACACCGTTGCTGTTCCACCAGATGCATAACATTGTCTTCCGTGGATGCGCGCAGGTCTTTGTACGGAGACTTGCAGCTTTGCTTGGGCTCAACCACTCCTTTCTTTTCTTTATGTTAGTATAAAGTCACGACTTAGTTCTGTAAGTTGCGATACATTTCTCACAGGATCACTAGTGAGACACTGTTTATCATCTCGCCGACACTTCTCGCGCTCTCTTTTAGACTTGCTCGATATCTTCTACGGGTTAAATTGTTTGTATTGAGCCTTCTCTACATTATTGGCATGGCTAGTTTGGTGTTCCTCTGTCTCGAAGTAGAATATTGTCTTTTGTTAATAGTCTCTAACTGTAATTTCCTGTTCACCAGTAACAACACAGGATAGAATCGTCAGTGTTATTCACGAACCAGCTGGTGACGAGCAAGCAGAGATGCACATATGGCCACCTGCTGATTTTTGTGATTTTGGCTTATTTCACGTGGTACTCATACACCCGATTTTTGAACCTTGCCCATTACACCAAATGCCGAACGATGGTGGAATGATCACAGTTCACCACATCTGCCAGCTCTCGAGTACACTGACGTGTATTGTTGTGGATTAATGCATTTAAACGATTTCATCAAACCCCGAAGGACATACTGAACGTGTAGAGTCACCAGTGTCAAAATGACCCTCCATAAAACGAGAAAAGCATTTTCTTGCCGTGCTCAGTCCAATGGCATTATCCCAATACATGGTCCAATGTTTCTGTCTGCCTCCACTGCTGTCACAACTCTATCGAACTCAAACTGAAGAATATGTGGCCGCGCGGGGTAGCCGCGCGGTTTGGATTTCTTGTCACGGTCCGCGCGGTTCCCCCTGTCGGAGGTTCGAGTCCTCCCTCGGGCATGGGCGTGTGTGTTGTCCTTAGCGTATTTAGGCTTGATTAAGTAGTGTGTAAGCTTAGGGACCGATGACCTCAACATTCTGGTCCCATAAGACCTTACCACAAATTTCCAAGAATATGTCGGAAATCTTCCGATTTCTCCACTTGGCATTCCATTTTCTAGCATCCACAGCTCTACTCTTTATCTCCATATAACAAAATGACGTATGTAGACTCACTTAGCAACAGTGACCTGCAAATAAAAAAATGAAAACCGATAAATGAGCCCATAGCAACCGGAATGCCAACATACAAAACAGAAACGATGCGAACTTATGCACCAAGCTAATATAAAAGTAAGCATAACCCCTTTCTAGTCCCGTCCGGAGATTAAGACCAGGGAGTGATAACATTAGTTCTGGAAGTTGCGGTGCATTTCTCACAGTGAGACACTGTTTATCATCTGGCCGACACTTCTCGCGCTCTCTTTTAGCACTTGCTTTAGATCTTCTACGAGTTAAATGGTTTGTATTGAACCTTCTCCACATTATTGGCATGGCCAGTTTGGTGTTCCTCTGTCTCGAAGCAGAAGGTTGTCTTTTGTTAATAGACTTTAACTGTAATTTCCTGTTCAGTCATTCATATCGATGATTCTTTCTTTTTCTTCTTATTTTGCTTTTGGTCCTCAAAAACTCTACAGAAATCATTGACTTGTTCAAAATTAATCACACAGAAAAACGAATCGCGGCATTTGCATACGTTTTGTTGCTCACCAGAAGTAGCTACTCTTGTAAACACTGCTGCACGATCCTTAATAGGTGATGCAATTACCGCGTGTATGTGGCGTCCGGATCAAAGCGATGCGACTCCGCGATAAGTTCCAGTGTCTATGTTGCGTCAAACAATTTCGTACTGAGTGGTCGCCAGTGTATAGCGGCGGGACGTTTGAGGTCAGCCGTAATCAGCACCGCTTCGATGGTCAGTGATTGATAGGTGCACCCGATAAGCCGATATATAACAGCTCAGTAGCACCTGCGCGGCTTTCGTCAGTACCAGCCATGGACAGCGCCAAACACTCGGACGACGGTGACAGTAAGTAGCTAACTCGGCAGCTTCTGAATCTCCTTACTGACGCTCTACCAAATCCTCTGTGGCTTTATTCGATTCCAAGAAGGGATAGCCTCTGCACAGGAACTAGACCTATGCAATACAGAACGAGAACCACCGCCATATCTTTCGTATAAGAAAAATTTTCAGACTGTAATTAAGGTACTGGTCTTCTGTACGAACACGGTCCCATACAGCAAAGAAACCAATAAAATACGTGGTGTTTCTTTGAACCAGTCTTTTCTCGTAGTGACGGCCTCCAGAGTCGTTACGAATTTCATATGTAAGAATGTACCCCTCAGCAGCAGAGCTGATTATTATAAATTTCATTACAGCAAGCAGACATAATATTTTCATTTAAAAGCCAGTAAAAAAAGGGTGTAATTGGGAGAATCGAATTTTTCTCATCAGTTTGTGCTTATTTTTTGCTTCTATCATCAGATGTTTCCGACGAGTTACTTCATGTCAAAGTCAGTTGATAACGTGAGATAAAAACTTCGATCCGTTTTCTCGGATCAATATTTCGATATTTATGCCCTCTGCCCTCAAATTATTTTTTTCAGTTGTTTCTATGTGAGAAACGAAATGAAATAGTACACGAAGATAAACTAGGATTTTTATGTGTAGCAAACGAAAGAAAACTCCTTCATTGGATATGTGTGTGATGTCCTTAGGTTAGTTAGGTTTAAGTAGTTCTAAGTTCTAGGGGACTGATGACCTCAGAAGTTAAGTCCCATAGTGCTCAGAGCCATTTTTGAACAATGGGCATCGAGATACAAAGCATTAGAAGTGCAAGCAGAAAAGTGTGCATAATTCAGCCAGTGATGAAGTTATTTCTTAGCCAGGAGTCAGACTCATTTGATTCTGGGTAGTGAATATGGAGAGCTACTGTGGCTCAAGCATAAGCGAATAGAAAAATCTGTATCTAAAAGAATAAGTGTAGATGGGAGATACGCACCTTGATACACAGAAGAAAATCAGGAAGCTTCTTAAGAAGCAGCACAACAGATAGAAAACAAGGCATACATCCGCAGACAGACAAATGTTATTTGATGCGCGGTCGGCTACTGGAAGGACAATGCAAAAAGTCTTCACTAAGTGCTGTAGGAATATATTATCACAGAACATGTTGAAACATGTCCGCTTTCTCAGAACTTCCGCAGCGTCTGGCGAAGTCACGGCCACAAACTCTTGGCACAGTGCGGTGCTCGAGACAGATTGCTCTGCAGACTTCGTCCGAAACGTTGGTTGATGGACCTTGATAATTTGTACATACTACCAATGTAAATAAAGATCGCCAGCAACACTTTGACCAGTGAGACATAGTTAAAATTATCACTTCTTCTATAACAGTAATCAGTACCGTACAGCAATCCGACTGTTTCTAAAAATCTCTCAAATCCGACTACTGTATTGGACAACAAACATCGCAGTCAGTCACTATACTGTCACCAAGTGTTTCCTACCATCTCCTTTGTACATCACATAGGATCACAATCTACAGTCAAAAGCCGGCCGGTGTGGCTGTGCGGTTCTAGGCGCTTCAGTCTGGAACCGCGTGACCGCTACAGTCGCAGGTTCGAATCCTGCCTCGGGTATGGATGTGTGTGATGTCCTTAGGTTAGTTAGGTTTAAGTAGTTCTAAGTTCTAGGGGACTGATGACCACAGACGTTAAACCCCATAGTGCTCAGAGCCATTTGAACCATTTTCTACAGTCAAAGAGGGTAAAGTCACACGCAAGAACTGCACACTTCAAATTTTTATTAGAGCAAAACACAATTTATTATCTTCAAACAACCAAGTCCGCTTCGTTTTTTAAGACAACACCTACAGCTGATTGCTCTGTGGGCTGTTGGGCGGCCTCTTCTAATGCAGTTTGTGTAGGCCCGCTACACCGTAACAACCGCCTTGTATACGGACTGTTGACTAAGACGGTTCCCACCCCCGCACACGGGATCGCACTTACGAACACTTTCTAAGCTTTCAGCACCGAGAGAACAACTTTACTGATACGACTTCCGAAATAAACACCTCCACACCACCTCCGCTCCACAGTGTATCCCAGGAGGGTTGCCCGCAGCTACCTATATTTCCCGGACTGCGACAGATCTAAGAAGTTATTTTAATGTCTAGACTTTTAGACCAGTCAGCCTTCAGGGCAGAAAGTAGGCACTTCGATTGGAAATTTTCTGCTAACGCCCCTAGTACCTCTGTAAGCTGTTGCTGTCTGCCAAGATGGCCAGTAGTTTGTTCCTAGAAGAAAGTATTAACAAACGCTAGACATCCACTCGCCTCTGAAAACAGTCGGGTCGGGCCAGGCTTCCTCGCTTCAGCCAGACTACGAGAATCCCGCGATTTATTCCAGGCTGGTGAACAGCTGCAGTTCCGCGTACACTGGAAAACTGGCGCAGGCGGCCGTTCAGAAGAGCAACTAATATTAGCCAACGTGCTCGACTCGGAAATGATACGTTACAGAGTCCCAGAAACACAAGCAATATCAGTGGTATTGTAAGGTTATGGCCTAGACAGGAAGCGAAATAGAAAATAGTAAAACAAAAGCCGAAATGAGGTGTGCTATTTTCGAATGTTCCTCAGCAAAGAAAACCAAGAAATGTTTCCATAATTCAACGATAACACTGATGACGAATCACAGTAGTAATCGGTACTAGTAGCACTGGAAAGCAACTTAAAATGCTAAAACTCAGTAAGGCGTCAGGGCCCGAAGGAGTCTAAAAAATGGTTCAAATGGCTCTGAGAACTATGGGACTTAACTTCTGAGGTCATCAGTCCCCTAGAACTTAGAACAGCTTAAACCTAACTAACCTAAGGACATCACACACATCCATGCCCGAGGCAGGATTCGAACCTGCGACCGGTGCGGTCACACGGTTCCAGACTGTAGCGCCTAGAACCGCTCGGCCACTCCGGCCGGCCCGAAGGAGTCTGTCTAATTCTAAAGGGTGAACACGAACTTCGTCGATTAAATTTCGGTGGTTGTGCACGAATATTTGCCGAGTATTTCGGTATAACGGACCCGTGGTCTCTAGTGATTCGCTACAAAGTAATAGCATTTCGTCTATATATCACTCCCATTTATCTTTGAATCTCTATTGGACTGAAATTATCTGCACAGCAGTGCAAATGTCGATTGTATGCGCTGTGTGTCTCGTTTGGGAAGAAACTTGTTCTATTCACTCGCGTTACTTGTTGTTGATAACACTAATGCCTTCTTTACTCTTCAAGCTTACGCTCAGTACTCATCGGTTCAGTCTCTGGTTTGCTTTCCGCAGTTGTGAGCTGTACGTTGACAGTGATACATACCAATACGGGTAGGGTTGCTGATGAAGAATTGGCCAATATCACTACTTGTACAGGTTTATTTAATGCAATGGAAGATAGTAAAATAACACCTTGCTCTGATATTCTCGAAGTACCATCAACTACATCACATTACTCTGTTTTGTGTTGTACGTTTTGGTGATTGCATAGTAAAGGCTATATCACTACTGTGGCGTTATTTTCAGAGAAACATAGGTTGTAGAGATAAGAAACCGAATTAATAATAATAATATTATTACTTTGTAAACAATCACCACAGTCCAAGAGTACCTTGTACCTAAATACTCAGAAAATGTCCCTGAACAGCCTCCAGTGGGTTACTATCTCGAGTGGAGTACTTCAGCTCTTGACCGTAATTTACCGCAGATCCTTTGGGCAGAAGTACGTTCCTCATTATCGGAAAGAGCAAAGATCGCAACCATCCACAACTCAACTCGCTCTCTTCATACATTATAAATGGTTCAAATGGCTCTGAGCACAATGCGACTTAACTTCTGAGGTCATCAGTCGCCTAGAACTTAGACCTAATTAAACATAACTAACCTGAGGACATCACACACATACATGCCCGAGGCAGGATTCGAACCTGCGACCGTAGCGGTCGTTCGGCTCCAGACTGTAGCGCCTAGAACCGCACGGCCACTCCGGCCGGCTCATACATTATATCCTAGGTGCTACGCATTGAGAGAACCAGGTTGATTCGGTGTTCCTAGAATTTCGAAAAGCTTTGAGTTAGTATCAACACATGCTCACCTTCCTTCGTATTACTAACTATAATAATCGGTGGTGGTTATAGGCTTTGTATGTCGACATTTCCTGCTATCGTCTTGGGTTGATCTTGGTGGGTTTTCTCGGTTTGTTTGTTTCTTCTCAGGGCGACCATGTTTATTGTGACTTCTGGTAGCCTTACATTGATGACAGTGACGTCTTCTAAAAAAATACACCATATGATCAAAAGTATCCGTACATCCCTATAAGATACAGAATTGACCATTAGATGCAATGAGAGGCGGATCCGCCAGTATAAAAGAAGACAGGGAGTATTGTGTTCTCAGAAGACAAACGGTAACAGCTGAATCGGTCGATCAGTAGAGCTCATTGACATTGACTTCGAACGTGCGTTAGTAACTGGATGTCACCTGAGAAACGAGTCCACCAGGGATAGCTGCCCAGGCCGATTGTTGGTGATGTGATTGCACGAAAAAACAACCACAGCTAAACCATATCAGGCAGACTTAATGTCTCGTAGGGGCTCGGGTTGAGACCTCTACTGTTGTCCGGATCACGGAGCACAAAGTGCGGTGGAGCAAGCCAGTCGGCACGCTGTGCGTAATGACACAACATTAGCGAAACAAGAATTTATTGATTAAATTTGTGTTGTTGCCCAGTCCGGCAGTGGTGCAGCGCACACTGTCTTGGAACTTACTGATGCTGTCTCAGTGAACTGCGGCGGACGTCGTCCTCGGCGGCCAGCTTGCGTAATCTCGGTATCAGGCAGGTGACAGGCTTCGGAAGCGAACGGCATAACCTATATGACAGACATCGCTGATCAGGATGGGGACTGGATTACCAGAGCAATCTCGTTGACGTCGAAGGGGGTGTGCTCAAGTAACCTTCCATCAGCCCTGCATGGTGTGTGGATGGTCTGCAGCTCTTGAACCAAGAAAGGCTGCAAATGTCGATGACTGCTTTTAGGTACCAGTTGGGAACAGCAGCGGTTAGCGCAACCCCCGAGTTCTGCGACATATGGAAAGTGCGTCAAGCACCATCAATTTGGCTCAGCAAGTTGTACGTAGTAGTTTCCACGTCTCAGTAGTGGTTACAGGTCGGCAGCTCACAGCGACAGTGTTCTGTAGACCAGTCAGGTAGTGTCACGAATGCGGAAATCATCTTGGCGAATGGTACCAGCGCATCACAGCCTCGGCCCCGTGGCTGGTGCACTGCAGCGTAATGGTTCACGCGAACTCTCGGAAGCATCAGTATTTATTACTACTGGTCTGAGACAGTGGTGTAATGTTGGCTCGTCGATCACAGAATGTGGCCTTCTTTTCCGGGCTCATCGGTGTTCTTCACCACATCCTACAGGGTGTTCGAAACGTCTTTCCCTGATTACATAAATTGATAACTCAGGCTAGAAGTAAGATACAAATATGAAACTGGTGTCTAATTGTTTACAAACTATCAAAGTTTTTTTCACACATCAGTAAACTTCCACATGAGCACCCTTGGTAGCATGTAGCACATCTAGGCGATATTCAATTTCCGTCCACACATTACCACCGAGCGAGGTGGCGCAGTGGTTAGCACACTGGACTCGCATTCGGAAGGACGACGGTTCAATCCCGCGTCCGGCCATCCTGATTTAGGTTTTCCGTGGTTTCCCTAAATCGCTCCAGGCAAATGCCGGGATGGTTCCATTCAAAGGGCACGGCCGACTTCCTTCCCCGTCCTTCCCTAATCCGATGAGACCGATGACCTCGCCTCGCAGTTTGGTCTCTTCCCCCCAAACAACCCAACCCCCTCCACACATTACCCAACATCACTGGAGGGATTGATTCAACGACTGTGGTTATCCGTTGCCGCAGGGTTTCAAGATCTGGTACACATGTTCCGTAGACCTCGTCCTTGACTTAACCCCATAAAAAGAAGTCTAATGGAGTTATGTCAGGAGAGCATGGAGGCCAAACCGTTGGCCATCACGACCAATCCACCGCCCAGGAGAGGTCATATCGAGATAGGCACGGCCGTCCAAACCCCAATGAGGCGGTATACTGTCTTGCTGAAACAAGACATCGGGGTGGTGCAGAAGCAACTGAGGAACAGTATACAGTTGCAACATGTCCAGATACACTTCAGATGTGATGGTAGCCTCAGCGAAGAAGAATGGCCCGATAATTCGATCGTGCAATAGCGCGCACCAAACATTCACCTTTGGACTGCCTCTGGTGCACTCCATGACCTCGCCAGGGGCTTGTGAACCCCAAATGCGCACATTATGGCGATTCACTACTCCACTGACAAAAAAGGTCGCTTCGTCGGAAAAGGCAATTCGTCTGAGATAACCACCATCGTCTTCAATGCGTGATAGCATTTCGACCGCAAAGTCATATCGACGTGTACTGTCATTGGGCAACAATGGAAGTGGAAGTTTACTGATGTGTGAAAAAAACTTTGATAGTTTGTAAACAATTAGACGCCAGTTTCATATTTGTATCTTACTTCTAGCCTGAGTTATCAATTTATGTAATCAGGGAAAGACTTTTCGGACATCCTGTATTTTCCAAGAACAGCTTTTAGGGCTTCACCTCGTTGCTTTTCCTACATATCAGCAGGCTGACAGGTGTTCCTAAATCAAACTGTGCTGTTACAATGACGTGACAGCTTCTTCTCGCTGAGATCAAGTTGCTGAGTTTATTACTCCTTTTTGCTCGCGTGAGGTGAGGCAATCTCTTCCGGGTTTGTTCCATTTTCCGCAATGTCGGCTTTGTGTGTTTGTCGTTTTGATTGCGACACGACGCTTTGGCCTGGTTTGACCTGGCTTGGTGCTGGCTGGAGAGGACTTTGAGAAAATTTCATATTTGTCCCTAATACATTTGTGTCGTGTAATGGTAGTGATGAACAGGAACCGTCGACCGCTGCAAAGGGTGGTTGTAAAAAGTCGCAGAAAACAGCGGAACGAAATATTCTTGAGTCCAAAATGCTACGAGAAGTCCAACTAGCACAATAATTGTGCGTAGGAAGTTAAAAGGTCACAGTGGTCGAGCAACTCATCATAAAGTTTCTGTAGTCAGTGCTAAGTGACGCTTGAGTTGGTGTAAAGAGCGATGTCACTGGACAGTGGATGATTGGAAATGAGTGATTAATCATGCTATACCATCTATCAGTCCGATGAAATGGTTGGAGTTTTGCGAATGCCTGGAGAAAGTTACCTGCCACAATGAATAGTGCCGACAGTGAAGTACACAGAAGATTTTACGGTGTAGAGCTGTTTCTCGTGGTTAGGGGTTCCCCTTATCGCTCTTGAGAAAACGATAAATGCGGAAGGATATAAACACTTCTTACGGCGTTGTGTACAGCGTTCAGTGGAGGAACAGTCTGGAGATAATGACTGTTTGTATCAGCGTTACTAAGGATCCTTTCATCAAGGAAAATTTGTGAGACAACGGTTTGTATACAGTAACACTCCTGGAATGGACAAGTTTGCACAAGCTCCCGATCTGAACCCGAAAGAACGCCTCTGGGATGAGAAACAACGTCGACATCGCTCTAGACTCCAGTATCAAACATCGCTGCCTTCTCTGGTTAGCTCGTGGGGAAGAATGGGATGTCATTGCTCCAAGGACATTGACATACTTCACTGAAAGTGTCCCCAACAGAGCCGGGGTAGTCATAAATGCGAAGGGTGGACACATCCCATCATCCAGTATCAATGTCCATTAATAACTGCTTCGATATTTCTATTCAGGCAGTGTTTTGTGCAACAGGGAGGGAGGGAGAGAGAGACGGGAAAAAATGACGCCGTACAGTTCGCGAGAATCTTCTTACAAAACTTAAAGAACAGTCTTTCACGGCAGAAACTACAAGTATTCTTCATCCCACTATACGTCACACTTGTAGCAACGGTGCAGGTAAAATTAGGAAGAGGCGTGCAAGCAGCCAAACTGCCTTGCTACAGTGGTGAATGGAACGGTTAGAAATCTTATGATATGTTCTATACAAAAAAGTGCACTCTGCTGCGTTTTTCATGGTGATTCGAAAAGAATAGATGCAGGTATTCCGATAATACAGACTTAAAGACAATACGTATTTAATGACTCCGATAGATTTATTAATTATAAAAGATCGGGTTGAATCATGGAACGGACTCGGTTGAACTATTTAAGATTTTATCAGTTTCCTTGTTATGTAAATGGTCGCATAAGGACACTTCCACTACCTTGTCTGTTGATCATCTTTTCTTTTGGGAAGGGAGGAGAGGGAGAGATGGTACATGTGCTTTTCCTGTTTCTCCTGTTGGCGTTGCGACCTGATTTGCGAATTCGTCTAGCTTTTTGTTAAAGGTACTTTTAAGTTTTCTTCTCGACGACCATTAGCATGCTGCTAGAATTCAGAAAACTTCTTTACAGAGGCTTCGAAAAACGCTGAGTTTCGCGTCAACTTTTTTAACAGTGCAGTGATTTTCGAATGTAGTGTTTTGTTTTTACCTCATGAAAGCTAAGTTTTCTTTTGTTGTCGCGCGTGTTTGTTTTCAATTTTACCACGGGAGTGCTGGTAAATTCGAAATTTGAAAAATGTTTGCGTTGCAACGTGACATTCATTACACTTAACTTGGCAAGAACAGAGGGTATTATTAGGTGTATAGCATTCTTTACGTTTCTATTCTCTGTCGGCTTGTACACATTTTTTGGGGCCTAAATCTAATTTCTAATGTGAAAGACTCTGTTCTCACCGGACATGTAGCAGACATGGTGGTAATAATGGAGCCCAGAAAACAGATGAAACGAAGGTAGACAGCTCTAATGAAGACTCCGGAAGCTCTGTCGTAGGTATCATGGTATGCGCCCCGTTATTTGAAACATGTTAAATTATTCAAGTGTGTGTTCTAGTGCTTCACCACGAGAGTCGATGATTTCGTACCTCAGTGAACGACTGTGGCATCAAATTCGTCACGTTTTAGGTACCGTGTTGGAGCTGGTTCATTCATACGTGACAGTCCTCTAAAGAGACAGTACATGCACAAGACAAGAACGTCCTTTTTACTGTAATGAGTCTCTGGCACAACAACTTGAAAGCTAGTGTGGTCAGCTCATTGCTCGAAAAAAAAAAACTGATTAACAAAACCTCATATTCCATCTTCTCTTTCGTGTCGTAACATCCGCCAACTCGTAAGTGTTACCGTCATGTCTGAGTTCGCCTTCACCTCACCGATTTGATTCGTATTGACAGGGTGTGGAGTGCATCACTAGGAATTTAACATGTGTAAATAAGACGATGCCACTCTCAATCGTGTTCCAGAAAATCGAATCTGAAAATTTTAGTCTGCTTATGTACTTCGAATGGTCACTAATCTGTAACGAGTTTGCAGCCAAGCGAGTAAACGTTTAGTTTCATAATCGCGAGGTATCTGGATCGAATCTCGCTGCTGGTACTACTTTTTAAGAGTTATTTGGACCAATGCTATTCTTCGATATGCGCTGTACGCTGCGAAACTGTGTGGCGACCGAGAACCGTTTATGCATGTAAACCATTTTTTTTTTTCAATAGACACATTGACAAAAACCGTGGACACGAAAAAATTCGGCGTTCATTACGTCTGCTGTATGTCGTAATAATTATTGTTTTCCTATGTTTCCACAGTCAATATCATCCTGATTCGTGCAGTGTTGCATAAGTTATATGTTATACTTGTCTCAAATGCGGATAGAACAATGTAAATAAAATGACTCCACTGATTTGAATATTTTCGTGTATCATTTTTTCATTTCCAGTCTACTTACG
Organism: Schistocerca piceifrons; assembly: GCF_021461385.2. Classification (NCBI taxonomy): domain Eukaryota; kingdom Metazoa; phylum Arthropoda; class Insecta; order Orthoptera; family Acrididae; genus Schistocerca; species Schistocerca piceifrons. The sequence continues at coordinate 619,474,300 of NC_060141.1, forward strand.
AGAAAAATCTTTTTTTCCTTTTTCCTGTTAAAATTTACGAAAATAATAAATAAATGATTAAATATTGATACTTTTCACGATCATAATAAATCTGTTGTTAGAATTACGTGAAGATGAAAAAAAAAAGATACCTCGTGCTTATGAAACTACATACTTACTCACTCGTCTGCGTCCCTACAAAGCATACAGAATAAGGACGCAGATAATTTTCATACGCGATTTCCTCAAAGCTGTTGAAAGTCGCCGGCCGGTGTGGTCGAGCGCTTCTAGGCGCTTCAGTCTGGAACCGCGCGACCGCTACGGTCGAAGGTTCGAATCCTGCCTCGGGCATTGATGTGTGTGATGTCCTTAGGTTAGTTAGGTTTAACTAGTTCTAAGTTCTAGGCGACTGATGACCTCAGAAGTTAAGTCGCATAGTGCTCAGAGCCATTTGAACCATTTGTTAAGTCCCATAGTGCTCAGAGCCATTTGAACCATCTTTATTATTATTATTATTATTTTTTAACGTCGTCACTTCCTGTTTACTTGTGCTGAAGTCCTAGGAAGTTCGTATGATCCCCTCGTTAGTCACAGATACTGCAGATCATGTGTTCCATTGCAGAATATCAAACGGACGACTTACTTGAAAAATGATATACATTGCCTTTCTTGCCACGTTGTAAGTTCGCTTAACTACTGTGCGGCAATAATTTGTACGAGTGTTGATTTCAGGTTGGTTCTGTCAATGTTTTTACTTGTCCTTACTTGTATAATACGTTTTCGGAAGCCGTCTTTGTGTACCACAGCGTTATTTGCAGAATACCACCGCGAGTAATGGTTCTGCGTCATTGCGGCGCCCATATTATCTCTACTACTTCGTAGCAACAACTGCAGCCCAACATAATTTACTTGTTCATTATTCATCATCTTTATCAATTAGAGCCTGACATCCACTGGTGGATGAAGGGAAGCTGTAGACTTTTCCATGCGTTACCATTTCCAGCGCTACCCATCCATGCCGCTAATGTACGATTTCTAACGTAATGTAACAGTCTTCCATTTGGTGTTGCTTGTGTCTTATCTTATCTCCTGGGATCCAGGACTGAACGTCCTTGCTTTATCAACCATCTACTCGGCCCATGACCTGCTCACCTCCACTTCATTTTTAAAAAAAATCAGCATTACGTCTTTCACTCCATTATGTCCTCTCATCGATTTCTTTGTTTTGCTGTGTTTCCAAGTAGTTCCCTATATCATATTATTGACTGTTCGCTGTGAAACCATCACACATTTTTCGTGACTTTCTTATTAAAAGTCGATGTCACATTGCCATAGGCAAGACTGATAATACACACTAATAACATGTTTTTCGTTTTAGACTTATGGAAATCTGCATTTTGAAAACTCCTAAATTTACCAAAAGACATTATGTATGATATTCTCTTCTGTTAATTTTTATCGATGTCCATTTTGACCTCCTCCGTTTGTTTCGCTGATTATCAAAGACAAATGAGTGAAGTTTTTTAGTATACATTAAGTGGATTGCATTGCTTTATACTGCTGATGACAAGGCACAAGTGGAGAGGAGCATGATTATAAAGCTGCAACCATTATACTGTATGAAAAGTGATGTTACTTACCTTGTCTCTTGTATGTAGTCAACTCGAAGTTTCTTTCATTTGTCTGTTCATTGTCGATTTGGATAAGTGCTTACTTTCCAAGAAGAGATCCGGTTTTTTCCGTTATATGCATTAAATTGTATAATAAAACCTTGTGGAGTTTTTCTCATTTTCATTATTTATTGCTTCCGCCAGAAAATCTCAGCAAACAAAACAGAACTGTTAATATAGTATATCAATTCCCCAACCACAGAACAACAAGAAAAGTCTCCAACACAACGCCGCTAACACGAGCCAAAAGTTAGAAGCTAACAACCAAAGATGTGAATCTCTCACTGCAAAGATATTACGAGATAGCGATTTAGACATTCAGAGAAAGTCAAAGGAGATTAATAATATACTTTATATAAGTTTTAAAATTATCATAAAATTAAACAAACAACAATATCAACAATAATTTCAAAGATCTTTGGATAAATTTGTTTAGTATAGCTTTTTCGAAATAATTCCTCAGTACACTTTTTCTTAATATTTGTGTGTCTGCAAAATAATATTCTACAACTTCCTTGATTATAGTCAAGAAACTAAGTCCTTCAGGGCCTCTCTTACACCTAAGCAGACTTACTCAGTTAAGTAAATATTACGCGACTTATATATAAAGATAATGGTAATGATAATAATAAATGACAATCTAAATAATAATGAATATTGGAAAATTAAGAAATGTCAGTCTAATAAACATTAAATAATTTTGTCGTTACTTTGGAATGAATATCAATCACAATATCCAATGCGATAGATCGATATATATAAAAATAGCACACACTTATTCACTATTTTATCTTTTATACTTTGTGAAGATATTACATGAGCTATCTTGGTGGTATCAAAACGACCAATTAAGTCCTCGGGTACAGATTGGCACAAAATTAATTTACGACAGCGCTTGTGATAAATGCTTTTGTCGAATTACCTTTGTTGCCTAGCAACCAACTTTCAGTACACATTTCTGACAAACGTAATCAAGTGTTTTTCGCAGAAAGAGTTTCCGTTTCACTCCCTGGATTGTCTGATGATAATCTTCTTAACGAACCAAGACTAAAATAAAATTACTTAGAAAAAACTAATATTAGCACCTATGTCAATCTTAGACACTGGCTACAAAATAAGACTACTTAATAACACTGTTCCAGGCTTTCTTCTAACTAAAAAGATCAGGTACGGGTCGGAAAAGGCAAGAGTCTCGGACAATTCATTCTCAGTTGCTAAAACTGCCAATAGTTAATACGACTTTGACCTGTTGTGCTCCTTTACCAAGTTTTAAAGAGTTCGGCAGCTTACTAAAAGACTTTTCAACCGCAGAGACTTACTGAAATCATAAAAAAATGCGAAATTGCAGAACACATCTGTCATGACAAAATCCAAAACGGCTAAAGTTGTGCAGGCCTAATTCCATCTGCTTTGGGTTTCCTTTTGGGTACAAACTCTGGAGAAAGGTCAACTGTCTCGGCAACTATTTTTATTTCATTCAGAATGGTTTTCCATGTATCTCGTAGGACCTGCGTCTCACTCTTTAATTAGTTGCACCTGTGCGTCGAGGGAAATTCCTTTGTTCTGTATTATGATTTTTTCTGATCAATAGAGGAGAAGATCCTCTACCAAAATAATGGCATCAAGAGCCCTTTGGAAGAAGTATTTACTTCTTGAGCCCCAGAATAGTATTTGTTGCTGATGTAAATAACGTGGGTACCCCATCCACCAGGAACTGGTCTAAAACATTGAGGATCGGAGGATAGTGCTTCAAAATCGGGCACACAGCTTGTACTCTTTCGCTCCAACCAGTTTCAGAAAGGCTTTGCTCAAACAAAGGGACATGCTGTTTCATCGGTTTCCAAAGATCAGGGAGCTAGAGAACAAAGAATAAAAGCTTACAATGCTCCCAAAAAATGTCACATCATAATTCAGTTTCAGAGAGGGTGTACAGCAGGGAGAAAAAGTGGCAGACATTCTTGACTTAACACCACTAGTGTAAACCCGCAGGTAGCCGAGATCATAGCTCTGCTGACAATCCGGAAGTGGTACTCCCAAGAGCTCTAATATGGACAGTATTTCATCAGTTATGGCCCCGCCTGTTTATCACTAATATTTATAAATTCAATAACTCTTTCACAAACTTCGAATGCCTTTTTTTCTATATTTTTAAATATGTAGCGTAAGAACGAGCGTATGCTGCTCCTGGTGGAATATGTTAGGAGTTGCATCAACAACTATTCCATGGACGGCAAGATCTTCTCTTTGATACAAAACGGTTTTCAATAGTTTTTCGCCTCATAGAGAAATAAATTCATTCTGCAAGTACCATAATAGATAGCGAGCTTCACCTGTCATACTTTTGTTCGTCAGTTGGTTTTCTTTTACTCTGCATAGATGTTCACGAGTTACTTCGTTATATTTTTTCCGATTAATTCCTATTCCCCCCCCCCCCCACAAAAAAAATCCATTGTGAACATCACCAGTCTGAGTATTTGTCCTTTGGAAAGGTGAACCTCTATTACTTAAGAATAAAGTTGTGTTCACAATTATTTGTAGAATAGCTTTCCACCTTGTTGCTTCACAGATAATCATCTCTGTTACTGTCGACACCATGAACTTTCAGTGATGTTTGAAAAGTTTTCCATTCTAAGTAGTGTTTCCAATGCTCAGGGCTTTTCTCATGCAATCGTAACAACCAGAGAAGTCTTTTGTAGGGTGTTTTTTGTGGAGAAAGCCCTTCTTCTCTAAGCTTACTCCGATCTGATTTAAAAATGCTGCAAAGTAAACAATGAAAACTGTTTTTCGACGCACTCCACAGTAACCTTTCACGAGAAAATTTTTTGCTTGATCGGTTATTGGCTGTTTTCATGTACAGCAATGTCTCACGGAAACGTTTCCCTGAGTGGTCGTTTGTAAAATACTTTCATGTGGTCTGAAACGCTTCGAAACCAGAATACGACGATGCTAGTTCTTGCCGCAGTTCATCACCCATCGCTGGAGGATAAGTACCTGGATCGTCCAAACGTATTCGTATTATGAACAGGGTTAGTACATTTTACATTACTTTCTTGACATACAGGAAGAGAATCTCTGTCGTTTTTTGTTTCCTCCATATCAATTAACTATTCAGAACCCAAAGCATCTTGTATTTGTGTGATCTGTTTTACATCTTTTTTACTCGGAAACCGACTGAACAACAGATCACGTAGGACGGCTGTCTGGGACTGTTGTAGTTTCTGACATATTGTGAGGCTGAACTTCTTGTAACTCTTCTTTTTCATGACACTGCAAAAATTTTGTTATAATCCGGCGACCTTTAGCTACTTTTTCTAATTTCTCTTCCTGCAGCTTTCTTCTTAAAGCTCCAGATTTATGTTTATAGCTCGACATCTTAACTTGTTGTTGTGTTACGTAATCTGAAATGAAACAATGCAGTTCAGCTTTTTTTCTTTATGATATAAATCTGCAGTTCTTAAATTAGATTATTAGTAATGGCGACTCGTAGGTTTTCTTGTTCAAGAGTATTTTCACATAAAGAAAACTGCAGCAAAACGAATCGCATTTGTACAAATAAATTAATGCGAAACTTAACCAAATAAGTGTTTCCGCTTTCAGCAGCAGGAGACAAAAATGACAGAATTGAACCCACGTCACACAGGCAGGTGGACTGGATGTGATGAGAAATTGGGTATGTCTGTTTTTAGAGCAAGGAGGAAGAAGGAAAAGGCTAGATACAGCAGCAAGGGAGGTTAGGGAAGTATGGGGGAGGGGGTGGCTTGAAGCTTTACTACGCTAATACGCACAGAAGTTCACACAACACACGCAATGACAATAAATACCAGCACCAATTTTATTAAACGTTTATCATAAATGGTTTATCATAGATATATATTTTTAATTTGAGGCTGTGATTAACTATAGGATCTTCTAAAATTTAATTGCATAAAATACAAACATCAAAAAAAGTTTTGCATCACCCCGGTTCCCAGAACTCCTGCAGATAGACGTTGACAGTGGATATTGTATCACAGACACAGTCCCTTTGACTGTTCAGAGATGTCGCTAAACTCACCCAAAGATGTAAACAACCATGCATAAGCAGCGCCTATTAAACGGAGGGGTCCGATAGGCGATCAGTTCCACTAGTAAGGAGGTACACGGCTCCTGTTGTCTGTAGTTCAACCATACCTAGACGGCCAATACCGCGGTTCGATCGCGTCCGCGTTGTTACTTTGTGCCAGAAAGGGCTCTCAACAATGGAAGTGTCCAGGCGTCTCGGAGTGAACCAAAGCGATGTTGTTCGGACATGGAGGAGATACAGAGAGACAGGAACTGTCGATGTCATGCATCGCTCAGACTGCCCAAGAGCTAACTGCAGTGGCTGACCGCTACCTACGGATTATGGCTCGGAGGAATCCTGACAGCAACGCCACCATGTTGAATAATGCTTTCCGTGCAGCCACAGGACGTCGTGTTACGACTCAAACTGTGCGCAATAGCTGCATGATGCGCAACTTCATTCCCAACGTCCATGACGAGGTCCATCTTTGCAACCACGACACCATGCAGCGTGGTACGGATGGGCCCAACAACACGTCGAATAGATCTCTCAGGATTTGCATCACGCTCTCTTCACCGATGAGTGTCACATATGCCTTCAAACAGACAATCGTCGAAGACGCGTGTGGAGGCAACCCGGTCAGGCTGAATACCTTATACACACTGTCCAACAAGTGCAGCAGGGTGGAGGTTCCCTGCTGATTTGGGATGGCATTAGGTGGGGCCGACATACGCCGCTGGTGGTGGTGGAAGGCGCCATAACGGCTGTACGATACGTAAATGCGATCCTCCTACCGATAGTGCAACCATATCGGCAGCACATTGGGAAGTCATTCGTCTTAATGGACGACAATTTGCGGCCCCATCGTGCACATCTTGTGAATGACTTCCTTCAGGATAACGATATCGCTCGACTAGACAGGCCAACATGTTCTCCAGACATGAACCCTATCGAACGTCTGGGATAGATTGGAAAGGGCTGTTTATGGACGACGTCGCCCACCAACCACTCTGAGGGATCTACACGGAATCGCCGTTGAGGAGTGGGACAATATGGACCAACAGTGCCTTGATGAACTTGTGGTTAGTACACCACGACGAATACAGGCATGCATCAATGCAAGAGGACGTGCTACCGGGTATTAGAGGTACCGGTCTGTACAGCAGTCTGGACCACCACATCTGAATGTCTCGTTGTATGGTGGTACAACATGCAATGTGTGGTTTTCATGAGCAATAAAAAGGGCGGAAATGATGTTTATGTTGAAAAAAATGGTTCAAATGGCTCTGAGCACTATGGGATTTAACTTCTGAGGTCATCAGTCTCCTAGAACTTAGAACTACTTAAACCTAATTAACCTAAGGGCATCACACACATCCATGCCCGAGGCAGGATTCGAACCTGCGACCGTAGCGGTCGCGCGGTTCCAGACTGTAGCGACTAGAACCGCTTGGCCACTCCGGATGGCCGTTTATGTTGATCTCTATTCCAATTTTCTGTACAGGTTCCGGTACTCTCGGAACCGAGGTAATGCAAAACTTTTTTTGATGTGTGTATATTCAAAATATTTTTCTAGTTTGTGTTAAATTACAGTAAACTAAATATTAAATTGTGTAGGACAGGGTCCGGGCCTCCTTCAATCCCGGACCGTGAGCCGAGGGGTCCACCCAACCCAACCCTTGTGGGAGCGATGAGTGTACTAATAGAGCAATGAATCGTCGGAAGTTTCACATGAAACTTGCAAAAACTGCTACTAAAAGCTATCTGTTATTAAAAGAGGTATATGACGAAGACTATTTGCCACGCATGCGAGTTTTGGAGTGGTTCAAGCGTTTCCAAGATGGTCGAGCAGACGTTGAAGATGACTCACATTCGAGACGCCATTCAACGTCAAAAACGGATGAAAATGTCGAAAAAGTAGGTAATCTGCTTCGATCTAACAATCGGTTGAGTATTCCATCCATTGCTGAAATTGTATGGATTGACAAAGAATGCGCAAGACAAAGTTCAAAAAACCAATTTAACATGAGAAAAGTGTGTGCGAAACTGGCGGCTAAAATTCTCACCATCGAACAAAAGCAAGCTCGTGAAAATTGTTGTTCTCATACTTTGAATTTCAGTGAGAATGGTTCTAATTTCTTGCAAAGAATGATAACGTGTGCAGAACCTTGGTTTTTCACTTACAATCCAGATAGTAAGTGCCAATCCATGCGTTGGAAGGGCCCTTCTCCATTGAGAGCGAAAAAAATCAAGATTCAAAGTGGTGATGTTTTTTTTCCTATTCGTGGCATTTTGTACTTTCACTGGATTCCTGGAGGTCAAACTACTAATTAGCGTTACTACCTTGACCTCTTGCTCAACTCAGTGAGAAAATAAGAAAGAAATGACCCGAATTGTGGAAGAAGAGCCGGCCGAGGTGGCCGAGCGGTTCTAGGCGCTGCAGTCTGGAACCGCGCGACCGCTACGGTCGCAGGTTCGAATCCTGCCTCGGGCATGGATGTGTGTGATGTCCTTAGGTTTGTTAGGTTTGAGTAGTTCTAAGTTCTAGGGGACTGATGACCTCAGAAGTTAAGTCCCATAGTGCTCAGAGCCATTTGAACCATTTTTTTTGTGGATGAAGGAGTTATGGGTTCTGCATCAAGACAGTGAATCGCCTCATACAGTATTGTCTGTTAAGAGGTTTCTAGTGAAGTAAAGCATCCAAGTGTTAGCCCATCGACCTTATTCGCCTGACATAGCACCATATTAGTCTTATCTATTCCTCAAGGCCAAGTCTACGTTAAAAGGAACAAGATTTCATTCCGTTGAAGCAGTGGAAGAAAAAGCGGTACGCGTCATCAAGGAGCTCACAGAGGAAGATTTCCGGCGCAGTTTCCATCAATGGGAAATTCGCATGGACGTTGTAGGAGTAGAGGAGGAGAGTATACCAGCTGTAGACGTGTGAAACCGGAATTTCCCTATGCATGGTGCTATCCGTCAGCGTAGGGTCCGTGAGCCCGCGTCTGCTGCGCCTTCTGTTTCTTGTAACGGCTGACGATGAATGTCAACACACAGTAACCCAAGTTCCGTACATCGGTATCTGTTTCAAGTCCGTGAACATATCGAGTTTTGTTCCTACGAACTACGATTTGCGGACAGCATTGGTTTTCTGTTATCATTTGAAAAAACCTGCTGCAGAATCGCCACGAATGCTTATCGAAGCTTTCGGCGAAAATGCTCTTGAGAAAACACTGTGTTTCGAGTGGTTCAAAAAATTCAAAAGTGGTGATTTTGACGTGATAAACGACGAACGCGGGAAACCACCGAAAAAGTTCGAAACAACGAATTGCAGGCCTTATTGAATGAAGATAATATTCAAACTGAACAGGAACTCTCGGGACAGTTGAATGTGACGCAGAAAGCCGTTTCTCTTCGGTTGAAAGCTATGGGAAAGGTGCTGAAAGTGGGAAAATGGGTCCAATTGAACTGAGTGATAGACAGCAAGCGAATTGAAAGATCACAAGTGAAATGCTGCTTACCTGATACAAAAGAAAGTCGTTTCTCCATCGATTAGTGACAGGTGATGAAAAATGGATATATTTTAAGAATCAAATGGCTCTGAGCACTATGGGACTTAACTTCTGAGGTCATCAGTCGCCTAGAACTTAGAACTAATTAAACCTAACTAACCTAAGGACATCACACACATCCATGCCCAAGGCAGGATTCGAACCTGCGACCATTGCGGTCGCTCGGCTCCAGACTGTAGCGCCTAGAATCGCACGGCCACTCCGGCCGGCAAGAATCATAAGCGTCGTTAACTCATGGGTGAATCCAGGCAAACCGTGGGCATCCACTGCAAGACCAAGTCGCTTAGGAAAGAAGATAATGCTCTGTGTTTGGTGGGATCAGAAGGGTGTCATCTATTATGACTTGCTAAAACCTGGTGAAACAGTTATCACTGATCGCTACCAACAGCAAATGATCGATTTAAATCGAGTATTATGTGAAAAACGACCGGAATACGGAAAATGGCAACACAAAGTCATATTGCTCCATGATAATGCCCCATCGCACACAGCAAAACGGGCCAGAGAAACGATCGAATCGTTCAGTTGGAAAGTACTAGGGCATGTTGCTTACTCCCAGACTTGCCTCCGTCCGATAATCATCTGTTTGTATCACTGGGACACACTCTCGCTGAACAACGATTCAATTCGTATGAAAATGTACGAAAATGGCTCGCTGACGGGTTCGCTTCAAAAGAAGAACTGTTTTTTTTTTTTTTTTTTTTTTTTTTTTGTTTTGTTTGGCGTGGCATTCATAGCCTGCCGGAGAGGTGTATACATAGCAATGGAGATTATTTTGAATAAAATGTTTTTTATCGGTTTCAAACAACAGACATGTAGTTATTGAAAGCAAATTCCGGTTTCATACCTCTACACCTGGTATCGGAGATGACAAGAATTAAATATGCATGTTTTTAATATAGAATGTCTTTCAGCAATAGTCTCACCTCGCGGGTATAAAATACGCAGTAAACTGAACAGTGCGATGTGTGATGCAATGGACTGGAGCATGACTAGTAAAAGTGGTCCATGGAAGAGTCAATAAAAGGAGCATTAAATGTACCTTAAGATGATCAATTGAATGAACTTTAAAGTTAGCAATAAAAAGAACATTAAAATGAAAAATAAGATAAGCATCTGGGCTAAGTAATACTTCGGATAAAGCGAATGATAAAACTTACCATGAGTGTATGTACGCCTAACTCATTTCCGTTAGAAATATTCAAATCTGATCTATGAGTATTTTCCATACATTCGCTTCCTCGTCGATTCAGAGGAGGATATCCTCATTTCTTAACTTACCAGCCCATTTAATTTTCAACATCCTTTTGTAGCACTATTTATCAAACGCTTCAATTCTCTTTTTTCTGGTTTTCCCACAGTACATGATTATGTTACATGTTATATGTTATGTTATACTAACCGGGGACCTAGAAACGACGGAGAGGCTCCGTCCCCGCCGCAGCCGCAGTCATCCACAACCCCACGACGACTACCGCAGTCCACTTCACCCCTCTGCCGCCCCACACCGAACCCAGGGTTATTGTGCGGTTCGGCCCCCGGTGGACCCCCCAGGGAACGTCTCACACCAGACGAGTGTAACCCCTATGTTTGCGTGGTAGAGTAATGGTGGTGTACGCGTACGTGGAGAACTTGCTTGCGCAGCAATCGCAGACATAGTGTGGCTGAGGCGGAATAAGGGGAACCAGCCTGAATTCACCGAGGCAGATGGAAAACCGCCTAAAAACCATCCACAGACTGGCCGGTTCACCGGACCTCGACACAAATCCGCCGGGCGGATTCGTGCCGGGGACCGGCGTTCCTTCCCGCCCGGAAATCAGTGCGTTAGACCGCACGACCAATCGGGTGGGCCAGTACATGATTACTAAGAATTTGTCCGAGACGTGGGAACGTCTTTTCCAACCCTCTGAATAGAATGACGTGGCCCACCACGACTTCCTCTCCTGTGCAAATCTTTTTCATCTCAGAGTAGCAGTTGCAAGATACGTCCTCAATTATTTGCTGGATATATTCCAAACTTGTCTTTCCCTTAAAAAAAAAAAATGGCTCTGAGCACTATGGGACTTAATTGCTGAGGTCATCAGTCCCCTAGAACTTAGAACTACTTCAACCTAACTAACCTAAGGACATCACACACATCTATGCCCGAGGGGGGATTCGAACCTGAGACCGTAGCGGTCGCGCGGTTCCAGACTGAAGCGTCTAGAACCGTTTCCCTAAAAGTTTCACTCTTTATAACCTCCTCTAGTGTCACAGAAGTTATTCCATGATGTCTTTACAGATGTCTTATAACCCTCTCCGTTCTACTTGTCAGTGTTTCCCTCACACTCGTTTCCTCGTCGACTCCGAGGGGAATATCCTCATTTCTTACCTTATCAGCCCACCTAAATTTCGGTTTCTTTTTGTGGCACTAAATATCAGACGCCTCAATTCTGTTCTTTCCTGTGTTACCACAGTACATTATTACTTTCACACAATGCTGTGCTACAAATTCCTTCTTACCAAGTCGCAAAAATGAGATCTTTTCCAGTTTGTAGCGCAGTTGACGATTCTGTTTTTACATAGTGCATACTTTATCCGTAATGCGTAAAATTGGCGTCGTCGTGTCGGTTAATAGCGTGCCAACAATCTATCTTTCTCGTCGAGAAAATCCCAGAAATCATACGAGTGGTGATAATCGTCTGTAGCTGTAAAGTAGTTCCTCAAGGAACATCAAATACGAATTAGTTTCATAAAGATCGAGATTTTTAACTTGAATATCGAGGCATGTTTGTCGTTGTTGTGAAACTAACGTTATCAGAGCTTCGTTTATCGCTATCGCCAGCTATTTTCCTCGTTGGCAAGCTTTGTTCTAACTTGAATGTCTTGCATCATTTTCACTTATCGCTACAGCTTGTGAAACTCCCATGCACCATTATGGATACTTGTCTGGTTCACGCTCAGTGGACTACACCTACACTAACGGAAATGGATTGAGATATACTATGTATCACCAGTCCAAAATTCACGAACCTGTGTGGGGATGTTCATCACACACGGGGTGTTAAGTTATCAAACTTTCATTCCATTGGAAACGATGATGTATATACAGGGTGATTCAAAAAGAATACCACAACTTTAGGAATTTAAAACTCTGCAACGACAAAAGGCAGAGCTAAGCACTATCTGTCGGTGAATTAAGGGAGCTATAAAGTTTCATTTAGTTGTACATTTGTTCGTCATTTCAGCCAATAAAGTTTCTGGTCCCTTTTTCTTCGAAGGTGCTACTGTAACTGGACTACAGTATCTGGAGATGTTAGAGAATTGGCTGTTCCCTCAGCTCGAACAAGAAGCACAACAATTCATATTTCAGCAGGATGGAGCGCCACCACATTGGCACTTATCTGTCCGTTAACTACCTGAACATCAACTACCCGAGGCGATGGATCGGCCGCCAGGCAGCCCGTGACAGAGCACTTCATCACTGGCCTCCAAGAAGCCCTGATCTTACCCCCTGCGATTTTTTCTTATGGGGGTATGTTAAGGATATGGTGTTTCGGCCACCTCTCCCAGCCACCATTGATGATTTGAAACGAGAAATAACAGCAGCTATCCAAACTGTTACGCCTGATATGCTACAGAGAGTGTGGAACGAGTTGGAGTATCGGGTTGATATTGCTCGTGTGTCTGGAGGGGGCCATATTGAACATCTCTGAACTTGTTTTTGAGTGAAAAAAAAACCTTTTTAAATACTCTTTGTAATGATGTATAACTGAAGGTTATATTATGTTTCTTTCATTAAATACACATTTTTAAAGTTGTGGTATTCTTTTTGAATCACCCTGTATATGCAGACAGTAGCGAAAAATGAAAATTTGTATCAAGGTCAGGATTCGAACCCAGATCTCCTGCTCACTAGGCAGATGTGCTAATCACTAGGCCATCCTGACACAGAGGCTTTGCACATCTGCACAGACTCCCTTTCCAAGCCAAATTCCCATTCACACCTCAACCCACTTGGTTGTTGTTGTTGTGGTCTTCAGTCCTGAGACTGGTTTGATGCAGCTCTCCATGCTACTCTATCCTGTGCAAGCCTCTTCATCTCCCAGTACCTACTGCAACCTACATCCTTCTGAATCTGCTTAGTGTATTCATCTCTTGGTCTCCCTCTACGATTTTTACCCTCCACACTGCCCTCCAATGCTAAATTTGTGATCCCTTGATGCCTCAAAACATGTCCTACCAACCGATCCCTTCTTCTAGTCAAGTTGTGCCACAAACTTCTCTTCTCCCCAATCCTATTCAATACCTCCTCATTAGTTACGTGATCTACCCACCTTGTCTTCAGCATTCTTCTATAGCACCACATTTCGAAAGCTTCTATTCTCTTCTTGTCCAAACTAGTTATCGTCCATGTTTCACTTCCATACATGGCTACACTCCATACAAATACTTTCAGAAACGACTTCCTGACACTTAAATCTATACTCGACGTTAACAAATTTCTCTTCTTCAGAAACGATTTCCTTGCCATTGCCAGTCTACATTTTATATCCTCTCTACTTCGACCATCATCAGTTATTTTACTCCCTAAATAGCAAAACTCTTTTACTACTTTCAGTGTCTCATTTCCTAATCTAATTCCCTCAGCATCACCCGATTTAATTTGACTACATTCCATTATCCTCGTTTTGCTTTTGTTGATGTTCATCTTATATCCTCCTTTCAAGACACTGTTCATTCCGTTCAACTGCTCTTCCAAGTCCTTTGCTGTCTCTGACAGAATTACAATGTCATCGGCGAACCTCAAAGTTTTTACTTCTTCTCCATGAATTTTAATACCTACTCCGAATTTTTCTTTTGTTTCCTTTACTGCTTGCTCAATATACAGATTGAATAACATCGGGGAGAGGCTACAACCCTGTCTCACTCCTTTCCCAACCACTGCTTCCCTTTCATGCCCCTCGACTCTTATAACTGCCATCTGGTTTCTGTACAAATTGTAAATAGCCTTTCGATCCCTGTATTTTATCCCCTGCCCCTTCAGAATTTGAAAGAGAGTATTCCAGTTAACATTGTCAAAAGCTTTCTCTAAGTCTACAAATACTAGAAACGTAGGTTTGCCTTTTCTTAATCTTTCTTCTAAGATAAGTCGCAAAGTTAGTATTGCCTCACGTGTTCCAACCTTTCTACGGAATCCAAACTGATCTTCCCCGAGGTCCGCTTCTACCAGTTTTTCCATTCGTCTGCAAAGAATTCGCGTTAGTATTTTGCAGCTGTGACTTATTAAACTGATAGTTCGGTAATTTTCACATCTGTCAACACCTGCTTTCTTTAGGATTGGAATTATTATATTCTTCTTGAAGTCTGAGGGTATTTCGCCTGTCTCATACATCTTGCTCACCAGATGGTAGAGTTTTGTCATGACTGGCTCTCCCAAGGCCATCAGTAGATCTAATGGAATGTTGTCTACTCCCGGGGCCTTGTTTCGACTCAGGTCTTTCAGTGCTCTGTCAAACTCTTCACGCAGTATCTTATCTCCCATTTCGTCTTCATCTACATCCTCTTCCCTTTCTACAACATTGCCCCCAAGTACATCGCCCTTGTATAGTCCCTCTATATACTCCTTCCACCTTTCTGCTTTTCCTTCTATGGTTAGAACTGGGTTTCCATCTGAGCTCTTGATATTCATATAAGTGGTTCTCTTTTCTCCAAAGGTCTCTTTAATTTTCCTGTAAGCAGTATCTATCTTACCGCTAGTGAGATAAGCCTCTACATCCTTACATTTGTCCTCTAGCCACCCCTGCTTAGCCATTTTGCACTTCCTGTCGATCTCATTTTTGAGACGTTTGTATTCCTTTTTGCCTGCTTCATTTACTGCATTTTTATATTTTCTCCTTTCATCAATTAAATTCAATATTTCTTCTGTTACCCAAGGATTTCTATTAGCCCTCGTCTTTTTACCTACTTGATCGTCTGCTGCCTTCACTACTTCATCTCTCAGAGCTACCCATTCTTCTTCTACTGTATTTCTTTCGCCCATTCCTGTCAATTGTTCCCTTATGCTCTCCCTGAAACTCTCTACAACCTCTGGTTCTTTCAGTTTATCCAGGTCCCATCTCCTTAAATTCCCACCTTTTTGCAGTTTCTTCAGTTTCAATCTGCAGTTGATAACCAATAGATTGTGGTCAGAATCCACATTTGCCCCTGGAAATGTCTTACAATTTAAAACCTGGTTCCTAATTCTCTGTCTTACCATTATATAATCTATCTGATACCTCTTAGTATCTCCAGGATTCTTCCAGGTATACAACCTTCTTTTATGATTCTTGAACCAAGTGTTAGCTATGATTAAGTCATGCTCTGTGCAAAATTCTACAAGGCGGCTTCCTCTTTCGTCTCCCTTCACTACCTGAATAATTTCTTTTATCTCGTCATACATTTCATCTATTTCTTCATCATCTGCAGAGCTAGTTGGCATATAAACTTGTACTACTGTAGTAGGTATGGGCTTTGTGTCTATCTTGGCCACAATAATGCGTTCACTATGCTGTTTGTAGTAGCTAACGCGCACTCTTATTTTCTTATTCATTATTAAACCTACTCCTGCATTACCCCTATTTGATTTTGTATTTATAACTCTGTAATCACCTGACCAAAAGTCTTGTTCCTCCTGCCACCGAACTTCACTAATTCCCACTATATCTAACTTTAACCTATCCATTTTCCTTTTTAAATTTTCTAACCTACCTGCCCGATTAAGGGATCTGAAATTCCACACTCCGATCCGTAGAGCACCAGTTTTCTTTCTTCTGATAACGACGTCCTCTTGAGTAGTCCCCGCCCGGAGATCCGAATGGGGGACTATTTTACCTCCGGAATATTTTACCCAAGAGGACGCCATTATCATTTAATCATACAGTAAAGCTGCATTTCCTCGGGAAAAATTACGGCTGTAGTTTCCCCTTGCTCTCAGCCGTTCGCAGTACCAGCACAGCAAGGCCGTTTTGGATAATGTTACAAGGCCAGATCAGTCAATCATCCAGACTGTTGCCCCTGCAACTACTGAAAAGGCTGCTATCCCTCTTCAGGAACCACATGTTTGTCTGGCCTCTCAACAGATACCCCTCCGTTGTGGTTGCACCTACGGTACGGCCATCTGTATCGCTGAGGCACGCAAGCCTCCCCACCAACGGCAAGGTCCATGGTTCAAGGGGGGACCCACTTGGTATTCCCTCTAAACTCGAACAGCTTTGCAGAGGCACTCGAACTATATTGGAACAGCAGCTCAGCATCTAGCGAAACAGGGGTCCCGCCTGAAATTCAGGCATAGGCGCGCTTTAATCAAATGATAGCATGTGGTTCCAGAGACCGTTTCAACTCTCATTTCCTGCTGACTAAGCAGATGTACTGCGGCCTAGCGCCTTATACCGATTCTGCCTTGGAGGCGGTAAGAGGGAGATGTGTCTCAGAGCTGGATAGTGACACATGGTGACGCGAGACTGGACGCGCACGTAGTTTATGTATCAGCCGATAGAGGACAGTATTGGATAGGGGACTGTGATTTAGTTTCGATTGTGCCCACTAGAGTGCACTAAAGTAATAGAATAATTTTCACAAACTGTTCTAGTATTTTCATAAAGTGTTATTATGTTTTTTTGTGTATGTAAAATGTTATAAATGTGTTTTAGCAGTATGAATGATGCGTGAGTGTGGTTTAAGGCTAATATGAAGATAATTGTTTAACGAGTCATGTAGTGGGATTTAGTGTGGGAATATTTCGAAGAGGTATGGATGTGAACAAAGGGGATTTTTGTAGAATATATTTGTAAAGTAAGTTTATGGTAAAGGGAAAATTGATTCAGGTATAAACAACAATAGTAAATAACTTTATGCATAAACAAAACTTTAGAATATTAGATAATTACGTCGGTAAAAGGTGCAGTCGTTAGGTTTACTATTTTGCGATTGGTTATTGATGAAAAGCGTGGACTGACGCGGGAGAATGTTGTTTTGCTATTGGCTGTTGAGTAAACTGACCAATGGTAAAGCAATATTCTTCGCGCGCGTTTCTCTGCTGGTAGAGAAGACTTAGAGTATTCTAGAGAGGAGTCGGAGCCTAGCCATGAAACAGTTCGGACGTGTGTAGTAGTAGTTCCGATGGAAATGATAAGTTGCCGGATCTAGCAGTGTTTCATACATCAAAAGTGTTGTAAAGTGACGGCATAATTATTCCGATGGGTGTGTAGAAATTTCGGAATTTTTAAGTGAATTTTGTGACGAGAAAAGACATAAATTCCGTGTAGCGTATTGAGCAGGTCAGTGGCTAAAAACTGTGACTGCATTAGGTACCGACGGACTAAATATTTGTCGAGCATTCTCAATCAAAAGCAATCCGTATTTTTGTAGTTATTACGTTTTCGGGAAATGCAACACCATAAACTTGTTAACGTAAGTGAAAGGGATTATGAGTGACTGTGTTAACACTAGCACGGGCTTGCCAGTGATACTTGTTCACCTAAGTTTTAGAATATATTAATTAAGGACAAAATTTCCAACCTTTCATTTCGTGTGGAAAAGCCCGCATCTCGTGGTTGTGCGGTAGCGTTCTCGCTTCCCACGCCCGGGTTCCCGGGTTCGATTCCCGGCGGGGTCAGGGATTTTCTCTGCCTCGTGATGGCTGGGTGTTGTGTGCTGTCCTTAGGTTAGTTAGGTTTAAGTAGTTCTAAGTTCTAGGGGACTGATGACCACAGATGTTAAGTCCCATAGTGCTCAGAGCCATTTCGTGTGAAAACTTTCCCCGAAACGTAGATTAGTGACTTTAATTGCAGCCTGGTTCACTTCGAAGTACAGTAGGTTTCGCTCGGTTTCCCTACTGATGATCTGCTGAGACAATGTTCACAGGTAGGTGCAGGTTCGTCGCAAAGGGACGAAAGGAACGGCGCCGCCGCAGTACCAACCACTACTGCTACCCTAGCACAGTGGCTTTACACAACTGCACGGACTTAACCCTAGCACCATTCCCTCCGCAATGCAAATTTCCATTCACGCCTCAGCCCACGTGATATTACTCCAATACGCGATCAGCGCAGCGGAGATTCTACAGCTGTATTGGAATAGAACCTGACCATCTAACGAAACGGGGAACTCTGCCTGAAACACAGGCGCAAATGCTTTAATGAACTGAAACTATTTGGCTCCAGAAACCTTTTCATGTCTCAGAGTTCCATTCGAAATTGATGCCCATCAACATCAGTATGAGATGTGATTTTCACAGGCACGAATACACCCTTGTATTCGTTCTGGCGCTGAAGAGAACAGGAAGCAAATGTTATTTCGAGGAATTTCGTGGCATGTCTAAAACACATTCTGTGTCAGTTCATGCGGGTCGCGTGGAGCCTGGTATGAAAGTACACGTTCTGCCATCGCATCCCAGACATGCCTTAGGAGTGATTAATTAGGGGCCAAGGCACGTCAGTCAAGAATCTGTACATTCCTCAAGGTGTCTGTGGTGCAGCTACATTATGCGGTCTTACATTATACTAATGGGACATGCTGTTTGTTGACCTGGTCATTAAGGATACGGCAACAGTTTTTACCTTTCTTGTCTCATACTGGCGAGCACTCAACTTCTCTTCAACAACTACCAAATCACTCCTGTTGTCATATCCTATAGCTACCCATGCAGTAATTCCAGGAGTTGGTCAGGTATGGGTCACGAGAATCGCTGCTTCCTGTAAACCTACACCATGTTGTAAACGGCCACTTTGGCGTCTATATGGCCGCCGCAAACAGAAGCGAAGCTTATCGCTAAACACCACAGAGTACCACTCATGTCTCAGTTGACTCTTGCCTGGCGAGTCTCTGTTGTCAGTTGTTTGGTGTCAGTGGTAAAAGACCATGGGAACTTATGATCTCAGTTCATTTTTCATTAACTTGCTTCCGATGATTTGTGGTGTGCCTATGACTTCTACCCAACGTCAGCTGTTGTCGTCTCTCTGTTCGTGGGAGCCACTCGAACAAGCCTACTGTCTGCACGTGGTGTAGCCCCTGCCTACTCTTCTTTGTACCCTGTTGTTCTGACTCGATCTCGTCATCACTCATTTGCAGTCACTGAACCACCATCAACTGTCTACGAGGTACACTTACACACCGATCCCAGCGCTTCTGCCACTGGTCAGACGTTTACTGGAAGTCCTGTTCTTTGAGGGTGTTCATCACTGACAGCGATGCTTCTTGAGTCCTCTCTAGTGTCGAATCGACGGCCTTTCAACTTGAGTTTCTGTTTTGGGAATAACGCGAAGTCGCAAAGTGCCAAATCTGGCGAGTATGGTGGGTTGGGTACAACCGCCATGTTGCTTTTGCCAAAAAGGTCCTGGTGAGCAAGGACGTGTGACAGTGCCCATAGTCGTGATGTAGCAGCCAGTTTTCTTGACTCCGAAGTTCGGGCCGTCGTCGCCGTACGTTTTACGG
This sequence comes from Schistocerca piceifrons, assembly GCF_021461385.2. Taxonomy (NCBI): domain Eukaryota; kingdom Metazoa; phylum Arthropoda; class Insecta; order Orthoptera; family Acrididae; genus Schistocerca; species Schistocerca piceifrons. The sequence goes on from NC_060141.1 coordinate 619,494,012, forward strand.
AGCCGTTGCAAAACTTCACATTAGTATCCGGAATTCACTGTTTGGTTGGATGGGACGAATTCTTTGTGCACAATTCCCTTGGTATAAAAGAAAACCATGATCATGCTCTCCACTTTGCTCTTCATCTGTCTCGCTTTTTTGGGTCTTGGGACGATTGTTGCTTTGTCTCTGGGTCATAACCATAAATCCAGCTTTTATCCATTGTGGATGTGGAACACTGCAACTGTGGTGTGAAAGGTTTTCAGAAATTACTGCAACCAGTCGCCTTTTATGTAGATGTATTTTATTTAACCATGACCGGTTTCGAGCTGCCTAGCAACTCATCATCAGATGGTATATACATTTAGTGCTTTTTTGTACCCATTGTGTGGGTGGTTGAGTATCTGTGGCTAGACAGAAACGAGAACAAATAATCGCTACATGTGGTACAGTAACACGAAATATTTACAGCATAATTTATGTTTAACGTATAAGAGCAAATAATCACTACATGTGGTACAGTTTCACGAAATATTTACAGTTTAATTTACGTTTTGAGGTGTTACTTACAGATAAATCTTTCTGCAGGTATATATATCTCTTTTAGGACGTATTTTTGAAACCATTGTGTCTTGTTTTTCACAATTTCACAAGTTAAAACTTTCACTAGATGTATATTACTTTTATGAGGCACTGTTGGAAACATATATCTTGTTTTTCGTAAACATCGCTGAACACACTTAGCCACAGATACGAATACAGGATTTACACATTATAAACAAGCCAAAGATTGCAATATAACTACTGTATCAAAGATTTCAAGTTGACCAGAGGCATTATTAGTCATCACACACACTGACAAGAGATTTGTCTTTATTACATAGAAAATAAATGTAAATTAGCTTAAACTAGTAAAATGTTTATTTATAAATTAACTGTGCAATTTTAACAGGTATATAAAACTAGATTTTTTACATTATATTTCGGTTACATTTAAGATTATTGGTATTGAGAGTATTATGACAGCTAATTTCTTGCTCCTTCCATTGGCTGATCTTGGCATATGATGTCTGGGATGAGAGGTTGATGGTTAACTTGAAATAATAAGTAATGCTGGTAGTTGAAAGGGTGTGGAAAAGGAGTTGGCGGTGGGGGGGGGTTGGGGGGTGGGGGGGTGGGGGGTGTATAGGAAAAAGGAGAGGGGGGGGGGGTTGAGAGGGTGATGTGGAGAGAGAAGAGAGCTGAAGGGGGGGGGCAGAAGTGGTACAAGCTTTTATGTGTGTGTGGGGGGGGGGCATTTTGTTTCTGAATGACTGTTTAGTTTTTTAAGTTCAAAGAATCCTTAAAATTCTGAAAGAAGGAGTTATTCGCCAATTCTGTCTGCTCATTTAAAATGGTATGTGGGGAATTATGTTTGTGGGTAAAAATCTCTAATTGTTCGAGAAGATCCATCTTGAATCCCTTGTCTACAGTGTGTAGGATTTGAAGGTTAGTTTTAATGTCTGTTATGGAATGTTTATTATCTGCTAGATGGGTAGCAAAAGTGGATCTATTTAAGTTGTTTAGGCGAAGTGCATCAGTGTGCTCTTTGTATCGGATCTCAAAATTTCTACCTGTTTGCCCTATGTAGTAGCAGGAGCAGCTGTCACATCTTAATTTATATATACCAGATTTTTGGTAGGGTGTGCTGGCTCTTTTGGTGTTGTGGACTATTTTGTTCTGTATTTTGTTGTTAGTGTGAAAACTTATTTTGACATTATGTGGTTTGAATAGCTTGGCAAGTTTGTATGAGATATTGCCGAGAAACGGCATACAAACGAATTTGGTTTCTTCTGCTACTGAGGTCTGGCTTGCTGGTTTTGCTTTGTTAGATATAATGTTTTTATCTAATTTTTCAATTATGCTTGGGTCATAAGCATTGTTTGATGCTATTGTTTTTAATATATTGATTTCATTAATTTTTGCAGTAGGATCAGCTTGAATCTTGTTGATACGGTTAAGTGCTGATTTGAAAAAAGCTAGTTTATGCTGATTTGGGTGGCATGATGTATTGTTTATTATGACATCTGAAGTGGTGGGTTTCCTATATATCTGAAATTTATGTTTGTTGTTGTGATGTGTTATGTTTAGGTCAAGAAAATAGATACCTTTTTGGGTTTGGTGTTCTACTGTGAACTGTATTTTGGGGTGAACATTATTAAGTTTACCAGCTAAGGCCTCAATTTCAGTGGCTGTTCCATCATATAACAACAGGGTGTCATCAACATATCGTTTATAATAAATGATTTTGTCTGTTTCTATTGGGTTTGCTTTAAAGAATTTAATTTCGAGATCATTAATGTAGATGTCAGCAAGAAGGCCAGCTAGACTACTGCCCATTGCTAGACCATCATGTTGAATATATATTTTGTTGTTGAAGGTGAAGTAATTGTGGGACAGCACTAATTCAAGTAAATCCATCAGCTCACAGATTTCCATGTCACTTAACTTTTTATGTTGTAATAAGTTATTTTTTATTATTCGAAGTGTGTCTATTATAGGTATGTTTGTGTACAGGTTGACAATATCAAGGGATGCAAAGTTAGCTGCATTGGGAATGGAAATTTCTCTGATACTGTCAATCAAATCATAGGTGTTTTTTATGGAATAATTGGTTGGGAATGTATAATATTTCTTGAGTATTTCATGCAGTTTTTTAGTCACTTTGTACCCTGGGCTATTTATGGAATTCACAATCGGGCGTATCGGGTGTCCATCTTTATGAATTTTAGGTTGTGATCTAAGCTTTGGTGCTGTAGGGTTCATTATAACACATTGTTTGGCTTCAATGGATGTCAGCAGAAAGTTACAATTTTTTAACATGTCTTTTATTTTAGCTTGGTATTTGGGAGTGGGGTCAGATTTCAACTCAGTTATGTTGTTATTCTTGAAAAATTCTAGGGTTTTCTTAATGTAATCAGACTCGTACATTATCACGGCTGTGCTGCCTTTGTCAGATTTAACAACAAGGGCACTACTGTTTGTTAGCTTTTTGTTAATTTGTTTCAGTGTTGCAGATTCGTCATGTTTATTACTATGGAGCCTTTGTGCATCTATGGTTTTCTTTATTATTTTGTTTGCATCATGGGCTAGAGCATTTTGATCATTCTGATCTAGTTTTGATGCTATACATGCTATTTTGGTGTTAGTTATTAGGTCTTTAACACTGTTGTAATCAAGTTTTGTGGCAATATTATGTTTAAGTCCCTTATTTAACAAATTTAATTCTGTGCTATTGAAATTAATGCTTGTTGTGTTAACTACTCTCTCAAAGAATTTATGTTGCACGGGAGGGCATTCATTTGGTGGAATGGGGGATTTTTTGGCAATCAGGAGTGAGAGCTTTTCTTTTTGTTTATGTGCAATTTTCAACATCTCTTTATCCACATTTAGTTGGGTTAGATCTAAGAAATTCATGATTTGGCTTAGAGTGAGATAGTTGCTTAACTCTAAGTGCAGCATGTAGATGTCCCTGTTTAACAAGTCTTTTCGTTTGTAATGTGATCTAATTTCATTTTTGATCCATACAATTTCACATTTTCTCTTGGCTGCTTGTGCAGATTCACTCTGGTCTTTAACTACAACTCTTATGTAATTAGGAGTTACATTCTGTAAGATACATTGCTTATTAAATTTGATGGCAAGAATAGTTTTCATTAGTTTCACTTTGCACTTCCTGTATTTGTTCATTGTTCCTTTTACCTGGCTAGGTAGCAAAATAAGACTTTTATCCATTGTGGATGTGGAACACTGCAACTGTGGTGTGAAAGGTTTTCAGAAATTACTGCAACCAGTCGCCTTTTATGTAGATGTATTTTATTTAACCATGACCGGTTTCGAGCTGCCTAGCAACTCATCATCAGATGGTATATACATTTAGTGCTTTTTTGTACCCATTGTGTGGGGTGGTTGAGTATCTGTGGCTAGACAGAAACGAGAACAAATAATCGCTACATGTGGTACAGTAACACGAAATATTTACAGCATAATTTATGTTTAACGTATAAGAGCAAATAATCACTACATGTGGTACAGTGCAACATAAATTCTTTGAGAGAGTAGTTAACACAACAAGCATTAATTTCAATAGCACAGAATTAAATTTGTTAAATAAGGGACTTAAACATAATATTGCCACAAAACTTGATTACAACAGTGTTAAAGACCTAATAACTAACACCAAAATAGCATGTATAGCATCAAAACTAGATCAGAATGATCAAAATGCTCTAGCCCATGATGCAAACAAAATAATAAAGAAAACCATAGATGCACAAAGGCTCCATAGTAATAAACATGACGAATCTGCAACACTGAAACAAATTAACAAAAAGCTAACAAACAGTAGTGCCCTTGTTGTTAAATCTGACAAAGGCAGCACAGCCGTGATAATGTACGAGTCTGATTACATTAAGAAAACCCTAGAATTTTTCAAGAATAACAACATAACTGAGTTGAAATCTGACCCCACTCCCAAATACCAAGCTAAAATAAAAGACATGTTAAAAAATTGTAACTTTCTGCTGACATCCATTGAAGCCAAACAATGTGTTATAATGAACCCTACAGCACCAAAGCTTAGATCACAACCTAAAATTCATAAAGATGGACACCCGATACGCCCGATTGTGAATTCCATAAATAGCCCAGGGGTACAAAGTGACTAAAAAACTGCATGAAATACTCAAGAAATATTATACATTCCCAACCAATTATTCCATAAAAAACACCTATGATTTGATTGACAGTATCAGAGAAATTTCCATTCCCAATGCAGCTAACTTTGCATCCCTTGATATTGTCAACCTGTACACAAACATACCTATAATAGACACACTTCGAATAATAAAAAATAACTTATTACAACATAAAAAGTTAAGTGACATGGAAATCTGTGAGCTGATGGATTTACTTGAATTAGTGCTGTCCCACAATTACTTCACCTTCAACAACAAAATATATATTCAACATGATGGTCTAGCAATGGGCAGTAGTCTAGCTGGCCTTCTTGCTGACATCTACATTAATGATCTCGAAATTAAATTCTTTAAAGCAAACCCAATAGAAACAGACAAAATCATTTATTATAAACGATATGTTGATGACACCCTGTTGTTATATGATGGAACAGCCACTGAAATTGAGGCCTTAGCTGGTAAACTTAATAATGTTCACCCCCAAAATACAGTTCACAGTAGAACACCAAACCCAAAAAGGTATCTATTTTCTTGACCTAAACATAACACATCACAACAACAAACATAAATTTCAGATATATAGGAAACCCACCACTTCAGATGTCATAATAAACAATACATCATGCCACCCAAATCAGCATAAACTAGCTTTTTCAAATCAGCACTTAACCGTATCAACAAGATTCAAGCTGATCCTACTGCAAAAATTAATGAAATCAATATATTAAAAACAATAGCATCAAACAATGCTTATGACCCAAGCATAATTGAAAAATTAGATAAAAACATTATATCTAACAAAGCAAAACCAGCAAGCCAGACCTCAGTAGCAGAAGAAACCAAATTCGTTTGTATGCCGTTTCTCGGCAATATCTCATACAAACTTGCCAAGCTATTCAAACCACATAATGTCAAAATAAGTTTTCACACTAACAACAAAATACAGAACAAAATAGTCCACAACACCAAAAGAGCCAGCACACCCTACAAAAAATCTGGTATATATAAATTAAGATGTGACAGCTGCTCCTGCTTCTACATAGGGCAAACAGGTAGAAATTTTGAGATCCGATACAAAGAGCACACTGATGCACTTCGCCTAAACAACTTAAATAGATCCACTTTTGCTACCCATCTAGCAGATAATAAACATTCCATAACAGACATTAAAACTAACCTTCAAATCCTACACACTGTAGACAAGGGATTCAAGATGGATCTTCTCGAACAATTAGAGATTTTTACCCACAAACATAATTCCCCACATACCATTTTAAATGAGCAGACAGAATTGGCGAATAACTCCTTCTTTCAGAATTTTAAGGATTCTTTGAACTTAAAAAACTAAACAGTCATTCAGAAACAAAATGCCCCCCCCCCACACACACACATAAAAGCTTGTACCACTTCTGCCCCCCCCCCCTTCAGCTCTCTTCTCTCTCCACATCACCCTCTCAACCTCCCCCCTCTCCTTTTTCCTATACACCCCCCACCCCCCCCCCCCAACCCCCCCCCCCCCCACCGCCAACTCCTTTTCCACACCCTTTCAACTACCAGCATTACTTATTATTTCAAGTTAACCATCAACCTCTCATCCCAGACATCATATGCCAAGATCAGCCAATGGAAGGAGCAAGAAATTAGCTGTCATAATACTCTCAATACCAATAATCTTAAATGTAACCGAAATATAATGTAAAAAATCTAGTTTTATATACCTGTTAAAATTGCACAGTTAATTTATAAATAAACATTTTACTAGTTTAAGCTAATTTACATTTATTTTCTATGTAATAAAGACAAATCTCTTGTCAGTGTGTGTGATGACTAATAATGCCTCTGGTCAACTTGAAATCTTTGATACTGTAGTTATATTGCAATCTTTGGCTTGTTTATAATGTGTAAATCCTGTATTCGTATCTGTGGCTAAGTGTGTTCAGCGATGTTTACGAAAAACAAGATATATGTTTCCAACAGTGCCTCATAAAAGTAATATACATCTAGTGAAAGTTTTAACTTGTGAAATTGTGAAAAACAAGACACAATGGTTTCAAAAATACGTCCTAAAAGAGATATATATACCTGCAGAAAGATTTATCTGTAAGTAACACCTCAAAACGTAAATTAAACTGTAAATATTTCGTGAAACTGTACCACATGTAGTGATTATTTGCTCTTATACGTTAAACATAAATTATGCTGTAAATATTTCGTGTTACTGTACCACATGTAGCGATTATTTGTTCTCGTTTCTGTCTAGCCACAGATACTCAACCACCCACACAATGGGTACAAAAAAGCACTAAATGTATATACCATCTGATGATGAGTTGCTAGGCAGCTCGAAACCGGTCATGGTTAAATAAAATACATCTACATAAAAGGCGACTGGTTGCAGTAATTTCTGAAAACCTTTCACACCACAGTTGCAGTGTTCCACATCCACAATGGATAAAAGTCTTATTTTGCTACCTAGCCAGGTAAAAGGAACAATGAACAAATACAGGAAGTGCAAAGTGAAACTAATGAAAACTATTCTTGCCATCAAATTTAATAAGCAATGTATCTTACAGAATGTAACTCCTAATTACATAAGAGTTGTAGTTAAAGACCAGAGTGAATCTGCACAAGCAGCCAAGAGAAAATGTGAAATTGTATGGATCAAAAATGAAATTAGATCACATTACAAACGAAAAGACTTGTTAAACAGGGACATCTACATGCTGCACTTAGAGTTAAGCAACTATCTCACTCTAAGCCAAATCATGAATTTCTTAGATCTAACCCAACTAAATGTGGATAAAGAGATGTTGAAAATTGCACATAAACAAAAAGAAAAGCTCTCACTCCTGATTGCCAAAAAATCCCCCATTCCACCAAATGAATGCCCTCCCGTGCAACATAAATTCTTTGAGAGAGTAGTTAACACAACAAGCATTAATTTCAATAGCACAGAATTAAATTTGTTAAATAAGGGACTTAAACATAATATTGCCACAAAACTTGATTACAACAGTGTTAAAGACCTAATAACTAACACCAAAATAGCATGTATAGCATCAAAACTAGATCAGAATGATCAAAATGCTCTAGCCCATGATGCAAACAAAATAATAAAGAAAACCATAGATGCACAAAGGCTCCATAGTAATAAACATGACGAATCTGCAACACTGAAACAAATTAACAAAAAGCTAACAAACAGTAGTGCCCTTGTTGTTAAATCTGACAAAGGCAGCACAGCCGTGATAATGTACGAGTCTGATTACATTAAGAAAACCCTAGAATTTTTCAAGAATAACAACATAACTGAGTTGAAATCTGACCCCACTCCCAAATACCAAGCTAAAATAAAAGACATGTTAAAAAATTGTAACTTTCTGCTGACATCCATTGAAGCCAAACAATGTGTTATAATGAACCCTACAGCACCAAAGCTTAGATCACAACCTAAAATTCATAAAGATGGACACCCGATACGCCCGATTGTAAATTCCATAAATAGCCCAGGGTACAAAGTGACTAAAAAACTGCATGAAATACTCAAGAAATATTATACATTCCCAACCAATTATTCCATAAAAAACACCTATGATTTGATTGACAGTATCAGAGAAATTTCCATTCCCAATGCAGCTAACTTTGCATCCCTTGATATTGTCAACCTGTACACAAACATACCTATAATAGACACACTTCGAATAATAAAAAATAACTTATTACAACATAAAAAGTTAAGTGACATGGAAATCTGTGAGCTGATGGATTTACTTGAATTAGTGCTGTCCCACAATTACTTCACCTTCAACAACAAAATATATATTCAACATGATGGTCTAGCAATGGGCAGTAGTCTAGCTGGCCTTCTTGCTGACATCTACATTAATGATCTCGAAATTAAATTCTTTAAAGCAAACCCAATAGAAACAGACAAAATCATTTATTATAAACGATATGTTGATGACACCCTGTTGTTATATGATGGAACAGCCACTGAAATTGAGGTCTTAGCTGGTAAACTTAATAATGTTCACCCCAAAATACAGTTCACAGTAGAACACCAAACCCAAAAAGGTATCTATTTTACAATGGTTTCAAAAATACGTCCTAAAAGAGATATATATACCTGCAGAAAGATTTATCTGTAAGTAACACCTCAAAACGTAAATTAAACTGTAAATATTTCGTGAAACTGTACCACATGTAGTGATTATTTGCTCTTATACGTTAAACATAAATTATGCTGTAAATATTTCGTGTTACTGTACCACATGTAGCGATTATTTGTTCTCGTTTCTGTCTAGCCACAGATACTCAACCACCCACACAATGGGTACAAAAAAGCACTAAATGTATATACCATCTGATGATGAGTTGCTAGGCAGCTCGAAACCGGTCATGGTTAAATAAAATACATCTACATAAAAGGCGACTGGTTGCAGTAATTTCTGAAAACCTTATAAATCCAGCTCTCGTCGCCGGTGACAACCCGTGACAAGAAAGTTGGATCATCAGATGCGGTGCGTTCTGATCGGCAGTCAATATTCTCGGCGCAAATTTTGCGGCGACACGATGCATGCCCAATTCATCATTAACATTCGTTGCCATGTCCCATAACCAATACCCACTTCATCCGCAAGGTCTTGAATGGTTCGACGTCGATCCGCACGAACCAGTTGTTGAAGTTTGGCAACGGGCCTTCCAGTGTGAGCATCATCTTCGACGGTTGTACGGCCGGTCCTGAACCGAGCATGCCACTCAAACGCACGCATACGGCTCATGCTCTGTCCCCCAAACAGTTGTTGAATCATTGCAAGGGTCTCCGTAGCACATTTCCCGAGGCTCGAAGAGAATTTCATACACACACGCTGTTGTGTTTGCGGATCCATCGTAAAATCGTCGCACACCAAACACTGAGTATTACGAAAATCACTGTGGACACGCAACACGTCCTCCCAGCTGAATGCCCCTCCGCACACTGACTCATCAGATATGAAGCTCTCGTCACCTAGCGGTGCAACGATCTACTACACCTACTTTCCAGATGGCAGCACCAGTTCCGAAAATTTTGGATTCCACCTCGTATGCGATCAGTAGGTACGATGCTCCCACGTGTCTCGTATCGTACCTTTTTAAAAGTCCGTAAGTTGGCGATAAGCTGCACGTGCTAGTCCTTTCGGCATGACATGTCGATCTCCACCTGAGAAGTTCCAGTAACGCTTAACATACGCAGCAGCCATCATGTACTCGCACGAATTTTCATCAGAACGAATGACTTTTTCTGTACTGAAAATAAAGTCGTATAAAGGCGACATTTCAAGCAACGTATCCTAGAGGCGTAGAAATGCTGGAGTATTAGTTGGAAGTGTTCCATTTCCATCAGTGTACAGGGTGACTCAAAAGTCAGTTAACATTTGAAAATGCACTAATTCATGGAGTACTGTAGGTAGAGAGGTAAAAATTGACACAAATGCCTGAAATGACAAGGGGCGTATTGAAACCGAAAGCGAGTAAAAAACTGGTCAATAGAGGACGCTGGACAGACAAGCCTCAGTGACGTCACATTAGAATCTAGCATCGTCATGAACTGTTAGCCACTAATTTTGTGACGCGAAGGACGATTGCGACTCTGCATAGAATGTGGGAAGATAACGACTAATTGTATACCGTGTTGTGGACCGACGAAGCCCATTTCACACTTCGACGTTCTGTCAACACCAATTCCAGAATTTGGGCTACCGAAAATCCTATAACTGTTGTGGAAATCTCATTGCGTAAGGAGAAAGTCACGGTGTGGTGTGGATTTACCGCATCAGTCGTGATCGTATTCTCTTTCTTCGAGGAAATTCGGCGTACTGCTGTACATATTGTCAGCGTGACGGAGGTGAGGTACACAGATATGTTACAGAATCGTATGATCGCTAGCCTGGCTGTTAAATACCTGAGCCGGCCACTGTGGCCAAGCGGTTCTAGGCGCTTCAGTCTGGAACCGCGCTGCTACTACGGACGTAGGTTCGAATCCTGCCTCGGGCATTGATGTGTGTGATGTCCTTAGGTTAGTTAGTCTAGGGGACTGATGACCTCAGATGTTAAGTCACATAATGCTTGGAGCCATTTGAACCATAAATACCTGCCGGAAGGTACGACTTATATGCAGGATGGCGCTCCACCCATATTGCTACACATGTGAAAGATGTCTTGCACACATCGTGTGGTATGGTCGCGTGCTAAGGCGTTACTTGCGTCGTGCTTTGTCTCCCAGGTCCCCAGACCTCAATTCCTGTGATTTTTAGTCGTAAATATACTGCGATCGTCCGACCTCATTAGAAATACTAAAAGGCAATATCGGACATCAGCTTCTCATAATAGTTATTGATACGCTGCACTGTGTTGCTCACAATGTTGTCCCTCGACTAAATGTGTTCTTAATGAATGAAGGCCGACATGATGAGAATTCGTTACAAAGAACGTCGTCTTTTTTAAAAAGAAAAATCATTTGTTACCCAAATTATTGCTTTTGTTATCATATTCGTCGCCATCTGTTGGTTATTTTGTACACGATTTTTTTTTGTTTCAATAAAGCCCCATATCATTTAAGCAAGTGTGTCAATTTTTGTCTCTCTATCTACATTATTCCGTGAAGTATTGATTTTTGAAATGTTACTGGATTTTTGGGTCACCCAGTATTTCGCTACGATTGATGTAACAAAATGGTAGAGACAGAGGCCGGTCTGCCGTGAGAGAACAGGTACGAGATGTGAAAGACTTCAAGTAATGAAACGTGAGGGAAGAAATAATATAACGTAACTGAGTGAAGAACGAAAATAGAAACACGCGTTATGTGGAAAAATGAGGGAACATTTGCTTCCCTAGAACTTTCTTCTCAATTTGACAGGGAGAAATGGTCACGCATGTATGTTTTCGAGAGAAAAGTTATGAGGGCTGCAAAATGAATTTCCTTAGCTTTTTTCAGACAAGTAATTGGGTACTTAATTGTGCTTAAAGCACGCAGTAATTTCTCCAGAGCCGAGCAGCAGCAAATGAGGAGGACTTTGAGAATGTCATTGTTTTGAGTATGGAAACAGCTAGGGTACTTTGCGTTGAAATTATTATGAGATGGTACGTACTTATTACGAAATAGACACAACGTACGGTAGTAATGTATCTGCCTTGTCGCAACCATCCTACTCGAGAGTATGAGCCACCGACATCGTCAAAAAGACACTACTGCAGACGCATCACACACAATGATTTACAGTTATTTCTAACCAGTCACAGTTTTCACTGCATCACAATGTTGGAGGTTCGCTAGAACGAGTGACTGCACAAGCTTCCCTTTCATATCTTGTGCAGAGACGTCCTGAAATTTCTAACGAGCCCAGAGTTGAAATGAGTTATTGATGCACTTGGCAACAGAGCCTAACGGTCAAGTTGAGATGCTCTTCCAAAGCTGCAGCCAGATTTTATGACATGACATTGTGGTACCGTCAAGAAGATTATAAGTGTTTGTGGAATTTAGGACTAATTAACTTCTGACGATGAGAGACTAAAATTGCTTGGGTGAGCTTTAAATTTAGTTTTACGCTCAGATTTCGCGCCCATCTTAAAGCATAAGATACGTCGTCATTCATTTACAAGATGGCAGTAGAGACATGTTCAAGTTTTGACACTTGGATGAAAATGGAAGACATTACGAACGGGGTCGGCTTAAATCCTAAGAGACACGAGCAGTTGGTTGAGGTCGAAGCTGAGAAGTCTGCCAGATACTCTCATGTGTAAACTGTATACCATGTACGTTGCTCTGAAAATGTAATTATCTGACAAAATGGCATTCGTCACTCATATCAATACATACCCAAGACTACATTATAAATGACCTTAGAAAAGCAAAATGCTACTCACTTGTTTTAGACTGTGCTCCTGACGGCAGTGACACAAATGAAGTGTCAGTGGTCTATCGTTTTGTTCAGAGAGAGCCTGGGGAAGAAATGAGTATCAAACAACATTTCCTCGGCTTTAATCCAGTTACAGACACTACCGGAAAAATACAGAAGTTCAAAAAAGAATTAGACCTTACCCTAGAATTTTGTTTTGGTTCCGCATGGGGCTAATCCCTTAAACCTTGTCTTGAACGACGCAGCACTATCATGTCCTCTTGCTTTCTATTTTTTCAGTGCAGTTCAATAGATCTTCGGTTTCTTTCCTGCTTCACATACCGATGAGATATTTTGAAGAACCACTTATCTAATCTGACAGTAAAATCTCTGTGTGGTACCCACTGGAAAAGCCGAATAGGTGCCTTAAAGCCTCTTAAGATGCTACATGGAACAACTCTGTGATGCAGTTTATGAAACTAGAAAGGATTCTAAAGTAGCTGATTTTGGAAGAAACAGAGCCACTGATATCGCAAGAAAGCTACAAGAATTCAGATTTACTAGTTGCACAATGACCGGATATGAAATTATGTTTATTATCAACCAGGTCAGCAAAGCTCTCCAAAGAGTTACTGGAAACCTATGTAGTATTGTGGATCAGCTTGAGCAAAAGGAGGTGTAGATACATGCGAAAAAAAGGCCAGAGCTCAGAAGTCCATGTGAGGTGTAACGTTGGTTATCAATGTCACAAGGGACAAATTTCACCATATTTTTGCCTAACGTCGCTACGAAAGTGTCACATGATGCGACGGTCGTCAACGCCCTTCCCCGCCCCCCCTACCCAACCCCCGCCCCACTCTCACCCCTCCTCACTCACACCCATTTTCTCGATGTCTCTGCGATGGAGGTCAGTACCGCGATCCCCTGCGTTTAAGGCACTCTTTCTTACGGACGGCAGAGGAAAACTCTTCAGACACACCGCCGCTCAGAATCCACAGGAAGAGGCTTCATCCAGGTCGTCAACGAAAACACCCTTTCCCCTGAGGCGATCATTTACACACATATCGTCGTCGAAAACGACAGTTTGCTGTGTGAATGTGCAATAGAACGACGTTCTTGACAACCTTTGACGTTGTTGACACCTCCCGACGATTGAACCTTCGGCTACGGAATGATGGGGCTGCAGCTCCACTGAACGTCATCTGACCCATTTGGAGCTTAGCGCGATCGCAATTTTTGCTCCGGTATTCAGGGTGGACCAAATAAGGACTGTTCCAATCCATTTGAACATGATACGGTGCAGGAAAGGATGTTTGTTCTTTCTCGGTCCTTCTATTTCGCGTGATCACAAAGGAGTGGGGGAGGAAGTGGGGCTAGACACGTGCTTTACTGAAACGGCAAAGGGACTTCTCTAAGACCCCCTCCCATCGCCTCTAGTTCAGCAACACCCTCAGTGCCACTCGCACACCTTTCTTGAGCGCCTTAAAAAGGAAGCTATACAGAGACAACCCTTGATCGATTCCTAGGGGTCTATGTGCAGGCAATCCCTTCGACACACTTCAATTCATTGACTCTACACTGCTACTCTATCGTCTGCTTGTGGGCATGTGGAATCTGTGGGGAGATGAAGGGGTTGCCTTGGTGCAGGTATAGGCGGGAATCGGTCAAGGGTTGCGTCTGTATGGTACATTTTTAAATGGTGCACCTGTCTCACCGATAGTGTTGCCATATTGAGCGAGGGGAGGTGGTTTCAAAAGCACCCTTTGCCTTTTATGCATGCATGGACCAATGTCGCTCTTCTCTCCCTCCTCCCCCCCCCCTTCATCCCCTCACGTGATCAGGCAGTAGGAGAGCATGAAACACGAGGGCTGCAAAGGCATAACCATCATTTGCTGCTTCAGGTCACATACAGATTTTGTTGAATGGTTTTGAACGGTCCCTAGTGGTTCAGTCCTGTATCCCAGAGAAAAAATTGTGGTCGTGCTACACACCAAAGGGGTCGAATCACGTTCATTGAGGTTGTAATCCCATGATGTCCTTAAACAAGGATTGAATCTCCTGGAAGGGAATCAACAGTCCCAAAGTTTATTAGGAACGTCGTTCTGCAGCACACTGCAGAGCAAACCGTAGTTTTCGGAAGCGAAATGAGTGTGAATGAACACCTCGAGGGAAGGGTGCTTTCACTGACGCCCCTTATGCCACCTCCTAAGGCTTCTTCGCGTCGATTCTAAGCAGCAGTGTGTCTGAAGTGTCTTTCTCGGCCACCTATAAGAACATTTTCCTCAATACGTTTCCAAGCTCCACTCCTCCTGACATTACTACATCTGAAGCTAGTAATGTTGGTTGGTTGATTTGGGATAAGGGTTCCAAACAGTGAGGTCATCGGTCCCATCAGATTAGGGAAGCATGGGGAAGGAAGTCGGCCGTGCTCTTTCAAAGGAACCATCCCGGTATTTGCCTTCAGACATTTAGGAAAATCATGAAAAACCTCAATGAAGGCGGTTGGACGCGGGTTCAAACCGTCGTCCAGTGTGTTAATTACTGCGCCACCTCGCTCGGTGTACTTCGTAATGAATGAGTTTTCAAAACTCCAGCTGACGAAGATATTACTTTTAGGTCAACACTTTCTCAAGAGCGATTGTGCGGACTGTCAACTTTAGTGATGAAGTCAATAGAGTCAGATTCTATTTTGAAAAAGATTCCCAAGTTGAAGGCAAGAAAAATTTCAATATAATGTTTATATCCAAGAGAAAACCTGTCAGTACATATACTAAACAAATGTTGCAGTTATACACGATTTTATTAATAGAATATTTCTGTTTTTAAAGTGAAAATGTTGACTTTTTATCAATTTACAACTACTTTCTTAGCAAATTTTTAAAACTTTACTACTTATCTGTGACATTTCTTCATATCTGAGATAAAACTTACGCAGATAAACAGTGTGTTATTTTCAAAATCTCAGTAGAAAATCAGATTTTCCTGATGGAAAGTGAAATACGTTATAAATTACAGAATTAAAAAGGAATTTTATATTCCACTCAGTTTAATAGGTAGAATTGTATTTGCCAATACGTTAGGCATCCAGCAGCTTTATTTTGATGTTGACAAGACGTGGCACCGATGTTAAACCATGTAAAACAAACTCGGCGAACAAAGACTAACTAATCTAATAGCAGTTCTAGTCTGGCTCTGCTGTCTGTAACAGTATCTAAGTCTTGGCTGTGTTAATAACGCACACTGCGGCTCTTGGCGGATAACTGGACGCTGTGCGATGACTACGGCCATTGCTGTTGCGATGACTGGTAACAGACGATAACTGCTGGCAACTACAACTGTCCGGTGCGTGCTGATAACTGGAGATTGGTCCTGCCGCCCGCCACCCTCCGTGTATACAGCCGCGTACCGTAACTGTCGGCGGACACAGCACGTAGCACAGTTTTTTATTGAAGCTATTATAATACACTCTACATCTACATCTACATGTATACTCCGCTAGCAGCCAAGGGGTGGGTGGCGGAGGGCAGAATTCGCGCTACTCGCGCTAATGTCACATTCCCCCCTCCCCTGTTCCACTCGCGGATCGCGCGAGGGAAGAACGACTGTCTGAACGCCTCAGTACGAGCTCTAATTCCCTTATCTTTGAATGGTTATCATTGCGCGATTTGAAAGTTGGTGGTAATAATATACGCTCTACATCCTCGGCGAAGATCGGATTTCGGAATTTAGTGAGCAGCCCCTTCCGTTCGTCTATCTGCAAATGTGTCCCACTTCAAACTTTCTATGAGATTTGTAACGCTCTCGCGATGGCTAAATGTACCAGTTACGAACCTTGCCGCTCTTCTTTGGATCTTCTCAATGTCTTGAATCAGATCCAACTGGTAAGGGTCCCATACAGACGAACAATGCTCTAAGATTGGACGAAATAACGTATTGTAAACAATTTCCTTTGTTGAAGTATTGCATCGCTTCAGGATTCTACCAATAACCGCAAGCTAGAGTTCCACTTGCCCGTTACTTGTGTAATCTGATCATCCCATTTGAGATCATTTCGAGTAGTCACGCCGAGATACTTGACGGTGTTACCGCTTCCAAAGATTGGGCATTTATTTTGTACTCGTACATTAATGGCGATTTTCGCCTTGTTATAAGCAGCAGGTTACACTTGCTAATATTGAGATGTAACTGCCAGTCATTACACCACGCATTTATTTCCTGCAAATCCTCATTGATTTGATCGCAACTTTCGTGTGATACTACTTTCCTGTAGATTACAGCATGTCGCTGTCAGTACCATCAACCAGATCGTTTATGTAAATCGTAAAAAGCAGCGGACCTATTACGCTGCACTGGGGCACACCTGAAGTTACGCTTGCTTCTGTTGAAGTCACCCCATTAAGGACGACATACTTCTCTCTGTCTGTTAGAAATTTTTTTATCCAACCGCATATGTCATCGGATAGACCGTAAGCGCTCACTTTTTGGACCAAGCGACATTGCGGAACTGAGTCGAACGCCTTTCGAAAGTCGAGAAATACGGCATCAATCTGGGAGCCGGTATCTAGAACCTGTTGCATATCATGCACAAAGAGGGCCAGCTGTATCTCCTTGACCGCTGTTTCCTAAAAGCGTGCTGGTTTCTGCAGTGAGCTTCTCAGAGTCTAGAAAGGTCATTATGTCTGAACACAAAATATGTTCCATGATTCTACAACAAATCGATGTCAGTGAAATTGTCCGGTAACTATGTGCATCCGATTTTCTACCCTTTTTATAGATTGCTACGCCCTGGGTGACCTGAAGTGACAAAACTTATGGGATACCTCCTAATAATGTGCCAGACCTTCTTTTCCCAGCTTAGTGCAGCAACTCGACGTGGAATCAAGAAATCTTTGGAAATCTCCTGCAGAGATATTTATCCGTGTTGTTTCTATAGCCGTCCATAATTCTGAAAGTGTTGCCGATTCAGGATTTTTTGCACGAACTGCCCTTTCAGTTATGTTCCATAAATGTTTCATGTCGGGCAAGTAGGTCGCCAAATCATTCGCTCGAAATGTCCAGTATGTTCTTCAAACCAAAAGCGACCAATTGTGGCATGATATGGCGCATTGTCATCCATAAAAATTCCATCGTTGCTTGGAAACATGAAGTCCATGAATGGCTGTAAATGGTTTCCAAGTAGCCGAACATAACATTCCCATTTAACGACCGGTTCAGTTGGACCAGAGGACCCAGTCCATTCCATGTAAACACAGCGCACACCATTATGGAGCCACCAGCAGGTTCCACAGTGTCTTGTTGACAACTTACGTGCACGGCATCGTGGCGAGGCCACATCGTGGCGAGGCCGACGAGAAAGACAGGCCGTAAGTACACTATAACACATGACACTTTAAGTCTTACAAGTGCCAGCTGCCTTCCGCACTGGGGAGCGGGTTACTATTTCAGACGAGTTCGATAATTCTTGACTTGGCGTTTAAATACATGCATGCATGCTCTCGTCTTTAGTGGATATCTTTCCTATTACAAACTGATTTCCCGTGGGCCCTGTACGGAGCCGAGCGCTCGCGAAATTTGACGGACAAGCCGACAAGTGTGACGAGTTCGTTGCAGGGCCCGCATTTCTTGTGCGCCACACTCTAACCCTACCATCAGCTCGTATCTACTGAAATCGGGACTCATTTGACCAGGCCACGGTTTTCCATTGGCCTAGGGCCCAATCGAAATGGTCGCGAGCCCAGGAGAGGCGCTGCAGGCGATGTCGTGCTGTTAGTAGAGGCACTAGTGTCGACTATCTGGTGCCTTAGCCTGTTAATGAAAAATTGCGCCGCACTGTCCTAACGGATACATTTGTCATAAGTCTCATATTGATTTCTGCGGCTATTTCACTCAGTGTTGCTTGTCTGTTAGCACTGACAACTCTACGCAAATGCCGCTGCTCTCGGTTGTTAAGTGAAGGCCGTCGGCCACTGGGTTGTCTGTGGTGAGAGGTAATACCTGAAATTTGATATTCTCGGCCACACTATTGATACTGTGGATTTCGGAATATTGAGTTCTCTAACGATTTCCGGAATGAGATGTCCCGTGCGTCACCTCCAACTACCACTTCATGTTCAAAATTTGTTAATTCTCATCGTGTGGCCATTATCAAGTCGGAAACCTTTTCGCATGAATCACCTGAGTACAAATGACAGCTCCGCCAATGCACTGCTCTTTTATACCGCCCCTCAGTGTAAAATAAGCCTAGTTCTTGCTGCTTTAACTGAAAGCTTTTAATGATCTCAGGAATTACCTTAAATGGGAATGTTTTGCTTTTAATATTTAGGTCTGGAAAAAGATTCTGAAACTTATTTCCGTATCAGAGGAATATCTGTGTAGTAGCTTTTTAAAAGAAGTATCTACCCATTAAAAGACCTGTAGATTTAGATTTGTTCCTAATGGTCTTACCAACAGTCCAGGGCAAACAAATAAAGGTTAATGGGAGAGAGGGAGGGGGCGGGAGAGGTGGATTGAGCGCCAAATGATGTGCTCGAATCGGCGCTGACGAGAAGATCACAAGCGCCACAATCTGATTCCCGAGAAACGTCGCTCACTATAAAAGGAGTCAAAATAAGCGAACACGTGTCCCGTCGTATCCGTAGATACTCGATCATTTATGAGAAAACGACGGTAAAAGTTCTCGAGATACTTTACGTGCCTTTTATCGAGTAAACAGTTCAGCAGAAGAGATGGTACAGTGTCTAGTGTCGCTGCGTACGTATGCCACTTACTTTGAAACCCAGCTGTAATTTTGCAATTAATATAACTCCGCTGTATCCCCTAACTTAATAAGGAACATTCGTGTAGTAATCTTCTACAGACTTGGGTAGATAAATGAAACAAGTAAAATAAATAAAAACAATAATCAGGTTTCGAACACGGGACGCAAAAGTGAAATGGTGCTTTGCTAGCCACTGTCCACCAGTTCGACTGAGTTTATTGAGCGCTAAAAGACATCTAAATTGCGCCGAAAACTTTAACGATCGTTTTCTCGGACGCGGTCGAGTATCTACGGATAAGGCGAGACGTGGAAATTTTTTGGAAATTTATGGTAAGTTCCTATGGGACCAAACTGCTAAGGTCATCGGTCCCTAGGCTTACACACTACTTTATCTAACTAACGTACGCCGAGGACAACACACACACCCATGACCAAGAGAGCACTCGAACCTCCGACAGGGGCAGCCGCGCGAACCGTAGTAAGGCGCCCTAGACCAAACGGCTACCCCGCGCGGCGCCGAGATGTGTGTTCGTTTATTTTGACTCCTCTTCTGCTGAGTGAAGATTCTGGGCAGTCGGGTTATGGCACTTGCTGTATTCTCCTGGTAAATACAAAGGAGATGTCACTGAGATATAAAGTAGTTCCAACAGGACTCTTGAGAGTTATTGCTTCTGGGACAACTTTTCATTCCCACTGATAACGCGATGGTGTTTGGGACTGTTATTTACACCAGACTACTATATATTGTCTTTCTTACTACACTGAATAGCCTAATTCGTGTAGGACTCCCACGAGCACACAGAAGTGCCGCATCACGACGTGGCATACACTCGATTAATGTCTGAAGTAATGCTGGAGGGAACTGACACCACGAATCCTACAGGGCTGTCCATAAATCCGTAAGAGTACGACGGGATGGAGGTCTCTTCTGAACGGCACGTTGCAAGGCGTCGCAGATATGCTCAATAATGTTCATGTCTGGAGAGTTTGGTGGCCAGCAGAAGTGTTTAAACTCAGAATAGTTTTCCTGGAACCACTCTGTAGCGATTCTGGATGTGTAGGGTGTCGCATTATCTTGCTGGAATTGACCAGGTCCGTCGGATTGCACAATGGACATGAATGGATTCAGGTAAACAGACAAGATGCTTACGTACGTGTCACCTATCAGAGTCGTATCTAGACTATCAGGGGTCCCATATCACTCCAATTACACATGTCCCACACCATTACAGAGCCTCCACCAGCTTGAGCAGTCCCCTGTTGACATGCAGGGTCCATGGATTCATGAGGTTGTCTTCATACCCGTTCACGTCCATCCGCTCGGCAGAATTTGAAGCGAGACACGTCCGACCAGGCAACACGTTTCCACTCATCAATAGTCCAATGTCGGTGTTGACGGGCCTACGCGAGGCGTAAAGCTTTGTGTCGTGCAGTCAAAATGGTTCAAATAGCTCTAAACACTATGGGACTTAACATCTGAGGTCATCAGTTCCCAAGACTTTGACCTACTTAAACCTGACTACCCTCAGGACATCACACACATCCATGCCCGAGGCAGGATTCGAACCTGCGACCGTAGCAGCAGCGCGGTTCCGGATTGAAGCGCCTAGAACCGCTCAGCCACAGCAGCCGACTGTCGTGCAGTCATCAAGGGTACACGAGTGGGCCTTCGGCTCCGAAAGCCTGCATCGATGATGTTTCGTTGAATGGTTCGCACGCTGACACTTGCTGATGGCCCAGTATTGAAAATCTGAAGCAATTTGCGGAAGGGTTGCAATTCTGTTACGTTGAGCGGTTCTCTTCAGTTGTCGTTGGTTCCATTCTTGCTGATTTCTGATATTCACGTTACACTTGTCTAATGGTCATACGGGAAAATCCCCACTTCATCGCTATCTCTGCGACACTGTGTCCCACCGCTCGTGCGCCGACTATAACACCACGTTCAAACTCACTTAAATCTTGATAGCCTGTCATTGTAGCAGCAGTAATCGATCTAACAACTGCGACAGACACTTGTTGTCTTATATAGCCGTTGCCGACCGCAGCAGCGTATTGTGCCTGTTTGAATATCTCTGTATTTGAATACGTATGCCTATACGTTTCTTTGGCGGTTCAATGTATTTTTGAGTGCAAGCACGTTTTCTGGTACTAATCCTTTCACAAGTGGTGAGATTTGGAATGGGTGTATACGTTGACTTAGGCACGTGATCTGAAGTAGTGACCGAGTAGGAAGTTTGGAAGTATCGATACCACTTTATTTTCTGCATCTACATACAGGGTATTAGGGGTACAGGTAAAGATATTGTGATAATTGTTACCTTAATATGTACCCAGTGCAGTGCTTTAGGTGTTTTTTCTCTGTGTCTAGCAGACTTCTTGTAAACACATCACACAATTTACTACCTAGTGTTTTCTGCACACTCGTAGCTGCGCTGTGAAGTGGGCTATGTCTGTCAGTGTAGACTTTCCGTTTTTCATCCACGCATCCAGACTTCAGCATCTGACTTGCTGCCCAGGCGAATATAAACGTAAATGACTTGGTTGTGCCACGTGTACTAGGAACTACTAACCAACCTAAAAACATACTACACGTAACAGCTATAATTCTTACTCTGTAGATGAAGTAAATTCTGACGTAATGTTGACCAGTACACTGTGCTCAGTCACCAACACAGATATCTAGACTTATACCCCTAACACCCTGTATGTATGCTGCAAGCCACTTTACCGTACGTGGCGGAAAGTACTTCGTACCAATATTAGTGAATTTGTATCCATTCGGTTCGTGATTTGAGCGAGGAAAAAGAGACTCGCACAACCATCTATGCCTCTGTGCGCGCCCTTTTCTCGCTAATGTTATTCCCGTGGTCAGTATGCAAGAAATGTCACATACTCCTCCTCTAATACACCTCCTACATTTATCCAACATTGTTTGGCGAGAACAGCATTGCCTTTCTTCCAAAAACGCCCTTTTTTTGTCGCAGGTGCACCTCTGCAGACACTTCCGTCACGATCTTAGCAGCATGTCTCTGAATTTCACGTCTGCTCTTGTGCCTCTCCATAAATGGATACAGAAACTCTTCATACTATACAGACCACACGTGCTCAAAAACAACGGTGAATCAACATATTATCAAAATTGCAAACAGATTATCTCGGTTTGTCATAAAAACCATCAGAGTATATCGCTAAACATTATTATCCTCTGTTGTGAGGTACTGCATGACTGTATGGGCTGAGAAGTTCGAAACTTATAAAGCCAACTTCAGGGTCTAATATTATCCGTTATAGGTGTGGGGTAACGGTTGTTAAGTTTTTGCAGTAATGATTGCTACCATTCAACCGTATTTCTGTCCTGCACACAGATCAACAATGCGTTTCGAGCTCATAAAGTTGAAACACTGAAAAATCTGCTAACAAAAATAATTGGGGCGTCCATAAGGTAAATGAGAATAAAAACACATTGCACTGTGGGTCCTCGTCTTTCATGTGTCAGTGGTCGTCGCATCTCACATCACACACTATGCCACGCCGCCTCCTATCGCTCTGCTGTGAGCTCCAACTGTCGAATTGGCGCTTCTGTAGAGGTCCAGGCGTTGTTCTGAACTGACGTGTTTGTGTCACTACTCTGTATCTGCAGCTTATGGCTCAACCATAATGCTGTTATATTGGTTGCGTATTTTTCCTCATTTTTACGATCGTCAGCCTCTAGCTATTCCGAAATCTGTAGTCATGAATCTGCCCGAAAACAGGTCTACAAAGCCGCTAAGAAATATCAATTCATTGTCTTTTACTCATGCGTTCAGAATATTGGCATGTTTCTTCTCATGAATGGCGATTTCCAGTTCTTCTACCAAGTCGCGTGTCCTCCCTTTCTTTTCTGTGCGCAATATTTCTATGCCTTCTTCTATTCCCTGACATGGCTGCCACAGCGCTGAGAGCCACTGCACACTTCCCCCACTGCCACCCCATCCTGCAAGGTGAGGGGGAAACTGTGAACGCGCCGCATTTAACCCTTTCTGCGTGTGTGTGAAATCTTATGGGACTTAACTACTAAGGTCATCAGTCCCTAAGCTTACACACTACTTAACCTAAATTATCCTAAGGCCAAACACACACACCCATGCCCGAGGGAGAACTCGAACCTCCGCCGGGACCAGCCGCACAGGCAGGCCATGACTGCAGCGCCTGAGACCGCTCGGCTAATCCCGCGCGGCTAACCCTTTCTGCGTCTGCGATTCCAAATGGCATCATTAAGTATTCCTGGCTTTTTTGAGCTTCCCAATGCTTCAATGATACCGTTTGGCATCGCATCACGTAGTTCCAAGTTTGGCCAACAGATCTCAGTGGCGTTTGCTTTCATGACTCGCCGTTTGTTTGAAGTGCAGAACAGAGAAGTGTCGTGAGTTGTGCTACTGTATTTGTGAGTGAAAAATAACTGTTGTGTTTAGTTTTATTCTGTATATACTGAAATTCTTGGTTATGGAACCAACATTACGTCGTTCCTCAAGGGTAAGGGAAAGAAATAAGGTAAGTTTACAATACAGTTATGTATGCATTTTTGAGTAATTATTATGTAATTTCTAATGATGTCATTTGGAATTATTATTTTATTTATTAACCAATAGCTTCAAAAGAACTTTTGCAATGGATATGGCATATGTGCAACATATACCGTAAATATTCATCACAAAAAAATTTCCCCAATTTTTTTCTAAATGTGACGCACAAAGGGTTAAATGGTTTGACGCTCGATGGGCGAGCTTTCCTTGCTCGGCATAATGAGTAGTGTGAGCATAAATCTGCTGTTCCTGTGGGGAAGATTGAAAACAAAAACCTTACGCACATACACACACGCACACACAAACACACACACACACACACACACACACACACACACACACACACACGCGCGCACACACACACACACACACACACACACACATTATATATATATATGATTCGGCGTTGGGTGATATGATGGTGATATCCCGTGTCTGCTCCGAAAATAAATACTGACCGCCCTTCTCGCAGAAAGACCTTGCAGTCATCCGGAATCTATCCTGCAGGAGCGGGATGCTAGTGTCCTCGGGTAGCAACATGCCGAATGGACCGCTCAGAGTTGGTTTCACGTTCTCTTCACCGATGAGTCTCGTATATACCTTCAACCAGACAATCGTCGGAGATGTGTTTGGAGGCAACCCGCCATAGACACACTGTCCAGCGAGTGCAGCAAGGTGGAGGTTCCCTGCTGTTTTGGGGTGGCAATATGTGGGGCCGACGTACGCCACTGGCTGTCATGGAAGGCGCCCGTAACGGCTGTACGATACTTGAATGCTATCCTCCGACCGATAGTGCAACCTTATCGGCAGCGTATTGGAGAGGCATTCTTCTTCATGGGCGACAATTAGCGTCCCCTACGTGCACATCTTGTGAATGACTTCCTTCAGAATAACGACATCGCTCGGCTAGAGCGGCCAGCACGTTCTCCAGACATGAACCCTATCGAACATGCCTGGGATAGACTGGAAAGGGATGTTTGTGGATGCCGTGACCCACCAACCGCTCTGAGGGATCCACGCCAAATCGTCGTTGAGGAGTGGGACAATCTGTACCAACAGTGTCTCGATGATCTTGTGAATAGTATGTTACGACGAATGCAAGTGGAAAGTGCTACCGGGTATTAGAGGTACCGGTGTGTACAGCAATCTGGACCACCAGCTCTGAAGTTCTTGCTGTATGGTGGTACAACATGCAATATGTGGTTCTCATGAGCAATTAAAAGAGCGTAAATGATGTTTATGTTGATCTCTATTCCAATTTTCTGTACAGGTTCCGGAACTCTCGGAACCGAGGTGATGCAAAACTTTTTTTGATTTGTGTATATCTTGCATCACAGGATGCACATTGAATTTTGTAAGCTCCAGATTTTCCGAACGTTTTTACCGAAATCGTGCTTCAGGTAATACCTCACTAAATTAGTTGTCTGAAATGCAATTTTAACTCAGTATGGGTTAAACATATTCACGATGTTAGGCGAGACTGTCTCATAGTAAAACATTGCATCCATTCTCATTTTATATCTGTTAAGTTTATTCTTCCTGTGTTTATTACCTTTACGCAATGTGTTATTAGCAATATATACTTTGTAACCGTTGTTAACCGCTATCTTTGTAATGATGTTTTGTTTTATCTCCCTCTCCTTCCTGTTCTTTGACATGTTGACTGTGCTGTGCACTAAACTACAGAAGGCACCTTCTTTACGAGGAATCACAGCATCAGCTGTTGTAAATTTTCTGTAAACGGTGAACTGGTGCTTATTGCGCTGCTTTTTAATGTTTATCTAGAGTAGCTGAAACTGCTGTGAATTCCATGCTCCCCAGTAAACAATTTCGCTTTGGGCGTTGTTGAACTTTTCTACTGTTTCAGCAATACCTTCATCGGAACCAGCCACAAGCAACACAGTATTGTCTATGTAATGTTTATTATAAACGATGTCACCATAATGGCTTGGTCAGACTTTCAAATTTTGTCTTCTAGGTCATGGATAAAAATGTCAGCCATAGTCCCTGAAATGCTGAACGCCATGGCTAAACAATTCTCTTGAACAGAACAATTACAATTAAAAGAGAAATAGTTAAAACTTATAATCAGGTGTTACAGTTTAATGAATTTCGATGGTCTCTTATCTAGAAATTTTACCGTATTTAAGGAAATTTCTTCTGACAATTTCAGTCGTTTCATCAACTGGAACATTGGAGTATTGATTCCTAACACCATGTGAAACCAAACAGGAAGCGTCAGTGATTGGCTTCTCCTTAATTTCGTCTATCAGAGGCATACTACCATTCACCGAATAGTTCTTTTCATAGGCGTAAGTATTTCTAAGAATTTGGTCGACCGGTCTAGTTGTATTAGTGGCTGAGCTTTTTCTGCAGTTCACAATTGGAGAAAATGGATGATGATCCTTATGTATTTGCAGCAATTATCTTAATTTAGGCATGATTAGGATCATAATAAGGCATCTTCTTTTTTCCATATCTGTTAGCAGGAAATGTGCGAGTTTAAGAATAATTTAGCTTGGAAGTCTGCTGTTAAGGCCTTTGGAATTTCAGTGATGTCATTTTAGGCAAAAACCACAAATGTTTCGCAATATACTGCTCCTCCTCTGATTTACGATTGTACTCCCCTCATTTGCTCTCTCGGCAATGGCCTTCCCTCCATTAAGCTTTTTATTTGTATAACTGATGATTAATTGATCAGCTTTAGTCTTATGATTATTATTGTTTCGCTTGTTCAATTTAGTTTATACCACTTTTAGCAACATAAACGACCGACATGGCCGATTTTAATACCGTTATTATTTAATTTGGCAACTTCAGTTGTCGTTTTATTGAGAGCAGTCATTTCCTTTGCGAACTTTCTCTGAAATGGCGACTCAGTATTAAGGTTTAGTCCCTTATTTAACATTTCTGCTTCCGCATTATCGAATGTAATGTCAGTTTTGTTAATCACCCTTATGTAAAAATTGAAAGACGAGGAATTCTGTTGTTGCTATTAATGCCATCTGTGCAGTTTTCTTATCTTGGTTGTCTTTTTCTTTGTAAACTCCAGCTGTAGCAGTTTAATGAAAGACGACCATCCACAGTCCAGTGTGTTTGTATCCTATTTAATCTTCTGAGTGCCGCAATTAGTATTGTTGGTAAATTTTTAGTGTTTTAACTTTATGAGCTTGTAAGTTTTGCAACCTGATGAGGGTATTGTCTCTCGAAATACGTTTCTGAGCTCTATGAAGGACAGAAATACGGTTGAATGCTGCCAGTTATTACCGTAACAGCTTCATGATTAGGGGCACTATTTAAAGGTCAACATAAGCTTCTTAACAACGCCATTGCATTACAGATAATTTTGGCTGCATATCTGTTGAACCCATAGATTCATGAAACCATCTTCTTGCCTTTGATCACCTTTTCTGAGACAATATTGGTACACACTGAATTTCCAACTGTGATCATTACGAAAAAGAAATGGTTGGTCGCTTTATACGACTATTGAATTTTGTGCACAGACGGAAGGACGTAGGTATCATTACATAGCATGACCATGTGGCTGAAATTTCAAACCTCAACGTCGCTTTAATTCACTATTAACTAGATATTCTCCTATATTATCAAGCATTGCCCCGCCGTGTAAATGGAATTGCATGATGAAGGGGTAATGCTTCGTGCAGAACATGGGAATGGTCAGAGTTACGTAGAAACCTGCCTACATATTTTGCCACGTACCCAGTTCCAACTCTGCAACTAGTTCGTGGATACCTTCTATTAAATGACTTATAGAGAATCTGCTCATGTGTGGCGGATGAAGTCAAATACGAGTCCAATTATCGAAATTAATACGACAACGCTCGTTACTTACATCATCTCTGCTTATAAATGTAAAATTATGTGCGTTACAGAACGGACCGTAACGGATCACAGTATTCCTCAGTTAAAATCCTCGTGATAAGTTTCAGCTGCAAACGTGAATTGGAAGTAACCTACAAAAAAGAAAATCAAGAAAACGGGTATTTCCCTGGAGATGATCTTGCTACCTGTTGTGCACAGGATAAGAGAGATGCAGTGGCCTCGTTATCCCCGCAGCGTTCATTTTAGAAGAATATTTTGCTTCAAGTTTTAACTAAAAAGATAAGCTAATATAGGTTTTTTGGATGTCTTTCTTTTAATTTTTGGCAGGTGTTTGGAAACATCTTTCTGACCCTAGTTCGAGTTTTAAAGAAATAGTCTGCCAGTCCAATCCATCGTAGATGATGGAGAACTCTGTGAATGTTTTGGAAACTGAGCTATCAACACGAAATACGTGTGAAGTTCACGTGGTGTGCAAAACGGTGTTTAAACTTTTAAATAAATAGTTAGATGGTATACACATGTCACTAGAAATGACTGAAGCACGTTGTGCTGCAGACTGTGAATCCACCAACGACGAAAAAACTGAAGAAAATTAGATGTAATTATCAATTATCTCTGGAAGAAACGCCAGGAACTAAAATGACCATGCAAGACAAAGAAAAAGAGTGGTGCATTGGACAAACAAAAGTGATAGGAAAACGCCAACGCGCGTATACTGTTCAAACGAAATTTCATTCAGACCGTCCTGAACGTTAATTGTATAGGTGGAAAAGCGATTCTGTAAAACGACATGTTAATCAGTCGGATGTAATGGTGACGTTTATTGTGTGTCTGCTTCAGCTTTTATTTTCTAAAGCGAGACAAAAGTCATTTAGTTTCAGTGATACCGTCTTGCGCGTCTAGGCCTTAGATGCTGTTTAAGATAAGGACTTAAAACAATTTACAGTTTCTCATACCTGGAATAGTCACTTCAAACAAAATCTCGTAAAGTTGTGCCAAAAAACGTAACTAATTTTGTATCGAGAAACAGGTCGGCGAATGAAGTGGTTCAAACTGAAGTTATCGATGACTTTATTACAAATGTAGTGCATAAGGTCGCTAGTTTTAAGTGAATCTTGCGCTTTCAATACAAAATGGTTCAAATGGCTCTGAGCACTATGGGACTCAACTGCTGAGGTCATTAGTCCCCTAGAACTTAGAACTAGTTAAACCTAACTAACCTGAGGACATCACAAACATCCATGCCCGAGGCAGGATTCGAACCTGCGACCGTAGCGGTCTTGCGGTTCCAGACTGCAGCGCCTTTAACCGCACGGCCACTTCGGCCGGCTTTCAATACAGGTCAGTCAAATATTGAAAAAAAAAAAAAATTGCGAGCTAGGAGGGCACTTTCTATCAACAAACAGGGCGACAGTGCAGTCGACGACTGCACTCACATTTGTGCACAAAAATGCCCGTAACCAGCCCGGGTGTTGCATTATTATCCGTTATCAAAAAAATTTTGGTCAGCGTTTGAAAAGAGCAATGCTCCACACAGACAGTCTTGTGTTAGGTTCATCGAAGTTTGGAGAAAGGGGAAAATAAAACATATTTTTCACGCATTAAGCTTCTCTTCCGTTAAGCGGGAACTGATCCATTCCCCTTCTAGATTCTTAGTAAGATAATAGAAGTTTCTTTTATTGCTGCCTTTCGATCTCACCCTGAAGAAGTAGAGATGCTTCAGATTCTATCTCATATTGTTGTGGGTTAGCAGGAGAGCCAACACCGGTTTACTAGAGGAAGCCGAAAGGCACGCGTTTTAGTTCACGCAGGCTGGCGTGAGGTCTGGAACAGGACAAGGAAACTAGACTTTAGAAAAACGGACGTAGCTGGTGGAATATTTAACTTTAATCCATTAATGATGAGCGTCGCTCTTGACTGTACATTATTCATAATATCAATAGTAACTGGTAATGGCGCCTTGCTAGGTCGTAGCAAATGACGTAGCTGAAGGCTATGCTAACTATCGTCTCGGCAAATGAGAGCGTATTTTGTCAGTGAACCATCGCTAGCAAAGTCAGTTGTACAACTGGGGCGAGTGCTAGGAAGTCTCTCTAGACCTGCCGTGTGGCGGCGCTCGGTCTGCAATCACTGATAGTGGCGACACGCGGGTCCGACGTATACTAACGGACCGCGGCCGATTTAAAGGCTACCACCTAGCAAGTGTGGTGTCTGGCGGTGACACCACACATATGACGAACGTGTTGACCGTAAGACAGAATGATTTTTCCACAAGTGGAAGACATTTTAAAGAACATTAACAGAAAAAGTTATTATGAACAGATGACTGCAGTTTCCAGTCCATCACCGTGACAGTATTACCAAATTGCAATCGCTAGAACACTGTCAGTTGTCCTCTCCTCGTTTTCAAAACGTGGTTAAACACTTGAGGCACTCCGGATTAATTCCTAATCGTTCTGGTCAAGTTTTGTCTAAGAACAACAGTCTATCTGTGACTAGCAGGGCTGATAATTTTTGACCTTATTTGTATGCTCGTGCTGCACAAAAAATATAAATTACATCAACATTTTACGTTTTTGCAACATTTACAACACACAAAATTAATGTTGACGTACTGGAATCCTAGAATTTATTTGTGTGTACTCCATACCAATTTGGAAGAACTTTATAAATAAAATAGGAGGTGTACTGCTCTACGGATATTCAGTTATACAACGATCGCTTTCAATCGGCAATTCAGCGCTCACCTAGCAAGGCAATAAAACTGGTCTATACCAGGTAGTTTTAGGCAAGGTAACTATGCGAAAAATTTCGCATTTGATAATATTTTTCATAAACTTTGAAGTCATGTCGGCAGCTGAAACTTAGCAAATGAATTTTAATTGACGTTAACAAAGAGCAAAAAAAATTCTGTAACGCACGTAATTTTACATTTATAAGCAAAGACGATTTAGATAACGGGAATTATCGTATTAATTTCGATAACTGTACTCGTATATGACTTCATCCGCTACAGATGAGCAGATTCTGTATAAGTAGAAGTCATGTAATAGAAGGTATCCACGAACTACTTGCAGAGTTGGAGCTGGATACATCATTCAAAGATGGGAAACCTGTCAAGAAGTGTATAGAATTATTCTTACAAAAAAACCCAGACATTATACAAAGAATCCCAGAGACAGTGACTCTATCAAGATACAATGTTATTGATAAAAGACCAAGGAGGGAGGATATACCATGCGTTGTAAAACGCAAAGCTTATAAACAGCACCGGGCGAGGTGGCGCAGTGGCTAGCACACTGGACTCGCATTCGGGAGGACGACGGTTCAATCCCGTCTCCGGCCATCCTGATTTAGGTTTTCCGTGATTTCCCTAAATCGCTTCAGGCAAATGCCGGGATGGTTCCTTTGAAAGGGCACGGCCGATTTCCTTCCCCATCCTTCCCTCGCCCGAGCTTGCGCTCCGTCTCTCATGACCTCGTTGTCGACGGGACGTTAAACACTAATCTCCTCCTCCTCCTTATAAACAGTATCATGAAAAGAAAGAAATGTTACTAGCATGCTATGAAATTGTGCAGGATGTATGAAAAACGGTAAAAAATAAGTGACGTTGATCTTTTTCGGGGTAATAGTGGTCACCTTGTCAACTAACCATCAATCCCAGGATAAATTTAAGACGCATAGTGAACGCCATCTTGGCAGTTTTTGTGTGGTTGTTAAGGGAGATAGACTATTTATTGTAAGCCAAGCCATATTACATTTCACGATTAATTGCCTGTTTCACTGCTTCTGCTGACAGCAGCAAGGTAATACCTACTTTTATATCACATGGGCATATAAGGAAATCAAATGGTTCAGATGGCTCTAAGCACTATGGGAGGTCATCAGTCCCCTAGACGTAGAACTACTTAAACCTAACCAACCTAAGGACATCACACACATCCATGCCCGAGGCAGGATTCGAGCCTGCGACCGTAGCAGCACCGCGGTTCCCGACTGAAGCGCCTAGAACCGCTCGGCCACAACGACCGGCTATAAGGAAATCATACACAGCTAAGCAGATTACAGAAGGTTTGAAAAAAAATAACTGTTGCTAGAGATTTATCCATCAGGAAGGCTATTGAAAAGTTAAATCGCCTTTTATGATGCTGCAAATCAGATTAAAGACCGGATCCGTGGACAAGTATGACCACTCCCCTGTAAGGACTCCGTGACGTAGCTGTTGTCGTTCAAATCGTCACCGATATGCAAGAGTCGACCGTGCATATTCTACACTCCTGGAAATGGAAAAAAGAACACATTGACACCGGTGTGTCAGACCCACCATACTTGCTCCGGACACTGCGAGAGGGCTGTATAAGCAATGATCACACGCACGGCACAGCGGACACACCAGGAACCGCGGTGTTGGCCGTCGAATGGCGCTAGCTGCGCAGCATTTGTGCACCGCCGCCGTCAGTGTCAGCCAGTTTGCCGTGGCATACGGAGCTCCATCGCAGTCTTTAACACTGGTAGCATGCCGCGACAGCGTGGACGTGAACCGTATGTGCAGTTGACGGACTTTGAGCGAGGGCGTATAGTGGGCATGCGGGAGGCCGGGTGGACGTACCGCCGAATTGCTCAACACGTGGGGCGTGAGGTCTCCACAGTACATCGATGTTGTCGCCAGTGGTCGGCGGAAGGTGCACGTGCCCGTCGACCTGGGACCGGACCGCAGCGACGCACGGATGCACGCCAAGACCGTAGGATCCTACGCAGTGCCGTAGGGGACCGCACCGCCACTTCCCAGCAAATTAGGGACACTGTTGCTCCTGGGGTATCGGCGAGGACCATTCGCAACCGTCTCCATGAAGCTGGGCTACGGTCCCGCACACCGTTAGGCCGTCTTCCGCTCACGCCCCAACATCGTGCAGCCTGCCTCCAGTGGTGTCGCGACAGGCGTGAATGGAGGGACGAATGGAGACGTGTCGTCTTCAGCGATGAGAGTCGCTTCTGCCTTGGTGCCAATGATGGTCGTATGCGTGTTTGGCGCCGTGCAGGTGAGCGCCACAATCAGGACTGCATACGACCGAGGCACACAGGGCCAACACCCGGCATCATGGTGTGGGGAGCGATCTCCTACACTGGCCGTACACCACTGGTGATCGTCGAGGGGACACTGAATAGTGCACGGTACATCCAAACCGTCATCGAACCCATCGTTCTACCATTCCTAGATCGGCAAGGGAACTTGCTGTTCCAACAGGACAATGCACGTCCGCATGTATCCCGTGCCACCCAACGTGCTCTAGAAGGTGTAAGTCAACTACCCTGGCCAGCAAGATCTCCGGATCTGTCCCCCATTGAGCATGTTTGGGACTGGATGAAGCGTCGTCTCACGCGGTCTGCACGTCCAGCACGAACGCTGGTCCAACTGAGGCGCCAGGTGGAAATGGCATGGCAAGCCGTTCCACAGGACTACATCCAGCATCTCTACGATCGTCTCCATGGGAGAATAGCAGCCTGCATTGCTGCGAAAGGTGGATATACACTGTACTAGTGCCGACATTGTGCATGCTCTGTTGCCTGTGTCTATGTGCCTGTGGTTCTGTCAGTGTGATCATGTGATGTATCTGACCCCAGGAATGTGTCAATAAAGTTTCCCCTTCCTGGGACAATGAATTCACGGTGTTCTTATTTCAATTTCCAGGAGTGTATTTAGCAGCAGCACAAACTATCACACCTGGCCTTTGTGTGCATAGTGCAGTCTGCCATAACTTTGACACCACGGTAACTTCGAACACGAATGCCGCCAAACTGCGCGACAGGTTGATGTGGGACTAGTTCGAAAGAACATCTTGCCACTTCAGACACCAGCGAAAGCCTGCGTCCATTTCAGTTTGTGGCATTTCTTGTTTCCGGACAATGGAAACTGACGCAATGGCTTACGAGGAGGGACGTTCCGATAGTAGCGATATTAGGTTTATGATAATTTTGCTTGGATACCAGTAGCATCAAACAATATCAGCTATTTGATTAGTTTACCATATCGGCAACGGTCGAACTACTTGTGTTTGTGTGTGTGTGTGTGTGTGTGTGTGTGTGTGTGTGTCTGTGTATGTAAGCGGGAGGCATAAAACCATTTAGTTAAGGATTGTTGAAGGAGTCCGCAACTAGTCGCAAATGCTTTTCAGAAGGTTTCCGCACATTTTGTCCATCTTCATATGGCTACACTTTCACAAACGGCAGTAAAATAAAGTTTCCTAAGAGTATTTGTGGGTGGTTGGTTCCGCTCTCCCTCACTAGTCCTTAATTGATTAATATGCACGGAGCTCAGTAACGTCCACTATCCGTAAAATAACTATAGCCTGCCACTATTACTTTAATGAGAATTACTAAACAGAAGTTACAAGTGCAGTAGTAAAAATTACATACCATTTGCAGCCTATAACATACATAACAAATTTCAACAATATGAATATCACAAATATTAAGTATATAAAACCTGCCTCGGAAAAGTGGTTCGAATGTTCAAATGTACTAAGTGCAAAGAAAGGAATGTGTTAATAATTCAATAAAATTGTATTTTTCAAGACTCCCTTTCTGCCTTGTGTAACTAAATGACTGGGAATCTGGGAACTTCACTATCGGTTAAGAACGGGATGACATGAAAAGCATTTTCGTTGGATTATGCGAACAGACAATGATTCATTTACTCAAGATGCCAGCTTCAGTGCCTTGTGAGCGTCTTTTCTCGTTATATGGAGCCGTAGTCACTCGACAGCCAGATTTCCACCTGAAGAGCAGATATTTTAGGCAGCTTATCGGAAAAAGGATGGTTGAAACAGACCTGACCTTTCAGCACAATAACAATTTGTGCGTAAGCAGCAAGAAATTGCGTCAAGGCCGAAATATTTGTCTCGAAGGAAGTAATTTTCTTGCCTTAAATATTTTTTATTTGAAGCGAAAACAAGATTGCACAATCGGTTCATGTTAGAATGTACCGCAGGTCATTCCATTCGACTGATTCCTGTCTTTTGTAGGCATTTGGTCGCAGTTTGCTCTTGCATCATCGCATGGAAAGATGAACATTTTCAAAATGTTAACTGTAGGGTTCAGCAGTAAGTTGGATGATACTCAAATCATCGGCCCAAAATATGACTGACACACTTCCCCGCTGAACCAGTGGGAGGACTATATACCTGAGATACACATTGGTACCTGGCCTCCACTGCACTCTTCTATAACGGTCATAAGGCGTTAAACAAATCTTCCATGCGTCAGGCAAGAGAATCCGACGCCACACCATGTACACCGTCTTCGGGGACTACGGTGCTGGGGAGGTCGTACTGTTGTTCATAATGGACGTCTAGCAGTCAAACTGATTATGTGGAGACGGTTGCGTACTCTCCGGTCGACACCGTCCTCCGAGCTGCCTCCAAAAAGGCAGCGCGCAGTCTTCTCGGCGTAACTATGGGCCTTAAATTGCTGGTAGTGGTCATTAACTCGTGTTGTCGACTGCAAGCGAACGTCATGAGGCAGTCTTCGAAATTTCACGATCCGATTTTCGAATGACGTCGCTGAGGTGTTGGACAATTCGGGCAGCAACTTCCTGTGCTGGCAACACTTCTTGCCGTAAAGTGAAATCCGCGCTGGGTCTGGACTTGAAACGACTCTTCGGAGAATGTTGACAGACTGAACGGTTTAAGGAACAAAGGGAGATAAGGGGTTAACGCCCGGCTGGCCGACGACGACGTCATTAGACCTGGGCCACAAGCCAGGATTGGGAAAAGGTGAAGAAGTAAATCGACCATGCCCATTTAAAGTAACCATTACGTCCATCGGCTTAATCATGGAAGATCTAAAGCTGAATGACCGGGCAGTGATACGAACCGCCGTCCTCTCGAATGCGAGTCCAGCGTCATATCACAGAGCCAACTTCTCTGCCTGAACACTGTGCACTGGCAACGCTGTCCCGTCCATGAGTGGCAAACTAGTAATCTACACATTGAATGTATGCTTTTTAATTCTTATTCTTGCTACACAGGTGACAGTTGGTAGAGATTTCCTGCCGCCGAATGTGAAGAGGCATACTTAAGCAAGTATTGAGGGTAGTGCACAACTTTTTTGGGGTTATTTGTTCATTACCCGAAAGTTTTAAGTATCAAATCGGAAAAATACAGGGACGTACTTAGTTTATGTTTTGTTCGAAGATACATGTTTGCAGTCCTGCTACACGCTGAAATTCCGGCGCCACAGCAACATAGCACGCCGCTGGAGATGAGCCTAAACAAAATGGCTGGGCCAGTTTGTATTGGTTCCTGTAACGGCATGCAGTGGTATAGTGACGAGTGAGGATTTCAATGTTTATTGTACTTGCAGGCACGCATCTACAAACAAATAAAAAACTAATCACGCAACTTTATTTTACGAGACATTATTAAAACTTTATTACTAGCGTTTTTATCTCCTAAAAATGAATTTCTATTCGTTTCTTAACGCGAATCATACCTAGAATAAAAATGTTCCACTGGCAATAGAAAATCAGCGACCCACTTACCTAGCTAGACTAGAACATAGCATTGGGCATATACATGTCATCTTCACAATTCGGATTCTTTATTTAAATTTCGATCCCAGTTTTGTGTGATTTTTACTGGTGACTGGTTTCGATCGTAGCCATTCATTTTCACTGCATTCCCTAACAATTTTCGAAATGGGCTCTACATGCGTTTAGTTTCAACTAACATTCCGCGCTTAAAGTCATGCGCCCATAATCATCTCGGAAACCTTTTCATATGGGGCACCTGAGTACAAATGACAGCTCCGCTAATTGTCTGCCCTTTTATACCTTGTATACGCCATGCTACCACCATCTGTATACGTGCGTATCGCTATCCCATGGCTTTTTCATCTCAGCATAAATTACACGCAACTGGGACAGAAATTTATATAAAGAATTATCAAACCTAAGTTGCTGATCCTTCCTCAACAAAATACTGGAAGTACACTACTGGCCATTAAAATTGCTACACAAAGAAGATATGGAGATGATAAACGGGTATTCATTGGACAAATATATTATACTAGAACGGACATGTGATTATATTTTCACGTAATTTGGGTGCATAGATCCTGAGAAATCAGTACCCAGAACAACCACCTCTGGCTGTAATAACGGCCTTGATACGCCTGGACATTGAGTCAAACAGAGCTTGGATGACGTGTACAGGTACAGCTGCCAATACAGCTTCAACACGATACCACAGTTCATCAAGAGTAGTGAATGGCGTATTGTGACGAGCCAGTTGCTCGGCCACCATTGACCAGACGTTTACAATTGGTGAGAGATCTGGAGAATGTGCTCGCCAGGGCAGCAGTAGAACATTTTCTGTATGCAGAAAGGCCTGTACAGGACCTGCAACATGCGGTCGTGCATTTTCCTGCTGAAATGAAGGGTTTCGCAGGGATCGAATGAAGGGTAGAGCCACAGGTCATAACACATCTGAAATGTAACGGCCACTATTCAAAGTGCCGTCAGTGCGAACAAGAGGTGACCGAGACGTGTAACCAATGGCACCCCGTACCATCACGCCGGGTGATACGCCAGTATGACGATGACGAATACACCCTTCCAATGTGCGTTCACCGCGATGTCGCCAAACACGGGTGTGACCATCATGATGCTGTAAACAGAACCTGGATTCATCCGAAAAAATGACATTTTGCCATTCGTGCACCCAGTTTCCTTGTTGAGTACACCATCGCAGGCTCTCCTGTCTGTAATGCAGCGTCAGGGGTAACCGTAGCCATGGTCTCCGAGCTGATAGTCCATGTTGCTGCAAACGTCGTCGAACTGTTCGTGCATATGGTTGTTGTCTTGCAAACGTCCCTATCTGTTGACTCAGGGATCGAGACTGGCTGCACGATCCGTTACAGCCATGCGGATAAGATGCCTGTCATCTCGACTGCTAGTGATACGAGGCCGTTGGGATCCAGCACGGCGTTCCGTATTACCCTCCTGAACCCACCGATTCCATATTCTGCTAACAGTCATTGGATCTCGACCAACGCTAGCAGCAATGTCGCGATACGATAAACCGCAATCGCGATAGGCTACAATCCGACCTTTATCAAAGTCGAAAACGTGATGGTACGCATGTCTCCTCCTTACGAGAGGCATCACAACAACGTTTCACCAGGCAACGCCGGTCAACCGCTGTTTGTGTGTGAGAAATCGGTTGGAAACTTTCCTCATGTCAGCACGCTGTAGGTGTCGCCACCGGCGCCAACCTTGTGTGAATGCTTGAAAAGCTAATCATTTGCGTATCACAGCATCTTGTTCCTGTCGGTTAAATTTCGCGTCTGCAGCATGTCGTCTTCGTGGTGTAGCAATTTTAATGGGCAGTAGTGTAGATAAACGATTTTGATTTTTATTAATCTACAGTACTGTAAGGAGATGTGGAATCCGACACGGGAGTCTAATCGCTATATTGCTGCGGCTACCTAAGATAAGGACAATCAGAACGATAACAACGTCAAGGCTGCAATCTGGTAGATTAGCCAACAGTATTCAACAAGAAGAATTTGGCACGTGCTCTGGAGATAAGCTGTCTCACATAAGACTGACAAACGCATTGTACTTGTCTTGTACATATTCAAACTACTATATACGGTGTGAAGAAGTCCGTTGAGCTTTTTGGAAACTTATTTTCATGTTTATACAGGATGTATGAAAACAAAAGTCAGAAACTGTAGGGATTTATTCTTGACATCAAGACGTTACAAAAAGTTCTATTAACTGGCTTCGAAAATTCTTTATTAGGGAGGTATCAAAGGGTTTATTATTCATGGTACGAAAATGATACATTTCCCAAACACATTTACATCTGCAAAAATTGGTACAAGTGATCATCCGCTTCCATGCAGCCGCCGAGCCTACCTCCCATACTTTACGGCATGCTGTGGAAAACTCCTGGTGTGTTATGTATTTTGTCAAACCAGTTTGGATACACTCTCTCAGAACATCTACATTGTGTACGGGACTTAATAGACCAAGGATTTTAAATGTATCCAAAGGAAAAAGTCCATTAGATTCAAATCTGCCGATCATGCAGGGATTGTTTGCTTTGGTTTGTGGGGCGCTCAACTGCGCCTTCATCAGCGCCCCCTCGAGCATTCCACCTGTTCGGTGCACGCTGTTGATGCTTGTGTTGTCGCACTTCGGGAGACTAATGCCTAAACGTGACTGTTGTCATAATTGAAGATCCCATAAATGAAAAACGAGCCTCATCAGTGAATAAGGTACATGCTAAGAATTGATCCGTTGACGGTAATACGGGTACAGAAGATGTGCAGAATGCTCTTAACGCCTTGCTTTCTCGCAGCTCTCCTTGTACTAGATGATGCAGTTTCGTGTACAGTACGAAGGGCCCGTTTCTTCAAGCCAAGGTGTTCGCATTCGCTTAGTCTCCCGCCATCTGCAACTTTGTTCTCAAATGAGTCTCCCTCGCAAGTGATGGTGGAGTCGTACAAATGTCTTGCACAAGGTATCTGCCTCTCACGGTAACATTCAGCATAAAGTTGGCGGGTCGCGTCCGCATTACTATCAGCTAGGCCGTACATGTAGTACATATCCGTCATTTCAGACACTGAATACCTCGTTGTGAAATTTTGTGATGAAGGTTACTCTCAAACAGAAGACAATCACATAGAACAAAATAAATGTCATGATCATCACTGTAAAGAAGAAAATGAGTAAAAAATGCACATTTGAGGTAAATTACTCAACCAAGAGTGTCTACATAGAATTCCTGTTATTCCTCCCATATGAAGTTCTTGTAATGTTTTGTGATCGAGAACAAACCACTAAAGTTTCTGACACATGTTGTTATGCACCTTGACATACGAGTTTCCCAATGCTCCTCGCTTTGTTTAACAATAATATAGTTGATCACTTCAAACTTTTTCGGCCTTATATCAGCTAGAATCTTACAACTGGTGAGCCTGCATTACTGCTGAGAACTACGCGCCAATGGTGTAATGCTTACGAGCGGATTTTTCATACCAAGTAACAGCTAAATAGAGGTGGCGACTTATCATCCGACTTCTCAGTATCACGAGCGTTCGTAGTGACAGTTACGTTGCCACACCTTAGCCGGCGTCAATAGGGTAGGCTTCTGAGGAGTCGTCCGTTGTGAAGGTAGACGCTCCGAATACAGGCATTCATGAAATTTTCAAGAGCAGTTTTAGCTAGCAAGGAAAAGGATGCAGTGGGATGCGATCAATAGCCAACAGAGAATAAGGGTCAAGCATAGGTAGCAAACCTCAGCTGTTCACTAGCACAAGTGTGTTGCTATAGCTGACAAATATTCAAAATTTAAAGAAATTTGTGTTTTGCACACCGCATTTCAAATCACAACCTTGCTTTAGAGGTGAACAAAATTTAGCGCTGAATGCCTTTTGCTTCAAAAAATGCGTCCTCTTTGATTGGCGAGCGGTTATATGCCACGAAATTTAAAGTGGGAGACCAAGAACGAAGTGCTCATATTAAAAGGGGAGCAAGACATGGCAGTAGTCTTTCGCCCCTACTGTTCAATCTGTACATCAAAGAAGCAATGACGGAAATAAAAGGAAACTTCAAGAGTGGGATTAAAATTCATGGTGAAAGGATATCAATGATAGTATTTGT
This sequence comes from Schistocerca piceifrons, assembly GCF_021461385.2. NCBI lineage: Eukaryota > Metazoa > Arthropoda > Insecta > Orthoptera > Acrididae > Schistocerca > Schistocerca piceifrons. The sequence goes on from NC_060141.1 coordinate 619,534,436, forward strand.
TGATGACATCGCCGTCCTCAGAGCAAGTGAAGAACAATTACATGATCTGTTGAATGGGATGAACAGAATATGTCTACAGAATATGGACTGACTTGGAAAGTAATGAGAAGCAGCAAAAATTAGAACAGCGAGAAACTTAATATGGGAAGTGGGGATCACGAAGTAGATGAAGTTAAGGAATTCTGCTACCTAGGTTATAAAATAGCCTATGAAGCACGGAGCAAGGAGGACATAAAAATCAGATTAGCACTGGCAAAAAATACATTCCTGACCAAGAGAAATCTACTAGTATCAAAAATATATCTTAATTTGAGGAAGAAATTTCTGAGACTATATGTTTGCAGACTATACGTATGGCAGTGAGACACAGACTTAGGAAAACCGGAAGAGAGGAGAATTGAAGCATTTGAGATGTGGTGGACTGATAGAGTAAGGAATGAGGAGGTTGTATGCAGAATCGGCGAGGAAAGCAATGTATGAAAAACAGCTGCAAGAAGATGGAACAGCATGGTAGGAAATCTGTTAAGATATCAGGTAATAATTAACATGGTACTAGAGGGTAAAAACTGCAGAGAAAGACAGAGATTGGAATACATCCAGCAAATAATTGAGGATGTAGGTTGCAAATGATACTGGCACAGGAGAAAATTTCGTGGCGGGTCGCATCAAACCAGTCATAAGACAGAAGACTCAATAAATAAATAAATAAAAATAAAGAAAATATTCATCAGGCATTTTTGCTTCACCTATTCTTGGTAACTTCTCTGGCAAGTACATGAATCTACGAGCAGGCTTTCACAATGTATTTGACGATGCGCTATTTCACTTTGAGCAAGTCATTTTCCTACAATAATGTTTTTTCTGTCGCTACTGTCTCACTTGCATAGAAAGTAGCAGTGCTTTGTGTACCCGAACTGCATACTGAATAGAATTAACAATTGCTCCAAGAGTTCCACAAAAACGCCTTTCTGCTTCTCACACTGAGTAAGTGTCGTTAGCAGTTTGAATTTACCGCTGTGGACAAATACTGCTTTCAGACCAGCTTTGCTGGAATCTTTGAACAAGCATCACTCATTTAAACCGAAATGTGGCCAAGATTCTACATAATGGACTCTATATTACTAAACAGACGCCGGCCGCTATGGTCGAGCGTTTCTAGGCACTTCAGACCGGAAGCGCGCGGCTGCTACGGTCGCAGGTTCGAATCCTGTGTGTGATGTCCTTAGTTTAGTTAGGTTTAAGTAGTTCTAAGTCTAGGGGACTGATGACCTCAGATGTTAAGTCCCATAGTGCTTAGAGCCGTTTGAACCATTTGAACGAAACAGACCCTTTGGAGAAGCGTTCAGAAAAAGCGGCATGACGATCGCGATAGACAAGCACTTTCGTATCTCTGGAAAGGACATTTAATTATCGAGCGACGTGACGCAGTGGTTAGCACACTGGACTTGCATTCAGGAAGATGACGGTTCAAACCCGCCATCCTGATTTAAGTTTTCCGTGATTTTCATAAATCACTTCAGGCTAATGCCGGGATGGTTCCTTTTGAAAGGACACGGCCGACTTCCTTCCCACCTTTCCCTAATGCACTGGGATTAATAACCTCGCTGTTTGGTCCCCTCTCCCAAGTCAACCAACCAACATTTAATCCTTTTCACTGCGAAGCTAAAAGTTCAACCCTGTAACTTTGACATATTTAAATCATGAGCAAGATCGTTAGGATCCACTTGTGATGAAATATCTAGCTCATTTGATTCGTAGCGGCTATGAAGTGTTGGGTCGGCACGCGTACTTCGTTTGCTGCCTTGCCGTGTTCGCACTCTATTCACATCTCTCACTGCCACTGTCCGCCTGCTTAGCTGTGTGATAACGTGCTCGCCTCCCATACAAGCGGGCCCGGGTTCGATTCCCGACCGGGTTGGAGATTTTCTCCGCTCGGGGACTGGGTGTTGTGTTATCGTCATCATCATTTCATCCTCATCACCGGCGCGCAAGTCGCCCAATGTGGCGTCGAATGAAATAAGACATGCACTTGGCGGCCGAACTTCCCCGAATAGGGGCCTCCCGAACGATGCCATACGTTCCTTTCCATTTTCCACTACCACTTTCTCAGGAGGAAGCGATATCGGCAGTTTTTCTCTGAGACGGACAGGTCTTACAGCAGATGGCAAATTTTTTTTTGGTGGCGATTCTATTTGTTTTTGTTAAGACAAAAATAAGATTCCGTTTATTCGGTCCAAATTATACAGACAGGAAAGGACATGCGACGTGCTCCATTTTACCAGTTTCTCAGGAGCGTGCTACGTGAAGAACAGCGCATGCGACTGTGCACATTTTGTCCTGGCAGCCAACCTTACACCCGAAAAATGTTCGTGGCACTTCTTTATAAGAGGACTGAGTTTATTTGCGATCTCAGAATAACTCTCCCCAGGTATAACAAAAATAATTAGGTTATTTTCACATTTATTATTGTAAATTAACACAAACCATCAGCTTCCACGAATTTACAGCAATAAGCTTTCGACATTACTCAATGCTGAGATGCAAGTGGCAACAAATACAACTAATTGTAAGTTCAAGAGTGAATCATCAGCGACTCTGCCAAATAATTTTCACTCCCTGAAGGTCATTTCCGAACGAAGGTGCATGTGTGATAATTCTTTGAAAATATTTTGAATATAAGAAGAACTGACGTGCAGTCGGGCCTGTTGGCTTAACGGTGAAACCTGGACACCATAGGTCCGAGTTCAAATCCCAGTCGGACCACAAATTTTTCTGTCTGATTTTGACTTGCGTTCTCCTCTCGTTGATGTGTAGGGTCACCAGAGACGAAACGTGCTTTGGATTCTACGTTAAGCTGAAGGTTCCTTCCCCAAGACTTTATGATTGCAATGGGTTAGAGACACGTAAGTCGTCGAAGTGGCTAGAATTAAAAGAATTGCATCGGGCCATTGAACCACACAAAATAATAATAATTTTTATTATATCAATATGCAGCGTTTTCAAATATCTCGATAGATAGAGGCCACCACGAAACAAAGAAACTGAACCCGACAGCTAAGAACTGTTTTCATTTTCGAATTCATACTCAAGATTGAGCGAAGAACAACTTCCACATTCATTGTAGCAAAAAGGTTGTTGACCAATGTAATTCTCTGCTGAGTAGAGCACGGCATAAAGTATCATTATAACTCCCGAAATAATACGATGGCGTACTGAAAAGTAATTCCTCCGACTTTTTTATTCTGTTCTCAATGCCGCTGCAGGTATTACATGTCGTGCATTTATCTTGGTCGACTTTTCCACTTCGCTGACGTAAGTTGCAAATAGAGGGCTCCGAATAGTAGCTTGTAACATGGCGGTGTGTAACATAACCATGTCAGTGCGTGAGAAGCGGCGTGCTATAATCGAGACTCTCAGAAAACTGAAAGCAGGAATTCGGAGAGCTCATACAAACATGGAGCACACATCCTCTTCTTCAGCACGACAATGCCAGACCACACATGAGCGCTGCGACATCTGCAACAATCCGACGCCCTGAGTTCTCTGCCATAGATCAGTACCCACTTGGCCTCACCCGATTTTCATCTGTTTTCAAAATTTAAGCACCTTCGAGGATTTCACATTGAGAGTAATGAAGCGGTACAAGCAGAGGTGTCAACAAATTGGTTTCACCTTGAAAGAAATGTGTTCGTCGCCAGGGTGACGATGTTGAGAAATAAATATATAGACGTGAAGAATAAAGGTGTAGAATGTTAATAAAGCCTGTTTTATTTAAAAAGGTTTAAGAGTTTTCACATAAAAAATTCTGAGTTATTGCTGTTCAGCAACCCCCTCCCCGTACAATTACACATATTGAGAGATATGATGGAAACTGTAAAAGGTAAGCTTTCAAGGCCGGAAATATTACAATTAATAAAATGTTCCGGGCTAGTACGCCTTGGTCGAAAGGATTTCATTTTAAAACCCCCTTTATAAAATATTGTACGTTTCGTCCCCGTCTGCGGAGGACATTTTCATGGGGGATCGTATCTTCTTGAATGTCCGATTCACATCCTGACTCGTTAATAACTACAGCAAAATTCCGCTTCTGCGTGCTTCCACGCAGTGGGGTGACGTCACATGTTTTGAATGCGCGAGCGCAACTGGTCGTTGTCGACAGCCGTCGTCCGTTGTTGTTATCATTCCATGGTGGAACACTGGTACACATCTCCAGCAGCGGAATCCAGGTGTCGTTCAATTCCACGCCCTTCTCATTCCTATTGAAATTCATGGGGTGTTTTACAACTTCTATGGCCTCTCTGTATAACCTTCCGTGATATCCGCTTGTGGCTGCCACTACTTGAGTCCTATCGAAATGAATGTGGTGATCCCCTGGCTACAAAGCATGTTCCGCAACAGCTGGTCTATGAATCTTTCTCCTTCTAAAGATGACCTTGCGCTCTTATAGTCATTTTTTACCGTTCTTTTTGTGTATTCTCGTACACATCCCCGCAAGTACACTGAATACTATAAATTCCTGCTTTTTCCAGGTGTTACCGAACATCTTTGGTCGATTTTAGGTGATCTTGTATCTTCTGAGTGGGTTTCTTTATTACCACGATGTGGCGATTTTTCAAGATTTTTCCTTTGCGGACAGTAACGTCCTTAATGAAAAACAGGAAAACTTCCGATTTTACCGGCACTTGTTCATCGATATGATTTCTACACGGTCGTTTCAACGCTCTTGTCACCTCAGCGAACGATTAACTATTCTTGAGAAATCCATTGTTGAGACGTTTTAATTTTGCATCAAGCACTTCTGGTTCGCAAATTTTTTTTCTCTAGCCGCAAACGTTTTTATGATGCCTCGCTTTTGTTATGGATGGTGGTTCGAATCCCTATGTAAGTAACGGTCTGTGTGCTTGGTTTTACGGTAGACCAAGTTGCCCAAGCTGCCGTCTTCTTTCTTGAAAACTAGCACATCAAGAGAATTCAAGCTTTCGCCTGCCTCCTCCTCCTTGGTAAACTGAATCTTCGGATTTATTCCACTGAGATGTTTGTGAAAACAATCCAGTTCCTCCCAGCAATGCCACGACAAAACAAACGTATCATCCACGTACCGGACCCAAATATTCTCTTTCTTGTTCGCAGTTTCCTCTAATTTTTCCATAAAGAAGTTTGCTATAACTATGCTTAAGGGGCTCCCCAAAGCAACACCAGTCATCGTTCCATTTGAAATACGTTGTTGTCAGGTAATATTTAAACAGTTCTGCAACATCGGAAGGAAAAATCCGATTCAGCTATTGGAACACTTCACTAAGCGGAACCATAGTGAATAGCGCTACCACATCAAAACTAACTAATATGTCCTCCGGCTATACATCTATGTCGTTTAATTTACTGATAAAATGTGCCTCATTCTTGATATACGAATCCGACCGGCCCGCATACGGTCGTAATAATGTTGTCAAGAACTTTGCAATCGAATAGGTGGGCGAACCAATAGCACCCACTATAGGCCTTAGAGGAACATGTTCTGTGTGCATCTCCGGTAATCACATTCAAAACAACCGTTGTATTTCCCTTGTCAACGTGGAGAATAACACACTGTCATTCTCATTTATGCGTTTTATGGCATTCCTCTCACCCACAGGCGAATTACGTTTTGGAGGCTTTGCGCGAGACAGTACTACACTCCTGGAAATGGAAAAAAGAACACATTGACACCGGTGTGTCAGACCCACCATACTTGCTCCGGACACTGCGAGAGGGCTGTACAAGCAATGATCACACGCACGGCACAGCGGACACACCAGGAACCGCGGTGTTGGCCGTCGAATGGCGCTAGCTGCGCAGCATTTGTGCACCGCCGCCGTCAGTGTCAGCCAGTTTGCCGTGGCATACGGAGCTCCATCGCAGTCTTTAACACTGGTAGCATGCCGCGACAGCGTGGACGTGAACCGTATGTGCAGTTGACGGACTTTGAGCGAGGGCGTATACTGGGCATGCGGGAGGCCGGGTGGACGTACCGCCGAATTGCTCAACACGTGGGGCGTGAGGTCTCCACAGTACATCGATGTTGTCGCCAGTGGTCGGCGGAAGGTGCACGTGCCCGTCGACCTGGGACCAGACCGCAGCGACGCACGGATGCACGCCAAGACCGTAGGATCCTACGCAGTGCCGTAGGGGACCGCACCGCCACTTCCCAGCAAATTAGGGACACTGTTGCTCCTGGGGTATCGGCGAAGACCATTCGCAACCGTCTCCATGAAGCTGGGCTACGGTCCAGCACACCGTTAGGCCGTCTTCCGCTCACGCCCCAACATCGCGCAGCCTGCCTCCAGTGTTGTCGCGACAGGCGTGAATGGAGGGACGAATGGAGACGTGTCGTCTTCAGCGATGAGAGTCGCTTCTGCCTTGGTGCCAATGATGGTCGTATGCGTGTTTGGCGCCGTGCAGGTGAGCGCCACAATCAGGACTGCATACGACCGAGGCACACAGGGCCAACACCCGGCATCGTGGTGTGAGGAGCGATCTCCTACACTGGCCGTACACCGCTGGTGATCGTCGAGGGGACACTGAATAGTGCACGGTACATCCAAACCGTCATCGAACCCATCGTTCTACCATTCCTAGACCGGCAAGGGAACTTGCTGTTCCAACAGGACAATGCACGTCCGCATGTATCCCGTGCCACCCAACGTGCTCTAGAAGGTGTAAGTCAACTACCCTGGCCAGCAAGATCTCCGGATCTGTCCCCCATTGAGCATGTTTGGGACTGGATGAAGCGTCGTCTCACGCGGTCTGCACGTCCAGCACGAACGCTGGTCCAACTGAGGCTCCAGGTGGAAATGGCATGGCAAGCCGTTCCACAGGACTACATCCAGCATCTCTACGATCGTCTCCATGGGAGAATAGCAGCCTGCATTACTGCGAAAGGTGGATATACACTGTACTAGTGCCGACATTGTGCATGCTCTGTTGCCTGTGTCTATGTGCCTGTGGTTCTGTCAGTGTGATCATGTGATGTATCTGACCCCAGGAATGTGTCAATAAAGTTTCCCCTTCCTGGGACAATGAATTCACGGTGTTCTTATTTCAATTTCCAGGAGTGTATTACAACTTCTGTACGGATTTCTTCTGCTGTAACGGTGTACACATTAGGAATGCACGCTTATTTTCTCCCGTTGACGCAACCCGCGGGCTAATGTCAAAGTTTCCATCCTTGGCAAGCACAGATCTCTCATCGTCAGATAACGAACGTCTCGATAAATTGATAACCGTGCGGGAACCGTCTACGTGTTGGATCGTCTGATTAGGTTGCAAACTGTCAAATTTCTTCTTCCGTCTATTAGACGTTGTCAAAGTAGGCTTCTTAATAGTATCGTGGAGTAGACTGTCAATTCTATCCCAGCCACCACTACACAGTTTATTGCTGATAGTAATATGGAAAATGTTCAAATGTGCGTGAAATCTTATGGGACTTAACTGTTAAAGTCATCAGTCCCTAAGCTTACACACTACTTAACCTAAATTATCCTAAGGACAAACACATGCATACCCATGCCCGAGGGAGGACTCGAACCTCCGCCGGGACCAGCCGCACAGTCGATGATTGCAGCGCCTCAGACCGAGTAATACGGAGAGATATTTACTTAGAGTCTGTGCTTACCAGGTCCCGGCGGATATGTTGAATCCGCTCTCGTTCTAAAAACCTCTTCCGTCCGTTTGACAATCCGCTGCGACGTGACCGAGCCGCATAGTCGCTTAATCCTCAAAAACTTCAGAATAATATTGAGTGCTCAACAACGAGACAGAAATGTGACGGAATACAAAAGCTGCACACTCTGCCTCTGGAGACCTTCAATGCGTCGCACATTCCTTGACATCTCCTCCACGTAGAGGCGTCTAATTGTAAAACGTAAACTTTCACGGCCAGAAATGTCACAGTTAATAAAGTGTTCCGGGCCATTATGACGTGGTCGAATGGATTTCACCTTAAAACCACTTTGAGGTGAAATCTATTCGAACACGGCATAATGGCCCGGAACACTTTATTAATCATGACGGGAACGCCTGCTTGCTCTGAAAGCATCCTTCAAATGTGCTAATATTTCCTTAAACGCAAAATTATACAACATATCAGAATTGCATGACGGTACTTTAAAACCCAGAACTAGATGATATACACAGATTCTACTAAAGTCTGCATAGTATCACTTTTTCCTTAAGTTACTCGTTCAGTCTTATTTATGGTTCAAATGGTGCAAATGGCTCTGAGCACTAAGGGACTTAACATCTGAGGTCATCAGTCCCCTGGAACTTAGACCTACTTAAACCTAACTAACCTAAGGACATGACACACATCCATGTCACGCGGTTCCAGACTGTAGCGCCTAGAACCGCACGGCCACATCGGCCGGCTTATTTATGGATTCTTCCGTCATTTCTTGGTAGAATAACCCCATACTTAGGGATGAAAAACAAACAAGCAGCGTTTTTGTTCTTCGAGTCGTTCGGTAAATAGCGCCCCGCAATATTTTTCTGAGAACATGTTTGCTCTTAAGACTCAGGATTTGGTGGCAGTGCCAGTCGACATTTCTGTTTCGTATACTATTTTTCCACATAGTTTCCATCATTTTCAGCATTGTGTAACAGCATGTATTCCCAATTTTCAAAATGATTGTTTGATTCACGCCTGCAAGTAGGATCGGGTCATATGATTCCAAGGCGACACGCTACGGCATCATCTTCATTGGATTCCATTTGTTAGAGGGAGCGGTGGGCAGAGCACAATTAGAATGTCCCGTGTCGCCTCTCGACGATCGTTCTGTACCTGAGCTGCAACCGGACAACTGAAAGCTTTCTCGACAATTAGGATTCGGCTTTTCCTATCAGTTGATTCGTCAGATCCGTCAAAAAACTTCGACTAGACTGTAACATCGCTAAGCGTTGATCTGAATACGTGTAACTACGACGAGGGGAATTCAGTACGTAATGAAACACATTTTTTTCTGAACGCAGATTGGTTTTATTCAGGATTCCAATGCACCATATTATTCCCCACTGTTTGAGCTACAAAACCCAGTTTTCAACATAATCTCCTATCAGTGTGACGGCCTTGCGCCGCCTTATTGGGAGGGCCTGTACGCCCGCATGGTACCACTCTACTGGCTGCCGCCTGAGCCAAAGTCTTGCTGCATCAGTAAACCCTCCATCTTCCACGTACTGCTTCCTGCAGAGTGCTTCCTTCATTGGGCCAATCAAATGGAAGTCGGAAGCTGCGACATCTGGGCCGTAGCGTGGATGAGGAACAAGAGTCCAATGAAGATTTGCGAGCTCCTGTCGGGTGCGTAGATTTGTGTGAGGCCTTGCGTTGTTATGGAGAAGGAGAAGTTCGTACGCATTTTTGAAGCAACAAACACGTTTCTTCAATTTCCTGAAAGTAGCACAATATACTTCAGAGTTGATCGTTACACCACGAGGGACGACAGCAAACATTAAACCCCTATAGACTCCCATAAGACTGTCGCTATGACCATCTACTGAGGGTGCGGCTGCGTAGTTTTTCTTTGGAGGAGAGCTGTTGTGACGCCACTCATGGATTGCCGTTTTGTTTCTGGTCCGACGTGATGAATCCATGTTTCAGCGCCTATGGCGATGTTCGACAAAAATTGTCACGATCAACCTCGTAATGCTCAAGCAACTCCGCACAGATGGTCTTTCGTTGCTCATTATCGACTTCTGCTAGGCGGTGATGAACCCAGCGGGTACACACCGAGTACTCTAACTAGTGAACAAGTGTGTCAGCACTACCAGCAGAGATGTCCAGTTGTCCAGCGAGGTGTTTGATTGCGATCAGCCGGCTGGAGTGGCCGAGCGGTTAAAGGCGCTACAGTCTGGAACCGCACGACCGCTACGTCGCAGGTTCGAATCCTGCCTCGGGCACGGATGTGTGTGATGTCCTTAGGTTAGTTGGGTTTAAGTAGTTCTAAGTTCAAGGGGACTTATGACCACAGCAGTTGAGTCCCATAGTGCTCAGAGCCATTTGATTGCGATCAGTCGATCACCTCAATGAGAGTGTCCGCACGGTCCAACATCGCGGGAGTCACAACTGTGTGCGGCCGACCGGCTTGCGTTATACCGGGCAGTTTTGCTCAACCTTATTGCGATGATGACAGACGCCTCGCCCAACGACTCACCGTGCTTTTGTTCACCGTCAGGTCTCCATGGACATTCAGCAAGCGCCTGCGAATGCCTACGATGCTCTGGTCTTCCACTAAAAGAAACTTAATGACAGTTCTCTGATCGGAACGCACCTACGATACAGACGCCATTTTGACCGCTATGTATAGCGCCACCACCTAACAGAACTTCATGAAACTATAGGGGCTGAAGCGACAACATTCCGCGATGTTCCACGTAAATTTCACATTTTTTCAACGGAAACTGGCCGAGAAAAAAAAGTTGCATTACTTATTGGACGCCCCTTGTAGAATTCGGTGGCCCTAAACTGGTAGAAGCCGACCTTGGGGAAGATCGGTTTGGATTCCGTAGAAATTTTGGAACACGTGAGACAATACTAACGTGAGGCAATACTGACCTTACGACTTATCTTAGAAGAAAGATTAAGGAATGGCAAACGTACGTTCCTAACGTTTGTAGACTTAGAGAAAGCTGTTGACAATGTTGACTGGAATACTCTCTTTCAAATTCTAAAGGTGGCAGGGGTACAATACTGGGAGCGAAAGGCTATTTACAATTTGTACAGAAACCAGATGGCAGTTATAAGAGTCAAGGGGCATGAAAGGGAAGTGGTGGTTGGCAAGGTAGTGAGACAGGGTTGCAGCCTCTACCCAATTTTATTCAATCTGTATATTGAGCAAGCAGTAAAGGAAACAAAAGAAAAATTCGGAGTAGGTATTAAAATCCATGGAGAAGAAATAAAAACTTTGAGGTTTGCCGATGACATTGTAATTCTGTCAGAGACAGCAAAGGACTTGGAAGAGCAGTTGAACGGAATGGACTGTGTTTTGAAACGAGGATATAAGCTGAACATCAAGAAAAGCAAAACGAGGATAATGGAATGTAGTCGAATTAAGTCGGGTGATGCTGAGGGAATTAGATTAGGAAATGAGACACTTAAAGTAGGAAAGGAGTTTTGCTATTTGGGGAGCAAAATAACTGATGATGGTCGAAGTAGAGAGGATATAAAATGTAGACTGGCAATGGGAAGGTAAGCGTTTCTGAAAAAGAGAAATTTGTTAACATCGAGTATAGATTTAAGTGTCAGGAAGTCGTTTCTGAAAGTATTTGTATGGAGTGTTACCATGTATTGAAGTGAAACGTCGACGATAAATAGTTTAGACAAGAAGAGAATAGAAGCTTTCGAAATGTGGTGCTACAGAAGAATGCTGAAGATTAGATGGGTAGATCACATAACTAATGAGGAGATACTGAATAGAATTGGGGAGAAGAGGAGTTTGTGGCACAACTTGACTAGAAGAAGGGATCGGTTGGTAGGATATGTTTTGAGGCATCAAGGGATCACCAATTTAGTATTGGAGGGCAGCGTGGAGGGTAAAAATCGTAGAGGGAGACCAAGAGATGAATACACTAAGCAGTTTCAGAAGGATGTAGGTTGCATCAAACCAGTCTCGGGACTGAAGACCACAACAACAACATCTATCGATTCATTAGGTTCGTCAAGATATTTCGACCGGGCTGTAACACCGCGACCGTTGACTGAGCACATGTAACTACAATTACAAGTCTGTGAGGTAATGAATGGCCTATCTTGTAAGCTCCTTCACCCACGCCCTCGGAGCTCATTTGATGCACCTTTGTTTAATCCCGACAGAAAATACTTGTGTGTTGTCGATGCGCATTATTTACTCTCCGATTATACGCCGGCGTCAAACAGAGCGTGGTTCACATTACTATTCAGAGGCTTCTCGCTAGATGGTGCGTAATCTCATCATCAACTTGATCCTTCACACATTATCGTGGGTCCATGACATAATGACAAGAAATTGATCATAAAATGTCTGCACAGCTACGAGTATTTGTCAAACCGTAAGTATCTAGGTTGTGCTGTAGTGTTACTGTTTAAAAACAGCATTTTATTGTAATACAGTACCGGAAGCAGGGTGTTAGAAAGTATGGCGGCAGCGAACAGAATTACCAGCGGCTGCTGCACAGAGTCACGATTCATTTTCTTTATCTTAACTCCACACCACTAAGTTTATCAAACACTCAAGTTTCCCCTGCAATCTCTTAATGAATGGTGGAAGGGCTCTGCGTTATAAGTTAATGTTATCACTTCCTGCTATCACGCAGGGTGATGTATGCTCGAGCTCGTCCGGTACGAAGTCTTTGTTGTGGTACCGTTTTCAGGTGTTTCACAGAATCACTGAATGGATTCCATAGAGACTGCCGTAGCCTTTTACGAGGGGCTCTCGATCTGAATTTGTAACAGATCAAATGGTCTTAAAGTTTTCTTAGCTGTTAATTGGATTCACTTTCTGCCCGATTCCGAAACACCTTTTATGTTTTTTCTCTGTTTTTTTTTCTTTCTGTCTTTAGCCATCGTCGCTAAAGTGTGTCGTTCAAATGAAACATAGAGAAAGCCTGTTTGTAATTCAGCCAGGAGACGTTGCTTAGCACAACCGAATGTGTGAATTTCTAGAGACAACTGTGCTACGTATTTGTAGGAGTACGGGTGTTTAATGGCACTTCCAAGTAATTTCACTGTCGTGAAATTCAATTTTTGTGCAATAAATGCGTACCGTAAGCTGAAATATCTCGTCGAATGCAAGCAGCATAAGGGGGAAGCATGCTTTAAACGTAGCACTATGTGTTCAAATAGCCTTCCCAGCTACAGAGTGAGTGGTAGAGTATTTGTTTCTTTCTGGAGTACATATAGCTCTGCTACCCATAGCCTGTTAAAATTACTTGATAGTCGAAATCTGTCACTTGCCGCTACAGTGTTGCCATATCGACTGCCGGCTACTATTGGGTTACAGGTGACACACAAACACGGCATGTCACTTCACAAACGCTGTTAATGTATAACGCGGAGCAATGTTGGAAGCGGTAGCCATGAAGTATTTCGGAAAAGCGAGATGCTCTGTCAAAACCTGATTTTAAGTAACCAATGACTGGAAGATGACTGACAACGCGTTTTGTAGCCCTGCATTTAAACTCATATCCTAAGCTAACCACAACCTCGTGATGTGCAATTTATCCGAGAAAACGGCGGCCAATAATCTGTTGCAGAACTACGGTGACGATCGCTGTGTTCCCAGAACTTAAAGCTAACCTCTACGAGCAAACTCGATACAGAAAAAATATCAGTTTCAGCGCTAAAAACAAACTGTAATTTCTCACTTTCATTGGTTACCTGAAAATATCCTCACATTGGCTACAAGAGCTGCCGCGTTAACAATGGATGAACGATCCTGGTTGACACCTGGCTGCAGATTATAGGCGACACAGGCAAAGTTTAAACGGAAAATGAATGGTAGGAACAAGAATAAGTAAGAGCAAATAAAAAAGTCAATACGATTATGAAAAGACGCGGTAAAATATTAAAAATAAAAAAATTACATTTAAACCAATTAACTGAATACAAGTAATAATCAAAGTATTTTGATTAGGTTTATGAATAGAAATATCATTATATTTGACGAAATTAGAATCTACTATCTTCTCCATGGCAGGTTTAAAAGTTAACCATTGCGGCATGCCACAACACTGGACTGCGTAGTTATATTTGTAAATGTACTGACCCAGTCGCAACGATGAACTGCAGTCTTCAAAAATGCGTCTTCATGTTACGTCGAGCGAAGCTTATGCGATTTAAGCCGATGTCTGTGGTTATTATAGGTGTATATGTTACGCTGAATCGCGTCTTATGCGGCAGTATCCGGTAGTGTGTGGTTAGTGCTGCGCATGAAACCGTGTGTGTTTCACTAGTATCATTGTGCGGCTATGTTGTTTTTGGTGTGGTTATCGTGGGTGATGAAATACGAAATAAAATTGGGGGTTCAAACACATCAAGAAATAAAAGCCAGACAAGAAACTGTAAGTGAAATGACCCGGTCCGTCAATGGCGAACGGTTCGGGTGTGACTTTGAGCGCTCTAGTTGGAAGGAACCAGCTCCAACGCGTGATGTGTCATCAATCAAATAATTTTAATCGGATTATAGACACTACAACAAATAGTAATTACCATTGTTCGTTATAAGTGTTCCTCTATAATTTTATTTAGTAACGATTATGAAAGAACTAACATATCCCAGCTAATGTACATGCACACAATTACTACAATAACTTGGTGAAGGGGACATTAACTGCAAGTACGCTTGCAACTGCTGCGAACATTAACGTGGAATCCACAAACGCAGTGCTGCGCAGAGAAATGAGACACCATATGGTTGGTGCTGCACATGAACATAACAGAGAAATGAGACACCATATGGTTGGTGCTGCACATGAACATAAAGTCTTGCATGTGGGAATGTGTCTGGAATGTCTGACCCGATACTGTAAGAACGTGTGGAAATTCTCAGAGCACGTTGTAACCATGGGTGAAACGTGTGGTCTTTTCCAACTGGCAACATAAAGGATGCGCCACCCATCGTCACCCAAACCAAGAAAGTCCAGCCAATTTCAGTGGCTGGAAACGTCACGTTGGGCTGTACTTCGACATCCAGGCATTATTGGAGCAGATGCTAGTCGGGTTCATAATCAGCGCTCCGAAGGGCTACTAAAATCAAGATGTCAGGCACATTGTCAGACAGTGTGATTTTACTTCCAGGTAACGCTAGGCCACGGACTGGGATTATGACACAAGAGGTGTTGCATCACCCAAGCTACAGTGAGGATTGATCACTTCATGATTACTCTGTTGCCTTACAGTTAGCATTTCACCAGCAGTCAAGCTGTGCGTGATGCTGTGGTTCCAACAGCAGTCTAACGTTCTTCTTCATCGAAGGTGCAGAAGAACATGTTCCACGATGAGGCAATTGACGCGAGAATTGGGAGAGATTATCTGTAGGCTGTCTGAAAGCCTTATCGATTGTTTAACGTTCGTCTCCCAATAAAGTGTCTTTGATACCTCAGGGATTTGCACGATTAGTGTGTGTTTTTCTTCTTAGTCTTCGTCAGGTACGACGTGAAAAATAGGAAAGTTGTCACAAGCCCTTCAAATGTCAGGTCGATTCCGTCTGCTTCGCTTCATATGGACTTTTATCTGGAGTCTCATGATGAGTATCCGATTTCCCAGTGGCTGATTATCAAAGATAATATATCATTTGTTTGATTGTCTGTTCTGTGACATTCCGATCGCCTGAAGTACCTAATCGCACGTGCACATATTCAGAGAAATCTTTCATCAGATTCCTCTGTCATCGCAACCGTTCTTAGGTCTCTTATCTGTGCTCGCGTGCTTCTTGCCGGTGATAACACTGAATTATTTTCTAAGTGCGTAGCTTCAGTGCCTTTCTCTGCATTACGACGTATCACAGAAGAGTGAGAGTTCCTCAAAAAACTTTTAATTGTTAAATTGAAAGTGGAAGTTAATGTGAACATTCCTAATTGCAACAGATGCTACCAAACTTAACATCAATCAATAAACTGATGATGTGCCTGTATAAGCAATAAAACGAATTAATTATGTTATGTGAGTGGCTGGTGCCATAAACACGTAACTACTCTTTCGTTACTGTTACGGACTAACAAGAGTCAAAACGGCTCACTGTATTACTAATGCAATTAGGCAATTTCCAGAACTATGTAATGTAATAACCTAATTTAACACCCCGAAAATTTAAGTACTAAATTCAGTAAAACAGGTTTAGCAAAAAAATATCACACCAAATACATGAATCTATTCACTAATAACGATATCATCTCTGCCATCTTAGGTATAAGGAAATAAGATTTATTTGGTTACACAAAGAAAAACGACAGAAGTACAAAATTAAAGATATTTTAAATAAACACGTATACTAGTTACGTCTAGAATTCTTTAGCGCAACGCAGCCCATGCCACACGGTTTTGAAAATATTGCAAAAGAGGTTATTATCCTCTTGTAAACATTGTGTGTCGTAATTAATACTGGAAATAACAAGAAAACATGTATGATAATAGAAGCAAAAACACTCCAGTAAACATGGGTTCACAAAGAAACTTACTGCGTGATAACTGCTAACTTTTGGTTACGATCTGCCACTGACTTCAGTATGATACATTGTCATAATTAGTATAAATGTTTTACAAATGTAATTTTTCGATAATTAGTCTCAAATTCTGCCCAAGTCCTACGTCAAAAAGAAAGACTATACTTTACAAATGATAATATTTTCCGTCTGTACTGTATTATTACAAAATTTAAAAAAAACAGTCGAATGTTTTATGGGATGATTTGTCTAAAAGTAAGAAATAAACTAGAACAACGGAAAAATGCTCCTGTCGGACACAAAAAAGGTGAATATGCTCCTCTTTAAAATACTCTGGCAGAAAAATGGGAAACCAGCTGCCTACATCCTCATATTGCCTTCTTTACCAAAAATTTTGGCGTGCAAACATATTCGCTCTGTTCAAATAATTTACGGGTTTGCTGCCGGGTGACGTTGTCGACCACCGCCAGTCGGTGGTCGACGACGTCACCCGGCAGCGAACCCGTAAGTTATTTGAACATTCAATTCACCGGGAAAAGTTAAGGTCTCACATATTCGTTCTCTTTTGACATACAACTTTCTACATTCATTTCCTACTGTCTCTTTTTGTAGTGAAGTCTTCATAATCGGCATATACACTGAAGCGCCAAAGAAACTGGTACAAGCATGCGTATTCAAATAGAAAGGTAGAATACATTGCTGCGGTCGGCAACGTCTATATAAGACAAGTGGCTGGCGAAGTTGTTGGATAGGTTACTGCTGCTAGAATTGCAGGTTACCAAGATTTAAGTGAGTTTCAGCTTGGTGTTCTAGTCGGTGCACGAGCGATGGGACACAGCATCTCTGAGGTAGCGGTGAAGTGGGGATTTTCCCGTACGATCATTTCACGAGTGTACCCTGAATATCAGGAATCCGGTAAAACATCAGATCGCCGACATCGCTGAAGCCGGAAAAAGATCTTGCAAGAACGGGAGCGCCGGCCGGAGTGGCCCTGCGGTTCTAGGCGCTACAGTCTGGAGCTGAGCGACCGCTACGGTCGCAGGTTCGAATCCTGCCTCGGGCATGATTGTGTGTGATGTCCTTAGGTTAGTTAGGTTTAATTAGTTCTAAGTTCTAGGCGACTGATGACCTCATAAATTAAGTCGCATAGGACTCACAGCCATTTGAACCATTTGAAGAACGGGAGCAACGACGACTGAAGAGAATCGCTCAACGTGAAAGAAGTGCAACCCTTCCGCAAATTGCTGCAGATTTCTTCAACACTAGGCCATCAACAAGTGTCCATGTGCGAACCATTCAAGGAAACATCGATATGGCCCTCTCGTGTACCCTTGATAACTGCACGATAAAAAACTTTACGCCGCGCCAGGGCCCGTCAACACCGACATTGGACTGTTGATGATCGGAAAATGTTGCCTGGTCGAACGAGTCTCGTTTCAAATTGTATCGAGCGGATGGACATGTATGAGTTTGGTGACAATCTCATGAATCCATGGACCCTGCATGTCAGTGGGGGACTGTTCAAGCTGGTGAGGGCTCTGTAACGGTGTGGGAATGTGCAGTTGGAGTGATAAGCGACTCCTGATAACGTTTAGACATGACTGTGACAGGTGACACGTACGTAAGCATTCTGTCTGATCATCTGCATACATTCATGTCCATTGTGCTCTCCTACGGACCTAGGCAATTCCAGCAGGACAAAGCGACACCCCAAACGTCTAGAATTGCTAAAGAATGGCTCTAGGAACACTCTTCTGCATTTAAACACTTCTGCTGGCCACCAAACCCCGAGTCATGAACATTACTGAGCATATCTGAGATGCCTTGCAATGTGCTGTTCAGAAGAGATCTCCACCCCTTGTACTCTTACGGATTTATGTACAGCCCAGCAGGATTCATGGTCTCTATTCCCTCCAGCACTACTTCAGACATTAGTCGAGTCCTTGCCACGTCGTGTTGCGGCACTTCTGCATACTCGCGGGGGCCCTACACGAAATTAGCCAGGTGTACCAGTTTCTCACGCTCTTCACTGTACATCTCACAGCCACTGTTTATGTATGTCTTTCTCCCATTGTCTGCTTTTACTTCCAATGGGATTTTCTCCTGCCTGCTTCTTCTGTTGTCACTGTCTTCATCCCTTTCTCTCGTTCTTCATTACCATTGTCTCCTTCTCTGCCACTTCCATTGACTCTCTATCTCATTGTCATTGTCTTTATATCGTCCTTGTCTCTCTCCCATGACCACTGTATCTGTCTTTCTCGCTTACAGTATCCTATCTTTCTATTTAACCACCACTGTATCCTCCCCAAACAGGTCCTTGAGGATGGTTTGCTCAGGGTTTCGACTCCTGGAGGGAAACTGTATTACGTGGGTACAGAGGACTGGCGACTGTGGGCACATTTTTTCGTGTTCTCCAAGGTGTGCCTTGATATGTATAAAACGAAATCTGTAGGTCATTAAAGTTTCACAGTTTATTTGTTTATATACTTCGTCACGTTTACATACTTTTACGCATATAAACAACTAACAGATTCACGTAATAATTTACAATAAAGCCACAAAATCGTCGCCTATCCAACGAAAGTTCACCTTACACTACTTTACAAAAAATATACACATTTTTGGGCTACACTTACAGTGTAGGAAAAAAAATGTATGCTGTCCTCCCGAAAAAAAATTTAAAAAGCAAAATTCGTTAATTGTTGCTGAATTAGTTCAACAAAATAATTTTTAAAGAGGAACTGATGTGTAACTAGGATCCAAAGCCTGAAAATACCAGCACATTCTTAAACATATCAATGCGCTTTTAGTAACATGTTCTACCACCTTTTAAAATGCAAATTTCTGTCATTATTGTTGACTTTTCTCTCAACATATTTGATAAAGAAATACTGATGCGTAAATAAGGCCCCAAAGCTCGAAATACTGAATACGACCTTCATTAGGGAAAGTGACATCTATTACGGAGACTTAAATTTTTGGTCAACTGAAGACATAAAGTTTGTAAATAAGTGCGCAGTGACTTTATGGCACTTTTTTTGTGAAGGTTCGTCTTGGTCGCACAAATTTTACAATCCACTATTACCAGTTTAGACTACTGCCATCTTCAGATCTGTTACAAAGAAAAAGCAGTGGTGTAACTAAGTTCAGTTAGCTGAAGCGAAATCTTTACCAGACCTGGTGATACATAAAAAAGTAGAAAATATATGATTAATAGCCATACATACCAGCAATATATACCACAAAATATTCTAATTTAGGTATCAACGTCAAAATCTGTACGTGTAGGTACATAGTAAGATGCACCTGGTATTTATACAAATAACTAAGGCCAGTAGAGGGCATTATAGCTGGGGAACATGACTAACCTCTATAGTAAATTTAATAGTTAAAATGCAGTATGCATAGCCATTAATTAAAATTGTTTCGCATGCCAACATGAGGGTCTGACACTATAATATGAACTAACATACAATATGTGGAATTAGATCCATATTTAAAATCTACGTAAGAGGTGTGAAGAGTAATAATGGGAAGCTCTATTGTAGCTGGCAAAGTAAATAACATACAGTTGAGTAAAAGCCAGAAAAAAGTTTAAGAATAATATCACATCTATAAATCTAAACCTTCCAGCATGACAAAACAATTAAACCTTAGCTGTAAGTGTAAGGTAATCAACAAAAGAGTTACTATTAATAACAAACACAATATTCGATAACTCTTCTGGAGCTTGGCGTGCGGTCGTGTGCGCCGGCCACCAGCCACGAGGAGACTGGTAGTTCCACCACAGGAAAATAAGAGCTTCGTACAGAGAACCCACGAGGCGGTACCATTGAGATCCTACTCCGCATGTGTTAGCTGCTACTGAGTTTTTAATTAATAGTCACTACTTTGTTAATTACCTTTAGTGGTGTAAAATGCCTGGGCATTTATAAGTTGGGGAAAATGCTCAGGATAAAGGCCTGGGTAAATGCACAAAATTCGTAAATGCCTGGATGTTTATGCATTTTAAAGATTAATTGATAAGTGGCACTTATAAAAAAGACTGAGCTGACATCTTGTATTGGAAAAGGTTTTTTGCAACACTGCTTCTTTATTGGTTGGGTGACCATGTTGAAAGAGCTGTTTGTGAGTTAGGGGAGAGTTATGAGAGGAAATAAATTGGATTGTATACATAGCTTTTTGCATCTTCAATGAGGTCAGTTCTTGAGGTAGTAGGTAATAAAAAAAGAAAACTACATTCAAGTTAAAGGTAGTTTTTGAAATAAAGTATAATTTACATAAGTAGCTAGCCTATAGGTAGCATTTTCACTTATACTATACTGAAAAAAAAATTAAACAATTATTCTCAATCAGTTTCTTCATCTTCGTAAGCTGAAGAAGAATCATGAAGTTCCAACTCTGCCTCAGACTCTCCTGAATATAACTGGAATTAGAGTACAAAGGTTTATCCATAATGATTTTCATTTGGGATGTTTTATGTTAGTTTCTCATTTTATCTTCACAGCAGTGCAGTCAAAAAAGTAGATAAAGAAAGGAACAGAACAGAAAACTATAGTCTGTCTCAAACGTCGCTACATCTCACAATAAAGCTTTGGTTTCTGTTTTTTCACTGAAAACTGTTTAATGTTTAAGAATACATTTATCATCAAGAAACAGCTGTTTAATGCACTCAGTAATTATTTTACCATCAATAATCTTGTTCAATAATACTCAGAGATTTGACACGGATTATAAAATATGTTACATTGCATAGTGATGACCTAAGGACCATGTTTTTGTATACCGGATTATCACTACACAGCTTTTCAAAGAGGTTATGTGTGTGTGTGTGTGTGTGTGTGTGTGTGTGTGTGTGTGTGTGTGTGTGTGTGTGTGTATGTGTATGTGTGTGTGCGTGCTTGCGTGTGTGTGTGTGTGTGTGTGTGTGTGTGTGTGTGAGAGAGAGAGAGAGAGAGAGAGAGAGACCGAGAGTTAGAGAAAGAAGATGGTCGCCTGAAGTTTTTCTGGACCAGTTGCCCACCCTTTACGTAACTCATTATTATGAATTCAGACAATTTATTCCCATGCATTCAAAAAATATTTAATAGACTTTGGAGAATTTACTTCTTGTTTAACTTGTAATTGTTCTGGCGTAACCGGCCGCTGTGGCCGAGCGGTTCTAGGCGCTTCAGTCCGGAACCGCGCTGCTCCTACGGTCGCAGGTTCGAATCCTGCCTCGAGCATGGATGTGTGTGATGTTCTTAGATTAGTTAGGTTTAAGTAGTTCTAAGTCTAGGGGACTGACGACCTCAGATATTAAGTCCCATAGCGCTTAGAGTCATTTCTTTTGCTCTGGCATACAGAAAAATAAGATAACCTAATTTCTGAAAACCTTTGTATTCTAATATGTCAAAAATTTATGATGAAAACTAATACAGTCAGATGGATCCACCTACTTGACCTTCTATCCCGCCCCGGAAGTTCCGCTCCATAACCAGCACTAGGCAGCGCTCCCCCCCCCCCCCCCCCCCCCCTCCCTGGCAGAGGTTCGAGTCCTCCCTCGGCATGGGTGTGTGTGTGTGATCCGTAGCTTAGTGACCGATGACCTAAGTAGTTTGGTGCCATAAGCTCTTGCCACAAATTTCCGCTCCTGCCAAATAAAAAGCAGGTCAGAGACATCTGCTGCTGGAGACAGAGAGCACCTGTAGCCACGGCAACTGGGACAGCTAATTTATCAAGTGACTAGAGCGTTCTCTGACCTTGGATTGGCAATCTGAATGACAGTCTAACGCAAGATGTACAAGATCCGAGATAACCGGGCACGTGATCGTGGTCAAGTTGTGGGCGCCCGGTGGAAGTGTTACTTCGTATCAGAGGAGCTTTCCACGTGTAAAGGATGTTTCTTGCGTGTCTCGATTGCGGAAAAGTCACCCCCGCCATTGTTAACTGCCGCGAGCAGCAACTTACTGGTGACAGGGGACACCAGCGACTACTGTGTATTGTAACACCGGATATCAAGGCTGCAGTGGAAGGGCAGACAAATGGAGTTTCATACTCTACATCTACATCTACATGATTACTCTGCAATTCACATTTAAGGGCTTGCCAGAGGGTTCATCGAACCACAATCTACTATCTCTCTACCATTCCACTCCCGAACAGCGCGCGGGAAAAACGAACACCTAAACCTTTCTGTTCGAGCTCTGATTTCTCTTATTTTATTTTGATGATCATTCCTACCTATGTAGGTTGGGCTCAACTAAATATTTTCGCATTCGGAAGAGAAAGTTGGTGACTGAAATTTCGTAAATGGGTCTCGCCGCGACGGAAAACGTCTTTGCTTTAATGACTTCCATCCCAACTCGAGTATCATATCTGCCACACTATCTCCCCTATTACGTGATAATACAAAACGAGCTGCCCTTTTTTGCACCCTTTCGATGTCCTCCGTCAGTCCCACCTGGTAAGGATCCAACACCACGCAGCAATATTCTAACAGATGACGAACGAGTGTAGTGTAAGCTGTCTCTTTAGTGGACTTGTTGCATCTTCTAAGTGTCCTGCCAATGAAACGCAACCTTTGGCTCGCCTTCCCCACAATATTATCTATGTGGTCTTTCCAACTGAAGTTGTTCGTAATTTTAACACCCAGGTACTTAGTTGAATTGACAGCCTTGAGAATTGTACTATTTATCGAGTAGTCGAATTCCAACGGATTTCTTTTGGAATTCATGTGGATCACCTCACACTTTTCGTTATTTAGCGTCAACTGCCACCTGCCAAACCATACAGCAATCTTTTCTAAATTGCTTTGCAACTGATACTGGTGTTCGGATGACCTTACTAGACGGTAAATTACAGCATCATCTGCGAACAACCTAAGAGAACTGCTCAGATTGCCACCCAGGTCATTTATATAGATCAGGAACAGCATAGGTCCCAGGACGCTTCCCTGGGGAACACCTGATATCACTTCAGTTTTACTCGATAATTTGCCGTGTATTACTACGAACTGCGACCTTCCTGACAGGAAATCGCGAATCCAGTCGCACAACTGAGACGATACCCCATAGGCCCGCAGCTTGATTAGAAGTCGCTTGTGAGGAACGGTGTCAAAAGCTTTCCGGAAATCTAGAAATATGGAATCAACTTGAGATCCCCTGTCGATAGCGGCCATTACTTCGTGCGAATAAAGAGCTAGCTGCGTTGCACAAGAACGATGTTTTCTGAAACTATGCTGATTACGTATCAATAGATCGTTCCCTTCGAGGTGATTCATAATGTCTGAATACAGTGTATGCTCCAAAACCCTACTGCAAACCGACGTCAATGATATAGGTCTGTAGTTCGATGGATTACTCCTACTACCCTTCTTAAACACTGGTGCGACCTGCGCAATTTTCCAAGCTGTAGGTACAGATCTATCGGTGAGCGAGCGGTTGTATATGACTGCTAAGTAGGGAGCTATTGTATCAGCGTAATCTGAAAGGAACCTAATCGGTATACAATCTGGACCTGAAGACTTTCCCGTATCAAGCGATTTGAGTTGCTCGCAACCCCTAAGGTATCTTCTTATAAGAAACTCATGCTAGCAGCTGTTCGTGTTTCAAATTCTGGAATATTCCATTCGTCTTCCCTGGTGAAGGAATTTCGGAAAACTGCGTTCAACAACTCCGCTTTAGCGGCACAGTCGTCGGTAACAGTACCATCGGCACTGCGCAGCGAAGGTATTGACTGTGTCTTGCCGCTTGTGTACTTTACATACGACCAGAATTTCTTCGTATTTTCTACCAAATTTCGAGACAATGTTTCGTTGTGGAACCTATTAAAGGCATCTCGCATTGAAGTCCGTGCCAAATTTCGCGCGTCTGTAAATTTTAGCCAATCTTCAGGATTTCGCGTTCTTCTGAAATTCGCATGCTTTTTCCGTTGCCTCTGCAACAGCGTTCGGACCTGTTTTGTGTACCATGGGGGATCAGTTACATTTTTTACCAATTTATGAGGTATGAATCTCTCAATTGCTGTTGCTACCATATCTTTGAATTTGAGCCACATCTCGTCTAAATTTGCATAGTCAGTTCGGGGGGAATGGAGATTGTCTCTTAGGAAGGCTTCTAGTAACACTTTATCCGCTTTTTTAAATAAAATTATTTTGCGTTTGTTTCTCGTGGATTTGGAAGAAACGGTATTGAGCCTAGCTACAACGACCTTGTGATCATTAATCCCTGTATCAGTGATGATGCTCTCTATTAGCTCTGGATTGTTTGTGGCTAAGCGGTCAGGTGTGTTATCGCAACCATTTACAATTCACGTGGGTTCGTGGACTAACTGCTCGAAATAATTTTCGGAGAAAGCATTTAGGACAATCTCGGAATTTGTTTTCTGCCTACTCTTTGACGTATTAGCTTAAGCTTGTGCAATTTTGTATTGATCTCTCCACTTCTTCCATTTATATAACATTTTGTTTTGCTTGGGTTGCTGGTTACGGGTCCTGGCATTTACTTCAACAAGGGTCTGTGAATTCTATCTGCTATTTCGTCTTTGACTAATTATTTGTGTTTCCTGCATCATCGTCTGTTGGCATTTCTGTTGCGTGTTCTGGTTTATTTTCGTTTTTCTCTCTATCTGTAAAGTCGAGGGGATCTGTCGCCTTAAGACGTTTTATTTTTGTGTTGACTCTCGCAGATTTTGTAGAGTATACATAGTTTACTTGATGTATATGAATATTCGTCTATGAAGTTAGTTGTAGATGTCCTTTGTTCTTATCTTTTGGCGTCTATTTTGGCCATTACTTCCAGCTAGCTGTTAATTAGCTTTTTTGTATAAGTGTACCTGTCTCTATATTATTTGTCATTCTGGGATTAATGCCTGTTGCTGTCTTCAGTATTTTCTCAGATTTGGTATGTTTGGTCGATTTGCCATTCATACAGCGGCAGCGTATTGTTGAATAATACGGACGAATGATTTATGACATTATACGATCGTGTCATTCTTGGCTCCGCTGGTTCTGCCTCTTATTATTTTAAATATATTTAATCTTATTTTAGATCTGACTATGACAATATTTGTGTGCTGGTGTTACAACAGGTCTCTCTTTAGGCTTAATTCAAGATATTTCGCCATATCTTTAACTGAAATCGTGGGATTTAGTTTAGCGTGTTTGGGTTTTGTGTCACTTGCTGTGTTTTATTAATGTGAGCTGCGTTTTTGGGGCGTTGGGTTCTATTTTCCTTTTAGAAACACCGCCGTTAGAAATTCGATGTTTGAATGAATGTCTCCTGGTTGAATACTACGACACTTCTTTAGAAGCCGACGGCAGGATACAAATACGATCAAAAGCACAGACGGCGGTCCATACTGCTTGCCAACAGCACGACATTGAAGCGAGTGTTGGGGATATTCCATTACGGAGAATGCCATGCAATGTGTTCCTGATTCGGCTCCCACTGGTGAAAGATCCAGAAGTCTCTTGCCAGGTGATGTGCATTCATTTGTTAACCAACAGTATCCTGTAGAAGACCTTTGGTTTGAGAGGGGCACTGCACCATCCAGTTGCTCCCGAGTTGTGTCAGAAATGACAGCAACATGAGGGTGCCCGTGTGGTTTCCAGGTCAACCGGTTTCGACCTTATTTTGAACATGTCTAAAATTGCCTCCACGCAAATTGCATAGGAAACTCAAGCTTTCGAAGTTTTACGTATTCATCGTCATGAGATGAGTGACTATTAGGATTGATGTGCGCTCCTTGAACGTTGTTATTCTGGCTTACTGTAATTGGCGTGACTCATCTGGGAGACATGATTAATATACGCAGATGCAGGAATCTGCAATGAACGAAATACCGGCTTACCTCTCTTATCCGACAAGAATTACGGAGCAGAAGGGGAGCGGAGACAACCCCAGTCGTATTTCTCCATTTTCACAGTGAGTTTTTGATTTTCGCTCTTTGTGAACGTACCTTTTCTAGCGCCTCTCACTAGTCTCCGTCAAGATTGTAACCACTATGTCTATTAGACATACTGAAACATAAGCAAATTACTTTTATTTAACTATAGAATCATTATAAGATGATACGAGATGATACATGTATAGCATTTCGGTTTCCTAATGCTGGTCTTATACCGTTTCATGAGGCTACGCACCGCTATCCTTGCTTTCCAAAGTCTCTTAACTCGATGTAAAACGCTCTTACACTGCACTTATTGGCTGCCATGTTTAACATTCGTGACATTCACGTCGCACACTGTACACGCCAGGAAATCTGAAACTTAAGTTTTCTTGCACTGAAGGCAACATTCCTTTATATTTCGGGTGTTCCAGGAACACTAAGCTAATACTACATTTATCTTACTAATGTGCTGTCTTGCTACAGATGATCGGCAATTGGTGTAAGGAATAGCAGATGACCCTGGCACAAATAAATGTATTTAGCACAAATAGAAGAAGAGATAGATTACCGAACGATTGTACAAGAGCCGCTCAATAAGTAATACAACACTTTTTTTTCTCGGCCAATTTCGTTCGAAAAAAATGTGTTTTGTTGTGGGACATCGTGGAATATTCCCGCTTCAGTCCCTGTAGTTTCATGAAGTTCCGACAGGTGGCAGCGCTATACGTAGCCTTCAACATGGCCTCTTTAATGGAGTCGCGTTCCAATCCTGAATAAACCAGCTTGCTTTTATTTTAAAAAAAGTGTTGCATAACGTACTGAAAGCCACTCATGGACTTTTTTTTCTTTGGAGTCGTAAGTCTTCTGACAGGATTGGTGTGGCAATCCATGACTTCCTGTCCTGCGCCAACCTCTTCATCTCACATTCCACATCATAACGGTTTTTCCGTGCTATTGATCAATGGAACACGTAACTAACTAACTCTCAGTGTAGTACTTACACCCAGAGTCTCGAATTATTTGTTCAATGTATTCCAGAGTGTGTTCACTATAGTTCTGAGCCCTTATAGCTCACTACAGTACCATAGAAATTATTCCCTGATGCTTGACACATGCCCCTTCATCCTGTCCATTCTTCTTGTTAGTGCCTTCCGTGTGATATTTTCCTTACCTATTCCTTTTCGTTTATTACCTTATTAAACCACTTAACTTTCAGCATCCTTCTGTGTCACCATTTCTGAAACACTTCGATTCGCTTTTTTGCCAGTTTTCTCATAGTCCATGATTTACTCCCATAGAACGCTATGCTATCGACGCATATTCTCACTCAAATTAAGGTCAATGTTTAATATAAGGGCTTCTTTTAGCGAGGAATGCTCTCTTTACCTGTAATAGTGTGCTTCTTAAATCCTCCTTGCTTCGCCCGTCACGCCTTAGTTTGATTCCGAGGAAGCAGAATTCCTTCACATCGCCTACAAACTCATCCTCGATTCTGAAGTAACGTTTCTCACTAATCTCATTTCTGCTATTCCTTACTACTTTCATCTTTCTTCGGTTTACTCTCAATGTGCAGTGTGTACTCATCAGACTGTTCATTCCATTCGACAGCCGCATTTACTCCTCAGTTTCACATTCGTGTATCACTGTCATCGGCTGCCTCCTTAGCTGAATGCTTCGCGCAGCTGAATGCCATGCAAGAAACCCAGGAAAGGATCCCAGTACGGCCAGGGATTTTTACTTGGTGGGAGGGCTTGAACGGGATGCACTCAGCCTCGAGAGGCTGCTGAGGAGCCACTTGACTGACGAGCAGAACACGGCAAGTGCCATAACCTTATTTCCCAGAAACTTTGCTCAGTTCATGTCTGAGCTTACCCGTAGATACTCGACCGTTTCTGAAAAAAAGACGGTCAAAGTTTTCGAGCTATTTTCTAGATACGCTATGTGCCTTTTACCGCGCGATATCATGACACGAAATTATGGCACAGCAGTTAGCGTCGCGGCTTTTTAATTTAACGCTCCGTGTTCGAGTCCAGATTATTACTTTTATTTTTGTTTTTCATTTATATAAATATCTGTAGAAAATTTTTATATGAATGTTTTCCAGTGTATATTGAAAACATCCCCCCCCCCCCCCCCCCCTGGAACCATGGACCTTGCCGTTGCCGGAGGGGTTTGCGTGCCTAAAGCGACCAAATAGCCGTACCGCAGGTGCAACCACAACGGAGTGGTATCTGTTGAGAGGCCAGACAAATGTGTGATTCCTGACGAGAGGCAGCAGCCTTTTCAGTAGTTGCAGGGGCAACAATCTGGATGATTGACTGATCTGGTCTTGTAACATTAACCAAAGCGGCCTTGCTTTGCTGGTACTGCGAACCGCTGAAAGCAAGGGGAAACTACAGCCGTGATTTTTCCCATGGGCGTGCAGCTTTACTGTGTGGTTCAGTGCTGATGGCGTCCTCTTGGGTAAAATATTTCGGAGGTAAAACAGTCCCCCATTCGAATCTCAGAGAAATTAGAACTTACACGGAGCCTCACCGACAGTCGTTCGGCCCACGCACTATTAGCCTATGAAACAGGGAATTTGGGGAGGGCGGGGGCGGGGAGGCGTGGTACTGAGGCCAGAAGTACATTCCGTAGCATTATGCAACAAGGAGGGTCTACTCTGGATAGGAGTGGTTGTAACAAGGTGGGAGTTGTCTCTGTCTGCTCATGACTGTACAGCTACAATTGGCCTCCTTATGCTCTTAATGTGTATTTAACTTTCCATAAAAGAATTTGATCAGTCTGGCTCACCTTCAAGGTGCCACTCCTTTTATGGGTACTAAATACGTTTGAGTTAACGATGTACGGGGGGCATTCGATAATGCAACAGTTTTTTTTTCTGAAAGCAGGTTGTTTTTATTCAGGATTCCAGTGCATCAAATTATTCCCCATCTTTTGGCTACAGAAGCCTATTTTTCAACATGATTTCCATCCAATACGACGGCCTTATGCCACCTTACTGAGCGGGCCTGTATGCCCGCCTGATATCACTCTGCTTGTCGACATCGGAGCCAACGTCTTACTGCATCAATAACTGCTTCCCGCGGAGTGCATCCCTCGTTGCGCCGAACAGATGGAAGTGGAATGTGCGATATCCAGGGGCTGTAGGGTGGAAGAGGAAGAACAACCCAATTAATTTCTGTGAGCTCCTCTCGGCTGCACAGATTTATGTGAGGGCTTGCGTTGTCAAGGAGAAAGAGAAGTTCCTTTGAAACTTGAAACTTCCTGGCAGATTAAAACTGTGTGCCGGACCGAGACTCGAACTCGGGACCTTTGCTTTTCGCGGGCAAGTGCTCTACCATCTGAGCTACCCAAGCACGACTCACGCCCCGTCCTCACAGCTTCACTTCTGCCAGTACCTCGTCTCCTACCTTCCAAAGGCGAAGGCAAAGGTCCCGAGTTCGAGTCTCGGTCCGGCACATAGTTTTAATCTGCCAGGAAGTTTCATATCAGCGCACACTCCGCTGCAGAGTGAAAATCTCATTCTGGAAACATCCCCCAGGCTGTAGCTAAGCCATTTCTCCGCAATATCCTTTCTTCAGGAGTGCTAGTTGTGCAAGATTCGCAGGAGTGCTTCTGTGAAGTTTGGAAGGTAGGAGACGAGGTACTGGCAGAAGTAAAACTGTGAGGACGGGGCGTGAGTCGTGTTTGGGTGCCTCAGATGGTGCTGGCACGGTAGCTCAGCGTGTTCGATCAGAGAGCTGACTGGCCTCTGCAACAACAAAACTGAGTGGAAGGATCAACATACGAACTTGACTGGATGTCATGTGACGTGCGCAACGACCAAACACAACGATCAAAAACGACAAAAAAAAAGGCAGAAAAAGATTGTAGAGCACTTGCCCGCTAAAGGCAAAGGTCCCGAGTTCGAGTCTCGATCTGGCACTCAGTTTTAACCTGTCAGGAAGTATCATATGAGCGCACACTCCGCTGCAGATGAAAATCTCATTCTAGAAGTTCCTTTGCATTTTTGTAGAGACGAACACGCTGAAGTTGTATCTTCAGTTACCTGAGGGTAGCTCAATACACTCACGAGTTGATCGAGTTGATTGCTGCACCACAAGGAAGGACTCAAACAGAATAACTTCATCGGAGTCCCAGAAGACCGTCGCCGTGGCTTTACTGGTTTTGACCTTTTTCTTCGGAGGAGAGGTGGTGTGGCGCCACTCCATAGATGGCCGTTTTGTTTCCGGTTCGAAGTGATGAATCTATGTTTCAGTGCCCGCGACGATGCTCGACAAAAATTGTCACGATCAGCCGTGTAAGGCTCAAGGAATTCTGCACAGATGGTCCTTCATTGGTCTTCATAGTCTTCTTTTAGTCAGCGGGGACTCCACCGGCCGCACACCTCTGAGTACTCCTGCCATTGAACAAATGTGACAGCACTACCAACACAGACATCCAGTTCTGTAGAAAGGTGTTTGATTGTGATCCGCCGACCATGTCGAATGAGAGTGTCCGCACGTTCCAACACTGAAGGAGTCACAGCTGTGCGCGGCCGGCCGGCACGCGGGGGTTCGGACAAGTTCGCGCGACCTCATTGCGATGTTGACAGACGCCTCGTCCATTAACTCGCTGTGCTTTTGTTCATTGCCAGGTCTCCGTAGACATTCTGCAAGCGCGCAGGAATATCCGTGATGCCCCATTTTCCGCTAAAAAAAAAAAAAAAAACTCAGCGACAGCTATCTGCTTGGAACGCTCCTCCGTTACAGACGCCATATTGAAGGCCACATATAGCGCCACAACTTATCGGAACGCCATGAAACTATAGGGGCTGAAGCGGGAAAATTCCACGATGTCCTACAAAAAACTACGCATTTTTCCAACCTAAACTGGCCGAGAAAAAAAAGTATTGGATTAATTATTGGCTGCCTCTCGTAGTCTTTTATTGTTGTCCTTTATGAAGAGTGATGCATAGCGGATATAAAGATTTTCAGGTTTGTTACACCAATTTAGCTAGATAAGATGTAAAGTGTTTGGAGCGGATAAAAACTAACGTGGCTGCACCTGTGACTGTCATAACTGTCATCGATAGTTCTTTAAATCTATGTTTAAGCTTAACTTTATGTTTAAGCTTAAATCTACATGTATGTAAAGGAAGTGACTGCTAGAGAAGTGTCTTTCTTTTCAGAAATCTTTTTTGCCGCTTTCACTCTGTTCAACTTGCACCAGCATAACAACGCTATTTATAATGTTAATCATAAGCTGCTAAGCAGTTGGATATAACGTAATTACCGTGTACTTACACTTTCCACGTTCTCATCCTTTACCTGTTATGTGTCACGAAACTTTTTCTCAATACAGCTTCGCAGCTTCATTTTTATTGACAGCGCGGGCGTACTTTGCACACCAACGTAATAACATGAATAATGCAATGCCTAAATTGTTTACGTTGGAACTGAGAACATTGTTGAGCGTTCTAGTGTATAGCATTTACTGCCTTTTCTGTGCTGATGTTGATGAAATGATAATGTATTTACCAATATAAATCTTCAGTTGTAGAGGAGTAGTCTACCCTGTATTACATTACAGTTGATTATTAAGTCTGTGGGACAGAGACGAAAAAATTCAGATAGGTTCATGTAACGTTAAGTATAGGGCCCGCATCTCGTGGTCGTGCGGTAGCGTTCTCGCTTCCCACGCCCGGGTTCCCGAGTTCGATTCCCGGCGGGGTCAGGGATTTTCTCTGCCTCGTGATGGCTGGGTGTTGTGTGATGTCCTTAGGTTAGTTAGGTTTAAGTAGTTCTAAGTTCTAGGGGACTGATGACCATAGATGTTAAGTCCCATAGTGCTCAGAGCCATTTGAACCATTTTTGAAGTATAGGGATTAAATGGTTAATAAGTTACCTTTTAGTTCGAAGTATTTTGTCCATGCAAGCGTACAATACAATACTATTGTGAAGCGAACCACAATAGTTATCCGGTAGAATTTCGTATCAATTCTGTGACGTAGGAGAGGCTCAAAGAGTCATCGAGAACTCACAACGAAACTGGACGCGACTCCATTTCACACTCCGCCTGGAAGATTAGCATTGGTTCCCTGTCTTCGCTTGCACTCACGTCTCCCTACCGAAGAGCATATTTGTGATTGTTAGGCGTCGTTCGTCAACTTGTGATAATAGCATTCCCTCTATTGTGTTTCAATTATTATACTTCCAACTGGATCATTATTGATAAAGCTTTGTACCGTAGGGAAAGGGATATATGTTGTGGAGCGGCATGAGAACTTGTGCGTTCCAGAGAGAGAGAGAGAGAGAGAGAGAGACGTAGAGGGGTGGCTATAGAACAGAAGTGGGGCGGGTAGTACGGAGGGGAGAAGATAGTGTGGAGGGAACATGTACAAGCTATTTCATGATCGCACTCGACACGCTTTATTGATCGACTTTATCAGCGTAATCCTCCTGTGTACTGTGCAAAGGCATGTCGCATGTGAACCAACACTAACGAAGCTCATGCAGCAATTTGGTATGTATGCACGCAAAAGCCAACAAAAGTAGAATAACGTTATAATGTAACCAACATCGCTGCGCTGCAGCAACACACGAAGTGAGTCAAAGACAGCAATGGAAACAAGATGTTAGCTTGCTGAGGCGGCAACTCATATTAGTTTCGCTGCGTATGACGAAATAGTTTTGAGGTTTCACGATAAATAGTTGTGGATGCCCTTGCTAGTAGTCGGTATCCTTTATATGCTCCTTCATTCTCACCCCGCAGCCAATGAAAGGTATGACTGTAGAATGCAACGGTTGCAACAGATTTATGTACTAAATCTTCTACATCAGCCTCCAACTTTCTGCAGTTAAGCAGGTGGTCAAATCAACATTGAGGTATTTAATCCATCGTGATGGAAGGTGAGGATGCATTCGTGTGATGAAATTATGGGTAAGTTATATTGCTGTCAACGGCTGAAGTGCGAATTTTGTGTGGTGTTCAAGACACAAGTTGGTTGTACATATTGTTGATCGGTGATTCAACGAGCTACGATGGCGAGGAAATTATGCCTAGCATCGACTAGACGTGTAAATACAAGGTGCATCTGTAGCTGGAGCCGGTTGTTCCGAAATCGACATTGCAATAAAGAAACTGAAGGCCACCCTTGTAGCCGAGGCTGATTTAATTATAATTTCAACTCAGCAGTAAATGGGATCTACACATTTTAAATAGTTTAATATGGTGAGCATATAATTTGTGTTTTTGGGACACAGAAACGGTAAATGCTTAAATTTATTGCTTAACTTTGATTTCTGAGATAATGATATTTTATTGTATGCGTTTATGGAAAAAGGGTGAAAAAATACCGATTACCTTTTGGTCCTCCCCTAGCATTGCATAGCTAGAGCATCCTTTTCTGCCATCGAGCAATGACCTCTTAACGCCGAAGCACTATAATCCTGTTCATTTAGTCCTACACTCCATCAGTGAAATATTCTGGTGTAAGAGCTCACCATGTTGATTACATATATCACCACAGTTTGGCAGGAAGAAATTCAGGCGTGAGTGTAAAATGTGCATTTTTATCACATTGTAGCTGGTCATCCAAAGGTTCACAGAAATTTTCTGCTTTGACGTTTCCGAGACGACCATTCGAAACATTCTTAACGGATAGCCGTGCAATTTTCCTCTTGTCCTTTGTCATTGATTCTATAAACGTGCTTTTTCGAAACTAACATAGGCCCGGGGAACATAACTGGATGGAGAGTGATATACATAAAATCCTTTAGACAATTGTTCACAGTCTTAGATTTTGTATTTAGTGCAGGAAGTAGAACTTTGCTTGTCTTTATCAGTGGTTCGTGCACAATATTTTTCACTCTAGGAATGTAGACTCTCTCTTCAACAAACGGTTTTCTGGTGCCCTTTTTGCTCTGACCCCTTACCATACAGTCTTTTTTGTATCAGACATATATGATACCCTTGAGGAAAACGTTGAATCACCATAATTGCTGCAGAATGTATTTGCGTTATTAACACATTTACCAGACATTGCTGTAGTGCCTGTTACTAGGTGATCGGGAGCTGAAAGTATATCGCATTTTTTATAAAAGCACTTCGAGAAGCCTCAAATCACGACCGCTTTATTAGCGAGAAATACATCTACCTGACCACATGACGATACTAAGCTGTGAGAACTATGACATACTGAGGCACTGCAGCCAACTGCTTATACGTGAGGTGAGATATTTAATGAAGTAGGCAGAATTACGGGTAATAATCGCAGTTCGAAAATGGACCTAATATTCGAATTTTAACGTCATTTTCGAATTAAGTGGCAGAAGGTTATTTAGTTTAGCCCACTTACTTTTCATAATATTTTTGTGTTGAATAGTGTAATACATCTTTTCTGAATACAGAATAGGAGAGTTTGCGACTGTTAGTGTTCAAATAACTCAGGTCCCGATCGCTAGTGTTCAAACAAGAACAGAGCAAACTGGGACCTTCTGTTGCAGTATACCGTCCCCCCTCCGCGCGTCATCTCTATCACCAGGTGATTGTAATAAAGACGATAACGTCCATGCTGTAGTGGACTCTGTTCTAAATATTATCAATATCGCTGTGCCACTTAAGAGGAGGGCTATCGGATCCCACGCTACGCCGTTGTCGGCAGAACTCCATGACGTGAGACCGGCTGTCTGCAGAGCCAGATGGTCTACCAGCGGAGCATTCCTGTAGAACAGGGGGTAAAGAGCCAAAATTACATATTTTGTGCTCTGTGGGCCATGCTCGAGATGGGTCTATTAAAAACAGGAATAACAAGCTTTCACAAATACATTGATAACAACACAGTACGTTAAAAACATCCAGTACACAGAACTGTTCTTTGAAACGCAATTTTATTAATGCAATTAATGAAATGTTTTTTTAGCGAACATTTCACCAGACTCGGAATAAAAGTTAGTGCCCCTTTCACCAAAATTTATTGCTAATGTTCATCTGTTAATGCTGACCTACAATAAGATTTTACATATTTCATCTTCGAAATTCTTTTTCACGCAAATAGGTACTACAAAATAAAGAGTTCAGACAACAACCGTATGAACTTACTTCATCACATTCATCACGTGGAATACACTTATAGACTCCTGTTAGAGTCTTCTCTTGAAATTTGCCTTTTAACATGTTGTCGCTGCGGAGATTACTTCCAACTGAGGGTTAGGTGGAAGTTTCTAAGTGGTACAGTTAGATGGAGTTTCGAATATAGAAATGTCTTCTGCACTTGCATCAAGACTCGGAAAAATTGCTGGAACTGTTGTTTGAACTTGGAAAATATATCACTTGCAAATTTGTGAGAGAATGGGGATCTCACTTCTTGCAATTCTTGACAGCTTGGAAAATGCACGAAGCACTTTGACATGATTTGTACTCGGTCAAAGTCAGTTTTCGCCGAAACGACTTTATCGCACTATAGGTTTCACTTATTACCACTGTTTCGCCGTGTAATTTCAAACGGAAGCTATTAACAAATCCTATGACGTGGGCAGTAATAGCTAATTTTCAAAGCCATTCTGTATTCGATAATAGCGGTCAAGGGCGGTTTTTCTCATGTAGAAGAACATCAATCTCTGCCCTGAGTTCAAAAAAATCTTAACGAAAGTGTACCACTTCTAAGTCGTCGAACTGGTGCATGGTAGAACACGTCAGGAAATACATCTTCCACTTCAGGTAGAAAATCACAGAACTGAAGTGGTTCAGTCCACGAGAACGAAAGTTCACCATTGAGACAAACGGTTGTTAACCCATGACAGATTTACACATTTGCCACAGAGTGCTTGTTGATGAATAATGCAATGAATAACCATAGTCTTCGAAACAATTTGTTTCGCAAACTTTGTAAATATCTCCAACTAAGCCTTTATCCGTTTCACAGATATTTTTACCACCGTCATTTGTGACATAGCTTATTCGATTGCCGGTTGTACGTCGTTAATATTTTCTCAACTTCTTTGAAAATATTTTCGCCTGTAGTTCTTCCACGCAGACTATTCATACAAGCTAATTTTTCAGTTACTTCAAAGTCGGCATATACTCCTCGAATAAATAGCAGCAACTGAGAAGCACGCAGGACTTCTGTTGACTCATCAAGAGCCAACCATTTGCCTTGTTAATTAATTAGTTACCGATGTCGTTGCCAATATCCTCAAATCTTAGAGCAACTCTTCTCGGGGAAGGTTGACAGAATTAAATAAATTCATTTTCTCAGGACTCATTTCTTCGGCTGCTATAATCATACTTTATTTAATTAACTCACCATCATTAAACGCTAGGATTTCATAGAGCTTTAAAGCAACGATACATCATGAACTGTCGAGAATACAACGAGCAAGCTGGAAACTCCTTGTAAACGAACATTTATTATTAGTTCCACAGCAAATACAACAGACAGCTGTAGAAGAAAAAAATAAGGTTACCAAAGGTTCTCTATAGAGAGAGACATGAATTCAGAACCACACGCCGGCCGCTGTGGCCGAGCGGTTCTACGCGCTTCAGTTCGGAACCACGCTGCTGCTACGGTCGCAGGTTCGAATCCTGCCTCGGGCATAGATGTGTGTGATGTCCTTACGTTAGCTAGGTTTAAGTAGTTCTAAGTCTAGGGGACTGATGACATCAGATGTTAAGTCCCATAGTGCTCAGACCCATTTGAACCAAAACCACACGAACCTGGAAAGACACAGTCAAAATTTACTACTAGATTCTACTAGATGACCACTATCATGAAGATTGTTAAGAGAGTGTTTATACAGGTTGGGGCAAATAAAATGGCCAGGAGAAAATAATTACTGGGTACAAAGAAACACAGCAGAGGAAAGGAAATACAGTACTAACCTGACTATAGCAGACGTTGGAAGTGACCACCATTCAGCTCTTGGCACTTTTGGGCCTTCGTCAGCAAGCTGCTGAAGTCGGATCGAAGCTGGACTGCTGGAATTGCTGCAGTCTCATCCGAAATGTTCTGCTGCAGTTCTTGAAGACTATGAGGGCTGTTGCGATACACCTTAGTCTTGAGGGCTCCACATGCAAAGTAATGGCGCACTGACAGATCATGTGACCTGGGTGGCCAGGTAGGGCCGCGACCAGACTGACCTTTGCTGACAACTCTGTCAGGCGTGAAGATTGCATAAATGTGCTCCGAGATTCGGGAGGCTACGTGAGCAGTTGTTCCATCCTGTTGGAAGTAACTGTGGGTATCTGTATACCGCCATAAACGGTTTCGGAACGTTGTCAACGCTACGCGCCGCAGTCAGCGATTGATGAAAGAAAATGGAACCTTAATGCGGCGTGCAGACACTGCGTACCAAATCCCAGCCTTTTCATCATGCATCGGTATTTCGTGAAAGCTATGCTGATTCTCCGCTGCCCAGAACCTGTCATTCTGTGAGTTGAACAACCACTCAGGTGAACCAGGCTTCATCAGAAACAAAGAACAGATCCATGTCCAAGCCATTCATTGCCATCTCAGTGAACAGCCACTCACAAAACTGTAGGAGCTGAGGAGCATCTGCTGGTTTTAATGCATGAACAATAAAATGGCTCTGAGCACTATGGGACTTAACATCTGAGGTCATTAGTTCCCTAGAACTTAGAACTACTTAAACCTAACTAACCTAAGGACATCACGCACATCCATGCCCGAGGCAGGATTCGAACCTGCGACCGTAGCGGCCGCGCGGTTCCAGACTGAAGCGCCTAGAACCGCTCGGCCCCACTGGCCGGCTCATGAACATTTAACACTCGGTAGTGATGCACGTGCAGATCCAGGTGAAGAAGTCGTCTGCATGATCGACATGATATGCCGGCCTCATGCTACATGGATCGGGTTGACTCGATAGGACTCTGAAACATTTTCTGGTGAACTGCAACAACATTTTCTGTTGTGTTTCGGAATGTCTTTTTTTTGACTTGTTCAAAACAGATATTGTCTAACGCCATTTTTGGACTAAGAGTTACCCGGCAGTCTTTGCAAGTACTTTGTTTGACAACATTAAACTTCTCAGCAAACAACTGACCACACCGTTCCCACAACTCTGTCGTCACGTACCTTTCCACAACGAGCACCCACTGCTCCACTGTGAGTACCATCGTCCCCTTTGCCCCGCTTCCCACACTCTGACAAAGCCCGCACTACCCTCTGAACCGGCGTGGATCACGTGGCGGCGTAAACGTGGTGTGACGTCACGGTGTGTAGTTCTATGCATACATTTACGTTAAATCGTATCCACTCGTTGGGGACACTTTTACTTGCCCCACCCTGTACGACTGCATGGAAATGATAAAAAGAGTATGTTGTATGAAAATTAGCACGACTGTATCCTTTCTCTATAGAGGAGTCAAGTAATGTGAAATATTATCTACGAAATGGTAAGGCTCCCGGGCCAGACATAATACCAATGGAAGTAATTTAAATCTTGGTTATAAAATAACTTAAATCGTGACCAAATTGTATAATTTCAAAGTAGACACATGAAGCACTACTTAGAAAAGGAATAGATATTGGTCCAATGCACTTCAAATCTTATCGCCCTACTTGCCTCATACATGGGATGCGCAAAATCTTAGAGAAATTTCGTTGTAACAGAGTCCATTGTCACTGAACGTCAGATGACATGAGCGAGTGACAGTTCGGTTTGCGTAAAGATAAATCGACAGAAGATGCCATAAGCAACACGGCTGAAGAGGTCAGTAACTAGCACTGTCGAAGACCATTCTAGGATTGTTTGCAAGGCTATTGTATATAGTTGAATGGTGGGTTCGTCGCCTTCAGGGACGTTCATGAGTAATGTAATAACTAAAGGGCGACCACAAGCGTCCAAGTTTGGACTCGTCTTTCAAGCCATTTAAATGGAACCAGAAAGCTTTTCTTACGTCACAAGGAATCTTATCAGCGGGAGGGTGGGGGGGGGGGGGAGTCAGCATATGTCAATTAATTGCTGTTAATGGTCGGTGCTAGTAGCAGCACAGATGTCTATCAGAAGAACGGACCATTTTTTAAAGTGTGACACAGTGACGAGAAAGCACAAAACAATCAGTTGTTCCCCAAAAATCATTTAATCTGAAAAGGAAATTTAAAGTCATGTTGATACGAGGTGCACCACCACGTAGATAAACTGAAGCTACATATTT
Organism: Schistocerca piceifrons; assembly: GCF_021461385.2. Lineage (NCBI taxonomy): Eukaryota > Metazoa > Arthropoda > Insecta > Orthoptera > Acrididae > Schistocerca > Schistocerca piceifrons. Next base: position 619,573,628 of record NC_060141.1, read on the forward strand.
CGGGATATGTTTGGAAGGAGAATCTAGTTTCACCCCAAATATTTTCCAAGTAAACCAAAGATATATGATGGTGTTTAAAGTATAAGAAGAAAACTTTGAATCAGCACATCAGTTAGCTTCTCATTTTCATTGCTTCATTACGAAACGTTTCAGCTATATCAGTTATCTTAAAATGAATGTGTAGGTCGAAATCGTATAAAACAGGAAATCAACCAAAAGTACTTGTTCTTTTCATGGTAAAAATAACGGCTCAAATTTTAATTCCTTCCCATTTTTCTTTTCTGCAGGTAGCAACGCCGTAGCGACCATTAGGGAGCCAGAAGACATCATCGATAATGACAAAGGTAAGATTTCATACTCATGTGTTGCTTCCTACATATTTGTTTAAGAATACGAAAGATGAATCTGTTATTCTGGATAACGTGCGTTTGGCAATTTTTGTTTTTTGTTGGGTAATCTGCCTTTCAATTGTACCTAACTAGTAATAAAATAGATTAGATATTGGCGGAAGTGAAGCGGTGAAGACGGGTCGTGCGTCGTGCTTGGGTAGCTCAGTGTGTAAAGCTCTTGCCCGCGAAAGGCAAAGGTCCCGAGTTCGAGTTTCGGTCTGGAATACAGTTTTGACCTGCCACGAAGTTTTTGATAACAACAACTTCTCTCGTATGTGGCGCAGAATTTATGTTTCCAGAAAAGTAAGCAACAATTTTTCCTGTTTTTGAATGTCAATATGAAGTTGGTTTTCTTACTTTTTATGGAACACAGAGACTTTAACTAACAGAGAGAAAGCTCTAGTTTTTAAAAGAAATGTTCTCAATCTATACTTCTTTCACCGCCCGTAGTTCCCGATGAACAGTTTACCTGCTCTGCTCCGGCTACAAGTATCCATTTTCCAACAACGAAATATCTAAGCTATCAGATACTGAAAGAAGTAACAAACAACACTTCTGTTTCGTTTTTCGTTGAAAACATCTCACGATTCTTTGCTCTATCGCCCTGCAGCTACCACTGTTTGAATTCATAGTATAGGTTGCTTCTTCTTATCGCCCATTTCCTTAGCTGAGATCACTATAACGCATATCGTCTGTAAGTAGGTGGATTACTTGTTAGTAGTGGATGAAGTTCTCATTTATATTTGGCTGGAATACTGACCTAGCAATGTGAGTGAGTTCGGGACTTCCTAGCAGTGATAACGCAACACATTGCTGAACATAAATACAGAAGTAACTTTGGGAGTACCACAAGGATTTGTTATAGTGCCCTTACTGATCACGATATACACGAGTCGTATTATGAAGAATAGCATAATGAACTGCGTGAGACTGTTAGCAGACAATGAATTCTTTTCAGGAAATTCGCAAGCCAGAGCCAGCGATCCTCAACATAAAACAGTAACGTATTGCATGTAAATAGATGGAAAGGCACTTACTGCTCGATTATTCGATTGCAAGCACGAGCAAGCCGGAGAAATCACGAGAAACAGCACCAGCTGTAAAAAATCTATAAGACTGAGTTCAGAGCGACCTAAGATGTAGCGCCACATAGAGCCAATTGTAGGGGACATATATCCCAGAAAAGAGATTAGTGGAAGAGTCGTTACGAAATGTAATTCACTAGGAGAGAATCAGCTTGCAAATCTGTCGCTCGATTGGTTTTTATGAAGTGGTTATCAGTCACGTATCCTTGATGTTGTTTTTGTTGTGCTCTTCAGTCCAGAAACTGGTCTGATGCAGCTCTCCATGCGCAAACTTCAAGTACCTACGGCAACCTACACACTTCTGAATCTGCTCAGTGTGTTCATCTCTTGGCCTCCCTCTACAATTTTTATCATCCATGCTGCCCTCCAATACTAAATTGGTGATCCCTTGATGCCTCAGAACGTGTTCTACCAACCGATCCCTTCTTTTAGTCAAGTTGTGCCACAAATTCGTCTTTTCCCCAATTCTGTTCAGTACCTCCTCATTAGTTACGTGATCCACCCATCTAATCTTCAGCATTCTTCTGTAGCACCACATTTCAAAAGCTTCTATCCTCTTCTTGTCTAAAATATTTATCGTCCTTGTTTCACGTCCATACATGGCTAGACTCCATACAAATACTTTTAGAAAAGACTACCTGACACTTAAATCTATATTCGATGTTAACATATTTCTCTTCTTCAGAAACGTGTTCTTGCCATTGCCAGTCTACATTTTATGGCCTCTCTTCTTTGACAATCATCAGTTATTTTGCTACCCAATTAGCAAAACTCATTTACTACTTTAAGTGTCTCATTTTCTAATCTGATTCCCTTAGCATCACCTGATTTAATTGGACTACATTCAATTATCTTCGTTTTGCTTTTGCTGCTCTCCCAAGTCCTTTATTGTCTCTGACAGAATTACAATGCCATCGGCAAACCTCAAAGTTTTTATTTCTTCCGCATGGATTTTAATTCCTACGCCAAGTTTTTCTTTTTTTTTCCTTTACTGCTTGCTCATTATACGGATTAAATAACATCGGGGATTGGCTACAAACCTGTCCCCCTCCCTTCCCAACCACTGCTTCCCTTTCGTGCCCCTCGACTCTTATAACTGCCATCTGGTTTCTATACAAATAGTAAATAGCCTTTCGCACCCTGTATATAACCTCTGCCACTTTCAGAATTTGAAAGATAGTATTCCAGTCAACATTTTCAAAAACCTTCTCTAAGTCTACAAATGCTAGAAACTTGGGTTTGCCTTTCCTTAATCTACCTTATAAGATAAGTCGTAGGGTCAGTATTGCCATACGTGTTCCAACATTTCTACGGAATCCAAACTGATCTTCCCCGAGGTCGGCTTCTACGTTTTTACATTCTTCTATAAAGAATTCGTGTTAGCATTTTGCAGCCGTGACTAATTAAACCGGCAGTTCTGTAATTTTCACACTTGTCCACACCTGCTTTCTTTGGGATTGGAATTATTGTATTCTCCTTGAATTCTGAGGGTATTTCGCCTGTTTCATACATCTGGCTCATCAGATGGTAGAGTTTCACCAGGACTGGATCTCCCGAGGCTATCAGTAGTTCGAATGGAATGTTGTCTACTCCCGGAGTTTGTTTCAACTTAGTTCTTTCAGTGCTCTGTCAAACTCTCCACGCAGTATCATATTTCCAATTTCATCTTCATCTACATCCTCTTCCATTTCCATAATATTACCCTCAAGTACATTGCCCTTGTATAAACCCTATATATACTCCTTCTACCTTTCTGCTTTCCCTTATTTGTTTAGAACTAGTTTTCCGTTTGAGTTTTTGATATTCATGCAAGTGGTTATCTTTTTCCCAAAGGTCTCTTTAATTTTCCTGTAGGCGATATCAGTCTTACCCCTAGTGATATATGCCTCTACATCCTTACATTTGTCCTCCAGCAATCCCTGCTTAACCATTTTGTACTTCCTTTCGATCTCATTTTTGAGACGTTTGTATTCCTTTTTCCCTGCTTCATTTACTGCATTTTTGTATTTTCTCCTTTTATCAGTTAAATTCCATTTCTTTCCCCCGTTCTTGTCAATCGTTCCCTAATGCTCTCTCTGAAACTCTCTACAATCTCTGGTTCTTTCAGTTTATCCAGGTCCAATCTCCTTAAATTCCCACCTTTTTTGCAATTTCTTTAGTTGTAATCTACAGTTCATAACCAATAGATTGTGGTCAGAGTCCATATCTGCCCCTGGAAATGTCTTACAATTTAAAATCTGGTTCCTAAATCTCTGTCTTACCGTTATAAAATCTATCTGTTTCCAGGCTTCTTCCACGCATACAACTTTCTTTCATGATTCTTGAACCAAGTGTTAGTTATGATTAAGTTATGCTCCGTGCAAAATTCTACCAGGCGGCTTCCTCTTTCTTTCCTTCCCTCCCATTCCACATTCATCTACCACGTTTCCTTCTCTTCCTTTTCCTACTATCGAATTCCAGTCCCCCATGACTATTAAATTTTCGTCTCTCTTAACTATCTGAATAACATCTTTTATCTCATCATAAATTTCTTCAATTTCTTCGTCATTTGCGGAGCTAGTTGGCATGTAATCTTGTACTGCTTTGGTAGGCATGGGCTTCGTGTCTGTCTTGGCTACAATTATGCGTTCATTATGCTGTTCGTAGTAGCTTAATCGCGCTTCTATTTTTTTATTCATTATTAAACCTACTCCTGCATTGCTCCTATTTGATTTTGTATTTATAACCCTGTATTCACCTGACCAGAAGTCTTCTTCCTCCTGCCACGGAAGTTCACTAATTCGCACTATATGTAACTTTAACCTAGCCATTTCCCTTTTTAAATTTTCTAACCTACCTGCGCGATTAAGGGAGCTGACATTCCACGCACGTCTGTTTTGTTTTTCCTGATAACCCTTAATAGGTTAACATAGTAGAGGAAATGGAGAAGATCCATTGTGCATTTGACCGCGAGAGCGTTGCGAAGATGTTCAGTAACTTCCTAAAGCAGACACTACAAGTCTGGTGTTGGTGCTGATGCTGGGTATTATGGAGAGCTTTACTGGTAACATTCAGAGTGCGTAATTTTCCAGAAGAGTAAATTAACTTCCGCGCCCACTCCACACACACTTTAAGGTAGTTTGTGAAGTAACTTACGAGTACCTCAAGAGTGTGTTATACAGTGCCCTTACTGTTCACGATATAGACAAGTCACATTACAATGGATAGCGTAGAAAACTCCGTGAGACTGTGAGCAGAGAGGCATGAACAGGCCTACAGGATTGCTACGTACATGTCTTTCAAGTACCAGTGGCAGATGTTAAAGGGTCTAGCACATATTTTGCTACGGAAAAATATATCCTTTTACCTCATCTATTTATTTTCAAATATTACAGAGAATCTTTTAGATCTATTTTGTAACTATATTCTGTAACTCGCTGAATGGTTCAAATTACTTTTGGCAGCTGAGTTGGCAGTCCGTATGTTTCGTGTTGTGAGTTCAGAGTGCAATGTGAGATATAATTTCAGTAATCGATTGTTAGTTTTGGAAGTAAAGTCGATCGAAACGCCTTGAAACAGACTCTTTGATACTCACCTAACTTGATAATACTTAAATTTTAATTTTGTTATACACAAGACATGTTTCTAACATCAACACATTATTGCTGCCTATTTGTTGATTCCGCAGATACCAAACAGACCTTTTGAAATTGTAAGGTCCATACAAGAAACCCATAATTCGAATGTTGTTACCAGATAAAACCATTACCCATCTTTTGCTACCCTAAATTGATGGTCTATAACAATTAAAGATCATCATAGGATAAAAGCTTCTATGGGGACTTATTCTTTTGGTTAATTATTAAATTGTATCACATATGGCAAAGGAATCTGCTATGCAATACGAAAGTACAAATTAACGGATACTTTCAAATACATGCATCATTCAACTAATGATAGAGAACAAAAGATAATGTTTTACACCTACAACTGGATCCCAAAAACATCAGCTGAATTAATATTAACAAAATATTATTCTCAATATTAATTGTACGTAGCTTTGGAAATATGAGTGTCATGTGAAATTTCAGACCAGTTTTGGAATCAACACAACAAATACTTTAAGATGCGACGCTTTGGGCTCTGAGCACTATGGGACTTAACATCTATGGTCATCAGTCCCTTAGAGCTTAGAACTACTTAAACCTAACTAACCTAAGGACATCACACAACACCCAGTCATTGCGACACTTTACAGTCGTTTTAAATTTTGTAAAAATTACATTTATTTTATTTCGCTAAGATGACAGAGCGATTTTCGGAAGGAATAAATGCTCAGATATTGTTGCTATCACATTTGTATGCATTCCGACTGATTTAATGTGCTAACGACAATCTCTTTTGTGATAGAAGTATTATGCATTAAAATAGTGCTTACCATCAGGCAGCTTATTTCTGCTACGAAGTACTTATTTTTAATTTATTTCGTGATCTCGTGTTCCCTTAAATGGTGGGGAGAGGCAGGTCTATAAATATATTTCAGAGAGCGGCCAACGTCAGTTCAAGATGAGATATCATTTGAGTAGGTCGTGTAACCTAAAAAGCGTGTATTTTTGCGATTGTCTGCCAAAATTAGGTTGGCAACAACAAAAGTAAAACAGCACGGTTGAAGTTTGTTACTGTGCATCTTGTTAAATGTGATTGTTGCTAACTGTGTTTACTAATAAACGACGTACTCTGAATTAATGTTTGTACTTCTTTATTAATACGTGGAACATAGCACCTTTAGCACAAGTGACCCCAGGGACCAACCCCCTGGAGTAGACTGCAGCCAATACATCATTGTAATCAATGAGAACCGTTATGTGGATTAGCGGCAGGGGAGCTCGAACCGCATCGCATCCGCGATTTGGAGGAACAGCTTCTGATCTGGTTCGCTAGGCAACCTGGATGCTGGTTTTAGGCGTTTTTTTATTTCTATTTGAGCATATTTCAGATTCATTCCACATTTTTAGTTTCAGACACAAGACGCAAACATACGAATCGAGAGAACGGTGGATTAAGGTGGCACGATGTTAGAAAGAGAAACTAGTTCCAGTTTCCTAAAAGGAACAGTCACGTGAGCCGCGGTCTTTGAGTGCGGCATAAGACGAGGGTACTGCTGACAATAATACTGCACTTTTTATAAGGGCCATACCAAAATATAAGAGCAACTCATTGTCGTAGACAATAATTTTCACTTTTTAGACAAAATATGGACGTATCCTAATTTACAGACTTTTACGTCACTTTTCAATATAACCTCCGTTTCTGTGGACACATTTTGTCACCGTTCTGTAAGTCTGAAAATTCTCTTGCGGTAGAAGTCCATTTCTGCTTTACGAAGACACTGACATACCGAAAAGGTGGTGACCTGAGGGTCTGCATTCTTCTTTAAATTAAATCAGTGTAATTTTTTTTATAAAGACTGGACATCGGAGGGACAAATTTAATTTTAAACAACACATATCAACGATGGCATGCAAAAATTTAGTTTTATTCCAGGTAAAGTGCATTTCGAGCCGCAAATTAATCGTAATGTAGTCAGTTTTGTTTTAGACCCTGTTTGACGTCCAGAATTCGGAGTATCGGCGATTATGGCGGTACGTGACATTAATGTGAGCCGGATTGGGATTGGGACCCAGATTCAAGTCTGTACAGTACACTACCAGTTACAAACGCTGCCCGTGAAAGGCGGGGTCTAAGCTCGAATTCCTGTCGGCCAGGCAGTTTTTGACTTGTCCGATACGTTCATCGTAACAGATAACCATGTTTAGAGCACAATAATTAAATAAAATAGTGGCTGCAAGTCCTCGTACAGAATAAGAATGGAGAATAAATGTGAAGAATACGTGGACTAATTGTTGCTTGTGTGGTATACAAGATAGAGCTTCTCCTTACATTTATGTGGATAATACAACCTACAGTGATTTTCTGCCAGTAGGAATTGAATGAAGGGAGGGAAGCCTAGTGTTTTACGTTCCACCGACAAAGTTCGGATCGTGGAATGGTGGAAAGCACATCGGATTTTCTTTCATTGAAACCATTATCAGATTCATCTCAGTCGATTTCAAGGACTCCATGGAAAACAAATGTGGATGGCCAGATGGGACTGAACCCTCGCTCTTCCCGAATTCGGTCTTAGTGATCTGTAGGCAGTGTACCATAGTTCAAATGGCTCAGTTTAGGCACACAGCTAATGTACTTCATAATTTCCTTTTTTAAGTTTCATTTCAGAAGAGAAAAAACGTGGCGACGAAAAAAGGTAGTATTCAAGAGAGTTAAAACATAAACAATCAGTACTGTTAGGATAGGTAAACAAAACAGTCTCTTTAAAAGAATCTCGATGAAGCTTTCTAAATCGATGTTTATGTCTGTCAAAATTACTATCGCCCTGTCATATTTTCCACATAATATTTATGTCTTATTGTTTTACATTTTTATTATTATTGGGATCAGGAGAACGTGCTTTCTCACATTACACTGTAAGAGTCCTGACTAATTTCAGTTGATACCCTGTCTTAACTTTATGTCTCTTATTTTCAGATGACGCTGTCTTGGAAGAAGTGGTGCCAAAGAAAGTGAGAATTTCTATCATCAGTATACAAAATTAATCCATTAGACATTATTAATACTTTTCATTTTTGCTAGATTCTGAAGTAGTATGGAATCATTATGGGCATCAACGAAATAGAGGGCAGGCAAAACAGAATTCGCTCAGAAAATATTTCGTGCACTTTAAGATAGCCACTCGTCCTCATTTGGAGGAGGCGGTATAGAGATGGCGATTAGTGATCATGGTGTCATCAGAGCGACTATGGTACTGACAGTCAATAAATCAGTCAAGAAGACCGGGAGTGTGTTTCCGCTAGGAAGAGCATATAAGCAGTTGTTAACATCTTACTTATACAATGAACTGACCTCACTTAGTTTCAGTAAGGAATTGTGGGCAAAGTTGAAACAGACTGCAAATCATGGCCCGGAGAACTATATGCCTAATAAGTGGATTAAGTACGGAAAAGACCACCATCGTTTAACAGCGAAATTCGAAAATGCTAAGGAGGCAAATGTGGTGAACTCTCGGTTCACAACAGAACGAGCAAATAACGACAGACAAAGATTAGTAGAGATTCGTTCACCCGTGCAGAGATCTATACGCGAAACAAACGACTTGTACCACCATCGTACCTTAGCAAAAGCTCTTAATAGTGTCCTGCTTGACACAAACGCGCCGTTTAAATATCAGGGAGTAACGATGCAGAGCTTCCGGATGGGAAGGAGCGCCGGTCCCCGGCACGAATTCGCCCGGTGGATTTATGTCGAGGTCCGGTGAACCGGCCAGTCTGAGGACGGTTCTTACGCGGTTTTCCATCTGCCTCGGCGAATGCGGGCTGGTTCCCCTTATTCCGCCTCAGTTACACTATGTCGGCGACTGCTGCGCAAACAAGTTCTCCACGTACGCCGCGTACACCATCATTACTCTACCACGCAAAAATAGGGGTTACACTCGTCTGGTGTGAGAAGTTCCCTGCGAGGGGTGGGGGGGGGGGGGGGGGTTGCACCGGGGGCCGAACCGTACAATAACCCTGGGTTCGGTGTGGGGCGGCGGAGGGGTGAAGTGGACTGTGGTAGTCGTCGTGGGGTTGTGGACCACTGCGGCTGCGGCGGGGACGGAGCCTTACCGTAGTTTCTAGGTCCCCGGTTAACATACAATACAACGATGCAGAGCGGTGTGAAATAGAATGAAATAGAACGATAATGTGAGGATTGTGGTAGGGTGTTCGGTTTATTGGGAGAATTTTTGGGGAAGTGTGGTTCATCTGTAAAGGAGACCGGATACAGGACACTAGTGCGGGCAATTTTTGAGTACTACTTGAGTTTTTGGGATACGCACTATGTGCGATTGAAGGAAGACATTGAAGCATTTCAGAGGCGGGCGGGCAATTTTTGAGTACTGCTTGAGTTTTTGGGATACGCACTATGTGCGATTGAAGCAAGATATTGAAGCATTTCAGAGGCGGCGCACTAGATTTGTTACTGGTAGGTTTGAAGAGCACGCAAGTGTCCGCATTCAGCTGAGGATGATACGGTGGTCAGTCGGTACCGTAGAGCCTTTGAGATCTGTTCGGCCGGAGATAGATCGGTTATACATAATTTCAGTGTTACTTTAAATATATCTAATTTAGCAATACAGCAATTACTAAGTGTGGCTCTGCCCAACTTTGTTAGGACAGGGCCCTGTCTTTGGTCACGTAGCAGACCGAGGCAGCATAGCATAAGGAAATTTATCTCACCACTGCGGCGGACTGGAGTTTTTGGACCGAGCTGTTTGAGCAGTATTCCAGCCCCTGCAGCAGGATTTCACAGGCAGCTAGCTTGCCTGCTTTTCCACGGGTTGTGAAGTCCGCATGGAGGGATGTTGCCACAACAACGCCAACCTTACGCTCAAGCTTTCATTCGATACTACTACACCGCACAATACAGTTAAAGGATAACTTTTTTTGAAACGCCGTAATTGTATTCCATCGCTACACAAAAATTCGATATTTGACTCTAAGGTGCGTATAACTTTTCTCTGTAATGGTTCGAAAGCGTGGCGCCCTGCGACGTCACCCACGGGCTCGGCGGCGCGTCAAAGAGCAAGGCGACGACACACGCGAAAAAAAGGCCATAGCTCGGAAGTTAAAATTAGCTGTAATGTAGGTTAATGATGTCACATTGGCACAAAATTACATCAGAATTCTGCCTATCACTACCGTGGATGTGTCACACGTTGGGAAAGAGTTTACACCACCATTTATCCACATTTAACCCTTCATTTGACGCTTCTGCGATGGTGGCCAGAACTGTGACGTCCAGCACTGATATTACGCAGTTTTCTTATGGGTCACCGAGGTAAACGTTTCAGACACACTGCCGCTCAGAATCTAAACGAGAAGGGGATGGCATATAGGACATCATGAAACCCCAGCAGCCCCTTTCCTTGGGGTGTTGATTCTCACACATTTCGCTGTTGGAAACAACTGTTCGCAGTTTAACAATCAATAGGACGACGTTCTTTACAACCTTTGACACTGCTGACACCCCCAGAAAATTCAACACTACTCTAAGGACACCGTGGGCCAGCAACCAAACTGAACGTGATCGCACACCTTTGGAGCGTAAGTGCGACCGCAATTTTTGCTCTGATGTACAGGACGCAAGCTCTAGGGACTGTACAAAACCATTCGATGAAATGTGAACGTGATCCGATGGAGAAAAGAGTGTTTATGGTGTGACCATGCGCGAAGGGGGTGGCATTGACACATGCGTGAACGAAACAACATAGGGTCCCTCTCAGACCAACCAGTTTGGCGACACCCTCGGTGTCACCTGCCATTCTCTGTTGAGAACTTTAAAAATATACCTGTACAGACAGAACCCGTGACCAGAGTCCTAGACGCTGATAGGTGGGCTAAGCTGCTGCTCTTCTTGCTGCTAGCAGGCCACCCGGTATTGGAGAGGTGTCGAAGGGGTTGCCTGTCTGCAAGGGACTATGACTTCGCCACAGGTTGTCTCTCTTTGGGTTCATTTTTTTTTAAATTGCGCAGCAAAGGCGGATGGATGACAACGAGGGTGTTTCTGAACTGGGAGCTCTTAGAAGGTCCCTTTGCCGTTTTATTCACGCAAGTCTCAGTGTCGCGTTCCTCCATGATCACGCCATAGGACGGCGGGAAACAGGAAGGCTTCAGACTGAGCCAGAGCTAAATTTGCGGTCCACTGCATTCCAAAGCGAGCGCCCACATTCAGTGTGCCTGGTGACCCACAATGTATTTAGAGTAGCACTGATTCGTCCAGAGGCGTCAGCAGTGCCAAAGGTTGTCAAGAAAGTCGTCCTATTGTTCGCCGCACTGTGAACAGTCGTTTTCGACCGTGAAATATGTTAGAATCAACGCCACAAAGAAAGGGGTGGTTTCAGTGACGCCTTTCGTTCCACTCCCTACGGCCTTTTCGTGTCTGTTCTGAGTAGCAATGTGTGTGAAATGTTTCCCTTGGCCGCCCATAAGAAAACGGGTGGTTTCAATGCTGGACGTCGCGGTTCTGACTTCCATCCCAGAGGCGTCAAAAGAAGGGGTTACATGTGAGGAATTAGGGCTGTCAAAGGAAGGGTTTACATCTGGGTAATTGGGGCTGTAACATCCTTCCCACTGTGTGACGTTTCCATGGTTGCGATGGACAGAATTGTGGTGAAATTTTGTGCCAATAGGACATAATTAATCCACCTTACACCCCACATGAACTTCTGAACTGTAGCCTTTTTTTCGCGTGTGCCGACACCTAGCTGTTTAAGTGTCGCCAAAACCGAGGGTTTAATGCTTTTTCACCATTACAGAGGAATTTTGTAGGCACATTCGAGCCAACTGTCAAACTTATGCGTTGCAATGGGATACAATTATGGCGTTTTGAAAAAGAGAGCCTTTAACTGTGTTGAGAAGTATAAATTTTGTCTCGGCTTTATTTTCTGGATAGTGTCAGTTGTACGTGGCGCACAGCAGTACGGATACGTTGACTAGCAAGGAGTTTGCTGATATGTACCTCATGTATAAGTTCACTGAATGCAATGAAAAATCAACATCACTACTGTTTCTACAACTAGGAAACCCACATCATAGTACTTTTGCGTCATTTGAGAATTGTTGCATTACTCTGTATTTTGTGTTCTACGTGTGGTGATTGTATTTACTAGCTTCTTACCGTTATGAAGATATTTTCACAGAAACGAAGGTTACTGGTGTAACGAACTGAATAAATCTTAAATATGCTTTTAATCTGTAACGAGCCACTGGAAACCACGGTCCCTTATACCAAAATACATACAAACAGTCTCCGAACAGCCTCTGAAATTTTGTCGGTTGGAGTTCGGATTCCCCTTGTATAATTAACTTCCCACCAGTTCCACTTTCAAAGAACAATTTCATTCTTACTCATTGTAGTTTCCGACCTTAACAATTGTAAAACGAGAGCTGCGTTGCAACCATGCTCAGATTTTTCAGATAGCGGTTCTTATAATTGGTAGAAGAAACTATCAACAGCAGCACTAATGTCAATATGCTGTTAACTCAACTACTATGTTGTGTTTAATATGTGATTCGAATAACAAAGTCCATATGTGCTATTTCACCCTGCTGAAGCCTTTTGGAGCGAGGAAAACAGACACTTTACCCATAAGCCACCACTTGACTGTCAGTGCTGCTCCATAATCGTCGGCGTATCCCTCCGTCCCACATGTCTCATTCACAATTCGCGCACCCCTATAGTGTCTCAGTGCACACACCTTTTAACATAAAGTACACGGTGTTTCAAAAAGATTCATCCCCTTTCGCAAGACTATATCTTGTACACGAATGAAGGCACAAACTTGGGATAAATTTTAACTTACGCACAGGACCATAAAGTTTTAATTTTCAACATAATCATCCTATTTTGCTACGGTTTATCTTTTACCCGAATGAACATGTAAGGTCGTGGTACTTTTTAAAATTACATTTAGGAACAAAGTATTCGTGTATCTTTCGTAAATGTCCTCCACCGGACAGACGACAAACTCCTGGACGCTTGCCAAACAAGTCTCATATTTTTGCGAGCACGTGTTTTCAAGAAGGGTCGTCGAGCAGATGTGCAAAACTATAGGCTTATATCTCTGACATCGATCTGTTGTAGAATTTTAGAACATGTTTATGCTCGTGTATCATGTCATTTCTGGAAACCCAGAATCAACATGGATTCCGGAAACAGCGATCGTGTGAGACCCAACTAGCTTTATTTGTTCATGAGAAGACCCAGAAAATATTAGATACAGGCTCCCAGGTAGGTGTCATTTTCCTTGACTTCCGGAAGGCCTTCGATACTGTTCTGCACTGTCGCCTGATAAGCAAAGTAAGAGCCTACGGAATATCAGACAAGCTGTGTGGCTGGACTGAAGAGTTTTTAGCAAACAGAACACAGCATGTTGTTATCAATGGAGAGACGTCTACAGACGTTAAAGTAACCTCTGGCTTACCACAGGGGAGTGTTAGGGGACCATTGCTTTTCACAATATATATAAATGACCTAGTAGATAGTGTCGGAAGTTCCATGCTGCTTTTCGCGGATGATGCTGTAGTATACAGAGAAGTTGCTGCATTAGAAAATTGCAGCGAAATGCAGGAAGATCTGCAGTGGATAGGCACTTGGTGCAGGGAGTGGCAACTGACCCTTAACATAGACAAATGTAATGTATTGCGAAGACATAGAAAGAAGGATCCTTTATTGTATGATTATATGATAGCGGAATAAACACTGGTAGCAGTTACTTCTGTAAAATATCTGGGAGTATGCGTACGGAAGGATTTGAAGTGGAATGATCATATAAAATTAATTGTTGGTAAGGCGGGTGCCAGGTTGAGATTAATTGGGAGAAATGGCTCTCAGAACTATGGGACTTAACATCTTAGGTCATCAGTCCCCTAGAACTTAGAACTACTTAAACCTAACTAACCTAAGAACATCACACACATCCATGCCCGAGGCAGGATTCGAACCTGCGGCCGTAGCAGTCCCGCGGTTCCGGACTGAAGCGCCTAGAACGCGGCCACCGCGGCCACCGCGGCCGGCTTAATTGGGAGAGTCCTTAGAAAATGTAGTACATCAACAACGGAGGTGGCTTACAAAACACTCGTTCGACCTATACTAGAGTATTGCTCATCAGTGTGGGATCCGTACCGTGGGTTGACAGAGGAGATAGAGAGGATTCAAAGAAGGTTTCGTCACAGGGTAAAGCGCCCTTCGCCACACACCGTTGGGTGGCTTGCGGAGTATAAATGTAGATGTAGATGTAGCGCTACTGCATTCACTGCATGTAGTGTCGCAATTCTGCTAAAATAGTTGCGAGGGAAGCACATACACTGCTTGACAAAAAAGTGATGCACTCAATACGGGAAAAAGATACGAAATGAACTGCACGGATTGAGAGGGGGTATGCTGTTATTTCTATGATTACACAATTGAGTCAGATTTACAAAGAACTTGTGGTGATCAGAAAAAGTAGACAGGAACTTGACGACGAGTATGCCTGCCCTCACCTTTCCAAACAGTCCAACATCAGGCGACTGTCGCATGTGAATGCTCCACTTATCTCGATACTGCACGACTGGACCAGCTAGCAAAATGGGGCCACACAAACTCTATCAGGGGCTGACAACGCAGTCTCACAAGTGTATGCAGCATCTCTGTGTCCGTAAAAGTGATAACTCAAAATTTGAAGCTATTCACGCCCCTTACAGCTGCATAGCCTACCGAGCCTGGTAACAACACTAAATACGAGCAACACTAGTGCACTCGGGTGGCCTTGATATCGGTGACAAAGAATTGCAACTCTTAACGATTTATATACACTCTGATTGTGTATAGGTATACGAAGTAGATTGACATCCGACCATGTCTTCTGGGTACTGCACTTTCTCGGGGAGCGTAAACGAGGTCTTTCACAAACCCCCACAGAAAAGGAAAAAAAGCATACTATGAGATCAGGCGACCTTGCAGTCCATAGTGCAATGCGGATCTGTATGCCTGTAACACTTTAAGGAAATGCAGCGCTGTACTCTCGATGAAAATTGGCACCTGTTGAAACAGAGAAAGCGTAACGCTTCTTGCTACTTTGTTATCGCCATTTCGACTTGACACACTTTTGATAAGGAACAAGATAGCTAAAAGAGGAAAGAAGGGAGATCCCCAACTGGCAGTCACAGACCTAAGGCGTCATAGTAAACTTTTAGTTTCGGTACCTGGAGGTTTTGTCTTCATTCTTATTCGAGGGATATTCGCAAAGTAATGTCCGATCGGTCGCGCAATGGAAACCACAGTGAAAATCCTACGAGGCTTTGCATAGATGTGTTGGGCAGTGTCTCTACGAGGGTCACTCCAAAAGAAATGCACACTATTTTTGTAAAAGTACAGTTTTCATTCTGCATATGTGAAAGTCTTACAGTGTGTAGATACATCCTTCCCGCTTGTTCTCAAACTCAGTTCAACCTGTTCCCGTGAGTGGCGCCGTCACAGCACGTCTTCAAGATGGCTGCTACACTTGACGTTCGTCAGAAGCAACGTGCTGTCATAGAATTCCTGTGCTGTGAAAACGAGACAGTGGGAAACATCCACAAGAGATTGAAAAAGGTGTATGGAGATGCTGCTGTCGATCGCAGTACAGTTAGTCGGTGGGCAAGCAGGTTACATGATGAAAGCGGGCACGGCAATATTGAGGATTGTCCTCGCAGCGGCAGGCCTCGTACTGCACACACTCCAGACAATGTGCAGAGAGTTAACGAATTGGTGACTGCTGACAGACGCATCATAGTGAACGAATTGTCACGCTACGTTGGGACAGAGGAAGGAAGTGTTTGCAGAATACTGAAAGTGTTGGCGTTAAACAAGGTTTGTGCGAGATGGATTCTCAGGATGTTGACAGTGGCTCACAGAGAAACAAGAAAACCGGTATGCAGCGAGCTTTTGGAACAGTACGAGAATGGTGGAGATGAATTTCTTGGAAGAATTGTGACAGGTGATGAAACATGGCTCCATCATTTTTCACCAGAGACGAAGAGGCAATCAGTGGAGTGGCATCAAGCAAATTCACCCAAGAAAAAAAAATTCAAAACCACACCTTCTGCTGGAAAAGTTATGGCTACGATGTTTTTCTTGCTTGTGGACATCATGCCAAGTGGAACCACCATAAATTCTGATGCATATGTGACGACACTGAAGAAACTTCAAGCTCAACTGAGTCGTGTTCGACCACATCGGCAAAAGTAGGACGTTTTGCTGTTGCACGACAATGCACGGCCACATGTCAGTCAAAAAACCATGGAAGCGATCACAAAACTCGGATGGACAACACTGAAACACTCGCCTTACAGTCCTGACCTGGCTCCATGTGACTATCATCTCTTTGGGAAACTGAGAGACTCTGTTCGTGGAACAAGGTTTGAAGATGATGACTCCCTTGTGCACACTGTCAAACAGTGGCTCCAACAGGTTGGTCCAGAATCTTACTGTGCGGGTATACAGGCGCTGGTTGCAAGATGGCGTAAGGCAGTTGAGAGAGATGTAAATTATGTGGAGAAATGAAAATATTGTTCCTAAAGGATGTATCTCCACACTGCAAAACTTTCAAACATGTAGAATAAAAGATGGATTAAAAAAATAGTGTGCATTTCTTTTGGAGTGACCCTCGTAGTATGCCTGTCGATTGCCTCACGTCGCTCTTTTCAGTTCCGAGCTTACAGTGATCACGTATAGATGCCTAGAATATAGTATCTTCCGCCAAGTATGAGTCCCTGTGAGAGATTTCGCCTGATTTCATGCAGCTCACATACCGTAACTGACTTCATGATAATTCTCGACCGCACACTGCAGGGGCAGTGGGGACGCTCCTGCAGCGTTTTCGATGGGAAGTGTCTGATCACACACCATACAGCCCGGACTTGGCTCCCTCTGATAAGTCGTTGTCTCTGAAGACAACATGTTGGCACAGTCAGCGAGCTGCAGATCATCGTAGAGGATTGGCAGAAAGCGCAGGCGGCTGCCTTCTATGACGAGAGTATTGGAAACTTGGTACAATGGTACGACAAATGTCTCAGTCGGAGCGGCGACTATGTAGCTGGAAGGTGAAGCAAACAGTTGCAAATAAAACCTTTTTCATTTTAATTGTGGTTTCCATTTCGCGACCGGTCGCACCCCGTAGAGTGGCCCTCGTAGAAGATACAGGGTGTTTCAAAAATGACCGGTATATTTGAAACGGCAATAAAAACTAAACGAGCAGCGATAGAAATACACCGTTTGTTGCAATATGCTTGGGACAACAGTACATTTTCAGGCAGACCAACTTTCGAAATTACAGTAGTTACAATTTTCAACAACAGATGGCGCTGCGGTCTGGGAAACTCTATAGTACGATATTTTCCACATATCCACCATGCGTAGCAATAATATGGCGTAGTCTCTGAATGAAATTACCCGAAACCTTTGACAACGTGTCTGGCGGAATGGCTTCACATGCAGATGAGATGTACTGCTTCAGCTGTTCAATTGTTTCTGGATTCTGGCGGTACACCTGGTCTTTCAAGTGTCCCCACAGAAAGAAGTCACAGGGGTTCATGTCTGGCGAATAGGGAGGCCAATCCACGCCGCCTCCTGTATGTTTCGGATAGCCCAAAGCAATCACACGATCATCGAAATATTCATTCAGGAAATTAAAGACGTCGGCCGTGCGATGTGGCCGGGCACCATCTTGCATAAACCACGAGGTGTTCGCAGTGTCGTCTAAGGCAGTTTGTACCGCCACAAATTCACGAAGAATGTCCAGATAGCGTGATGCAGTAATCGTTTCGGATCTGAAAAATGGGCCAATGATTCCTTTGGAAGAAATGGCGGCCCAGACCAGTACTTTTTGAGGATGCAGGGACGATGGGACTGCAACTGGGGCTTTTCGGTTCCCCATATGCGCCAGTTCTGTTTATTGACGAAGCCCTCCAGGTAAAAATAAGCTTCGTCAGTAAACCAAATGCTGCCCACATGCATATCGCCGTCATCAATCCTGTGCACTATATCGTTAGCGAATGTCTCTCGTGCAGCAATGGTAGCGGCGCTGAGGGGTTGCCGCGTTTGAATTTTGTATGGATAGAGGTGTAAACTCTGGCGCATGAGACGATACGTGGACGTTGGCGTCATTTGGACCGCAGCTGCAACACGGCGAACGGAAACCTGAGGCCGCTGTTGGATCACCTGCTGCACTAGTTATGCGTTGCCCTCTGTGGTTGCCGTACACGGTCGCCCTACCTTTCCAGCACGTTCATCCGTCACGTTCCCAGTCCGTTGAAATTTTTCAAACAGATCCTTTATTGTATCGCTTTTCGGTCCTTTGGTTACATTAAACCTCCGTTGAAAACTTCGTCTTGTTGCAACAACACTGTGTTCTAGGCGGTGGAATTCCAACACCAGAAAAATCCTCTGTTCTAAGGAATAAACCATGTTGTCTACAGCACACTTGCACGTTGTGAACAGCACACGCTTACAGCAGAAAGACGACGTACAGAATGGCGCACCCACAGACTGCGTTGTCTTCTATATCTTTCACATCACTTGCAGCGCCATCTGTTGTTGAAAATTGTAACTACTGTAATTTCGAAAGTTTGTCCCCCTGAAAATGTACTATTGTCCCAAGCATATTGCAACAAACGGTGTATTTCTATCGCTGCTCGTTTAGTTTTTATTGCCGTTTCAAATATACCGGTCATTTTTGAAACACCCTGTGTAATATTGTGAAATCGAATGTATCTTTTTAAATTATCCTTTACTTTAGAAACCACGATTAGGCGGAGGAAAGTAACTGTGATTGGTTAACCGAAAGATTATTCAGAATACCGTAACTAATAAATGTTGCTGGAAGCGGGCATGACCCTTCGTATCTCAGGTGATACAATGTTAAAATTCCTCGATTCCTATTTATGCGTGTCACGAGAGAGAGGTAGTTTCTTCGGTAGACTATGACAATGTCAGAGATGCAACTCCTTTTAAATGCCATCTTAAGCGACACGACTGTATGAGTGATAAGTGGCACAGAAAATTTTAAGGGTTGCAACTTGAACATTATGTTTAGATCGCTAACGTCAGCAAGTGGTTTCACTCACTACTGAATACTCACCTGTTGTTTTACGAGCTGGCCAAGTCGGTCTTATACGAAATGAATGCCGAAGTGTCATGCTATCTTAAAACTTGACATTAAGGAGAATTTTAAATGCACATACACATGCGCCACGTATAAAACATGGCTTGCTTTATTTACACACGACGTCTTGGAAGCAATAGATACAAATGAACAGTTAAGAACCATTTTGCTAGACTTCCGATAGGTGCTCGACACTGTATCACTTACTAACCAATACTAAAGAGTATATTCGTAAATACGTGATGGGCCGTGGGGTATTTGACTAGTAGAGCCACATACGTTATACTTCGATTCAGTCCCGGAAAGGCACGGGGATTTTTCCTCGTTCCAGTCCTTCCAGGACGGCTCTTGGTCCACTACGCCTGCTCTCAAATGAGTAACGAGGATCTTTCTTGGGTAAAAGGCGGCTGGGCCTGCCATTCTCCACCTCCTAGAGTAACGGTCAAGAGAAACTGCATGTTGCCCGCAGTAAGGCCAACAGGCCCGACACGGCTTTGCGCCACAGACTTTATCGCAACCTTTACGTTGTACTGGACGATGAATGCGTCATAGAAGCAAACGTAAGACGTCAGTATGACCGATGTTAGAGTATTGTTCAAATGTTTAGGCTCCTTAACAAGTGGGCATGACACTACTCATGAACTAAACCAGAGACGCGCTGTTGGGATTGTAACAGGTCGATGTGTTCCATATGAAAGTGTGGCAGAAAGGCTGGGGAACTTAAACGGGAATCCTCGAAAAACCAACGACGTAGTTCTCGCGAAACTCTGTTCCGTAAATTTAGAGAACCCGTGTTTGAAGAAGAATACTCGACTATAAAGCTCCTACCATCGTATATCTTGCCTAGGGATCATTTTGACAGAAGGGTAATGGAGGCTACGGCCCGTATAGTCTGGTACACATTGAAATTCCTGCGACACAGTATCGTAGCACTCCTCAACAGGAGCAAATCATAAAGACGTAACTCAGCTTTAGCGAGGGTCTGCATCATTTCGCGTTCGTTCCTCTAGCGGCGTGCTACGGTATTGTAGCGTGGGGATTTCAACGTATACCGTGATTGTGGACATGTACCTGCAAACAAATATACATGATTATTCGAAGAAAACGTTTACAAACTGACATGGCACACACGACAATCAGCAATCACGTAGGAACCGGGGTTCGCAAAGGCCATCCGGGGATCCTAAAAGGTGTTGAAGCTACTTAGGTACGCGTTACAGATAGACGTCCACTACAAGAAATGCTCAAAGTTTGTCCAGATGTATCGAGACATGTCTGACATCGACGCTGCATAGCACGGCGCACCCTCTCAAAGATTCCTGGTGTACCTCGAAGACGTCCTGCTGCCGCTACAATCCGGCTCACTAAGTTCTCAGGCGATGTAACATGTGTTTCATACACGAGGCCCTTCAGACAACCATTCAGGAAAAAATCGATTGGATACAGATCGCGTGATCGTGGTGGCCATGTTACTGGCCAACCGCGACCAATCCAGCTGCCCGGAAAAGTTGCCTGCAGATGTGCCCTTGCTTGTCTGCTGAAATGTGCGATGGCTCCGTCGTGCTGAAATCGAATGAGGCGACGAATTGGCATGGGGACACCATTCAGCGTGTCCGTCAGAACCTCTCGCAGGAATACGAGATACAAGAGATCTTCAAGTCGGCCGGGAGAATGTATGTCCCAATTAAACAGTCCTCGACGATGCCAGCCCACGCTTGCGTTGTGAGCCATGTATACGTGTAGCATGTGGGTTCTTATCCGCCCATGTATGCAAGTTGTGGACGTTCATCACACCCTCGAGTGAGAACACAGCCTCATCCAAATGGTTCAAATGGCTCTAAGCACTATGAGTCATCAGTCCCCTATACTTAGAACTACTTAAACCTAACTAACCTAAGGGCATCACACACACCCATGCCCGAGGCAGGATTCGAACCTGCGACCGTAGTAGCACCGCGGTTCCGGACTGAAGCGCCTACAACCGCTCGGTCACAGCGGCCGGCACAGCCTCATCGAGGAAGAGGACATTCGCTATGAAGCTTCGGTCTGCAGCGTATCTGCCGAAACCACCGCGCAAATCATAAGTGCTTTTTGTAGTACTCCGGTTGCAATACCAGGACGCGTTGGAACTGAAACAGATACAGTACTTTGTCCTGTGGAATGCTCAAGACGGAGGGTTTGGAAATATCAGTGGCGACGTGCACTGCACCCTTTCGAGAACACTTTTTTTCCGCCGCAATTGTCCGTGTTGTTCGTTGGCGACCACATCCGGCTTGTGCACATGGAACGAGCCGGTTTCGCACAATCGGCGATGCAGGGTGGCGAATAATGTGTGGCACTGCACCTTTCTATTGAGATACTTCGCACGACATAGTCGCACGGCTTCTTGTCCATTGCAGTCGGGCGCGCCGTATATTAATTGCAGCTGAGCTATTTCGCGGTACCTATAGCTAACCATGTTACTGCCAACGCTTTCACAGCGTGAATGGCGACGGACTCGACGCGCTCCGCCCGTGTTTGTATAGCAACGCCTCTCGTGACCATAACGCTCTCTCGTGCCGTTTGCGGCCTTCGTTTCATACGTGATTACTGATCCTTGTTGTATGCCCCCGATATGCCATGTCAGTTTGTAAACGTTGTTTTGAATCATTCTGTATACACTATCCAGTCATATTAATATGACCGTCGCCTATATTCGACGTCAATGTGCAATAACCACTCAGAGGCAGCAGGTGGCACCACTTGCAGTGGAGGGTATACAGGGTGGTCAGAAATTCCCGTTACAGACTTCTAGGGCTTGTAGAGGGGAGTGAGTACATCGTATTTTGGACAGGAAACCATGTCCGGAAACGTCACGCAACGAGACTACAGAGCGTCAAATGCATACTTAACTGGAAGAATGCAGAAAGTTGAAATAAGTGGTTCATGTAATGTTAAAACAACAGCTGATTCCTCAAACTGGGGGCTATCAAATACGGGATCCCACAGGGTTCGGTCTTAGGTCCTTTACCGTTCGTGATGTACATTAATGACTTACCATTCCACGTTGATGAAGATGCAAAGTTAGTTCTTTTTGCTGATGATACAGGTATAGTAATAACATCCATAAACCAAGAACTAAGTGATGTAATTGTAAATGATGTTTTTCACAAAATTATTAAGTGGTTCTCAGCAAACGGACTCTTTTTAAATTTTGATAAAACACGGTATATACAGTTCCGTACAGGAAATGGCACAACTCCAGTAATAAATATAGACTTTGAACAGAAGTCTGTAGCTAAGGTAGAATTTTCAAAATTTTTAGGTGTGTCAATTGATGAGAGGTTAAACTGGAAGCAACACATTGATGGTCTGCTGAAACGTCTGAGTTCAGCTACGTATGCTATTAGGGTTATTGCAAATTTTGGTGATAAGAATCTCAGTAAATTAGCTTACTATGCCTACTTTCATTCACTGCTTTCGTATGGCATCATATGCTGGGGTAATTCATCGTTGAGTAGAAAAGTATTCATTGCTCAAAAACGTGTAATCAGAATAATTGCTGGAGCCCACCCACGGTCATCCTGCAGACATCTATTTAAGGATCTAGGGATCCTCACAGTAACCTCACAGTATATATATTCACTTATGAAATTTGTTGTTAATAATCCAACCCAGTTCAAAAGTAATAGCGGTCTGCATAGCTATAACACCAGGAAAAAGGATGATCTTCACTATGCAGGGTTAAATCTGACTTTGGCACAGAAAGGGGTAAATTATGCTGCCACAAAAGTCTTTGGTCACCTACCAAACAGCACCAAAAGCCTGACAGATAGTCAACCAACATTTAAAAATAAATTAAAAGAATTTCTAGATGACAACTCCTTCTACTCATTGGCTGAATTTTTAAATATAAATTAAGGGAGGGAAAAAAGCAACTTAAACATTAGTGTAATGCAATATTTTGTGTAATGTAATATCTTGTACAGACATCTTTTTTTAACCTGACACGTTCCACATCATTACGAAGTGTCGTATTCATGATCTATGGAACAAGTATTAATCTAATCTAATCTAATCTAATAGGCGTCTGTAAATGTACTTATACACGGGGTGATTCCATGATGATGTTACAGACTTTCTAGGATGATGGAGAACGATATATGTATTAATTTGACGTAAGGATCCCTGCACCGGAAACGAACGAGTCGAACATCATAAACCAAAACCGTTCTGATACGTCTTACAGTTGAATACATGTACCGGTTCTTGTGTTGCGAAGAGTGTAGGGCTGGTAACTTTCAGAGGTGGTAGTATGGACAAAAACAAGAAAAAATGTCCAGTAAACGTGGGCTCTGAAATGCATACCTGAGGAGTTATGACCATTCGTTCATTTTGACTAACGTGAAACACATCTCCTCTATTGAGCAAGTGTTCATAGCTGTTAACGTACGCACTTTGGAGTCCACGTTTATTGGTCATTTTTTCTTGTTTTTGTCCATACTACCACCTCTGAAAGTTACCAGCCATACACTCTTCGCAACACAAGAACCGGTACATGTATTCAACTGTAAGAGGTATCAGAGCGGTTTTCGTTTATGACGTTCGACTCGTTCGTTTCCGGTACAGGGATCCTTACTTCAAATTAATACATATATCGTTCTCCATCATCCTAGAAAGTCTGTAACATCATCACGGAATCACCCCTTGTATATACGTACTTTTTCAGACGCCCGCGCCTATAACTTTGACGCTCTGTAGCCTCGTTGGGTGACATTTCCGGATATCGGTTCCTGTTCAAAATACTGTGTACTCACTCCCCTATACAGGCCTTAGAGGTCTGTAACGGGAATTTCCGACCACCCTGTATAAAGCGTGACGGGGAGGGGGGGGGGGGGGGGGGGGGAGAGGACGACACGGAAACAGCAATGCAGTCTTTGTTTTAATGTGGAAACGGAGCGATTTGTGTGTGTCCAAAAGGGAATGATCGTCGGCTTTCGGGCCAAGATGACTGTGGTGGTCGACGGCTGCAGAGTGTGTACAGGCGAACTGACGAGCAGTTGTTGAGCAACTGACCACTTACATGGACCAAGGGGCAACAGTTTCTCCTCAACGACCTTTCAGCGAACGTTGCTGCTTAAGGCCTCTACAGCTGGCGCCTGGTTCTGCGGCATGGCACGTTACTTCTTTACCGCCCTGCCAGTGTCCAGCAATCTTCATTTGTCTTACTAAAAGCTGTAGTAGAAAATACTAGACCACTACTGTCTACTGCAGGTCGCAACATACATAGAATTGTCCGGTAAACAGGATGTGGCTAGCTACTGAAATAAAAGTTTTAACTTGGCAATGTAAATTTTCAGGTGTATTTTTACGATAAAGATCACAGTTAATACTGCCAAGTCTGTACTAAGTGGCAACACAATAACACAATGTAAAGTTCACACGCACACCACAATCACAGACGTAGCCAGTTTATGGTATTTACACCCATTACCGAAGTTAATAGAGTTCACCGGATCGTTTAGTTATGAAAATGCTCGCTCAAATGTTGTGCACTCTGCTCTACACGTAATACCTGTTCCAGTCTTAGATCGCACAACACGCCACGCGGTTTTAACTAACAGTCAAAAGCAATAATTTTGATATTCCGTCCGAAATTCCACGCGACTTTCACTATACCGTTCACTTAAATACACTTTGTACTACTTCGCGAACTCGTAATTAGCATTTTTCCGCGATTTTACAGTACTTTCGTCGGAGCTGCTTTCAATGAGATGTTACTAGTTCGAACCCTCAGCCCCAACTCCCCTAGATCACACCAAAGGCTTTGTTCCCAGCATAGATTGGCGCGAGCCTGCATTTTTCTGATTGGCTGATATCACAAACAGCAAATCAGGTTGCAGTATTATCCTGCGCTTTACTTCAATGACCAATCATAGTAAAACATTTCTTTCTATGGCAATTGCTAAATAAATAAATTTAGAAAAGTATCAAATATAAAATTACTCCTTCTGAAATTACCGACTAATTTGAGTTCTACTCACGATTTATTAGTACCATAAACTGACTGCACATTTAATTATAGTAAATCCCCTGTATAGTTTAACTGGTACTTCGTGAATAAAACAAAACAATTTTCATTTACTTCTGTTCTTCTTCACTCATACAACACTCACACTGCTAGTTACTACATATATAAAACAATTATAATTATGCAAATACATTAAATATTAATGAAACATAACTTTACAACATTGTTTTGACTACGACTGCTAGCACTGTCCGTCAACTGCTGACCTCTGCCGCCTACTAGTACAACTACGTGCTGCTCTGTAACTCAGGTCCACGTCAGCTGGTGACATCTGAAGATGACTCATGCCTATAACGATATCGTCCACGCCTCAGTTCGTGCACCCATGCTGACTGCTGTTCATCGGCGCCGAAGATTGGAGTTTGCACGCCAGTACGGCAGCTGGACGTCCACTGAGTTGCGACGACAGGTCGCCCTTTCAGATCAGTCACGTTTTATACTCAATCGGACATATGGCCTTTGACCTAAATGGCCCCGCAACAGTCGTTGGAAGGGCTAGGCTGGAGGAGGGAATGTTATGGTCTGGGGAATGTTTTTGTGACATTACCTCGGTGATCTCGTTATTCTGGAAGGCACAGTGGATCAGCACAAGAATCCATCTGTCCTTAGGAACCATGTCAACCCCTACACAAAGTTGTTTTTCCACGGCGCTATGGCATTTACCACCAGGACAATGTCATACAGCTTGCAGCGGATGTGCGTGGTTCAGAGAGCACCGAGACGACTTTACCGTACTCCCCTCGCCACCAAATCCCCCATATTTAAACTGAATCGAGAATCTGTGACACTACTTTGATCGGGCAGTTCGAGCCGTGGATCAGCTGTGAAACCTAGCGCAGCTGGACACGGTACTGAAGCCAGCATGGCTCTATACTGCTGTCTGTATCTTCCTGAACGTCATTGACTCTCTTCCAGCACGTCCGCGCTACGATTGGTGGTTTTCAGGGTCTTGACAGGTGGTCACTGTAATGTAACTGGACAGTGTAGTTAATTAGGTAAATATGACGGGCATGCACAAAGTAAGAATACAACTGTTAAAGATAAAAAAAAGAATATATTTTAATGAAACTTACGTGCTATGTGCCAAAGTGTGTTATTATTTCTCCATATAATCGCTATTTAGGTAACGCGCTTTTGGAGACTCGGCTCCGCTTTTGTATAATCTAATCTTCCACTTTGTCGCAGTCTCCATGATCTCCTTATCGGTCGAAAAGCGCTGTCCACCCAAGTACTCCTACAATTTACTGAAAAAATACTAATCTGAGGGTGCCAGGCTAAGGGAGTAGGGAGGGTGAGTCACAACGTCCCAGCCAAACGACACGATCAGGTCATTATGAGACGGGCGTTCTAGGCTCCAGCGTAGCCAACAAGGAGTGACACATCGCGAGTCAGCATATCCCTCCTTTTGTCTTTGATTTTTTCAGGGTCTCACAAAATACAGCAGCATTGAGGCAGTCTCTTTGGGCATGAAATCGACCAACAAGAGCCCCTTCTGGTCCCAAAGCACGTACGCCATATCTTTCCTCTCTGAAGGTTGAATGTTGAATTTTTTGGAGGATGAGAATGGGTATGGCTTCACTGCAGAGATTGCCTTTTTTACTGAGGAATATAGTGACACACCCAAGTTTCGTCACAACTGAGTCGACAATGGAGTTACCCACAGTTTGAAGACGTTAAGAAATTAGCACGCAGCCGACACGCGATTTTCACGGCGTTCAGAATTCAACATTTTTGGCACCCAAGTCTTTCTGACACAATTTTACCCAGGTAACTTTGTGAAACGTGTGGAAAACTTTCTTTAAGGAAGTCAAGAGTCAAACGATCAACAACGCGAACTTTTTCTTCAACCTGCTGTACAAGCTCTTCTGAAACGACAGACAGTCTCTCATTTCTTTTTCTCCGTGAGTGTCGGTACGGCCTTTTTCGAACAACCTAACCCACTTGGTAACATTCTGGCGATTCATTACCTCCAGTACGTAGGTTTCCACAGGCTAGCCATGGATACAGGCCGCTGATTGGTTACGCGAAGTGAGGACTGCTGTGGATGGAGCAAACGGAGGGCGCACTTTATGTTCAAATGTGTGTGAAATCTTATGGGACTTAACTGCTAAGGTCATCAGTCCCTAAGCTTACACACTACTTAACCTAAATTATCCTAAGGACAAACACACACACCCATGCCGGAGGGAGGACTCGAACCTCCGCCGGGACCGGCCGCACAGTCCATGACTGCAGCGTCTGAACCGCTAAGCTAATCCAGCGCTGCCCGCACTTTATGACGTGTTATGCTGCTACGACGACATTTCGTAACCGAATGAGGCGCTCGATGGCTTCATTTAACAGTTACGAACACCTGTTCACGTCACGGGTGCCAACTCTGAAAACTAATCCTTACGTCTTACACAGCATTTGTATTCTTACTTTCTGGATGTACCTCCTATTTTTTGAGGTGATTACTCATCGTATTTTTTATTTTATTTGGCGTTATTGATCATATACCAAAACCTCTTCTATTGATATTTCTTTCGACTTAGCATTTACCAGTTGAAATACGAAGTTTAGAACGAAGAGGCATCATAGCTAATTCATAATGAAACTTATTCAGTGGAAGGCAGTAAAATGCGTTTGTTTCTAAATGCCATCCCGACTGGGATTGGTTCTAAGTTTTTATCTTTTCGTAAAAAAATTGTTGTTTCCACATTGACTCAGAGAAGATATTCTCGAAAATAAATAAAATTGCCGTGATTTAAAGCAACGCATCGTTACTGTCTGATACTTAGACTGATTATTCGTTTTTGCATGCGTGAAACAAACGCTTCTGAGGTCTGAGGTTGCGACAAACGCATCTAGTCGACTCGCGGCTTAACCCTACACCCTACCCCCAGGGAGAAGTTGTTACATGATCAACTGAGGGCAGAGAATTTCAGCACTGTTAGAGATGTTCCATGATATACTTGAGAATTTGCTTACTTTTAACAAGACTCTCGGGCGAGACAAATGCCCATCGCTCTCTTCTTCTAGTTGACTGTACGCGACCATTTCTCTCACCTGCCTCTTACACAGTCTAGGGTTAGTTCTTGTACTACATCTGCTGACTGTAGAGGCGACAAGGCACATTCATTAAGCCGTGCAGGGTAGCCGTGCGGCCCGCGCGGCTCCCATGTCGGAGGTTCGAGTCCTCCCTCGGGCATGGGTGTGTGTGTTGTCCTTAGCGAAACGAAATGTAGTGAGAGGCGGTCTATACGAGAGTCGTTCAATGAATTCGAAAGTGAAGTTCTATGTACTGACTTGGCAGAAAATCCTAAGAAATTTTGGTCTTATGTCAAAGCGGTAGGTGGATCAAAACAAAATGTCCAGACACTCTGTGACCAAAATGGTACTGAAACAGAGGACGACAGACTAAAGGCCGAAATACTAAATGTCTTTTTCCAAAGTTGTTTCACGGAGGACGACTGCACTGTAGTTCCTTCTCTAGATTGTCACACAGAAGACAAAATGGTAGATATCGAAATAGATGACAGAGGGATAGAAAAACAATTAAAATCGCTCAAAAGAGGAAAGGCCGCTGGACCTGATGGGATACCAGTTCGATTTTACACAGAGTACGCGAAGGATCTTGCCCCCCTTCTTGCAACGGTGTACGGTAGGTTTCTAGAAGAGTGTAGCGTTCCAAAGAATTGGAAAAGGGCACACGTCATCCCCGTTTTCAAGAAGGGCGTCGAACAGATGTGCAGAACTACAGACCTATATCCCTAACGTCGATCAGTTGTAGAATTTTGGAACACGTATTATGTTCGAGTATAATGACTATTCTGGAGACTAGAAATCTACTCTGTAGGAATCAGCATGGATTTCGAAAAAGACGATCGTGTGAAACCCAGCTCGCGCTATTCGTCCACGAGACTCAGAGGGCCATAGACACGGGTTCACAGGTAGATGCCTTGTTTCTTGACTTCCGCAAGGCGTTCGATACAGTGCCCCACAGTCGTTTAATGAACAAAGTAAGAGCATATGGACTATCAGACCAATTGTGTGATTGGATTGAAGAGTTCCTAGATAACAGAACGCAGCATGTCATTCTCAATGGAGAGAAGTCTTCCGAAGTAAGAGTGATTTCAGGTGTGCCGCAGGGGAGTGTCGTAGGACCGTTGCTATTCACAATATACATAAATGACCTTGTGGATAACATCGGAAGTTCACTGAGGCTTTTTGCTGATGATGCTGTAGTATATCGAGAGGTTGTAACAATGGAAAATTGTACTGAAATGCAGGAGGATCTGGAGCGAATTGACGCATGGTGCAGGGAATGGCAATTGAATCTCAATGTAGACAAGTGTAATGTGCTCCGAATACATAGAAAGAAAGATCCTTTATCATTTAGCTACAATATAGCAGGTCAGCAACTGGAAGCAGTTAATTCCATAAATTATCTGGGAGTACGCATTAGGAGTGATTTAAAATGGAATGATCATATAAAGTTGATCGTCGGTAAAGCAGATGCCAGACTGAGATTCATTGGAAGAATCCTAAAGAAATGCTATCCGAAAACAAAGGAAGTAGGTTACAGTACACTTGTTCGCCCACTGCTTGAATATTGCTCACCAGTGTGGGATCCGTACCAGATAGGGTTGATAGAAGAGATAGGGAAGATCCAACGGAGAGCAGCGCGCTTCGTTGCAGTATCATTTAGTAATCGCGAAAAGCGTTACGGAGATGATAGATAAACTCCAGTGGAAGACTCTGCAGGAGAGACGCTCAATAGCTCGGTATGGGCTTTTGTTGCAGTTTCGAGAACATACATTCACCGAGGAGTCAGGCAGTATATTGCTCCCTTCCACGTATATCTCGCGAAGAGACCATGAGGATAAAATCAGAGAGATTAGAGCCCACACAGAGGCATACCGACAATCTTTTTTTCCACGAACAATATGAGACTGGAATAGAAGGGAGAACCGATAGAGGTACTCTAAGTACCATCCGCAACACAGCGTCAGGTGGCTTTCGGGGTATGGATGTAGATGTAGATGTAGCGTAAGTTAGTGTAAGCTAGATTAAGTAGTGCATAAGCTTAGGGACCGATGACCTCAGCAGTTTGGTGCCATAAGTCCTTACCACAGATTTTTTTCCACATGCATTAATCTTTCTTTGCGAAACCTTGTTGAAGTAAATTATTGCAACTGATACTATTTTACAGGCTGCCTTGGACAGCTTTGGTTGGCTATCGTTTTCTTTTAGGAGAGGTGTCCCCGCACGTAAGTTATTCAGTAAACTTGCCTCTGTGTGCCCCTACCAGAGTGTCCTAGGGGGCTGTATGTGGCAGTGTTCCTGTTTGACATTGTCACTCAGCTATGCTTGTTGTCTATATGTTGCGTCATACTACTCCATATTACTTGGGAATTCTAGTTACATTACCAGGTGATAAGGAGACTTGACATACAGTTTCTTTTTACTGAATGTAGGCTGTGGTATGTTGAGTTGTTCCATATGTGAAGTGACAATCCTGCTTATTTTCCAGAAAATAAAATATCCACGATCGGTTTTCTTCATTGTGAGCAATGAGTTCTGTGAAAGGTTCACATACTATGGAATGCGAAGTAAGTACAGCTTTTTTCTTGTTTTTGAAAATGCTTCTATAGGCTTTAATGAACTTCTGCACTTACATTATGTTAATATGTCTATTTCAGCTGTTCTTTCAATATATCTCAGGAACATTTTGGGATATACAGATGAAGTTTCAACAATTATTTATCACACGTATACTATGTTATGTTATTTCTTTCCAATATTTGGAGGAATTTTAGCTGACAGCTTTTTAGGCAAGTTCAGGTCAGTAAAAGAAGCTAACCAGCTTCTACAATCCATTGTTTGAATGACTACAATACTTACGAACATTAATAAATGTTTGTTTGAAATGTTACCTCATATTTACATCTGTTTAAAAATTAGAACGGTAATATTTTTATTTCATTTGATTTTTCAGTTACTTAATTTTGTCACAAAGATTTTTTGTCTTTTCAGGACTATACTGTATTTGTCGATAGTGTATGCTATAGGGTCCATAGTGCTGTCTTTGGCCGCTGCAGATGATGCTATTCCGGGGATGCCCTCACAGTAAGTTTTTAAAAGACATCGTAGTGACAGTATGTGTGGTACCGGAACCATTTCTATAATGATGTGGCTACCAGGTTTTGTTTCAGTGATCCTCTAACGACTGCAAAATATGTACATAATTTTAGATCTTAAAAAAAATTCAGAGTTTATGTCAGATAAGTTGCGTTTCTACAAAATGTCTGTGTGTACGCTGTTTGTTTTACTCGCTGTATTCTATACTCGATTGATTGGACAGTCATATGGACGTTTCAAGAAGGAGTTACATAACTCTGCAAGCGATAACATATTGTACGCATAATCAGCAGAAAATAAAGGCAAAACAGTGCAAGCGAAATCTCTATTGATTCCTGCAGGCGAGTTTTCCAGTCTCCGAAGTAGTCATGTTAAACAAGCCGAAGTAGAATCCATAACTTTGTTTAGAAACTTGTAGCATGTGAAATGCGAAACAGTAATCCAAGTACCCTTACTATTGTTATTAAACTAAACTGTTTCTCACTGTACATATTTCTGAGAAGTATGTAGAGGCACATAAGAAACGCATACTGAGTTTACTTGTCTCGTCCCGTATTGTCACTGCACTGTAACTGAAATAAGTAAATAAGAACTTGATAAGACACTGACGGAAATAATCGGAACACCAAACAAATAACTCATGTAGAATAATGAAATTTGGGGCATACATTTGTCTAGGTTTCATACTTAAGTGATTAACACTGCAAGATTACAGCGCAATGTAAGAGCGAGATAAGCCATCGCAAATGCGAATTGCTGGTA
The DNA here is from genome assembly GCF_021461385.2 of Schistocerca piceifrons. Taxonomy (NCBI): domain Eukaryota; kingdom Metazoa; phylum Arthropoda; class Insecta; order Orthoptera; family Acrididae; genus Schistocerca; species Schistocerca piceifrons. The sequence goes on from NC_060141.1 coordinate 619,605,815, forward strand.
CATTACCGATCGGTGTAACCGCCAGAATGTTGAATACAAACATGCAGACGTGTATGCACTATGTTGTACAGGTACCGGATGGTATGGAGTTCCACGCTTGTTGCACTTCATCGGTCAATATAGGGACAGTTAATGCAGTTTGCGGATGACGCTGGAATTGTCGTTCGATGATGTCCCATATATGCTCGATTGGAGATAGATATGGTGCTCGAATAGGCCAAAGCAACATGTCGACACTCTGTAGAACATGTTGGGTTACAACAGCGGTATTTGGGCGAGCGTTATCCTGTTGGAGAGCACCCTATGGACCGTTGTTCATGAATGGCAGCACAACAGGTCGAGTCATCACATTGACGTACAAATTTGCTATCAGGATGCGTGGGATAACAACGAGAGTGCTCCTGCTATCATACGAAATCACATCCCAGCCCATAACTCCAGGTGTAGACAGGTTGGTATCAGGCTTTCAACTGACCTTCTTCTAACCAACACAGAGCCATCACTGGCACCGAGACAGAACCGGCTTTCATCAGAAAACAAACAGACCTCCACCCTGTCCTCCAATGAGCTCTCACTTAACACCATTGGTCGCAAATCGCGGTGGTTTGGGGCCAGTGGAAAGCACGCTACAGAGCTTTTGACTCGGGGCTGTCCTTGAAGTAACCGGTTTGTAATAGTTCGTTGTGTCACTATGGTGCCAACTGCTGCTCAAATTCCAACTGCAGCTGTAGAACAATGCGTCAGAGCCATGTGCCGAACACGATGGTTTTCCCTCTTGGAAGCGCCACGTGCCCACCCGGAGCCCGGTCTTCTTGCGACACAGATTATTTTGATCACGGCTGCCAACAATCATGTACAGTGCCTCCATTCCCGCTAAGTCTTCCAGCAGTACCGCAGAAGAAACATCTAGCTTCTCGTAGCCGTATTACACGACCTCGCTCAAATTCAGTGAGGTGTTGATAATGGCGTCTTTGTCGCCTTAAAGACATTCACGAGTAACGTCACGTCCAATTTCAAAGGTAACTAATACTCACGACCGTTAAGCCTGTATTTAAAGCAAACGTGATTTGCATCCTCATATTGGTGCTTCTAGCGCCACTCTTACACGACTGGGCGAAATTTGAACAGACGTCATCTTTCAGATGTAGGAACGCGCCAGCCAACTTTCGTTTATGTCAAACAACTCCAGCTTGAAACTTCCTGGCAGATTAAAACTGTGTGCCCGACCGAGACTCGAACTCGGGAAAGGTCCCGAGTTCGAGTTTCGGTCGGGCACACAGTTTTAATCTGCCAGGAAGTTTCATATCAGCGCACACTCCGCTGCAGAGTGAAAATCTCATTCTGGAAACCTCCCCCAGGCTGTGGCTAAGCCATGTCTCCACAATATCCTTTCTTTCAGGAGTGCTAGTTCTGCAAGGTTCGCAGGAGAGCTTCTGTAAAGTTTGGAAGGTAGGAGACGAGATACTGGCAGAAGTAAAGCTGTGAGTACCGGGCGTGAGTCCTGCTTCGGTAGCTCAGATGGTAGAGCGCTTGCCCGCGAAAGGCAAAGGTCCTGAGTTCGAGTCTCGGTCGGGCACACAGTTTTAATCTGCCAGGAAGTTTCATATCAGCGCACACTCCGCTGCAGAGTGAAAATCTCATTCTGGGAACTCCAGCTTGGTGTTGCGATTTTTTTCCGTCAGCGTATCTGCCACGGAGGCACGGAGAACATTAGATGATCCGAATATTATTTGTAGAACACAGTCTCAACTGGACAGTAAAAATTTGTGAAACGACGCATTGCCGATGTGAAGCATCCATTTTGAAGTTTCCTTCTACAAGATAAATCAGTTTCCTTCTACAAGAAAAATCAGTTTCCTTCTACAAGATAAGTCTTACAATTACTGACAATATCCAAACGCAACAAAATATCTGATTACATAATCTTTCAGAGTCTGGGATGGTTTTTCGAGCTCAGTACACAAAACGGAGCAAGTCGCAAGATGAAATGCAAGGGACGAGTGGACATATCATCGAAATGCTGTGGCCGTCGTTATCAGACAAGTACAGTAGTTCGCCTGCTAACGGAAGCTGTTTACTTTACACCTAGGCGTAGTAAGCAATATCTCTGTATGCCGAACCCAAGAGAAAAAGAGGGCGCCAGCGCGTGCCTGGCAAATGTCAAATTAATATTACTTTTTATTATCGTTATGCTACTTTAACCCTACGTTTTTATATTATGAGTACTACACTTTTACATGCAGATTAGCATAAAAACTCTTTGCAGATTCTTTGCAAAACCTTAGTGACGAAGTTGTAGCTCCACAACACTAATTGTAGACGTTTTATAGTATCAGTTTGAGTTTAGATGTCGAATCCGAACTCCACCTGAACCTGCCACCTGTTTCAGTATGCCAATGACACCGCTTTCCTAGTTCTCTACCCTACACTTCAGAAATTCCATACATCCATCCAAATCAATCTCAATCTGTTTACCTCCTGGTGGAACCAATGACACCTCAAGATCAACCGCTCCAAAGTCAAAGCTATACTTACAAGAAGAACCGCAGGCAGTTACATATACACTAAAATGTCTTGGAATAACCATCGACCGGCAACTGACATGGAAACCTCACCTACTAACCATCCAGCATAAAACCCACAACAGACTAAAACCACTCACAGGCCAAATATGGGGATTGCACCCCTCCATTATCCTCCTCATCTACAAAATCTGTATCCGACCCATCCTCTCCTATCCAAATTTTGCATGAATATTCGTTGCTCCTAAGTTCTATCGGTCCCTTCAAATCCTTGAAAGTCATGCGTTTTCCTTCCCGCACGTGGATCTTCTATCATCTCATCAAATTTCCACCCATCTTGACCCACATTGAACACCTCCGCAGATCTTAAACTATTCGCAAAGTAAATTCCAATGACCCCACTATTTCCCCTCTGATCCTGGTATGCTGCTATGCCTTTTCCAACACATCCCATCGTCCTTACATCCATCCTCTTCATCTTCCACCCCAATGCAACTTAGCTCACTCAATCTTCAGCAGAAAAATAGTCATGAAACTTATATTCCAGTGTCGATTAGGTTTTACGCTGCCTCATTAGAACTCAGCAATATTTAACATATACAAATTTTCGGCGACCTAAATTTTGAAGAACTTTTTTCGTTTGAGTAGCAGTTACGACGAGGTCATTCTGTTCAAGATACCCCATTATGTTTGAGCTCAGGGCATATTTTAAGTTTCTGCAAAAATCTGTGTCAAGGATATCAGACGCCAGATTTGTGGAACGTTTCTACAACACTATTTGGAAATGGCTGTGATCTGTGCATTCTTCTGACTAGGGGGACTAGCTTTTTTTCACCTTTGTCCGAGTTGTCTGCGATAGACTGTAGTAAAAGGAGAGGCCAACTCAGCCGAAAATTCATTATACTGTAGGGATTCCATCAGGCTTTGAAGCTGGGTTCAGTTTTAATGATTTCAGCTCTTTTTCGACGCCAATGACAGTAGCGCTTATTTCACTTACCTTTTCATTGGTACGAGGATTAAACTGGGACAACTTTCCTGCGTGTTCCTTTGTAAAGGAACTTTTGAGAAAAGAGTTAAGCATTTGTTTTTGGTTTGCGACCTACAATTTCAGTTCCTGACTCATCCACGAGTGATTGGGGGATAACTGTGGTGCCACTAATACCCCTTACACACGATCTGATTTCTTGGTGTTCTGTGATAGATCATTTCATAATATTTTGCTACAATAGTCACTGAAGGATTCACGCATTGCTCTCTTAACATCCCACCGCGTTTTATTCAGCATCTCTATATGTATAGGTATATGCTTTGTTTTACGCCTGTTATACACTAGTCTCTGTTTCTTTAGAAGTTTCTTTATTGTGACTATATAGCATGGAGGGTCCCTCCCATCGTGAACTGTTCTAATGGGTACATTTCTGTCCAGTACATGGTCAACTAATCTTTCCGAATCGATTGTAATTCCTTTCCATGCTCCTGTCCTGTGCTAAAATTTTCAAGTTCCTCTTTGAGATATGACACTACTGCTTTTTTATCTAGTCTGTTAAACTAATACTACTTTCTACTTGCCCTTTGTACTTTGCTAACCATTGCCGTCACAGCCTACTCGTTGTTGTCGTTGTTGTGGTACAAATGGTTCAAATGGCTCTGAGCACTATGCGACTTAACTTCTGAGGTCATCAGTCGCCTAGAACTTAGAACTAATTAAACCTAACTAACCTAAGGACATCACACACATCCATGCCCGAGGCAGGATTCGAACCCGCGCCCGTAGCGGTCGCACGGCTCCAGACTGCAGCGCCCAGAACCGCACGGCCACTCCGGCCGGCTGTTGTTATGGTCTTCAGTCCTGAGACTGGTTTGATGCAGCTCTCCATGCCACTCTATCCTGTGTAAGTCTCTTCATCTCCCAGTACCTACTGCAACCTACATCCTTCTGAATCTGCTTAGTGTAGTCACCTCTTGGTCTCTACGATTTTTACCCTCCATGCTGCCCTCCAAAACTAAATTGGTGATTCCTTGATACCTCAGAACATGTCCTACCAACCGATCCCTTCCTCTAGTCAAGTTGTGCCACAAACTCCTCTTCTCCCCAATTCTATTCAATACCTCCTTATTAGTTATGTGATCTACCCATCTAATCTTCAGCATTCTTCTATAGCACCACATTTCGAAAGTTTCTGTTCTCTTCTTGTCTAAACTATTTATCGTCCATGTTTCACTTCCATACATGGCTACACTCCATACAAATACTTTCAAAAGCGATGTTAACAAATTTCTCTTCTTCAGAAACGCTTTCCTTGCCATTGCCAGTCTACATTTTATATATCGACCATCATCAGTTATTTTGCTCCCCAAATAGCAAAACTCCTTTCCTACCTTAAGTGTCTCATTTCCTAATCTAATTCCCTCAGCATCACCCGACTTAATTCGACTACATTCCATTATCCTCGTTTTGTTTTTGTTGTGGTTCATCTTATACCCTCCTTTCAAGACACTGTCCATTCCGTTCAACTGCTCTTCCAAGTCCTTTGCTGTCTCTGACAGAATTACAATGTCATCGGCGAACCTCAAAGTTTTTATTTCTTCTCCATGGATTTTAATACCTACTCCGAATTTTTCTTTTATTTCCTTTACTGCTTGGTCAATATACAGATTGAATAGCATCGGGGAGAGGCTACAACTCTGTCTCACTCCCTTCCCAACCACTGCTTCCCTTTCATGTCCCTCGACTCTTATAACTGCCACCTGGTTTCTGTACAAATTGTAAATAGACTTTCGCTCCCTGTATTTTACCCCTGCCACCTTCAGAATTTGAAAGAGAGTATTCCAGTCAACATTGTCAAAAGCTTTCTTTAAGTCTACAAATGCTAGAAATGTAGGTTTGCCTTTCCTTAATCTTTCTTCTAAGATAAGTCGTAGGGTCAGTATTGCCTCACGTGTTCCAACGTTTCTACGGATTCCAGATTGATCTTCCCCGAGGTCGGCTTCTACCAGTTTTTCCATTCGTCTGTAAAGAATTCGCGTTAGTATTTTGCAGCTGTGACTTATTAAACTGATAGTTCGGTAATTTTCACATCTGTCAACACCCGCTTTCTTTGGGATTGGAATTATTATATTCTTCTTGAAGTCCGAGGGAATTTCGCCTGTCTCATACATCTTGCTCACCAGATGGTAGAGTTTTGTGAGGATTGCCTCTCCCAACGCTGTCAGTAGTTCCAATGGAATGTTGTCTACTCCCGGGGCCTTGTTTCGACTTAGGTCTTTCAGTGCTCTGTGAAAGTCGTCACGCAGTTTCATATCTCCCACTTCATCTTCATCTACCTCTTTTTCCATTTCCATAATGTTGTCCTCAAGAACATCACCCCTGTATCGACCCTCTATATACTTCTTCCATTTTTCTGCTTTCCCTTCTTTGCTTAGAAATGGGTTTCCATCTGAGTTGACATTCGTGCAAGTGGTTCTCTTGTCGCCGAAGGTCTCTTTAATTTTCCTGTAGGCAATATCCGTCTTACCCCTCATGAGATAAGCCTCTACATTTGTCCTCTAGCCATCCCTGCTTAGCCATTTTGCACTTCCTGTCGATCTCATTTTTGAGATGTTTGTATTTCTTTTTTCCTGCTTCACTTGCTGCATTTTTGTATTTTCTCCTTTCATCAATTAAATTCAGTATCTCTTCTGTTACCCAAGGATGTCTACTAGCCCTCGTCTTTTTACCTACTTGATCCTCTGCTGCCTTCACTATTTCATTCCTCAAAGCTATTCATTGTTCTTCTACTGTATTTCTTTCCCCCATTCCTGTCAATTGGTCCCTTATGCTCTCCCTGAAACTCTGTACAACCTCTGGTTCTTTCAGATTATCCAGGTGCCATTTCCTTAAATTCCCACCTTTTTGCAGTTTCTTCAGTTTTAATCTACAGTTCATAACCAATAGATTGTGGTCAGAGTCCACATCTGTCCCTGGAAATGCCTTACGGTGTTAAATCTGCTTCCTAAATCTCTGTCTTTCCATTATATAATCTATCTGAAACCTTTTAGCATCTCCAGGGTTCTTCCATGTATACAACGTTCTTTTATGATTCTTGAACCAATTGTTAGCTATGATTAAGTTATGCTCTGTGTAAAATTCTACCAGGCGGCTTCCTCTTTCATTCCTTACCCCCAATCCATATTCTCCTACTACGTTTCCTTCTCTTCCTTTTCCTACTGTCGAATTCCAGTCACCCATGACTATTAAATTTTCATCTCCCTTCTCTACCTCAATAATTTCTTTTATCTCATCATACATTTCATCAATTTCTACATCATCTGCAGAGCTAGTTGGCATATAAACTTGTACTACTGTAGGAGGCGTGGGCTTCGTGTCTATCTTGGCCACAATAATGCGTTCACTATGCTGTTTGTAGTAGCTTACTCGCACTCCTATTTTTTTATTCATTATTAAACCTACTCCTACATTACTCCTATTTGATTTTGTATTTATAATCCTGTATTCACCTGACCAAAAGTCTTGTTCCTTCTGCCACCGAACTTCACTGATTCCCACTATATCTAACTTTAACCTATCCATTTCCCTTTTTAAATTTTCTAACCTAGCTACCCGATTAAGTGATCTGTCATTCCACACTCCGATCCGTAGAATGCCAGTTTTCTTTCTTCTGATAACGATGTCCTCTTGAGTAGTCCCCTCCCGGAGATCCCAATGGGGGACTACTTTACCTCCGGAATATTTTACCCAAGAGGACGCCATCATCATTTAATCATACAGTAAAGCTGCATGCCCTCGGGAAAAATTACCGCTGTAGTTTACCCTTGCTTTCAGCGGTTCGCAGTACCAAAACAGCCTTGCTGTTTTGGTTAGTGTTACAGGGCCAGATCAGTCAATCATCCAGACTGTTGCCCCTGCAACTACTGAAAAGGCTGCTGCCCCTCTTCAGGAATCACACGTTTGTCTGGAATCTCAACAGATACCCCTCCGTTGTGGTTGCACCTATGCTATGGCTATCTGTATCGTTGAGGCACGCAAGCCTCCCCACCAACGGCAAGGTCCATGGTTCATGGGGGGACAACCTCCTTATGGTCACTGATATCAGTTTCGATGAGGACATCCTCATAGAGGTCAGATCTGATTAAAACAAAATTGGCGAAGTGCACAAAACTGAATTGTGGATGTAATAAAACATAGAAACTAAAATATATTGTCAGTGAGGCGCAGTGCACAAACAATTTGTGTTTGTCACAACGGACAGCAAATACTTGCCAAAACATAGATCAGTCGACGAAAACATTGAATATGATGATGTTGCCAAAGCAGCGAAGCAAAGAATTGCGTCAGACAATCAAGTAGCTCGGCAACGTATGAGCTGAAATTCTGCTCTAAATAATACTTTTAATACTCTCGCAAAAGAATATTTCTCAATATGAATAGTAAAACAGCGAGTGCGGAAGAGAAGATATACACACAAAAGAGATAACATGAATATTGTTGGTGTGCTTTCTCATTGTTTTTAATTTCTGTGAAAAGAAATATTGGAGGACAAAATTAGAAAAAACCGAAAACTTATTATGATTATAATGAAGAGACAAAGCACTAGAAATTTCAAAAAATTACATTCAAACGAATAAAATTTATGAAGTAAGACACTTCGATATTGTTTTTGAATAAAGAAAATATTAAGCACAGAATAAGGTTTGAACTCAGAACCTTTCACTTTGCAGCCAAATACCTTAACCATTATGCTGACGCAGCCCATTGTTCAATATGATTCCTGGAGAACTCTACAATATCGCGCAAGATACCGACAAACACTGTTGGTATGACTATGAATTACTCACGTTTCGTCGAAGTACAATAGGAAATAAACAATTACCGCTGTTCTTTATTGCAAAAAAGCGGTTCGTGAGAATGATACAAACACCTTTCCTAGCTATCGCCTGAATTAGGAGGCTTATTGCTTGTTTCGTTTAATTAATTAATAGAATATGAAGCAACTGATATAAAGAATGCTTTTTCCAAACTTTCTATAAAAGAAAGTCTACTATCAAGACATTGCTTTTCTTCAATTACTTTATTTATGACTGAAAGTTTCTCAAACCGAAGCCACTCGTCCGTGCTCTGCACTGCAGTCGAGCTCTAGCAACGTCGTCTCTGTTCATTGGCTGACTGTGTTTTGTGACGTCAAATGTGCAGAACGAAAATAAACTCGGCCGCCGTCGTAAATCATGCGCACTATAGCATCCCCAATTCCTTGAACAGACCTCTGCAGGTTACATTTGGACTTGGAGAACTTTATCTTGGGTTGATGAGTTAAACAACAAAAGATCCCATATGGCATAGACTGAAGTAATTTATTTATTTATTTATTTATTTACACGTCAAGTTCCGTAGGACCAAATTGAGGAGCAAATCTCCAAGGTCCTGGAACGTGTCAGTACATTAAATTAAAACATAAACGTAATAACAGATAAAAACAAATGTTCATGAACCTTAAAAAAGTCAGTCCATAAGTTTAAGTAAACGCTATCAGCAGTACAATAAAACTCAGCTTTATTTTTCAAGGAACTCCTCGATAGAATACAAGGAGTGAAACATGAGGAAACTCTTCAGTTTCGATTTGAAAGCGAGTGGATTACTGCTAACATTTTTGAATTCGAGTGGCAGTTTATTGAAAATGGATGCAGCAGTATACTGCACACCTTTTTGCACAAGATTTAAGGAAGTTCGATCCAAATGCCGGTTTGACTTCTGCCGAGTATTAACCGAGTGAAAGCTGCTTATTCTTGGGAATAAACTAAGATTGGTAACAAGAAACGACAATAAGGAATATACATATTGAGAGGCCAATGTCAAAATACCCAGACTCTTGAACAGAGGTCGACAAGAGGTTCGTGAACTAACACCACTTATTGCCCGAACCGCCCGTTTCTGAGTCAAAAATATCCTTTTAGAATGAGAAGAGTTACCCCAAAATATAATACCATACGGCAATAGCGAATTACAATAAGCAAAGTAGACTAATTTTCGTGTCGAACGATGACTCACTTCTGATACCGTTCGAATAGTAAAAATGGCTGTATTAAGTCTTTGAATAAGATCCTGAACGTGAACTTTCCACGACAGCTTACTATCTATCTGAACACCTTGAAATTTGAACTGTTCAATTTCACTATTTGCCCATTCTGTGGAATTTATAACGTCAGGTTTTGTTGAATTGTGTGTTAGAAACCGTAAAAACTGAGTCTTAATGTAATTTAGCGTTAGTTTATTTTCTACAAACCATGAACTGAGATCATGTACTGCACTATTTGAAACCGAGCCAATGTTGCACGCAGCATCCTTTACTACCAAGCTAGTGTTATCAGCAGTTAGCCCCCGGTAGCTGAGTGGGTGGTCAGAGGGTTTAGCTACCCTCTGTAATAAAAAAACTGAGGTAATTGATCAAAGACGAACTGAAACGAGTGTCTTGCGACGTCCGCTCCGAGCAGATCCAACGAACGAAATGAGATAAAAAAAAAAAATGGTCAGCGCGACAGACTGTCAATCCTAAGGGCCCGGGTTCGATTCCCGGCTGGGTCGGACATTTTATCCGCTCAAAGACGGGTGTTGTGTTGTCCTAATCATCATCATTTCATCCCCATCGACGCGCAATTCGCCGAAGTGGCGTCAAATCGAAAGACTTGCACCAAGCGAGTGGTCTACCCGATGGGAGGCCCTCGTCACACGTAAACTTTAAAAAAAGTGTAATCAGCAAACAGAAATTTTTTAGATTTACTCATAATATTAGAGGGCATATCATTTATATAAATAAGAAACAGGAGTAGCCCCAACGCTGATCCCTGGGGCACCCCCCACTTGACAGTACCCCACTCCGACCCCACATCACAGCCATTATCAACATTGTGAATAATGACCGTTTGCTGCCTGTTGCTAAAGTAAGAGGTGAACCAATTGTGAACTACTCCCTGTATTCCATAATGGTCCAACTTCTGGAGGAATATTTTGTGATCAACACAATCAAACGCCTTAGGTAAATCAAAAAATATGCCAAGTGTTCGAAACCTTTTGTTTAACCTATCCAGTACCTCACTGAGAAAGGAGAATACAGCATATTCAGTTGTTAAACGACTTCTAAAGCCGAATTGCACATTTTATAGCAAATCGTGTGATATAAAATGATCAATTATCCTTACATACATAGCCTTTTCAATAACTTTTGCAAACACTGATGGCATAGAAGTAGGTCTAAAATTATCTACATTATCCCTTTCTCCCTTTTTATAAAGCGGCTTTACTACTGAGTACTTTAATCGCTCAGGAAACTGACCATTCCTAAAGGAATAATTACAAGTATGGCTAAATACAGGGCTAACATGTGCAGCACAGTACTTTAATATTCTGCTAGACACTCCATCCTCTGTATCACATAGGAGTATGTCAGACATCAATCTCGGAAAGGCATTTCCCAAGAAAGCTTTATGATTTCCTGTAGAAACTAAATTTTTATTTAATTCACCAGCTATGCTCAGAAAATGATTGTTAAATACTGTACATATATCTGATTTATCAGTAACAGAAATATTTTTACTGCGAACTGACTTTATATCGTCGACCTTGTGCTGCTGACCAGACACTTCCTTCACCACTGACAATATGGTTTTAATTTTATCCTGTGAATTAGTTATTCTATTTGCATACCATATACTCTTTGCCTTCCTGACAACATTTCTAAGCACCTTACAATATTGTTTGTAATCGGCTACTGTAACTTGATTGTGACTACTTCTAACAATTTGATATAATTCCCACTTTGCTCTACATGTTATCTTTATCCCACCAGTCAGCCACCCGGGCTGCCCATTACGGCTAGTGCCCCATTTAGAATGTTCTAATGGAACGCAAATCTCAAAGAGCATGAGAAATGTGTTAAGGAAAGCATTGCATTTATCATCTATGTTATCGGCACTATAAACATCTTGCCACTCTTGTTCCTTGACAAGGTTTAAGAAACTCTCTATTGCTGTTGAATTAACTTTCCTACATAGTTTGTAATTGAGTATGACATTGGTTTGAGTACAAAAGCCTTTTAGTGTTAAGGTCTGAAAGGCCAGTCACGCTTTTACTAACAGAATACCCATCTAGTAATGGAATGAATAAAAATATTGTCTATGGCTGTGCTACTGTTCCCCTGCACCCTAGTTGGAAAAAACACAGTTTGCATCAGATCATATGAATTTAGGAGATCTACCAACATCCTTTTTCTTGCACAATCATATACAAAATTTATATTGAAGTCACCACATGTAACTAGTTTCTGTACTTCCTACAAAGTGAATCAAGAAACCTCTTTAGCTTGAGCAGAAATGCTCTGAAGTAGGAGTTATGGGACCTACAAACAACAACAATTAGAAGTTTAGTTTCACTAAATTCAACTACCGCTATACAACAGTCAAGTATCTGCTCAGTGCAGTGTCGTGATACGTCTATGGACTCAAATGGAATACTGTTTTTTACGTACAGAGCCACTCCCCCACCCCACAAGGAACTCGTTGAGAAACAGCCAGCTCTTCTGTAGCCTGGTAAAGGATGCCTCTGAATTGTCAGATTATTTAAGTGGTGCTCTGATATACCAATAATTTCATAGTCAACATCTATAAGCAGTTCACTAACTTTATCTCTAATACCTCTTATATTTTGATGAAATATGCAAATTCCTTCTCTACTTGGAAACATGACATCCTCGGAATGTGAGCTCTTAGTTAGAAGGACTTCCTTTAAGCAGGTATACCTATCAGCTGACTTCAATCTAAAAAAAGGTGCACCTCCAACACCAACTACTACAGGAATTTTTGCATGAGTGACAAAAGTTTATGAAGTCGTTATTGCGCCACAAACGTCACGCAACGCGGCTGAAAACTATTAAATTTAATAACTGTATTACATAGCACAAATAAGTTTGTCAGTACTTAGCTTTATAACCGCTACAGCTGCAGTGCACGCCGCAAGCGAAATATGTTAGCGTTTCTATTTTATTTCCCCTTTATTTGACAGTATATGCATTGGAAATAAACGTATGTTTAGGCTCTTCAACAGTTCTATGGTATTACTTTTCTGAGCTACTTTTTAATTATTTTCAGGGCCATAAGCATGTTAGGACTCTTTCTCATTTCCGTGGGAACTGGAGGCATAAAGCCGTGCGTTTCTGCTTTCGGAGGAGACCAGTTCGTGCTTCCGGAACAAGAGAAGCAGTTGGCTCAATTCTTCTCAGTGTTCTATTTCTCTGTTAACGCTGGAAGCCTGGTGTCGACATTCATCACACCAATTCTGAGAGAGGACGTAACGTGCCTCGGACACGACAGCTGCTACTCTCTCGCTTTTGGTATTCCAGCCATTCTCATGATCGTCGCAACAGGTAAGGTCAGATCTGATGAGTTACTCTTCTTGAAACTGTTAATTTTGAAAATAACTCAAACAGCAGTTTCTAGGTTACTCATTTCAATTTCTGTTCCTTTCAAAGCAGATTACCGTCAGTTGAACATTTTGTTCTTCCAGAATGACCAAAGAAGTTATTTTTTTCTTTGTACTATTTATATATAACTTTACATATGCTTGCAAAATACCCCAGTAAGAAGACTCTCTAAACGACAATTGTGATTAGCCTTTCCGTGTTGACTCTCAGTGACTGTTGGATATCTGTAGCTTTAATTTTGTTCTCTCTTGGTTCAAAATGGCTATTCAGTACTTCATGTAGCACTCAAATGTCCTCGATGTCTCACCATTATCATTTCATTATAGTCCCTATTCGGCAAATACATTTTTCAGGTCTGTATCATTGTCTTGCTAAAATACACACTGTGCTTTATTGTAATTGTCTAGGTGTGCAGTCAACTTAGAAATGGTACGCACTTAACTGTAAGCCATATTTCATATTTTCATTAGCCTGTCATTACGTTAGAAGTACGAATTCAGTATTAAAAAATAAGCAAAAGTCCTAAAATATATTCCAAGAACTTTCTTTCATTTCATAATGTAAACCATGAATTCACAAATGAACGAGATTAAACATTTACTGAGCATTTCAGTAATTTCCTTATTTTCATGGATTGTGTATAATAATACAAACTGTAGTTGCTGGTTATGTGTTCTTCAGGATATCGACCGATTTTGGAAGAACAAATAGCATGCTGGTCGGGAAAAAGGTTTTAGTTTAACATTAAGAGATGAAGTATTAGCTCAAGAGGAATAGGATTAGGAGCGAAATCGATGCACATATTCATGCGAATCATCCCAATGCTTACCTGAAGTTATTTAGGAACCCGATAGAAATTATGAATCTGGTCAAACGGTGGAGATGTGAACTCTGCTACTTCTGAATAGGACCCCTTTGTCATCCACCGCAAAACTTCTCTCAGTAATTCAATAAAGTGCTGGATGACGCTAAAATGAGCATAAATTTTTAGTAATACTACAAATCTAATAACACATTGACTACCCAACATGCGGTCGTTATGGTGCTGGAAGACTGTTTCTTGAGATCGATATTATACAGAATAAATGTACGCCGCCTATCCAGTTGCTCACTTTCTGCATTTGTTACTAGTAAACGAAATTAAAACATGACTGGAAACAGTATGATACGCACCAAGGAAATGACTAAGCTCCCATTTGATATACCGGGTGATCAAAAAGTCAGTATAAATTTGAAAACTGTATAAATCACGGAATAATGTAGAACCGAAAAAATACAGAAGTTCAAAAAATGTCCGACAGATGGCGCTTCATCTGATCAGAATAGCAATAATTAGCATAACAAAGTAAGACAAAGCAAAAATTATGTTCTTTACAGGAAATGCTCAATATATCCACCATCATTCCTCAACAATAGCTGTAGTCGAGGAATAAAGTTGTGAACAGCACTGTAAAGCATGTCCGGAGTTATGGTGAGGCATTGGCGTCGGATGTTGTCTTTCAGCATCCCTAGAGATGTCGGTCGATCACGATACACTTGCGACTTCAGGTAACCCCAAAGCCAATAATCGCACGGACTGAGATCTGGAGACCTGGGAGGCCAAGCATGATGAAAGTGGCGGCTGAGCACACGATCATCACCAAACGACGCGCACAAGAGATCTTTCACACGTCTAGCAATACCTTTTTTTGTTATAATAAAACCCCATGACATTCAAAACATGTATGTCAATTCTTACCTGTCTATCTACATTATTCCGTGGTTTATTAAGTTTTCGAATTTACACTGACTTTTTGATCACCCGGTATGTGCCCAAATCTAGCTATTGTTATCTTGTCTGAAGTCTGCATTACTCATCACCCAGAAAAAACGAATTTAGAAGAAAATTTGGTTATGTGAAATTTAAGACTTCTCTGGTATATAAACTACTCCGTGGAATTTTTGGAGAACTGCCGGATGTTAATATGTTGTTGACGCGATATTTCGGCGCACAGTCTTCTGGCCAGCTTCAGGTGTATACTGGCGAAAGTACACTCGGCTCCAATGTTTAAACCGAGCCAGCGCATGCGTGGTGTATCCAGTAGCGGCTGCGCACGCGGTGTTACGGAGCATGATTGTCTGCTGCAAGCCTGTGCGCTGCTGTGAGTGCCCTCTACGATATCACGTGGTAAAATCACAGAACGACGCTGACTACGTAGAGCACGACGTTCCATGCATTATACAAATATAAACCGCCGATCCGATTGATAAAAACCTCAGACAGTCGTGTTTCCAGTTATCATTTGAAGCATGGACACAGTTTTTGTTTCATTATGTTTCATCGAATTACCAGCAGAAACAATATGTTCTTCGATAGCGGATTTTCTGTCTTGGAGGAGCGGAGGATGGAGCTGGTGTTGATGCGCTTCTGAATAGTGCGTGTCGTGCCCTATGTTCGGTTTACAGCACACTCACAGAATCTTACAAACACCGACCTTGCGCAGCCCACAGTTGTCTTTGACTGGGCCCAGAAACTCCGAGATTTTTGATGAAGGACGAAAGATCACTTTAACCTTACGTTTTCTTAGTACACTGTCTGTTTTCGCATAAATGTGTCCAATACATCGCAGGTAGGCTGTCTTTGCAAAACCCTGCCTGAGTGAGAATGTGAAATCTAGCTGAATCTGAAATTAATCATGAAAGGGGCAGACGTTTGAGATCCAGCGTTGAATTTTATGTATGGTACGCAACGGAATTACTAGCACTTTAATTTATTGACCCTAGCATTGAATCTGAAGGTGGGGAATTGACATATTTATCATTTAAAGGAAAAGATTGTGATAATAAACGCAACATTTAAGCAATACTGTGGTTTATTATTAGAGTATTATGAAAAATGATGTAACAAAACAATTATGAGGACAAGAACTTTACAAAAGGTACGTTACTAGGAGAAATGCAAACTAATGCAGTGAAGAGGCAAAGTTACTGAAAATGGATGAAGATGCATAAAATCTCGGATCTAATTCTGTGAAGTAAGTACAGTAACCCGTCTATGACGATCACAGTGACTGTTTGTCTGAAACCAACACACATTAGTCCGAAAGGCCTGAGGAGGCACCGGCAAATATTGAACTACAATACCCTCGCTTGCCCTAATACGGCTGATCTGTAAACAATACCAACCATAATCTTCAATGTACTGAGTACAGAGTGGAGACACAGTGACTCTGTGACTTAAGAACGCAGCCGCAACTTAACCTCTTTCACCTGTTCGTCACTTCTTCCCCAGAACTCCTCTAACTTCCGCGTCTCTTCTCCCTCTGTAAGCGACTATCTGCATCTCTCTGTTTTCCCAGTCTCCTTCCAGAGGATTACTCCTGTCGTCCTGCCAACAAAATGCGACCACTAATTCTCTTTAAAGTTGCTACAGCCCGTCAATGGTGTAAATGTTTCTTTGACAACATTTCAAACCCAGACACGGCGAAAAGTCAACAAGGCAATGAATCGAATTTCATCCCCTCTCTTCTAAAATGCTTCCCACGGAGTGTTACATCTTCTCGACGCCGCTACTAACACTCTACATCTACATCTACATTTATACTCCGCAAGCCACCCAACGGTGTGTGCTGGAGGGCACTTTTCGTGCCACTGTCATTACCTCCCTTTCCTGTTCCACTCGCGTATGGTTCGCGGGAAGAACGACTGCCGGAAAGCCACCGTGCGCGCTCGAATCTCTCTAATTTTACATTCGTGATCTCCTCGGGAGGTATGAGTAGGGGGAAGCAATATATTCGATACCTCATCCAGAAACGCACCCTCTCGAAACCTGGACGGCAAGCTACACCGCGATGCAGAGCGCCTCTCTTGAAGAGTCTGCCACTTGAGTTTGCTAAACATCTCCGTAACGCTATCATGCTTACCAAATAACCCTGTGACCAAACGCGCCGCTCATCTTTGGATCTTCTCTATCTCCTCTGTCAACCCGAGCTGGTACGGATCCCACACTTATGAGCAATACTCAAGTATAGGTCGAACGAGTGTTTTGTAAGCCACTTCCTTTGTTGATGGACTTCATTTTCTAAGGACTCTCCCAATTAATCTCAACCTGGCACCCGCCTTACCAACAATTAATTTTATATGATCATTCCACTTCAAATCGTTCCGCACGCATACTCCGGGATATTTTACAGAAGTAACTACTACCAGTGTTTATTCCGCTATCATATAATCATACAATAAAGGATCCTTCTTTCTATGTATTCGCAATAAATTACATTTGTCTATGTTAAGGGTCAGTTACCACTCCCTGCACCAAGTGCCTATCCGCTGCAGATCTTCCTGCATTTCGCTGCAATTTTCTAATACTGCAACTTCTCTGTATACTACAGCATCATCCGCGAAAAGCCGCATGGAACTTCCGACACTATCTACTAGGTCATTTATACATATTGTGAAAAGCAATGGTCCCCTAACACTCCCCTGTGGTAAGCCAGAGGTTACTGTAACGTCTGTAGACGTCTCTCCATTGATAACAACATGCTGTGTTCTATTCGCTAAAAACTCTTCAGTCCAGCCACACAGCTTGTCTGATATTCCGTAGCCTCTTACTTTGCTTATCAGGCGACAGTGCAGAACTGTATCGAAGGCCTTCCGGATGTCAAGGAAAATGGCATCTACCTGGGAGCCTGTATCTAATATTTTCTGTGTCTCATGAACAAATAAAGCGAGTTGGGTCTCACACGATCGCTGATTCCGGAATCCATGTTGATTCCTACAGAGTAGATTCTGGGTTTCCAGAAATGACATGATGCCTATAGTTTTGCGCATCTGCTCGACGACCCTTCTTGAAAACTGGGACTATCTGTGCTCTTTTCCAATCATTTGGAAGCTTCCGTTCCTCTAGAAACTTACGGTACACGGCTGATAGAAGGGGGGCAAGTTCTTTCGCGTACTCTGTGTAGAATCGAATTGGTATCCCGTCAGGTCCAGTGGATTTTCCTCTGTTGAGTGATTGCCTTGCTATTTCTTGGACACTTATTTCGATGTCAGCCATAGGTACTCATTCTGCCACCAGGTAGCTTCCCATGAAATGTGAAAAAGCTTGCTACAGGGCTAGTAGCCGACTCCGCTCCATCGTACATCCACTAATAGGTCATTGCCGTTTCGTTAAGGGTTTTCTTTTAGGAATGTCAGGAGATGTTTATCTGCCCCCATATATCAATTAAAAGCTCAGAGCGCCTACCACACCTCGTCAGAGTTCAGTCTTCATCCTATAGAAGGACAGCTGTCCACCTGCTCTCCAAGTGCCCGGCAAGGAGGCAGGCGCCCTGCCTGCTCCCTCTGTTTCTGCGAAACCCGGTGTGTCCACTGCTCCTCTGTGCCTCGTTCCGCCAGGCCTCGCAGTGAGTCGCCTAAGCCATATTCACACTTTTCTTCACTTCCAAAGTTAGCCCATAAATCAAATGAATTTACCCAGAACCATTTTAAACTACAAGAAGTTAAGAAGGGAAAGTTGAATCAGCTCGTACAATCACTGTGACATCATTACTCCCTTGGAATTAATTCAGCTCCTCTCCATTTGTATAATTAGAAATGAACAAGAATGAAAAGAGGCTATCTGAAGAGCTTGCCATGTTATTTCATCGTGAAGACCTCAGTCTCTTCCTTGTGGCGTTTGTATGTTTGTCGCGCTCTCTGTATCTGCTGAGATGAATATCCATTTTCCGGGAACACAGTCTGGAGTTGCTCCAGTTCTCCTTTCAGGTTATCGGCATCTGAGATGGTTAATCAGGGTCTTCAGAAAGTCCATTGCCACCGTCTGGCACAAACAGCGCCCGTTCTGGAGATCTTGATTCAGCGAGTCCATACCATCTCAAACGTCAAAAAGCAGTGCATTTAGACCTCTAAGCTGGATTCCTAGAAAACGGATATTCACCTCAACAGATACAGAGCCTACAAAAGTACAAACGGCACAACTCGGAAGAGGATGAAGCGTTTAAGACAACAACCTACTTGCGGTATTCTGGAAGTGTTTTAGCAAAAATACGAGTAGGTCGAGTGCTAAGAAAGCATAGGGTTAAAGTGAGCTTTCGTCCATCATCGAAAATCTCCGCGCTTCTGTGGTTAGCCACAGGCAATGTAGAGAGCTGTGCAAAGCGGGTTTCCATGTGAACGCTGCTAATCGTATACAGAGCAAACGACGCGCACTATTCAGAAGTGCATCGCGGATTGGCAACTGCATATTCCCCTCAACCAAGCCTTCTGGCTATTGCAGGACACGCTATTTGTACTAATCATTCGATTAAACGCAAAAAGACAAAATGGTTCAAATGGCTCTGAGCACTATGGGACGGACTTAACATCTGTGGTCATCAGTCCCTTAGAACTACTTAAACCTAACTAACTTAAGGACAACACACACATCCATGCCGGCGGCAGGATTCGAACCTGCGACCGTAGCGGTCACGCGGTTCCAGACTGAAGCGCCTAGAACCGCACGAACACACCGGCCGGCAACTAAACGCAAAGAAACAAAAACTGTGGCTCATACTTCAAATAACAATCAATCGGAATGGTTGTTTCTAGTTAGATAATTCATGCAATTCTGCTATTTAAAACAAACAAAAAAAAAAAAAACTTTGAGCTCTACGCAACCGGCGTCATTTTTAGAATTGACCATATGAAGACGATCGACATTATATTATTCCACTTAACATCTTCACACTGTTTTTTTCCTTCTTTTTTTCCTTTTCTAGAAAAACTTACCCCCAAGCTATGCATAGCACAGTACTAACACCTCTTCATCTTTCTGAGCTCAACATCTCACTCATTATAGAGGGATGCTGACTCTGTTTTTCAGGATAGCAAATGGGAAGTTGCGAAACAGAAAATGGCCCATAGATCACCAGTGTGTGTGTGTGTTTGTGTGTGTGTGTGTGTGTGTGTGTGTGTGTGTGTGTGTAGTGACTGAAGTGTTATGAAACAATGTGTGTATAAGTTATTTGTAAAAAAAAAGGATTGTATACCAGGAATAAATCTAATGATTGTCTCTAACTAGTCTGTAAGTGTATGTGTGAACGAATTAGCTTATTTTAAATTGGTCTAAACTTGGAAATACTTTGAAATGTCTTATACCCTTGTAAAAACAAATCTACGGATGAATAAAGCCACTACTACTACATATCGACAGGGCGCTCACAGCAGCCCACACTTACAGCAGACGTGCATGCTCTGCCGGTTGCTGTGGCCGAGAGGTTCTCGGCGCATCAGTCCGGAACCGCGCTGTTGCTACGGTCGCAGGTTCGAATCCTGCCTCGGGCATTTATGTGTGTGATGCCCTTAGGTTGGTTAGGTTTACGTAGTTCTAAGTCTAGGGGACTGATGACCTCAGATGTTAAGTCCCATAGTGCTTAGACCCATTTGAACCATTTTTCGCGCATCCTCTGTAGCACCGCGTGCGCAGCTACAACGGAATACACGGCTGTAATACTGTCTCTGAATAGTACTCAGATGATGGAGTAACTAATGCATTTTGAGGAATGAAAGATAGATTAAGGTTCAATTTTCCATCGATGAAGAGGTCACTAGAGACGGAACACGATCTTGGATTGGGTTTGGACCTGGACGAAATCGGCTGTGTTATTTTCAAGCGGACAATCCTGCATTTGCTTGGGTCGTATCAGCCAAATCGTGATGCACGCTAATCATTATGAACTCAGATTTACCGAATGGGCGTCCAGTTTCTTTTCGTTGGGCCACTTCGCTCGGTAGGGGAGAGTTGTTTTACCTTTGTATACTTTTCATACTTCCACCTATGCACAACCCTGTAATAGAGTTTAATATGTTTTCATATTCCATTTTTTAATTATGACATTCACTTTTTAAGTGCTGCAGTCTTTTTCTGAAATTACAGAATTTACTCCGAATAATTAGGATTTATTTCAGTTATGAAAACATGTTTCAAGGTACACATGATCATGTACCTAGAAACAGATATTCTATTGAAATTTAAAAACGTTTCAATCAAGAAAATCTTGCCACTTCAGTATTTAATCGTCTGTTACATTATTACTTTCTGCACAACAATAATCAGCAAGTAAAATCCAATTACAAAAAAAAGTATTATGAATGGGATTTGGATTGATCTGGGGGAAGAGACCAAACAGTGAGGTCATCGGTCTCGTCGGATTAGGGAAGGATGGGGAAGGAAGTCGGCCGTGCCCTGTGAAAGGAACCATCCCGGCATTTGCCTGAAACGATTTAGGGAAATCACGGAAAACTTAAATCAGGATGGCCGGATACGGGATTGAACCGTCGTCCTCCCGAATGCGAGTCCAGTGTGCTAACCACTGCGCCACCTCGCTCAGTAAAGTATTATGAAAAACCAATTACAAGTCACATACATTTTGAGATATAAGTTGTTGGAAACTAACAGGTAATATCCGGAGTACCACAGGGAAGTGTGATAGGACCGTAGCTGTTTACAGTATATATGAATGATCTAGTAGAAAGCGTCGGACGCTCTTTAAGGCTATTCGCAGATGATACAGTTGCCTATTCCAAAGTAGCAACGCCAGAGGATAGTAAGAATTTGCAGAACGACCTGCAGAGAATTGATGAATGGTGCAGACTCTGGCAGTTGACACTAAACGTAAATAAATGTAACATTTTGCGCATACATAGGGAAAGAAATCCACTACCATACAGCTACACTATTGATGACAAACATCTGGAGACAGCGTCTGCCGTAAAATATCTAGGCGTAACTATCCAGAGCGACCTTAAGTGGAATGACCATATAAAACAGACAGTGAGAAAAGCAGACACCAGACTCAGAGTCATCGGAAGAATCTTAAGGAAATGTAACTCATCCACGAAAGAAGCGTCTTATAAGGCGCATATTCGCCCGACTCTTGAATATTGTTCATCTATCTGGGATCCCTATCAGGTAGGACTGATAGAGGAGACAGAGAAGATCCAACGAAGAGCGGCGCGTTTCGTCACGGGATCGTTTAGCTGGCGAGAGAGCGTTACGGAGACGGTAAACAAACTCCACTGGCAGACGTTACAAGAGAGGCGTTGTGCATCACGGATAGATTTACAATTGAAATTGCGGGACAGCACTTTTCAGGAGGAGTCAGACAACACATTACTTCCCCCCACATACATCTCGTGTATTGACCACGAGGGGAAAATTCAAGAAAGTAGAGCCAATACAGAGGCTTACCGACAATCATTCTTCCAACACACTATTCGCGAGTGGAACAGGGTTGGAGGGATCAGATAGTGGTACCGAAAGTACCCTCCGCGACACATCATTCGGTGGCTTGCGGAGTATGATGTAGATGTAGAACACAAATTTCCATTTTTCTGACAGGTAACAATGCAGATACACTAATGAAATTTGGTTCTTTTGCAAGTATCACATGTCCCGTGGTAAAATATGTTCTTCTGCTTCAAGGTACAAGATACTGTAATAACGACGTAGCATGGCTCAACAGTCCAAATGTTATACAGTATGGTCAGAAACGTCTGAAAGTGTGTAAGGTTGTTGCAGGGTAGCTTGTGCGGAGAAAAAATTGTTAAGAAAAAAATTCGATTGGTTGCGCCGGTTCACAGTTAATTAACATGGAATTTAGCCAATGAGGCCGATGCACCTGAAAATTCAAGAATCCCACCCGAGACGGCATCGCAAAACGTGTTCTTCGATTGGTGTCCTATAACAGACAGGACAGCGATACAAAACTGGGACATAGGACTGTAGTAAAGGATCGACCCCAAGCGAAAGGCTGAGCAGCCTGGTGAGCTATCATCTACGCCATGCGAACGACTGACTCGGACTGTATGTGGCGGCTGCTTGAATCTTCGAGCGCAACGGCCCGATTGGCTAACATTGATGCTAATTAATTCGGGAATGGCGGAACGTATCGAAGTTTTTCTTAACAATTATTTATGAGCGCAACCTATCCTGCAACACCCTTACAAGTTTTCAGACTGTTTCTGACCACGATATATGACACTCTCCCCTGTCTTGTGGGGAGATAAATTCTAGTTTCAATAATTAGGTGTCTTGCACAGAGTGCTTGCAATAATCACGTGAGACGTACGGAAAGCATACCTTAGAATAACCATGTGCTAAACATTTTTCTTCGTCGAAGCACTCTGTGTACACAAGGCTGCGTCTCTATAGGCTGCATTCAGTGACTTCATTCAAAGTACCGTTTGCTACAGTTGCAATTGGCTTATTGTATTTGTTTAGGTTACATTCAGCAGCAAAACAATTAAGACTGGCGAAATATTACATTATGTTCATTTCCTACTAAAGATACGAAATATGAGATAAAATATAAATGACTCTAAAACCTTTAAGTGAATAGGATAAAGAGAGAAAGCTATAGTACAGCTGGTACTTGTGTTTCATAGGTTAGTATTTATACTGTAATTACGTATGTATAATATCAAGGATAAGTCAGATATGTAAATGACGCTTAGAATTTTATTGTTTCAGTATTCTTTGTCGCTGGAAAACCAATGTACAAAATAAAACCAGCTGAGGGAAATGTTCTTGCTGAAACAGTAAAATGTATTCATGTAAGTATAATTGTATTAATTTCTCTAAAAGCTCTTTAATTGCCTTTGAAAATGAGAGAGAGTAATTTTACTTCGTCTCGCACGAAATAGCACTCATTACTCAAAGAAATGAAGCAACTACCCATTTTTTAATTTTATTTATTCCAAGACACGTTTAGTGGTTTCTTCCGCCTTCAATTGGCGTAATACAGTTAGGCCTACATGTTAGCTGGTCGCTGTATTTCTTCATGTAATTTAATCAGTGGCTGCGGAAGTCGTCACTGACTATTATCAAAGTATAAACATGACATACTTAATTGTTGGAACGTTGGAAAATATTCCGACTTAAACACCTAGATGCAATGAAAATTGACAGTGGCAAATGAGACCATTACGAAGCATATTTCCAAAAAACGCAGAAGATCGTTAGATAATGTGCTATAAAAGTCATGGACCCAAGTTGTCAACAGGGCACTGTGTAAGCTGTTGGTGACTCCGTAATGATGTAGGCCGTGTTTACATAGAATGGACTGGGACCTCTGGTCCAACTGAACCGATCACTGACTGGAAATGGCTCTATTCGCCTACTTGGAGACCACTTGCAGCCATATATGGACTTCATGTTCCCAAACAACGATGGAATGTTTATGGATGACAATGCGCCATGTTATCGGGCCACAATGTTCACGATTGATTTGAAGAACATTCTGGACAATTCGAGCGAATCATTTCGCCCTTCAGATCGTCCAACTTGGGACATGATAGCCAGGTCGCTCCGTGCACAAAATCCTACAGCAACAACACTTTCGCAATTATGGACAGCTATAGAGGCCGCATGGCTCGATATTTCTGCAGGAGATTTCCAACGATTTGTGGAGTTCGTGCCATGTCGAGATGCTGGACTACGCCGGGCAAAAGTAGGTTCCACACAATATTAGGAGGTATCTAATCCCTTTTGTCACCTCAGTGTATGCAAATAATCGCTTTTTGAATTTGATGCTACTTATTGTACCATTATCTAAACTACTGGCCATTAAAATTACTACACCACGAAGATAATGCTGTGATACGCAAATGAATAGCTTTTCAGAGCATTCACACAAGGTTGGTGCCGGTGGTGACACCTACAACGTGCTGACATGAGGAAAGTTTCCAACCGATTTCTCATACACAAACAGCAGTTGACCGGCGTTGCCTGGTGAAACGTTGTTGTGATGCCTCGTGTAAGGAGGAGAAATGCGTACCATCACGTTTCCAACTTTGATAAAGGTCGAATTGTAGCCTATCGCGACTGCGGTTTATCGTATCACGACATTGCTGATCGCGTTGGTTGAGATCCAATGACTGTTAACAGAATATGGAATCGGTGGTTTCAGGAGAGTAATACAGAACGCCGTGCTGGATCCCAACGGCCTCGTATCACTAGCAGTCGAGATGACAGGCATCTTATCCGCATGGCTGTAACGGATCGTGCAGCCACGTCTCGATCCCTGAGTCACCAGATGCGGACGTTTGCAAGACAACAACCATCTGCACGAACAGTTCGACGACGTTTGCAGCAGCATTGACTATCAGCTCGGAAACCGTGGCTGCGGTTACTCTTGACGCTGCATCACAGACAGGAGCGCCTGCGATGGTGTACTCAACGACGAACCTGGGTGCACGAATGGCAAAACGCCATTTTTTCGGATGAATCCAGGTTCTGTTTACAGCATCATGATGGTCGCATCCGTGTTTGGCGACATCGCGGTGAACGCACATTGGAAGCGTGTATTCGTCATTGCCATACTGGCGTATCACACGGCGTGATGGTATGGGGTTCCATTGGTTACACGTCTCGGTCACCTCTCGTTCGCATTGACGGCACTTTGAACAGTGGACGTTACATTTCAGATACTGGCGTATCACTGTTCCGACCCGTTGCTCTACCCTTCATTCGATCCCTGCGAAACCCTTCATTTCAGCAGGATAATGCACGACCGCATGTTGCAGGTCCTGTACGGGCCTTTCTGCATACAGAAAATGTTCTACTGCTGCCCTGGCGAGCACATTCTCCAGATCTCTCACCAACTGAAAACGTCTGGTCAATGATGGCCAAGCTACTGGCTCGTCACAATATGCCTGTCACTACTCTTGATGAACTGTGGTATCGTGTTGAAGCTGCATGAGCAGCTCTACCTGTACACGCCATCCATGCTCTTTTTGATTCAATGCCCAGGAGTATCAAGACCGTTATTACGGCTAGAGGTGGTTGTTCTATGTACTGATTTCTCAGGATCTATGCACCCAAATTGCGTGAAAATGTAATCACATGTCAATTCTAATATAATATATTTGTCCAATGAATACCCATTTATCATTTGCATTTCTTCTTGGTGTAGCAATTTTAATGGCCAGTAGCATAATTTCCAAGCGACTGCAGGCTCGTCATCAGAGGAAGTGTTACAGGAACTTTATATTCTGAACCGCGTATAGCTAGAAATGGCAAGAGCCTTACCGCAGTGGATACACCGGTTCCCGTCTGATCACCGAAGTTAAGCGCTGTCAGGCATGGCCAGCACATGTATGGGTGACCATCCGGACCGCCGTGCGCTGTTGCCATTTTTCGGTGTGCACTCAGGCTCGTGCTGCCAATTGAGGAGCTACCCAACTGATTAGTAGCGGCTGCGGTCAAAGAAAACCATCATAACGATCGGGAGGGCGGTGTGCTGAGCACACGCCCCTCTTATCTGCATCATCAGTGAGGATGACACGGCGGTTGGACGGTACGGATGGGCCACTTCTGGCCTGAAGACGGAGTGTGTCTATAGCTAGAAGCTAGTGTCGTGGTGATTGCAGTGCCTCGAGGTCTCTTTGACGAATTCATTCTAATAATGTATATGTTGCCTGCTTACACGCACACACATTTTGAGATGCCTGCAGTGGCTCGAAAACTATTTAATAGTACAGTAAATCACATCAAATTCAAATAGCGACTAATTGTTTATTGCATCTACAAAAATATTCCGTCCGAACTGGCTTCGGAAGACCCAACGCTACCTACCGATCGCCATGCCATTCTCAGACGACAGGCGTTACTAGTTGTGGAAATGGGGGGGGGGGGGGGGGGCGGTGTGCGTGTATGGTCGGCAGCCCGCTCTCCCAGCTGTTGTCAGTTTTTATGACGTGGGCCGCCATTTCTGCATCTATACTGGTGTCCAAAATTAAAGTAACAAACGGAAATTTTGAAAGGTTGGGTTTATTTTGCCACAAAGCAGTATAGACAGGTGACAGTGAGGTAGAAACAATGTAAAGAATACAAAACGTAAACGGCTGCAACGTTCATAAGAGAAGGCAAAAATGTCCTTCGTTTTTCCCAACTTAATGGGACTGCACACACATTCCGATAACTAGTTAATGTGTTCAGTATGAGATGTGACCACCCCTAGCAGCAATACAGGCCTGACAACGACGGGGAATGCTGTGAATGTTATTATCAGTCTCGTGTTGAAGCAAAAACGGCCATTCTCCCTGCAGTCTTGGAGAGTGGTTGGTGGATGCTGCCGTGATGCAAGCCGTCTCCCTAGTGCATTCCAGACATCTTTTATGGATTGAAATCGAGAGAGCGAGCAGACCACGCCA
This sequence comes from Schistocerca piceifrons, assembly GCF_021461385.2. Taxonomy (NCBI): domain Eukaryota; kingdom Metazoa; phylum Arthropoda; class Insecta; order Orthoptera; family Acrididae; genus Schistocerca; species Schistocerca piceifrons. The sequence continues at coordinate 619,632,975 of NC_060141.1, forward strand.
TGCGTGCAATATCTTCCGTTTCCAAGAAAACATCAACCACCTGTGCTCTATGAGGTCGAGCATTACCGTCCATCAATGCGAAGTCTGGACCCACAGCACTTCGCAATAATGGCAAACGAGGTCCCAAGACCTCGTCACGATAGCTGACAGAACTTAAACCTTGCCGATTCATCCGTACAGTTACATGAAGAGGCGTTCGAGTGGTAAACACAATCCCTGCCCACACCATTAGGGATCCTCCATGATATCGGTCTCTTTCCAGAATGTTTGGGTTCCGGAATCGTGTTCCACGTTCCCTCCAGATACGAATCAGTCGAGAATCACTCTCCCGACTAAATCGGGATTCGTCTGTGAAAACAGCATTGGCCCATTGTTCGACCGTCCAGGTGGCATGTTGAAGACTCTTCTCTAGTCGTTCCCTTTAGTGAAGGAGCGTCAGAGGTAGACGCACAGCAGGTCTCCGACAATAAACGCCACTCTGCCGAAGCCTTCTGCTCATCGTTTGCCCTGAGACAACACGTCCGGTGGATACTGCGAGCTCACATGCCAGTTACCGTGCAGTATTGAGGCGGTTCTGCCGTGCCCTTAAAGCAAAATAACGGTCCTGTGTTCTGAAGTCACACGTGGTCCTCCATGTCTTATCCTTCAGGATGCAGTTTCGGTCTCTGCCGCCACATCCGAGAAACAACAGAACGATTCACATCAAGCCATCGGGCCCCATCAGTTTGCGACTACCGTGCTTCCTTTCTTTCTATGGCCATCCACAGCAGAGAGTCTGTTAGGCACCTCCTCTGTGCCACACTGCACCGTCTGTGACTGTGTACACAGTGATTATGGATGTGGGGCTATCCGGCAAATACTACTTCATCTCAAAACTGCCCAACGTCATCGTTGACATGGTTCTCCGTTGAACGGAATGCCGTCTTCTGTGCACAACACTGTCGTACGGACATCTGGCTGACAGTTTGTGTGATTATATCGTGAATTAGACACAGGACGGAGAAATAGCCGTTTGTTGCTTTAATTTTGGACACCAGTATAGTAGCTCCTCAATTGGCATCACAAAGAATGAGTGTGCCCCACTTGCCAGCAATGCCCAACTTCGCTGATCTGGTGGGAATCGGTGTTACCATTGCGGCAAGGTCGTTGCCGTACCTACAAAAGCCGCCAATTGAGATCACAGTTGCAGCACGTCGTCCACAATAGATATAATGACTTTCAATATTCTATGATAAGTATCTTTGTAGTCAGTGGAATTACCACTAACGACTCTTGCTAATGCCACTGAACAGAAACATTCATCGATTATTTTTCCTACTAACAATGTTACCTGTCGCAGCATGCTCTTTCTCGGAAGCGGAAACTGAAGCGTGAGAAGAAAGGTGAAAACCGCGAACACTGGCTGTACTACGCGGACGATAAATATGACAAGAAGACAATCGATGGCATAAAGGCTACTCTTGGAGTTCTCTTTCTCTACTTGCCTCTCCCTGTGTTTTGGGCACTCTTCGACCAGCAGGTATGAGTTTTAGAGGACATAGTTACGCTATCTGATTACAACACTTATCTTGCAAATGGATAATTTGTGTTTTCATAAGTGAATTTCGTACCTTTTTTGTCTCGTTTTAGGGTTCAACCTGGACATTTCAAGCTACGAGAATGAATGGGGAACTTGGCACATGGGCAATAAAACCTGACCAAATGCAAGTGGTTAATTCCCTGCTAATTCTGTGTTTTATTCCTCTCTTCGAAATTATCGTCTATCCACTGTTCAGTAAATGCAACTTATTGAAGAAACCGCTTCAAAGGCTTGGAGTAGGTGGAGTCGTTGGAGCGCTGTCATTCGTTATAGCTGCCGTTGTTGAACTGCAGTTGGAGGTAAGATATTATTATTAGCAGTGGGAAATTAGTTGTATTACTCGCTCATATTGTAGAAAGATACTGAATTATAGGTTTTGTGGGTGCAACAAGTGTTTTGTATACTAGTCACAAAAGAGTTACTTTCACTGGCGAAAAATATCGCAACACCAACAAAAAATGTAAAGTAATGAAATTTCGGGATTTCATTTGTCTAGGTAACATATTTAAGTGATTAACAGTGCATGATCACAGGTTAATGGAAGCGCAAGATAAGGCATAGAAGATGTGAGATGCTTGTACATTAATAACCGGTGTAACCGCCAGAATAATGAATGGAAGCATGCAGACGTACGTGCATTGTGTTGTACAGGTGCCGGGTGTCAGTTTCCGTGATGGGATTCCTTACCTGTTGCACTTGATCGGTCAATTCATGGCAGCTAATGCTAGTTGTAGATGACGCTGGAGTTGTCGTCCGATGTTGTCCCATATGTGCTCGACTGGAGACAAATCTGGTGATCGAGCAGGTCAAGGCAACTTGTCGACACTCTGTAGAGCAAGTTAAGTTACTACAGTGGTATGCGGATGAGAGTTATCCAGTCGGAAGGCACCCATTAAATACTACGAGGCGTGTTTTTTTAAGTAAGGTCCGTTTGAACATAAGTACACAATGAAAGGTTATTTCAAAAAAGTAAATCTATTTTTTTAAAGTACATACTTCACTCTATTTTTCGGCATATTTGCCCGGTTTGCTTAAACACGTATCATACCTCTCAACCAATTTTAAAATACCCTCTTCATAAAAACTTGCCGCCTGCTCCGATAACCAAGAGTTCACTGCCGTTTTCATGTCGTCGTCATCATGGTAACGGTTGCCACTGAGGTGTTGTTTGAGGTGGAGGAACAGATGGTAATCGCTCGGCGCAAGATCAGGACCGTAGGATGGGTGGTCTAAAACTTCCCACTCAAAACTGTCCAATAAATTGTGGACCTGACCTGCAGTGTGAGGTCTTGCATTGTCATGGAGAAGGACAATTCCCTCTGGCAGCATTCCGCGTCTTTTGTTTTGAATCGCTCTGCGTAGCTTTCTCAGGGTTGTCAGTATGCTTCTGCATTGATAATGGTTCCTCGTTGCATGAAGTCGACCAACAAAACACCATGCGTATCCCAAACCACTGACGCCATGATATTGCGCTGGGACAGAGTGTGTTTGGCCTCCACCTTTACAGGCGAGTGTGTGTGTCTCCATTCCAAGCTCTGTTGCTTCGATTCTGGCGTGATACGCGAAACCCATGTTTCGTCTCCATTTACGGTCGGACTCAAGAAGCCATCACCTTCTTCGTGATAACGAGTCAAGAACTTCATTGCACACACAAATCTTTGGTTTTCGTGGTCCTCTGTTAGGAGTTTTGGGACCCAACGGGAGCACAGTTTCCTAAACTTCAGGTGTTCAGAAACAGTGTTGTAAAGCACTGATCTCGACACGTCAGGAAATTCGTATGAGAGACCTGTTATTGTGAAGCGCTTGTTCTCACGAATCCTCGCTTCAACTGAAGCCACCAAATCGTCTGTAATCAAAGAAGGGCGACCGTAGCGGTCCTCATCATGGACGTTGACATGGGCATTTTTGAATTCTCGTATCCACTTACGCACTTTGCTTTCACTCGTAACAGTATCGCAAATCTGTCGATGAATTTCTGCAGCAGACAGGTTCCTTGGTGACAAAAACCGTATCACTGAGCGAACCTCACACGTGGCGGGCGAGTTGATAGTCTTAAACATTTTGAAAGCACGGATCAGAACTGTACAGGTTAGTTACAGAGCTGAAACTAAGCACAGTTGTTCCCGAGGCATGCCGGTACACAACACACGCGCTCGTTGCGGTATGCGCGCGAACTACTAGTGTCTACAACAAAACGGACCTTACTTAAAAAGCACGCCTCGTATTAATGAATGGCAGCGCAGTAGGTCGAATCACCAGAGTAACGTACAAATTTGCAGTCATGGTACGTAGAATAACCATGAGAGTGCTCCAGCTGTCATATAAAATCGCACCTCAGACCATAACTACAGGTGTAGGCCTACCGTGTCTAGCACGCAGACATGTTGGTTGCGGGCCCTTAGCTTGCCATCACTGGCACCGAGGCAGAACTAGTTTTCATCAGAAAACACAACAGACCTCCATCCTGCCCTCCAATGAACTCTCGCTTGAGACTACAGAAGTTGCAAATGGCGGTGTTTTGAGATCAGTTGAATGCACACTACACGGCGTCTGGCTCACAGCTGTCCTTGAAGTAAACGATTTCTAACAGCTCGCTGTGTCACTGTGGTGCCATCTGCTGCTCAGACTGCAGTTGCAGCTGCAGACGATGCGCCAGAGTCAACCGCCGAACACGATGGTCTTCCCTCTTGGTAGTGACTCGTGGCCGTACGTATCCTCGTCTTCTTGCGACCGAACATCGTCGTGACCATCGATGCCAGCAATCGGCTACAGTGGCTACATTCCTACCAAGTGTTTCTGCAGCATCGCAGAAGGGATATGCAGCTCCTCGTAACCCCATTACACGACCTCGTTGAAACTCTGTGAAGTGTTGATAATGGCGTCTTTGTAGCCTTAAAGGCGTTCTTGACTAACAACACACCACTTACAGTCTCAAAGCTAACTAACGCTCACAACCGTTACAGAGTGTATTTAAAGCAAACCTGATTTGAATCCTCATAGTGGCGCTACTAACGCCACTCTGGCGCGAAATTTGAATAGACGTCATCTTTCAGATGCAGAAACACGCCTACCAACTTTCTTTTAGGTCGTACAGCTCCTTCTTGGTGGTGCGATTCTTTTTTTCCGTCAGTGTATTTCTCACTTAGATATGTGCGAAGAGTTGTGGATGATGGTTTGTACGAGAGTAGTAAAAAACGTGCTCAGATAATTTGGATTCCATTTTCTTAATGATGTTGCCAGATTAGAGACTACGACATATATAGGCTACAAGTCGAAAGATTTTTAATGTTTGGCGTGTGTTGAAGCACAGTCGTGTGCAGCATACCACTTGTGAAAACAAATTATTTCTACAATATGGCGAATATGACGTAAACAGACCATCTTAAGCGGTTTGATGTTACGCTAAAACTGCAGCGAATGTGAATGTACAAGCCTAAATTTATTCTGTTTTAGCCGACTTACGCTGTAGTACCAAAGGCTGGTGAAGGCCAGGTAAGGATTTTCAATACTCTGGACCAAGCCGTCAACGTTACTACTGGTTATGGCTCCAGGAATGTAGCAGCTCACGGCGCCTGGGAAGAACTGCATTTGGGAGTTCATGGAGAGAGCATATACGACGTCACACTTTCTTATGGTAGTGAACCGGTTAATGGCAGTATTACTGTGTATGAAAACCAGGTAAGCTATCATTCTGAATTCCTTGTGCCCATTTTAGTGTCATGATAGAATAGAAATTAAGAAATCAGTGTGGCCGAACTTACAACCTTGTGCTTCGATACAATCCCTTGAACGAGTTAGACATTTTAACTGCAGCTTCGCAGTTATACATTCGCTAAAGAAATCCATCACAGTTTGAGAAGAATAATGTCTGTACCTGCAACACTAAAAGAATAAATGATGTTTTGGTACTTATTATTAAAGTTGTGCTCAGAAAGGAGATCAATATGGATCTATTTTTTTTATCATTTACCATGTAATACAATATCTGAAAGATATTAAATCAAGTTTTAAACCTAACCAAAAATCAGTTGTTCTGGATAATTCCTTCTACTCCATAGTCAAATTTTTCTTAAAATCTGATAGCCTGTACAAAAAAAAATAAGTAATAAAAGTTTGCTTTAAATGTAGTGACAAGAGCAGGACTGAAAATAATATGTTTATTAATGTTAAATTTAGGCCAGTATGCAATTCAGGTACCGGTACCTGTAAATGGGCAGCATGCAACCACTGCTGAAACTAATCATGTAGAAATATCCTGTAAACTGACTCATTCCACATAATTTTGTTAAAAAATATTTAAATGACCTATGTATTAATATTTTAGCAGTACATTCGCCTGTTTTCCAAAAATATTTTTTTTCAGTTACATATTAAATTAACCGAATTTCGTACAAAACAAAACTTTAGAGCTGATTTGATCCAGTAGAAATGGTTTGTCAAAGCCTGCAACTGTGAAAACAATGGGTTTGTTCATAAATAATTTTTCTGCAACCACTCAAGATTTTCTTTTATTTACATTTTACACGACACGTTCTGGAAAATGATTTCCGTTTTCAAGTTAGTTTTTCTTTGCGTACTATGCCAGTTTTTGTAATGTTTTTGAAGTGTGTGGTTCTGCTTTGTTCTTCTGACTTTAAAAAAATGCACTATTTTAGTTGAGTTGATCTTTATGTATAATTATCGGCGAAATTTGGAAGAACTTGGACTTACATTTTCTTAGGTCAATTTTATGCAGATTCTCACACATATATGGTACACGATTTTCTATGCTCAGTGGGGTCTATATGTCGAGTACAAAGTCTTACATAAACAAACAGTTCCAAAGATGTTTTTAGACATAGTCAACAGAGAAATGTTACAGTTTTTCACAAAGTATGATATGCTTTTTTACAGAGGGTATTTATCTTAACAGTCTGGATCATAATTTGCTTATATCTATTTTCTATGTTGCTTAGTTCTATGTGTTACTGTTTTTATTTAATTATATTGTCGAGTCATCTGGAAAATCACTTTCAAGTTTTTCTTTTAATGTTTTATCTCCATATTTTCTATAATGTGAATAAACCTGCAGCTTTTGTGAAAGATTCATTTTATTCCCTCTTCTTTGAAGTTTTGCTCTATTTTTCCAAATAGGTGTTCATTTGGAAAAGTAGAGCAACATATCGAAGTGCTCCACTGACTAATTATTAGTACCAAGTCTGGCACTGAAAGCTATATACAAGTACAAAATCTATTAAATGAAAGTTCTAAAATAGTTGCTCATATCAGATTCAGCAAGTACTGTCAACACGAAGGTGTTGTTGTGGTCTTCAGTCCTGAGACTGGTTTGATGCAGCTCTCCATGATACTCTATCCTGTGCAAGGTTCTTCATCTCCCAGTACCTACTGCAACCTACATCCTTCTGATTCTGCTTAGTGTATTCATCTCCTGGTCTCCCTCTACGATTTTTACCCTCCACGCTGCCCTCCAATACTAAATTGGTTATCCCCTGATGCCTCAGAACATGTCCTAACAACCGATCCCTTCTTCTGGTCAAGTTGTGCCACAAACTTCTCTTCTCCCCAATCCTGTTCAATACTTCCTCATTAGTTATGTGATCTACCCATCTAATCTTCAGCATTCTTCTGTAGCACCACATTTCGAAAGCTTCTATTCTCTTCTTGTCCAAACTATTTATCGTCCACGTTTCACTTCCATACATGGCTACTCTCCATACAAATACTTTCAGAAATGACTTCCTGACACTTAAATATATACTCGATGTTAACAATTTTTTCTTCTTCAGAAACGCTTTCCTTGCCATTGCCAGTCTACATTTTATATCCTCTCTACTTCGACCATCATCAGTTATTTTGCTCCCCAAATAGCAAAACTCCTTTACTACTTTAAGTGTCTCATTTCCTAATCTAATTCCCTCAGCATCACCCGAAGTAATTCGACTACATTCCATTATCCTCGTTTTGCTTTTGTTGATGTTAACACGAAGGTATAATTCCGAATTATATAAAAGTGAAAATAAGTTCACCCACTCGCACAGCAAAACACGTAAAGCACAAAGCAGAAAAACTGGCTGTAAAACAAAATAATGATGACTTGTTAAACAGACAACTACTCAGCATGCAGTTAGATGCAGCAAACAGCGTGGAGCGCACAATATTTACAACAACATATGAAAGCACATCCAAGACACGGTCGACAAGGGGTACTTGGCCATTTGCAGCACATTCGACCTTGACATCCAAACTACAGACTTTATTTACCAGCCACTGACAGTGCTGCCATCTGCCGCCTGTGAGTGGTTACTGCACATTGTCATCGAACATAAGCGATGGCCACAATTATGCACTGGACCGTGCACTCCTGGAAATTGAAATAAGAACACCGTGAATTCATTGTCCCAGGAAGGGGAAACTTTATTGACACATTCCTGGGGTCAGATGCATCACATGATCACACTGACAGAACCACAGGCACATAGACACAGGCAACAGAGCATGCACAATGTCGGCACTAGTAGAGTGTATATTCACCTTTCGCAGCAATGCAAGCTGCTATTCTCCCATGGAGACGATCGTAGAGATGCTGGATGTAGTCCTGTGGAACGGCTTGCCATGCCATTTCCACCTGGAGCCTCAGTTGGACCAGCGTTCGTGCTGGACGTGCAGACCGCGTGAGACGACGCTTCATCCAGTCCCAAACATGCTCAATGGGGGACAGATCCGGAGATCTTGCTGGCCAGGGTAGTTGACTTACACCTTCTAGAGCACGTTGGGTGGCACGGGATACATGCGGACGTGCATTGTCCTGTTGGAACAGCAAGTTCCCTTGCCGGTCTAGGAATGGTAGAACGATGGGTTCGATGACGGTTTGGATGTACCGTGCACTATTCAGTGCCCCCTCGACGATCACCAGTGGTGTACGGCCAGTGTAGGAGATCGCTCCCCACACCATGATGCCGGGTGTTGGCCCTGTGTGCCTCGGTCGTATGCAGTCCTGATTGTGGCGCTCACCTGCACGGCGCCAAACACGCATACGACCATCATTGGCACCAAGGCAGAAGCGACTCTCATCGCTGAAGACGACACGTCTCCATTCGTCCCTCCATTCACGCCTGTCGCGACACCACTGGAGGCGGGCTGCACGATGTTGGGGCGTGAGCGGAAGATGGCCTAACGGTGTGCGGGACCGTAGCCCAGCTTCATGGAGACGGTTGCGAATGGTCCTCGCCGATACCCCAGGAGCAACAGTGTCCCTAATTTGCTGGGAAGTGGCGGTGCGGTCCCCTACGGCACTGTGTAGGATCCTACGGTCGTGGCGTGCATCCGTGCGTCGCTGCGGTCCGGTCCCAGGTCGACGGGCACGTGCACCTTCCGCCGACCACTGGCGACAACATCGATGTACTGTGGAGACCTCACGCTCCACGTGTTGAGCAATTCGGCGGTACGTCCACCCGGCCTCCCGCATGCCCACTATACGCCCTCGCTCAAAGTCCGTCAACTGCACATACGGTTCACGTCCACGCTGTCGCGGCAAGCTACCAGTGTTAAAGACTGCGATGGAGCTCCGTATGCCACGGCAAACTGGCTGACACTGACGGCGGCGGTGCACAAATGCTGCGCAGCTAGCGCCATTCGACGGCCAACACCGCGGTTCCTGGTGTGTCCGCTGTGCCGTGCGTGTGATCATTGCTTGTACAGCCCTCTCGCAGTGTCCGGAGCAAGTATGGTGGGTCTGACACACCGGTGTCAATGTGTTCTTTTTTCCATTTCCAGGAGTGTATATTTTAGTACTTTAATTAAGTGACTCTGATATCTCCTGAGTCGTGATTTCCTATACATGTTCGCTAGTGACTCGGTCGAATAATTTTTCGTAATCAATGAAAGCAATATGATTTTCAAGGTTATACTCCCTTCTTTTTTCTGCTATCTGTTCAACCGTGAAAGTGGCGTCTGTCTGGGATCGTTCCCTTCTAAAGTTGTTTTCTTCTTCTAGTAATAAAAAAACAACTGTGGCTTCTTGTACTCTTTTACTTAATATTTTGTATATATTACATATCCTGTATTCAAAGTATTTGTTGTGTTGTGGTCTTCAGTCCACTAATGCTCTTCCTGAAACTCTCTACAACCTCTGGTTCTGTCATTTTGTTCAGGTCCCATCTCCTTAAATTCCCACCTTTTTTTATTTTCTTCAGTTTTAATCTACAGTTCATAACTAACAGATTATGGTCAGAATCCACATCTGCCCCTGGAAATGTCTTACAATTTGAAACCTGGTTCCTAAATCTCTGCCTTACCACTATATAATCTATCTGAAGCCTTCCAGTATCTCCAGACCTCTTCCATGTACACATCCTTTTTTCATGATTCTTGAACCAAATACTAGCCATGATTAAGTTATGCTCTGTGCAAGATTCTACCAGGTGGCGTCCTCTTTCATTTCTTACCCCCATTCCATATTCACCAACTACGTTTCCTTCTCTTCCTTTTCCTACTATCGAACTCCAGTCACCCATGTCTATTAAATTTTCGTCTGCCTTCACTATCTGAATAATTTCTTTTAACTCGTCACACATTTCATCAATCTCTTCGTCATCTGCGGAGCTAGTTGGCATATAAACTTGTACTACTGTGGTAGGTGTGGGCTACGTGTCTATCTTGGTCACAATAATGCGTTCACTATGCTGTCTGTAGCAGCTGACCCGCGCTCCTATATTTTATTCATTATTAAACCTACTCCTGCATTACCCCTATTTGATTTTGTATTTATAATCCTGTATGCACCTGACCAGAAGTCTTGTTTTTCCTGCCACCGAATTTCACTAATTCCCACTACATCTAACTTAAACCTATCCATTTCCCTTTTTAAATTTTCTAACCTTCCAGCTCGATTAAAGGATCTGACACTCCACGCTCCGATCCATAGAATGCCAGTTTTCTTTCTCCTGATAACGACGTCCTCCCCCGCCCGGAGATCCGAATGGGGGACTATTTTACCTCCGGAATATTTTACCCAAGAGGACGCCATCATCAGTGAACCATACAGTAATGCTGTATGCCATTGGGAAAAATTACGGCTGTAGTTTTCCCTTGCTTTCAGCCGTTCGCAGTAGCAGCATAGCAAGGCCGTTTTGGTTAGTGTTACAAGGCCAGATCAGTCAATCATTGAGACAGTTGCCCCTACAACTACTGAAAAGGCTGCTGCCCCTCTTCAGGAACCACACGTTTGTCTGGCCTCTCAACAGATATCCCTCCGTTGTAGTTGCACCTACGGTACGGCTATCTGTATCGCTGCGGCACGCAAGCCTTCCCACCTACGGCAAGGTCCATGGTTCGTGGGGAGAGGGAAAGTATTTATTCCCTTACAATTTTCATTCCTGTCTCTATCACCGACCAAGCTCTTAATGATGGAAATTTACCTGTTGCAACCTGCAAATATAGGTCTGTCAAAAATGTTTGGTCACTATTTTCTCTTCATTAGAGACATGTTAAAACATGTGAAACTAAGTTCTCCGACCATAAAATAACAGTCACAGGGAAGCGGCAAGGGAAACAATGCTCGCATCCAGTCGCAGAATCACGTCAAATGGCCGCCCATGATCGAGTGTACCTGTTAGTCGGACAGGAAGCACACTATCTGATCAGAAGTATTTGGGCATCTAATAGTGGAAGTAAACATGAGTTGTGTCTACTCTTCACCTTTATGACGGCTTGAACTCCGGAAGGGAAAATGTCTGTGAAATGTCTGAATCGCTGTGGTGGAATGACATCCCATTCTTCTTCAGGAGCCGAGTCCAGAGACGGGATTGATATTTGACGCTGGGGTCCGGAGCCAAATCGCGTTCTAACTCATCCTAAAGTGTTTCACTGGATTCAGGATGGTTCTCTGGGCGGGCCAGTACTTTAAAGAAATTTTACTGCCCCCCAAACCGTGGCCTCACAGGTGTTGTTTATGGCAAACTGGACTGAGCATGTAACTGCAATGTGCAAGTCAGCATCAGCATCTCCCCATGCCGTACAAAAACATAAAAGGTTCTTCCCTCTTGACCGGAAAAAGAAACTTGTACAGACACTTATGCTGTCAATTATTGGTCACAGCGTTGGTATCCTGCATGGCCTTTCTCAGGAAAGCTCATTTCGCCTGGAACTGGTTATGAACGCCTTTGTTAGTTACATCTGTGATGTTCGACTCTTTGATCGTAGTTCACCACCATAAGCATAGCTATCATGGGTGCATGCAGACATGTGGAAGATTTCCATATTCTCTATCTTCTCTTAAGTCTTATAACTGTACGCTATCCCCAATATCTCTCCTCGATGTTAATGCTCTTGTCTGAACAACGTGGCAGAAACCACGGTTTCCATCACAGCAAATTCATTTCTATCCCACTCCGTGGTTGAGCCACTTTCTCAAAGTCCTTCTCAGTAGGGGGAACCCGACTCTAGAATATTCTCTCACATTAAATTAGAGAATTGAATAGCATCTCCAACCTGAAAAGACAGTTACTGTCATATCTAATGAAGCAATAAGAATGACTGCCATTTCCCTGTACATACTCGTTATCCTTGCAAATCCTTTTTTCCAACCGTATCTTCTTCACTTTCCATTATTGTTAGCTGGTGCAGTCTCCTCAAATTCCTTTTCTCAGAATTCGCTATATGAGAAAACATCTGTTCTGTAAACCTATAAGTTCTGTTTACATCTGACACTATCATTATTGTCATAACTGCCATTATTATTGTCATTAACATAATTATTATTGTTATCACTATTAGCGGCAGCAGTAGCACTGTATCAGTATTGACTTTCTTAGTTCATAGTCAGTATCATTTCCTCGCAATGTCACTATGGACACTCAAATCATTTTAATACTATTTGTCATACTAAAATTGTTGTTTCTTATGTAATGAAGAGGTAATGAAGTGATGGCCTTAATCAGATCAACTTAAATAAATAAATATCATTGTCATGTTCATACAGTTATCACGTCTGAATTGTTCTTCTATTTTACCCAGTACACAATGCTGTAAGATGTGTTCTCATCTTTCTCCATGTAATTTTTTCCTAAGAGCAATAAGGGGACTACACCTTTACCACGGAAGACACTCTGGTAGCGTAACGCCACCCCCTCTGTACTTCACGTTTAGCACTACATGTGACATAACGTTCTCCAGGCATTCGCCAATCTCAAATCGTTCCATCGGACTGCCACAGGCTGTACCGTGATTCATTACTCCAGATCTCTCATTTCCAGTCATCCAGTGTCCGCTGGCGTCGCTCTTTACATCACCTCAGCGTGGCTGGGCAATGACTACATAAATGTGTAGCCTGAGAGGAGTTGCTCGACCATTGTATCCCATTCTTTTTAATTCTCTAGGCACAATCATTGGGCTAGCTGGACTGTTCGTAGCGGTTTTGAAGTTGTTGTAACTGACAATTCGCAATTTTTCACAATACAACTTTTATTGATGTAGGTTCACAAGGTTTATGACTAAACATACAAACGAAAGGCAACAGGAACGAAAAAAGTCTCCTAATTGTGACAAACAAAAGTTAACTTCTTATTTTCCACAAAGGTTCGTGGTAACACACTCACACACTAGTAACAGTCCAATTCCGAGACGAAGACGTAATCTTCGACGGTTGCCGTACACGAGGTCGGATCCGGCACGAACTGAACTTCGGGCCTGGTTCTAGCCCCTAAAACACTACTGGCCATTAAAATTGCTACACCAAGAAGAAATGCAGATGATAAACAGGTATTCACTGGACAAATATATTATACTAGAACTGACATGTGATTACATTTTCACGCAATTTGGGTGCATAGATCCTAAGAAATCAGTACCCATAACAACCACCTCTGGCCGTAATAACGGCCTTGATACGCCTGGGCATTGAGTCGAACGGAGCTTGGATGGCGTGCACAGGTATAGTTGCCCATGCAGTTTCAACACGATACCACAGTTCATCAAGAGTAGTGACTGGCGTACCGTGACGAGCCAGTTGCTCGGCCACCATTGACCAGATGTTTTCAGTTGGTGACAGATCTGGAGAATGTGCTGGCCAGGGCAGCAGTCGAACATTTTCTGTATCCAGAAAGGCCCACACAAGACGTGCAACATGCGGTTGTGCATTATCCTGCTGAAATGAAGGGTTTCGCAGGGATCGAATGAAGGGTAGAGTCACGGGTCGTAACATATCTGAAATGTAACATCCACTGTTCAGAGTGCCGTCATTGTGAACAAGAGGTGACCGAGACGTGTAACAAATGGCACCCCATACCATCACGCCGGGTGATACGCCAATATGGCGATGACGAATACACGCTTCCAATGTGCGTTCACCGCGATGTCGCCAAACACGGATGCGACCATCATGATGCTGTAAACAGAACCTGGATTCATCCGAAAAAATGACGTTTTGCCATTCGTGCACCCGGATTCGTCGTTGAGTACACCATCGCAGGCGCTCCTGTCTGTGATGCAGCGTCAAGGGTAACTGCAGCCATGGTCTCCGAGCTGATAGTCCATGCTGCTGCAAACGTCGTCGAACTGTTCGTGCATATGGTTGTTGTCTTGCAAACGTCCCCATCTGTTGACTCAAGGATCGAGATGTGGCTGCACGATCCGTTACAGCCATGCGGATAACATGCTTGTCATCTCGACTGCTAGTGATACGAGGCCGTTGGGATCCAGCATGGCGTTCTGTATTACCCTCCCGAACCCACCAATTCCATATTCTACTAACAGTCATTGGATCTCGACCAACGCGAGCAGCAATGACGCGATACGATAAACGGCAATTGCGATAGGCTACAATCCGACCTTTATGAAAGTCGGAAACGTGACGGTACGCATTTCTCCTCTTTACACGAGGCATCACAACAATGTTTCACCAGGCAACGCCGGCCAACCGCTGTTTGTGTATGAAAAATCGGTTGGAAACGTTCCTCATGTCAGCACGTTGTAGGTGTCGCCACCGGCGCCAACCTTGTGTGAATACTCTGAAAAGCTAATCATTTGCATATCACAGCATCTCCTTTCTGTCGGTTAAATTTCGCGTCTGTAGCACGTCATCTTCGTGGTGTGACCGAGCGAGGTGGCGCAGTGGTTAGACACTGGACTCGCATTCGGGAGGACGACGGTTCAATCCCGCGTCCGGCCATCCTGATTTAGGTTTTCCGTGATTTCCCTAAATCGCTCCAGGCAAATGCCGTGATGGTTCCTTTCAAAAGGGCACGGCCGACTACCTTCCCCGTCCTTTCCTAATCCGATGAGACCGATGACCTCGCTGTCTGGTCTTTTTCCCCACAACAACCCAACCCTCTTCGTGGTGTAGCAGTTTTAATGGCCAGTAGTGTAGCTGTCTCCAGCCAATCAGATTTCGGCGTACTGATACTTCCCGCAGGCCGTGGCTCGAGCTCCCCCCTGCAGGGAGTAGTGCTCGGAATGGCTGTTTCCATTATCTTGTGTGTAAATAGCCGGTGTCTATCATGGTGCTTTTGGGCACGCCTTTGGGCATAGACAACCTCGTCCTCTGTGGTGTTACATGGGTTGCCGGACCTCAGGGGCTACCTTGGCTCCGGTGTAGCAGAAGTCACGAATGATTCGTTCCGCCGATTTCACACGATTTTTTACAACCACTCTCTGCAATGCTCAATGGTCTCTGCACGTGACCTTGGTTTAGCTGTGTTTATTCTTTCACGTTTCCACTTCACAATCACATCACCAACAGTTCATTTGGACTACACTGGATAGGCTTAACAGGTCCCTATTAGATTTGTTACTCAGGTGACATCGGTAATTAGTGTATGTGAGAAGTCACTGGGCTCTGTTGACCACTCCGCTGTTATTGCTTCTCTACACACATCGCACTATTCCCTGCTTCATCGTATACTGGCGCGTCCACCTCTCGTGGCACGTATTGGTGTTAATTTCGCATTATATACGGGTGTCCGGAAACTTTTGATCAGAAAGTGTATACGCAGCGGCAGCTCTCTCTGGGGACATGCACTGTCGCTCTTTCCCATCGTGTTACTTTACTTCTCAAGACAGGGAGAAATGGCGTGCCCTGTGTATCGAGATCGTTTCATCAGTGGCAATCTTCGCGAATCATCTGATGATCGACTGCATTTCACAGTCAGATTAACTGGCTTACAGCTCTAGTTGTTAAGAATCAAAATATCTGATCAGCGAGTGTTAATCTAGATTCTTGTGTATTAGCTATTTCACTTTATTTGTATAGCTTGAAGCAGTTTATCAGCTGTTTGAAAAAATCAGTTTCTGTTCTTTTCTGTAAGTAAAGCTTCTTAGTTTCAGAAGTGCGCTTGTCCACTGAACACACTGAAGATTTAAGGCACCTATCACTTGTTTAGAAAGCGCTCATGGCCTTGTTTTCATCAGGACATAGAAATTTTGATCATGCTTCCTCCTTCCATAGCTTTTTTTCGAAACTTGAATAATTACTGGTGTTCTTCTGTCTCATTCCAATTTCTTAAAGTAAAATCGATCGTGTAACGATCCGCTGTACCAATCTGTTTCACAAATTCGATGATTTGTTTTTAATAATAAATAAATATTAGTAACATACAATTTATGTGCGAAATGCAACACATTCCTGGTGATGGCACATTATTAATAGCTGTAATATACTTTTTTAGGCCACATCATATGTAATTGGACAAGTTGGAGGCGAACTTGAGGGCCCCTTCAGAAACGATCAAGTAGAGAAGTCACAGGAAGGTGATCCAATGCTTCGGTAAGAAAGCCCAATTAAATTTTACATATTACTATTTACGTACACTATTTTCCATAAGTTATTTCGTATCGCTTGCTCATACATATAGAAAACATAACACTGACTAGAGGTACAACAGCTTCTGCACCGCTGATTTGCTGCGAACATGGCAAAGTACTATACCTTATGAAAGAACTCCTGGAGTCTTAATGAGAAGTTCTCTACCTTCACGACCTGAATAAGCGGCCTACCAAAGAGCTTTTCAAAAACTGTGATTCTCGCAGACAATGTCAGGACCCAAACGCAACTATTACAACTCAAAATCAACCTAATATACCTCTATATGTGCTCTGACAACTCTATCACAGGAATTTCAACGACGGCTAATTTTTCAACAGGATGGTGCACCACAACAATGGCAGTTATTTGTTCGCCATTTCTTGTATGAAACAGTTCCAGACGGATGGATCAGTAGAGATGGTCCAGTGTCATGGCTGCCATGTTCACCAGACATAACCTGTCTTGACCTTTTTGTGGTGTACAGCGTTCATTTCACAAGTTCCTAACGTGCAAACTCAGAATTTTGACGTGAAGAGAAACTGAATAACACCTAGAAGTTTTACGTGAAAGAAGTGGAGCGGATGTAGAAGTGTATCCATAAAAAACTTAATGAGAAGCTACCATTTGCCAACAAACCGCATAATTATGTGTAGCATAGTTTCTTTTATTAATCAGAGAAAGTTTTTATGAACACCTCGGATAAAATAGTTCCCTGGGGTTTAGTCTCCGACTGCGGAAAACATCTATGTAGACAAAACAGCAACTGCAAGAGCTCCAGGTGTCCTCTAAATTATAAACTGAATAGAGTCCACCACCGGTGTTTGATTACCTCTGGCTGACTTCCTCGTTCTCGATTGAAAGTAGTCAATCGACATTTTGTTGGCAGAAATTAGGCACCAATATTTCGTTTAACTTCCTCTTGTTTCTTATTAACATTATGGTATTTACAATCTCTATGGCCTTTTTATTCATACGCGCACTATAATGTGTTGTCTCTGCTCAAACACCAGTCTCGATGAATTTTATTTCGTGATTTTCATTTGTGTGGTCCACTAATAAATTGTTAACACTTTTTTGTGTATACTCCTCACAACCATGCGGAATTGCCGCTTACTTCTGAGGGTGTCTCTCGCATTCGGAGGCGATTCGTCAGAGAATAGTTTTATAAAACTTCCTGGCAGATTAAAACTGTGTGCCCGACCGAGACTCGAACTCGGGACCTTTGCCTTTCGCGGGCAAGTGCTCTACCAACTGAGCTACCGAAGCACGACTCACGCCGGTACCCACAGCTTTACTTCTGGAATAGTTTTATAGTTATATCGAAACGGCCTCTCAGCCTTGAAAACATACATTGTATGAATACTGTAATTAAAGCAAATTCAACAGCTTCAGTTTGAAACCTCCGTACATACAGGAGTTGCTTTTCTTCTTGGTTACCAGGCTACAATTCCAGGAATTTTTGCATCTTTCTGGTGCTGTTATACCACGGAATTTTTGAATTATCGACAATTCAGTCGATGTAGCTTCTTTTTAGTAAATGATCTGGCTACCAGTTGTTGGTGACTGATTTTATATCCGTAGACTGGTTTCGAAACTACAGCGCTACGTCATCACTGCAGTACAATAAAACAGATTACAACAAGAAGCTGAAACTACACTGAATTGTGAAAGTTTAACATTATGAACAGCAGGGCCTTTACATTTTAACGGTGGAACAGACAACGCTACTCGTGGTTTGCTGTATTTCTACTCCCACTAAAAATTGTCATTTTAATAACATAAGCACCAAACTTTATAGAATAAATGCAAAAAGCGCACTTGGTAATTGGACCAAGAGTAAAACGTTTCAAGATTTTAAAACAGATTTTACTAATGGTTTTGTGTTCAGTGTAACAGTTTGTAGGTAGAAGTCCCCAGATAGCACTCTTAACATAGGCTACAAGCCCTTAGGAAGTATTAGAACCGCTCATCACCATAGATCATGCGAAGTCACTTACAGGTGTGCAAATGATTTGTCTGCTTTCAATCGACCCACTATTTTCATAAAACAAAACAGTTATCTGCAGCAGTCACATTTTTTCTTAACATCCACGACACGTTCCGAGGGTTTGCGCTATCATCTTCAGATGAATACAGTGATTTACATGTGTATTACTGCTTGATGCAGCCAATCGTCTGCTACGAATTTTATTTTGAAGTTGATTCAGTAAACTACATACTGCAGTCAGTTATCACATACATACGTCATATCAGAGAATGCACTATTTTCAGACCGTAGAAAATAAAAGCTGTTGTTTGAGAATTATTTTAGAAGATAGAATGCTTCAGTACGTTCAGTATAGATTCTGATGTCTTCTATATGAGATAATATTCCTGTCCAGTGCGTTTTGCTGGAGAGACATCCTTAAAGACACGTCGTAAAGACCCTTCAGCATCCTTGAGATGAACTAGCATGCGCTGACACACACACTCTTTGAAGTTTTTCGAGTCGTCAGCCTTGTGACTGGTTTGATGTGGCCCGCCACGAATTCCTCTCCTGCCCTAACCTTTTCATCGCAGAGTAGTACTGTAACCTAGGTCCTCAATTATTTGCTGGATGTATTCCAATCCCTGTTTTCCTCTACAGATTTTACCCTCTACAGCTCCCTCTAGTACCATGGAAGCTACTCTGTGACGTCTTAACACATGTCCTACCATTCTGTCTTCCTTCTTATCAGTTTTTGTATATATTCATTGCCTCGCCGATCCTGTGGAGAACCTCCTAATTCTTTGCCTTATCAGTCCACCTAATTTTCGACATTCTTCTGTAGCACCACATCTCAAAACAGTTTACTCCTTTCCTGGTTTTCCCGCAGTCCGTGTTTCACAAACATACAATGTTGTGCTCCAAACGTACAATCTCAGAAGTTTCTTCCTCAAATTAAGACCTATGTTTGATGTTAATAGACTTATCTTGGGAAGGAATGCCTTTTTTGCCAGTGCTAGTCTGCTTTTTATTTCCTCCTTGCTCCGTTTATCATGGGTTATTTTGATGCCTAGGTAGCAGAATTCCTTAACTTCACCTACTACGTGATCACCAATCCTGATGTTAAGTTTCTCGTTGTTCTCATTTCTGTTACTTCTTGTTACTTTCGTCTTGCTTCGATTTGCCGTTAATCCATATTCTGTATTCATCAGTCTGTTCATTCCATTCAGCAGATCCTGTAATTCTTCTTCACTTTCACTGAGCATTGCAATGGCATCAGTGTATCTTGGCATTGATACCCTTTCACCATGAATTTTAATTTCACTCTTGAACTTTTATTTATGTCATTGCTTCTTCGGTGTATAGATTGAACGGTGGGGGCCAAAGACTACATCTCTCTCCTAGTCCCTTTTTAATCGGAGCATTTCGTTCTTGGTCTTCCACTCTTCTTGTTCCCTCGTGGTTCTTGTACATATTGTATATTACCCTTTTTCCCCTATAGCTTACCCTTATTTTTATCAGAATTTCGAACATTTTGCACTATTTGGCGTTGTCAAACGCTTTTACCAGGCCGACAAATCCTATGAACATGTCATCATTTTTTTAGGACTTGCTTCCATTATCAAATGCAACGCCACAACTGCCTCTCTGATGGCTTTACCTTTCCTAAAACTAAACTGATCGACATCTAACACATCCTCAATTTTCATTTCCATCATTATGTCCACTATATTCTTGTTAGTATCTTGGATGCATGAGCTGTTAAACTGACTGTGTGATAATTATCAGCTCTTGAAATATTCGAAATTGTGTGGATGATGTTTTTCCTAAAGTCAGATTGTATATCGCCAGACTCATACATTCGGTCAAAAGGTTAGGTACCCTCTATAATAAAAAAGAAATGCAATAGTCGTTTTGTAGCCATTTTCCCCATTGATTTTAGAAATTCCGATGGAATGTTATCTGTACCTTCTGCCTTATTTGATCTTAAGTTTTCCAAAGCTCTTTTAAATTCTGACTGCAATACTGGATCCCCTATCTCTTCTATGCCGTCTCCTGTTCCTTCTTCTGTCACGCCGACAAATCTTCCCCTTCAAAGAGGCCTTCAATGTACGCTTTCCACCTATCTGATGATTAATAATCGAGTTGAAAAAGAAAGATACTACTTGACTAAAAGCAAGGATAGATTGCTAGGACACATGCTGAGCCAAGGAGTAATTAATTTAGTGTTGAAGGGAACTGTGGATAGAAAAAATTGTAGAGGGAGTCCAAGAAGCCACTACAGTAAACAGGATCTAATGGGTGTGGTTTGCAGTAGCTATACAGAAATGAAGATACTTGCGCTGTATGGAATAGCATAGAGGATTGCATCAAAGCAGTCTCCGGACTGAAGGCACAACAACAACAAATTTCTACGTAGACCTACCAGGAAACTTTTTGTTGAAGTTGTTGTTGTTCTTGCATCGCTCTTCTCAACAACACGATCACTGCAATATCGTATTTATCGGCCGATACCAGGCAGCGAATGTACGGGAATTATTTAATGTGTGTACGAGTACACGGTGTGGCGCAGGAACCACGTCGTATGGAAGTTTAGGTCTAGCCGTGAGTAGTGCAGGGATAGCCAAAGCGGTTAAGGCGATCGCGCATGTAAAGCGGGAAATTCGGGTTCGAGTCCTGGTCCGGCACATTGTCATCATGCCCTTACACGGCTGATAGTTGTTCATATTCGCAACTGCAGATACATTTCATGTAGGCCTAATGTAGATATCCGGAGCCACAATATAATAAAGACACGAGAAAGCTGGCACGGTGGCTCAGCGTGTTCGGTCAAAAGGTTAGGTACCCTCTATAATAAAAAAGAAACCGAGTGAATAGATCAACGATGAACTTGAACGGGTGTCATGGAACGTTCGCCCCGAATAAATGCAACAGACAATAACGAACAAAATGAAATATTAACAAAAAGGTCGCCAACGCATGCTTGGGGTGCTCGACCCAGGCGGAAACTGGTTCTAATCCTGGTGGTGGAAAAAAGCTTCGGTGCCAGTATTTGGCCAGCGAGGGGAAGAGAGGTGGTGGCCTAAAGTTCCTGATCACCAGACTTTACGCCAGTATCCTGGTTTAGACGCCGAACTTCTTCGCAGTGTCTCATGAACTGAGGGCATGTGACACCGCTGATAGTAATCCGTACGTTAAGCTTGGCGGGCCCCTCGGTGCTATTCGCGAGGAGCAGGCAGTGTGCCGGCACCGAGTTTCACCCTCTCCCTTCTCTCATCGTCGTACAACACAAACATTGAACTACACACACACACACACACACACACACACACACACACACACACACACAAATACGTATATGTACACTACTGGCTATTAAAATTGCTACACCACGAAGATGACATACTACAGACGCGAAATTTAACCGACAGGTAGAAGATGCTGTGATATGCAAATGATTAGCTTTCACACAAGGTTGGCGCCGGTGGCGACACCTACAACGTGCTGGCATGAGGGAAGTTTCCAACCGATTTCTCATACACAAACAGCAGTTGACCGACGTTGCCTGGTGAAACGTCGTTGAGATGTCTCGTATAAGGAGGAGAAATGCGTACCATCACGTTTCCGACTTTGATAAAGGTCGGATTGTAGCCTATCACAATTGCCGTTTATCGTATCGCGTCATTGCTGCTCGCGTTGGTCGAGATCCAATGACTGTTAGTAGAATATGGAATTGGTGGGTTCGGGAGGGTAATACGGAACGCAATCCTGGATCCCAACGGCCTCGTATCACTAGCAGTCGAGATGACAGGCATCTTATCCGCATGGCTGTAACGGATCGTGCAGCCACGTCTCGATCCCTGAGTCAACAGATGGGGACGTTTGCAAGACAACAACCATCTGCACGAACAGTTCGACGACGTTTGCAGCAGCATGGACTATCAGCTCGGAGACCATGGCTGCGGTTACCCTTGACGCTGCATCACAGACAGGAGTGCCTGCAATGGTGTACTCAACGACGAACCTGGGTGCACCAATGGCCAAACGTCATTTTTTCGGATGAATCCAGGTTCTGTTTACAGCATCATGATGGTCGCATCCGTGTTTGGCGATATCGTGGTGAACGCACATTGGAAGCGTGTATTCGTCATCGCCATACTGGCGTATCACACGGCGTGATGGTATGGGATTCCATTGGTTACACGTCTCGGTCACCTCTCGTTCACATTGACGGCACTTTGAACAGTGGACGTTTCATTTCAGATGTGTTACGACCCATGGCTCTACCCTTCATTCGATCCCTGCGAAACCCTACATTTCAGCAGGATAATGCACGGCCGCATGTTGCAGGTCCTGTACGGGCCTTTCTGGATACAGAAAATGTTCGACTGCTGCCCTGGCCAGCACATTCTCCAGATCTGTCACCAATTGAAAACGTCTGGTCAATGGTGGCCGAGCAACTGGCTCGTCACAATACGCCAGTCATTACTCTTGATGAACTGTGGTATCGTGTTGAAGCTGCATGGGCAGCTGTACCTGTACACATCATCCAAGCTGTTTGACTCAATGCCCAGGCGTATCAAGGCCGTTATTACTTCCAGAGGTGGTTGTTCTGGGTACTGATTTCCCAGGATCTATGCACCCAAATTGCGTGAAAATGTAATCACATGTCAGTTCTAGTATAATATATCTGTCCAATGGATACCCGTTTATTATCTGCATTTCTTCTTGGTGTAGCAATTTTAATGGCCAGTAGTGTAGTATTGCAAATATTCTAATGGAACCTGTTGTTGTAAATGAACAAAAATAAATGGAGTTGTACATTATGATACTAGATAACTGAGAACGTATTCGCGGGCATAAGACAAAAAACTGGACGGCCTCCAAACTTTAGTAATAACTAAATGCTTATCTCATTAACCTTTTTTCTACAAATTACCTGATTACTAGGGATACGAAATTTTATATCTTGGTGAACAGGATAAGCTGCAATACACTTTGTTGCAGACCATACAGACAAAAACGAGCAGCTTTTGACAGAACACTTTATTTTACGTTAACTAGTTTGTCATCTACAGCTGTTTAAGCATACACAAATATTACAGGTGACTGATAAGTTACCTGTTAACACAGATTTCTAGCGGTCGTTTTCTATAGGCGATTTTCTCAATTAATACGTGCCTTGACTCGTTCCGTGTTTCCAATGATTCTTCTTCGTCATGAGATCTACAGAACATGGTGTATGGACGACAGTATAGAACATGAAACTTATAGCAAGAGATCAACGGATTGTCTTTCATAAGCCACACGAGAAAACTATTCGTCTCGAGTGCATTATGTAGACTCCACGGATAGAAAAATAAAACAGCGACTGAGCTGCACATTCTCAACACAGCCATAAATTCCTGAACTGAGACTATGAACACTTTCACACAGATAAACATATTCAAATCAGAGTAAGACGGGAAAGTACCCTACTGGAATGTATTTTCTCGGCGTATGTAATAAAGAGAAATGAACAGGAAAACCTGCTTCCCGTCACGAATGTTGCACTGTCACTGACACAATCGATGTGACTAATCGACCCGTGATACGGAAGCTCTAGATCTGCAATATAACAAGGAAATACCGGAAACTTGAAATGCATAGCGACACACACAGGTAGGCCTACGGTTCGCTATAGACGTATTAAGTAAAGACAACTGCTGTTTATTTTTATAGTGGCTAGTTGTGAAGGTTCCTTTTCTGGCGATAAATTGTTTTCATTTCATATCTTTTAGTTTGTTGTCATTTTTCAATTATGTTGTACAATTAGCCTATATCACCTTTTCGTAGTACAATTGTGAAATCTATACTGTGTTGTATATCAAATTGCCCGCACAGTTGTGAGATCTTTACTGTGTTGTATATGAAATCGCCCGCATGAATGTAGCAGTCTAACTGTAAACAAACTAACTAGGCGGGCGGGAATTTAATCTTTTAAAATTTCAATCAAAATTCTACTCCAGTGAGGGTCCTCATTTTTACTTTCAGCAAATGTCAGTGTTTTATGATATTGTATGTGATACGAAAAATTCTTTGTCTTTTTTCTTTCAGAATACTGTACTTATTTTATGACTCACTTCCCCATACAATCACATTCAAAAAGGGAGACGTAGTAGGACTGACAGTTAGCATTCAATCAGAAGACGACCACACAAATGCTTCAGTATCAGCAAGTATTGAAGACGGCAGGTATGTATTCACAGTCGTGTGTAACGATGTGTGATACCCATGTTTTTTCTAGAATAGATTAATTGATTTCATGACATCTGTAGCTGGTACTTAACAGATGGAAACGAATTATTCGGCGTTAATAAATACTCCCTGTTGTGACTCTTGAGGCTTTCTCGACGGATCCTTTCATTATAAGGTTGTCGGAACATGTTTTGTAACGTTCATAATATTTCTGCGAGACAGCGGTTCGTCGTCATGAGGTGGTAGCTGCTGGTTACTAAAAGTTGGTAGTTGCTAACAGTAACTGACGACCTCGAACCGTTGCCACGGAGAAAGATTGTGAAAGTTACAAAACGTGACCCGATAGCAGACCCGAGAGCCATATACTGAATACTCCATGTAGTATAAAAGAATTACTTACTATATAAGGAAACTAATTTTTTAAGGAATTTCTATCGATGTGTGTGTGTGTGTGTGTGTGTGTGTGTGTGCACTTGTTCATGCGTCCGCAGTTGACAGGAAAAGAAACAGAAGACAGTTAATCTACTTATCACAACTTGTAACAATTGGGCCACTATGAAGGGATTTCGTGTGACGCAGAATAACTGTTGCACTTCTTCCTTGATAACATGCGTTAGGGTCCAGGACCATGTAGGGCATTATCTGACCTACTGCGGAGAGAGGTCGTTTAGACTGAAAGAATTTGAATCTATTTAAAATCCTAAGTTTATGAACACATGTTTAGTAAACCTTGAAACGTTTGTAAAATAAAGTGTAGTGACCGGGTCATGAAGGGTTGCCAGAAAAATCAACAACTGTCTAAGTACTAATTTTAGCAGTAAGCCTTGTAACTCACAAGGAACCCTTTGGTGCGAGGTAGCAAGTTCAATTTTTAGTAAGACTCATTTGAGAGCGTTGTTTTAGCAGTTATGACAGGAAATATATTAGCTGCTAATGATTCACCATGTGCATCAGGAGGTCAACAGAAAGTGAGTGTCCGGGAGGTACAGAGATCAACCTTCTATGGGATGTAAGCTATGTGTTACACTTCACAAAATGGGCACCGTCGACCTCAAAAATTGTTCAAAACAAATCATTAACTTACACAACGAACAACGACTGAAGAATGGCGTGTCACAGTGATCAATAAGTTTCGCAGCATCCAGATCAAAGGCGAACTCCTTCGGAGCTACAAACCTTGAAGGGCGTTCATCTAGGTTTCCACTCTTAAGGACTGCATATAGAATCATATAGTTGTAAAGGGGTGATGAGAACTGATGGAATGTGATGGCATGCAGTCTGGCGCGGAGCTTGTCGTGAAACTGGCTATCCTTTAAGGTGTAGCTGCAGATAGTGAAATAACATGTTTTATACGCACGAAAAAAAAAAATCCAGAGGCTCAATTTGTCCAGTGGTTCCAGGTGGTATGAATTGCACTTTTCAGGAGGGATAGTTTGATCTAAATGAATATTATTTTGATACGCAGACCAGGAATCAAGAAAAAGCTAGTTATCTTGACTAGATATTGGCCAAAAGCAGTGCTCATACCATAGTTGTAGTTCTCTTACGCCCATTTTCTCACTCTTGGTTGCTAGGACGAAATATTACCTACTGCCCTTGCAACACCACGTACACGAGAAAGAATCGTAGGGGGCAGAGCACCTACAACTTCTCGCAGCACAATGAATAAGTTTCCAGCCAATCTACCATCCAGGTTATCAATCGGCATAATTGTGTGCGAATGCGTTAAGGCATTAATGTTAAGTGATCTTGACACAACTCTCTTGGTACCTCTAATTTCCAGGGTTCCTTTCTTTTGCATTTCCTCTTCAAATATCGATTGGCCGGAGTTGAAAACGAGTTCCTTATTGAACGATGGGATAAGTTTGTCTATCTCATCTACAAATTTTTGGGCTGATTCCACAATATGCTGTGCGTCGTCAAGTTGACGCTTTGTTTGAAATTTCGTCATCTTACGTCTTCCAATTCTGTAGCACTGTTTGAAGTTTTGCAACCATCCACTGCTTCCCTTGGAATCACTGTAATCTGTGTCGCGAGCAGTTTGATGTGCATAAAGTAGTAGGTCACTATGATGCTCGCCCTGTATATTGTACCGAGCGTGCTTGAAACGCGCAAACACCAGTTTTTGTAACAAGTGCGCCTTATCCTCCCTTGAATATCCTTAGCATTTCTTAGCACTACAGGGTCATAATGCTGCGGATTTAGTCGAAATGCGTTCATAATTTTTTTGTGCTAGGCTGTGGATGATCTTCTATGTACGTAATTATGTTTTGCACACGCTTCTTGGACAACGATTGTCCTTTGCTACGTTTCACTTGAGACGGGATTTGTGGCTCCCTGTCCGACAGCAATGATGAACTACATGGTTGTACACCTGTTTCAATATCACTTTCACTTGTTAAACACATATCGTCATCAGTGTACTACTCATGCACATTTTCTGCACAGTCGGGGGTATGCGACACCACACATTCCACTGACGCATTTTGCAGAAACGCTAATATTTAATCTGCTACTTCTTTCTCAATCTGCGAAATTCCTAGAGTTCCTTTCTGACGAAATGTCAACTTCGCCAACTGTTGTTGTAGATGTGGTGTCACCGCCAGACACCACACTTGCTAGGTGGTAGCCTTTAAATCGGCCGCGGTCCGTTAGTATACGTCGGACCCGCGTGTTGCCACTATCAGTGATTGCAGACCGAGCGCCGCCACACGGCAGGTCTAGTGAGACGTCCTAGCACTCGCCCCAGTTGTACAGCCGACTTTGCTAGCGATGCTACACTGACAAATACGCTCTCATTTGCCGAGACGATAGTTAGCATAGCCTTCAGCTACGTCATTTGCTACGACCTAGCAAGGCGCCATTACCAGATTATATTGAAATTGTTATTAATGTATCATCAAGAGCGATGTTCTCCAATTATGGATTAAAGTTAAGTATTCACGCAACTACGTTCTTTTACCTTGTTCCAGACCTCACGCCAGTCTGCGTGAGATTAAACGCGTGCATTTCGGCCTCCTCTAGCAACACGGTGTTGGCTCTTCTGCCAACACATCACATGGTGACGAGGATGGGATAATTACTTTACCTTGTTCCAGACCTCACGCCAGTCTGCATGAGATTAAACGCGTGCATTTCGGCCTCCTCTAGCAACACGGTGTTGGCTCTTCTGTCAACACATCAGTAGATATAATGCAATGTTTGCTTCATTTATCGTTGCCATTGCTCCGCTTTATATCAACACCACCAGGACTGTTGTAAGTTACTCGTCGGCTAAGCAGTCCAACTACGCTCCGTAGCATCATGCCGCTTTTACCGTTGGATATCTCCAGTCCATCTCTTGCTGCCGTTAGCAGCCAATATTGTGGTTGCATGGTAGAAAATATATGGGGCGTCGAATGCCGTAAACGTCATTCGAACATCATTCGACTTTTGTAAACTCAAAGTCAAAGGGTTTCTTGTCAGGCGTGTAATAATTCACGGCAAATGACAGAGTTAAACAGAAGTGATCATCTGGCGTCCACATGTTTTTACCAATCTAAGTAAACGATTTGGGAAACGATGTTAGCAGCCTTCTCAGACTTTTTGCAGATAATACTGTCGTTTAACTCATATTAACGTCATCAGAATATCTGTAAAATTACAAAATCATTTCGACAAGATATCTGTAGATACAAAACTTTGCAATTAACCCTAAACAATAAAAATTATGAGGTCATCCACATGATTACAAGTTACATTTCGGTTACACGATAAATAACACACATTTAAAGGTTGTCGATTCAACGAAATACCGAGCAATTAAAATTGATAACATCTTAAATTGGAATCATCACATTGAAAATGTTCTGAGGAAGACAAACCAAAGTCTTTAGAAGACGCAACAAATCTGCTAAAGAGACTGCCTACTTTATGTTTGACTGTCCTCTTCTGGAGCATCGTCGAGCGGTATGGGATCCTTACCTGGCAAGACTGACGGAGAACACTGAAAAAGTTCAAAGAAGGGCAGGTCGTTTTCGTTGTGCCGAGATCTTTTCACAGAATTTCAGTCGCCAACTGCCTCCTCTGAATGCGAACTCGCACGGAGTGTTCGTTTTTCTCATTTGTTATTCGAGAGTGGAATGGTCGAGCCACAGTCTGAACGCTGTTCGCAGAATTTTCTGCCAAGCACTCAGTGGTGAACTGCAGAATTGAGATATTGATGTAGATGTTGGCTAATGTGAAATCGAGGTGTTGCATTTGAAGCAGCAACAAGAAACTTAAACCCACTAAGACAGAAATTGAAGTTGCATGCGAAATTGTGTGGGCACCGCTCAGTATCAGGGGTAGACATAAAATATAATTGCGTCCTCCTATCGACTACCAGCTTCAGCTCCTGATGTAAAGGAAAACATTAGAAAAAACTCAGTTCGCTTGTAATTAAGTTCCTCAGTCCTGCTGTAATTATCCAACAGTCAGATGGGATAATTACAGCCATGTTAGTGGTGGGTGTGATAAGACAACCTGTGAAACATTACTAATTGTATTTTCTGAAAACTACTAGAACAAATATCTCGGAACACCACTCATGATGGAAATGTGTTAGATCTAATGGAAACAAATAGACTTGAGGTTCTTGCGGATGTCCACGTCAAAACTGGTATCAGCGACGTTGAACAATGATAACCAACGTACAAAGGGCAACTAAAACAAATAGAATTATATGATCATTAAACTATGTAAAGCAGTAGTAATGGCATATCTCAAAGAGGAACTTGAAACATTCAGTTTATGACAGGAGCACGCAGAGAGACCGCTATGTCGCAGGTTCGAATCCTGCCTCGGGCATAGATGTGTGTGATGTCCTTAAGTTAGTTAGGTTAAAGTAGTTCTAAGTTCTAGGGGACAGATGACCTCAGATGTTAAGTCCTACAGTGTTCATAGCCATTTGAACCATTTGAGCACTTAGAGAAACTATGGTTCAAATTTAAAATAATAGTTGACCATGCACTGTATAGATATGTACCCAGGAGAACGTTTCGTGATGGGAGGGACCGTCCATGGTATACGGGCCCAGTAAAGAAACATACTACTGCATAATAGGTGTAAAACGAATCATATGGATGTACATGAGAGATGCGAATAAATGAGTGTTGTTATCAAGAGACCACTGTGTGAAGTCTTCAATGACTACCGAAGCAGAATAGTGGCGAATGATCTTTCACAAAAAAACAAAGAAATTCTGGTCGTACGTAAAGGCTGTAAGTGGCACCAGAGTTAGGGTCCAGTCACTCAAGGACAAGGACGGAACTGAAGTTGCGGATAGCAAAGGAAAGAAAAACCCAGGAGTGTTGTCCCAATTTAATTCTTATACTACTGATAAGACGAGCGAAATACCCGCAGATATAAGTGCCAGTTGCTGCAAAGCTAGTAGCGTCAGGCTTTTCGGTGACGATGCAGTTATCTGTAATGAAGTACCGTCTGAAACAAGTTGCGAAAATATTCAATCATATCTTGATAAGATTTCAAAGCTATGCGAAGATGTACATCTTCGTATTTTCGCGGTGAAAAGACTGTTCCATAAAACCTTGGGAGTGCAGCCACATAAATTCTTCTTCTAATATTTCGGCTGGTCAATATTCATCGGAAACAGAACTATTAGAAGAAGTTGCACTCCCGAAATTTTATTGAACTATGCAAAGATGGCGAACTTGCTTTAAATGTTCAAAAATATAAAATTGTGCACTACACAAAACTAAAAAATGGAATATCCTATGACTATAATATCAATGAGTCGCAGTCGGAATCAGTAACTCATAAAAATACATGCCTGTAACACTTCGTAGGGATATGAAATAGCCGGACTGAGTGGCCGAATGTTTCTAGGCGCTACAGTCTGGAACCGCGCGACGGCTACAGTCGCAGGTTCGAACCCTGCCTCGGGCATGGATGTGTGTGATGTCCTTAGGTTAGTTAGGTTTAAGTAGTTCTAAGTTCCAGGGGAATCATGATCTCAGCAGTTAAGTCCCATAGTGCTCAGAGCGATTTGAACCATTTGGATATGAAATGAGAGGATCGCATAGGTTCAGTAGTAACTAAAGATGACTTCTGTTTATTGGTAGAGTTCTAGGGAAATACAATCAGTATACAAAGGAGATTGCTTAAAAATCACTCGTGCGACCCATCCTAGAACATTTCTGGGACCTGTACCAAATAGGACTAATAGGGGATATTGAACGTGCACAGAGAGGGGTAGCACGAATGACCACAGGCTTGTGTGACCGTGGAAGACTGTCACAGATCGCTGAAGAAACTGAACTGGCAGATTCTCAAAGATAAACGTAACCAATCCCGAGAAAGCCTACTTACCAAGTCTCAAGACTCAGCTTTAAACGATGACACTAGAAATACGTTCCAACTCCCTACATATCGCTCACGTAGGGCCCATAAGACAAGATTAGATTAATTACAGCGCTCACAGTGGCATTTAAACATCATTCTTCTCTCGCTCTACACGTCAATGGAACGGGAAAAGCGCTAAAACTGGTGCAATGTGACTTATCCTTTCCCGTGCACTTCACAGTGGTTTGCAGCCTACAGATGTAGAAGGAGTTCAGTGCGATCGACTCCGACGAACACCTTACTAGTAGAGGTTGCTGAAATTCCACTGTGTTTTCGATGCCAGTACTTGAAAAGAAAATTTTGTTTGTCAGAAGAGTCAGTCTAATAGCCGATTAATCGCTCTCCTACGAGATATTAGAGACAGTCTTCCACTTATAAGGTTTACATTGGATATACGGGATGTTTGTCCTTTGCTGGTGGCAGAAATAAACTCAACCTGTACCATCGACCGTTCGATTCAAGCAGATAGCTACATAGTCCTGTTGGTGATTCCATTCTGATATCAGTTGGAAAACCTCAATAATCACTACTTCAGTTTTATGAAAAATCGCTTCGATACAGTCAGTCCAAGTTTCAGTATTTACATTGATCTTTATTGGATTCACTTTGTTCATGTGTTTATTGATGACTCTCCATACAAGAAACTTAAAGCAGAATCAGCATTTCGTGTCCTTCAGCAGAAATATTCCACGGATTTTCTTTTACGCCATTTTCTTCAATTTTGACAGCGTAAACAATAGCGATTGAGTAGGCCTCAGATTTGGTCGCCAGTTGGGGATCCGGATTCTGCTAATAGTGTTAGATTGTAAAAGGGGGGTGCCGCAGCCTACTGGAAATTACACGAGAATCATTGCAAAACAGACGAAGAGGTATGAGAATCTCCCTTCTACGAGCGCCGGCTGATTTAGGATTGGTTTACAACGACAAGGTCGACCACTCGTGTAAGGACAGTGTTTCTGGCCTTACAATGAACGTCAGTCTACCATCATACGATATTAAGACATGGAAAAGGGAACCGACGGAGAGAGGACGCACAGAGCATTGGCGCCTTTCAATCCGATATATGTTATAAATGCGAAATTTTGTTTGTATGTTTGCTACCGCATCATGCTAAAACATCTGGACACACCAGGATTAAATATAACGTGGAGGTAGCTTATACATTGAACTAACACGTAGGCTACGCTTAAAAATGTGTACTACAAGATATTTATTTATCTGAAGGATATAACGTGAATTATGGAATAATGACTGAGCTTTAAGCAACAATCAATTAAAAGTCATAACATCAAGGCCAATCAAAAAGCGCACTGAGTAAACGCTCATATCCAGATTGGAAACTGCATTATGACAGTATTGCGTTTCAAGGCAACAGGTCACTGAAGACTTATCACAAACCCCAACATTCTTGGTGCGATTTGCTCTAATTAAATCTCAGTTAAAGCCATGTTGGCAGTAATAACAGCCTTAACGAGCTACTAATAAATTAGATGAAAAAGCAACGTTAGAGTGATATGCACAGACGCGCGGTTATAGGCGTCATGTTATCGAACTGAATTGTGCGACCCTCCAGTTCGCATCCTGTTGTAGACAAATCTATTTTTTTACTTTCGCGTTTGTAAAAGTTTCTGGGAGTTTCTTATTAGAAACTGATATAATTATAACACTGTTTGCCACTAATGTTTGCTTCTCTTTATTAAGATTGTGTTCTTTTACGAGATAGCTCACACCCGGTGTCATCAAATTCAGAAAGCCGACAAGTTCCTTAACTCCAGGTTGTCTATGAAATCTTCTTGAAGTCTCACAAGGACGGTGTTATTAAAATACTGTATGACAAAGAGACGTCCTTCACATGTAGAACATCGTAGGATTTCAGTGAGGCTCATCTGATAGTCTGCCATAAAGGTCAACCCTACACTGCGAATGGAACAGTAATTACGATCACTCCTGGTCTCGAAAATTTCAGGCGCGCAGGAAGCTGATAATCACCTTGGTAGGAACTGACGAATGCATACCAACCGTCGTTCAATCTCTTCCTGCTTATATCGGATAGGTATAAAGATATCTCTTTCGCCAGCTGTCGTAAGAAAGAAGGAGATGAGAAGTACTTGCTGTTTTCCCGCAATTTCTTCGGATCGCTGCAAAACTGCGTACTGCAGAACTTTGTGGAATTGAAGGTACCTCTTCCAATAAATGCTATTGCTTTTTCTATCATAGGAATTCTGAAGTTTACAAGGCCTTTATTATTTTACTCGAGATAGTAACTTGTGTATATGAAATTTGGTGTATTCTCTGTGGATGCCTACATACTCTAATATACAGATGTATCCTTCTTAATCTCTGTTGAGTTCTTTTTTTATATTCTATTTTATCTATAGTTGATGTCATGCCAAGACTATATACTTATAAGTTTTGTACCTATGTGATCATTATAAAATAATCTTGTATTATTGTTCGAACAATTTATATTGTAATAAATATGTTTTTGTCCTAAGGAAGGTCGCTGCGTCTGGGCCGAAATGTTGGTTTAGTATTTTAAGTATTTTGTAATACGACGCAGCAGTACACACAGATGATACATTTATATTTTAATTTCTCTGAATACTTGATACGATATTTGTACCAAGCTGCTCGCAGTCTCGTTCAGTCAACGGAAGACAAACAATAAATTTCTTTTCCTCTATGCCTTCGACGATTTTGACAATGTTGTAGAAATCCACAATATTAAGAATTGCGTGTATAAGTCACAGCTGCAAAATACTAACGCGAATTCTTTACAGACGAATGGAAAAACTGGTAAAAGCCGACCGCGGGGAAGATTAGTTTCGTTCCGTAGAAATGTTGGAACACGTGAGGCAATGCTGACCCTACGACTTATCTTAGAAGAAAGATTAAGGAAAGGCAAACCTACATTTCTAGCATTTGTAGACTTAGAGAAAGCTTTTGACAATGTTCATTGGAATACTCTCTTTCAAATTCTGAAGGTGGCAGGGGTAAAATACAGGGAGCGAAAGGTTATTTACAATTTGTACAGAAACCAGATGGCAGTTATCAGAGTCGAGGGACATGAAACGGAAGCAGTGGTTGGGAAGGTAGTGAGACAGGGTTGTAGCCTCTCCCCGATGCTATTCAATCTGTATATTGAGCAAGCAGTAAAGGAAACAAAAGAAAAGTTCGGAGTAGGTATTAAAATCCATGGAGAAGAAATAAAAACTTTGAGGTTCGCCGATGGCATTGTAATTCTGTCAGAAACAGCAAAGGACTTAGGAAGAGCAGTTGCACGGAATGGACAGTGTCTTGAAAGGACGGTATAAGATGAACACCAACAAAAGCAAAACGAGGGTAATGGAATGTAGTCGAATTAAGTCAGGTGATGCTGAGGGAATTAGATTAGGAAATGAGACACTTAAAGTAGTAAAGGAGCTTTGCTATTTGGGGAGCAAAATAACTGATGATGGTCGAAGTAGAGAGGATATAAAATGTAGACTGGCAATGGCAAGGAAAGCGTTTCTGAAGAAGAGAAATTTGTTAACATCGAGTATTGATTTAAGTGTCAGGAAGTTGTTTCTGAAAGTATTTGTATGGAGTGTAGCCATGTATGGAAGTGAAACATGGACGATAAACATTGTAGACAAGAAGAGAATAGAAGCTTTCGAAATGTGGTGCTACAGAAGAATGCTGAAGATTAGATGGGTAGATCACATAACTAATGAGGAGATATTGAATAGAATTGGGGTGAAGAGGAGTTTGTAGCACAACTTGACTAGAAGAAGGGATCGGTTAGTAGGACATGTTCTGAGGCATCAATGGATCACCAATTTAGTACTGGAGGGCAGCGTGGAGGGTAAAAATCGTAGAGGGAGACCAAGAGATGAGTACACTAAGCAGATTGAGAAGGATGTAGGTTGCAGCAGGTACTGGGAGATGAAGAAGCTTGCACAGGATAGAGTAGCATGGAGAGCTGCGTCAAACCAGTCTCAGGACTGAAGACCACAACAACAACGAGTATCTGATGCGTTAGGGCATCCATGTGTGCTTATGTTTTCCTGCAGCTAGTCTCAGGTACGCCGCGCGGGATAGCCGCGCGGTCTCAGGCGTCTTGCCACAGTGCGTGCGGCTCCAGTCCCGCCCTCGGGCATGGATGTGTGTGCTGTCCTTAGCGCAAGTTAGCGCAAGTTAGATTAGGTTAATGCAAGTCAGAACTTTCTACAAATTTCCAGAATTTCCAGTCTGAGGTTCAACTTCCACAAGAAGTCTGATTAAGTTATGGTGGCATTTGGTGTATCGTATACGCTAACAATAAATAATTATACATATAAATTCAATTATTTTATTTATTTACGTTTAAATGTAGACTAAGTGGAATGCCACACTCAATTACTCGTAAGGACATGCTGTCAGGCATTGCTACGCTTAGCTTCCTTGTGTAATGCTTTCAGTATTGTAACAAATGTCTAATCTGGGAACATTACACTGATTTTTTTTCAGTTATGACGTTTATCTGGACAACAACAAAGTAGACAGCGTGCAGTTAAAGTTTGGAGGCGTTTACAATTATGTACTGGTTAAAACAGCAGAAAGTACAAATGTAAGTAATTTTCTTTCGAATGTAGAAAATAACCATTGCCTTAGCAGATAATTTGAAAGATAACTATTATCACAAACTAAAATTAAAATTACTTTTGAGTTTAGAATAGGCTTTTTTATATACCTTATACTTAACACACAATTTTTGTACTGTTTACTCATTTCTACTTCTCTTTCAGCATCAGTTGTACACAGTGACATCTCCAAACTCGGTACATATGTTATGGCTGGTCCCACAGTACGTCGTAATAACAGCCGGGGAAGTTATGTTCTCCATTACTGGACTTGAATTTTCATATTCTCAGGTAAAAATACCACATGTTGCTACTAGAGAGGTATTTTTTAGATCTGTGAATAATTAGTTGCAGATTGTTTCTTGGGCTTTAAACCTAACACGTCTTGGATTTTGAAAATGAAAGGAAAGAGTGATTCATTAGCTGGGCGCGAGTACTTACAGAAGGATCCGACTACACAAATCCTGGAACCGTATCGGGGGATACTCATCATCTTCTCCTGTATTCGACGATACATCATTACAGGTTGATCTAGACGACTTGGCCTAATAGATGGAATGAATAGTACCGCATGAGGAAAGTGATTGGGATTTGCATTCTGGAACAGTATTACAACGCACAGTTCGTCACAAGTATGTATGGCCCAGCTGAGAAGCTCTCATTCAGTCTAATGTGGCAACAGACAACCTTTGGAACGTTAAGAAAAGGATTACTACTTGCAAAGAAATTTAAAAGTTAAAATTCCTGTTGCGTCTTCCAAAATAATTTAAAATTGCGCGGTCAGAAATTGTTTTAGAGGACTGAAAAAGAAATCCTATCCCGAAATTTTGACAAAACATATTTCGTCTCGCAATAAAAATTCCAATTTTTCTCAAGAAAAAAGTGAGGTTCTACAATTTTCGGAAAATAAGGTCCCGAACCATGAAGTGAGTTTGCGTGACAATGTTGCCCGGGAAAAAGAAAAAAGGCCTACCCTCTGTTGCCGGTTCGATACACAGTAGTAATGTGTCTAAATAAACCTTCTTTGAACAATCTGCTAAAGTGAAAACATTAGATTCTGTAGTAAAGTATGATCAACCTTTAAAATCTGATAACACAAACATCAAAATTTGTCTCTAGTATGGAAGAAGACCTCTGTATAATGGTTTCATTAACATCTTTCGAAAGGACGTAGTTTCCAGAACACGTATTACGACATTACAAGACTGATAATGAGATTGTTACTGGGTCATACTGGTACGTATTGAAAGTAACTCTTTAGTTATTTTTTTAACTGACCTACAGAATTTTCACTGACAAAGACAACTTAAAGTATTCGTTTATTACCCACAATATACAAGCCCAACGGCATCTGACTGCTATACATTGACAACACGACTTCCAATAATTAACACAAAATAATGGCTCTGAATTGCAAGAAAACCTAACAATAATACTAATCCAAAAAATATTAAATTGAAGAAATATGACACTACCATCAACTCTGTTAATTGCCTAAACTCATTTAAATCACGCATCCCGAAGTGAAAACCCCCTACTTTTTCATAAGTCACTTACCTCACGGAAAATCGTCATAAAGCGGACTAAACAGTTATGGCAAGTAGCAACAACAGACAGATAAATACAAAGATTCTAGCTACTATAGACTCTAACTAATAGGAGGCATATGGTTAGCTAAAAGAAAGATTTCGCTGAAGAGCAAACAACGTATTTAGAAAATTTTACCTCATTCTAGTTATAATAATTATATAGTTGTGAGTACTTCCACTACCCAAGAATTATCAACCATACATCCATCCTCATACATTTCCTTGCGTATTTTTTTATAAACACATCATTTCATCTCACTTTACAATGCATGTCCTACCAACACAGAGTCTCCACTAAGAATATGATGTCCACAGACTTCCCTGTCCACACGCTAACTTCTAGTCCGTCCAACCACAGAATCTCTTGCCGAGGGCGCAGAGCGCTGTCAGCGATATTAACATAGTCTACAGTGCTGCCAACATACAAATAGCTTACTTACAGTATTACCAATGCTGTATCCAAACATTTTCTAACTGTAGAGGGAAAAGCAATGAATTTTGTAGCCAGAATTTTGCTGCACTTTCAACCAATTTTATTAAGGCGCTACCTGTTTCGTAGCGTCTAACCACACTATCAGGTGCATATAAGCATTAAAACAAGGTAAACAACATGCCGAAGATTATGGGAGTCCAACCTTCTTAGTTAAAACTCTAGTGCCCTTAAGGTGGATAGTCAATGAATAAAAAGTTGGGCGAGGGAAAACATCTGCATACAAATAAAATGAAAAATAAACGAATAGATTAATAAAAAGTTGAGCGACGGAAGACATCTGCAGATAAATAACTTTTTATTCACTGACTATACCCCCTGCGGACATTTTGGTTTTAACTAATAAGGTGTCTGAAATCATTGTTGTACCGGTATGCTGCCTAAAGCAGATAAAGAACCGGAACGTTCCTTTTGTCCATTCTCGAAGCTTCTGTGGCGTCCCGGTTGTGGCCAGGGTCCAAGCACTGCTGGTTGTGTGCGGGGCGTCAGACCAAGGGTGGGACGTACTGCTCCACGGATTTAACCTGAAAAGTTCTTGGCGGACGCGGATTAATTGTTTACTGTGCCTTACTATCCAATCAGATTAAATAAGGGTCGCCAGACTTCCTTCGACCCGTGAGATATGGTTAAACTCTCTCATCTCAAAAGCGAATAATTGAATAACCC
Source organism: Schistocerca piceifrons (assembly GCF_021461385.2). Taxonomy (NCBI): domain Eukaryota; kingdom Metazoa; phylum Arthropoda; class Insecta; order Orthoptera; family Acrididae; genus Schistocerca; species Schistocerca piceifrons. The sequence continues at coordinate 619,671,281 of NC_060141.1, forward strand.
AGTTGCTACTTAAGTGCTTTCAGGTAAGATTCTTGGATCTGTGGATCGGATTGGAAAGGTTCACCGCTAACTGTTCAGTAAGTCACATTCAGTTGACTATTAGCAGTTACTGCTGCTAATTACCTGACCACCAAACCGGAACACAGTTCAGTATCGATAGGGAAGAGGTCACTCAAAACCATCACTGTCAGATTTGCACTAATACACGTGATGTTTATTAGCATCGAACAACCCTAGCCAAGGCAGTCACTTTTTATCTAACTACCACTTCGACACTTCCAGCTAGCTAAAATATCCACATTTCCACAGAGCTCTTATCTTACCGCATCAGTCCACACTCATTACTCCTCATTATTCACAAACCACAGACGGAAAATGCCTAACGAGAAATCGCTGCCCATGCGCGAGAACGCACTACGGATATTCGCAGTCTCCTGTGTCACACTCAGTCCCTCATTGATCACGATAGATCACGAAACCCAGACTTCCAGAATACGCCTTGAAAATACCGTCTGCGGCGCAGAGAGCACACGGCCAGTCGACTGCCGCAGTTTCGTGAGCTCCCAACCTCTTCACGAACCTGTTTAAAATTTAGGCCTTTCAGCCAATCAGCAAACTAGAACAAACAGTAGGCATTTTCATCAGCCATTCCGCTGCTCCTGCATGCAGCATTTCTGTTAGGTTGTGCCCCTGGGAGGGACCGAGCGAGGTGCCTCAGTGGTTAGCACACTGGACTCGCATTCGGAAGGACGACGGTTCAATCCCGCGTCCGGCCATCCTGATTTAGGTTTTCCGTGATTTCCCTAAAATCTCTCCAGGCAAATGCCTGGATGGTTCCTTTGAAAGGGCACGGCCGACTTCCTTCCCCATCCTTCCCTAATCCGATGAGACCGATGACCTCGCTGTTTGGTCTCTTCCCCCAAACAACCAACCAACCAACCTGGCAGGACGTTAAGAACACTTTCCGCAATCGCCGTCATGGTAAAATTTCTCGCTTCGTCCTCCATGTAGGCTCCAGCCGACATTGTTTAGCAGGATTAGGGAAATACAGGCCCATCATCTTTAGCCGAAGAAAAAGCCCCTTCCTCCTATGAGCGGAAACTAGGCAAAGATGATACAAAATGAAAAAGGGGCTAACACACACAGGTGGACAGGAAATGATAGGTTACAGAACATGTAGTGACAGGCCTAAGTCGATGATTACACCTAGCTGCAACTAAATATCCCGAGTCCATTGGCGAAGAGTACGAGATGCAGTTGCAGTGCAGTAGTCAACATGTCGCACCATATTCGACCTTTACGCTAAATGTATACATTGTAAGAATTAAACTATAGAATAGGCGACCACCTTGCTGGGTTGGCTCCAATGGTTCTTGCCCGATCACCGAAGCTGCGCAACGTTTGACGCGGTTAGTATTTGAATGGATGACAGCCTATGAATACCGGATTCTGGTGGATCACGCAAGTCACCAAAGCGACGTCCAACTGAAAGACTTGCACCAGCCCGTTGAGCCGTGTATTATTACTATTACTACTATTATTATTATTATTACTATTATCATCTACAAAGTCATATTACAGAAGCATAACCACTTGCCTACTACCATGTAACATAGCAACAATCCGAACTTAGACTTAAGTTTCAGTAATAATCTACTGTCCAACCACTATACGTTCGATGAGCTTTCGTTGTCTTCATACAGTATGCATCTGAAATATTCCACTGACTTAAGCAGTTTATTCTGTGAACTACTGTCAGTTTGCAGTCATTTGGAAATATAAAAGTTCAGACTGAATACTCTTGGCCCATTCCCGGAAAGGAGATGTGCGGGAGAGTTGTCTTGAAGGATGCCATAACGATCTGAATCAACCATGCTGCAGCTTAACATCACCCACATGGCCTAGAAAAGTATTATTTCTCGTAAAAACGAGAAAACTGCAAAACAAAATAATTCTTTCATTTAACAATTTTTATTGGCTTCATTCTTGGAAGGTGGTTACTGAAGTAGAGATAACTGCAAATTACTGGACGCCTTTAATACTCACATCAAAAAAAGTTTTGCATCGCCTCGGTTCCGAGATTTCCGGAACCTGTACAGAAAATTGGAATAGAGATCAACATAAACATCATTTTCGCCCTTTTTATTGCTCATGAAAACAACACCTTGCATGTTGTACCACCACACAGTGAGACCTTCAGAGTTGGTGGTCCAGACTGCTGTACACACCGGTACCTCTAATACCCAGTAGCAAGTCCTCTTGCATTGCTGCATACCTGTATTCGTCGTGGAATACTATCCACAAGTTCATCAAGGCACTGTTGGTCCAGATTGTCCCACTTCTCAACGGTGATTCGGCGTAGATTCCTCAGAGTGGTTGGTGGGTCACGTCGTCCATAAACAGACCTTTTCAATCGATCTCAGGCATGTTCGATAGGGTTCATGTCTGGAGAACATGCTGACCAGTCTAGTCGAACGATGTCGTTATCCTGAATGAAGTCATTCACAAGATGTTCACGATGGAGCCGCGAATTGTCGTCCATGAAGACGAATACCTCGCCAGTATGCTGCCGATATGATTGCACTATCGGTCGGAGGATGGCATTCACGTATCGTACAGCCGTTATGGCGCCTTCTGTGACCACCAGCGGCGTACGTCGGCCCCAAATAATGCCACCCCAAAATACCAGGGAACCTCCACCTTGCTGCACTCGCTGTATAATGTGTCTAAAGCGTTCAGCCTGACCGGGTTGCCTCCAAACACGTCTCCGACGATTGTCTGTTTGAAGACATATGCGACACTCATCGGTGAAGAGAGGGTGATGCCAATCCTGAGCGGTCCATTCGGCATGTTGTTGGGCACATCTGTACCGCACTGCATGGTGTCGTGGTTTCAAAGATGGACCTTGCCATGGACGTCGGGAGTGAAGTTGTGCATCATGCAGCTTATTACGCACAATTTGAGTCATAACACGACGTCCTGTGGCTGCACGAAAAGCATTATTCAACATGGTCAGGGTTCCTTCGAGCCATAATCCGTAGGTAGCGGTCATCCACTGCAGTAGTAGCCCTTGGGCGGCCTGAACGAGGCATGTCATCGACAGTTCCTGTCTCTCTGTATCTCCTCCATGTCCGAACAACATCGTTTTGGTTCACTCCGAGACGCCAGGGCACTTCCCTTGTTGAGAGCCCTTCCTGGCACAAAGTAACAATGCGGACGCGATCGAACCGCGGTGTTGACCGTGTAGGCTTGGTTGAACTACAGACAACGTGAGCCGTGTACCTCCTCCCCGACGGTATGACTGGAACTGATCGGCTGTCGGTCCCCCTCCGTCTAATAGGCGCTGCTCATGCATGGTTGTTTACATCTAGGGGCGGGTTTAGTGACATCTCTGAACAGTCAAAGGAGCTGTATCTGTGATAAAATATCCACAGTCAACGTCTATCTTCAGGTGATCTGAGAACCGAGGTGATCCAAACTTGATTTGTGCATTGCATAGTTCTGCGTGCATAACCCTGTTGATATTGTTGTTGGGGTATTCACTCCGGAGACAGATTTCATGTAGCTCTTCAGTTCTAGCCTATCCTATGAAAGCCTCTTCACCTCAGAGTAGTTACTGCAACTTTACAGCCATCTGAATCTGCCTACGGTATTCATACCTAGGTCATCCTATACAATTTTCACCCTCCACACTTCCCAAATTGACGATTCCTTGATGCCTCACCACATGTCCTATTAACCGTTCCCTTCTTTTAGTAAAGCCATAACTTTTTGTCTCTCAATTCGATTCAGCAGCACCTCATTAGTTTTCGATCTATCCATCAAATCGTCAAGTTTAGTTCGTAGGACATTCTAAAGTCTTATATTCTCTTCTTGTCTCCACCGTTTACAGCCCACGCTTCACTTCCATACAAGGCTACACTCTAAGTTTGCTAACAAATGTATTTATGTTGGATAATATTAAACCCTCCATTTTAAGCATCCTTTTCTTGCTATTGCCGATTTATATTTCATATCCTCTCTATTTCAGCCATCATCAGTTATTTTGCCGCCGAAATAGAAGAAACTGCTTTTAGTATCTCCTTTCCTGATCTAATTCCCTCAGAATCGCCTGTTTTAATTCGACTACATTCCATTTCCTTTATTTTAGTTTTGTTGATGTTCATGATGTAACCTTTTTACAAGACACTATCGATTCTGTTCAACTGTTCTTACAAGCTCGTCGGTTATGCTTTGGGAGCCACTTTTACACCCACAAGCAACAACTCGCACAGTGGAAACAACTACTGCTGCACTGTTTCTTACGTGAGAATCTTTGTGACGATTGCACATTTCCGAAAGAAAAATCGGCTAACAGAATGCTGTTCTTCAAAGATACTTTCTTAGACCAGATACACCATCGTAACTATAACTCTATATGTTATCTTTACGTAAATGTTAATCGAACAGATGACTAACACACTTGATAATGTTGTTAAATAACACTTATAAATCTTTCAGTTCCTTGCATTCACTATACACTGAGGTGACAAAAGTCACAATATATCTCCTAATATCTTGTCGGACTTCCTTTTGCCCGGCGTATCGCATCAACTCGACGTGGCATGGACTCAACAAGTCGTTCGAAGTCCCCTGCAGAATTATAGAACCATACTGTTCCTACAGAGGTCCATAATTGCGAAAGTGTTTCCGATGCAGGATTTTGTGCACGAACTGAACTCTCGATTGCGTCCCACAAATGTTCGATGAGATTTATGTCTGGTGATCTGTCCGGAATATTCTTCAAACCTGTCGCGAACAAGTGTGACCTGATAACATGCCGTAGTGTCAGCTATAAAAATGGCATCGTTGTATGTGTGGTGTCACCGCCAGACACCACACTTGCTAGGTGGTAGTTTTAAATCGGCCGCGGTCCATTAGTACATGTCGGACCCGCGTGTCGCCACTGTGTGATCGCAGACCGAGCGCCACCACAAGGCAGGTCTCGAGATACGGGATAGCACTCGCCCCAGTTGTACGGACGACGTAGTTAGCGATGCACACTGACGAAGCCTCGCTCATTTGCAGAGCAGATAGTTAGAATAGCCTTCAGCTAAGTCAATGGCTACGACCTAGCAAGGTGCCATTAGTAACATTGCATGTATCTAAAGAGTCTCACTTGTATCGCCACAATCTCCAGATGTACCAAAAGGATGGATTAAAGTTAAGTATTCCAGAAGCTACGTACTTTTCTTTATAGCATTCATTACGTATCCTGTTTCAGACCTCACGCCATCCTGCTTTAGCTTAGCGCGTGCCTTTCGGCTTCCTCTCATTGTGTCTAGGCTGTCTTGTCTAGACACAACAGTATGATCTCCAGGTAGCCGAACATACCATTTTGAGTCATTGATCGGTGCAGTTGGATCAGAGGATTCTGTCTGTTCCATGTAAACACAGACTGCACTATCACGAAGCTACCACCAGCTTGTTGACAACTTGGGTCCTTGGCTTCGTTGTGTCACTCGACATCTATCATCAGCTCTTACCAACTGAAATTGGGACTCATCTAACCATTCTGCGGTTTTCCAGTCGTCTTTGGCCCAACCCATATGGTCACGAATCCAGGAGAGGCACTGCAGGTGATGCCGTGTTGTTAGCAAAGGCACTAGCGTCGGTCGTCTGCTGCCATAGCCCATTAACGACAAATTTCACTGTACTATCCTACCGGATACGTTCGTCGTAGGCTCCACATTGATTTCTGCGGTTATTTCGCGCTGTGTTGCTTGTCTGTTAACACTGACAACTCTATGCGAAAGCCACTGCTCTCGGTCGTTAAGTGAAGTCTGCGTTGTCTGAGGTGAGAGGTAATGCCCGAAATTTGGTATTCTCGGCATACCCTTGACTGTTGATCTCGGGATATTGAATTTCCTAACGATTTCCGAAATGAAATGTCCCATACATCTAGTTCCAACTACCGTTCCTTGTTCAAAGTCTGTTACTTCCCGTTATGCAGCCACAGTCAGGTCAGAAAGCTTTCCATATGAAACACCTGAGTGCAAATGACAGCTCCGCCAATGCATTGCCCTTTTATACATTGTGTACGCGATACTACCACCATCCGCATATGTGCATATCGCTATGTCGTGGCTTCTGTCACCTCAGTGTGTTACGTGTGTGTAATATTACTGAAATACCCTCCGAGTTTAGGGGAATAAGACACTTAACGTAGTAGAGATTTTTGCTATTTGGGCGGAAAAAGAACCAACGCTGACCGAAATAACGAAGATATAATACAGACTAAGTAGCAAGAAAACCGTTTCTGAAAAACGGAAATACGTTACATAGAAAGTCAATGTAAATGTTACAAAGTGTTTTCTGGAAGTATTTGTCTGAAGTGTAACGTTATGTGAGCAGTTAAACGGGGTCGACAAACAGTAAAAACAAGGAAAGAACAGAAGCTTTTGAAATGTGGTGTTATTGAAATCAAATGGTTCAAATGGCTCTAAGCATTATGGGACTTAACATCTGGGGTCATCAGTCCCCTAGACTTAGAACTAATTAAACCTAACTAACCTAAGGACATCACACAGATCCGTGCCCACGGCAGGATTCGAACCTGTAACTGTAGCAGCAGCGCGGTTCCCGACTGAAGCGCCTAGAACCGCTCGGTCACATTGACCGGCTGAGGTGCTACTGAAGTATGGGCAGATCGAGTAAGTATTGAATCGTTTTGGGGTGTTGGCGCAACGTGACTCTAAGAAGGGCTCGGTTAAAAGGACACATCCTGAGACAGCAAGGAATTGTCAATTTGGGAAAAAAAAGGAGGTATAGAATGTAAAATTAGGAAGGGGAACCAAACCTTCGCCACAGTAGTCAGTTTCAAATGGATGTAGGTTGCAGTTAGTAACACAGAGATGAAGAGACTTGCACAGAATTGACAACCGTGCAGAGCTGCGCCAAACCAGCTGCAGCCTTCCGACTAAAAGGCCAACACATGTGCCACAGAAAGAATTTATCGAAAAACCTCTTTTGGAAACTGTTGTGTACTAATAATCACAGTCGTGGCTTATAGGAATCTGCCTATTGCATTTCTATTGATAATGCACTCTAAAAAAAGAAAGATCGACGCATCACGAAGGAATTATCCGAATGGGATGGAAATCGGTAGACGTGATGTACACATACAGACAAACAAGGGTCACTCCAAAAGAAATGCACACTATTTTTTTAAAATCCATCTTTTATTCTACATGTTTGAAAGTTTTACAGAGTGTAGATACATCTTTAGGAACAATATTTTCATTTCTCCACATAATTTCCATCCCTCTCAACTGCCTTACGCCATCTTGGAACCAGCGCCTGTATACCCGCACGGTAAAATTTTGGACCAACCTGTTGGAGCCACTGTTTGGCAGCATACACAATGGAATCATCATCTTCAAACCTTGTTCCACGAAGAGAGTCTTTCAGTTTCCCAAAGAGATGATAGTCACATGGAGCCAGGTCAGGAGTGTAAGGTGGGTGTTTCATTGTTTTCCATCCGAGTTTTGTGATCGCTTCCATGGTTTTTTGACTGACATATGGCCACGCATTGTCGTGCAACAGCAAAACATCCTGCTTTTGCCGATGTGGTCGAACACGACTCAGTCGAGCTTGAAGTTTCTTCAGTGTCGTCACATGTGCATCTGTCAGCAGTCACCAATTCGTTAACTCTCTGCACATTGTCTCGAGTGTGTGCAGTACGAGGCCTGCCGCTCCGAGGACAGTCCTCAATACTGCAGTTCCCGCTTTCATCACGTAACCTGCTTGCCCACCGACTAACTGTACTGCGATCGACAGCAGCATCTCCAAACACCTTTTTCAACCTCTTGTGGATGTTTCCCACTGTCTCATTTTCACAGCACAGGAATTCTATGACAGCACGTTGCTTCTGATGGATGTCAAGTGTACCAGCCATCTTGAAGACATGCTGTGACGGCGCCACTCACGGGAAAGGGTTGAACTAAATTTGAAAACAAGCGCGAAGGATGTATCTACACATTGTAAAATTTTCACGCATGCAGAATGAAAACTGCTCTTTTACAAAAATAGTGTAATTTCAGAGCTTCACAAATTGCGCAATTCAATAGCACTTTGGTCCACCTCTATCCCCTAATGCAAGTACTAATTCAGCATAACATTGATTGATAGTATGGCGCGTTAGATCATCAAAATGCCGAGCTGGTTGGCGGGCGCTGTCCATAATGCCCCAAACGTTCTTAGTAGGTGAGATATCCGGCGACTTCGGTGGCCAAGATAGGATTTGGCAGGCCCGAAGATAAGCATCAGAAACTCTCGCCGTGTGCAGGTGGGCATTATCTTGCTGAAACGTTAAGTACAGGGTGGCTTGCCGCCGGCCGGAGTGGCCAAGCGGTTCTAGGCGCTTCAGTCAGGAACCGCGTGACCGCTACGGTCGCAGGTTCGAATCCTGCCTCAGGCGTGGATGTGTGTGTTAGGTTTACGTAGTTCTACGTTCTAGGGGACTGATGACCTCAGATGTTAGGTCCCATAGTGCTCAGAGCCATTTGAACCATTTTGGTGGCTTGCCGTGGAGGGCAACAAAACGGGTCGTAGAATACCGGCGCGCATCGCTGTGCTGTATGGGTGCCGTGGATGACAGTAAAAGTGGTTCTGCTATGAAATGAAACGGCACCCCAGACCATCACTCCTGGTTGGCGGACCGTAAGGCACGCGAGAGTCAGGTCGGTATCCAACAGTTGTCTGAGGCATCTCCAGGCACTTCTTCGCTGGTCATTGAGGCTCAGTTCGAAGCGGGTCTCATCACTGACAAGTCTACTCCAGTCAATGAGATTTCTCGCCGACCGTGTGTCTGGAGACGCCCCGGACAGTGATGGTATACCAACCTGACTATCGCCTGCCATACCGCCCCGACAACTGGGAGTGATACTGGGGGATGCCATTTCTTTTCATAGCAGGATCCCTTTGGTGGTCATATGCGGCAGCCTTACAACACAGCGGTACGTCGAAGATACTCTACGACCCGTTTTCTTGTCCATCATGCAAGTCATCCTGGGCTTACATTTCAGCAAGATAATGCCCGGGCACATACGGTGAGAGTTTCTACTGCTTGTCTTCGTGCTTGCCAAACCCTAGGCCAACGAGGTCGCCGGATCTCTCCCCAGTCGAGAACGTTTGAAGCATTGTGGGCAAGGACACCCAACAGCTTTGGATTTCGACAATCTAACGCACCAATTGGACAGAATTTTGCACGACATCCGTCAGGAAGGCATCCAACAACTCTATCAATCAATGCCACGCCCAGTAACAGCTTGCATAAGAGACAGAGGTGCACCAACGTGCTATTGACTTGCTCAGTTTATGAAGCTCATTATCTTCAATAAATCATCCAATTTTTCCGAAATCTTGAGTCATTTGTTTGACTGCACACGTACATCGAATCTACTGATTTCCGTCCCATTCGGATAATTGTCTGGCTCTGAGCACTATGGGTCTTAACATCTGAGATCATCAGCCCCCTAGAACTTAGAACTACTTAAATCTAACTAACCTAAGGACCTCACACACATCCATGCCCGAGGCAGGATTCGAACCTGCGACCGTAGCTATTGCGCGGTTCCAGACTGAAGCGCCTAGAACCGCTCGGCCACACCGGCCAGCCATTCGGATAATTCTTTCGTAGTGCGTCTTCGTAGAGTGAATTACGGCGGAAACCAGGAACTGGGAATCCTGAGCGAATACGAGGCGTGTTTTGTTAAGTAAGTACCGTTTTGAAATTTAAAAAAAGACGTGCTAAGATATCTCAATAATTTTATTTTTACATGAAACCCTGTACCTTAATCTACGCACTGACGCCATAACAGTCTGATTCTTCCTTGTTTACGTTGTGTACTGAGTGTTTAAGATGCCTCCGATAGTCGTGAGTCCCGACGACTGTGAAGTACGGGCTGTTATAAGATTTCTTAGTGCTAAAGGCCTAAAGGCGATCGATATTCATCGTGACATCTGTGCAGTTTACGGAGAAAACATTATGAGTGATGGAATGGTAAGAAAGTGGGTGAGAGCATTTAAAGATGGCCGCACAAATGTGCACGATGAACAACGGAGTGGGCGTCCTTCGGTCGTTAATGAAAGTTTGGTACAGGAAGTGGACAATAAAGTGAGAGAAAACAGACGCTTTACGATTTCCTCCTTGCGGGATGACTTTCCTAATGTTTCTCGTAGTCTTTTGTATGGCATTGTGACCGAGCACTTGAATTACCGAAAATTGTGCGCACGCAGGGTACCGAAAATGTTGATGGATGTGCTCAAAATCAAATATTTAGACAGTGCATTGAATTTCCTTGAGCGGTACCACAACGACGGTGATGATTTCTTAAGCCAAATCGTTACGGGCGATGAAACATGGGTGGCCTACGTCTCACCAGAATCAAAGCAACAGTCCATGGAAGTTGAGCAAGGGCATCGTTCTGCTGCAAGACAATGCCCGTCCGCATGTGGCGAATCAGACCAATGTCTGGGAAACTCTAGATCATCCTCCGTGCAGCCCCGATCTTGCGCCCAGTGACTACCATCTGTTCCGGCACTTGAAGAAACACCTGGGCTGTCAGCGTCTTCAAGGCAATAACGAAGTCAAAACAGTGGTGATGCAGTGGTTAACAAGTCAGGCGGCAGACTTCTATGAGGACGGTATTCAAAAACTGGTTCAACGTTATGACAAGTGCCTCAATATTGGCGGAAATTATGTGGAAAAGTAGATTAAGGTACAGGCATTCATGTAAAAATAAGATTATTGAGATATTTTAGCACGTCTTTTTTTAATTTCAAAACGGTACGCACTTAAAAAACACGCCTCGTACAATCTTGCCACTGCAGTAAATGAGAATTATTGACATTTGATACATTCTGAAACCAGCCTTGGTCTTTGGGTCTTCAGTAGTGCCAGGGAATAACGGGTGCTTGCATCGAGCCACACGTCTATTCACATTATCTGCAGCCGAATTAAGGAGGGTAATTAATTTTAATCGTGGGTGGAAGACAGAAATCATTTCGGTCGAGGAATTCAGTAAGTAGGGCGACAATGGTGGCTTAGGAAGATTGATGCTCTGATCGTCCCTGGTTATGAACAGCGACACTCCGCGATGTCATCTTTGCCGGTATCGTAGCTGATTTTTATAGCGTTGACACTAAATCAGTATGGTGTAATGTAAGTTATGATGATCCCTTTTTTGTGAAATATGTTAATATTAAAAAGGAAACAGGACATCAGGGGTGTGTTTCCTACTTGATATTTTTGTCATATACTGTCACGCACCGACGGCTGATTGAGATAAAATTGAACATGTGTTTCAGGCTCCAGCGAGTATGAAATCTCTTCTAACATCCGGTTGGCTGCTCTCAGTTGCTGTTGGAAACTTGATTGTCATCATAATCGAAGGAGCAAAAATTTTTGAAAGCCAGGTAAGGCAAAATAACTGCAATACAAAAACAATACTAAAGAATCGAGAAGTATGTGTCACATGTTTTCTTAGATCACTGGCATTTTCTCGGAAAGCAGAACGAAAATAACAGATGTATTTCTGTCACTAACCAGTCAAGGGATACCTTTCAGTTAAGAGAGAGAAATTACTGGATAGGAAAATAAACATTTGAAGACAATTTTTCCAGTACTCTCGATTTCAGTATGTGATGAAAAACCACATTTTTCGAAACTCGTCGACGGCGAAAATATGTGGGTAGCAACGAACACTTACTGTTTGTGTGCTACCAGTGAGCTTCATATGAAACAAATGTCACATCCTTGACAGTAGGAACAGAATACTGAAAGAACGATTACAAGAAAAATGTATTTGCACGTAAGTAGAAGCGCCATTTTCAGAAAAATTGAAACGTTTTGCAAAAATCATCTTGTAATGAATTGAATTTGACGGATCGTGTAATCATATTAAATAGATTTAAAAAAGTTTTTTGTTTCGTGTCTAAACTAGAAGGAATTCCCCAATATTAGCCAGATGACGATTGAATGAATCCAGCACTGTTGATTTTTATAAATGGACAACTTTTATTTCGTTTGGGTTTATTGTAATTTAATCACACAATGGTCATTAATTAGAAACGTGTTGTATTCAGATGTGTTGATGTTAATGTTAATTTACTTGTAAATGTCAGAATCGGACTGTTCATCGAGAGCCTTTGACAGGCAGGTCCTAGAGGGCTGCTAATGCAACTTCCTCACTGATGCCGATGGCGCCAACTAACCTCTTATTTTTTTTATTTCATCTGCCCACTTTTCTCTGTCTATGTGCTCAGTTTGTCGGTATTCTCTTGGAGGTTGTGTCGTTGAACCTCGTAGAATTTAAAAGAAATGTTTGTATTAACGTGTACATTGGGTAATCTCTCTTATTGATTGGATGTTGTTTTTGACGCAGGCTAACACGTTCTTCCTGTTTGCTGGCCTGATGATTGTAGATATGGGAATATTTGGATTAATGGCGAGAGGGTACAAGTACGTGGAAAAACCACAAGACAACGACAGCGAAGAAGACTTAAAGAGTGATGATGTTAACAGCGTCAAACAAGAACAAGGACTCGAGAACCCGAATTTCAAGCCTGAAGAATAATTTATTTCTATATGCAGCAAAGATAATATCATATAATCATCTGTGTAAAAACTATATCTCACGTAATACTTAGATCTACATGTTACGTAGAAACCTCTCATCGACTTTTGTACATTCTCTCATCTGTAAATACAAGCAACTTGCATCAACATTTTTATAATTCAGTAATATCTGTCAAAATGTGCTTTGATCCAAATAACAAAATAACGGATTTATTTTCTAATTTAAGGAATCTGACAGTTGTTCTGTATGGCCTACCATGTTACCCCCATCCTCCAAATTTGCGAATGGAATTTTCTCACACGTTCTTCCAAGGGTACCGTTCAAGGAACAAACATGATGCACTTAGAACATCCACTGAGGTCACATCTTCACCGCCCGAGTAGGGAGGGAAGAAAAAAGCAGAGAGAGAAATTGAATCCGCCCAGTGGATTACAGACATATCCTGGATGTGATTCTTAGGCGGTTTCCCACATCCGACATGGTGAAGATCTGGCTGGCACCCAGCTCCTGCCTCAGCTACACGAATCGCAAACATTTACAAAACGTTCGCACAAACTCACAGGAATAACTCTATACAGGCAGACAGCTGGGGTACACACTTCCCGTCCCTTAAGGAGTGGTGGGGGGGGGGGGGGCTGAGAGGGGGGGGGGGCGAAATGGAAGGGTGGCGACAGGAAAGGCAATCGATCACCCTCTAACATTAACCCTCGTAGAATGAAGCAGGTAGGTGGAGATATCTTATGCTGCTGCCTTTCGAAAATATTGTAGTCTGGTCAGTTTGTTAATATTTTAAAATTTTGAAAGAAATATTTATTGATTATAATGAATTCTTCTACCAGATACCATTTACGTATTAAATTTTTCAATTAAACGTAAAACAAAAATTTAAGTCTGAGTAGTAGATGTCACCCAATGAATGTTGCATTCAATACTTCCAGGTTCAGGGCGTTACTTACGCACCAATGTCTCTTTAAAAAGTATGTTGAGAGTAAAAGTCAACAACAATGAATGAAATTTGTATTTTTAAGCTTTTTTGTGGTGTTCATAAAGTCGGAAGTAAACTTTATTGAAAGTGACGCAAAGGAATTGCAGACATTGGCTGAGCTTGGGCATTGATTTAAACCAGTGGAGAAGATTAAAAATTTGCTCCGGACCGGGATACAAACCCGGATCTTCTGCTTACTAGGCAACTGCACTGACCGCTGCGCCATCCAAATACAGGGATCATCAAAACTCTGGGGCTACCCTAGCACACCTCCCGTCAGACCCAAATTTCCAATTCGTTCACACACTGCGAATGTTGCACCCAGTGCTTATTATTCTCATTACTCGCGGCATTTCGCCGATTGCCGTAAGAATTCGAGCCTGGCGTGCATCCGCACTGACGAGTCCAAAATAACAGACACCGTTTTGATCCAGTATCCACCACGAACTAAGATACAAAAAAATTACTGACATTGGCTGCGAGTGGGCATTGAAGGGGAGGGTTGAAAACTGTGCCGAAAGTACGACGGTATTGGTAAGAGTGTGCTAAGAGGTATTCAGGTTCTGGACCCTAATTACACATCAGTGTCTCTTTCAAAAGTATAGTCTTAATATAATTCAACAACAGTTAACGAATTGTGTCCTTTTAATTTTTTTGAGGGTGGGCATAAAGTGTCCCCCTCTCGGTAACGCGCTTTATGGACAATGCCACGGCACTACCAAGTTTAACATCGCCAAATCCTATAATAACCACGCCGACCCCGTGTAGGAACGGGATTAAGGCAAAAGAAATAGAAAAGAAAATGAGTGAGGTTGTCTCTTCCTTTTTCTACCGTCATACTCTCGTCCCTATGGTATTTTGCTTTTTGTCTGTTTTTTAATTTGTTTACCATATTCTGAGTATTGAAATTAGGAGAGAGATGTCATTGGATAACGCAGCCAGCAAGATTGTGGCTGAGAAAACAAAGTGATTATCAGACTGTTCAGTGGTGTATATGGGTATTACTAAGAAGCGATATGAAACGGAACGATCACGTAAAGTTATTATTTGGTAAGGTCAATGGAAGACTTAGATTTGTTGAAAGGACCACGGGAAAAATAGTGCGTCTATGAAGAAAATCGCATGCAAGGCGTCGGTGCGGTCAGTATTCTAGAATAGTTCCCAATGTTTGAAGTCCTTATCAGGTAGGCGTGACAACAGGCATCTAAGGAACTCAAAGACGTGCTTCTACGAGGAGCGTCCAGTAAGTATTGCAACATATTTCCTTCTGAAAGCAGGTTGCTTTTTACTCAGGATTTCAATAAAACACATTATTCCCCACTTTTTTTGGATACAAAACAATGGTTTTTTTTTTTCAATATAATCTCAGTCAGTGCGATGGCCTTACGGCCCCTTGTTGGGAGGATCTGTCTATCCTTAGGGTAGTACTCTAGTGGGCGACGTCGGAGCCAAAGTCTTATGGCACCAGCTGGTGTAGTTGTTAGTACACTGGACTCACATTCCAGAGGACGACAGTTAAAACTCACGTCCAGCCATCGAGATTTATGTTTTCCGTGATTTCCCTAAATCACTCCGGGCGAATTCCGGGATGATTCCCTTCAAAGGTCACGGTCGACGTCCTTCCCTATCCTTGGCACAATCCGAGCTTGTGCTCCGTCTTCAATGATCTCGATACTGACAGGACGTTAAACTGAAAGCTTCATTTCTTCCTTTTCTAGTCAACGTCCTGTTGCATCAATAATATCGCCATCATCCACGTACTGCTTTCTGCGGAGCGAATTCTTCATTGGGCCAAACCGATGGAAGTAGGAAGGACAGCCCAATGAAGTCCTGTGAGTTCCTCTCGTGTGTCGTGTGTGCAGACTTGCGTGAGGCCTTGCGTTGTCATGGAGAAGGATACGTTCGTTTGCATGTTTGTGGCGACGAACACGCTGTCGTAGTTTCTTCAGTTTCCTGAAGCTAGCATAATACATTTCAGAGTTGGTCGTTGCACCGTGAGGGAGGGCATTAAACAAAATAATCCCAGAAGACCGTCGCCAGTACTTTACAGGCTGAGGGAGCTGCTTTGAACCTTCTGTGCGGAGTGGAGGCGGTGTGGCGCCGCGCCACTCCAGCCATTGCTGTGTTGTTTCTGGTTCGAAGTGATAAACCCATCGCAGAGATGGCCCTTCGTTGATCTTTGTGGGGTTCTGTTGGGCGGCGAGGAATACGGAGGGCACAAACCTTTGAGTATCTTGAATGGGGTGTCAGCACTGCCAACAGAGACATCCAGTTAAGCAGCGAGATGTTTGAGTGTAATCTGTCGATCACTTCGAATGAGAGTGTCCGCACGTTCCAACATTGCAGGAGTCACAGGTGTGTGGGGTCGGCCGGCACGCGGTAGATCCGACAGGTTTGCGCAACCTGGTTGCGATGATGATAGACACCTCGCCCAACTGCTCATCGTGCTTTTGTTCACTGGCAGGTTTCCATAGACAGTCTGCAAGCGGTTATGAATATCTGAGACGTCCTGTTTTTCCGTCATAAGAAACTCAGTGACAACTCTCTGCTTGGAACACACCTCTGTTACAGAGAGAATTTTAAAGGCTGTTTATAGTGCGTCATCTATCGAAACTTCATGAAACTATAGGCGCTGAAGCGGAAATATTCCACAATGTCCACAACAGATTCCGCATTTTTTCGACCGAAAATGACTGAGAAGGAAAGGTGTCGGGTCTAGTGAAGCAGGGGATAAAATCCGTCGGCTTTGAACAATGATGTCATTTCTTAGTCATAGATAGTAATGTCTTCACTTCGAGGCATAGATAATAAAGCAGTTCTGTGTTCTAATAAGCGCTATCATTAAAATAATTGAATGTGAATCTAAAAGCGATCATTTATCTATATTTCACTATTTTGCCATATTTCACTTTCTTATTCCACCAATATGCTTCAGTAGCTGATAAGTGTTTTTTGGCTTAAAAAAAAAATCTCACGAGATAGAATAAACTGATCCTAAGATACAGATACTTCAGTAGCTGATAAGTGTTTTTTGGCTTTTTTAAAAAAAATCTCACGAGATAGAATAAACTGATCCTACTTCATTAAGCAATCAATAAAAAAACTAAACTAAAACATAACAGCAAAAGA
This sequence comes from Schistocerca piceifrons, assembly GCF_021461385.2. NCBI lineage: Eukaryota > Metazoa > Arthropoda > Insecta > Orthoptera > Acrididae > Schistocerca > Schistocerca piceifrons. The sequence goes on from NC_060141.1 coordinate 619,688,015, forward strand.
CTTCGTAATCTATTCTATTTTCAGTTTACCATTTTCGCTTTTGCTGTTATGTTTTAGTTTAGTTTTTTTATTGATTGCTTAATGAAGTAGGATCAGTTTATTCTATCTCGTGAGATTTAAAAAAAAAAAAACAAAAAACACTTATCAGCTACTGAAGCATCTGTATCTTAGGATCAGTTTATTCTATCTCGTGAGATTTTTTTTTTAAAAAAGCCAAAAAACACTTATCACCTACTGAAGGGAGCTACAACACTAAGAAGAATCGCTTCTCGGCTTTTGACAAGATCAATGTGTAGTTCCCTTTCAACAAGTGAAACGCAAAGATTAAATAAACAATCAAAACATATAAAATGAAACAGGTTGCAAATGTAACGTACGTGTATTTCCACCTATTCGTTACCAGTGTACATATATCGAGGTCAATGGAAGTCTGGTATACATATATTACATACATAGGTCCTTCTGTCATTAATAATACTGATATGTACGTAAGAAAAGACTGTTAGTAATAGCGGAGACGAAATAAACAGCACATCTACAATTTGTATCCCGTGTTCCACTTAGGGTTTACTGAAGCGGAGGATACATCGTTCAGGTGAAGACCAGGACAGTAATGCTAGTGAAAACGAAGAAATCGCCTTACGACAAACTCGTATTCCGGACTGTACTTAAGCAACACACTTCGAATGAGCTTTTAATTTGTATCGGGTGTTTCATTTGCGGTTTAGTGAAGCAGGGGATACATAGTTCAAGTGAACAACACGACAGCAATGCTAGTTGAAACTAAGAAATCGACTACGCTGAACTTGTATCCCGTACTGCACTTACGCAATACAGTTCGAAAGACTTTCGAGATACAACTGACATACATGTAACGTGATGTATTCTTTGCTAGTAATTTCATTCATTTCTTTCCATTGTATTTTTCGGAGAAATACTAAGATACAAACACGCGATATCGTTAACGTGAAAATACTACTGGCCCTTACATATGTGAAATAAAGTTTATCTCTCTCACATTCCTTTGTTTCTCTACATTCTCCTCAGCTCTTTCATCTTTGTAATACATGCTCTCTGGCGACTTGTGACGTCATTGTTCAAAGCCGACGGGTTGTATCCCCTGCTACACTAGACCCCAGTTTTGTGATGTTGATTTATTTCGTTGTTTTGCGTGGTTTTGTATGGCGGTCGGTGGCTACATTTGTGTATATTTAGTTTGTCCCCACCCAAAAACCCCCAATTTCCCACGCTTGTCCCGTTAGAGACATTAGGCTTTTTGTGAAACTTGTGTATTTCAGTATTTATAATACGTATGCGATGTTTTTATATCCGCCATATTGGATAATACGTATGCGATGTTTTTATATCCGCCATATTGGAATTGTCGTTTATAGTCGTTTCCGCTACATTTGTGACGTCATGGGTCAAAGCCGACGGGTAAGATCGGACGCTTCTGTATTTCCAACAAACTTATTAATATTCTACATCTTCATCTCTACATATTTATTTCCAAACACAATCAACCTGGTGATGAACACATTGTGAAGTGGGCTGCTTCTGTGTTGGCAGCGCTGTCTAGCGCTTTGCATTGGATCTCTGACTGTGCTTTCTCTATAAGAGACTCTGTGGCTGGTTGGACTCGTTGTTGGAAGTTAATCGCCAGTAGTGTTGGGCAGTTGGAAGTTGGTCACCAGCCCAGTGATGGAAGTACTGTTGGGCAGTTGAAGGTGAATAGCCAGCAGTGATGGATGTTAAATGTGGGAAGTTAGCGTTGATGGACGGTAGAGGTCTGAAGTTTTAGTGTAGGCCAACAATCTGTAAGTATCCGACTTGGAGATTGAAGATTATTCATGATTATATATCTTTGTACTGGACATCAATGACGATTTATATTCGTGTTTGATCTGGATGTCACATTATTGAGGTAAAAAGTACATTACTTGGTTTGCAACGAAATCTTTCCTTTGCTAACCACATGCCTATTAATAGTTAGTGGCTTTAGTAGTTAGAATCTTTTATTTAGCTGGCAGTATTGACGCTCGCTGTATTCCAGTATTTCACCTAATGAAGATTTTTGTGAGGTACGTGCTTAATGAAATGTATAGGTTATTGTAAGGATTGCTTCTTCTTCAGGGCCAATCTTTTGTTTTAATTATTTGAAGTCAGATTGTAATTTTTTTTGAGCAGTCAGATTGCATTGCGCTAGAATATTGTGGGTCAGTGTTGACATGATAAGAAAAAGTAAAGAGAAAGTAGGCTCAGTACGTTCAGTTTTACTCAGCTGTTTCAGAATCAGATAACATAGAAGGTTCATCTTCTCAGTCATTCGGCAACTTAGGTACAGCCACACTCATTTAAATTAAGAAGTTTCAACATTTCTTCCAACGAGAGACCAGTTTTGTGATACTGTCTCTGTAGAATGTTTGCCTTTGTCGACGGAGCCACAACCACACCTCTGCTTGCGCTGCTTTATCACTACCAGACTTCAGTCCTCGAAAGCGTTTAAGTTTTGGAAACAGATGACAATCTAGTGGGATCAGTCAAGACTGTGTTGAGGAACGTCTGCTCGAGAAGGGTGTGCATCCATTATGGTGCCACCATCGTATATCCTGCGTAGGAATCATGGGGATGAAAGAGAAGATTAATACGTGTATAGAGGCATTTTCTCTCGCTTAACACACGGATGAAGGAAGACAAATAGTGGGTAATACTGTTATGAAGTGCCTTCCACATTGCGCTGTACAGTGGCTTGCCGAGTAATTGTGCATATACAGATACAGATAATATGGGCCTACGTCCAGGTCTGACAGTTTTTATAGGATGCGTGGTTCAGCACATTCCCGGTTTGGTACCTATTTAAAACAACAGAATGCAGAAATTCCGCTACGAAGTGCCAGTAATACAACCAGGGCCGCCATGTCATCTTTATGGAGATAAGTCGCAACGGGTGTTCCGCAGGGTTCGAACATGACACGACGATCTTTGATCTCTTCAAGGCTGTAGCTGTGGTGGTGCTGTCTAAGAAGCATATTGACGAAGTCGGAGCTCATAAACTCTGTTGACTATTAGTTGTTTCGTCTGTTCGTGATTATGAGGCGATACTTTTCTATGGCCAACTTTGAAAGTCCTGTATAGTACATTCCATGACGAACTGCAGTTGTTCTGCGCGTCAGTAACTTCTGAACTTGACCCTAACGTCCCGATTGGTTAGAGTATACATCAATAACACCACTTACGTTTTCAAAAAAGCGTTTCCATTCGCCTTTTCCTGGTCCTAAGTTTGTGAGGGCCTACTGCTACCCTCACAAGCCTTGTTGGAACAAGATACTCCAGTTGCTAATTTTATTTATGCAACTGGTTTAGACTGTTATGAATCAAAATGGTTCAAATGGCTCTAAGCACTATGGGATTTAACATCTGAGGTCATCAGTCCCCTAGAGTTAGAACTACTTAAACCTAACTAACATAAGCACATCACACACATCCATGCCCGAGGTAGGATTCGAACCTGCGACCGTAGCAGCAGCGCGGTTCCGGGCTGAGGCGCCTACAACCGCTCGGTCACAGCAGCCGGCTGTTATGAATCACTCAAGTATATGAGTCAATAGCCTATCCGTATTACTGAAGGGCTAACAATGCTGTGCACGGCCTCCGAAAGCAGGTTGCCTATACAAGGCATTTTTTTAATTTGAGACAACTAAAAGTCTTGAAAACGACGCATCGTGCGAAAAAAATGTTCTAAGTGAAAAGTTAATTAGTAAAGGGGACATTGCTCTGTACTATAACTGGACACCTTATCTCTCCTGGGGTGAACGTTGTATTTTCAAATGGAAACCCCCATTTTTATTGAATATTCGGATTCTATGCCAAAAGATACGTATGGTCTGCTCACACCATTATTTCCCATTCGTGGTAGATGCCGCTGTAATCGACAAATATCAAGTGTGCCTGTTTTTGCAATTAAGAACCGACGCATTTGACTCTACATTTCATTCACGATGTAAATGTAAACCTTTGTGTTCTAACGATTGATACTGATGTTCAAACGTTACTTGTGTGTTGCTAATTCGATTGTAAAGTATTATTATATTATTATTACAGGGACGAACACTGACGTTTCTGCCAGATAAGCTACTTGCACGCTAACGTAGTTTTCTGTTGATTGTCGTGATTCCGCGACCCATCGGAATGCTTGATTTCGATGACCGCCCTCGACCACCGCCACCAGGGTGACTGATTTCGGCGTCGGCGTATGTTTGCATCCAACCGCCGTAATTCTCGCGCTGGCCGCTACGCGGCTACCGGCAGAATGCAAACCGCAACCATTGTAATGAGGTAAAATGTGGATGAATTGGCAATGACAGACGCACCTGCCATGGAAACTCACCGAAATGAAGCACCACAGTGGTCAGAGGTAAGGGGACTCACCGTTATCAAGCATCCCGACGGGAACAGAAAACTATTATATCCACATCGTTGTTCCTGAATCATGCTAAATGTAATTTCTAACGAGACATTGAAACAGCTAACAATATTTGCTGTACAATCAAATTTGCGACACTAAAGTAAATTTTGAACATAGATATCAACCGTTAGAGCACAAAGGTTTATATTTACATCGTTAAAAAATGTTGAATCTTAGTTACAAAAACAGGCACACTTGATATTTGTCTATCACAGCGCACTCTACCACGAATGGTAAACAATGACTTGAGTACACCGTACATTTGTTTGGCTTAGAATTTGAATATTCAATAAAAATGCGGAGTTCCTATTTGAAAATACAAAGTTGACCCCGGCCACGCTGGAGGGGTGGGTAGGAGGTGGCCAGTTGCAGCGCAGACAGATTTCCTCTTTAGTAGTATTAATATTTCACCTAGAACATTCTTTTCGTACGATGTGTCGTTTTCGAGATACGAAGTCTATTAGGAAAGTCAGTTCCGATCGGCGACGAAATGAAAGCCTCTGTAAAAATCCCATGAAGTTTTGCACATATGCGTTGAGCAATGTCTCTAGTACGCCCATCGATCTCGTACGTTGCTCTTTTCAGTTCTGAGTGCACCTTGAGCACGTAAAGATGCCTAGAAAATAGTGTCTCCCGCCAAGTTTGAGAGCCTAGTGAGAGATTTCGAATGATGTTATGCATCACACATAACCTAACCGTCATACGGTTCCTTCTTCGTAACAATTCTCGGCCCCTCCCTGCAGGGGGAATAGAGATGCTCCTGCCGCGTTTTCGATGGGAAGTATTTGACCACCCCCGATACAGCTCGTAATTGGCTCCCGCTGAGTTTCATCTCTACTCACTTGACTGCTGGTTGTGAAGACAAAGTTTTGGCACAGAAAACGAGCTGTAGATCAGCGTAGAGAATTTGCGGAAAGCACAAGTGGCTACTTTTAAAGACGATGGTATTGGAAAGTGGGCACAACGGACATATGTCTAAGTAGAAGTGGTGGCTACGTTGAGAAGTGGCTCGAAGGTGTAGCTAAAGGTTCCAAATATTTTTATTTTATTTTCACAGTGGTTTCTATTACGCGACCAACCTGAACTTACTTTCCAAATAACCCTCTTACTTAGTTGTCTCAAATTAAAACAAACATCCTGTATAAGAGCTTCCAAGAGCAATAAAAATTTCATTTGCAGTATTTCATATAACTATTGACCGGATTTAAAAATTTAAAATGCTATCATAATCTACTTATAAATAATCTACTCATAAATAATCTACTCTTAAAGAGGTATAAACTTACATCAGAAGTTTAACACAAGACAAGTGCTACAGGTAGAAACTGTGTGTTTGTCTTGAGGCAGTGTAACTCAGGACGCGAAAATTACCCAGACTATATTCATCCAGTATTTGAGAGTGAGAGCACTTAGCAGTTTCCAACAAAATTTGCACGTAACTTTTTCTCGCTGAGACATTCACAAAATAATGTAGTGAAATAGTTTTTCGCTTACTATATTCGCTGTTCATGCAGTAAAATTTCAACATCAGATATGAGGTTTTGCTTTTTGTCTTTTTACTACTCTACTGGCCATTAAAATTACTATGCCACGAAGGTGACGTGCTACAGACGCGAAATTTAACCGACAGGAAGAAGATGCTGTGATATGCAAATGATTAGCTTTTCAGAGTATTCACACAAGGTTGGCGCCGGTGGCGACACCTACAACGTGCTGACATGAGGAAAGTTTCCAACCGATTTCTCATACACAAACAGCAGTTGACATGCGTTGCCTGGTGAAACGTTGTTGTGATGCCTCGTGTAAGGAGGAGAAATGCGTACCATCACGTTTCCGACTTCGATAAAGATAGGATTGTAGCCTATCGCGATTGCGGTTTAACGTGTCGCGATATTGCTGCTCGCGTTGGTCGAGATCCAATGACTGTTAGCAGAAAATGGAATCGAGGCTAATACGGAACTCCGTGCTGGATCCCAACGGCCTCGCATCACTAGCAGTCGAGATGACAGGCATATAATCCGCATGGCTGTAATGGATCGTGCAGCAACGTCTCGATCCCTGAGTCAACAGATGGGGACGTTTGCAAGACAACAACCATCTGCACGAACAGTTCGACGACGTTTGGAGCAGCATGGACTATCAACTCGGAGATCATGGCTGCGGTTACCCTTGACGCTGTATCACAGACAAGAGCGCCTGCGATGGTGTGCTCAACGACAAACCTGGGTGCACGAATGACAAAACATCATTTTTTCGGATGAATCCAGGTTCTGTTTACAGCATCATGATGGTCGCATCCGTGTTTGGCGACATCACGGTGAACGCACATTGGAAGCGTGTATTCGTCATCGCCATACTGGCGTATCACCGGCGTGATGGTATGGGGTGCCATTGGTTTCACGTCTCGGTCACCTCTTGTTCGCATTGACGGCACTTTGAACAGTGGACGTTACATTTCAGATGTGTTACGACCCGTGGCTCTACCCTTCATTCGATCCCTGTGAAACCCTACATTTCAGCAGGATAATGCACGGCCGCATGTTGCAGGTCCTGTACGGGCCTTTTTGGGTACAGAAAATGTTCGACTGCTGCTCTGGTCAGCACATTCTCCAGTTCTCTCACCAACTGAAAACGTCTGGTCAATGGTGGCCGAGCAACTGGCTCATCACAATGCGCCAGTCACTACTCTTGATGAACTGTGGTATCGTGTTGAAGCTGCATGGGCAGCTGTACCTGTACACGCCATCCAAGCTCTGTTTGACTCAATGCCCAGGCGTATCAAGGCCGTTATTACGACCAGAGGTGGTTGTTCTGGGTACTGATTTCTCAGGATCTATGCACCCAAATTGCGTGAAAATGGAATCACATGTCAGTTCTAGTATAATATATTTGTCCAATGAATACCCGTTTATCATCTGCATTTCTTCTTGGTGTAGCAATTTTAATGGCCAGTAGTGTTATGTACTAACTCAAGTCGCAACACATTTTGCAAACAGTATATGCATTCGAGGCCTGTTCAAAAAATTCCGAAACATTCGTAATTTCACAAAAATGTGCGCTGGAGCAAAATGCGGTTGGCGTCCCCGAACATGCCTGTGTTTAATGTGTAACTGCCGGAATTTTCACCGTTTTACGTCTGTTAGTAATTGCTCACTGCTTTATTGAGTAGAAGGTTGTGTCGCACGATTTGCGAATTTCGAGATGGCAGAGTTAAAGGAGCGGCGTGTCTGCATTAAATTTTGCGTGAAACTCGAGAAAACCTTTACAGAAACACACCAAATTATGCAGGAAGCCTACGGTGATGAGTGCTTAAGCATTACTCGGTGTTAAATCACACGATTTAAAAATGACCGGCCGGAAGTTAAAGATGACCTTCGTTCAGGACGCCCTTCGACGTCTACCGACGACGCTCGTGTGAGGAACGTCAACGAAATTGTGCGTGCCAGTCGAAGTCTGACTGTCTTATAGATTGCAGAAGAATGTAACATTTCATTAGGATCATGTCATGAAATGCTTACACAGTATCTTGGAATGCATCGTGTTGCCGCCAAGTTCGCCCAACGACTCATGAGTCAAGACTAGAAAGACCTTCTTCTCACAGTTTGTGAAGAGATTTGAATGGCGCAAATGAGAACGAAAAGTTCCTTAAGAGAATCAAAACTGGTGATGAGATGTTTATCTACGGTTATGATACCGAGACCAAGGTTCATTCTTCACAATCGATCGGGTCATCAATTGAAGTAATTACACACTGTATGCCGTTACAGCAACCACAGATTGATTTGCATATTTATTACCAGGAACAATGTAGACAATTTTTTTGGAGAATAGTTAAAGTTTGCTTGTGCAGGAATAGAACTCGTGCATTGTGTGCAACTTTCAACACCTATTTTGTGAGAAGTATTTTATTCTCAACTGTGAACTTTTGAAATACTATGGAGTGTAGTACAAGTGAGATTCTTTCACTTTATGCGTTTGTAGCGTTATATTGTGCTTAAAATAAGTGATTTTTAATATTAATCTTTGCTATTGCTAAAGATATATTCCCAGTTAAAAGTATTCGTATTTATTGAATCTTGAAGTGTCGCATGGTTAGACAGACAGTGATTTTTTATGGTATATATTGCTTTGTGCCCTTTACTGAAGTATAGGTATTTCATTGCACATTGATATTATCAGAAGCTTGGCTTTGCATTTATTCAGTGAGTTTTGTAAGTGTTTAACTATTTTGATTAACATTTATGGAAGTGATTTTAGTAGTAATCTATGTGGTGTAGATCTTCAATGTGTGAGAGATTTCTTTTTTGTTTGCTGCTTTGCTATAATTACATTAAACTGTCAAAAGCTATCCAAGCTACGTCATATGCTAGAGCTGCAGCAGAGGTAACTTTTGGTAATTCTGTAGACAAAGAAGGGACAACTGAACAGGAATCCTGTCACAACACTGATTTAACTGAGACAGATAGGACAATGTCTGACAGAATTGAATTTTTCATTATCAAACATGGAATAAAAGAGTACAGTTGGGGATTCCGCTTTCAAAACTGAGTCTGTAGTATGTAATTTGTCGCAACAGTCAAGTTTTGTACTCAAAAATTCCGGATTTGCATCCACAACTGTTGACCAAGTTGAGCCAGTCTCTGCTCCCTCCTGTAGTAATGTCAGGTGGGAACAATAATATTTTGCAAAGTACTCTGAAGGTATTATCATAGCACAATGAAGAACTGAATATAATATTTGAAGAATATGAAAGAATACAGGCCAGCAATCTGGAACAGACTAACAAAAAAATTAGAGAGGAACTTTTAGCTGATTTAAATGAGAAAACTAAACAGGTCAAGCAACACGTACGTGAGCAGTTCAACCCTTCAATAAATAATATAAAGTCGAGAATCAAACACACTGATATGGTTAAAACAGCAGGATAATCAGTTTGAAACCCAGGTACAAAGTCTTGAAGAGCAGTGTGCACCTTTTAAGGATAAAGAGACAGAATTTGCTACCCAAGAACAGTTACATACAGTTACCAAACAGGGTTCTTGGATCATTGTATCTTGCATGCACTGGAGGCGATTTTACCTCCCAGGGCATCTGTGAGGGGAGCCTGAAGAGAAGCAGTGTGAGGCATATGATGCTGGAATAAGTTCACCATGCTAAGAAATCATCTGACATCACAATAAATTTTGGGTAGAGGCAGTTCATTAACGAAAGCCACGCAGTCTGACGCCGGATGTATGGAGTGACAGAAGGTAACACTATGGCAACAATGTTGTGATTTATCTCTACACTGTTGTCCACAATAACTTGAAATGGTCTTAAAGGTGCGATAATGGCAATCTGTGGAATATCGTCTTTGTGTATCAGAATCTGATTCTAAGCCTTTTGACACTCTATGACAACAAAGAGCTGTGCACCATGGAGCTGTTGCACAAGTGTTAGGTATTGAACAGTTGTCCATGACAGTATGCATATGGAGTTTAACATAGTTTTCACATAGAATAGAATCTTCTATTTGCCTTTCAGTATGTTTTCCATACAATTGGCATCATCAGTGTGTTCAATACATTTTTTAAAAATTACAATAATTATTATTGTACATAATTGTGCCTGTGCAGGGCAAGCAGATATGCATGCTAAAGTAATATTGGTAATACAACAATTATTCATTCACAATAGTAATAATAATAATAATAATAATAAATCATAACAGTTAAATACACAATTGTATCAGGATATATTTATGGTACTTCTTACGTATCCACCTAAAAAGTCTTTGTTGGTACATTACTGTCACAAACATACACGTATAATTCATATGGCAGTTTTTTGTTTCATGTAGCATATCTCTTTTGTGTCACTGTTTAGAAACTCATCAAGAGAATAATATGGTGTACATTTGAGCCACACTTCTATTGTTTGCTTAAAGTTTTTCATAGATAGTTCACTCAGCCTTTCAGAGTTTGTTATAAAATTTCAAGCTAAGGTGTTTATGGCTCTTTTGTGTTAATGTCTATGTTACTATTATTTCGAGTATTATGAACATGCACTTCAGATCTTAAATTAAAGTTCTTTATGTTCTCTTTAGCATATATTAAACAATTATAAATGTATATACTAGGTAGTGTCATTATCTTTAGTTCTTTAAAATGATTTTTGCAACTTTGTCTTGGTGGTAGTCCTAAAATGCACCTAACTGCTTTCTTCTGCCACTTGAACCCACTGAGTTACCCCAAAGAAGTACGCCAGATTGCAGTTGTGAATAGAGAAAAGCAAAGTATGTGGAGATTAGCAGATTTTTACTGATAATGTGTCTCAGCTTGTGTAATAGAGAGAGTGTTCGAGCAACTTTGCCACGTAGATAATTTGTGTGTCTGTCCCATGTAAGTTTTTGATCTATATGTAAACCTAGTAACTTGACATTTTTGTATTCTGTTCAATTGGTTTCAGAGTGAAGTAAATTTCTCCAGCTTTCAATTTGTTTATGCCTATTGATAAAAGGTTGGCTCTGCACCAGTCACTGCTCATTTCAGTTACTACTTTGTTGTATTCTATGACATCTTGCATATTTTCTCCATCTGTTATTAGTGTCTTATCATCAGCATACAGTACATTGTTGCATGGCATATAATTTGGAAGTCATTGACGTAAACAATGAACAGGAAAGGGCAAAGCACTGAGCCTTGTGGAATTCCTCTCTTTACTTTCTTGGTTGTTGACTTTCGATAGTTTGTTTTTACTAATTGTACCCTATTGCTTAAGTATGATTGAAAAAATTATAATGGTTTATCTACAATACCATAATGTTCTAGTTTTTTATCATTATTTCATGTGTGACTGAGTCGAAGGCTTTTGTTAAATCTAACTGTCTAGCACAAGTGAGTTTCTTGTTTTCATATCCTTCATATATATTACTAAGGAGGCATTCAACTGCTTTGGTTGTCGATAGTTCAGATCAAAAGCCAAACTTGTTCTTACTCAGTAATTTATTACTTTCAAAATAATTGTAAATTTGGATATGTATGTTGTTTTCTGTTACTTTTGATATAATGGGAACTATTGACATAGGTCTATAATTGTTTGACATTTTTCTGCCACTTTCTTATAGATTGGGAGTGTAACTGTCATTTTCAGACATTCAGGGAATACTCCTTCTTCAAGTATGCGATTCGTCAGATATATTAATGGCATTAGATTGCAGTGGCTATGTGTTTAACAATACTGTTACTAAGCCCATAATAGTCCTCTGATTTTAAGTTTCTTTATAGATTTGATAATGTGGCCAGAGGTGATTTTTGACCAAGAGAATTTCTTGGTTGCTGGTGCTTGTTGTTTAAGAAGGGTTACAGCAGCTGAAATATTATCAGAATTATTTTTAGCAAAAGAAGAAGAAGAAGAGCTGTCACAATGTATAAAATATTCGTTAAGGATGTTGCAATCCATAGGCACTGTGGCTTCCTGTTTGCTTATATTGATTTCACTTTGTATTGTATTCCAAGCTGCTTGACAGGCATTTTTTGAGCCTGCAATATATTCATCATTTACTTTACATTTAGCTGATTTTATTTCATATTTGTACAGCTTCTTAAAGTCACATAGTGTTTCCTGGCTTCCTCATTTTTATCACTATTATTTTTTAGCATAAGTAGCAGTGTCCTCATTTGCTTGAGCTCTGGAGTGTACCACTTGTTAGAGTGCTGAGGTTTTTTTTCTGTTGTTAGGGGTGCATCTTTTTGTGATAAGTGGTCAGTGACTATCTACTGCATTTTTAATGATATATAAAAACATAGAGAAATATTCGTCAAGACTTTTTATATTGTGTAGTGTATTTGGCCAATCTACCATCTTCAGTTCATGTTTCAATTGTACAATATTGCTCTCTTTTAGTATTCTGAAAATGACTAACTGTTTAGTTCTCTCTGGGTTCATACTGCTTATTCTGACCCATATCCCGTCATGATCAGATTAACTTAATCACATCATGCTTTAGTTGATCCTGATTTACATTACTAATTACATTGTCAAGGCATGCATCTAGTCTAGTAGGTTTTTCATTTATACAGTAGTAGTTTAGTGCCTTTAGGCTGTTAACCATGTCATTTACATTTTTTCTACTTTCCCTTATATCTATATTGAAGTCACCTGCAATAAAACTTTTTTGTGTTTAGTGAATAATTTGATTAGTGAATTTAGTTTATCTATAAGAACTTCCTCATCAGAGGCTGGTGCATGGTACACAGAAGCAATGATAATTTTTTGGCTATGCAATACTATGGCTGCGACTTCAAATACACCTTCAATGCAATGTTTGTATAGGCCTATCACTGAATGCTGCAGGTTTAAGTTATCTTTGATGTAGATTGCAACTCCTCCATGTGCGATATTTGTTCTACAATATTTTGTGGCTAATATGTAGCCATAAGGTACACACAAATCTATTTCTGAGTCATGCAACCAATGCTCATTTATACACAGTATGCTACGGTTAATTTTGTCTGCCAAGTACTGTAACTCATTAACCTTATGTCTTAGGGATCGTACATTAACATGAAATAACATTAAATCGTTTTTGTTACTGGGAGGAATACTTGTTGCTTTTCCTGTTGCATTATCTTTACTGTCCCTTGCAAACTGTTGTAACCAAATCCAACTTGTGTTAGATTTGATCACTAGTGGGAGTTTCCCTGTACCATATCTTCGAACTGAAGCCCATAAATTGTTTTATTAGCAGAGCTTAATTTTTCTCTTACAATCCCAAGGGGTTGTTTTTTTTTTTTTTTTTTTTTTACTGCATAGTCGTTTGATGATAGATTCTTGCATTCTTCTTCAACGCTGTCAACAACTTGGCTTAATCTTGCTTTTGGTTTTACTAGTCCCCGAATTTTGAACCTTCCTGCTGCATCATCTGTTTTCAGTTTTATAGCTAACCCTCTTCTGAAACAGTCTGAAAAAACTTTTAGGTTATTATAGTGTTTATTTTTTTTAGTACCTTTGTGTTCATTTGATGATATTGTTTTATCACAGTTTGGTTTGGGGTATGTCGTCTTCGGACTGTCACTTGATGATCACTGTCATTGTTTACATGAGTTAGAGCTGAGTATCTATTCTCATGTTCAGGGATTATACAAAGATTAAGATAACTATTCATTTTTGTGTTGTTTGTTGCCTTACGAGGCAGTCGAGGCATAATCCATCCTGTGCTGCTTTTCTGAAAATGTGTTTGCCCTGTGGACTGGGACGGTGTTTCATTATTTAACGTGTCAATTGTTGTAAATTGAAAGGGCCATGTTTCTCAGCAACCAAGTGGAGGGGGGGTGACCAACTGTTATCAGATGGACATATGATACCAGCATCTACGAGCTCTAACATGGTGGATTTCGCATGACACGGTTTCTTAGAGAGAAAGATATCTAGCTTTGTAATGGATGAGAGGACCTTCTGCGGTAGTTAACCTGTGGCAGTTACCATTAGATATCACATTAACACACAGTTCAGAGGTGCTGAATGGAGAGCTGTGTAGTTTCCTGTGAGGGGGAAGACAAACATCACACAAAACAGTATGGGACTGAGAATCACTGATGTTATGTGTTTGTGGCATGGCTGGTGAAGAGGCAGCTTGGCAGGAACCTCATGGAAGGAAGCTGTGAAGCAATGAGCCCTTTGCCTGTGGGGAGAGCACACACCAAGTTGGCTAATGTGCTGGCAATCAGCTGACAGAGAATGTTGTTGGCATGTAATGCATCTTTCACTTGGCACTGAGTCAAGAGGGCAGCAAAGGAGTTGAAAAGAGAAGCCTTAGGTGAGAGCACTTGAAGGAAGTGCAGACAAGATTACAGTGAGCTGCAGGTAAGGTAGGTGCACAGGCAAAGAAGCTGGGAATGCATGTGCCCAAACTGTAGTGAAGCAAGGCATATGTGTGAAGGTGCGGTGAGAGACCAGAATGATTACGGAAATCGATCCCAAGGACAGGGCCATCCACGTCAGTGGTGTGGAAGGTGCAATAGAACTGAAGCTGAGGCATAAACTGGAGCCAAAGATTGGCAGCACTGTGAATAGTGATATCGGAGCTGTTGTCTGGTCATAGAACCATTGATGACTGTAGAAGGCTCAGAGGTATGAAAGAGGGAAGAATGACACTTGAACTGGCACCTGTGTTGACAAGGGACACATATTAGTAGCTCAATCGAATGTGTAAAATTGTTGGAGGGTGAAAACTGATTTTGGAGGCAGTGCCCTGTTGCAGGGATGTGAGATGAGGCAGCTAGAGTGAGTGGCACACGTGGTGTGTTTGGGTGCTGTGTGCAAGGATTCGACAGTTCCTTGTAGTGTTGCCAAAATGTCATGTGGAACCAGAATAGCCGGTAGACAGGGTGTGGAGTGCGATGGGAGTCACTCAAACCATCTGCAGGTGGCAGTGCAGTACTGTCTAGTGTCATATTTGATCTTGCACACCACCTGCTGTATGGGTGAGAGGGGGAAGGTCTGTTGCCAACTAAGTCCAACACTGGGCAAGTCACTGAAAACAAGAGCTGGCAATGACGTATTATGCGGTACGCTTAGTTGGCAAGGTGAAGTTTGGCATCCAAACGCTCAATGCATGGGATAATATTAGCAGTTGCACGTCTTGAGGTAACCTCACTACCCACAATGTCCACATCCAGAAGCACTTCAGGGTCGATGAGGGCACACAATCTGCACCAGAGCTGTAATGGTGATTCGCCACCCAGCTGTTCTTCATGCATGATATGATGAAATGCGTCCTCTGGCAAGTGAGACTGGTGCTCAATAATAATGTCTTGTATGTTGGCAGATTTAGGTGAGATGGGTGGAGAGAGTATTTAGGTCGCTAATCAGGTGTTCATGCAGATGGTTGATGAAACACGCGAATTTAGCATCATCACTGCAGATGCCGTGGATGGCCAAAATATTGTCCAACAGGCCAAAACAAGTCTTTCAAGTCTTTGAGCTGTTCTTGAGTGGTTGTGTTAAATTCAGAAGTAGTCTGACACGCTCGTAGCACACCACGGGAGCACCTAGCAGGTACGGAAAAAGTCCGTTGCAGAAATGTGCAGTGAGCAGAGTGCAGTGGTGGTGTCCAACTGCAGTGTCTCTCAAGATTTGATGACAGAGCAGGAGGGTGTTTGTAAGCATGACACAACAGTGTGGCAGGAACAGAAGTGTGTGGACCAGTGCAGATGCAATAGCCGTTTTAAAACCCCCAACTGCAAATAGTCTGAGCACTCGACAAAATGATGTGGTTCTTGTGTGAAACACAGATTATATGTCAGTTGGAATGTTGGGAGCAAGTAAAGTTCATGTTTGATTGATGAAAATCCTTGTGGCAAAGTGAATGTAGATCTATAGTCGCCGGAGAGAGAGTTGTCAAGAGTCTGCAGGATGGCGTGTTGTTCCCGCCCTGGTGGATCACAAGGATGAAGTTCACACACTGACTTTTTTGGCAGCAAGACAAGATGATTTTTGTAGCTGCAGTTGCATTGAGGAAAACGACTATGTCATACACGTATTTACTCGAATCTAAGCCGCACTTTTTTTCCGGTTTTTGTAATCCAAAAAACCGCCTGCGGCTTAGAATCGAGTGCAAAGTAAGCGGAAAGTCTGAAAAATGTTGGTAGGTACCGCCACAACTAACTTCTGCCGTCGAATATATGTAGTGCTCCATAGGCATGCTTTGCAGGCACAAAGATAAATATTGGCGCAAAACCTTCTGCGTCAGTCAATAAATTTTTTTTTAAAAAAGGGGGAAGACGAGCTTTTTTCTCCGCCCCGAGTTTCTACCACTGCATTTTTATACATTATCCAACGAAGTAAATACAAATTCCGTATCGTTCAATGTAGCAGCATTTCAATGTACTACGAAAATCCGACTGGCAAGACTGTTTGGGATGTTTGTCAATATGGCCAACTCTACATTCTGAATATTTTCCTACCTGTGAGAAGAGATGGTTGCTAATAGGAACTATTATGAATTGTGAATCACATGCAGTATTCTTGTCACCACAAGAATAATACGAATATACACATTTTGCCATGTATTCTTTCATATCTGCTGCTATCTCATTTAAATCCTGTCTGCCTAATAAACTACGAGAGTGAGACAACAGCAAACGCGGAAGAATATACATATCGTGTCATGTATATATTCGTATTATTCTTATGCCTAATAGTGATACAGTCAGAAATGAAGCACGGCAGTTGACTAGATTTTTAAATCTAAGATGACTCTAATTTCTGTGCAGAATGTAATGTACTAAAGAGGCGTCTGCAAAGATTTTCAAACGGAGAAAAATTTTCGCTAAACTCTCGTTCAGAACATCTTCTATCACAGGCAGTCTCTTATTTGGTTCTTGTTGATCATTATCAAAGAAAGCAGAAGTGTAAGTAACAACAAATAGCAGTTCTTGCCTTTTTTTTTATTGTAAGCGGCGGTAGCGTGCACAAAAGCAAGCAATACCGCGAGTGGCGACCTGCCATTAACACTCATTATCAGAATGCGACAAACAATGCGTGACACAGTACATTAATGCATTTTCAGCTTAATGTGACGTAAACACCTATAACAAAGAGAACGGCACTTATCAGATTAAAAAAAATAAGCAATCAATTCAAACTAGACGAAGCACGTGAAAAAGGAAGGGTACCCGTATAAATACGGACGGAGCGCCTGACGCATAGCAATGGCTACCTGGTAGAGCTTAACTGCTAAGCTTACGACTCGAACCAAACTACTGTAGCTGTGTAGTCATTCATTCAACCTAAATTGTTTCTCGTATTACAATGTACCAACTTTGTTTCTATTTGGAGATGGGGCCTGAAACTTTTCTCTCCCCTTGAATTTCGAGTCTCAAATTTCAGGTACGGCTTAGATTCGGGAAATTTTCTTTCCTTGATTTCGAGTCTCATTTTTCAGGTGCGGCTTAGATTCGAGTAAATACGGTATATCCAGTGTGAACGGTGACGGAACATTGATATTATACTGATCCATTATTTTTGTAACTGTTTATGCCAATGGCTCACAAAGAGAAATGGCACAGAACAGTGAAATAATGAAATCGGTGGAAAAACAGGATTCACACATTACATACGGTGGAGAGTAGAATGAATCCACACTTGCGACTGAAGTCAACTTTTATTACACATAACTCGGAAAAGGCTGACACGAAGCACATACAAGTAAGTAACATGATCACTGACTAAATTAGTCAAAGAAGTTTGAAGAATGGGTGGCTATCGACAGTGTGGCTGTCGATAGTTGCCACATGTCCTTTGCAGGAGATTGGCGGAATGCACTCACTTGAGTTTTATCTGAGCTGGGCACAAGGGGTTGTCATTATAATTGATGGCAAGTTCTTTGGGAACAGATGTTAGCTTGAATTCTGTTTCTTCAAATGTCACTCCCTGAGTAGCAACAGCTGTCATCTGTGTAGATGAACTGGGTTCCAGTGCTGAAGACTAATCATTGGTATGTGTGCTATATAATATTGGAGCCAGCACACTTCCCTGCAAAAGGCTGTTCCTCTGAATTCTCCATTGACACTTTCTGTAATTCACACTGACAAAAATCGTCTGTTCTGCAGCAGACACTGAATAAACTGCGTCGATCCATAGTTCTGAAGTGTTGTGTACAGCTTCTTTGTTTGTTTCTTAAGATTCATGGGGTCATAAGCAGCTGTAAAATCTATAAAGGCAACCCCTGTAATCTGCTTTCTTTCATGCCATTACTCAATTTCTTGGGTTAAACTGAGTATATGACTAGTGCATGACTTTCCTTTTCTGAAACCTGACTCTTCTTTAATTACCTTCTTGTCAACTGACTCAGAAATTAGATTTGAAAGCATTCCCTCCAGAAATTTAAACAGATGGAACAGAAGTAATACAGGACTGAAGTTCTTCGGGTTATTTAGTTCCTTGCTTGGTTTAAGCAATGCCACCACTTTTGCCTTGTGCCAGATCTTAGGGATAGTTTCAATTCTGCCAGCCTGTTAGTTCTTTTTGTTGGCTGCTTCTACTATTCCCAACACTGAATTGCCCTACCATAATACTGATGCAGGCAAATTTAAAACAAGGGTCTATAACTACACTAACCAGCAAATATCATGGGATTGGCACCTAATATTGCAGGAGGTCTCCTCTGGCCCTGTCGACTGCAGTGAGATGCTGTGGAAGTGAGTCTACAAGTCCCTCTACTCCTCTGGAAGTAGCTTGCACCAAATCATTTGCAGAGCAGCAGCTGATTCTCGTCTGTTCATGGGTGCAAGGTGCATGACACGGAGCCTGCATTCCATTACAATCCAGATATGCACAATGGGGTTCAAATTCAGGCTCCAGGGTGTCCACCTCAGTCTTTGGATGTTCCTGGAACCATTCAAGGGCAACGTTGGTGTGATGTGGTGGAAAAGTCATCTTGAAACACTGCAGGTTTGTTAGGGTGTTGGAAGGCCAAAAATGGGTGGAGATGGCCCCGAGCAGCTCAATATATCACAGACCATTCGAAATCCGTTCCAGAGCAACTAGGTGGCCCATTCTATACCTGGAAAACGCACCACAGAGCATAACAGACACACCATCACCTTGGACCACACCGTCATTGCAGGCAGGATCCATTGATTCATGTGGTCAGCGCCACTAACAGTGTCTCCCACTACCATGGTGCAGTTGAAATCATGATTCATCTGACCATATCATGTTATGCCATTGTTCCAGTGTCCATCCCTTGTGATTGGTGACAAATGCAAGCTGTTGTGCCCTATGATGTTGGGTTAACAGTGACACCTTTGTGCACCACTGTCTCCCATACCCCATGTTCCTGTAGATTGTTCACTGGGAGACACATCTAGCACATCCTCTACTGAACTGAGCTGTGATTTGTTGCACTGTCGCCTTTCTGTCAATATTGATGATCAACTTCCAGATACTGCTGGCCATGGTCACTGAGGATGGCTGGTAGTTCATCTGCTGTGACACACTCATTTAACCATTCACGATACACCCTGGACATGTTTGAACGTGTGAATCTGAATTCCTGCACCACTGCCGAAATCGAAATTCCCGTCTGGTGAGCATTGAACACTGTACCTTGTTCAAAAGGAGTCAGCACACAAAAGTGTTGCATATTACACAAATCACTTGCACAACCACTTCTCAGATGGTCTGCTATACAGTTGCAGCTGGCACAGGGAGAGCATGGTGCACCATACAACACACTTGCACCACCTTTCCCCACTATCCCGTGACATCTTATAAGTCTGTACACACAACCCAGCCACCATCAATTTTTACGAAACTAATGGATCACATCTTCTGTCATCCTCATTCACCATTGTAATGTAGACCATATTCGGGTTTAGATTGTGAAACCATTGCATATCAATAAAACAACAACGTTACCACCAGTCAGCACAACTCTTCTTAACATCATGGCTTACAGCAGCTGCAGATGCCCAGAATATAAAATACTATGTGCCTTAAAAATGAATGGTGATGACAGAACAGAGGGATCAGAATTCTTAGAATCTATTATGCAATCACGTAATCAACAGGCACAGCAAAAATGCTATGAAATGACATCACAATACCATGCAGAAAGAATTTAGAGGTATAGTTGACAATGAAAGAGCAAAAATTTACAACACATGCAATTCATTGTTCTGTACATCAAGAAGCACTTTCTGCTAAATTTGCAGGCATGGAACATTTAAAGAAATTGGTGGTATGAATAGTAAAATTTCTGAAGTCACAAACATTATCCCATTGTCAGTTGCAACAGTTTTCGATGGACTGAATGAGGAGTATGGAGACTTTATACATTACTGCAATGTATGTTGGTTTCAAGGGGCATGGCTGCAATGATTTTCTGATTTAAAACACACTATTACTATTTTTGAATCTATAAAGGAAAAAGGAGAACAGGAATGAAAATTAGAACATCCTGAATGGATTACAGAGCACGCATTTTAAGTGGGCTTGACAGCACTCCACCCACAGTAAGACTTTGGTATGTGAAATCAACTCATTTCCGATCTTTTGGGAATACATTTAAGAAGAAAATTGTGTTGCAGAAGGGACAAATTCAGACAAAAACCACTCGCCTCCCTACACTCACTGGCGTTAAAAAATGTGAGGTATGAAGAATTCAGTGTGGCCTTGAATGTATTACAAGAATAGTTTTCTAAATGTTTTGAGCACACTGCCAATTTTACATTGTTTTAGAGTTGTTTTTTAGACCGTTTGCTGTTTCAGTTGAAAGTGCCCTGTGCATTTGCAGCTGTAACTGATTGTTTGGCAATGTAATTCCCTTCTTAAAAACGAATCCTTTTACATTAAAACTGCCCAGGACGTGTAAATTGTTTTCCTCTGGTAATAATGAGGTTTCAAAAGTGCTAATATATTTCAGTTAACATATGTGTGCCGAAGATCTTTTTTCCAAGGCTAAATAAGTCATGATTATGTGACAATCTGAGTGCAATAATCTCTGAAATTGCCTGTGACTGTCCTTAATCAATAGTTTGTACCAGACAGAAATTATATTATGTTATCAGCATGCCAAAAAAATTAAGTAATACCGAAACACTGTTTTGTTTGTGAACTATGTTGTTGAGAAATGTGAAACAAAGTCGCATGCAGTGTGACTGAATTGCTATCCAAATAAAACATATTTGCAGATTTCCCCTCTTCCCGCTCCTCCGACACATGCAGCGTTGTGCGATGGTGGGGGAAGTGTGCAGCCAGGCTGAGCAGTACGATGCATGAGACAGAGCACAACTCACATGCGTGTGCATGCACATGTGTGGGCATGCGTGCATGTATTTGTACTCGAGCTTGTCAAAGGATTTCTGCCAACAACTAGCAAAGTTTTCATTCTTTCTGTGTGTCTGTCAACAACTCAATGCTTCTGCTATTTGGTGGGTAGTCTTCTTTACTCTTGGAGTATTATTTTCTCCCAAAACTTTCCTTAGCAAAGTCTGTAAATTCATATTTGCAGTTCCAAATTTTTGAAAAAGTTGTAGTCTGTAATGAAAATAAAAACCTTGCTTGATTTAAAAATTTGAATTATTTTATTTTAAACTTGTAGAATTGACTCTCTCTCTCTCTATTACAAACAGATTTAAAAATGAGGATGAAGAGACTGAAGCCAACAAAAAGCATCTACTCTAATCATTATATCAAAGATAAGTACTGATACTTTTGGGAGTGTGGGACTTTTCCCATATGAAAATTTTCCGTTTGGGTATTGACATGCATTTCTTTCATATATTTGTTGACATATAAAGCAGAAAATTAGAATAAAAATGGAGAGGTGATTAATGGAAGAACAAACTTACCTTTATAAGAACAAACATGTAAATACCAATAAAACTGTTCTGGTTAAACAAATAAACAGAGTAAGATGCTATTTTATTTCAGAGCATTTGTGTTAGAAAAGGTTGTTTAAAGAAAGTACATTTGATCACAATAACATAAAACAAATCACAAATAAATAATTATGTTGAGTAATGTTATACAGGTAATAAAACACAATTATGAATGAAGAAAAATATCTGTGTTGATGTATAAATCATTGAATTAAAATACAAGCCTGAAGGCAATTAAAGTCAGAGTTCATATTTCAATGTCTTTACAAGCACGAAGATGTGAATACCAATAAAGCAGCACTTGTTACATAAATACTATGGTCATCCACAAAGTAAGTTCTGTTTCTATTTCTATCCATGGCAGCACTACGATCGCAGTTCTGAGCATGCTTGGCAGTTACTCTGACTCAAGGAGAGGACATGTATGCCATTTTCAGATCACTGCTGCTGATGTGTGTTTTGTAGTGTTTCTTTATAGTGTCAGCCGTAATTGAAAATGAAGTTTACAATTAATGTCCTTGCTAAGGAAGTTCTGCAAATCCCATAATCACTAATCCATGAAATTGTTACTGAAAAACTGAAATTTCGAAAACTTTGCTCATGATGGGTACCCAGAATTTTTACTGAACAACACAGGAAACAACGGATGGACAGTGCATTCAGTTTTTGACATGCTACAATGAAGAAGGCAATGGTTTTCTTTCTTGGATAGTCAAGGGGGATGAAACTTGGGTATCGTAAGACACCCCTGAAACAAAACAGCAATCAATGGAATGGAGGCACCCTTCATCCCCAATAAAGGTTAAGCCTAAGCAAATCTTGACACCTCGAAAAGTCATGCGCACTGTTTTTTGGGGACAGAAAAGGCAATTTGCTGATTGATTTCTTACCATGAGGCCAATCAATCAATGCACATGGTCACTGTGAGACCATTAAGAAATTGCGCCACATGATACAGGACAAGCGCCGAGGATTACTGTCAAAAGGTGTTGTTTTTTTCCACGATAATGCCTGACCTCACACGGCGAATGTGACCAAACAACTCTTACGTGAATTTCACTGGGACTTGTTTGATCATCCTCTGTACAGCCCGGACCTCTCTCCTAGTGACTTTCATCTCTTCTTACACCTAAAATCTAAAATCTGTCCTTGGTGGTCAACACTTCAACGATGATGACAATCTGAAAAAACAAGTTACCACATGGCTGAATATGCAGGTGGCAACCTTCTATGAAGAAGGCATACAAAAACTTGTGCCACGTTATGACAAGAGCCTACAAAATTTCAGAAGCTCTATAATAAAGTAGTTTAACAGTTGTAGATTTTTGTACAATAAATATTTTTTCTGTAACTGTACACGTTTGTTTTATATAACCAAACAGAACTTACTTTGTGGACATATCTCGTAAACAGTGTAAGACACTATTGTCAGGCAGCTGGTTTTACAAAATGGTTACTTGTAAATGATATATACAATCAGAATAACATAAAATGAATCATAGATAAATATTCACAGTTGTAGTTATATAGGAAAAAGACATTTGAACAGAGAAAAGTCAAGAAAACCATTAAACAAATACAGATACATATACATGCTGCCTAATGTTAAACAGATAATGAAATGCAAAATCATAAAAAGAAAAAAAATTAGGAAATCCCATCCTAGAAAATTACGGGAATAAAATCTGTTTGTAGAATATATATTAAAAGAAACACAAAATATTACAACATCTAAACTGACTTCTAATTTACATGCTCAGTGTATTGAAATAAGAAAGAAAAATATTATGTACTGACAGAAGTGTGTTATAAATAGGGAGGAAATGTTTCAGTAAATCACTAATCAAACAGCCAAAATAGATATGCCGCACTCAGTTCTCATGCAACTTTGACTGCTCTTTTTGCAGTGACCACATCAGGCTCATGCTTTATAAGTACCATTTTTCATTACACTTAATTAAAAAATCAATCCAAAATATTCATGCTTAAAGTACCATGACATCATTAACCTTGTGTAAGTTGATAGGAAAGAAGGAACATACTAGTATTCCAAACAACTGCATATAAATCTATGGAATTTATAAGTTCTATTCATCTGTGTTTACTGACAACAGTTCGTATATTGTACAAAAGGTAACAGTAAGGCACTTCAAATTACTCTCAATAACAGAACTTAAGAAAATGTATCTGATAATTTAAATTCCCCTTTCTGCTGAAGAGTCCTACATTGTTTCTATCTGCGTATGATAACACTGGTTATTGACCTTTCTTTTCTCTCACAGCTTGTGATTTTTCTATTAGTTTCTTCAACTGTGTTTCTCCATCTTTCGGATACAAACTTAGATTGAGTGTTATGACTTTGGTAACTAAATGTTCTTTGAAGATATGCTGAAAGGAAAGAGAAAAGATACAGTTTTGCACCACAGAATGAAAATGAAAAAACTGAAATTCAGGAATGTTTGTCTTAGAAATAATCACCAAACTGTTGCCTCATCAGGAAAAAGGGAAGGAGAGGGAAAGACGAAAGGATGTGGGTTTTAAGGGAGAGGGTAAGGAGTCATTCCAATCCCGGGAGCGGAAAGACTTACATTAGGGGGAAAAAAGGACAGGTATACACTCGCGCACACACACACACACACACACACACACACACACACACACACACACACATATCCATCCGCACATACACAGACACAAGCAGACATTTGTAAAGGTCTATCGACCTGCCAGCACTTTCGTTCGGTAAGTCATATCATCTGTGTTTTTAGATATATTTTTGCCACGTGGAATGTTTCCCTCTATTATATTCAAATAATCACCAAATATTTTTACACTATTAGCGATCAGAATTCAGCTTTATCTTAACAAAACTTAGATGTACAAAATAATGTAGGATAGCCAGTTTACAATATTCAGGGTTGTCACATGTTTCCTCAAGTGAAATTCCCTGATATTTCCCCGATTTCCAGACAAGTTTTAGAATTTTTCCCTGACAAATTTGGGATGTCAACTGTAAGTAAAGACAAAGCTGACCAAAAAAAGTAAGGACTTCTGTATTTCTCCCCCGTCTGAGCAAAAATCTTAAATACTAACATCAACATCTTTGGTAATGAACTGCTTTCAGATGGAGAAAGCAAGCCAGATGGTATATGTGTTTCATTAGGACCACTGTTGTTATTATTTCAATAAAATGAAACACATCTGATGACAAAAATACGCATTTCCTTGGAGTCACAAGATAGATTTAAAATACCTTCACTGAATTCTGAAATAACCTTGGAAAAAAGTACACCTCTTGAAAGAAGTGTATAAACAGGGTGTATACACGGACAAGGAACAAAAATTCCCGGATTTCCTGGTTAAAAATACATTTTCTCCCAAGTGAAAACATACTTTTTCCCTGTTAACTGACAGCTCTATTTTCCCTCGGAACTGTATAACTTATCATACCTTTGAATGGTTATGGTTTTATACACGGGCGTAGAATTTCCCGGCGCTTTAGAAAACGAAACTCAGGGAAAAAGACACGTTTTGGAAAGATGTACGCTGCACATTTTTGTATTACGAAAGTATAAATTCGAATTCCACCAAACACTACATTTTACTTTCGAAAGCATTGAAATCGAGATTGCGATGTGCTTTTGAAAGCCAAAAATAAGCCAGTCATAGCTCATGCCACGTGATACCGCCAGCCGATAACAGTGGATATTCAGAGCTTAGGACATGTGATGTAGTCAGCCAATAGCAACATCACTGTTAAGTAGTGTGAACACACAAACAGGAAATGTTAATGATTTACATTAATATACATAGAGTTGCTACAAGAAAAGCAAAGCTTTCACATATAATATTGGTTTCTAAAGTTAATACACTGCAAGAGAAGCTAAGCTTTCACATACAATGTTGGTCTTTTATGCGTGTATTACACTTTAAGATATATCACACAAATGCACCAGTAAAATTTCAATAACTACATAAATATCTGATCTTCTGGGCTCGAAATTCATGTAAATGGGTAGTCATCAAGGAGTTGATTTTTAAATCAGAGTCAAATGCTTTCTGATTTAAGAAATTCATCATATATTCTCACTCATAGTTCAACTTGCACAAAAGGAAATTTACTTTGAAAGTAACGCTTTTCAAACAATCATTCGCAATATTTTCCTGCAACTTGTTAGAAATAGGTTCGTTTCAGCAGTTGCCAGAGAGTGCCAGGTAACAGGCGCCACCAAGCTTGCGCAGCTATGATGACATTGGAGGTCCGAATGTTCGTAAGTGTTAAACATTAAAAAATCTTACATTATGTCATAAAAGAAACAAGACATCAGAGGATACTCCAAGAGTATCAGAATTTCATGACCCATACTGAAATGTGCACATTTAAAGTGCACATTTGTATGTCAAGATTCCCAGTGCAGTATGCCTCGAACTGATAGTAAGCTTTTCAGTGATGTTTTCAGGATGTAAATTTTCTTGGAGTACCAGTACTGTATTATGTTTGGTGCTTTATTATGGCATATATATATGTGCTAGAAGATGAAAATGTGCACTTGAAATGCAGCAAACAGTTGAAACTAGCCAACAGTGTGGAATTAAACACTTCGTTTCAAATATATTGACTGCCTCAGCAGAAAAGATTAATAAAAGAAAATTTCTTTCAAATTGACAAAAATTACTTCACTGTTCTGCAAAGGAATTAATTCTTGACTGTCAGAAATATGGAAATAAAATAAAATCTGAAACTAATAACATAGTTTAACCTTCCGTAATTACGTGAATGTACTTTAATTCACTTGATAGATCCCAGCCACAGAAAACCGTTTTGTTTTCATTTGACGTGAGAGCCGTAAACAAAGAGAGAACAGTGAAACCACTAAATGTAAACACGGGTCACGTGAAGATTACCCACTTCCCCACTTTAAGTCAGACTGCTCTGCGCATCAGCCCCGGATCTACGATATTTCCGAACCGGGGCAATACTAAATAGTGGCGACCCCCGCCCCCCCCATCACTATGTACGCATTCACAAATCAACTTATGAGTCATTAAGAAATCAACTTAGAATGTGTTCGAAAATCGACAGGGATGTGTTTCAAAGTCATATGAATAATCAATAGACCAACGTGCAGTGGATGCTAGGCGCTTTGCAAAACATTTTTCCTGGTAGCATCTAGCTGCTTGCTGCGACTGCTTTCACAGCCAATGGCATGCGCATGATCCCGCTCGTAACTGTTGAAATGAATCTAATGTAAACAGTTGTGAGGTCACGCACATCGGAAAGAAATTTGTTGTTACGAAGCATTGCAGAGTCTTCCTTAAGCCTTGAGACATTTTGCTGTTGGCAGACGCTTGTATGAGCACTGTTTTCTTGTTGTATATGGCGCATTTTCTTTGCAATTTAAGTTTTATTTTCGTTTTTCCTCTTGTTCATGTTTTACTGCTGCATTATCATTCTGCAGTAGCGGGATACAGTAATACCCTTTGTTAGAGTATCAGTTTTTAGCAGTCAAAATTACAAAAATTTAACTGAAAACAAAAACAATGAAAAATTCCCGGAATTCTAAAAAATTCCTGGGATTTTCCCAGATCTCCCGGGTCATATACACACCGATAAAGCAGGAAAGAGTTGTAAACCAACACTATAAGTGACCGCCAATAAAATGTTTTCTTTCAAGAAATATATGAGTATATAGTGTACAAACGGCCAGCACTGCCATAATTTTCTTCTTGTTATTGTCCATACTTTCTAATATATAAAGTACTAATTGCCAAAATGTACTACAAGAAATAAAATATCTATAAAATGCCACACTGTACAATGTACTTGCAGTGAGACAGTTGCAACTACTGAAATCCATTGCCCATGGTCTCTGGCCTGCTGAGGGGTCCATGAATAAACAATGAAAATCCACCATATTATGCCACACACAAACAGATCAGGTCTAAGGGCAGATCGGTGAGATTAGATGCGATGGGTAGGGCCTGCACATTAGTGCACGATGGGCTTCAGATCTGCAGCGCTGATCCATTAGAGGTACCTGCAGAAATGGCTTGCATTTTGGTCCATCACAGGAATCCACACGTGTGGCCAGCTATGCATGTGTCACAGACTGTATGTTGATGAAATGAGACCTTGGTGATCAATCCATACAACAGACAACTTGCGCAAACACTTGAAAATCAATATTAATGAGAGTAGGTAGCAACTCTCCTTAAAGATGATCTCTGAGCCACAGACAGGCACGTAAAAAAAGACAATCACACTCTCACAGCTAAATTTTGGACCCATAGCCTCTGTCAGAAAATCACACAAACAGCCGCTGCGTCAACAATCTCTGAAAAATCAGATCCAAACAAAGCACTCCTCATGCCTTCCTGCATCTCGTTGGCAGCTGCTAAGATAATGGCAAGAAGTGGTGGCAGCACTGACTGAAAGCTGAGGGGAGTGGTAGGAAAGGGAAAAGTAGTAAGAATGATGGACTGGTGAAGCGTGCATGTTCTCAGCTGCATCCAGCCACCGACAATGCAAGACCTCTCAGTAAACAAACCATTTCATCTACTAAGACAAAAATGAGATTTTTTCCAGTGTTTCTTTTTTTCAAATTTCCCTGATTTTTCTGACATGTTTCAAATTCCCTGATATTCTCTGATTTCCCTGACTTCCAGAACTTGTTGCATCCTTATCACTGATTTTATGTCATCATGAGAAACATATTATGAACAAACTGTGTCACATATTTTGTGATAATGACATAATACCATGATCACATTAACATTTAAACACACAATAATATTTATTAAAATAGGTTTTTATGTTTATTTAATACCATACTGTATTTTACCAACTATAAGATGCACTTTTTTCTTTGAAAAATTGCCTCCAACATTCAGGTGCATCTTATATATGAAATTAATATAAATATGTAAAGTGTTTGATTTAACCCTCCGACAGTCGTGCATGTATCTGTGAGATACATGACCTACTTTTTCTCTAATATTACCGCAATGAACAGTGGTAACGGTTTGCTGGCCCACGACATCTTGTGTCATACCTTTCTTATTGCTTCACAGGAATTTCAGTCTTATCCCGATACTGACAAGGTCACCCATGAGTCAGGTGTGGGAACGTGTACTGCCTGTATCTCTCAGATACAGTGCGCCTACTCGGGTAACGCTTTGTCGCCGCTAATGACTGCAGCTGTTGCATTGTTTGCAGCGTACACAAGTTGGCAGTTGCGCTGTTGTCTTCTAAATGAAGCAACGTTTCGTTGTAGCTACATGTACTCTCTTTCAAAATGAGTAAACGATATGATCTAGAAAATCCTAAGGATTTGGAAGAAGTTCATCGCCTTCTTCTCGACGACAAGGTATCCATTGGAGATGAAGACGATCTTGCAGAAACTGATTCAGAAACCGAAGATATACTCGAAACACGATCTGTAGACTCAGACACAGATCATGAATTTGATGAAGAGGAAAATAATGAAGCGCAGGAAACTGATGAACATTACTATTTTGGTGAGCAGAAAAGACAATAAATACGCTTTCAGATGTAATAATAACAATATCTTATAATGGTGTAATGTACTTATTTTTTTATTTTAGGTAAGAATGGAACTAAATGGAGGAAAGTGCCTTGGAAAGCAACACAGACATGGCCTCATAATATACTAACCAAACTACCTGGGGTAGTTGGAGACGCAAAGAAAATGGTAACTGAAATTGACTGCTGGAGCCCATTCATCAGTAATGATATCCTAGATCTAATTGTGGTCAACACTAACAGGTGTATAGCTGATCTAAAAGGAAACTTTGCTCGCAAGAGTGACTGCAAGGACACAGACGCAATCAAAATAAAAGCCTTTCTTGGCTTGTTATTCTTTGCTGGTGTGTTCCGTGGTGGGCGATAGAATGTTCACGACTTCTGGACAGCAGATGACCTTGGTCTGAATATTTTTAGAATGACCATGTCCGAAAAACGTTTCCTGTTCCTAATAAGATGCGTTCGTTTTGATGATGGAGCCACAAGACAAGAACGGCGCAAGACAGACAAATTAGCAGCCGTGAGGGAAATGTTCACCATGTGCTTGAATAACTGCGAGACACATTACTCCCTAGGTCAGAACGTCACAGTTGATGAGCAGCTACCAGCATTTCGAGTCCGGTGTGGATTTCGCCAGTTCATACCATCCAAACCATGTAAATATGGCATCAAAATTTTCTGCCTATGTGATGCCAAGCTTTATTATACTTACAACATGGAAATATATTGTGGATTACAACCAGAAGGACCCTTTCAGAATAACAACTCTGCCAAAGAAGTAGTTCTGAGACTTGCCGAACCAATATATAGGACGGGTAGAAACATTACAGCAGATAACTGGTTCACTAGTTTGGAGTTAGTAAGAGAAATGCATAAAAGGAGACTGTTGTTTGTAGGCACAATTAGAAAAAAACAAGAAGGAACTGCCATCAAATTTCGTAGCACCAAAACGTAGACAGCAATATGATAGCATATTTGGCTACAGCAAGAATGAAACCCTTGTGTCGTATGTCCCGAAAAAAGGGAAAACTGTAGTCCTCCTTTCGATCATGCATGTATCGTCAAGTGAGGTTTCGGAAGGTTTAGAGAAAAAACCAGCAATTATTCTACACTATTATGGCACCAAATCTGGAGTTGGTGTAGTTGACAAACTCTGTGCAACCTACAATGTAGCTAGGTCAACAAGAAGATGGCCTATGGTGATTTTTTTCCACCTGTTGAACATTGCAGGCATCGACTCAAGAATAATTTTCTTGGGCAACAAGAATAAATACTCAAATCGGCGTGAGTACCTCAAAACTTTGGCTCTGACTCTACTGCAAGATCATCTCAAAAGAAGACCTCTTATTATGACTCTACCTGATGATATAAAGTCCATGTTAGTAAAGTATTGATCTGACTCTACTGCAAGATCATCTCAAAAGAAGACCTCTTATTATGACTCTACCTGATGATATAAAGTCAATGTTAGTAAAGTATTGCTCTGACTCTGCTGCAAGATCATCTCAAAAGAAGAGCTCTTATTATGACTCTACCTGATGATATAAAGTCAATGCTAGTGAAGTACAAATCTAAAGGAAAAGAGCAAGAAAACTCTGAACAATCCTTGGAATCAGAAAACAAGAAGAGAAAAAGGTGCCAGTCATGCTATAGGGAGACAAATAAGACTTGTCTCAGCAAGTATACATGTGAAAAATGCGGTACACATCTTTGTTTGCAAAAGCACGCAAAAATAATTTGTGAACAATGTTTTTCTGTAGAGGGCAATCAGTAAAAAGAGACATGCTTTGATTAGTTCAATAATTTATTTGTATCTATAATAAAATCAGTTTTTAAAAGAATTTCATGTACTTCTCCATTACAAAATGTCAAATATTTCTGTTAATTTGAAAGTGTAATGAGTGTGATGTGCACTTCAGTATTTGTAAAATCTGTAACAATAAATGTAACTGCAATTTAAAACAAAAACAAAAGAAAAAGAACCTGTAAACAAACAAAAAATCACAAAAATCGTCGCATGTATCCACGAGATACATCGCGACTAGTGGCGTCATGGAAGTTGACACGCCTGCTGGAGGGTTAAAACCCCGTGCCAGTCTTAAAAATGGCCACATATTCAATGCCACAGGAAACCTAACACTATCTGGCAACACTGGATTCAACTGCGGACAGCAGTGTATTAATGCAACAAAACTGAGTTGCAGAGATTCACAAGCTTACTAACAGTCTCCCTCCCACCCCACTATCACAAACCCAGAACACTGTCTAGCCTATGATGCATCATTACAGTCTACAGTGCCAGTGAAATTGAATTGAATATGGTTTGCGTTATCAGTAACAGTACTATATTTTTGTTAGTAGTTAAATTTCGTAATGTAAAAAAATAAAACATATTCATATTGTGAAGACTATGAACTGAAAGTAATAGTGTATGCATAAGAACATGGAAACAAAGCAGCATTTCAGTCCTCCACCAACAGAAAAAACCATTCGCAATTGGCAGGATGGTAAAGAGGAACTGGCGGGGGGAGGGGGGGGCGAGGAGGGGGGGGGGGGACGCGAGGAAGTCTTAAATGTGCAAATAGAGGACTGAATGCAATATAGCCACAACTAGATGATGACGTACTGAAATGGATTCAAGGACACCATCAAAATGGCACTAGAATTAATTAAAAAATAATGGAAATACATAATCAAGTTAACAGTACAGTGGACTTTACGGGTGGAGTTGGTTGGTGCTACAGGTTTATGAAGCATCATGGACTTAGCATGCAAACCAAAACCAAAATATCTCAGAATATGCTACAGAGTATGAAGAGAAAATATTATCTTTCTATCACTTTATCATTCAACATTGGAAAAAAAAAAAACAGTGTGTAACTAAGCCACATAACAAATGTGTACAAAACTCCTATGACATCTGATGTGCCGAACAGCACAACGGATGCCACGAAAGGTGCTAAACTGTAACTATAAAAGCAAGTGGACATGAAAAAATGCACTACATTTTCGTCCTTTCAAGTTGTGCTGATGGTACGAAACTGAACCCAATGATCATTTGCAAGCACAAAACAATGCCAAATCCTTCTGAAACACTGCTGGGTGTTGTTGTTTACGTACATGACAAGGGTTGGATGGCTGGGGCTGGTATGAAATTTTGGACTAACACAGTGTGTGTGAGAGAGAACAAGTTGCTTTATTGAAGAAGATTCTCTTCTGGTGTTAGATCAGTTTAGTGCTCATTTGAAAAATTCTGTGAAAGAGAAATTGAGACAGGGAAATGCAGAGCTTGCTGTTATTCCAGGAAGACTCACTTCACAACTGCAGCTTCTTGATGTCTCGATAAATAAACCATTTAAAGTTTATATGACAGAGAAATGGAACAAAGGGATGTTGGATAAAACCCAACATGAATTCACACCATGTAGAGCTTTAAAATGACCTACAGTCAAACAAGTGTGTCAGTGGATAAAACAGTTGTGGTCTAGAGAAGTATGGCATATGTAATGCTCTTGATGGCAGGGAAGACCATCTTATATACGAAGAGGACAATGATGATGAAGAAGAGGAAGAAGGAGAAGAAAATTCAGATGACGATTTTCAGGGATTTTGAAGGTCAGTTTGGTATTATAAACAACGATTTTTTTTTTTAGTCTGGCTTTGCAAATATGATATTTGTTTGCATTGCAGTATATTTTAAGAAAGAATCGCTCCCGTGAAAGTAAGCTTGCACTTTTCTTCCATGGTATACCGCAAACCATGGATGAAGGACAACAGGGAAATATTCCATAATTCTAGATTTCCGGAAAGCATTTGACACAGTGCCACACTGCAAGCTGCTAATGAGGACGGAACAGGTTTTCACATACGTGAGTGGCTCTACGGCTTTTTAAGTAACAGAACCCAATACATTATCCTGGACGTCAAATGTTCATCAGAGACAAGTGTATCATTGGGTGCCCCAGGGAAGTGTGGTAGATTCCCTCTTACTTTCCAAATACATAAATAATTTGTTTGATAGGGTGAGCAGTAAGCTGCAATGTTTCTAAGGGAAATGTCACAGAGTGACTAGCAGGTTTCACAGTGACCTGGACAAAATTTCCATTTGGTGTGATGAATGGCAGCTTGCTCTAAACGTAGAAAAACGTATGTTAATGAAGATGAGTAGGGAGAATGTTCTGTAATATTCAAATATAGTATTAGTAGTGTGCTGCTTAGCACAGTCACATCAATTAAATATCTAAGTGTAATATTACACAGCAATATGAAGTGGAATGATCATGTAAGATCGGTTATAGGGAAGTCAAATGGTCAATTTTAGTTATTGGGAGAATTCTAACAAAATGCAGCTCATCCACAAAGCAGACCATGTACAGAACACTAGTGTGAACCACTGACTACCACAAAGTTGGACTGAAGGAAGACATTGAGGCAATTCAGAGGCTAACAGCTACATATGTTACCAATTTGTTTCAGTCAACACATGAATAACAGGGGACAAGCTCTTTGAGCTCAAATGGGAATCCCTTGATTGAAGAACACATTCTTTATGCAAAACACTATTGAGAAAGTTTAGAGAGTTGGTATTTGTGTCAGATTGCAGAATGATTTTACTGTCACCAATGCACATCTTGCATAGGGACAATGGAGACAAGGTAAGAGGCATCAGGGCTCCTATGGAACCAAATAGACAGTTCTTTTTCCTTTGCTCCATTTGCAAGTCAAAGAGGAAAAGGAATAACTAGTAATGGCACAAGGTATCCTCCACAATGCACCCTGTGGTGGCTTATGGAGTGTGTACGTACATGTAGAATTTTCCTTTTAATTCAAGTTTCAAATGATATGGAGCACAAACACAGAACACTGAGTGACAATATAAAGAATAATGCAAAGTTAACAAAGTTTACAAAGTTTTGGCTACCCCTATTCTAATATAAGGAAAAGAATCATGGACATTGATTAAGAAAGACAGAAGAAAAATACCATCAGCTGAAATCAAATTTTTAAGGAAACTCAAATGATTTACACTCTGAGATCAAATACAAACAAATAGTATAAAAGAAAACTTAATATATAATGACAAATGAAAAAAGGCTGCATAAAATGGAAACAACACATCAACAACCCAGGACACAAACTAATGAAAACAAGGAATCAGTTATAAAACAACAGGAAAGCAAGATGTAGGATGGCCAAGCAACAGACAGCTTCTGCGAAGCTTTTTAAGCCTACTCCATGAAGTGAAACAGAAGACAACTGTCTTACTTTTCACGTATAATCAGCCTCTACTTTCCTCTTTACCAGAAGAGGATGCAGATGTTTATTCTAATAGCCTAAGATACTACACAATCTTTTTGTCTGGCTACTTACTTTATTGTGAGAGAGCATGCAGCTAACGCACGACTTCCTTCAACCTATAACACCACTTAATTTTTGCTGCACATATTGCATTTTTATGTATATGTCAACCATAACATTAGACTGTTAGGCTATTACATTAACCAGAAATAGGCTGCAAAACTTACATTTGGGCACACTCCCACAATAACATCACACTCAGCGGCAATCTTTTTATTCAGAGTGATTACTGTAATCTGCATTGAATCTTTGTGGCTGTTTACATATCTCACAAGTCTGTCAATATTATTTGCATCAAGTGCATCATCCACTTCATCAAATATCAGCAATGGTGACTGTAAGAAGCTGCAAATGAAATAAAGTATTTTGATTAGTTAATAATTAAAACATTATTCCAGGCCCATGGAATACACACAAACAGTATGACCATAAATTTAAAGTAATTGGTGTTCTTTGAAACAGCCAAACATGTGTATGTTAAATGGTTATATCGTATCAGGGTTGGTTGGCTCAGAAACCTGAGATTTTACCATTTGATTCACCAAGGAAACAGAATGGCCCCACTGACTCCAGTAAGAGGGAACTAACAAAATTTTAAGAGATATAATATTTTGAGTAAAAATTTGGATAATTATATTGCTTTGCTCTGTCACTGCAAGTAAAAAAAAAAAATATAAAAAAAAAAAAAAAAAAAATTAAATGTGCTACATAATATATTTTTTGTAGCACAATTTTGCCTCTGTACTCATTTCTCCCATGGTAAATAATATTCAGAATGAGAATTACTCGTCATGTGGTAATGTATCAATGAAAATAATCAATGTTTAGAACAAAATATTGTGGTACAGGAAACGGTGGGAGTGAAAAGGGCTATGACCTGCTGCCGCCTGGGCAGAGGTCTGGTTTCCTGATGGAGTGAGCCTGGGCTGGCCCGCTGCACCAAGCCTGGAAGGAGGACGTAGTGCAGGAAACTCGTACTGCGATGGAGACCTGAACTCATGACTGCTGGTGGCAGCTCCACATGGCCCCTCGTCTGGTCTAGCCCTCACATCCTGGCAGAATTGCTGAGCTGCAAATGAAATTGCTATCAAAATGACAGCTATTTACACATGATAGCAGCACATCTGTTATGCCAACGTGCCACTTTTAGTCACATTCTCAGCAAAGCCACTAGAACACGGAGAAGTAGTCCCCTCGCCTGCACTGTACTTTACCCACTGTGTAAGCAGGTTTCACCAAGTGAGCGTGGCTCATCTCACAATTAGTCAACAGCTCTGCTACTACAATTGGAATGCCTGCATCCTGTACTCACTGGCAGCCAGTGGCTGATGCAATATTTCATCGTACATCCCCACAGATTTGCCCATAACATGGTAGTGGCAGTAAACTAGCCCACTACACAGAAAGACCCAGCCACCCTAGTTTTCATTTAAGACCGATCTGCACAAGCATATCACATTTGCAGAACATGTTTGTACCACAAAAGTGTCTGGCTGCTTAACACACAGGGTTCTGAGACTGCATTTAACCTATAAACCTTACTTACTAGACTTATCTTAAGCTACTCAGTTGCCCACTTAATAGTGCATTATTCTCTTATTTTCTTTGGAACACTGCATTGTGTTTGTATCCTTTTACATCCTGCCAGTCATGTTCTCTTGGCAATTCTCTTTACATAAGCTCATGGCTCATTCCGTGGCCTCATATCCTTTTAAACTCGTTGTCAACACTCACACTACAATATTCCATATTCATTTGCTTTCATGCCCTTTGGATCCAGTCTACTGAAACTGTACTACAGTGGATCGAGTTGAAAAATAGCTCTCCACCTCAGATAGGCAAAGAGTGCTAGGTATCATGAAGCCAAGGTCACCCTCACTTGTGCTGCCCTTCCCTAAATTGCTTAACATGCTGCATCAACTGTTCTGCTGAAATCCGCCCTTCTTGTGGGACTATTAATTGGTTCTGGGAATGGGTCAGGTCTAGTTTCAATGTGTTATTCAGAAAGATTACATTATGTATCGGGACTCCTTCTAGTGATTCACCTGGCTAGTACAACCATGACTTTGTTCATTCAACCGGGTAATTCCTCTTACCTTCGCTGCAGATAGAAGGTTGTCTCCGTTAGATCACACACTGGCCCGTTAATCAACAACCCACTATCCCTCAGCCTCTACTTGCCCTGCCTCTGTGTGCCGTCCCTGTTCATAGCAACTTTTCACCACTAACACATTGTCATATATGGGATAAATCCTGTGTAATACTGTTTGCTGAAAATATGGTTTATGTTCCACCATGTCCCTTGGACAATCTCACCCACTTGTTTTACCAACAAACAGCTGCACTGTGCGTGCATTTTCACCATTTTCAATCATCCGGGCAGATTCTGACAATGTTGTGGTTCTAACTCTGCCATCACTACATGCCTTTCTCCTCCTGCTGAAATTAACAACACAGCATCTGTCCTCAATTGTACAAATATCCCTAGGGCTCCCCATTTCACAAGACTCGGTACATTCTGCCGTCTTGTTCGAATGTCTGATGTCACAGGCCTCTGATGGTCCGAATACCATCGTCAAAATTCTT
The DNA here is from genome assembly GCF_021461385.2 of Schistocerca piceifrons. Lineage (NCBI taxonomy): Eukaryota > Metazoa > Arthropoda > Insecta > Orthoptera > Acrididae > Schistocerca > Schistocerca piceifrons. The sequence goes on from NC_060141.1 coordinate 619,725,333, forward strand.
CCCCACTCGTATCAATTAATTAGCTCCCCATCTCACTGGTTACGGGTGAATGGTGTAACATTTAAATTGTGCAAATATATCCAATGCTGGGAACCCAACGAGTATGTACAATTGTGCCTGGTCAGTCCTCATCTCCAATGATGCCACATGGTAATAAAGAGTTATGCACTGCTTACTGGGCTCTGCAGTCAACCCCAGTTCCAATGGTAGTTCCCCCTGCACTCTTCACAATGTTGACAAGTATTTCTCTGTTGATGACAGGATGGGACTCAGCTGTTCATGCAATGTGGGATGAATAACCTCCTGTAAGCTCACCATCACCACCCGTGGCTAGTGATTGTAAGAGCCCTCTCTTAGTTACTCCCGCATCCAACATGTCCACCTGGGCTTTCATGATTACCAGTTCTCGATTAACAGTGCCCACTGATGCCTTTGTGTACTGCCATCATCTTGCGTATCAGCTTCTGTAGTATGTGTTGTAGCGTGCCACTCCACTACCAACTTACTACCCTCTGCCAATTTCCTCACCATTTCCACAGTCTTGTTCCATTCTCTGACGTCACAGGTATCTGATGGTCCAAACAACATCTTCAGAATTCAACCCCAAGCATATCAAAACCCTTTTCAATTGAGGTAGCGAATGTGGCACCACCTCCACTGCTTGCTGCATCTGTTCCCATAACTGTTCATAAGACTTACGCAACTTCTCACATTCCTCAGTAACTACTCCAAACACTCCCCTGCTTTTGGCTCATTGTTGAAACCCAGAAAACATTTCCTCCTGCCTCTTCACTTCATTCCGGGATTCTCATGCATTAAGAACTAAACTCAGCGTCAATTGGTGGCTGGTAACCACCACATCCCCTTGTATGGCACAAAGAACTCCCCCTGCCAGGTAGTGCCACCCACTCTGCTCCATGTGAAGAGGTGTAGCACTGCCATGACTAGCATCCCTTCCATCCTTGATTTTGGTGTACAGAAGCCTGAGGACAATACCTGTCATCATCCTCCCTGACCCCTCAGAAGTCTGCCGCCACTGGTCAGCACTTCCACACAAAACTAAAAGACCCCTCACTCTAACACAAAAACTTATTCCTTTATCATTAATGTATTACACTCTGACACCTCGCACTTTACTATTGACAAACACAATAAAATACCTCTGTCACTTCCTTGACCTGACCTCATTGCATATAGTACCTCATGAACGGGTCCATCCACTTTCTGATGTCTACTCCTCCATTTCTTCCCTTTTGCGACCTTCTCAGGCTCTGCTCTTAACACTCCTGGGATAGAATCCAGAGCAACATGGAATAGTCAAAAGTGTCTAACATGCACTATTGTTGATGTTGTTGGTAACTGTAGGATAACACTGACTGGTGACATAATTTGGTAAGATCGTTGGTACCACATGTTGAATTTCATAGTCTTACTCTTAGGCATGTAAGTGTTTGAAAACATATCCACAGCCTTAAGCCATCAGCACACGGATCGTGCTGTCAAACGTCAACGTTGAGTGTGCTGAATTTCGTAGTCTCACCCTTAGGCTTGTAAGCTTTTGAAAACATATCCACTGCCTTAAGCCATCGGCACACGGATCGTGCTGTCGAACATCAACGTTGAGTATGCTGAGTTCAACGTGCTGCTGAACACTCAGGAATGATGCAACTTGTGCATACAGTACTTGCCCCAACATGGTACACGCGATTACAATGCACTATAGAGCGCAGTTGCGGGAAGTTTCTAGTTCGTTAATCACACTGTTTACTAAACGGGCGCACATAAAATTCCCATGTTAGCTCTATTAAAACGCACATTTCCTCCATTGTCCACGAAAAGGTAACTACCATGTCCAATCAATAAGGACACAAGCTTATAAAAGTTCCATTACAAACAGTGTGATACAAATTTGCAATACTTCTTCACATAAAACAAACATTATTTAATCATCCCCACATTTTAGTAAAACCCCAATGTCAATCTTACTCGATCACTGTTCCTATCCAGTAACAGAATTTTTGCAACATGTGAATTATGAAGCGGAAAAGAAAAAAAGGAGCAAAATATCTTTATACAAGTAGCGCAAGCTGTCCTGTAGATCAAGCCAATCAAACATCCAAAGAAAGGTGAACATATATTTACATACATCAAAAATTATAGTATACACTTATATGAAACTAATAATAAAGTATCAGAACCTCATAAAAACGCAAATGTTAGGAAAAATAAGTTGGGAAGTGGAGGGCCGCGAACCACCGCCTGAACATAGAAATTTTACAAATCACTGACACTACTCACCACGCTAATCCAACATCATGACTGGTTGCCATTCCTAGGATCTTAGACTTGCTGAAAGCTTTAATCGTAGCTATGCTACCGAAATTTAATTATAACAAATTGTACCAAGAACAATGCATTTTGGGTGGATCCTCAGTGTATCGCTGCCTTCAAATAGCATACTCTCATAATACGCAAGTTACAATAATACTTTTGCCATGAATATGATGTTTCTCATTATTTTATTGCAACGGATCACACAGTTAACAACGGGTTTTCCAGTGATTCTCAATTTGCAGGTGCTCAGAAATGGCATATATACGTATAGGCTTGAAATGAATGCCATAACTTTGTGCTGAAGGAAGAAAGCGCGCATGTGATGTCGGTGGCGTTGTGCCATCTCATTGATCAATGATCAGATACACACGCAGAATATCTGACATGCTAGATATTGCTCTGCACGTTCAGAAAAGACTCCCAAACGTGCTGTTTCATGCTATGGTGTCAGAAAATTGGCATGCTCAACATTTGGATGCACAGTCCGTGTGCCGACGGCCTTACTCTACAAGGTGTTAGCTTCCCATGAGCTTCACAGCTTCCTCTTGTCTCTTCAATGCATTATTATTATTTTTTTTTCTTCCACCTATCTCCATACTTCCTTCACCGTCTCACAAAATCATGGACTGACCTTCCATCCTTACCCCTTCTTGCCTTAATCATATCAATTGATTATGGCATTTTCCTGCCATCTCATACATCATATTCTTATATTAGTGTATGCTGACATGACAAATGAGAGATATGTGTCCCAGTCACTATGGTGTGATTTCACATAGTAGTTGAACAATCTTCTGATCGCACAATGCACCCATTTTATCCTGGACTAGTTTTCAGTTTCTTCACATGTAACATAATTTATTTATATCAAGTCTGACATAAGACTGGTGTGTAATCTTTGTCTCTTGCATGCCAAACTTAAATATCCAGTTTCTGACCTTGGCTTCTGCAACTGTAACAGCTTGCTGGTTTGGTGTAGTAATAATCTCTACATACTGAGAAACACTATTACTGTCATCACAAAATGGTTCCCTGCTGGAGCCCAGCTGAATCCTAACATATCTATCCCAATTTTTTCAAGTGGCTTCTATGTTTCTGGGGTCTCTATAATGGTATCTGGTTATCACACAGGTCTGCACACTGCACGCAGTTTCTCACGTACTGATCCGTATCTCCTTTTCCACCAATATCTGTCAATCACACTTCAGTTTGTTATTTTGCACCATTCATGACCAGACATGTTTATTCAGTACTTCCTTCTTCAACATAGTCAGCACCACTACCTGTGGCTTTACCTAGTCATTTTAATCACATATGCTAAACTACTGTAGCATTTTGTATAGCCTGAAGTCACTAACAGCATTCCGTGCTGCTTGGCATTCAGCAAGGTCATGATCCAGTACGTGCACTATTGCTACCTTTCTGCTCAAAGCATCTGCCTTATAAATTTAAGAATATTTATTTTGTAAGTTTTGCACCCTCTTTATTACATTCCCTCAGTAAATTACGGTTGTACCATATTTTTAGATCATTCTACAACTTGTCTTCATGAATCATTAAACACTATGCCACTGCCAAATACTGTGGACAAGCCATTGCTAATGGTGATCCAAATGTGTTCTTGGAAGAAGAGAACAATCTGAACAAAATTTTTGATCAGGATGTTTCAAAAATTTTCAGTAATTGTAGAAAGCTGTTAGTAAATGAAAAACGTGACGGAAGGAATAAGACAAAGATAAAACACAGATGAACTACACAGAGTACCCGAAAGAACTTGCTTCCCTTCTAACAGCCGTGTACCGCAAGTCTCTAGAGGAACGGAAGGTTCCAAATGATTGGAAAAGAGCACAGGTAGTCCCAGTTTTCAAGAAGGGTCATCGAGCAGATGCGCAAAACTATAGGCCTATATCTCTGACATCGATCTGTTGTAGAATTTTAGAACATGTTTTTTGCTCGCATATCATGTCATTTCTGGAAACCCAGAATCTACTCTGTAGGAATCAACATGGATTCCGGAAACAGCAATCGTGTGAGACCCAACTCGCTTTATTTGTTCATGAGACCCAGAAAATATTAGATACAGGCTCCCAGGTGGATGCCATTTTCCTTGACTTCCGGAAGGCGTTCGATACAGTTCCATACCGTCGCCTGATAAACAAAGTAAGAGCCTACAGAATATCAGACCAGCTGTGTGGCTGGATTGAAGAGTTTCTAGCAAACAGAACACAGCATGCTGTTCTCAATGGTGAGACATCTACAGATGTTAAAGTAACTTCTGGCGTGCCACAGGGGAGTGTTATGGGACAATTGCTTTTCACAATATATATAAATGACCTAGTAGATAGTGTCGGAAGTTCCATGCAGCTTTTCGTGGATGATGCTGTAGTATACAGAGAAGTTGCAGCATTAGAAAATTGCAGCGAAATGCAGGAAGATCTGCAGTGGATAGGCACTTGGTGCAGGAAGTGGCAACTGACCCTTAACATAGACTAATGTAATGTATTGTGAATACATACAAAGAAGGATCCTTTATTGTATGATTATATGATAGCGGAACAAAGACTGGTAGCAGTTACTTCTGTAAAATATCTGGGAGTATGCGTACGGAAGGATTTGAAGTGGAATGATCATATAAAATTAATTGTTGGTATGGCAGGTGCCAAGCTGATATTCATTGGGAGAGTCCTTAGAAAATGTAATCCATCAACTAAGGAGGTGGCTTACAAAACACTTGTTCGACCTATACTTGAGTATTGCTCATCAGTGTGGGATCCGTGCCAGGTCGAGTTGACAGAGGAGATAGAGAAGATCCAAAGAAGAGCGGTGTGTTTCGTCACAGGGTTATTTGGTAAGCGTGATAGCGTTACGGAGATGTTTAGCAAACTCAAGTGGCAGACTACGCAAGAGAGGCGCTATGCATCACGGTGTAGCTTGCTGTCCAGGTTTCGAGAGGGTGCGTTTCTGGATGAGGAATCTAATACATTGCTTCTCCCTACTTATACCTCCTGAGGAGATCACGAATGTAAAATTAGAGAGATTCGAGCGCACAAGGAGGCTTTCTGGCAGTCGTTCTTCGAACATACGCGACTGGAACAGGAAAGGGAGGTAATGACAGTGGCACGTAAAGTGTCCTCCGCCACACACCGCTGGGTGGGTTGCGGAGTATAAATGTAGATGTAGATGTAGAACTGCCCAACTCGAGAAATGCAAGAAAAATGACAAAAAGACCAAATGACAATCGGGGAAACCATATATTTCTTCCAAAGGCAAACATATCTCTGGACGGTCAGTTAAACCAAAGGATTGCTCAAAGTGCTTAAGGAAATGCAGCTCTAATTTCACTGAGCTGGGTGACTAAACATTCACAAACAATTTTGTAATTTACATGATACAGACAGACTAACAGCAGTCATACATCAGTTCACTCTTAGAAAAGAAATATAAGTACAGTAATAGGACTTCCTACAGACTCATCTAGGAGGAATGTCACAAAAGTGGTCAAAAGGCACAGGTCTGTCAGTCCTCCTTTCTTGACTCATTCATTTGTACACCAGGTTCTGTAAAAAAGGCATGATCAAAACATAATTCCTAGAGATCAAAGAGGGCAGCACAAATTAGCTGTACCTCAATCAGATACTGTGAAAGAAATCAATACCTTTCAAAAACTCCCTTCACACACATTATGCTACGAAGGATTTTGAGAAAGTGTACTTGTCTCATGAGCTAAATCTTCAAAAAATTTACCAAATGTATGTCAAAACTTATGAAAATAATAACATCACCCCTGATATTGGATCTTTTTATTGAAACATATTTAATACAGAATTTAACCTATCCTTCCAAGTGCCTGAACATGACATGTCTGATACATGCTACAGGTTCTCTTATATGAATGCCACATAGAAAGAAATTCACTGTTCAGGCTCATGTAGATTGAAAGTGTTTAGCCTGAGAACGAAGAGACAGCTTAAAGTTGGAAGCTGTATCAGGAAAAGCCCATTTAGCCATATTTGATTTGGAGGCTATTTGCTACAGTTCAAAGACAGATGCTATGGAATTGTTCTGTCAACAAAGGCTTGCTGTGTACAACCTGTCAGTATAAAACAGTTTCAAGAGAAGCTGTGCATGCCAGACGTGGACAGCCAAACGTGGAACTGTAGAAACTGGGTCATGCTCATTTAATTTTCTAGAACCAAATACAAATGGTAACAACTGGAATTTCTTTTCCAATACTTGTGGAGAGGGAGGAAAAATTACAAACATGTCTGCTATGCTTCAATTTACTGTTGAGCAGTTGGTATCCCTGTAATATACCACGTGGGGTAGTGCAGTGGTTAGCACATGGGACACGCATTTGGGAGGATAACAGTTCAAAGCCATGTCTGGCCATCCTGATTTAGGTTTTCTGTGATATCGCTAAATCATTTACAGTAAATGTCGGGATGGTTCCCTCAAAAGGGCACAGCCGCTACCCTTCTCCATTCTTCCCTAATCCAAGTTTGTGCTCCATCTCCAGTGACCTTGTTGTCAATGGGACATTAAAGACTCCTCCTCTTATTCCTGTAACAAACCATATATCCTTTAAGCCAGGACACACAAACGGAGTGTGACTCAGTTCATGTCTCAATAGAGTAAAATATAAAACGTTTCACATATTTGATCCATCAGGATGGTTCTCTGCCACCAGAATGACAAATAAAAGAATACCATGTTATTGAAGTTCAGCAGAAGGATGTTCTGGACTTCCCAGAAATGAGATGCTAGAAAATTAAGAAAAGAAAAGCTGACACTGATGGAAATAATGTCAACTGGCTCAAGACAATCTGGTTTCAGAATCAAGAAGAAAAATCTACACACTTATTTAAATACAGGAACAATACTTCTGAAGAGTTTAAAATAACGGAAACGTTCTGCATAACTAAAACAAGGTTGCAAGAATATTTCTCACTTCAGCCTTTGTATTCATCTGCAGTTCCCATACCGAAAGAAAAGGTTAAGGCTCCTCTAGATCTTTGCAACATGGGTACCATACCAGAGCACTGCCATCACTTCTACAGGTCATTAATGATAAATACATCACCTGATGAAGAAACACAAACTAATGTTGATGATAATGATAACTAAATTATTTGCAGCTCTCATAATGTTTTGTTTACTAATTCATTGATGTCTTTACAAATAAATAAAATAAATATGTTCATTCTCTGTTGATCCATTGTGGATGTGGGACAGTGACTGGTCAACTATTCAACAAAGAAATTCGCCAAACACTTATGTGTATTGAGAAGTTATTTTATTTCTGCCAACAGTCTTCGCAATTCAATATGTTATCCTCAAACCCCACGTGCACCCCTAAAAAATGATTGATGTTGGCATAACAGACCATTGTTTCCGCATGTCACGAATTCTCAAATGCACTTGAGAACTCACAACATCCAGAACAGATGGCTTCAGTATGCCAATATCAATAGTTCTGGAGAGGTGCGTATGGAGCCTGAAGAGATGGCATATTGAATTGCGAACACTGGTAGTGAAAATAGAATAAAATAACTTCTCTATTTGTGTGGCAGTCTGCCAAATTTCTCTGTTAAATAATTATATTTTGTTTTTCATATATGGCAATTACTCTTTGTGTTGTTTAAAATCAAATGACAATATAATTAACTTGTGAAGCACTGTAAAATCCCTAAAACAAATTGTTAAGAATTTTTAATGGAATTGGGCAAAATAGATTTTGTTTAGAAGTGCATTCCATGTTATTGTTACTCCTACTACATCAAATGTAACTACCCGGAGCACCAAGATGTTTAAAGTCAAAACAATGTATCTACAAGAGTGCCTATCTTTTTGTTTATGCAGTACTTAATGCTGAAGTTGAAAAATTGTTGAATGAGTATAAACACACTCTAACAACCATGAAATATCATGATAAACAGCATTGTGAACTCAGGTGGTCCCGATGATACTGTTTCCAACACACACACACACACACACACACACACACACACACACACACACACACACACACACAGATTTGCTGACACCTGTGCTCATTGTATGTGCATCACAAACAGCTCATGTCAGTAGTGCACATAGACAGTTGGGGATCTTGTTGTGGCAGCCAGCTCTGTGAAGAATGACTGCATCCCAGCAGCCATTGGCGTGTAGCCCAGAGGCACACCCACTGTGTTGGCAGAAAACAGCTTCCGTTCCTGGGAAAAGTAGTCCTGCTTGCTGATGGAGTGAGCCTGGGATAGCATGCTGCACCATGGCACTATGTTTCGAGGGCTGACATGATGCTGGAAGCTGGTAACATGATGGAGACCTGAACACGTGACTACTACTGGCAAATCCATGTGATCGTCTCATCTGTTGTAGCCCCCACATCCTGGTTGAACTGCTGGGCTATGCCCAAAACTGCTACCAAAAATAAGCCACTTATACAAGATAGCTGCACATCTGTTACGCCAATGTGCCACTCAAGTCATGTTCTTGGCAAAGCCACTATAATACATTGGTGCAAAAATCCCCTTATCCATAATGTGCATTACTGTAACTGAAGCTGGCCCAAACCAAAAGCTCTGTTATAGTATCAGAATGCCAACACTCTGCACTCACCAATGGCTACTGCAGTACTTCACCATGTATCCCACATATTTGCCAACAAAATTATAGTGGCACTACAAAATCCACGTTAATTAATATTTAACATAAATTTAACATTACAATTACAAGGATTGGATCAAACAACAGCCAACCATACTGCTAATAACCACACAAGCTGGAAGGAACAATAATTAAAATAAAATAGCTAGAATAGCTGAGAACACAATAGCCAAAAATAAACCAAATAGAGCAGACAAACAAAATCTCCAAAACTTACTTATACAAATGCAGCTGATAAACAAGAGGTAATGTACAAATGGAATGCTGGTAAAAGGACAAAGTAAATCAGTCCAGTAATTGAAAACAAGGCCAACAATATAAATGTCAGAAAGGAAAATCCCTTAGCACAACTAATAACAGAATAAAATGCACTCAGAGAATACAATTCAGTTAGAATCTTCTCCTATTAAAACCTATTTCAGATAACAATGCTACACCTTGCAGCAGCCTGCCAATATAACAGTAGAACAACTAGCACAGCTTAAGTTGAAACACAGCCAATCGCAAGAGTCTACACGCTGATGTTTCTGTCAAGCAAAACTGGCACAACACTCTTCTTACGCACCAACATCCAAGAGTATACATGGTGATTAACATCTGCTTGTGTCTTGTCAGCATGACCCGCCCAGGGGCCGAGATGCCGGTACAGTCAGCTCGCCAGTAATAGGAACTGATGCTTCGTGTTGACACCAAGTCACTGCTTGCTTGCACTGCAACTCCACCAGGCTGACCCCACTGTTGACCATGTGAATTTGCTGCTCCGTCAGTACAGTTCACATCTGACTCAGTTGCTTATTTGTTGTGATTCCTTACTGGCTCTCCGCAGATAGTCCACATCTCCTTTAGCTTGCAGCTCTTATTTCAAGGAGTTAGTTCATGAACTCACACGAATAGTAAACAGTTCCGAAAACACACTTGACCTCTTAGCAACAAATAATCCTGAGTTAATAACGAGCATCAAAACCAATACAGGGATTAGTGAACACAGGGTTGTCGTAGTGAGATTGAATATTGTAATCCCCAAATCCTCCAAAAATAAACGAAAAATATGCCTATTCAAAAGAGCAGCTAAAAATTCACTTGATGCCTTCCTGAGAGACAATCTCCACTCATTCCAAATTAATACTGTAAGTGTAGACCAGATGTGGCTTAAATTCAAAGAAATAATATCGGCAGCAATTGAGAGATTTATACCAAATAAATTAACAAACAACAGAGCTGATCCTCCTTGGTACACAAAACAGGTTAGAACACTGTTGCAGAAACAACAAAACAAACATGCCAAATTTAAACAGACATAAAATCCCCAAGATTGGCGATCTTTTACAGAAGCTCGAAATTTAGTGCCGACTTCAATGTGAGATGCTCATAACAGTTTCCACAACAAATCTTTGTCTCGAAACCTGCCAGAAAATCCAAAGAGATTCTGGTCGTATGTGAAGTATGTTAGCGGCAAGAAGTAATCAGTGCCTTCTCTGCGTGATAATAATGGAGATACTATCAAAGACAATGCTGCCGAAGCAGAGTTACTAAACACAGCCTTTCAAAATGCCTTCACAATAGAAGACAAAGTAAATATTCCAGAATTCAAATCGAGAACAGCTGCCAACATGAGTAACATAGAAGTAAATATCCTCGGAGTAGTGAAGCAACTTAAATCACTTAATAAAAGCAAGTCTTCTGGTCTAGACTGCATACCAATTAGGTTCCTTTCGGAGTATGCTGATGCATTAACTCCATACTTAACAATTGATCGTTCGCTCAACGAAAGATCCGTACCCAAAGACTGGAAAGTTGCACAGGTCACACCAATATTCACGAAATGTATTAGGAGTAATCCACTTAATTACAGGCCCATATCGTTAACATCGATATGCAGTGGGATTTTGGAACATATATTGTGTTCGAACATTATGAATTACCTCAAAGAAAACTGTTTATTGACACATAGTCAACATAGGTTTAGAACCACCGTTCTTGTGAAACACAACTAGCTCTTTATTCACATGAAGTGTTGAGGGCTAGTTACAAGGGATTTCAGATCAATTACATATTTCTAGATTTCCGGAAGGCTTTTGACACTGTACCACATAAGCGCCTTGTAGTTAAATTGCGTGCTTATGGAATATCGTCTCAGTTATGTAACTGGATTTGTGATTTCCTGTCAGAGAGGCCACAGTTTGTAGTAATTGACGGAAAGTCATCAAGTAAAACAGAAGTGATTTCTGGCATTCCCCAAAGTAGTGTTACAGGCCCTTTGCTGTTCCTTATATATATAAACGATTTGGAAGACAATCTGAACAGCTGTCTTAGGTTGTTTGCAGATGACACTGTCATTTATCGACTAATAAAATCATCATAAGATCAAAACAAATTGCAAAACAATTAAGAAAAGATATCTAAATGGTGCAACAATTGGCAGTTGGCCTTAAATAATGAAAAGTGTGAGTCATCCACATGAGTGCTAAAAGGAATTCATTAAACTTTGGTTACATGATAAATCAGTCAAATACAAAGACTGTAAATTCACGTAAATACCTCGGAATTAAAATTACGAACAACTTAGACGGAACACATAGAAAATGTTGTGGGTAAGGCTAACCAAAGACTGTGTTTTATTGGCAGGACACTTAGAAAATGTAGCAGATCTACTAAGAAGACTGCCTACACTACATTTGTCTGTCCTCTTTTAGAATACAGCTGCACGGTGTGGGATCCTTACCAGATAGGACTGACGGAGTACACTGAAAAAGTTCAAAGAAGGGCAGCACGTTTTGTATTATCCCAAAATGATACAGGATTTGGGCTGGACATCATTAAAAGAAAGGTGTTTTTCGTTGGGACAGAATAAATGCATTTTTCATTGGGACAGAATCATCTCACGAAATTCCAATCATCAAATTTCTCCTCCGAATGCAAAAATATTTTATTAACACTGACCTACATAGGGAGAAATGATCACCATGATAAAATAAGGGAAATCAGAGCTCGTATGGAAAGATATAGGTGTTCATTCTTTCCGTGCACTATACGAGATTAGAATAGTAGAGAACTGTGAAGGTGGTTTGATGAACCCTCTGCCTGGCACTTATGTGATTTGCACAGTATCCATGTAGATGTAGATGTAGATGTATATGTATGACGACAACAGTCATTTCATCCTTCGTACACATGGGGCTGTTATCACCAGCTGTCACCGGCTGCTTGCCAGTCATCTTCCTGAACCAGCCAGACCTGGGCAGAAACAAGCTGGGTAATGCAATTTTTGACCTGACAATGCTGATCACCAATGCTGATACACTATGGCCGCACATCCACTACTTAACAATGCCTGCTCATAACTAACTGGTTGAACACCTGTTGTTAACAGTTGTTAGTTAAAACTGCCACTACAGACACTGAACTTCTTGGAACTTGTTGTCTGGATCGTGTTCTCAAGTACTGGCAAATTTGTGGCCAGATGCCCTTCCTGTCACTTTAGTATCAGTTATCTTAGGGGGAGAAGTCATGCACGCCACATGTTTGTGAATTGTGTAAATTTTGTTCTGTGTGGGTTCATATGTTAACTGTTTGTTTACCATATTTTCTGTGGCCGGAAAGAGAATTTGAAACTGCCTAAAAACTGTTGGTCCGGATCACTTTCTTGTCTCACAAGCAAACACACTGAGCACTATAATATATTTTGTGTTTTAGCCGAGGGAGCCACACATTTAAGTACCACAGATAACAATGGAACTATAGATTTTGCGAAAAGGACAGGAGATTTGCTGAACACACAGCAAAGATTTGTTCCTTCAGGCTGAATTAGAACATGCAAAATTTGAACTGGATAGGTTGAAGGAGGAAAAAGATTGTGGGAACTGGGTAAAGAGCACAAGCCATGGCCAAAAGGGAAACAGATTTTTAACTTCTTCATTTACTCATCAGCTTACAGTATCAAATAAATCTGATTTGTTGCCTGAAGTAGGAGAAAACTGTTAAGTCACAGTAGAGTGCAGCAGACTTCTAGCAAAGACGCTAAGTGTAGATCACTACCAACAGAGAGTAGCTAGAAAATAGTATTACTGCTAGGTAGTAGCAATGGCAGAGGTTAGACTGATGGTACAGAACGAATCAGAACAGGGCAGCAGATCACAAGTAATGAGAAGATAAGGTGACAGGGGACATAGGGAATTTGGCAAAGATTTTTACAATAAGGATCAGGTTATCATAGTAGGTGGAACAGGGAACAGCCAGATTAAAGACAGAAATTGTAGCATTAGAGGTGACACGGAAGAAATAGGAGTAGCAACTACACAAAAACAAATGGGAGTTTTGTGGAGGTCTTCGGGCACCATGATCAGCCTTGGGTTACCACTCCCGTGGGTCTTGTGGACACCAAGTTAAGAAGACTGCTGCTAATTCAAATGATATCTCATATGAGGGCATGCCTGTTGCTACAATTGCGAAATGGAGATAAAAGATTACATTTTAGCATCTTACACACATAGGGCTTACATTAGAAAAGGAGGAGGTGTTACAGATATTAAGACAGAACACAGGTTCAAAAACACTGACGCATTAGATTTTCTGGTGACCAACACACTTAAATGTGCACTTATGAATTAATACTGAAAGTGGTTTGCTTTTAATTTTAACCACGTATAGGTACCCACTGGGAAATTTTGAACTGTTTATGAAGAATTTGGATTCTTTACTATGCTATCTGTCAGACAGCAGCAAGCAGTTAATAGGCTGTGATGATTTCAAAGTACATTTTCTGAGGGATTCTAACAGGAAAAATAATCTGGAAACCTTATTTGGATCCTACAATTTGATCTCAGTAATTAACTTTCCAACACAGGTGGATGAAGACATTAGGACCCTAATTGATAATGGAATCAGGTAATTAACTGCTTCAGTTGTAAATATTTTATTCATTCAGTCATGATCAGTTTTGGGCATCTTTAAGTGAGCAAGATTGCATCTTAAAGTGAACAAGACTGCATTAGGGAAATGGAGAAAGTACAATAGGAGTCTGCATACCACACAACATGTGTTTGTTATAATAATAGTGGGGGTTCATTGCGAAACTGTAAATATGATTTTGACAGGAAATTGATATGGCTGAGCTAGTAAGAATGAAACACGGGCTGGTTTAACGGGGTGCTACAATGTAGGCACACACAAAAACTAGCAACTTCGCACTGCAAGGGAAGGTAAATCCATCTAGTGGTGAACAGCATCAGAGCTGACTACCCCAATCATTAACAAATAGTTAATACATAATATGTGACTGAATCAAATATGGTTAGACATAAATTGTTGACATATAAGTAATATATAAAAATTGTGTACTTGGGCTTAAACTTCTGTCAAAAATGATATAAAGGTAAAAATTAACTTAAAAAAAAAAAAAAAGACAAATGAGCCAAAAGTGGCACGCTGGATAAAAGAAACTAAATAAATTGGTCCATGCCAGAACTGTAGAACACAAAGAGAGAGAGAGAGAGAGAAGAGAGAGAGTGTGAGTGAGTTAAAAATGACTATATGTTAAGTCCAACCAACAGAAGGAAAGACAGCTAAAACCGGGACTTGGAGAAAGATCCATAAAATACGTCAGAGAGAAATGGAGGTCCTGAACTAAATATTAATTGTCCTTGGCATATTGGTATGATGGATAAAAAGTAAAATATGGTCATTCACTAAAATGGCCGATAACTAAGACGGAAAACATAAATGAGAACATGAGTGGTTACAAAAAGGGCATTAAATCAGGAAATGGTGGACTGTCAAAGTTTGAGACAATGAGCACAAAGTGGTGGGGGATTACCACTTAACAAATGGCAATAGCTAAAAAGACAGTGCCCAATACACAACCTAGCTAAATGATCTCCTCATGGTGAGAGGACCGAGAGGAGGTTTTCCAAGCCATTAGAAGAGGATTAATTCCCCGGAGCTTGTTCCCACTAAGGGAGGACCAGTGGTGATGCCAAAGTCAGACCACCTGTTGACAGACAAGAACACAAAGGTCATCGGAGGGAATGAAAGAACGAACAGACCAGGGTACGAGGACTGCAGCCTTGGCAGCCACATCTGTGGCCTCATTTCCCGTCAGATCGACATGACCAGGAACCCAAATAAACATCAGAGTGGCTCCATCAAGACTGAGTCAGTGACAGCTTTCCTGGGCCCGTTGCACTAAGGGATGGACAGTGTACAGCACACAGAGGCTCTGAAGGGCATTGAGGGACTCAGAGCATATGATGCAATTGAAAAGTCTGTGTCTCAGGGTGCACTGCATGGCAGGATACAGTGCGAAAAGCTCTGCTGTAAATATTGAGCAGTGTTCCAGAGGTCAATGCCAAAAATCATTGGTGCCAATGACGAAGGCACACCCGACACTACGGTCACTCCAAGAGCCATCAGTGTACACAAAGGTACTATCACAAAGTTCCATGTAAAGGTTATGAAACTTACGGCAATAGAGCAAGGCTGGAGTAGTGTCCTTAGGAAGCGAATGAAAGCCAAGGTGAACACAGGCCGCCATATGAAGCCAAGGTGGTGAGGGTTTACACCCATCACGGAAATGGCAGGTAGCTTGAAGTTAAGCTGCTGGAGCAAGAGTTGAAAGTGAACTTCAGGAGGTAACTGAGAAGAGGGACTTGCCCCATACTGGCGATCAAAGGAGTCATCGAAGGAGGTGGCATAGGTCGGGGGACCAGGCATGGCAGACATGTGGCATGCATACCTGCTAAGAAGATAGTCACAGCGGTATGACAGTGGTAGTTTGGCAGCTTCTGCATACGGACTCTCAACTGGGCTAGTGTAAAAGGCGCCAGTGGCTACACAGATGACACAATGGTGGATAGTATTGAGACGGCAAAAGAGGGACAGTTGTGCAGATGCATAAACAAAACAACCATAGTCTAGTTTTGAACAGACAAGAGACTGGTACAAATGGAGGAGGGTGATCTGATCCGCTCCCCAGGAAGTATGACTGAGGACATATAAGACACTGAGGGAGAGCGTACAGTGGACGACCAAGAAAGAGCCCCAGCAATCTTGTAGTTTCAACAAATGGAAGAGCAACAGGCCCAAGATGGTGGAAGAAACCAATTGTGCCACCTGAAATTCATACAAATGGTTTTGTCAGAGGAAAGACGAAAGCCATAGTCAATGCCCTCTGAATAAAGATGATCGAGACATGGCTCAAGACGCTGCTCAAGGAGACAAGTCCATGGAGAACTGCAATAGATCACAAAATGGTCAATGAAAAGGGAGGTGGGGGTCCAGCAGGAGACAGGCCATCATAGGGATAATGGCAATAGCAAAGAGGACAATGCTCAGGACATAACTCTGAAGCACACTGTTTTTGTGGATACAGGTGCCCGACAAGGCAGAACCCACATGTGCCTTGAAAACTTGATCTTAAAATTCCTGAAGGAAATGGCACATGCTGCCATGGAAGCCCCACATGCAGAGTATGGAGGATACGTCCTCCAGCAGGTGTTGTAGGCTTTCTCCAAATCAAAAAAACATAGCCACAGTCTGGTATTTCCACAGGAAACCATTAATGACATGGGTTGACGAAGTGACGAGATGGTCAATTGCAGAACGGCATGCTTGAAATCCACACTTCGCAGGCAGAAAAATGGTTGGTGGTACGCACTGGTGATGTGGAGGTCGGCTGGGCGATGGTATCAAGTGACGACACCATCAATGATGATCTCTGAGTTGGCGAAGGAGAAGACCGTTTGCATTTGTTTGATTTCTTGGAATCTTTCGAGTACATCGTGAGACTTGAGCCACCATACCAGCCGGACATGAATCATGCATTCCATTACCTTACAAACACAGCTGGTGAGAGAAATGGGGCGATAGCTAAAAGGAAGGTGTTTGTCCTTATCAGGGTTAGCTATGGGTACGATAATGGCTTCATGCCAGTGTCTGGAAAACGTGCCTTCTGCCCAGCTGCAATTGTACTTATGAAGGAGAAGTTCTTGCCTGCAAGAGAAAGGTTCTACAGTATGAACATCATCTGGCCCTGTGGTGGAGGACCAAGATGAAGTGAGAGCGTGATCTAGCTCCCTTATAGTAAAGGCGGCATTGCACTGTAGAACTCACTATTCTGAGAGAAATCACCCAACCCTCCTCCACTCATTTTCGATGCAGGAAGGCAGGGTGATAGTGGGTGGAGCTTGAAATCTCCGTAAAAATGTGACCCAAGGTGTTGGAGATAGCAATAGAGTCAACTACAACATCATCTGCTACTGTCAGCCCGGAAATTTTGGAATGGACCTTGGTTGCAGAGAGCCATTGAAGATTGGTCCACATGACGGGAGATGGAGTGGAACTGTTAAAAGAAATAGTACAGGAAATCCAAATAGCTATATTGCTATCTCGAAGAATGTGACGACACTGTGCATGCAACTGTTTATAACAAATGCAGTTCGCCATCGTAGGAGGACGATTAATAATGCAGAGAGCATGTCTCCACACGCGAATTGCGTCACGGCATGCCTCAGTCCACTAGGGACTGAGACACAGGGCGGTAAAGATTAAGTGTGTGGAATGGAATGTTCTGTGATGGTAAGAATAATATTTGTAAGATATTATACCTGGTCCTTCCAACTGGGGAAATGTTGTTCATCAAAGGTTGTCAGGGAGGAGTAAAGCCTCCAATCAGCCTTTGGGTTTGCACGTAGGTGGGGTAGGAGTCAGCAAATGGACTGAACATGGGGAATGGTCACTCAAGTATGTGTCAGAGAGAATGGACGACTCGAGACGATGGTCAAGCAGGACAAGGTCCAAATGGAAACAGATGAGAGGGAGTCTGAAAGGAACGTGGGTGCTCCCATGTTAAGGCAGATGAGATTAAGTTGATTGAGAAGGTCAGCGAAAAGGGCATCTGTCAGACAGGTTCTGGAAGAACCCCAAAGGGGATGGTGCACATTGAAGTCACCGAGCAGCAGAAAGGGGTGAGAGAGTTGCCCAATCAGCTGGAGGAAATCTTCCCTGGTGACACCAAATGATGGAGGGGTGTAAGCAGTACAAGTAGGAAGGAAAATGCAGATTGCAACAGCTTGAAGCCAGGTAGCCAGGGAGATGGGCTGACCATTGATGTCATCCTAGATGAGCAGCATGTCTCAACTACGAGATGGAATGTTATCCTAGGGGGGAAGGTAAAAGTGGACCACGAAGAAATGCGAGAGTTCAAAGCGGTCATGAGGATGCAACTTTGTTTCCTGGAGGCAGAAACAAGCAGACGTTGCAATTCCAAGAGCAGCTGTAAGTCCTCTTTGTTGGTTCGAAGGCAACGAACATTCCATTGGAGGTC
The DNA here is from genome assembly GCF_021461385.2 of Schistocerca piceifrons. Classification (NCBI taxonomy): domain Eukaryota; kingdom Metazoa; phylum Arthropoda; class Insecta; order Orthoptera; family Acrididae; genus Schistocerca; species Schistocerca piceifrons. Next base: position 619,743,652 of record NC_060141.1, read on the forward strand.
AGTCACGACAAGGAAAAAGGAGGCTGGAGGATCCTGCTCCTTGAGATCTACAGAGGCGTCAGCATTCTTCTCCTGTCAGTCTGTGGAGTCCAGGGCAGAAAAATGGTTGGTGGTACGCACTGGTGACGTGGAGGTCGGCTGGGCGATGGTATCAAGTGGCGACACCATCAATGATGATCTCTGAGTTGGCGAAGGAGAAGACCATTTGCATTTGTTTGATTTCTTGGAATATTTCCAGTTGGAAGACTAAGGTATTTGTTGGCTGGAGGGACGTAAGAAGTATTTCATAAAATTCTGTCATATGAATGTATCACCCACTTCTCCTTCTGAAATTAAGAAAATTATTTATTCTCTAAAAAATAAATGCTCAAATGAATTTGATGATGTTTCCAATAGTCAGTACTAAAGATTTGTTCCCATATCATAAGCCCTGCCTTATGCAAAATATGTAATGCATCACTAACTCAAGGGATTTTTCCAGAGAGACTGAAATATGCTATTGTTAATTAAGCCCCTATATAAGAAAGGTGATAGGAGAGATGTCAATAACCAGTAACAATACCACTCTCAAGCACTTATATTATTTTGTTTCTGACAGCATTCATAATTTGCTGTTCATTTATTTCCATGATACAGGTATGGCACGACCATGCAAAGTCATTCACTCTAGATGTATGAAAATTTTTGACCATTTCTCACTGAACCAACATCGACATTCAGCGCTTCACATTCCTTTTATGACTTTTTTTTAGCACTTATTTTACATACATTATCACATTTAACTATACTTGTGTAACAGTGGTTTTCTGTCACAATATTAATTGGCACACACACACACACACACACACACACACACACACACACACACAGAGAATACAAGAGATACAACATACAGAAAAGGTTGTTGTGGTCCTTCTAATGATTTTATTTCATAAGCTGATTGCGTCTTGAGCAGCTATTAATTTTGAAGGTCTTACAAGGCAAATACCAAGAATCTTTTGCTGTGTAATCTACAACTTCTATTATTTGCAATGATTAGCAATACCAGAACACGGAAAAAAGGTGGTGGAGCAGACAGATGAAATTAGCCATTCTTGTTTCCTTTGAGCTGTGTTTGGGTCATTGAGTATTGGCAGTCTCGCTGCTAAATGCCCGTTCTGCTTCATTGGTAGCGATATTTCCTCACAGAGGTACTCATATTCCACTTGGGATTTTCATTGGCTAATTCAGTTTGATAATCTTCTTGTTCAAGTATACATGCTTATGTTTCCGCTGACTTGCTCCAATTACTATTTGTAGGTATTGACTAACTTCAGGTACATTTTTATACCTCCAAAATAAAATATCAACAAGGCAGCATACCTGTGTAATGCAAATGTGAGTGCAAGTCCAGCCATAACAGCCTCACCCCCTGATAATGATGCCATACCAATACAAGGCTTTCCATGTTCTACAAAGCACACTTGTACACCACCAAGGTATGGCTCCTCCTCATTTTCAAGTGTCAGCATAACATGACACAAGTTACTCTGCATTAAATCCTAAAATAAAAATTAATTCAAATATTTTCAGGTCTTAAAAATTAAAGTGTTTTAGCAAATTAGAGGCATAAATGAAATGCTAAGAACAGGGTTTCCCAAACTGTGTTCCATGGAACATGGTGTTCTGAATGGAAGTGAATAAGTGCTCTGCAAAGAACTGCTAACAACAGAGTGGTTTTTTTCTGACATTTTGACAAAGCAAATTATTTTTTATTTTATTTTATTACAATTTGTGTATTATTGGTTATGATTTAAAATTGAAATAATCAAGTTTTTCTCATTATTTAATATTTTAATAACCTTCACAATAAACAAGATGTTCCATCAAACTACCAGGATTCTCGAAGTTTTCTGTCGAAGTGAAAGTTTAGGAACCCCTGCTCTAGATATATCATATCAATAATAAACCATAAAATGCCCCATAATATTTTTCATTCAATATTTTCTGCTTAGACTAGTGTCTAGCACTATTCTAAATCTTTCAATCAGACTTTTCTCTTTTCATATCATTTCCTACAAGGCTCTTTATTAACAGGAGACACCACAAGACTTCTGTGGTCCAGCAGAGGAATTGAAATATCAAGTACTGAAGAAAAAGTTTGAACAGAAACATGATGGAAGCCAAATCACGCAGAAGACTTTCTCTTCTATCATTCAATGGCAATGACCACGAAAGCATGCGGACGTGTCAAATTTCATGCCACACAATGGCATTGCCAAGGTCACAGAATAATTTTACTGTTGTGACCTGCAGGACTTAATTTGTTATACCATACATGACTTCCTCTGTAGCTAACCCTTTACTTAACAAAACTGAGAGGGAATTAATGCCTCATACTGTGAAAAATGAGTCACTAACCTCTTGCAGGAAATTTGCTCAAAAATATTTGGGACTAGGGTTTGGCAAACAAAGTCTAATTACATTCAGCCAGAAATATTATCATAATTACAATAAATACTGATTGTCTTGGGTTAAATGTTCAAATTTTTTTTCTCTTGGTCTGGAAGTGTTTCATTTTTGCGCATAATATATAGTTGAATATTGTAGAAACGATAGTTGCAATTCACCATACAGTGGAGATCCTGAGTTACAGATAGGCACAACAAAAAAAAGTCAGGAAGTGAGCTTTCCACGAGCAAGACCTTTTTCAAAAACTGACAAAATGCACACAAACACACAACACACTCAGACAAACACAAGTTACACACACAACCACATTCTCTGGCAGCTGAGGCCAGATTGCAAGCAGCAGCGCATGATAGGAGAGACAGCTGGATGGTGGGGGTAAGGTGGAGGCTGGGGTGGGGAGGCAGAGGAATAACAGGATAGCTAGGTGCAGTATGGAGGTTAGATTAAGGGCGGGGCAGCGGAAAAGGAGAGAAGTAAAAAGACTGAAGGTGTGATAATGGAACAGAGGGCTGTGTAGTGCTGGAATGTGAACATGTAGCCCTGCATTTGATGGGACAGTTGATATTTGTGACCAGACTGGAGCATGTGGGTTAGGCAGCACTATATGTGAGACCAGTCATATGATCTACAAGCTAAGCTACAACCGTTCTACATGGGCACGACAAGGAACAATCTGTGTGTCTGCACGAATGGCCACCGACAAATTGTGGCCAAGAAACATCTGGACCATGCTGTTGCTGAGCACGCCGTGCAACACAACGTTCTTCATTTCAATGACAGTTTCACAGCCTGTGCCATAAGGATCCTTCCCAACATCACCAACTTTTCTGAACTGCGCAGGTGGGAACTCTCCCTGTAATATATCCTACAGTCCCATAATCCTCCTGGCTTCAATCTTTGTTAGTCATTGTCCTTACCCGTCTAGCCCCTTCCCTGTTCCCATTCCAGCATTACACAGCCCTCTATTCCACCAACGCATCTTTAGTCTTTTTACTTCTCTGCTTTTCCACCACCCGTTCCCTGCCTCACCCTCCATTTAACCTTCCGACTGCACCTAGCTGCCCTAACCTCTCTTCACCACATCCCTGTATGCTCCCACAAGCAGCACTTTACCGTCCCCACTCCTACTCTGCTATGCCTCCCCTCCCCACCCCAGCCTCCTCTTTACCCCTGCCAACCAGTTGCCTCTCCCATCATGTGCTGTTGCTCAGTCTGGCTTCAGCTGCCAGAGAGTGTGGTCATGTATATGTAAGTTGTATTTGCATTAGTGTGTGTGTGTGTGTGTGTGTGTGTGTGTGTGTGTGTGTGTGTGTGTGTTTAATGTTGTCAATTTTCAACGATGGCCTTGCTGGCCGAAATCTTGCTTTCCAACAGTCTTTTTGTTGTGCCTGTCTGCAACTCAGAATATCTTGTTATATGATGAATAGCAACTATCCTTTTCACAATGTCACTGAGATAAATCTAAACCATCTGCCTTCACATCTTGTAATTGTACTGCAGTATCACTGCTCACCTCATAATTGGTAGTTGCTTCCCTCAAGATTGTAGTGTGATTGTCAGTGGGTTGTACGTGCGTCTTAGTTGTCAGTGCCATGATTATTGCCCTACAAAAATACTAACTGTTGTGGTGCCAAGAAGTTACATGTTTTATATCAGTATCAACCACCAAAAGTATCTGAAATTATAGCAAAAAGTTATGCATTTGTGTGCTGGGTCATCAATGTAACAATCAGCCACACGAGGACAGTCTCAGAATCAAATGACATGGACTTTCTCATAATTCAGTGAACATTATATTGAGGGATGCCTATAAACTGTATGTAATTAAAATTCATGAGTGGAGACACTTTCATTTGAGTATCATGTTGCAATATCAATAGGCAGCCGCATTGCAAAAACCATTTATGCATATGCTTCTGAAAGAGATTGGTAGAGAAATTGTTTGAACTATCAAAAACAGAATTAAATATCATAAGTGACTTTTAAATATTTGAAGGGCTACTGAATGAACAATGTATTTGAACAATACAATAGGCTGTAATGCATCGCAACTAGACAACTTTGGCTGCAGTGCTATTCACAACGTATGACTACTATTGTAATGCTACAACAATACGCGAATAGTGCAACCCACATTATTATTTTTTACAGATATCATATACATGGACCTTTAGCAGACATTTATGGTCCTCATTATATGCATGCTCCCCCATCCTGCAGCTAATTAAATCAACAATAACAAGGTTAAGCTGTAGTTGGTGGTTGCAGCATGGAGAAGATAAGTGCCATGGAGGAAAACATTTGTATGTGGTCTAGACACACAAGTGTTAAATATTATGGTCCAAGTGCCTCTAAATATTATGGTCCAAGTGCCTCTACGGTGTTTTATTAGTTGTGGGAGAGGCTCTGAACTGTGGATGCAGGGTTACCTGTCCAATGTTTTCTTAATCCTCAGGCCATTCACATGGCTACCTTGAATCAATTTACTAATAAAAAAACTGTGAACAAAAAGCTGATTGTCATGTGATGTTACGAGTGGCATGGCAAAGAATCTTAGAGTGCAGTGATATTACAGGAAAACCTAACTAACCTGTCCCCTACAGGACTGGGAGCATGGTTGGAATACAAAAAAGGCCAGATTATCAGAGGAACACTTTTATTGATCCAATACATCACAGTACAGTAGAGCACAGCTCTAATGTTCAACTGGAAATACTGTCTGAAATATCGTTCCATATTAAAACAGTAACAAAATGAAAGCATACACATACTAAAAAATCTCACACAAAGGTGTAAAGTATGGTAGTGCGAGTACTGTAACAAATGTGTGTGTGAGTGTGAGTGAGTGAAAGTTTAACACCTGTCCATACCTTATCAGAGTACTGCGTTAATACACAACTGATTTGGACTTAACTGTTTACAACATAAGAAACCACAAGGTAGATGCCAACTTTGATTTTGCCACCATGTTTCGCCATTTCCTAATCCACAAAATGTGTATTGGGGTAGGATTTTGGATTGTTTGGTGAAGAGACCAAACAGTGAGGTCATCGGTCTCATTGGGTTAGGGAAAGACGGGGAAGGAAGTCGGCCATGCCCTTTCAAAGGAACCATCCCAGCATTTGCCTGGAGTGATTTAGGGAAATCACGGAAAACCTAAATCAGGATGGTCAAACGCGGGATTGAACTGTCGTCCTCCGATATTGGGGTAGGCCTGGAGCTTTGTTTGATGTGTTTAAGGACTACATCAAATGCATTTTTAGCATCTATGTATGATACTCAAGCCACAGGTTCATTGTCTTCATTGTCATCACCATTTTTCTCCTTGTCACTGGTTGTTCAAGTTACAGCATCAATGAATTGGTCATCAGTTGATTCTGCTTCTGTTATGCAGTCAACATCAGTTGTACTCATCTGCTCACATCACTGGGATCAACATCTGCTTGTAAAGATAGCATTATATGATGTTTAACTGGTGCCATAATTTAGTTGTACACACTTTAATATGTAAGAAGAACACTGTTACTAATTTATAAAAACATCGAGTTAGAAATATTTCGATTGAATTAGAAATTTCATATTTAAAGTGATCAAACCATCACAGCTGGCATCGGTCAACTCTCAACTGATCCATATCGCAGACTATGAGCCATCAACAAGTCCAGCCCTGACTGCAGCAATGGCCCATGTAGGTAAACAAAACACCGGAAATGGTAATCTTTGGACTACGCAGGGAGTTGGATCACCCAATGTCAGATTGGCAGGGTTCTACAGTACTTTGCCGTTATCTTTGACAAAAGTGGCACCTATGATTGAAGCAACTAACTACAGGCAGAAACTGCAGATCACCAAACAGCCACTGGATGGCATTGCTTCATATCAACAAGACAACCATGGAAGGGGCGTGACATTGTGGCCATGTGAGCTCTGGAGTGATCAGTTGTCTGACTCAAGTTTTATAGCAACATAGCACTTCCTGATGCAAATAAAGCCCCAAAGTGAAGTTGACCAGCAATACACACCCTGATTCAATAATTGCAGTATTACTGAATATAGTGACAGTAAATTATAAACTTTGTCTTCTACTCTGGCACCTGTTAATCAGTTACATAAATGTGGCTGCCTAGTCTATTCTACCTCATTAATGCAATGCTAAATTATGATTAGGCTATCTGTATTCTAAGATTGTATGTATGTCTGGTGTGCCTCTTAGCACTGTGTATTGGCTCTGAAATAAAAGTGTTTCAATTTTTTCCCTTGGTCATGTGTATAATAGAGGGTAGTTATTTATGATTCAGTATTTTAATTATGTCTGTCTGCGCATGTTATATATTTTAGTCCAAACTGTCAGACAACAAAGTCAATGCATTGCAGTAATGGTCAGGAATGTAGATAGTGTCTCATGTGGTGAAAATAATTGAAAATGAAGTAGATAGCAGCAAGGTATCAGGAATTCTGGAACAAGGGGCTGCAGTTTGTCAGTAGACAGAGGAGGTCTATGTGGTGAATAGTCACCTGGCCCAGAAATGACCCGGCAAGATATCCCATTAACATGTCTGAATAGCATAAAACAATAATTGCTTATATATATCATATTCGTCTTTCTTGGTGCCGGAGATCTTACATGGTACCAGAGCTCCTTCATTCCTCCTTGCTCCATGGAGATTACAAATGCTCTTCAGCAGGTAGACTCTGTACCTGTTGAGTAGTGCTTTCCCACAGTATGTGTCCTGATGTGACAAACTAATTGCAATCATGCATGTCTTTGCTGCGTATTTGACGTATGTGGTATATGTCCTTCCATGAATGGCATGGATCACTACAATATTGTGTGACAAAAAATTATGTTCAGCCATTGAATGCTTCTCTCATTGCTCTCCTTAGGTTCATTTTCACTTTGTTCAGCTTTTGTTTGTCAGCTAGATATTTAGACTTCTCCTCAATCTGTGATGAAGCTCTCTTTCTTTATGTAGCAGTTTTATGACCTGGTTATTAAACGATGTTTGGCCTTTCCCATCCCTTAAGACCTTTCTCGGAACATACTTGTCCTAGGCGTACTGAACAGTGTTTTTGAATTTTTTCCATTTGTGCTCCACATCTTTGTCCTCAGCATTGAACATTTGATGGTGGCTTCTCAGATAATCTGCAATTTAATTCAAGTCAAAGGATACTCAAAACATGCCTCATTAGGAACTCTTTCTACAAGTTATCTATGTAGATTCAGGGATTGAAAAGTTCTGTTAGCTACATGGCACATAGCAGTGTTCATCGTACAGCTGCATGACAAGTCATAATGTACTTCAAACAGTAATCAGTATTTACAGATGTGTGTAAACATTTTCTTTGCACAATATCATTATAATCAAGTAAATATTAATCCACCAAGTACAGATAAACAGCAGCTACTTAGTATAACTGAGAAGGCAGCAGCTTTTTTAAAAGTAGCAACATTCTTTCTAATGTATTTGATTACACTTAGCTAAATAGCTAAGAAGAGAAATTTGTTAACATCGAGTATACATTTAAGTGTCAGGAAGTCGTTTCTGAAAGTATTTGTACGGAGTGTAGCCAAAATATGGAAGTGAAACATGGACGATAACTAGTTTGGACAAGAAGAGAATAGAAGCTTTCGAAATGTGGTGCTACAGAAGAATGCTGAAGAAAAGTTGGGTAGATCACGTAACTAATGAGGAGGTATTGAATAGGATTGGGGAGAAGAGAAGTTTGTGGCACAACTTGACTAGAAGAAGAGATCGGTTGGTAGGACATGTTTTGAGGGATCAAGGGATCACAAATTTAGCATTGGAGGGCACTGTGGAGGGTAAAAATCGTAGGGGGAGACCAAGAGATGAATACACTAAGCATATTCAGAAGGATGTAGGTTGCAGTAGGTACTGGGAGATGAAGAAGCTTGCACAGGATAGAGTAGCATGGAGAGCTGCATCAAACCAGTCTCAGGACTGAAGACCACAACAACAACAACAGCTAAATAGCATTAAGCAGTATAGTTTACTTATTATTGTATATACACATACAATTCACAGCAATATTTACAAAATAAAGACAAAATACAGGGGCTCTGGTCTCAATTGATCTTATAGACTCTATTCATTCCAATGTTAGGAGAGGCATTGGTGATATCCTTCTGGTATCCACTGAAACATCTCTTGGGACATTTCTCTATGATGTGGTCAACGATGAGCTCTGAAGCTACACAGTCCTACAACAGGGAATATGAGAGTCCCCATTTGCAGATGATGGGCTTAGTGCTCGCATGTCCACATTGGATCCTGTGCAGCTGACATCAGGTTCTTGTAGGCAGTTGAAAGCCTGGTGTACGTGTAGGGCTTTCGAGGCCGTACCGATGTATGTTGCAGTTGTTTTTCCATTTCTCATTCCACATATCTTCATTCTTGAATCGTTGGCTCTCATGAGTTGTTCAGAATGGTTTCTTTGACTTAAGAGGCATGCTGGGTGGACTGAGCACAATTTCCTGTATATATAGCTTCTGGAAATACTATAAGTTACCAATTTTTTACCATTCACTGGTCACTGATTCTTGTCATCTCTCCCATCTATAACGATTTGCAGCAGCACAATTATTATTATTATTATTTTTTTTTTTTTTTTACTGTGGTAGAAAGTAGTACCATGAACAACATACTAATATTCCTGTGCCTTGGGATGTGAGCATGTGGGTTGGGGGTGGGGGTTGGGGCAGGTGTGAATCTAGAGTTTCATTTTTTATGTTTTTCTTGAATAACTCACCATCGGTTTCAGGCAGAAATGTATTCCTGTATACATTTAAACTATAATACATTAAATTTCCTACAAAAAAGATCCTATTAATTTTTTTCTCTAAAATTAGTAGTTTCCACTTCGTATGGAATGTAAAAATTACAGATTATGAAAAATAATGTGTTAATCATATAAAATTAATATTTATTGTTGGATGAAGTGGGTTAAGAACAAATATTAAATACATTTACTACATCTAAGATCCATGCGAGAAGGCAGGTCACTGGCATGTGGTCATATTTGCGCTTGTTAAGTGAGCTTGTATGTAAAATATGTTCCTATGAACAGTAGCTGAGATGTGTTTTAGTTTGCAAGTGGGATGCTGTTAGTGGCCTATGTAGTGTTGGTGGGAAAGGGATTGGACTGGTGAACATGGCACCTTGCTGCTGACTATCCCTGACAATTTATTGTGAAACTGCGAAATCATAATGTAGTAATCTGGTGGTGAATTAATAAATGACCAGAAAGTTATTGCACTTCACTCATCATTAATCATGTTGCTGGTAGACCGTATGAATTTCTTCCATTCAGAAGCTGGTGGCTCTTGTACGGTGGGCTGCACCAGGTGGATCCACTTACCAGACAATCAAAGTATAACTTGAAACGTAGGCGGGAATATGTCTGATGGAATGGAACTGGTCATGTTGAAGCCTAGAACAGCAACCTGCTGTAATGCAATGCCTGAGTTATATTGGAATATCTGACGCTTCATAATGACTAGGTGACCTACTTCTATCACAGAGGGAGCTAATTTAAGACTCTGAGGCTCTTCAGATGTTGGAGGGCTGAGGCTGGGCTAGTCCATTTGATATCCCTGGTGCTCTGAAAAATATTTTATCCATTGACAGTGGACACAATAAAACTGACACTGTTGAACACATATTGACAGCAAGTTCACTTGACATAATAGCAAATAAGCACTCAATAAATCGAAAATAACTTCACTATATATAAACGAGCTGACAAGAGAATTTGACAGATTGACAGGAAATGCTGGGGAGGGGCAGAGCGTAAACTGTGCAGTGCTCCTGGTGGGGGAAGTTGCCTTTCCTGGAAGGACACTACAACTGCTGTACAGGATGATGAAGAGTCAATCTCCCCTAGATCAGTGTAGAACAGTGCGCAGCGATTTACACATATCCCATCCATATGCATTTCTTGTGTTAGTGTTATTAATGATTTGTACTGCATTGTATGTAGTATTAACAATGTCTCTGCAAAATAAACACCTCTCACGCATATGTGTCTGCTGCAGAAGGATCGGTAACATTTGTGAACACCCTGTACTTGCTTTGTTTCTTGTCACATAATGGGATAGTGAGAGTGAGGAATCACCTGTTTGCTTTTCAGTTTGCAGACACATGAAGGAGAATAGCGCATGACAACAAACTGGCAACTACCTCCCTCCAACCCCCCTCCTCCACTGTTACACCCCCATAGCACAGATTATCCATTAATACTGCTCTACTGCACTTAGTTGTGGTGCACACATTTATTGTTTGTTCTTAATCCACTCCATTAAACAATAAACATTTATTTTATGCCATTGAAACACTATTTTTAGTGATCTGTAATTGTTTCATTGCCTTCAATGCCAAAATGGTTAGCCCTAGAGAAAAAAAATGAATAGTACATTTATTGTAATAAATATAATGTAGTTTAATTTTGTGATGGTGAACTTTTTCAGTTTAAGTTGCATTTTCAAGTTACTCAATAAAAACATAAAAATGGACCTCTAAACAACCCCCATGCTCATATCCCGCTGCTCAGGATTTTCAGTATGTTATTCGTGGCACTCTGACCTACCACCGTGCAAAAATTTGTGACTACACAAATTTTTTTCCATAATTTTGCTTCACTGACTGGACTGAAGCCAGGAACTGTTTAATACAAATGTTGGAGTTGTAAGGAATTTACATCCCTGAGTCCAAATATTTCAATAAACTGTAGGAGTGACCAAAGAGATAATCTTCTACGAGGGTGGTTTGAAAAGTTCTCAGAATCACCACGAAAAGTCAGTGCTAGCACAACGAGTTGTTCACGTGATATTCATGGGACTGTCGCCTGTAAACATGTGCCACATCAGTGCTCTTGGAAGAGAGCTGTGGCGGTGACATTGCTCTGCTGTTGTTGCCACAGTGATTTGCGAAGATGGAAAAAATAGAGATTTAAGCAGTGATTAAGTACTTCGTAAAGAAAGATATGAATGCAAAGGACATTCATGCAGAATTCCAGAATACACTGGGGGACTCTGCTGTTTCATATTCAACTGTTGCCAAGTGGACAAATGAATTTAGATTTGGTCAGGAGAACTGAGATGATGATCTGTGCAGTGGTCGGCCAAGATGTGTCACTGCTTCAGAAATCATTGCAAAACTGCACAAAATGGTCATGGAGGATCGCCGATTGAAAGTGCATGAAACTGTTCACACTTTCCAGATGTCTTCTGAAAGGGTATATCACACTGTAACTGAAGAATTAGAAATAAAAAAATTATCTGCAAGATGGGCACCATGACTCTTGACACAGGATCAAAAACACGTGCTGTCGCCATGGCAGAATTACACAAACTAAGGTATGAATTGTTGCCACACCCACCTTATTCACCTGATATGGCTCTGTCAGATTTCCATCTCTTCTCAAACCAAAAATTTTTCTTCGTGGATGAAGATTCACTTCAAACGACGAACAGATAGCCAGAGTTGACAACTATTTTGCAGGCCTGGAGGAAACTCATTTTCGAGATGGATCAAGGCATTGGAACATTGTTGGACCAAGTGCATTAATCTACAAGGAGTTTCAGTGATGTAAGTACTTTTTTCTTTTCCATTCTGAGAACTTTTCAAACCACCCTCATAGTTTGTTTTTGAATGTTTGGTGTGTATCAATTTCCTGCCTTGTATTTACCAGCAACCTGTTATACACTTTTGCTTCAGAGAGTAAAACTCCATTCTGAACCTTACACAGGAATTGCCGGACTACGTGAAAATTATTTTTACTTCCAGTAATGTGGTTGTGAATTGCAGAGTTCATCCTAAATTAACTCTTGTTATTAATCACAAATACCATTAGGTATATGCAGTGAATGTAAAGTGGCTTCTGCTGCATGTTTGGTTATCAACATTACACATTATTTTTAATAAATTCATCTGCAGTTTTTTGACCTCAGCGTCTCTGCCCTAGAAGATTATGCCATTGGACAGCACTGAACGAAAGTATGCAAAGTATGCTAACTATCCAATCTGCAGGTCAACACAAACAGATAGATTTGCAAGTGTAATGCAGGAAGAACTGAGCTCCTACATTTAGTAATCTATGTCCTGGAGCTACTTCAGTTTGTTATCCATCTGCATGCCAATAAATTTCACATACAGAGGCCCATCCACTGTTTACTCATTGATCTTTTCTTCTGGTACTTGTGGGTCAGTTTGATTTGTTGGCATTACATAATACCAAGTTTTGTAAGATTAAGGGTTGGCTGAGAACCAGCTGTAACAATTTTTGCCCTTTAAATTAATGTTTATTGTTATTTGAAGTGGCTTAAGAACATATGTTAAACACGTATACCATGTCAGAGATCAGACTTCAGAACCAAATTAATGGATCTTTATCCATGTCAGATTTGGTATGTATGTGTTGTGTCATCACCAAACATTATGATTTTTGGTAAATCATTTATCTAGATTAAGAACAGGAACAGCCAAGCATTGAAAGTTGCAGGACATTTCATTTAATGTTAATTTTGTTGCGTCATATTATAAAGTAATCCTCGTTTTTCTATTATTAAGACATCTCTCTATTCATAGAAGGAGAAGGCCTGATTTACACAATAAAAGACCTTCAAAAGGTGACAAAAGATGCTATTAGGTTTTAGAAATTAAAAATGTTGATTGTGGTATGTATTTAACAAAACAGAGGGGTAACTGGTGAAACAAACCAAGGAGTTCCACATATTCACAATTGAAGATTATATAGATATACATGATAGAAGTAACAATTTAATAAAAGTACCTACACAAATAGAAAAAAGTACTGAAGGACCAGAAGAAACAAAATGTGCAGCTATTAAAGGGAAAGCAAGAGTTTCAAGCAAACATTAACAGGAGAGTGACAGAATATGCTGAATTAAACAAAATTATTTAGAGTGTCTTTGAGAGGATGTGAGATTTGTGCCAATATTTGTTCACAAGCATGATTTTTGCCTGCAATCGTAAGAAGAGGCAGGCATTTCTTCCATCCTGCAATACATCTTAAAATATAAATGTGCTAATCATCAAGAACTTGTGGATGGACTGTATGATTGGCAACCACACAAAATTAGAGGTAAATTAATAATGTAAGTATAATTTAATAGTGGTGTGTGTGTGTGTGTGTGTGTGTGTGTGTGTGTGTGTGTAGAAATCGAACAATTGACTTTTTGTTAAGCACCAAGTTTGCTGCAAAATATGGTTTGTAGATATAGTAATAGTACTGGTACTTTGCATTGTATTTTTGTTACACTGCGAAGAATACTGTTCATGGCACCATTTTAGTTACAACAAGAATTCATGTATTAATTCCAGTACTACAAGTAGTAATTATCTCTCATTATGTAAATTTCATGCCGATTCATACTCTTTGCGTTAGCTGTTGGGCTGCCTCCCAGCAAGGTTATTCCAACATCGACCAATAGACCTAACACAAAAGAACTTTGATAAAAGAAAAAAGGAGAGAAGTTTTGGGAACACCTTTCATGTGCAGCGACATATACACTGCATATTTTCATATTACAAAAGTATAAATTCTAATTCCACCAAATGCAGCACATTAGTTTCCAGAGCACTGAAATCAAGATTGCGATGTCCTTTTGCAAGCCAATCATATTTCATGCGACATGACCTCGCCAGCTGATGACATCAGATATTCAGAGCACAGGACATGTGTTGCTGTCAGCCAATAACAAGATCAGTGTTAAGTAGCACGAACATACAAAGACGAAAAGTTAATGATTTACATTAATATACATAGTGTAGATACAAGAAAAGCTATGTTTCACATACGATATTGGTCTCAAAGATTAATAAGCTATAAGAGAAGCTTACTTTTCACAAGTGATATTGGTCTTTTTGTGTATGTGTTACTCCTTAAGATACATCACACAAATGTGCCAGTAAATTTAAAATAATGACATAAATGTCTGGTCTTCTGGACTCAAAATTATTCTAAGTAGCTGGTCCTCAAAGTGTTAAGTTTTAAATGAGCGTCAAACGCTCTCTGATTTCAGAAATTCATCCCACATTCTCGCAAGTAACATAATTCATCTTATATAAAAGGAAATTTACTTTGTAGGTAACGCGTTTCAAATCACTAATTGCAATACTTTCCTGAGACTGTTAGAAATAGGTTCGTTTTAGCAGTTGCCAGAGAGCACCAGAAAACGGGCATTATCGTGTGTGTGCAGCTCTGGTGATGTAGGAAGCTCACACGTTCCAAGATATAAAGCATTAAGAGATCTTACATTAAACCATAAAAGAAACGGGACATCAGTGCATACTCCAAGAGCATTGGAATTTTGTAAACCATACTGAAATGCATAATTCAGCTTGAAGTGCACATTGGTTTGTCCAGATTCACAATGAAGTAAGGCCCACCTGATATTAAGCTTTTCATTGTGGTTTTTGGGATGTAAATTTTCTTGGAGTACCAGTACTGTACTATTTCATGTTTGGTTCTTTATTATGGCATAATGCCATACATGCCAGAAGATGAAAATGTGCACTTGAAATTCAGCAAACAATTGGAACTAGCCGATACTGTGGAATGGAACACTTCATTTCAAATAAATTTATTGCCTCAGCAGAAAAGATTAATAAAGCAAAATTTCTTTAGCAAACCGACAAAAATAACTTCATTGTTCTGCAAGGTTATTAATGCTTGACTGCCAAAAACACGGAAATAAAATAAAATCAGAAAACTGAAACTAATAATATATTTTTGCCTTTCGTAATTATGTGAATCTATTTTAATTCATTTGATAGCTCCCAGCCATAGAAATCCACTTTGTTTTCATTTGACATGGGAGCTGTAAATGAAGTGGAAACAGTGAAATCACTTAACATAAACACAGGTCACATGGACACTACCCCCGTCCCCACTACAACTCAGACAACTCTACACATGTGTGGATCTGGCAGATAGTGCGTGCCAGAAAATTTTTTCTCATCAGCATCTGGTTGCCTGCTGCTACTGCCAATACAGCTAACAAGCACAATTCAGGCAGACAGAAGTGGAAGAAGGTACTGCTCATATGAGAGTCCATGCGCATGAGCCCGTCGGCAACTAATCAAACGAACCAACTGTAAACAATTCTGACGTCACGCTCATAGGAAGCAGTTTATTGTTAAGAAGCATTGCATAGTCTTCACCCTAAAACCTTTGACATATTTTTGCTGTTTGCAGAGGCTTGTGTGTGCATGGCATTTTGTTGTTGTAAATGGCGCATTTCCTTTGCAACTAAAATTTTATTTATTTTATTTTTTCATTTATGTTTTATTGCTGCAGTATTATTCTCCAGTAGCTGGATACAGTAACATTATTTGTTAGAGTATCAGTTCTTACCAGTCAAAATTACAGAAATTTAACTGAAAACTAAAACAATCAAAAATTCCTGTAGTTCCAAAAACTTCCCGGGTTTTTCCTGGATGAAAAAATTAATGGGTTTTTCCTAGATTTCCCAGTTGTTCCGGGGCGTATACACCATTTTAGTACTTCCGTATCTGATTTCTTTGCATACTGATTCTTCCTGACTAACTTCTTAAACTTCAGCTTACTCTTCATCACTACTACATTGTGATCGGGGTCTATATCTGCTCCTTGGTACACCTGGGCCTGATTTCGGAATCTATAACTGACCATGATGTAATCTAACTGAATCTTCCCATATCACCTGGCCTTTTCCAAGTACACCTCCTCCTCTTGTCCTTCTTGAACAGATTATTTGCTATTACTAGCTGAAATTTATTACAGAACTCAATTAGTCTTTCTCCTGTCTCAGTCCTTGTCCCAAGCCCATATTCTCTTGTAAACTTTCCTTCTACTTCTTCCCCTAACATTGCATTCCAGTCCCCTATGACTATTAGACTTTCATCTCCGTTTACATACAGTATTACCCTTTCAATATCCTCATATACGTTCTCTCTTTCTTCATCTTCAGCTTGCAATGTCGGCATATATACCTGAACTATCTTTGTCGATGTTGGTTTGCTGCAGATTCTGATAAGAACAACCCTATCACTGAACTGTTCACAGTAACACATTCTCTACCCTACCTCCCTAATAGTTATCAACACAGTAAATAAGAAAACTGTTGAAAAAGCACAGCATATGTAAAAAACTGAATTATAAATTTTTTAGGACTGTGTAGTTCAGATCCAATACTTCAGTTATAGTATGCGAATTTTCATGATCTCTCCATATGGTAACTTTTTATAAGTACCTCTGCGCAACCATAAATTGCGTAAGAGACTACACTGATAAAAATGTCCACTTGTAACTGTATATTTCTATCAACCACCACTCACCCCCCCCCCCCCCCCTCCGTGTAAGTGAAAATTTTGAAGAAAACCTCAGTTCTTTGGTATGAATGTTTCCCAATTATCCTGGAAGAGACTTCAATCATCTAATATTCAATTGGGAAAATTACAGTTTTGTAAGTGGTCAGTGTGGCAAGGCGTCCTGTGAAACATTACTAAGTGCCTTCTCTGATATCCAACTAGGAAAGATAGTTGGGAGCCCATTCCGGATGAAGATACATTACACCTAATGGTAACAAACAGACATGAACTCGTTGAGGATGTCCATACTGAAACAGGTATCAGTGACCATGACATAGTTGTGGCCATAATGACTTCTAAAGTGCAAAGAGCAGAAAAAAGTACAAAGATTTACATATTCAGTGAAGTATGTAAAAGGCATTCATAACATTTCTCTCTAGACAGATGCATGTAGATGAAATATCACTAAAAATTAAAAGAGCAGTTGATCATTCATGGGATTAATATGTATCTTGTAGAGCAGTTCATGATTGGAGGCACTCTCCATGTTATGCAGTCACTATATCGAAATAGTGACGTCTGCTTATCAGGTGCAAAGCACAGCAAATGGCCATGGATGACACAATGCTGAATAAAACATGTTTTAGCCATCAAGGGCATAATGTGTGAAGCCTCCAGTAACTAATAGCAGATTCTTATTGTTCTCTCACAAACGGAAGACATTCAGATCACATGTAATGGCTGTCAGTGGCACCAAAGTTAGTGCCCAGACACTTGTTATAATGGAGGACTTGACATTGAGAGTAGTGAAGCAAAAGCAGAAATACTGAACATCATTTTCAAATGATCCTTTACTTTACTATGGATGCTACAGATGTACAGCCCTTGGGTTTACTTTCCACACCACTACAAAGAAACTGAGAAAGATATTAGTATCAGTGGCATTGTGAAGCAGTTAAAATGACTCGTTTTAAGTGAGGCTCCAGGAACCTTGACAGATTCTATAAAGACTTTTTTTTTTATTTGAATCATAATATGATGTAAATCCCTTGAACAAAAAGCTGTGCTCGTCGATTAGAAAAAAGCACGTATCACATCCATCTACAACTAGGATAACAGAAAAAAATCCACAACACTCCCATCAAATCTCATTGATGTCCATCTGTTGTAGAATCCTAGATTGTATTCTGAGCTCAAACAGAACGGGGTACGTCGATCAGAACGTTCTCCTCCATTCAACCAGCATGGATTCTAAAAACACCAATCATGCAAAACCCAACTTGTGCTTTTCTCACATGACACCCCAAAACCATGCATCAATAAAATCAGGTGGATGCAGTATTTCTTGATTTTTGAAATGCATCTGACTTGGTAATACATTTATTAACAAAACTATGATCAGACAAAAAAAAAGTATCTGTGACTGGATTGAGGATATCTTGGTAGGCAGGACATGGCATGTTATCTTGGATAGTGTGATCAAAAAAAGTAAAGTATCTTCAGGTGTGCTCCACGAAATTTGTTGGGAACCTTGTTGTACATACTGTACTACTTGAGCTGACAGATGATATTAATAGTAACCTCAGATTCTAGTAGATTGATGTAATTATGTGTAATGAACTACTATCTGAAAAAAGCTGTACAAGTATCTAGGTAGATTTTAATAAGCTTTCAAAGTGGTGCAAAGACTGGCAACTTGCTTCAAATGTTCACTAACATAAAATTGTGCATTTCAAAAAATGCAGAATAGTAGTAGCCTATGGCTACAACAGCAGTGACTCATAATTTGGATCAATCAATGCACACAAAAACTTGTATGAACAATTTCTAGGTATATGAAATAGAATGATCACATGGGTTCAGTTGTAGGTAAATCAGGTGGTAGACGTCAGTTCATGGGCATGATACTCAGGAAATGTGGTCAGTTTACAAAGGAGACTGCTATAAAACACTTATGTATCCCATCTTAGATTGTGGTTAAAGTGTGTGGGACCCATACCATAGAGGACTAACAGAGGATATTGAATGTATACGAACAAGGGAGACACGAATGGTCACAAGTTTCTTTGGCTGAGAGAAGTGTGTCATGGAAATGTTAAAAAACATAAATTGGCAGACTCTTGAAAATACATACAATCAAGAAGCAATATTAAGTGAAGATTCTAAAGCAGTGATCTTCAAATCTTTTTGCTCAAGAGCCAAAACTGACACTGTGGGGTGGCACCTCGAACTGCTTTAGAATAAGGGTAAAATAAGTTGTCCACCTGCCCCAAAGCACTGACTGTTAAAAGTCAGTACAATTCAGAGCCTGTTGTGTGGACTGTGGTCTGTTTCCAATTGCTGTAAACTTCAGCAATCTAACAGTCATGATATTAGAGTTGCAAGCTGAAGTGCTGTTGATTTTATTGTATGTATGAATAACTTTGATAAACAACAGTATTTGTACTTGTATTTAATTACTTTATTGAATATGAGACACCATTACAAAAGTTTTATTTATGATTTAAATGCCAGTTTTCTTCTACTCACTGCACTGTATTACAACAGCTTTAATTAATTTAATGTTCTTTGCTGCAAATAAGTACCTTGTTCGAAGAAAACCATCACCGTATTGCGCACTCACAAATCCATGTTATCTTCATGTCCAAACTTATGCAACAGCAGCTGATCAGTACGAAACAATCACGCATGGCCATCAATTGTCAATACTGTAAAACGTTCCCCCTGTAACACCCTCTAACTCTGCAGTGGTCACACTACTTACCCCACTGCATCTGAGGTAAGCAGCTAACTTTACTTTGCTTACAGCCGAATTCATCAATATTATTTAAAATCAAGCATACCTTAAAATATTACTGTTTGTTACTGAGCACAAAAACTACACTCTTAAGAAGTTCTTAAGATTAGTTGCTTTTTCTGGATTTGGTTGTTACTTGCTAGATGCATATTATTACAAAATATGGCTAAGAACTACACACCGCATGAATACTTCATTCGGACTGCAAACAGCCTGAGGGCCAGTCTGATAACTACTGCTCTAGAGATATTCTTCAGCTCCTCATGTATTGCTCCTGCAGTGACTATGAAGACAAAAATAGACTAATAACAGCATGACAGAGGCATTTAAGCCGTCATTCACTCTGTGCTCCTCACATGGCTGGAATGGGAAGAAACACTACTATGTGGTATCATGCTAAGGTATGCCATGCATGTCACAGATGTTTGCAGAGTATATATTTACATGTATATGAATATAATAGAGGGAAACATTACACGTGGGAAAAATATATCTAAAAACAAAGATGCTGTAACTTACCAAACGAAAGCGTTGGTATGTTGATAGAGACAAAATACACACACAAATTACAAGCTTTCGCAACCCACGGTTGCTTCATCAGGAAAGAGGCAAGGAGAGGGAAAGATATGGCAGATGGATGTGTGTGTGTGTGTGTGTGTGTGTGTGTGTGTGTGTGTGTGTGCGCGCGCGCGCGCGTGCGCGAGTGTATACCTGTCCTTTTTCCCCTCTAAGGTAAGTCTTTCCGCTCCCGGGATTGGAATGACTCCTTACCCTCTCCCTTAAAACCCACATCCTTTCATCTTTCCCTATCCTTCCCTCTTTCCTGATGAAGCAACCGTGGGTTGCGAAAGCTTGTAATTTGTGTGTGTGTTTCTGTGTTTTTTGTCTCTATCAACATACCAATGCTTTCGTTTGGTAAGTTACAGCATCTTTGTTTTTAGATATATTTACATGTATATGTAGATACCAAAATAAGATACAGAAAAATTAAGGATGGCAATGTACTAGTTAGAGACTAAATGTCAGTCTCTGCTTAACATTTGATACTACAGAAGAGACTAAATATCAGTCTCTGCTTAACATTTGATACTACAGAAGAGACTAAATATCAGTCTCTGCTTAACATTTGATACTACAGAAAATTCTGTGTATATATTACTCTATGGCTAACCTTGTATATATTACTGATCATAGATGACACATGTTTGAAGCAAGCCATGAATGCTTCAAGACGTCTTCTCTTAATATTTTCAAAATTATTTCTCAAATTGTTTGTCTTGGCAGTCTCTCTCTTCAGTTTGAAATTGATTTCTTTCATTTTATCCTCCCACATGTTCACTCTTTCTGTGACCTGATAAAAGCAGAAAAAGACAGTAATTAAAGTTATATAGTGATACATGATAATCATGTTGAACTGAATGATATATTCTTTTTTGTCATGGACTGACACAAACTAGGCAGGTTAATGCTACAAACCATCCAGTTATGTGGAAATCAAGAGTGATACTAAGTTGATGGCTTAAAATCATTGTAGTGAACTAGTGTTATGACTACAAGTAATTTGAGCTTAAATCAGAATGCAGGAGAGAAGTCACAATTGTAAACAATAACAGGGAGAATCAGAATTCCAAAATCAAAGTCCAGGCTCAAAAGTGAGGTAGAACCAGAATTTGTGTACTAAGGTTTCAATGGCCAGATATAAACTGCCAGCCTATCTGTCAGGCCCGATATTTATTTCATTTAGTGAGCCACAGATGATCACCATTTGATATGTTAATTGTAACCTCTGGTGTCACAGATATCACAGGAGGACCTACCTGCTGGACAAGTGCTCATCAGTGCTCTCCAAGTCTATACCAGTATCGCTTCAGTGGTGAGTTATTAGATTCCACCCCATGCTCATAAGGACAGTAGCGCCTGAGGTGAAATCAGGCTTGTGATGTGGTGTCACGAGAAGTAGGCAATCCTGCCAAATGCTCAATGCCCCCATTCGGTGTATGGCTGCAAATGTCAGCCCTTACACTACTAGGGCATGTATGTGAGGACTGGACTTACTGCCTTAGGCACAAAAGATTGAAAAGATACATGTGCCTGTGCACTATCTCAGCTGGGGTATGGGAGTGGACCAACATACAGGGACGCAGCGTGTCAGAATTTCTTCTTCAAAGGTGTTATCATTGTCATTTCGGCCTTAAGCATTCTGACCAGTTAGTCTGGTTCTGAGTTAGATGCAGTACAAAATGGATCAGTGGTCAGATCTGCTATATTGCTCCTTTGACAAAAGGTACAGAGCTAATTCGCTGTGAATTGTAGATCATTGTGGAATATAATGGTGTGTGGCACTCCGTCTATTGCAGAACAAGTGATTAGTTTTCAGACTGTAAATGCTGATGCTGTTGATGACATCTAGGCAAGATACAGTAATTAATAAAGATTTAGTCAATCAGCAGCTCTTAGCAGTTCTGAAATAAGACTTTATTTCAAATATCTATGAACTGAGAAGCACAACCGGCTCAAAATATAACATAGAGCCCCCTTGATTGGGAGTAGACCATGGGAAACAACGTCATGCCAAATCCATATGATTTTGTGCCCACATTTGGCAGGCCTGGACCACACATTCAGCCACTGCATGACACCTTGCCAATGCTTTTATCCTCTACATCCTCCAGTGTGCCTCATAAACTAGCTTCAGGACTTGAGGCCGAATCATACTTGGGATTACCACTTTTCTGTAGCCCAGCATCAGTATCCCTGATTAACATTGATTTTGTGGCACATCAAAAAATAGATCCAGTGTGCCGGTTCTGGTGATCTGGGCAGGTGATCAACCCAGTTAAATGAGAGTACTTAACAATTTCGTGGCATGTAGAATTCTGATTTGTGAGTTTATGGACACCTTCTGAGCCCTCGCGCTGAGTTTGTCTAGTTGTTTTCACCAACCTGGTAGCTATCTACCTGTTGTTTATTGGAATCATCAGCGGATGGAACACAGCATTGGCACTGGCATGTGTAAGTTTAGGTTGCTAGTGAATTTTATTATGGTAATCATTGAACAGCATCATCTTATTGACAAATTCACTCAGGGGTTTGTGGCCTGTAACCAGATGGAACTTTGCATTACATGAGAAAGCATGACATTTTTTGATACAGTAAATAATAGCCAGTGCCTCTTTTGCTACCTGGCTTTAATTCACTCATGACATATTCGTGTTTCAGACATATATGCAGTCAGTGGTTTTGTGCTATTAGTGACTTATGTGACAGAACAGTGTTGATTCTGAACTGCAAAACATCTGTTGACAGCACTACTCTATATTCCTGTGTAAATGTGGTCAGACTGGGAACAGACATCAAACACTTTTTAGCTTCACAAGCACTGCCTGACAATATTGAATTACAGAAATTTAACTCCTGTTTTAAGATGACGGAGGGGGTATAATATCTGCACAGCATTCAGAATAAATTTGCCAGAGAAATTTATCTTGGCCAAGAAGAAGTGGAGTTTCATCAAATCTTTAGGTGCAGGAAGAGTAGTATTTGCTTCAACATCAGCTGACATGGGCCATAGAACACCTTTGTGTAGTATGTGGCCAAGATACTCAACACTCAGTTGGAAAGAGTAACACTAACTCTAAGTCTGAATTTTCACTATCGGCTGGACCTAGTGACTACGTCATCCAAGCAGTTCGCAGCTGCTCCAGGTATTTTTGAAATACTGTGGGATCACTCTCAACACCATACATTGATGCAGCCCGAAAGACATCTGGTTACCATAAAACATTTGATTTTGCATCTAATGGTAAATGCAGGTAATTGTTAACTAAATCTATCTCGGAACAGACCTGGCCCCCTGATAACTTAGTAGGCACTGTAGTGCAACATGAGTTATTTGTGAGAATGACCCGTGTTCCACTGAAGATGCTCATGCTGGCAAAAGATGGTCCTGTCTTATAAACAATTTATGTAGTGTGAAAAATATAATGTGTGTGCCTCAATTTGTGATCTGTGCAGATTGTGCGTTTGCAGTGAGATAACACAGCAGGGGCAAGGCACGGCATGGTATGGCAACACTACCTGGGCATGGGTATTTATTCTTTGATGACACCCCATGAAGATTCCATGCACACATCAGAGAAGATGGAAATACTGCAAAGTGAAAGTTCAAGACAAGGAAAGACTCTAGAACATCAGATTTTTAACTTGAGTTTGGCATGGTCAGATGTATTGCATGAAGTATCTGAAGTTATGAGTCACTAATAACTGGATCTGTCTTCACAATTAAAGTACACAGTGGAAGCAATAAAGAAGATTATCATTGAAGACATGCTCATCATTTAGTAGCTGGAAATAGTGAGACACACACTTACAGCATCACTCTGCCTGGAGATGGAGTCAAGAAGAATAAGTCTACGCATGGCACAATGCACCAGCTTCACATGTGCAGTCAACGGTAGCATTTTGTTCACTGTTCAACATACCACGTGAGCTGTGATTTTTGTCAGTTCCGCGCGCGCGCGTGCGTGCGCGTGTGTGTGTGTGTGTGTGTGTGTGTGTGTGTGTGTGTGTGTGTGTGTGTGTGTGTGTGTGTGTGTGTGTGTGTGAATAAACTCAGTGAACACCTTGTTTAACTAATTAGTTTGGAATTTAATTAATAGTGTATGCCAGTATGGAGACACCAGAATGGTTTTGGTCATCTATGCAAGACAACACTAAACCATGTAACAGGAAGTCAGAAGACACGTTAAGAAGCTCACAGGAAGCCCTTAAAGCCAAAGTGAAAGCTACCATTAAGGCTGAAGGAGATGCTACTCTTAAGAAGGTGGAGAAAAGTTTCAACCAAGTCAGAAGCTACCATTACCAAGCTGGTGGCAATTAAATTGCAGGCAGAAGCATTTGAAGAGGAGTTGATATCTACCGTTAATGTACAGGGTAATAAAATTACTGTTATGGAGAAAGAATCAAAAGATTTTCCTTGCAAAGTCAAATAGACATTATGGCGGCAGAATGCGATTTAGTGAGGAACGAAGTACACGATCATTTGAAAGAAATTCATGATAAAGTACAAACCTTAGAAAACTAAATCTCAGGTACACAGGAGCAGGCTGAAATAAAATAGAGCAGGGAAAATTATTGACTGAAATTTTGAGTCTACAAGCAACCATGACTAGTTTGGAAGAGAGATTACAAAAGCTTTCCCCATAAAACATACAGGATATGACTGAATCGACTTGTATTAAAGCCAATTCTTTGGGAGATACTGTAAATATTAGGAAGGAAATGCTGAAATTTATAGGAGAGTCATTACTAAAATCCTCTGCACAGCCCCCTCCAAAGGAAGAAGAGACAGCAGTAATAGACAATAAGTAAATTACATGAGTCAGCCCAGTGCAGACTACATAAGAATAACAATATGTCAGATGTGCCTATATTTAGCACAGATGACCTAGTTTTAGTAAAAGATGTCCATCATAGTTCAAACTTAAAGAAACAGACATGCAAGTTCTTTCCTGGTACTGTGGACCTTTTAAGGTGGTAGGAACACCACACCCTGGTTGGTCCAGATACAGGCCATCCAAGTAACACAAGTATCCCTCTGAACAACAATGGAAATAAGCCTCTCATAAGTCACACATAACAAGGCAAAGGACTCCTACAGAAGGTGCAAATGTAAGTGATCCACAAAACAACTGATGTGAGCTGTACAAACTATAAGAACATAGTGACACTGAGTCAGTGCTGCTCCCTGTGTGTATAGGCACGAGTTGCTGGTACACAGTGTGGCGGGACCGTGTCATGTGCACACTTTCTACAGGTAGCCTCTAGTGGCTGGGCTGCGATGACACAGTTGGTGGATGATTTAAGTAGTGACACTACACTCGGCACACTCACACTCACACACACTAGTAGCAGGGTACAACACTATACAATGCTGATATGATTAAGAAATATATATATCCCCAGGAGAATTTGCAAGCTTTACAAATCCAGGTGAAAAACACCTGGAAGATCAAGTTAATAGCTTTGGTATTTCTTCTTTCATTTTCTCCAAAGCCATTTCTTCCCCCTACACTATTCTATATTCTGTACCTCTTACTATTCTATCTTATTTAATAACTACATTTTATCCTTGTTTGTAAAAGCAAGAATATAGCACTCCAAGTTAATATTCAGGTAACTGGAACTATCATTTTTTTAGTACTAGTAATGTGTAATATGTTTCTAACAGAAAAAGATACGTACATATGACATCTAGATATACTGTTGGGTACAACTGCGATTTTATATTTTTGTAAGAGGAAGAATACAAAATGGTAGGGTTTCTATTAGTTTTACAATGGAGATTCTTTATAGGTAATTGATGGCAATAGACGGACACTTCTGATGGTGATTTCAGATGATTTAATGTTGTTCTTTTTCTTTCTGTTCATGTGGTGTTGTTCTTTCTCTCCACGCTTCCAACAGAGATTTGCTAACATCAATTTTCTGGGTCTGCAAGGACGAAGTTGTAACAAGCCTGATCTGTTGGGAATGCCAAACACCTCTCCCTCCGGGAACACAACGGAGAACTTTAGCAGAAATGGGAATTCCTTGGGGTGGACAGTGGTAAGGGATTCTGTCTTTCAGGCTTATCTGCTTTCTTTCTTTAACCTTAACAAATCTATAATTTACTTTCCTTTCTTCCCTCTCCACCCTCTAGCCATATTAAAAAAAAATCAATGTTGCCATTTTTTATTGCATTCATCTGCATCATGCTGGATTACAGGAATGAAATCCCATCTTCCAAACCCATATTCATGCTCAGGTAAGTAACTTATTGCCTTCAGTCAAGAATAGTTTCTTGGAACTCATATTTTTATGTATTTCTAATGTCAGTTGATTAAGGTGTTCTGTATAAGCCCTTCATTTTCAAGGAAATATTAAATTATGTTTTATACAGTCATTGATTTTCCTTGTTGTGAATTTATCAAAGAAACTTGTGAATGAGCAATACGACGCATTGGTTCAGTCACAGGTTTCGCATTTGGGACAAGTGAAGTTGAAATTACCATTTGATTATCCTTATATGGTTGTTTATTTGTCTCCAAAACTATTTTTGGTAATTTTAACCTTTTTCATTGTGAGCATTTTTTTTTTTTTTTTTTTTTTTTTTTTTTTTTTTTTTTTTTTTTTTTTTTTTTTTTGTGAAATGTCATAAAAGAATCACAAAAAGCTTGCATTTTTCTGACTGCTCTGTCTTTTGCCCACATTCCACATTCTGGCACAATAATACAAACCTGTGCTATGTCTGGGGAATCCAGGGAGTTGCTTTCCAAATCTTGAATTTCAGATTCCATAGTAACAATCAAACTGTCAAAATCTTCTGCAGAAAGTGACTTGTCTTCTTCAGTAAGGTCACTGAAATCTACTTCAATCCTATAAAAATACAAAACAAAATTACAGACATCACTATACATCTCTGACAATATGAATCAGGATAGATTTCCACTCACCGCCCAAAGGGGCCAATGAGTAGCAAACAGGCAAGCTTTAAGTGTATTCAAAAGTAGACTATGCTATCACACACAATCCTTCAACTTATGAAAAACACACACCCATTCATACGTACACAACACACACAGACATATGGTCATTCTCATCTTCAGGCACTGAGGTCATACTGAAGTGAGTAGCAGTCTCGGCTGGGGTGAGTAGTGGGAGTGCAGAAGAGGTGTGGGATTGGGATGTGGCAGAACAGCTGAATAGGGGTGGGAGAAGATGCTGTGATGCCTCTTGGGAGTATGCAGGGATGTGGCAGGGAGAGGCTGGAAGAGATGAGACAATGATTATGCAGGTGGGCTGGTGGGGACAGAATTCATGTGTGGAGCTGAAGTTGAAGCAGCGAAGAGGATAGACACAGATGGAGTACAAGAACTATTATTTGTATCACAATCATGTAAACATCTACTTGTATTTGGTGTATGAATATTACATATTAGTAGAAAAGGGGGCAACATACAGGGTAATATTTATGAGAAAGCAAGCTTTTCTGAGCATTTTTTTGGTGACTCATCTTTGGGAAGTCATAAACACCAGACTGTCACTAGGAGAAAAATTTCTTTTGCACAGTTTAAGATACAAACTTTTTCTACTTACAGGCAGATTTTTGTTACTTTCTGATTAGTGATCTCATTGCTACAATGTCAAATGTGAGACACTGTGATTGAGCTTCCCATTGCAGCTATTGCAGCAGGGAAAGGACAGGTGTAAAGCTTGAACTTTAGTTGGTTACACTGTATGTCATTACAGTGAAACCACTATCTTACATTTTAGTGCAGTCCAGACTTTAAAAAACGCAAATTTGAGGAAAATGCAGAGTCAAGGAAAATGTTAAAATCCCAAAAATGTGAGCAAAAACATATGTAAATTAAAAATTATAATATTTTCCAATACATTTTGCAATATCTGTATAAGTGAATGAAATTTAATGTATAGTGCAACGTTTATACAACAATTTGTGGTAATGAATTCCATCTGTTCTTAAATAAATCACAGATGTGCAACGGAAAGTAAAATTTGTCAAAAAATCGAAATTGTTATCTGTGTACAAGATAATTGAGCTATTTTCCAACATGCCACAACCACAAATTATACATCAAAGCAGGGGTTTTTGAGATATCTTTCCTATGTGGTCAACCAGAAAAAAAGCAATAATTGATGAATTTGGGGAAATGAACTGAAAATTGTTAAGTACAGTGACAGGTGCCACAATCTAATGTGTGGGGTGTGCACTTTCCTCCCATAGCCAATGACAGTGCAGCCACAGTTTGGTGCAGAATACTCTAGTCATACGAGAGCTGTGATCTCTAGTGTACTGATTTTAAACTTTTCCTTGTACATTGTGCTGAGGCATCGAGTATGTTTTATACAGCTTTTTGTAAAAACTGATGTAATCTGCAGTGAAGGTGACCCGAAACAAGGCTACCGATTTGTCGATTGCTGTAGTGCCGACATGACATTTATGGATGTGTTAGTGACAGGTGAATGTCAGTTGCAGTGAGGACTCTTTACAAGAATGTATTTATGATTGCACAACATTAGAAATATTTGTGACAAGGAAGAATATGAATGTTATTGCTCACTGTTTAGCTTTCAGCAATTTAAGCAGTCCCCTTAGGTTCCTGTCTAACCAGACACTCAGAAATCATCACACAGTTGGAAACAAAGAGCCAAATATTTGTGAGAAGGAAGAATATTAATTTTATTGCTACTCATTTCAGCCTCAGCAATTAAAGCTATCCTCTTAGGTTCCTGTCTCAACAGGCACGCACGCAAGTCACCACATATTCAGAAATAAACAGCGAAGTATTTGTGACAAGGAAGAATATGAATTTTATTGCTCCTCATTTCAATTGCAGCAATGCATGCTGCCCTCTCACGTTCCTGCCTAACTACACACTCAGAAATCACCATATATTCACAAATAAATAGCCAAATATTTATTTCATCCTCTCATATCTGATCAAATAGAAATGTTAAATAAGAGCAAATATTGCAGAACATATTGTGTTTCAGTATTATGAAAAGGACAGGTCCTACCCATTATACAGCAGAGATGCTGAGTTGCACATAGGCACAACATAAAGACTTTCAAAAAGTGAGCTTTCAGCCAAAAAGGTCTTTGTCGAAAATGGGCAACACCCCCCCCCCCACCGTCCCCCCCCCCCCGCCCCCCCCCCCCCCACACACACACACACACATGCAAACACAACAGATACAAACATGCCCACAATCTCTGGATGCTGAGGCCAGACTGTGAGCGGCAGCACAAAATGGGAGAGGCAACCGGGTGATGGGGGTAGAGTGGAGGCTCAGGTGGGGAGGGGAAGGGATAGCAGGTTACTGGTGAGGGATTGTAAAGGGCTGCTTGGGGGAGCATACAAGGACGAGGTAGAGAGGGGGAGGGGGGGGGGGGGGGAGTGCGGCTTGGTGCAGGTGGGAGGTAGGTAGAGGAAGGGGAAGGGCAGGATGGGGAGCTGGAGGGTGTGAGGGTAGTGAAAAAGAAGAGAAGTAAAAAGACTGAGGCTGTGATGGTGGAACAGAGAGCTGTGTAGTGCTGGAATAGGAAAAGGAAAGGGATTAGATGGGTAATGACAATGACTAATGAAGGTTGAAGCCAGGAGGATTATGGGAACTTAGGATATATTACAGTGAGAGTTCCCACCTGTGTAATTCAGTAAAACTGGTGTTAGCGGGAAGGATCCAGATGGCACAGGCTGTGAAGCAGTCACTGAAATGAAGAACATCACATTGGGTGGCATGCTCAGCAATGGGGTGTTCCAGCTGTTTCTTGGCCACAGTTTGTCGGTGGCCAGTCATGCAGACAGACAGTTTGTTGGTTGTCATGCCCACTTAGAATGCAGCACAGCAGCTGCAGCTTAGCTTGCAGATCACATGACTGGTTTCATAGGTATCCCTGCCTTTGATGGGATAGTTGATGCTAATGACGGGACTGGAGGGGGTGGTGGTGGGAGGATGAATCTTGCATCTGGTTGTTGGTAGGTTTGATATGGACAGAGGTACTGATGTAGCCATATTTAAGGTGGAGGTCAACATCGAGGAAAGGTGCTTGTTGGGCAGAGTAGGACCAGGTGAAGCGAGTGGGGGGAGGGGGGGGGGGGGGTTCTGGAAGAATGTGGACAGGTTGTCCTCAACCTCAATCCAAATTAGGAAAATGTCTCCAATGAGTCTGGACCAGGTGAGGGGTCTGGGATTCTGGTCGTTTAGGAAGGATTCCTGTAGATGGCCCATGAACAGGTTAGCATAGGATGGTACCACACAGGTGCCCATAGCCGTAACCCATACTTGTTTGTAGGTAATGCCGGCAAGAGAGAAGTAATTGTGGGTGCGGATATAGTTGGTAGTGGCAACTAGGAAGGAGGTTGTTGGTTTGGAATCCGTCGGGCATTGAAAAGGTAATGCTCAATAATGGAAAGGCCATGGGCATCGGAGTTGTTACTGAAACGGAAGTGGTATCAAAACTGATGAGAAGGGCACCATGTGGTAAGGGAACAGGAACTGTGGGGGGGAACAGGAACTGTGGAGAGTCGGTGGAGGAAATGGTTGGTATCTTTTATATAGGAGTGTAGGTTCCAGATAATAGGTAGGTCTATGAGAGAAGACATTCTCTCGGTGCAGGCATAGTAACCGGCCACAATGGGGCGCCCTGGGTAATTGGGTTCATGGATTTTTGGAAGCACATAGAAGGTAGGGATGTGGGGAGTGGTAGGGGTGAGGAGAGAGAGGGACTCCAGGGAGAGGTTCTGGATTGGGCCTAAGTATTTTACGAAAGACTGGAGTTCCGCTGGATTTCTAGAAAGGGGTCAGTGTGCAAGGTTTGTAGGTGAATGAATTTGATAGCTTGCACAGTACTTCTGCTAGGTAATCTTTGCAGTTGAAAACAACATTGGTGGAGTCTTTGTCAGCTGGTGGGATTATAAGGTCAGGATCAGTTTTTAGGTGGTGGACTGCAGTTTTTTTTCTGTGTCTGCAAGATTACTTTGCATGTTGAGGGATTTGGGGAATGATGGAGAGACAAGATTCAAGGTCATGAAATTCTGGAAAGTTAACAGGAGGTGACTAGGGGGTGGTGGATCATGGTTGGATGGAGGAGCAAACTGAGTCATGCAGGGTTCAACATTGATCTTTAGTAGAGTCTGATTGGCAGGGTTCATGGGAAAAAAGTGTTTCCACTGAAGGAACTGGGACAATTAGAGAAGGTCTTTAACAAGTCCTCCATGACTGAATTCGGAAGTGGGGCTAAAGGTGAGGCCTTTGGAAAGGATTGATACTTCTGTGGGGCTAAGGCTTTTGGAGGAAAGGTTCTTGATTCGCTATAGTGGTGGGAGGGAGTTTTTGAGGGTGGAGTAAATGTAGCACCTCTGCAATACAGGGTCTGTCAGCTAGAGGGGATGTGGGGGAGGTTTGGAGGTTGTTGTAGAGGTGGTGGATAGCGATAGTCCAAGGTCATTAGTATCGCTTATCCCATCAAAGGCAGGGCTACAAATGAAACCAATCAAGTGATCTACAAGCTAAGCTGCAACCACTGTGCTGTGTTCTACGTGGATATGACAACCAATGAGCTGTCTGTTTGTATGAATGGCCACCGACAAACTGTGGCCAAGAAACAATTGGATCACATCATTGCTGAGCACGGCCCCCAACATGACGTTCTTCATTTCAATGACTGCCTCACAGCCTGTGCCATCATCAACACCAGCTTTTCTGAAGTGCGCAGGTGGGAACCCACCTTGCAATATATTCTATGTTCTCGTAACCCTCCTGGCCTCAACCTTAGTAATTCACTGTCCTTACCCACCTAGCCCATTCCCTACTCCCCTTCCGACACTACATAGCAGCATGATGAGAACCCACCACTTCGTAACTCAAGAAACAAAGACGTTATTCATTATGCTATGGATTAAGAGTCTAAATTTTGTCTCTTGGCTTGGGTATCATAATTTCTATTGAAGCCTTATTTTTGATGCTTCATTAACTGACTTTTAACGATGAGGATGATGTGCTTGTGATACATTTTTGATGTGCCACTTCTCTGGAATGGCTTGCTGCAGCACACACAATACAAAGGAAATGAATAATCAAAATGCACAGTTCACATTGGGCTCTTTCACATGTGCATGCAAAAATCAATAATCAAAGCCTACTAGTGACATCATGACTGCAAAAAGTAGTGTGAAGCCTACTTAACTGATGTGCTGAGCAGTCGGAGTGGAGCGTTCTGCAGCATTGCCAATAAGTGCCATTTGCACTTTGAACTCATCGCTCGCTGTCAACACATCAGGTTTCGTGAAAGCATATAGGGAAACATTCCACGCGGGAAAAATATATTTAAAAACAAAGATGATGTGACTTACCATACGAAAGCGCTGGCAGGTCGATAGAAACACTAACAGACACATACATACACACAAAATTCTAGCTTTCGCAACCAACGGTTGCTTCGTCAGGAAAGAGGGAAAGACGAAAGGATGTGGGCTTTAAAGGAGAAGGTAAGGAGTCATTCCAATCCCGGGAGCGGAAAGACTTACCTTGGGGGGGAAAAGAAGGACGGGTATACACTCGCACAGACACACATATCCATCCACACATATACAGACACAAGCAGACATATTAAAAGGCAAAGAGTTTGGGCAGAGATGTCAGTCGAGGCGGACGTGCAGAGGCAAAGATGTTGTTGAATGACAGGTGAGGTATGAGTGGCGGCAACTTGAAATTAGCGGAGATTGAGGCCTGGTGGATAACGGGAAGAGAGGATATATTAAAGAGCAAGTTCCCATCTCCGGAGTTCAGATAGGTTGGTGTTAGTGAGAAGTATCCAGATAAGCCGGACGGTGTAACACTGTGCCAAGATGTGCTGGCCATGCACCAAGGCATGTTTAGCCACAGGGTGATCCTCATTACCAACAAACACTGTCTGCCTGTGTCCATTCATGCGAATGGACAGTTTGTTGCTGGTCGTTCCCACACAGAATGCATCACAGTGTAGGCAGGTCAGTTGGTAAATCACGTGGGTGCTTTCACACGTGGCTCTGCCTTTGATCGTGTACACCTTCCGGGTTACAGGACTGGAGTAGGTGGTGGTGGGAGGGTGCATGGGACAGGTTTTACACTGGGGGCGGTTACAAGGGTAGGAGCAGAGGGTAGGGAAGAAGGTTTGGGGATTTCATAGGGATGAACTAAGAGGTTACGAAGGTTATGTGGACGGCGGAAAAACACTCTTGGTGGAGTGGGGAGGATTTCATGAAGGATGGATCTCATTTCAGGGCAGGATTTGAGGAAGTCGTATCCCTGCTGGAGAGCCACATTCAGAGTCTGATCCAGCCCCGCAAAGTATCCTGTAACAAGTGGGGCACTTTTGTGGTTCTTCTGTGGGAGTTTCTGGGTTTGAGAGGATGGGGAAGTGGCTCTGGTTATTTGCTTCTGTACTAGGTTGGGAGGGTAGTTGCGGGATGCGAAAGCTGTTGTCACGTTGTTGGTGTAATGGTTCAGGGATTCTGGACTGGAGCAGATTCGTTTGCCACGAAGACCTAGGCTGTAGGGAAGGGACCGTTTGATGTGGAATGGGTGGCAGCTGTCATAATGGAGGTACTGTTGCTTGTTGGTGGGTTTGATGTGGACGGACGTGTGAAGCTGGCCATTGGACAGGTGGAGGTCAACGTCAAGAAAAGCGGCATGGGATTTGGAGTAGGATCGGGTGAATCTGATGGAACCAAAGGAGTTGAGGTTGGAGAGGAAATTCTGGAGTTTTCTTCACTGTGAGTCCAGATCATGAAGATGTCATCAATAAATCTGTACCAAACTTTGTGTTGGCAGGCCTGGGTAACCAAGAAGACTTCCTCTAAGCGACCCATGAATAGGTTGGCGTACGAGGGGGCCATCCTGGCCCCCATGGCTGTTCCCTTTAATTGTTGGTATGTCTGGCCTTCAAAAGTGAAGAAGTTGTGGGTCAGGATGAAGCTGGCTAAGGTAATGAGGAAAGAGGTTTTAGGTAGGGTGGCAGGTGATCGACGTGAAAGGAAGTGCTCCATCGCAGCGAGGCCCTGGACGTGCGAGATAATTGTGTATAAGGAAGTGGCATCAATGGTTACAAGGATGGTTTCCGGGGGTAACAGATTGGGTAAGGATTCCAGGCGTTCGAGAAAGTGGTTGGTGTCTTTGATGAAGGATGGGAGACTGCATGTAACGGGTTGAAGGTGTTGATCTACGTAGGCGGAGATACGTTCTGTGGGGGCTTGGTAACCAGCTACAATGGGGTGGCCGGGATGATTGGGTTTGTGAATTTTAGGAAGAAGGTAGAAGGTAGGGGTGCGGGGTGTCGGTGGGGTTAGGAGGTTGATGGAGTCAGGTGAAAGGTTTTGTAGGGGGCCTAAGGTTCTGAGGATTCCTTGAAGCTCCGCCTGGACATCAGGAATGGGATTACCTTGGCAAACTTTGTATGTGGTGTTGTCTGAAAGCTGACGCAGTCCCTCAGCCACATACTCCCGACGATCAAGTACCACGGTCGTGGAACCCTTGTCCGCCGGAAGAATGACGATGGATCGGTCAGCCTTCAGATCACGGATAGCCTGGGCTTCAGCAGTGGTGATGTTGGGAGTAGGATTAAGGTTTTTTAAGAAGGACTGAGAGGCAAGGCTGGAAGTCAGAAATTCCTGGAAGGTTTGGAGAGGGTGATTTTGAGGAAGAGGAGGTGGGTCCCGCTGTGGCGGAGGACGGAACTGTTCCAGGCAGGGTTCAATTTGGATAGTGTCTTGGGGAGTTGGATCATTGGGAGTAGGATTAGGATCATTTTTCTTCGTGGCGAAGTGATATTTCCAGCAGAGAGTACAAGTGCAGGACAGTAAATCTTTGACGAGGGCTGTTTGGTTGAATCTGGGAGTGGGGCCGAAGGTGAGGCCTTTGGATAGGACAGAGGTTTCGGATTGGGAGAGAGGTTTGGAGGAAATGTTAACTACTGAATTAGGGTGTTGTGGTTCCAGATTGTGTTGACTGGAATTTTGAGGTTTTGGAGGGAGTGGAGCTGGAAGTGGGAGATTCAGTAGATGGGAGAGACTGGGTAAGTCACATCATCTTTGTTTTTATATATATATATATATATATATATATATATATATATATATATATATATATATATATATATATATATATATATATATATATATATATATATATATCTAAAAAGAAAGATGATGAAACTTACCAAACAAAAGCGCTGGCAGGTCGATAGACACACAAACAAACACAAACATACACACAAAATTCTAGCTTTCGCAACCAATGGTTGCCTCGTCAGGAAAGAGGGAAGGAGAAGGAAAGACAAAAGGATATGTGTTTTAAGGGAGAGGGTAAGGAGTCATTCCAATCCCGGGAGCGGAAAGACTTACCTTAGGGCGAAAAAAGGACAGGTATACACTCGCACACACACACATATCCATCCACACATACACAGACACAAGCAGACATTTGTAAAGGTAAGACTTACCTTTACAAATGTCTGCTTGTGTCTGTGTATGTGTGGATGGATATGTGTGTGTGTGCGAGTGTATACCTGTCCTTTTTTCGCCCTAAGGTAAGTCTTTCCGCTCCCGGGATTGGAATGACTCCTTACCCTCTCCCTTAAAACACATATCCTTTTGTCTTTCCTTCTCCTTGCCTCTTTCCTGACGAGGCAACCATTGGTTGCGAAAGCTAGAATTTTGTGTGTATGTTTGTGTTTGTGTGTCTATCGACGTGCCAGCGCTTTTGTTTGGTAAGTTTCATCATCTTTCTTTTTAGATATATTTTTCCCACGTGGAATGTTTCCCTCTATTATATTCATATCATTAATTTGGCCTTTACAAATGTCTGCTTGTGTCTGTGTATGTGTGGATGGATATGTGTGTGTGTGCGAGTGTATACCTGTCCTTTTTTCGCCCTAAGGTAAGTCTTTCCGCTCCCGGGATTGGAATGACTCCTTACCCTCTCCCTTAAAACACATATCCTTTTGTCTTTCCTTCTCCTTCCCTCTTTCCTGACGAGGCAACTATTGGTTGCGAAAGCTAGAATTTTGTGTGTATGTTTGTGTTTGTTTGTGTGTCTATCGACCTGCCAGCGCTTTTGTTTGGTAAGTTTCATCATCTTTCTTTTTAGATATATTTTTCCCACGTGGAATGTTTCCCTCTCTCTCTCTCTATATATATATATATATATATATATATATATATATATATATATATATATATATATAAAAAACAAAGATGATGTGGTGACTTACCAAATGAAAGTGCTGGCAGGTCGACAAACACACAAACAAACACAAACATACACACAAAATTCAAGCTTTCGCACCAAACTG
The DNA here is from genome assembly GCF_021461385.2 of Schistocerca piceifrons. Taxonomy (NCBI): domain Eukaryota; kingdom Metazoa; phylum Arthropoda; class Insecta; order Orthoptera; family Acrididae; genus Schistocerca; species Schistocerca piceifrons. Next base: position 619,780,121 of record NC_060141.1, read on the forward strand.
TTGCCTCATCAGGAAAGAGGGAAGGAGAGGGAAAGACGAAAGGATGTGGGTTTTAAGGGAGAGGGTAAGGAGACATTCCAATCCCGGGAGCGGAAAGACTTACCTTAGGGGGAAAAAAGGACGGGTATACACTCGCACACACACACATATCCATCCACACATATACAGACACAAGCAGACATATTTAAAGACAAAGAGTTTGGGCAGAGATGTCAGTCGAGGCAGAAGTGCAGAGGCAAAGCTGTTGTTGAATGACAGGTGAGGTATGAGTGGCGGCAACTTGAAATTAGCGGAGATTGAGGCCTGGTGGATAACGGGAACAGAGGATGTATTGAAGAGCAAGTTCCCATCTCCAGAGTTCGGATAGGTTGGTGTTAGTGGGAAGTATCCAGATAACCCGGACGGTGTAACACTGCGCCAAGATGTGCTGGCCGTGCACCAAGGCATGTTTAGCCACAGGGTGATCCTCATTACCAACAAACACTGTCTGCCTGTGTCCAATCATGCAAATGGACAGTTTGTTGCTGGTCATTCCCACATAGAATGCATCACAGTGTAGGCAGGTCAGTTGGTAGATCACGTGGGTGCTTTCACACGTGGCTCTGCCTTTGATCGTGTACACCTTCCGGGTTACAGGACTGGAGTAGGTGGTGGTGGGAGGGTGCATGGGACAGGTTTCACACCGGGGGCGGGTACAAGGGTAGGAGCCAGAGGGTAGAGAGGGTGGTTTGGGGATTTCATAGGGATGAACTAAGAGGTTACGAAGGTTAGGTGGATGGCGGACAGACACACTTGGTGGAGTGGGGAGGATTTCATGAAGGATGGATCTCATTTCAGGGCAGCAGCACTTTCGTTCGGTAAGTCACATCATCTTTGTTTTTAGATATATTTTTCCCACATGGAATGTTTCCCTCTACTTTATATATATATATATATATATATATATATATATATATATATATATATATATATATATATATATATATATATATATATATACAGACACAAGCAGACATATTTAAATATGTCTGCTTGTGTCTGTATATGTGTGGATGGATATGTGTGTGTGTGCGAGTTTATACCCGTCCTTTTTTCCCCCTAAGGTAAGTCTTTCCGCTCTCGGGATTGGAATGACTCCTTACCCTCTCCCTTAAAACCCACATCCTTTCGTCTTTCCCTCTCCTTCCCTCTTTCCTGATGAGGCAACAGTTTGTTGCGAAAGCTTGAATTTTGTGTGTATGTTTGTGTTTGTTTGTGTGTCTGTCGACCTGCCAGCACTTTCATTTGGTAAGTCACATCATCTTTGTTTTTAGATATATTTTTCCTACGTGGAATGTTTCCCTCTATTATAACTATATATATATAAAAAACACAGATGATGTGACTTACCGAATGAAAGTGCTGGCAGGTCGATAGACACACAAACAAACACAAAAATACACACGAAATTCAAGCTTTCGCAACAAACTGTTGCCTCATCAGGAAAGAGGGAAGGAGACGGAAAGACGAAAGGATGTGTGGGTTTTAAGGGAGAGGGTAAGGAGTCATTCCATTCCCGGGAGCGGAAAGACTTACCTTAGGGGGAAAAAAGGACAGGTATACACTCGCACACACACACACACACACACACACACACACACACACACACACACACACACACACATATCCATCCGCACATACACAGACACAAGCAGACATATATATATATATATATATATATATATATATATATACACACACAAGTTTTCCCTCATCACATGTGGTATTTACTTATACCAATGAATGTGAAATACAGTTAAGCCTGCTGTGATTTCAGTGTTTATCTGTCTCATGAATCAGCTGCATTTATAACAATCTATTTGCTGTCACAACACATTAAACACCATTGAAGACTGCGACAAAGATGAACACGCCATTGCAAAATAGTCTAGGACGTATGAGGTTCTTTCTTGTTTGTATATGGATTTGCAATTTAGTTATGTCAGTGTTGGTAAAATGAATTTCTTCATCGACTCTGATTCATAGCTTTTGTGCCTGTTTATACTTTATAATCCAGTACTTAAGGAATTTCAAATGCTTCTTAAGCTAAGGTCTGTAACCTTATTATGCGTGTTAGTGTGGTGTGTTAGCTGCACTGGCTTTGGGTGACGTAACAAGTTGCAAGCCCATAATAGATCACTAGCTGGAAATGGTCAACATTTCCTTGGATCTGATTGAGCATATTCTTCGAGACTCAGTGTCTGAATTTGAAAGGTTAATGATCGATATTGTTGCCGAATACAATACATTAGAAATAAATGCAAGAACATGAGACTGAGTTATATGTGGCACAAGAAAAGGTGGGAGCTGTAGCTTTTTGTCACTTATTGGTTCGGTCCAGAACACTTTGCATTGATTATCCTGTTTTCCCACTGCTGCCACAACCTAGCAGGACTTGTATCATAACTGTGCGTTGAAGTTAAACATTGCAAGTTGTGTTAGCAATGCCAGTCAAGGATAACATCAGCATTTCCTCTCTTACATCTCTCCTCTCCAGAATGGCCTAAAATATTCCCTTAACTCTGCCACTACCTGCTATGTGAACCGCCTGTCTTTTGTGACACTTATATTTTGTTCAGTCACATCAGAAGTCAATAGGATGAAAATGGAACAAAGTCGAGTTAGACATCAAACAAGAACGTAGAATCATGGTAAACCTTACTAGGAAGAAATGTAAAATTGGAGAATTTTTAGCATTGATCTTATAGATATTTCACAGGGGCTACGAATTTATGGTGTAGAATCACAAAAAACATAAAATTAGAGAACATAAAATGAAGGTCCACTATAGTAATGAACACTCCAGTTGTTTTCAGTTAAATAGTTTTTAAAGTAACATCATCAGTAGCTGCAATTTATGTGGGACTGTGGTGGAGTGTAGTTAACTTACCACCAACAAACTGCTACTGCTGTACTGTGCAACAAGTTAGTATTCACCACTGAAGAAAGGCAACTTTATATTCGTATTCCAATACAGCACTGCCATGTTCAGTTGCTGTTGTGAGTAGAGGGTAATAAAATGGGAAATTGCAAGTGAAAGCTTGATAAAGCAGCTCTCTAAAAATGAACTGTGAAATTATTATACATTTTAAACGTAAATAAAAAACTGATTAGCTCAAAAAAAAATTGCAGAAAACAATGTTGACTGAAATAAAATATCCCTTCATCATTTTCACAGCTGATTGAGGTCTCACTGCTGCTATTGCAGTCATCTATTGCTATGTCAAGACAGTGGGCTCTCTGTGCATATCTGTTTTCAAGTTTTTTCATTTGGGAAACACAACTGTAAAGTATCATGTATCTTAAAATTCTTGTTGTCCTTTGCTACCTTGTTCTTGACAAAGGTCCAAATAAGTTCAGCCTCACCGAATTCACAATACAGCACAGTTAACCACGGAAGTTTAATTTCGTTGTCCACTGAGCACACTACTCTTTCCAAACATTATTCTTGTAACCTGAAGTGTGGTCCTGGTTGTTCTAGTAACCCTGCTTTTTTATGGATTCATCATCATGTGATATGGAGACTCATCTATAACAATTGCAGATTGGTTTGATAATTTCTTGAGAATGATCCTAAACCACTCTTTGGAGTGTCTGGCATCCATCTCAGAATGATAATTTGCTCCTTCTTTATGCCCAGTAAAACATAAGACAAAATTTTCCATGAATGTTGTACTTTATAGTCCTTTTTCCAGAACTGGATGCCGTTTTAATTCTTCCTTTCCCACCTTTCCACTCTTGAGCACTTCCTCTGTGATGACTGCATAATTTTCTGACACACATAGCATTTTTTGTTTCTGTCTTCCAAACTTTCCGGAATGTTTTGCACCTCACCAACTCTCATTAGTGTAACAAATTCTGCATCCAGTGTTTTGCAAGTGTCTTATTTCCCATAAGAACTCATTGCTTTTTTCCTGATACTCAGTTACTTTCCATCTGTAGATGTATGTCATTGAACTTCTAGTATCTGAAACCCAGTTTCCAACTAGCATGTCAAAGGGTTGTTCCACTTGTGTCAGGAAAGTTTTTCAATCCAGTCTTCAGTTTCTGCAGTGTGGCTGCTACTGCTGATAACTGCTTTACTAAACAGAAGTTGTGGATTTTCTTTCTTATTACTCCCTGTGACTCTTTATTGGTGGTAGAAGACATGAAGTTCCTCTATATTCTCACGAAATTTGCTTCATGGTATTTTCACCAATATCAGAGGATTCAGAATTTCTCTTTACCAGCTGTGATACAGAACTGCTCGAGCCCTACTCTTTTCTGACCTCAAGATAAGCACACAGACTGATCACTATGGACTTTCTACATCCCCGTAAATGAAGCAGGGTTGACACAAGTACAAGGAAAAAACAGTCATTATTCATTGCAAAATACAAGAAAGTAATCAAACAAAATGTTGTGTACAAACATGGCACTAACTGGTATGTTTTCTATTGTCATCTACCTACTTTTCATAGATCAACATCTTGATCTTTTCTTATGTCCAGGAATCCTGGAAATATCGTCCTTGGAGGTCCATTCCATCTGACATGTTGCCCACCACACCTAGAATAGCTTTTCATGACACTCGCAATCTCAGCAGTACCCCCGTCAGGCTCTATGATCCTTCTGCAAGCATTTCCCTACCCTACCCCTGTGATCATCCCCGCTGTAAGACTTGCCCTATGCATCCTCCTGCCATCACCTTTACCAATCCTATAACTGGCAAAAGATACACTATCAAAAGCAGAGCCACCTGTGAAACAACATATGCCATATACCAGCTGTTATGTAAACATAGTTCTGCCTTTTACATCAGCATGACAACCACTACGTTATCAGTTAGGATGATTGACCGCAGGCAGAGGATGTACAGTGGGAACACATAGTATCCTGTTGCAGAGAATGCTCTACAACACAGCAGTTTTAACCTCAGTGCCTGTTTCACCACACATTCAACCTGGGTTCTTCCCCCCCACACCAGTTTCTCAGAACTCTGCAGATAAGAACTAGCGTTACAAAATGTCTTCCGTTCTCACCGCCCCATGGTCCTAATTTAAGTTAATTTCTTTGGTTTCAGTCTTTGTTCACAGCAGCTATTCCTTTGTTTACTCCCTGTTAATTTTCTGTACCTTTCATTTTCTAACCTGACTATGCCCCCCTCCACCTCCTCCCACCATTACTACACACAATGCAGTTAGCTTCCTGCTCTTATTTACTCATACATGATGTTTTGGCAGTAATCTTTGCCTTGTGTATTAGCCTATCTTCCACCTTTAAACTCTCAGGTTTGCAAATCTCATTCAAGGCATCCCCAACAAACAGTCTTTCTTCTCATCCTGTCTGGCAAGACTCCCCTGACTTGGGCTTCCGGGTGACTTTTCCATACTTTCCCTATTTCCTAGACCTCACCAGTTCTTTTTCTTCACACCTCTTCCTTCCCCTTCAACCTTTCTGAGAGAACAAGGAGCCACTGGCTTGAAAGCTTGCAAATTCTAATACCTTTTGTATATGTGTTCTCCGATGCTGCTTGGTGAGTAGATCTTTTTATCTATCCAATTACACTATCTTTATAAGGTAAGAATTGCATGGTCTTTTTCACTCTACCTTCTCCTTAACATGTCTAATACAAATTTTTCTCTGAGAAATTACCTTCTGTAAGATATTTGTGAATTGACCAACAGTAGTCTCCCACTATACTCATATTCCAGAAGACCTGATATTATCTTTCCACCAATCTGGTGTCTTGATAAACACCCTCAGCTTGTTTCTCACTGACATTGCCAAAATGTTCAGAGAAAAAATCAAAGTGATTGTTCCAAATTAGCATCCTGAGGCTCAGCAAGCAGCCTATGTGCTTCAACTGTTCCATCTGTTGGCTACAACAGAAATGTAATTTGGAACCTTTCCCATACCTAAGAAATTAGTAACAACATCCTTGAATCATACACAAGCCTCCCTTTCACACAAAGTCATTTTGTATTCTACTTTGAAATTGAACATTCTTTTCTGAAAGTCAGGCTCCACCAAACATGCCTTCTTGTAATTTCACTTCTGACAGATACTTGAAACAATTTCATTGTTTGGATAAGACTTGTTTCATTAGGCCAAACATAATGGATAAATAATGTGGCAACAGAACTTTTTTCAGAAGTATGACAGCTGTGCAAAAGTTCTTCTCTCCAGGCTTCAATGATTTCTTTGCAGGCCAGTTTATTCTGTACTAATGTTAATCCATTGCCTTACTATCCTATTCACATAAGAAGTACAGGTGTGTCACAATTAATGGTGTAAACACATACAGTTAAAAGCACATGATACTATCAAATGTTCATTTTACAATTGCCATTATAACTGAGTGCACTGTGAACCGTTGATGTATGCTGCTATTGGTTGTTTTGGATGATGCACGAATGGTATAACTGTGCTAAGTGAAAATGTAACATGGTTCATGAACTGCACTTGGGATACGTGCAGCAGATAAAACACATATACAGGGATCGAAGTTTCAGAATTTTGCGGGAGAATCTACACCATTAAAATGGAGGGCACGTACTGTCAGCTGAGGTAGTGAAGTGGACAACATGTCTGCTTACTGTGCAATAGATTGAGAGATCAAATCTTGTCAGGTGCTGTAAAATACTTTTTTAATTTTCAGATCTTTATCAAAATGACTCTGATCACAATATTATTAAATCTTGTATTGAATAATACATTTTGACCGCATTGCACAACCAACAGAAACAGATTATTCTACTTTTGTTTTTTAATCAATACATCAGCATTTCCAAACATTTAAATATTATGATATTGTGATACATAAATAAAAATAATTAAAATCACATACACAAGGATTTCAAATTAAAAAAGGAAGACAGGAACAAAAAATTTGATCCAGAGAAAAAAGTTAATATAATGTTTCCAACAACCTTTAATCCGTATGTAAGGGCTGAACATCTAGCTCTTCTGTACACAATTCTGCCTCATCTGCTGACTTGGTGGAGCTATTGCTGATGTCTGAAGCAGTTGCCTCTGTTGAGTCTGAATCTGCCTCGTCCGATATCTCCTCAGAGCCACCCGACGAAATTTCACTGTCACTGTCTGGTTGAAGTTGAACAATTATGCTCTCAATAGTTTCATTGACCAGTGCCAACAGTCTTCACTTTATGAAATGCTTTCTTTCAGTCATTTTTCATAACGCTCTATATTGCAGTCATTGTAATTCATTTAAGTTGGAGAAGGGTAATGCTGCTGACGTTGTTTGATGAAACTTTCTGTCAATTAAATTCCTGATAATTTCAAAGGGGTTTAGATCACAGTTGTAAGGTGAAAGGTGTAACACTGTAAGTACTTTCCTAGATTCTTTTAGTATTCTCTCCCCTGTATATTCTGGCTCTGTTTTGGATCATTTCACAACTTCCAAGAACTCAATGCGTGTTAGATCCGCATCAAATGGAATTTTCTGCTTAGTCAGCCATGATTATGTATCATTTTACGAGAGGATGTGTTAGGTGCTTTATTTTTGTGAACATGATGGTAGAGTGCATTGTCTAATACCACAATAATTTCACCTGGAATATCTGTTATCAGGCACTCTTGCAACTATTTTTTCATTGTGATATCCTTCTGATGTTGATTTTAAATCATAGATTAGCTCTGCACCCTCAATGAACCCCATTCTTTCCCACATGACCCACTATTGTAGCTCTGCACCCTCAATGATCCCCATTCTCTCCCACATGACCCACTATTGCTCTTTGTCCAGAAATTTCATTTTTCTACACACCTGGCATGTCACTATCCTGCCACTATTTACTGACAGTATAATGTATATGCACCCATGTTTCATCAGTATACACAACATGTTTTGTTGCACCTTTCTTGTTTCCTCTCAACACTCTACGAAAGAGTGCATCCCGTGTTACAACGTCCTCCATCTCAATCAGAAATGTTCAGCTATTTCTACATTTTTAAAATGAAACCCCATATCCTTCAAAATTTCCCTTGAATTGGTTTGTTTCATGTCTGTATCCTCCATAACCCCACTGTAAAGCTTTCAAATAGTGGGTATTTCTCTTTTAACATCGTAACATTCCAAGGACATTCTTTTCTGTAAACACTTATCAAAGCCGTCGAGACACTTCATTTTCTTCCTCAGTCTCTTCTTTCTTCGTGTCACAATTCCTGAGTACTCTGTCTGGCTGTCTTAACATTGTTCAGATCTTGCACTGTCCTCGCACTCTTTCCCATGGTTGCTGCTGCTTTCTCCAGAGCTCTTTCTAACAGTACTAATAAACCTTTCCATTTTTCTTCTTGAGAGAACTGAACTATGTTATTAATCAAGACTTTTCTGTCTGAACATACTCTTCAATAACGTATATTTGTGCAATCACTGTCCATTTCAGTGGATGCTAAGAACACACAGCAGTAGTAACACTCTATGACAATAACATGACTGTACAATGCCGAGCCAAGTGCATCTTTCGTGTACTGTCAAGTACTGTCGGACAGCTTTGGCCATGTCAGTATGAAAACAAAGCTTAGTTCTGCACTCTGCCATCAGCAATTGTAAAATGAACAATTAATAGAAGCAACAAAGTCTCAGTAAACCTAGAACCATAAACAACTGTTTATGAGGTAATTGCAACTTTGTGGTTATCAGCCACTACTGACTACTGTCGGCCAGCACCACATGCCAGTTTGTGGCGTGGTCTTTATTTACATTTTTGAGATGTGGAGTTGTAAACTGAATGGATACAACAGTATAGTACAGAGGCAGTGTGTAACTCATGTCAAATGTTTGTGGACCATCAGCTGTGTTGTAGAGTGTTAGTGGTAACATGGAACATTACAGTACTGAGGTGTAGGTATGCGGATATGCATTTCATGTGTGGTAAGGCTACCAGCACTGTCCAGGAGGCTGTATGCTTGTAACAAGAAGCATACCCTGCCTGAAGGCACCTCAAGAGTCAGATGTTTTACATGGATGCATCAATGTCTCCAAAAAACTGTGGGTGTTTCACATGCTATATAAGTGGGCAGGCCTACACAAATTGTACGAGTGCTTGAAGATCTGGTGCTGCTAAAAACGGAACACTCTTAGGAATCTTGACGTGGAGACTTCCCACACAAATTCCTGGAATGAGTCACAATAGTGGTTGGAAAATAATGCATCACAATGCAATGTACCCGTACCACCTCCAATAAGTCCAGTGTCTTATGGAGTTGGATTTTTGTCCTAGACCAACGTTCTGCCAGGGAATGCTACAACAAGATGTAGGCAACCCTACGTTCCACAATAACTGTTTATTTACAGATGAAGTGAGTTCATTTGTGACAGTGTGTTTGATTACTACAATTTTCATGTCATCTAGGCTCAAAGTCACAAGTTGTGCATGAGTTTTCACATCGGTGACTTTCCTCACTGAATGTGTGGTTACGGGTAACAGATGACCATCTTATTGGGCTGCACATCCTACCAAACAAATTGAATGGACAAAATTAGCTTTGGTTTCTGCACCATCATCTTGCAGGATGGCTTGGGGACATCCCATTAGTGCAATGCCAGATGATGTGGTACATGCATGATGGAGCACTGGTCAACTTTGTTGCCATGGTGAGACGACATCTAATGCAACAAGACAGCCAAGATAGACTGGGTGTGGACGACCTGTACAGAGGCCTCCAAGATCACCTGACCTAAACCACGTGGATTTCTGACTTTGCAGCCAGATTACATGTGTAGTGTACACCACTCCGGCTGACACAGTTAAAGAACTGAAGCACAGACTTGTCAATGCTTATCAAGTATTTCAAAATGATCCGAACTTAGTTGAAAGGATTCGAAACTCATTAAGGTGGCAGGTACAGGCCTGTATCTGGGTACCAGAATGACAATTTGATCGTCTCCTTTTGCTACGACTACAATCATGTAACTGTTTCATGGTCACTCAAACCATTGGCACTTCTACCAAATTATCTGTAATAGCTTTTCTTAATCACTTCCACAAAATTACCTCTAACAGCTCTTCCTAATGTTGTCCAGTATTGTTGCCTTTTACTGAGTGGGATGATGTTTACACCAAATCAAGTTAGTGGTGGCCAGTAACCACAAAGTTGCAATTATCTTGCAAATGCTTAGTTTGTGGATCTATGTTTGTTGAGACTTATTTGCTTCTAGTACCATGTATTATCAACCCTATGCTTTTATGACACTAATTATGGTATATCCAGTGTATTAACTAAATCAGCATATATAAGACAATCATATTATTGAAGACAGTAAAGATACATTGTTTTTATTTGAGTGGTAATTAAAAAAAGGATTGGTGATAAGGCTTTATGTCATTCATATTATGCCTCAGGATGCTAAGAAACGCAAGAATAAGCCACTAAACAAATGGTTCATTGTTGTGCTGAGCAATACATACTGATTTTAAACCTTCTGTTTCAGCCAGACTGCAAGCTTCATTACAAAAACAGTTTACTTTTCTGAAAGCACTCCAGGTCATATCTATTTGTAACTTTTCCTGTCTGTCCAGTCATTATCTTCAACTGGTTCTATGATTTCATTATTAATTTTAGCTATTTTCTTTTTGTTGTGTAATTTATAAATGAATTTAGGTTTTTTACTATTGATTTTCAGACATAATTTTAGACCTGTGCTATTCAGTTCATCCATTTGTTGTTCAAGTTTATCTGCACCAGAGTGCAGTCATCAGTAAAACAATGATGGTTCAAATACTGACCATAAAAACATATTCCTTCTTTCTCCTAAATTAAGAATTGTCAAACAGGGTGATTTTGGACAGTTTTGAGGTTATTTTCACTGCAATGTGCATAGGTTATGTTAGATTGAATCGTCTGTTATTGATGTGGTTGTGTACATGAATAACGAATAAAACATGCTAAAAACAGGTAGAATATTTGCCTGAGACAGACGAATAAAGTGTCTGAAATACCCCATGAATTAGGATGATTTTGGACATTTTTTTTAAAATTTCTATCCAGTTACAAAGTATATGGGGGAATTTCGACATAAATTAACCCCCCCCCCCCTTTCTTTAATTCTCCATTCTTTGTATTTGATTTTAAAGGCTTTTAGCAGGTTTTACAGGTGTCCATCATTACGAATAAGTAATAAGGATTGAGAAGATGAAAATTTTATGTATTAGAGGTCAATTGTTATTTTCTAACAAATAAAATTGCAAATTTTTAAAGTTCTAAATCAAAATTTTAAAAACATGAACAAAGCAAAGAAATTCTATTACAAGATCAAAATCAGTTTTATTACTCGACATTCAAAATTAAGTTGAATACTTCAAACATTGGCCACAAAGTTACAAAGGCAAACACGTCTTAAGTACATTTCCTCTAAAAATAAATATCTCTATCTTCTCAGAGGTGTGGGAAGTCCTCACAAAACTTGTTCTTTTCATATTGTCTCTTCATCAGGGACATTAGGAAACATAAATATGTTTCTACTGTTGTTGTGTGGGTGCAAGAATTTGACACTTATTTCCCTTGCACCAACATTTGTGACCAAGCCAACATACTCCCTCATGTCCTCCTTGTTTCCATACATGTACTTATAGTCCACAACAAGAAAAGTCTCTTCTTTCTGCACCAAAACTTCATTGGATGCTAGATTGGTTTCACTTTTACTACTGTTAGAAGCACTACCACTTGCTTCTGTGCTGTGTTGGTTAATCTGGAAGTCATGGAACACAATCGATTTCCAAGGAGGAACGCTGAGTTTGCAGGCTTATCTGGAGGATACCAAACTTCTTTGGGAATTTCTTCAAAACTGGACGTCCATGCCTCTGTGTTGCTTTGCCGGCACTCCATGTTATCAGACCACTTCTGCAAGATGTGATCTGTATCAGATGAGATTAGGCCTGTGGCACAAAATCCACTCTTTTATGTTTTCAGCCGAGTTTGCCGAAAGCTTAGTCAGTGTATGCTTCAGAAGAGGTGGAAAAGCATCCTCAAAATGGTCCCACAAGTGTACTTCTTCCATCCAGTTAACACGGCTTGCCACACTGCTTTCATTGGTCTGAAAAAGCTTTCATCTAGCAGTTGGAAGAGGTGGGTGCTTTTAGGAAGAAGGAGAATGAATTAAATATTTTTCTGCTAACACTCTTTGTTAATGTGACTGGTTAAGTTGTCCCCTGTCATCACTGTTGGCCCATTTTGCTTCTTCAAATAGGACAAAGTGATTGTGAAGAACCAGTCTTCAAACATCAGTAGATTAGACCATCTGCTCTTATTTCTACTGAAACTTGGTCCCCACAGGTCACATCCCTGCCAAGTGTCCCACAAATGCTCAGATTTGTAAAGGACAAATAGAGGAAGCAGTTTTCCTGTCATCATTATTGAAATGCTAGATTTCAATGAATCCATCTCTTTTTCAGCATGCTTACTCCTTCATTTTGTAATTATCTGCTGTTAGCCCAGATCATCAGACATGATGGTTTTGTCATAGTTGATTATGTTGCTTAGGCAGCAGATTTTCCAGAATTTGCTTTATACTGGAGAAATACATTTAACTGTCACTCTGTTCACTTCTGCATGAGCTCTTTCAACATTTTCGCTTAGGCAAGTGGAGAAATCTTCTGAATGCTGCTTGAGGCCTAAATGCGTCCATTCTTCTCCAGGTAGATTGTTGGAAATTTTTTTCTCTTTTTGGCCACATTTATTAAGATATCCTTTCTCTAAATATCTAATACCCAAATTAGTAAAAGGAAATCCCAAATATGCAGCCCTCAAGATACATCACTTCAATGTTTCTTCTTCTTCCTTACTTAGAACTTGTTGTACTTCAATTTTTTTGGATGTGTGGGAAATACATGGGGACTTTACATTTTCAGGATGTGGTGTTGTAAACAGAATGAATACAACAGTACACTACATAGACAGAGTGCCACTCATGTCAGTTATTCTACAGGGTCGATCTAGGTATACCACACAAATCACACGCTCTTCTCTATGATAATTTCCCACACTGAAAATCATGTAAAGCTTTATCTAAAAGTTTTGGGTCGTAATTACACAATACTTTAGTACCTTTTTTGCTTTTAGACATTCTCGACTTCGTCTGAGATTACCCCACAGAGTACACAATTTCGTAAAAACTGTTGTTATTTTATAACTTCACACAAAACTTGGCAAACTTGCACGGCAGTTGTCTCAATGCCATAGCTACTGATCTCACTGACAACTTCAGTTATAATACTTTCCCACCGGTAGCAACAATACAAAGTTTCCACTTGATGATACTGTGTGAATTTTCAACAATGAGATTGTTCATCAGATATTTACCAAGGTAAACATTTGACCAAAAGTAAAAGATTTGAAATTTGGGAAATACGATCTTGAACTTAGAATAACTGGTGCATGGAAGTGAAAATTAAAGTGGCAATTCATTGCTAAGCAGCAGGAAAGAGCACATATATGATACTGTCCAAAATCCTGCTGGTGTCTGACATCACTGTTTTATGGAACCTCAAATGTTCCTCTGGGGGTGCTGAGTATAATTTTAGTAATGAGCTATCTCCTTGTATGAGTCCTCACTTCAGCAGTGGGGGAAAGAAACACCCCCCACACACAGTACTAAATTTCCATAACGTAAATGAAGTAACATTTTCAACACAAAAATCAAAATAAGGAGCCCTGCTGTAGAGATTCCGTAACGAACACACTGCTTATTTAAGTGCGGTTCTTCAAAAACATGACTGTAGCCTTTCTAAATTAATACCCACTCATCACTTCGAAGAACTGTCCTCTCTGCAGAAGTATCAGAAGAAGATGATGTTAATGACACATCAGCTAAACTCCCTCTCACAAAAGGCAGATCAATATTCTTCATCTGAAAAGAAACATATGATATTTTAATAGTTTGAAATTATTTAAACTTAAAACCTTCTTATGTTCCTACAGGTAAAAATTTACCTAATTATAAAATGAAGTGTTTCTCCAAATTCATCATTCGAAAAATACAGGGTCCCTTTATATTCGCAGACCAGATTCGAACAGGCTCAAGATTTCCTAATACACTGACACACTCGAAACAGTGTTGACGTTGCTCAAACCATCATGTGACATTTGACTCGCGTAGCGCTAGTGCAAAGGTACATGAGAAACTATGAACTAACCACTACAATCCTCTATTGCTCTGCTTATAATTTAACAATTTTGTGAAGCACAGGAGGAAATGGCACTAAATTCTAACAGCTTAAAAGTAATGTTTTGTTTGAACAGATTTGCAACAAAAGTTCTCAGACTTGTATGGAAGCTGTATGGAAACTGTGTACAAACATTACGTGGTATTACTGTGTTTCAAGTACAGGTAACATTCAAAAGCGAAATTTTGTCATTCACTTGCTTCTTAACCCAGACCAATGTTTTAGTTGATTATGAGAGACTGAAATAATTTACTAAGTGAATTGCAAATAACAAATTTAGCCGCTGTTCACACATTAGAATACCAGGTAAAAATGTTACCAGCTTTTAATCAGCTTTATAACAATGGTGACAATCGAGAAGTAAAATTGATCCACAATAAAATGTGAAACAAACACAGTAAATCATATTAAACTGTAATTGTTTACAATAAATTATAGTGGCAAGACCTTTCATGGAGATAGCACCAACAGATGTCAGTAGATCGTGGGATGAGCAAAGTTTGAGAATTGGACTGAATCGTGATTACAATCTTTTATTTAAATGTATTAGTTGCTGTTGTTACATATGACTCCAACACTAGAAGATTTTGCGGTCCATGTTTCACAGTTGCTCCAGCCCAGCACTACGGAAGGGTTGGAGGGGGAACAGTTGTCACAGCTTGGCTGAAGACTTGGTGAAAGCAGGGAGGAGAGTAGTGAGAGAGCAGTAAATTATGCTATGTTGTGAACCATGGGAATCTATACCGTGTACTTTGGCTTTTTAGGAACATCTATTACGTTTATACTGCAGTTTGCCTGACTCCATTTATAGTGAGAATTGAACTGACTTTAGAATTGGACAAATACTGAACAATAGTATTCATTTCTGCAGGAGATGGTAGAAATCTAGACAGTGGCCAGTGGTACATTTACATGTTTTGTGCTGCAGTGCTGTCAACACTCACTAGGACGTGACAGGAATGAAAGAGGATGTGTCACTTGTTGGTTCTATGCAGCCGATGAGAGAACAGTGGGTAGAAATATGTTATATGTTTGGTAGCAAGACACATTGTAACATTTTCATGTCAGTATGGAAGTGAAATCTGATAAGTACTTGGATGAAGACATCTGTGTTCTCAGGTCCCATGGTAACTATAACTTTAGAAATCGCAACATATTCTGAAGAACACCCCAAATATTTATGACAATGAAGATATAAATTTCACAGCTCTGCAATTAGGACATTGATTAAAAATAATGATACTAAAGATGACACAGTTAGTAAGCAAAAAATGTAGAAAAGAAAATGGTCCACAAATTAATGTAAACCACTTTTTTCATTTATTTTATTTCTCCTTGTATTACTAACATGTAACAATCAATAAATGCCATAAATTTAGAATAAGCACAATGTTAACTTTTTAGGCAGATATTTTATGCCAATAAAATAGTTTGTAATTTTGATTAGTCAGAATATGTTAAAAATAAATTTTTCTCAAGACGCCTCTTGAAAATAAAAGGGGGTCATCTTATTATGAGGGTCATTTTATTCTCGGGTCAATGCAATAATATGGTTCAAAGGCTGTCAGAAGAGACAGATAAGCTCCACTCTCTACAAACTTATTAACTACCTTTTGGCTTCTGAAACCATATTCAAGTGGCATGTGACTGTCACTCCCACAAATGATATAGCTGTGATGATACAATATAACACAAGTAGAACTCATTGTGTTACAATAATGTTTTAATTGTACATATTTGCTTACTTGTAACATGCACAAATGAAAGTTCATTGCTAAAGAAATTGTAGAAGTTACACTGATCTAATAAGAGCACAGAAATCAGCTGATCTCTTTTGATTTGTGTAATTCTACTCCAGTGTTTAAAAGATAATCACTTACTCTCCGAAAGAAACCTAAGTATCAACTTATATTTAAAAACAATATATTTTTCCCGCGTGGAAGTTTCCCTCTATTATATAAGTATCAACTTACATTGATTTCACTGATAAATTGTGATGAATATAGTGCAGGTACAACAAAATAATGAAAAGTAGTTTTTAGATAATCCTGACACCTATGTAATTAAAAAGTGGACATAAAATGACATGATCTTCGTTTAAATTAAGTGTGAACTATATTCCGCGTTGATATTAATTCCAATTGTTGTTGTAGTGGCACCATTTTCCTTTCCGAACTGTATGCAGAAATTCTACATCTACAACCATATTCCACAAGCTACCTTACAATTTGAGGTGGGGAGCACCTCTGCTACACTAATTCCCACTTCTTTGTTCCATTCAAGAAACCTGTGTGGGAAAACCGAATGTTGATAAACAGTATGTCACAACACAATCAACAAAAAATATAGTAACATGATCAACAAAAAATGTAGACAGTTTATTAATTGCAGTGTCCAACATCTCACATGCTCCATTTGACAAGGTACACAGCTTATTGGATTGACTTAATTACACTATCCTAAATGCAAATTGATTGGCTGACAGAAGGGGTCATTGAGTGACTGTCAACCTGTGAAGTGTTAGTGCCAATCTTATACTATAGTGCCATTGCCCCACCGGTGCAGATACTAAAGTGGCAGCAAACGATGTTCTTAGATGTGTGACGCCCCCTATTTTTTTTTTCTTTCTTTTCCTCTCTCTTTTTCCATTTTTGTACTATTAACTTGGGTGAGCATGGACCCAGCATTTCTCCAGCATTGGCAAAAGCAGTTGCACCTACAGAAGGAGCAGTTGCAACAGGATCAGATGCATGAGCTGATTAACCAGTATGTCAACTTGCTTCACTTTGTTACCTCACTGTTGACGGGCCAGGCACTCACTACACAGTTTTCTTCACCACCCCTGAAATTGTTTGCTGGTTGTCCAGCAGCATTGGTTTATATGTAGTTGTTCAAAATTTGAAGCCCTCTACTGAGCTTGAGAAAGTTACCCTTAATGAGCTTTGTCAGTTGCTAGTACAGTATTTCAGTCATCAAATACATGTATTGGTACCACTGTTGCAATTTAAACCATATCACGAGTGCCCTGGATAGTCATATGTGGCCTGGATCACTGATGTGCTGGACGTCTTGCACAAGTGTCATTTTGAGTGTCCCAAATGTGCTGCGTTTATGCAGACTCGCTAATTCAAGACATGATTGTCTGGTTAGCTCCTGATCCCAAGGTTCAGACTGGGGTATTGACCTTGAGGGCTTACGTATTTGCAGTGCTATCGAGTCTCTGACTACAGCCCTGTTTCACCTGGCTTCTAATGCAGAGATGGAGCACTTAGTGCATACATCTAAGAACCAAGTGAATTAGTCCATGCCCGCCTCTTCCTGTAACAAGGAGTTGCCGAGTTTTTGGGCTACATACTGGTTGACAACCCCGAGCAGTCTGGCTTAATGTTTGCACAGGCACTAGCCACGGGGTCTCCTGGATTTGCTGCATGCTGAGTCGCATGCCACAGACCATCACAGATGCCATGTTTTCCTCCGGGTCAGCCATTTGGGCCCAGTTCTTCAAGCGGTGGCTGCTGGGTGTCAAGCTGGGCCACAAAGGTTGGCAGTTGTTTGTTGTGCATGTCAGCACAGAGCAGCTGACCCACCGTGCAGTCAGCTATGCTGATGCCCTGTTGGTCCTCCATGATCGCAATCTTCTGGTCAGTCGAGTGGCAGGGTTTGTGCAACACTGTTGTTGTTGGGGGGGGGGGGGGGGGGGGGGCACTTGCAGCAGCGTGCTCCCTGTTGCCGCTCCCTCCACATCGTCCCACTCCCCCTCCTCCACCTCCTTGCTCCTAGCCATCAGAGGTGGCCCCGCCTCCACTGCTGCCAACAAACACCCAACTGCCTCAGCCCCTGGGCCCTTTCATCAGAGCCAGTGGTGTCAGCATTGCTTCTTTGGCAGACAGTCTGCTACAGAATTCTCCATGGACCTATCTGTTTTTATGCTGAAGGTTGCAGCCCAAGGTTGGTCATTTTCACCCTACATGGCCTTTTCAAGGTGGAGGGATTTAGTAACCCTGTCAGTGAACATTGTGATGCAGGCAGACAAGCTTGCAGGGTATTGCAGTGGAACAGTGCGGAAATCTGCCATGTGGGGTGCACACAACACTTAGTATGGGGAGACCCACTGTCAGAGATATTCACCTGCATGTGCCAGTGGACAAGTCTGGCCAGTGCTTACATAGATTGCAACCATTGGAGACCTCGTCTTGCGCTTTACATTGTGTATTGCTGCCAAAAGCTTAGCAAATAGCTGTCAATGTGAGTTGTGTGCTGTTTCATTCCCATGCCCATTTCTCTGTGGGTTCAGATTATCTCCTCCCTGTAGATAGATTCAAACCATCCACCACCTGATGGTGCTAACTAGCTGTCTCAGAGAAATATTGCAGGATACACAAAATGTGATTGGTTATCAGATCTGGCAGCCATATAATGAATCAAACAGAAAACGTTAAGAAGTTAATTAATATAATCAATTTCTCTTCAAGTTATGCTTTGTATTGTACTGTATGTTAACCAGGGGCCTAGAAAAGACGGAGAGGCTCCATCCCCGGCGCAGCCGCAAGTAGTCCACAACCCCACGACAACTACTGCAGTCCACTTCACCCCTCTGCCACCCCACACCGAACTACTCTTTCAGGGTTATTGTGCGGTTCGGTCCCCAGTGATGCAGACACAACTTCCTTATTACAATAATAAGTACACAATTCATATGGTTATAGTTTCTTCTACAGAATCCATCAGTGTAGATGAGATGTCCTGAACCTTTGATTGTGCATGCTTATAGAGCTTGTGCCACATGAATAACCATTCAAGATGTGCTGTCAAAACAGGATGATTAAGGTGTTTATCTCTTCTCTTGCAATAAGATGAAACGAGAGAAAAACATAACCATTTTGTGAATCACAAAGGTAAAATATTCTTTGGAATACAGAATTTGAGAAGAATTCTACTTTAAACATACTGTGTTCTCAACCCTAACTGCAGTTCTACCTAAAATGTAAGGTTCTGACATTAATATAATAGAGGGAAACATTCCACGTGGGAAAATATATCTAAAAACAAAGATGATGTGACTTAACAAACGAGAGCGCTGGCAGGTCGATAGACACACATACATACACACAAAATTCAAGCTTTCGCAACAAACTGTTGCCTCATCAGGAAAGAGGGAAGGAGAGGGAAAGACGAAAGGATGTGGGTTTTAAGGGAGAGGGTAAGGAGTCATTCCAATCCCGGGAGCGGAAAGACTTACCTTAGGGGGAAAAAAGGACGGGTATACACTTGCACACACACACATATCCATCCACACATATACAGACACAATATGTCTGCTTGTGTCTGTATATGTGTGCGTGTGCAAGTGTATACCCGTCCTTTTTTCCCCCTAAGGTAAGTCTTTCCGCTCCCGGGAATGGAATGACTCCTTACCCTCTCTCTTAAAACCCACATCCTTTCGTCTTTCCCTCTCCTTCCCTCTTTCCTGAGGCAACAGTTTGTTGCGAAAGCTTGAATTTTGTGTGTATGTTTGTGTTTGTTTGTGTGTCTATCGACCTGCCAGCGCTTTCGTTTGGTAAGTCACATCATATTTGTTTTTAGATATAATATGTAAGGTTCTTTACACTTGTTGTCAGTACACAGGATGTTTCATGAGAAATAGTAAATATTTTAGGAAGGGTGTTGTTGTATAGACTAACTCGAATAAAATACAGTGTGTGCCCAATTTTTATTGATTACATAAATATAACTGGTTACAGAGATAATTTTGCATATTGCTACTCCAGTTACTTTGATTTATGTTATTGATTGTCAGCTTTGTTTGGAAGTTAACGTTGTGAGATTGTGCTTGAGTTTACACAACTGAGTATAAGTAGCTGACATGGTATTTATGAATGTTTTTGTAATGGATATGCTGTTGCTTATTGACAGTACAGTAGACAATTTCCTGACTGCAGAGTGCTAGATTCAAGTGCATTCACTTGTGATTTCACTAAACCCTGTTAGATGGTGCAACGCCTAGCAAGTATACCTTATCTGAAAATACAAATGAACAGGGGGTGGAATAAGTAGATGTTTCTCCGTTGGTAAAACATGGCCCTTCAAAAAGTAGACAAAGTAATTTTACATGTACACATACAAGAATAAGTTCCATTAAGTATGCACAGCCTTTATCCTTATAATTTACAGCGGATTAAACACCTTTGAGAAGAAGATGGAAGTATATGGTTGGAGTTTTGTCACTGGATAGTTATAAATCATCAAATTGTCTCTTTAATATTGTTTATTGATGATGGTATGAATAATAAGTAACTCACATTGGTGTAATGACAAAAACTTACATGCTTTTGTCGAGATTCTCTCTAGGACACTTCCCTCTATATGTATGGTGTAGTATGACAGGGAATCAGATGACTGGACCTGTTGTGTTGCCTCATCATCTTACAGGCCTCGTTATCTAGACTTTCATGAAAATGAGCTTCCAGCATTCTTGGGAGAAGTTCCTTTGTCTACAAGGATGGCTAGGTTCTTTCAACACGACAAGGTCCCCACCGAATCTAGTCACCAAATTTGTGCCGCCAGAATATGTATCTGAAGAATGGGGTTCAGGCTACCTGATCTTCAATGATTTATTCACAGGTTATGCCATATGGATTCTTTCCATTAACACAAGCTTTTCTGAACTGTGCACATGAGCTCTCTCTCTGCAACATAGCTCTCATTTTCAGAAACCTCCAGATCTCACCTTTCACTCACTAATCCCTGTGCTCAACTGCCCATCCCATTCCTGCTCTCACTTTAGCACAATGCACACCTTCTATCCTGGTGCAACTCTCATAGCAATGATTTTGGCTAATACTTTGTACGCAACGCTGGCTAAAGCAATACCATGATAATTTTCAGTTTGCTTTGTCCTCCTTATGAACTGGGCATTTAATGGCCATGTTCCACTGGTCTGGCATCTCTTCCTTTTCCCATATTTCCACTATCAGCTGATGTACCAATCTTGTTAGATGTTTACCTCCACTTTCGATCATCTCTGCTGAAATGTTGTTGCTACCTGGAGCCTTATTATTCCTTAGGCTTTTAATTGCCTTCCTAACTTCCTCTACTGTTGGTATAGGTACAGGTCTTTCATCCTGACTAACATTCTGCCATGGTTGGTCACCCTCTGTTTCATTTTCTTCCAGAACTTCTCTTTCTGTAGTGACTAACATTCTGCCACGGTTGGTCACCCTCTGTTTCATTTTCTTCCAGAACTACTCTTTCTGTAGTGACATTCAGCACCTCATTGAAATATTCAGCCCATCAGTCTAGAACCTATTCTTCTCCTCCTATAAAATTTCCTTCTTTATCTCTGCAGAATACCGTACGTGGCTGGAAGCCTTTCTTCAGTTCCTGAACACTCTTGTAGAATTTTCTTACTTCTTGATCATTATACTCTTCTTCTAGCTACGTAATCCACTCCTCTCTAATTCTCATTTCTTTGTTCTGTAAATTCTATCTGCCTCTGTCCTTTTCTTCATGAATTCTTCTATATTAGATCTTTTGTCCTGTTTATCATTTTCTTCCTTGCTTCATTTCTCTCTTCCACTGCCATTTTACAATCTCCAATGTACCATCCTGCCTTTTTCAGCTTCTCTTCTAAACCTGAAACTTCTTCAGCAGTTTCTTATAGAGCCTCTTTAATCATACTCCACTTCCCTTTGATGCTTTTCAGGGCTTGGCTTTGTTTAGCCTCACACTTATTCTGCAGTTCTGTTTAATACTTTTTGGATACTCCCTTCTCATTCAATCTGAAAACATTGTATCTTTACAGAGCTTTTCTTTTCCCTCTGTATCTATATACGGCTATCTGTTGTCTGTATTTCACTCTTACCATATAATGATCCAAATCGTAGTCAGGCCCCAGTAGCTACCAACTTCAAGGATTTCAGACACATGTTCCCTGTCGACTACCAAATGGCCAATTTGATTAAAAGTAGTGCCGTCTGGTGAGCGCCGTGTGGCTTTCCATGTTCTTTCTCTGGAGCCATGTACTCTTCACTACCATTGCATTGCCCATGACAAAGTCTATAAGTCTTTGTCCATTTTTATTCGACACCTCATGCAAGCTTTCATTTCCTACTGTTTCTCTAAAGGCTTCTTCTATTCCCACTTTTGCACTGAAGTAACCCATCATTATCTTTACATAATTCCTTGGTACGCCTTTTAATTCCTGTTCCAGTCGACCATAAAACTCATCTTTCACTTCGTCCTCATCATCTTCTGTGGGTGCACGCACACATGCTAGAGTGATGTTGAAGATGTGGGCCTTCATTCTCAAAGTACACATCCTTTCATTTAGAGGGTTAACATTTATGACCGCTGCTTTATACTTACTGTCTACAAGAAAGCCAGTACCACCTACTATACCACTGTCCCCTCCACTATAAATAATTGCGTAATTACTACTTCTTATGGTCCCATCTCCTTTCCATCTGACCTCCTCCAGTACAGTATTTCTCCATCTCTTGTTTGAGTCCATGTAGAACTCCTGGTTTGTTCAAAGTAGCAAAGTATATATCATTTTTCCGTTTATGGTGTCCTTTTCCTTGCATGAGTTGTTCATCAGTATCATCAGTCCAGCTGTTCCTATCTTTGAGTTTCGTAACAATATGTTTTTTCTGATATGGGTTTGTTAGCCCCATGATCAACCCACAACCTGGAGGGCTTGGATTTGTATTGGGTTTAGTCCCTTAGGGAGACTGGCTTCACCATGCCTCTAGAGCCCTCCCTGCCCTACGTTGTAAGAAATTGAAAATGATAAGGAAAAAGGATGGGCTTAGGATAGGATAGGATAGGACAGGAACAGGTTATCAATAGGACGTTGTGGGACACACTTTGTCTGACTCCTCTTCTTTGGCCTGTCCTGCATGGGTGGCCCTGCTGGTAGCTACACTACCGCGGCATAGCCCTCTGGATCCAGAGCACCCAAACCACCTCACCAGCATGTAAATACAGGAGTAGCTCTGTCTGTTACACAAAGAAAAGCCTGACCCCTAAGACAGTGAAGTGGGTAATGGAACTTTTTTTATGTTAGTGAACATAAACAATGTTAAAAAATTATTTAATTTGTTACATAATGTACATGTGCTACTTCAATGACACAGTGCATGGACACACACTCCTATCCACACCCCTCTGCACACAATGCTTGGCAGCAACGCTGTGCGTGCCAACACTGTGCAGGGGTGGGGTGTAGTTTGGGGGAGGGGGCAGTTTGGAATAGGGCACATCATAAGCTACACTTGCCCAATCAGCAAGACACATGAGGGCAACTGACTTTATTGCACATACAATAGCTTACTAACTCACTATCAGTCATTATAACAAAACTACTGACATGCGAATAGTCACGTGTGATAACTAGTTATTCATAATTGGAATCAGTCAATGCATAAAAATACTTTGATATAGAGATACGATATGAAACGATCCCATAGGCTCAGTTGTTTGTTTTCTTCTCATGCTCGATACACACTTGGAACAGGAAGAAATCCTAACATGTGGTAGCACACTAAGCACCTTCTGCCGTGCAGTTCACAATAGTTTGCCATAGATGCAGGTTTGTTCTGCCTTTCGTTTATGCTACAAAATTCACTTGAATTATATATTCTTAAAAATACAACAGCCATACTATAAATATGAGAAGTTTTGTGCTGTTGTTGTGGCTGTTTATATGGCATGCCTACCAGAAGTTTACATCACTCTCCACAGAAACTAGTGCTATGAGGGCAACTGAAATCTGATAGTGACACCACTCTTGGTTCTCAATGGAGAGAGGAGAAAACTTCCAGGTGGCATAAATCTTTCAAATATATGGAAGAACAAAATTTCCATACTCAATGTATTTCTATTCTTTTATTTCTTGTAAGATCTATAAAAGTGTTACATCATGTAGAGAATAAAATCTTCTGAAGACACTAATCATGTCCCAACTGCACAATGAAATTAATGATTTTAACATTTTGGCTTTGATACCAGAAAACAAATAACAGAAGCATGCCTGCACTGCAGTAGGAAGCTACAGGGTTAAACTGTGGGAGATACTGTGACTATCTCTTTAATCTATATTACAGCATGGCTAACCCAGACACAGTCATCCAATCCCAGTTGCAGATTATCTATCAACAGCTTCCAAGACCAAATTAAAATGCTGACTGAATCTACTCATTAAGAGATACAATCTTATGTTACAAAGGTTTAACACACTAAGACAATTGTTATTACAGTCAGAAACTGTGTAAATGTTTTGAGGTAGCATAACTCATGGGACACAAAAATACCCAGACAATATTCATCCAGAATTTGAGAATAAGAGCATTTAGTGACTTCCAGAAAACTTTACACATAATTTCAAACCTTTATGAAATATTTTTCTCATTGACTTGCCCCCCCCTCCTTTCCCCCCTGCTTCCTCCCAACACAAAACAATGAAAGGAGAAATGTTTACCGTTTACAACATTTTTGCTGTTCATTCAGTAAAACATCAGCATCATGCATGACATTTTAATTTATTACTTCTTTAGAAATAACTATTCACAACATGTTTTGCAGACAGTATCTACATAAACCACTGAATGTACTTGTAGACTTATATTTTTGTATGACATATAGTTCAAGAGGTATGACATCATAAAAATTGAGATGCACTGAAAAACTAACTATTGCTTACAATGGAGCACAAATTGCCCAAACTATGCTGATCTCGTATTTGACAATGAGAGCACTTAGCTACTTGGTATTTTGGCAACTTCTATGAGTGGCATAATGCTTGTATCACATTTATTGTCTATCTACAAACTTTTTTTTATAATTAAGTAGATTTTATCATTAAAATATTTAGCAAATACTGTTATAGACATACTTTGCTCTCGAACAAATATTTTATATGCCACTGGTGCTGCTGCTTCAAATTTGTTTCAAGAACTTCCATAGTTGTTGATAACATCCACTTCTCATGATCTCTGGTACTGATTCTCTTCTCTATCTGCAAAATTGAAAACACTCTATGCAACCTGATACTGCCAAAGGACTGTAATTAAGGAATGTGAATGTAGAAAGGAGTTTCTTTCTTCATTCGAAATGTTCCCTATTCAAGTACCAACTGTTGGGTAAGAAATTGCTAATTTACAGCATTGCCGTTTTTTAACTATTGAACATAAATATGTTTTTCTTTTTCATAGTTGTGATGCCACTCTGAACAGTAATCAAAATAAGATCAACAAAAATGACGTACACAGTTACACTCTAAAAATTACTTCACAGTAAGGAAAGAACTGAGTTCCGCAAGTGCTTCACCAGGCTTTTTCAGAGCAGACTAGAAGTTGCACACACAGGTCTATGATCTCAAATATGGACATACAGTGGTTGCAAGCTTGTGAATTAGAGGGTAATTTAGAGTGAGAACAATCCTTACAGAAATCTATGAAATTTATTGTGTTAAAATGGCATCATTAACATGAAAAGAGAAAATATCCACTATCATCACAGTATGGTGAGTGGCGTTGCTTGCAATCAAGCAACGACAGATTTAAAATCTACAGCTTGTGCTACATATCACTGTCTGCCTATCTCATTTTATCACGACACTTGTGCTTGCCACGCTGCCTCCTGAACACATATGATACAGATGTGTTGCCCATAACAGCACTCCTCTTGTAAACTTAGTATGTACTGGTTCACTATGCACTTTCATTGCAGCAATTCTTCATTTTAAGTAATTTTGCATTAAAAATTAAAAATCAAAAAACTTGGATTCACATATTCCCCCCCCAATCATTCTCAAATGACTGCGGGGGAACTAATCGGTAAAACATTTTGAGTCTTCTCAATCTTACAGTCTCACATCACATCACAGTTTGATGATGTGTGGCTGTCTATTCATCAGTGGTCATATTTATTATGATTTAGAAGTTTAGTAATTCACTGCCCATCATCTGATAAATTAGCAGTGAATTTTGAGTGTGAAGTGTGATAACTAATGTAAGGGAAAGAGAAACTGGCAGTCTGAAATTGTCTTTTTTTGACATTCATCCCCCTAAATTTACGAAGTGTGTTATATAAATACTTATGTATAAGTGTATTATTGTAACCCTAAATACATATGCCAAGAAATGACTTTCAGCTGTATAACTTGACTTGTCCAATGTCTTATGCATAAGCTGCTTTGTAGACAACAGGACCAATGAAAATACAATACAATGCAATACAACATCTCTTAGCAGTCTTTCAAAATCAGCTGCAGTCATCCGCAAGAGATTTTTGAATCCTATTCTGTCCTTACTTAAAGTGTCAAGATCATGCCCCTGAGAGAAATTAATGAATCCCTTTCCATCCTCCATTTTTACAATTCAAGAGCATTGTGTGCATGCCTGTTTCCTTCTTTAAGATCATGAATACAGTAATGTTTATGAGTAATGTTGCTACTTTTCAGCTGCTGCACTTTATGTTATATATTGCTGCATACGCAACAGCAATGTATTGAAATAACTTTTACATACCTTTCTTGCCTGTTGAGCTTTGTCTTATGTATAATTTCAAAGTGTCCAAACAATTAACATTTACATATGTTAAGGCATATACATAATAAGTGTGCCATGTCGAACGTATTCAGCCAACTGTACATCAAAAGAAGTAGAGCATTCATACGCAGTCAGTTTGGACAGGACTGCACTGTGACATGCAGAGCTGCATCGCACATAGTGGTTTCAGTTGTAGCGCATGCAGGGCCACAGCTTGAGTAAGTCAAGATTGCAAGTGCCGTATTTATTGTGCTGTACTCTCATTTAAACAGAGAGGAAAAATCTATTGTTGGTGGGTAACATGAAAAGTAAAATGTAGGACAATGTGCAGTGTAAACAGTCTTCCCAGTGAACTGCTTGCTTGCAAAAAGAGACGGTCCAAAAATGTTTATCAAAGACTCTGAAGATTTGTTGTATCTGAACCATGAATACTGAACACAGCAAACACCACTCACAACCTATTTCCAATCTTTTTTTTTAATTTCTTTTTTTTTTTTATGGGACAATTATTATCCTAAGCTTCGAATAATGTTTGCTTTTGTCTATAATGTTCTTTATGTTCTTTAGATTCTTTGCATTTTGACTACATACTTAATGAGAACACATTGTCATAATATGAATACAGGCAGTCACAGCGTCACAGCAGCTGCAACAAAAAGCTGCTTATGAATTATGAGCGACCTTGTGAATTGTCACGCCGTATTCGGGCACTGTGATATATTCACTTGCTGCTTGTTGTTTCCTATTTTGAGTAGTATTTGAGACACTGATGAAATACTGTCCCACAGTCACCAGATTCAAGATGCAATGTCAAAGACTCAAGGCACAATGTTGACATCCATGTTAAACTTATGATCAAGACAATATAGCAATACTGTGCTGATGATTTTGAATTAGATCAATGCACATCTCAATAAATGGGTCAAGCACCATGTAAATACAGGGTTATTACAAATGACTGAAGCGATTTCACAGCTCTACAATAACTTTATTATTTGAGATATTTTCACAATGCTTTGCACACACATACAAAAACTCAAAAATTTTATTTAGGCATTCACAAATGTTCGATATGTGCCCCTTTAGTGATTCGGCAGACATCAAGCCGATAATCAAGTTCCTCCCACACTCAGCGCAGCATGTCCCCATCAATGAGTTCGAAAGCATCGTTGATGCGAGCTCGCAGTTCTGGCGCGTTTCTTGGTAGAGAAGTTTAAACACTGAACCTTTCACATAACCCCACAGAAAGAAATCGCATGGGGTTAAGTCGGGAGAACGTGGAGGCCATGACATGAATTGCTGATCATGATCTCCACCACGACCGATCCATCGGTTTTCCACTCTCCTGTTTAAGAAATGCCGAACATCATGATGGAAGTGCAGTGGAGCACCATCCTGTTGAAAGATGAAGTCGGCGCTGTCGGTCTCCAGTTGTGGCATGAGCCAATTTTCCAATTCACGTGTCCTGTAACGTTTTTTTCACAGATGAAAAAGGGGCCGTAAACTTTAAACCGTGAGATTGCACAAAACACACAAACTTTTGGTGAATTGCGAATTTGCTGCACGAATGCGTGAGGATTCTCTACCGCCCAGATTCGCACATTGTGTCTGTTCACTTCACCATTAAGAAAAAATGTTGCTTCATCACTGAAAACAAGTTTCGCACTGAATACATCCTCTTCCATGAGCTGTTGCAAACGCGCCGAAAATTCAAAGCGTTTGACTTTGTCATCGGGTGTCAGGGCTTGTAATTGTAAACGGTAAGGCTTCTGCTTTAGCCTTTTCCATAAGATTTTCCAAACCGTCAGCTGTAGTACGTTTAGCTCCATGCTTGCTTTATTCGTCGACTTCCGCGGGCTACGCGTGAAACTTGCCCTCACGTGTTCAACCGTTTCTTCGCTCACTGCAGGCCGACCCGTCGATTTCCCCTTACAGGGGCATCCAGAAGCTTTAAACTGCGCATACCATCGCCGAATGGAGTTAGCAGTTGGTGGATCTTTGTTGAACTTCATCCTGAAGTGTCGTTGCACTGTTATGACTGACTCATGTGAGTGCATTTCAAGCACGACATACGCTTTCTCGGCTCCTGTCGCCATTTTGTCTCACTGCGCTCTCATGCGCTCTGGCGGCAGAGACCTGAAGTGCGGCTTCAGCCGAACAAAACTTTATGAGTTTTTCTACGTATCTGTAGTGTGTCGTGACCATATATCAATGAATGGAGCTACAGAGAATTTATGAAATCGCTTCAATCATTTGTAATAGCCCTGTACATATATAATCCAGACTACTGAAGGTGCTTTATAATAAATTGAGGCAATATGTGCATGTCAAGATATAAATTGCATTAATTCAGTTTCAAACAGACATAAACAAAAACTTAATCAATATAGTAAACGTCAGTTGCATTATGTTATTGATTAATAATGTTATAATTTTTCTACACTTTTTTTAAATGCATTATAGTAAGTTTCTGGCTCTTAAGTACTTGAACTTTAAACACTTTTTCCTTCTTTTAGGAGCCATGCCACCTGAGGGTGTAGGGAGTGACCTAATACTAGCCTGAGTACCGTATTTACTCGAGTCTAAGCCGCACTCGAATCTAAGCCGCACCTGAAAAATGAGACTCGAAATCAAGGAAAAAAAATTTCCCGAATCTAAGCCGCACCTGAAATTTGAGACTCGAAATTCAAGGGGAGAGAAAAGTTTTAGGCCGCATCTCCCAATCGAAACAAAGTTGGTCCACTGTAATATGAGACAATTTAGGTTGAATGAATGACGATACAGCTACAGTAGTTTGGTTCGAGTCGTAAGCTTAGCAGTTAAGCTTTACCAGGGAGCCATTACTATGCGTCAGGCGCTCCGTCCGTATATATACGGGTACCCTTCCTTTTTCATGTGCTTCATCTGGTTTGAATTGATTGCTTATTTTTCTTTGATCTGATAAGCACAGTTTTCTTTGCTATAGGTGTTTACGTCACTCTAAGCAGAAAATGCATTACTGTACTGTGTCATGCATTGTTTGTCGTATTCTGATACTGTGTGTTTACGGCCTGTCGCCAATTGCGGCATGGCTTGCTTTTGTGCGCACTACCGCCGCTTTAAAAAAATGTATATTAGAAGTCACATTGGGGACATGTGTTCAAAAATTTTGGACATGGTACTCAACGAAATAAGATCAAGACTTTTTGCCACTAGATTTGTAACTAACCTGAAAATGATGGTGTGAACCACTGAATTGGATAGTGGAAAAATAAATAAATGACAGGTGCATAAAACTGTATATTTATAGATGAATCGACCAATATTGCATCTTGTTTCCAGCTGCCTGTCTATTTTTGAAAACAAAAAATGATGACCTGAAACAATAATAAGTGTTCTTGCAATCGCTGGACACTACCATATGTGCTGATGATGTTATCTGATCAGTGAAGAATAAGAATGCACAGATTGAAGTTAGTAGGTGTATGTACAGGCAGAGCACCTGAGCACCTCCCATTTCAGGGTTCGCTCTGGATTCCACACACTGGTGAAAGGACTTGCTCCAAATGCAACATTCAGCCATTGCATTATATGCCATTATGCTTTGGCAATGAAAACACTTGCACCTGATTTGTTAAATGTACCTACTCATGTAGTGACAATGAGGCAAGGTGTTGCATAGAGTGCTCAAGCTTCAACAAGAAACCACTTTGTTTCTGGAAATGGTAACGAACGGAAATGAGAAGACTTATATGCCAAAATAATACATAATATATTTATTTCCGAAGTGCCTTGTGATTTTATTTGTAGAAGCACACTTCACAATGACTTGTTAGGAAATAAGGCATAATTCTCACAGTACAAGACAAAGTTGCCAGTTTTCTTTGCAGATTGGAGCTTTACCAACACAGGCTGAAATTCAAGAAGTTTCATTGTTCCCAGAACTGAAAGGAAATTCAAGAAATTTCAATGTTCCCAGAACTGAAAGTGATACTCTATGCCAGCAGTGAAAAATACTCTTTCATACATGATGTAAATCAATAATAAATTACAGCAGTTCAAAAGAGAAACGCTTTTTGCATACTACACATAAAGTCTTTTTTATTTATCTTGTTCACCCAGATGTGTTTTGCTTTAGTTACAAAGAAATATGTAGTGGGTGTCCCAAAATACTACATGATTCTTTTCATTCACACATAACTGGTTATTGTTTGCACTTATAGGATACAGATTTAAAACAGTTCATTGAGGTTTTTTGTAATAAAATGGAGAAGTACTTACAAATCAGCATATAATTCATTATTTTTAAGCCAAGAAGTATTCACAGTTCAGCATCTAATTCATTATTTTTAACCCAGGCAGCTTCCTCTCATGTGGCAAACTGGTTGTCAGTTTGCACTTTTCTTTTTGGTCACTGCTTTCAAGGTATAGCAATTTAACTGCCGTTTTTTGTGTGTTTAGTGGCATTTCGTTCTGTAAGTGTTGCCAAATTTCACATGTTTCACTTTCAACTGTTTTTTTTTTTTCTGTGAATGTATGTGTGCAGAGGTAAGTTCTGTTATCGTTGTTGTTGTTGCTTGTGTGTGTTAGTGGATTTTCGTTATTCTTTTACATACATTTATATTCTTGTGAGAGGAATGGGATTTTAGATCATTTATTGGGATTACCATCTATTACATGATCAATCAGTTAAACAGTCAGTAGTTAGTCATATTCACTTGGTCACTTAGTAGTGATCTTCCTTTCAGCCTTTGCTTTGTATATGTCATAATTTTCTTGTAAGGTTAGAAAGTGTCTTTCATTATTTATTCTATTTTTTTCTTATAGGGTTAGGAGGTGTCTTTCATTATTTATTCTATTTTGTCATAAATGTTCCGCAAAAGTTGAGGGCTTGTCCCATATTTCCATATGTTCTTTGCACCAGGTGTTGAATGTTCTGCTGGTTTGTCTTACATTTCTTCCATCACGTGTTGCATTGTAGGTTGGTATATTCCTGCTTCCTGGTAGATGTCTGGTATATTCTTTTGGACTGAACTGTCTGTTTTGAATGCCTTGTCTTATGAAAATGTTTTTTTTTTTCTTATGTGTGAATTTGTACTTGCAGGTCATTGTGTACCATCTAGAATCTTATTTCTCATTTTCAGGTATTCTTTGTGTTGCTGTTGTTCTGTTGCTGGGTGTGCTTGTTTGTGTGGTGTTTTGTTGTTCTGCTGTTTATGGCTGAGTATGTGTCATGTTTATTGACTGTACTTGTTGTTCAATTTTTTTGTTTAACTTTGTGATTAGATTGCTTTTGGACCCACCATTTGGCCCTATTTGTGCGACGATGTCTAGTTTGTTGTCTAGTTCTTTCTGTGAGTTTTCTGTGCTGAGTGGTATTGCATTGAGTCTATGAAGCATGTCGCTGACTGCTGACTGTTTCTGACTGTAGGTGATTTGAAATCTGATATATGACAATGTCTGTTGTTGTAGGTTTACTGTAAATTTCAAAATTATGCTGTTTGTTTCTTTTTTATGGTTATATCTAAGAATTTTATTTGGTTTTCATGTTCTTTCTCCATTGTGAACCTTATATTTTTGTTTATTGTGTTTATACCTGCTTGAAACTGATCAATTCTTGCTGGAGATTCAACAGTTAAACAATGGATATCATCAATGTATCTGATCCAATAAAGTATGTTGTAAAACTTAGTCATAATTATAGAATAATAAATTTTGTCACTACTTTCCTAAAACGGAGAATCAACTAGTAAATGCCTGGCTTTTAAAACTGTTTTCAGTGAATGAAGAAATGTTTGCAGAAAGTGAAGTTCCAGCCAAAGCAGAATTTCTGGGACTGTCTGCAGATGACACACTGAAAACACATTACTTTAAAACAGTATAACCAACATTTTGAAGAAAGATTGGAGATGAGTTTACATTATTATAAGAAAAATCAATGAGAATATTGATCCCATTCTCCACAACTTATAGGTATGAAACTAGATTTGCAACTGATGGAAAATGAAAGTAAATAACCGACTGAACTCGGAACACAATTTACAATGTGCACTGGCTGAGACCAAACTGAATATAAAAAAAGGTTCATAGAAATAACCAGTACCGCCCATCTCATTGATTTAATCATTTCTGGTCTCACAAGGAGAAGGCCTTCAACACGTCCAACCAATTCGGCTCAAATTTGGCAGGTCACCTTTGTACAAGCTAAAACAAAGAACTATACGATATTTTGGCTCTACACCCTCCCATTTTTGATAAAATCATCCCTAAAGGTTATGACGAGCAATCGAACCAAAATTTGCGAGATCGATAGATAATTGTAAATAGAGCACTTTTCATCAATAGGTACGGGGTCCACAAATGCACACTTTTCCAGAAATCGAGGAAAGAAAACTTTTGCAACTGCCGCTTCTGTATTCACATGGTAAACGCTTTTTGGGGAGAATGCCAAGAATACAATGGCAGAGGTAATTAGCTGAGACGCGGAGAACTTGTGTTCAAATCTGGAGGAAACTGTATGGTTTTCATTTTTTTAAATTGTAGTTTTCGTATCAGAATTCTTAGGGGTAGGAGGGTTAATAAGGTACGCAACTCAACATGGAATAATAATAGTAATAAGGTAGGAAAACTAATTTCCTAAACACTGTGAATTACTAAAGAATTAAACTTTTATGCCTTGTTGCTGATAGCGCAACAGCCAAGGTAACTGGTTGCAAAGCAATGAACCTGTGTTCCAATCTCAAGGATCCTAGTGTATGTTATTCTTCTCATTCATATTTTTCCATATCTCAATTGATAGGGATAGGAGGGTTAATA
The DNA here is from genome assembly GCF_021461385.2 of Schistocerca piceifrons. Lineage (NCBI taxonomy): Eukaryota > Metazoa > Arthropoda > Insecta > Orthoptera > Acrididae > Schistocerca > Schistocerca piceifrons. Next base: position 619,813,668 of record NC_060141.1, read on the forward strand.
AGGTAAGTAAATTGATAAGGAATGATAAAAAGGTAGGCACATACATTTCTCAAACCTACTGGGATGGTAAACAACTAAAATGTTGCTCCTGTTCACTTTACAATGGCTCTTCCGGTCACTGTTACGTACCCTCACTTTCCTTCGAACAACTAGATGGATGGTACTTGTCATATAAACATCCGAAACAAATATACTCGCGGCACCAAGAACATGTAATGAATGTAAAATTTCGAAAGCTGCACTGTCCCTTCTGAAGCGTTGGTGGAAAACAAACTTGGTTTACATTTTAAACTATGTCTTTTTCCGGAATTAATTTTGATGCATACCATGCATACAATATCATTGCCTGAAAAATTGGCACTGAAAGTTGGTTATGAATTATGTTGTGATTAGTTATTGCATCCACGAGGTTGTGCAATTGCCACTGGGTTTTCAAAAGCACACTGCAATTCTGAAGCCTGGAAATAAAGTTTTTAACCTGGCAATAGAAATAAACATCACACGGCTGACACACAGGTGTGCAGTTACTTTTAGTGTGCACATCGGTTGACCCTTGTCATCTATAAACATGGTGTCATACATTAGAGAGTTAGTTTGTCCACCCCAGGAGTCCAATATTAGACAAAACTTGTCATCAGCAACGTATGCTTGTTAAGCATTCTCAAGAAATGTTCTGTAAATCGCATTTGTCAATTTCTGGGATTTGGAGAAAGTAATGTACACATTTTTCAACGAGCTGCTTAAGCGACTGACCTCTTCTATAACCCGAGGATCAAATGTAACATTCATTTCTTGTAAACACAGGAAAACCTTAGGCAACACTTTTCCAGAGGCTGTGGTACCCTATTGTGCCTTGTACGAATGTGTTAGTTCTTTTTACTACCAACTATGACAAGGGTTCATTTTCCTCCCTTATGCGATTACATGCGTCGAATGTTCACCCAATACTCACATTCTGTTTTATCGGTGTTGATCACGTAATAACAATTAAATCCAGTAACAAGCAATGCCGTTTGCGTGCTGAAAAGAGCTGCCACTTTCTGTGTATCTTCTATATTTTCTACCTCCTTATGGGAGATGTATTTAATAATGTGCTGTTGACGAATTTTATATTCTGATTTGAAATTCCTTGCCCAAGATAATGATGCAGCAAATTTAAAATCCTTGTTGGTCGTATTTTGGAGCACTGCGCCTGGAGCCCACTCCTGGAGTATTCTCGTCATTACATTCTCGTTATGACGACAGAATTCAACAAATTGTTTATATGTACGCTTATTTATCGCCTGGTATTTGTCGTATCTTGCCCTTCTTTAATGATATCATTTTCCCACAGTTTTAGGTCCTTCTTCCTATTCAGGGCTGTTACTGCTCCATTCTTTTGCAGTGTTTGTAGGTCGCAATTTGGACGATTCCTGGCTAGCGCTATCGCCTCTACTTTTACTTCAAGGGGTATAGCGCCATAGTTCAATCATTTAGTAACTGGTTCGTAATACTCATCGGGAACAGATGAAGCACAGACTGCTTGCAATGTGGACATTTCCAAAGTGTTATGACCATTTTGCAATTCACTAGTCGTGATATCTTCCACTAAATCATCTTCTGCTTCGCCTTCATGGTACAGTTATTCAGTATCAACAAAAGTAATTTTGTTCATCAGCTCCAAAAATTGCTCGACGATAGCCACTCCTATCACTCTGGAGCGCTAAGAAACAGAACTGCCTTCTTCCAGTAGTGCATTGATAATACATCTGTCTTGCAACACTTTTACAAACCAAAACACAGCATCGGTAACTTCCTGCTTGCCATCGTCTGAGACAGGCTCCCAACTATGTATTTCAGTGCTGGTAGAAACGTATATATCCTCCATTATTCAGATTAAGCAACTGAAAGATATGAGACAACAAACAATAACTAGTTACTATGGCATAAACAGAGAAGCTAATTACTACAAACTACATACTGTACAAGTCATATGTTATTTATGGAAGATCACTGTATTCTTTCAAATAACATATTTTATTCGGTGGATTAACAATGAAAAATCATTACATATATCCTCGAGGTTCCTGGCAGCCTAATGACAGAAAACAACTCTTTGACTTCCATAAGGTTCGTGCTGAACACCCTCACTCTTCGAGATTCACAACTATGATATGACTAGCAGGCAACTGGGACAACATAACTCTCCCTGCGTGCATTCTGTCCCGTGCCTTGCTGTAAACCACGTCACGTGGGTGGCTATCTGTGGTCCCTCGTGAGAAACTTACAGCACTCTTAGTCGGTTTACATGTGACAAGGCTTAAAAGAGTAATTCTTTACTAATCCACGTCGTTTGGGAAATTAGTTTGCCTATCTTATTACTATAATTATTCCGTGTTGAGTTGTGTACCTTATTAACACTCCTATCCCTGTGAATTCTGATACAAAAAACTACAATTTAAAAAAATGAAAGCTATACAGTTTCCTCAAGATTTGAACATAGGTTCTCTGCTTCCCAGCCAGTTACCTTGACCATTGCACTATTGGCGCTCTTGCTGAAAAGTGTTTACCATGTGGGTACATAAGCAGCAGCTGTAAAAGTTTCTTTCCTTGATTTCTGGAAAAGTATGGGTTTGCGGACCCCATACCTGATGATAAAAAAATGCTTTGTTTACAATTATCTATCGGTCCCACCAATTTTGGGTTTATTGCTCATCATAACCCTTACGGGTGATTTTCACAAAAGTGGGCAGGGGTACACAAGTGATCTGCCAAATTTGAACTGAATCGGTTGGCCACGTCTGAGGCCTTCACCTTGTCAGCCAGTGCACATTGTAAATTGTGTTCAAAGTTCAATCAGTTCTTTAATATAGCACATACAAAACATGTTCCATTTGTTGAACATTGATGAAATGTTTGTAATTTTCTGTAACTTTAAAAATAGGATAAACAGTATTTTTCTCCACTCTAAATTTTAGTTACATGCCAAACCTTGTAGGGGTATTGGTTTCTAGATGTCTTCGTTTGGGGATAATTGTTTCACAAAAGTTGGGAACCACAGCCACAAAGTATAGTAATGGAATTAAGAGATCAAATTATGTGCATTTTTCCTTGTGATTTTATTTTTGTTTTGGGTTGTTATTTAAAAAAGACTTCTGTCAAATAAAATAACACTGAGACAAGTTTCTGTCCTGACTGGACCACCAAACAAAAAAATTAGAATCACTTTTAAATAGCTCATGGAATGAAGCAAATGCTGAAAAATTTGATTTATATAGGAGGCACAAGTGTTGCATCTAATTCTTCCACCTCACATATTACCGGAAAAAAATTTAAGAACACCCTTTCCACGCAAAGTCAGGTTTTTTAAAAGGAACATTTATGTTTTTCCTACAGAAATGAAAACTAGAAGTATAATTAATTATGGTATACTTGGTTTTAATGTTATAAGCCTCATACATTCTAAAATATTAGCCTTTAAAGGATAAAAATAGTGCCACGGTTTCTACTCTAATGGGCAGGACAAGGGATGCCTGCACTGTCCTGCAGCCTGGTGAAACAGACCACTAACAGTAGACACACTCTACCTACACTGTTCAATCTACTAGCGTATCCTGTTTGGACCTGCTGTACTGCCATCATGGTCAAACAGGAAAATACAATGTGATGCACATACATTTTGGATGGCAGTTTCCCTGTTTTGGTGAAATTTGTGGTCATCTCATCTATATGCCAGTCTCCAGTAATGAGGAAAAACTAGATATGATGTTTATTTATGGTGAATGTCACAGAAATGCAACCACTATTGTACCAATGTACAGTGAATGCTACTGACATCAACAGACTCCTTCACATCATACAATTTCCAATACCTGTACAAATCTCACAGAAAAAGGCAGCTAGGCGTCCAGAAACTGTCAATGTACAAACACAACAGCTAACAACAACAACAAAAATTGCTGTTTTGGTTGCTGTAGTGCACAGTCCTGAGGTGAGACTATGACAGATTGCACACGGTTCTGAGATAAGTCATAGTAATGTGTGGAGAATTTTGCACAGCCATTCATTTCATCCATGTTGTATCTCACTCCAGCAGGAACTGTGTGGGAATGACTTTGTATCCCACATTGAATTCTGTCATTTTGCACTTCACTGGTTGCAAGGTTATCCTGACTTCCTACATCATATGGTGTTTATGGATGAAGCTTCATTCACAAATCATGCTCATGTGAATATGTGGAACACACACTACCAACCCATGCAAAATCCCTACTTTCTCTGCGTGGCAACTCTTTAACGACAGTGGGGGTGTCAATGTTTGGTACAGCACAACTGGTACCTGTATTGTAGGCCCCCATTTTTATCAGGGAACATTAACCTGAAAGCAATATGCATAGTTTCTGCAAGACACTCTACCTCTTCTCATGGAGGTCATGGGATTGGAAACACATCTGTCAATGTGGTTACAGCTTGAAGGATGCCCCACACACTACACAAGTGTTCCTAGGGAAGTTGTGGATACAATGTTTCCAAACTGGTGGATTGGACAGGAATGTCCTGTGAACTGGTCAGCCTGATCTGCCGACTTGATGCCATTAGACTACTTTCTCTGGGGTGTAGATGAAAGAAAGTGTGTACCATGAACCCCCAACGACAGCAGAAGGTACACAAAAATGTATTACCACTGTGTGCGGAAACACTACAATCTCTGTAACGCTCACTTGTACATTGTCTCCACAGGTGCACTGATACAAATGGTGGGCACTTTGAACATCTGTTGAGGTGAAATAGGTTTATCGGACATGATGTTACTAGTTATTTGTAAGTGAATTCTCCATGCTGGATGTCATGTACAACCTTGAAATTTCTGGGGGCTATATGTTATTAATAATTGTGTTTATGGCACTAGAACCATGTCTTATCACTAAGTTGCACCTCCAGTTTTCATTTCTGCAGAAAAGGCATAGTTGTTCTGTTTAATAAAAAACTTAACTTTGTGCTGAAAGTGGTGTTTATTGACCTTTATGGATTATGTGTTCCGGCACAGTGTTTAAGCCCATGATGTAGTGGCATCCCTGGCCAACTGCATTATTCACATTGTTCCATTTCGGTAATATATGAAGTCGCAAAGTCAGGTGTAATACCCTGTATATTGGTTAGCAATACTGGCACTGTAACATAGTGCTGATACAGTAATGCATTTCTCTGTGGCTCCTGGATTCCGTCAGTGATCACATTTCTTCTAGTGTAATGTTTGAATCATTCATATTAACCATTCATACCCAGACACAATATAAAATTTTACTCATATCACAATGGAAATCAGTTTTAACACAGGAAGTCAATACACAAAAGAGATCCATATTGTAAATTTTATGTATCCCACAGCACTGAATGCCAAAGCCCCAAACAAAAGTGAAATGCAGATTTTAATGCAAATGCACACAATATCTGCAAGTTTTTACTTTTTATTGGGAAGCAGGAAGTGTAAATATGTCATAGTGTTAATAATATAAGGTGATAAAAATTCCAGGAAGATTACATAAATAAGAAAAATAACCTGTTTAATTTTTTCTGAGATGATTTCTTCTCTTGCTTCTGTTTCTTTTATTTTTCTGTCCAGAGTAGCTGTATCATCATTGTGGGCTGCTAACTCAATACTCAACCTTTCCTCCTCCTTTTGCAGATCCTCATACATATCTTGCTTTTCCCTCACTATTTTCGTCCACAGGTCTATTTTGTCTGCATCAATATAAACATTTTATCTTACATGATATTCGGAAATTGCAAGTGATAAAATTACACTTCTTTTTGAACACAGTATTTTAAATAGAAACCTTTCCTTGTTGAAATTCCACTGCACACAGTTGGCATCCACATCAAATCCCTTATCTACATATGTAAGCAAGTTGTACATATAAAATAACTAACCTATATATCACAAACATGTATAGATTTATTTGAATGCATGGTATCTGTTCCTTCAAAAAACAGACACCACGCATACCCCGCACCTGTGAAACGCTGCATGTAAACTGAAGGGGGATGACTGCTGTCAGCTGCAGCGGGACATTACATACAGCATTTCACAGGTGATGGATCTGCGTGGTGTCTGTTCTTTCAAAGGAACAGATACCAAGCATTCAAATAATTCATAAGCCTGATTGGGCAATGGATCCACTTTCTTCAATGCAAATGCACAAATATGTCCGACCTCCTGTGGGAATCTCTAAGTAGTGGGCAGGAGTGTAAAAGACAAGGACTGTGGATAGATGGAATTTAATGAGAGTGCAGATTGATCTTAAAGCATACCAAGGTAGTCCATGCAGTTGCAATAACACTCGTGTCCCAGATGGCGCTTTGGTTACCACATCTGCCTAGTAAGCAAGAGATCCCAGGTTCGAATCCCAGCCCAGTACACGTTTTTGTTCATTGCCACTGATTCTGCTTAATGTCCTGCCGCAGCTGATAGCAATCACCTCCGTCAATTTAAACAGGTAGATTTTCATGATATGTACCATATTTCTATGTCTGTAACAGATTCATACAACTCATGCAATATTTGGAAATCCTGGGTGGAATGCTGGGTTTGTATAAAGAGCAATGAGCACAAATTTGAGAAAAAAATTATTGAAGACATCACCTCAAACAATTTAAGGTTTTTGAAACAGGAAATATAGGTGTTGACATGCTTCTGTGAACAAATTTTCCATCTTGGAAGGTGCCCTGGAAGACCTTTTACAGAAATTATTTCAATGCCACTTTGATTTCTCTTACCATGCCTGGGCATTGAACTTTGAAGGTTGTCTTGATTTGAGGGAAACTGAAAAAGCTCTGCTGGGCCACTTCAGTAATGCAGGGGGCCTAGGGAAATGTTGCAATGCCATTCCAAGGCAGATAGTCAATGGCCTGTGGTTTACTGCATTACCATGATGTAGTTTCTAATTAACAGCAGTAACTGCCTTCACTCAGTTCCCCCATTTCTTCAACATCTTCAGCACTTTCGTGTAGAAAGTGCGAATGAAGGTTTATCCCTCAGAAAGAAAGTGGTGTTCAACCACATCCCGTGTGCATAAGAAGACAATAAGCATGGCTTTGGCCTTTGATCTGCCCTTTTCTGGAGAGGGGATACTGGTGTGCACCATTCAGCACTTTGCCCATTTCGTGCTGATGGGAGGCAACCGATGCTGAGGGTGACATGGGGATGTGAAATGGAAGGGGGGCTGACAGTATGGAGGAAGGGGAAGCTGTTGGGTGGAGAAAGCAGAGAAAGGGGTTACTTGAGACTGAGGCCAGGATGACTGCAGGAGCCTCAATCACAGGTGACTCACAGTCACTGCCACTCTCCACCCAAGTTTCTACTTCCTCCATCCTGTCGTCCACACCCAATTCATGTCTCCACATCACATTCAGCATGTGCTGCTTCCCACTGGCTGTTACGTTTGTGCCAGAATAAATACCTGCCAACCCCCCGCCCCTGTGGCATTCTTAGCCAGCAAACCATCCGCCTCCCTCCCTTCGACCCAAATCCTGCCTCCTCCTCCCTCCACCCACCCCATCTGACACAATCACCATCATAACCATTTCATCTGCTGCAAAGGAGCACTGGCACTATCAGTCTAGTCACTAGCATGTAAGGCATGGGCATGTGTGTACTCTAGCTCACCAAAGGATAAAATCTGAAAGCTATTAACCCTTTAATTGCTCTGAATGTGTTAAAAGCGTGTGCCTTTGTACCTGTCCCTGTGTGCTCTGAACGTGTTTACACACACCACCAGTCCTTTTACTTGGTACTCTGAACGTGGCAACGCATACACAGGGACAGGTACAAAGGTGAGCACGTTAACACGTCTAGAGCTGTTGTGATCTTTCATTCTCGTTTATATAAAAAAAGAAGAATGGAGTTCGTTACCCATAAACATGTAGCTTTGTGATGTGTAATAGGACAGGCGCAACAGTACCATCTATGACAAATAATAGTGGTGTTCGCTCTTGTAAACATAAACGTACTGAGAGGTTAAGTGCATATGAGAAGAAACTTTGCTACAAAACTTTGTTTGACGTATATTTTAAAAATGAGTGACACACTTTCTTAATGGTGCTGATTTACTGAAAATCACCTTTAGGGAAGTGATCTCAAAGAGTAGCACCACTCAAATGAGACAGTATTTTTGTTTATCATGTAAAGAATGCATTTAGCGTAAATAATAAAGCAAACTTTCAATTAATGTCGTTCATTACTGCAAACCAGTTTGCTGTGGGTAAAAGAGGCAACCATGGATATCACAGTAATGCAATACAGAATAACATTAGAAATTTTACTGGTGTAAACACATTAACGAATTACCTGTTGACACACACAATTACAATCAGAATATAAAGGATTTGAGTGCTGAACATAACATTAAAATCACGCATGACCTCTTTTGTAATAAAACATCCACACCTTTCAAAAGAAGTAAAATATGACTCTTAAAGAAAGTACCTACACGAAAATTATGATCAGTGATTTGGACGTCCTCAAACCAATTTCTGTATTGCTTGTGAAGAAATAACAGAAAATATAAATGCAAAACCTTTCTTTACCAAGGTGTATTACATGGACAAGAAAAAAGAAATTTCCCAGAGTTCTCCTAATTAAAAATACACTTTTTTCTGGGGGAAATGACATTATTTCAGTGTTAAGTGACAACATGCTTCCCTTCAAAGCCGTAAAACTTACCAGTCCTTCAAATGGTAAAGGATTTATCCAGTGATGCAGAATTTCCCAGCACTTTAGGAAATGAAACGAAATGGACACATGGCATTGTTGCCTGGGTGCCGGGGAACTTCAGCTGTCAGGTGCAAGTCTTATTTCAGGTGGCGCCACATTGGGTGACTTGTGCTTTGGTGATGAGATGATGATAACAACAACACAACACACAGTCCACAGGCGGAGAAAATGTCCAACATAGCCAGTAATTGAACCCAGGCCCACTGCATGGTAGCATGTTAGTACTAAGCTAAGCTGGTGGACTCTAGGAAATGAAACCAAGCAGAAAAGGATGTATTGTAGAAAAATCTTTGATCTTGCCAGCAATGACAGCAGATATGCAGAGCACACAACACATTATGTACTGGTAGTCACCCAATAGTAACATCACTATTAAGTAGTAAGAACACACAGATAGGAAAAGTTAGTGGTTTAAATTAATGTTCATACAACATACTGTGAAACCCCGCTTTTATTTTCCTGTATTTAACATTTCCCTGCTTTTTATGATGACTTTTGTCAGTCCCAACAGAAGCCCTATTCCCTCAGTACAATGCTTTCCTGTCATTAAAGATTTCATATTACATTTCCCACATTTTAAGTTTCCTTTGATGTTCTCACAACCTCCAACACTGGTTTTTATACAGATTTTGGCAAAATGTTTACTGAATTCTTGCTCAAAGCCAGCATTGAAACAAAGCAGGAAATGCAGACTATATGCAAAGTTATTGATCATGTAACACAGCGTTAGCACAGTAAGCAAGATTTTCATTGTGAGTGATTTGGATCACAGCTTCTTGTATTATACAGCGTGAATCAAAAAGAATCATCTGATTTGGCACGTCTATATTTCTGAAACTAATAAACATATATGTTTTTTTGAGGAATGGGAAACTCAAAAAGTCCTTTTTTTCATACCTTTTCGTAGGTGTCCAATATGCGCCCCTCGTGATGCACGGAATATGAAAATGCGAAGTTCAAATGGTTCCCACACTGCAGTGAGCATGTCTTGAGTTATAGCTTCTACAGCTGCTGTTACGCAATTTCTCAGTTCATTCATTGTTGATGTTAACAGAGACACATATACAAGTTTTTTTATAAACCCCGGCAAGAAATAATACACACAGTCAGTTCCGGACACCGTGGATGCCAGTAATGTAAGGCTGAATCATTTAATCAGCTGCAACCGATGCCTTGTTCAGTAATCCTCAGATCTAAAAATTGCTGCAGTTCCTGATTCCAGTGTGATGGTTTCCCATCCGGTTGGTAAACGAAGTCATTCAAATCAGTCTCCAACTGTGAGAAGAGAAAGTTCCCAAGCATACTGAGATAAGTGCTTCCTGTAACAGTGTTCTTGGCAAAGAACAATGGACCATAAACCTTTTCCTGCGAAACTGCACAGAACACATTAAATTTTGGAGAGTCCCTCTCATGTTGTACAACTTCATGGGGTTGTTCCGTATCCCATATACTCACATTATGATGGTTTATGGTTTGTTTACCTTTCCTTTTAAATGGAATGTTGCCTCGTCACTAAACTCTAACCATGGAAGAAAACTGTCATCCTCCATCTTGCCAAGAACGAAATTACATAAGTCCACACATTGTTGTTTGTCACCTTCACAAAGAGCTTGCAGTAGCTGCATTTTAAATGGTTTCACGTGTAAACATCAATGCAACACACACCAGATGGACATCAGGAGCATGTTCAGCTGTTGAGCTGCATGGCGAACAGGTGTCTGTGGACTCCTTGTGAAACTATGGCAGATCTGTTCAATGTCTGTGTCAGACACTCAGAGACAGCCAGATGATTTGCCTTTACACAAACAACGAGTTTCTGTGGAATTGTTCTTGCCATCGTCTAATGCTCTGCACTGTAGGAGCTCTTCCTTCCTTTCCTTCCCTCCCGACTACTTGGATGTCCTCATCTGCCTTCCCACTCACACACACTGCACCCTCAAACTTAATTAACTCCTCATTTGCAGATGTTACCACTCCAGCATACTCTGCAACTCCGTTGTTGCTGTCTACAAAAGCAGAAACACCACCTACACAGATTCTTCAATCCTAAAACACTTTCCCTAGAAATAAAAAAAGTATCTTCTGAAACTCAACATATCACAACTCATACCTTGCAAAGATTCCGTTAATCATCAAATGCCGTGATCCTGATTTTGGTCCACATGGCTCCCTCCTGCCACTCAGCCTACAATGACTAAGATAAACTCAGCACCCCCCCCCCCCCTCCCGCCCTCCCCCTGTCAACTTTCACTTTCACTGGTGTGATAAAGTGTGTGGACCCCAATATTACAGAGGGGGAGGCTAAACATGAGAATTCCAATACTGACTCCAAAATCTGAAAAGTCCCAAGATCACAGAGGGGGAAGTTGAACAGGAGCTAAATTCCAATCCTGACTCCAAAATCTGAAAAGCCCTTTGAATTAATCACCATTCTGATCCTACATACCTCATTTGCATCTTTTCCAAAGATCCCTCAATCACTGATCACCTCCTTCAGAATGGAGCCTTTATCTATTGCCACAAACACAAAGTACAGCCTTCCTGCTCCCAATCCCGAGCCTACCATTGCCACAGATGCCTCATCTACAATGATTGTTTAACTTCGGACTGCAAACATCCTCCTACCTGCCTCCCACTGCAAAGTGATCCACCTGTACCAACACTGTCCCAACCTCCAGTTGCCACCAACCTGCAACATTTGCAACCAATCCCATCTCAATTACTCCTATAAGTGTACAGCCAAATGCTCTCCAACAAAAACTGACCATCCCACCCCACCCTACTGACATACACTCCACTCAAACAACTCCCAATGTCCTATTCCCATTGCTGAAGACATCATTCACTTCATCACCACTGTCCTTCAAAACATGCACCCATTTGAGCATTCATGTATTCTCTATATGGTCACCTGGGCAACTCGTTCACTATTTCATTTAACTGCCAATGCTACATAGTCCCAAACCCACTCCAACTTCCTCCTTTCCCAAGTAGACACCCTCCTTTTGTGCATTCGATCCCAACTTTGAGCAGCCCCTCCCACCTCACAGCACCATAGATCCCTTCTGTCACCGCTCCTCTCATAACCACACCAACATTTTCTCCTTCTCTACAACTTCAATGCCACCTTTCAATCCTCATCCTTTGTTTCACCCTCCACTGTGCTATTGGTAGCCCTTCCGTTTGCCCACTACAGAGAGCTGGTCAATCAAGCAGAAACCATATCAGTATCCGTACCCGCAACTCATCATCTCCAAGCAGTTCACAATGAAATGCCATCTCCCCTGCATTAGCACCACCTACAAATTTCAACACTCATACTTTGTTCACCTTTCTATGATTTAATTTGTTGTTACGAAGTATTGCATAGTCTTCATCCTAGGGCCTTTGACACACTTATGTATGCAGTGTGTTTTGTTGCTGTTAATAACACACTTTCTTTGCAATTAAAATTTTATTTTGGTATTATACTCTCATTTTTGTTTCACTACTGCAGAATTATTCTGCAGTAGTGGGCTAAACCAAAATTCTTTGTTAGGGCATCAGTTCTTACCAGTCAAAATTGCAAATATTTAACTGAAACAAAAACTATGAAAAATTCCCAGAATTATAAAAAATTCCTGGAATTCTAAAAATTCCTAGAATTCTGAAACATTCCTGGGTTTTTCCTAGATGAAAAAATCTCACATTTTCCCAAATTGTCCAAGGGTGTATATATACTCCCTGTTTATGAAACTTCTCTCTTCAGGAAATGTTATATCTGAAGAAACTTTGGTTATTTTGGCGTTAGTCTCTCTTTTACACTTTATTGCTGCAGTATTGTTTTGCAGTAGCGGGCTCAAGCAAAATTCTTTATTAAGTATCAGTTCTTACCACCAGCCAAAATAACAAAAAATTAATTGAAAGCCACAACAAAGGAAAATTCCTGAATTCTAAAAAATTGTGGGTTTTTCCTGGATGAAAATATTCCATATTTTTCCCAGATTTCGCTGTTGTCCCAAGGTGTATACACCCTGTTTACGAAACTTGCCTCTTCAGGAAATGTTTTATCTGAAGAAAGTCTTGTGTTACGTATTCTGCATACACAATGTGAAAACTGATTTTGACGATTTCTATGTTTCTCAAGAAGTAGAAGCTAAATGTGGACATGACAAAGTATCTAGCATACTGTAGTAGTAAATAAAACAACATGGAGCCTGAGATTAAAGAACTTCACCTTCTCAGTGATGCCCACTGAGGACAACACTGCAACGACACATTAGTGTGCTTTCTCCTTGCATTGGCTGCTACCAACTGATTTACAAATATTTATCAGTGCTTTCCATTTCTGCGCCCTTCTTTCTTCAATGCCATCACAATTTTGTGACTGTGAAAAGGAAAACCAGACTGCTGGATGCCACAACAATAGAATGTTTTGATCAACCTCAAGGAAGACGAGATTCAAGTTTACTCATATCCTCCATTACTTCTTACCTGAAAGCAACTTAACTATCTTAGTTCATTGATGATGTCGTGAAAAACACTTTCTTGCTGCAAAGTAACAAAACAGCAGTGCCTCACATTGCAACAGGACTGGTATACAATGGAAAAATTTACACTCTATGGTGGATGACAATTACATACACAGACAATAAACAAAAAAACAAAAGCACCTGAAAAATGGAAGTTAACACAAACTAAAAGAACATTAACAATGTACCACCAACACCTTCCCTCGATGTTAACAACCAAGCTTTACATAAGTCCTAACATAGCTCTAAATTTTTCAAATTTTATTTTACATAGTGGGTCAGCTTGTTTCTCATTTGTGCTAATGTGTTTAACAGAACTTTTTAGCAAAAATTTTCTCCTTCCCAAACAAAATTTGGACATATATATATGCATTAGTTCATAATGGAACTGGGGGTTCTTACAAAGACTTATTACTGGCATACTGTCATCATAAAGTATAACAGCTTTTTGATTGCCAGAAAGACTATAACACAAATTACTGAGCCAACAGGCTCACTAATTGCCATGGTTAAAGCTACAAATTCTGGTTCTGTTGATGACAGAGACACTTCGGATTGTTTCTTAGACACCTATAAAACACTATACCCCAAAACAACTGCACTGGCACAACCTTCGGGCCTTCCGACAATATAAACACTGCCATTCCCTGGGGATGACAATGCCGCAGAAGAATGGGACTCTTACAAAAAACATCTGCAGCAAACATTTCCAGGCATTTGGGGTAATAGACATAAACCTGTGAGAGGCCCACTTTTGTCATGGATTTCACCCCACATGTATCAGTTGTTGTGTCAGCTCACACACTTACAAGAACCTTCAAGTCTTTCTTTCAATCGTATGTGTGAGTTACTTTCTACCAATCACAGTAAACGTATTCACATTATTGCTGCTCATGTAAAGTTTTATCACTGCCAAAAGCTTCGAAAACAGTCATACAGGGCATGATTAGCAGAACAACATAAACTTGTCATTGTAATTATGTGAAAAAAGTTCATCAGGAATCATATGCAAATGAAATGGTTCGTGATGCAATCACACATTTTGCTTCAGATAGGGAAGATAGGAGCAAGCTCTACAGTGTGAAAATCCTGTTCTTAGGGAAGTATTGAATGTTGCTCAGTGATCTGAAGTTTCCTGGGCTGCAGGTGGTCAGATACAAGCCTGGTCTGAATTTTTAGAAATCAGTTCCTCTCAACTTTTATTACTAGGTCTGCATCATTTACCAGTCGCGACTGAACAGACCCTCTCAGCCTTCAGTCAGTTCGCAAGAGAATGTAGATGATATTGCAGCATATAGGCAATCAGCATTTCTGGCAGCAACAACCTCCATCACAATAGCAGTAGCCTCATGCTCAGCTGCCTGCATGCCCATACAGCTTCATTCAAAATGAATGGACAGCATGCCCCAAATGCTGGCCAATGTGTAATAGGTGCCATAAGAAAGGGCACATTGCATCTGTATATAACTCCTCTCCAAACCCGAGTGAGGATGAAACAAATATGGATTTGAACAGTATGCCAGTAGTGATGGTGTCTTAAAGCATGTCATACACTGAAGGGCGTGTGTTGAACAAGTCACTGAGATGCAGATGGACACAAATGCAGCAGCAACTTTGGTGATTTCTCACACTTACGTGGACTTGGGTTCTCCCTCTTTGACTCCAGTGTCACAGAGGCATTATTTTTTAAAGTCTGACTTGGCAGAGGCATATTTACAGCAGCCACTCAACAAGGAACCTGAATGCCTGCTATTTATCAATACCCCATTTGGGCTTTATCAATAACAGCATTTGCCTTTTGGTGTAGCAAGCACACAGCTATTTTCCAATGCTATTTAGAGCAACTTATTACATCAGTTCCACACTGCATCAACTATTTGGATGACATTGTAGGGTCTGGAGCCTCTACAGTGGAACATTTGCAGAACCTTCGAGCTCTATTTCCTGTTTTACGGTCTGTAGGGCTAAAGTGCAATTTGTTGTTGTTCAACCATCTATTATATACACTCCTGGAAATTGAAATAAGAACACCGTGAATTCATTGTCCCACGATGGGGAAACTTTATTGACACATTCCTGGGGTCAGATACATCACATGATCACACTGACAGAACCACAGGCACATAGACACCGGCAACAGAGCATGCACAATGTCGGCACTAGTACAGTGTATATCCACCTTTCGCAGCAATGCAGGCTGCTATTCTCCCATGGAGACGATCGTAGAGATGCTGGATGTAGTCCTGTGGAACGGCTTGCCATGCCATTTCCACCTGGCGCCTCAGTTGGACCAGCGTTCGTGCTGGACGTGCAGACCGCGTGAGACGACGCTTCATCCAGTCCCAAACATGCTCAATGGGGGACAGATCCGGAGATCTTGCTGGCCAGGGTAGTTGACTTACACCTTCTAGAGCACGTTGGGTGGCACGGGATACATGCGGACGTGCATTGTCCTGTTGGAACAGCAAGTTCCCTTGCCGGTCTAGGAATGGTAGAACGATGGGTTCGATGACGGTTTGGATGTACCGTGCACTATTCAGTGTCCCCTCGACGATCACCAGTGGTGTACGGCCAGTGTAGGAGATCGCTCCCCACACCATGATGCCGGGTGTTGGCCCTGTGTGCCTCGGTCGTATGCAGTCCTGATTGTGGCGCTCACCTGCACGGCGCCAAACACGCATACGACCATCATTGGCACCAAGGCAGAAGCGACTCTCATCGCTGAAGACGACACGTCTCCATTCGTGCCTCCATTCACGCCTGTCGCGACACCACTGGAGGCGGGCTGCACGATGTTGGGGCGTGAGCGGAAGACGGCCTAACGGTGTGTGGGACCGTAGCCCAGCTTCATGGAGACGGTTGCGAATGGTCCTCGCCGATACCCCAGGAGCAACAGTGTCTCTAATTTGCTGGGAAGTGGCGGTGCGGTCCCCTACGGCACTGCGTAGGATCCTACGGTCTTGGCGTGCATCCGTGCATCACTGCGGTCCGGTCCAAGGTCGACGGGCACGTGCACCTTCCGCCGACCACTGGCGACAACATCGATGTACTGTGGAGACCTCACGCCCCACGTGTTGA
This sequence comes from Schistocerca piceifrons, assembly GCF_021461385.2. Lineage (NCBI taxonomy): Eukaryota > Metazoa > Arthropoda > Insecta > Orthoptera > Acrididae > Schistocerca > Schistocerca piceifrons. The sequence continues at coordinate 619,830,009 of NC_060141.1, forward strand.
GCAATTCGGCGGTACGTCCACCCGGCCTCCCGCATGCCCACTATACGCCCTCGCTCAAAGTCCGTCAACTGCACATACGGTTCACGTCCACGCTGTCGCGGCATGCTACCAGTGTTAAAGACTGCGATGGAGCTCCGTATGCCACGGCAAACTGGCTGACACTGACGGTGGCGGTGCACAAATGCTGCGCGGCTAGCGCCATTCGACGGCCAACACCGCGGTTCCTGGTGTGTCCGCTGTGCCGTGCGTGTGATCATTGCTTGTACAGCCCTCTCGCAGTGTCCGGAGCAAGTATGGTGGGTCTGACACACCGGTGTCAATGTGTTCTTTTTTCCATTTCCAGGAGTGTATTTGGGTTTTGATGTGTTGTGTGCTGGAATATTGATGCTATTGCCACACTGCCACACCCCACATCTATCAAGGAATTACAGGCATTATTGGGCAAAACTGCATACTACCACAAATTCATAATGCAGCACAACCACTCTATGCATTGTTACATCAAGATATTCCTTTCCACTGGTCTTCAGCTTGTGAGCAGCCATTCCAGTTATTGAAATCCAAGCTGCAGTTAGTCCCTTGTTTGGTCACTTTCAGCTGAGCCAGTACCTAGTGTTGGTGAGACACATCTCAGTTTCGCCTTGATGCTATCCTTACTTGTAAGTACGAAGATGGTTCAGACTACCATACTGCATAAGCCTCTAAATATTTCAGTTCAGTGCAACATTATTATCAGACAGAGAAAGAGGCTCTAGTGATTGTATATACTCTAAAAAAAAATTTCGTGTTTTTCTATACAAGTCTAAATTTTTCCTGTCCACAGACCACAAACCACTGGTATCTCTTTTTAACCCTTCAGCGTCCTTGCCGGCCGAAGCTGTACATCCCTTACAGCGGTGGGCTCTTTTCCACTCATGATGCAATTATGAGATACATTTTCAACCAACAGCACAACATGCAAATGATGATGCCATATCACATTTGCTGATTCATCTGGATCCAGAATTTGATAAAGGAAAAATACTTTGTTTTTAGTTAGAAATGGAAGCTAAAAATGCTGTTGATGGTTTTCTTGTTACTAGTGCTAAAACTACAGCCACAGTAGTCGTGGATCCTGTTTTAAGCAAAGCTGTTTCTCTTGTGCAATACGGCTGGCCAGACAAACCTCCAGGATGTGCTCTTGATCCTTTGATAAATTATTTTGCATTACAAAATTGTGTTTCTATTTTAGATGGAGTACTGTTGTTAGCTACCGAGGACACCATTCCCACCCTTTGGTGTGAGATTATGTGTTTACATGTGGACCACTGAGGTGTGAGACATACAAGAGCGTTAGCACACTGACATGTTTTTTGGCCAGGCACTGATGGGGAAACAGCGCAAGTTGTTGCACCCATCAGGAGGCTCCCCGTGCTTCTTTATCATCGAGGTCGAATTCACAGCAGCCTCAGGAATGAATTCATGTAGATCTTGTAGGCTCTTGTTGAAAATTATGCTTATTCTAAGTTTCCATATGTGGTTTGTCATCTCTTCTATAAACATTTGTTACCGACAATTGCCCCCAGTTCATATGTCAACAAATTTGAAGATTTCTCTAGAAAAAAGCGGCATTCACCATGTCACGTCTCCTCTTTTCCAACCTAAATCAAACGGGGGATCAGAACGACTAGTCTGAACATTCAAGACTCAGATGAAAAAATATGTTTTGGATGTGTCACCTGAAGTAGATCTCAACAGTTCCTCAGTTCTTACAGGTTTACCCCTGTTGGAGATAAAGAGCCTGGCAGAGTTGTTGCACCGTCATTAGCTCCAGATACTGCTAAATCTGCTTCAGCCAACACCTGGCTATCTGCTGGCACCAGTGCTGCAACACTTCCAGTCTGACACAGCAATTGTGGCTCACACGTTGGGCTGCCAGCCAAAACAGGTGCTGGCACTAATCGTGAGTACCCATCACTGAAATGAAATGAAATGTCGTGTGGCTAGGGCCTCCCGTCGGGTAGACCGTCCGCCTGGTGCAGGTCTTTCGATTTGACGCCACTTCGGCGACCTGCGCGTCGATGGGGATGAAATGATGATGATTAGGACGACACAACAGCCAGTCCCTGAGCAGAGAAAATTTCCGACCCAGCCGGGAATCGAACCCGGGCCCTTAGGATTGACAGTCTGTCACGCTGACCACTCAGCTACCGGGGGCAGACTACCCATCACTGACATCTCTGTATTGTTGGCATGGCTGAAGGTGGTGTAGCGACACATGGACCGGCTATGACCCCGTGTGGCTGGCTGCACCTTCACTGCCCCCATGTCCTCCGTCTGCCCGGCCGTCTCCTAAGTCGAGACTGGTGCCCTCGTCTTCTCTGCCGCCACTGCCAATGTTATTGCAACTGTCTCCTCTGCTGTGGGTGCCCACCTCCGCCGTGGCTGTTCCCCTCATAGGCGGCACCACCTATCCCATCACCTTCGCTACAACTGCCTTCCCTGGGATTGGACTCCATATGGCTTCTCGCAGGTGGCAGACGCTGCACCTTTCCATGCTCATGTCACTTCCAACCCTACACACCGGTGACAGTGCATCACATGACTGAACAACCTACGTAGATCACAGAATAAATGGGCATGAGCACAGTGCTCACTTTGATGCTACGGAGGAGGAGTGATGCAACAACCAAGACCATGTTTGCATTGCTTCATGGTCTGCGCGTGAAGTTTGAGCTTGATACAGCTGCTACAGGTCACTCGACTAGCCTGCTAATATGGCAGTAGTTGGGTTCACAGTCTGCCGGTTGCACCCCCTCTTGGAACTAGTGAATATATAGGCCAGTGCACCAGGCTTCGCCGGCCACTTATGCATTGCTTATTGTACTGTATCTTCTTTTTTGCATGTCTGTACTGTTCAAGCAATAAATTACAGTGTTCTTGGGTTAGAATGTTCATCATCTACGGTTTCTTCTGCATTCTCAAAAGAAACTTCTCTATCTTCACTGATGTCTTGTTCTTCTCTAAGCTGGCTTGTATTCTCTTCCAGAACCTCAGTCCTCATTTCTTCTTTCTGCTCCTCTGATTCTGAAGTTATATCTATGTCCTCTTCACCACAACAAAACCTATCATCACAACAAATTGTATCTGATTCTATTGCAGGAACATCAGGTTTTTTCTCACTTTGAGATACTGCTGGTGTCAAGAAAACTGCATCTTGATGCACCTCAATTTTCTTTGTGGAGGGTTTAAATATTCTGTACCCCTTCACATCATTATCATAACCCATAAATAGATCTACCTTGTTTTTGGAGTCTAGTTTCAATCTATTTTCTTTGGGTACAAGGACAGACAGATGAAACCTAAATATTTTTAAATCTTCTAAGGGCAATTCTCTGCCATAAAAAGCTCCAAATGAGTTTTACTTCTGACAGCACTTGGACTTGTTTGATCTAGTACATAAGCTGTCATGTTAAGTGCTTCAGCCCAGAAATGTTTAGCATTCCTGAAATCACTGAATGAGCAGCCTCAACCAAGATGCACATTTCCCTCTCACCTCTTCCATTTTGCTGTGATGCGTACATGGTCCTTATTTGATAGCTTACGTCATTTTCACTCAAAAATGGACCTAAGTCAGTATTCATAAACTTCAGTCCTTTATCATGCTTTAGAACTTCACTTTTCATAGTAGCTTCTCTCTCCGCTTTTGCAACAAAGGTTTTGATCAAGCCTTTAACTTCAACCTTCTGTTACATGAAGAATAATTTGTGATAACCTGCATAGTCATACTTCAGTAGCAAAAATGTCTCACTCCTCCAAGTGAATGCATCTCCTTCGGTCCATAGGCATCTGCATGAACATTTCAAAGTGAGGCATTACTCTTGATGAACTGATGGGGAAAGGCAAGTGATGTTGCTTACCTGCCAAACCCTCTTCACAAGTGACAAAGTCGTCTATGAAGTCCATTCCTTTACATAACAAGAACTCTTTCACATGCGTAATGCTCTGAGGGCATAATTTTTTTGCCAACCGCTCACGTTTTCAACATGTTGAGACAAATATACCAGACCACTATCATGATTGACTGATAAGCTCACAAGTGTTATTACTGTCAACCACAGAGTCATTTTGTCTCCACAAGTCAGAGTAACCAATGACAAGGTTTACAGTTCAGCAATTCATTGTTCTTTGTTTGACACAACACATACCTTTGTCCAACACAGTTCCTACCAAAAACAGATTGAATTTTAGTTCAGGCATAAAAATCACTGCACAAAAAAGCAATCTTGAAGTTAACCTGTCAAGTGTTTGTTTCACAGAGCGGATGGGTTTCCTTCTTTAGGGTTGATTTCTTCTATTTTTGACATAATTGTAACCACCGAGTAATCATCAAATTGATGTGAGAAAAACTTTTGCTGAACTTGATGACTGATCACCGCAGACTCTTTCTCATACACAAGTCTTCAGTTTAGTCCACATGCCATCTGACAACATACACAAAAGCAGATGAGTGAGTGGTGCTACCTCCACCTGTATTACAGTAAATTCCTGTGATTTGGCATCCATTTTCAGCCATGTTTTTCCCTCAGCTTCTTTCTTTTTTGGATGGTTAACAAGTATGCCAATGACAATATCTAAGGAGCCTTTTCCTCTGAATATCACTTCCATTTGGAATTTCCACACTACTCAATTGCCCCCTCCAGAAAACTTCAAACACTGATCTGCAGACTGTTCCATTTCGCCATGCCAACACTACACCAGTAAAGTCAAATTTGCTGTTGCTCATGATAACACCAAAAAACTATGCCACTACAATGAGAAACAGACTTATGTACCTGGGCCTGTAACCTGTGATCAGGTGCAGTAAATGAAGTTCTATTACAAGTCAGTTTGCACAAAATTTATTTAAATATGTAATAATTTACACTCAATGGCAGAAGACAGTAACACACACAGAGGATAAACAAAAAACAAAAGCATCTGAAAAACAGTTAACACAAACCAAAAGAACATTAACACTGTATGACTAACAGGAGGTGTTGATGGGACGGACAACAGCTAATGGGAGGCCAGTAATGATTTTCAGAGTAAATTTCATAAATAATGCTTTAAAAATGGGTAGTATAGATATTTCCTGTATATGTTGTATTAGGAATGTTTTGTAAAAATACAATTTCTGATGTTGTAATAAGAAATTTTAATCTCTATTTCACGATCAGTTTGAAGAAGGAAACAAATCCTCAGTTTTTAATATCATGATTCATCCTCAAGCAAAATCCAATTCATATTTCCAAGGTACACAGATAGGACACTAATGTAAAGAATCGCGGTTTTTGTATTTCCCCACAAACAGGGGGTTTGGATTCGTTCCCTTCTTTAAACTACCTACTCAATTAATTGAATAAAAATAATAATCAAAGTCATTTTGGAAAAAAAAAAAGAAAAAAAAAAAGAAAAAAAAAAAAAAAAAAAAAAGAGAGAGAGAGAGAGAGAGAAAGAATTATCACCCGCTGACACTCAAATCCACAACCTTTTGCTTGTAAAAACTGTAAATTATCCACTATCCTTGTAAGGTTAGAGATATAATTACTCTCTTGAGTATCAATATCTATACCTTACACATAGCAGCTCGCTTAGCACAGCACACTGCCACCAGTGGAGCCTGCCACCCCCCCCCCCCCCCTCCCTCCCTGAGGGGAGCCCCCATCACGAGGCTAGCCCACCCCGGGAGCCCCTCCCCCACAGTGATCCAGGAGCTCAGTTTGGAGCTAACCGTTACGGTCAGTACGGAAGGCAATGAGGAGTCGGGGGTTGTGGCTGGATGTCAGATTTGGTTGGAAACTACATGGCCGCGTGCCGTGAGAAGGTCGATAAAGCCATTACGTGTTGCAGTGTTCATGGACAGGATTGAGAACTCATCAATATTGGAAGTGAGTCATAAGCAAAGAATAATAAAAGCAATAGTTACTTCATAAAAGTAACAACAAGCAGAAATAAGAGTGAATGTCAAAACTTGGGTGTAGAAATGTTAGGAATGTGTACTGTACTTTGTACTAGAGACAATAAACCTTTCAGTTCTATGAAGTCAGTGTCTCCTTTCAATTACTTTCATATCTTAATAGATATAAACTAACTGAGTGTGCAGATTTTTAATGGCAAGTGTGGTGATTTTGATAGGGCATGTACCAGTAGGCACTCGGTCTAGTTTTTTGACTTCATGTGCATGTTCGTTGGAAGTGAGATGCCCGTTCTTAAGTTGTGTAGCATAATCATTTGTCCAATCACTATCGTTATATCAACATGGCTTGTTTTACAGAGAAAGTTGGCCACGATATACTTGAATAAGGGAGTACGCATCTTACATGCTACAGCAGCACACACTATTACAGTTCTATATTCATTCCTATACAGATCCAGTCACAATGATGATTTACTGCCTTCAAAAAGTCTGCCTCGTGTAATTCTGTATGAAACTTATCTACAGGTGACTGATCTCTGTGATGATAATAACTGAATATGTGACACTGGATTGCATTCTGTGCTAAATGATACACTATCAATTGGCTAGTGCTGTGTATGAAACATGGGTATTTCATCACCATCACCATCACCATCACCATGCAAATTTGTTGTTTTTGGTGTAGTTATCATATCCCATGAAATGCAAAATAAAAGGGCCAGACTCATAGCTTGGGATCTAAAAATGTGAAGAAACAAAATTGAACAAGGCATTGTAAGCAAACTGATCATCTGTTGTGGCAGTTAGGCAATGGTAAATTGTTCAGACAAGACACTGAGGACTTGGATTGGAGGAAACCAGCTCCAACATGAGGAGTATTAGCTGACAAGTAATTTTAATCAGAATATAGGAAAGACTGGCACATTGGCAGCTGAGTCTTCAGGGGAAATGAAAATGTGTTCTTGTGTGGCTGAAGAAAGTGTAGAAAAAAAGTTATCACAACTGAGTGCAAAACCAACAGAAATTCATAACATAACCTCAAAAGGAGGATATCAAATACATATAAATAATAAAAATAATACACTCATAGTAAAGAAAAACTGTAACACGAAGGAGGAGTTGCGCAAAATAAAAAAAAATTTAAAAAAAAATAAAAAATGTTTATAGGTGTGTTTCTACATCTGAAAGATGATGTCTATTCAAATTTCATGCCAGTCACATAAGAATGAGAATGCAAATCAGGTTTGCTTTAAACACACGCTAACGGTCATTATTCTGGCAGTTACACCAGTTGTTAATGTACTAGCATATCGGATTTGCAATGGCTTAGCTTGCACTTATGTTAACCTGTGATCTTGCAATGTTAATCACTTAAATATGTTACCTAGACAAATGTGTACTAGAATTAAATCACTCTACATTAATTATTTTTTTGGTGTTTCGATTTTTTTTCTGTTGGTGAATATATACAGGAATTAACAGCACCAGAGGAACATGGCAACAAGTATGCAGCAATAGGATGTAATTGCAAAAGAGAGACAAAGGCATGGGAAAGAAGTCAGAATAGTAAAGGAAACAAAAATTACTATAAATTATGTCCATGTCACTGGCACATAGCAAGTTTGCAATGGAATCAGCTATTATCATGAGAAGTAAGAAGCATTATTATTGGTGGGTGTGAGTGTGTGTGTGTGGAGGGGGGCGGTTGTGTTTGTTAATACAAACAAGTTATAAGATAAAACAGGTACTCTGATTCAATGCTGTTCTCCAACGTCATGGTATCACCTTTTCACATTACCTACAGTTTGTGGTCATTCATTACAAACAGGAGTTTACAGATTGCCTTGTCAAAGCAACATGCTGAGCTATATTGTTGAATCACATTATTACGAACACCTGATGGTATCCAGAGAATCTGCTGTTTGAAACAAATCTGCAACTGCAGTGGATGGCTGAATCAGGTGCTGATAAGTTCCCACAGAAATCTAGAGTCATCTTGTGTGTGATTCTTCCTATAACTATAAATACAGGAAACAGTGAGATTCACACAGCAAACATGGTGGTCATGGGGTCCCAGAGATAATCAAATGTGTTTTCTTGTCTTCATCTTGCTCTTCCAGTAATTTTAAGACACTTGTAGCTGAACAACAAGGTATGATATGTTGCTGAAAGATATCATCCTCCCCCCCCCCCCCCCCCAAAGAAGAGAGAAGGAAGGAGGAAGGGGGGAGAGAGAGAGAGAGAGAGAGAGAGAGAGAGAGAGAGAGAGAGAGAGAAAGAGAGAGAGAGAGAGAGAGAGGAGGAGGAGGAGGACAACGATGACGAGGAGTAGGAGAAGACTGTACAGATTCATATGATATCTGAGAATGGATTCAAAACTAAATAGGTAAAGGGAGTTTACTTTCTGAATTACTGACCCAAGACTCTAATGCTGTCTCCACCCCATTTGCTTTATTCTTCGATGTTTCCTGATAGAGAAGCTAATAATGATTTTTCTTGTGGACCTGAAAACATGATTTGTAGGAGATTATTATCTGTTGCCAATCAACAACAGTCTAGTCTCAATACTAATAATCTAATTCAAGTCTATTTTATTGATTTATCAGTAGTGTGATTCCAGACAAATTTTTTTGTCCGAGATCCTTAAGTGCAGTACAGTTTACAGAATTGATGTGAGAAACATTAGCATGGTGATTTATTTAGATGGTGACTTGTTCCACTGTAGTTCATCTTCGTGAACTGTCAATGACCCCTCTGCGCGTTAACAGCATTTGAAGTTATGCAATTCCTAAGACTGTTACTCACAACTGTGCGATTAGTCCACTTATAATACACTTTCATAGCGGAGGTGAGTGAACAAGTCACAACACACTTTTGCAAACTTATCCATTTCATAATAACTGCATCCTTAGTGGAAAAGCCAATTATCATTACTTTTGAAATTCAGATCACTCTCATTACTCACAATAATGCATGCAAAATTCCATAAGCAGCCTGTCAGTTCGCTTCTATACTCACTTTCACCACACATACATCACTAACTACATGCTGCAGATGTCAGATCTAATTGTTAGTTATAATAATAATACTCACTGGTGTGCTTCACAAATGACATATAAAAAATATGCACATTCACACTCATCATCTTTCTCTCGAGTGCAGAAGTATAAAGTGTGTTAGGGATGGAATATTTGATACAAACAAGCTGCATTACACTATGTTCACAGTGAGGTAACGTGTAAGGATATGAAATGATAGATGAGTAGTATGTCTGAATGTTGTTGTTGTTGTTGTCTTCAGTCCTGAGACTGGTTTGATGCAGCTCTCCATGCTACTCTATCCTGTGCAAGCTTCTTCATCTCCCAGTACCTACTGCAACCTACATCCTTCTGAATCTGCTTAGTGTATTCATCTCTTGGTCTCCCTCTACGATTTTTACCCTCCACACTGCCCTCCAATGCTAAATTTGTGATCCCTTGATGTCTCAGAACATGTCCTACCAACCGGTCCCTTCTTCTTGTCAAGTTGTGCCACAAACTCCTCTTCTCCCCAATTCTATTCCATACCTACTCGTTAGTTATGTGATCTACCCATCTAATCTTCAGCATTCTTCTGTAGCACCACATTTCGAAAGCTTCTATTCTCTTCTTGTCTAAACTATTTATCGTCCATGTTTCTATTCAATGAGAATCAAAATCTAAGCATAAAAGAGGTTACGACGATGAATAAATGTTCCTAAGTGGGTGTTTAAAAGATTATAAAATCATAACCATAGGAAATAAACTCATTAATTGACTGAAGTCAAGGAAAAAAGTAGATAACAAGGGGTATTTCCATATTTCCTGTGGGAAAATATTCAGAATGGGGCTAGTAAAATATGATAGAAAGCGTTTTTGAGACATGCAGTATAGCCAGTGACAGAGTCTGCAGCTGACCAGTTCTGCTAAAAATAAAGATAGAAGCTATGGAGAACCATGTCCTTAATGTAAGCTTAGCGTTTATTATTGCAGTAAAGATACAACTCAAGAAATTCAATGTACCAGAAAACCAAATCAAAATGTTATGGTTCACAATTTAATCAGACAACAAAAGTATGAATCACACATACCTGCAGTACTCTGGGACAATTCAAAATTCTTTTGCTGCTTTAGGAACTCCAGCTTTTCCTGCAGTTCTAGTTTCTTTGTAAGTTTCTCCTTGTATATCCTAAAAATTATGACAAACATATACAAAGGCAATCTTGACACACATATTGAGAAATGTCCTAAGAATTTTCTGCATGATCACTAAGATTATACAGATGAAAGAAAAACTGATATAAAAAAGATATTAATATTAAAGTCCAGTCATCAAATAAAAAGTAGGAGAAATAATTTGTGTAGTCAAAAATTTATGTACAATGGTCAGAGGGAGTGACTTAAATAACATACTAAAATTTGTGACTGGGGACAGGCGGATGGGAGTGGGCGGGGAGGGGGTGAGTTGAGCTTGGGAGTCATGGTTGTATAAACATGTCTTTTCTTATGTTTTGCTTGTATGACTTGCAATTCATGGTCCCTAGCAAAAACATATTTCACTAAAAATTAAAATGCATTAAATTTCCTACAACAAGGTCTCATTAATTTTTTTCCAGACTAATACTTGGCACAATAAAGGGAATGGAAAAATTACAGATTACATAAAATAGTGTTTTAATGGTATAAAATTAATGTTTAATGTCAACTAAACTAAGAATTATGTGGAAATAGACCTTACTTGCCATAAACAAGCATTTTATCTTGAATGCATACATTTAAAAAATTAAGAATTGAACCATTATCGATATTATCTTATAACAACTCCAGTAATAACACACAATTTGCACAAACGCCACAGCATATGCTGCACACCGTAGAGCATGAAATCCATTTCATCACACACATCCAGTAGAACACTGACAATAGATGTTCCACATCGCTTCAGTGCTACTTGATCTTTGGTGGCCACTGCGATCCATTTTCTCCTCAGCTCCACCCCAATCGATGGATTACGAGGCTGTTGAGCTACTACCGTATGTATAAATAAATAACCAAACTTCTGTAAGTAACAACAAATAGTGTTGTTAGAAGCATTGCAAGTATAAAAACAGTACGGTCATAAAACTAATATACATATAAATAAAATCTTAAAGAGTGTTGGTGTGCTTGTCCTGTGGTTGATGACAGTGGAGCAAGTTCTGGTTTGAGCTTTGTTGATGCTTTCAGGACTGCAGTATATTGGAGCTTGTTTCAGATCTTGATGATATTCTTCATTTGGTACATTCCTAGAAACATCTCCTCACCACTTTGTATGAACCTGCTGGTGTCAAGGACAAGATGTCTGATACTGTCTTCATTTCTGTAGGAATATTGCTGAACAGTGTCACCATTTCTCCTTTGCTTTTATTGTAAATGATGAATGTGGTGTAATTGCTAAACGCACGGAGTGAAAGGAATGTTTCAGCAAAATGACTTTGTTGGAGTTTGTTTATCAAAAACAATTTGGACTGAACCTTGTCCCTACCACACCTAATAAGGTCTCCATTACTCCGTGATATTGCAAACGCAATGAATAAAACAATCAAATTTATATCTTCCCTTACCGTCATGACAGTGGAGTATATGGCAGCTTTCTCAAGCCAACATCTCACTGCGTAATCATCATCGCTTATAGTAACTACTGTTTTCATTCCCCTTGCTGTTGTTTTGTCACTAAGTAGTTGTACGAGCCTAGTTCTGTTCGTTTCACCTTGTGATAAAATGCTCCTGTTGAACTGTGACACTCATGCTTTCATAAAAATTAACGGCAACTGAAATTTTTGAGGAGCTTTCTCTTCCACCCTTTTTTGCACTGTCGATAACATCATAACCTTTGAAAACCACAGTATGATTTTGACCACAATGTTTGAGTACACAGACTAAATATTAATAACAAAAGTACAGAAATATTGGTTCCCACATTCCATTTCATGCTGCGAAGGATGGAGGCACCAACTACCACACCGCTGCTCATTCTTAGATCATGAGTTGCGTAACTATCCTCTGGAACCTCTCCCGGGGCCAACACCACTGTCTGTGCGGGTGGTGAGGCTTGTATGTCTGCGTGAAGCTGAGGGCTATGCCAATGCCAACGGTAGAGGACCTACTGCCAGAAAGGCCTCAGCTGATAGATCAGACTAAGAGTGTCCCACAATGCCCCATCTTCCCTATGCACTCCTAGTCCTTACCCAATTCCCTTTTCCAAATCAAGGTGTGATGCGATCCGTGCCGAGGGGGATGTGGCACATGGAAAGATGTGACACAAATGGAGCCTCAGGGATTTATGCTATAAATCTAAGAAACTCCAGAACATGCATCTATGTAAGAAATGGAATTTCTTTCATGCCAATGATGGATTTCTGCTCCAGAGACCTCTTTACCATTAGAATGCAGCAATGTCAGGAAGATATCACAACAGAAATTGTTTTGGCCTCAGCATACCTTCCTTACGAAGACAGCTCTCCTCCTCCTTTGGAGGTGAGAAGACTGGTACAAGCTTGCCATCAGCAAGGTGATCAATTGTTGGTGATACGTGACACCAATGCCCATAACTGAATGTGGGCAGCAAGGACACCAACAGTAGAGGTGAGTGCCTTCATGAATTTCTTTTGGCTAACAACTTGAAGGTCCTTAATAGGGGCAATGAACCTACATTCAGGAATAGCAGAAGGGACAAAGTAATTGACGGCAGCTACGTCAAACAATGGCATGTGACATTAGAGCCATGCTCATCGGACCACGTGTACATTAAATTCTAGGTCGAAATGGGAATCAGACCGACCATGGCCTAAAGGAATCCCATGAAAACAGATTGGGAGACATATAGGAGGGATCTTGACTATGGCTTATGGGAAATTAAAACCTCGATAAGGAATCCAGTAGAGTTTGAGGAAGTAGCAGAGGCTGTTACCTCTGCCATAGTGACCTCATATCAGGACAACTGCACAATCACCAATAAGTGCACAAATAGGAGTGTTCCTTGGTGGAATAATAACTTGGAAATACAAAGAAAACAGGTATGAAGACTGCTGAACCTTGTGAGACATACAGGACAACTGGCAAATATCATGAGGCCCTCGTCAACTAAAACTTTGTAATTAGACAAGCAAAGGAGGCATCCTGGAAGGCATTCTGTGAGGAAGTGGAGAGCACGGCCACTCGAGCCAGACTTCACAGAATCCTCGCTAGAGTACCAACCAATCCAAGACGTACGTTGAGGAAGGAGGATGGGGAATATACAAAGAGTGCACACTAGAGAGGCTGGAACTGCTCCTTAAAACTCACTTTCCTCAATATGCTCTGCCAGGCAACACAGACCAGAATGTGATCCCAGAGAGACAATGGCTCTCGGGCACTCAAAGAGAGGACAGGGAATCAGCCAAGCAGTGTGTGGACTTCAATAAAATCCTAAGGATGGTGGGAACATTCCAACCATTCAAGTCACCTGGCCCAGATGGAATCTTTCCAGCTCTCCTGCAACAGGCAATAGAGAATTTCGTAAGAGTCCTATGCAGGTTACTCAGAGTTAGCCTAGCGGTAGGAATCATTCCCAATGCTTGGAGAGCAGTGAAGGATGTCTTCATTCCAAAGCCAGGGAGAATTTGTCATACCAAGGCCAGGGATATGAGACCAATCAATCTGTCCTCCTTCATTCTCAAAACATTGGAAAAACTGGTTAATGTATACATTGCGGAGAGGAGGCTAATTAGGGACCCTCTACATTCAAAACAACATGCATATCAACCAGGTAAATCATGTGACACAGCTGTCCATCAACTTGTTGGAAGGGTGGAGAAAGCACTTCACTTCCAAGAAATAGCCCCTGCATCTTCCTGGATATCGAGGGTGCCTTCAGTAACATGATCTTCGATTCCAAGGTAAGGGCAGCAGAGGAGCATGACCTAGGGACCACTATATGCAGGTGGACCAGGGCCATGCTTAGTGGAAGGAAGGTAGAGGCTACCATGATGAATGAAAAGATGGTAATTAACACCACTAGAGGTTGCCCACAAGGAGGAGTTCTGTCCCGTTTATTGTGGAATCTAATAGCGAAGAAACTAATTTAGGAACTAAATTCCAGACTATGCTTCTCCCAAGGATATGCAGATGACCTTGTCATAGCAATACTTGGCAAATTTACTGACGCCGTTAGAAATATGGTACAAGGAGGATTGGACATTGTGCAAGAATGGTGCATTAACTGACAAAGGGACAGGTATTATGGCAACAGACTAGAGGTGGTGGAGTGATCGATGGCAATCAATGTACAACACTCCAGATCAGCCCATTCACTCAAGATGCCTCTTCTGTACACATGCAGATATCTAAGTAAGCTTGCCCACTTATGTTGTCACTTCACTTTTATGTGACAGATAAGGGGACAAATCAGTGCTACCTGAGTGATTCTGGCTCAGATGTTAGTGGACTCCCAGTGGAACCCTCTTAAACACCACTAACAACTCACCCTTCACGACGTATTGGGAACAAGAGGGAACATTAAGTTCAGCAAGAGTTTCAAATGGAGATTCATTCTGGCTGACGTGAATGAACCAATCCTTAGTACAGATTTCATCCCCCATGAAGAAGCTTGGATTGCAAGTCATGTGACCAACTGTTGTTGTTGTTGTGGTCTTCAGTCCTGAGACTGGTTTGATGCAGCTCTCCATGCTACTCTATCCTGTGCAAGTTTCTTCATCTCCCAGTACTTACTGCGACCTACATCCTTCTGAATCTGCTTAGTGTATTCATCTCTTGGTCTCCCTCTACGATTTTTACCCTCCACGCTGCCCTCCAATACTAAATTGGTGAACCCTTGATGTCTCAGAACATGTCCTACCAACCGATCCCTTCTTCAGGTCAAGTTGTGCCACAAACTTCTCTTCTCCCCAATCCTATTCAATACTTCCTCATTAGTTATGTGATCTACCCATCTAATCTTCAGCATTCTTCTGTAGCACCACATTTCGAAAGCTTCTATTCTCTTCTTGTCCAAACTATTTATCGTCCATGTTTCACTTCCATACATGGCTACACTCCATACAAACACTTTCAGAAATGACTTCCTGACACTTAAATCTATACTCGATGTTAACAAATTTCTCTTCTTCAGAAACGCTTTCCTTGCCATTGCCAGTCTACATTTTATATCCTCTCTACTTCGACCATCATCAGTTATTTTGCTCCCCAAATAGCAAAACTCCTTTACTACTTTAAGTGTCTCATTTCCTAATCTAATTCCCTCAGCATCACCCGACTTAATTAGACTACATTCCATTATCCTTGTTTTGCTTTTGTTGATGTTGTGACCAACTGACTTAGTCAAAACTTCATCCTGCAGACAACCACATTTGGTCACAAACAGTGCTTAACATTTAAATTACATACAGTGAAAATTATTATTCCAAATATTAAAATATTCTTTCATTTCATTCATAATTGTTATAAAATTGACTTATTTTTTGATTATTACATCACCAGAATCCACACACACACACACACACACACACACACACACACACACACACACACACACACACACACACACACTAGTCAAAGGTCTTACTACATTGACTCCTGCTGCTTCCACACTACATTATTCAAACACCCTTTTTTTATTTATTTATTTTTTAAATACAATTTCCAACTTTTCACTCAATAAACATATAGTCAAATCTTATATGGATTAACACAGAACTTTAACTGTTTCTTTTATTGTGTTGTCCCTTTTTCCAAATCAGTTTTCTCTAATCTTATCGGAAAATTCTTGGTAAAATTCCCAACCGTACACATCTTTTGAAGATGACAGTGCCACAGCGGTGATATTTATTAATGTGAGACACTGTCACCTGTTATCTTGTAACCACTATCATATGCCAAACTTGATGGATTTTATGAGTGTTTCGGATGAGCGCAATCAACTGCAAAAAAACCAAATAACCAGATTTCTGTCGGAGAAGAAGAAATTCCCAATATGGCCATAACAACACCATTCAGACCATTTGAGCACCTTTGTATGCCTTTTGGATTGAAGAATGTGGCTCAGACCTAGCAGAGATTTGTAGATGAAGTATTGAGGTGCTTGGATTGATTTGTGCTTTGTATATCTTGATGAGGTATTAATATTCTCAAAGACATGAGGAACACCTTAAAGCAGTACCCAAAAGAATAAGGAAATTTGACCTAGTAGTAAATAAGGTAAAATGTGTTCTTTGATAGAAATAAGTGACATATCTTAGGCATGACGTATCAGTTGCAGGTATCCATCCTCTCAAGGAAAAAGTTGAGGCACGACAGAATATTCTACGACTGACAAAGTATCAACAGTTGCGTCCATTCTTAAGGATCATTAACTTCTATAGACATCATCTATCTGGGGTGACAGAAATGCAGACACTGATGATGGATGCACTAGCAGGGAGCAATGCAATAGGCATGCAACCCATGGAAAGCTACCAGAAGCTCAAACTAAGTGTAATGCTTTTGATAAAGAGTTACTGGCCATTTATGAAGCCGTACAGGACTTATGTCCACATGTTGAAGTGCAACCATTTACAATAAATACTGATTATAATCCGATCGCGTATGCTTCCCAGTGTATTAAAGAAGGCTGTTCTCCTCTGTTGATCCACCAACTGGAATTTGTAGAGCAATTTACCACTGATGCTAAGCTTTTACAAGGGACAGACAACATAATGGCTATTCTTTCTTGAGGACTGCCACAAATCCTGCTATGGTAAATTGGGACCAGTTAAGAGCGGATCAAGCCACAGATCAGCAACTGCAGCACTTGTTGCGAAATAACCCCAGATCCCCTAAACTCGAACAAGTGTGGTTGCTGGGAAGGAGCGATCTAATGTGGTGCAATAAATCCACGGCTTTAAAGAGGATGATTGTGACCCAGTCACTACTGTAGTGTCACAGACTGTTTTGTAGGTTACAGCCTGTCACATGCAGGGTTTAACTTAGCAGACG
Organism: Schistocerca piceifrons; assembly: GCF_021461385.2. Classification (NCBI taxonomy): domain Eukaryota; kingdom Metazoa; phylum Arthropoda; class Insecta; order Orthoptera; family Acrididae; genus Schistocerca; species Schistocerca piceifrons. Next base: position 619,846,974 of record NC_060141.1, read on the forward strand.
AAATAATGTGTAAGTTACACAAAAAGATCAGACAGCCACTGTGTAGGGAATTCTGTGCAGAGATGGAGTAAACCAGGGAAGTCATATGTCTGGGGAGAAAGATGGGTGTTAAAACATTGCCACCTGCTGTGATGTGCCGCCACTTACTCCATTCTGCTGCCACACCAGAGATGAGCTCTGCCCATGGAATAATACAACAGACGACAACCCATGACTTTCTTTTTCTCTGTGCAGACATATCAAATGGTGTTGATTTGGGTCTAGGGTGATAATACGTCATATAGAGAACATTAACTGCTTTAACAATTGCAATAGTGATCTCGTGTTCTGCAAGATGTTAATGTGAAATTTTGATCATGATAATGAAGAACATATAAGTTAAACTGACATTAGAGTATCTGTTGATTACGTGACATTCGCTAGAGAACAGCAACTCTTGCAGCTCTACATATCTGCCAGGTGAAGAAGAACAATTAGTATGACAGACCACAACTGAGTAGCAGGTCTGGTACACTACTGCAAATGGTAAACCATTATTTATGGAAATTGTGAGTATTCAGAACACCAGATAAGACGCTGTATGCACTTGCACATACTACAAGCATGCCACGCAACTCTGCACATCAAAAGAATTCAAATCGTTGGATGACATCCAAAAAAGCTTTAAAAGAAAATATTACTATTAGGCTACACATGAAAAATTATCTTTGGAACTACAAGACCCTAAGTAGTAAATAATTCTTCGGGGTTGTTATAAGAAATATGTACAGTAGCATCTGATCAGGACAAAGTATTTAGGTCCTCAACTGGAAGAAACATATTTACTAAAAGTACTGATGACTAGACTCCCTTACTACGCTTCTCTGCACTCGACGAGTCGACAACTGCCCACTGAATGACCGTGCGCCGGCTTATCTAGCCCCGGGAGGAAGGGTATTTTGGGACTATTTGCACACATGTGATCATCAGGAAATAAATCACTGATCATCGCGCTCCATTCCTCTGCTGCTGGTTGATGCCCTGTGATAGATATTGGCCACACTTAAGTGTTTGTTGTCAACTGTAGTACTTGCTTGTAGACACTCTTGCGTCGACCAGACTCCACAGGAGAATTGGCAATCCACATCGCTGATCTGTCTGCAGCGTCGCCGCTGCAGTAGGTGTCTGTGGTCACTGCAGCAGTCCTACCCTCCACACCTCCCAGGGGCAAGGTGAAGGCACATCTTGATGTCAGTCCCTGGTTCCACTGATGGAACGAGACCATGGGTGGCGGCGGAGGTAATGGTGGTGGGGGAGCCCCAACATATCCACAGGTGAGGGACTCATCCATGGGACCCTGTGAAAGCCATTGGCGGCAACGGTGGCTGTGACGGTGGCAACTGCAACGGCAGTGGCAGTGAAGGGCTGTCTGATGAGCCCCCAGCCTCCTGGAAGACCTCAGACCAAAGGTGCAGCACCGGAGACTATGGAAGCACTGGGCCTGGCCCATGACAGTGCTGTAGCTGGTTGAAGTGCTTCCGACAGAGGGAACCATTGTCAAGGACAACAGTTTCCATGGTGCATCTGAGAAGTGTGGAGACTTTGGTGGGAACCCAGCGGGGGCAGCCCTTGGGAAACACCAACGCCTAGACGGGATCCTGCGGAAAGAACCGCAGCCACACTGAGATTGGAGCAGATGGACGAAAGGAAGCAGGAAACAGGAGAGACAAGGGCATCCACTGAGGGCAGCCGTGCAGCTTCTTCGCTGAAAAGGACCCATTGTGACCAGGAGAGTGATAAGTGGGCAGGAATAGGTCGAGGGCAGCTGCCTGTGTGTGATGCTGACACAGTTTGGCCATCTGCCATTTAAACGTGTGGACAAACCTTTCACCCAACCCACTGGATGCAGGATGGAACAGCACCATATGGAGCAGCTGGATGCCCAACGTAACACAGTCAGAAGTAAACTCTGCTGACATGAACTGTGGGCCATTGTTCGTCACAATCACCTCCAGTAGATCCTCGGTGGCGAAAATATGAGAGAGGACTTGAATGGTGTAAGTGGCAGTCTTCGAGGACATGGGTGTGATATATGGAAAACCACTGCTAGCATTCACCAAAATGAGCCAGTAGGGCCCTATGAATGGACACACACAAGGACAACAGGGTGGCAGTTGGAGGCCATGGAAGCAGTAATTGTGGCGGCGCCGACTGCTGATCTGACGCTGACAGGAGGAGCAGTAACCCACCATGTGGGTGATTTTGCTGTCCTTTTTCCGCCAATAGACATGTTGGTGGGCAAGGTGCTTTGTCGGGATGATTCCCCAGTGCCTGACATGTAGGAGCGCCAGGACCCGCTGATGGATGGAGGAAGATACACAACACACCATCGATCAGTGTCCCCTAAGAGAAAAAGAACCTTGCCACAGACGGGAAAGTTGTTGCGGTGAGGTCAGTACGCCCGAGTCCAACACCTGATGACGATCGGAGGGCCACCCAAGTTGAATGTGGTGCAGAATCATCTGGAGAACCAGGTCCAAGGCCACGTGCTGCGCGACGAGCCAGACGTTCAGTTGCAACACAGCAAAGGCGGAGAAGAACACATCATCCAGATGAAAACAAGCAACCATATCAGCACTGAAGTCAGAATCCGCCCCCACAGGAAGTCGAGAAAGAAGATCGGCATTGGCATGGAGGGCCATGGCCCAGAAATGGATGTCATAGGTGTACCCTGCCACAAACAATGACCAGCAATGCAGACGGCGAGTGGTCCAGATAGGGGTGGCGGATGTGGTGCCGAACATAGAGACCAAGGGCTTGTGGTCAATGTAGAGCGTGAAGCGGTGGCCGTAGTTGAAGTTGTGGAACTTCTTGAATACAAATACAATGGCTAAGGCCTCCTTCTCGATGCGGCTATAGTTTTGCTGTGCTTGTGATAGGATTTCCAAGGTGAAAGCCACCGGGCGCTCAACACGTCAATGATAGGAGACAACACAGCCCCCAGCCCAAAATCTGATGCATCGGCGTCCAAAATAAGAGGCTTCGTGGGGTCGTGTGGGACAAGGCACGGTGGAGCGAGAAGAGCAGACTTGAGACGATCGAAAGCCTGATCACATTCCAGCGACCAGGTCCAGGGAACACCAATAATAGGTGAGTTGGTCCAAGATGGATTTGAGCTGGGAGATGTTTGTCAGCGTCGGGTGCCACTGAATGGCCTTGAGGTATTCTGGGTTTAGATGCGCGTCGACTCAAGTCCTTGAGCTGATGGATCATGTGAAATTTATCACTTAGTGTAGCAGTTGCATCCAGAGGTAGAACACCGTGCTCTCCCTTAAGAACAACTGACCGCCAGTTTAGCAAAGTATTTTGATGCCCAGGCCCAAGTCATGGCAGCTCGCCACTCAATCTTCAGCTGTCAGAAGCTTCCATCATAGTCTTACAGGGAATAGATCGCTTGCCTTCAAGGTCTCTCCCGGGACTGACAGTTCTCTTATGCCAACCTGGGATGTAAGCAGTCATATGGTTCGGCCCTCATTTGCAACATGATTCTGATCCATGCTCCTGACAATGTCCTGCGAACTGATCTGTTGAAGCTGAAGATCCCTCCTTAGACATGTGTCTGTCGGTCATTCGTGCCCACGAACAGTCTACCCATTAATATGCAACACTCCATGCCTCGCCATAGGTATTTTCCGCATAGCCACCCCATCATCATTTGGAGCCACAGTCGCTGGAGACAATGGAGGAATTCGAACAAACTCATCGGCATTGCAAAATCTACAGAGCAAGAACCAACTCGTTTTGTCAACTTGTTTTTTATTAAGGAAACTACAATTAACCACCACAGAACACACTCTCCAAAAAAAAAAAAAAAAAAAAGGATCCCTTCTGCAACCAATTCCTACAATCAGAGTTTGACTCTATACCCATAAAACTGTTCCACGTCGTTAGCCTACATGACGCAAGCGACGTAGCACAATCGTTGCAGAAGAGAAGATGGTCAAGGTGGCACACTGCTGGATCGGCTGACCATCTTCACACTCAATGAGACGAGAACTGCCCGCTGAACAGCCGGGCGTCGGCATTTTCAAAAAGAAAAGAAACTAATTTTCACAGGATCAATAGTGCTGCACAATAAAGGAATAATAAAAGGAAATGGGAGCAACAAAATATGACATCACATGTTTGTATCCAATTAGGTTGAAAATGTTGAGGATGTAAGAGCAACAAATGAAGATACGTTGATGCCACTGGACAGCTTCCAAATTGTTGGGAAACAATTCTAGTCTGGGAACCAAGGTCAGGAGCCAGAACATTGTAAATTCATGGAAACTTCAGGGGGACCATGGTCCTAAGTGGTCTATGTATTGCGATGTATGCAAGGCACCCAAGTTAACAAGTGCAATACTTCTTATTTTCCTTTTTCACCTCACTGAGTCTTCATTCTGTTACTATTCTATCACCTGTAAATCACTTTACTTATACTGTCCTATACTATTACTTAAAATATATTAGTGAATAGAAGAAATAAAATACTTGAAACTATTAGTTTGAAATCTTTAAGGTTTGAGGACATAGGCCTAACATGCAAATACGTACACATCCATACATGCACACAAGTACACTAACTAACAAACACTAACAGACATTTAAAAATAGCACTTATGGCACTGAGGTTGCTTTTGGTATTAGGTACCTCACCTTTAATTGGGCAGGGGGAGGGGGAGTGGTATTAGGAAAGTAACCCAGAACCTGAGGGGGAGGAAGTGAATGAGGCTATTGGGAGGAAGAATATGAAATATCAAAGGCAGAAATAAATAATTTAAGGATAATGTTACATAGGAAGGTGTGAGCAGAAATAAAACGGTATAGGCAAGGAGGTGGCCAGGATTAGAAAAGATGAACTTGGGGGGGGGGGGGGGGGGGCGGACTCATGGAGGGGATAACTACAAGATGGACACATGGACGAGACAACTTTTACCATTGTAGGGAGTAGATTAGATTTTGTATAGAATACCGACCCATCAGGATTATGAATAATGAAGGAGTATCTTCTTTTCTGAATGAAGGTAATATCCTTGTTCTTATACGAAATTGAGAGACAGTATTCTAAAATCATCCTCCAAATGGGAAAGCAGCATCAAACACAATGATAATTTTTGAAGGAGATTAACGAAAAAGTTATAAACTATGATGTAAAGGAATATAAGTGAAAAAGGCCATGCAGGTTCTGAAATTTAATGGAATATGGTTCAATATACAGGAAGACGGAAAATAAATTTTAATGAAAGACGTTCTCAAAAATATGCAAAGGTACATAAAGATAGTAAAAATAAACTAAACTAAAATAGTGAAGTTTCTCTTTTCTCTTGTAATCATAAGCATATAATAATGGGAGTAGTGTTAAGAGACATGTGTAAAGTGTCGCAATAAGCCTCAATAAAAAATATTAAAAAGCCATAAGTTAAGAAAGAAACAATACAAGTTCAATGTAAATGATGATTCTGATATCTTTCCCCTCCATGGCATGATATGTAGTGTCACAGCTTATTTTGTAGGAAATAGCACGTCATTCTCAAGGTTTAACTTGGCTGAGAAAATATGTCGGAAGATTTCTTAACATCTAAGTTAAGCAAAAAGACTGGGTAACCCGTTGTGTGGGAAATTTTGTGCACAGATGGAGTGCTTCATGGAAGTAATATGTCTTCGGGACGGTACATGTATTAAAGCACTGCCATCTGCTGTGATGTGGGGCTGCTTACACCATGCTGATGCTGCACCAGAGATGGGCTCGGCCCACAGAATAGCACCACTGATGACAATGCATGATCAGGATATCAAATGGTGTTAATTTGTATCTTGGGTGAGACCTGTCGCACAGAGAACATTGTCTGCTTTGACAATTGTAATACTAATCTAGTGATCTGCAAGATGTTAATGTGAAATGTTGTTAAGTTAAGCTGATGTCTGAATATTTGTCGATTTGGTGACATTAGCTGGAGAACAGCATCTCTTCTAGCTCCACATGTGTCTGTCTGGCGAAAAATAATGATTAGAGGGGCAGATAGGAATGGAGTAGTGAGTCTGGTCCACTAGTGTAAATTGTGACCAAATTCTTTAAGCAAACTGTGAGTATTCAGAACACTACAGTGTACACATCTACATCTACATAGGTACTCTGCAAGTCACTGTACAGTGTGTGACAGAAAGTACCCTGTACCACTACTTGTCATTTCTCTCCATGTTCCACTCGCAAATAGAGCAAGGGGAAATTGACTGTCTATATGCCCCCCCCCTATGAACCCTAATTTCTCGTATCTTATCTTTGTGGTTCTTAGGCACGATGTATGTTTTTGGCAGTAGAATTGTTTGGCAGTTAGCTTCAAATACTGGTTCTCTAAATTTTCTCAGTAGTGTTTCTTGAAAAGAATGTCACCTTCCCTCCAGGAATTCTCATTTCAGTTCCCGAAGCATCTCAGTAACGATTACGTGTTGTTTGAACCAATCGGTAACAAATCTACCTGCCTAACTCTGAATTGCTTCAACATCTTCCTTCAATCCAACCTGGTACGGATCCCAAACACTATAGCAGTACTCAAGAAGAGGTCGTACCAGTGTCCTATATGTGGTCTCCTTTACAAGTCAACCACTCTTTACTAAAATTCTCCCAATAATCTGAAATCAACATCTGCCTCCCCTTCCACAGTTTTCACATACTCGTTCCATCTCGTATCGCTTTCCAACATTACACCCAGATATTTAAATGACTGCGTCAAGCAAGACACTAGTAATACTGTATCCGAACATTACACGTTTGTTCTTCCTACTCATCTGCATCAACTTACGTTTCTCCACATCTAGGCCTACCGCCACTCATCACACCAACTGGAAATTTTGTCTTAAATTGTCTTGTATCTTCCTACAGTCACTCAACTTCTGACACCTTGCAGTACACAACTGCATCAGCAAATAACCGCAGATTGCTGTCCACCCTGTCTGCCAAATCATTTATGTTTATAAATACACTTTCACATACTACATACATAAGTACAAATATCAAACAAGCCATTGCGACAGTGCACTACGAAAGTCAGTTTTTGACAACGCCCACAGCTTCACACATCCCAGTGCGAACACCACAGCCGAGCCGATGACAGAGAAGTTTGTATGGCCATGTATGAAGAAGGATTGTTATACGTGGGCTAAAACATATATAGCCTGCCAGAGGTGCAAAGTTGGTAGTCACATGCACCAACCAGTGCAGCACTTTTCAGACACGACAAGTCAATTCTCTCACGTGCACACAGACCTCGTTGGCCCACATCCACCATCGGTGAGATGCCGTTATTTGTTGTAATACAAGTTAGGCAGAAGTGATTTTGGTAGGGTTATATTAGCAAAGACGACAAGAAGGGCATTCATGACTACATGGATTTCACGATTTGGTTGTACCATACATGCCACAACAGACCAGTGTCAACGATTTGAATCAACATTGTTTCCAGGACTGTGTAGATTATGAGGATTCCAGCACCACCATACCACAAGCTATCACCCGTCAAACAACAGAATAGTGTAGAAATCGCATAGTACTCTGAGGGCTGCACCTATATGCCATAATTGTTAGAAAGAAGTTTTGTTAGGATTATGCATAGCAGTTAAATTAGGAATTGGGGCATCAACCACTGAAATGGTTTACGGAGAAAAGTTGTGGCTGCCTTTAGAGTTCTTTCAGAAAAACAGATTTCTATGGAACCAGAGATGCTGTACATGTTACAGCAAGTGGAGCTAACAAATAGCCAAGCTATGGCTGACCCCAGCATCATGTCATGGAGTTCAAAAGAGGTTTGTACGCTCAGGACATTGTGACATGCTAACTTGTGATGCTGTGAACTGTTGCTGTACATGCACCGCTGCAACCTCCATATTCAGGACCTTTCTGCATGTTAAGACACAGTGAGCAAACAGTTCACATAGAGTACAATAACCAGCCTTTCACAGGGCCTTGGGAATGCGTGCTCTCTCAGGATGCACCTACACAACAGCAGGGGAAGAAGGCTACTGCACTGATGACTGCGACCCCACCTGAAAAGAGGCAGAACACTCGGTAGCTGAGCCACTTATGACAAGTCAACCAGGGCCGCAAAGATATAAATTGTTGCAATTTATCTTGATGACACATTAGTTTTCAGTAATAACCAATAAGAGAAAGAAAGCTTCAAAAAGAAACTCAAAGAGCACAAAATTTAAATTGAAAGAGTGGGGAGAAGTGGCAAATTGCTTGAGCATCAGAATCACAAGAGGTTGCAATAGGGGGATATTATGGATGGTTCAGTCTCACTATACAGAACAAATCTATACTAAATCTATACTACTGTATAAATACTACTACATAAAGGAAGGGATTACTTATGTCAGCTGCATCGGGATATTATGCAAAATCATCAGCGATAAGCACAAATGTGTACCAGACCAGGATTTGAACCTGCGATCTCCTGCTTACTAGGCAGTTGTGTGAAGCACTGTGCCATCCGGGACACACTGTTATCGTAACTGCACGGACTATCTCGGCAAGCCTCATGGCCGAATCACATTCCCAATGAGTGCCAACTATCTGCAGTCGCTGTTCATTTCCTCCATGCTCACAACTCCCGCAGGATGTCGGACTACTTGTGCACTTGTGCTGATCCATTGCCCATCTAGGTGAATCATTCATATGACTACGTGATGTTTGTCGTTCCGAACATGTCCGAAGGAACAGACACCATGCATTCTTATAAATGCGGTATTTTGTTTCCTTCCCCACAGTTCAACTCAACAGAAAACAGGAAAGTACACCAATGATCTCAACCCATCTACCCAAGTGACTTAATTCCCAGCCAAGGTTTTGTTTGCAATAATAATAAATAAGGCTGAAAGTCAGAGAGAGAGGAGAAGAGGGGATGAACAAAAAAGAGGGAGGGACAGGACACAGAGCGGGGGAAGAAGGAGATGGACAGAAAGAGGGGGGGACGAAGAGAGGAAGAGGGAGAGAGGGGGAGAGAAGATGGACAGCAAAAGGAGGGAGGCGGTGATGAACAGAGAGAGAGAGAGAGAGAGAGAGAGAGAGAGAGAGAGAGATGGAGGGAGAGTGGAGAAGGACATACATACAATTTCCATACATATTTAACTACTGCAAAGCATTGCCAGGTTTGGTAGTATTAAATAAATACTTGAAGGATTGCAATGCAGGTTGACACCTCTGGACAGCAATCATATACTTAACACAAAATGTGAGCCCAACGACAGGAGAAGAGAGAAAAGCCATGAGAAATATTCCCTACAGAGAAGCATAGATAGTTTATGTAAACATAGTTGAGAACAAGACGTGAGCTTGTATATGCAATTCAGTTGTAACTTGCTTCATCAGTGATAAAAAAAAAAAAAAAAAAAAAAAAAAAAAAAAAAAAAAAAAAAAAAGAGCTCTCTATATCCTGAAAGCGATCCGATAAACTTTACTGTGATCAAAAGGTTCAGTTGATTTATCCCAAAGTGCCTACAGCGGAAGAACAAAACATATTGATATCGGACATCGTTTTATTACATAAAAGATAGTCATAGCTTAAGTTATGATGGAACAAACCTCACAGACAAAATGCTTGCTTTTGTGTTAACTAAACCACTTGCAAGAACAAGATATCATCAAAGGATTAAGAAATAAGGACTGATAATGCAAGGTGTTCCAAAAAGAACGTCATGATTTTGAATAAATTCTACAGAGAACTGTTCAAAGTAACAAAACAATTTAAATGTCAAATTGAAGAGAAAAAACAAAGTCCCCTCACCTTAGCTTAATAAGTTTCGATGTGAGATCCATTTGCTTCTCTACAGACATCAAACGGATACTCGATTTCATGCCATATGTTTTGTAGCACCTCTGCTGTTACAGTTGTGATGGACGTTGAAATTCTCTACTGTAGGTGTCTAAAATTTCAAATTTTTTCTGGATAGACAGTGTTTTTTACATAGCCCCAGAAAAAAAGTCAAAGGGGTAAGATCAGGACTTCTGGGTGGCCAGAAAATAGAAACAAACCTATCCAACCATTTGCAAATCTACTGTTTAGTGTGTTGGACACTTTGAAATGATGATCAGACGGGGCACAATCTTGAATGAATGACCAGTTAGTTGTTCAATTTCTGTGATTGAAACAGCTGAAGCAAATCCAGATACATTTGACCTTTATTAGCAATAGTTGTCGAATCTCCAAAATCACAAACTGAGACACCGATCCACCTGTAATCATTCTCACTGAAAAATCTGTGTAATAGCTAACATTTAGAAACTGGTGGAAATTTAGGCAATTATGTACACTTTATTAAAAATCTGTTAAGTGTTTAAAAATATTATATACTTATATCTAAAAACCAAGATGATGTAACTTACCAAACAAAAGCGTCGGTATGTTGCTAGAGGCACAAACAAACACAAACACACACACATAATTCAAGCTTCATCAGGAAAGAGGGAAGGAGAGGGAAAGACGAAAGGATGTGGGTTTTAAGGGAGAGGGTAAGGAGTCATACCAATCATGGGAGCAGAAAGACTTACCTTAGGGGGAAAACAGGACAGGTATACACGCACACACACACACACACACACACACACACACACACACACACACACACACACATCCATCCGCACATAAACAGACACAAGCAGACATATGTAAAGGCAAAGAGTTTCATAATCCTGTGGTGAACTTGGGTTGGTAAACAATGATGTGCACAAAGGTTAGGTGGTTGTGTTGCCGCCAAAACACATTAAAGGGTGGAAAAATTTGGGAAAATTTCGGAAAAACTGCGTGTAAATGCATTAAAAGGAGTAGTTTTGTGGTGGCAGATTATGAAAATGAGGCTAACAATTGTCTGACGAAGAAATAATGACGTTAAAACCTGTGGGAAGCAGCTAAAAATGATCAGTGATGTGGGAAAAATGGAAATGGAAATAAAGCAAAAGTTGTTAGAACTAGCCAAAATGGTTGTTTAATAGGTGAAAGGAACTGTTTGTGAACTGGGAACGGTGGATTTTATAGCAGCGGTAGTGTATATACTTATGCAGTTTTGTCTAACAAATGTCTCTTGGCCATTATTGCTTTGTTAGAAAGCTAATATTCTGGCTCCAGCAAAAATAAATCGCCCTCTAAATTGTTGATATCTTGATGTTGGTAATATGACTATAACAAGCCCATACATAACATACTTTTCAGACGTATTTATTTATTTCATACTAAAGCAAATACATTATGGAGAGCAGTAATATGAAACGTGTACTCAAGCCAAGGTTCTGTTTTGCACATTATTCAATCTTTTGGCCATCATTATGCATCTTCTTCAAAACTGACTACACCATTAAATCATTCAATGTCATCAACGAGTTGATCATCTCCAATAACAAAATGATAAAAATGCCTGGCATCGCTGGGTATCAAGAGCAACATGCATTTGAGATCTTCAAGTTTAAGTCTTGATACATCTTTCCTGTGGTGCCCCAGAGAGTCAAACGACCATAAAAATTTGAGTTAGAAAGTGCTCTTTCTACTGTAGGTCTACAGTCACATAGCCATCACGGCCTACATCTCAACAGGAAAGGGAAGGGGAAACTGGCTGGGGTAATAGCAGGAAATTTAAGGGGGGGAGGCACTGCCATGAATGGTAAAATACCAGTGGTTACAGGTGTTGGAGCAGCACCTTTTTTAGGATAGTTAAGACAGAAAGATGTCAAGTTCTACGAGAGGTCAGGATTGAAACAAATCTTCAGTTTAGGAAAGAAATTAAACATCACAATTCTAGCACATTTGATCACCAATCACAGCTATCAATTACAAATTTTCACCAATCACCAGAAATTTTATCTCCACCAAGTTGTATCTCAGTCCTTGGTAATTGCATTGATGAATTAAAGTCACCCAACCCAGTTGACATAATCTGCCTCTCTGAACACCATGTGACCACTGGTATAGGAACTAGGCCTAAGCACAATGAGAAACTCAGACAGGAGAGTACTGCAAATGTTAGAATAAGGAAAGGTTCTCATAAAAGTATAATTAAAAATAATGTAAGTATATTTCATCAAAATATTGGGAGTTTAAAGAATAAAGTAGATGAGCTTCTGGTTTGTTTAGAAGATTTAGAAGCTGAGAATGAAATAGATATACTATGCCTGTCTGAGCATCACATTGTTACTGATATGAATAAGGTAAATGTAAGTGGTTATAAGCTCTCTGCACATGTAATGAGAGAAAATATGGAGAAAGGAGGAGTTGCCATATATGTCAAAAGTTATCATTGTGCAAAAAGTATAGAAACAAAAAAGTTTTGTGTAGAGAAATATATAGAAGCATGTGCCTGTGAGCTTAAATTAAATAAAGGCACATTTATAATTGTAACTGTATATAGGTCCCCATCAGGAAATTTTCATCTATTTCTGAAAAATTTGGACTCCTTGTTGTGCTATCTGTCAGACAGGGGGAAGCAAATTATTATTTGTGGGGACTTCAATGTAGATTCTCTGAAAGAGGGTAATAGGAAAAATGACCTTGAAGTATTACTCGGTTCTTTCAATTTGACACCCGTTATTGATTTTCCTACTCGGGTGGTAAAGGATAGCAGCTCCCTGATAGATAACTTCTTTATAGACCAAGATAAGTTTAACCAGATAAATGCTCAGCCTGTTGAGAATGGTCTTCTGATCATGGTGCACAGCTAGTTACAATATATGACATAGCTCCATTCAGCAATACTAAACAGTCCTCCAAAGTAGTACGTTCAGTCAACGATTTAACAATTGCAAATTTCAGGGAAAGCCTACAGCAGTTAGACTGGGATGAGGTGTACCGTGAACCTGATGCCAATTTAAAATATAATTTATTTCATGACATTTTTGTAAATGCATTTGAAAACTGCTTCCCCAAGAAAATAGTTAAATATACTCGTAAGAAACCTTGTAACAAACCATGGCTTACTAAGGGTATAAAAATATCTTGTAACCGGAAAAGGGAAATGTATCTGACAGCAAGAAAGAGTAGTGACCCAGAAACTATCAAAAATTATAAAAACTACTGTGTTATATTAAGAAAAGTTATTAAAAAATCCAGGAGTATGTGTATCATGTCTGAAATCAGCAACTCTGATAATAAAATTAAAACAATTTGGAATATTATTAAAAGAGAAACAGGTCAACCAAGAGCAGAGGAAGACAGTATTACCATCAAATTGAATGAAAACTTTACGAACAAAAAGTCAGAAGTTGAAAATATTTTTAATTATCATTTTCTAAATGTTGTGGATATAGTAGGATCCAGGTGTTCATTAGAAGATGCTAGGCTGTTAGGCCATACCTATGCAATTTGATACAATTGAAATCTCACCCACTTCTCCCTCTGAAATTAGGAAAATAATAAACTTGCTTAAAAGCAAAAACTCACATGGAATTGATGGCATTTCCAGCAAAATACTAAAAGCTTGATCTCAACAGATAAGTAAGATTCTCAGCCACCTGTGTAATAGCTCTCTGGAACAGGGCATTTTCCCTGATAGACTGAAATATGCTATTGTTATACCTTTGCATAAAAAGGGGGATAGATCTGATGTCAACAATTACCGTCCAATCTCCCTTCTAACAGCTTTATCCAAAATTTTTGAGAAAGTAATGTATTCAAGAGTAGCTTCACATATCTGTAAAAATGAAGTACTAACAAAATGTCAGTTTGGTTTCCAGAAAGGTTTTTCAACAGAAAATGCCATATATGCTTTCACCAGTCAAATTTTGAATGATCTGAATAACCGAACACCACCCATTGGGATTTTTTGTGATCTCTCAAAGGCTTTTGATTGTGTAAATCATGAAATTCTGCTAGACAAGCTCAAGTATTGTGGCATGAGTGGAACAGTGCACAAATGGTTTAATTCGTATCTAACTGGAAGAGTGCAGAAAGTCGAAATAAGTAGTTCTCGTAACATGCAAAGATCAGCACATTTCTCAAACTGGGGAACTATCAAGAATGGGGTTCCACAAGGGTCAGTCTTGGGTCCTTTGTTGTCCTTATTATATATTAATGACTTGCCATTCTATATTCATGAAGAGGCAACGTTAGTTCTCTTTGCTGATGATACAAGTATAGTAATCACACCTGACAAACAAGAATTAACTGATGAAATTGTCAATACTGTCTTTCAGAAAATTACTAAGTGGTTCCTTGTCAACGGACTCTCACTGAATTTTGATAAGACACAGTACATACAGTTCCGTACAGGGAATGGTACGACGCCATTAATAAATATAGACCTTAATCAGAAGCATATAGCTAAGGTAGAATATTCCAAATTTTTAGGTGTGTCCATTGATGAGAGATTAAATTGGAAGAAACACATTGATGATCTGCTGAAACGTTTGAGTTCAGCTACTTATGCAATAAGGGTCATTGCAAATTTTGGTGATAAACATCTTAGTAAATTAGCTTACTACGCCTATTTTCACTCATTGCTTTCATATGGCATCATATTTTGGGGGAATTCATTACTGAGGAATAAAGTATTTATTGCACAAAAGCGTGTAATCAGAATAATAGCTGGAGTCCACCCAAGATCATCCTACAGACATTTATTTAAGGATCTAGGGATATTCACAGTAGCTTCTCAGTATATATACTCTCTTATGAAATTTGTTATTAACAACCAAACCCAATTCAAAAGTAATAGCAGTGTGCATAACTACAATACTAGGAGAAAGGATGATCTTCACTATTCAAGATTAAATCTAACTTTGGCACAGAAAGGGGTGAATTATACTGGCACTGAAGTCTTTGGTCACTTACCAAATAGTATCAAAAGTCTGACAGATAACCAACAAGTATTTAAGAAGAAATTAAAAGAATTTCTGAATGACAACTCCTTCTACTCCATAGAGGAATTTTTAGATATAAATTAAGGAAAAAAAAATAAAGAAAAATAAAGAAAAACAAAAAACACAAAAAATAAAGTTGTTATATTAACTTAAGTATGTTGTTAAATTAACCTAATTATGTCATGTATTGGAAAATTCGACTCGTTCCACATCATTACGAAATATCGTATTCATGATCCATGGAACTAGTATTAATCTAATCTAATCACTATTGTGGTATGCTTTTATGTACAGGTTGAATGGATCTTCCACACCACATGACTCTTGCCCAAATGGTTCTCAATATACTTCCTGAGATACAAACCTACTTCTTGGGCACCTCGGCCTGTGGTGCCTTCAAGCTTAACAAAGCAAAAGTCTTTTCAAGTAATATGTGAGAGAACTCCACAATTGTACACCTGCAACTGTCTTTTATAAAATGCAGTGTTGGTTGGGATTCTTGGTAACGGCAATGTCTTCTTAAGATCAGACATGATCATTTCAAACACTTCAACCTCCAACCTCTTTTACCCTTTGCATATTTTGCTTCAAATTAATTATTAATTTTTTGACATTACCTGTTGCCATTAACGTATTTTTGTGTAACTTCATGTCAATGCAATGCAGAGTAACATTTTCAAGCGACCCATCTTACATTTCTTTCAAATTTTGTACATCGAATGGTCTGGATGCGAGATGAGAAACTACCAGTCAGCAGAGATACGTCACAATTGTGAAGAAAGTTACAGGTCTGCCAAGTTCAAAAACTGTATGACATTTATATGCATCAGTAATGAGAGGTTTCTAATAACTTTTGCATTCAAGTTTATAGACCTTAATCTTTCATCTTGTATAACACTCCACTTTCAATTTTTTGAAAAAAGTGTACTGTATTGCTACAATATGCTACTATAAATGTGGTACATATCAAGATGGCGCACCAAGGTGTCATGACCAAATGTTTATTTTATCAGCATCAGTACACTATCAAAATGCAGAAGGTAGCATATAATATGAAACACAAGTAATTTTAAAAAAAACATTCATAAGTAATGCTGTATAAAAATTATTGTTTATATTATCGTAGTGGTATTATGAATTATTTACAGTGTAGCTTCAATGAAAAGGCAATAAAAATGGTTACATCTCATTTCACATGTCTCTAATTAAATTATTAATGTTCACCAGATCTGATGAAGGGGGAGAATATATCCTTCTGGTTGGTGTCACTGGCTACAGCCTTATGAGAATGTCGCATCTTCTGGTAAGACAAGTGTTTGGTATGGCAGGAAACACAAATGCTGGACTGTATTTCATCTGTTTCTTCATAAGTTTGTACGACACATGTAACCCACCAATGACTGTCATACAAACAAGCAACAAATCCATGTATGTCTGTTAACAACATTCTCTCTTCAATGTCATGCACAAAATGTTACAACTGCCTGCCTCCAAATTCAGATTAGGCAAGAGATAAAACCAACGTATCACCATAAGCGTGCAAACTTGGCCAGTTTAATGCTAAACGAATTTGATGAAAAACCAAAATTTTCTAAATGAGTGCTGCTTTCAGACAGAACAACATTTGTTATAAATGGTTGTGTTAATCATCACAATTGTAGCATATGGTGTTCAGAACACTAATGTTGTGCACAAAAATATCTGTGATTTGTCAAAAGCAAATGTGTGCTGTGTGTTACTTTATGACAAAATTATAGGGACTTTCCTTTTCATTGAAGGAACAGTTACAGGCATAATTGAGTAATGATTAGCAACAGCAATCCAAGCACCAAAACAGAAATAGTAATATTGTGACACTGGTCGCACAAGCCTACATAGTAATTGAAGAGTGTCATCTGAGGTATTTTTAACTGATGATGTCATTGGGAAACAATTTTTTTTTACTCTTGTAATAAAAGACTGCCAGATTTCAACTTTGTCTTAACTTGCTCTCAGTCAGCCTGGTGAATGTCCTTTCAACACACCTCCTGTATCTCAATATTGATTTAACCAACAACAAATAGCTTGGTCAATGGGTGCACTTTGTCCTGGATAAGCTTCCTGAAAATGAGGCTGCACACTAACAACTGATTTAAATTAAGCAGAGCAAAGAGCACAATGTGCCTTCTGTTACACCGACAACATAGTACTGGAAAGTGAGTCAAAGTGGTGACATGCCAGCGGGCAATTTTTTTTCACGTGTCAAAGTCATATGACACGACAAACAAAGCTTAGTTATTTTATCTTCAGTAGAACAGTGTTTCAGTAATGCCTGTTCAAAATTCTGGAATTATTTTGGAACACCCTGCATGAAACATTTTTTTTTATTAGGCACTGATACTGATGAGAGTGTTATAAATGAAAATCTACGTCTCTGCCGACACACGCATGTGTGTGTGTGTGTGTGTGTGTGTGTGTGTGTGTGTGTGTGTGTGTGTGTGTGTGTGCTTTGTTATTAATTTCCATGTAGTTTCTTATTCTTGTTCATATATGAGTATGTGTGTGTGTTCTGAATATTACATACATGCCTTAGTATAACAAAATGCTTTTGTTGTTACGAGGGTAATCCCAAAAGGAAGGTCTCCTATTTTTTTAAAAGTACATAGACCTGTTTATTTCTACAATGGTTTACATCAGTTTACAACTTGAACATTTAGCTATTTTTTGACATAATCACCAAATCTGTCGATGCATTTTTGTAGACGCTGTGGCAGTTTTTGTATGCCCATGTCATACCAGCTCGCCGCCAGCTCTGCGGCTTTGGCGAAGAAGGGTGCCACCACTGGCGTGATTGTTGCTTGGTCTCAGGTGTAAAGTGGTATGCCCAGGTTTCGTCACCCGTGACAATTGAGTCCAGAAAGTTGTCCTGTTTGGCTGCAAGGCGGTGAAGAAACACGCGGGAAACATCAACTCGTTGCCGCTTGTGGTCCTCAGTCAGCCTGCGTAGCTCCATCTTGGGCACACCTTCCGGTAGTTCTGTTTCCGTTAAAATTCTGTGAGCGGTGCTTCGGGAAACCTCAGGCACCAACATGCAGAGATCATCTAGGGTGATCTGCTGATCTCCATGCATGCTTTGCTCAACCTTCAACACTGTCTCCTCAGAAATTGATGGTCTCTTGCTCCTTTGTTCATCGGAAATTTCGGTCTGAGCAGCTGCAAACGCTCTACAAAGCTTGCGAACATTTTTGACATCCATGCACGACTCACCACACACTTCCGTCAATTGGTGATGGATTTCAATCGGCACAGTGTACTTTGTGTTCAAAAACCGAATAACTGCACACAATTCGCACTTGGCGGTAACATCCAACGGGAGCTCGATTCTCAATGGCTCCAAGCGAAGACTGAGTGCCTCAGCACGGCATGTGCATGTTTACACATAGCGCGTGAAGCACTCTTCATAACAGTGTGACTAATTGCCACACAAACAGAATTCTGTGCTTATAAAAAATTAGGAGACCTTACTTTTGGGATTACCCTTGTATTTAAACCATGACTGCTTTACTGAGTATTACAGTAGTCGAATTGTATATCATTTTCTTAGCCAAAAACTGTTCATCTATTATGAATATACACATAAATGATGACTAACTGACAACCTCAGCTGCCAACAGATGTTGTTGATATACCTCGGTGTGGACAGCTGAAAATGTGTGCCCCGACCGGGACTCGAACCTGGGATCTCCTGCTTACACGGCAGACGCTCTATCCACCTGAGCCACCGAGGACACAGATGAACAGCGCAACTGCAGGGACTTATCCCTTGCACGCTTCCCGTGAGACTCACATTCCCAACTGTCCACAATTCTACATATGTATTGTACCTTATAGACATTTGCCCACCCACTCATTACTCGCGCACGCTTTGGCGATTTCCGTAAGAGTTTGGGCAGCCTGTTCGCATTCGCACAGACGAAGGTCAATGGCTGGGTAGCCTTTAACTGTATATACGAAGACAGTAACTTGTTCTCGAAAGAGCAGTTACTGTTGATGACCATGCAGCTTTTCCCTGGAATAAATGATGACTAACTGACAACCTCAGCTGGCGACAGTTGCTGTTGATATACCTCGATGTGGACAGCTGAAAATGTGTGCCCCGACCAGGACTCGAACCCGGCATCTCCTGCTTACATGGCAGACGCTCTATCCACCTGAGCCACCGAGGACACAGATGAATAACACGACTGCAGGGACTTATCCCTTGCACTCTTCCCATGAGACTCACATTCCCAACTGTCCACAATTCTACATATGTATTGTACCTTATAGACTTTTGCACACATTTTCAGCTGTCCACATCGAGGTATATCAACAACACCTGTCGGCAGCTGAGGTTGTCAGTTAGTCATCATTTATACCAGGGAAAAGCTGCATGGTCATCAACAGTAACTGCTCTTTCGAGAACAAGTTACTGTCTTCGTATATATAATATAAACATACACTTACAACAAAATGGAAAGGATAAATTGCTACTTAACATGTAGAAAAGGTGTTCGGTCACAGACAGGCACAATTTAAAAAAAAAGGTATATTTAAAAATCTCACATATTCGCAGAATAAAAACAACCACAAGTGCATCACTACCATCTCCTGCTGCTAGGGCCTGACTACGACTAAGACTGACATGGGTAGCAATCTAGCAGTCTCCTGAGGTGGGTGATGCGGGTAAAGAGGTGGCATGGGGCAGAGAGAGAGGGAAGGATAGCAGAACATGGGCACGGAAAGATGCTCTGCTGCCTGAACAAGCATGCAAAGGTGTGGTTGGTCATGATACAGATGCTAGGTGCAATGTCTGGAGCTGTGCTGGGGTAGGCAGCAGGTTGTGAATCCAGATGGCACAAAATATGAAGCAGTCATAAAATTGGTGGGTGGCAAGTTCAGCAATCGGATGGTCCTGCTGTTTCTTGGCCAGAGTTTGGTAGTGGCCATTCACGTGGACAGACAGCTTGTTAGTAGTTATGGCCGCATAAACTGTGGCACAGTGGTTGCAGCTTGGTTTGTAGATCACATGGCCGCTTTCACAGATGGCCCTGCCTTTGATGGGATAGGAGATGCCATTCACAGGACTGGAGTAGTTATTAGTGAAACTATGCACCCAGTCTTTTTATTTCTCTCTTTTTCTGCTATCTCGTCGTACTCTCTCTCCCCTGCCCTTTGTCTAACCTCCCAATTGCACCTAGGTGCCCTACTCTCTCTCCACCTCGTCTCTGCACGCTCCCCAGTAGCACTTCACCGTCCTTCACCCCTACTGTGCTATCCCTCCCCCTCCCCACCCCAACCTCTTCCTCCCAGTTGCCTCTCCCCTGCTGCTACTGCTCATAGCCTTGCTTCAGCTGCAAGAGGCTGTGGTCATGTGTGTTTGAGTTGCATTTGTGTGTGTGTGTGTGTGTCGTCTACTTTTGATAAAGGCCTTGTTGGCTGAAAGCTTATTTTGTAACAGACTTTTTTGTTATGCCTACCTGTGACTCAGAATCTCTGCTATATGCTGGGTAGCTACTATAATAATATTGTGTCATTACATACAATATACATATAAACATTATATATGACAAGAAATTATCTAGGAATGAGTGTGAATATTGGAACACTGCTGCGGATCTATGCCCTCCACTTGCCAGTGCAGCAGTGTATAAAATTCCTTGCATATGTGATCAAGTGTACATAGTAACTACACACAGAAGGAAAACTCTGGAGGACAGCACTATTTAATCCTCGAACATCTGAAAGGATTAATGAAATAACTATCAGTATCAGTGGCGTTGAGAAACAGAATCTTAGAACATATTCTGAACTCAATCATAATGAGGTATCATGAATAGAATGGCCTCCTCAATGCCAGCCAGCACGGATTTCAAAACCATTGATCATGTGAAACCCAACTTGCACTTTTCGCACATGACACACTAAAAGCTTTGGATCAAAGCAACAGATAGTACAGTGTTTCTTGATTTCTGAAAAGCATTTGAATCAGTGCCACACCCATGCTTACTCTCAAAAGTACAATCATATGGGTACCGTATTTACTCGAATCTAAGCCGCACTTTTTTTCTGGTTTTTGTAATCCAAAAAACCGCTTGCAGCTTAGAATCGAGTGCAAAGCATGCGGGAATTCTGAAAAATGTTGGTAGGTGCCGCCACAACGAACTTCTGCTGTCGAATATATGTAGCGCTACACAGGCATGGTTTGTAGGCACAAAGATAAATACTGGCACCAAAACCTCTGCGTCAGTAAATAAATTTAAAAAAAAAAAAAAAAAAGGTGGAAGACGAGCTTTTTTTTCTCCGCCCCGAGTTTCGACCACTGCATTTTCATACATTATCCAACGAAGTAAATACAAACTCCGTATTGTTCATCTTCGAATGTAGCAGAATTTCAATGTACTAAGAAAATCCGACTGGCAAGACTGTTTGGGATTTTTGTCAATATGGCCAACTCTACGTTCTGAAATTTTTCCTACCTGTGACAAGAGATGGTTGCTAATAGGAACTTTTATGAATTGTGAATCACATGCAGTATTCTCTTCACCATAAGAATAATATGAATACAAACATTTTGCCATGTTTTCTTTCGTGTTTGCTGCTATCTCATTTAAATCCTGCCTGCCTAATAAACTACGAAACTAGAGTGAGACAACAGCAAACGCAGAAGAATATATGTATCATGTCATGTTTATATTCGTATTAAGTGATACAGTCAGAAATGAAGCACGGTAACTGACTTCATTTTCAAATCTAATTCTAATTTCTGTGCAGAATTTGATGTACTAAAGAAGCGGCCACAAAGATTTTCAAACGGAGAAAAATTTTCGCCTAACTCTCGTTCAGAACATGTTCTATCATACGCAGTCTATTATTTGGTTCTTGTTGATCATTATCAAAGAAAGCAGCAGTGTAAGTAACAACAAATAGCAGTCTCTTGCCATTGTTTCGCTAATGAGAAGATTCGTCTCTCTTTTTTTTTTTTTTTTTATTGTTAGCGGCAGTAGCACGCACAAAAGCAAACCATGCCACGAGCGGCGACAGTCCATAAACATGCACTATCAGAATGCGACAAACAATGCATGACACAGTACAGTAATGCATTTTCAGCTTAGAGTGACGTAAACACCTATAACAAAGAAAACGGCACTTATCAGATCGAAGCAAAATAAGCAATAGATTCAAACCAGACGAAGCACGTGAAAAAGGAAGGGTACCCGTATAAATACGGACGGAGCGCCTGACGCATAGCAATGGCTACCTGGTAAAGCTTAACTGCTAAGCTTATGACTCGAACCAAACTACTGTAGCTGTATCATCATTCATTAGACCTAAATTGTGTCTCATATTACAATGGACCAACTTTGATTCGATTTGGAGGTGCGGCCTAAAACTTTTCTCTCCCCTTGAATTTCGAGTCTCAAATTTCAGGTGCGGCTTAGATTCAGGAAATTTTTTTTCCTTTATTTCGAGTCTCATTTTTCAGGTGCGGCTTAGATTCGAGTGCGGCTTAGATTCCAGTAAATACGGTAATCAAGTGACTCAACTGAGGACTTTTTGGTAGGGAGGACACAGCATGCTATCTTGAAGGAGGGTAATCATCAGATGTAGAAGTGACTACAGATGTGTCCCACTGAAGTGTGATGGGACTCTTGCTGTTCACGTTGTATATTAATAACTTTTCAGAAAATATGAATAGTAAAATCAGGCATTTTGCAGATGATGCAGTTATCTACAATGAAGTACTATTTTAGAGGCGATACAAAAATATTTAGTCAGATCTTGATAAGATTTCCACATGGTGTAGAGATTGGCAACTTGCTATAAATGTACAGAGATGTAAAATTTGCACTTCGCAAAATGACTATAACATCAATGAGTCACTGTTGGAAGCGGCTGACTCATACAACTATCTGGGTGTAACACTTAGTAGGGGTATGAAATGGAATGATCAAATACGTTCAGTCATGGATAAAGCAGGTGGCAGACTTTGGTTTGTTGGTAAAATACAGGGGAAGTGCAATCAGTTCAGAAAAGAGACTGCTTAAAAATCACTCGTGTGAGCCATAATAGAATATTGCTCAAGTGTGTGGGACCTGTACCAGATAGGATTAATAGCAGATATTGGACTTATAGAGAGAATGGCAGCAGGAGTGGTCACAGGTTTGCTTAATCTGTGGGAGAGTGATACAGACATACTGAAGGAAAAGAACTGGCAGACTCTGGAAAACAGATGTAAACTATCCCAAGAAAGTCTAAGTTTCAAGAACCGGATTTAAATGATTACTCTAGGGATATACTACAAACCCCTATGTATCGCTCACACAGGCATCATGAGGATAAGATTAGAATAATTACTGCACGCAAAGAGGCATTCAAACAATCATTCTTCCTGCGCCCCATACATGAATGTAACAGGAAGAAACCCTAATAAATGGTACATAGGATGTGCACTCTGCCATTCATCTCACAGTAGTTTTTAGAGTATAGATGCAGACATAGAAGCATTAATATCCACCTTAAGGAACACAAGTTAATTTTTCTTCAATTTTTCGACTGGGCAACACACACAAATCACCAGTAGCAGATCGTGCACTATGACTAGGCAATCACCGAATCTGTTAATCTGATACCATGGTTATTTCACTAAGCAGTCATTACAACCAGTCTGCTAGGACACATAGGGAGGCCCTAAAAATACAAAAGCACAGAAACAACTTTAACAGAAGAGGAGAAGTATGGAAATTAGAGAAGTTGTGGGCTTTGATGCAAAATAAAGACACCAGTATCTACTCTTCCACCCCACAAACTCAATACTTCTTCCATGCAACAATCCCCAGAGCACAAAACAGCAAGAATTTGCAATATCATACAGTGATCCTATAATGTTACAAACTGACTGTTGCATGGATATTTGTAAAAATTTTAGCTCGTTGAGCTTCTTTGAGACTGTAACAGCTTTCTCAGTCATAATAGCCTCTGATGACACAAGTATTGGAAGACAAAACGTTGAAACAGAGGAATATGTCTTGGACCACAACCTAACACCTATAAAACAAAGATCACCAAGGATCCAAATACCAGCCTTGAAATCCTGCACTGTATGAATTAACATCTATATTCCATGATAATTACATTTATTTTTTGTGTATACAAGAAATACAACCCTTCCACGATCTAACAAATGAGATGAGAAAGATCTGATTTTATGTATGATATCAAGACAAAGCTGACTCTTAGGAATGTATCTTGAATTGTCATTAAAATGTGAGTTTGATTGTGTTGCCTTGAATCTACAAGATGTGTGACAAAAGTAATGAGACTTATTTCTTATCTACCAAAGTTTTATTTTTTTCAAACACCAATACTGTCCCCTTCAAAGTAGTTCCCTTCGGCAGCTATACACCGATGAAGACGTTGCTCCCTGAATAGGTAGCAGTGCTGAAAGACTTCAACTGATCGGACCTTTAACATGTCTGTCACAGTCTTCTGAATGGTCTCCAGAGCCTTAAATGATGACCTTTTAAGCCTTTTTTTCAATTCTGGGAAAAGAAAAAAGTCACAAGGACTCAGATCAAGTGAATAGGGGAGCTGTGGAACAATAGAAATCTATTTTGAGGTCAATCATTCCGTAAGGACATATTTGTAAAATATTGGTTCACAATTTGTCCTGTAGGAGCAATCTCATAAGAGCATGCATACATTCTGCATTTCTGTTAGTTTTTGAAGTTGAAGTTATCTCTGAATGAGGTTCATCTTCAACATGTTCCCGGTATACCGTGACGTCGACGTGTCGTATTGTAAGGCACCACATATACCATTTGTATATCTATACGTGTATGTTGTCGTTGTCGCCTCTTCTTTCCCTCAATTTTGTTAGAGCATGAGAAATGTTTATGTTTGTGTTTACCTATTTGTTGTTGGCAACACACAACTACAAGGCCACGGTACCACCTGATTCCAGAATAGTTAGCTTAATATAGTATAAAGATAGTGGGTTTTGATGCAGTGTTATTTTATTTTTCACTTAATCTTTGAGACTCTAAGAACCAGCTACTCTTAATCAGGCCCAAAACCCAACTTGTAACAAGAGCACTTACGACCAGTCTGTCACAATATTAATAATACGTAAGGCTCTACATCACTATAAGAAAATATCACTGTTCATGAATTAACAAAATATAGAATAAACTTCTTTATATCTCTCCTTTTATTCAATCAAATGCTTTAAAAATGTTTATTTCGCACCCACAAATCATTCACACCTCGATGCAGAGTGTAAATGTGTGCATGAAAAATAGTACACTGTTTCTGCTGATAACTATATATGAGCTTTTGGGTTGCTAGGCTACTTCGATCAACAGGATTTATACTGGATTTTGAAACTGATATTTCTATCTAAACTTACATCCTCCACAATGGCCCATCAACAGTGGGGTAACCATCAAATATTCTACCCTTTCGAGATAATTAAGAATCCACGTAAATTGTGTTTTCGCGAGTTTAAAGCAAACCATCAGCGGCATGAAAGCAGTCTTGATGGCGCAAACACTAGCGACGCTTAATAGCCTGTCACGAAATTGACCTGCATACATCTACATTCAATTCCAAGGTCATAATTTGCCCCATGCGATTATGTGCAATTGAACTTCGTCAAATCAATTACTTCTCGAATCTTAATCACTGATCCTGACACTGACCATTCATAATCGCACAATTAACACTTTTTTCCCCCTAAGAGTATAAGAATGATGTCACGTCATCTACATAGTTATTAAAATATTATTCCAAATGACCTCAAACATTTATCGTCATTATATATTAACAGTAATCAGAAAAATACTATTTAATACCGGAAGATAAAACATAACAGATCGCAAATTGCACGTAACTAAATGACAGCTTTGCATACCGTCGGGAATGAATCACGCAAAACTGTACAAAGAAATGCCCAAAATCTCAATTTCTCCATACCAACTGACAGATACAAATAAGTTGTTCAAGACTTCATAGATCAATCCCGAACTGCAATATTATATCAGTCTTCCAAAAATGATTTGTGCCGGAGGAAAACTTGTGCTTTTGATAAGGATTTTTCCCATTTGGGCTGTCTCAGCTTTACAAAGGTCACACTTGCGGACTCCCCAAGTTTAACACAAAACTTGATGGCATAACATTGCTCTACATTCTGCTGTGTCATTTATTGTAACACACAACAAAAACACAACTTCGCTGATGGTACTCTCAAAAGTCACGTGACGGATGTATGGAGCAACTTGGACTGAGCATCTGGAAGTGATGAGTACACCAATCTACACAAGTAGAACATCACAGCATTGCCAGATTGCTCGCAGTGATGTCAGTCTCTTTACTTTTCTTACACACTTTGTGTATTTCTGCTCATTATGGATCCTGGGAAAATGATTGAGATGAAACTGTTGGTCATTCCTGTCTATGAATTCCAAGTACTTTAGGCTATAGTTCATTTTCCAATTTGTCAAAAATGGACTTGGTGTACCTTTTTGCTTCTGAGTCACAGTCGTCGTAGACTGAGGGTAAAAGAATCAGAGGAATGAAATCTTATCACCTGCTGCTCTTACTCCACTTTGTTTTTTTATTTTATAAATCTCTGGCTCAGTAGGATGATGGTCAGCAAATGTCCAGCTAATTCAGTATGGGTCTGTTTCTTTTCAAAACTTTGTTGCTTCTTGGATGTGCAGACAACCTTGTTGTAGAGGACTATGAAGTCTGAACAGCTGCAGAGCCAGTATCAGATTCCTCTGCAAGGCAGATGACAGACACAATGGCGAGCAAGTTATGTGATAACAGAAACACAACCAGAAACATCCGTTGCAGTAGCATTGTGAAGAAAAATCGTATGAGGAAGCAGCTTGCCTGTATATGAATCTTCTTCATACTTTTCACACTCAGCTATTGCTTCCTCCACTCCAGAATCATTCAGTTCTCTCCCTAGAGCTTCTTAAATTTCCTGCTCACACGAAAAATGTGACATGTTTGAGAAAAGAATTAGTAGGACAGCACAAACTGAAAACAGCCCTGTGAATCTCATGATATAAGCACACGATGTTAGTCACTACAACAGTTCTGTGTCACATACAGTTTCTTTTGAAACAATTCTATTGCAACACAGAGGGCAGATCCACTCAAGGAGTGGGTAGTAAGACGATATAAATAGTTTTCACACAAAAGCCAACTCATTTCAGATCCTTAACTGACTCTTGGGCCATGTGTAAGGGTGGCCACACCTAAACTCGGTGCAGTCTTTTCACAGCAATTTCATAACCCAATCTATACTCAGGTTTGGTTTCCAATGTGTGAAGAATGTGCGCAGGAAATTTTTACAAAATTACAAATTACACAACTGTCACATTTTACATAGTATCATAAAAGACTGAAAATGTAAAGGATAATGATACATAGTAGGTGAATATGGATTGGGGGTAAGAAATGAAAGACGAAGCCATCTGGTAGAATTTTGCACAGAGCATAACTTAATCATGCCTAAAACTTGGTTCGAGAATCATGAAAGAAGGTTGTATACATGGAAGAATCCTGGAGATACTAGAAGGTATCAGATAGATTATATAATGGTAAGACAAAGATTTAGGAACCGGGATTTAAATTGTATGACATTTCCAGGGGCAGATGTGGACTCTGACCACAATCTATTGGTTATGAACTGTAGATTAAAACTGAAGAAACTGCAAAAAGGTGGGAATTTAAGGAGATGGGACCTGGATAAACTGACTAAACCAGAGATTGTACAGAGTTTCAGGGAGAGCATAAGGGAACAATTGACAGGAATGGGGGAAAGAAATACAGTAGAAGAAGAATGGGTAGCTCTGAGGGATGAAGTAGTGAAGGCAGCAGAGGACCAAGTAGGTAAAAAGACGAGGTCTAGTAGAAACCCTTGGTTAACAGAAGAAATATTGAATTTACATGATGAAAGGAGAAAATACAAAAATGCAGTAAATGAAGCAGGCAAAAAGGAATACAAAAGTCTCAAAAATGAGATCGACAGGAAGTGCAAAATGGCTAAGCAGGGATGGCTAGAGGACAAATCTCACTAGGGGGCAAGATAGATACTGCCTACAGGAAAATCAAAGAGACCTTTGGAGAAAAGAGAGCCACTTGTATGAACATCAAGAGCTCAGATGGAAACCCAGTTGTAAGCAAAGAAGGGAAAGCAGAAAGGTGGAAGGAGTATATAGAGGGTCTATACAAGGGTGATGTACTTGAGGACAATATTATGGAAATGGAAGAGGATGTAGATGAAGATGAAATTGGAGATACCATAATGCGTGAAGAATTTGACAGAGCACTGAAAGACCTGAATCGAAACAAGGCCCCAGGAGTAGACAACATTCCATTAGAACTATTGACAGCCTTGGGAGAGCCAGTTCTGACAAAACTCTACCATCTGGTGAGCAAGATGTATGAGACAGGCGAAATACCCTCAGACTTCAAGAAGAATATAATAATTCCAATCCCAAAGAAAGCAGGTGTTGACAGATGTGAAAATTACCGAACTATCAGTTTAATAAGTCACAACTGCAAAATACTAATGCGGATTCTTTACAGATGAATGGAAAAACTGGTGGAAGCCGACTTCAGGGAAGATCAGTTTGATTCCATATAAATGTTGGAACACATGAGGCAATACTGACCTTACGACTTATCTTAGAAGAAAGATTAAGGAAAGGCAAACCTACGTTTCTAGCATTTGTAGACTTAGAGAAAGCTTTTGACAATGTTGACTGGAATACTCTCTTTCAAATTCTGAAGGTGGCAGGGGTAAAATACAGAGAGCGAAAGGCTATTTACAGTTTGTATAGGAAGCAGATGGCAGTTATAAGAGTCGAGGGGCATGAAAGGGAAGCAGTCGTTGGGAAGGGAGTGAGACAGGGTTGTAGCGTATCCCCGATATTATTCAATCTGTATATTGAGCAAGCAGTGAAGGAAACAAAATAAAAATTCGGAGTAGGCATTAAAATCCATGGAGAAGAAATAAAAACTTTGAGGTTCGCTGATGACATTGTAATTCTGTCAGAGACAGCAAATGACTTGGAAGAGCAGTTGAACGGAATGGACAGTGTCATGAAAGGAGGGTATAAGATTAATATCAACAAAAGCAAAACGAGGATAATGGAATGTAGTCGAATTAAGTCAGGTGATGCTGAGGGAATTAGATTAGGAAATGAGACACTTAAAGTAGTAAAGGAGTTTTGCTATTTGGGGAGCAAAATAACTGATGATGGTCGAAGTAGAGAGGATATCAAATGTAGACTGGCAATGGCAAGGAAGGTGTTTCTGAAGAAGAGAAATTTGTTAACATCGAGTATAGATTTAAGTGTCAGGAAGTCGTTTCTGAAAGTATTTGTATGGAGCGTAGCCATGTATGGAAGTGAAACATGGACAATTACTAGTTTGGACAAGAATAGAATAGAAGCTTTCGATATGTGGTGCTACAGAAGAATGCTGAAGATTAGATGGGTAGATCATATAATTAATGAGGAGGTATTGAATAGGATTGGAAAGAAGAGAAGTTTGTGGCACAACTTGACTAGAAGAAGGGTTCGGTTGGTGGGACATGTTCAGAGGCATCAAGGGATCACCAATTTAGTATTGGAGGGCAGCATGGTGGGTAAAAATCATAGAGGGAGACCAAGAGATGAATACACTAAACAGATTCAGAAGGATGTAGGTTGCAGTAGGTACTGGGAGATGAAGAAGCTTGCACAGGATAGAGTAGCATGGAGAGCTGCATCAAACCAGTCTCAGGACTGAAGACCACAACAACAACTTTTGAAATACACAGATTTTGGAAAAGATGAAACATTCTTCAGAAAGACAAGAATAAGGGTTTTCAAATAAAGTAGCTTGGTCATGAAACAAAGAATTAGGGGTCAAATTTTGAAGTGTGTATGGTTTTAGTGAATTGTGAATTTTGAATATTTCTTTAAATAAAAAGTGAACTAAACACAAATTTGTTATCAGAAGGCTGTAAACCAAATACTGAATAATAACATTTAGGAAAATACAGCTTGAATTAGAACTTGGGATAATTCATGTGAGACGACAATCATTCTCTAAGATTCAGAGAACATTCATGATTACTGGCACACAATGGAAATACTTTTACTAATCAAAAAACTAACTGAAGATTCTGTAAGGGGTACTTTTCTCTCAAACTGTAATGTAAACCAGAGGTTACATCTCTTTCACCATCTAAAAAACTATAGACATTATCTGTTCACAAACTGTAATCCCCCTGCCTATGACAATAAGTTGCATTTATTTTTGCTCAAGTTTGTCTATAACATGACACAAATAGCTACAATATCGCAATGAATGCTAACAAGATAGAGTTCTGTATGCATAGTCCTACACTAAAGAAGATTCTATTGTTGAAATTTCAACCAAAATATGGGCGATAATAAATAGTTTTAAGTTTTTTAAAACAGCTACAAGTCACACTTAGTAAATTTTATTTCACTCTTCAGATGAACAAGAGCATCATCAGAATATACACGGTGAAAGATACAAATTAGGATAATATGGAAAACTTATCTGATGTTACATAAAATACATATTCTGTTTCCAGTATGGTAACTTTCATTTACAGCTGGCTGACAGCTCTAAAGATCGTGTTTTAAGTTGGTTGACAGCACTGGCTGCAGTATAGTACTGAAACTTTCATTTAAAGTACTTTTAAAGTACATTAGTAAAAATGACACTGACAGTGCCAAAAATTAAATTGCTTGTACAATAGGACTTCTAACATCAAAAGATAATTTACAATTACAGAAAACGAAATTTACATTTTAATCACCTCTTTCATGATCATGTGTATAGATAGACATCTCACATCCGCACATATCTGTACAAAGGACAATATCATTCAAAATACATACTCCCTTTGTCAGATAAGTTCTGGGACCGTTAAAAAAAAAAAAAAAATAGAAAATTGGACTTACCAAGTATGCTCCTTGCCCCTATCAAAGAAATCCCCTTAGCTATCTATAAACAGTTGTGAACGTTTCAGGAGGTCTTGAAAGCAAGCAAGGAAATTTTCTTCAACTGCAATTCTTGTAAGCTCATTTGTCACAGTCTGCTGGATTTCAGCGATATCTTTATGAAGCTTTCTTTTCAGTAATCTTTTCACTCACGGAAACAAGGAAAAATTGGAAGGCGACAGGTCAGGCAAATGTGGCGGATGTGAGATGGCAATAACAGAATGTCCGGCTGGATACCTGGTAACAGATAAAGCATACTTGGTCTTATATTGTCACCAGTAAGAACCAGTCCAGAGAATTTCACAAATTGGGGTGGCAATGTTGAATTGCTTGTCACCAACATTTCAAGGCTTCAATGTAAAGAGTTTGTTTCGCTGTTTGCCCTGGAGGAAGATACTCATGGTGCCCAATCCTTTACATCAGAGAATGTGATCAACATTGTCTTTGTTCTTGAAGGCTGTCATTTGATTTTTCCCGAGGCTGGTGATCCACGACTACATCATTCAGCACTTTGACACTTTATGTGAGGCTCATACTGAGAGTGCCAACTGTCATCCCCAGCCACAATCTTTGACAGAACTGTGGGATCATGTCTGGCTCTATCCAGTAGCTAAGCAGAAATTCTTTGTCTTTCCTCTTTCTATTCGTCTGTTAGTATGTGAGGGATGAGTTTTGCATTAAGTTTCTGTTTCCCTAAATCTTCCCATAAAATGTTATGACATGCATCATGATTCAAATTAAGTTCTTCTGATATTGCATGCACAGTTACACGATAGTCTGCTTGCAATAACTGCATAACATGCTCCATGTCTGCATCAGGATGCGCTGTAGATGGGCAACCAATTCTGGAATCATCTTGTACTGAATCTCTGCCTTCATGAGCCTTTTGTGACACTCTAAAGCACAACATCTTGTAAGTGCCTCTGCTGCATATACTTGCTTAATCATCATCCACATTTCACTAAGAGTTTCCCCAAGATTAACACAGAACTTAAGGTTCACTCTTTGCACACAATCGGAATCCATTGTGTCACTGTAACCAATGTGCCAGGAACCCAAACAGTGTTGTGCTAAGCATAGCCTTGCCACCTAATGAGTTTGTGCAGAAACATGAACACAAGTACATTTCAAGGATGCATATATTCCAGCTAACATAACAACATTTGTTCCTTTTTAGCATTGCAAACTCAGAAATAAAGAAATCTGAAACTTCCTGGCAGATTAAAACTGTGTGCTGGAACGAGACTCGAACTCAGGAGTTCCCGAGTTCAAGTCTCGGTCCAGCACACAGTTTTAATCTGCCAGGAAGTTTCATATCAGCGCACACTCTGCGGCAGAGTGAAAATCTCATTCTGGAAAGAAATCTGTATTGTGACTCTTATGATGAAGGGAGTATTTAAAAATGTCTTTACAAATATGCATTCTTACTTACCATTTTTATATTTCTTTTAGGATAACACAGCAACTATTATATTCTAGTTGCTTATCTATAGCACTTGATCAAATAACTGGAAGAATCCATGTAAATTAATTTTGTTTGTTTGTTTAATAAATTTGGTGGGCCTTTCTACAAAAATTTCCTGTTCTTCTAAAATAATAACGTAGGATATTTATTTGTGGTGTGCATAATTTTCATACTGTCTTGAATCTCTCCTAAAGTATGTTTAGTTGTTCTCAAATGTTCACCCAATGCTGCACAATTTGAATTTTAACTGCAATGTTCCTTATTGTATAATGTATTTTAAATGCTCTTCTAATTTGGCCAATGTACATACTTGGACAATTTTTGCAATTCATTATATATAATCCTGATTTAATGTATTTTTCCTTATGCACTTTCTCTTTGTGCATTAGTGCGTGTCTACAGGAGTTGCTAGTTATTTGTAGAATTTAACATTAAAGTGACAGGCTAAAATCATAGACACAAAAACAAACTGAACGCACCTGTAATCACGCTGTTCAAACACATAAATGCTGGGACTCCCTAACTCTCTGAGGAAATTCTGGAACACATGATCCTTAATGGATTCAATCTTTTGTCGTAGATCGTCCATCAACTTCTGACGTTCCGCCAATTTATTTCTCACATCAGTGATGATATTCTGAAAGGTAACAAAAAAAATTTTAAAATCTTAAAGTAGCTCAATAATCTGACTCAAACAATGGAAAATCCAGGATGGAATGTAATACAGTCATGAACCTTTCCTGCTGAAGCCTTATCCCCACAGAAATATCAGTCCTTTCCAAAGGCCTCACCTTTTGCTCCACTCCCAAACTCAATCATGCAGGACTTGTTAAAGACCTCCTTCCCTTCACCCGGACCCTACAGTGGAAACACTTTTTTGCCACCAACCCTAGCAATCATATACCGAGCGAGGTGGCGCAGTGATTAGACACTGGACTCGCATTCGGGAGGACGATGGTTCAATCCTGTGTCCGGCCATCCTGATTTAGGTTTTCCGTGATTTCCCTAAATCGCTCCAGGCAAATGCCGGGATGGTTCCTTTCAAAGGGCGCGGCCGAATTCCTTCCCCAGCCTTCCCTAATCCGATGAGACCGATGACCTCGCTGTCTGGTCTCCTTCCCCAAAACAACCAACCAACCTACCAATCATACTCAACCAAAGACCAATATTGAACCTTGCCTAACGCAGTTCACTCCTCCATCCAAATGTGACCCACCCCCACTGCCCCCAAACCAACCCCTATTAACTTTCCAGAATTTCTTAACATCAACACTTGAATCACCATCATTCCCCAAATCCCTCAACATGCAGACTAGCCTTACATCCACAGAAAGAACCACAATCCACCATCTAAAATCAGATCCCGACCTTATTTTCCTACCAGCAGACAAAGGCTCCACCAAGAAGTCCCTTCTGTACAGTCTACCCACCCGTGGTCGTCACATCTGCAGCGACGAGCAGTCCCCCTTGAAATATACCGAGGGTCTCAATGAAACCGTCACTAACTGTAATTATCCTCCCAACCTTGTACAAAAACAAATCTCATGTGCCTTATCTTTCCAGTCTCCCACCACCGCCTCAAGTCCCACTGTACAGCCGCAGGGGAGAATTCCCCTCGGAACGCAGTACTACCTAGGACTGGAGAAACTGAATTACACTCTCCGCTAGGGTTTCGATTACCTCTTATCATGCCCTGAAATGAGAAATGTCCTGCCCACTATCCTTCCCACCCCTCCCACAATGGTATTCCGCTGTCCACCAAACCTACACAATATACTCGTTCCTCCTTACTCTACCACGGCTCCCAATCCCTTACCTCATGACTCATAGACCTGTAATAGACCTAGACGCAAGACCTGTCCCATACATCCTCCCACCACCACCTACCCCAGTCTGGTCTCTAACATCACCTACCCCATCAAAGGCAGGGCTACCTGTGAAACCAGTCATGTGGTCTACAAGCTAAGCTGCAACCACTGTGCAGACCAACAAGCTGTCTGTCTGTATGAATGACCACTGACCAACTGTGGCCAAGAAACAAGTGGATCATCCTGTTGCTCAACACGCTGCCAAACATGATATCCTTCATTTCAATGACTGCTTCACATCTTGTGCCATATGGATCCTTCCCATTAACACCAGCTTTTCTGTATTGTGCAGGTGGGAACTTTCCCTGCAATATATCCAACGTTCCCATAACCCTTCTGACCTCAACCTTCGTTAGTCACTGCCCACACCCATCCAGCCCCTTCCCTATTCCCATTCCACACTACGCAGCCGTCATTCCACCACCACATTTTATTTCTCGCCTTTCTGCTACTTCCTCCCCCCCCCCCCCCTCCTCTTTCCCCACCTCTCCCCTGCCATCCGTTTAAACCACAACACTTTACTGTCCACCATCCCGACCATACTATCCCTCCCTCTCCCCACCCCAGCCTCCCCCTTACCCCCAGCATGTCACCACTCCCATCATGCACTGGTGCTGCTGCTGCTCGCAGTGTGGTTTCAGTTGCCTGAGACTACACTTGTACGTGTGAATTGCATTTGTGTATGTGTGTGTGTGTGTGTGTGTGTGTGTGTGTGTGTGTGTGTCTATTGCTGACGAAAGCCAATGTCCTGAATCTCAACACTACTTCATGTAACCACCACTCCCAACAGCTCCTATCTCCCTTCAAAGTCCTCCACCTCTCAAACCCTTCCTTGGAGAACACACCCAGGAACATCATCCTAAAAGCCAGCTGCAAACTTGAGTTCCATGCCACACACCACCTGAAAAAACTATCCACAGTGCTAGTGCAACACCTAAGAAGTGGGGTCTCTCTCCCTATCCCTCACAAACACCAACCACAACAGAACCTTCAACAAACCCCCCTCATAGCCAACAAACCTAGCCTAGCCACCCTACTCAATCTCCCCATCCCAGCACATACCCCACACAGACCAAATCTCAACTATAACCACAATCAAATGCCACATATCATCAGTCCCAATTCAGTTCTAAACCTCTCATCCAGATCCCACTCTCCTCCAGAGACATCTGTTCTATCAAAAGGCTTAACCTTTAGCCCCTCACCTAAATTCAACCACACTGCCCTGGTTAAAGATCTCCTCTCATTCACCCAGAACCTCAACTGGAAATATCACTTCACTACCCAAACACAGCCCACAAATACTAGACCCAGTGTTGAACCCTGTCTAGAACAGTTCCGACCGCCTTCTCAAAGGGATCCTCCTCCCCTCCCCCAAAACCATCGCTTGCAGACATTTCAGGAATTCCTCACATCCAGTGTTGCCTCCCAGTCCTTCTTGAAGAACATCCCGACAACCCCCAACATCACCCCAGCTGAATCTCGTGCCATTAAGGAGCTGAAAATAGACTGCTCTATTGTCATCCTCCCGGTGGATAAAGGCTCCACAACTGTTGTACTTGACCGTGTGGAGTATGTGGCAGAAGGACTGTGTCAACTCTCCGACACCTCAACCTACAAAGCTGTTACCCAGGATCCCATTCCCTCCATCCAGACTGAGCTGCAGAAAATCCTAAAAATCCAAGGTCCCTCACAAGGCCTCACAACGGCTTCCATAGACTTATTCACTCCACCTGAGCCACGTACCCCTACCTTCTACCTATTACCCAAAATCCACAAAGAGAACCATCATGGCCGTCCCATTGTGGCAGGCTTCAAAGCCCCAACAGAACGTTTCTCAGCTCTGGTAGATCAACACCTCCAACCTATCACCCGCAGACTCCCATCCTACATCAAAGACACAAACCACTTCCTAGAATGCCTCAAATCCATTCCCACTCCTCTCCCACCTGAAACCTTTCTTGTCACCATAGATGCTACATCCCTTTACACAAACATCCCACATACCCATGGTCTCTCTGCCCTTGAGCACTAACTCTCCCAACGCCCACCCGAAGATCTTCCAAAAACCTCGTTCCTTATCACACTTACCATCTGCATCCTCACCCATAATTACTTCACTTTTGAAGGCCAGACCTACAAACAAATCAGGGGAACGGCCATGGGAACCAGGATGGCTCCGTCCTATGCCAACCTCTTCATGGGCCGCATGGAGGAGGCTTTCCTGAAGACCCAACAGCTGCTTCCCCTGGCCTGGTATAGGTTTATAGATGACATCTTTGTGGTCTGGACTCATGGTGAAGAAACACTCCTTAATTTCCTCCATAACCTCAACTCCTTTTCGAATCTGAATTTCACCTGGTCCTTCTCCAAAACCCAAGCCACCTTCCTGGATGTTGACCTTCATCTTGTTGAAGCTCACATCCACACCTCTGTCCATATCAAACCCACAAACAAACAACAGTACCTTCACTTTGATAGCTGCCATCCATTCCACATCAAACGCTCCCTTCCCTACAGCCTAGGTATTCGTGGCAAATGTATCTGGTCCAGTGACGAATCCCTCAACAATTACACCAATAACCTAACCAGTGCTTTCCTCTCCCGCAACTATCCTGCAGACCTTGTCCACAAACAGATCTCCCGAGCAATACATTCCTCCCCGTCCAACAACAATGTTCCTATCCCCAGACCACACAGAAGCATCCCCCTTGTCACCCAATATTATCCTGGCCTCAAAAACGTCAACAAATTACTCCGCCAGGGATATGACTTTCTCAAGTCAACCCCTGAAATGAGATCATCCCTTGACAAAATTCTCCCCACACCACCCAGAGTTGCCTTTCGTCGCCCCCCTAACCTCCGTAACATCCTTGTTAAACCCTACAATATTCCAAGACTACCTTCTCTACCCAGCAGTTCCTACCTCTGTAACCAACCCCGCTGCAAAACCTGCCCCATGCATCCCCCCACAACCACCTACTCCAGCCCCGCTACTGGTAAAACATACACAATTCAAGGCAGGGCCACATGTGAAACTACACATGTCATTTATCAACTGACATGTCTGCACTGCACAGCCTTTTACATCGGTATGACAACAACTAAACTGGCTGAGCGCATGAACGGACACAGACGAACTGTCCGCCTAGGAGATGTCCAATACCCAGTAGCGGAGCATGCCCTCCAGCATAATTCTAGGGACCTAGGAACCTGCTACACTGTATGTGCCATTTGGCTTCTCCCACCCAACACCAGTCCCTCTGAACTGCAGAGATGGGAACTTGCACTCCAACACATCCTTTCATCCCGCCATCCCCCTGGACTGAACCTACGTTAAACCACCTCACTCCCATTTACTCTTCAGTTTTCTCCTCTTTCCCTTTCCTCTTTAGCCATTCACGCATCTTTTCATCCTCCATAGTTGTGTTTATCTTTATACTATATACCTCTTTACTTCTGTATGCATCCTCTTTGGTTTGAAGCTGGCACAGTACTTACAGTAGAATATCTTTGGCTTCCCTCTGACAACCATGCCTCCATCCTTGCTACCCTCCCTGTTTTCCTTTCCCTGTTGCTTCATAGCCTGGGTTGTGAGTTACTGAATCTACTTTCCCTTCTTCCCTTTCTTTCCCCTCTCTCCTCCCTGATGAAGGAACATTTGTTCCGAAACCTAGGAACGTAAATTTTTGGTTCTGTTTTTTGTGTATCTATCGGCTGTACTGAGCTGAGGTAAGTACTGGCCAGCCCCTCTATCTCTTTGTTAGTATTTGTGTACTGGGATGGTATGTTTATTATACTCCATTAGATGTCTCTCTTGTTTCTTGCAAGGGAGGAACTCCACAAGTTTCAAATAGGTACTGTAATTCAGAATGCTCATGACTGCACCGGTGTCTACTTGTAATTGATCTGGTTTCTCTGCAATTTGCACTCCTACAAAAAGCTTGTTGGAGGTCTCTTGATGGTCTAAAGTGGCTAACACATTAACATCCATCTGTTGGGCAGGAGGCGTCCTTCTTGATGGGACTTACGACATGCAGAAACTAAATTGCTGTTGGCAGAACAGTTTTGGCAACTGGCCCCGTTGTCAGGACAGTCTTCATGTTGATGTTTTTTAAAATAATCTGGACATGACAGCAATCATTTCGATACCCAGCACCGGTTTGATCAGCTTGAGTGGGGTGGAGGACATTGTTGGTTAATGCTACAGCACCCACCTGTGCAGCTGCTTCGTCCAAATCGTCATTAGTGTGGCCATTGGCTGCTGGCTCAGATGTTCACATTAATAGCTGCTCTGCTGATTCATGACTTCAGTTTCTTGCCTGTTGCTTGGGTCACTTTGAACACTTGTGTTAAGTTGCTAAGCCCAAAATTTTGTCCAATGACGGGTCTTCAAATTGAAGTGCCTCATGCTGGAAATACCTGTCTGGAGTACCCCAGATGATTATGTCCCTTGTCATTTCTTCTGCCAATGACTCCTTACTTTTAGCGGTAAAAAAAATGACATTTTCGCCTTAAACCTTGCAAACTCTGCAGCCTATTTTCTATGAGTCTGGTTTGGTTGTTTCTTGTGCTGGTAAAATGCTACCAGGGAGGAAATAACAAGGGTGTGCCACAGGCAACAAATGAATATTTGAAACTGTGAGCTCTGAAGCCCCTTGGGCCAATTTGCACAATAGCCAGTAAATCTCAGGTTTTGACCATGACAAAAACAAAGATTCCATAAGGCTGGCATCAGTTATCTTGGATGTGTAGAAATGCCTAATAATCTTGATACATAGGCTTCCAAAATCTCTAAAGCCTTGTCAAAGCTGCAGCCTGAAGTAGAAATGGTTGGATGGCATTCAGCAGCTGCTTCTGGCCCTCGTCATCCTGGTGAATATGTTGCGTGAGTAGAGCTTCCAATGTAGATGGCTGCTGGCTCATCGCTATTTTATTTTGTTATAACTAGGAATTACACAATAAATATAACACCGTTCTATGGCTTATTGACGCAACACTGACACAAGTAATTCTGTTATCAATTGTCAAGTTGTAGATGAACACTTTATGGAAAATTATACAGTTGATGGTGGTCATACCAATATCCAGGAAGTGCGAGTGAAATGCAGAAGCCTGTTGAATACTAGGCCTAGTGAACGTTGAAGTCCAAGTACCAGTATAGCATTCAGATTCTAAGTCCAGAGCGCAGCCAAATCACATCGAACAGCAGGTCCACCATAGCGTAGCTAATCTGAGTTGTGGAGTACAAACATAGCACCATGAGAACTGGCTTGTAGACATCAGGAGTGGCATTAAATAAGGTTCCATAGTTAATGGAGCAGGCAGCTGCGGTCGCTGTATGTTCTGGGCAGCCAATCTCTGAGTGTTATGGGAGGCCAATCACTGTGTTTTAAAGCACGCGTACTTCAAGGCAGCATGTGATGATAGCAGCGATCTGTGCATGGAGAAGTGTGGTCAAGAATGCATTTCTCTGCTGTGTGTAATGGGGCGCGCCGCTGTTCGGTGTGGAGATTTAATACTGGTGTAATTTACCGTCTAGTAAGGTCACCCGAAGACCAGTATCACTTGCAAAGCGATTTAGAAAAGACTGCTGTATGGTGTGGCAGGTGGCAGTTGACGCTAAATAACGAAATGTGTGAGGTGATCCACATGAGTTCCAAAAGAAATCTGTTGCAATTCGATTACTCGATAAATAGTACAATTCTCAAGGCTGTCAATTCAACTAAGTACCTGGGTGTTAAAATTATGAACAACTTCAGTTGGAAAGCCCACATAGATAATACTGTGAGGAAGGCGAGCGAAAAGTTGCATTTCATTGGCAGGACACTTAGAAGATGCAACAAGTCCACTGAAGAGACAGCTTACACTACACTCGTTCGTCCTGTTAGAATATTGCTGCGCGGTGTGGGATCCTTACCAGGTGGGATTGACGGAGGACATCGAAAGGGTGCAAAAAAAGGGCAGCTCATTTTGTATTATAACGTAACAGGGAAGAGAGTGTGGCAGATATGATACTCGAGTTGGGATGGAAGTCATTAAAGCAAAGACGTTTTTCGTCGCGGCGAGATCTATTTACGAAATTTCAGTCACCAACTTTCTCTTCCGAATGCGAATATATTTTGTTAAGCCCAACCTACATAGATAGGAATGATCATCAAAATAAAATAAGAGAAATCAGAGCTCGAACAGAAAGGTTTAGGTGTTCATTTTTCCCGCGTGCTGTTCGGGAGTGGAATGGTAGAGAGATAGTATGATTGTGGTTCGATGAACCCTCTGCCAAGCACTTAAATGTGAATTGGAGAGTAGTCATGTAGATGTAGATACCACAATTAGGCATGGTAATGTGTTGTGTTTTTGGTGTGGTCCTTATTTTTGGCCACCTCCTATATGTGTGGAGCCGTAGTATACTTCTAGATTCCTTACTTAATACTGGAAACTTTGTGTGAGTATTCTTTCATGGGATAATTGCAATCTATCTCCAAAGTATCTGGCAGTTCAGGTTTCTCAGCATGTCCACAAAGCTACCTCATGAGTCACACAGACCTGTGACCATATGTGCTGTCATTCTCCGTACACAGTCAATATACTTGTTACTCCTATGTGGTATAAGTCCAATACACTTGAGCAACTTTCTAGGATGAATTGCATGAGTGTTTTGTAATCAATCTTCCTTGTTGTTATGTATATTGTAAGGTCATGTCCTGCCTTTATTCTTAAGATATGACACTGATCATTGTTTCAAGGTATTTATTTGCCTCCAGGTATAAATCTAATTGTGATCACCAGTGCTGTCACAATCTAATAAATGAAGTTTGAACAGGTTTCACTAGCTAAACATACTATATATATTAGTAAAATATGCCAATAAGAAAACCTTAAAAGTGAAGTGATGGGAATGATAAAAAATTTCATAGTAATATTAATATAGTTGTACAAGAGACAAGGTTCCCTGATGATCAAATCACTGATTGCAATGGCTTCAGTATCTTCAAAAGTGGAACTGATAGGAAAATTGGCAGAGGGGCAAAGATGCTCGTTATGGCCTTTACTGTTGAAAAATCCGTTGTTAAATCTATGAAGTCTGTAAGAACCTGTGTAGGTACATGATGAAAGACACCCCACCCCCACCCCCACCACCACCACCACCACCAAGGATATCATAAAGTTAGTATTTATTAGAAAACAAAAAATGAAACACCAATCAACCAGAAGAGTTGGCAAAGATGTTAATTAAGAATTCGCGGTAAGGCACAAACGAAAAAACATTCATTCAATTATTTGTACAGTTTTCTTTGTCCACCACCACTCTCTCGTAAGTAGAAGGACAATGAAGATGTGCGATTTTCAATATGAAGTATTACAAGTTTAGTCTATCGCATGTGTGCTTGAATAATAGTTTATTGAACAACAGTAGCAAGTATTTTTTTTTCATGGAAGTGAAGTGAAAACAATATAAGGAAGATTTTCATGAATATGACAAGTGCTGGTGTTCTCGGAGTCCGCTTCCTGCAACTAAATTGAAATGTAAGCAAAGTCCGATAGCCAGGAAAAATTCAAATAAGCACAGAACATTTCTAATAAACAAAGCAATCACATTATACCCTACGAAAATGTGTTTTCGTATGCATATTTAATAATATTTAGTAATAATATTTGATTTTTATTATTATTTTTTTTTACTTTTTATAATTTGAGAAGCCAGTTGAACTACATAAAAAACCCTTCGCAAAGTACAGCTTGAATCACGAAAATTTTCTAGGAATTCAAAAGGTTTCGAATAAAATTATCAGACAAGAGAAGAGAAAATATATAATCCAGCAACTAGAATCAATAGAAACAGATTTTAAAAATTGTAATACACATGGATTCTACAAGACCTCCACAAACCAAATTACAGGGTATAACCCTCTAAATGCTTCCTTCTGAAAACCAAAGGGGAATTTAATACTAAGTGAGGAAGAAAATTTTGAAGTACTAGCCGAATATTTTGAAAAATTGCTAAACTGTCTAGAACCAACAGAAACCCTCCCAATATCAAACACCAAAGCCCCGCAAGAAAAAGATTCTACACTGCCAACAGAAGAAGAAATTTTTCAAACGCATAAAGAAACTAAAAAATAACAAAGCCTCTGGGGAGGATGGAATTGTAGCCGAATTTCTCAAAAGTCTAGGGCCTAATTCAAGAAAGGAGCTAGTAACAATTATTCAAAATATAGGGGTCACCGAAGAAATCCCAGGAGATTGGAAGTGTGCCTTAATACACCCATTGCATAAGAAAGGGGACAAATAGGACGTGAATAATTAAAGAGGAATTTCTCTACTCCCTGTCACATATGAGATATTATCAGTTTCTATTCTTGAAAGAGCGCTACAACTGCTAGAACCCAAAATCTCAGATTTCCAAGCTGGCTTCAGGCCAAACAGATCGAGCCCAGAGCAAATTTTAAACCTAAAATTAATCACAAGAATAAGGAAGACGCGAGGCAAGCCTACAATATATGTCTTCGTCGACTTCAAAAAGGCCCATGACTCAATCCACAGACCCACACTATTTAGGATTCTTGGAGAAAAAGGATTTGATCAGAAAATACAGAAAATCATTCAGCAGGCATTAACAAATACAACATCCAGAGTGAAATTTATGGGAAAACTTTCAAAACCATTTGAGATAAAAACTGGGGTTAGGCAAGGTGACAGGTTATTGTTGTTAAATACAGTTCTAGACAGAGTCATGAAAGAATGGGAAAAGAAACTTAAAGAAGAAAACTGCTGAAAACCAATTTCATTAGGAGCCAAAAAAATTAACCTATGAATCCCCTACGAATCTTCCTCTGCGGACGCTCTCACAATAATGGCAGATTCTTGTGAGATGGCTATAAAGCAGATAGAAACTCTAAAAGAATGAGCAGAGAAAGTCGGCCTGCAGATATCATTTGAAAAGACAGTGTTTACAAATTTAGAAATTTTCAAATTACAAACAAAATATGAAGAAATTAACAGAGCATCACACTTTAAATATCTAGGAGAAATTATCTCTGAAAAATATGCACAATAAGAAAGGATACAAAAAGTTCATAAAGGTTTAGGATTAGTGCAAAAACCTCTATAATAAAAAATGCTTATCTTTAAATGCCAAAAT
Organism: Schistocerca piceifrons; assembly: GCF_021461385.2. NCBI lineage: Eukaryota > Metazoa > Arthropoda > Insecta > Orthoptera > Acrididae > Schistocerca > Schistocerca piceifrons. The sequence goes on from NC_060141.1 coordinate 619,890,364, forward strand.
TAGACATTACAAAACAGTAATTAAACCATCAATGTCACATGCCAATGAAACCTTGGCACTAAACAGGAAAACTGATATAGAAAATCTAAAGAAAGAAGAAAGAAAAGTAATTAGGAATATTTTGGGACCGAGATGGACTGAGAATGGATACAGACTACAGAACACGTCCAAAATTGAAAAATATTCTAACGTAGAGACAGACATGAGGAAAAGATACCTCAAATTCTATGGCCACATAATGAGGCTTCCCGAACACAGACTAACAAAAAGAATAGTAAAATATGTAAATTCCCTTGATAATGGAGGAGAATGGATCCAAAATGTTAAAAAAAGACTTGGAATTAGCCAAAATCATCAAAGAAGAAATAGACGTAAGGAACAATTTTAGAATAAATGGGAGGTTAAACCAGAGACAAACGTCCAAAGAACCGGAACAAAATGGAGCGAAGAAAGAAGCGCTAAATTCTCGTAAACAATGAAAAACTGGTGGGCAAATAAAAAGAACCAGAAGAACAAGAGGAACAGAAAGTGAACCATCTTTACTTACAAGGGAACATCCCCATCGCACCCCCCTCAGATTTAGTTATAAGTTGGCACAGTGGATAGGCCTTGAAAAACTGAACACAAATCAATTGAGAAAACAGGAAGAAGTTGTGTGAAACTGTGAAAAAATAAGCAAAATATGCAAACTGAGTAGTTCATGGGAAGATATGCAACATCAAGGACACTGGGAACGCAGGAGTGCCGTAGTCTCGTGGTAACGTGAGCAGCTGCGGAACGAAAGGTCCTTGGTTCTAATCTTCCATCGAGTGAAAAGTTTAATTTTTTATTTTCAGTTTATGTGACCAACTCTTATGTTTTCATCACTTTTTTGGGAGTGATTATCACATCCACAAGCAAACCTAAATCGGGCAAGGTAGAAGAATGTTTTAACCCATTCGCCAAGTGTACAAGTTAGGTGGGTCGACAACATATTCCTGTCATGTGACGCACATGCCGTCACCAGTGTCATATAGAATATATCAGATGTGTTTTCCTGTGGAGGAATCGGTTGACCTATGACCTTGCGATCAAATGTTTTCGGTTCCCATTCGAGAGACACATCCTTTCGTCTACTAATCGCACGGTTTTGCGAAGCGGTCGCAAAACACAGACACTAAACTTATTACAGTGAACAGAGACATCAATGAACGAACGGACAGATAATAACTATGCAAAAAAAAAGAAAGTAAAATTTTTACTCAAGGGAAGACTTGAACCAAGGACCTCTCGTTCTGCAGCTGCTCACGCTACCACGGGACCACGGCGGGTCCTGAGCTCAGATCGTCCATGATGTTGCCTATGTGGCCCATGGACTACTCAGTTTGTATATTTTGCTTATTTTTCACAGTTCCACACAACTTCTTCCTGTTTTCTCAATTGATCTGTGTTCAGTTTATCAAGGCCTATCCACTGTGCCAACTTATAACTAAATCTGAGGGGGCTGCGATGGGGAGGTTCCCTTGTTAGCATCTTCCACTCTGGGAGTTTTGCAACTAATAATAATAATAATATAGTTGTTGTGTGGTGGATTTGTTTCATTTGGCTCCTATCTAATCATAGCAGGTAGGTCAACATCTTGTAAACAATACTGTGATTATCGAGACTGTGAAACTAAGGTATAATGAGTGTCACATAACTTACAACAGATAACAACTCATTCTCTTCCAAGCCACAGTGTTTTTCTTTGTTATTAGCAGTTTCAGTTGTGAGTGTACAATAAAGCATTATGAAAGTAAACAGAATTAGATGAGTACTGTATTGGTAAAACTGAAAGCTTCTGTCAATTAGCTGTCCAAGAAACCTTTCATTAAAAGCATCCAGATGCATATAATGGCATTTTTATGTGACTAAATAACAAAGAAATTCTTCATTCACTCCTCCATGGGAACAGCATTTACCTTAAATAGCTAAAAATAACTACAGAAAACATAAACTTGTATGGCTAGAACAGGACTGAAACTGTCATCCTTTTGAATTTGAGTTCACTGTCTTTATCACTGCACTGCCAAGCCGGGAATCTGAGTCATCAATTCTGCTCTTTTAGTAACAGTTCAAGAAATAGAGTCGTGGCTACTAAGATGATCTTCTGCTGGGGATTTTCTGAGTCCTTACCAATATCTGCAAGCCATCTTATCAGAGACTTTTGCACCGGAATACGAAACTCCATTCTGAACCATAGAGAGGCATGGAAAATCTTTTTGGACTCGTTTTCACATCTTCAATTACGGATGTAAATTGCACTGTTCATCATAAATCAACTCTTATTATTAATCACAGATACCATTTGGAAGTAAATGTATTGACATGTGAGGGTATCAATCTCTAAGTCTCTCAAGCAGCTTCTGGAGGATGTTTAGTATCTCCTTTGCAATAATTTTTAATGCATCCCTCTATAAAATAAATACTTTTTTCATTGTGACTGCAATGCTCCAGGAAATTCTGCCATACAACAGTATGATGTGAAGGTGCTAAAAGTGTGCTAACAATCCCGACTGCATGTCATCACAGTGAGGGAGATATGTTTGTAAGTGCAATGTCAGCAGAATAATTGGTTAACTTATACACATGCTGATGCCACTTCAGTTTTTTGTCGGTCTGCAATTTCACAAATGGAGTGTCATAAATTTTTTGTTCAGCTATCTGTTTTTATTTGTCTACAACTGTGTAACACTAGTTTTGATAGAATTATTACTTCATCCAAACCCTAGAGGATTGGTAATAAGGTACAAGAGCTCTGAAAAAGATAAGACATCCTGTGCTATGTGAGCACCACATAACCACAGGTTTAGATAAGTTACACACAAAGGATTACACCTTAGCATCTTACTCATGCAGAACTAATATGGGAAAAGAGTTGTGAGGTACATTAAGATAGAACATAAGTTCAAAAAATTGATACAAGCAGACTTTGTTGCGATTAGCACATAGAAGTGTGTGGTTGTGAATTAATATCGAAAAATCGTTCACTTTGTAATTGTAACTCTATATGTGAGTGTTATTTAGAAAATATGGCCCAATTTCTCATGAAACAAACTATCATAGATATTTTTCAGAAAACTGTATTATTTAAGTCCTTAAAGGATTCTCTATTTATTACATAGTTTCCATATTTGTTTAAACACATTTCATAACATTTCACAATCTTCTGCATCCGTAAGACAGACACCTGCTGCCTGTGAGGTTAACAGACTTTAACTGCTTTTTTCATGTTGTCATTCGTTTCAAAGCCCTTGCTGCTGAGAAACTCCTTTAGGTAATGGCTGGCTGGCCTTGGCAGCCACACTGTGATCACGTGTGTGTGAGTGTGAGTGCGTATGTGTGTGTGTGTGTGTGTGTGTTGTCGTCTAGTTCTGATAAAGGCCTGTTGGCAGAAAGCTATGTTCGACAAAGCTATGTTCGACAGTCTTCTGCACTTCTTATTTATTTCGTTCCGAAGTGACTTGTATTTCCTTATTCCTGAATTTCCTTAAACATTTTTGTACTTCTTTCTTTCGTCGATCAACTGAATTATTTCTTCTGTTATCCATGGTTTCTTCGGAGTTACCTTTCTTACACCTACAGTTTTCTTTCCAACTTCTGTGACTGCCCTTTTTAGAGATGCCCATTTCTCTTCAACTGAACTGTGCACTGACCTATTCATTATTGCAGTTTCTATAGCCTCAGAAAACTCCTTAGTACTTCCATATTCTACTTCCTTTCGCTTTGATTCTTCCTGACTAAGTCTCTTAAATGGCAGACTTTTCTTCATCATTACTAAATTATGATATCAGTCTATATCAGCTCCTGGGTAAGCCTTACAACCCAAAACCCCATTTCACAACCTCTTTCTGACCAGGATGTAATCTAAGTGTTGTTGGTGTTGGTTTGCTGTCGATTATGAATAGAAGAACCTTATTACTGTACTGTTCACAGTAACCTACTCTCTGCCCTAACTTCCTATTAATGGTGAATCCTACTCCTGTTACACCATTTCCCGCTGCTGTTGATATTACCCTATACTCATCTGACCAGAAATCCTCATCTTCTTCCCACTTCAGTTCACTGACCCTCACTATATGAAGACTAAGCCTCTGCATTTACCTTTTCAGATTTTCTAGCTTCCCTACCACTTTCAAACAAACTTCTGATGTTTCATGCTCCAACTAGCAGAACATCGCCCTTTTCATTCTTTTTCTCGTGGTCAGCTCCCCCTTGGCAGTCCCCTTCCAGAGACGCAAATGGGGGACTAGTCCGGAATCTTTTGGCAATGGAGGGATCATCATGACAGTTTTTTCAATTACAGGCTATATGTCCTGGGGATATGCGTTATGTGTTTTTAATGCAGTGGTTTCGATTGCCTTCTGCATCTTCATGCCATTGATCATTGCTAATTCTTCTGAATTTTTTATAGGCAGTTTCCCTCCTCAAGTGCAAGAGAGTGCTCTGAACCTCTGTCTGCTCTTCCAACCTCTTTGACAAGGCCAATGGCAGAACAGGGTGACTTCTTATGCCAGACGTCATCGGTAGCCATTGCTAGTGGTATTTATTCAAAGTTTCAGCAGTGGCAATGTTTGAACCAGGGACCAAGGACATTTTGATTAATAGTCAAAGATGCTATCCGTAGACCTTGTACCTCAGTCTAAAGTCCACTATTGTTCCTCATATATCTAAATGATCTTCCATCTAATATACAACAAACAGAATTTAGTTTTTTTGCAGATGACACTAGTCATCATCATCATCTTGGACAGTTTCCAGCCACTGGCTGGGTCTGTTGGGAACACAAGCCTCTCCATCGTGTTCTGTCTTTCCACCATTCCCCCTTTTCCACCTTCGTCCAGTTCTCTCCTCTTCTCGTCACACATTCCTTCACTCCCTTCAGCCATCTATCTCTTGGTCTTCCTCTGGGCCTCTTGTCGCGTCCCAAGCGTGGGTATTGCGAGGGATTGAGCGACACGGTTCGTGGATGGGATTTTAGCCGGTTGACCGTAATGAGAGGGAGACTTTTGATCTGGCTAAGGTGGAATAATCCCTGGTTTTCACAAGGCTAGGAAGGTGATAGAAATTAAAGTCGTGATAACTTTAACAATTTACGGTTTATTCCATATGAGTACAGCTCGCCCTATCTGACGGTGGTTGCACTCACAGGAAAGCCAAGTCTAACACAGAGACGGTGACTGACTCCACCGTTCCGACTGACTACTAGAAGTTCTGTCACGCTTCCTAACACCCTACGTTAGAGTCCCGCGGCTACGCCCTGACGCTCTCCAGCGACTATCTCCGGCTGCCTGCCTACAGCCCGTTCCCCAGCCCAAGTCGGCTGCTGCTATCTAACTCTTCGCCCTCACCAGACAAAACTTAGCTCCCCAGAGCGGCGTGCTCTCGGGTTTTGTTAACGTTTCCCCTCCGACCCCGCCAGCGCTTGGCCTGACGTAGCGTCGAAGGCAACGTGCCCTTATTTGGTATCGTTAAAACATTGTTGTTGCTATTGTTCTTCAGAGGCTGAGTGGAGGGGCAGAGGCGCCTCTCCCAATATGGTCACGCACTGCGTCCTGAGCCCTCCATTGGCTCCTCATGACGTAGTGCGGTCCCCACCAAGGGCCCTCTTTCTTTCTCTCTCCACTCCCAGACCTCTCTCTCTAGCCAGGAATGCTTTCTTGTTGATAGTCTTAATTGAATGCTTATCATGCACCCCTGCACAGACCCTCGTTTGTGTTTGCTGGCTGTTTACTTTCCTATCAACGCGCCCAGCTGCCCAGCCGTTCGAGTGCCGCCTCGGCTGGCCCTTCGGCCACGCCTGGCGTCCCAGCGCTACAATCTTAACTTCTCCCTACGTACTATTTTTAAGGTACTGCTTTTTAGACTTGGCTTGTTCCTGCGGTTACAACACCTCCCCCGCCAGGGAAATTGGCGTTACTCCTCAGAGTAGCGTCAATTGAGATTCTTTCTTTTTATTTTCTTACATTTTCTTTTGTTACATATATTACACTTCATATGTTTTCTTTTTCTTTCATCTATACTTAATTTCATGTGAGACACAAACATTTTACACATGCATTTGTCAAGATACACTTTCTTCTCTTTCTCTTTTTTTTTTTTTTCTTCTTCAGTTCATTGCTACAACAATTATTTATCAAACATACATTCATCAAGGTACATTTTTCTTCTCTCTCTTTTTTTTCAATTCATTTCTACAACAATTATTTATCAAACATACATTTATCAAGGTACACATTTTTTTTTTTTTTTCCGTCATTGATACAATTACAATCAAGGTACATTTTTAAACATTGATGCAAAATACCACTTTCATTTTACATTGGTAATTGCAAGTACGTACAGTTTCATAAAACATGGACAAACACTAAAATCGATTACACCTTTTTTTTTTTTTCATAAGACATATCTAATATATTGTAACTGTAGGTTTGACTTATCGTCTGTTTCTGAACAGAACTGACTCTTCTTGGTTTTTACCACATCTTTCGTATACTACTATCTCTTCGGTGTCTTTATTAGCTTGTCTTCTACTTAAGCTAGTCTCTGGATATTGATTTACTATGGTGTTTCTTATACATACTTTCCCACAACAGTTACTATCGTCAAAGTACTTCCATAAACTTTTGAAGCATTCTTTACAGCATTTACAATTTCTACAACAACATGTTATTACAATAACAATGACTATTGCTATAGCTATGTATGTAGTTACAGAGTAATGGGTAAAGTATCTGGAGTATTTTAGTTCCTCCTCCTGCCTTTCGGCCATCCGCTGGACATCGTCCAACCTTTTCCCAGCGACTTTCAAGTCGTCTAACTGTGTTACTACCTGCTCTAGTGGTAAATCTAACGTTAACATTGATACATTCTTCTTTTCTTCGTTTACTACACAACAGTCAAATTCTAAATTAATTTGAGGTATTATATCCTTTTTCGTTACGTTACTATGAATTACTCTATCTGTTTGTATGAACACTCTCGTTCCATACCCTTTACATTTGCTATAAAAACTTATCTTTCCTACCCCTTTCATTAATAAATCCTTCGGGGGTTCTTTTCCACATAATACTGTTAGTCCTTCTTCCTTCGGAGCTACATATAGCCACTCATTACTGTTTAGATGGGTCCAAAGGCTCTGATTTAGTGCGACTATTTTTCGCACACAATCTTCCGGAATTTCTCTTACCGGTTGTAATAATTTGGCTTCGCATTCCTCATGGTCGAATGTCGATAGCAATGCAAATGACTGTCTGCACAGTCTTCTGCTCTTACTCAATTCTTTACATTTTAAGTCATCCGCGGAAAGTTTCGCGTACTGCCTTTTGGATTCATCTATCAGTAGAAATTCTTTCTCTGGCTGTATGTATATGTACCTTCCTTTCATATTTGGGATCTCCTTTGGTAATGGGAGAACTCTGTACATATTGAAATTATTATTATCTATTAGGGGGATATTAATTACATACCCTAGTATGCTACCGGAAATGAACACATCTAAGTCAATTATTCTTAACAAGAGGTAGCCTGATGACTCCGCGAGAGGAACAGGAAACTTCACGTCCTTTAATTCGTCTCGGATTAAACTTAGATACTTCACAATTTGCACTGGGTTAATTATGTGAGGCTGAAGTATTCCCTTTTGAGCATTTACAATGGCATTTATCATTTGCTCATACTCTTCCTCGATTTGGCCAAACACTGCCGCTAACTGTAATACTTGTTCCGTTACGGTGGCAAAAGTTGCTACTCGTTTGAAACCTATATCTGTCTCCTTCACGTATTCTTTCATAAACCTTTCGAGTCTCTGCATGCCTGTTCTTAAAATGTGTTCGTTTGATTCTAGTGTATACACTGTTCTGTTTACTCCTGCTAACGTGGCCCTTACCACTGCCACCTGTTCCTTAGTTAACCTCAGCAACCCTTCCGAATTCTTTTCCATAGCATCTATTCTTTCCTTATAATATGCTGCGTCTGCTTCGTCCAATGTTCCGAACAGTATTTTACTTACCTGTCCGACGAAGTTGAACACTCCTCTCTTCCTTCTGGTTTCGTGTTTTGTGAGTTGCTGTACGAGTTGCTGTAGCCCTGTAATCTTTTCAACGTGATGTGTAACTTGCTGATCTAATACCCTACATTCTATTAATCCAATGTTTAATTGTTTCAATGTGTCACGGCACCGCTGCACCGCTGCCTTACCGTACCTCTCGGCTTTTTGGAATCTTTCTGTTATTACATCTAAATTAACATATGTAACTATCCTCCATGTGGTACTGTATATCTCTATTTGTCCTACGTGATCGTAATATAGTCCTGATGAGCTTGGTATTGAGGTCACTTTAAAATCGTTCGTTTCGTATTCTGATGCAACGAAGTTGTATGTTGCTATCACTATGATGAGTTGCATCACTTGCCACTTGAGTGCCATACCGCTTCTTTTTGTGGTGCGCCGTCTGCTCCGTTGGCTCGCGTCGTCCTGCGCTGCTTCGCGCTCTCCTTGTGCCCGCGCTGTCCCGCGCTGTCCCGCGCTGCTCCGCGCTCTCTTTGTGCCCGCGCTGTCCCGCGCTGTTCCGCACTGCTCCGCGCTGTCTCTGCGCCCGCGCTGTCCCGCGCTGCTCCGCACTGCTCCGCGCTGTCTCTGCGCCCGCGCTGTCCCGCGCTGCTGCGATGCGCCGGCCGCCGCTCTGCTGGGCTGTGCCGACCCCGTCGCTCTCCTCGGCTGCCGCTGCTACGGCTGCTGCCGCTTCTGCTGCTGCTCGGCCCGGACCCCCGGACTCGAACGCTGGCTGCTTAGGCACCTCTGCGCCTTGTCGCTCCGCGTCGCGCTGCCGCTGTCCTGCGTTGCCCTGCACCCGCGAGGACTACCTTTCTGGACTCTAACGTACTGGTGCTACTAATGCTGAAAGTTGCGAGTCGCCACAACTTCCTGCCAATTGCCACAGTCGCTGTAGCAAAATCTAACGTCTTCTGTAGGTAGAAGCTTATGCGCCGTTGTGATAACACCCCACACCTGGCACCAAAAAGTTTTTATTTATGTCGCGTCCCAAGCGTGGGTATTGCGAGGGATTGAGCGACACGGTTCGTGGATGGGATTTTAGCCGGTTGACCGTAATGAGAGGGAGACTTTTGATCTGGCTAAGGTGGAATAATCCCTGGTTTTCACAAGGCTAGGAAGGTGATAGAAATTAAAGTCGTGATAACTTTAACAATTTACGGTTTATTCCATATGAGTACAGCTCGCCCTATCTGACGGTGGTTGCACTCACAGGAAAGCCAAGTCTAACACAGAGACGGTGACTGACTCCACCGTTCCGACTGACTACTAGAAGTTCTGTCACGCTTCCTAACACCCTACGTTAGAGTCCCGCGGCTACGCCCTGACGCTCTCCAGCGACTATCTCCGGCTGCCTGCCTACAGCCCGTTCCCCAGCCCAAGTCGGCTGCTGCTATCTAACTCTTCGCCCTCACCAGACAAAACTTAGCTCCCCAGAGCGGCGTGCTCTCGGGTTTTGTTAACGTTTCCCCTCCGACCCCGCCAGCGCTTGGCCTGACGTAGCGTCGAAGGCAACGTGCCCTTATTTGGTATCGTTAAAACATTGTTGTTGCTATTGTTCTTCAGAGGCTGAGTGGAGGGGCAGAGGCGCCTCTCCCAATATGGTCACGCACTGCGTCCTGAGCCCTCCATTGGCTCCTCATGACGTAGTGCGGTCCCCACCAAGGGCCCTCTTTCTTTCTCTCTCCACTCCCAGACCTCTCTCTCTAGCCAGGAATGCTTTCTTGTTGATAGTCTTAATTGAATGCTTATCATGCACCCCTGCACAGACCCTCGTTTGTGTTTGCTGGCTGTTTACTTTCCTATCAACGCGCCCAGCTGCCCAGCCGTTCGAGTGCCGCCTCGGCTGGCCCTTCGGCCACGCCTGGCGTCCCAGCGCTACAATCTTAACTTCTCCCTACGTACTATTTTTAAGGTACTGCTTTTTAGACTTGGCTTGTTCCTGCGGTTACAACACTCTTCCCCTCCAGTTGCAGATCAACCATCCTCTTTGGAATTCTTCCCTCATCCATTCTCTTCATGTGTCCATACCACCGCAGTCTTGATTTTTCTATCCTGTCCTGTACTGGTTGACACTAGTATTGTAATCAATCCAAACACACATACAGCCAAAGAAGAAATGGTAAACAATGTTCTTAAAAGTATCATTGCCTGGTTTTCTGCAATTGGTCTCACCCTTAGTATTAAAGAAAGACATCCCATATTCGGTTTTGTACATCTAGGGGATATAGCGGGTACTACACCAATTATAAGTGTAACACACGCAAGGAAATGAAAAATAGGGTGGAAACTTCAAAATTTTTATGTGTCCTTGTTGATGAGAATTCAAACTGGAAAATGTTCGTTTTGTAAATCCTAAAACAACTTACTCCAGCCACATTTACACTTAGAATAATTCCATATCTTGGGGAGAGACAAATCATTAATTTGAAATCTTTTGCATACTGCCATTCAATAATGATGTATGGAATAATGTTCTGGGGTAACTCAACTTTAAGAAAGAATGTCATCATTTCTCAAAAATGTGCTGTAAGAATAACATGTGCTCACACCCACAGTCATCTTGTAGACATCTATTTAAGGAGTTGGGTATTCTGACTACTGCTTCACAGTATGTTTATTCCCTCATGAATTTTGTTGTAAATAATCCACTGCAGTTCAAAAGCAACACTGAATGATGTACAAAATTACAATAACAGAAGAAAAAATGACATTCATTACTCTACATTAAGGCTGTCTTTAGCACAAAAATGCAGACAGACAGCAAAGTAAAGTGTGAAAATAAACTGAAATAGCTTGTCTTTGACAACCCCTTCTTATTCCATGGAACAATTTCTATTATAGCAATGTGTAAAAGGTGGTGGGAAAGAATTACTAAATCACAGCTGCATATTTAATAATAATAATAACAATAATAATAATTATAAAACTAATAAATGTTCAGCATGTAACCACATTTACAAATTAATTTTCTATGTGACTGTAATATAATTCATTCCACATCATTACAATTTATCATGCAACTGATCCATGGAACATGAAACTAACTAACTGTTTACTGAAAATCAGTTCAACTTTTGCTATTCTGCTGTTTGTGTCTGGAAATAGATGTGTTCTGGCCCTTTATCTGCACACTTTTATCATCAGCAACAAACATCACAATTTCTTGAGGTGGACTCCAGTGTCATTGGTATATCACTTATGTACGTCAAAAACAAGAGTGAGCTGAAAAACATACCTTGTGGGACACAAAGTTTTTAGTTTTACTCACTTCGTACCAGTTGTTAATATGTTTTCTGTTCTGAGTTGTGACTCCGTCCATGCTAGAAGAGGCCTTTTAATGCCATAATGTTTTAGTTTCTCAAGGAAAATTTTATGAACTACACACTCGTGAGCCTTTGAAAAGTCACAGAAAATAACAACAGGGTAATTTCTCTCATTTATTTCCACCAGAACTATGTTTGTGAGATCTTTCTCTATAAAGTTAGTCCTTCAACATTTGGATAAAGCTGTGATCATAGATGCTGAGCACCCTTGCTATCTGTTTCCTGTGTAACCTAACCTTTCGGAAAATGTAAAATGATTCTTAGTTTTGTATGAATATTTTGAAGACATCATTAAACTTCTTAACTGCTGTGTGCCCTTTCTATACGTCTTCAAATTGTTTCATCAGTAAATACTCTAAATAATGTGATTGTACAAGCATTTTAAGTTTCTTTGAAATTGTTCTTTACCTACTTGAGCTACATCTGATTAATTAGGAAACTTTATAGCTACCATCTGACAATCATGACACAGAAGAAGCACTGGGTCACAGACAGTCACAATGACAAAGACTGCAAAAATATTCAGGCTTTCAGACTAAGTCCTTCTGCCAAAGTGGAAGACACCTACATTCACACAAGCATAACAAAACAATTGGCCATTGTCTCTGGATCCAACCCGTAGAGATAGTGGGCACTTGTGTGTGAGTTGCACTTGTGTGAATGTGTGTTTGTGTGGGTATTGTATTTCGGAAGAAGGACTGTATGGAAGCTTAAAAACACTGGTGGGAAAAATAACCCAACACCAAGAAGCTTATTAGTTTCATGATTAATAATTCTCAAAATTGATCATGTATTGTCCTTGGAACTTATATGACATCAATGAATGTTGGTAGGCATGCTTCTACATCTGAAAGATGATGACTAATCAAATTTCATGGCAGTCGCAAAAGAGCGGTGCTAGTAGTGCCTCTGTGAGAATGCAAAATCAGGTTTGCTTCAGGTACATGCTGTAATGGTCGTGAGCATTAGTTACCTTTAAGGCTAGACAAGGTGAGGTACCTTTGAGACTGTATATGGTGAGCTGATGTTAGTCAAGACTGATTTTAAGGTGACAAAGACACCATTATCAGCATCCCTCTGAGGTTGAACAAGGTTGTGCAATAGGGCTACGAGAGGCTGGATACTCCTCCTCCTGTGATAATGGAGAAAGACTTGGCAGGAACGTAGCCACTGTACATGACTGCTGGCAGCAGTAGTCATGGGAATGTACACTTGCAGCAAGACCGGACTCCGGATGACCACGTAGCACTACCGAAAGGAAGATCATCATGTTCAGCAGCATCAGCAACAGCAATATGAGCGACAGTTGGCATTACAGTGACACAATGAACTGTTACAAATCGGCTATTTCAAGGACAACTCTGAGCCACTGACCTCAAACCAACACCATCTGCAACTTCTGTGGTGCCACGCGTGGGCACGTTGGAGGGCAGGATGGAAGTCTGTTGTGTTTTTTTATGAAAGCTGGTTCTGCCTTTGTGGCAGTGACACCCATGTGTTGGACAGGGGGAAACCATTGAGCACCTGCAACCAACCTTGTGTGCTAGACACACTGGACCTACATCTGCAATTATGGTCTGGAGTGTGATTTCGTAAAACAGGAGGTGCACTCTTATGGTTCTCCCATGCATACTTCAAATCTCTATGTCACTCTTGTGACTGCGACCTGTTGTGCTGCCATTCATGAACAGCATTCAAGGGAGTGTTTTCCAAAAGGATAACACTAACCCACACACCTCTGTTGTAACCCATGCTCTACCGTGTGTTGACATATTGCCATGGCCTTTTCAATCACCAGATCTGTTTCCAATCGAGCACCTGTGGGACATCATCAGACATTAACTGTCTCTGTATTGACTGACATAGTGCAACAGGCACGTAACTCCACCTACAACTGATGTCCAGCCAGCACAATTACACATTTGCATGCTTGCATTCAACATTCTGGCAGTTAGACAGGCTATTAATGTACCAGCATTTCATATTTGCAGTGGCTTATCTCGCACTTACATTAACCTGTGATATAGCAATGTTAATCACTTAAATATGTTACCTAGACTCTACATTAATTTTTTTGGTGTTGCAATTTTTTTTTTCATCAGTATATTTTAGGAGTCCATTGTACCTGTCTGCAGCTCAATCCCTCCTCTCACAATATATCCTTTCCATATTGTTATTATTCCATCGTGGACTATCCATTGTTTGATTTGACAAACTTCGTCAGACAACCATTTGTTATGGGCTCACATCCATTTCATGAAAAACATTTGTATTTACAAATACATTAATAATCACTGCATGATCTTTACCAAATCTTTCGCCAGAGCCTCAATGACATGTGGCACCATTAAGCCCTGCATTCGGTTTCAAAATATTATTTAGTTGGTGTTCATTTCCAAAGTTCTATATTGTTTCTGAAATTTGAACTCCTATGACTACTCTTAGCTACTGTCAGCTTTAACATTCCATGTTTTTCTCTGTACTGTAAGACTATTGCTGCATTCTCTGTAATGCCTGAAAATTTTTGTCCACAGTGCTTTCCACAATCACAGAGTAACACACACAACCACAGCGACATCAATGATAAGTCACTTCTCCATCCAGGTTTTCACAACATGCCATCCATCATTTATTACTTCTTTATTGTAGTTCCCATATTTTGCACTGAGAAACTGTTTGACATAATTTGTTCAATGAAAAAGTAAGATTATACTTTGCACATTTTATTTAACAGAAAACAATAGCTTTGAATTATACTGTACAAGAGGAAAATGCATATGACTTAAGGCCATGAGGAAAAAGCAAAATGCCTCCAATAAGCTTCTTTCTAGTGAGCTACTGCTGCTAATAATGTGGGAGCATCATCAATGATTTATAACACACACTGTGTTCATATTTGGTTGTCACTCCTGAACCAATTTTGTATTACCAGATTCTTCTGCACCTCTTGGCAGAGCAATTTCATATATAAGTCTGAAAAGCAAGTGAGCTACACTCCTGGAAATTGAAATAAGAACACCGTGAATTCATTGTCCCAGGAAGGGGAAACTTTATTGACACATTCCTGGGGTCAGATACATCACATGATCACACTGACAGAACCACAGGCACATAGACACAGGCAACAGAGCATGCACAATGTCGGCACTAGTACAGTGTATATCCACCTTTTGCAGCAATGCAGGCTGCTATTCTCCCATGGAGACGATCATAGAGATGCTGGATGTAGTCCTGTGGAACGGCTTGCCATGCCATTTCCACCTGGCGCCTCAGTTGGACCAGCGTTCGTGCTGGACGTGCAGACCGCGTGAGACGACGCTTCATCCAGTCCCAAACATGCTCAATGGGGGACAGATCCGGAGATCTTGCTGGCCAGGGTAGTTGACTTACACCTTCTAGATTACGTTGGGTGGCACGGGATACATGCGGACGTGCATTGTCCTGTTGGAACAGCAAGTTCCCTTGCCGGTCTAGGAATGGTAGAACGATGGGTTCGATGACGGTTTGGATGTACCGTGCACTATTCAGTGTCCCCTCGACGATCACCAGTGGTGTACGGCCAGTGTAGGAGATCGCTCCCCACACCATGATGCCGGGTGTTGGCCCTGTGTGCCTCGGTCGTATGCAGTCCTGATTGTGGCGCTCACCTGCATGGCGCCAAACATGCATACGACCATCATTGGCACCAAGGCAGAAGCGACTCTCATCGCTGAAGACGACACGTCTCCATTCGTCCCTCCATTCATGCCTGTCGCGACACCACTGGAGGCGGGCTGCACGATGTTGGGGCGTGAGCGGAAGACGGCCTAACGGTGTGCGGGACCGTAGCCCAGCTTCATGGAGACGGTTGCGAATGGTCCTCGCCGATACCCCAGGAGCAACAGTGTCCCTAATTTGCTGGGAAGTGGCGGTGCGGTCCCCTACGGCACTGCGTAGGATCCTACGGTCTTGGCGTGCATCCGTGCGTCGCTGCGGTCTGGTCCCAGGTCGATGGGCACGTGCACCTTCCGCCGACCACTGGCGACAACATCGATGTACTGTGGAGACCTCACGCCCCAAGTGTTGAGCAATTCGGCGGTACGTCCACCCGGCCTCCCGCATGCCCACTATACGCCCTTGCTCAAAGTCCGTCAACTGCACATACGGTTCACGTCCACGCTGTCGCGGCATGCTACCAGTGTTAAAGACTGCGATGGAGCTCCGTATGCCACGGCAAACTGGCTGACACTGACGGCGGCGGTGCACAAATGCTGCGCAGCTAGCGCCATTCGACGGCCAACACCGCGGTTCCTGGTGTGTCCGCTGTGCCGTGCGTGTGATCATTGCTTGTACAGCCCTCTCGCAGTGTCCGGAGCAAGTATGGTGGGTCTGACACACCGGTGTCAATGTGTTCTTTTTTTCCATTTCCAGGAGTGTATGTTTTGTTCCACCAATATTTCTTTGTTAAAAGAAAATTTTGGGATTATTAAGCTATCATCAGATATTTTTGCTTGAAAGTGCCTACAAGCCGAAAAGTGGTTTGCAATAGAGAAATTTTAGTGCAACTACTGTAATTTGTTTGCTTTTCAACCTCAAACATTTTGATTTTCTACACAATCACACAGCCAGTACTCACCTCTGATGTCTGAATATTGCTCTTAATCTGAGCAGTTCTCTGTTCGGTGTAAGTCATCTCATTTTCCTGAAAAGAAACATAACTAATGGCATATTTGTCCACAGCAAAAAGGAAGACTTCTAAGTTATACGGCATTCATTCATGTGATCAATAAGGAATGAGTCAAAGAATACATTAATACAAGAAACTCAATCTGTCTGCTGTGTTGACAACAAACTACTATTATAATGCTTAATGTCATTTGTGCTGATACCATTTAAATTAAATCAGCAAATTACTACTTTTAAAAAAGCTATTGCCTCCTCCGTTTTACTTTACAGCTGTTGTTTATCTGCTTAATATTTACTTGTTTATAATGGTATTTTTCAAAGAAAACATTTTTTTGCATCTGTAAATACTGACTCCCTATTTACAGCACATACTGTCATACAGCTTTATGACAAATAGTTCTACTTGTAGTATAGTTAACAAAACCTTTCAGTCCCTGAATCTAAATAATCGGATAATTTGTGGAAAGGGTATGCTTTTAATTTTCTTTTTGAATTGGCATAAATTCCCAATTTTTTGTTTTATGTTCGACAGGAGTTTAAAGAGTACTTAAGTCCGTTATGAACCCTGGACAATGAGGAAGTCTACATAAAAATTATTTGTGTGTTGTATATTGTGACTGCATATTATCACAGTTCAGTTGACACTGATTTTTATCATGAGCAACCACTAAGGAGTAAATGTATTGGGAAGTGGGTGTAAGAATTTCAAGGTTTCTTGTTTGAAATTGTGTAATATGAGTTTTTGTGAGATTGAGACAAACTGTTAGTTGTAAACCACTTGTAGACCTGTTCAGCTATCAGTTGAACTATGTCTGTCAGGACTTACTCTAGACTCTTGATTAGTATGTTTCTGTCACATTAAAAGTTTTTGAATTGTCCCTTAAAGTAACTGGCAGATCATTTATGTATGTTATAAACAAGACATCACATAGCACCAATTTGTATGGCGCTCCTCATGTTATGTTTCCCCATTCTGATGTTACCTTCATGCCAGAGAAACAATCTGTGAATGAGACAGTAAATTATGCAGACATGAAATCCACGCAAGAGGGATGCTATTAAAGCCTTAATACTTTTAATTTGCTGTATAAAATTTTGTAATCCACAAAATCAAAGGTTTTGGCAAGATCACAGAACATACCAACAGGATAATATTTCTTGTTTAGCTCTGTTAGCGCTTCACTTGTGAGATCTTGTATTGCTTTCAGTTCTGTGTGAAGAAACTTTTACGAAAGCCAAATTGAGGAGCAGTAACAAGTTCTGCTCAGTTAAATGAGTTTGTATTCTATCACAGGCCACTTTCTCGAACACTGTTGAAAAGACTGAAAGAAAGAAGTGATATATGTTTGCAATTGCAGGTGATTTGCCTACCGTATTTACTCGAATCTAAGCCACACTTTTTACCCAGTTTTTGTAATCCAAAAAACCGCCTGCGGCTTAGAATCGAGTGCAAAGTAAGCGGAAGTTCTGAAAAATGTTGGTAGGTGCCGCCACAACTAACTTCTGCCGTCGAATATATGTACCGCTGCACAGGCGTGCTTTGCAAGCACAAAGATTAATACTGGTGCCAAAATCTCTGTGTCAGTAAATAAATTAAAAGAAAAGGTAGAAGAATGTACCTTTTGCTGCTATCTCATTTAAATCCTGCCTGCCTAATAAACTACGAAACTAGAGTGAGACAACAGCAAACGCTAAAGAATATAAATATCATGTCATGTTTATATTTGTATTAGTCTTATGCTGAATAGTGATACAGTCAGAAATGAAGCACAGCAACTGACTAGATTTTTAAATCTAAGATGACAAATTTCTGTGCAGACTGTAATGTACTGAAGAGGCATCTGCAAAGATTTTCAAACGGAGAAAAATTTTCGCTAAACTCTTGTTCAGAATATCTTCTATCATACGCAGTTTATTTGGTTCTTGTTGATGATTATCAAAGAAAGCAGCAGTGTAAGTAACAACAAATAGCAGTCTCTTGCCGTTGTTTCACTTATGAGACAATTCCTCTCTCTCTCTCTCTCTCTCTCTCTCTCTCCCTCTCCCTCTCCCTCTCCCTTTGCACAAAAGCAAGCCATGCCACAAGCGGCGACAGGTCGTAAACACTCATTATCAGAATGCGACAAACAATGCATGACCCAGTACAATAATGCAGTTTCAGCTTAGAGTGACGTAAGCACCTATAACAAGAAGAACGACACTTATCAGATCAAAGCAAAATAAGCAATCGAGTCACACCAGACGAAGCACGTGAAAAAGGAAGGGTACCCATACAAATACGGATGGAGCACCTGACACATAGCAATGGCTACTTGGTAAACCTTAACAGTTAAGCTTACGATTCGAACCAAACTACTGTAGCTGTATCTTCATCCATTTGACCTAAATTGTGTCTCATGTTACAATGGACCAACTTTGTTTCGATTTGGAGGTGCGGTCTAAAACTTTTCTCTCCCCTTGAATTTCGAGTCTCAAATTTCAGGTGCGGCTTAGATTTGGGAAATTTTTTTTTCCTTGCTTTCGAGTCTTATTTTTCAGTTTCGGCTTAGATTCGAGTGCAGCTTAGATTCGAGTAAATACGGTATATCCAAATTTGTAGATGGGAATTACTACACAACACTTAAGTCCATAAGTCTGTCAGAATATATGCTCCGAGTCACTGACTGATCACAAAGATAGCCTGAGAACAATCTTAGCAAGTCAGCAAAAGAGTTTAATATTCTACTAGAAACAGCATCATAGCCAACAGAATCGTTACCGATGAATTCTGTAATCTTCTTACAGTTTGTATTTTTTATTTTCTCTGAGGTAACAAAAGTGATGGGATGCCTCCAAATATCGTGTTGTACCTCCTTTTGCCCAGTGTAGTGCAGCAGTTCGACATGGCATGTACTCAACAAGTTGTTGGAAGTCCTCTCCAGAAATATTGAGCCGCATTGCCTTGACAGCCACCAATAATTGCAAAAGTGTTGCAGGTGCAGGATTTTGTACACGAACTGACCTCTCGATTATGTCCCATAAATATTTGATGGGATTTACATCAGGCAATCTGGATGGCCATACCATTCGCACAAACTGTCCAGAATATTCTCCAAACCAATCAAGAACAACTGTGGCCCAGTGACATGGCGCGCTGTCATCCACATAAATTCCATTATTGTTTGGGATCATGAAATCCATGAATGGCTGCAAATGGTCTCCAAGTAGCTGATATAACCACTTCCAGTCAATGATTGATTCAGTTGGACCAGAGGACCCAATCCATTAAACACAACCTACACCGTTATCAGACCACCACCAGCTTGCACAGCGCCTTGTTGACAACATGTGTTCATGGCTTGGTCAGGTCTGCGCCTTACTCAAACCCTACCACCAGCTCTTACCACATGAAATTGGGACTCATCTGACCAGGCCACAGTTTTCCAATCATCTAGGGTCCCAGCGAGGTGGTGATGAGCCCAGAAGCACTGCAGGCAATGCCGTGCTGTCAGCAAAGGCACTTGTATGGATCGTTTGCTGCCACAGCCTGTAACACCAAATTTTGCCACGCTATCCTAATGGATACATCCATTGTACATCCCAAATTGATTTCTGTGGTTATTTTATGCAGTGTTACTTGTCTGTTAGTACTGACAACTCTACACAAACACTGCTGCTCCCAGTCGTGAAGTGAAGGCCGTTGGCCACTGTGTTGCCCATGGTGAGAGGTAATGCCTGAAATTTGTGTTCTCAGAACACTCTTGACACGGTGGATCTTGGAATATTGAATTCCCTGACAATTTGCAAAACTGAATGTTCCATGCATGTAGCTCCAACTGCCATTGTGCATTAAAAATAAGTTAATTCCCGTCATGCTGCCATAATCATGCCAGAATCTTTTCACATGAATACAAATAACATCTCTGCCAATCAAATGCTCTCTTATTTCTTGTGTATGGGATACTACTGTCACCTGTATATTAGCATATTGCTACCCCACAACCTGAGTCAGCTCAGTGTAATGTCTTCCTCACACACATTCACACAAGCAAGCACACCTCATGCACACTTGGCCTCCAATCTGGTCAGAGCTGCCAGTGGTAGCAGCCAAGTCTGCGTGAGGTGTGCATACTTGTGTGAAGGTGTCTATGTTTTCTTTGCTGAGGAAGGCTTTGGCCAATAGTTTCATTTGTAACAGTCTTTCCATTGTGCCTGTCTGCAATTCAATGGGTCATCTTTATGGTAAGAAGCAATCTATCAAATTCCTTATATTGTTGTTATTCCAACCTGGAGCTGTCAGTGTAATGTCTGTTGGCAATGCTTTGCAGTCTCACAACAAGTAAGTCTAATGCATCTATATTTGTTTGCTCATTACTCTATGTGGTGTTTGCAGGAAGTAATCATAGAATTTGGTGGCCAGTGATTTGATAGTGTCACCTTTTATGCCACAGTTATTTTATGGGGACTCAGTTTCATCTGGATAAATAGTTTTGTTTGTTTCTTATTTAATAATGTTCTATATAGTTTTCACCTTAGTGTTCTATATAGTTTTCACCTTAAGAGTGTTTTGCTTTTGAGTGCAATACATGAGTTTTGCTTTTTTAATGATAAAGATGGAGGATGTTGACAATACTGGTGGTAATGGAATCTTTACTACTGTTTGTTCTCTGTATTATGTAAGGCTCTCTTCCTGGCACAAAGTGCTTTAATCCCAAGAGTTATCCAACCCATATCCTTGCTTCTGTGCAATCTGGACCTTATTTGTCTTGGTGGAAAACAAGATTCAAAGTTCTGTATGAATATGGTTAAGAAAAGAGTTAAATTTTTCCATCAACACATTCTGCATTATAAATTTCTCCCTAATGTTCTTCCAGTAATTTTTCTCTAAACACTGTGATCGAGTCATTGTTTATGATACTTCAACACAACACTTTTCTTCTATGGTCTGTACCTAGCTGGTCAGTAAATTTTATTGTTAAAATTTGACCATCATGTTCAGATAAACCACTGACTATTTGTTTTACAGATAAATCATATCAAGTGTTGGTTCTAAGGGAAAAAATTACCAACAGCTGTTTCTCTATGTTTTTTAATACTCGCAGGAATTTTACTAAGGAAAAACCCCAAACCTGGACATTAACAATATCACATGCCCTCTGTCAGTACAATCTGACAGAAATTGTATGTGAAAGTCTCCATTAACAATGCTTTTCCAGTTAAGTCTGCATAAATTTATTAAAACTGCTTCTAGCTGCTGTCAGCAGCTTAAAATACTTCATTTTGGTGGTCTGCAAATAATCAGCACTACAAGCTTGTGTGTTTAATGATCCACTATTGGTGCCACAGTGTTCTAAGAGTTGTTCATCACAATATTCACTGACCTGTCGCTCTATGCTTTTAATACACACAGGAATTTTATTAAGGAAAAAGCCCAAACCTGGACATCTTGCCCAGAACCCCAGTCAGAGGAGACTCACCAGACAGAATGAGAAGACACACTACTCCTTTTCCTAAACCTCACCAGCCCTTTTCTTTCAACCCTCTTCCTCCCCCTTAAACTCTTCTGCCAGCATAAGGAGGCACTGGCTCCAAAAGCATTTGTTCTCCTGCCGCCACTTGGTGAGTAGATTTTTTTCTATCTATCAAGTTACACTATATGTATACATTTATATCACATAATTCACAACAGAATTGCTTTCAAAAAGAAACCAGGAATGGTAAGGATGTTTTGAGTGGTTTAACAATTAATTAATGAGAAGCAAAAGTAAACACAATTAATATTTGTTGTATAATTAAAAAGGAAGGATTCTACTTATGATACATGATATTTGATGTAGATGACTTAGAAAATAGAAACACACTTACTTATTTATATGGGCTGGCATGTGAGGGGGTGCAAAACTCAGATGAATTAAGTTCAAGAATTTTCTCATTAGCATTAGAGCTGTGAAAATTTTTGTACTCTCATCATTTATAAATGAGCAAGGATTAGTACAACTAATTTTGTTATAACTTTAATATTTAAAACTATTATTTATATGTAGATAATATTCTATATGTGTCCGTATGTTGGTTTTCAAACACTGGAAAATCTGAGAAGGAATAACATGAATCTGAAAAGGACAGATTGCTACTCACCACATTGAGGAGGCATTGAGTGGGAGACCAACTCAATGAAAAATACTAGTACATATTATTCAGCTACCAGACTAAGTCCTTCAATTGGATGGATAAAAAAATCTACTCACCAAGCAGCGGCAGAACACATACACAAACAACGATTGTAATTGGGCAAGCTTTCGGAGCCAGTGGCTCTTTCTTCAGCCAGAGGAGTTGAAGGGGAAGGAAAAGGGGTGAATGAAACGGATTGGTAAAGTTTAGAAAAAGGGGTACAGTTTGGAAAAGTTGCCCAGAACCCCGGCCACAGGACACTTACCGGACAGGATGAGAAGGAAAGACACTCTACCCCTTTCCCTAAACCTCACCAGCCTTTTCTGTCAAGCCTTTTCCTCCCCCTTAACCTCTTCTGCCAGCAGGAGGAGGCACAAAACACACACACACACACACACGCACACACACACACACACACACACACACACACACACACACACACACACATTCACATATGCATAGCTCACACCCACATGACGACTGCATCTACAGGCACTACAGCCTTAGCTATGAGTGTGTGAGTTACACTTGTGTGTATTTTGTACTCTACATCTGATGAAGGACTTAGTCCAATAGCTAAATAATATCCAGAAACCTTTTTTCAATGTGCATGTCTGCCACTCAATGCCTCCTGTATACAATGAGTAGCAATGTGTCCTTTTAATATTGCAAATATTTGTTTTGTAGTTTTATTATTGCTCTGAGGTACTCTTAGGACAACTTCTAGTGGATGAAGTTCAACACCAGAATCCCCTGTCACAGCAGAAGCTACAAGGGGCTACCAATGCCATATAGAGCGCCAAGGAGACCTCAAAGAGTGCTGCACTCCAAAGTAAAACCAGGGATGAGAAAGATATCAATGTTAAGAAAGAAAAAAGAATACATGTAAAACTACTCGTTCCTATGAGTTTAGCTACTTCTCATACCAGATGTTTGTACCCACAAACATGTAACAAAAGTTCATCACAATTTGGAAACAGAAGCATTTTATTCAGTAAAAGTCGGAAGATAAAAAGACACTACCAATCATTATTAATATTTACTATTGAAAAGGTTTTACTATTGAAAAGGTTACTATTTTACTACTGAAAGAGTTACAAAGTGATGCTGCAACAATTGGAGAAATAAAAAAGGAAGGAGAACAAGTTCAACTTGATGGATAATACATGGTAGTCAGTTACAAAAATTTGGAAAAGACAAGAGACATTTTAAAAGGCAATACTCTATCATTTAGTTTTGACTCCTATGCTCAAAAACACCTTTCACTGTAATAACAGCAGGTGCAATGAATCAAGTATGTCAACGAAATAAAATCCAAAAAATTATAAAAATCAGTTATGCAGTATTGTTTCTTCAATGGCAACAAGCACATTTAGCACCATGTTTACTGATCAACTGTAATACTAATTCAACAATGAAAGAAAAAGGAACAGAAACTGCATGTAAAATATATTAAACAGATTATATGTACTTGTTCATAACTTACAATGTTCTTCAGCAATGCTTTATATTTACTCATCTCCGATTCTAGTTCAAATATATCTGTTTCAACAGCAGACTTTTGTTGTATTCTTTTATTAATGGTTAAGTTGATGTCCTTCACTTCCTTTTCCAGCTGTTTCTAAAGGAAAATAAATAGAGACAACTAATTAGTCACCAGGTACAGTTTATTTCTTGATACATGATTTATTAGATCTAATAGTTCTTACACAATAAAAACTGGCAAAAGAGTGTAGAAACAAGGAATATTGTTGACTATTTTATAATGACTGACTCCCGGCTTCGATCTCCTCATGTGTCTTGTGGCAACATGGCACGATGAGCATCCATGTGTTGCATATCAGATATTTTCCAAACTCTGATTTCTTGAACAGACTTCTGTGCAGAGTTTGAAGGGACAATTCCTCTCTATTTACTGGAGGTTTTCTGTTGTTTTCAGCTGTTATTTTGTTGTAATAGTGGAAGTAGAAGTTCAAGACATGCTTTTGCCTTTCACAACTATTAGGTTTTTAAGCATAGAATGAAGTATAAATTGCTAACATAACAAGTTCAATTTATTTATCTTTGAATTTTTGTGTTCATTATCGATAAATTTGCTTATTAACTCGTATGGACTCTTTTACCTATTTTTGTAATTCATTAACTCATGTTCAATCATATTTTGATAAAGAAGTATTCTTAAAACTAATCCAGCTATCAACTTATTTGTCTTGTCAGTTTAACTTATTTGTCTTGTCAGTTTTATACAGCAAACTCTTTTCGGATTATTTTTATCTGTCTTGTTTAAGTCAATAGTATTTTGAGGGTTTACTCCTTTCCTTTCTCTTCGGTTGAGGGGCTACATGTATATGTCCTAATATACCGGGCGATCAAAAAGTCAGTATAAATTTGAAAACTTAATAAACCACCCAATAACGTCGATAGAGAGGTAAAAATTGACACACATGCTTGGAATGACATGGGGTTTTATTAGACCCACCCCTTATTGCTAGACGAATGAAAGATCTCTTGCACGCGTCGTTTGGTGATGATCATGTGCTCAGCCGCCACTTTCGTCATGCTTGGCCTCCCAGGACCCCAGACCTCAGTCTGTGCAATTACTGGCTTTGGGGTTACCTGAAGTCGCAAGTGTATCGTGATCGACTGACATCTCTAGGGATGCTGAAAGACAACATCCAACGCCAATGCCTCACCATAACTCCGGACATGCTTTACAGTGCTGTTCACAACATTATTCCTCAACTACAGATATTGTTGAGGAATGATGGTGGACATATTGAGCATTTCCTGTAAAGAACATCGTCTTTGCTTTGTCTTACTTTGCTATGCTAATTATTGCTATCCTGATGAGATGAAGCGCCATCTGTCGGACATTTTTTGAACTTTTGTATTTTTTTGGTTCTAATAAAACCCCGTGTCATTCCAAGCATGTGTGTCGATTTTTACCTCTCTATCTACATTATTCCATGATTTATTCAGTTTTCAAATTTATACTGGCTTTTTGATCACCTGGTGTATGTACTGTACCTCTGAACTTCAAAGGTCATACTGACTTCTTACTTTCTTCTGGTTTCCCAAGATAAAGACAGGTAAATGGGGAGAGATAATACTCCATTCCAGGTTGTACAAAGCACCCTTAAAATTATACGCCAACCCAACTTTGATGTTTAATAAATGATCACTAAAAGTATAAATATCCCTTTGTAAAACTATTCATTATCATTCATCAAAAAAAAAGTAAACCATAGCAAGTTGACCATAGCATTCTTATCAGCATGCTCTCTGTAGAGATTTTGGGCTAAACACAACAGCACCATCTATCTTGCCAACTGACCTCCTTTACTTAACTGCTTTTAACTTGAAGAGCTACTGAGCACTTACAGCCAGCAACCTTTGTTGCTTCTCGCACTATATGTCTTACTTAATAGTCTTATGATCAAAAATATTTCCCCTCCCCCTGGTGGCTCATGGCTCTTACATGAGTCTGTACATGGTGCACATGGTGCCTCAAGCATAAAAATACATAACAACAGCTTCTTACATTCAATCCGGCCTTAGCACTTTAAGACATTGAAGTCATTAACTAGAATGTGATTTTTATGATTAATTTACTTCCTGTCTTCAATTTTATGGTGGTTTTTTTTTTCTAAAAGATCTGCCTACTAAGGATGTGGTGAAATATGATAAAAAGTATCAAAGCAATTAATATAATTTTATGTAGCGTTAAGTTACAATAAAAAAGATGAACATCAACAAAAGCAAAACGAGGATAATGGAATGTAGTCAAATTAAGTCGGGTGATGTTGTGGGTGTTAGATTAGGAAATGAGACACTTAAAGTAGTAAAGGAGTTTTGCTATTTGGGGAGCAAAGTAACTGATGATGGTCGAAGTAGAGAGGATATAAAATGTAGACTGGCAAAGGGAAGGAAAGCGTTTCTGAAGAAGAGAAATTTGTTAACATCGAGTATAGATTTAAGTGTCAGGAAGTCGTTTCTGAAACTATTTGTATGGAGTGTAGCCATGTATGGAAGTGAAACATGGACGATAAATAGTTTAGACAAGAAGAGAATAGAAGCTTTCGAAACGTGGTGCTACAGAAGAATGCTGAAGATTAGATGGGTAGATTAGATGGATAGATCATATAACTAATGAGGAGGTGTTGAATAGGATTGGGGATGGTGGTGGTGGTTAGTGTTTAACGTCCCGTCGACAACGAGGTCATTAAAGACGGAGCGCAAGCTCGGGTTAGGGAAGGATTGGGAAGAAAATCGGCCGTGCCCTTTCAAAGGAACTATCCCGGCATTTGCCTGAAACGATTTAGGGAAATCACGGAAAACCTAAATCAGGATGGCTGGAGACGGGATTGAACCGTCGTCCTCCCGAATGCGAGTCCAGTGTGCTAACCACTGCGCCACCTCACTCGGTAGGATAGGGGAGAAGAGGAGTTTGTGGCACAACTTGACCAGAAGAAGGGGTCGGTTGGTAGGACATGTTCTGAGGCATCAAGGAACCACCAATTTAGTATTGGAGGGCAGCGTGGAGGGTAAAAATCGTAGAGGGAGACCAAGAGATGAATGCACCAAGCAGATTCAGAAGGATGTAGGTCACAGTAGGTACTGGGAGATGAAGAAGCTTGCACAGGATAGAGTAGCATGGAGAGCTGCATCAAACCAGTCTCAGGAGTGGAGACCACAACAAGAAGTTAAAATACATAAAAACTGGTAGTGAAATACATATAAATATGTAATGCTAAAGTGAAATATATCAACATGGCAACATAATTCGTGAACATTTACACTTTTCACATGCATAAGAGTAAAAGAAAAAAAAATGTAATTACATAAAAATCAGGTCTCTACCCATGAGCTTCATTCCAGTGACCTACTCATACCGCAGTATGGTTTCATACAGCAGATGAAGCAGTCCCCAAAGGAAGCCACCAATATGGGTCATCAGCAGAGCAAACTGGATGCTGTGTAGCCAATGGACTGTTTTTGAGAACTGAGATTGCTTGCAGGATAGATGAACAACATCACAACTGAGATCCTTGATTCTGCTGATTTATCTTTCTCAAAGTCAAGTCATCACATCAGTGGGGTGAAGAGTGCCACTCAACAATCCACATCAAGCATATGGATTCTGGTTTATTAAATACTGACCAGCAGCTGAGAATCTCACAGCATTTCTTGCAACAAGGGTAGTGCTTGATGTATAATAAAGGAGAACACAGCAGGGTCACGTCAAGTGTTCCTGTACTGTTAAACCTTCTTGTGCCACACAAATATAGGAAGCCATATCACAAGGGTTTTATTTATAGCTGTGTTGAGGCATGGGTGTCTCCTGGTGGCACCTGGGGACACTACTAGACAAAGGCAGAGCAAACTATTTTCCGTAGACAGCAGTGTACGGCTTTGATGTATTCAAAAATGTTGTTGGGAAATAAAAAATTCTGCAGTTGTGAATATTTATTTCAAGTCAACCACTTTAGGTCAGGTGAACCATGTAGTATTTCTTAGGGCTTGATGATCCATGCAAATTTCCCTGTTTTACTAGTATTCTTTTTTCATCCCCCAAAACCAACGACACAGCTGTTTTAAGGTATGTTTCTCTGAGGAAGTTACAATTGACTATCTTCATGTATTTGGACATGCTAACTTGTAAGCAACACTGCTGAACTTGTAAGGAAAATAATCATCAGCTGATCTAGTTGTCAGTTTGTGGTACAACTTCACCGGACAGTATGCTTAAAACTGTAATATACTATCAAGCTTATTAGATGGCAGACACAAGTGTATGTGATAGGTATAGATTTGTGTGTCCTAATTCTTAATTGAGCTATTCATCTCTCTTCCCCCTTATAAGTCTGTACTTCTCACTATGTCTTTATCTCTGGACTGTGTAGTGTAACAACGTAAGTTTTTGTTTATAACCAATTTTTGTTTGACATATGACCATGTGCAGACTTTGTCACCTACGTCAGTTACAACCCACTTCAAAATGATTTATATTCTTTTTAAATTGTCATAGAATGGTTCTTGAACGAAACTGTAAAACATCAGTTGAGTCGTATGGAAAGAATTACATCACTTGGACCAATTGGTTTTCATAAACTTTTTCGGTTTAAATTTCGTTTGTTTCTCCTCAGAAATTATATTGACACACGTTATCTTGATCTAATCGATATCAGAATCACATTAAATAAACTTTTGAGATTCAAAGTTTCGATGAACGCTGTCAGAATCAATAATCTTGTCGAATATATTATTAATCCGTTCACATAATTCTTCATAAATAAATCCTCAGAACACGTGTTTCAACTTTAGTAGCATACACTATTTTATTAGCTTACTACACATACAGATGTGAACTTGACCGTTGACAGACAGTGACTGACTTTTCAATAAGATTAAGCTCTATATGACGTCATTGTTGTACAAAAAGAGTATAAAAAATTCATTTTTAATTTTTAGAAGCACGACGCAACAACTCAGTTCCAGGATCTTCTGTTGCTCCTTGGCTGACGACCTGCGACGTATAGCGGCCAGCAATTTCCTCTCTGGTCGCGGCAACGAAGATGCTGTCTCCGTTCGTTGCGCTGCCCTCTCCGTACATGAAACACATAAAAAAATACAAAACTTTTAGATAATTCACAGCTATTACAAATATTAAGAAAAATACATAAACAAAACTAAATTAAACTAATAGTCACCTGCAAACTGGGCTGACATTGGTGGATGGGTGACGCTTCATTTCGTCCCACTACAACTGAAGCTGGCTCTCCTGAGAAGGCCCGCAGGAGAGCTTCTGTGAAGTTTGGAAGGTAGGAGACGAGGTACTGGCAGAAGTAAAGCTGTGAGGATGGGGCGTGAGTCGTGCTTGGGTAGCTCAGTTGGTAGAGCACTTGCCCGCGAAAGGCAAAGGTCCCGAGTTCGAGTCTCGTTCTGGCACACAGTTTTAATAAGTTTCATACCTGCCTGCGACTCAACACCTCCTCATTGTTGTTAAATAGTACTATTACTCATTTGATGGTCTGGGCTGGTACTGAGAGACAGATATAAAAAAACTGTAACTATTGTCTTGCAGAATTAATACATTTTTTCTGAGACTTTTTGCATGCCCGGCCACACAAAACGTTGCGATACTAGACGGAATGTTGGGCATACCCCTGGATGGCATAATCCATGTACTGTATCAAAGGCTTGTCTTCTAAAAGCCAGCGTCAGAAAGGGACGAGGTCGGCCGCAAGAAACGTCACAGTATAGCTGTGTATATTCCCCCAGAACATCAACGAGTTTCAGTTGCAATGCGGAAGCCGTATCTTTAACATAGGCAAGGAGTTCTTCGTCATCTTTCTGTGCCTGTGCCAGTGCAGGAAAGACTATGGTACTGGAAACACTGCTGATCCGTAATAGGCAATCCACAACAATGTTGTCGATCCCAGAAATATGTCTAATGTTGGTAGTAAATTGGGCCATGAACTCGAGGCGATGAAATTGACGGGGGGAGCAGTTGACACTATTCTGACGGAAGGCGAACGTGAGTGGCTTGTGGTCCGTATATATCGTGAAAGTTCGCGCTTCCACTTGGGAGCAGAAACATTTCACTGCTTGGTATACCGCCAGGAGCTCATGGTCATATGTGCTCCATTTTCTCTATGCAGGTGAAAGCTTGCGGGAATAATATGCCAGTGGGTGCCATGCGTTGTCCGACCAGTGTTGTAAGGCGGCTCTGATCGCTGTCTGGCTCGCGTCTACGACAATTGCTAACGGCGCGTCGAGCCGTGGGTGTGCGAGAAGCGCCACGTCGGCCATGCTCTTCTTTGATGCCTCAAACGCAGAACACGTGTCCTCTGTCCACTGTATCAGAGACTTACTATTTACTTTAGGGCCTGATAATGCCGCCGTCAAAGGTTCCTGCAGCTCCGCAGCGTGAGGAAGGTGTCGTCGATAAAAATTGAGCATCCCCAAAAAACGATGTAATTCTTTGATCTTAGTTGGTCAGGGTAGCTGCAAGATAGCGTCCACCTTCTCGGACAGAGGAAGAGAGCCTTCAGCAGAAATCTTATGGCCAAGAAATGTCACCTCTGACTGCCCAAAAACACACTTGTCCACGTTCAAGACGACACCGTAACACTCCAATCGCTCGAAAATCTCTCGCAGATGTTGTCGGTGTTGTTCATGGTCAGCAGAGAACACTAACACATCGTCCAGGTAGGCGAAACAAAACGGTAGCCCTTGGAGAACCAAGTCTATAAACCTTTGCCAGGTCTGAGCGGCATTGCGTAAACCGAAAGTCATAAATTTGTTTTCAAATAAACCGAAAGGCGTTATTGTTGCAGTCTATGGAATGTCGCCATTGGCCACCAGAATCTGTGTACACGCTTTAGCACAGTCCAGAACTGTGAACACCGTGGCACCATGTAAAGCTTGATTATAATCCCTCAGTAACGGAACGGGATATCTGTCCGGCACTGTTCGTGTGTTAAGCACACGGTAGTCACCGCATGGGTGCCAAGCTCCACCCTTCTTCAGAACAAGATGTAATTCGGAGGACCACGAGCTCTTAGATGGCCGCATTATGCCCTCGCGAATCATGGCGTCAAATTCTGCCTTCGCTATCTTCAATCAGTCCGGAGCGAGATGCCTAGGTAGGCATGCTACTGGGGGACCATCAGTCGTTTGAATGTGATGCACAGTGTCATGTGGTATGAACCTGGGAGCGCCGGGCGGCCTGGTCAAGTTCGGATAGTTAAGCAGTAATTCAGTGTACTCACCCTCTGTAACATGGCACTGTGCGTTGCGGTGTTGCGACGGAAACCCGTGACTGCTAAGCCAGTGACGCTGTCTACCAAGCGTGCGTTCGCGACGTCCGGCAGCAGGTGGTAGTGCGCCAGGAGGTCAGCCCCGACGATCGCCCCCGTGACGTCAGCCACTGTAAAATTCCACTCGTACGCGCGACGTAGGCCGAGATTAAGCTCCATCCTCTGTGTGCCACATGTTGCAATGGAAGAATTGTTGGCAGCCGTCAGATGGAAGGCAGTTGGCGGCCGGCAACACTGTATGGCTGTTCGTGGTATGATACTCAGGTCCAACCCAGTGTCAATTAAAAACTTTACGTCGGAACTCCCATCGGTAACGAACAGGCGCTTGGAGGATAACTGGCAGTCGGTTGCACCTATTGTCGACCGCCGGTGGTGTTTGGGTGTGATGAGCATGGCGATGTGCACTTCCCTGCCTGATCGCCGAATCGTCGGTGGTACCAGCACGACGGTACCTCGCCTTAAGGAGTGGTAGTACCGCCAGAAGATCTGCTTCTCGAATGCCGCCGTCTGTATCGGCTTCTTCTGCTGTTGTCGTCGTCATGTGCCAGCAGCGCACTGACCTGGGCGCACAAAAATTCAACCTTGGCCGCGAGTGAATCATGGTCGGCCCGTGCTACAGACGTGGTACTGTTTGTACTGTTGTCCAACGCCGCGATTGCACTGACCTGAGCCAGTGTTATTGTGTCCTGAATCCGGTCTGTTAGCTGCGCCACGTCATCCAGTGGCATGTCCGTTTGTGAGGCGATTATGGCTTTTATTTGTGGCACCAACCTAATGCTCCGCAGCGCTCTGAGCAGACTGTCTGGCAAGGTAGCGGTGTCGACTTTACTGCGTAGATGTCTCAGGTATTGAGAAAGCTTCCTGTCGCCAATTTCTTCCTGTGTCAGAACCTGACATATCCGGTCCTCTTGTGACGCGGCCAGCCGTCGAATCAACTCTGATTTTAGCCTGGCATAAGCTCCAGTCTCGGGCAGTTCTGTGATTATGTCCTGCACCTCAGCTGCGTGACGTTGGTTGAGCTGGCTCACAATCAGCGCAAATTTAGTTGCTTCGGCCGTTATTCCAGCGCAGCAAAAACTTGCCTCTCCCTGCGCAAACCAGAGTACCAGGTTGTTGGGCCAGAACGGCGGCAAATGGACTGCAATCCTGGAGACGGCCTGCTGTTCGGTCATTATGTGCTCGTTACTTACGTAGCTCACGCCTGCTTCTTCTTAATCACGTCGGTCTCTGCTTGAATCACGTCTGGGTCACCACTTGTCGGGTTCAGCTAAACTTGTGCTGTCCGACCTTTGCTTAACGTGATTCAGAAGAATAAAGACCTTCAGTTCAGCAACACTAACTTTATTGCGAGCGCGTATCTGAAGACGCCCAGCATGCTTGGACCGATCGGAGTTACAAAATTTGCTTCCGGCCTCTACAGAAGGATCCTTAATCCTGGGGAAACTTCCGTAGTTATTAGAGAGAAAACAGTACTTGTCCACACAAGCCAGGGGGCACAGAACTACTAATTAACTCAAAAAACAAGGAATAATAACAATAATAAACAGAACGTATATAAAAGCTAGAAAACACAGTGCCTCTAGAGGCTAGGCGCGGAACTACACAGACGTCGTGTACAGTAATTACGGCCCCACAGCACTGCACTGACACACGC
Organism: Schistocerca piceifrons; assembly: GCF_021461385.2. Taxonomy (NCBI): domain Eukaryota; kingdom Metazoa; phylum Arthropoda; class Insecta; order Orthoptera; family Acrididae; genus Schistocerca; species Schistocerca piceifrons. The sequence continues at coordinate 619,923,052 of NC_060141.1, forward strand.
ACACGCACACGCACACGCACACGCACACGCACACGCACACGCACACGCACACACACACACACACACACACACACGCACACACACCGGCGAGCTTGAATTAGCGCACGCCAGCGTCACTACAAATAGTACTATTACTCAATTGATGGTCTGGGCTGGTACTGAGAGACAGATGTAAAAAACTGTAACTATTGTCTTGCAGAATTAATACATTTTTCCTGAGACTGAATTAGCACAGACAACAAATTCTATAATATTAAAATAGGTACTGCCATTTCGGGGTCTTCATAAACAGTCTTGCAGTCATATTGCGGCAGAATCAGCAGTAACTTTGCAAAACTTTTGCAATCATTTCCTCTCAGGTAGTTGTCACAGGCAGTGAAGATTAGTTTATTAATGTATAACACTTTGAAAGTAAGTACAACAGGTGCAACAGTCTTACTGAAAATGTCAGTGAACTGCAGTGAGGGTTTCCATTTCTGACAAAGAGGAATCACCCACAGATTATCTTGATGTTGACTGTGTAAGGAATTTTGCATTTTTATCCATCTTAGTTTCGTGTTGTCACAAACTGTAGCAATGAATGTAAGATACTATGTACCCGTAATTATATAGCAATTTAAATGCATGAAAAACATTCAAGTGTTCATTGCCCTTGCATGTCAGCTTCAAATCAACAGATATTCCAAATGAAGAACAAAACACAGTTTCCATTTCTAACGTTTCCAATATTCCATGAGTAAGGTGTGACTAACTTATTACCCCTATTTTTCTCACTGTTACAGTTTAGGCAAAGTGTCACAGCTAATACACTCTGTAATTTCCTTAAAAGGCTAAAGGACACTTGCAAAAATAATACTTCTACACTTTTACCTTCCTCTTGTTAACCCTCAAAGTAAAACTGTTGTTCACTTCTGAAAACTTGAATTAAGAAATGTGTTATCTTTGAGTGTTACGTTTTTAAATGCGATTTATATGCATGGCACTTGTTACATTCATACAATATCTGTTGTGTCCTTGTTAAGTGTGTGCAATGTTCATAATCACTGATGTTGATTTTGATTTCTGTCATTGATATCCAAACAGCAACAGCTGATAATAATGGATCCCAAAACATCAATGTTAAATAAGAACCTACAGAATGGTGTAAAAAGCAACATACAAATAGATCTAATATCATATATATTAATCAATGAAAATAAACAATTATTAACAATATAATGTAAATGGATCCATAAAAAATTTACCCACAAAGCGGTGGCAGGGGAACACACACACAAAAGGATTTAACTTTTACAAGTTTTCGGAGCCAGTGGCTTCTTCTTCTGGCAGAAGAGTAGAAGGGGAAGGAAGAGGGGTGAAGGAAAAAGACTGGAGAGGTTTAAGGGAAGGGTTACAGTTCAGAAAAGTCACCCTGAACCCCGGATCAGGTGAGACTTACTAGACGGGATGAGTTGGTGCTGCTTGGTGAGTAGATTTTTTTATCCATCCATTTATAGTATACATATTAATCAGTAAATAAAGCAATAATTAACATTACATATTCCAGTACCTTTTGTCTACAGATTGTAACAATAAAATTTTTTAGACATTTCCTCTGCAGTCTACTGCAAGGTGACAGAGAGCATCTCCTGCTTTTGAGAACGTTCTTTCAGAAGCTGATAACATGACTATACAGCTAAAATTTAAGTGCAGCTTTCCGTGGTTTTGGATAGGTAGTACCAATTACATGATTTCACACTTCTAATGGATCTTGTTTAAGAATAATAAGGTGATTTTTCAGACAATATCTATGATGGTAGATCAATTTCTGTTCCTCTTTGAAAATTATGCTTTTCTTGTGCCACTTTATGACATTCACTTGTGTAACAAATTTGGTTTCCCTCTTCTCATGCAATTTATCAATGTACTGCTCATCCTCACTGACAATCCTTTCAACAACTACAAGCAAATTGTTGATGGTTTTGACTGCCTCTGAACATGCTAATAAATTTTGAAAATGTGTGTTCTTGACTCTAGGATTGAGCATTATTGATATGGCTAATATTTTAACATGTTCAGTTCGTACTGAGTCCTTTCTGGTATCGATTCTGATGTTACTCTCCAAATTCTACCTGACAGTCTGTACTGGTTGCATGGCAGATATTTTGATATTCCACATATTAGTTATTGGCATTACTTTACTGCTTCAACATACATTTCAATGCAAATTTCACCAGTAGTCACTTCTAAAGACTATATAAACTCAAATGTCTGTGAGATTTACAATACAGAGAATCTGCAGCTGTCAGCTGGGTGGTTCACTATCATGACAATTAATGATATTAATGAAAACTGGTTGCAGCTGCAAAAATCTTTCAATGATATAAAATGTTGAATTCTTCTAGTGAACATTGCTTAAATTAGTCAGAAGTCCATTTATTTTCTTGGCTCCTAATTCGCATCTGCCCTTTGTTTAAACTACAAGACTTTTCACAGCAGTTGTCAATTCTGGCAGTTTGCCAGTCTTTTCGACAGATGTTTTTGCTACCAAACTGAGCACATGGGTAAAACAAACTATATTTCTTCTTCTTGCAAATGCTATAACTACTCCTATGCCCATAGTTGTTCCTAAATTAGTCAACACTGCCGTATTTTGCTGGTACTTAATTCCCATTCATTACAAGTCTGTAATAGCATGCTTGAAACACATTTGTTGACTGTTGCTAGGGAATGACTGACACTTGCTAAGGAACAACTACCTTACAGAACTACTGACAGTAGCCACAGAACACCTGGACAATGACTGTAACAAGAAATGTAGCAAGTCGGACATGTTAACTGCAGTGAAGCCTGTACACAATGCTCTGTATGCATTTGACAGTTCATCCGGTATGGTGTTTGGTAAAGGTTATTGTGGAACAGATTAGTGCAACATTGCATGTAGTATGGCAATATGCCTGCAAGGCATCATTTGAATGCCTATAATCATAGGAAAGCCGTTAGATGGCTCAAAGCCAGTCAATTAAAGAAGACCACTGAAAGTGGAAATGCTATGCAAAAGCATACTGGAGGTCACAGATGGTCCACCACACCACAGGAGAATCAGTACATAGTCCCAGTGGGGAAAAGAAAAAAGACATCTCACTCCAAGGCAGAGCACTGCAGACCTCGCAACCACTACCGGTACACATGTCTCTGCCACAACCATTTCACAGTGATTAAACCTGGCTGGTTTGTATGCTCAGAGGCCAGTTAATTGCATCCCGCTCAGAAGCCAGTTAATTGCATCCCACTTCAATCATGCCATCGTTGAGAAAGTTTGTTAGCCTAAGGAGCGTGTTGGTTGCAGTCAGCAACAGTGATCCAGAGTGATATTCTCCAGTGAACCCACTTCATTGTGCCAAGTGGTTCTGGCAACCAGTTAGTGTGGGAAAAGAGGGTTATGTTACACACCACAGAATGTTCATGAACATCATCAGTATGGCCTAGGTGCTATGGGGTGGGCAAGCATTATGCACACTGGCCAAACACCACTGCATATCCTCGCGCAAGGTACCGTTATAGCACAGCGGTACTGCAGAGAGGTTCTTCTGGTTCATGTCCTTCTGTTTAGATGCATGGTAAGTCCCGACTTTCTGTTTATGGATGACAATGCCCACCACAAAGGACTATTGAGGTGTCAGAAACAGTGGAAAGTGGAGATACTGAAAACACATCTCCCCAAACCATGCAAGAACTCAAAACCATCTTGAGAGAGGAGTGGAACAATATACCCCAAGTAGTCCTTAACAGTTTAGTACCCAACACGAATTACGGATGCAAATTGTCCAGTAGTGCCTGAGGAGGGCATATTCCTTATTGAAAGTCTGATGTCGACCTTTATGCTGAGATTCTTACCTGTGCAAACATGAATATTATTTGAGTCTGTTATCCTGCTTTCCCATGTGTTGAAATCTGTACTATTTTTTGTTATAAATATACCACTCCATCTCTACTACGTATATAATGCATTTCATTTTGTCCATCATTGCCTGTGACTACTCCTGTCCAACATTACCTCTGTTCCTTAACAATTGTATTGTAAGGCAGTGTACACTTGCCTCTGTGTGATCCTAACAAGAGTAGCCATTTTCATTTTACTGCCATCAAAGTAATGAACAGTGTTTCCCTAGTAATTTGTACACAGCATTTTGTCTGCTAAGTACCTGTCACGAGTACTAAACTGTTGGGGTTCTTATTTTTATTTTTTAAATAGAAAATTCAAATTGGTTTTACAGCACCGTTCGAATGTATGTAATCCAGCTGTTTTCTGACATGCTATGACTATAAATTATATGTTCAAAACAATCATTTTTGAGAGATCATTCTTTGTGCTCACCCAGAAAAAAAGCAAAAATTTATGAACATCTTGAATTAAACCAAAAATGTCCCAGCAGCTAAGTGGTTGAACCAGAAGCATAAATATTGACATATCCTTAATGACGTACTTTGTCACTACTGCCGGCTTTTTTTTTTTTTTTCTTTTAAATAAAGAAAACTGCACTTCATACACTCACCACTGTTAAAGTGTTAGTTTAGTCTAGATAAGAGAAATAGAGACATGAAAAAATTAGTTTACTTCCACAGTTGATGTTACAAGCTTATTAGAAGTAAGCTCAGTGAATTGCTGTAGACTGCGTAAAATGTAAATTTGAAAGAAAGCTCAGGTGCTACAGTTTCACTTCATGCCCTCTATCACTGTTGTCAATCTTTACAATCTAAAGTATGTGCTGTATTTGGTGCAAAGTAAATACATGAGTAGTGCATGTAGTTATTGCAAATGTATCATGTCAGATTTGAACACAAAAGTCTTTAAAATGTGCTATTGCAAAACCCTAGTTCTATTTCCATGTAACATCTCTGTCATAGCACATCACCTGCATGAAAAGTATATTTTCAGCACTTCACAAAATGTTTTTATCCCTACCTGCACTCCCGTCACTGAAGGGCCACTCTCCCTCACCACACATCCAGTAGGTGAGCTCATTTATGTGTGCTACTGTGGTGTGGTGGCTTCGCTGGCTATTGGGTGACGTAACAAGTTGTCAGTGAATAAGAGTTCACTCGCCGGAAATGTGCGACATTTCCTCGATTATGACCAAGCATATTCTTTGAGACTCAGTATTTGAATTTAAAAGGATGAAGATTGTTACTGTTGCTGAATACAGTACATCGGAAATACAAGCACAAAGATGAGACTGAGTTATAAGTGGCACAATGGAGGGTGTTGACTGGGCCCCTTAGTCACATATTGGCTCAGTCCAGAACACTTCACGTCAACTGTCTTGTTGTTCTATCACTGCTGCAACCTAGCAGTAGTTGTATCATAGCTGTGCGGTGAAGCTAAATGTTGCAAGTTGTGCTGGCAACACGATTGTGGATTACATCAGAATTTCCTCTCTCACATCTACCCTCTCCACAATGGCCTAAAATATTCCCTTAATACCACCACCACCTCTGGTACAAACCATCTGTCTTTTGAGCCACTTATAACTTGTTCAGTCACATCACTTGTCAAAGGGAAGAAAACAGAGCAAAGTCAAGCGAGATATCAAATAAGAACAAAAAACTGAAGTAAACCTTACTAGGAAGAAATGTAAAATTGGGGAATTTTTAGCATTGATCTTATGTGTTTTCACAGGGGCTACGGATTTATGGTGTAGAATCGCGAAAAACGTAAAATTGGAGAATGTAAAATCGAAGTTTCACTGTATTACATTGATCACTACTGGCTAGCAATGGCCATTCAGTTCTCTGACTACAAACATAAAACTGTGATCTTAATGTAATTGAACTAGCTTGATGTCAACTGAAGCATTATGTAGGAACATACCAATGTGACATGTCACCCAAAAAACTGCAGGAACTTGTTCAGATAGGAATTCAAACTGTTACAGAGAATGAATGACCAGTCATATTTCTGTTGTCAAAAAGTCAAGTTAGAAGACTCTTATAGGTAAAGAGGTGGAATCATGGAAGATACGGTATATTAATGTGACATTAGTTAACACAAACATTACAGTGATAGTGGATGTGTTGGTGATTTCCTTGATGCATTCAGACCTCTGTAAGCAAAATAAGTAGACATATGTTTGTAATTCAGACTGTAATAGTGGCACCAGTCAACATACCAAGCAGCCCCATCCCATTAAGGCTTGAGAAAAATGATATGAGCCCTACTGTTCTCAGATACATTGCTCTTTCTTATGGCAATACATAAACACCATATTATTGCTGAATAATTTACATGAAAAAAAATTCAGCATGTAATATTATCTGCTGTAACATATATTGGTTAAAAAAGTATCATTTATTGTAAAATCATATACACAAAATTCTATTTATAACAATTTATACCCACAAGAAGTTTTTTATCCCTTCTCATATAATGAAGATTAGTGTTATTTTTTATTAACATGTAACAAATTAATGGGAAGGTAAACACATCAAAAAAGATCCTTCATAATTAAGCATTTCGTATCCTGATATTCTGTCCATTTTAAACAAGATCTTTACCAATAATATTGTTCAGTGCGCTACAAAATACAAGACTCCCAAAATACTGTTGCTAGTCCATCACAATTATTTATTTCCTTGTCTTTGCTGCATATTGTGTGTGTGTGTGTGTGTGTGTGTGTGTGTGTGTGTGTGTGTGTGTGTGTTTTCCTTGTGGTGCAGGGACAGGGAATGGAATATTTACGTAAATGAGCGTACAAAGGTACCAATAACGGTTAAAGTTCACTCTGTCCGTAACAGTTTTGAAAATTCAAACTAATAACAGTGTTTCCAGAATGAGATTTTCACTCTTCAGCGGAGTGTGCGCTGATATGAAACTTCCTGGCAGATTAAAACTGTGTGCCCGACCGAGACTCGAACTCGGGACCTTAGCCCGCGAAAGGCAAAGGTCCCGAGTTCGAGTCTCGGTCGGGCACACAGTTTTAATCTGCCAGGAAGTTTTAATAACAGTGTTGTCTGTTTCATTGTTATTTCTTAATAAACAATACTACGAAGTCATGTTTGTTATTCATAACAAATTGAAACTACAAACCTTCTGCAGTCTAAGTTCTATGATGTCTTGAGACAGCCATCGCTCTGATCTACGCTCTAACTCCATCATTCCTCCAACAATTAGACCACTCCTTTTGTATAATGTCCCTTCAAGTGTCACAGCCTGAAATTATAATAATTTCGGTCAGTGTCAGATTACTTCTCCCGTCTTATTAACTAGATGCTACCAATACATGAAAGACACTGATTTATACAGTACACTAGGAAATAAACAAAACTTCTAATAAATATGAAGACACAATGAATCAATAGTTCCCAGTGAACATAGCTACCATTTTTTCAGACCAGAAGCATAACATCTGACAGCCTAAAATGTGAGGAACAACTCTGATACCAAAAGAAGCAAAAAAACTTAAAAATAAAAATAATATGCACTGGAGCAAACAAACAAAAAAGAATGTGTAGGGATGACAGCAAGAACAGTAAGGAGGGAAAACTATTATATAAACTGACTATTATAACTATTGTGCAAACTAATAAAAGTAACAATTAAAACAGGACATTAAATTCAGGAAGATAAAACAAAAGATGGGAGAGGAGCTGCTGATTGTATGAGCCAGGTGGAGAGTCAAAACTGGTACATTATTGGCGTACATAAAGTTCTGGAAGTATAGACCCAAATAATCTGATGTGTATAATGAAAGGAGCCAGCAGCATGCATGCTGTGATATGTTCAGACTCCAATTAAATGTATTGTGAATGATACTTGAAACAACTAATATCCTAAAGTGAACTACTTCTATTCAAGAATCTTTGAGCATATCTGTGAAGTACTTTCAGTGAGTGACATGTCACCTCCTTTTATCGTTACTTATAGATGGCATGCATTTTTGCAAAACAGATCTGGTAGACAATCATCTACAGCTGTCAGAAAAAAATCCTTTCCTGTGGCCACTGCCCCAGCCATACCACCTCGAAACAAAGAAAAACAGACTATGTGCACTACTGGAAAACTATTTATCATAGCACATTAAGGCACAACCTTTTTTTCAACCTTGAATTGTGTCATTAAACTGTGCCGAGTATCATCAAAATCAATCAACACAGTTACTACAGAACTGTTTAGACACAACTTGGAGGATGATCACCACTAACTGTACGTATCTGCAAAGTACACAAGTGTGCAGCATCAGTTTGGTTGCTGTATATGTCAAAACTCATAAATGGTATCTTCCAGCAGAGTCTAGGACATGACTTCTCTATAGGAAACTATTCATTCACTGCCAATATGTTGGTGAATTTTACTGCAATTTGAATCTTTGTAAATACACTATTGTAGGTCACAAAATAGTGAAGCACTAACAAATCATGAAAAATAGTTCCTTAAGAAGGGGTGCAGCCTTGTCCTTTGTGTTAATGTAGTATTTCAACATAAACTTGAGTAACGAACAACAGGCACTCTGGTACTTATAGGCACTCTGGTACTTATAAACTACTCGGTTGAACTTAGAAGAATTTTAAGAATTTTTACTTCTTGCCCCAAGTTTCACCAGATTGCAGCTCGCAATGCAAATAGGTTAAATGCAACTTTCACAGTGGAAGAAGTCTACTTGGAACAAATTTTCATTAATATAGGCATTCATCAAAGTAAAACACAACTTGATAGCAACCAACAACCTTTAAACACTGCAAGAGATTATGGGGTTGCTGGCATTTGTGTTGATTTCATTCTGAGGGTCCCATATATTGTGCAACCCTTACCTCAACTTTTTTAAAAAATGGACTTTGTTCAAATGGTCACCAAGTTTCAAACAGATGTACACAAACTTCAGCAACCCCTCTATCGCGTCTCCTCCTTGGCTCACTACAAGTGAATAAAGCCATTTTTCCTGGCAGTCAAGACATACAGTATGACAGTACCATCATCCTAATGAGGCAAAACATATGGTACCAAAATTCCAATTACTTTTACTTAGTAGAGCCATCAAGTAGCAGAACAAAACAACTGCAAAACTGAAAAGGAGGTATCAGATATTACGTAAGTCACAAAATGTTCCGTACCTCTCTTGAGACCTGTTCACATTTGGTAATGGACCACAATATCTTATGGCCCTTATGGACCACCACTAAGAAAACCAGAGACAAGGCAACGGTCTGAGGTGTTTTTTTACAAAGTGATACATGAACACATTCACTTTCACACCACCAGTTAGTATTTAAATGGATGTGACTTCTCTCCTGTCAATGGACTCACCCTCGAATGTAAGTCAGCAGTAAATTGATGTATGTGTCTTAACGCTGTGAAGTGTTTTCCAACTGCAACATCAGAAGCGATGTATATCCCATGTCTGAATACTTCTCTCTACAAAGAATGGATTATTCTCTGCAAGACAGTTGGCTAAACCAAAAACATCCATTGTGTCAACAACTCTCATCTTGTTGAGTAAGAAATGAGATAACTGCAAAATACACTCCTGGAAATGGAAAAAAGAACACATTGACACCGGTGTGTCAGACCCACCATACTTGCTCCGGACACTGCGAGAGGGCTGTACAAGCAATGATCACACGCACGGCACAGCGGACACACCAGGAACCGCGGTGTTGGCCGTCGAATGGCGCTAGCTGCGCAGCATTTGTGCACCGCCGCCGTCAGTGTCAGCCAGTTTGCCGTGGCATACGGAGCTCCATCGCAGTCTTTAACACTGGTAGCATGCCGCGACAGCGTGGACGTGAACCGTATGTGCAGTTGACGGACTTTGAGCGAGGGCGTATAGTGGGCATGCGGGAGGCCGGGTGGACGTACCGCCGAATTGCTCAACACTTGGGGCGTGAGGTCTCCACAGTACATCGATGTTGTCGCCAGTGGTCGGCGGAAGGTGCACGTGCCCGTCGACCTGGGACCGGACCGCAGCGACGCACGGATGCACGCCAAGACCGTAGGATCCTACGCAGTGCCGTAGGGGACCGCACCGCCACTTCCCAGCAAATTAGGGACACTGTTGCTCCTGGGGTATCGGCGAGGACCATTCGCAACCGTCTCCATGAAGCTGGGCTACGGTCCCGCACACCGTTAGGCCGTCTTCTGCTCACGCCCCAACATCGTGCAGCCCGCCTCCAGTGGTGTCGCGACAGGCATGAATGGAGGGACGAATGGAGACGTGTCGTCTTCAGCGATGAGAGTCGCTTCTGCCTTGGTGCCAATGATGGTCGTATGGGTGTTTGGCGCCGTGCAGGTGAGCGCCACAATCAGGACTGCATACGACCGAGGCACACAGGGCCAACACCCGGCATCATGGTGTGGGGAGCGATCTCCTACACTGGCCGTACACCACTGGTGATCGTCGAGGGGACACTGAATAGTGCACGGTACATCCAAACTGTCATCGAACCCATTGTTCTACCATTCCTAGACCGGCAAGGGAACTTGCTGTTCCAACAGGACAATGCACGTCCGCATGTATCCCGTGCCACCCAACGTAATCTAGAAGGTGTAAGTCAACTACCCTGGTCAGCAAGATCTCCGGATCTGTCCCCCATTGAGCATGTTTGGGACTGGATGAAGCGTCGTCTCACGCGGTCTGCACGTCCAGCACGAACGCTGGTCCAACTGAGGCGCCAGGTCGAAATGGCATGGCAAGCCGTTCCACAGGACTACATCCAGCATCTCTACGATCGTCTCCATGGGAGAATAGCAGCCTGCATTGCTGCGAAAGGTGGATATACACTGTACTAGTGCCGACATTGTGCATGCTCTGTTGCCTGTGTCTATGTGCCTGTGGTTCTGTCAGTGTGATCATGTGATGTATCTGACCCCAGGAATCTGTCAATAAAGTTTCCCCTTCCTGGGACAATGAATTCACGGTGTTCTTATTTCAATTTCCAGGAGTGTAGTTCTTTCCCACTCCAAGCGCACTAACATCTTATACTAGCTACACAAATTCTCTGACACATGAAAAGCACAAAAATATAATTTGGTGCCACATTTAATGACCAAACATTAAAAAATAGTACACATCCACTGCATGAAAAAGAAGTTATAACCAACAGCTTTTCAAATTGTAGTTCAGCACATCACATCATGAATGTGGTACCACATTCATATCAAATTCAGGAAGTCATTCTTGTGTACCAGTGGCTGATATACTTCAAAATTGCACCTACATTGTTAACATAACATCCATTTCAGCAGAAGCAATGGTGACTGACTATAGGTGCTTCCTTGGTAGTACAAATTTAATGTTCACCTGACAGCAGTTTAATGTTCACATACAATGTGTTTCTGAACTTCTCTCAGTGCAACAGGATCATTTATTACATTTTAACATTGTTGCACTCCCAGCAAAATGGAGATGTCAAATAACTTTTCTGCAGTTTCAATCATGATATGTATAAGATGATAACAGTTATGATATTAACATTGTTTTTCAGCACCCTACTCACAACATTAGTCAATGGTGACAATTGGAAGAAATTTTTTGCAGCCACCAGCACTGAAATGTCACTAAACTTTCTCTGCCCATCAATTGTGGACATGGCCCATCTGCTCACAGTGGATTATCAGCCAGTGTCTGTAGCCTGGACACAACAATTTTACAGCCATAGTGTTGGATACCTGACACTGTGGTTTACCAAAATGAGGTGACAGCAGATAAAGCAGTATGTAACTCTGCCACCAAATGGAAATTTCATGGGCACTTGACTGCTGTCCAGTCAGCTGCTGCAGTAGTTTTCAAACTGGCTAGCGATCTGCTCCTACTTTCACAGCCACAAGCAAATGCCAGTGTCATATTACGGTGACAATCTGCGACCTCCAGAAAGCATAGACAGGAAAGGCCTCATCTCAGTGCCATTCCACCTCTGCAGAAAATTCATCAGTGTTCAGACATAAATGGGTTCACGCTGCTTCTCCCAGAACAAGAACCAACAACTACAGAAAGGCTGAGGCACTATGACTCCCATCGGGGGAGTGCACTCAGCACAAGCTACCTGTGCCATCTAGTGGTGCATAGGGTGGAGTTAATGATGCAAAGAACAATGAACTGGTATGCATTCCTCTTCAGTACTGAATAAACATGCCATATTGGGTTCACTATGACTTCATTCTTGTCTCAGCTACATCAACTGTTAATTGCCTATTGCAGTTAACATGGACATTTCTCAAGTGATTGCATTATCAACAGAAACTGTGTAATGAAGATTTTTTTTAAATATATAAAAACATGCCTGTTTATGATTTCACCACACAGTTATTCATCTTCTGACACATTTTTAGTTTAGCATTTGATATAAAATAAAGAACCAGCCACCCACTGACAAAAATACGTGCACACATATGCTGAGAAAGAACAACCTATTGGACAACGAAAATTAACTAACTACAATTTGCTTTCCCTCGAACACTCAACAAAGGTAAGTATCTTATAGTATTATTGATTTTGAATAAAGACTGCACTGGGAGTGGCAGATATCAGTTCAAATCAACTGACTTTTTCTAACTGGTGAATGACAACATGCAAAATGCATCACATTCATTGATGGTATTTTATTAGTAAGCAAACAAAAAATCATTTTTCTATAACCTGGTAGAGGAAAAAGAATAACTGAATGCTTACATCACATCTGTTGTTTTCATTATAAGCAATACTTTGGGCCACACCGTCACTGGTGCACACCACCACATTCCCTGTTACTGTCACAATAGCTTTCCTCAGATTCTGATTGAAACACAGTAAATCAAGCAACACTGTAGCATAACCATCTCTGTAAAATACAAATAGACAGTTACTACACATTACAACATTATGGACCAGTACAGGAATCTTCATGGTACAACTTCTCTCTGCACATGCAATACAAATCCAGAAAGACAAGGGTGACTTTCTCAGATTTCATAAATAATAATTTAGTTTATTCAGAAGGTTTGGACTATTGATTATGACAATGGGAGATCAAAAACAAGCAGTGCGAACTGAACACACATTTATGTAGCATCCATGTAAGACTGCAATAAGGTGTGTTTCATATTTTATAAATCTACCAATAAAGAGGAACCATCCCCAGCTTCGAGTCGCGTTAATTCCACACTCATACCATATACAAATAATATTGCTTACACAAAATTAACACAAAAACGACTGGGGAAGAAAATAACATCCCCATTAGAATTCTGCTATTTCTATGACTGCCAACCTTTTATGGAGAAAATAAGGGATTGAAGAGGAAGGCTACAGAATATACATTTCAAACAGAGTTTTAAAAAGAATAGTACTATTAGGAATATATTTAAAATATTCAAGCCTGTTTTATTTTAAATTATTGCTTGTATTTATTTACAGACTTTGCTTCTGTTTGCAAAGATTTATTCATAAAGAATTCTCTACAATTAAAATTAAAATTCACTGCTACTTGCAGTTCCCCTTTTATAAGTTCCATGGTACATTTGTTGCATATCTCTGTCCCTTTATGGTTCATAGAGAAAAAATTCTTTCTGTGTCAGCACTTGAACCAGGAATGCTTAATACAAACCCAACTACTTTCATTAAATTGGGAACCTAAACATTATACCGGCTCTCAAGGAACAGAAAACATTAACCAACTCCTGTTTTGCATTGCCTTCTCTGGAAATGGTTTGCTTCAAAATATCCTTTGCATTGCAAAATTCACAATTCACAAAATCTTCATCTACATCGTCTATCTGAAATGAGTCAAGTACTTCTTGAAGATGCTTAAATTTTATCTCAGACACAGGAGCATCAAAGACTCTACTGGCATCAGCAATTGATCTTCAAATTTGAAATTACTGACCCATTATATTTACAATGAAATCAAACACTGGAATATCCAGGTAGAAATATCAACAATGTAAGCAAAGACAAAATGCTACTTGCCACACAGAAGACAAGTCAAGTTGCAAACAGGAACAATTAAAAGATGCTTACATAAAGCTTTCGGCTACAGCCTTCATCAGTAAAAGAGAGACTCACACCATTCACACAAACATGCAAGCATACTTCACACATACATGACCACCAACTCCAGCATCTCAGGCCGGAATGCAAGCAGCAATCTGGAAATGGTGGGAAAGGAGAAGGGATAGTAGTGTATGGGTGGGGAGAGAGACGAACACTGTCTGGTGGAGTGTGCTGGGACCAGACTGCCAACAAGCGCAGCGTCAGGAGGTTGTGGGGCAGGGAGGAGGGGAAGAAAGGAGAAAAAAAAGGAGAGGAGTAGGTAAAGATGGATAGATGCGCTGGCAGATGATTGCAAATAAAAAGGGTGCAGATTGAGAATGGGGAGCAGACGACAGGACAAAAGGGGTGGAAACTGTTGGGTAGAGGGTGCGGGGACAGTATGTTACTGTAGGTCGTGGACGGGATAATTATGGGGGGAGATAATGTGCTGTAAGCATAACTCCCATCTGCGCAGTTAAGAAAAGCTGGTTACAATGGCACATAACACACCGTAAGATTATCTTCTAATTTTGGAAGAAGTGAACGTACTAAAAACTTTATTTGTGCCACTACCGAAATATCTATCACTTACTCTTTGCTCAGTTTTGCTAATCACAGAGCATTGGCTGTCTCGAAAGTTTCCCTTATACTGATATTAGGGTGCTCTCAAAACAGAACAACCTAAAACAACTGCACCAACATCAGATATGCACAGTTGACACTCTTTAAGTGTCTTCAGAATCATTTAAAATGTCTTTAGAGCTTTGAGACAATCATCAAAACTTCTCATGAAACTTTTAATGGATTCCCAATTTGTAATGATTATGTGAACAGCTCATGTTAAATAAAGCTGTCTAGCTGGTACATGTTGGAGAATTTCACTCCATTTTCATCTAAAATTTAAAAAAAAGATTTTAAAACTTCCCTTTGCTTTGCAGAAACAGAGAAGAGACCATACAATTTTAAGACCAATTTTTCGAGATTAATATCTAGGGTACCACTTGCATGTTTCATCGCATTCTGCAAAATACGATATGAATAGCTGGCCTTGAAGATTTGTTTGTAAAGATCATTTAAGGCATTATCAGCACAAAATGCAATACAATTGTTATGCCAAACTGCAGAATTCCAAGGAACGTTTTGTGGGGCGGCGGATGAGTTTGTAACAATAGTTTAATTAATTGCTGGATATATGCTTGCGTGTTGAATCAGTTTCAGGCTTTTAGAATGTTGTTAATGCTGTCTTTCGCCGTTCTCAACACTGGCTCTCTATTTACTTCTTGGCACCCAGAAAGTGATTTAATAAAACATGGAGCCAGTATTTAGAGATCCTAGTGCCCACTTCAATTGAGATACCATTATAGCTGCAGCTTATAGCTCTGAGGAATTAGGAGATTGTCCGGGATTTCTAATCAAAAACTGTTTGCCAAAATAGTTGAGTATATTCTGAAATTCACTGATAAAAAACACAAGTATCCCTACAACCTAACTAACAGAGCAGTTCAGAGTCTAATGCGCTGATGCAACTATAAATGTCCGAATTAAATGTTAAAAAGAATGCTCGCCATAATTTGATGAAAATATTTCACCAAACGCCACGCTAAATATTTGGTAGAACGTCTGTCTCGCGACGGCACGTGAAAATACGACAATACGCAAACTGAAGCTAGATAATGAAAATCATTCCAGAATTAACACTTCACATAAAATGTTTTCATGGTTCCGCGTATCTCTAGTAACTTAATACAGCACCCGAGGCTGTTTGTAGCAGATACACTGATGCGACGCGACTACCGACACAGATGGCGTGTCATTCAGCGTCTGGAGAGAACTGGGGCCTTCCTTCCTCGCGTAGCATCCTTATATATAAAGCCGCGGTGCGGACGGCGAAGGGAACGCCTGATCTTTTCGGCTCTCTCGACTAGCCGCTGGGCTAGTAACGCACCACTTCAAGTTACATAATAATTTATAGCTTCTTTTGCTGATGGCCGAAGAAGCTCTTAATTTAAACGTGCATTCAGCACGCAGGTAAGTATTGATAATGAAATTTTGACGTGGCTAAGTTAAATATTTTGGGCGAGAGAATTAATTAAATTACACTGCACACAGTAGATGAGCTCTGAACTGGCCCTTTTGAGATCCGCTATCGCTATAATTTTATAGGTATTCAAAAGAAACTTTACACATCTTCATAATCATAACGGACCTCCAACCTATTTAAATCTAAACATCCTAGCCTTATTTACTAGCCTACTTAATCTATCTTGCTTCCTTCAGTTTTGAGACGAAAACCACAAAATCATGAATTTCCACTAAAATCTTAATTTGTGAAATCCAAAGTACTGTTTTTATTAAATCATTATGAAAGATGAATCTAAATATAAATTTTGAAGTCTCTAGCTCTTTTCTGTTGCGCCAATGATTTTTTCAGAAAAACGTCCAAATTTCGAAAATGGCTGAAGTTATCGAACTGATATTTAACACACATTAATTTAGTATTATTCCTGACATGCTAGAAAAGTTTTAGGTCATTTGTTTGACTTTTAAGGTATTGCGCAACATTTATGACGTCAGAGCTAGTTACAGCAGACTGGCTGGCACACAATGGAAACTGATGTGAATTTACTACAGTGTGAGTAGGCTGCTTCCCTACAGTTTACACAAACTGTGGGTAGACATCCCTGTTCCACTGCTCTCTTCTATAAAATCCAGAAGTTTATTTTAAATTTCGTTTTCAGAGTCAAAAATCTCAAAACAATCAGAAACACCTTCTTCTTTTTATGGTTTGAGGCATAACCTGCTTTACAGAAGAATCCCCTTGACTTCCTGGGATTGTTTAAAATCGTAACACTTTTTGTAATACTTTTTGGAGCTAAAACTTTTTTAACTACTGCTTTAGCTTTTGTGCCCCTGCAGTGCAATACTAGAATCACCGAATTCATCCTTTTCACTTTAACATTGCAGTCCAAGCTATTGTAAATGAGGTAATGTGTCACTGTGTGATACACAAATATCAATTCTACTGCAACGGCTCTGCTTAATCCACTTATAGTTAAGCCACCTTAGCAAAAAAGTAGCTGGAAATCTTGGAAGATTCCTTTACGTATTTCTCCTTGTTTGAATGACCTAACAAAATTAAAAATATTTATTACTAAATTTATGTTTGCATGATTTAAAATTGCACCAAACAAAACAAAATAATGGTACTATAAAATTAATTATAGTTTACCTGTAGTTTTTGAATGCTTAAAGCAGTACTGCTGCCATGTGTCACACTCAAATCCCATTTGCAGGTAGAACAGAAGGCTTTGAAACAATTAGCAATAAATTACAAACTCTGAATCCGAGCAGAAAAATGCTCGCATCCTCTAGCTTGGTGTAGTTTGGTGATTCCTCAAGTTTCTGGCTCACCAGCCAGCTGAGCAGATTTGTAACATAAGCACTGTTGCTGTTTTACTTGTTCATCACAAGATCAGACATTGTGAGGAAAAATATGTGGCATGTCAAGGGAGATAAATTATTTTAACTACTATTGCAAACGTTCGAAAAAGAGATGAATTTGAAATAATATGGGAAATGGGATTTCCCGGGAAATACGGCTTAGCTGGCAACCCTAGTTACCTCACTTTCTGTTCTAAGTAATAATACATTGTGAGAGATCACCACTTTTTAATTGTTTTTTTTTTCTCAGTGAGTTATTTGCTTTTGACATCCTTGTCTTCTATTTGGACTATTTTACAATTTTACAAACTTGTATTCAACGCAGTACTTATCACTTCTTTGTCATCATTTTTACATCAATCCTCAACGTGCAATTAAACATTGCTACTTGACATTAAATTTCCTGTGTGTGTATCTAATAAATATATCAACGTGCAATTAAACACTGCTACTTTACATTAAATTTCCTCTGTGTGTATCTAATAAATATATCAACGTGCAATTAAACACTGCTACTTTACATTAAATTTCCTCTGTGTGTATCTAATAAATATATCTACCTTACATAAAGTTCATGAACACTTTCTACTTCAACTAAATCACTTTATACACATGAGATATACACAATATCAAAGTGCTGATAGACATAAATAATAGTGCAAAAATTATACCAGACTGTTTTGAGGCTGTTCCAACACTGTCCCAATGGACAAGGACACTCCTGGGCACCCCTCAGCTTGCTTGCGGTCAGGCCCAGGTAGTGTAGGCCACCCACCACGCTGCACAATCACATGTGTTCTTAATATGCACCAGACACTTCGTCACCCCTGTCTGTAGGTGTACAGTTATGTAGGCTACAGCCTGGCTGGCAGGCTGCGCATCAACTGTTTCCCTTCCCCTGCCCACCTGCTGCCTGTGTGCGATGTCTACTTAATGTGGCGTCAAACCCTTGCAGTGCTGGCATTCAAGGGGCATGGGAGTCCAGGCTCCAACATCTTCTTTTGCTGGCGGTTAGTTCACAATTTAGTCATGGTATTTACCTCTGGATATGGCAAGGTGCGGGCACTGTCTATTGCCACTTTGTGAAATTGTGGCGAGATTCTGTCTATAAGGTCTCCTGCATGACATTGCATGAAACACGAAAATACTCATCCACAGCAGAAATCACCAGCTATGTAGAAGACATTAATACCACATATACTGATCATCATTTTTTTTATTCAGAAACTCACTAAAAACGTAAAAAGAGTCAAACAATGCATGAGGCAGAGAATAACTAACACTTTCACACAGTGTATTTAAACTTGGTTTACTGGTCATTAATTTCCACAATCTCATATGCCATCAATGAATGAAAATATACAAAATATGCTGCCTTACTGACTTCCATATCCCCAAAGTTGGCAGTTATTCTTATGAGAAAAGTTGTCGACTTAAACATTTTTGCAGGTCTGCTGTACAGTTTTTCCACTTTAAGTTTTCATCAGTATGCACACCTAAGAACCAGAATCTTCTACACTGTTTCCTATTTTTTTGTTGGTTTACTAAGTTAAAAGGAGGTGTGATATTTTTGACAGAACAAAACTGGATGAACTGTGTTTCTTCAAAGTTTGGAGTTAATCCATTTATGCATAACCATTCAGAAACTTTCACAAAAACAACATTTACTATTTTCTCTGTTGATACTGTGTTCCTTGGATTCACAACAATGCTTGTATCTGCAAACAAGACTAATACTGCCTCTTGATTTAAATAAAATGGCAGATCATCAGCATAAAGCAGAACAGTAGTGGGCCAATAAAAAAAAAACTGTCAGGCTCCCTTTGGAATTCTTCTCTATGCAGATGATGTGGCATTCCTCTTTGTATTACTCAAACAGCCTAGGGTAACTTTCTGCATTCTGTTTCTTAAACACGAACTAAACCAGGCATTTGCTTAACTACGTATTACATAAAAACTTTACTTCTCTAGTACAATATTACGACTGACACAGTCAAATGCCTTTGAAAAGTGACAGATGATCCCGATCGGTGATGTTTTATCATTTAAAGATTTCATTAAGTGCTCAGTAAATGTTAAAGAGCTGTCTCGGCAGCATGGCCCTTTTGAAATCCAAGCTGTGACTGGCTACGTGTTCCATTATTACACAGGTTACTTTCGCAAAAATTCTAGAAAAACTATGTAAGGATTGACACACGGTGGTAATTCTTCATTCACATCTGTGGAGATGTCCTTTGTATATAGGAGCCTAACAATGACACATTTCAATCTTTCTAGGAATACATCCTCTGTTAACAATGCACTACATAACTTACTAGGAACATTACATGACATATTATAGGGCAAGTGTCTTACTGGAGATATTATCCACCCCACATGCACTTTTACTTTTTAGAATGGAGAGTTCTCTCCTTCTTGTAGCGATCTTCCTACTCATTTCGGAGGGATCTTGCCTTCCACCAGACTTTTCTAGTGAAATGACTACTATTACGAAGTAACAGATGCTGATACATTCACAAACAGGGTTTATTACCCCAATTCAAACTGGCTTAACTTCCAATTGATTATAAACTCACACAATTTTTAACATAAACACACTCCCCTTATCATTCTTGTCAAACTTGGTTATGTTTTATACATCGATCTTCTTAGTTACCAGTCCTACAAACATGGAATTTCACCACGAATGGAGCTCCATGGAATGCCATGCTCCTCAGCGACTCTGAGCCCTTACCTGCTCTGATGTCACGAGCAGCCGTCCAACATTCCTGAAATACCTCTTACATAAATCCAAACAGAACCTCATTTTCTTTTACCTGTAACAATTATTACTTATACCTAGTTTTCCACCAATTCAACCCCTGGCTCTATATACATATCTCCGTGAACACCAACACGCACAATCTCGCTATCTCAATTCAGTAGTAAGGGTGCCTATCACAGACTCCCCCACTGGCCATCCACACATTTGCACCCTCACATGAGTAATTTCAGATGGAGATGGAGATGTGAGATTAATTTTTATTTCAGTGTACTGTTTGTTTCCTCTTTTTAACTATTCGCAACAACTTTCTCATCTATTTTTAAAAAGTAAGTATTAAAAAATCTACTAAACATGAAATGTTTTTCACAATGCTCCCAGTCTCTTTAATGGAAATAAAGTTATCTTCCATGGGCCTTTTCCCTGTCTCTCTCTTAACAATATTCAATATTGATTTGGTTTTATTGTATGAGCTGTCAATTTCAATTTCAGACAAGATGTGCACACTCCTGGATATTTTTACAACTTTTCTTAATATTTTATCGTCGTGTTTGCAATAAGAAAGTACTTTTGGGTTATTATTTGTTCTGGCTATTTTGTACATACTCTTTTTTTTTTTTTTTTTTTTTTTTTTTTTTTTTTTTTTTTTTTTTTTTTTTTTGCGGAGGTACTCTGATACCTCTAGTGATCTAAGGTTTCTTAAATGACATGTCATTATTGCACTGATCTTTTTAGGAAAATTACTGTCAAAAAAGGCTACAAACTCATTAAAAAAATATACTGAATTTACTGCTTTATTCAAGTGTTTTCCAGCTGTACATGTAGCTATGTTGTATAAAGTGACTGACTGTGCATCATGATCTGACAATCTGTTTACCACCAGATAGCATCTGCCTCTTTAATTTCTGCTTGTGGGAAGAACACATTGACTATCAGGATGCCACAAGCTTGGGCAATTCTGGTAGGGAAATTTATGACTTATACTGAATTCTGCGTGGTTCAAAGCACCTCCAGATTGCTTTACCTGTCACATTCCTTTAAGAAAATTACATTAAAATCTCCGCAAGTTAATGATCACTGCCTTCCATCTGACATAGCACAATAATTCATCACAATTTTTCATGAAAATTTCCCAGTTACCCAGTGGAGACCTATATACTGTAACACACACAAATAATACATTTCTCAGTAATAACTCACTAGGATTTCTACATCCTGATCTATAGAGAATTTACTTATTTCTTTGTTTTGACATTTATGTCCCTTTTCTGTGATTGTGAAACTCCTCTTTTATCTACGCTGAATCTACATGAATATGCAACTAACTTATAACCACTTACATTCAGATTTTCCATTCCTGTGCATATACTTATGGTGTTCAGAGTCAAATGACATTAATTTCTTTTCAACTGCTAATATCTTACAAGCAAATTAACAATGCATTAACTTTATATTTTATATATATAAATAACTTTATACTTTATATGTGTCTACTTTATATTTCTGTTGCAGCAAGTAGATTTCAGTTCTTCTTGCATTATGATACGATAAATTGGGGCCTCTGTCAGTTTAATTTCCTTTAATGCTGTCTGTTTTGTTTGACATAGTGTTGGTGTCTCACCTGACAACAATAACCACAGGGATTTGCCTTTGTGTGCTGATGACCCTCCGCCTCGCCTGCCCCAAGTTTTCTATAAATAGATATGCTAATTTGTCATTATCCTTCCAATTCAAGTGTGGGCAATAAGAAGTCTATCCCCATCTTCCTGTAGCGACTGCTGGAACAGCATCCATAAGAGATTTTGCATCTATCTGAAGTAGCCCTCTCAGTTCCATATTTAATTGCTTTACAGCGAAATTACCTCAGGCCTGGTCATGGTGCTGCAGAACCTCCACAAAACCCACATTTGTGTGTCTAGTAGCTGGCCCTATTAGTTCAGATCACCCATAACACTACATTTTTCGTTTTTTACCCAAGGTGTTTCCAGCTTCCCCAAATATGAACCCCTAATCTTCTTTCTTAAAATCCTCACACATTTGTTTTCTGTTACCTTCCAAGGACTAGCTCTTGGTGTCACAAAACTATTTGAAATTTAGGTTGAAATATGGTACTTGTCAGATTATTATAAGTGACAGATTTTGCTCTGTCTATTTCTTATTTTTATAAAGATTAATGTATGGTACAACAATGATGGCACTTTCTTGGGTAAAATATTCCAGGGGTAAAATAGTCTCCCATTCAGCTCTCCAGATGGGGACTACTTAGGAGGATGTTGTCATCAGGAGAAACAAAACTGGTTTTCTACGAATCGGAGTGAGGAACATTCGATACCTTACACAGGTGGGAAAATCAGGAAATTTAAAAAGGGAAATGGATAGGTGAAAATTAGATATAGTGGTAATTAGTGAAGTTTGGTGGCACGAGGAACAGGACTTCTGGTAAAGTTAATACAGGGTTATAAATATAAAATCAAATAGGGGTAGTGCAGGAGTAGGTTTAATAACAAATAAGAAAATAGGAATGTGGGTAAGCTACTATGATCAGCACAGTGAACACAGTATTGTAGCCAAGACAGGGATGAAGCCAACACCCATCACAGTGGCACAAGTCTATGTGCAAACTAGCTCCACAGAAGATGAAGAGATTGAAGAAATGTATGATGAGGTAAAAGAAATTATTTGGATACCGGTAATTAGGGGATGAAAATTTAATAGTAATGGAGGACTATAATTCAATAGTAGGAAAAGGACGAGAAGCAGAAATAGAAGGTGAATATGGGCTGGGGGAAAGCAATGAAAGAGGGAGTCACCTGGAGCAGTTTTGCACAGAGCATGATTTAATCATAGCTAATACTTGGTTTAAGAATCATGAAAGAAGGTTGTATACGTGGAAGAGGCCTGGAGACACCAGAAGGTTTCAGACTGATTGTGTATTGGTAAGGTAAAGATTTTGGAACCAGATTTTAAATTGTAAGACATTTCCAGGGCCAGGTGTGGACTCTTGACCACAATTTATTGGTTATGAACTGTAGATTAAAACTGAAGAAATTGCAAAAAAGTAGGAAATTAAGGAGATGGGACCTGGATAAGCTGAAAGAACGAAAGGTTGTTGAGAGTTTCAGAGGGAGCATTAGGCAATTACTGACAAGAACAGGGGAAAGGAATACAGTGGAATATCAATGCATAGCTTTCAGAAATGAAATAGTGAAGGCAGGAGAGTATCAAATTGGTAAAAAGACATGATCTGGTAGAAATCCTTGGATAATACAGGTGATATTGAACTTAATTGATGAAAGCAGAAAGTTTAAAAATGCAGTAAATGAAGCAGGCAAAACAGAATACCAATGTCTAAAGAATGAGACTGACAGGAAATGAAAAATGGCTATACAAGAATGGCCAGAGGACAAATGTAAAGATGTAGAAGCATATAGGTGGAAGGACATCTATACAAGGGAGATGTACTTGATGGCACAATTCCAATTCCAAAGAGAGTAGGTGCTGACAGGTGAGAATATTACAAACTATCAGTGTAACAAGTCCTGGTTGCAAAATACCAACTCGTATTCTTTACAGAAGAATTGAAAAACTGGTACAGACCAACACTGGAAAAAATCAATTTGGTTTACACAGAAATGTAGGAACACGTACGGCAATACCGACCCTATGATTTCTCAAAGAAGATAGCTTAAGGAAAGGTAAGCCTATGTTCATAGCATTTGCATAATTAGAGAAAGCTTTCGACAATGCTGGCTGGAATATTGCCTTCGAAATTTTGAAGATAGCAGGGGTATAATACAGAGAGAGAAACGCTATTTACAACTCATACAAAACCAAAGAGCAGCAGTAAAAGTCAAGGGGAAGCAGTGGTTGAGAAGGAAGTGAGTCAGTGCAATGTTATTCAATCTGTACATTGAGCAGGCAGTAAAGGAAACAAAGAAAAATTTGGAGTAGGAATTAAAGTACAGAGAGAAAAAATAAAAACT
This sequence comes from Schistocerca piceifrons, assembly GCF_021461385.2. Taxonomy (NCBI): domain Eukaryota; kingdom Metazoa; phylum Arthropoda; class Insecta; order Orthoptera; family Acrididae; genus Schistocerca; species Schistocerca piceifrons. Next base: position 619,947,216 of record NC_060141.1, read on the forward strand.
TTGAGGTTTGTCAATGACATTGTAATTCTCTCAGAGACAGCAAAGAACTTGGAAGAGCAGTTGAACAGAATGGATAGTCTTGGAATGAGGATACAACATAAACATCAACAAAAGCAAAATGAGGATAACAGAGTGCAGTCAAATTAAATCAGGTGTTGTTGTTGTTGTTGTTGTTGTGGTGGTCTTAAGTCCAGAGACTGATTTGATGCAGCTCTCCATGCTTCTCTATCCTGTGCAAGCTATTCATGTCCCAGTACCTACTGCAACCTACATCCTTCTGAATCTGCTTAGTGTATTCATCTCTTGGTCTCCCTGTAGTGGAACAGACCCCTCCTCACTGACGCAAATGACGAAAAAGGAAAATGTTTATTATTTTTTTTTTATTCAACTGAAATTACGCAATTAATTATTTAAATCATCATTTTTGTAAATTAATATTAAAATAAATAAATAAATTTTCTTGTAAACACGCTCTTTGGTCGGAAGCAGTGAAGACAAGGCATTGCTATCTCTGACCAAAGAGGTGCGGTAGTAGCGTTGATAGACGTCCACCAGTCGAGAGCGGCAGAGTTGCAATTAAGATCTCTTACTGTGATAACACGTAGAGCAGTTCATAGGAACAGTGCAAGTGACTCATGTATTCTTGTAAATGATATAGACCAGTTTGAAGATACGATAATATCAGATTTCATTGCAACTCAATTTCGTATGGTCGTAAATAAGTACAAGCAATAAATGAATATGAAAAACAGCAAGATCAAGAGTTAGAAAAAATCATTTCCATACCTACCTACTTCAAGAATCGGAGGGAGAAAATCAACAGAGACAATAGCCTGACCAGCAGCTATCAAGAGAAAACGAAGATCTACACAGCCTACTGTAAAATTAGGTAAAAAGGGATTCTAAAAGCAAATTCACTCTGTTAAATCTCAAAAATTATCCAAGGTTGTTATTACTGTAGTAAATTGACCCATATTGTCCAATATGGTCGTGAAAAGTTACATTCTCAATACTGCATTAAAAACACTTTCTTTTGGCGACTTAGAAAACTTTAATAGAAATTTGTTCACATAGAAATAAATTTTCTTTTGGCAATTTTACTTCGGATCGAAAATCAGGGGTAGTCTCATTTACGAGTTCCTATCCCCCTAACCTTTAAAAAATAAACTACCTACCAAAAAACCAAATTTACTACAGAATTGGCTACCTTTTGACAGGACACGAATATGAGAATGTGTAAAATTTTATAAAAATTGTAGACTTAAAGAAAGTATTTATTGATTCTATCTTTGTCATTGTTAACATAACGTCAATTTCTGTTACATGTAACAACTTCAAAATTGAGTGCAACGTTTCTGGATGAGCAATGCACATAATATAAAAGGAAAATTCGTAATATATTAAAAAAGGAGACGGAAAAAACGGTGAAAGAAGTACATAAGTGCATTCTTATCAGCAAACAATCAGAAGACACCAATGGTGAGTGATAAAATGCAAATTCATACTGCTTCTTTACGCAAGTCGTAACATCTTGTAGTTCATACTTTGCCGCCTCTATCTATCGCTTACGCTGCTATTGTGTGGTTGGAGAATGCGTGTGACGTAAGCCGAATTGTCAAAGAGCATTGTCTTTACGTACCCAGTGTTAGAGCACGCTTGGCGGAATACGCGAGTGCAGTGAAGTTTTGTAACACCTACATCAACATTTTTGACAAATTTGAAAGTGAAAAACATCATTTGTAGTGCAAAATTTGTGTATTCGTAAAAAATCTTAACATCAATAATGTCGCAATTGTCAAGTAACGATTCGGAAGCCATGTTGCGCACTACAGGTGACGTCACAGGCCACGTCAACGAACGTGTTGCTATGGACACAGCTGACCTACATGTAAACAACATGACAGACGCGACAGCCAATATTACTGATTTGGACATACAAAGTACGGAAGTGTGTAGTGTTGACAAAGATACGCAACACATTAACACAGCTTCGGACACGTTAAGTTCTGGTAGTAGCCGTAATGGGCTTGGCCCAGAAACTTACGAAAGTCCCAGCACAACAAGGAAAATAATTTACATACTGAACAGAGATCTAACACAAACACAAATTTCGAGTGCATGTGAATTGCAGAACACACAACCTGTAACTTCACAACCCGACACAACACATTCTGCACAGCAATTAGGCGATGTAGCAGGAAATGGAGCGTTTGCGGCCTTGCTCACTTTCCTAGGAGACAGACTCGCACAGATCACACAAAAGATAGACAAATCGAGCAAGAAAACTAGGTATGACTTAACATAGAAAATGGATGAAACAAATAGGGACCTAACACGGTTAAATCAGAAGGTAGAAGAATCAAAGAGGGATATAACGCAGCAGATAAGAGGGGTAAAAGACGAAGTACAGAGCCTCACAGTGCAGTTAAAACACCTCACTGTGGAGCATAATGAATTTAAGAACCAATTAGGTACACTACATCAACAACAAGAACAATTACAGTCATCACAGAACAAACTGATTACTGACGTAGGAAACATGAAAACTTAAGTAAACAGTACACAGGAGAATTAAGGAAACATTCCAACAGAGGTTACAAAATTGTCAGATCGAATAGGATCACCAGAATTAGAGCAAAAACAGATCAAGGAAGATCTAAGCTTAGTAAAGGAAAGTCTGGAAGACACTACAATGGCGCAAAAGGTGGTGCATGAATACGGCACATGCCTTACAGGTTTCGAAAGACATCTAGCTGAAAAGGAGACAGAAATAGTTGACAGAGTAACGAAACAGGTTAAGACTGCCCTAGAGCAAACCAAACAAACATCTGTAGAGACAAACACACAAACAGAAACACCTAGAACCGTCACTACTGACACTGCTATAAGCAAACCACCAAGCATTGAATTTGGTAATGAAAAGAGTATTGTACGAGTACAAGATCAGGTACAGCAACGGTACACACCACAAGCGAAATATAGAAGTTCACCAGCTGTTAGCTGTTTACACAACATGCCGTCAAGTAGCAATTATACACCGCATTGCTCATGTAGTCATTCATCAACACCACATGCAACTTTCATAGACAAAAGGTTACTGAAGTACAGGCAGTTCCAGGTATTTTCTGCGGACAATAAAAAAGTTCACCCTGTTGTCTTCCTCAAATCATTCAAAAACATTTTGCCACAGTATTGGAGTGAGGAGCAGAAAATACAGTATGTCATTGGGGACATTCAAGGAGAAGCTGCCCTATGGGCGAATGAAACTGCAGAATACTGCCACACCTATTCAGATTTCGAAAATGCATTTCTAGGCAAATTTTGGTCCCAGGGAATTCAGGAACGATTGCGGAAAGAGGTATTCCACCCTGAACCATTCAATCCAAAAAGCGACGGATTACGTAAATATTTCGAAAAATATCTAAATAAAACTCGATATTGGGATAAAGCCATATCTTATGTTGATGTTTTGGAAATTCTTAAAGAGAAGTTACCAATCTTGATCAGAGAAAGACTTGCCACAGTACCGGCAGATAATGTTGACTATTTTCTATCAGTACTGGACACCTTTGACCTGATTCACGAGGACGGTCAAAGGCAGAACAGCAACAACAGCAATAACAGTAACCACAACGGCAATAACCGTAACGGTAATTACAATCACAATAATAATAATACACCCGGCAGGCAAACATAACAACCCGCTGGGGCAGAATGGTCAAACATATGGAAACAAACCGTGGAACCGCAGGGAAAACAGATACAATCCTGGGTATCAAAACGGCGGAAATAGGAACGGGGGCAGATTTCAGCCAAATCCACATTGGCAAAATAATAACACACAGAACAATAACAGAAACAACAACACTTTCGGAAGAAACAGGCGAGCCACATATCCAGCAACTGTCAATGCGTGGCAGGCGCAAACGCCAAGTGTAAATATTATTGAATTGAATGACAACAACATAGCCAGTACACCCGTACTAGCTAATGGCAGCGTTGCCAGCACTGCGGAAAACAGCACGCGACACTGCTCACCCCCACAGCAGTAGTCGACAGCGGAGTAGGGGGCAATAACACGAAAACAATAATCCTTATCAGATATGACATGGACACGGAGATGTGGGAAGATTTGTGTTTTGACGGAACAATTTGTACACATCGACAAGAATATGAGGTACAAGCGTTGATTGAAGGGACACTAGGAGGCGTACCTGTGAAAATTGTTATGGACACAGGCGCATCCGTGAATGTAATGTCAACCAGCTTGTTCGAACAGATTAACAAGACAACAGTATTGCCTACCTTTCCAGTGCAGAATTGCAAAATATTAAGTGCTATGGGGAATAAGTCAAAGGGAGTTGAAATACAGACACTAGCACCTGTTACACTGGCGAACACAGAAATAAAATGCTCATTTTTAGTAGTTGAAAAGCTCACAGTAAACTGTATCCTAGGAACAGAATTTTTCAGACAACACCAAGTTACACTGGACATAGCCATAGGTAAATGCACATTTCAGTTTGAGGGAAAGGTATTTTCTGTGGACATGATACGAACACCTGCAATGCATAGTAGATATTGTCATTTGGTTAATCTCGAGCTAACACTACCAAAAATTCTATTTACAAATCAACAGCAACACTATCCTGGGGGTGACACAGAACATGTGAGTACACAAGAAATTATAGAGAAGGTACATGAGTGCAACAGCTTAACACCTGAGCAACAACGTGAACTTTGTGATGTACTGTGTACACATAAACAAGTACGAGGGCGGTTCAGAAAGTAACCTCCGATTGGTCACAGTGCGGGTTGTGGGGGGAGTAGCGACGTCATCTGTGCATTCACGCACTCAACAGGTCAGTCGGCATCAAGCCATGGTCGAGTGAACGTCGTACCTGCGCTAGTTTAGTTTTTGTGGCAGTTTGAAATGTGTGCTGCAATAGAAAACCCCGCCAAATGTGAAGTGCGTGCTGTCATAAGGTTTTTTACAGCCAAAGGATATTCTGCAGCAGCTATTCATCATGAGCTTTGTGCCGTGTACGGACCAAGAGTTATGAGTGAAGGAGTTGTCCGTGAATGGGTACGTTTATTTAAAAGTGGACGAGAAAACGTTCATGATGAAGAGAGGAAAGGTAGACCATCATTGGTGACTGACGAACTCGTTCAGACAGTTGATGCAAAAGTTCGTGAAAATCGACGTTTCTCAATGTCGGAGTTGTCTACTGGTTTTCCACAGATTTCTAAGACTCTCTTGTACGAGATAGTGACAGCAAGATTGGGTTACCGTAAGTTCTGTGCACGATGGGTGCCCAAAATTCTTACCGACCACCACAAAACTCAAAGAATGGCCTCTGCATTAGACTTTCTGTCACGTTATGAGGACGAAGGAGAACCATTGTTAAACAGAATCGTGACCGGTGACGAAACCTGGATTAAGTACGTGAACCCTGAGACAAAAGAACAATCAAAGATGTGGGCACATTCAAATTCGCCTACCAAACCAAGAAAAGCTTCGCAAGATTTTTCTGCCAGAAAACTGATGGCAACGGTGTTTTGGGATGCCAAAGGGGTGTTGTTGGTTGAATTCATGGAACGTGGTACAACCATTAATCAAGACGTGTACTGTGAAACAATAAAAAAGTTACGACGGGCTATACAGAACAAACGCCGTGGTATGCTGACTTCCGGTATCGTTTTTTTGCACGATAACGCCCGTCCTCACTCTGCTCGCAGAACAACGGCCCTTCTTGAGTCCTTCAAGTGGGACGTTATCAACCATCCACCTTACAGCCCAGACCTGGCGCCAAGTGATTATCACCTCTTCATGCATTTGAAGAAATGGCTCGGGTCACAGCGGTTTGATGACGACGAAGAGCTCAAAGATGCGGTCACAGGCTGGCTCCAGGCACAAGCGGGTGATTTTTATGCAGAAGGAATTTCAAAGCTTGTGAAGAGATACGATAAGTGCCTCAATCGCTATGGAGACTATGTAGAAAAATAGTGCAAAGATGTAGTTGTAAGATGTATATATTAAAATATTTTTATTTAACTTGGTGTATTTTTTTAAATCAACCGGAGGTTACTTTCTGAACGGCCCTCGTATTTAGTAAAAGACCAGGAGTAGTGAAGGATTACGTGTACAGAATGGATGTTAAACCACATGAAACATTTTGCCATTCTTCTTACGCTATACCGTGGGCCAAGACGGAGGCAGTAAACAAAGAGATAGAACGAATGCTGAAATGGAAAATTATAGAGCCATCTCAGTCACCTTACTGCAGTCCCCTCTTGCTAGTTACCAAATCTGATGGTACAGTAAGACTTGTTTTGGATGCTAGAGCCATCAACAAAATTATTATCCCGGTAAGAACAAAACCAGGTAAGTTGGACGAGCAACTACTAATGCTTTATGGTGTAAAATTTCTATCAACTATCGATCTGAAAGCATCGTACTGGCAAATAGTAATGCATGTAGATAGCCGTAAATACACAGCATTTGTATGTGATGGGAGAAGCTATCAATTTTGTGTGGTACCTTTTGGCCTGAATGTCAGCGCAAGAGTATTTATAGCAGCCTTGGATCAAGTACTTGGCCCTGAATTATGTAGTCGTGTAACAGTATATGTAGACGATTTACTCATTGCTACAGCCACTTGGAGAGAACATTTAGATTTACTAAACAAAGTGTTAAAAAAATTTGCAGAGTATGGAGCTACTGTAAATCTTAAAAAGTCAAAATTTGCCAGGCAGAAAGTGAAATTTTTGGGCCACATCATTTCTGAGGAAGGAATAAGACCAGACACAAGTAAAATAGATGCAATCAGGAATTGTCCTACTCCTCAAACAAAGAAACAGCTTAAGGCATTTCTAGGATTAGCATCATTCTTTAGGAAGTTTATGCCACACCAAATTTTAAATAGTGAAGCTCTGTTAAACCTATGGATTTGGACACAGGAATGTCAGAAAGATTTAGATGCTATCAAACAAGCTTTAGTAAATGCAGACTTATTACATCACCCAGATATGACACAGGATTTCTGTTTAGCCACTGATGCAAGTTTTCAAGGCCTTGGTGCTACCTTGTTTCAGATACGTTTAGTGGACAACACACCGAACTGTATGTATTATAAGCTTTGCTAGCAGGACATTAACTGAATGTGAAAGGTCATACTCAGTCACTGAATTAGAAGCATGATGTATGATGTTGTATGGACAATCAGGAAATTTAGATACTATCTGTGGGGTAACCATACTAAAGTCTTTTGTGACCACCAAGCTTTATCATTTCTATTGACATGCAGACTACTACATGCCAGGTTACCTCTTTGGTGTCTTTACCTGCAAGAATTTCAATTCCAAATACTCCAGATGGATGGAAAGCAAAACGTTATAGCTGATGCTTTGTCGAGGTTACCTCAAAATTTAACAGAATTTACAGAACGTACAGAACAGACAACAGACTTTTGAATCCTATTAATGTATGATGGTACTTACAGACCATATTATCTAAAACTTTGCAAAAATATGAAATTCCTGCAAGAGAAAGACCCACAATGGAAGTCAGTAAAAGAACAACTAATTAAAGGAGAGAACAACAAGATCTCTACACACTACCGGTTATCTGAAGGAGTTTTGTTTTATAGGCGTACACCCACTTCAAGGCATTGGTGTGTATGCCTACCTGAAGACTCTGTGGAGAACTTTATACAATACACTCATCGGGTTTGGGGGCACTATGGTGTTTCCAAATGCATGAGTAAGATATCCACTCATTGCTACTTTCCAAACATGAGTAGGCGCATTCAACAAGTACTTAGATATTGCACCATTTGTCAAAAGGTAACACGACAACAAGGACACAAGAACAGAGTAACATCCTACAATACCAGAGAGACCTTTATCAATAGTAGCTTTAGATGCTGCAGGACCCTTACCCACATCAAAAGGAGGAACTAAATATGTGATTGCATTATGTGATGTATACACAAAATATTTGAAATTGTTTGCCACAAAAACTGTTACCTCACAACCCATCATTAAGAGAATCAAAGAAGGTTACATTACATGAGTGGGCAAACCACAGGCAATTCTTACTGATAACGCAACAACTTTCACGAGCCACAGATGGAAGAGTTTTATGACAGAACAAGACATAAGACACATACTCATTTCACGATTTCACCCAGAAGCAAATCCGGTGGAACAGGTATTCAAAGAATGGAACAGGTTCATCAGAACATACATCCCACATAAACAGACTAAATGGTTAGAATACCTTACACCATTCGAAGAAATTTTTAACAATCTACCACACACATCTACAGGCTATACACCAGCTGAACTAATGTTTTCTCAACAGGAAAGAAATGAATGGATCAACCCTTTACCTAAGTTAACCAATCATGAAGTTACTTTGGAAGAAAAGATCAGAGAAGCACTGGTACACTGAAACAGGGTCAAAATAGAAAGAGAGCATTTGACAAAAGACACAGAAACAGAACAGAATACGAGGTAGGAGAGGACGTACTACTTAGGACACACCCTAAGTCTACCAAGGTTAAGAAACTGAACAAAAATGTCAGATGCTTTATGCTGGTCCATTTAAAATTAGTAAAATTCCATACCCTGGAGCATACTTGCTAAGCTACCCAAAAACTGGGAAAATAAAGGGATTATATCCACATAAAGATTTAAGGAAGTATTTAAGACACACAGAACCCAGTATGAGAGAGAAAGAATAATCTGATTTGGAAGCTATGACAATATCAGGGAAAAGACATGTGTAAATAGTAAACTTTGCTTTAGGCAATAAGTTACATTTAAGTAAGAAAGTAGACTAAGTAAGGTATTGTAGAGAACAGGAGGAATAGTGGAGTGCTAGAGACACACACTACATGTTCTAAACACTTCATGTACATAACAAGTCAAGGTTAGACAATAAGTTCACACTATGTACAGCCAAAAATAGGAAAAAGGAAAGCTATGTACAAAAGATGGATGACAAATTACAAGAGAAAGGAAAACCCACCACCATAACACTAAAGCTATAGCTATGAACATGATGTACAATATTTACAAAACCCACCTTAATTCTGTGTAAAAGGCAGACAGTAAGAGAAGGGAAAACACTTAACACTGAAAACAAATGTCATCTCAAGCTAACATTATACACAAACACTTGCAAGTAAAGCCTAGGCAAACTGAAACAATATTAAGCACAGATTACAGTAAATGAGAGGAAAAAGCAGAAACTATATAGTATACACTACTTTTCTTTCAGATGGAAGTGCCAAGCAAGTAAGGAACAATATAAAGACACGATAAATGCATATGGAAAGCACAAAAGGTAACATAAGTTGAAGTGTGAGCAAAAGGTAGTATTCTGAAAGCTGAATAACAAGGAGGAATATTTTGTTGTAAGGAAAACTTATGTCATACACATGGTAACTGTCAGGGAGAGATAAGACTTGGATTTTTGTGAGAATTTTGTATGTGAGTGAACACTGAGGTAATCCTACAGGGAGCCTTAACTTAGTTTTAAGTATTAGAGGAAGGAGGAATTTACAGTGGGACCAGAGGATAAAGCCCGGCCCACATTAATGATGGTAGTATTGAGGAAAAGGAGGTGTTGGTACCTAATGAGAGGGCCACACAAATATTGTAGATTTAAGGTGAATGAGTGTGTAATGAGAATAGAATATGTGTGAGAGTATGAAGCCACAGTGAACCTCTGACATGATCTAGAAACCATGTATGTTATGATAATAAGCAATGGCAAGTGTAAAGAATTTTCCAGCAGAAAAGCACAGAATACACCACAAATAACCACACTTATGTTGAGAATAGCTCAAATTTGAAGCCAACTCAGTAGGGACCACCTCAAGGCACAAAATAACACAAGAAGCAATATGCATTTTTGCAACATTTCTTAAGTGTATACACACAGTTTTCTGTAGTTGAGAAAACAACAAATTAACATTCTGTAGCCTAGCTAACATCATAAGATAAGCTACATGAAACCTAAAGAACCACTAATATCTGAATAAGATTATTGCTCTTACTGTAAACTAGAAACTAACCTATGAAGTTAATAAGCAAACAATACCTCAGGAATGCTAAGAGAATGTATGACATATCTGCATTTAACAGGAAGAATATGCAAAAGCAATATTTAAGCAATATTAAGCTACAAATCCTTTTACACCCAAAACTATATACATGTACACACACACATTATAGTGGGAAGCACACATGAAGGACTTGTACATACACATAGCAGAGAATATGACATGATTTTTGAAACATGCAATGGATAGCCATGCACAGCATGAAGCTCTGAAAATATACCTACTAAAATATTGTTTGTTAAGAGTGTACATTAATACATTAATAGAAGAAGCATGGAGAGTAAAATTAATGTAAGTTTCAAGCTTGTAACACGAAAAAACGCTGATACACAAACAATGATTAAAGTAAAACGCAGACCTCAGATATGCTGAGAGACGAATTTTGCACTAAGTTGACACAACTTGTAGAAATCACTGGTGTACAAGTGAGAAACAAAGAGTAAATGTGGAGTGAATGTAAATATTTATGGTTAAAAGTTCTTCTTTGTAGGTATTGTAGATTGGTAGTTTTTAGCATATTTCTTCACCTTCTACTTGTAGTGAAAAATAACACAACTTGCAGTAAGAAGTGGTGAAGACCCTTGTGAATAGCGAAGTAGCAATTGAACCTTGAGAATGGAACTTATGTACAACAGGAGTTCACCCTAAAAGAGAGAAAATATGAAAGAAAAATCAAAGGTTGAAAAAGTTCAGCTCTTTAGGATAAGATATTTAAATTTCATGTTAAAAATGCATGTGTAAACAAATCTATGTAACATGTATGTATTTAGTATTAAGGATAACTGATGCCACAAAAGGATAATGACAAAAGAATGAAGGATTTTTTCATGTAAAACAAAAGTATATATGAACTGGAATTTCAGAAGTATAATTATTTGTCCTCTTGTTTTGCATATTTTCATGACAATGTATGTCATAAAAAAAATGTTGGCATGGAAGAAGACAAAGTGAGCCTTGTGACAAGATAAATGGAAAAAACGTGTGTGAAAGGAAAAAGTCTTTAAGTGATTGTGAAAAATCATACCTCTCAAGGGAGGAAAGTGAAGAAAAAGGCGTGTGAGTGTTAGTGCTTGTGTTACGTACCTGTGAGGTGATACTGCGGGCTGGAAGTTCGCGCTTCGACCCTGGAGCAGACCAAGGGGCGTCGTAGCGGGTACTTTGGGTACAGGCGCAACCAACGCGACTTCTAGTAGCATTTACCACCAGGAATCCAGCATTTTCACAGCCTCCACGTGAAGGGACAACGCGGTCATGCGCGAGGACAGGAACGACAGTGTGGGATAAGACAATGCGTGCCTTAGACGCACAAGCCAAACAATGGTCCCACGGAACAAAAGCCTGCCGACCACCAACCGTAAGGGAAACAATGGAAATTCAATCCCAACAGGATGAATCTGAGGACTCACCAATGCGAGCAAAAGAGGAAAAAACACAATTGTAAAACCAAAAAAATCTTTTTTGTATGTAATATATATATGTGTATATATGTATGAATTTATGTAACAAAAATTTTTTGTAGTAGTTAAGAATATCACCTAGTATAGCACTTCTTCAATTAGATTTAGAGCAGAGCTGAATTTTTTCTTAGAGATCTATATAGATATATGTAAAAGTGTAAAAGGTACTGTTCACTATCCGCACGAACCAAGGAAAGTGACCTCATGCATCAGTGAACAGTAGGGGGCGGTGTAATGGAACAGACCCCTCCCCACTGACGCAAATGACGAAAAAGGAAAATGTTTATTTTTTTTTTATTCAAATGAAATTACGCAATTAATTATTTAAATTCTCATTTTTGTAAATTAATATTAAAATAAATAAATAAATTTTCTTGTAAACACTATCTTTGGTTGGAAGCAGCGAAGACAAGGCATTGCTATCTCTGACCAAAGAGGTGCGGTAGCGTTGATAGACGTCCGCCAGTCGAGAGCGGCAGCAGTTGCAATTAAGATCTCTTACTGTGATAACACGTAGAGCAGTTCATAGGAACAGTGCAAGTGACTCATGTATTCTTGTAAATGATATAGACCAGTTTGAAGATTCGATAATATCAGATTTCATTGCAACTCAATTTCGTATGGTCGTAAATAAGTACAAGCAATAAATGAATATGAAAAACAGCAAGATCAAGAGTTAGAAAAAAATCATTTCCATACCTACCTACTTCAAGAATCAGAGGGAGAAAATCAACAGAGACAATAGCCTGACCAGCAGCTATCAAGAGAAAATGAAGATCTACACAGCCTACTGTAAAATTAGGTAAAAAGGGATTCTAAAAGCAAATTCACTCTGTTAAATCTCAAAAATTATCCAAGGTTGTTATTTCTGTAGTAAATTGACCCATATTGTCTGATACGGTCGTGAAATGTTACATTCTCAATACTGCATTAAAAACACTTTCTTTTGGTGACTTAGAAAACTTTAATAGAAATTTGTTCACATAGAAATAAATTTTCTTTTGGTAATTTTACTTCAGATCGAAAATCAAGGGTAGTCTCATTCACGAGTTCCTATCCCCCTAAACTTTAAAAAATAAACTACCTACCAAAAAACCAAATTTACTACATCCCTTTATAATTTTTACCCTCCAAGCTGCCCTCCGATACGAAATCAGTGATCCCTTGATGCCTAAGAACATGTCCTACCAACCAATCCCTTCTTCTGGTCAAGTTGTGCCACAAATCTCTGTTCTCCCCAATTCTATTCAGTACCTTGGCATTAGTTTTGTGATCTACCCATCCTATCTTCAGCATTCTTCTGTAGCACCACATTTCAAAAGCTTCTATTCTCTTCTTGTCCAAACTATTTATTATCCATGTTTCACTTCCATACATGGCTACACTCCATACAAATACTTAGATTTCTCTTCTTCAGAAACACTTTCCTTGCCATTGCCAGTCTACTCTTTATATCCTTTCTACTTCGACCATCATCATTTATTTTGCTCCCCAAATAGCAAAATTCATTTACTACTTTAAGTGTCTCATTTCCTAACATAATTCCTTCAGCATCACCTGATTTAATTTGACTACATTCCATTTCCTCATTTTGCTTTTGTTGCTGTTCATCTTATATCCTCCTTTCAAGACACTGTCCATTCCATTCAACTGCTTTTCCAGGTCCTTTGCTGTCTCTGACAGGTGATGCTGAGGGAAACAGATTAGTAAATGAGACACATAAAGCAAAAATGTGGGCTGGCGATGGCAAGTAAAGGGTTTCTGAAGAAGAGAAATTTGTTAACATAAAGTATTGATTTAAGTGTCAGGAAGTCTTTTCTGAAAGTATCTGTATAGTGTGTTGCCGTGTATGGAAGTGAAACACGAACGATTAACAGTCAGATAGGAAGATAATATAAGTTTCTGAAATGTGGTGCTACAGAGGAATGCTGAAGATTAGATGGGTAGATCATGTAAGTAATGAGGACGTACTGAACAGAATAGGGGAAAAGAGGAATTTGTGGCACAACTTGACTGGAAGAATGGATCGGTTGGTAGGACACATTCTGAGGCATCAAGGGATCACCAGTTTAGTATTGGAGGTCAGCGTGGAGGGTAAAAATCATAGAGAGAGACCATGAGATGAATATGCTAAGCAGATTCAGAAGGATGTAGGTTGCAGTAGTTATTCTGAGATGAAGAAGTGTGCACAGGATAGAGTAGCATGAAGAGCTGTATCAAATCAATCTTTGGGAGGAAGACCACAGCAACAACAACTGTAAAGCATGAAGTGAAATACTATTATCAACAACATGAAAACACTAGTTATAATATTATAATAGCAGCATCAACAATAATAGTAGCTGAAGCAGTCACTTTTATTTTCTTTAGTACAATAATCTTTCAGCCACTAAACTGCACTGTATCAAAATAATAGGTATGATCAAGTCAAATAATGGAAAGTCCATGTTGGAATACCAACATTTACAAAAAGGACAGATTGCTACTCACCGTAAAGATGACAAGCTGAGTTGCAAACAGGCACAATAAAAAGACTGTTATACACCAAGCTTTTGGCCAAAACCTTCTTCAGAAAAGAAAGGAAAACACACACACATCCACACAAGCTGGCACACTCATGCACATATGACCGCTACCTCTGTCCACTGCAGTCAGACTGCAACTGTTGTGCGGACTGAAGGCAGCAATCAGGAGTTTGGCAGGGAAGGAAGAAGGATAGCAGGATATAGGCTGGGTGGAGAGAAGAGTGCTGTCTGACAGTGCATGCAGGGACCAGAGAAGACTGCTACAGAAGGCTTGGGTAGTGCCGAGTGGCTGGATATGGGGAAGGGAAGGGAAGGGGATCTGGGACTAGAAAAGGAGAGGAGCAAAGAGGTGAAAAGACTAGATGTGGAAACAGCATGTTATTGTACATCCAGCCCAGGATAATTTCAGAAGCAGAGAATACATTATAAGCATAACTCCCAACAGTGTAGTTAGAAAAGCTAGTGGTGGAGGGAAGGATCTAAATGGCCCGGGTTGTGCAGAACCCATTAAAATCAATCATGTTACGTTCAGCTTCATGGTGCCACAGAGTGGTCCACTTTTCTCTGGGCCTCTGTTTGGGGGAAGCCATTCGTCCTGTAAGCAGCTAGTTTGTAGACATACCAATACAAAAATATTGTGCAATGATTGCACTGGTATATGACTTGGCTACTTTCACATGTGGCCCAGCCTCTGTTGGGGTAAAAACCTGTGACAGGACTGGAACAGGAAGTGCTGAATGGGTGGATTGGGCAGGTCTTGCAGCTGGGTCTTCCACAGTGATATTGATGTCTGCGGCAAGGTGTTGGGTTGGGAATGGTATAGTGATGGACTAGGATGTTATGGAGGTTCAATGTGGTTCAGCTGTTCCAATCTGGGGTGGCGATATTTGATGACTAAGGCTGTACTCCTTTGTAGCTGGTTTTTGGATGTGGCGGGAAGACCGGGGGTGTATGGGGATATAGCACGGAAAATCTCTTTTCGGACATGGTCTGGGGGCTAATGCTGTCTATGAAGGCCTTTGTGACACCTTCAGCATACTGGGCAAGTGAGTTCGTTCGTCACTGCAGATTGGACACAGTGCATCTTCAGTGACAAGAACTCCTTTTGTCCAGTATGCTGAAGATCTCACAAAAGCCTTCACAGACCAACATTATACCCCAGACCTAGTCTACAAACAGGTTTCCCATGCCATATCCAAACATGCCAAGTCCCGCAACCAACCCCAAGAACCAGAGACGAATGAGCACCCCCTTTTGTCACCCAATACCACCACGGACTGGAACACCTGAACAACATCCTAACCTAGATCCTTCCCACCCCTCCTAAAGTGGTGTTCCATCACAATCCAACCTCCACAACATCTAATCCATCCCTACTCCATTACCAATCCCAGCCCCTTGCACTGGCATCATATCCCTGTAGAAGACCTAGGTGCAAGCCTGCTCAATCCATCACATCAGCACTTCCTATTACAGTCCTGTCACAGGCTTGTCCTACCCCATCAGAGGTTGGGTCACCTGTGAAAGCAGCAATGTCATATACCAGCTCTCTGCAACCACTGCACAACTTTTTATATTGGTATGACTAGCAACCAACTGTCTACCAGGATGAATGACCATGCCAAATTGTGGCCAAGATCAAAGCGGACCCCTCTGAACATAACATGCTTGATTTTAATGGCTGCTTCACAATCTGAGCCCTCTGGAGCATCTCTTCCACCACCACCTTCTCCGCACTGCGCGGATGGGAGTTATCCTTGCAACATATTCTCCATTCCCAGAATTATTCTGGCCTCAACCTACAATAACCTACAGTCCCCACACCCTTCATCCAAGAGTTTCTGCACCCTCTGTTCTGTAACCTCCTCTCAATTCAAGTCCCCTCAACGTCATTGCACTCGCTCTCCACCAAGCACCCACTAGTCTTCTCTCCTCTCTGCTCTTCTCCTCCTCCACTGTTCGTTCCCTCCAACCTCCCCCCCCCCCCCCCCCCCCCCGCCCCCAACCTTCCAAAGCTGCCGACGACTTGTCCTACCGCCTTTATAGCAGTTCCTGCACACACTGCCAGACAGCACTTATCTCTCCCGCCACTCATACTCCGCTATCCCTTCTCTTTACCTGCCCCACTCCCAACTGCTGCATTCATCCAGTGCAACAGCTGCAATCTAGCAATAGTGGCTGGAGATAGCAGTTATGTATGCATTAAGTGTGCCTGCTTGTGTGAATGTGCTTGTTTTCCTTTCTTTTCTTAAGAAAGTTTAGCTGAAAGCTTAGGGCGTACAATTGTTTCATTATGCCTGTCTGCAACTCAATGTGCCTTCTTTATGGTGAGTTGCAACCTTTCCATTTCAAAATTGTTAATAAATATTTGACAAAGGCAATTTAATAAATAAATTTTATGTACTACAACTATACTTGTGAAATACCCTGAGCACCTGCCTGATAAAAGGTTTGTTGTGAAGCAAATGATGGTAGTCCTTCGGATCAAGATTATCGAGTGGGAGAAATGTCTCGCGTAAACGCTGTTCTCTGAGGTAACCCACACACTGAATAGCAGTTCTTGCTGTAGCAACAACAATTGCATCCATTTTGTTACCTATGACTCTTGTCACTGCAATTTTATATTCATCATTAATGGGCGAACACAGGTCAACAACTCTCCCATACTGCAAAAACAAGTGGTATACTCAGATCAAAATGGTTACTTGCAGTAACTTTAGTAATTAAACATCCCAATTGTGCAAAAAGCAGATTAAATCAAATTCCACACATAGTAAATGAAAACAGTATGCAATATAAGACAACATACATTAAATCAAGAGATATTTAAAAGTTTCAAAGTGAAAGAAATCAAACACCATTGCATCTCGAAGCAATACCCTATAAAAATTTGTGCAACATCAGAACTACAAATAATTCCTCTGGTTGTAAAATAAATGAATTATTAACGCTAATTTGAAAATGAAAAAATCAAATTTCAACAACTTTCAGACTTCAACCAACTTAATACGACTTAAGTTCTCAAGATGTGAAAGTGGTCCTTACATATTTTCAGTTTAATCACACTTTTTTCTTCAGAATTTCTGAAAGGATAAGAAACAAAGGATTTGTTAGACATGAAATAAAGGTAGCACGAGTCCAAAAGAAGATGTACTGCCAGGACACAAAAACATAAAGTTTGGGAATTTTCGGATTAATATCACAATATGTTATATGCTCAAGAGATATATGGCTGATAGCATGAACTTGCTTCACAAGGACACCCACATCTACTCAGCAAATGGGAAAGGAAAGAAGCAAATGGGAAAAGAAAGAACAATTTATTAGGATTAATAGGCTTTTAAAGTTGAACTCAGAGCTACTTTGTAAACTGTCATCAACTTTCAGTCTTAACAAAGAACAGCACTGTACATTTTGACAAAAACATCCTGGTCAGAGCTGTGATGTTGCACTATATAAATTTCAAAATGAATAACTGTATAGCTGCTGGTCCCTTGGGATTTGATGAGAAGAAATCATGGAGGGAAAAAAAGAAGTTCCCTGCACTATAGCTTTCACAGCCACACATTTAAAAAAATCTGAAAGAAATTATCATGTTACAGATGGAGAGGAATACACTTGACTATAGTATGTTAACAGAAAGGCAAATATAGTTTGTCGACACTGTCACAACCAAAACAGTTACAAATTCGAACAGATGCTGGGATGCAGATCTAGTTTATGAAAGGGGAATTGTACGAAATGGAATGGAAGAGTTAGGGGACCGCAATGGGAAAACTAGTAACTAAGATGACAAATGACTCTGAACTATTAGGAATTAAGAACTGCATAAAACAAGGGCAAGATTTTTATTTTTGAAAAATGCCCCCCCCCCCCCCCCCAGGCGTATAGGAAAAGAGAGAGAAACCAGTGACCATAACAAGTCTGTGGGGTGAAGGGTTATACTAAGAAGCTCATGTGGCGTGTGCCCTGCAGCAAAGCAAACTGTAGAGCCAGCTGTAGTGGAAATACCTTGGTCCTGTTACTAGTTACAGCCACTCTCCAGTTAAAGTAGAGTATATTCTTACTTTACAGTGCAAGCACAGAAAGTGATAGTGTTCAATACTTCCATGGGCAGCCACAGTGGCTTGCTGTTAACATCATTAAATTGGAGGTCAGTGCATACAAGGAAGGTGACAGAACTTGTAAGCAAATATTTAAGAGCTAAAGTTAAGCAAGTCGATGGGGTGCACATTATATGACGAGGCACACAATGCAGCGAGTGGAGCAGGATTCAGCTTTGTGCCCCAAAGCAGAAAAAATTAAATGCTCACACTAAATATTTCATCTATGATACAGATAAATGGGTAATTTGGTAGCAATTTTTTTTTTTTTCAGTATTATGAATAATGTAAAGAAATACTATCTTTGCAAAAAGTTCAGAGCTTTTGTAACACAGATTTGGATTTCTAGGCTAGCAAAGGCATATGGAAAAAGAGAAGTACTGGAACTGAAGCATCTTGTGATTTATTTAGACTTACTGCAGCTTAATACATATTACACAATTGTTAAATTTTGGTTAAGTGACAGTGTATCAAGAGTAATGCCAAACAAAAGTGCCAGTCAATGTTCCATTCCTGCGAATGTAGGCACTGATAGAATTTTTGTTTTGTGTTCACTTCTCCTACATAACTATCAGCAATACCTTCAGACCATCACACAGAAATGGACGGAAAAAATTTAAATAAAGAGCAAAGATAACCCAAACTTTTGGGATTAATTAAGGAAAGCAATCTTTCTCCTTTATTGCATGAACAAAATTTTGTGAGAACACCCCCCTCCCCCCCCCCACACCCCCTACTACTGTCAAATCATCAAGACCTAAATCCTATCTAATATTTAAAACAATACGATCCATACTCATAATACTATGAGCTTCTTGCTTTATAGCTAGAAAAAATAATGACTGATGCTTCTGCTGTTAATAAATAAATGTCATGTGTCACACAACCTGGCAGAAACCTTCAATGTGATGCCACTTCAGCGACCTGCGTATCAATTTGGGTGCTTTTGTGTTCCAGTATCTTTCCACATTTTATCTCACAAATCTGACTGGACCTCCTTCCAGACCATTCCATTAGAGAAAGATTTAAGGTGGTCACTTGGAGTCAATCCCAGCCCAAAGGCCTAACCACTAGATCAAGGACTCAGTGTACTTTTGCTGCACTGGTATTATAGAACCAGAAATGCTGTCTATCACACCAAAAAATGTGTGGTGACTTCTGGAGGAGAAATACTTTGATGGATGAGGAAACTAAAAATATAATAAAATCAGCTAGCAAAGATTCAAACAAGGAGTGGAACAGACAAAGACAAATCAAGGCACAGCCAAGGAAGATAGCAACATTAACTGGGTATGTACTTTCACAGATACTACAAGCAAAGTTTTGCAAGCAGGAAAGGTGATATCTCCTGTACACCCCAATTCCGTTCATGTTTTAAATGGGCACTTCATTCAGCACAGTGTGTGACATCACTCCAATTGTAAGAATACTGTAGTATACAACATTACTACCTTCTCCTCCCCCCCCCCCTTTCTTGGTCATTACCTGGCAGTACTGCAACCCTGGGCAGGTATTCAGTTCACTTTGGCATGTAATATCAATTCTCTGTCCTTCGGCAAGGCGAGCCACAGAAATGGGCTCCTGCCACTAAAAATAACAGGAAATCCAAGTATGCATGGTATGAAAGAAAGTAATTTAAAACATAATAAAGAAACAAGAAGACATGGGGGAAGGATTGAGGAAAAAAAAAAAAGAAGAAGAAAAACGAAAGCAATGTTGAAAACAAGTAGCATACTCACAGTAATTAATATATCAAACTAATCTACATGAATAAAACTATAATATATAATTATGATGGGAGAGAACAACACAAGAGTTCCTCCACTTATTTCATGTAGTGAACACGTAAAGGTTAAGAATGTTCAAAATTTACGATGTTGATCACACCTGGCTAATACATACCTCTGGCAGGTAATGCTGAAACAAAAGGCTCTGAATATTCAGAAAGATAATCCACTTAGACTGTAAAAAAAACATATTAATTAAGAAGACAAAAGTAATAGCACTCACCACACCAGGAAAAAGTGACTGCAGTTTTCTTATCAAATCTCTCTTATTCTCGTCCTGTTTTCTGAAATTAACATCTAACAGTGCGGCATCAATTACAGCCAGTTTTTTCAGCAATTCCCTTTTTTTAAGCTCTTGAGTCTCCTCAGAAACAGTTTCTCTGAGTTTATTTTTCATAAATTCAATTCTTTCTTCAACTGACCTTCAACATAAAGACAGACGAATAAAACATGAATCGAATAAAACTTGAATCAATTTTCAACTGACTGCGGTAAGAAATATCAACAGACAGAAATTTTCATTCTGTGAGCATATAAAAAGATTATGAACTAATGTATGCTGTTAATTCTTGCCAGGAATGTAAGTAAACACAGTTTTCTCACAAATGAAATCATTCATTAGTTCTGACTGGTCTGCCACATGCGGGATTAGCTGAGTGGTCTAAGGCGCTGCAGTCATAGACTGTGCAGCTGGTCCTGGCAGAGGTTTGAGTCCTCCCTCGGGCATGGATGTGTTTGTCCTTAGGATAATTTAGGTTAAATAGTGTGTAAGCTTGGGGACTGATGACCTTAGCAGTTGAGTCCCACAAGATTTCAAACACATTTGAACATTTCTGACTGGTCTGCTTTCAGTTGTTCTACTAGTTGCCTCAAGCAGGCAGATGAACCTAATAAAACTACTCTTGGATGCAAAAGTTAACTCCTACAGAGAAAAACAATACAGTCAGAATGTTCTGTCATTATCCATGCTGACTTAATAAGTCATGCTAAAATAGACCCTCACTAATCAGTACATTTGAAACTCATAATCAATGTAGCAGTCTTGCACTGAGCTTCACAATGAGAACTATTGGAGTAGGAGGCACACTTGTGTTAAGCACAATATCCCCTGCATAACACATCTGCAGTTGATGCGTATGTATCAATTAACTACTGCAACAGAGAATCTAAGTAGTTTTTAAAACAAATATTGATGGTAGGGTGTCCAGAGTCAAATGATTTATTTTGCAGAATTTTCATCATGTTACAAAGTAATGAAATCTGGAAATACAGTTAATACCAAAAGATGTACATGTGGCCCATGACAGGCATTCAGTGTTGTTCATGGGCATTCATCATATTTTCTTTGCATAAAGTAGGTTTGCTAAAGGTAATAACATGTTGGAATATGTACCCAGCATTGTAGGATTGGGAGGTGGCTTCATTTCTCAAATTTACGAAGCATAGATGGCGATTTCAACATATCTTCAGATTCAATATTGAAGATCTACAATGTTTAGATATAAAAAGAAATTGGCATTTTTAAATAATGAAACACAGACAATTTGGGCAGTCTGTATACTGCACGATAATTAGTTCGAGAGAGAATCTAGGTAGTTTTTTAAACAAAATAAAGGTAGGGTGTACACACACCCATCAGCACAATTACTGTTTACTACAAAACGCTTCAGTGATGGAATGGAGAGAATACCACTGGCTTACCTAACATGCATATTAATATGCAATATTGCTGCACAACATTATCTTAATTATGGGTTGCACAATTGGTCTTAGAGTGATGTTGCCCACCTCTAAGTCGAATTATAGCTGAAGGAATCACGACACATAAAGCCAGATACGAAAGGATATACACGAATCACATGACGTATGTTAGTATCTCAAACAGATATTCAGTCACAGGAAATCTTATTCTTTATAATGCTGAAGGTGTATGGTGGCAGAATACAAGAGTCTGAAAGGTACCACTTCATCATGCACACTGAC
Organism: Schistocerca piceifrons; assembly: GCF_021461385.2. Classification (NCBI taxonomy): domain Eukaryota; kingdom Metazoa; phylum Arthropoda; class Insecta; order Orthoptera; family Acrididae; genus Schistocerca; species Schistocerca piceifrons. The sequence goes on from NC_060141.1 coordinate 619,969,204, forward strand.
TATGTAGGAATTTCTTTACCTGTCATTAGTTGTTCCCATTCAAAGTTGTTGGGAGCTAACAAAAAAAAGTTACATAGAGCTCACATATTTTTGGAATAATTCTATCTTTTCTATCTCTGCCTATGCTCCACTATCTGAGTTGAATACTTTTCTTGCTTTCTCCTCGGTGCGGCAAACTCAGTTCGTTAAATGCACAGTCTTTAAATATGCTCCAATTGCAACTGAATTATAACCATTTAAAACAGTAATTTCTTTGACAAACTACCTAGTGTTTAGTGTCCAACTGTGGCTGGCTGTTAGGTAGACAATAAATGAAACACTTCTACTTCTGCTGATAAGACCATCAATGTAGTTAATATCGCAACAATTGTGCATGATGTCAATTCTTCATTAGAACACAACAGAAACACATATACTGAAATGAAAGTATAATTTCACTTGGAAAACATGAGTTTTTGATTTGATGCCAGCACTGACTTATTCAAAATCAACTCAGCAAAAGACTTTAATTATATGACAATCCATAATTTACTCTTTAACTCTGCCTTGCCTTTTCATGTTACATACGATACAAACATTGATGCTGATACTAAAGACTGAGAATAAATAAATCAAACATACTGATATAATACTATGATGAACAGTTCTTGGTGAGATATTAACAACTGAAGGGGTAAAAGAAACAACTTGCTGCATAACTGACACACTGTGCAATTAATGTTAAAAATGGTAAAATACTGGCTACTGAGAATAAATAAATCAGGAGGTAAGGATATCTATGGGATTCTGTTGCAGATAGCTTTCTGCAGAAGAGCCACTGCTTCATCCACAGATCCTTTACAGCCTGCCTTCTCTGCTGTTGACACAAAATGTTCGTTCAATATTTCTGCAACTATTTTGGTTTCATTATAATATTGTTACCGTCTTTAATTTCCATCCGTGTCCTGTTCCCTGTTCTTCTGCCAGTTTCTCTCTTTATAACATTCCAAATTGCTTTTGTTTTCTGATGTCTCAATTTTGGTTTTTATGTACATACTCTTTGATTTATTTATAACCTTCTTTAGAATGCTACAGTAGAGTTGCTGTTTCTTTGGGTAGTTACACATTTTGAGAGAACTCTACAGCATCCTTTTTGTTCTGAAGGATGTTTTTATTCCTGCAGTGAGCCACATTTTCTTTGTCAGTGGCTACACGATTGCTTCTAATTATTTTTTTGAGAATGCTGGCTTCAAAGTGAGACATAAATTTGTTTAAAATATATTATACTTATTATTCACATCTGTTTCATTGAAAACTGGACTCCAGTCTACCTCCTGGAGGCCGCAGTTGAAATTTTTAAGGGACTCATCATTTATTATCCTACAGGACTTCCAAAAATGGTCAGACCTGTTGCACAGATTGACGTCAGTGAATGTAAGTAATTGACCATCACAATCAGAAAGGCCATTAACAGTTGGACATACACTAGTATTGTTGATTCTTGATTTATCTACAAATACATTGTCAATCAGAGTTTGACAGTTATTAGTAATCCTAGTTTATTAGTAAGCCTAGTCAGAAAATGTACTACTGTCATCAAGTTAATAGACTCTACTAGATGTTCTACACCTACTTTACTGTTGCTCTCATTTGCTCTCATTTAATAAATTGATATTAAAATTGGCTACAATTATTAAATTCTTGTACTTTGAAGACAGCTGGGATAAAAGAGACTCTAGATGCCACATGAACACATTCATGTTCCCTGCTGGAGCCCTGTAAAGTGCTAACACTACAACTGGCAAGTCATCTCTGCTCCACATGTTTCAATATCTTGTTCTATGCAGTGACTCTTTCAATTTAATGCTCAGTAAGATACAGGGCGACAATTATTGAACTATATGAAAGAATATCGTCATAACTTCTGAACGCTTTGTGTTAGGACGTTCAAACTGCACAGCTGGCTGCGGGGCATGATGGGAATTACTATGCATATGTGCATGCGCCTTGCTGTTGTCGGCCATTTGCATGTGAAAATGTCATGGTACAGTGTGCCTGAATGTATAGCGCTTGTGAAGGCTTACTATGTGAGCAATAACAGCCCAACTGCAGCTCAAAGGAAGTTTGCGACCAAGTTCGAGCTGAAGACAACTGGTCCTAGCGTGCTAACAATAAAGAATTTGATTTGCAAGCTTGAGAGAACGGGTAGTGTTCTTGATGACAGTGTTGGCAATGTCAGTCATCCAAGAAGGTGAAAACACCTGAAAACATCGAGTAGAGGTGTGCTGTGTTTCAAAACAGCCCCAGGAAGTCGATCAGACGAGCTACACAACAGATGGGAATCAACCGGAAGACATAGCAACAAATTATTGTTGCAAACCTTCCCATACATAATTCAAACCCATCAGCCATTAAAGCCCCAGGGCCAAGGAACAGCGGTTGTGTTTCACCAACACTACTGTCCACAGAATTGACGAACAGGACTTTGACGTGAATACGGTTTAGTTTAACAGCAAAGCTCACTTTCATTTGGATGGGTTTGTCAATAAGCAAAATTGGCACATTTGGATGCCTGACAATCTGCATTTCACAATCGAGAAGTCTCTTCACCCTCAACGGGTGACTGTGTGGTGTGCAATGTCCAGTCATGGAACAATCGGTGCAATATTCTTTGATGGCACGGTGACTACCGAAAGGTACTTGAAGGTTTTGGAAGATGATTTCATCCCCAAAAAGACCCTGATTTCGACAAGATGTGACTCACGTGAGACGGAGCTCGACCCCATCGAAGCAGGAGAGCGTTTGATGTCCTGGCGGAGCACATCACGGATTGGATTCTGGCTCTGGGGTACCCAGAGGCCACTGGCATGGGCCTCGATTGGCCACTATATTCTCCAGATCTGAACACATGTGATTCCTTTTTGTGGGGCTTTATTAAAGATAAGATGTACAGCAATAACCCCAAAACCATTTCTGAGCTGAAAATGGCCATTCAGGAGATCATCGATAGCATAAATGTTCTGACACTTCAGTGTGTCATGCAGAATTTCACTATTTGGTTGCGCCACACCATCACAAATGGTGGCAGGCATATCAAACATGTCATAACCTAAATCTGAATATTTGCAGTGACATTTACATATTTAATAAAGTGTGTGCACACCATAGTTTGTAACTAATTTACGTTTTTTTCTTTCGTGTAGTCAATAATTGTCACCTTGCATGTCATTTTTTAGGTAAATTACAAACCATCTTCTTCCAATATAGATACAGAGTAATGTGTTGCCATACAGTAACCACTCACCTGCAACATTTCAGCATGTCTCATATGAAATTCACTAAAATATAGTATATCAACATCTTTAATTCCTGAGGATCCTCTAAGAAAAGAGAAATTTCATTTGCTTTACTTGTATGTCCTCTCATATTCCAGTTAAAAACTGTCATTGTTTTATTTGCTGAAACTACGTACCTCTGCATAAAAAAGTATCTAAGGGTTTTGAAATAACTATTTCTTCTTGTTACATTTCTCACTGTTGGCAGCAGGACATATAGGAAGCTGCCAGACAGTTTTATTTCTTGAAAGATGAACTTTAATTATATCACTTGTGTGATCACACACAAACAGTTTCCCTTTATAGTTCAAGTGCATTCCGTGTTTGGTGAACAGATTTCGATGCATCTTACTTATGTCTAGTACTTCCCATTTATCGTATCCTGAACACAGTTTCTTTATTTTAATGTTTGTCCTCTAAACTTCTTTGTTTACACATGAGCTGTTAATCAAATCACGCCTATGAGACACTGTGGCAACCATCGTGTTTCTAGAGTTATTAAAATCTAGAAATTTACATAAGTTTTTACACAAACCTCTAGTTCAGTTTTAACCACATGATTCAATCCCATTATACAAACAATAAAGTCACTAACTTGTGTTATTTTTGTCTGAAAATTAGTGTCTACAACACGTCTGGTTCCCGCTCCAGGTTTCACTACACCAGTCACTGTTTTGTCACGATTTTTCTCTTGGAGTGCCCACTCAGTACTGACTGCAATGTTGTTCTTATTTCTCATGGATGACTATATTCGGCAGTATTCATTCATATATTAAACAAATTTTATGAGACTGGTACACTTCACAGTACTCACAATTGCAGTTAAAAATGCAGGTGAAATATAAGCCATTCTTGAGTTGGGACTAGCTACAGTTATTGGTAAGAATTATGGAGCTACAACACTAGGGATGTTATTCCAGCATAGAAAGAGCTCCTCCACATTATCCTTGCCATAACACATCTCATGAATTTAACAATCCAAAATATGGCCGCCAAGTTGAAAGTGTATAATGTGCCTCCACGAAAAAACGTAAATTTCGGTAGTAAAAGGAAAACGTGTGCAGCTTGTAAGACTGAAATACAGAAGCTGAACGAACGGATATCCAGTCTGCAGTTTACAATAGATGCTCAAAAGGTGGAAATAAGTAAACTACAATCTGAAAAACGTGAGACGCTAATGAAGAAAGAAGACTCAGTCTCAGGAAAATGGAAGAGAATCACTCAAGGAAGTTGTACTCATAAGGTAAAAGATGTGAAAGACAGTGAAAATTTAGTGCAAAAAAACTCTTTTGAAGTGCTTTATGCTGTGGATTCAGTGAACACGTCGGAAAGGGTTGAAAAATTGAAAAACAAAGTAGGCAAACCGTTGCTCGTTGTAAGTAGGTCAAACAGTGAAAATACTGCGTCAGGAGATATTCTAAAAACTCCGAAAATAAGTGCGCCCACCTACACTACCACAGACTTCAATGCAACAAAGGAAACAACGTCAAAAAAGTTATCTCCTGCGAAACTGCAAACTGAAGAATATTTAGAACACGTGTGGCAAAAAAACAACACTAGTCAGGTGAGAAGAAGAATCTTAAATCCTCCGGTTACAAAAAGTGCTAAACACAAAACAATCTGTGTGTTAGGTGATAGCCACGGCTGTGAAATTTCCGCAGTGTTGATGAGAACATGTAGTTTCAAGGCATCTGGTTTCATAAAGCCAGGGGCTCCATTGAGTGAAATAATGGACCTAACAACATCAACTGACGTAGCTAGTTTGAATAAAGACGATTTCGCCGTGTTAATAGGAGGATCAAATGACGTCTATAGAAACGAGACACACAAGGTGATTACAGAAATGAGGAAATGTTCAAATAATTTAACCCACACAAATGTACTCATTGTGAATATCCCGCATCGTCATGATTTACCACCCTGATTGTGTGTGAACTGCGAAATAAATGTTGCAAACGAGTGTATCACTGAAATATGCACTAACTTTAAGAATGTCGATATTGTAGACATAAACAGATTGGAGCGAAGGTTCCATACAGTCCATGGACTTCATTTAAATACGCCAGGAAAGAAATTACTAGCCGAAAAAATATGTACTCGCATTTCGAAGAAGAGTGAAGAAAAAAGTATAAGTGACAAACAAACGGAGATTAAGTGTTTTAGACGAGTTCCAAGCTGTGCCATCGGCCAAATGCGAATTACCAAGTGGTTCAAACCGATTAGGCAAAAAACAATCAATCAAGTCGTCAGCGAAACGAAAATTACGAAATGGTTTAAACCGAAGAGGACAGATGTGGATGAAGCAAAACTTATACAAGCTCCAGAAGTTAACTCACCTGCTGATTGCCACCAACGAACAGAAGCCACACACAAGAAACATACAGAAAATTTTTTAGGGTAAGTGCTGTAATAGAAATGCCATTAGATAAAGAATCAGAAACCGTTTCAACTAAAGTTACTAAGTACCCAGATTTTGCTATACTACACCATAACGTTCAGTCACTCACAAATAAAATTTCCATGTTGGAAGCACTACTCGAGTATGCACTAAACATAGATATAATTTGCATTACTGAACATTGGCTACGAAATGACGAAGTAAAATTATCCTCAATCTCAGGATATAGATTAGCAAGTCATTTTTGCCGAGAGTTTTCCAAACATGGTGGCTCTGCTATCTTTGTGAAAGAACAAATAAAGTTCTGTGATGTCAGTAAAAGTTATATTGACTCAATTGAAAAAGACTTTGAGCTTTCCATTACCAAACTGCCAGAGCTTAATTTCATAGTTATTAACATATACAGAGCACCAAGTGGAAACCTGTCAGTCTTCATGAATAAACTAGAGGTTCTGTTGAACAAGATCAGTACACTAAATATGAAGATAGTGCTTTGTGGGGATTTCAATATTGATTTTTCAAAAGACAGCAGCAGCAGAGATGCTTTGATAAATATGACCAACACATTCAATATGATCCCCACAATACACTGTCCAACAAGATTAACAGAATGCACAAATTCCATTATTGACCAAATATTCATCTCAGAAACAACTTACAGATTCACAAGCAGAGTACTGAGTGTGGGTTATAGTGGTCATGAGGCACAGCTGCTGTGTATAGAAATGCCAACAAGTAGTATCAGTTCCGGAAAAGTAGTTGAGAAAAGAACCTTTTCTGAAGATAACATTAGAATTTTTAATCTCTTACTGGCGAAGGAAAACTGGGAAAGCATCGCCACTCAGAACAATGTTGATAGCATGTACATGAGTTTTCAGAGCATCTTTGTTCACCATTTTAATGTAGCATTTCCAAAAGTAGTAAAAACAGTAAAACCTAACAATAATAAGCAATGGGTAACTAAAGGCATAAAAATTTTCAGTGAGAGAAACAGACTTCTGCAGTACTCTTGTAAGAAATATAGAGTAAACCAAGAATTCGCAGATTATTCAAAAGCCTACAAAAGAATCTATGGTAGAGTAGTCAAAGAGGCAAAAATTATGTGGAATGACAATTTGATAAGAAACTCATCTAACAAAATGAGATCCACATGGAGAGTTATAAAGAAAGAAACTGGTAGTTCAGTGCCAAAGAAAAAGACTGTATCATTAACACTAGAAGGCTCAAAAGTCACAGACCCAAATTCAGTTGTGGAAAAATTCAATGAATACTTCACCTCACTAGCTGAAGACCTTATTCAAGTACACTGTCAAGGACCAGTCCCAAGTTTCTCCAGCAAGTCAGTGACCTTCAATGCTTCTATGTATGTGTATGAAACAAACCCCAATGAAATTATAAGTAAAATTAAAGCATTAAGCAATAAAATGTCAAGTGGTCTTGATGAAGTACCTGATTTCATATTAAAAGCATGTGCTCACCACATAGCAAACCCGTTGGCAAAAATTTTCAACCTCTCTTTAAAAACTGGTGTATTCCCAGATATTTTTAAAATAGCAAAAGTTTCACCACTGCTAAAAAAAGGTTCTTCTGAAAAAATATCAAACTACCAACCCGTTTCACAGTTAAGTTCCTTCTCAAAAATTCTAGAAAAACTCTTCTATGACAGGCTTTTAAGTTTCATGAATAAATATGCACCTCTTACAGTACAACAACATGGTTTTAGAAAGTCTAAATCTACACAGACAGCAATTTTCGAATTCTTAGACTGCATTTTAAAATCCCTTGATCAACATAAATTAGCTGCAGGTATTTTTCTAGATCTATCAAAAGCCTTCGATGTCCTGGACCATAACGTTCTGCTCGAAAAATTAGAAAGACAAGGAGTAAGAGGTGTAGCACATAGCTGGTTGTGTTCATACCTAAAAAACCGCAGGCAGAAAGTATCACTTCAGTATGAATTCAACAAAATGAATAAAACAAGAAACAACTCCTTTCTTTCTAGGGAATTACCAATAAAAATATGGTGTACCACAGGGCTCAATCCTAGGTCCACTACTCTTCTTGATTTATGTGGATGACTTCGTTGAATATATGAGTCCCACAAAAACTATCCTGTTTGCCGATGACACCAGCATATTGCTCACTGGATCCAGTCCAGAAACTTTGTGGTCCACAGCAGAAAGTTCTATGAAAAGACTCTCTGAGTGGTTCACAAAAAACAAACTCATTATAAATACCGAAAAAACTGTGTGTCGATTTTCATTTAATTCCTTCAACTATTCAAATGTCTATTCAAGCCCAATTAAAAAATGATCCCCTAGAAAATGTAAGTGTCACAAAATTCTTGGGTCTTTGGGTTCAGCAAGACAAAGTGGGACACACATATAAATAACTTGTGTAGAAAACTATCTTCTGTGTGCTATGGCCTAAGAATTTTAAAGGCTACAACAAGCAAAACAACAGTACTGCAGGCATACTATGCACAGTTCCACTCACTAATCCAATATGGGATCATTTTCTGGGGATACTCAACTCACAGTGTAAAGGTTTTTAGAATGCAAAAAAGAGCTTTAAGAATAATTTGTGGCCTTAAAAAGATGGAGTCCTGTAAATCCCATTTTATTGAGCTTGGTGTTCTAAATGTTCCAAGTTTATTCATTTATGAAACTATCTTGTTCACTAGGGACTACCTCCTGAAAACAGGCAAACTGCTACATAACAAAAGTGTACACAACTAAGTACCAGAAGGGAATCAAATATACATAAAAAATATCACAGAACAACCACCTATCAGAGGAGCATAATTAACATTGGTGTAATACTACACAATAAGATACCAGAGGAAATAAAAAATACTACTCATCCAATATTTAAAGCTAAACTAAAGGCATTTCTAATAAAGCACTGTTTCTATTCTGTCAGAGAATTTGTGAATAAGTAACAAAATTAATTTTAGTAGGTACCTAATTTTAATTGCTAATACTATGTATTATTGTAACTTATCTTTGACCTGTCCAATATCAATTGTACAATTTGTGCTATATGATAAAACTGGAGCAATAAAAAATCAAATCAAATCAAATCAAAGCTTCAAACAACACATTCAACAGGCACCAAGGCTACTGAATTTTAACATATTTGATTTTTATCTCTGGGTATGGCAAAAATGAAACTTACAAGGGAGAAAGCAATTACAAAAAAATAAATAGATGATTGCAATATAAACAGAGCTAACCTGAAAAAATACAGAAAGATCTCCTCAAACAGCTACACGTAATTTTCAGAAAAGTGCTAAATAATATACTTACACCAGTGGTAGATTTTTAGATAAATTAATTTAATATGACAGAAATTACACTCAACATTCTAACAGCTGTACTTCTACACTCAGTAAAACAGGACATGGATTTGTATGAACATATTAACTCAAAATTTTCCATACTATTTCCTATAACACACACTATATGCATACTTGCTTCAACCAATCCTACACAATGAAGGCTTCAGTAATTTAAACCTTACCATAAATGTTCACTGAATTGTTGATGTCTATCCTCTAACTGTTTGCTTCGTAACACACATTCTTGAAGTTTCTTTTTTTCACGGTAAGAACTGCTGACTTCATCATCAGTTATCTTTTGATCTCTCGCTTGTTCATCCTCCAAGCTTCTCAACTTTGAAAAGTATTCTGCAGCTTGCACTTCCACTAAAGACTTAAGCCTGCAATATTCTTGTACCTGTGAAGATCATGTTCACTTGCTGTTACTAATTATTTTCTCAGAAGAATTGTTTGCTAAGATACATATAAATTTAATACAATACTGGACAAAGAATTTACAAAAGTATAAGAAAAGTATTGCAGCAAAACTTTTGAAGGAGTGGACCAAAGGTAAGAGCAGATGTTACAAAAAGAAAATCAAAAGTAGGGAGGAAGAAGCAGCTGCTTGCAAAGTACCTGCCCCAAGCCTTCTACTACTGTTGTACAACATGTAGTGTTCCCATATAAAAATGGATAAGGTTCTTTTTTGTACAGCGTAGTGGAAGCTTATACTGTACTTTATAACTGGAATGACTGCGTGGTGAATGGCAGCACCCAGAAACAACATAAATTCCCACATTTCTCTCTTTCAAACAGTTTAATATCAATATTAAGATTTATATTTATAAGTATTTTGTTGCTGGTTTTCTACTCATGGCTCATGGCACTATCGATAACTTTTAGCTGGCGTCTCACCAGGGGGCGCAGATTACTCCCTTGTGTGGTTATCACTTCCTCACTTAGTCTTCAAAAGTGGTTGTGAGAGTTGCGTCTAGGGGAAGATGCCTGCGAAGAGCACGGTGCCGGCAGTTGGGAATTTTAGCACACCGTGGAGCTAGGGCGCCAACAGCAGTGCTTCAAGCGACACACACATTCCGTGGAACAGCACAACATCTTTTCCAGGTCATTTTTCACTCTTCTTCACAAGGACTGGGAAAAAGGGAAGGTCTGGTTCGCATATGTTGTGTGCAACTAGTAGTTCAACTCTATGCACTGATTTCAGCTCTGCAAGCTCAGATGTTCGTATTTACATTTCATGCACTCGTTGTTACTTGACTCTGCGATTTTGTGAAGAGTGTATTGCCCTTCCGGGTCTGTGCGATTTTGAAGTAACTTGTCTTAATCTGCTGGCCAGAGTTCTCTCTCAAAAAAATTTTACCTTGGTTACTGTTGTTATGGTTATGTAATGTGTCCAGTTGTCACGAAATGTGTATCTCTATGTGTTATTACTATCAGATGATATTTGCAAACAAAAAGCTGTAAAACTCATATCCATTTGGGATAGACAGTAGTGCAAAAGATACAGTCTGGTGCTGTTTGTAGTGTTACAGAATATTACCTGTAACACCAATGGCTTGCTGTCAGAGCAACGCCAAATGAATCTTTACAAGTTTGTTTTAGTGTATGTTATTAATTATATGTCAAGATATTAATAGAATTTGTGTGTCTTCTGTTTCGTGTTGAGTGTACAAGTTCATGACAATAAGGCGCTTTCCTGCAGATGCTTTTTGATTTCTCAGACATGACAGCAGTAGAATGTCTCAATAGGTGCTTTTAAACACTTCAACATATAAGAACTACTGCCTACATGAAATAAATGTGTAAAATTAAGAATTGGGATTTCTTAATAATTCACTCTATATGTAAACAAAAAGGACGTATGGGATGCAGTATTATTAATGAAAATGAAATGTCGTAAGGCTAGGGCCTCCCGTTGGATAGGCAGGTCACCTGGTGCAGGTCTTTTTAGTTGACACCACTTCGGCGACTTACGCTTTGATGGGGATGAGATGATGATGATGGATGATGATGATGAAGACAACACAACACACAGTCCCTGAGCTGAGAAACACTCCAACCCAGCTGGGCATCGAACCCAGGACCATAGCATGACATTCCGTCACACTGACCACTCAGCTATCTAAGACGGACAATATTATTAATAATAAACATATAATGGTAGGCTAGAACTGAAAATAACTGATGTAAACCTTTTCATCTGTCAGGTGATGAAGATCAGCTTCAGATGGTGTCCGCTCTTCTAGTTCTTGTAACTCTCTCATTAATTCATTAATAGCATCTTGTAAAGCACTAACTTGATACTGACATTTCTCATCTACATTTCTTGCTCTTTTCAGTTGTTTTCTGTTGTCACTGATTTTATCTTTCAACACTTCCAAATTCATTCTTACTTTGTCAATCTTAGAATGTAAATCTTTATATTCATTTTCCTGAAATGGCAATGAACATAATTACACAATGAATATTAATTCACACAATGTTAATTTCCATCAAATGTACTCCTTAACTTCAAATCAGTTATTATGGTTGTTTTCCTTTTATGGCTTGCACCATCTGAAAGTTCTAACATGAATTCATGCTACCATGAAAACAATGTTTCATCCAAAAAAGGTAGTTTGTCTTTTCATAAAACAATTGGAGGAACATTTTAACATAATTAATAATTAGGACACTTAACTTTCTACACAACAATCTTGTGTGTCCTAAAACTTAGGCTACCATGTTGCTAACATTGTAAAGAATTTCAGGTACTAAAATTCTATTGAACTTTTTCTCTTGTTGCCAATATCTGCTGTAATGTTGTTTGAATACATTATTTCACAGCAAGAAGTTGGCTGCACACAAAAGTTGGTACCATGACCTATCTGTATGAGTCAGACATCTGAGCCCAACACTATATTAAGTACCACACAGTAATATATTTCTCAAGGTAAAGTCTGCGGGGAACAAACATTTTCTGAACAGCGCCAGGAGCAAAAAAGATAGAACCATTTGTTCTCAATACCCTAATGCAGACATATATGCAATGGGGTTACCTTCCAATCTGTGCACAAATGATAGGTAAACATAAACAAAAAGCCACTTGTTCATTTGGTTTCTTCTGAAGCATAAATAAGCTTGCCCACTTTGTCTCATCGTATTCATGTTACAAAATTATATTTCTAGAAGTACAATGTTCTGTAAGAGTGAAATGGCTGCTTTTACAGGTGGCTAGGACTCTGATGAGATAGTATAAGCACACGACAGGACTGGAATAGGAAGTGCTGGTTGGATGGATTGGGCAGGTCTTGCACCAGGGTCTTCCGCAAGGATATCATCCCTATGTCAAGATGTTGGGTTGGGAGTGGCATAGGGATAGCCTAGGGTGTTGTGCAGGTTGGGTGGGCTACAGAAAACCACTTTAGGGGGGGTAGAAAGGATCTGGGTAGGATGTCCCTAATTTCAGGGCATGATAATGGATAATCCAAGCTCTGATGAAGGATGTAGTTCAGTTGATCCAGTCTGAGGTGGTACTGGGTGACGATGGATGTGCTCCTTTACAGCTAGTTCTTGAAGGTTGGAATATTGTTGTATGTGTGGATATGGCACAAAAACTCTGTTTGCTGACTAGGTCTGGGACATAGTGTTTGTCTATGAAGGTCTTTGTGAGACCTTCAGCATATTGGGCAAGAGAGTTCCCTTCACTGCAGATACAGAGTCGCCGGATTGCTAGGCAGTATGGGAGGGATTTTATAGTGTGGAAGGAATGACAGCTGCCGAAATGAAGGTACTGTTGATGGTTGGTCGGTTTACTGTGAACAGAGGTGTGGATGGAGCCATTAGAGAGGAGGAGGTCAATGTCCAAGATCGTGGCATGCTGGCTTGTGGAGGACCAATTGAAGTGAATGGGAGAGAAGGTGTTGAGGTTGTGAAAAAGTGAGTATAAGATGTCCTGGCCCTGGATCCATATCATGAAGATAACATCAATGAAAATGAACCAGACCAGAGGTTTGGGGTTTTGGTTTTGCAAAGCTAAGAAAGTTTCCTCTAGATGTCCCATGAACAGGTTGGCATAGAAGGGTGCCTTGCAGATACCCATGGCTGCTGAAGACCCAGGTGCAAGACCTACCCAACCCATCTGCCCAGCACCCAACCCATCTGCCCAGCACCCAACCCATCTGCCCAGCACTTCCTATTGCAGTCCTATAATGGGGTAATCCGACCCCTTCATATGCCATGCCAACTGTGTAAGCAGCCATATTACATACAAACTGAGCTGCAATCATTGTTCAGCTTTTTATATTGGTATGACTACAGGAGAAGAGAAGGTGACCCAATCTGTGGCACAACATGCTTGATTTTCATGGCTGCTTCACAACCTGGGCCGTCTGGATCCTCCCCTCCATCACCACCTTTTCTGGAATGCACAGATGGGAGTTATCCTTACAACACATGCTCCACTCTCAAAGTCATCCTAGCCCCTATCTACAGTAACTATTGTTCCCACACCTCCATCCAACGGTTTCTGCCCCCGTGTCCTGTCACCTCCTCACAATTCATCTCCCCTTACCTTCATTGTGCACTGCTCCCTATCTACAGTAACCTACTGTTCCCACACCATCCAACTGTTTCTGCCCTCTGTGTCCAGTCACCTATTCACAATTCGTCTCCCCTTACCCTCATTGTGCACTATTCTTTGCCACCACATTCACCAGTCTTTTCCCTTTCTCTGCTCCTCTCCATTCTGCTGCCTATTTTCCCCTTCTCTCACTCTCTCACAGTGTCCCGACACTGCACCTGCCAGCCCTGTCCTGCCACCTCTAGTTCCTGCATGCTACGCCACATAGCACTTTTACCTCTTCCCCCACCCATACCCTGCTACCCCTTCATCTTCCCCACCCCGCTCCCAACTGTTTCTTCCTTTCAACACAGTTCTGTTGTAATCCGGCCACGGTGGCCATTTGTGTGTAAGGTGTGCCTGTTTGTGGGGTTGTGTGTGCATTTTTCTTTTCTGAAGAAGGCTTTGGCTGGAAGCTTATACATAACTGTCTTTTCATCATGTCTATCTGCAGCTCAACTTGTCATCTTCATGGTAAGTAGCAATCTATTTTTTCATAATATTTCTAATATGCCAACCTGGACTTCCTGTTGTTTTCAGTTAATAATAGCAAACACTTTGGTCAAAGATCCCAAGAAGAGGAAGTATAAACATAAAAAGGCCCAGTGACATGAGAAGATACCACCTGGAGTACTTCATGGTCGGACAGAGATTCGGAAATCAGTTATTGGATATTAAGTCATATATTCAGGTGCAGATATAGACTTCAATCACAATTTAGTAATGATGAAGGGTAGACTGAAGATTCTAGAGCATTCTAGGGCATCATCCAGAAGAATCAAAGTGGAAAGAAGTAGGATGCTGAAGTACTGAGGGATGATGATCTGAAGTTCTCTAATGCTGCAGATGAGTACCACTGTAACCAATTCAGTTCAAAAGAAACAGACAACTCTAAAAAGAGCAATAACAGAAGTTGGGTAGACAAATATAAGTAACTGCAAAGAAATCTTCGGAAACAGAAGCAAAAACTTTAAATGAGTGACAAAATAAGTGCAAAAATAGTCAGAGAAAGAAGAAATATAGCAGTATATGTCATTTAGGGATGAAATAAACAGGAAGTGCACAGAATTCAAGGCAAAATGGCTGCAGGAAAAATGTGCAGAAATTGGAAACTAAATAGTTCTCAGAAGGACTGATTCAGAACATAGAAAAATCTAAACATCTTTCAGTGAAATTAAAAGCCAGGGTGACAACATTAAGAGCACAATGGGAACTCAACTGTTACAGTGGAGCAAGCAGACTACGTAGAGAGAGTACACTGAATGTCTCTAGAAGTGGGAAAAACTCGTCTGATGATGATGGGATAAAAGCAGAAATGAGTGTCAAGATGGAAAACATAGGGGATCCAGTTTAGTGTCAGAGTTTAACAGACATTTACAAGACCTGCCATCAAATAAGACAGAAGGGATAGATTCCTTCTTAATTTCTAAAATCACTGTAAGGGATTGCAATGAAATAACTATTAAACATGTTACGTATCCCAAGAAATACCAATTTAATGTTACTATTATTTATTTTACTACCAGTATTTATTAGATTACTGCAGTCACCCATGTGTAAGTTGCATTTGTGTGTGTGTGTGTGTGTGTGTGTGTGTGTGTGTGTGTGTGTGGCCTTTTCATAATATTGTTAAGCTATCCATTTGTATGTTATATGTATTATATATGATTATATATAATCATCCCATGTCCGAAAGAACAGACACCACACAGAATCCTCAGCTGTCATACATTATATGTAAATTAAAGGTGGTGAGCGGAAGAAAGGAAAGGAAAGAGAGGGGATCATTGCAGTCAGCTACATTGGGACATTACGTGGAACCAGCAGTGATGAGTGAAAATGTGTACCAGACCAGGATTTGAAACCAGGTTCTCCTTCTTAGCAGGAAGGTGCACCATCCAGGATACAGTGTTATCACAACTGCATGGACTATGTCAGCACACCTCATGGCCAATCCACACTCCCTTGAATCCACAATCTTCAGTGTGGTTGCACACATAAGTCAAACCTCCCGTGGGAATCTCAGAGAGAGAACATGGAAGAAATGGAAAGTGGTTGCGGGTAGGTGGTGCTCGATGGGAGTGTGGATCGGCCATGAGGCGTGCTGCGATAGACCATGCACTTGCGATACAGCTGTATCTTGGATGGCGCATTGGTTACTGCATCTGCCTAGTAAGCAGGAGATCCCAGGTTCGAATCCCAGTTCGGTGCACATTTTCACTCATCATCATTGATTTCGCGTAATGTCCCAATGCAGCTGACAGCAATGATCCCCTCCCTTTCCTTTCCTTTCTTCCTCTTTCCACTTTCAGTTTACATACAATATACCTTTGTCTTTCCCACTTCTGTCAGTTGTAGCCAAAAACACCCACTGAAACTGAATAACGACTAGTTCCTTCAGTTTGTCCAGATCCCAACTTCTTAATTTTCTATCTTTCTGGAAGTTATTCTGTTTTAATCTGGAGTTCATAACCAACAAATAATAATCATCTGCCTTTGCAAATGGTTAGTAGTTTATAATTTGGTTTCAAAATCTGAATTGTGTGAGTGCATTATCATCATGATTTTCAGAAACAGTACTTTTCTCTTCATAGCTAACCTGGTTTATAGGAATGCTTTGTGCTCTCACTGGACCAGTAGAGCCAGCCAAAACATTTATTATGTGGCTCACATATATTTCATGAAAGACACTTGGATTTAGAAACAAAACATGAACCACTGTTGCATTAGATGAATCTCATCCCATGCGGTAAGTCTCCCCCGACTCGTGGTTCTGGTGACTTTCCTGATATCCACCCCTTTTCCTAGACCTCTCCAGTCCTTTATCTACCCAATTAAATTGTTTTGTCAAAAACTGATTGTTTTCATTGTTTTTAATAAAGGATCATCATCTTGGTCACACACATGAGTGATGAGGAGTTGTCTGCTTTGACAAATAACACTGAAGAAGTTGAATCTGAAGATGTGATTGTGATACAAACAGACTATAGCAGGGAGCTCAGATGAATCAGATGGCAGCAATGAAGATTCTGGTGAATCTTCATGTGCACATAGCAATGTAAAAGGTAAGAAATAAGATGTTTCCGAGATCTTATATTTCTGGTTTATTGATGAATTTGTTTTCAAATATATTCAAAACTTCACTGAAACTGAGGCACTAATAGCATTAAGAGGCGACAAATGGTCATTACCATTAGAAGAGCTTTGTATTGCTTGCTATTCTGTATGGTAGAGGGACCACTGAATCCAGAAGAATATATGTGGATCTGCTCTGGTAAGAGAACTGAGGAATACAATATTACAAGTCTGTGGTGTCAGCAACCACCCCAGGAAATCATGAGATTCCTCAGTTTTAGTTTAGGGTCAACATGGTCAGAGCAATTAAAAATGAAAGTCTGCCCTTATGTCATACACATGGAAGAGAGTCATAGAAAGCTCAGAATGCATCTGCATTACTGGTCCATATATTTGGGTCAATGAGCAATCATTCCCTTCCAAGTGTAAATGTCAGTTCACTCATTTTATGTCTTAAAGGCTAACAAGTATAGACAGAAAATCTGGATAGCTGCCAATGAAGATTTCAAGTATACATTAAATGCTTTCCCATATCTTGGTAATGATGAAAGTCATCCTGGTGGTGTACATCTAGTGACTTCGTAGTGAAGAAACTTACAGGGACATACCCAAATAAAAGAAGCTTTTTTATGTGTGACAAGTAGTTCATCTTTCACTACTATGAGATCTGAAAACAAACTGAACAAGCTTATTTGGTGCAATAAACAAAATTAGATGCGAAGTTCCTGAGTGCATGAAAAAAAATTCGCAAGAACATGTACAAGACTGCAGCTTTCAATAATGATGATATAATCCTCCGACTGTACCAAGAAAAGCAAGGAAAGATTGAAAATTTCTCAATTTGTTGCATACACTGTAAAATTTCTCAGTTTGTAACATACAAGCGTATAAATTGGAAGCAACTCAAAGCTAAAGCCTGACACAATGACATGTTACAATGAAACTTCATAGGGGTAAATGATTTTGATCATATGGCCTGCAAATACTCAGTGAAAGCTGGGAGAAAAAGGTGGACTGTTCATGCTTTTTATAATACTCTAGATATAGCAGATATCAATGATTTGTTAATCTACAGGGAAGCAATAAATATCTAAACAACAAAGCAAGATTTCCTTCTCAAACTAACAGAAGAGGTTGCCAAGGATTGTAAAGAAACTGAGTAAGCTTTAACTATGCACACTGAATTGTCAGGCATTGGTGGAAGTCACCTATCAGGTGCGAAAATCATGCAAAGAAGGAAAACATCAATTTCAATGTGTTTTATGTGACAAACAAGGCTGCTACAAATACAGGGTGATTCAAAAAGAATACCACAACTTTAAAAATGTGTATTTAATGAAAGAAACATAATATAACCTTCTGTTATACATCATTACAAAGAGTATTTAAAAAGGTTTTTTTTTTTTTTCACTCAAAAACAAGTTCAGAGATGTTCAATATGGCCCCCTCCAGATACTCGAGCAATATCAACCCGATATTCCAACTCGTTCCACACTCTCTGTAGCATATCAGGCGTAACAGTTTGGATAGCTGCTGTTATTTCTCGTTTCAAATCATCAATGGTGGCTGGGAGAGGTGGCCGAAACACCGTATCCTTAACATACCCCCATAAGAAAAAATCGCAGCGGGTAAGATCAGGGCTTCTTGGAGGCCAGTGATGAAGTGCTCTGTCACGGGCTGCCTGGCGGCCGATCGATCGCCTCAGGTAGTTGACGTTCAGGTAGTTACGGACAGATAAGTGCCAATGTGGTGGCGCTCCATCCTGCTGAAATATGAATTGTTGTGCTTCTTGTTCGAGCTGAGGGAACAGCCAATTCTCTAACATCTCCAGATACTGTAGTCCAGTTACAGTAGCACCTTCGAAGAAAAAGGGACCAAAAACTTTATTGGCTGAAATGGCACAGAAAACTTTCACCTTAGGCGAGTCACGTTCATACTGAGTTGTTTCCCGCGGATTCTCAGTGCCCCATATACAGACATTGTGACGGTTGACTTTCCCGTTAGTGTGGAAAGTTGCTTCATCACTAAACACAATCTTTGAAACGAAAGATTCATCTGTTTCCATTTGAGCAAGGATAAAATCACAGAAATCGATTCTTTTAATCTTATCAGCTGCAGACAGTGCTTGAACCAATTTCAGACGATAAGGTTTCATAACTAACCTTTTTCGTAGGACTCTCCATACAGTTGATTGTGGAATTTGCAGCTCTCTGCTAGCTCTGCGAGTCGATTTTCCTGGGCTGCGAACAAATGCTTGCTGGATGCGTGCTGCATTTTCATCACTCGTTCTCGGCCGTCCAGAACGTTTCCCTTTGCACAAACACCCATCCTCTGTAAACTGTTTATACCAACGTTTAATACATCACCTATCAGGAGGTTTAACACCATACTTCGTTCGAAATGCACGCTGAACAACTGTCGTCGATTCACTTCTGCCGTACTCAATAACACAAAAAGTTTTCTGTTGAGCGGTCGCCATCTTAGCATCAACTGACGCTGACGCCTAGTCAACAGCGCCTCAAGCGAACAAATGTACAACTAAATGAAACTTTATAGCTCCCTTAATTCGCCGACAGATAGTGCTTAGCTCTGCCTTTTGTCGTTGCAGAGTTTTAAATTCCTAAAGTTGTGGTATTCTTTTTGAATCACCCTGTATATTGTTACAGAGTCATATATTTGTGCAAATTGTAAAGCTCAGCCTATAGATTACAATAATCTGTACGTATCTAACAGTAACACATTTACTTACACAGATGGTAAAGTTTGTATAAAATGTATCAAAGTGTAGACCTGGCTATGGAAATGTATCGATTTTGTCTTACTTTTTCTTGTTTACTAGTAAAAAATATTATTTTGTACTGAAAACTTTTGACTTAGTTGCATTTTTATAAAAATACATAATTGATTCATGATATTACAAACTATTTTCAAGTATTTGCATAATTAAGTTGATTTGGACAAAAACTACAAAAATATTCAATGTTTGGAATTAAAACAAACTAACAGACAATTAGAGCGACTATTTGCTACAGGAAAACTCATCATAAAAATAAAAAATGACTAAAAACCTACTGTAAATGTATTGACGAGAGATGAGACGTTCAAAAAATCTGGCGGTTCTAGTGTTAAACCTCACCCGGATATTTGACATAATACTAAGACTTAGCAGACATAGTGGGGAGGTCAGTGAATGTGGTGATTTCATTATTGATTTCATCTAGGATAGTACTGATAAAGGGAAGGATGCCTAGCTCCATACCAACAACAGAAAAATACAGTGCAACAGTGATTCGTAATTTATTTTGAAATGCAACTGTTTTTTGTGAAACGTGTGTCGCCCCATAATAAATGATTTGGCTAACTGTGATGGTCAAATGGCAACACTGAAGCATCCCTATCAATAGGATTTAGCATCCACATCATTAAGTCAGAAGCATTGCTTTCAAAAAATCATACGTGTAGACTCTGCCATGCTATCCAGAATGAATTTACTGGACAGAAAATGGTAAGAAGTTTATCAAGAGCGCAAAGTTAATGAGAAATTTAACGATTTCCTTAACACATTCATCCAACACTATAATCCAGTTCTGTTTACACTGGGTCAAGGACAATTACAGTGGAAGCTGAGAGTTTGAGTGCTTAAGATCTGCGATCAAGGTCACAAGACTTCAAGAACACCAAAAGAAAGTAGTAGTTAAGAGAAGAGAGAGGCAGAGTAAGAGAGGAATTTGGAAACAGAATTACAGTTCGGGGAAAAATAAATTTTAAAAAAAATCTTTGAGGTTTGCCAGCAACACTTTACTTTCATCAGAGATGGCAAAGTACTTGGAAGAGGAAATGAATGGAATGTATAGTGCCTGGAAAAGGGGGTATAAGATGAACTTCAGCTTAAGCAAAACTAGGGTAATGGAATGTCAGTGAGTTAAATCAGGTTAAGCTGAGGGAATTTGATTAGGATATAAGACACCACAATTAAGCCAAAGAAGAGAGGGTATATAATACAGACTCACATTATTGAGATAACTGTTTCTGAAAAGAAGAAATATTTTAATGTTTAAATTTAAAAGTTAGGAAGTGTAGTAACCAAAACCAACTGCGGGAACACCTTGGGCTGCAGATCGGAGCCGCCAGGCAGGGAAGCCGCCGGCAAAGGAGCGCGCGCCACCAGGTGAACACAGGACGAGTCGGGCGACAGACCAACAACAACTGACAACAACCGACCACAACCGACTATGACTGACACAACAAAGAAGAGATAAACAACGGAGGCTTGTGGAAACCACAACACCAAACACCAACATTAAATTCACTCAGAAACAGAGCCAGGCAAATGTCAACGACGAGCAACGACCAGAACGCAGTACCGCCGAGATAGAAACGACATCCAGAGCGAGTACCAGACTGACTGGACTAGGGCAGAGCAGGTCCCTATGTACGAAACCGGAGGGAGCGGCTACTGGCCGCTGTCTGCACATTGCGTAGTGGTGGTGCCCTCGCTGGGCCGAATAGCCGCCGCGGAGGCTGAGCCCTCTATGGGCTGACCACGTCCATTTGTTCTGGTGCGTGTTCGACTCCCGCAGCGGAAGGTACTAGATCCCTCCCCCCCGGAATTGGTGCATAGGGGCGGAAATGCCCCAGACGATGCCGAGGCGGGCGGAACAAGGGCACGGGTTGTGAGACATCCGGAGGGACCACTGGGGGAGGGGAGGGCAGACTGTCTGCGGCATCCATCAAGGTGTCACCAGAGGGCAGGGGGTCAGAGGGCGTCTCTATACCCCCGCGAGGCGGACGGGGTGTCTGCAGAGTCGGCGAGGAGATGGAGGTTGAAGGGAAGGGCTCCACCTCGAGGGACGTGTCCACACCAGGAAGCAGGGAAGACGGTGGGGGAGGAATCAAGGCAGGGGCCCGAGGGCGGAGTTGGTTATGGTGGCGACGCTCGAGCCCTCTGTGTGTCTGTATGGTCATCACTCGCCGCCCATGAGCCGCCGCCACCGTAGCGGGCGTCCATGCA
Source organism: Schistocerca piceifrons (assembly GCF_021461385.2). Lineage (NCBI taxonomy): Eukaryota > Metazoa > Arthropoda > Insecta > Orthoptera > Acrididae > Schistocerca > Schistocerca piceifrons. The sequence goes on from NC_060141.1 coordinate 619,990,939, forward strand.
TGTGTGCTGCCATAGGAGCGGGCCCACACGGCCATGCCCAGGGCGTAGCGCCGGGAGGGGCGAGAGCGGGGCCTAGAAGGGGATGGTGTCAGGAGGTGGAGGAGGGTCCGAGGTTGTCGCCCGTGAAGGAGTTCGGCAGGACTATGACCAGCCACCGGCGTAGTGCGGTAGATGCTGAGAAACAAGGTGAGGGCCGAGTTGGTGGCCGATGGCTCCACTGATTTCATCAGCTGCTGTTTGAAAGTGCGGACCAGGCATTCCACCACGCCATTGAATGAAGGATGGAAGGGGGGAGAGCGAATTTGTTTGATACCGTTAGAGGAGCAGAAGGTCTGAAACGAGGACGCCGTGAGTTGGGGCCTGTTATCTGTGACCAACGTCTGAAGAAGGCCTTCAATGGCCGCCAACACCTGGGCCAAGGCGGTGAGGGTGGCGTCAGTGGTGGTGGACGCCATGCGGATCACATATGAGTATGTGGAATAGGCATCAATCATGAGGAGCCACATGGAGCTTAAGAAGGGGCCAGCAAAATCGAGATGGATCCGGTCCCAGGGTTGGCTGGGTGTTGGCCAGGGCGCGAAAGATCATGGAGGACTAGCCTGATGACACGCACACACTGTGCAACCACAGACCAGGTGCTCAATGTCTCCATCGATCCCTTGCCAATAGACATGTCGTCGAGTCAACGTCTTCATGCGAGACATCCCCCAGTGTCCGCGGTGCAATAAGTGCAGGACGCGATGGCGTAAGTCCGGAGAGATGACCACCTGATGGGCGTCCGAGTCCGTGGACAACAGGAGGACATCCTCCATCACCGAAAGTCTGTGTGAGATGTGATGCACGGGCTGAAGTCAGTTTTCAAACATCGGGTAAGGTAGGGAGGCCAACCATGGGTCACATAGCGGAGGAATGGGGTCCCTGCATGTGGAAGCGGCAATTTGCGTATCTGTCAGAGGAAAACCATCGAGAGTCTCTCAGTGGGCAGAGTCGATGTGGAAGCACAGGACTTCCTGCTGGTCGAACGCCGGATCGGGTCCTGCTGGGAGACTTGACAAGGCATCTGCATTAGTGTGTTGGCTGGTGGGCTTATAGCGGATGGTGTAAGTGTAATTACACAAGAACAACGCCCAGTGCTGAAGACGCTGAGCCGTCCATTCTGGGAGGTGCGAATGGGGCCCAAAAAGTGACACTAAGGGCTCGTGATCCGTGAGGAGGGCGAACTGCACCCCAAACAGGTAAATGTGAAATTTCTGAGCTGCAAAAATAATGGCAAGAGCCTCCTTTTGGATCTGAGAGTAATTCCTTTGCACAGGGGTTAACGTCTTAGATGCATATGCCACAGGTTGTTCCGACCCATCCTCATTCCTTGTGCCAGGACTGCCCCAATCCCGTACACTGAGGCATCGGCTGCCACCACCAAAAGACGATCCGGAGAGAAAGGCGTAAGGCAAGGGGCAGATTTAAGCATCGTCTTCAGGCGGGTGAAAGTCTGATCGCAGGCTGAAGTCCATGTGTAAGGTATCCCTTTGCGACGCAGGCGATTTAGGGGATGCGCGACGTGGGCGGCTTGGGGTAAGAACTTTAAGTAATAATTGACTTTCCCCAAAAATACCTGGAGTTCGGATAAGTTTTGTGGATGTGGAAGGGCATTGATGGCTGCGACATAGCGGTCCGAAGGGCGAATGCCGTCTTTACTGAGCCAATGTCCTAAGTACTCCACTTCTGGTTGAAAAAAACTGCACTTCTCCAGCCGACAACATAAACCCGCAGCCTGCAGTGCGTGAAATAAGGTACTGAGGTTGCCCAGATGTTCCTGACGCGTGCACCCCGTGACTAAGATATCATCGAGGTAATTGACACAAGCCGCTATTGGTTGCGTAAGTTGCTCGAGATACTGCAGGAAAATAGCAGGGGCAGAGGAAATGCCAAACGGAAGACACTTGTATTTATAGAGACCGAAAGGCGTGTTGATGACGACGATGGCCTGCGATTCCGCATCCAACGGCAATTGGTGATAGACTTCTGCCAGATCAATCTTAGAAAAGTACTCGCCACCTGCCAGTTTAGCGAGAAGGTCTTCCTGTCGATGAATGGGATAAGTTTCGACCAAAGACTGAGCGTTGACCGTAGCCCCAAAATCCCCACAAAGGCGAAGCGATTCATTGGGTTTCCTGATGACCACTAAGGGCGTTGCCCAGGCACTCGATTGTACTGGCTCGATAACCTCCGCAGACTGGAGCCGATCGAGTTCCTGCTTGACGGCCACACGCAAAGCTACCGGAATAGGCCGAGCCCGACAAAAGCGAGGCCGTGCGTTCGGCAGTAAAGTGATGTGTGCCTGGAAATCGGAAGCACAGCCCAGGTCTGCCGAAAACAGGGAGCAAAAGGACGCGCACATATCGTCTAGGTCCTGAAATGGAACCGTAGTTGAAACGAGCTGCACTTTGTCTTGAATGGAAAAGCCAAACCGTGTAAACGCTTCTAGTCCAAAAATGTCACAAATAGGGTAAGGGGCCGGAGATCGTTTTTGCAGATGGCCATAACAGAAAACTGCCCACTGAAAGGGATGGAACCGTCGCCGTGGGCGACCAACCTCTGAGAGGGTGGGGACAATTCTGGAGACCCGAGACGTGCATACATCATCAGATTGACCAAAGAAACTGTGGCCCCCGTATTGACCTGGAAACGGACGTCCTCGTTAAAGATGCGTAGGGTGAGGAATAAATTTTGAGCCAATGTGTCGGTCCGAGGGGCGACTGCATGTAAAGCATGGACGGCTTCCTGTTGGCCTGCAGGGGTGGGGAGGGACGTGGGTGGGTGGGAGGGGGTGTGGGAGGGGGGGGGGGGGGGGGCGGGGGGATCGAGCGGCTACGACAGACTGATCGAAGGTGGCCTTCTTTCTCACAGAGTGAAAAGGTCTTCCAGCGATGGGGACAGCCAGCTCGAGTGTGGGCCGATAAGCACTGGGGGCACGATGGGAGGGGGGCACGCGGCCGACGTCGAGGGGCGACCGGCAGTTCGGACGCCATCGAGACGTCAGACAGTGAGGAATCTCAACGGCGGTGTCCTCTGGAGACTGCGCGCCGTTGACGGCGGGTAGGAGTGGATCAGGAAGTGGACTCGACCGCTGCCACCTGGGGCCGTGCCATGAGACGTTTGTTCGCCACCTGAGCAATTTCGAAGGAATTGGCAATACGCAGAATGTCTTCCAACGAGGGGTTGTCCAACTTTAACGCCGCAGTGCGGACCTCTGGATCGGGCGCCAGTTGAATGACCACATCCCGAATTAACGAATCTGCATATGACGCCTTGCACTGCTGATTGGTGCACATGAAGTTGCATTTGCGGCCGAGGCCTTGCAAATCCGTCACCCAGGAACGGTAGGACTGAACCGGCTGCTTGTGGGATTGATGGAATTCCAAGCGAGATGCAACCTCATGGTATCGCTGGGAATAATAGTTAGTTAGCAACACACAGATCTCGTGAAAGGAGAGAGCCACGGGGTCGGCCAACGGTTCCAACTTGCGGAGCAAGAAAAACGTGTCCGGTGAGGCCCAAGACAAGAATAATGACCGCTGCAGAGTGTCATCCAACACCTGAAAGGCCGTGAAATGTTGCTTCAGACGATTCAGGTACGTTACCCAATCCTCTTTTGCGTCGTTGAACGGTGGGGACGAAGGCGGACGTGGGAACGTGTCTGAAAGCGGGGCACTTGGGAGAAGAGGTGGGAGGGAATCCCACTTATTGACCCTGTCCGAGAGCAACTGCAGTGACGTCTGTTAAGACCTCCAACTGCTACTGCTGCTGTCGTATGAGCTGTTGCTGTTGCTCTAAGAGAGTGAGCAATTTCTCTACCATACTCCTATGTTCCGTTTACCTTGTCACCAATGTAGTAACCAAAACCAACTGCGGGAACGCCTTGGGCTGCAGATCGGAGCCGCCGGGCGAGGAAGCTGCCGGCAGTGGAGCATGCACCACCGGGTAAACACAGGACGAGTCGGGCGACAGACCAACGACAACTGACAACAACCGACCACGACCGACTATGACCGACACAACAAGGAAGAGATAAACAATGGAGGCTTGTGGAAACCACAACACCAAACAGTAAATCCACTCAGAACCAGAGCCAGGCAAATGTCAACAACGAGCAACGACCAGAACGCAGTACCGCCGAGATACAAACGAAATCCAGAGCGAGTACTAGACTGACTGGATTAGGGCAGAGCGGGTCCCTATATACGAAACCGGAGGGAGTGGCTATTAGCCACTGTCTGCACGTGGCGTAAGGGTGGTGCCCTCGCTGCGCGAGAGCCGCTGCGTGGAATAGCCGCCGTGGAGGAGGAGCCCTCTATGGGCTGACCACGTCCATTTGTTCTGGCGCATGTTCGACTTCCGCGGCGGAAGGTACTAGAGGAAGTCTCTTCAGAAAATAAATTTGTCCAAAGTGTAGCCGTACACAGAAGTGCGATGCGGATTAAAAAGGGGAAAATATAAGCTTTTGAAATGTTCCACAGAAGAGTGCTTAAAATTACTCGGATAGATCGAATAATTAACAAGGAAGTTCTGAATTGAAGTGGGGAAGAAAGGAAGTCATGTCACAATATGAATGAAAGTGGAGATCGGTGAGTAGAATACACCCTGAAATATCGTGGAATCATCAGTTTGGTAATGGAGGGTAGTGTGAAGAGTTAAAATTGTACAAATACGCCAAAGCTCAAATATAGTAAACAGGCTCGGAAGGATTTAGGTTGCAGAAGTTATCCAGAGATGAAAAGAACTGTGCAAGATATACTAGCATGGAGAGTGGTATCAAACCACTCTCCAAACTGAAGACCACAACAACAACAAAAACAACAATAATAATGATGAGTGAATGTGAAAGTCCTGAAAGAATGAAATATCCAGTAATAATACCTATTTGTAAAAGTAGATATAAGAAAGTGACCAGTAATTATAATCTAATCCGATGAGCCAAAACACAATGACCACTGCCCACTGCAGGACTGGTGATGTGGGTACATGATGTGCTAACGAAAGTATTTAAGTGGAGCAGTCAAGGTTGGAAACTTACCCGCTCTAAGGCAGATCCGATAACAGAGTACCACATGGTGCAGGCACAAGTGTTTCAGAACACACAGTTCACTGCACCTATATGAACACAGTGTATCACAACTGACAACTCTTACGCATTTACTTGATGACCTAATTACATCATCATTAACAATTGCAGTAGGCACAGGATCATTGAGACTGGACCATGGATCAATGGAAACTTGTCACCTGGTCAGGTGAATCATTTTTCTTGTTACACCAAATCAAGTCATCCAGCAGAAAGGACGCTCAAAATGTGCATAACACCACAGACTCGGGCTGGTGGGGTAGTGTTATGCTATGGGTGACATTTGCCTGCACTTGCTAAGTGGTTTGAGGAGCATGATAGTGAACTCACATTATGCCTTGGTCACCAAATTCGCCTGATGTGAAACTGTTGCAATTCATTTGGGACATTATCGGGCACCCACCTTCACACCCTCAGACAATCGACCAGCAATTTATGGATATTAAGTGTCCTGTGCATAAACATCTGGTGCCACATACTTGTCAAATACATGCAGTACAGATCACTGCTGTATTGTGTTCCAAAGGCGACCAGCACACTTTTAAGCAGGTGATCACAAACCCAAACTCAGTTTTGGTAGAATTCATTGTCATATATTAGAATAATCTTGACAAGGCCTTTGATATGTAGTTCATAAATTGTTGATGATAGAGAATACGACTAAATTTGGAGTGGGTAAACATTAAGTATGCTGTTATGCTGTTATGTTTGGTACTTGGCCCTCTCTTATCCTTGACTAGACAATATTATTTACCAAAGGCACATTCCAATCCCAAAGAAAGCAGGTGTTGACATATGTGAGAATTACCGAACAATCAGTTTAATAAGCCACAGCTGCAAAATACTAACACGAATTCTTTACAGACGAATGGAAAAACTAGTAGAAGCCGACCTCGGGGAAGATCAGTTTGGATTCCGTAGAAATGTTGGAACACATGAGGCAATACTGACCTTACGACTTATCTTAGAAGAAAGATTAAGGAAAGGCAAACCTACGTTTCTAGCATTTGTAGACTTAGAGAAAGCTTTTGACAATGTTGACTGGAATACTCTCTTTCAAATTCTAAAGGTGGCAGGGGTAAAATACAGGGAGCGAAAGGCTATTTACAATTTGTACAGAAACCAGATGGCAGTTATAAGAGTCGAGGGACATGAAAGGGAAGCAGTGGTTGGGAAGGGAGTAAGACAGGGTTGTAGCCTCTCCCCGATGTTATTCAATCTGTATATTGAGCAAGCAGTAAAGGAAACAAAAGAAAAATTCGGAGTAGGTATTAAAATCCATGGAGAAGAAATAAAAACTTTGAGGTTCGCCGATGACATTGTAATTCTGTCAGAGACAGCAAAGGACTTGGAAGAGCAGTTGAACGGAATGGATGGTGTCTTGAAGGGAGGATATAAGATGAACATCAACAAAGGCAAAACGAGGATAATGGAATGTAGTCGAATTAAGTCGGGTGATGTTGAGGGTATTAGATTAGGAAATGAGACACTTAAAGTAGTAAAGGAGTTTTGCTATTTGGGGAGCAAAATAACTGATGATGGTCGAAGTAGAGAGGATATAAAATGTAGACTGGCAATGGCAAGGAAAGCGTTTCTGAAGAAGAGAAATTTGTTAACATCGAGTATAGATTTAAGTGTGAGGAAGTCATTTCTGAAAGTATTTGTATGGAGTGTAGCCATGTATGGAAGTGAAACATGGACGGTAAATAGTTTGGACAAGAAGAGAATAGAAGCTTTCGAAATGTGGTGCTACAGAAGAATGCTGAAGATTAGATGGGTAGATCACATAACTAATGAGGAGGTACTGAATAGGATTGGGGAGAAGAGGAGTTTGTGGCACAACTTGACCAGAAGAAGGGGTCGGTTGGTAGGACATGTTCTGAGGCATCAAGGGATCACCAATTTAGTATTGGAGGGCAGCGTGGAGGGTAAAAATCGTAGGGGGAGACCAAGAGATGAATACACTAAGCAGATTCAGAAGGATGTAGGTTGCAGTAGGTACTGGGAGATGAAGAAGCTTGCACAGGATAGAATAGCATGGAGAGCTGCATCAAACCAGTCTCAGGACTGAAGACCACAACAACAACAACAACACATGCAAACATTAAGTTTGTTGGCGACTCAACACCTCCTGTTTATGGTGAGTAGCAAGCTGTCCTTCCTATACCATCGTACTGTATCATGTAAATATTGACTGTAGTGTATAAGAATTTACTCTTATTAGTTGGCACAAGTTTTCATATTGCTTGTAAACAACGGTAAGTGCAAAATATTTGAGATGTAGTAGGAAAGTTTACTTCTTGGATGCAATGCAGTTTACTAATACTACTACTATTATTATTACTATTAAATAAATAATTTGATAATTTGTGTTGTTGCCAATAAGATATGTGAATTTAATTCATTACCAAATTAACTTCACATTCTCTTCCAATAGCTTATGAACACTGAAGCAATTAGATAATTTACTACATCCCTAAGTAATCTCTCTTCAAAAACTGATAAATCAACATCATTTAGTATTCATGTGGCATAAATTGTCATCACAGTTACTCATGAGTTATCACATATTGCACATGTTCAACATGGCAGTATCATATTTTTTGCTATGAGAAATTCAAAATTTATTTGCTGAACTAAATGAACATATCTGAAACATACCTAAAACATGATAGACTGTGTGAAACAATTGCTGGCATCAGTAATAATCCAAAGGTTGTACAGAAAGTGATTTTGAAAATAAGTTTAACTGTAAATTAATTCATGTATGCATAACTTCATGGAGCAATTACTGCTAAAAGTTGTGGAAAATTTACAATCACCATTTGAAGATAAGGGTTTATGTAGTTATACTGGGCTGCTACAATGCTTGATGAATGTATGATTGGATTCTGAGAAAACCAGAGAGGTATATTCATTGTTATTACGTTGATTAGGGCAATTGAGAATTATGGCATCAGTAATTACTGGTGAATTATCAAAGTAAGTGGTTAATTTAGGAATCAATGAAATGTTAGTTTGTTTCAACAAAAAATTACACATTTGGCACTGGCAATTAGTAAGCAAAACAATAAACCGTGAAGTCAAATTCAATTGTGAAGCATAAATTTCCAAGTTCATTGAAAGCTGTAAATTACAGAAAAATAATCATATGATTCATGAGTGTTGAAAGAAGAAAAAACTAAATAAATCTTTAAATTCTGAGAATGCTGTGAAAACAAAAATTCATTGAAGGTTCTTACTGCATCTGCATCTGCATCTTCATGTCATGGTGATAGCTCATATGTACATTTCAGATGTACGCTGTAAGGGTACCATAATCGATAGCATTATTAAAGATTGATATTAGCAGCTCCTTTCCAGTGGTTACAATATCAATGATGTTGTAGAAGATTCTGAAAGTTGCAGTTATGCACCTATGGTCAGGAAATACTTCGTGAACTGCATGTGCTTTCAGGATGTTGAAGAGAGTCGGTCAGTGGTTACTGATCAAGGGCAAACCTCCAGCTGCAGCCCAGAACTACAGAAAAAGTTAAATATTGACTATAATCAATTTTAAAGTAACAAGGAGAAGTATTTGAGTCATTGTAGGATTGAATATCCATGGGAAATAATTTTGTAAAGCTGTGAATAACTGGAAGTTTTGGGCAGTATGAAGCTCATGGAGTAATATGTGTGTATGATTGACGTAAGTAGCATATGACAAACAAATATCTTAATAGGCATCTATTTGTAAACAGCAGATAAATCTTGAACAATTTTAGGTGAAGTAATCAAATAATTGAAACATTCTTAATGCAAACTTGATGAAAGAGACTGGCTTATGTGGCTAAACAGTATGAGTGGTGTGGGACTTCCACAGACTGGTGAGGGCCCACATACATGCTACAAGTGAAATAATAAACTATGTTTAATTTGAATGACTTTCATTATTTCAGAACAATCATTACAGTTCCTCATACATCTACGTTGCAATGCACAGATTGGTTTAGGCACACGGTTCAATTCAACAGAAACCTGCATACCCAATGCAACCATCCTCTTCCACTTTTCTGACTGCCACAAACTTTAGTGAACATATTTATGTTATCCAAAACAATATATAAGAATGGGGGGCGCGATGGGGAGGCGGGGGGGGGGGGGGGGGGGGGGGTCTACAATGCAACACAATGAATAAAAGAGATCTGTTCAGCAATTACGAACTGACAACATTTACAAAAGGTACAACAGCCCATAATACTACTTAAGGCAATCGCAAAGGACATCATGAAGTTACTGATAACAATAGGAATGAATGCTGACGTTGCATTCAACACAGGTCTCTAAGGGTGTATACATCACACAAAAGTGCCAGTAACATTTTTAATAATGACATAAATGTCTGATCTTCTAATGGTCGTTCTCAAAGAGTTGATTTTTAAATGAGAGTCAAACGCTCTGTGATTTAAGAAATTCATCGTACATTCTCACACATAGCTCACCTTGCATAAAAGGAAATTCACTTTGAAAGTCAACTGCCACAGAGCGCCAAATAACAGGCGTCACCACGCTTGCGCAGCTATGATGACACAGAAAGCCCATATGTTCATAGGTGTAAAACATTAAAAGATCTTACATTATGTCATAAAAGAAACAATACATCAGAGGGTACTCCAAGAGCATCAGAATTTTGTAAACCACACTAAAATGCGTAATTCGGGTTAAAGTGCACATTCTTATGTCCAGATCCAGATGTAAATTTTCTTGGCATACAAAAAGCACTGTATTATCTCATGTTTGTTTCTTTATTATGGCATAATGACATATGTGCTACAAGATGAAAACGTGTGTTTGAAATGCAGCGAACAGTTGAAACAAAACAATAGTGTGGAATTAAACAATTTGTTTCAAATAAATGGACTGCCTCTCCGGAAGAGATTAATAAAAGCCTAATTTCTTTAGCAAACCGACAAAAATAACTTCATTGTTCTGCAAGGCGATTAATGCTTGACTGTCAAAAACATGGAAATAAATTAAAATCTGAAACTAATAACTTATTTTAGCCTTCCATAATTATGTGAATGTATTTTAATAACTTCATAGCTCCTGGCTACTGAAATCCATTTTGTTTTCATTTGACGTGAGAACAATAAACGAAGAGGAAATAGCAAAATCACTAAACGTAAACACGCATCACGTGGAGACTACCCACCTCTGCACTACAACTTTGGCTGATCTGTGTTTCAGTCCACGATATTTCCAAACTGGGGCAATACTAGATAGTGCCACCACCCCTCCCTCCAGTGTTTGAGGTAGCACACCAAAACTTAAATCGACTTTTCAAAAAATGTTCATTTTGTAGTGCACATCTTTCTGAAGAGTCTGATACATAAAACATATGTCTTCAAGGAAATATAAGACATGTTATTTGGTCTTAACAGTGTCAAAGTGCAGTGCCAAGCCTCTTCACACAGCATTCTTCTATCGCACGTCACTGTATTTCGCTCTGTCGAATTCAAACATGTATATTTTGTAATGGATGCATTTAACTAGATTCAGGACAGTGGAAATTAAGATGTCCTGTGGTGCCTCTCCTGCTCGCAGTCGGCTGGTTTGACATCCTGTCCCTCTCTTTTTTTTTTTTTTAAAAAAAAAAAAAAAAAAAAAAAACCTCACAATTAATACTTGATGGGACTATTTGTAACCAGGAGAACAAGAACTCTTCAGAAAATTTGCGCTCTTTATTGACTATTAGCTAACAATTCACTGTTTTGTGTGACACAAAATTAAATATACATTATATAAAACCATTAAAGACAAGAGACATGCAAGATAGTACACATTCCTTCAATCCTTTTAAGTCCTAGCATTTTTTCCTCTCTAATCTTGCTATGGCTTTACATGGTGTGCTTTCCTTTCTGCGAAAGACTCTATTACTTCATCAAAGTTTGTCAAACGTTCTGCTACATGAAAAAATGAAATGTCATTGTCTAATACTGAAAAAGCTATTAATACAAACAGTACCCAAGACTGGTGTGGTTTCTCGAGTTGATCATGTGTATTTTGTCACTGTCTGCAAGATAAAATGAAATAGGCCTGTCTAATACTGCAGTAACTGTAATACACACCAAATAAACAAGACTGTTTTGGAACAAATGGTCAGTTTTATGGCACAATAGAATATATTTCACGAAGTATCAATATCAAATGCCTATTCGGCCTACTACAAGCTACAAGCAAAAAGCTTTATGTTATGAAATAGTTTCACATTTCATTCATACGTTCCAGTTTCTCAAGCATGAGATCGAAAAGTAGTAGTACGAAATTTTTATATAAATTTGGAATCGTCATATTCTTCCATTATTTTTGTGATGTCCCCGTTTCTTCTCCTTCCTCATTCTTACAAACAATCTTGTCATCACTAATTCTGTAACTATGGCTCCCAGTGTCAAAACTTATTCTCTGGTTAACTTCACTAAGACTGCCTCAATCACCGATTTAGTTATCCCGTGTTTATTCACTGGTTAGGCATTATAATGTGTTCGTACAATGCATTTTCCACGCTACTCCCAGAACAGAACTTAAGCGCCTAATAGCTGGGCACTGCACAACTGGCCCTTACTAGTGTAGCGGTCTGGCCAAAAACTTTCTGTCAAAATTTCATTTTCTTGGATACACCGAGAAGATAACATGTAATCTTCCTTACCCCTTATTACTGTTAGTCGTGTATTTCCACTCTGGTAGTCTGAATCTATGGCTTTCACTATTAATTATAACAATGCTTATCATTCGCAAATTCAGTCAACCACATAAACAAACAGGGATTGGTATTCACCCGTTCAGCTTTATTTCGCTCCACTCGTATTGCCCCATCCCCTTTTTGTCTGCAGGAAAAGTTTATTTCTAGATGCAATGGGGTTTATCCTTGCAGAGACATCACGTACACTATGCATACATTCAATAATCAACTTATGATTCATTCAGAAATCAACTTAGAATGTGTTTAAAAATGTTCAAATCCAACAGGGATGCGTTTCAAAATCATATGAATAATCGATAGATCAACGTGTGCTGGATGCTAGGTGCTTCATGAAACAAGGTTTTTCCCTCAAGAATTTGAATTTCCCCCCCCCCCCCCCCCCCCCTGAAATAGCCACCAGGGGCAGATACCCCAGTTTACCCCCACCCTCTAGACCCGGGCCTGTTGCACATGCATGAATCTGGCAGCTTGGGCGCACCAGTAAAATTTTTACGGGTAGCATCCGGCTGCTTGCTGCTACTGCTTATACAGCTAACAGCCACACTTCTGTAGCCAGAAGTGGGAGAAGTTACTACTCAAATGCGACTCAACTGTGCATGCGCAAGAGCCCGCTTGCAACTGCTCAAACAAATCTAATGTAAACAATTGTGACGTCACACTCATCGGAGGAAATGTGTTGTTTTGAAGCATTGCATAGTCTTCCTAAAGTCTTTGACACATTTTGCTGTTGGCAAGCACTTGAATGAGAACTGTGTTTTGTTGTGGGTATATGGCGCATTCCCATTGCAACTTAAGTTTTATTTTTTTAATTTTTTTTTCCCCCTCCTCAGTCATGTTTTATTGCTGCAGTATTATTATGCAATACCGGTATACAGAAATATTCTTTGTTAGAATATTGGTTTTTAACAGCCAAAATTACAAAAATCTAACTGAAAACTAAACCAACGAAAAAGTCTCCTGGCATTCTGAAAAATTCCAAGGTTTTTCCCAATTTTCTCTCGGATGAAAAAATTCCTGCATTTTTCCTGGATCTCCCATTGTCCCAGGTCATATACACCCTACCTCGGTTATAACTTGCTGTCTGCCAGTGAAATGACAAGACGGGAATTGTGTGTCTTGTTTTATGATGTAGAGCGTTGTGTATTCAGCGAGAATGATGCAATTGTCTCTGGAACCACAATAGCTACTGCAACTAAAGTGGATGGAATGTATCAAACAGATGAAGTTCGTCATGTACGCAAGAATGTTTACTAAAGGGAAAAATGGTTAATGGACTGAATTGCTTGAACATTGATTTAGATCCATGTATTTCTTGGATAAAAAGAAAACAGTCTTGACAACTTTTACCAAAAGAAAAAATGAGAAGTAAAACAAAAGGTCTATTTGATACAGTACATTTTGCTATTTGTAGACCAATGAGCATGGCTTTGTGGGAAGTAGCACGTTACATCAATTTCTATGGATGAAATGACAAGACATGTCATTTGACGAAGTGCTAAAATCAACGAAATAAGTCTGCCAATTCTTACACTGAGTCCAAAGCATGAGGAGAAATTGAAACTTCAAAACATTAAAATACTTCAAACAAATAATGGAACAGAATTTGTCAATCAGCATATGAAGATATTCTAAAAGGCAAACAGAATTCAACATGAAACAACAACTCTTTATACTCCAGAACCAAATGGAGTGGTGAATGCCTGAATCAGTTGATCAGTGAAAAGACAAAATTGATGCTGAGAGATACAAGAATATGCCTGAATCATTTACAAATTATTGGATGTCATTAATTAGTACATCTGCTGAAAGAATAATGAACAAAGTTAGAAGACAAATTCAAAAAGTCATCTTTATTAGAAACTGTTAAGGGTCTAAAGTGTACCACCCAATTTAATTCAAATTCACCAAAGACAACCATTAAGGCCCATGAAGTACTATTGATTATCAATTCAAATGCAACTGTAAGAACATCATGAAGGGTAACACAAAATACGATAATCGTACAGGCAGAACTCAACCGATAACAGTAACTAACATCTGTGAAAGAGCAGCAGGACCTGATGACAGAAATGCACTGTATGTTGAATCAGCACAAACTGACACTGAACAGACAGTGAATCGCAAGATTATTAGGGATACTTACGAACCACATAATACAGATCACACGCAGCCAGAAATTAATAAATTACCATGTTCAATAAATGTGAACCCCAAAATGATGTGAACCCCAAATATTTTAATGATGACTTTATTTGTTTTGCTACCATTTCTGAGTGAAATTCATACAAAGAATCAATGAAATGTGACGACTGTGAAAAATGGAAGAAAGAATTAAATGATGAATATTACCTTTTACTTGAAAAACATACTTAAGAATGTTATATATAAAAAAACAAAGATGAGGTGACTTACCGAACAAAAGCGCTGGCAGGTCGATAGACACACAAACAAACACAAACACACATACTTAAGAATGTGACTGATTTACTGCCAGGCAGCAAGGTAATCAATTCAAAATGGATATTCAAAGTCAAAGATTCAAACTGGGTATTCAAAGTAAAAAAAAACAGTAGACGGTGAAACTGAATGTTATAAGGCTTCTTTTGTCACCAGTGTTATTACCAGATGCCAAGAGTGTACTTTGATGAAACATTCCAGCCTGTTATCCATCATTCTTCACTATTAGCTACAGCAGCTGAATGTTCAAACAGTGTCTCTGTGTGGTGATCTTGATGGAGTTTATATTTATCACATCAAAGGTTACATGAAGGAGGTTCAAGAGATGAAGGTGTGCAAACTGAAGAAGGCAATTTTGGGTCCAACATAGGCTTCATACGTTTGGTCTCAAAAATTACATATAATATTGTGTAAAATGATGCATTTACTAAAGAAATGAGAAACAAAATGATGTATTCTGACCATTTATGTAGATAACTTGATCATCTTTGCAAATAGAAATAATAAGTGGAGGGAATAAGTGAAGTATCAATTAATTAAAGGTAAGATATCTTAGTGAACTCAGCTGGTGACTTGGCATGAGAATAAAATAAGACAGAAAAAAGCCACGATTATCATGAATAAAAGCAAATATACAATGAACATAGTCAAGGAAATTTGATACAGAAGATTGCAATCCAGTTGAACATCGACTTGAACTTGGCTTGAGGCTACAAAAATGTGAAGAAAACTTGACAGATGATAAGACCTTCTGTTACAGCACATTCCCGATCACTTAGTCATTGGTTCATTCCTACATTCAGATTAAAGTACAAGACCAGGCAGTGTATAAGCTGAGGGGTTTGTAAGGCAATTCAAATCCAATTATATTGAAAAATCCACTGAAAAGCAGTCAAACAAATTACGAGATACATCAAAGGAACAGTCAGTGTAAGACTGACTTTCCAAAAGAGTGGAACATACAAAATTTAGGGTTTCTGTAATGCCAATTATTCTTCAGATCTCAATCAACAGTTATATTTTTAGGGAAATGTTGTGTCTCAGACAGGCACACCAAAAGGCTCCTGAACAAATGAGGTTTCGGCCAAAATACCTTCTTCTAAGGTAGGCAACACATACATATTCACGGAAGCATAACTGATCTCCTGTATGGAGAGTGTAGCTATTTATGCAAACATCAAATATTTCGAAATTCAGTTATTTAAACAAGCAACATTGAATATTCCAAACATTTCAAACATAAGATATTTCAAGAACTTTCCCAAAATGATACATTTTAAATAACAAAAAATCCTGGTGGTTGGGCTTAAACTGGTGACCCAAAGCCTGTGAGCCAGCAATGCTAACCACTTTACCACAATGCATGCACCACTGCTCATGACAATACTCTATTGAAAAGACAGACTGGAGTCAGTACCCAATGCCTGTTCTCCTTCTTCCTTGCCTTTTGCCACTTCTCCATGGGACCTGCTTTCTTGTATGGGTTTAGGAGATGTTAGTGACAGCTGTTGGCCGGAAACCTTCTGATGTCACTGCCACTGCCTATAACATGTCACTGCAGCTTCTGTTCTTTATTCTTTCCTTGGGGTCTAAAAATGTAAAACTTTTAAGCGGTTCACTTGATACGTCCATCTTTTCCATCACAGAATTGCAAGATGCAATGTAATTCTTTTAGTTTTCTTTAGAGACCACACCTTGTCATGTTCTTCCAGTTCACTAAGCTCTTCAGTTACTTGCCCACAAGCAACTAGTTGCTCAAGAGGAAGCAGAGTATCCAATGGAAAGAGTTCATCACGAAGAACTCGAGAAATTGTCTCAATTTTTCTCAAAGCAGAAACTTCACAATAGCATTGTAGGATTTGGACTGAACAATAGCAGAATTATTTTTCAGATGTGTGTGCTTAAGAAAGTAATATTGAATACCACCCCATTCAAAAATCCTGTTGGCTGAAGGTCCTAAGTAAGCCACCTCACAGTTACATGCCTCAAAAACTTGTGATGCGGAATGTTAAACTTAGGTTTAATTCTACCCAACAAACTGGCCAACCATCAAAACAACAGTAAGTACTGACCAGAAATTCAGATGCTTCTTCACAAAAAAACTCCAAAGCCTTTACATAAGCATTATGCATTGTATGAATGGTGCAACTTCTGATGTTTGTAAGTTGTCTGCCTCAATTTTTCTGGACCTAATATCAGTATTGTTGGCAAATGTACCAAACTTGAAGGCTGTGTCTGATCTTAAAGTTCTGAAAGTAGCTGATATGATCCACATCTAATTTCAAAGTTACATTTGTATTTTGTTGAAACTGAATGGTTAAAAATTGCATGGAAACTTTTCGTCACAGAATTAACAGAGCAAGAACACATACTGCAAAATAGTTTTCAGTAACATTGTTCCCCATGCAGAGACTTTACTTTTCAAATGATCTGCTTTTTCAAGTTATCACTATGGAATTTGCATTTTCCCATTTCAAAATGTTTATTCTCAAAATTGTAAAGAGTATTACAGCAGTAGTTTTGTTGTTACAGTAGAATTAGAATCGGGAATAAAAATGGAAGCAACTGTAATACAGGAATATGCAATTTGAATATAGAGTGGGGATAATAATTTCAGAAGCCCTTCAGGTTAGAGTTTATCTCTTTTTATCATTGGAGCATTCCAAAACAATAAATGAACATGACTACAGATACTTGAAAAAAAGCGGTAAATAACTTATTTTCTTCCTAAAATAGCAAAAGAGATTGAAAAAGGAGACAAAAACGTAAAAAGCTTACAAACAGTGACAACACAAAACAAAGGTGACTAAAGGTGAAACCGTGACTCACTCTTCACCTTCTTATCTTCATGAAGTTACATTAAATACTTACCTTCAATTGTTCCTCGTTCCGCAGCTCTATCAAATTTTCTGACAGGGTCTGATGTTCACACTTCAATTTTCTTAGTTCTTCAACGTCATTTGTATCTTCTTGTTCCAATCTGCTAAGCTGCTGAACTTTAAGATCTTGTTGGCTTATAAGTATGTTTTTATTCTTCCAGTTATAATACAACTTAAGTAACATTAATTTCAGTTTTTTCTCCTTCTGAAAATAGCAAGCAGAGATTGAACAGGGTTGTTTTAAAAATATGCAAAAAATTGTAAGATAAGAACGAACGTTTCCAAATTCTGTGAGGAAAATAAATAAAAATAAGCTTCACTATATCTAAGTTCCTTGAAAAAGAGCCATAATGAGAGAGAGTTCCTAAATTTGTATCACTGTTTTTACAAAATAATATATAATACGGAGAATAAACACAAAGTAGTCTGGAGTGCCACAAAATAACAGGCGAGAAGAGACAAACAGAAGCACCGTAACATGGAATTTCTCACGGAAGTATTACAGGCCCTCTGCTGTACCTAATCTACAGAAACGGTTCAGGAGATGATCTGAGCAGCCCTCTTAGGTTGTTTGCTGATGGACGCTGTCATTAACTGTATAATAAAGTCATTAGAAGTTCAATACCAATTACAAAATGACTTAGAAATGATTCTGTATGGTGCGAAAAGTGGCAACTGATTCTAAATATGGAAAAATGCAAGGTCATTCTGTTATAACGTCAAGTTGAACACATATATACAGAACGACACAACACATATAAGTCACAGAGTAAGTTGACAAGCAAGACATGTGCACACGTTAACATTCGAATGAGCACTGAGTCCCAGTCTAGCGGCTGCTGCTCGGCTGGCTGCTTAGGTGGCGCAGCTGCTGCATGGCTGGCAGACAGCGCCGCATGTGGAGAACGCGCGTAATTGCGCAGCGGCACTTTGAATGATCGGCAAGTCACAACACTTTTCCCCCCTTTGAAATTGTTGCACTGGTCTTGATGGAGGTGTCCTGGAGATGGCTAACGTCCATAGGCGTTGTTTGACTCACCGTAAAGTCTCGAGGAGGAGGCTTCCCGTATGGATGGAAGTGTCCCCGATGATAATGGGTCGAGATGACAGGAGACGTAGGGGTCAAATCTGCTGGGGCCCCCTGCACCAATCTGCCCGTTGCGGCAAGTCCAGTTGACGAAACAGGAGACATGGGCGATGTGTCGGCGTCTGTTGGAGGAGGAGGCGAGTAGATTTGCTCTGACAGAGGATGGTCATCCGGTTCCTGCATGGCCACGTCTCCTGGTGGCGTCCGTTCTTGCACTGGCATCGCGATGACGGTGAGAGGGCTGCGTTGTGAGTATTGAGAGATGCCAAGATCCCGAGCGTCAGGTAGGGTCAAAAGCGGTATAACGGCATTCGGAACAGGCGTTGCTGGCACACGAGGCCAAAGCTGGTCCGAATGATGCACTGCAACACCCGTGTCCGTCTGTATTTCATACAGGCGTTCGCCACGGTGTCTTAAGATGCGGCCCGGGCTCCATTTTGGCCGCCTGCCATATCCCCGTACCCAGACGAGGTCGTCGGCAGTGAACCGGCCAAGTGAAGGCACCCGCGGCCGTGAGGTGGAAGGCCGCAGAAGATGAAGTTGCGTGCGGGGCTGTCGGCCATGTAAGAGCTCAGCCGGGCTGTGGTCGCCCATGGGGGTGAAACGGTAAGACGCCAGAAACTGGAGAAGTGCAGCATCAGCAGCAGAAGAAGTCAGAAGTTTCCACATCTGAGCCTTAAATGTGAGGACCAGTCGTTCAGCCTCACCGTTGGATTGTGGATGGAATGGTGGGGCCGTGACATGCATAACGCCATGACGAGCACAAAAATCCGCAAATTCGGAAGAGGCAAATTGCAGACCATTATCAGTAACAAGAGTAGAGGGGAGACCTTCCAAAGAAAAAATGCAGGTGAGAGCACTGGTGGTTGCCGCGGTGGTAGGCGACGTGCAACGGACAATGAAAGGAAAGTTAGAGTAGGTGTCAATTACGAGGAGCCAATAAGTACCTAAAAAGGGTCCCGCAAAGCCAGCATGAATGCGCTCCCAGGGCTTCTCAGGCGAAGGCCACGGTGACAAAGATGACTTCAGGGCAGCGGCCTGTGACGCACAAGGGCCGCAGGCAGCGACCATGTGTGCTATTTCAGAGTCGATGCCAGGCCAGTACATATGACGGCGCGCCAGAGATTTTGTGCGAGACACACCCCAGTGCCCTTGGTGAAGGAGGCGAAAGACCGAAGCACGCAAAGGCGCAGGTACCACAACACGCGGCGAAGCATTGTCAGTGGAGAGGAAGATAACACCATCCCTAGCCATGAGGCGGTAGTGCAAAGTGTAGTAGGTCCGCAACGGATCAGAAGTCTTAGCGGACGGGCGATCTGGCCAACCCTTCTGAATACAGCGTAAAACCCGGGAGAGGGTAGGGACAGAACCTGTAGCAGCTGCCAGCCTGTCCCCAGTGATGGGGAACCCGTCCACAACCTGCTGCTCGGCAACATCCAGGTGGAAACACAAAAGTTCGTCCCTATCGAATGCCTGATCAGGACCCATGGGAGGGCGAGACAGAGCATCAGTATTTGCATGTTGAGCCGTTGGCCGGAAATGAATCTCATAATTGAAACGAGACAAGTAAAGAGCCCAATGCTGGAGGCGGTGTGCAGCCTTGTCGGGAAGTGACGTCGATGGATGAAACAAGGAAACAAGTGGTTTGTGATCCGTAACAAGATGAAATTTTGAGCCATAGAGAAAAACACCAAACTTATGAAGAGCATAAATAATGGCCAAAGCTTCTTTTGCTTATTGTACATCCGCAATTGCCGAGTGACAGGTGCCAGGAGTGGAGAACCCAATTGAAGATACGTCTGAGAATTAATTATACTGGCAGTAGAACCGGTATCCACCTGCATGCGAACATCTCGACCAAGGATTTGGACATTGAGGAATAACTTCCCTGAAAGGGAAGACAGACAACACAGAATCAGAATCAGCGTCATGTTCATGAACATCATGTATGCGGTCAGATTTGCAAATGGAAGACACACGACCTTTCTTTTTGCAATTGTGACACACAGCCCAACGTTGGGGACAATCCTCGCGTGAATGTTTCGTAAAACACCGCGGACATGAAAGAAGTTGCTGGGGGTTTTGCTGCAGTTTCTTAGTGGGTTGTTTACGGTTAGGCTGAGGCTGCGTGTGGGAGTGCACTGCGGCCACGTCGGCCGGCGGGGACGCGCCGCACGCGTCGTAAACAGCGCACAGAGGTTGTATTTCCCCGACATCATCCCACGCCTCTATTTGCGCCCCAGCGGCGCGAGAAATTTCAAAAGACTGCGCAATGGAAAGAACTTCATCTAGAGTCGGATTTGCCAACTGAAGGGCACGTTGCCAAACTTCTTTGTCGGGCACTGACCGGATGATAGCATCCCGTACCATGGAATCAGCATAGGATTCTTTGTGAACGTCAGTAACAAATTGACACTTTCGACTGAGGCCATGAAGTTCAGCAGCCCCAGCGCGATAGGATGATGCGGCTGTTTTTGACAACAATAAAAGGCAACAAGAGAGGCTACCACATGTGTTTGCTTTTGAAACTAGACAGACAGAAGTGAGCACATTTCAGCAAAGGACAAAGATGCAGGATCCTTCAAAGGAGTCAATTGCGACAACAACCAATACATTTGAGGTGAAATCCAGGAAAGGAACAGAGACTTACATGGTTGTTCATCCGTGACATGAAATGCCAAGAAGTGCTGTCGAAGACGTTTTTCATAATCAGACCAGTCTTCCGCCGTCTCGTCGTAAGGAGGAAAAGGAGGTATAGCCAACGACGAGAAACGCCCCGCATTTGACGCCACGCCGAAATCGCGAATCGCCGCCGTTAGAAGCGTTTGCTGTTCAAGGAGACTTTGCAATAGTTCTCGATAGTAGCCATGGAAACCTGTGGTCAACGGTGAAAAGGAAAAATCCCATCCTCGTCGCCAATTGTTATAACATCAAGTTGAACACATATATTCAGAACGACACAACACATATAAGTCACAGAGTAAGTTGACAAGCAAGACATGTGCACACGTTAACATTCGAATGAGCACTGAGTCCCAGTCTAGCGGCCGCTGCTCGGCTGGCCGCTTAGGTGGCGCAGCTGCTGCATGGCTGGCAGACAGCGCCGCACGTAGAGGACGCGCATAATTGCGCGGCGGCGCTTAGAATGATTGGCGACTCACAACACATTCACATGAGCATTAAAAGGAATCCATTAAATTTCAGTTACATAATAAATCACACAAATCTAATGACTGTAAATTCAACTAAATACCTAGGAATTACAAACACCTTAAATTGGAACAAGTTCATACATAATCTTGAGGTGAAGACAAGGCAAAAAATGCACTTTATTGGCAGACACTTAGAAGATGCAACTGCTCTGCTAAAGATCTTGTCTCCCCTTTTCTGGAGTATTGCTGCACAGTATGGGATCTGCATCAGATAGGACTAATGGAGAACATTGAAAAAGTTCAAAAATGGGCAGCTCATTTTCTATTGTTGCAAAATAGGGGAAAGAGTATCATGCTCTTCATGAAATCTCACTCATCAACTTTTTTCTCTGAATGTGAAAATATTTCATTGACATCAAACTACATGGATGGAAATTATCATCATAATAACACAAGAGAAATCAGAGCTCATGTAGAAAGATTTAAGTGTTCATTTATTCCACACACTGTTGTGGAACAGCGGAAATATAGTCTGAAGGTGGTTCGATGAACCCTTTGCCTGGCACTTAAATGTGACTTGAAGAGTTGCTGTTTAGATGTAGATGAGAATATGCAGATGAAGGGTGACAATAAACTAACAATTCATCCACACAATATAGTAAGCTATGTCAGAGCTGTTTTTCAGCAGGCCTCGATGGAGCATCAAACTGAGTGTTGAAACAATGCATACAGAGCACATATGCTGCCTTAACAAACATAATAATTGAGTTAGTCCACATCATGGAAACTGTCCTATGACTAGATTGTGAGAAAGCTGGAATAAACCCTTGCGATGACTAATGAGTGGACTCACACAAACTGTTCCCGAAAACTGTATCACAAAATTTGAAGGAATGAACGGCTATTTTAGAACTTGTTGATAGTGAAGCAAAAGATTTTTGTGCATTTCTTAAAAAATATGGATGAAGCAATGGGGGGGTGGGGGGTGGGGGGGGTGGGGGAAGAGAAGAATAAGATGATGAGGAAAAGACCATATGGCATTATTGGGGTAGTCCTTTCTATTTGAAGCCACTTGGGTCACTTGTGTATTGATGATGATAACATGAAAAGATTAGGACAACCCAAACACCCAGTCCCCCAGTGGAGAAAATCTCTGTCCCAGCCAGGAGGCAAACCTAGGACCCCAAGGTCTACAGCCAACATTCTATGCACAGGATCACAAAATGTGGTTGAATATAAGAACACTTCAAGAAATTGAATATTCAAATAGAAAATCAACTAGTAAATACTAGAACAGTATCTGAAAAAGGAAGTCAACTAGTAAATACTAGAACAGAATCTGAAATTGATAATGGCTCAGATTCTGTTGCACAAATTGTCACAGTTTTGTGAATCCGAGGAATTTGGCATGAAGGAACACCTCAGCAAAATGGTATAGCTGAACATCTCGACAGAACATTAATGGATACCATTAGGTAGCAGTGGCTAGGAAGCAGTTTAGCAAAGATTTCTTGGACTGATTTGATGTACGCTGCAGTATATATAATAAATCATGTTAAAAATAGCCACAGAAATGAAAAAAATGCCTTATGGGTTGTGGACAGGTAGGAAGCCAAAGTTGACAAGTAATAAGATGTGAAGTTTTCATTCACGTACCCAGACAAAGATGTTGTCCTAAATTATCCACAACGACAGAAAAAGGCAATTTATGGATGCCATAGATATACAATCTGGATGTCAGAAACAAAACAGTTTGTAAATTCTAGACAGTATAATTGAAATATTTTTGTATGGCAAATGCTCAACTATAAACAGAGAACAGAAAGAGTTTATTGAATTTTTCGATAAAAGAACATAACCATTTCCATTTACCAAGGATGAAATCCAAAGTGAAAAAGAATATTTGAGCACTGAAAATGAATTTTATGGTTTCTCAGATCAGGGGTAAAATTTGGAACAATTGCCTTTATTAATTGAAGATAGTCAAGAACTTGTGTAACACATTGAAACTTCACAAAAATTATGCAGGCCAAGAAAGAATATAAGGAAGAATATGTCATCCAATGACACTTCGTTCCAAAGGGAAACTTTATACTGAAGAAATACCAGCAGCATTGTGCGAGGAAGGAACAAGATAACACCTGCATGGTGTGATAATCAAGCAGCAACTGCACACTCCAAGAATAATATCGATAAATCAACAATAAAACATACAGCATGAAACAGCACTTCATCAGAAAATAAATAATGGGTGGAACAACTGACTTCTAATACATTTTGACCGATAAAAATTAAGCATAGTTGTTAACAAAGCCACTGAATCAGAACATTCGTGAATGTCATTATAAAGAAACATCACAAAAAGAGATTAATTTGAATTACAGTTTAATTTGAGATATTTCGGGTAAATAAATGACAAGAGTTAAAAGTTAATCAAGGGGTATTTCTTTCATTTGTTCCATTTTTGTAATTGGATTATCTTCGACATTGCTGCTGTTTAGAAAGGCAATGGAGAGTGAAGAAGTCTTCGTTTTTGTAGAAAGTATAGTTATTTTGTCTCTTTTAATGGCTTACACTATTTTTCTTTAAATAAACATTAATGTGTGTAATACAACTGTTTACTGTACTCCAACAAAATATTTAAGTCGCCAGTCCGGATCGAATCCCAATTCGATTTTATGGAGAGTATTGTTTAATATCTGACTCGCATTTGGAAGGACGATGATTCAAATCTGGGTCCAGCCATCGAAATTTAGGCTTTCTGGGATTTATCTAAATCGATCCAAATAAATACTGAGATGGTTCTTTTCAAAGGGCACCACCAATTTCCCTCCCCATCCTTGACTGTTCTGTATTTGCCCCTTGCCTAACTTGAACTTACTTTGAATCTGTCACCCAGAGCAAAGTACCAGATGACTGGAAAACCGCGAAGGTGACTGAAATAACTAAGGAAGGGAAAAATAATGGATCTGCAAAATTACAGACCAATATTTATTACATCGGTTTGCTGCAGGATTTTTGAGTGTATTCTAAATTCGAATCTAATAAATTTCCTTGCACGATATCCTACAAACCATGAATTAAAGGCAACACAAGGACTCCATATTCCCACATTCCTGGAAAGAATTTGATACAGTGTCTCACTGCAGATTGTTAACGGAAGCCTAAGCATACAGAATAGATTCCTAGTGCTTCTGAACTTCTTAAGCAACAGAACTCAGTACATTTTCCTGGATGGTGTGTGTTTATCAGAAACAATCCACGGAAATATGATAGGGTCGCCCCTGTAACTATTCATGTTTCTCAGTGATCTGTTGGCATTTTGAGGTGCTGCATGTTCCACTGGATATCTGTACAATATTTAGACAACATGACTCGTTGTCTCCACACCAAAGAATCACACAGCCTGGAAATATTGTACACTGACGACACAAATATCAGACAGAACGGATGACACCTCAGGACTGCCCTCGTTCACTATATACAAGGGGAGTTCAATAAGTAGTGCAACACTTTCTTTCTAGGCTGCTTTCAGTTGAAAAAGTGTGGATTTTGTGGTGGGTCATCATGGAATATTCCCACTTCAACCCCTACAGTTTCATAAAGTTCCAACAGGTGGTGGCGCTATATGTGGCCTTCGAAATGACATCTGTAACAAGTGTGTTTCAAACACAGACATGCACGAGGTGCATTCAAGTTCTAAGGCCTCAGATTTTTTTTCTCCGGACTGGAAAGAGATAGAAACATGCGCATTGTTTTAAAATGAGGCCGCGTTCATTGTCAATACATCCCAGAGATGGCAGCACCGTATGGCAGATGGAATGTTACCGCCAGCGGTGAGAATAAGAACTGTTTTAAATACTTAAAATAGCGACGTTTTCCTTACTTGAACAGCGTGCAATCATTCGTTTTCTGAATTTGCGTGGTGTGAAACCAATTGAAATTCATCGACAGTTGAAGGAGACATGTGGTGATGGAGTTATGGATGTATCGAAAGTGCGTTCGTGGGTGCGACAGTTTAATGAAGGCTGAGCATCGTGTGACAACAATCCGAAACAACCTCGGGCTCGCACAAGCCGGTCTGACGACATGATCGAGAAAGTGGAGAGAATTGTTTTGGGGGATCGCCGAATGACTGTTGAACAGATCGCCTCCAGAGTTGGCATTTCTGTGGGTTCTGTGTATACAATCCGGCATTACGACCTGAAAATGCGAAAAGTGTCATCCAGGTGGGTGCTACGAATGCTGACGGACGACCACATGGCTGCCCGTGTGGCATGTTGCCAAGCAATGTTGACGCGCAATGACAGCATGAATGGGACTTTCTTTTCGTCGGTTGTGACAATGGATGAGACGTGGATGCCATTTTTCAATCCAGAAACAAAGCGCCAGTCAGGTCAATGGAAGCACAAAAATTCACCCCCACCAAAAAAATTTCGGGTAACCGCCAGTGCTGGAAAAATGATGGTGTCCATGTTCTGGGACAGTGAGGGCGTAATCCTTACCCATTGCGTTCCAAAGGGCACTACGGTAACAGGTGCATCCTATGAAAATGTTTTGAAGAACAAATTCCTTCCTGCACTTCAACAAAAACGTCCGGGAAGGGCTGCGCGTGTGCTGTTTCACCAAGATAACGCACCCGCACATTGAGCTAACGTTACGCAACAGTTTCTTCGTGATAACAACTTTGAAGTGATTCCTCATGCTCCCTACTCACCTGACCTGGCTCCTAGTGACTTTTGGCTTTTTCCGTGGCCGCACATTCACCAGCCGTGCTGCTACTGCCTCAGCGATTTTCCAGTGGTCAAAACAGACTCCTAAAGATGCCTTCGCCGGTGCCATGGAATCATGGCGTCAGCGTCATGAAAAATGTGTACAACTGCAGGCCGATTACGTCGAGAAGTAACGCCAGTTTCATCGATTTCGGGTGAGTAGTTAATTAGAAAAAAAATCGGAGGCCTTAGAACTTGAATGCACCTCGTAATTGAGTTTCTTTTGATGGTAAGCCAGAGATATTTGCAGGCACTTGCAGAATGCCTATGGAGACCTGGAAGTGAACAAAATCACAGTGAGTCACTAGGCAAACTGTGCTGTCGTCATTGCAACAAGCTTACACAAACCCATCCGATCTCCTGCTTGCTGGCCGGCTGCACACAGTTGTGACTCCTGCAATGTTGGAACATACGGACACTCTCATTAGAGGTGATCAACAGATCACAATCGAACACCTCGCTGCTCAGCCGGATGTCTCTTTTAGTAATGCTTACGCTCTCACCCACCAAAGATGTGTGCCCACTGGGTTCCTCGCCCACTGGTGTCCTCACCACCTAACAGATGACCATAAAGAGCAATGAAGGGCCATCTGTGTGGAATTGCTTGTACATTACAAAGCTTATTGTGACTGAACTGGAAACAAAATGGCAATCCATGGAGAAGCGCCACACCACCTCTCCTCCCAAAAAAAAAGTTCGAAGCCACACACCGTAAGCTGGTAAAATTATGGCAACAGTCTTCTGGGACTCTGAAGAGGTTATTCTATGTGATGTTCTCCCTCACGGTGCTACATTCATCGCCACAAAAATTCCAACAAACCTCTCCCTGTAAATAGTCTTCATGGGTTTGCTGCCGGAACACTATTTATAACAAACCTGTCGGGAAAGCTTGAGAATCACAAACCTCGCCGTATTAATGACAATGCAAGGACTTACACAAGTCTGCACACCTAAGAGGAACTCACAAAATAGCACTGGAGTGATCCTCCTCATCCACCCTACCACTGGGATCTTATACCTTCCAACTTCCATTTGTTTGGCCCAATGAAGGATGCACTCCATGGGAAACAGTATGTGGATGATGGGGAGGTTATTGATGCAGCAAGATGTTGGCTCCATGGTAGAGTGGTACTATACAGGCATACCTTCCCAGTAAGGTCGTGTAAGGCCATCATATTCGAGGGAGATTATGTTGAAAAATAGTGTTTTGTAGCAAAAGAAGAGGGGAATAATATGGTGCATTGGAATCATGAATAAAACCAACCTGCTTTCAGCAAACAAATATTTTGCATTAATTACTCAACACCCCTTGTATGTACACATGTTGACAAATAGGGTGAGTAGCAATCTGTGACTGTTTGCTGATGATGCTATGATGTACAGAAAAGTATCGTCATTGACTGTCTGTAGGAGGGAAATGTAGGAAAATTTAAGTTAATGGAGATCAGTAGGAAAAACAATCCTGTAACGTTCGAATACAGTATTTCGAGGTGTGATGCTTGACATGGTTATACTGATTAAATATCTAGGTGTAGTGTTGCTAAGCAATGTGAAATAGAATGACCACATAAGGTCAGTATTAAGGAAGGCATAAGGTCAACTTATGTTTAATGAATGAATTCTAGGACAGTGTAGCTCATCCACGAAAGACATCACTTACAGAACACTAATGCAACCTATTCTTCAGTGCTTCAAGTGTTCGAAATCTCCAGGAGGTCAGATTATAGGATGAACAGAAACAAATTAGAGGTGTGCTGCTAGATTTGATATTGGTAGATTCAATCAACAAACAAGTATTACAGAAATGCTTTGTAAACTCAAATTGGAATCCCTGGAGGGAAGAAGACAACCTTCTTTTTGTGAAACACTGTTAAGAAAATTTAGAGAGCTGGCATTTTAAGCTGACTGCAGAATGGTTCTACTGGAATAAACTAACATTTCACGTAACGACCATGAAGGTACCATAAGAGAAAATGGGTTCATACAGAGGCATACTGACAGTCATTTTTCCCTCACACTATTTGCAAGTGACACAGGAAAGGGAATGACTAGTACTCTGTCATGCATTGTGCAGTGGTTTGCTAAATACATAAGAAGATGTAGATGCAATCAGCATTTTATATCCCCTCTACTTGGTGCCATCATCAGTTATTTTGCTGTCCAATTAGCAAAACTAATCTACTACTTCTAGTGCCCCATTTCCTAATCTAATTGATTCAGAATCACTTGATTTAGTTTGCCCTACATTCCATTCATTAGCTTTGCTTTACTTTTGTTGATGATCACCATATAATCTTGTTTCAAGATACTGTCTACTATGTTCATCTAATCTTCCATTTTTGTTCCTTCTCCCTGTAGTTCAATTCATTTTCCAAAATTCCTCTCATTTCTTTTGAGTGTTTGCATACAATAAACTAAGCATTATCCTGCAGATTTTTACATTTTGCAAGAACCCAAACTGGCCTTCAATTCTGCTAGTTTTTCCATTCTTCTGTGCATAATTCAGGTCAGTATTTTGCAACCTAGACTTATTACAGTGATAGTTCAATAGTATTCACACCTGTCTTCTTTCTAATTGAAATTATTACATTCGTCTTGCAGGCTGAGGGTACTTCACCTGCCTCACATATCTTTGACACCAGGTAGAATAATTATGTCATGGCTGACGGGCTCTCCCAAGAATCTCCATAATGCTGAGGATATGTCGTCTAGAGCTGGGGCCTTATTTCTAATTAGGTCTTTCAATGTTCTGTCAAATACTTCTCACAGTTATCTCCCATCTCATTTTCATTTACTTTATTCTATTTTGTGTTCAACTTCTATTTTTTACTCTCTTCCTTTTCCAACTATTGAATCCCAGTCCCCCATTAAATTTTGGACTCCAGTAACTATCTAAATAATTTGTGTATTTCATCACACAATCTTTAAATCTCTTCAACATCTGTGTAACTCATTGACCTGTACTACTGTGGCACGTATTGGCGTGATGTCTGTATATCAGTCGAAATTCAGACATTCCATGGAATAGTAACATTTCTATGGTCATCCATCCGACTACTGGAAATGCCTGTCTGATAGGGGTGAGATATAAAATAATGTGCATCAAATAGATGATGAAATATCAGTTCCTGATAAGGTAGAACAAAATTATAATGTGGCAGTAACATCTCTCTCTGTTTATAAGGCATCTGTAAATATTTATTTAGAGCCAATAGCGAATGTCACAGCATTCAGCAGTAAAAAAATGAAGCCTCTGTTTTTGGAGTGACTTGTGTACGGTGGGAGCCATTACTGAATGGGTTTACTAGTATAAAAATTTGATTTTGATTTTTCACTTGATGTTCATCAGTGCCTTCTGCCTGACAGTAAGTTGCAGTGTCTCAGTCACGGATAGAACCACCCTGAAACTCACATGTTGAACCATCAGCAGCTAAACTCACGTGTTGCTGATGAGGTAACGCTACCGACCTGCGCGTCTAACGATCTGACCGACCAATAGGCCATTCAGTCCCGGCGGCTTCTCTAGGCCTGCCTGTTTATGGCATTAAACTTCCATGCATATAAAAATATGTTTTATTTATGGGTGCCTACAGCTTTCTCCTCCTGGTCAATCCTGACGCATTAACACTTGACTGAGGGCCATGCCATACACTACCAATGACGATGACTTTTATTTAACCCGAATCGATAGTGATGAGTATGATGGGCTTGAGAGGTGAAAGTGTAATAGCAGTCTCCTTCCCAAGCCATCCAATTAAATGATAAGAATGTGACTACCAAAAGAAATTTCAGTGTGGCATGGAACCGTATCTTGGATGGACAGAGCACACTTGATCCAAAAAGAATCGATTAACTGTAATTACAGAAACAGGAAATAACTTAGAGACAATTTTGTTCCTGCCATATTTCTAATTTCTTAGATGGAAAAGTTCACAAACGTACATTTCAATCAATAAAGCAGATAGTGTTATACATAAAAAAGCAATGTGTTTTTCAATTACCATCATTACAAAAGATGTAGTTACATAGTTTCTCTGTGAAACTCCAAATTGTTTCCAAAGTTTCATTATTACATAAAGCAAGCTATATTCGCCTATGGATTACAATGATGTTGCAATTAAACACTATCATCAAGGAATATATGTCTATAGCACGGCTAAATTCATCAGACTGTAGTTCCATCAGTGGCGGGTGTATGTCAGGAGCAACAACAGCCTGAAAACACACAAATCTACTACTAAAATGGTTGCAACAGCAGTGTGGCGAGCACCCACCCTCGACATGGTACCTTGTTTGATCTCAGCCTGCCCACTTCGAACATTCATACTTGAGTAAGCCATGCCCAAGCTCGTTGGTCTCAAGACAGTATGAGCAAGAAATCTGCCCTATTTGCAGACCTCTACACCAAACTTCACTAATTGCCACAATACCTAACTTCAACATATCAATTTCACTTTTGAAACTCTCTAATCTGCCTACGCAATTAAAGATTCTAACAATCCATGCACAATGCCATTCCACACTTGGCCTTGCACAGAATGCCAGATTTGTTTCTCCTAATGATATCATACTCTTCAAAGTCCCTACCTGGAGATCCAAAGAGCCGGAGTTGGGAGAGGGGGATGTTTAACTTAAGAGAATACCATCATTAAGCCATACAGCAGAGCTGCGTCTCCTTGGGAAATATAATGGCTGAAGTTTTCCCCTCAATTTCATCCATTCACAATACCAGAAAGTAAGGGCATGTTGGCTAACGTTACAAGGTTGTAGCAGACAATGTCATACTTTTGGATCTACAACTATTAAAAATGCTGCTGCCCCTGTTAAGAAATCACAGGTTAGTTGGTCTCTCTGCCGATACCCCTTCATTATGGTCAGTCTACACAACAGGTATATGTATTACTGACACAAAAAAGGCACATCATCTCAGCACAAAGCTCACAGTTCAATAACCATGCTGATAGTGAAACTTCTGTTTCCAATCAACTTGAGCAATCAACTTGAGCATGTAAATATTGTGTATATTACTAAAACAAGATCAGATTTGTTCCATTATTATATGTGGCTATGCTCTAATACATATAAAGTCTCAATCAAGGAGGCCCTGTCGTCCATCTTGAGCTAGCTGATGAGAAAACTGTAGCCCCAAAGATAATAATTTGTTGTCCTTATTTCTCTCATAATGTACTGTAAAAAATTTCTAATGATCTTTAAAATAGCTGTAAGAAAATTACCCCCAGAAAACAGTTATGGTGCTCCGAGGTAATGTTCAAACATTAAATAAGATTAAAAAATCCACTGAATCTCATAAGTATGTGTAGTCTAAAAGACGTGGCCTCGCCCATCCAGGATGTAAAAATAACTGAATCATTCTAGACCAGATTTTCATTCCAAGCACCTTCTACTCCTTAAATCCTATGAATACTGGTTATAATGGCCTTAGTACCAAAATCATTCGCCTATACAATACTCACTTACAATGAAAGAGTAAAAATATGACTTGGGTGAAAAACTACTATAGAGCAAACATAAAAAGTGTAAACAATCTTTTAACAGGAGAAAAAGTGACTGAAGTACTCTGCAAAATACTTCATATCAAATATATGAAAAGCATTTGCACTATCTCACCCACTCCTAGATAAATACATAAAATAATACACTAAGCCTCTCAAGGAATTTGTTTATGAACCCAAGTACGTGGATCATGATGTTTTTGTAACAGCCTCACAAGACAAAGATACAACATTTTTGATTTATTTTCATCTGCTCCAATATTTAATATACTTCGAATTTATATCCAACTCCTCATTGTGATCTGGAATAAGTTTTCCTCTCCAGTTTTTCTAATGTTGTCAGTCAATAATGGATACAATGTTACAACACTGCAATGTGCCACCATCAGAAAACACCTAAGATCTATTGCAAGCTGTCTTGTAACAAGCCTAGCTATTTTTCCCTTTGGTGTGGCAGAGACTTTGATAGTGGAAACTGTTGTGAAAGACAAAATACTGAATGATATATAAATGAGCCACAGTAAGGGTTCAGAATGCGTCAAACCAACCAGCACGGTGATTTTCTTGCCGCAATGTATGACACACATTACACTTTAGTCCCCACTAACATCAGCTCTGTAGTTCCTGTTACTTTAACATGAATTTTTGTATAGATTTTTCCTCCATCTATCTGTGACATTTCACAACCTTCACAATCCTTCTCAAGAATTGTGCAGTAAACAGCTTGTCATGTGACAATGAAAGTACAATAGCCATGTATTCTTCACACAAAAATGCCAATTGTACAGGGTGTTAGTGGTGCAAGTGCAGATGTTTCTACTGATGACTGAGGACAGTATACTGAACATTACATCAGTTTTTACTTCATTTGCAGACTAATAATTACAGCTGTTACAAGTAGTATGTTTTCAGGTAGATTAGTACTTCCAAGTACTAGTTGCAAAAGCCAACCATTAATGTTTATTTTTCACTGGGCAGCATGTCAGGTATTGAAGAGCAGATGTGTGGATGAAAAATGATAGTCTATGTCGACAGGCATAGTCCACTTCCTAGCAAAGTTATGACCACGCAGAAAACATCACTTAGTGAATTATGTAATGTGTCTGTGGGAAGACTGTTGCACGGAGAGAAAAAACTACCACTCACTCTGAAATGGGTACATACTTAGATACCAATCGTCACAATATCTGCACCTACACCCATAAAATCCTGTATACCTCAGTTCTGCCATCGTAATGTTCAGCGACAGAATTTCAGTTCCTCTCAGACTAAACAGGTATAATCATAACAGCCAGCTACAATCATTAACTTGTTCATAAATGTTACTATCTATCATTTGTATTCACATGCGGCACTGCCTTCTAACAAAGATATTGTACAAACATTTGCACTCTTGCCAGAAACAACACAGATGTTGCAATTTACAGTTCATAAAACAGGTATTGTCTTGACTGCCAACTCATTATGACAAATAATCATGAAAGAATTGTGGAACTCTGCAAGCATTTTGCATAAGCAAGATTAGCCTTTGTGTTAAACATAAATTCTTTCACTTGCAGTTCAAAAATGTAACAGGAAACAGTTGTGCTGACACCATACACTTCATCCTATTAGGTCTATTAGGTGATGTGTTATACATGCATAGCTTACCAATGCAAGCTGGATCTCTTCAAGCTCTGCAGCATCATCTAATTTACTCTTCAAATTTTTAAGTTCTGAATCAACAATTTTCTTCTGGGCTCGCAGGGAGCTTAATGTTTCCAAAGTGTCTTGTAACTGATTATTCAAGTTGTCATATTCCTCCTTGAATGACACAGACCTGTATAATGTGCACAAGAAAACTTGGATGAGAAATCTTACAAAAGATTGTATAATCCTTGACAAAGATATACACTCCAAAATTACTATGTAAAGTTCTTTGTTTCAAAAATATAATCAATCTGCTTCCTTCTCAGACAAGAACATGTATGAAGATATTCTGCTATCCACAAAACAAAATAAATGTTCAGATTATATACAGACACAGATTTAGGAGAAATCATTGAGCCTGATGCAGGGGAAAACGAAAGCCATCAGAGTAAGATTAAGGAAGATGTACTAAGAGCATTTTACTTAAAAAATGATGCTTATGATAAAGAAATCATTGTCTAGGAATGCAAAAATGTATAACTGCAAGACAGCAATTCGGCCAGAATGCACAAATTCATCACAAGGACTAATTTTAGGATGATTAAAAGAAAATGAAGAAACCAGGATAAAGGAAAGATGGATTTTGAGGACAGTATTAGGAAATAAAACACTTTCCAGAACATTTACTACGTGACAACTTATCTCATCCAATCTGAATAATAGGGGTTCTTTGGGTGATAATCAGGGAGGAAGCAGATGTAGAATAGGGAGTGACAACGACTAATGCCAGGACCATCTTAGGCTAGAAGAATATACTGGAGCGACTCCAAAGCCATTGTTCATAAAAACTGGAAGAAAGTGGCAGGAAAGGGCTTGGGTGGTCTCTCTCTCTCTCTCTCTCTCTCTCTCTCTCTCTCTCTCTCTCTGTGTGTGTGTGTGTGTGTGTGTGTGTGTGTGTGTGTGTGTGTGTGTGTGTGAGATTGTGGGGGGAATGAGAGGGAGGAGCAAGAAGCTAATGGTATAAGTTGCAAACCAGTCACTGAAGCAACCCATGTTGTGTGTGTGTGTGTGTGTGTGTGTGTGTGTGTGTGTGTGTGCGCGTGTGTGTGCGCGCGGAGAGGGGGGGGGGGGGGCAGGGGGCAGATGTAAATCGGTTACTGAAGTTATCCTTGTTGTGCTGAGTAACTGGTTGGTGTTTGGTCTGAACAATCGCTTGTGAATGAGACCCATCATGCATCAACACCATTCAAAATATGCATGGCTTTTTGTGTGACTCATTCTCCAACACATGAAGGGGCGTGACCAAACTGGGCGAGGGCAAGTTGACCACAAAGTGCCAGAACATGCTGCTGAGTACAATATGATCAACTTTAATAGTTGCTTTATTACCTGTTCCATCTACACCTAGAAACGAGGTAAATAATTTCTTGTTTAAAAATATGGACCAAAAATAAAATTTGAGCTATGTAGTGGCTTGGTGACCACTGCCATTATCAAATGTAATTGAATAATACTTCCTGCTAGCAATGAAATCAAACTCATGAGATGCAATTCAATAACACTTTTTCATACCTCTTAATATCAATGAAAGTTAGTTGTAAATGAGGGCATATTGAATAACAGGACGAGATATGAGTAATAAGGACATTTTCAAGCTGTGGATATTGCTATGTGTTTGGTTATTACAACAGTATTTGAGATGATATGTAAATCAATGATACTATGAATAAACAAGAAATTGTATGACAACAATGTGTAGGCCTCCACCTATGGTAATTTCTTAACGCAATCAGCTCAGTAAATCGAGTCCAATCCTTGAATGTCAAAGACCATATTATTTCAAAAATTAAGGTTTCAGTAGATAAATGTCCATTTATCAAGTAAGACACCACTTATCAATGATTTCTGGTCTCTTATGAAACACTGATGTCAGTTATGAATGGCTATATGGATGGAGTGTAAGTGACTGTTTAGTTCTCTGCAATATCTATATATGTTCTGTTATTACTGTACATGTACTCGTTGGACAGGGAAAGGTGATCACAATAGCATATTATTTTCTTGTAATATGGGTCCACAGCACCTATAAATTCTTTGAAAGAAGTCATATTGCTTTTATTTGTTACTGTTTTTTTTTTTTATTTCACTACCACAGTTTTGGTATTGTGCCTTTTCAATAATTTAAAGAACATAATACAACATACTGAGAACAACATAGTATGGGATTAACAGTACATACAACCAATTTTGCAGTTTTCTGACATTCATATACTCACAAGATACTTGACATGCTGGTTTGTTTTGTTTTGGGGCTGGTGTGCCTCACAATTGTCCCTAATTTGTTCTTCATACGGAATCTGATTCACACATTAGTTTCACAAAAATTATAGGCTCTTCTACATGATGTATCACCACAATAAGGTAAAGCAATGCATTTCATTTTGTCTGGTTCTTCTTCTACGGTTAAAGTTATTTCTTCATCTACACTCTTGATATCTGTTTTTTGTACACATAACTCTTCAATAATTTCATTCTATTCTAAATGGAGGTTAATTATTATTTGGTCATGGACTGAAAATATGATTTCTTGTGTACTGTTAGGTGGCACAAAGTGTTGTGGCTTACGTTGTCAGTGCAGTTTGGCGTCCAAACTATTTCGACTTTCTGGGTGCTATCATCCTTCTTTATCATCAAATCTAAAAACTTAACAGCCTGGTGATTTTCTAGTTCCACAGCAAAAACAGTATATGGACGTACACTGTTAAATTGTGAAAGCATACTTTTGATTTCAGCTATCGTGCCATTTAAGAGAACAGGAGTATTGTCTACATACCTTGTATAACATAAAATCTTGGTAGATGCATTAGTACATTTTCCAAAGAACTGGTTCTCTATATGGTCTACAAAAATATTTGGCAATATGCTGGCAATACAACGGCCAACGCCAACACCATGAAGCCAGATGAATTGTAGTAAATCGATAATTCCATCAGTGTCAGCTAGTCCCAATTTTTTTGGGTAGGGTCTCTTTAGGGTTCCTTACCTAAGTCGAAAGAAGGCCCCGGGAGTAGACAACATTCCATTAGAACTACTGACAGCCTTGGGAGAGCCAGGCCTAACAAAACTCCACCATCTAGTGAGCAAGATGTATGAGACTGGCGAAATACCCTCAGACTTCAAGAAGAATATAATAATTCAAATCCCAAAGAAAGCAGGTGTTGACAGATGTGAAAATTTTAATAAGCCACGGCTGCAAAATACTAACACGAATTCTTTAAAGACGAATGAAAAAACTGGTAGAGGCCGACCTCGGGGAAGATCAGTTTGGATTCCGTAGAAATGTTGGAACACGTGAGGCAATAATGACCCTACGACTTATCTTAGAAAATAGATTAGGGAAAGGAAAATGTACGTTTCTAGCATTTGTAGACTTAGAGAAAGCTTTTGACAATGTTGACTGGAATACTCACTTTCAAATTCTGAAGGTGGCAGCGGTAAAATACAGGGAGCAAAGGGCTATTTACAATTTGTGCAGAAACCAGATGGCAGTTATAAGAGTGGAAGGGCATGAAAGGGAAGCAGTGGTTGGGAAGTGAGTGAGACAGGGTTGTAGCCTATCCCCAATGTTATTCAATCTTTATATTGAGCAAGCAGTGAAGGAAACAAAAGAAAAAGTATTTGTATGGAGTGTAGCCATGTATGGAAGTGAAACACGGATGATAAATAGTTTGGACAAAAAGAGAATAGAAGCTTTCGAAATGTGGTGCTACAGAAGAATGCTGAAGAGTAGATGGGTAGATCACATAAGTAATGAGGAGGTATTGAATAGAATTGGGGAGGAGTTTGTGGCACAACTTGACTAGAAGAAGGGATCGGTTGGTAGGACATGTTCTGAGGCATCAAGGGATCACCAATTTAGTATTGGAGGACAGCGTGGAGGGTAGAAATTGTAGAGGGAGACCAAGAGATGAATACACTAAGCAGATTCAGAAGGATGTAGGTTGCAGTAAGTACTGGGAGATGAAGAAGCTCGCACAGGATAGAGTAGCATGGAGAGCTGCATCAAACCAGTCTCAGGACTGAAGACCACAACAACAACAAACATTGATAGCTGTTATACCTGTAAGTTGTCAAGATCTTGCTGGCTCTGCAGTAATTAAAAAAAAAATGTGTAGTTACAGAAAGAATCCCTGATACTCAATGAAATTCCATGATATTTCCATGACATTTCCTGTGTACCTAAAATTCTCTGATGATCACCTATATTCCTTGTTTTCCCAGTCTGTGGCCACCCTAAGTATCATTTGTTGAAAAGTGGTTCTGGTAATTTATTCAAATTTAAAAATACTATATGTACCTCATAATTGTGACTCCAGATGTATACAACACAAAAGAGACACAAAACGTTTCAAAAGCTGACACAGTGTTATAGTGGGCACCCGCTTATTAAGGCTTTGGAAAAGTACAGTGTGTACAATAAATTAATCCTCAATTATTTCACAGAGATATTAATTAAGTAGGTCAGATTAAGTAGGCTGAATAGTATAGGGCCTGGATAGTCATGAGGCAGATGCTCTAGTCTCTACTGTACAGTGTAACCTCGCATAGCAAGCCAAATTCATTCCAGACTCTTTCTCATAGTGCAAAACACTCGTTAAGTGAAACAATTTACACCATATAAATTAATATAAAATACAATAAAGCATTCCATGTAGAAAAAGTACTAAAAGTTTTCTTATCCGTGCCATTTATTCAAAGGAAATTATATATACAGTATTATGTACTTTATTATTCATGATACGTAACTAATTCTTCTTTACTAGGTATCTACCTATAGTCTTTTGTTCTGCCGACACTGCAACACAAATGCAACAGCATTAGCGTACAATAAATTTGTAGTATGTGTAGCCACTGCTTCATTGGGGTAATGATTTTCAATGTACGATGCAACCAATTCCCATGCTTTCAGCATTTCTTTCATTGCGCCAGATGATTGCTGTTCCGCCTCCTCCTCCTCCTCCTCCTCCTACTACTACTACTACAGGTTCCACAAGTACGGAATCAAATATCTCAATGTCATGTTCGACAACACACTCCGGGCTAAGCTTCTTCCGAGCAAAAGTGAGTGTTCTCTTGGTAACCCTTCCCACACCTTTTTGATCATCTTGATGCAGGCAATGACGTTCAAGTGATATTTCCAAAACTCTCTCAGCATGAGATTGGTAGCTTCAATCAGGTCAAAGCAATGCTTGAAGAGTGCTGTTGTGTAGAGCTTCTTAAATTTAGAAATAACCTTCTGGTAACTGGAGTAACAAAATGGTGTTGGGAGGCAAAATTGGATCTTGATTACTTAAAATTCTTCAAGGAAGCAGTCTTGTACACATTTTGAAATACCTTTGATGTGCAGCAACATGTACACTGCATATTTGAATTCCACCAAACACCGCATCTTACTTTCCGAAACTTTGAAATTGAGACTGTGATGTGCTTTTTTAAGACAGTCATAGCTCATGTCATGTGATCTCGCCAGCTGATGGCAGCATAGGACACGTGATGTAGTAAGCCAATAGCAAGATTACTTTTCAATAGTGCGAAACACACACATAAGAAAATTTAATGGTTTAAATTAATATAAATAGTATTCGCATAATATTGGTCTCTAAGTTTAATAAGCTGGAACAGAAGCTAAGCTTCCACGTATACTGTTGATCTTTTTTGCGCGTGTTACACTTCAAGATACATCACACAAATGTGCCAGTAAAATTTTTAATAACGACGTAAATGTCTAATCTTCTGGGCTAGAAATTCTTCTAAATGGTCGTCCTCAAAGAGTTGATTTTTAAATGAGGGTCAAACGCTTTGTGATTTAAGAAATTCATTTTACATTCTCGCACATAGTTAATCTTGTGAAATATGCTTTGAATGTAACGCTTTTCAAATCACCATAATCGCAATAATTTCCCGTGACTTGTTAGAAATCGGTTCGTTTCAGCAGTTGCAAGAGAGCACCAGGTAACAGGTGTCACCGTGCTTGCGCAGGTACGACGACACAGGAAGCCCATATGTTCGTACATGTAAAACATTAAAAGATCTTACATATGTCATAAAAGAAACAGGACATCAGACGATACCTTAAGAGCGTTGGAATTTCGTGAACCATACTAAAACGCAGAATTTGGCTTAAAATGCATATCCATATGTAAATTTTCTTGGAGTACCAGTA
Source organism: Schistocerca piceifrons (assembly GCF_021461385.2). Lineage (NCBI taxonomy): Eukaryota > Metazoa > Arthropoda > Insecta > Orthoptera > Acrididae > Schistocerca > Schistocerca piceifrons. Next base: position 620,030,512 of record NC_060141.1, read on the forward strand.
CTGTATTATCTCATGTTTGGTTCTTTATTATGGCATAACGCCATTGGTGCACTTGAGATGCAGCGAACAGTTGAAACTAGTCAATAGTGTGAAATTAAACACTTCGTTTCAAATAAATTGACCGCCTCAGCAGAAAAGATAAATTTTAAGCCAAATCTCTTTAGCAAACCAGCTAAAATAACTTCCTTGTTCTGTAAGGTGATTAATGCTTGACTGTCAGAAAGGTGGAAATAAAATCTGAAACTAATAACATATTTTAGCCTTCCGTAATTATGCGAACATATTTTAATTCATTTAATAGCTCCCGTCCACAAAAATCCGTTTTGTTATCATTTAACATGAGAACAATAAACAAAGAGGAAACAACAAAATCAATGAACGTAAACACAGGTCACGTGGAGACTCCCCACCTCAACTCAGACTGCTCTGTGCATCAGCCCCAGATTTACTATATTTCCGAACCGGGGCAATATTAAGAAGTGGTGCCCACCCACACTTCTATAACCAGAAGTGGGAGAAGGTATTAGTCATACATAACTCAACTGCGCATGCTCAAAAGAGTCCCACAACAGCTCAATCGAATCCAATTTAAACAGTTGTCACATCACGCTCATCGGAGGCAATTTGTTGTTATAAAGCATTGCATAGTCTTCCTTAAGCCCTTGATACACTTTGCTGTTGGCAGACATGTATGAGCACTGTTTTGTTGTTGTATATGGCGCATTTACTTTGCAACTTAAGTTTTATTTGCGTTTTCTCATTCATGTTTTGTTGCTGCAGTATTATTCTGCAGTAGTGGGATACAGTAATATCCTTTGTTAGACTATTGGTTCTCACCAGTCAAAATCAGAAAAATTTAACTGAAAACTAAAACAATGAAAAATTCCTGGAATTCTAGACAATTCCCGGGTTTTCCCGGTTTTCTCCCAGATGAAAAAATTCCCGGGTTTTTCCTGGATCTCCCGGTTGTCCCAGGTTGTATACACCCTGGCATAACTTGTAGTCTGTGAAAAAACAATGAAAATTGGTCTTTTTTAGCGTGTGTTACTCTTTACGATATATCAAACACAAACACAGTAAAATTTTAAGTAATGGCATAAATGGCTGGTATTTTGGCCCCAAAATTTTTCTAAGTGGCTGGTCCTCAGTGCTAAGTTTTGAATGAGAGTCTAATGCTGTGTAATTTAATAAATTCATCGCACATTCTCACAAGTAACATAATTCATCTAGCGTAAAAGGAAACTTAAGTTTTAAGTAACGCTTCTCAAACCAAGTCGCAATATTTTCCCACGGTGTGTTAGAAATGTAAACAGTTGTGACATCACATTCATCAAGAGCAGTTTCTTGTACTACACAGTCTTCATCACGCTCATCGAAACGAGGTTCATCAGAAAGACGCATCGAAAGCTATTTGTTGTTACAAAATACTGCATACTCTTTAACACATTCTGCTGTCGGCAGAAGCTTTTGTGTGCACTGTGTTTTGTTGTTGTAAATAGAGCATTTTCTTTGCACCTGACATTTTATTTTGGTGTTATTCTCTAAACTATGTTTTATTGCTGCACTATTACTCTGAAGTAACGAGCTAAAGTAAAATTCTTTGTTAGAGTATCAGTTCTTACCAGTCAAAATTACAATAATTTAACTGAAAATTAAAATTCCTGGAATTCTAAAAAATTCCCGCATTTTTCCCGGATTCCTCCGGAATGAAAAAATTCCCAGGTTTTTCCCGAATTTCCCGGTTGTCCCATGGCTTGTACACCCTGTTATATGATTATGCATGGATTCAAACCAATTCTAGAATCATTTTTCCACTCTGATGTTTGTACCTCAAAAATCATGATTTTGGAAGGATTTAATAGCTTCTTGTGGAGATGAAAACTTTTTGTTTGACACAACAGAACATACGGCAGGCTCCAGGCAATAAATTGGGTTAATAAATAAATAAATATATGACATGTGACATTAATTTCATGTTTATATCTTTCAAATAATCAATTATTTGACATGTTATGTGATATCTAACATTGTCATCATGAATAATGATGCGACACTACCAGTTGTTTTTCCTGAATTCATCAACAACAAACTGTTGTGTACCATTCAGCATTAACTACTCTTCAGTTTCCTGAAGCAATGGTAGCAACATCACCAGGGTAATCAAAGAAAGAAGCAACTATTTTCTTGTTAGTGATTCATAAATGAACCACTTTTGTTGGTTTTGGTTAACCTTGGAACAGTAAAATAATTGACCAATGCTCAGTTTCCGTTTGTATGAAGATCCAAGTTTCGTCTCCCATTACAACACTGTGTAAGGATTTTGCATTTCCTTGCTAGAGTTTTTTTGGGTATATCTTTGCTTCATTTGAAATGAGCCTGAAAAGATCTTTTATGCAACAAAATGTTCATGCAAAATCAATGTACTGTAGTCTTCAACATGCCTAAGAATGCCTTTACCTCACATAAATCACAGGCCAATCCTTCTCAATCATGTTGTGCAATGACAACCAATTTTGGTCAACCTTCAGGAAATTCACCACTGTTCGAAGCATAATCATGATGAAATTCTCCATGATCATGATGAACATGTTTCTTGAAGTTTTCCCAGCAAATAGAAAATTCTATCATCTTTTAGGCATGCAACTGGGACACAAAATAATTTTCTTCCAGGTATACAGCTGAAAGATGATGGAACATACTTGTAAATAGTCTTTTCTGAACATGACTGATTATCTGATGAATTGTTGTTACGTTGCACCTTTAAAAAAATTGTAAAAAGTCATCCACCGAAAACATTAATTCAAAATTTCCATTTCTTCATAACAGTTTCTTTAATCACTCACTGTAAACAAGTTTCTTTAATCACTCACTGTAAACAAACTACTAGGCCAATTTCTCATCTCCAATTATATTAACAATTACAAACAACAAATGTTAAAGCAATAGTAATTTTATCTCTCAACAGCACCATCTACTGGTCATTTGTAAAAACTTGAAAATGTAACCCTTATAATTCTTCCAGTATACTGAACATTCTCTCTATACATCTTGTATGCCAATTGCGAGAGCTCAAAAGATATTTAGTTTAAGCAGACAGTAAGTAAAACCTTGTGGCTGCTACTTCAGAAAATATGTAGAGTACGAGTTCAAACCATAACATCAGAAAACTGAAGTATAACAGTATGAATTGTATCCTCAATATTAAGCAGCAAATTTGAAACTGGTTTACCAGAACCTGTCAAGGTGCCAAGGTATGTATGAGCGCCTGTAGTTTGTTTCCATGTGTTTAATTTGGACATAAACGACAGTGTCAAAACGCCACTGCAAGTCCAAAACTGTAATGAAAATAGTAATACCTACTTACCCACTAATCGCTTCCAATAAAGATGTATGTTCTTTTGGCTTTTTTGTGGCAAAATCTTGACTTGCACCTTGGAATATGAAAAAATATTCACTTATTCCAAGATCTTTCAACTGAGACAGATATTCTTCTTTTGTTACATCCTGAAAATATCACATAATTTTTTGTTGTAATCAAAATTTTACAAATTCTGAATTTTTTTAACTTGCAGTATTTGTCAAGTGATGAGGAAAAAAATGCTGCAGCAGTGGAAGAAATAAACTAAATTCCTAATGGAGGAAACTTAAATTTAGATGTCAGTTGCTTCTAATAGCACCTTTGCATCAGGAGAGTTTACTGGAGCAAAATGGGCAGTTCAACAAGACTAGTTCCCCATTCTATTAGACTGTATAGTAATAGTGTTAAATGTTTGGGACTCAAACTCGACAACCATCTCCCGAAAGAAGTAGAAAGTGTTCAAGAATCAACAAACTTTAAAAACCTTAAGAGCACTCCTAAGAGCATTGCTTTTACAGCATACAAGACTTTCTACAGTGTGATCTATCATAAATTAAATTATATATTTTTATTACATTTCAAAATCAAACTGTTTCATTACAAACAACCTATTGTCCATTAATGAACTTTTGCTGTTTGATTATAATCAGCACTATTATTTGAACTTATTCTCACTCTGGTATTATTATGAATACATATGTAATACATCTTCAGTGAGATGTAATTTATAAGAAACGCAGTGCTATGTCTATAAATGTTCTCATATCATCTGCTTGACTTGTCCCATATCATGTTGTACATTTGTGCACTGAATGATTGGGCAGATCAATAAATATTCAAATACAAATGCAAGTACCTATATTTTCAGAGAAGAGGATGATTCACTCACAAAAACTATTAAATTAGGGATTGAATCACTAGTACTTAGCTGTCCTATATTTTGGAACAATTAGTTCCTTATATGACAATAGTGCTGTTATTTGACTATGTATTTTTGGGCATGTCTGTACAATGTCTCATCATCAAAACATTACAGTTCATACTGGTATAGTTAAAACATAAGAACAAAGCATAAACAGGGGTACAATTAACACTGCACAGCAGATACCCTTTAACATTTTGTGCAGTACTGATGTCACCTAACACAGTACCATTCAATGAGCAAAACATGTTTTATGCATACCATGGAAGGCAGTTGTTTTATCAAATTTTACTTCTGTATCGTCATCAGGCAAAACATCTTACCATCTCTGACAGGATGCTGATTTAGTTAAAAGCACGCCAGGCTTGCCGCACAGATGCTTAAACTTAGCCAATTACTGTCATAGCAATTCATGGCATACACTGACAAGGCAAAACACTAACCACTGCACACCATGAGACTGAATGCCATCTAGTCGCATTGTGGGCATGTGACATAGGAGCAGAAATATATAAGCAGAACAGGGATTAATAGGAATCATTATATTGATGATACGAGCCAAAAATGAGGAAATCTACTGATATGTGCAACTTGGAGAAAGGGCAGATTGCTATGGCCAAACATCTTGGAAAAGGTGAAGCTGGTTAGCTGTTTGCATGCTACTGTCACAACTGTGGAAAGTGGTTGAAGGATAGTGAAACCAAAGCATGGGAAAGGTGTTGGTGGTCTATGCCTCATCACAAAATATGGAGGTTGGAGACTTGCTCACTCTGTAAAGCAGGACAGGCATCGACGTGTGGCAGTTCTGATGACAGTGTATACAATATTGGTGCAGGTACAAGTGTTACAGAGTGCTGTGTTCAGCGCACATTGTTGAACATGGGGCTCCACAGCAGACAGCCCCTATGTGTTCCCACATTGACCCAACGAAAAAATCATTATTACTGCAGTGTTTTGGCTAATCAGTGTATAAAATACTAGAACAATTCTGTGTCAAACCAGTCTGTTTGAGTTTCCATGCAAACATCTGCACTGGATCTCCATGCTAACATCTGTTGTGTCTTCCTTGAACTTTAATATCTTGCTAGTGTGCACTGCAAGTAGATAATTTAAAAATAATAGAAAGTTTGGAGAACCTGCACTTTATAACAGCTGAACTATAGTTGTTCTTAAAAATGCTGTATTTGTTTTCAATACATGCAACCTGATTTCTGTCTCACAGATATAGTTGCAGCCAGACTTTTAGTTATTCTTTTCATGGCAGATGTTGTTAAGTAGCAGTTTCTAAAACCACGCCATGCTTTTCACAATAATTTACTTTTGAAAGAATGCCTTCTAATATCACTGCAATAATTTCTTCAGCCACTTTCTTTGGGCTGCTTTAAATCTACGCACCGGTACAGGTTGGAGTTGAATGTACTGGACTGGCCCATGCCTAGCTGGCACAAGCCACCACCATCCAGCGTCTTCACATTCCATAACAGATCAAGAGAAAGGGAGGAAATCCAATTCACGATTTTCACGTTGTAAAAACTGTTGACGGTATATAAAACTGCACCACATGGGTTTTTTAACTTATTTTTGCTTAAAGGATTTACTTTCCCTGCAAAAGAAGAAAACTTCTACTTTTTATTATGCACGACTTTTAGTTCCATTAAGGTTTCTCAATCGATTTTGAAGAAAGTATGCAATTAAAGCATCTGATTTTTGTACATGTGGCAATGATGCATCTCAGCTTTTCAACAAACCATTTACCTTTTCATAATTAATAACAGTCATTGTGAAATGATACTGTTTGTCAAGTGTGTTCACTTAATTTACAAATCTAGTAAAAAGTAAAAAAGATTTTTGAAATGGTAGTGACAGTGGTATCTGCCTCCTTTCACAGGTAAAGGTGAGTTACTGTGTGTTGTCAATTCCACGATCGCACGGCTATGGAGCTTGCGTGAGTTTTGATTAGTGTCAAACACTGCAGGACATAAAAACGAATTACTAGAGATCAATAAAGGCCTAGTATCGGACCCTCATGTGATTTTAATCATCCATGTTCAGAAAGCTCCAAATGCAAATAAATTCCTCCTCTGCAATGGGTTAATTACACTCGACAGTCATCTCCTATGGTTTTACAATAGGCCACACTTAACTTTATAAAAGCCAAGCAATTATTTGAAGCGTGCGCACAAATTAAGCTGTATGGCACATTTTGACATTTTGTAGGATTGTGTAGAGTAATGTATACGATAGCTTGAATCGCTTGCTGTAGTAGTTGACCTGTTTAAAATTAACGTCTGGTAATGGACAGGATATTTAGCGGAAAAAACTTTGTGATGCTGGATTGGTAGAAAAGGTAGGTCCTGCAAAACAGATTCCAATGCAGGTGAGTAGAAAAACGCTGTATCGGGTTTGTAAAAAGGCATTTGTGTTCCAAACAGCGGCGTATGTGCCCTGGGGAGTACATGGCTCTAGTGGCATACATTATGTGCATCTTCTGAAAGTAATTACAGCAAAAGTAGGTAACATGAATAAAATTAACTACAGTTCCATCATTACCATCAACAAAAAAATATAATATCAGGGTGTATACATGGACAAGGAAAAAAATTCCCGGATTTTTACCGGATTTCTCGGTTGAAAATACACTGTCTCCCAGGTGAAAATATATTTTTCCCCATGTTATGTGAGAGTATACTTTTCCTCGGCACTGTAAAACTTATCAGCCTTCTGAATGTTTATGGTTTTATATGCCGAAGTAGAATTTCTCAGCAGTTTAGAAAACGAAACTCAGGGAAGGGAGGGGAGGGGGGAGGGGGGGGGGGGAGGAACACGTTTTGGAAAGATCTTTGATGTGATGTGCAGCAACAACATGTACGCTGCATATTTTCGTGTTACGAAGATATAAATTCGAATTCCACCAAACACCGCATGTTACTTTCCAAGGCATCAAAATCGAGATTGTGACGCGCTTTTGTAAGACAGTCATAGCTCATGTCATGTGATCTCACTAGCTGATGACAGCAGAGGACACGTGATGTAGTCAGCCAATAGCATGATCACTCTTAAGTAGCGCAAACACACAAATAAGAAAAGTTGAAGGTTTAAATTAATATACATAGTATTGCTACAAGAATAACAGAGGTTTCACATATAATCATAGTCTCGAAGATTAATAAGCTGCAAGAGAAGCTAAGCTCCCACATATAATGTTTATATTTTTTGCGCGCGTTACACTTTCACACAAATGTGCCAGTAAAATTTTTACTAACAACGTAAATGTCTGATCTTTTGGGCTTGAAATTCTTCTAGATGGTCGCCCTCAGAGGTTTTTAATTGAGAGTCAAACGCTCTGTGATTTAAGAAAATCATCGTACATTCTCACATATAGTTCATCTTGTGTAAAAGGAAATTTACTTTGAAAGTAACGCTTTTCAAACCACCATCCGCAATGTTTTCCCGTGACCTGTTAGAAACTGATTTTTTCAGCAGTTGCCAGATAGTGCCAGATAACAGGCGCCACCACTCTTGCGCAGCTACGATGACACAGGAAGCCCGTATGTTCGTGCGTGTAAAACATTAAAAGATCTTGCACTATGTCACAAAAGAAACAAGACATCTCAGAGGACATGTCAAGTTTATCGGAATTTCATGAACTATACTAAAATGCATAATTTGGCTTAAAGTGCACTTTCGTACGTCCAGATTTGGATGTAAATTTTCTTGAGTACCAGTACTGTATCATCTCATGTTTGGTTCTTTATTATGGCATAATGCCATGCGAGCTAGAAGATGGAAAATGTGCACTTGAAATGCAGCGAACAGTTGAAACTAGCCAACAGTGTGAATTTAAACACTTCGTTTCAAATAAATTGACTGCCTCAGCACAAAATATTAATAAAAGCCAAATATCTTTAGCAAAGCGACAAAAATAACTTCATTGTCCTGCAAGGTGATTAACGCTTGACTGTCAGAAAGGTGGAAATAAAACCTGAAAATAATAAAATATTTTAGCCTTCCGTAATTATGCGAACGTATTTTAACTAATTTGATAGCTCCCGGCCACAGAAATCCGTTTTGTTTTCATTTGATGTGAGAGGAATAAATGAAGAGGAAACTGCAAGATCACTAAATGTAAACACAGGTCACGTGAAGACTACCCACCTCCCCACCACAACTCAGACTGCTCTGTGCATCAACCCCGGATCTACGATATTTTCGAACCAGGGCAATACTAGATAGTGGCACCCAGCCACACATCTGTAGCCAGAAGCGGGAGAGGGTACTACCTATACGCGACTCAACTGCGCATGCACAAGAGCCCGCCCGCGACTGCTCAAACAAATCTAATGTCGACAGCTGTCACATCTTGTTCATCAGAGGAAACTTGTGGTTATGAATCATTGCATAGTCATTCTAAAGCTTTTGACACACTTTGCTGTTGGCAGACGCTTGTATGAGCACTATGTTTTGTTGTTGTATATGGCGGATTTCCTTTGCAGCTTAAGTTCTATTTTTGTTTTTTCTCCCTCTTGTTAATGTTTTGTTGCTGCAGTATTATCCTGCAGACACGGGATACAGTAATATCCTTTGTTGGACTATTTGTTCTTACCAGTCAAAATCACAAAAATTTAGCTGAAAACTAAAACAATGAAACATTCCCAGAACTGTAAAAAATTCCTGGGTTTTTCCCGGTTTTCTCCCAGATGAAACAATTCCCAGGTTTTTCCCAGTTGTCCTAGGTCGTATACACCCTGAATATACACCCTGAACACTGCTATATTATTAAAAGAGAAAGTAAAATACAATAATTCAGTTGAATATTAGGTAGTAATATTAACTGGATGATTTAGGATCATGTATGCAATGCAGAAGCGTGTTCAAAAGAAGGATGCGAGGACATAAACCTGGAAATGAAGTTAAAGCTGTATGGAGAATATAATGCCTTGATACATGATGAGCAGTACATTTACTTGATAACTCCATGGAAATAGGTATGCCAGCCAGATGAAAGGAAGGTAAGATAGACGATACTTCAGGGGAACAAGTTACTTCCAAATACAAAGTCCAGTCAAAAGAAGTGTATCAAAAAAATGTTGCTTGACATATTCTGCATCACCCAGCAACAAATACAGAATCTTCAACGTATATTGGAAGATGGAATGACCACTCCTAAAGATGGTCAAGGAAAACATTTCAATAGGCCACATGTCATATCAAATGATGACAGGGCTCTGATTTGAGAACACATTTCAATTTCCCAAGGCAGATGAGCCATTACAGCAGGAATAAATGCTCAAAAGAAAGTCTGTACTCCGGTCTCAACCTATGTCGAATGTATCGATTGTTTATGATCTCAGCTTTAGATGAAATAGAATTGCAGAACATTGAACTTGAGAGGTAGTCGCACCATGCAAAAACAGACCAAGCACACAAACTTGAAAGTCAGTAGCATCATGCAAAAGTAGACCAAGCATACAAAGTTCTAAAAAAATGACATGGAATTGGCAAAAAGGAACAAGAATATATATGTTATATGTGCTGATCTACAACAGGTTTTACTTTGTCCTCCATTGACACATTCCACAGTATTCTGCCGAAGACAGCTGTCGTTTTACAATTTCACACTTAATGACATTGGCACTGAAAACAACACAGTAAAGTTGTGGGATGAATCCACTGAAAGGAGAGGCTCAGCCAAAATAGTTTCAAGTCTGCTTAAATTTGTGATGCTTGAAAACGGTATGGAACACAAACTGATTGGACAGCCTGACCGCTGTGTTGGACATAACGATAAACGAAGAGTTTTTGAACTTTATTTCTGTCTGGTCAACCGTAAGTACTTTACGGATGTGACAGGATCTTTATAATGACTGAGAAAAAAAGGAAGCGTCAAAAGCTATGGTTCCTTTAGAATGGAAGCATGTCATTGCTTAGCCCTTTGTCGATCTTTGAAAACTGGCCATTCAGGAATGGTGACGAAAGGTAGCTGTGAACATGAAGCAAAAAAATTTCAGTTGTCTTCTAGTATTCAGTTGCTCTACAATGAGGCACTGAAACTTCGTAAGGTTAAGAAAAGCAATCTATTGGACATGACAAAATATACAGAGCCAAAATACAGGCATTTTTACTAAAACTGGCAGTGTGACAACTGAGTTTAATGTACCCCATTTGTGTCTCAACTTGACAGCAAATTCATGTTCTGTTACCTTTTTAAGACCAAAGTAATAAGTTTACAATAGATATCAATTTGTATCTTGTTATAATTTTCTTACTTACAACTTTTGGGTTCTACACACCCTTATCATTACAGCAGAGTACAGAGTGATATGGAATAATGCTGTATATCCGTATCTATACAGTGTGTTTCCATTTTAATACTTATTTTCAAAAAAATTATATTTAGCACAATTTTGAAAAGCACAACCAAGTATTTTCAACAGACAATACATATCTGTTATTACATTATTATTTTTCAATAATTCTCTGGAATTAAAAGTTTTTCTTGATTTCTTAAAAATTTCAAAATATGCCATACAGCATTGTTCGCGCACATGCTTCATTTGTTGTCACAAGACAAACAGGAAGCAACCAGCATTGCTATATTCAATAATGTCTAACTGTGCTTGCATCGAAGGTATTTTGTCCTTTTTGAGTTCCAAAATTCTTCCAAAATTTTCCTACAATTAGCAGAATGTTACATTGCAACAATAAACGAATCTAAGATGAGACTTTGCTGTGGTTGGACTATCATAACAGCTTGAGACATTGTACTTCATTGCTTGCTTTCTAGCTGGAGATGAAAAAAAGCAAATGTCAAAAAATAGAATTACATTCACAGATGTTTCAAAGTTGACAAACGCTCAACATGTTCCTTTTTGAAATTTTCACTTTCGTATTTCTATGAGAGCATAGTATCTAGCACAAGTTGCAAATAATTAAATGCTTCAGATCGACCCTATCTCCACTTTCAAATAATTATGGGTAGCTCTTAGGAATAACATTTCTTTTAAGAAATTCATAGATGAAACCAAGTGGAAGTGGAACTGTGTTGCAATGAACTTTTCCCTAATCTGCCTGATCTCACCCAAACAAATTTTTAAATTCTCGTCTATGTTTATAAGGAGATTCCATTTCAATTTTTCCGTTTTACCAGAAAGAAGAAAAGAAGATTGTTGTTTTAACATGCTGTCAACATCCGACATCATTAGAGGTAGTTAACAGAAAGAATAATGGGCAGGTTCCGTGTATTGTCAAACGCTGTTGGGCAGGTCAACAAATTACTATCAATCAATGCAGATGTGTATCATTGTTCCCTCACCCCTGCCGCTTGATGGGTTGAACTGCACTGGCAAAGGAGTCCTCACTCTCTGACAACTGCCATGCAAGCTCATAGATAACACATGTGCAGCCAACAGTTGTTCACCGCAAGCCTGTCTATGCTTTCATATACAAAAGTGGTAGTCAAAGTGGTCCATGCGACTCACTAGCAGCCGATACAGCTTTCACGGGGGGGCAATAGCTGGTAAGGGTTATAAAATATTTTCATAAGGTTTTCATAAAATTTTGACACAAACAGTATTTGGTAAGTAGTTATTATTAAACACTTTAACTTGCGGTAACTCAATTTTATACAGTAAAGTTATTTCTCTGCTTTATAAACCACCATTACTGTGGAACTGGTGGGTCGTTAGAAAATTTTACTACTAATAGGGATACACAAGTGGGCAGTAAATAAAAAAATTATCCATGATATAGAACAATGACTTCATTATTTTATCAGTATTGCTTTGACAGTGCTGTGACTCATCAAGCTTAGAAGCATTGAAAAAATAAGAGGTTATGGACTCATCCCATAATTAGCAACAGACATTTAGGAGAGTTTTCTTCTTTACTTGAAGAACTAAAAAGCTTTCCTGAAGTATTTATTCATATTACAGTATGTGCTGCAGAACATTCGGGACAAAATTTTGAACAGAACACTAATTTTATACGAATATAACAGCAGAAGAAAAATTGTGTGCCATGGTAAGGTAAATTACAGCACAACATTGTTTTGAAGAAGAACTTTGAACAGAACTCACTGCCCCCAATTCATTATAGTCAAGCTCTCATATTTTAAGTTTCACAAATATTTACCTCTGAAGAGGAAAGGAGTATATTGGATCCTTGAGACACATCACAAAGTAATCAGTATCGTCATCTTTGGTAATGTCTTACTGCGTCTTTATCAAAGGTATTTTGTCCCCAAATATTACAAACTAATGATTTATCAGGATGTATATTACAGTCAACATCAACATTTTAATGAAGCTCATTTTAACTTTCACAGTGCACTATAATTGTACGCACTAGCTTCTTTGATACTGCATACTTTGATGTAGCTCTTTGAAACCTTTCTTTCTTTTTTTCTTTTTGGCTTTCTTTCTTTCTTTCTTTCTACTTTAAGTGTCTCATTTCCTAATGTAATTCCCACAGCATCACCTGATTTAATTTGACTACATTCCATTATCCTCATTTTCCTTTTGTTGATATTTGTAACATACAGTTGTCTATCACAAGACTGAGTTACACTTAGCTGACCTTGTGGAGGTTAGAGGTGAGTTACAAGTTACAAAGAGCACAGATATGTTTGCATGCCAAATTTTGAAAATTTTTAAAGTTGCTGAGGCAGGTAGAGTGAGACAGCTGGCACCCCAACTATTAAGTCAGAGCCTTTTAAACAGGAGCATATTTGCCTTTTTGTGCTCCAAAAATAGTATTTTTCTGAAGGTAAATTTTCTAATCAACATTCTGTAAACTCAATATATACTGACTGGTTCTATGGCTAAGTAACTTTGTCTCAAATGGTCCCATGGAACCTGGTAAAAAAATGAATAGTAGAATGATATGAACACTGTCTGCAGTGCCTTTCTGGAGTAACATATGGACACATTTTGTTACTCACTTTTATATTTTTCTTCTTCTACCTAAAAAGGACTTGACTTAGGCCTACTAGCTCCTGTTCCATTATCCTTTTGTTCCATCTTAGATAGCTTGCTCCCATACCTCAGTATCATTCTTTATTTCTTCACCCCTTCTCACTGTTAGTCGTTACTACTATTAATTAATGTGTAAAATGGTGTATCTTAACTTTTCTTGTTTCTGTGGCATTTTTGCATCTACCCATGTTTGTTCCCATGTCTCACTAACGTGTCTTTTGCTGAGTACATTAACTCTCTCTTGCCATTTGTTCGGATCTCATCCACTACTCTATCGCTGTAAATTGGTCTCACCCTTCCACTCCCACCTGCCCATTCTCACTCACTCATTCAGGCCGTCTGTCTCTCTCTCTCTTAACTGCCACTGTTCCCTGCTTCACAGTCACAGTCTCCTTCATTCTGTCCTACTGCTATTGTTTCGTCTGTCTGTGTCTCCTACTTGCTCTCTCTTGCTGTTGCTATCACATTCATTCCTTCCCATTTCTGATGTCTCTTCTCACTGTCACTACCTCTCTCTCCCTCACTGCCATTGTCATAGACTCTGTCTCTCATTATTACTGGCTACCAATCACTTCCACTTTCTCCTTCTCTTTACTCCTGTCCTACTATCACTGTCTGCTTCACTCTTTTCCTAACACTGTTCTGTCATTGTCAACTATACTTCACTGGGACTCTATCCTTCTCTTTCTATAACACTGCCATTGTCTCCTTCCATCTTTCTATAACACAACCACTGTCTGCTACTTGCAGTATTTATTACCTTTCCATCTTTCCCACTGCCACTGTCTCCTTCTGTCTCAAGATAGAAAGGCACAAATATGTTTGTATGCCAAAATTTTTGGGAACATTTTTTTGTTGCTGAGGAAGGTAGAAAGAGACAGCTGATACCCCACTTTTCACTCACAGTCTTTTAAACAGTAGCATATTCAACTTTTTGTGCTCCAAGAGGAGCATTTTTCCATGATGTCACTCATACGAAAAGAACTTTATGAGTCAGCAAAATTTTGATGCTTTATTTATGTGCAACTGAAATAATTCAAAACTAATTTTTGATGTCAGGCCAGATTTAACGTACACAAAAATTTTGCTAGTGCTTCAGTACTATAACATGGAGTTCTCAGAACCCTTCAATGATAACAGAGGCACTTTACGGCATATTTCTCAGCGCTCTATCACTTTATAAACTACATTTTGGCCTCACACTGGACTTTACATGTGTATTTTAAGCGCACAAGCAAGATAACTTCAAATGTCTATACCTCAGAAACGGGCAATGATATCAAGACAATTGTCAAGGTGGAGTGTTGGGTAGGGACACTACGACTGTAGTGTGTGGACATATAAGGTGAGAATGTGGGTCTCACGGGGGGGGAGGGGGGGGGGGGGGCATGCGTGAGATAGTCCCTGCAGTCATGCTATCCTCTGTGCCCTCAGTGGCTCAGATGGATAGAGCGTCTGCCGTGTAAGCAGGAGATCCCGGGTTCGAGTCCCGGTCGGGGCACACATTTTCACCTGTCCCTGTTGATATATATCAATGTATGTCAGCAGCTGAAGGTATTAATATATAAAAATTGTCAAGGTTGCTCAAGATCATGATCTTGGGAATTTATTGTAAAAATTACAACTGTCTGCTGTGTGTAGCCACCTTGGAATCTGCAACTTTGCTTGATAATGGATAAAGATTTTAGAAAATGGGAAGATGGAAGTTCTAGATATATATGTCTAGAAAATACAAAATTAAAATTTGAACATTTTACGTGCATATTTTACATGCACATATGTGGTAACTTTGCACCTCTGTATCTTAGAAACAGATAAAGATATCAAGAAAATTTTCAAAGTTGTTCAAGATCAGTATCTTAGAAATATATTGTAAAAAATTTAGCCTTTTTCTGTGCATAGCCTACTTGGAACCTTTGGCTTGGTTTTGATATGAACCAAAAAGAAAAGAAAACTTTTTTGGGGGTTTTCTAAGGCACAGCCCATGAACATACAGTGCCTCCACAAGTCCCTTACGGCCCACTGCTGACCACATCAAATGCAAAAAGAACCAAATGATTTTCTCCATTTTCCTAACCAGAAGGAAGTGTGTAATATTCATACTTTGACTCCGTACTGTAGGATAGTGACACTAAGAGGATCCTCATGTTGGGTATATAAATGGTTGCTTGCCAAGGGCTATCCAAAACACGTGATCCTACATTTCTATCATGTACAGAACCCGAAGTATGAGCCCACAAAGAATCCCGCTTTTATGTGTAGCGTTTTGGAATGTATGAGATACCACATGCTGTCCCATGGATATCGATGAACAAAAAAATTAAAGATTCAATAAAACACACAAAGAATTCTTAGATAGTATATGAATAAGTAACACATTACAGATGAAAGTTCTGACCTATTGCAAAAATCTCCTATACAGAATAGGAAACCTTTCTACTTAGATCTGAATACTTAATGTTTATCACTCAACTTTCTTCTGTTTGCTGGAAAAGAAATGCAAATGAAACTTGCTAATGAGTACAGAGAGTACACTCGCCCTTATAAAAAAAATTTAGTGGCTCTCTTTCTGACACTGACAGTATAGAAATGTAGGCTGCAACATAATTAGGTAATTTGTCAAATGGCTGGAAGTGTGCCTGTGGAGACGGTGATACTTAGGTGCCTATTCATGGGTGGGTGTTACATGGTAAGACAATTTCTGGAAATGACTCAGCAGCTGATAAGATGAGTGCAGAACGTCTACATCTACATCCATACTCTGCAAACCACAGTGAAGTGCATGGCAGAGGGTACGTCCCAATTCACTAGTTACTAGGGTTTCTTCCCATTCCATTCACATAAGGAACGCATAAAGAATGATTGTCTGAATGCCTCTATGGGTGCTGTAATAATTCTAATCTTGCCCTCCGATCACTGTATGAGTGATACGTAGGGGGTTGTAGTATATTCCTAGCCTTATCATTTAAAGCTGGTTCTTCAAACTTTGTTAGTAGACTTTCTCAAGATATTTCATGCCTACCCTCAAGAGCCTGACAGTTTAGTTTGTTCAGCCTCACTGTAACACTCTCCCATGGGTCGTATAAACCTCTGACCATTCGTGTTGCCTTTCTCTGTACACTTTCATATCGCCTGTTAGACCTATTTGGTACGGGTCCCACACACTTCAGCAATATTCTACATTGGGTCACACAAGTGAGATGTAAGCAATCTCCTTTACAGACTGACTGCACTTCTCCAGTATTCTGCCACTAAACCGAAGACTACAACCAACTTTAGCCACAACTGAGTCTGTGTGGCCATTCCATTTCATATCCCTACAAAGTGTTATGCCCAGATATTTGTAGGGGTTGGGCAATTCCAACTGGGACTCGCTGATATTACAGCCATAGGTTACTATGTTGGTCCCCACCCCCCCAGACAGTACTTCATTATAGGCAACTGCATCATCTGCAAGTCGTCTGATGTTACTATTAATATTGTCTGCACAGTCATTAATACACTTAATAACAGCAATGGTCCCAATACACTTCCCTGGGGCACACCCTAAGTTACTTCTACATCTGATGATGACTCTCCATCCAAGGTAACACGCTGTGTCCTCTCTACCAAAAAGTCCTCAATCCTGTCACATATTTCACTTGGTACCCCATATGATTGAACTTTTGACAATAAGAATAGCTGTGGTACTGAGTCAAATGCTATTTGGAAAACAAGAAATACTGCATCTACATGACTACATTGATGCACAGCTTTTAGTACGTTACGTGAGAAAAGTGCAAGTTGGGTTTCACATGATTGATGCTTTCAGACACCATGCTGGTTGGCATGGAGGAGGCCACGTCTGTTCAAGATACCTCATTATTTATGAGCTCACTTTATGTTCTAAGATTCCACAACAAATCGATGTCAAATATATTGGATGGTAGTTTTGTGGATCACTTCTACTACCCTTCTTGTTGAAGGGTATTACCTGCACTTTCTTCAAACTACTGGGCACAGTTTTTTGTTTAGGGGATCTATGATAAATTATAGCATCGGGCCATGAAGCTTTGCTGAATTTTACAGTTTTCAGCTGTTTCTCAATACTGCTGCCACTAATACTCATTTCACTCAACTTTTCAGTGGTACGAGGATTAAATTGGGGCAATACTCCTGCTTTTTTCTTTTGTAGAGGAACATATGAAAACGGAATTAAGCTTTTCAGTTTTTGCTTTGCTACCCTCAATTTCAGTTCCTGTCTCATTCACTAGGGACTGGACATTAACTTTGGTGCCATTAACAGCCTTTAAATATGGTCATAATTTGTTTGGGTTTTGTGAAAGATCATATTACAATATTCTGCTATGATAGTCACTAAACGCTTCATGTATTGCCCTCTTGACAGCCAAATGTGTTTCATTCTGTGTTTGTCTGTCTCTAGTCCAATGCTTTGTTTTACACTATTATGCAGTAGTCTCTGTTTCTTTAGAAATTTCTTTGCAGTGCCTCTATGGCAACTATTCTTTTAAATTTGAGCCATAGTTCCTCTACATGCTACGGCCCTGTGCTGAAAGTTCAAGTTCCTCACTGAGATGTGACACTACTCATTTTTTATCTAGATTACTGAACATATGTATCTTCCTGCTTGTTTCAGTTGCCCTTTGTACTTTGATAACCATTGTTGCTGCAAACGCATCATGATCACTGATAACCCAAGAGGTCAGGTCTATTTGTTGCCATTAGATACAATATATTTCCATCATGAGTGAGGTTCTGAACTATCTTTTCAACGTAGTTTTCAGAAGGCATTTAGTAATGCTTCCCAGTATGTCTTATTCGCCCATCACTAACAAATTTGTAATCTTCCCAATTAAAAGTGGGATGATTGGAGTCTCCGTCAATGATTACAGTAAAATGGGGAAATTACATACAAGCAAAATGAGGTTTCTCTAAAGTTTTTAGTTACATCAGAAGGAGATGAAGCTGGTAATCAATAGGAGGATCCAATTACCATTTTATGTTCACCCCTGATACTGAGTCTTGCCCAAACAATCTCACATGCAACTTCAGTTTCTATCTCGGTGGATTCAGTTTCTAATCAACTGCAACAAATACACTAACTCCATTTTGCATTAGCCTACCTTTTGATACATATTTAAATTTTCCGCAAAATTGCCACTGCTATCAACTTCAGGTTTTGAACCAGCTTTTGTATCCAGTACTATGTGAGCTTCACTGCTTTTCAGGACTGCTTCAAACTCTGGCACCTTGTTGCGAATGATTTGGCAGTTCATCTCTGTGTTTCCTGCAGCTATCAGTCTGGACTGGATGGCGAGTCGTTTAATCTAAAGAAACCCTTGTGTGCACCCCACACATAGATACATGGATTGCAGCCCCCGATGTGTAGTGCAATGGGGAAAAGGCTGAAAATGAAATTTCAGATATCAACAGAGATCTCACATATTTCAGAAGTAAAAGCTATTGTTATAGGAATCCCATATTGGTTATTTGTGGTGCAGTTTTTCCCGGAAATGTACTCACACATCACAAAAGTCTTTCTTCTTGATGTTTTTGGGTGCCAAATGTTTATCATACAAGTTAGTAAAAACTAAAATGCTTGGTGGTGGCAGATTTAATTTCCCACTATGTCTCAGCTACTTTGCAATGCTTTCATAAACTCACTGTTGGAGGATGTTATGGCTCTTTCTACCCTTTAGTGGAGTAGAGTCATCTAATGCAATCTGTAGCCAGATATATTCAAATTATTTTGAAGAGCCTCTATGGAGAAATTGTTGTACATGGCATTGGTAATGACTGGCACATACAGGAACAGGTCTTTTGCTCCTCTCTGTAATTACAAAATCAGTATCACATTATGTTGTGACTCGCTGATCTTTCAAAGTGCCGCTGCGCAGTTACCTGTCCTCTGCGTGCGGCGCTGTCTGCCAGCGACGCAGCAGCCACGCCACCTAAGCGGCCAGCCAGCCAGCGGCCGCTAGACTTGGACTAAGTGCTGATTTGACTGTTACCGTGTACACGTCTTACTTTGTCTACTTGATCTGTGACTTACATGTATTGTGTCATCTCTGAAATATATGTGTTCAACTTGACGTTATAACACATCACAAGAAGTTATACCAGATAATGAAGAATTTCTGGACTAGGGCAGTAAATATTTATGAATGAACAGATTCTGGAACAATTAAATCATTTGTCTGTTGTTGCCCAAAATAATGCAACTGTCAGACTAGATTATTAGATGCAGAACCTCGCCACCATTCAGCGAATTGAAATCAATATGAACATACTTCCGAATGCATGAAGATAATATCTCTGCTGAACCTCTCTCGGCAAAGCTTTCATGCCAAAAAATACACGAAAGCTGTATTGGTAACAGTATTACGTATTGTCAGATTGCAACTTATGTGTCACTATTAATAAAATACAGAAGAATAATTCAACTGTGAACAAATGAGAACCTGATGAATACTGATGCACAAAGTCGCAATACTACCCATTGTTTTGCTTTTTCCAGTATCAGAAGTAAGCATTTTCAATGTTGCTTCAGCGTTGTGCTTTGTGTTTCAGCTTTCACTTCAGCAAAATTATCACTAACCATCGTCTTAACAAATTTGCCACAATGAACATGCATCTGATCTCGGCACACCAAATTTTAATTTATAACCACGTTTGAAAAATCTCTCTGTACAAATTTTCGTTGATATTACTTCAAGATACTTTTCCTGGCGTGGGGCATACAGTTTCTACAAGCTCTAGGCTTTCTCTATCACAATTCGGCATTCTGTGAGGCCATTTGAAATGCTTTCCTCTTTTTTTTCTTTGAGGGGTAATTTGCTGTTTAATTTGTCAATCAAAATTTGCACTCCGTGAGACATCTTGTAACAAATGATACCTTACCGATTTCTACAGGCGAATGTGTTACATAAGTGAGCAATGGCAATGAGACACCCTTTTTTTGTTGTTTGTCTTCACATCAACTACCTCAACGCTCTTGAATGCCAAGGATTGAGTCTGCTAGTCATTATCGTTCACTCTTTGAAAGAGCCGTGCCTTATCATTTGTTGATAAATCTCAACATGAAAACTGACAGTGGCCATAAAAAGAAACAAATTCCATTCCTAATATTTTGAAGATCTCAGAAAAATTTTTTATACTGATGATTATGTCTGAATGAAAATCATACGAAAAAGTACAAATTATGTTTAATAAAAGATTCTACTTTTGACTGTTACACTAGCTACCATACAAATCTGCAAGTGTATAACAAATACAACTTCATGGACACGAAAATTAGAAGAAAATATTTTTTATTGTGAGTAGCAGTTACATTACTCCACTAACCCAATCAGGTGGCATGTTTCCAGGAACAGGGTCACTTCTGATTGTAATATAAGTACACACAACACCCCTCGGTGACTTGAGTTTAATGTCCTTCCAGTTACAAATGTTAATTTTAGATGTCCTTTCTTTATTCAAGTGATTTTGCACTCCCATCATTAGCATAACATTCAATGCATCACCCATAATGTCTACACTTTCAATGTTTTCTGTCGCAACAAAGAATTTTGTGTTTCATCAATGGTACCAAAATAATGCAGCACATAAGCAGTTTAACTTACAGCATCACATACAACACTGTCCCAACTCTAACTAAGTTTTAACAAAATGTTGATTACAACATCGTTCCAGCAAATGAGTCAAATCATGACACTCATTTGAATGAAACTGCAGAAGTACGACTCTCCACAAAAATTTCGGTCTATAATCTAAATAAGCTATTCTTTCCTTTCACATCATATTTTTCATTATTTTTTTCACACCCAATGCAGAAACATTTTTTAGAACAATGTATTGCAAAACATTCTTCTCAAACTCTCAAAGATGAAGATCTAGTTCAAAATGATTTTATTACTGAGCTCTTTGATCAACATTATTACAACAAACAATCTTCCAAAATGACACCCTGTTGTCTACTTTTATATCTTGAGGTAACATACCTGCTGGTCTATCATATATTTAGATACATTTCCTGTGAGTCTTCTTGTTAAATATATCTCCACTGCATCACTTAATTCCAGTACAATTGTCACTGCAGTGCTGGACAAAGAATAAACACAGTTAAGTGATACAAATATAGTAGAAAGGAACATGTAAGAAAAGAACTACTGCAATAAATAGTAAACTCTATCCAGAATTTCTCCTTAGCTCAGGTATGGCACTGATACTCTATGATAGGTTTGCTCTCATCTGGACTGGAAAGGCTACAGTACTTCATGTGTACACCGAAGCAGTTATGACTTCAGATACATTTCAACTACATCAAATAAACCTTTTGACTTTCACTTAACATGTAAGATCACAATTAAGGCCTTCAGAAAATTTTCACCGTTAAGTAATAACAATATTTCTACGTGTGTGACATTCTGTTGCAAAAATTCATTGAACAGAGGCCTAATTACATTTTGCTTTGTGTACCTAAATTATTCTGTCATTGCAGAAAAACTTAAGCTGTTTCTAAGGTATTTCATTCTGATTTAAGTATGTGTAATAGGCAAAGAGTATTTTTTTAGCAGTTGGACACTACTAAAATATGTGGGCTATCACTGCTAGAGATAGCCTAAAACATCCAACCAAATTGCCACATGCCAACCACTCTTTTATGAGTGCCCACATGGACACCATTCGGCTGCCTGCATAAGGCCACTTGCTCCCATTTTTTTACTGGATTTTGATGGACAAGCTGATTTTGGTACATCTGGTGCTAATCACCTGTGTTCTCTCAGAGTCCACTGACACTCATCGCTCAATTGTTCCTTCCAGATACCAAGCACAGTTTGCTATGACCCAAGAGAGGATATCTGAAGACTACCTAAGCACCTTGTTCTGGAGGTGACACTGTTAAGCCCTCGTTTTCCTACACTATGGACATAAACAAAGAAAAAACTGTCATTTATATACCACAATCTGTTTCTACCATCATACTAAAACTGTGCGCCAGGCAGGACACTAACCTGGGTCTTTTGCCTTTCAAATGCAACTGCTCTACCAACAGAGCTACTCAAGTGCACCTCAAAGCTTTACACACCTCATCATCTACCTTACAAACTTGACAGTTCTCCCGCAAAACTTGTGGGAAACTCCTGGAAGGGAGGATATTGCAGAGATATAGCTTAGCCACAGCCCGGAGTATGCTTCGAGAATGAATTTTCATTCTCCTGTGAAACTTCTGTGAAGATGTGGTGCTGGCAGATGTAAAGCTGTGAGATTAGATGTTGAATAGGCTATTTTCCTATGTTAAAATTCTGTGAAGATGTGGTGCTGGCACATGTAAGGCTGTGAGGTCGGACCATGAGTAGGCCATTTTCCTATGTTAAAATCATGGTTCGGATTGCTGTTCTGACTGATTATAACATCTAAATAGCATTTACAGTAAATAATCTCACAAAAATTTGTTATTTTTATGTATTATGACTCAAAGCACGACAAAATTATTCTTAGCAAAACTTGTGCTAATTTCCTGTGTAAAAGGCACTCAGACAGGATACTGCCCCCTCAGGCGTTCTGTAGCACAATGGATAGTGCATTTGACTGCAGTGGAAGAAGTCACGTGTTCGAATCCTGGGAGGGTATTATAGTTTTACCTGAAATACAAAAATAGCGTTAGCAAGAACTGATTGTAGCAGTTGTTTTGATTGTGGGATGTATTATATATAGCTTCACAGAGGATAAATGCATTTACTTTGTGAGCAAACAATTCACTTTTTTGGAAAGCATTATTAGTAGTGAACATATCACCATAAATTCACAATATAATGACTTGCAGGACTATGAGGCTACATGGAGAGATATAAAGCTTGTACAACATGCAGCTGACACAAACGTAAGGGCTGTGATGTTTGCGAGTGTAAATTAACATTAGCATCTGAAGCAGTCTTACTTCATATTTATGTATGATGATGAAACTGCAAAAGTTTAAACATGAAGGACCCCAGCTAGACAGTCGAAGTTACACAAACATTATTTCTAACCAAGTAAAAAGTGAGTGGTCACATTAACTAGAAAATATCTTTTTGAATGTGTCATCTATGAACAGTAATTGCAAATGTAAGTGCATGTAAACAGCAAGGAAAACACAATAATAGTCTGTTTCTGATCAGTGTGGTGAAGTTTTGTAATTGTGATTTGGTTTTCATATGAGAGGACTTTCGAGTCGTTTTACAAATAAGTTAAAATGTTCTTTCAAGGTAGATTTGAGCCAGCGATTTATGGACACCATCTTATGATATTTGATGATTTACCATTCTAACAACTGAGCTACTGAATAACTGGGGTATAGTTAGGTGAAAAGATAATTTTCACAAGGAGTTTAGTTTAGTTGAATAACGCTATCCTTTGTTATAACAGTGGGACAGCATATCTCGGAGACAAGTTAATGTTAACTTCACAGTGCAAGACATTTTTAATTAACTTTGTGAACTTGGGCATCGCCAAGGGTGCAATTTGCTGTACAATGCAACCACATTTTACATATGTTTCATTCATTCTCGTAACACTCAAAAACAACTTTTCAGGAGTTTTTGTAGATTTATTTTTACAGTATGGTAATGCACACCATTTGTAAGCCATCTCCTCAGATTTAAATTCCAAAACAAGACATCACTGTGAATTAGCATTATGACAGTGGGAACAGCAAGCAAGCCAGAGACGTCACAGGCATTAAATGACTTGAGTGGAGCATTTTAGCAGGTATTCAAATGGTCCGAAATTCAGTTCCGTTTTTAAAGAATAATAGTGAAATTCAAGACGAAAAAAAGCATTTTAGGAGTATAATTAATCATTTAAGACAATTTCCAGAAAACAGTCAAATGCCCTATTTTGCTCAGATAGCTCAGTTGGTGGAGCACTTGTCCATGAAAGGTAGAAGTCTCAGGTTCAAGTCTCAGTCCAGCACACAGTTTTAATCTGCTGGGAAGTTTCATAACAATGCAAACTCCACTGCAGAGTGAACATTCATTCGGCTTCTGCCAGGTTCGCTAACTGCAATCATACATAGCACCATTTGAGGTTTCTACCCAAACACAGTTCTGTGAAACCTAATTGAGACTGCAAGGTGAAAGTATTCATTTACCTAATCTTTCATAAGTTAGCACACAGATTACACACTAATTATTAATGCAAAGCCGAGAACATTTTGTTAGAAGTAAAAACTTTTGGGTATCTTTCTAAACATAAACATTTATTAGGCATGGTACTTCAGTATTACACTCCAACATCAATATCCAGCATTCTTCATAACATCCACTGGCAAACACTGTGATCTCACATTTTGCTACTTGCACTTTGTATCATAGGGATGCTAGTTGCTTATGTCTGTAGCAAATTCTAAATGGAAGAAAATCCAAGTGAGATTCTGTTTTACTAAAAAAGATTGCTGCCGAAACAGTCATCATTATAATCAACCCCAATTTGAAGTTTTGAAATGCAGCTACACAGTGGATGAAAAATTTGACATGTTATCTTTTGAACAAAAATTCTATGAATTTGTGGTGAACTAATGCCAAACAAACCTCCTGTAAACTGTATTCAGGTAGGTGCAATAGTAATGAAACAAAACACTTCAGTAAGTAACACCAAGATGTCAAATGGAGTTTAAAATTATACATCTGGTACTAGTTTAAAATTATACAGCTGGTGCTCTAAATTATGTTTTCTATCGCAGTAATGGGATATAAATTAATTATAAAAATAACTGGCCTCTTTTTATCAGTAAACATATTGTTATGTGTTGTCAACATTTCTGCTAGTAAAGTAACATCTATAATGCAGACTGTAAAGTAAGCAGCCAAGCGTTACACTTTTTCTCTGTAATAATTCATGCACATATCTGACATAAAAATATACTTGCAATAACTTTCACATAAATAATAATAAAGCTGCCATTGATCCAAATACAGGTTTGAACATCACAACTTTACTAATCATGGCCCTATTCAAGATGGTGTCCCCTTGTGTTCCTCTGTTTTGTGAACTGATTTGTCACCTAGTTATAGGGGGCCCTCCAGTTTACCATGGAATTTGAACCATGATGATACTGCCAGAGGAGACAGAAACAACATGCGATAGAAAAAATCCTAGGACCATAAATGGACCAAAACCTGAATATTTGGATTTGTAGTTTAGCTTATGCCCATTGAGATGCCGACCCACACAACTTTTAATTACCCAGATGAAAATATACAACCACTTTTTAGAATAACAGTGACTGACTAATACAAATGTTTCTCACATTTATTTAGCAAATATTTATGAACAAAGATATGGGTTTTGGCACACACAAAATATCTGTGCAGAAATGCACATAAGTGACACACATCTACTATTCACTAAATATATACTCTACATACAATATACAACAAAATGTAACTACCCTGTGACTGAAAGAAAATTTCAATTATGTTGTTTACACAACATTAAGTTTGTGTCTTGAATTCAATGTTAATTGCTATCTTTTTTGGATTTTATAAAATGCACACTGAATACCATTTAAATACTCTTTACATGCAAAATTACTTTTCTTCATAAGATACATCTTAAGACTTTTTCTAAGTCTTTGAATTTCCCACAGTTCTTTAATATACATGGTCAATTTAACATACAGTTTTATTTCTTAGTATCCTATATCATTTGGAGTTCTAAAGTTAATGTATCCTTCCTAAGTGTAAATACTCACAGAGGCTCGTGTTGGGTTTATGAATAAAGCTGAAAGTGGGATTTAAAAACAAAAATAAAGAGAGAGACAGAGAACTTCTCCTCCAGGCCCTGCAGATCTAGGGATATCAACCAACCACCATATCACCCTCTGCCACATGGTGTCATGTAGATGTGGTATGGAGTGGTATGTGGTCAGCACATCACTCTACAGGTCACGTTGCTGAACAGAGCCGATACTACTCACTCAAGTAGCTTCTCAATTGGTATCACGAAACAGTTCCCCCTCCCTCCCCCCCCCCCCCCCTCCCTCCGTACCAGTTCTCCCATCAAGGAACAATCCTTGGCAGTACCAGAAATCAAAACCAGGTCCTCCACATGGACGTCATTTAAGCTTACCACTTAAGCTACAGATACTGACTGAAATGGCATAGCGACGGATAATTTTTCTGATGAAACTAATGTTGGAAAAATATCTTGATTGGAGACTGTCGAGATCCATATCTCCATAAGTCACTCAAAGTAATGAGCCGATTTATTCTTGTTTGCTGAGAGCCTTCTCCTGTTCTATGTTCAGTATGATTGAGTAATAAAACAAAAAAATAAAAATAAAACTGGTTATTCCAGAGTACTTACTACTAGTACTACTACTACTACTATTATTATTATTATTATTCATTCTCTTCTCAGACGTTATGTCTGGTCAAAAATAGAAAGTGACGCGGACCTTGATCAAGTGTGACTTCCTTTAAACTGTATGGTATATGTTACATTGCATTTAGGAACTTTCGGGTGATTGAACATGTATCAATAATTACAGATTTCTGTAGTTGTATATATAAGTTTGGATGAAGCTGTATTGCGTTGATGTACTGGTGGATATTGTGTGGTATGACTCCTGTAGTTGATAGTATAATTGGTATAATGTCTACTTTATCCTGATGCCACATGTCCTTGACTTCCTCAGCCAGTTGGATGTATTTTTCAAGTTTATCTCCTATTTTCTTTTGTATATTTGTTGTATTGGGTATGGATATTCTGATTAGTTGTGTTAATTTCTTCTTTTTATTGGTGAGTATGATGTCAGGTTTGTTATGTGGTGTTGTTTTATCTGTTATAATGGTTCTATTCCAGTATAATTTGTATTCATCATTCTCCAGCACATTTTGTGGTGCATACTTGTATGTGGGAACGTGTTGTTTTATTAGTTTATGTTGTATGGCAAGTTGTTGGTGTATTATTTTTGCTACATTGTCATATCTTCTGGGGTATTCTGTATTTGCTAGTATTGTACATCCGCTTGTGATGTGATCTACTGTTTCTATTTGTTGTTTGCAAAGTCTGCATTTATCTGTTGTAGTATTGGGGTCTTTAATAATATGCTTACTGTAATATCTGGTGTTTATTGTTTGATCCTGTATTGCAATCATGAATCCTTCCGTCTCACTGTATATACTGCCTTTTCTTAGCTATGTGTTGGATGCGTCTTGATTGATGTGTGGCTGTGTTAGATGATACGGGTGCTTGCCATGTAGTGTTTTCTTTTTCCAATTTACTTTCTTCGTATCTGTTGATGTTATGTGATCTAAAGAGTTGTAGAAGTGGTTATGAAATTGCAGTGGTGTAGCCGATGTATTTATATGAGTGATTGCTTTATGTATTTTGCTAGTTTCTGCTCGTTCTAGAAAGAATTTTCTTAAATTGTCTACCTGTTCATAATGCAGGTTTTTTATGTCGATAAATCCCCTTCCTCCTTCCTTCCTGCTTAATGTGAATCTTTCTGTTGCTGAATGTATGTGATGTATTCTATATTTGTGGCATTGTGATCGTGTAAGTGTATTGAGTGCTTCTAGGTCTGTGTTACTCCATTTCACTACTCCAAATGAGTAGGTCAATATTGATATAGCATAGGTATTTATAGCTTTTGTCTTGTTTCTTGCTGTCAATTCTGTTTTCAGTATTTTTGTTAGTCTTTGTCTATATTTTTCTTTTAGTTCTTCTTTAATATTAGTATTATCTATTCCTATTTTTTGTCTGTATCCTAGATATTTATAGGCATCTGTTTTTACCATTGCTTCTATGCAGTCGCTGTGGTTATCCAATATGTAATCTTCTTGTTTAGTGTGTTTTCCCTTGACTATGCTATTTTTCATACATTTGTCTGTTCCAAAAGCCATATTTATATCATTGCTGAATACTTCTGTTATCTTTAGTAATTGGTTGAGTTGTTGCTGCCAGTAGTTTTAGATCATCCATGTATAGCAAATGTGTGATTTTGTGTGGGTATGTTCCAGTAATATTGTATCCATAATTTGTATTATTTAGCATGTTGGATAGTGGGTTCAAAGCAAGGCAGAACCAGAAAGGACTTAATGAGTCTCCTTGGTATATACCACGGTTAATCTGTATTGGCTGTGATGAGATGATATTTGAATTTGTTTGGATATTAAGTGTGGTTTTCCAATTTTTCATTACTATGTTTAGGAACTGTATCAATTTAGGCTCTACATTGTATATTTCCAATATTTGTAGTAACCATGAGTGGGGTACATTATCAAAAGCTTTTTGGTAATCAATGTATGCATATTGTAGCAACCTTTGTTTAGTTTTAGCTCAATACGTCACCTCTGCATCTATTATCAGTTGCTCTTTACATCCTCGTGCTCCTTTGCAACAGCCTTTTTGTTCTTCATTTATAATTTTGTTCTGTGTTGTATGTATCATTAATTTCTGTGTAATGACTGGAGTTAATATTTTGTATATTGTTGGTAGGCATGTTATGGGGCGATATTTTGCTGGGTTTGCTGTGTCTGCTTGATCTTTAGGTTTCAGATAAGTTATTCCATGTGTAAGTGTATCAGGGAATGTGTATGGGTCTGCAACGTAACTGTTAAATAATTTAGTTAGATGTGAATGTGTTGAAGTGAACTTCTTTAGCCAGAAATTTGCTATTTTATCTTTTCCAGGGGCTTTCCAATTGTGAGTAGAATTAATTGCTGGGGTGACTTCATGTTGCAAAATTATAACTTCAGGCATTTGTGGAATCATCTTGTATGTGTCTGTTTCTGCTTGTATCCACCGTGCATGCCTGTTATGCTGTACCGGGTTTGACCATATGTTGCTCCAGAAGTGTTCCATGTCTGTTATGTTTGGTGGATTGTCTATTTTAATGTATGTGTTATCTATTGTCTGATAAAATTTCTTTTGGTTTGTGTTGAATGTCTGGTTTTGTTTCCTTCGATTTTCACCTTTTTTGTATCTTCTAAGTCATTTGGCCAATGCTTGTAATTTCTGCTTCTTTTCATCTAATTATTATTATTATTATTATTATTATTATCATACAACAAGCACTTTCAGGATATGGCAAGTAGATGAAATAACTATCCACTTTAGTTAATTATATTCATGCCTAAACTTTTGCATTGGTTATAGCTGACTGAATATTACTACACCAAGGACTTTGTGTAGTGGTAGGTATGGTGTCTTACTGTTAGCTCTTTATATCGTTGTTATCAAACAGAATTTTGTCTCGCAGCCTGACACTGTCTGAAAAAAAACCGCACCACAAATAACCAATATGGGATTCCTATAACAATATATTTTACTTCTGATATATGTGAGATCTCTGTTGAAATCTGAAATTTCATTTTGAGCCTTTTATTATTAAGATTTAGATGGAAACACTTGCTTACTACTCTCCCCAATCCTAGTGCCTCTAACTAATGGAGAAGTACTCTTGGTAAACTAACAGTTTCATCTTTTTTATGTTGTGATGAAACTGACTTGTACATCTACATCTATACTCTGCAAACCACCATTAATGGTAGAGGATACTTCCCATTGTAGCATTTATTAGGGTTTCTTCCTATTCCATTCACATATGAAGCACAGGAAGAATGATTGTTTGAATGCCTTGAGCATGCAGCAATTATTCTTATCTTATATTCACAATCCCTACGTGAGTGTTATGTTTCCTAGAGTCATTATTCAAAAGCAATTCTTGAACCACTGTTAATAGACTTTCTCAGGATGGTTTACATCTTCAAGAGTCTTCAATTTCAGTTCTTTTGGTAGCTATTTGACACTCTCCCATGGATAAAACAAACCTGTGTCCATTCATGCTGCCCTTCTCTGTGTACCTTCAATGTCCTCTGTTAGTTCTATTTGGTATGGGTCCCACACACTTGAGTAATATTCTAGAATTGGTCACATGAGTGAATTGTGAGCAATCTCCTTTGTAGACTGATTGCATTTTCCCAGTATTCTACCAATAAACTGAAGTCTGCCACCTGCTTTATCCATGACTGAGCTATGAGATCATTCCATTTCATATCCCTACACAGTGTTACACTTCAGATATTTGTATTAGTTGACCAATTGCAACAGTAAACACACCTACCAGGATCACAAAAAATTCAAGAACAGCTCTAGATCAGATTTTCATAAACACAGACAAACTGCACCACTCAATTGAAGTCATCAGCACAGGTTACAGTGACCATGAAGCCCAAATACTAACAGCGAATTTAAATTACATAGGACAATATCCCACAATAACTAAAATGCAAAGGCAATTTAATGATGATAATATAAGGCTTTTTAACTATCTGTTAAGGGCTGAAAACTGGGCAGAGGTCTATAAAGAAAATGATGTAAACTACATATTTAATTCCTTCCATGAAACATTTCTCCAACACTTCAATACTGCATTTCCACTGAAATCCAGGAAAATCGGAAACAAACACACAAACTCATGGGTAACAAAAGGGATAAGGATTTCCAGCCAAAAAAAGCGTGACTTAAAAAATCACATGAAACACCATGACGTCGATGATCAGTTTAGGTCATATTGTAAGACCTATTTTGCAATCTATAGGAAAGTTATCCAACAAGCAAAAAAATTATACAATGATAAATTTATAAAGGAATCTAACAATAAAATGAAAGGCTTGTGGACGGTTGTAAAAAATGAAACAAACAGTAAGCAGCATGTTATAAACAAAACATTAAAACTAAACCTAAATGATGAAGTCACATCAGATCCCCAAAAAATAGTAAATGGTTTTAATGACTATTTTAGCAAAATAGCAGAAAACCTGATAAAGAACAACTGCCACAGACCAAATGCTCAACACCAAACACTAATAGAAACCGCACTGGTACAGGCATCAATGTTTCTTCATAAAGTCTCCAATCCTGAAGTACTTACAGTTATAAAAGGACTAAAGAATAAGTACTCCAGTGGTAGTGACAATATTCCTGATTTAATTGTTAAGAAATGTGGAGAATCCATTGTAGAACCCCTAACCCACATAATAAATGCATCCTTTACAAACGGAGTTTTCCCTGACCTACTAAAGACTTCTAAAATTACCCCACTTCACAAAAAGGGCTCTAAAAATGATGTAGCCAATTACCGGCCCATAGCACAACTCAGCTCATTCTCAAAAATATTTGAAAAATTATTTTACACCAGATTGGAAGACTTTACTAATAAACTATCCTTATTGACAAAACACCAGCATGGTTTTAGAAAGCAAAAGACAACTACCACAGCTATTTATGAATATCTCAACGAAACCTTAAAAGCACTGGATAATAAGGAAATCACTACTGGTATCTTTTTAGATTTATCCAAAGCGTTTGATGTAATTGACCATACCATACTCCTTAAGAAGTTAGCAAATAAAGGTATAAGAGGAATTGCAAACAAATGGTTAGAATCTTACCTGTCAAACAGATTTCAAAAAGTTGAAATTAATTTTGAAAAAAAGAATACAACCACCCATCAATCTACTGTCCACTCCTCTGACACAATGCCTATTAGATATGGTGTGCCACAAGGCTCAATCCTGGGACCCATACTGTTTCTGCTATACATTGATGATATAAGCACAAAGCTTGCTACAGGACGTACCACACTATCTGCCGATGACACAAGTATTCTAATAACGGGTACTGATACAGAGGACCACAACCAAAAAATTAAACCGCTTATGTCGTCACTCAGCAAATGGTTCAACGAGAACAAACTGATTATAAACATACAGAAAACAACCTACATCAACTTCAGACTCTCATCCCAAAAACAAGAAATGCCTGATGTGATTCTAAATAACCAAGAGCTTATGTGTGTGGACTCTGTCAAGTTTCTTGGCATATGGCTTGCAGAAAATCTTAAGTGGGAGACACACACAAATTATATCTCAAAAAAGCTCTCAACTGTGTGTTACATTTTAAGGATACTCAAAAAATCAGTCACTAAATCTGTTCTCATACATGTATGTTATGCTTACTTCCATTCTACATTACAGTATGGAATCATATTTTGGGGGAACTCACCTGGAGGTAGATATATTTTCAAAATGCAAAAAATGGCAATACGCATAATATGTAATCTAAGACATAACGAATCATGCAGACAACATTTCAAAACAAATGGCATTATGACACTGCCCTCTGCTTACATTTATAATATCGTCTCATTTGTCAAGTCATACCTGTTAAACAATGACTGCACACTAAAATTCAATGGAGATATTCATAACTAAGCAACAAGGCAGCAATCTGACCTTCATATGATTCAGTCCAGAACTACCTGCTACCAAAAAAGTGTTTTAAATGTTGGGATAAAAATGTATAATAATTTACCCAATGAAATCAAAGCAACAAAGAACCCAAGAGCCTTCACACATAAGTTAAAAAAATATCTCTTGGACCATTGCTTTTATGCAGTTGATCATTTTTTTGAAAGGGGTTAAAAATGTAAAAAATATGATAAATGTTCAATTAGGTCTGAAAATTATATACTGTGCATGTCTATGAAATACACTGGACTACTTTACTATTACATTTGTATTGGCTGTTTGTATTTTACCATACAACATTTGCATTTACTGTTTTGTTAAAGATAGCTAACTTCCTCATTGCAAAATAATGTAAAAACAATTTATTAAATATTACCTGCAAATATGTTCCCTTGCCCTATCCAATATCGTATGTAAAACCTTACATCTCTTTGATTTGTATTAACTGTTTTGTTGAAGAAAGATAATTTCCTTGCTACAAAATAATGTAAACATCAATTTGTAAAAATTACTGTAAATAGCTCTCTTGACCTATCCAATATCATATGTACAGCTGTACAATACTATGATTGCCTGGATCAATAAAAATACAATACAATACAATACAATACAGTGAATCACTGATATTATAGTCATAGAATACTACGTCTTTTTGTCTTGTAGAGCACACAATTTTACATTTCCGAACATTTAAAGCAAGTTGTAAATCTTTGCACCACTCTTAAATCTGAATGAATATTTATGCAACACCTTCAATAGATAAATGCATCATCTTCAAAAAGTCAGAGGTAACTATTAATACTGTCTGCAAGGTCATTAATATACAACATGAATGGCAAGTGTCCGAACACTCCTCTCTGGGGCACATCTGAAGTTACATTTGACGATGAGTCTCCATCCAAGACAACATGCTGCATCCTCCCTAGCAAAAAGGCCTCAATCCAGCCACAAATTTCACTCGATATCCCATATGATCGTACTTTTGACAATAAGCATATGTGTGGTACTGAGTCAAATGCTTTCCCGAAAGCAAGAAATGTGGCATTTGACTGACTGCCTTTATAAAAAGCTTTCAGTATGCATGTGAGAAAAGTGATGAGTTGAGTTTCACATGATCGATGTTTTCGGAATCCAAACTATTTGGCATTGATGTCTGTTCGAGATACCACATCATTGTCTGAACACGGAATATGTTATAAGATTCTACCACAAATTGATGTCAAAGATATAGGACAGTAGTTTTATGGATCACTTCTACTGCCCTTCTTGTAGATGGATGTGGCTTGTGCTTTTTTCCAGGAACTGAGCACGGTTTGTTGTTCAAGGGACCAAGAATAGATTATTGTTAGAATAGGGGCTAATCTAGCTGTAAATTCAGTATAGAATCTGACAGGGATTCCATCAGGGCCTGGAGCTTTGTTTGATTTCAATGATTTCAGCTGTTTCTCAACATCACTCACACTATTACTTATTTCATTCATCTTTTCAGTGGTATGATGATTAAACTGGGACAATTCTCCTGGGTTTTCCTTTGCAAAGGAACATTTGAAAATGGAGTTTGGCATTTCACCTTTTGCTTTACTACCTTCAATTTCAATTCCTGTCTCATTTG
Source organism: Schistocerca piceifrons (assembly GCF_021461385.2). Taxonomy (NCBI): domain Eukaryota; kingdom Metazoa; phylum Arthropoda; class Insecta; order Orthoptera; family Acrididae; genus Schistocerca; species Schistocerca piceifrons. The sequence continues at coordinate 620,064,674 of NC_060141.1, forward strand.
CTTGGGACTGGACACTAACTTGTTTCAAATGCAAAAGCTACCTGAAATAAATAAACCATTTATAATGTATGTTATGAGTTCATTTGTGCTAGCAAGACATTACTTGAGCACCAACACCAAAAGTTCATCTAAGTTTGAGGATTCTCTTCGAAACTTGCTAATTGCCTTGGGTTAGTAATTAATTTTTTTGTCTTACTATCAATTTATTACCATCTGACTTCTCATTTCTGATTCAATTTTTACAGCTGTCCAAACCGCACACACTCTGGAGCCCTTGAATTACAGATGGTTGCTGTGTTGAAGATTAACACCTAAGCCTATGTGGGAAACCCCAACACCTAAGCCTATGTGGGAAACCCAGTTGCCTGGAGGTTTATGTACTGAGATGTCAGATCTATATCAGGATTAGAACAAAAAAAAGTGACTGACTGTTAAGTGTTTACAGTGCAGCTACTATGGCAAGAACCAACTATAGCAAGAGTTTGGTCACACCCTCAGCCCTGTGAAAAATTACTCTGCTACCTCATCTGCAGACAACAATCGCAGCATGTAACAGAACAGTCGTGATTTCTTCTTTCCTTTGTTTCGCAGTGCAGTGTGTTTCTTTTACGGAATGTGTGAAGCTAATTGAGGAATTGCTTATGAAAGTAATAAGACTGTTATGAACCTGCGCATTAACAGGGAGCTTATGAATGTATTCAGTATGAAACTATACTACTGCTGCTAGAGGAGCCATATTGCACTTGCACTGAACTGCAAACTGACAATGACCCCTCTTTCCTTGTTCAATTATCAATCACTTTGCTATTGTGATCCAGGTAGAGTATTGGCCACAGACACCAGCACATTTACTCACAGCCAGATTGTGCATGCCCTAATCAAACGATACTCGCATCTCTGATGTCATGCACGCACTGTGTAAATCATCTACAATGAGAATCTCAAATTAACTAAACTGCCACCACCAGCATCAACTGCCGGGCAGCAACATGTTGATGGCAGAAGTCAATGTCATACCATCATGCACTGTAACAATAGACTGATGGGCCATGGTGCAGCAAATTGTTCACTACTTTACTGTTAGACAACAATAACCAATAAGTAGCTTATTGATTACCACTCGCCCCCCCTCCCCAATGGGACACGGAAGCCATTGTCCAACAAACACCGAAGATCATCACTGGATGCTTGTAGCATTGGAAAAGAATGCTTAGACTTATGAGTTGTATTAAACATAGATGATTACTTATGGCACAGTTAGGGTATGTTGAAAATCACATGAAATGAATCTTCTTACTTGCCCAAATAGCAATGTTCAGGCAACTGGCAGAAACACTCTCTTATTCTCTTCTGGAACATGTTCATGTGGGATGAAACAGAGCCCGACACTGCTGGTACCGTCTTTCACAACTCACAATACAGCAGTTTACTATAACGAATCATAAATATCAGGTTTTATTTTATTTAATGATTTTGCTCATTTACTCGTATGCAGTACAGTGCACTAGACAATATTGGACTTGGCCTAAATCTAGTGTCTATTTGTATGTACATATACTATTGTTCATGTACTCTATCAAACAGAAGCAATGGTATTGTAGATATTTTCTAATGGCTCTTTCAAATGTGTTTATATGTATAATGTACATTTTTAATCATCTGGCAACTTGCTGAAAGGTTTTATTCCCATATAGTTTGTACCTCACTGTGCAAGGTTTGTGTACAAGTAAAGAGGCCTACATTTTTCTAACACATCTGCACGACGGGAGTGCAGTCAATCCAAACGGGGTCAAAGGAAGGGAACGTCACCTTCAAAAGGCACCTATCATCACTCGCTTAAGAGCTTCTGTGCACTTCATTTAACCATTTTAGTGTACCTCCGACACAGGATCAGTCGAGTAGTGCCACACCATCATAAGATTATGTGTGAGACTCAGAAAATCAGGTACGAAGATATTAGCCATGAGCCAGTGAGTATTTGAAAGAAAGCCTATCAAAAGCTGCTGTTTTGAAACAGCGTAAGTGCTTCACATACGGCTGAGAGAGTACGAAAGACAAACCCTATGAGCAGCAATGAGGACAATGTGTAATGCATGCATGATGCTTTGAACTCAGACTGGTGTTTAAGTAATCGAATCATCAGACTACATGGAAATGGATAAAATGGCTGTGCAAAGGGTCAACACAGTAAGCCAGGCATTGTCACCAGTTAGAAGATCGCTGGTCAGTGACTACTTGTACTGGAACAGCTTTATAATGCTTCCACTGTCTCAATAGAGCTTAGATGTGATTCCAGGAGACTTTTTTTCTATTCCACTATGTATGACAGCTCTCAAAGTACAATGTAGCAGAGGTCAAAGGTTTCTTCACACTGCTTCAAGGAGTTTCTGAAAATGGACTTCCAGGACACCTTCCATTCATGGAAAACTCATTGGCAGAAGTCTGTTGATCCTCAAGGGTCACATTTTGAATATTTTTAATTGTTTTTAGTGATATCTTCAATAAAATTTTCCCCAAGCATGAACTCAGTTTTTTAAATATAAACCTAATATGGACTGGTGTTATACATGTTTCCTTCTATTCTAGTATTCATGACCCTGTATCTCTCATTTTTTGTGAAACTAACACTGCTACTCATATTTACTTTTAATACACATTAGTGTGACCACAAAACAAATACATGGCTGTTTGCCCAAACCACACTAAAGATCACTTGTACCTTGAACAAGATAGTACACCATCCCAGATGATGTCAAAGTGTGGAAACTAGATGCAGCGCAACAAAGATTTTAGGAGGTTTGTTGTAATGATATGCATAGAAATATCTTTTATAAAAGCTGTGGACCAAAACCTAAAGAAGAGCTGTTAAGGATATCTGTGATGCCATCAAGTAATAAGTGCATTTGTTGGATACAATTCTGGCCAATCTGCTTGAGGTGTGGGTAGTTGGTGAGTAGTCATGGATCAGAAAGGCTTCCAGCGTCTCTAAGAACCTACGCTATGATACATTGTATCATCAGGATGAAACAAGGTGACACACACTACCTGGTTGGTGCATCCAATTCAACTGCTCACAAGTGTATTATTGTTAAATTAACTAGTATTATAATGATGTTATATCTACATACATAGCTGATCATTTCAGCAGAGCAATTTTCTAGTGGCGTAGATACTGGAAGTAAGAGTGATGGCCACTGATTTGGCACATATTACACAGGTACCAGTTGAGACTATCGGTTGATGGGGTTTCCGTAAACAAATCATACACCTAAACAGGACTGGTAAGGCAAAATTGGCACCGCTCTTTGGTGTAAGTGGAGGGGTTGGATCTTCAGCCACCCAGTATCAAATACCTTTCGTCATGAAGAGGAAAAATATGATTTTTTTTATAAAGAAAGATAATAGGTTCCCCTGCCAGAAAAATGTCACCATCAAGTTAAAAAATCCAGCAGCAAACTCACACACGGTAGAGCAGCAAACTCACACATGGTAGATTATGACACATCAGTAGGAATGTTCCACACACACAAAAAAAAGCTGGTATTAGATAGTGCTCTAGGGCCCTTACAAGCACCTCAGATCCATGAGAAAGTGTTACAATGAGCCAGAGTAACACAGGAAGGAACTGATTTTTGCAACACAAATTTTAAAAAAATCTTCAAGTGGTAAAATAAGATGTAATGCACAGAATAATGGCAAAGTAGTCTGGGATACTGTATAACTGGACACAAGGAAAGATAAATGATATAATAATGTAAGCCAATAACTTACAGATATTCATTATAAAAGTTTTAAGCTTTTCAAATTCCCTGCAAAATATATCCCTTCCTTGAATGCAGTTGGCTGAATAGGAACTTCAGACACTTTACTTGAGAGGACAGTTTAGAACTGTCACAGGTGATGTTCCACTTCCGTAATTCCTATTCAAAAATACAACCTGAATATGAATAAAACAAAAGATACACCGGTTCTTAATAAATAAAGGTTTTTTTGCATAACAGACAAGACTGAATTCCCATGATTCAGCCTAAGACAAACATCATCTGCAACCGTAACAGGGAAGCTGTTGAAGTATGAGTTGTTTTATCTACAACTGATACACAATCATTGACCTTTATTTCATTACTTACTCAGTATTAGTTAGTCACAATAAACCTCAAGGATATGAACTAGTAAATAATTATTTTAACAAAGCAATCAAAACTCTGATAGTGACCATTACCTTACGAAAAGATATCTCAGGTGCAGCAATCATTCTCTATTTTTGGTCAATTATTTACAATTCTGTACCACATTTTACCCAAATAGAACAGGTAAGAACTCTATTAATGGGCTTGTAATATCAGTATATGCCAACGTTCAAATATTTTCAGATTACACTAAAAATAAAGCATTTCTTATAGAAGACATGAACAAAGTGACTATATCATTACTTCCTAAAATTGCCCACTTTTATGTCTTTCACTCGAATCACAATAAATCTGTAACTCCATTGCACATATTTACACCTCTATTACAAGACTACAAATAAAACGGGTGTTTACCTTCTAGAATCGAGGGTGCTGGTACTGTGTGCCAAATGAGACACCTGGTGAGCACGTAAACGGCTTGTTTTCACACAAGCGCCAAAACTGACAGCATCCATAAAATTTGATTTACCTAGTCAGAGAAATGCATTTTAGAAAGTGACTGTTTCTCTAGAAAACACACAAATACATACTTAGGAAATTAAAACAGCACACGACGTCAGAAAAAGTCGAGAATGTGGAAGTAAGAATGAAAATAGGTCAGATGCAACCCTACAACAAAATTTGTAATAAACTACACATTACTTCATGTAATTCCAAAAAACCGATACTGTAGCATAATCTGACCGGAGATAATTATATTGTTGCCCTTTGTCTCATCGCAAAATTTTTATGCGCAAAACAAATCGTCCAATCAAAATTATCTTCTAATAAGGATACCAAGCTCACTGTATGCTCAAATGCACGACGTTTCCCACTTTGAGGTCACGAAAAGATACTACGAAAATTAACAAATCCACAGATTGATAGGCAAATGTGTTCCTTCTGACACTTCGAATATTTACATGCGTCATCTTGTTGTTTACATCAACCTGCTTCCTTCATTATTACTGGCAAAACCATATCTCTTAAAGGCTATTCTCATGATACCCGTACTTGGTGCACTACATCCACATTACCTGAGCCATTTGGACCAGTCACAACTGAAAACTGTTTCAACGGACCAATTCTATTTAAGCCTCTAAACGACTTGAAGTTCTCAATTTCCACTCTCTTCAATTTCGCAGTCATTGCGCCTCCTTCAAATAACAACAATGCCTTCGCACTATTCGCGCGTCAATTACGCTGCCCCGGAATATGGCGGGAAAAATGAGCCAATTGAAATTGAAATTGTATCAGCCGGAAACCAATGTTGTACAGGTGGCACAATTCGACCCAATATGGTCAATGATATCGACTCTTAATGAATTCTTTCATATATTCTCCATAGACCAATACAGGATTTCTTCTGGGTTCTAGATATATTTTATATTTCCTGTCAACAATTACTTCTTAACGGCAGCAGAACATGTAGGTTGTAGGGGAACCTTAAATGGTACTATGTGTTTATTACAATGAGCTAATCCCAAAACAAATGACACAATTTGTATTGACCCTGTCACTATTACTGAAGTTAAAAATACCATCAAGGCCTTAAAAAATAAAAATTCGACAGGTTTTGACAACATTTCACCTAAAATTCTAAAACATTGTAGTGAGCACATATGTTAAGTCCTGTGTCACATTTTTAAAGAGTCTATGTGGCAAGGTGTTGTGCCAGAGAGATTAAAGCTTTCCGTTGTGAAACCACTTTTCAAGAAGAGTAACAAAACCAGATTATCTAATTAGCGTCCAACATCACTACTAAGTAGTTTCTCAAAAGTACTGGAAAAGTATAAAGGAATTGTAGAACATCTTAACAACCACAATATACTCAACAGAAACCAGTTTGCTTTCCAAAAAGGTAAATCAACTGAGCAGGCTATTTTTTCTCCGACAAATGAAATTTTAGAGTTAATAAATAATAAAATGTCGCCTATTGGAATCTTTTGTGACTTGCCAAAGGCCTTTGACTGTGTAGACCACAACATTCTCGTACAGAAGGTTAAGTCTTATGGATTAAGAGGTAGCATTGGTAGGTGGATTTAATCATGTCTACAAAACAGAAAAAAGATGGCGATCAGTAATGGTGCCGTTGATAGTATTGTCTCATCTGGCTGAGGCACATTAACGTGTGGAGTGCCACAAGGGTCCATTTTGGGACCTTTGCTTTCTCTTATCTTCATCAATGATCTCCCACTTTGTACAGACACCGAGTGTAAATTTACTCTTTTTGCTGATGATACCACTATTCTGCTTGAAAGTCGAACTAACAATGAACTAGAAAATAAATATAATGATGTGCTTGTTGACATCTTACACTGGTGTAAGAGCAATGGACTAACTCTAAATATTGAAAAACTCAGTTTATGCAATTTCATGCATCTCAGCAAGAAAATGAAGTATGCCACTTAAACTGTGGTTAACTAAATATACTATACTCTGAATCATCTAAGTTCTTGGGCATTCTAATTGATGGCAAGTTGAACTGGTCTGTGCATACCCTATACCCACATAGAAGCTCAGTGTGGCAACTTATGCTCTGTATGTAATCACCCCCATGGTGACTTGGACGCTATCAAAGATGCCTACTTTGGTTATTTCCATTCTCTCATGTCATATGGCATAATATTTTAGAATAAACAGCCTCCAGCAAAAATAATATTTACTGCACAGAAGAGAGCTGTGAGAATCACGAGCAATGTTCATCCAAGATATTCTTTCAGAGATCTGTTCCATAAGTTACAAATGTTAACAGTCATCTCTTAATACATTTGATGATTTTTATTTCTAATAACCAGTCGCTTTTTAAAACTAACAGTGAATGTCATGATCATGATACTAGATCAAAATATGATTTCCATCAGGATCTGAAACATTTAAGTCTTGTGCAAGAAGGTGTTCATTATTCTGCCACAAAAATGTTCAACTTTCTTCATTCAGATATTAAAGTTTACATTAATGTTTTAGCTACTTTTAAATGTAAATTAAGATAATACCTAATGGGAAATTCCTTCTACTCTCTTGATGAGTACTTGTGGATAAAGCAATGATTGTTTTTTGGTTTTTTTTTTTGTAAATTGTATTGCCGTTGGTATTCATATTCTTAATGTGTTTTGCATAACTCATCTTTAACTGTTTAAGTTGGACAATGTAGTATATTTTCTTGTCAAGTAATTGTTTTATGTCACTTGAGCTATACCTTTGATATGACATTAATTGTCAAGCTTACTCATCATTTTATAATGCATTTTTGTCATTTTATATACATAAATTATATCTGTGTTATGTAATCTTGACTCATTCCACATCCATTGATTTATCAAAATATGGATTAATGGAATATGAAATAAATAGATATCTTCATGGAAACAATTACAGATGATTAAAAAACGCCTTATATCTTGTTACTGGTACTCATAAATACTGCTGGTACAAATGAAAGTATTCTACTTCTCTGAAAGGACGTCTGTAATGTTACATAAACATTGGTTAGTAAGAAACTCCTTCACAGCAGTTTCAAACCAGGTTCCATTTGAGTTTTCTAAATTCTATGGAAGTTTTTATAAGATTTACAAGTGATCATGTAATAGGGGCTCTTGTCTACAGTTCCTGTGTCATGTCTCTCATGCATAAAAGATCAGTGTGATGTTCTCAACATTATACCAAGGAAGGTAGTTTCATCAACCAATTTTATTTCGCTATCATAATCTTGCAAACCATTCCACAGCACTCTGTCAAGTTTGTGGTTCAGTTGACAGCCCATTACACCTGTTTCTACAAAGTTTAAGTTGAAGCAATTATTTTGGCAGTAAAACACCAGAACAGTTAGGGCCAGGTTATCCCCACTGGATCCTCACTTTAGAAATGTTGTGTCATGCATGCAGGGCCACCTCCACAGATTTTGCTGTCTGTGTGAAAATTCAAGCATTGCAGTGCCTGTCCTTTAATTTTCAGACATACCATAGTCAAGCTCTTTCACAATGGCATTGTGAAAATGCTATTTTCAAGTATAATATTTGGTCATACGTCTTCTTGACAGTAATATGTCTTTAAGACCAAAGCCAGCATAGGTATAAATTAGAGAGTAATAAAGATCTTGCAAAAATATCTAGACTCCCTGAGGGTGCTGCAGTCATGGGACTTTTTGAACCTTTGGCTGGATGCCTTTATGGTGGTAAGAATCTGTCAGGCTGAAATGTATTGTGGCTTGTAGCACACAGATCGAATGTTATGTAGGTCTTGGTGTATAAATACAGTATTTCTTAGTACTAAATGTACACATTCCAGTGTATGTGAATAAAAATGCTGTTGTATAATATTTAACTTCAGGAATAAATTCTGGAAAGAAAACAGTAGTACCTTTCGCAGATACATGGATATCTAACATTGTCAGAAAGGGCACAGCACTGACTTAAGATTCTTTTTTTTAACAGTAGCTGCTATTTTTTACAGAACTAGTAGACATGAAGCTCCAAAATAAATTGATTTCAATTCAAAAATTGAAGTGCTAAAGAACAATCTCTATGTATAAAGGCAATGTCCTGTCTGACTAACTGACACTCATCATCTCCCAGCCCAAACCACTAAGGATACAAACTGGAAATTTGAAGAAGGAGTGGATCTTATGCTGTAAGTATCACTTAAGAAGGCATTTTTAGAAATTCCCCTAAGGGAGTGAAATAGGGGATGATGATTATTATTTTTAAATGTCACTACTAATGCAATTTTGAAGCTAGACCTGTGAAAATTTATATTTGGTTTCTCAGTCAGAAATAAAAAAATACATGTTTCATCAGTTTTGTAAATTTAATCCTGTGGGGTGGGGAATAGTGGGTGAAAGCTTTTTTTGAAAATATATCATTGTTAAAGAACAACTCAAGTGTTTTTAAAATTTCATCTATGAACATTGCTATTTGACTTATTGGTTACAAATAAAAAATACGTCTTTCAATGTTTTTTGAAACTGAACCCCTGTAGGGATGAAATAGGGGATGAGACTTTTATGAAAATACTTTATTATGAAAGCATTTTTAAAGTTAAATCTATGAAAATTCAAATTTACTTCTCAGTTATAACCAAAAAAATATGTGTTTCACTGCTTTTGGAAATTCAACCTCTAGGAGGTGAAATAGGGGGTCATACATTTTATGAAAATATTTCAGTGCAAAAGCATTTTTAAAGTAAACTTTGAAATTTGGCATATGGATTCTCAGTTAGAGATGAAGAAATACATTTTCACTGTTTTTGGAAATTCAACCCCTCAGGGGGTGAAATAGGGTCAGACTGATTCACTGACTCATCATTGCCCACCCAAAATGCTAAGGATAAAAACTTGAAGTTTAGAGAGGGTTTGGATCTTATGTTTTAGCTTTGTTTAAGAAGGTATTCTCCAAAATTCCACTGCTAAGAGGGTGAAAAACAGCATGAAAGGCTTTTTGAAAGTATTAAGAAAAGTTAGAATTACTAAAGTATTTTTAAAGCTACATCTGTGAACATTGCTATTTGACTTCTTGGTTACAAATAAAAAAATACACGTGCTTCAATGTTTTTGAAAATTGAACCCCTAAGGGTTGAAATAGGGGATGAGATTTTTTATGAAAATATTTTACTATGAAAGATATTTTAAGGCTATATCTTTGAAAATTTAAACTTGGCTTTTCAGTTAGAAATAAAAGAGACTTATTTCCCTGTTTCTGTAAAATTCAACCCCTTTAGGGGTGAAAAGGGGGACTAAATTTTTTATGGAAATATGTCATTGTGCAAGCAAATCTATGAAAATTTCTATTTGGCTCCTTTGCTAGAAATGAAACACTTTTCACTGGTTTTGGAAATTCAACCTCTATATGTGTGAAATATTTCGGGGTGGGAAAGCGACACTTTGTGGGCTGTGAAATGGGCTCTTTCCTTGGCTCAGAGCGTCATGTGTGAGAGAAACCTTGGTGGTTCCACTAACAGTCAGTTATTAAGACATAAGACCGTATAAACAAACAGAGTAATGCAATGTGTTTTAACTCGTTCAATTCCTCACGGCAGCACAGCGGCGGAGGCGTAGCGTGCAGGTTCCAGTGACAAATGATCCGGCTATGTCTCGTGTTGCAGTGGAGCGCCGGCGGCGGCTTCTTACATTCAGTACAGTGATAGTGACTCACTGCAGCGGAGGCGGGGTCTTCTCCTTGTGAATTCGCTCGTTGCCTTACTAACGGCTACGGCGTGAGACGGAGTGCTTCGTCAAAGAATCGAATCAGCAACCCTCAGGTTCGGGGTTTTCTGGTGTTCATCAACCTCTACGTTCACAGGTGACCCATTTGGTGAGGCCGCAATTCCTTCATTCTCACCACCTACCTGGGTAAGTACCACACGACATTCTTTGTGGTAACATCTGGGATGGCTTCTTCTGCGTTGATCTATTGGCGCGGTACCGACATTTTCTTCTGTCGAGCAGTGTATCGGTTAAGTCGTTGTAGCGAAGTATGACGTCCGCTGACTGACCATCGGCCCGTCCGTCCAGGCGACGTTTCTTCGAGTCTTCTTTCTCCCTCCGAAGGATCCTCTCATGCCTGTTTTGTCGGAGGTATTTATTCAGTGTTCTGGCCAATGTCGCGAAGTTGCTAGGGTGGCGACTAACCCTTAGGTCATTGATCTATGATTCTAACGTTGGGCAGAAACGTGACCATTGTCTACACACGTGCCGGCTTTCTATTGTTTTAGCTCTATGCTGGCTTTGTCGGGCATTGCCCTTTTATCCTCCTCCACATCGCCAGATACGTCACACATGTGAGTTCAGTATGCTGACAGATCCTGGAGCATTGACCACTGATGTGCGAACTGCGCCGATCGTTGTTCTCCTTGAAAGCATTGCTCGTCTGCTCGTTTGTTGATCTGACGAAGTGCTGACAGCTGCTGCACAAACTCCGCTGGTTCAAATGGGTCTGAGCACTATGGGGCTTAACATCTGAGGTCATCAGTCCCCTAGAACTTAGAACTACTTAAACCTAACTAACCTAAGGACATCACACACATCCATGCCTGAGGCAGGATTCGAAACTGCGACCGTACCGGTCGTGCAAAAACGCCGCTGGTCATTGGCCTTCTCACGTTGGGCAAAAGCGTGAGCAATGTCATCACACGTACCAGCTTTCCTTGCTCTACTGCTGCTGCTTCCAAATATTGTGGCTTAATGTGTCAAAGTCTCGAAAATGTTCACTTAATCTGTAATAAATCTCTACGTATTTTTTTGCTCGATCTCTGATCTGAACAATCATAAATAACAGATAAGTATTATGCGCAATCACAAATAACACATAATTATTAGACACCTTACATTCCTCCACCATCCGGAAAAATTCGGCCTCGAATTTTCTCCTATGTCCATCTACAAATGACTAACAAACAAGAAACAAAAACAAAGCGGAAACTTTAATCTGTCAGGATAATTATACATGGTGTTACAAAATGGTACGGCCAAACTTTCAGGAAACATTCCTCATACACAAAGAAAGAAAATATGTTAGGTGGACATGTGTTCGGAATAGCTTACTTTCCATATTAGAGCTCATTTTATTACTTCCCTTCAAATCACATTAATCATGGAATGGAAACACACGGCAACAGAACGTACCAGCGTGACTTCAAACACTTTGTTGCAGGAAATGTTCAAAATGTCCTCCGTTAGCGAGGATACATGCAACCACCCTCCGTCGCATGGAATCCCTGATGCGCTGATGCAACCCTGGAGAATGGCGTATTGTATCACAGCCGTCCACAATACGAACACGAAGAGTCTCTACATTTGGTACCGGGGTTGCGTAGACAAGAGCTTTCAAATGCCTCCATAAATGAAAGTCAAGAGAGTTGAGGTCAGGAGAGCGTGGAGGCCATGGAATTGGTCCGCCTCTACCAATCCATCGGTCACCGAATCTGTTGTTGAGAAGCGTACGAACACTTCGACTGAAATGTGCAGGAGCTCCATCGTGCATGAACCATATGTTGTGTCGTACTTGTTAATGCAATGACGTGATTGCACAATTGCGTGCGGATTCTCGTCAGCCCACACATGTTGATTGTGAAAATTTACAATTTGATCACGTTGGAATGAAGCCTCATCCGTAAAGAGAACATTTGCACTGAAATGAAGATTGACACATTGTTGGATGAACCATTCGCAGAAGTGTACCCGTGGAGGCCAATCAGCTGCTGATAGTGCCTGTACACGCTGTACATGGTACAGAAACAACTGGTTCTCCCGCAGCACTCTCCACACAGTGACGTGGTCAACGTTACCTTGTACAGTAGCAACTTCTCTGACGCTGACATTAGGGTTATCGTCAACTGCACGAAGAATTGCCTCGTCCATTGCATGTGTCCTCGTCGTTCTAGGTCTTCCCCAGTCGCGAATCATAGGCTGGAATGTTCCATGCTCCCTAAGACGCCGATCAATTGCTTCGAACGTCTACCTGTCGGGATACCTTCGTTCTGGAAATCTGTCTCGATACAAACGTACCGCGCCACGGCTATTGCCCCCTTGCTAATCCATACATCAAATGGGCATCTGCCAACTCCGCATTTGTAAACATTGCACTGACTGCAAAACCACGTTCGTGATGAACACTAACCTGTTGATGCTACGTACTGATGTGCTTGATGCTAGTACTGTAGAGCAATGAGTCGCATGTCAACACAAGCACCGAAGTCAACATTACCTTCCTTCAATTGGGCCAACTGGTTGAATCGAGGAAGTACAGTACATTCTGACGAAACTAAAATTAGCTCTAACAAGGAAATTAAGCGTTTCCAGACACATGTCCACATAACATCTTTTCTTTATTTGTGTGTGAGGAATGTTTCCTGAAAGTTTGGCCGTACCTTTTTGTAACACCCTGTATAATACGCACATTGAGTAGTAGCTTGAAATACATCAGCATTAAGGAAACATCTGAGAGTAATGTTAGAAATATGGTAAAATGACGATCAGTATCAATGCAGTGAAGTAGCAAGCAACAATTATCTCTACATACATTTCAGCAGTACACGAGAGTAGTAGGGAGGTTGGGTTACGAGTGCAATTTTGATAACAAATTAATATGCAAATTAATTAAATTGATCAATTAATCACCCCTGCCGCTGACCACACCTACCCACCTCCAACCACACCCACCCCACCCCCAAATGACGTCATGTGTTTTTCTCAGCCTGCACGTGGGCCCCAGTCCAGTCTCTCCCTCCCCCACCCCCCCCCCCCCCCACCCGTCCAACAACGTACCCTATTGCCGGGAATTTCGATTTTTGGCTGGAATTTCTTTGTCCTTTGTGCTGACATCCCACCCCATCCCCCACCCAGGAATTGGTGGGTAAATTAAAACTGGCTGTACCCTTTCTGGGACACAAACCCTGATTCTACGGGAAGGAAAGCCCAAGTTCTCCCCCCAACACATGGAAAATGTCCATATGCAGGAGAGGAACGATAGGTTAGTGTACTTCATTTATTGTTTTTAGGGAAATTAAGTAAAGATTGGTCCTAATTATGTAACTAATCACAAAGATTGAGCCTAATTAAACAACTATATGCATAGTGCTACTTAAGGATGGCCTAAAATCATAATACACCTCAAAAATTTACGATGCCATACAACTGGTGTTATCCTGCTGGGAAAAAATTTCTCAATACCACCCGAAACTAGCGACAGACACATTCAAAATTTAACCTTCATCTGCAAGCTGGTGGGAAAATGGCAGGGGTGTAAGATACTACCTTTATTCTTTTTGGATGGATATATGTTCAACTGATGAGATGCTGGTGTTGGAAAAAGAGGTATCTGAAAAGAGTATTACCTGTAAGCATACAGTACCTATCGTTGTTTGACGTCAGAGTTCACTACAGACGCCTGCTCAAAAACCGCCGTACATCCCAGCTAACCGAAGCCAATACACGATACTACAACTGATGGAGAAAAATGTGCCACAGTTCTAACTACACTTTGAAATTGTGAAAAGAACCAGCACTCTTAATGAACGGGTCATATTGCAGCACATGTACTATGGAAAATCGTCGTCCTAAAAGACTGCAAAGGGGTTGGTAGTTGAACATGCATTCTCCTCGATGTACAATCACAAACTGCAGAAAATCGAGGCCCTCTCCCCTCCCACCCTCCCACCATCCACCTACAGGGGGCACAGGCTTTTACAAACAGGCAGCTGATCCGCCGACCGCCTCACGACACATGCTGCCTCTGGCCGCCCTTTGCTGTTTTTCTGCCGCCCCTCTGCAGTCACTGGCCTCACCACGCCCTCAGCCATCCTCTGCAGTACGAGGCGTGCCTTGAGGCGACGATCTAGACAACACAAAAGGGAAATTTACTAGCACAACCCCGCCCATCCAGAGAACACTCCAGATGGCTTCTTCAGAAGTCGGCTGCTTGTGAAACAGGAAGCCCCTTCAGCCTAAAGCGACTGCAGCCCCACACCACAGTGTCATCAGTACAATGCGCTTCGGCGAGAGCAGACCACTAGGCGGTCAGCATTACAACAGAGCGCGATGCAGGCATCCCTCAGAAAAAAAAACAAGAAATAATGAGAAAAGCTCTTTTACAAATGTGATAGCTACACCGCAGTATGACTGAAGCTCCAAATACTCATCGTTATAAGCATTATATACATAGAGAGCTGCTATGCGGTTATGTGTGCGTGAATTTCATAACTGACAGCAAGCATTCTGTGTCTGCATAAAATGATTAATGGTAAAAACTTTCTCCAAGGTGTTGGTGTGGTTACTGCATATCACAGCCAAGCAGAGGACAGAGATGTAACATCTTTGATATAACAGGAAAGTCGAGCTGTAGCGATTTAGTGATTCAACTGCTACATGCCTGAATCGCGACATGGATCAACAACAAGCCAACACCTCTGAACTCTACTTTATCAAGGCCAATACAGCTGATTCCACACTCTCAGACACAGTCATTCTACATACATTTTAAATGTAACATTCACAGAAAGGTATTAAACTGTAAACTGTGGAGCTTACATGCCAAAAAAGGAAAAAGAAAACTATATACTGATACTTTCTTAATCATGACGAAAAAATACTTTCACTGCAGATTCTACAGGCTTCCAACACACAATGAAGTCGAGAGCTCACGTTTAACACAAGTTGTAACATGTCCATGTTGATGGAATGTCACACTCACCTTGTCCTGGAAGTAATTTTACACTGACAGGTCCACTCAATCACATGCTATTCAGTGACACTGCTTTTTTAGGAATATTTGTTGCAAGTTTAATATTAGATGCATCGTTTGCTGTATTTATCACTTTTTTTTTGTTCGACAGATATCCATAAATCAACATTCTTTACACAACTAAGAAACATGAATTTGGAGAACCACAGAGCGTTTGCCATCCATGGATTATACAGTTCATGCCAACACTTCAAACATCTACCTCAATGAAAACATATTGTTTTGAAACCATTAATAGGGTAAAAGTACCCTGCTTCACTTAGAAAGCAACATTCCGAAGTGTCAGTAAACAATCTTGATGAAACTTGGCTAGAGTGTAGTGGGGTTGAAATAGTACAATATATTTTTTTTTCGTGCCCAATTTCACTTTTAAGGGATGAAAACTGTATAATCAGCTTTTGTAATAATCTGAAATTTTACAAAATACCCCACCACCATTATTTACAGTTGAAAAGTGAAAACTTTTGTTACAACATAAATTAAAGAATCTTTCAAGCCACAATCCTCTATGTGTAATAACGTTGGTTTCTGAAATACCGTTTTCGTAAGATAAGATACATACAATGTCCTGCTGGAGTATTTTCAACACACCTAATTAAAATATCTAAACATTCATTACTAGCCGGCCGCGGTGCTCGTGCAGTTCTAGGCGCTGCAGTCCGGAGCCACGGGACTGCTACAGTCGCAGGTTCGAATCCTGCCTTGGGCATGGATGTGTGTGATGTCCTTAGGTTAGTTAGGTTTAAGTAGTTCTAAGTTCTAGGGGACTGATGACCTCAGATGTTAAGTCCCATAGTGCTCAGAGCCATTTGAACCATTCATTACTATTCTAATTATTTATTTCACTTATATTTGTTTTATGTTTTAAATTGTTCTTTTATGTTTTACATTCATTGCTTTCTTGTTTTTTAATTTACATTACACATATGTGTAGCTTGTTAATTGAAAATAATGAGTAATTCATTATTATGATAGAAAATAATTACAATAATGATAATATGTAAGAAAAGTTTAACATATAATAGTTTTTTACACGACATACTTAAAGTGAACAAAATTTCTTCTTGTAGTATATACAACACAGAAGTCAATTAAATCAAAATTCAGCAGGATTTCAAATTGTTATTGGTGATCCTCTACATACCCTGATTTGTAGTAGGCATATTTCTGTACATTGGTAAACATTGGTGAAGAGAACTGTACTGTACAAATGACTGCAGCTTGATTATACTGTTTCTGAAGGGGAGATCAATATCATAATCATTCAACAAAACTATATACATGTGTGAAGATAAGATATTCATTAAGTCACATCTTTCCATCAGTGGTAGTAGTCATTAGTATTCCTTACTGATAACAGCTCATGTTGATCATCTTTAATTGTAGGTTTTAAATTTCCATGCGCAGCACACTCTCGCTGCATTTGTGTCTTGACAATGATGATGATTGCTGAAGGTATCAGGTGTAACTATTTGGCAAGTTTAATATCTCACATCACACTGCTAAGCATTCAATATATTCTTATTCCACAGTATTTGACTGAAATGTTAGTGATTATGTGACAGCGAGTTCTATTTGCATGTTGATAGAGAATGTCAGTAAAGTAAATGCATTAGCACATAAGTGTATAAAATTATGTATGTTGATCAATCTAATCATATAGTTTTTTCTCACTTTTTTTTGACAGTTCAGTATGAGCAGACATTCTAGGAAATGTAATAGAGATATTTCCAACAATTATATAATAAATAATTATTACTTAAATATCGGTATATAATTTCCCATTCCAGAAAATAACTGCTATACTTAATGCCTTAACTAATTTTTTCAATAACGATTCTAATGCTGGGGGGGGGGGTTTATGAAGAAACTGGGTGAGTGTTGCAAAATGGGTGTAATGTAGAAGAACAGTAGACAGTTTACAAATAAATTTTATTTCACATTTTTTGTTATATCATTTACAATTTGTATGTGTGAATTTCGTAAAAAATTCCATTTTTTAGCTATGATCATGGAACATGTAATTCCAATGTGAATTATCCACCGGCATTGAGTGGGTGGCTTGCCCGACAGTACAGTGGCATACTCCACTCGTCATCTGTGTTCAGTGAAATATCGCTTTGCCACCCAGTGGACACTTCCTTATCTTTGTTGCCACAGTCATGTAAACTTCCCTGTCTGACTAGTACATCCAAGTTAGGCTTTTCTTGTAATTCCTTCTATAGTCTATACAGTGCTGCCCCTATACCAAAATTAACAGCATCTGCACATTCAGCTGTTAGACATTAATGTATGGTGTTCACACCTGAAAAGAGGTGATGCTTAGTGTTCATACTTGGAAAAAAAGGTAATGCACTTAGGCTAGCCTACTGAAATATGTACATATGTGTAAAGATTATATTGCAAAATATCGTTTGAAATGGCAAGACTGCTGTTAAGGGTGCATCCTGCAATACAAAAACACATGTTCATTTAGTGGTGAAAGACACGATGTGCGTCCCATTTGCAATTCCACTGTAACACAAGTATGTAGGGCTACAGATTTTAGTGAGCATCACTGTCCTTATTTTCTGCTTGAGCGATATCAAGTAGGTCATAAAAGTATTTCATGCTGGGTGGAAGAGATCCTGGCAGGAGTTTCATCAGTGGTCCAATGACACATGAATTGGCAGTGTAGGTCACTATTCACAACAGTGCTGATGGTTTGCGGCAGTGAGAACATTGGGTCATCATTGTGAGCATCCCCAATGTGTATTATTGTACTGTTTATGTTTAAAATGAATATATGAAAATGCATCAGTTCACAAGAAGGTCTAGAGCTTGTAAGGCCATTGCATGTCATGTCAATGTCTTGTAAATAAAAAGAGTGTTGAAACTTCCTGGCAGATTAAAACTGTGTGCCCGACCGAGACTCGAACTCGGGACCTTTGCCTTTCACGGGCAAGTGCTCTACCAACTGAGCTACCGAAGCACGACTCACAGCCGGTACTCACAGCTTTACTTCTGCCAGTACCTCGTCTCCTACCTTCCAAACTTTACAGAAGCTCTCCTGCGAACCTTGCAGAACTAGCACTCCTGAAAGAAAGGATATTGCGGAGACATGGCTTAGCTCTTCGCAGGAGAGCTTCTGTAAAGTTTGGAAGGTAGGAGACGAGGTACTGGCAGAAGTAAAGCTGTGAGTACCCGCCGTGAGTCGTGCTTCGGTAGCTCAGTTGGTAGAGCACTTGCCCGCGAAAGGCAAAGGTCCCGAGTTCGAGTCTCGGTCGGGCACACAGTTTTAATCTGCCAGGAAGTTTCATATCAGCGCACACTCCGCTACAGAGTAAATCTCATTCTAAAAAGAGTGTTATTTAAATGTGTGTTAACTACATCTATTAAGTAGCATAACAACTGTACCAACTGGCTATACAGAAGTTATTGAAACTGGACATACTTTGACATAACATTTAAAAGTCATTGACTGATGCACTGAAGAAAGGAAAGGTCATCTATTTTAATCTTTAGTTGACCAATGAACAGTGCTCCGAAATTACTCGTAATTTATAAAATTTTGAAGTATGTTACACAGCGGAATCTATGTTTAAAGTGTTAGCGATCTGTGAAGAAGCATCAGAACTAAACTTATAGAATATTAGGAAAAGGAAAAGCTTAACTTCTTTTAAGGTGACGAACTTCGAGCGCTATAGCTAAACAGCATTTTTTTTAATTGAGTGTAAATTTGAAGTTGGTGGTAAAGTTAATCATAGAATGTACAGCTTCGTGAACTTTACTTCCAGGTATAGAAGTCTGTGAAGGCTATTCATTAACAGTTTAAGATTAGGGGTCTATTTGACAGGAACGTGGACACATGAATTTTAAAGAGTTCGAGTCTTACATCTCATCCCACATATTAACTGACATTGAAGAATAAACCGCTTTAAAGTTATATACTTCAGTGTTGCTCAGCAGAGCTGTTAAAGAGTATTTGTGGCTGATCGAATTTTATCGACAAGATGTGTCATTGTTGTAGTGGAACAGAAAAAGTAATTCTTGCATGACGACGGTTTATTGAAATAAAAAAAAAAATACAGCCCCTTCTCAATCGGGCAGACAAAAGGCTCCTGCTATACACAAACAGAAACTGGAATCCATTTTCCATTAAGTAAGATATAAATTATTAAGATATAAATTAATTTCAGAGAAATTTTCGTGGGAGGTTTGGTTCCTTTGATTAACAAGGTAATTTCTATCAACGAAAGAAGGCTTTAAGAATACCAGCTAATTCATAACATCTTATCTTATCCAGAATGCACTGGGTTGTCTATGGGTTACTGAAGACAGCAAGGCATTCAGTTGTCGGTGATATATCAAGCAAGAGAAAACACAGCCAATGGAGGAAGTCACTGTGTCTAGTATCGAGACACGACATCTTCTTGTGGTAATCAACGTGTACAGGAAATCACTAGAAGAGAAAAGGACTGGAAAAGATTGAGTTGTTGGCCGCTAGGGAAATACCGAGTTCGTCAGAAGGTCTGTGGAGGATGGGAATCATGCTTATGGAGAAATCTAGAATTTCTCCAAGTGCAGTTTTAGTTGTGCACATACTGGGGGGAGGGGAGTGGGTTGGCCTATATGGGCAGTGACACGATGATGTCAGAATTCCAAGTGCGATAATGCCATGGTCTTGGTGCAATTCTCTGAGAGCAATGGTGTTAGGATTTCAGGAATTATGATGTCATGGACTTGATGCATATGTTCAGGTGTGATGAGGTCAGAATTCCAGCAATGCTGATGCTGATGTCTCACTAACCTCTCCACTAACAGCATCAGAAATTTATCTTTGGTTTACGTACCAACAAACACGCTCATGTCTAAAGGTGAGACAGCTGGGGAACTCATTTCACCTGCACTCTTGCACAGAGAGTGGGATTAAAAATGTGGAGTGTCCAACATATCAGAAGAAAATTATCTCTGAAGTTAGACTTCCTTATGACCACACAGAATAATGGACCACCTGGGAGCCACTCGGCTGATTGTTCAGTCTCGTACACTTGGATAAGTTAGAAAAAGAACACTGGGAAAGTGCCCTTGAGGTTGTCAAATTCTGGCCTTCAAACGTTTAGTATTTGTAAATGTTTATTTTTGTTCTTAGATGAGTTGTATATTCATGTGTTGTATGTTGCTGTGTTCTGGCAAAGACCTATAAATAAATCATCAAGAGGAACACAGGCATGGTTGAATCAGATACATGTATATGAAGTGTTTAATATAAAGCAGCAAATTCTCTACTTTTTTATCTTTGGTTGAATTTTCCAAGGCGAAAAATGCTCCAAACTAAGAACTTTATTCAGCTGTGGTACTGCACTTTATCCATTTGGACGTAACACCTCCAACAGGGAAGTGTTTTGGGACCCTTCCTGTTCGTGTTGTATACCAGTGATCATACCGACAATATGGAAAACAACCTCATACATTATACAGATGATTGGAAGTATCTGTTATGAAGTACTGTCTGGGAAAAGCTGCATAAATATTCATCCAGATCATGGTAATATTTCAAAGTGATCAAAGATTAGTAACTTGCTTTCGGTGTTCAGAAATGTAGCTTTGTGCCTATGACCATAATGTCAATGAGTCACAGTTGGAGACTGTCAACACATACAAACATCTGTGTGTAACATTTTGTAGGGATGTGAATGGAATGATTACATAGGCTCAACCGCAAGTGAAGCAAGTGGCGGACATCAGTTTATTGGTAGAGCACTGGGAAAGTGCGACGTTCACAAAAGAGATTGCTTACAAATCATTTGTGCAACCTACCCAAGCACAATGCTCAAGTCTGTTGGACCCATATCAGATAAGACAGACAGGGGATATTGATCATATACAGAGAGGGCCAGGACGAATGGTCACAGGTTTGCCTGATGCACAGAAGAGTGTCACGGAGATGCTCAAGAAACTGAATTGAAGGACTCTTGAAGATAGACATAAAATATACTAAGAAAGCCTATCTACAAAGTTACAACAATAGGATTTAAATGATGACTCTAGGAATAGACTAAAAACTCCCTACGTATCGCTTCAGTAGAGATCGTGATGACAGGAGTAGATTAATTACAGCTCATACAGTAATTTTTGCCGCGCGCTGTACGTGAATGGATAGGGGAAAAATGTTAATAACTGGTACAGTGAGACGTACCCTCTGCAGTGCACATCGCAGTATTTTGCAGAGTATAGACGCAGATGACGTGAAAGTATTTTTAAAAGCTATAAAAAATATTTTGCAGATTAAATTGATGTTTATGTTTTGTAAAATATGTAAGAACATAGTTGAAGCAACAGTTAATTGAAGATAACCCCATTTCTGTGCCAGCTCACGTTGGACTCTTTCGCATTACCGTCGAACGTATTACTCGCAGGCATTATTATGTACCCATCTCCACAATACCCAGCTTCGCCCATGCATTTTGTTAAACAATAGAGTATTCCGCTTCAGTTTTAAATTGCCGTTACAACGCACCCAGGGATAGATAGTCCCTATCCTTGCCCTGACAAAGGTCGCCACAGCATTGTTAGACTTACGACAAGATTGCTATGGTAACAAGCATTAAAATTTTCAGTCTATAAAACGCACTGTATTGGAATGCTCAAAAATGAGGTCGTCGAAAGCAGGAAGATCAGTGCGAAGTAAACTAAGGCCAGAAGCGGCTTGTAAAAATAAGGGTAAGCGGTAAAACATATAGAATCTGTACACTGTTCTATATCAATCATGTATGTGTTATACAAGGGACATTTCATAAATAATGCACAGGGTGATGTTGGCCACGATTTGCTTTTTACAAATATGTGGTCTCGTTGCCGAGTACGTTCGATGTCGTGAGTGCGGCGAACATATGCGCCTCACACTTGTATCTCGTCGCCGTACTCACGACTTATTCGTATGGCGCTACAGCAAAGATCGGTTGTGACAGTCAATTAGACGAGTGACGTGGTTCGAAAAATCTAAGCTCGCCTTGAGAGACATTATGAAAATCATGTACTATTGGTGTTTGAGATATCCTGTGTGGCTGTGTGTCCATGAATGTCGTGTGAGTAAGCGTACAGTTGTGCATTGGTACTCTTTTTGTAGGGAAGTTTGTGGGGAACACATGAAATATAGGGGGCCGTTGGGGGAGCCGGATGTTATGGTCGAAACTGACGAGGCGCATTTTGGCAAAAGGAAGTACAACAGGGGGGGAACCTCCGGTGGGATTATGGGTTTGGGGGGCTGTAGTTTCAGATCAAGAGTGTGACGATGTAGTGTTGAAAGTAGTACCCACTC
Source organism: Schistocerca piceifrons (assembly GCF_021461385.2). Taxonomy (NCBI): domain Eukaryota; kingdom Metazoa; phylum Arthropoda; class Insecta; order Orthoptera; family Acrididae; genus Schistocerca; species Schistocerca piceifrons. Next base: position 620,087,377 of record NC_060141.1, read on the forward strand.
GAAGGAAGGAAGGAAGGAAGTTTTGGTTAGCTTAATTGAAGACCACGTTGCAGAGGGTTCCATTGTAATTTCACATGGTTTTATTCATACAGGGATTTAGGGGAAAGGAGTTGTCAGCATCTCGTAGTTAATCACAATACTGAGTTCAGATCATTATCCACAGGGGCTTGCACAAATAGCATCTATAGAGGGTTATTGGTCAGTTGTGAAATCTCTTGTAGGGAAGGGGAAACGCAGTATTTCCACACTTCAAAGTCACTTAGACGAATATTCATGGAGGCGTAGTATTCCCCAAACATATCGCCCGTTTAAATGTTTTGTTAAACGTGTTGGGCAGATGTACCGTCCGAAATATGTTAGCTAATTTCACATTAGGATGGGGGGTGGGGGAGTGAATGTTTGTGTCTGTGCGTGTATGTGCGTGTGTGTGGGTGTGGGGTTGCAATGTTTTGTTTGTTGTGTATGTGGGTATGTGATTTTTGTTGATGTCTTTCTAGGCGAGCTTCGGTTCTTTTAAGAACTTCCCGTGTGGTAAGTTTTGTTTACCATTTTTTTCTTTTACTGCATTTGACTATTTTGACGTATTTCATTGTTGTATTACACCATTACGTATGTTTTCGTGTACTCTAGTACGTAACAGAAATTTTGGAGGTGTCGTTCTTCTTTCGTTTCCGAGCACTGGTATCAGTACGATTTTTTCGAATCTGTGCCAGCAATATCGAAACGCCCGACACAACTAAAATTTGTATTCCGTCCTTCAGTTGACCTTTACATTGGCACTACCTATCCGAAAAGAACGACATATGTAACACTGATGAGATTTACCTATATATGTCAACTGGAGAGCATGATACAAATGTTCTGTATAGCTATATAGCTCAACTAAAAGAATGGGATACTATTGTCATTGTCGTGATCAAAACTATAACTTTCAGTCGATACTATTAGCATCGAAGGCGAAAAAAAAAAAGAAACTGTATCCCATAGTGAAGTACGGGATACAAATTGTATATGTGTCGTCTTATTGCCTCTTCAAGTAGTTTAACTGACACGGAAGGCAAAAACGTCAACATGTCAACGAAGTGTGAAGCTTGTGGCAGAGGCTCTGGAAGAAGATCCAGTGCGACTTGAGAAGAACTCTCTGAATCCACGGGAATTCCCACAACATTAGTATCCCGTATTCTTGCAATTGCTTTGAAGAAGAGGAAAATTTCTGAGAGGTGGGTCCCACACTGTTTGACTGCTGAAGAATAGCAGAAACTCCTGGACATGGCAACCTTGCTCAAACGAGTCGACCGCGAAGTTCAAGGATTCTTGCATCGAACTGTCGCTATTAATGAAACATGGTTTAGAGACTCTGAACCGCAGTTGAAATCACTGTTCTATGAGTAGAGAGCTTCAGATTCTCCACGTCCAAAAAAATTTCGACGCGCTCAATCAAAGTACAAGGAAATGATGATGTTTGCTTATGATAACCAAGGAATCGTCATGACAGAGTCCTACGTGGAACAAATATCACAGCAGTGTATTATCGTAAATTCATGCAAAACTTGCACAGAAAAATGCACAAAACCCGGCCATAGTTGCTCAAGGCTGGGCCACTCGTTCTCCACTACAATACTCGTCCGCATATCGGCAATGTTATAGCCCAAAAATGCACGAATACGGATGGGAAGTGTTGCATTCTATCTACAGCCCGGACATGAGTCAGCCAGACTTCGACTTGTTCCAGAAGTTGGAAAAACCTATACGTGGACGTCATTTTCTTCCCGTGGAACAGCTTTCTACCATCGTTATCCAAGCCATTCGATAGATGAACAGAAGAGGTGTCCTGGATGGAATAATAGAGCTTCCAAGACGTAGGGATTCAGTCATAGAGAGCAGGGAGACTATATAGAAGGACTGTAAAGAGATATTGAAAAAGTAAATAAAATAAACAAGAAAGAAATAATAGAAGAAATTACGACAATCAACAGCAACAACTGGACAGAACTACCGTGCCGGCATAATTTATTGTCTCCTCGTAGTTCTGCGCAGTTCAAACTGTACAGAGACATGCTAATGGGAGCGGTTCAGCTACCGGGGCTGACAGAGAACTGATAAAATTGGTGCAACCACCGAGAAAAAGGAAACATCGATGGTGGAACATGACATGCGACAGAGCCATAGAAGACAGAAATACAAGCCTGGAAAAAAAATGTAACCTCCACAGAAACACAAGAAAAATGGGAAAAATTAAACAGGATACAGAAAAACACTTCAAAAATCATCTGTAGAGAAAAAAGAGGTTACGAAAACAGCAGATTGAAGGACTTCACCAGAAACAACACAAGGAATTTTTACAGAATATTCCGTGAAAATATGACAGGAAATCAACCTCCAAGCTTATGCTTCAAAAGACAAAATGGAACACTGGAGAAAAATCCGAAGAAAAACTGTGAATTATTAGCTCAATATTTTGACACATTACTCAACGTGATGAACCAAAACAGAAATAACAGTTTACAAAACCAGAACCTAACCAGGACTCCGAACCCCCAACACACGAAGAAATAGTTAAAATAATAAAATCATTGAAAAATAACAGAGCGCCAGGAGAAGATGGACTGATAGCAGTAATATGGAAATTAGACCATGAAAACATTACACCCAAAATACACAGAACAATCAAAAACATCTGGGAAACAGAAAAAGTGCCAGAAGACTGGGAGTCATCCCTAATACACCCCCTCCACAAGAAAGGAGACAAAACAGACCCTAATAACCATGCAGGAATTTCGTTACTGTCTGTGACATACAAAATTCTATCCAAAGCGCTGTTAAATTGCCTAAAACCTCAGATAAATACACATGTCGGAGAATACGAAGCAGGACTCAAGAAGAGAAGATCGTGCAGTGAACAGATATGGTGTCTGAGAACAATATTAACAAGTAGGCCTACGATTCCATAGAGAAACACTTTTCAATACCGTACGCAGGAAGAAATGAAGGTAGACAACAAGACCAGAAAACTAATCCAGGAAGCATTAACAAATACAAAACACAAAGTGAAGTTCATGGGAGAGATCTCGGGACCGTTCGAAATCAAGACACGAGTGAGACAGGGAGATGATCTGTCACCCATTTTATGTAATGCAGTTTTAGAGAAAATAATCAGGACATGGGACAAAGGAGTCAATGGGGTAAAGATGGGGAGAGACAGAAATAAAACAATAAACATAAAATGTCTGGTCTTTGCCAATGATACAGCCATCATAACAAACAACAGAAAAGAAGCCCTAGAGCCACTAAATCAAATCGCAGCCAAAACATGACTACAAATTTCGAATGAAAAAACCCAGAACATGGACACAAAATCCACAGACAGAAACCCATTGGTAAACAAAAGTACGGAAAGATAGCACAGGCAGAAAGTTTCAAATACCTGGGAGAGATCATACAGGAAACAGGACTTAACTCGACAGCCAATGAAGAAAGAGTTGCAAAGCTACAAAAAGCTTACAGACTTATATGGAACTATTACAACAAAAAAAATATTTTTTTTAATTAATGCCAAATTAAGACATTACAAACCAGTAGTCTCACCAGAAGCCTTGTATGCCTCAGAAACGACAGTAATCAGGGGAAGAACGAAAACCAGGAAAATGGAAAAGCAAGAGAGGAAAACTGAGAAAGATCTATGGGCCAGTTCAGAGACAGGGGATCTGGATAAAAAGACCGACAAAAGAACTGTATAAACAGACAGAGACAATTACAGACAACATCATAAAAATAAGGGCTAAACTCTATGGGCACATTTATAGGATGAACGAAAATAGGCTGATCAAGATTTTTAACATAGTGATAAGTAATGTGATGAAAACTAACTGGGCAAAGGAAACCATGGAAGACCTCAAGAAACTAAATATCTCCACAGAAGAAATAACAAACGCAGAAAATACAGAGAAAAAATCAGAAAACAGAAATTCAAGGAAACACCAAAAGAGAAGTAACCAGGAAAGAAGTGGTCAGAAGAGAGGAAGAAGAAACACAGTGAATACCTGAGAGGCTTTTGGGAAGAGAAAATAAAGAGACAAAAAAAGTGCTATGAAAACTGATCGTGTTTTAATGCTCTCCTAAATGGGGAATTGGCAATGGCCTTGCCGCAGTGGATACACCGGTTCCCGTGAGATCACCGAAGTTAAGCACTGTCGGTCGTGGTCAGCACTTGGATGGGTGACCATCCAGGCCGCCATGCGCTGTTGCCATTTTTCGGGGTGCACTCAGCCTCGTGCTGCCAATTGAGGAGCTACTCGACCGAATAGTAGCGCCTCCAGTCAAGAACACCATCATAACGACCGGGAGAGCGGTGTGCTGACCCCACGCCCCTCCTATCTGCATCCTCCACCGAGGATGACACGGCGGTCGGATGGCGTGGCCTGAAGACGGAATGCTTTTGAATGGGGAATTAACGATAATAGTAATAATAATAATAATAAAATAAACGCGTAAGTAAAAAATAGTAGGCATTATTTATGAAACGTCTGGTACTATACAGGAAGAAGCAGCCTCGTTGACAATCTATTGTGGAGAAAAGCATCATAATGAAAATATCTAACAGTGGTAAAAATTAGCACTCACTGTACAAAAATTAGTGAGCAGGTATTTCTCATAAACAGTCGAGTACGATACTACACGACATTGTAATGTTCCTCAAAACTAATGTTGCTGGAAATCCATTATTTTTATTCATATCCAATTTCATAACCATACCTCATTATCACATTTTAGACTGTCCTAAAAATTTAATTTGCTGTTTCGATTCTGTTTGACACTTAATACCGAAAATTAGCCCTACATGCAATTGTAGTTCTAAGAACAGGCGAAATTAATTGATTCTTTATTTGAGGCTAGCAATTTCCAGTCGAAATCTCTTCACACTTCCGTTATTGGAGCCACGCTCAGCAGTAATCATTTAAAAGACGCTGGAGTAACCCCTCGAACAGTCCAAAACGTTACTCTATTCGCAGCAGTTGTCATCAGAGGCGTAATATCTACAGTGGGTCCCACAGTTCCATCTCTAAGTAGATGATCTTCGTATTCATTACAGTAGTGATGATGATGACGACGATATATGGTGGTATGGACGAATGACAGCACGATTTTAGCACCCATACTAAAATTTTATGACACAATTGTGAACAAATGTCGCAAAATTATTAAAACATGAACTGCACAGAAAACCATGAAGAACACCATAAAAACGTGTACACACAAACACACAAAATGACGAAAATCACGTTGCCATATCTAAAACTTACAGTGAAAAGGAAAAAAGCAGTGGACAGAATTAATATAATACATCAGATAACTCCCGCTGGCTGATCGCTGGAATACAAGGGATGAGTGGGCAGCTTTACACATCTTCAGCTAAAAGCTTAGGCCGTAGACCAGACACTTTACAAAATTTTAAAGGCTTTACCACATTCGCATCATCGTTAGCTAAAATACTCACTGTGATACACACTCCAGATGCATCACAGACTGTGGGGTAGCAGGAAGGGGGGTCTTCTCGCCAGAGTAAGAAGCCATTAGCAGACAACTCCCAATTTGGAAGCAGATCAGCATTCACTTCAGAAATGACCAACATGATGGATGCCTTAGCCGTATAGTTGGCTTCACCAACCACACCTTATTGTCCGCCACTGCCAACAACTCCTCCCTCCATAAATGTATGACTCCCTGACTCACCAGTGGAATGACAGCCTCCAGGAAAATGGTAGACTGTGTCATGCCATGCACCCTGTAGGCCTCCTTGATGGCTTGGTCTGCTTGTTCGTCTCTCAAAATTCCTACCCGCCCTGGTAACCAGTGGAATGAGATCTGCTTCCCGTGCCATTGACAGAGACACAGTTGGTCGTGTATTAGCTGGACCAGTTTTTCTGCTGGGCACAGGTGCTGCTATGATTGTAGGGCGCTAAGGGAATCGGAGCAAATGAGAAATGGTTTGCCCTGAAGAACCTCATCTGCTCCAGTGGCTTCAGGATCGCACGAGATCTGGGATAAATACAGCAAATTCGCGGGGAAGGCGAGTCATGAAGACAAGGATGGGGAACACTACTGAAAAGCCAAAGGAGGCCCACTGTTTCGACACAATAGTGTACACAACCTTAAAACTGTGATGCCTTTGTTAAAAAACAGAGATCGAAATGTAAAATCTGAAGTGCAGTCTTATAATGCGCCAGGGATACACTTCAGTGATTAAGATATTCTCACTTATTGTTCCGTCTCAGTTGCACATTATTAATTAGATTACGTGTTTCAAACACTCTGGATCATCTTCGGATCTAAAACAAAGTAAAACTACATATGTAGCATCTAATATTTTAAATAAGTAGAAGAGAAAATAATTGTACATAAATGTAGAATTTACCTAAGTAGTTGTGTCAGCAATCCGTCTTTTCTAACCAGAACCACATGTCAGAGTAACGTGTTTTTCAACTGAGGTCAAAGTTTTAAATAGCTGTAAGTCGGAGACAGGCGGAAGGTGAAATGGAGTGAGACTGATTGGGTGAGGGGAAAGAAAATAGCGAGGGTGTCGTAGGGATGTCAACAAGAGAGGTCGTGCTAAAATATAGAATATACACACATCAAAAAAAGTTTTGCATCACCTCGATTCCGAGAGATCTGGAAACTGTACAGAAAACTGGAATATAGATGAACATAAACATCATTTCCGCCATTTTCATTGCTCATGAAAACCACTCATTGCATGTTGTACCACCATACAGCGAGACCTTCAGAGGTGTTTGTCCAGACTGCTGTACACACCGGTACCTCTAATACCCAGTAGCACGTCCTCTTGCATTGATGCACGCCTGTATTCGTCGTGGCATACTATCCACAAGTTCATCAAGGCACTCTTGGTCCAGTTTGTCCCACTCCTCAACGGCGATTCGGCGTAAATCCCTCAGAGTGGTTGGTTGGTCACGTCTCCATAAACAGCCCTTTTCAATCTATCCCACGCTTGTTCGATAGGGTTCATGTCTGGAGAACATACTGGCCACTCTAGTCCAGCGAAGTCGTTACCCTGGAGGAAGTCATTCACGAGATGTGTACGATGGTGAAGAGAACGTGATGCCAATCCTGAGCGGTCCATTTGGCATGTTGTTGGGCCCATCTGTACCGTGCTGCATGGTGTCGTGGTTGCAAAGATGGACCTCGCCATGGACGTCGGGAGTGAAGTTGCGCAACATGCAGCCTATTGCGCACAGTTTGAGTCGTAACACGACGTCCTGTGGCTGCACGAAAAGCATTATTCAACATGGTGGCGTTGCTGTCTGAGTTCCTCCGAGACGTAATCCGTAGGTAGCGGTCATCCGCTGCAGTAGTAGCCCTTGGGCGGCCTGAGTGAGGCTTGTCATCGACAGTTCCTGTCTCTCTGTATCTCCTTCATGTCCGAACAACATTGCTTAAGTTCACTCCGAGATGCCTCGACACTTCCCTTGTTGAGAGCCCTTCCTGGCACAAAGTAACAATGCGGACGCCGATCTAACCGTGGTACTGACCGTCTAGACATGGTTGAACTACAGGAAATATGAGCTGTGTACCTCCTTCCTGGTGGAATGACTGGAACTGATCAGCTGTCGGACCCCCTCCGTCTAATGGGCGCTGCTCATGCATTGTTGTTTAGTGACATCTCTGAACAGTCAAAGGGACTGTGTGTGTGTGTGATACAATATCCACAGTCAACGTCTATCTTCAGAAGTTTGGGGAACCGGGGTGAAAACTTTTTTTGACGTGTGTGTAATCATGTAAAAATTTGCATTGAAACACTAATAGTGTTGAACATTTGATACATAAAATATAAATAGTATAAAATAGTGAAATTATAAAATGGAGCGAGGGGACATTAAGAGTCGGGACAGAAGGCCATGGAGAAGAGGGGGGAGGGGGGGGCAGGAAGGGATAATGGTGGGGATGTTTGGGTTAAACGAGAGAGGGTCTTACAAAATTGCAAAACGTCAATATTATAAAGAAACATTCTGTTAATATGCCAGAATGGATGTGTAGAACTATAAAATAGGGGTAAAATAGTAGATTGTAGAAGTGTAAATAAGGCACCCAAAACTGAATGAATAACTGAAGATATTTGAAGTGTGTAACTTGGAAAATATAAAGTCATAACTTCTTACTATGAAAGTATAAAAATAACATTGTATAAAGCTTTTTTTCGTAAAATATTAAAAATGTAGGCCTAGAACAATGGATGTATAAGTAGTGAAAGACATCAAGATTGTAAAATTACAGAAATGGTATTATGTGGAGGAACCAGAACTGTAACAAGTGTCATTAAATTTTATGAATTTTAATAAACATTGGAAGGTCGAAGCCGCAAAAATATAAAAAAGGGAAACTATGTGCAGGAACTAAAGTTATAGCTAATAGGAGGTGACAGTTATGGTTAACTGCATATGCTTCTGCTTAGTGGCGTTCTAGAGCGCGCGGTTTTGCATTGCGTATGGAAGCCACTCAGCGCACCAGCCTGCTGCTAGGACTATGTGTAAGCTGATGCACTGTGAAATGGGACTACCTTCCCATCCCGATCTGAAATTCCTCCCTCATGTCAACTCTCCCTGAAGAGGTCATTTTAGCCCGAATTTTTAACTGTCTGGACTTTATACCGTTATGTCTATACCCAGTTCTCACCCAGTATTAATTAGGAGTTTTTTTTTAAAGGCATAGGATGTCAAACCGGCCGACTGGGAGCAGGAGAGGTACCACGCTACATTTTAAATTTCCACTGTCCTGATCACAGATCTGATTGGCTTCCATTATAAAATATAAACGTTTCAATTCCACAGAGCGAAATATAGTGATGTGCGATACAAGAATGCTGTGTAAAGAGGCGTGACACAGCATTCTGGCACACTTAAGACCTAATAACTTGCGTTACATTTCCTCGAACAGCTGTGTTTTAGCCGGCTGCTGTGGCCGAGAGGTTCTAGGCCCTTCAGTCTAGAACCACGTTGCTGCTACAGTCGCAGGTTCGAATCCTGCCTCGGGCATGGATGTGTGTGATGTCCTTAGGTCAGTTAGGTTTAAGTAGTTGTAAGTCAAGTGGACTGATGACATCAGATGTTAAGTCCCATAGTGCTTAGAGCCATTTGAACCATTTGAGCCATATATGTTCATATTCTTCAGAAAGGTGTGCGCCACAAAATGAACTTTTTTTTTTTTGAAAAATTTATTTTCTTTAAATTTTTAACTTCTTATCTCAAGCGCTTGGGAAAGGGGGGGGGCACCTCTATCAAGTTTTTGACCCGGTTCAGAAATATCTTAGATCCGGGGCTGCCTCTAAAGCCATTCTCAATTGCGAAAGTGTTGCCGGTGCAGGATTTTGTGCACGAACCGAACTCTCGATTATGACCTATAAATCTCGATGGGACTCATATCGGGCAATCTAGGCGGCCAGATCATTCGCTCAAATTGTTCAGATATTCCTCACACCAATCGCGAACTGTGGCCGGTGTAGTGGCGCTTTATCAACCATAACAATTCCGATTTCGAATGGCTGCAAATGGTCTCCAAGTATCTGAACTTAACCAATTCCTGTCAAAGGTTCAATTTGACCAGAAGACTCAATCTGTTCCATGTAAACGCAACCCACACCATTATGGAACCACTACCAGCTAGCACAGTGCCTTGTTGTCAACTTCGGTCCATGGTTCTTGGAGTCTGTGACACATTCGATCCCTGCCATCAGCTCGGTTTCCCAGTAGTCTTGAGTCTCACCCATATCGTCGCGATCGCAGAAGAGGCACTGTAGGCTATGTCTTGTTGTTTGCAAATGTTAGCGGAATTCGCCTGCTACCATGGCCCACTAATGCCAATTTTCGCCGTACGTCCCACATTGATTTCTACGGTTATTTCTCACAATGTTTCTTGTCTGTTAGCACGGACTACTCTACACAAACCCCGCTGCTCTTAATTGATAAGTGAAGGCCGTCGGCCATTGCGCTGTCCATGATGAGAGCTAATGCCTGAAATTTGGTATTCTCGGCACACTCTTTACACTGTGGATTTCGGAAAATTGTAATCTCTAACGGTTTCCGAAATGAAATGCCGCACGGGTCTAGCTCCAACTACTATTCCGCGCTCAAAGTCTGTTAATTCCTGTTGTACTGTCATAATCACGCCAGACCCATTTTCACATTAATCACATACATCAAATGATAGTTCCGCCAATGCATTGCCCTTTTAGACCCTGTGTACACGATACTGCGAGTACATCCACCTGTATTTGTATATGTAAATGTATATGTGCATATCGCTATCCCACCTCAGTGTATTTCAACTTTTTGTAATAAGGTCATTTCATCATAACTTCGCTTTCACCATTGTGGTGTCAAACTGCACAGCAGACAGCTCTCACCATACAACAAGTTTGCGCAGACTTAAAGAGAGACGGAAGGCAATTTTTATCCCTATTCTGCCAATGCTATTTTACCATTTGAATAGGTACACTTTTCAAAAGAACTATAAGTGGTAAAACAGTGAAATTTTTACTGCATATATATAACATATATGCCTCAATTAACACGTAAAATGAACATAACACCTCTTATGGTTTTGAAGAAAAAAATTGTTCTTTCACTACTATAATTTAACTTTTTTGTACATTAATTATTATGAAACAGTTTCTGATTGTTTGGTGGTTCCCAAATTACTTGTAATAGCTTATTACCATCTGCAGTACAAAATGAACAAATTTCATGTTTCTAACCCCATTAATTTATCAATTAATGGTACCTGAAAGCAAAAAAATGTAGTTTTGAGAAAAATCCATTTAAAGTTTAATATTGCAATTCTGGTATAGTTATTGATGAGAATTACTTACCACTGATTTTTTCCTGCACAATACTGAGCATCATCTGAATCATACTGATCTTCTTTTCTTCTCTTGGTCCCTCTTCTTTTCTGTCTGCCTTCTTTTGTGCATTTTAAATTAGCAATATCTGCTTTGCGGATTCTCTCTTTATCAGTTTGCACAAAGAAGAATTTCGCAGTATTTCCACTGGATTTGATGTCAAATAATTCCAAAACATCCAGTCTTCTAGTTACACCATCATTGAAGAATAAAATAGCATCATAAACACCAAATTTGAGGGTTATAAGCTGAACAAATATAGTTTTCGGCAACCGGTTCCAAATGACAGAATTCACACATTCATTTAAATTTTGGGTTTTCCCATGAAGACATGTCTCCAACAAGGTCTCTTTACGAATGTCTCTAAATATGGGTTTAATTTCATTCATTACTGATGCAGGTAAAAAATGTTTGTGGTCATATCTCCTGTACTTGCACCAAGTATCAGGATAATTTAAGCAAAGACCGTGCACTGGATTTTCATTTGTGGAAAGCTTATGGAAAAAGAAAGTCCATACAGCTTTTTTCATGTTTTTTTAAAATTCTCTACATTTCTTCTTATGGCCAAGCCATAATAATTCTGTAATCCATCTATTTCAACATTTGTCAGGCGACCTTTACCACCTATCTTCTTACTATCTTCCAATACTATTTTTGACTTTTCTTTCAATAATCTTCTCAAACTGGACCCCATTCTCTTCTGGACATGCCCAATGCATTCTAATTTAGAAATTGTGACATTAGGACCATAGAGTTGTTCTGCACATATCCGGTCATAAGCCTTGCTGTCACCGTCCCCAGATTGCACAGCGTCAGCAAAACCATATCTGACGAAAAACATTTCGTATTTATATAAAACAAAAACTGTTTCACGCAGGAAAGACCAGGCATTTCAAATATGCTAAAATCTAAAAATCGAATTTTGTAAGCCCACTTGCCTTCCGTCTCCCCTTAAACGAAAACAACCACTCGTGACAAGCGAGATTCGGCACAGGAGTGAAAGCCAGGGTCACTGCAGTATACTCAACTACCTCGAGTAATCGGTTGAGACAAGGAAACTGCTCATCTAAAAGGGGCGAACTCTGAACGACTGCCTCCATCCCGGACCTGTAGCTCCGTATTCAAATCGTGAGACCCGAGGACTCCCAGAGTGCAGCGACGGGAGCGGAAGAGATTAACACAGGCGGGAAGATGTTTCCACAAATTTCCACGATGTATTCTACAGCAGACGTATTGTTGTTGTTGTTGTGGTCTTCAGTCCTGAGACTGGTTTGATGCAGCTCTCCATGCTACTCTATCCTGTGCAAGCTTCTTCATCTCCCAGTACCTACTGCAACCTACATCCTTCTGAATCTGCTTAGTGTATTCATCTCTTAGTCTCCCTCTACGATTTTTACCCTCCACGCTGCCCTCCAATACTAAATTGGTGATCCCTTGATGCCTCAGAACATGTCCTACCAACCGATCCCTTCTTCTAGTCAAGTTGTGCCACAAACTTCTCTTCTCCCCAATCATATTCAATACCCTTATTAGTTATATGATCTACCCATCAATTCTTCAGCATTCTTCTGTAGCACCACATTTCGGAAGTTTCTATTCTCTTCTTGTCCTAACTAGTTATCGTCCATATTTCACTTGCATACATGGCTACACTCCATACAAATACTTTCAGAAACGACTTCCTAACACTCAAATCTATACTTGATGTTAACAAATTTCTCTTCTTCAGAAACGCTTTCCTTGCCATTGCCAGTCTACATTTTATATCCTCTCTTCTTCGACCATCATCAGTTATTTTGCTCCCCAAATAGCAAAACTCCTTTACCACTTTAAGTGTCTCATTCCCTAATCTGATTCTCTCAGCATAACCCGACTTATTTCGAGTACATTCCATTATCCTCGTTTTGCTTTTGTTGATGTTCATCTTATATCCTCCTTTCAAGACTCTATCAATTCCGTTCAACTGCTCTTCTAAGTCCTTTGCCGTCTCTGACAGAATTATAATATCATCGGCGAAGTTTTTATTTCTTCTCCATGGATTTTAACACCTACTCCGAATTTTTCTTTTGATTCCTTCAATGCTTGCTCAATATACAGATTGAATAACATCGGGGAGAGGCTACAACCCTGTCTCACTCCCTTCCCAACCACTGCTTCCCTTTCATGTCCCTCGACTATTATAACTGCCATCTGGTTTCTGTACAAATTGTAAATAGCCTTTCGTTCCCTGTATTTTACGCCTGCCACCTTCAGAATTTGAAAGAGAGTATTCCAGTCAACATTGTCAAAAGCTTTCTCTAAGTCTACAAATGCTAGAAACGTAGGTTTGCCTTTCCTTAATCTAGCTTCTAAGATAAGTCGTAAGGTCAGTATTGCCTCACGTGTTCCTATATTTCTACGGAATCCAAACTGATCTTCCCCGACGTCGGCTTCTACTAGTTTTTCCATTCGTCTGTAAAGAATTCGCGTTCATATTTTGCATCCATGACTTATGAAACTGATTGTTCGGTAATTTTTACAGTCCTGACAAAACTCTACCATCTGGTGAGCAAGATGTATGAGACAGGCGAAATACCCTCAGACTTCAAGAAGAATATAATAATTCCAATCCCAAAGACAGCAGCAGATGTAAACGCATAAGAAAACACTTCCTTACGTACGTTTTTATCTCTACTTCTATGCCTGGCACTTTTCTCACAACATTACGTAGTCCACTACCTGTCTGTTACAAACTTGTCTGATTTTTGATATTATCATCTAAGGCATCATCAGTTTTCTTCTTTCCGACCCTGCGACAAAGGCACCGCTCTCTTGTGGTTTGCCGTTGCTCTGGCATTGCAGGCGTAATGCGCTGAGGAATTTTCTTTTCTTCCACTGAAAACAGTCACTGTTGCTGCCTCTTATTACATCTTCCGATTTTGGCATATGTGACTTACTGTTCCGGCTGCTTTCTGCAGCGAACACCCCTTTTAAGCAGACTGCGTGCTTCTCGAGGCCGTCTGCTTTCTTTGTTGTAGAGTTATCCCCAACTAAATCTGACACTTCAGAAGCGATTCTGCTGCTTCGTTCTGTCGACGTTATAGAACATTGCTTTGATATTTTGTGACCTGCGCCCGTGAAAATATTTCTGCTCTTCCGTTGGACGCCGACAAATAACTGCATCAGTGACTCATTACTCTAACAATGCCCTGACGATTTTGCACAATTTGCCGTTTTTACCCCTGGCCTCGTCCTTCAATGTTTACAGTTCTTCTTTCGGCCCTCTCTAAGTACCATATACAATTGATGCTTCCATTGTAACTTTCCTTCTATCAAAGAAAGATCTTCCAAGTCTGTCGTGAAAAAGGTATCCAATTCTTCCTCAGGATTATGTAAATTGAAAGGGTAGGGGAGAGAAAGGAAAGGGAAGGGAAGGGACTAACAATGCCGAAAGAACAGACATCGCACATTCATATAAAGTCTTCCTCAAGAGCTAAAACAGTGAAGATAGTGATGTTCCACGTTGTGATGTGATCTGGAACGCAGTCGACGTTCTAACTCATCCCACATGTATTCCATTGAGTTCTGTCTGGACTATGGGCAGGCCCGTACAATGCAGCAATGTTACTTTCTTACTCCTTGGCGCTACAGCCCATGTAGGGCCTTGGTCTCTTTCATGATCGCAGTCCAATCCTGACGATTTTCCGCTCGTTTCCTCTATCTCCTGACTCCAATTTTCTCAAATGATTTTCCACATTCTCCAGACATTGTTTCCGGGGTCTCCATTTTCTCCTTTTGCCACCTAGATTTCCTGCGTAAACCTTTTTGACAGCTCTACATGGCCCAGCCATCTCAATCTGTTACACTTAATTTCAGCCACCAAGTCAGAATTTCTATACTGTTCTTCCAATTCCTTGTTTCTCCTTGTCCTCCATTGCCTCGCCTCATACATGGCTCCAAAAATCTTTCTTAATATTTTCCTCTCCCATCATCTCCAGAGATCTTCTTCTGCTACAGTCACTGTCCATGTTTCTGAGCCATACATTACCACCGGTCTTATGACTGTTCGATAGACAGTCACCTTCGATTTTCTGCTCAGGCCTCGTGACTGAAGGATCTTGATCAGGGCCAAGTAAGCTCTATTTTCTGCAGCAATCCTAGATTTTATTTCTTCTCTTATTCTGCTATCCTCCGAACCAGCACTCCCAGGTATTGAAACTTCTCAAATCCCACATAATTGCCTCCGTTCAACTTAATATATTTCCCTTTAACAACAGCATTTTTTTCTGGAAGCATGAAATACTTTGTTTTTGTGTTGTTTAAGTCCCAGCTGATCTGCCTCCTTTTCCAGTCTGCCAAATCCTTCTTCAATTTCTTTCAAACTTCTAGATAGCATACACACATCATCGGCATAAGCTAGATTTTAGTGCATGCTGTTAAACAGAGTGCCACCCAGGTTATCAATCTCCACCCTTCGCATCACTCTCTCCAACACTGTGTTGAAGAGTAGAGTGGATAATACATCACACTGTCTTAACCCTTGGTTGACCTCAAGTTCCTTACAAAGTTTTCCTCTACAATTACCTGGCATTTAGTACCAGTCTGATAAGTTTACTTGGGAATTCCATCTCCATTAACGTGTCATATAGCTTTTTCCTTTTAACAGTACCAAAGGCCTGTTTAAAGTCCACATAACGCTGGTGTGCATTCACATTATATTCATAACACTTTTCCATTATTTGCCTTATAATGAAGTTCTGTTCAGTTGTTGATTTGCGCCGCACGGTATTAGCCGAGCGGTCTGGGACTCTGGAGTCATGGACTGTGCGGCTGGTCCCTGCGGAGGTTCGAGTCCTCCCTCGGGCATGGGAGTGTGTATTTGTCCTTAGGATAATTTAGGTTAAGTAGTGTGTAAGCTTAGGGACTGATGACCTTAGCAGTTAAGTCCCATAAGATTTCACAGACATTTGAACATTTTGTTGATCTGCCCCGTCGAAAATCGCGCCGTTAGTCTCCGAGTATTTCTTCTGTAATTGGTGCAAGTCTCATAGTAATGTTACTGTGGACAAATCATTGCCTCACAGAAACTGCGTTATGGCAAAGTGCATTTTCACGCTAATACAAACAATCATTGTCTCAGAACTGTTCTCTACTATATACAGCACACTTAGAATAAAATGTAGTTATATATAACCGCATTTAGCATTCTCTTAGGCTTCGTAAGCGAACCACACCTTAACCACAAAAAATACTCTCATGTCGTAACACCACACCTTCCCTACATTGCTATTAGCAATAGACATTATGGCAGATAGCGTTTCTAGACACCTCTCAACCTCAAACCTTTCTACAGAATTTCCACAGGACGTAGCGTGATTTATCACTGGAAATCAGTCGTTTCCAGTCGGCTCTTTACACTAACTCAAGCTTCTCTTAGTCTGACGGCAGAAACGTGTGGCTTTTGTGATGCTCCTCGCCCATCGCACACCATACTTTTTAACTCCCTACGCACAGTGATTGTGTTAGCTGGACTCCTAGTACCACTTTGGAACCCACTAGTGACTTCTGCGGCTGATTCCACGTAATACACTACTGGCCATTAAAATTGCTGCACCAAGAAGAAATGCAGATGATAAACGGGTATTCATTGGACAAATATATTATACTAGAACTGACATGTGATTTCATTCTCACGCAATTTGGGTGCATATATTCTGAGAAATCAGTACCCAGAACAACCACCTCTGGCCGTAATAACGGCCTTGATACGCCTGGGCTTTGAGTCAAACAGAACTTGGATGGCGTGTACAGGTACAGCTGCCCATGCAACTTCAACACGATACCACAGTTCATCAAGAGTAGTGACTGGCGTATTGTAACAAGCCAGTTGCTCGGCCACCATTGACCAGACGTTTTCAATTGGTGAGAGATCTGGAAAATGTGCTGGCCAGAACATTTTCTGTATCCAGAAAGGCCCGTACAGGACCTGCAACATGCTGTCGTGCATTATCCTGCTGAAATGTAGGGTTTTGCGTGGACCGAATGAAGGGTAGAGCCATGGGGCTAACTCATCTGAAATGTAACATCCACTGTTCAAAGTGCCGTCAATGTGAACAAGAGGTGACCGAGACGTGTAACCAATGGCACCCCATGTCATCAAGCCGGGTGATACGCCAGTATGGCGATGACGAATACACCCTTCCAATGTGCGTTCACCGCGATGTCGCCAAACACGGATGCGACCATCGTGATGCTGTAAGCAGAACCAGGATTCATCCGAAAAAAATGACGTTTTGCCATTCGTGCACCCAGGTTTGTCGTTGAGTACACCATCGCAGGCGCTCCTGTCTGTGATGCAGCGTCAAGGGTAAACGCAGCCATGGTCTCCGAGCTGATAGTCCATGCTGCTGCAAACGTCGTCGAACTGTTCGTGCAGATGGTTGTCGTCTTGCAAACGTCTCCATCTGCTGACTGAGGGATCGAGGCGTTGCTGCACGATCCGTTACAGCCATGCGGATAAAATGCCTGTCATCTCGACTGCTAGTGATACGAGGCCGTTGGGATCCAGCACGCTGTTCCGTATTACCCTCCTGAACCCACCGATTCCATATTCTGCTAACAGTCATTGGATCTCGACCAACGCAAGCAGCAATGTCGCGATACGATAAACCGCAATCGCGATAGGCTACAATCCGACCTTTATCAAAGTCGGAAACGTGATGGTACGCATTTCTCCTCCTTACGCGAGGCATCACAACAACGTTTCACCAGGCAACGCCGGTCAACTGCTGTTTGTGTATGAGAAATCGGTTGGAAACTTTCCTCGTGTCAGCACGTTGTAGGTGTCGCCACCGGCGCCAACCTTGTGTGAATGCTCTGAAAAGCTAATCATTTACATATCACAGCATCTTCTTCCTGTCGGTTGAATTTTCGCGTCTGTAACACGTCATCTTCGTGGTGTAGGAATTTTAATGGCCAGTAGTGTATTTTACAACCATCCTCCACAAAGCTCGATGGTCCCTGTCCGTCAGTTCATGAGATCTGCTTGGTCTTGGTTTTAGATGTGGTAGGTCCTTCATTTTTCCGCTTGATAACCACATCACCAACAGTCGCTCTGGACAGCTTTAGAGGCGATGAAATGCTTTAGAAGCGACAAAATGTCCTTGGTGGACTCAATAAGTCAGGTGACATCCAGTCACTAGTCCATCTTCGAAGTCACTGAGTTGTCCTGACTGACCCAATCTGCTGTTAGAGTCCACACAGGATACAGTGGCTGATGTGCAGTGATCAGTTTTCGTCCAAAGCGCTGTGTGGTGTCACCGCCAGACACCACAGTTGCTAGGTGGTAGCCTTTAAATCGGCCGCGGTCCGTCAGTATACGTCGGACCCGCGTGTCGCCACTATCTGTGATTGCAGACCGAGCGCCGCCAGACGGCAGGTCTAGTCTAGAGAGACTACCTAGCACTCGCCCCAGTTGTACAGCCGACTTTGCTAGCGATGGTTCACTGCCTACATACGCTATCATTTGCAGAGACGACAGTTTAGGATAGCAATCAGCTACGTCATTTGCTACGACCTAGCAAGGCGCCACATTCGTGTACTATATGTCTTCTGAACAGATAATATTGTGAATCATGTACCGTCAAGAGCGACATTCCTCATTAATGGATTAAAGTTAAGTATCAAACTAATTATGTCCGCTTTCTGAATTCTCATTCCTTATCATGTTCCAGACCTCACGTAAGTATAGTTCTTCCCTCCTCACGCCAGCCTGCGTGAGCTAAAACGCGTGCATTTCGGCCTCCATTCATAACACGGTGTTGGCTCTTCTGCCAACACAATACGCTGGGCGAGGTCATACATTTGTTTGCTCAGAAGGGGCGGCCAATATTGTTTGCCCATTTTCAGCCAGTCAACGACGTACTGCGGTGACAGAACCGAGGCGGACGCCCTGCAATCTTTCTCAACCGATTCTATGGAAACTATTCGGTAAAAAGATTCTACTTATAGTTTTACACGTCAGCTTCCTGCATATGCGCCCATCATTTTGTATAATGGACATAGGTATTGTGGTATTCGTGTTTAAGTAAGATATTCTGCGAAATTTGAAAAGTTTGCAATGGAAAACAGTAGTCTCTAAGATTTTGCGTTTGAAGCATATTACATAATACGTTGCTGCGTTTGAAATTTAGTTAACGCATGGAAGTTTTCTTTAGACTTGGGAGTAGGTCTCCACCTTTCACCAATCTCGAGAAAATTGTTCTGATATAGCACACTCATTTGTGATCGCATGTGCCAGCGATAAGGTTAGAATGAAATCTTATATTTCATAAACAGTTTGAGGTATCTAAATGAGATTTTGGCAAGTTCAAAAAATGGTTCAAATGGCTCTGAGCACTATGGGACTTAACATCTGAGGTCATCAGTCCCCTAGAACTTAGAACTACTTAAACCTTACCAACCTAAGGACATCACACACATCCATGTCAGAGGCAGGATTCGAACCTGCGACCGTAACGGTCACACGGTTCCAGACTGAAGCGCCTAGAACCGCTCGGCCTATCGCCTGCTTTGGCAAGTGATAGCATGCAAAGAGGAGATTATTTTTGCATGTGGTTATTATGCAAATATTCGTTATCTGACCTTTATACCATTAATTACATTTTTTCTCGGTGAAAGAATGTAAATTTAAAGGCTATCGATAGCTCGCAAAATGAGAAATGCTGTGTGTTTTGGAACAACATAAGTGAAGACATAAAACGTTTATTTTTGTGCAGAGGATGTGCTTTTTCATAAGCTATTGACCTAACTTTTCCACAGCTCCTCACTTAACACCGAGCGAGGTGGCGCAGTGGTTAGCACACTGGACTCGCATTCGGGAGGACGACGGTTCAATCCCGTCTCCGGCCATCCTGATTTAGGTTTCCCGTGATTTCCCTAAATCGTTTCAGGCAAATGCCGGGATGGTTCCTTTGAAAGGGAACGGCCGATTTCCTTCCCAATCCTTCCCTAACCCGAGCTTGCGCTCCGTCTCTAATGACCTCGTTGTCGGCGAGACGTTAAACACTACCCACCACCATCCTCACTTAACAAACTTAATGACCCACTGTTGCCCGCCCAATTAGCCGCGCAGTCCAACGAGCTGCTTCCCTAGCTGGAAAGCGTGCCGGTCCCCGGCACTAATCCACCCGGCGGATTAGTGTCGAGGTCCGGTGTGAGGGCCAGAAAGTGGATGGTTTTCAGGCGGTTTTCTATCTACCTCGGTGAATGCGGGCTGGTTCCCCTTATTTCGCCTCAGTTACACTGTCTCTGCGATTTCTGCGCAAACACCGTTTCCACGTAAGCGTACACCAGAATTACTCTACCAAGCAAACATTCGGGGTTACACTCGCCTAGTATGAGACGTTCCCAGGGCGTCCACTGGAGACCGAACCGCACAGTAACCCTGGGTTCGGTGTGGGGCGGCGGTGGGGTGGGTGGACTGTTGTGGTCTGTTGTGGGGTTGTGAACCACCGAGGGCTACGGCGGGACGAAGCTTCTCCGTCGTTTCCAGGTTCCCGGTGTAATACATACATAATAACACACTGTTTCAAAATTCTCTCAAAAACACATCTGCACAACACGGCCGGCCGGGGTGGCCGAGCGGTTCTAGGCGCTATAGTCTGGAACCGCGCGACCGCTACGGTCGCAGGTTCGAATCCTGCCTCGGGCATGGGTGTGGGTGATGTCCTTAGGTTAGTTAGGTTTAAGAAGTTCTAAGTTCTAGGGGACTGGTGACCTCAGAAGTTAAGTCCCGTTGTGCTCAGAGCCATTTGAACCATTTTTTTTGCACAACACGTTAGTGAGGAGACATTGTGTAAACTCCACTGAGATTTGACAAAAAAAGCAGATTTCAACATGTTTAAAGGAGAACTGTAAGCGTTTTTTTTTTTTCAAAATTCGCCTCTCACAATGCTTCTCTGACAGCTGCAAATGGTTAACAAGTTGAGCGAAAATAAGACGCTGCTGTTATTGCTTTTTTTAGCGTAATTCTTTTTAGGCACTAACCAAAACAGAGGCGACAGTACATCGTTTTGAATGGTCACCGCGCAAGTCTGGACATGGGGGGATTGCACTTAATACAAAAAATATGAGCGTAGGCTTCAGTTTACAACAGCATTTCCCCTACAGCGCTTGTTCGCAATCCCCCCTTCCAACACTCTCCCCATGCATGCCCTGTCGACTGCGCATCTTCAGGCCACGTTATTCAGCGCCCAGTTTTACTGCTTCACTACTGACAACCCTATAGTCCCCTCCTTCTGTACTATATTTCGTTTATCATAAGAATAAACCTGATGTTAACAAACACAAACGCGATGATTGGTCAGCAGCCGTAGCTCTCGTGCATTGATGTTGTTCCGCTATTAGAAGTAGGTCCAGCGTATGTATTAGATATATTATTACGTAATTGCAAATGAAACTTTAAAGACATTCTAATGTATTAACAGCCATCAACGTTTCCCTTAATAATACTTTAGCTAAGTAATTTTTATTTCAAAAATCGCGTACAGCTACAGTCTCTGTCAATGCAACTTGTGCTCTGATTGTCTCGTTGTTCGTACGTACCGTGGAAACGGATTAAAACAGCTTCCTGCTTCGTAGTGAATGGTTCAAATGGCTGTGAGTACTATGGGACTTAACATCTGAGGTCATGAGTCCCCTAGAACTTAGAACTACTTAAACCTAACTAACCTAAGGACATCACACACATGCATGCCCGAGGCAGGATTCGAACCTGCGACCGTAGCGGTCGCGCGGTTCCAGACTGTAGCGCCTAGAACCACTCGGCCACCCCTGCCGGCCGCTTCGTAGTGAAACATGCGCACTGAACGCCGTTAATGGCGAGAAAGTAGTTGTTGTTAAGCTTTTCACAAGATTACAAAGAAAAAGAAATTAGCTTTGACGTTTTTGGAGAAACACGTAACAAAATTCAGGGAGTTTGACAATTTATGCCTGGCATAAATTAGTAGCGTCTTACATGGGTAAACATGCGTACGTGCGGCGGCGGTTTGCAACCCGTTGAGGTTTGTAATATTTTTTGTGTGTTCGGTTTGAATACCTAAATCGTTAAAATATGGAATTCATCAATTATGCGGTAATTAACTCATTCTTAACCATCATTTTTCAAGAAAAATGCACGTCCTCTAATTTCTAATTACCTGTCGCACGAAAAATTCTGGTTTTCACTGCAAATGCGTTCTTGATTACCGATATTTTATAAAAGACTGTTAAAGATTGTTGAAGTTAAGAAAACATTCCACAACTGAATTTTTTGGAGAGAAATGAAAAATCAAATACTCTTTGTTTGAATAGGCTTTGTAGGAGAGGTGCGGTGTCACACGAGCCAGAGTGATACGCGTCATAGAAACGTGGAAAACAATAATTTTCACGGCATCGAGCACATGTACAGTGTGTACGCTGCATTTTCACAGTTTTCGCCTTAACACCGCAATCTGAACCCAAAGAATGTATCTGGAGCCAAGTTAAGTGATTTGTCGTAGTGAATAACAAGACATTTAAGCTGCCAAACATACTGGAACTAACGCACAAAGCTCTGCGACACGCAACTGCCGGACGGTGGCGAAATGCAGAGCAGTATCTCATAAAAGAGGAGGTGGGAAACGTGTTTTGCTGGCTTGGGATTCTGTTGCTGATCGCCTCGTTGAACTGGAACAATAATGAAATGTATTCCTCGCAGTGCGACATGGAAGGAGTTCAGAGATTGCCAGACCACTGACTGTAATACCTTCAATATTTAACTACATGGTGAAATACTAGCAATGCGCTTTTACACCGTACGCACGCCATGCAGAAAAATTATCCTTGTACAAATCAGGAATTTTCACCACTCTTGACTTTAATTACAATACTTCGTTAGCTAAGATCGAGAGCATGTTATGTTTTCCGTCTGGTCACCTAAAAAGCGCATCGCCTGAGCTTTACCGTAATTATTTCTTTCTATTTAAAAATTAAATGACTTCATTGTTCTCTACTCGCCATTTTTCACGTCTTTACTAACACTGTTCACATCTCTGCAGTTTAGGTTGATTACTCGCCCGGCCAGTGCTGTCCAAGTTAAATGCGCCGGTACAGCTGTTGCCCCGTATTATCGCTGAGTCGATGTAGCATAACCCACAGCATGAAACGTATCCTCATTATCGTACCTGATTGTACTCGAGGCAGCTTGGCTTTCGCTCCACGTGAAACGAAACCTGTGACGAAACCCAATGAGGTTCTAGGAAACGCGAAAGAATACATAGTGTAATGTTTACATGAGGTTTATTCTTATGATGAACGGAGTATAGCAGGTCCACCTCTAGTTCCTTTTGGTGGTCACTTCCGCATTAAAGAGGGGTGTGCGAATACTTGTGATCAGCTAAAAGTGCGTGTCATTTACGACGGCGGCCGAGTTTAGCTTCGTTCTGCCCATCTGACGTCACATAACACAGTCAGCCAATGAACAGAGAACGACGTTGCCAGAGCTTGACTGCAATGCAGACCACGGACGAGTGGCTTCAGTTTTAGAGACGTTCAGTCATAAATAAAGCAATTGAACAAAAGCAATGTCTTGATAGCAGACTTTCTTTTATAGAAAGTTTGGAAAAAGCATTCTTTATACCAATTGTTTCATATTCTATTAATTAATTAAACCAAATGTGGTGTCACCGCCAGACACCACACTTGCTAGGTGGTAGCCTTCAAATCGGCCGCGGTCCATTAGTATACGCCGGACCCGCGGGTCGCCACTGTCAGTAATTGCAGACCGAGCGCCACCACACGGCAGGTCTAGAGAGATACTGGCACTCGCCCCAGTTGTACAGCCGACGTAGTTCACTGACAAATACGCTCTCATTTGCCGAGACGATAGTTAGCATAGCCTTCAGCTACATTTGCTACGACCTAGCAAGGCGCCATAGCTTTGATAAGTAATATTGTGAAGCCTGTATCATCATGTTCTACAAATGTGGATTAAAGTTAAGTATTCCAGAAGCTACGTACTTTTCTTTATAGCATTCATTACGTATCCTGTTTCAGACCTCACGCCAGCTTGCGAGAGTTTGAGCGCGTGCCTTTCGGCTTCCTCTCATTGTGTCTAGGCTGTCTTGCCTAGACACAACACCAAACAAGCAATAAGCCTCCTAATTCAGGCGATAGCAAGGAAAGGTGTTTGTATCATTCTCACGAACTGCTTTTTCGCAATAAAGGACAGCGGTAATTGTTTATTTCCTATTGTACTTCGACGAAACGTGAATAATTCATAGTCATACCAACAGTGTTTTTCGGTATTTTGCGTGATGTTTTAGACTCCTTCAGGCAAAGGTTTAAGATATGGCTGCGTTAGTGTAATGGTGAAGATGTTTGACTATAAAGCAAAATGTTTTGAGTTCAAATCTTGTTAGGAGGTTAATACTTTGTTTACTTAAAAACAATATCAAAGTGTCTTTTTTGAAATTTCTAGTTCTTTGTCTCTTCATTGTAATCATAATAAGTTTTCGGTTTTTCTAATTTTGTCCTCCAATATTTCTTTTCACAGCAATTAAAAACAATGAGAAGGCACACATACAATATTCATGTTATCTGTTTTGTTTGTATATCTTCTCTTCCGCAGTCGCTGTTTCACTATTCATATTGAAACATATTCTTTGACACAGTATTAAAAGTATTATTTAGAGCAGAATTTCGGCTCGTACGTTGCCGAGCTACGCAATTCTCTGCTTGCTGCTTTGGCAACATCATCATATTCAATGTTTTCGTCAACTGATCTATGTTTTGGCAAGTATTTGCTGTCCGTTGTGACAAACACAAATTTTTTGCGCATTGCGCCTCACTGACAATATATTTTATTTTCTATGTTTTATTATGTCCACAATTCAGTTTTGTGTACTTCGCCAATTTTAATCAGAACCTTTCAGAAAAAAGCGAAATGACTCTGGTATAAATAAAACTTTTATTGCAGTCGCGAAAGACGGAATATTTCTCAATATTACATACGACACCTATCTGGTACTTAAATTAAATGAGATATTGTTATACAGTAAATTTTATATGAAATTTAGGTATATTGTCCTCATTTCATTCTCAACATTGTGGCAACTAAAATCGACCATACGGAAAGTATACGATATGGACTTTTACCTCTGCAAACTCTTCAAAATTTCGTGCAATGGTTTACTACATTTAATGCTGCACAGTAACTGCGTTGAACATCGAAACAAAATTAAGTAATTTATGGGGGACAGGTATCAGTCAAGAAGATGTGTAAAAATCAAATTTTTTGGCCAAATAGTTTTTGTGCAATCGAGTGATAAGTGTGTCAAAGAAGTCGGAACACCATGTGTCAGCACAGGCGAGCAGTGCAGTGATGACAAAATCGCGCACAGCGAGGAATGCGGGGAGCAAGTCTGTAGCAGCGAAAGGGTTGATGCGGCCATGGTGGCTTTATTTCATAAACTGCGCGCTCCCTCCTAAACGTAAGTTTGCAAACAATACTATTCTATGACGCTGCTTCTCTTGGCGCGTGCAACTGGCAACGCAGCAATTCGCAAGCCGCCAAGATAAAAGAATTCAACTATAGTGTACATCGAAGCTGACGACCTGTCCGCGCCAGTGTGTGGCCTGCGGCCTGAAGCCCTAGGAAGCCGTCTACCGCTGACGTCACGTGTCTTGCAGGCCCCGGGCCGGCGGCGTACGCGCTGCCCGGTACGGTGGGGCTGGAGGACCACGACCCGACACGTCACCGCGCGCCCGGCTACACCATGGCCGGCGTGCAGCAGAGGAGCTACGAATCGGTAGGGCCCGGACCTGCGCACGGCGTGCCTCAGGGCATGACGAGGAACGGGCCGGCGCCACACGTTGGCGTGCCCATCTCAGGACCCTGGACCATTCTGCGTGAGTAGCCGCCACCAGTCTGCACAGTCTGCACGCACTCTCCGTACACCGAGGTGACACAAGTCATGGGACATCTTCTAATATTGGGTCGAACCTAATTTAGCCCATTGTAGTGGAGCAGCTCGACGCAGCATGGACTCGAGTCATTGGAAGTCACCTGCAGAAATACTGAGCCGTGCTGCCTCTATAGCCTTCCTCAATTGCGAAAGTGCTGCCGGTGCAAGATTTTGTGCACGAACTGAGCTCTCGATTATGTCCCACAAATGTTCGATCGGATTCCTGGAAAAGACAAACGAATACGGAGCTGGCACGCGTCACCTCTTTATAGATTTCAAAGCAGCTTATGATAGCATAAATAGAGAGCAGTTATATCAAGCTCTAGATGAACTGGGACTCTCTAGAAAGTTGGCAAGGCTGGTGAGAATGACAATGAGCGAAACACAAGGTAGTGTAAGAATAGGAGGAAAGATGTCCGATACATTGAGTATTAAAAATGGAGTGCGACAAGGGGATGCATTGGCATGCCTTCTCTTTAATGCCGCCCTGGAGAAGGTGATGAGAAACGAAAACCTTCTGAATAGGGGAATGATCTTCTATAAATCAGCGCAGATACTGGCTTACGCAGAAGACGTAGATGTAATAGCAAGAACCCAAAAAGCAATGGAAGAGACATTTACAGCTCATGAACAGGCCAGTAGGAACATGGGGTTAATTATTAATGAACAGAAAACAAAATATATGACAGCTGGAAAGCACATAGAGAAAATGTGCCAAATGCAATATCAATGGGCAATTAAACATTTGAGAGAGTTTAATATTTCAAGTACCTGGCCTCGATAGTTACACATCTAAATGATACCTCAAATGGTTGGTTCAAATGGCTCTGAGCACTATGGGACTCAACTGCTGAGGTCATTAGTCCCCTAGAACTTAGAACTAGTTAAACCTAACTAACCTAAGGACATCACAAACATCCATGCCCGAGGCAGGATTCGAACCTGCGACCGGA
Organism: Schistocerca piceifrons; assembly: GCF_021461385.2. Taxonomy (NCBI): domain Eukaryota; kingdom Metazoa; phylum Arthropoda; class Insecta; order Orthoptera; family Acrididae; genus Schistocerca; species Schistocerca piceifrons. Next base: position 620,114,202 of record NC_060141.1, read on the forward strand.
GCGGTCTTGCGGTTCCAGACTGCAGCGCCTTTAACCGCATGGCCACTTCGGCCGGCAAATGATACCTCCTATGAAATTAAGCAGAGATTAATACTAGCCAACTATTTTGCCCTAACAAGACTTCTATCCTCAAGGCTCCTGACTCGTACCACGAAATTAACTATGTATAAATCACTTATACGACTAGTGCTTACATATGCCTCTGAAGCCTGGAGATTAACAACTAAAGATATTGAAACACTGGATGCAGTTGAAAGAAAGGTACTTCGACGAATTATCGGCCCAATCTGTGAAAGAGAAAGATGGAGGAGGAGATACAAGCATGAGTTGTAAGCCATATACAAAGACCAACCCATCAGAAGGATAGTGAAATCATCCAGATTGAGGTGGGCGGGACATGTGGCTCGCGTGAATGATACAGAAGTACCAAAAAGTATATTACAAGGAAAGCCAGGAGGGCAGAGAGGACGTGGTCGACCAAGAGCCAGATGGGAAGATGGAGTAATCGAAGATCTTAGGAAGATGGGCTATAGAAACTGGAGAGTATTGGCAAAGGACCGAGAGAAATGGAAGGAAATTGTAGAAGAGGCCAAGGCTCATCATGAGCTGTAGAGATATTCTTCGAACCAATTGCGAACAACTGTTGCCTGGCGCGCAGTCCGGAACCGTGCGACTGCTATGGTCGCAGGTTCGAATCCTGCCTCGGGCATGGGTGTGTGTGATGTCCTTAGGTTAGTTAGGTTTAAGTAGTTCTAAGTTCTAGGGGACTGATGACCACAGCAGTTGAGTCCCATAGTGCTCAGAGCCATTTGAACTGTTGCCTGGTGACACGGCACATTGTTATTTCGGAACTTCAAGTGTATAAATGGCTGCAAATGGCCTTCAGGTAGTTAAACATAACCATCCGGTCCATGATCGGTTCATTGGATGAGAGGACCCAGTCCATTCCACGTAAACACAGCTCACGCCATTAAGGAGCTGTCACCAGATTACACAGCGCCTTTTTGACCTTTGGCGTACGGGTTCGTGGGTTCCGCGCCACACACGAACGCTATCATCAGCTCTTACGAACTGAAATCGGGACACGTCCGACCAGGCCACGGTCTTCCAGTCGTCAAGGATACAACCGATATAGTCACGAGCCAAGAAGAGGTGCTGCAGACGATGTCGTGGTGTTAGCGAAGGAACTCGCGTCGGTCGTCTGCTGCCTTAGCCCATTAACGCGATATTTCGCCGCAGTGTCCTAAAGGATACGTTCTTCGTACGTCCCACGTTGGTTTCTGCGATTATTTCACACAGAATTAGTTGTCTGTTATCACTTCAATTCTACGCATAAGCCACTGCTCTTGGTCGTTAAGTGAAGGCCGTCGGCCACTCCATTGCCCATGGTGCGAGGTAATGTCTGAAATTTGGTACCGTCGGCACGCTCTTGACACTAGACCTTGGAATATTGAATTCCCTAACGATTTCCGAAATGGAATGTCCGATGCGCCTATCTCCATCTACCATTTCGCGTTCAAAGTCTGTTAATTCACATCTGACATTTTTTCATATGAATCCCCTGAATACAAATGACAGCTCTGGCAGTCCATTCCTCTTTTATGCCTTGTGTACGCCATACTACCGCCTTCTCTATATGAGCATACTGGTATCCCATGACTTTTGTCACCTCACTGTGCAGCATGCATTTTTATTCGGTACGGATATTAGAGATAATGCATTTCATTGATGAAAGGAGAAAATATAAAAATGCTGTGAATAGAGAAGACGAAAGAAAATACAGACAACTAAAAATGAGAGTGACAAAGAGCAAAATGGCAAAGCTGGGATGGGCAGGGGATAAATGTAATACTTTAAAAGCGCGCATGGGGAAAGATAGAAGACGCCTACAGGGGAATGTAACAAAGATTTGGAGAAAAGAGAAATAGCTATATGAATTTCAGGAGCTCAGACAGTGTGCTAGTGCTAAGTAAAAGCCGCAATATACAGAGTGGTCAGAAACAGACTGAGAAGCTAGTACATGTGTTGCAGTGTAGGTTGTGCTGAGACATAATTGTTAAGAAAAAAATTCGATACATTGACCCGTTTCCAAGTTGTCCATATTCTAACTGCGAACACGTTTCACGTGTTTCATAACGGCTGTAGTCGCCGCAGTGTCTGTTCCTTTGGGCATGCATGCATGTCTGAAGGAAACTGCATCGTACTTCTGAGCAACACTATAACATCGTATTTATCCGCCGACGCCGGGCAAGCAACTTTCAATTAAATTGTCTACATTGCACAGGTATAAATACAATGAACGTGCGAGTGAATGTTGTAGACACATATTTTACAACATGGGGAGGTTAGGGTCTGGCCATGACTTGTACTCTGATAGCCTAATGGTAAGGCGGCCGCTCCTGATAACCGTGAAAAATGGGTTCGAGGCTCTGTGCGGAATAGATTTTCAGTGTCGTCATTTCCATTATACAGGTGATGTGCCCATATTCGCAACTGCGAATACATCTCATGTATTTCATAACGCTTGTAGTCGTCGCAGTGTCTGTTTTTTCATCGCACTTCTGAAGGACACAGGTCCTGCAATATCGTTCTCACAACGTAGATGATAGTGCACGGGATGCTCAGCCCTTGGCTCGGGTTCGATCCTTACTATCGTCCCATGTCTGATTTTTTTGTATCGCTCTACTGGTCGATTTTAGGAATCCAAAGAAGGACACGTTTCGCTATATGGTCTCTGGCGGGCCGCTTGAATTTGCCCGCGCAACGGCCTTATGGGCTAATTTAACAGTTATTTCTCAGCACAACCTACCCTGCAACACTCTTACAAGCTTTTCACATTTCTCACCACCCTGTATTGAAGGCCTATACAAGGGAAGTGAATCTGAAGGCAATATTGTCACATCGAAACCACAATCAAGACCAAGTCCGAAGGCAAAGTCGTCAGTGAAGTATTAAACTTAGGAATATAAACATGGAACGAATGCAATTAACAAATTTTACCCTCTCATGTGGAAATTAAAATGTATTTCTTTCAATGTTTGTTCATTATTTCTCTTCCTCGTCTCCTTACAAATGTTTCCACACAGTTTCAGTCTCCTACGATCAATCTTTTATTATGGGAGACCTCTCAAGTAGTGAAAGTTTAGTTATAACCAACTTGCACAGGATGATTCAAATAGAAAGAAAATTTCAATTGTTTATTACAGAGGAACTATGAGAAACAGGAACACATTGCGTATGTCACTGAATAGAGGAATGGTCAACGTCTTATGTTCTGAGAGATACTATACCATACACTCGACATGAGCACCATCCATTGCTCGAGAAACATCGGAACGGTAGTTCATTTCATTCCACACACGAATCAACAAGTCACTGTTTATTAAATCGACAGCTTCAACAATTCGATTTCTCAGCTCTTGAGGAGTAGCTGTCATAGGTGGGACAAAGATTCTGTCTTTTACGTATACCCACAGAAAAAAAAAAATCGCAAACTGTGAGGTCTGGTGACCTGGGAGGCCAAAAGCAATGAACAAGATCTTGTTCTCCACCTCTTCCAATTCAGTGTTGTAAGAAAAAAAATCGCGAAGTGTGAGGTTTCGTGACCTGGGAGGCCAAAAGCAATGAACAAGGTCTCGTTCTCCTCCTCTTTCAATCCAGTGTTGTAAGATGATGTTAAGATAACGCCGCGACTCAAGGTGAAAGTGACGCGGGACGCCATCATGCATAAAAATGGAATCGTTGCAATCTTCGTGAAGTTGAGGAAACAACCAGTTTGCAGCATGTCCAGGTACGACATTTCTTTGACAGTTTTCTCCGCATAAAAGAACAGGAACGGCACAAAACACATTCTGTTTCGGTGAGTCTGTTACATGTTCGACGACTGCGTCAAGATTTTGTGACCCCCCCCCCCCCCCCCCCACACACACACAAAAAGACCCTTACATTACGGCGGTTTACTTTAACCAATAGATGAACCGTCGATTCCTCTGAAAAGATGAGTCATTCGGGAAAAGTGTCCTCTGCCATATCCTGGAGTACTGTGCGGGCTTTCAAATAAGAAAATGAAATGAGAGGTGATGTGGGGTGGCCCTCAACTACGTACCCTCAGACTCAAACTTGAAATATTAAACGTTTTGGCTGGTTTCGTTGTCTAGGGGTTGGGATGCGTAACTGCCGCATTGCAAGCCAAATGCTGCTGAGTCTACAGTATGTAGTATGAATACGAGGGGGGACCCAAAAGAAACCGGATTGTTGTCATAAAAATTTATTGATGAACCTTTTTACAAAATTACTTCAGTCACATTCAAAATACTCTCCATTACATGCGATGCACTTGTCAAGCCTCTTTTCCCACTGTTGGAAGCATGTTTGGAACTCTTCAAGTTTGATATTGTCCAGTGTCCTTTGCGAAGCTGTTTTTACCGCCTCCACATCGTCACAACGCTTCCATTTTAGCGTTGTTTTCTTTCGTGGGAATAGGAAAAAGTCGCACGGGGCTAGGTCCGGTGAATACGGAGCGTGGGGAACGACAGACCACCTCTGAGATGCCAAATAGTGGGTCAGTCGTAAGGCCGGCCGTGTGTGCTGGAGCGTTGTCGTGATACAGAAACCAGTCACCTGATCGCCAAAGTTTCGGGCGTTTCCTCCTCGCATTCTCTCGCAGACGCCTTAAAACATCCAAGTAAAAGTGCTGGTTAACAGTCTGGCCAGGGGGTACGAATTCCCGATGCACAATTCCACGAACATCAAAAAAGACAATGATCATCGTCTTCACATTTGACCTCACATGCCTTGCTTTTTTTGGCCTGGGAGAGTTGGGAGTCCTCCACTGGCTTGACGCTTGCTTGGTTTCTGGGTCATACCCGTAACACCAACTCTCATCCCCTGTAATGACTTTGTTCAAGAAGTGTGGATCACGTGCAGTCTCTGTTTTCAAGTCCTGACACACATTCATGCGGATGGTTTTTTGCTCCTGTGTGAGAAGGCGCGGAACAAATTTAGCAGCAACACGTCTCATGTGCAAATCCTCACTCAAAATCCGCTGGCACGAGCTCCAACTAATTCCTGTCTGCTGAAATTTGGTCGATCGTTTGGCGGCGATCCTCGTTGATCTTTTGGTGGACCTTTTCAATGTTCTCCTCATTTCGCGATGTTGAAGGGCGTCCAGAACAAGCTTGGTCTTCAACACACATCTCACCACGTTTAAAGCGCCCAAACCACTCGAAAACCTGTATGCAGCTCATAGCGCCCTCCTGGAAAGCTTCCTGAAGCATTTGGTGTGTCTCCGTTGCAGTTTAAGCAGGAAACAAAATTTCACACACACACAGTCTTTGTTCTTTTAAAGTTGCCATAACGACTTCGCAGAGGTAACCCGCCAACAATCAGAAACGCAATACCACACTTGCACGTTCAGCTCTACTCTGACGCCGTCTGAACAGCTGTTTCATGACGGTCTCTACTAACACCATCATTCTAGCGTGAGAACCCTGCACTACGTCTACGAGTGGCAGCGCCCTCGGAGTCCGGTTTCTTTTGGGTTCCCCCTCGTATACACATGAATCGAATGGTCGAAGGTTCCTATCACTCGGCAATCGCGAATGTAACGTAGAAATTTATAAATAAAAGATTGCAATAAATAAAATCTGCAGTTACTATCTTAACGACTTTATATGATGAGTACGATAGTAGAAGTACTTTTGAGAATGTGGTATATTTCTGCAAGACACTTATTGGTGTCGATGGTCCAGCAATTAAATAAAATATAAGTTAAATAACAGGGAAACAATAGATTTCTACTGCACGTAATTAGTTATGAACGACAACATAGCTCGTGAGACATTCGCTTATCAAAGCATACTACGTCTTCACTGCAGAAACCTCAGAAATCTCACAAGTTCACAAGTCCGCACTCCGAAGTATCTCTCGCGACCACCCGCAAACCACTCCACACTCCAAGTCTCTCTCGCGGCCGGCCATAGTGGCCGTGCGGTTCTAGGCGCTGCAGCCTGGAACCGCAAGACCGCTACGGTCGCAGGTTCGAATCCTGCCTCGGGCATGGATGTGTGTGTCATCCTTAGGTTAGTTAGGTTTAAGTAGTTCTAAGTTCCAGGGGACTAATGACCTCAGAAGTTGAGTCCCATAGTGCTCAGAGCCATTTGAACCATCTCTTTCGCGACTGTACGTCCCTCGCCGTACTGTCCCCGGACTCTCCATGTCCTGTCCCGTACTGTTCTCACACTTCCATCCAATCTCCCCATTCACGAGCGCTGTGATTGGCTAGAGCGCTCCCGCCCTGTCTTCAAGCCAACGCACACTCACAATCATAATGAAACACATTCGAAATATTGGATTTACATTTAAATAACTTGAAATTAAATAAATATTCCTACGGGTAGACCAGAAACACGCTCCAACACATATTATTAGATACATAAACAAATTAAATAAACATATATCAAAGGAATAGAACAAAAGGTAGGCCAGTAGCCTAATGTCTCTGTGCTTTCTAAAACACACTAAATATTTAACCAATTTCTTCATGAATAGTATATATCGGATATAAACAGAGACATAGATGAATAAATATATTTATAAGCATGCTGCTACCATTTTTTCGTGTAACTGTGGAGAACTTATGGCCTGACACTATCGACAGTAATCGGTCACTTTGATCTCCAATAACTCATGTACCATTCAAGTTACATGCCTGTAATTTATACCAATTTAGGTTTACACTAATAGCATTCTAAAGACACGTTGTTCGACAAAATCGGATGAACCCTTTACTCACTCACTCACACTCATTCATTGGTCGTACCAGACTCGAGAGTCCATTACCGCTGCAACGTATTTTCGGCATCTGTCCCTGTCTTGGGCTATTTCCTTCCATTCACCTCCAATATCTAGGCTCCTCAGATCACCCTTCACATTGTCCTCCCATCTACGCCTCGGTCTCCCCACAGGACGTTTTCCCTCTAAGCGCCCTACCTGTACTCTGAGCGCTGCCCTGCCCTCATCCATTCGAGCTACGTGACCCGCCCATCGCAGCCTACGTGATTTAATAATACTGATTATGTCAGTGCTTGAATAGAGTTCGTGAACCTCTTCGTTATGCAGTTTTCGCCACTCTCCGCAGATTTCATCCCTTTTTGCTCCGAAAATTTTCCTCAAAATTTTGTTTTCAAATACTCGAAACGGCTTTTCATTTTGCACGGTGCGAGACCAAGTATCACACCCATACAGTATAACTGGTAGAATAATAGTTTTGTATATTTAATCTTTAAATTCCTAGACAATATCCGTGATGAAAGTAATCTATTCAGTGAGAAGTAGCACGCATTTCCCGCCCGTAATCTCTTCTTCAGTTCGGATTCAATCTCATTTCTCGAAGTGATGTCCACGCCTAGATACTTAAATGTGTTCACTTTTTCAAACCGCATGTCTCCAACTCTCAACATTTCCTATCTACTGCTGTTGGCCTGGGTGAACCGATTAGATTCTGGAAATTCGTTGCTGGGCGTTACTTGTATAATTTACTGCCAGATAATGAAGTTTAAACTAATAAAGTAATTGAAAATCTGATTACACCATCAGAATAGTCGTGCAAAAATGGTAATGTATATGTTTCTTTTTGAGGTATCGTGATTCATCTGGCTACTATTAATTTCTATACGAACAGTGAAACGTCTGCCATGATGGTTTCACAAAGTCCGCCATCTTTGGCCCTCTCAGCATACAAGTCTCTTTCGTCGACACAGCGTCACCTTGGAATTCCCAACCACGTGCTCGGGTTGGACCCCTCTTGCTTGCGCCAAGTCACGGCCGCCTGTATTAGAGGCCGGAGTCGTCAAGCTGACAACGACGTAGCCTGTGACGTCAGTAGGCCGGCTAGCGTGACCAGCTAGGCCGAGACTAAAGTTTAGACTTCGTCGAATGGAGAAGACGTGTCAGATATAAATACGCAATCACTTTTTTTTTGTAGATTTGGTCCCTATAAATAAGACAGTAACCTAGAAAAGCTAATTTGTCGCAGTATTACGCCGACTTTATGTCGGAATTACGCATTTTATTCTCGTTTCCTTGCAACGATGAACTTTTCAATAACTCACATGTTCTTCATATTATGACGTTTCTTACCCGAGTTTTGGATATACAAGTTCAGCAAACAATTTTGTGAGTTGCCTACTAACATTATTTGCAGACTTGCAATTATTTCAGTCTGTTATTTGGAATGTATTATGATATTACTTCCTATATAAATGACAAACATGACAAACACCTTCTTGGAGGCTGCACCTTACTTAAATACGATATTAACCCAGGGAATATTTATGGCACAGCTTCTGGTAAAAGCTGGCCTTTGACGAGGAAACTCGTGACAGTTCCCATCAGAATCCTTGTAAATCTCCACTCTTGATACGTTACTTTCTTCAAAATGTTTAATGCAAACAACACTTCCATTTGATGGAGTCGAGTCCTTTCTGGGGATATTTCTTGTCCATCGTTTTCTGTTTTCCTCTTCAGTAGGGAATCTGAACACTGAGATGTAACCCTCTTCATTGCTGGATTCGTAGTTGCTGTTGCAACCAGGAACACAACATTTTTCTGGCATCTGCAAATAGAATGATGCATTAATTGCTAACATCTTAAATCAAAATACTATTATGTAAAAATAGCAAATGAGAATTTGAGTGGACTGGTTTTTTCTACTGCTTGGACATCACGAAACACAAGTCTACAATAGAATCAAATGTGTAGAAATATTCATAATATTAACACAAATCACTTAGGAGAAGATTCTGATACTAACCTTATGAATTCAAAACTTTATTTTCGAATTGTATCTAGAATATAGTAGAACATTTGTTGCAATTGTGTAGACGAAAGTCGTTCACGTAGCACACTTGCACATATACATGTAAAAACACTACAAACTTCACAGAATTGTATACTTACATTGTGTTATATCTTCTACTGTAGTCACGACTACCTGCTATAATTTTTGCAGAGTCCAGTATAGCATAATTACACTGTAATGTCGGATAAAACAGACACCGCGAAAGTACGTAAACAACTGCTTCCGTTCGCTACCTTATAGCCACAGCCATGCGGTAGGCCTTAACGTAACGTTGCCACATTTCAGTCCTCCAGCCTCTAATACAGGCGGCCGTGGCCAAGTCCAGCACTACGTGGTTGGCCTGCCGAGCGGGCCGTGCGGCCAAGCTAACTTCGAACTTAGTCTATTTCCAGGGCGCCTCAACTCGCCCGTTACCTCACAACCGAAATGCAAAATTCGTAGCTTCTGTTGTGGTTGCCGGATCGCAACTGCTGCAGTAACTGCAACTTGTAAGGCTTCATATGCAGGCATCGTTTCAGAACACCCCACACCGTTGTTTGAGGAAGCTGGTTTTACTGGGCTGCCCGTGTCGTGGACTTCCGAGGGCTCCGTGCGAAAGCAATTCGGATATGCTCGACATTTTCATCAGACGTGCGTGGCGACCAGAGCTCTTCCTTTTCCATGTGCAGCCAACTTCCAAGAATTCTGTATGCCAGCCATAAATCTTCTTGTGGAGAAGCTGAATCTACGGCAGAATGCACGTTTCATATCAATAATGTACTGACTCGTTCCAATTGAACAATGGATTGATTTCGCACAAATTCCAACACACAAAATGATTTTTCTGTGGTGCAGTCGCCATGTTTCTACCAACAAACAGCATAGCTGGGTCAAAATTTTGAACCTTCCTCTATCCAGTGACATGCGCAATGTGTTTATATGTTTTACAGTTCGTAATACGCAATTGAAAGCTATTATTTCTTTTTGAGTCACCCGGTACTTTGGATGAACAACTCTCCTTTTATTGAAAAACTACCCCTAAAGTTCAGGAGCTGCAATCGACTCTCAATTGTCGTGGTCGACAGATAATTGAAAACCGAGCATTTTTCATCGACATACACTCCTGGAAATTGAAATAAGAACACCGTGAATTCATTGTCCCAGGAAGGGGAAACTTTATTGACACATTCCTGGGGTCAGATACATCACATGATCACACTGACAGAACCACAGGCACATAGACACAGGCAACAGAGCATGCACAATGTCGGCACTAGTACAGTGTATATCCACCTTTCGCAGCAATGCAGGCTGCTATTCTCTCATGGAGACGATCGTAGAGATGCTGGATGTAGTCCTGTGGAACGGCTTGCCATGCCATTTCCACCTGGCGCCTCAGTTGGACCAGCGTCCGTGCTGGACGTGCAGACCGCGTGAGACGACGCTTCATCCAGTCCCAAACATGCTCAATGGGGGACAGATCCGGAGATCTTGCTGGCCAGGGTAGTTGACTTACACCTTCTAGAGCACGTTGGGTGGCACGGGACACATGCGGACGTGCATTGTCCTGTTGGAACAGCAAGTTCCCTTGCCGGTCTAGGAATGGTAGAACGATGGGTTCGATGACGGTTTGGATGTACCGTGCACTATTCAGTGTCCCCTCGACGATCACCAGTGGTGTACGGCCAGTGTAGGAGATCGCTCCCCACACCATGATGCCGGGTGTTGGCCCTGTGTGCCTCGGTCGTATGCAGTCCTGATTGTGGCGCTCACCTGCACGGCGCCAAACACGCATACGACCATCATTGGCACCAAGGCAGAAGCGACTCTCATCGCTGAAGACGACACGTCTCCATTCGTCCCTCCATTCACGCCTGTCGCGACACCACTGGAGGCGGGCTGCACGATGTTGGGGCGTGAGCGGAAGACAGCCTAACGGTGTGCGGGACCGTAGCCCAGCTTCATGGAGACGGTTGCGAATGGTCCTCGCCGATACCCCAGGAGCAACAGTGTCCCTAATTTGCTGGGAAGTGGCGGCGCGGTCCCCTACGGCACTGCGTAGGATCCTACGGTCTTGGCGTGCATCCGTGCGTCGCTGCGGTCCGGTCCCAGGTCGACGGGCACGTGCACCTTCCGCCGACCACTGGCGACAACATCGATGTACTGTGGAGACCTCACGCCCCACGTGTTGAGCAATTCGGCAGTACGTCCACCCGGCCTCCCGCATGCCCACTATACGCCCTCGCTCAAAGTCCGTCAGCTGCACATACGGTTCACGTCCACGCTGTCGCGGCATGCTACCAGTGTTAAAGACTGCGATGGAGCTCCGTATGCCACGGCAAACTGGCTGACACTGACGGCGGCGGTGCACAAATACTGCGCAGCTAGCGCCATTCGACGGCCAACACCGCGGTTCCTGGTGTGTCCGCTGTGCCGTGCGTGTGATCATTGCTTGTACAGCCCTCTCGCAGTGTCCGGAGCAAGTATGGTGGGTCTGACACACCGGTGTCAATGTGTTCTTTTTTCCATTTCCAGGAGTGTATATGGGGTCGGAAAACTAATATTTTCCTAGAGATCGACAGAAGTAACTTTTTCGACTGCCGCTTAGGTACCAATAAGGTAAGAAGTGTTCAACGAAAGCGCAGCTGGTGTATCGACCCAAGGCATCTGGCCTGTGGAGAAAAGGACCTAGTTACTTGTTTTGTAAAACGGCATTTCTTGCTGCAACTGTAATTTATTTTTCGCAGACGCGTTTCGCCTTCTTTTTACTCCAACCTAGTTAATTCTGCAGCTTTTTTATCTGTATTTTTTCCCGTTTCGAAACTGGTATGGACAGCAGGATTAAAAAGGTGAGTAAAGCAATGAGGAATAGGTACAAGATAGGCAAATAAATTTCTCGAACCACTTGGATTAGTAACGAATTAATTATTTAATGGTCATCGCTTTACAATGGCTCGTTCAGTCACTCTGTTATATGTCTTCAGTTTTCTTCGAACAACTAGGTGGATAGTAACTGTCATATTGAACATTCGTAGCAAATATACTCGCGGCACCAAGGACATCTAACGAATGCTACCTTCGCGCATCTACTTTGTTAGTTGCGAAGAGCTGCGCGGTTTAAGGCCCCTGCCACGATTCACGCGGCTCCCCCCGTCGGAGAGGTTCTAGTCCTCCCTCGTACATGTGTGTGTGTGTGTGTGTGTGTGTGTGTGTGTGTGTGTGTTGTCCTTGGCATTAGTTAGTTTAAGTTAGATTAAGTATTGTGTAAGCCTAGGGACCGATGACCTCAACAGTTTGGTCCCATAGGAAATTACCACAAATTTCCAAATTTTACTTCCGAAGATCAGAGGAAAACAAACTTAAGCTTACATTTAAAAATACTTCTTTTTCAGGAATTAATTTCGATGCATACCACGCACACGACTACATTTTTTGAAAAATCTGTGCTGAAAGTTAGACATGAATTAGGTTTTGACTATTTATTGTATCCGCTCGGTTGTGCTATTCTCGCTGGGTTTCCAGAAGCCTCGAGATAAATTCTTAACTTGGTGATAAAAATAAACTCACATGTCTGGCATATAGACGTGCAGTTTGGCGGCATTACTTCTACCATGCAAGTCGATTAACCCTCGTCATTTAAACTTGCTGTCATACATGACAGTGTTAAATTATCTAGCCGAGGAATCCAATTCAGTGAAACTTTTATCACCAATGTATGGTTTAAAAATTTTCTCAAGATATGTTTTGTAATTTTAATTCTTCTATTTCGCGGATTTGGAGTAAATGCAGTAAACATTTTGAACAATTCGATTAAACGACTGACCTCTTCTACATTCTGAGGACCAAATTAGTCATTAGTTTCTTATAAGCACGGGAAAACTTTATGCAACAATTTTCCAGACGATATGCTGGAATATTGAGCCGTTTGTGAATGAGATACTTTGTGTACAGTACCAGCTGAAACAAGGGTGTTTTTCTCCGTTATGCGACAACGTGCGCCGAATGCTCGTTTCCGCAGGGACCTTAGTTGGATCTGTTTTCATACAACAAGGCTTCAGATTTTAGTTCTTTAATAATCCACGTCGTTTGAGAAATTTACTTACGTACTGTGATGTTATTACCTATTGATTTACGCCAGCCTGGGTGGCCGTGCGGTTCTAGGCGCTTCAGTCTGGAACCGCGTTACCGCTACGGTCGCAGGTTCGAATCCTGCCTCGGGCATGGACGTGTGTGATGTCCTTAGGTTAGTTAGCTTTAAGTAGTTCTACGTTCTAGAGGACTGATGACCACAGATGTTAAGTCCCATAGTGCTCAGAGCCATTATTGATTTACTTACCTTATTAGCCCTCCGATTCCTACCAGTTCCTATGTAGGAAAAATGCAAAAGGAAAAAAAAACTGCAGAATGTAACGTGGACTCAAATACAGGTTTTGCTTCTGAGCCAGATGCCTTGGTCGCTACGCAAGAGGCGCTTTAGTTTAGCAGGGTGTACATTATGGACACGTAAGTGGAGGTCGCTAAAGTTTCTTTCCTTGATTTCTAGGAAAACATGCATTTGCAGACCCCGTACATATTCATGAAAACTGCTCAGTTTTAAATTATATGTCGAGCCGTCGGTTCTGAGTCCATTGCGGGTCATGAACTATAGAGGCCGTTTTCTCAAAAACGGAGAAGGGAGCGTAGGCGGGCTGTTGAGCCAAAATATCTTACAGTCCTTCTTTTTAGGTTGTATACAAGCGACCTTCCAAAGGTGAGCCGAATCGATTAGCCATATGTGAGGCCTTCTCTTTTTCAGGATTAGGGATGCCCATTGTGAGAAGCTATTCCACCTGGTGTTCAAGGTATATGAGACAGAAAAAATGCCCTTTGCATTCACAGGTGTGAATATTACCGACCTATCAGTTTAATAAGTTATGGTTGCAAAATTCTGACACAAATTATATATAGAAAAATGGAAAAACTAATACAAGCCGGCGTCGGGGAAAACATTTTTGGACTTAGAGAATGCGACAATGTTGAGTGGAACACACTCTTAGACATTCTGAAGATAACAGAGATAAAATATAGGGAGCCAAAGGTTATTTACAACTTGTACAGAAACCAGACGGCAGTTGCAAGTGTCGAAGGGCATGAAAGGGAAGCAGTGGTTGAGAAGGGAGTACAATGAGCAAGGAGTAAAGGAAACCAAAGAAAAATTTGCAGTAGGAATTAAAGTTTAGGGAGAATACACAAAAACTTTGAGGCCCGTGACATGGTAATTCTGTCAGAGACAGAACATGGTAATTCTGTCAGAGACAGAAAAGGACATGGAAGATCTGTTGAATGGAATGGGTAGTTTCTTGATAGGAGGATATAAGACGAAAAACATCAAAAGCAAAACAAGGTATGGGAGCATGAAGTACATGAACGGCTGTAAATGGTCTCCAAGTATCGGAAGATAATCGTTTCCAGTCAGTGAACGGTTCAGTTGGACCAGAGAACGCAGCCCATTCCATGCAGACACAAGCTACACTTAATGTAGCCACCATCTGGTTTCACTGTGCCTTGTTGACAACTTGGGTCCATGGCTTCATGGCGTCTGTGACGCACTTAACACGCTACCATCAACTCTTACCAACTGAAATCGGGACTCATCTGACCATGCCGCGATTTTCCAGTCGTTGGGTCCAACCGATAAGGTCACGAGCCCAGATGGAGCGCTGCAGGCGATTTCGTGCTGCCAGAAAAGGCAATCGGGTCGGTCGTGTGCTGCCATAGTCCATTAACGTCAGATTTCGTTGCACTGTCCTAAGAGATACGTTCGTCGTACGTCCAACATTGATTTCTGAGCGTATTTCACGCAGTGTTGCTTGCCTGTTAGCACCGACAACTCCACGCAAATACCGCTGCTATCTGGCACTGCTTTGTCCGTGGTGAGAGGTAATGCCTGAATTTTGGTATTCCTGTCACACATTTGACACTGTGGATCTCGTAATAGTGAATCCGTAACGATTTCCGAAATGGAATGTCTCATGCGTCTAGCTCCATCTACCATTCCTCGTTCAAGGTCTGTTAATTCGCGTCGTACGGCCATAATCACGTCAGAAATCTTTTCAAATGAATCACCTGAGTAGAAATGACAGCTCCGCCATCCGTTTATGTGCATATCGCCATCCCATGACTTCGGTCACGTCAGTGTATGAACACTCGTGGGTCATTTGCTGCGGGGCCCTATGTGCGCCGAACGGCGTGTCTGTAATACTTGGGTGTGCACGTCAGCAGTGTGAAAACAGCCGACTAGCTCCACCGTTTGCGTGATGATTGTTCCCAGTTGTCAGACAATAAAAATCAGCCCTCTGTCAAAGTCTCATGCCAGTGTACAGGGTGTTTATAAATGTATGGTGCGGTTTTAAAAATTAATTATAAATCTTTTCATTTCTTTATATGGACAAATGTTGCAATTTAAGCAGCGCCAAGCGTCCAAGTTTTTGATGCATTAATCACAATCCTTCAATATGTATACCCTTCTTCACGCGACACACATCTACACGTTAACCAAACTCTTCCCATACCCAGTACGCCACGCCATCTGTGATGGTCTGCAGTGCATGTTTTACCAAGTCACACACTTCCTCAAGTGATACGGCACTGGTGGTACATGAACTCGGTCTTTCAGAAAACCCCGTAGGCAGAAATCGGAGGGTGTTAAATCCGTCTAATGGGATAGCCAGGCGAGAGGGTTCGTGTCTGCTGTTGCAGTAAATTCTATTCAGCGCTAGTGAGGAAAGTGGTTAAGAAACCCCCCCCCCCGTAGGCAGAAATCGGAGGGTGTTAAATCTGTCTAATGGGATAGCCAGGCGAGAGGGTTCGTGTCTGCTGTTGCAGTAAATTGTATTCAACGCTGGTGAGGAACGCGTATAAGAAACCCTAGTACATTCCTGTGAAAATGAGGCGCAGCACCATCCAGTTGCAACATGTAATCATCATAACTAGTGTTCAGCAGGGCCGGCAACTAGGTTTCCAACGCGTCACGAAATGAGTTCCCCGTCGCCGTTCGTTGTTCAGGGAGAAATGGGCCATTCAATTTCTCGCGCGACACCGCTCAGAAAACTTCAGTTTTGGAGAATCACGATGATGCCGTATCAGCGAATGTGGTTTCTCGCATCCCCAGATACGGATATTATGTGGATTCACTTGACACTTACACGAAAAGATGAGTCTCTCTAAAAAAAACGGTGTCCTGCATTTCTAGCTGCACCTCCTTACAAAAGTCACGGCTCTTCCCTCTGTTTACTGGTGTATGAGCCTGCACTAATCCCTCTTTCTACGATCTAAAACATAGCCTCTTACGCAACACCTACCACACCGTAATCTTTGGCATGAACAATTCGCTGCTTGCATTACTGAGTGACTTGCGAGGACTTTGGTGGAACACCCCACACTCTCTTTCGAAGTTTGCATCGGACATTCGAGTTCAACCAGGACTCTTCCCCTTATAAAGACATCTGGTTTCCACAAACTGTCGGTACCACATGCCAATGTTGTTCTTGTGAGGTGGGTCTTTCCTATACTGTGCGCGGAACTCACACTGCACTGTAACCACACATTTTGACACTCGAAACGGAGCACACAGAAGACCTTTTCCTGTTGCGACGCCATCTTGGAAACAGACGCTACGCCGTATACAGACGGCGGTAGTACCGCTTACACAAGGTATAAAAACGCAGTGAATTGGCGACGTTGTCATTTTTACGCACTCCGCTGCTCGACTCGCTGCGGCTCACTTCGTTAGCGTCGGTCGCGCACGCCAACGCCACTAGCCCAACGCCATGCCGAGAAGTAGGAATGGAGGAAGAGACAAGATTGCTGCTGCTGTTGAGCTCCTGCTAAACGCAGTCGGGAACAACGGTTGCGGCAACAAGAAGAAGAAGCGAAAGCCTGTGGCACAATTACAATGCTATAAGTGCCGAAAGCTGGGACACATAGCCAGGAAATGCGACGGTGTGGTTGCGTGTGTTATGTGCGGGCAACCGCACGACACGCGGAACTGCACCAAACCAAGAGGTACTGCAGCGGCGTGCGTAAATTGCGGTGGCTCGCACGCCGCAAACGCGCGCAGCTGCAGCTATCTGAAGACGTGGAAGCAGTGGAAGTTGGCCACCACACACGAAGAGGTGGCACAACAAGAAGAAAAGGTTGTCACCCCGCCCTCCTGCATTAGAAGGGAAAGCGGGCTGCGCTACCAAGACGACGTGGACGCTTTCCGCCAAACACTGCGGGAAGCCAACGAGGACGCAATCACCGCACTCTAATCCACCATGCCGGAGGAGAGAGCGGCCCTGAGAGCGGAACTAGAAGAGACGCGTCAGGAAGTGACTCAACTAAGGGTCGCCTTATACCTCGCGTCCAGCACGACGCCGGACGTGGCACCGACCCCCACCAGTACGGGGGTAGACGCGGCAACACAAACGACCGCCTCCCTGGCCGACGCGGCAACGCAGGTGCTAGGGAGGTGGTCATGCAGTCGGGGAAAACCACCGACAACAAGGAGACGATGACAATAGATGTTAAGTCCCATAGTGCTCAGAGCCATATTTTTTCTGCGGAAACACAGACGACACAGGAAGTGCCGATGGAGACCGAGGGAGAAGAAGAAGACGAGCCATTCGAGTGCCTCCCCCTCCCCAACAAGAGCTGTGTGAGGGAGGTGCTCACCAAGATCGCCGATTCCCTGCGCGACGGTAGCTATCCCCATCATGATCATCCTTACCCTTTCACGGTAGACAACATCCCTCCCCTACCTCATAAACCTTATCTATTCCACTGGGGGTGCGAACCCTTGAACCAGAAGCTTCATGGGAGGGAACTCGTCAGGCGTGGAGATCTGGAGCTAATAAACAAGCACCCTATCTTCACGGACGAGGACTGGCTGTACATGACTGAGCAAGCAGTCATGTACATCCAGCAACAGACGCCGCCAGTGGACTTCTCCCGCCTGAAGAAAATAGAATTCGTGCAGCCAGGAAGCAGTAAGAAGAAGAAGAACAAGAAGCCGCCGGAATCAGCCGGCAGATAAATTCCTGCATCCACAGAAACCAGAGGCCAATCCAACACGTGAAGAAACACATTCCCAACAGAGAGGACTTCAGGAGGAACAGCTCAACCAGCTTAAACTCCGTTACCTCGGGCCAAGGCAGGCCCGTCAATATAGTGAGTGAGTGAGACGTTGTCATTTGCACTCAGGCGATTCATGTGAAAAGGTTTCCGACGTGATTATGGCCGCACGACGCGAATTAACAGACCTTGAACGCGGAATGGTAGATGGAGCTAGACACATGAGACATTCCATTTCGGAAATCCTTAGGAAATTCAATATTTCGATATCCACAGTGTCAAGAGTGTACGAAAAAAAAAAAAAAAAAACACATTTCAGGCGTTACATCTCACCATGGACAAAGCAGTGGTCGACGGCCTTCAATTAACGACCAAGAATAGTGGTGTTTGTTCAGTGCTAACAGACAAGCAAAACTGTGTGAAGTACCCGCAGAAATAAACGTGGGACATACAACGAACGTATCCGTTAGGACAGTGGGTCGAGATTTGGCGTTCAAAGGGCTATAGCGAGCAGACGACGAACGCTAATGCCTTTGCTAACAGTTCAAAATCACCTGCAATGCCCATCCTGGGCTCGTGACCATACCAGATGGACCCTAGACAACTGGAAAACCGTGGTCTGGTCAGATGAGTGCCAATTTCAGTTCATAAGAGCTGATGGTGTGGGTTCAGTGTGGTGGAGAACCCACAAAGCTATGTATCCAAGTTGCCAACAAGGCACTGAGCAGGCTGGTGGAGGTTGCATAATGGTGTGGACTGCGTTTACATGTAATGGATTGGGTCCTTTGGTCCAACAGAACGGATCACTGACAGGACATGGTTATGTTCAGCTACTTGTGGACCATTTGCAGCCATTTGTGGACTTCATGTTCCGCCGGCCGTGGTGGCCGAGCGGTTCTAGGCGGTACAGTCTGGAACCGCGCGACCGCTACGGTCGCAGGTTCGAATCATGCCTCGGGCATGGATGTGTGTGATGTACTTAGGTTAGCTAGGTTTAAGTAGTTCTAATTTCTAGCTGACTGATGACCACGGAAGTTAAGTCCCATAGTGCTCAGAACCATTTGAACTTCATGTTCCCAAACAACAATAGATTTTTTTATGGATGGCAATGCGCCATGACACTGGCCCCAGTTGTTCGCGAGCGGTTTGAAGAACAGTCTGGATACTTTGAATGAGTGATATGGTCACCCAGATCGCCTGTCATGAATCCCATCAAACATGTGTGGAGTATAATCGAGAGGTCAGTTCGTGCCCAAAATCCTGCACCAGTATCACTTTCGCAATAATGGACAGCTATAGAGACAGCATCGCTCAATATTTCTGCAGATAACCTCCAACGACTTGTTGAGTCCATGACAAGTCGAGTTACTGCACTATGCCAGGCAGAAAGAGGTCTGACAAAATATTGGGAGGTATCCCATGACTTTCGTCATCTCAGTGTATGTTATTCTTGTGTAGTGGGTCTTTCCTGAATCATGTACGAAACTCACGCTGCAGTGTAGCCACACATCCAGACACTTCAAAACGGAGCACGCAGAATACCTTTTCACATTGCGACGCCATCTGGGAAACAGATGGTACACCTGCACAGCAAGCATAACAAGCGAACAGCGAATAGCGCATCAAAAACTTGCACAGTTGCAGCTGCTCATGCTGTAATGTTTGCTCATATAAAATAATAAATCGACGTATTATTAATTTTTAAAACCTCGCCATTCATTTACGAACACTCTGTATTTCCCTATTTGCGGCCCGTTAAACCCGCTGGAATCATTCTACATTCATCTCTGCTCCACCTACATAGTTCCCTGATCGCGTCACGTGCCCACAACACCACGAGACGGCATTCAGTTTCCCAGTGGTTGGTGATCTTTAATGTTTTGGCTCGTCATTGTATTCACATATACTAGAATACACGGTAGGGATCATGAGGTGCATCTGCTGTAGCAAGCCGCGCCATTGACTGACGTCAGAGTGAACCCAGCCAGCACTCAGTAGCCCGCAATCGCCATATTGCATTGTGTTGTAATATCGTTTACGAGCGGAAACAAGGTTTTTTACAGCAGTGTGAATTATTATTAGTAACCGGCAATTGAGTACAGAGTTACGTCGTAATTCTCAGAGTATTGAGGGATTTTTTTAGAGCAGGTTTTCAACTGAAAAATAATGATTCGTTGCGCGATCGCCAGTTGTAGTAACCATAGCAGACAAGTAAGTAAGTTAGTAATTATGTTTCATATAGTTTCAAAAGTAGTGAGACGAGATGAGAAGGGATAAATGCTTTTAAACGTTCAGATTCGTTTTCAGTCGAATACTATTGTGTGTGCTCAATACATTTTACTAATTTGGATTATGAAAGCGATTTGAAAAGCGAACTGTTGAATATTCCTTCAAAACGCAAGTCGAAGACTGATGCTGTTCCAACGCTAAATCTGCCATCCTTGTTGCCGATATAAGCTGTGGAAATGAACTTAGTAATGAGAGGAATATTCGGGCACAGAAACGAAGGTACCATAAAGATGAAAGTATTTTACAGGTTGTAACACCGAAAATGCAGATAAAATACCTTCTGCACCATCCAACATTTTTCGCCGTTTAATATTCGTTGATAACTTGTACCGTACTTCTGATTCTGAATCTGTAAGCTTCATTACAAAAACTATGTTTAATAAGTAATCGATGTATTAGTGTATTTATTTCTGACTGTATATAATTGATTGTAATTATAACGAAAATATTGTAAATTGGTGGGTAATAGCCAAGGGAACTTCATTTAAATGTATCAATAGCAAAGACGAAATGGCAGTAGCTGGTCTTTGCATATGGAGAGTCTCTGTTGCGTTGCAAACGTAAAAGAAGCAGAGCAGTTTGAGTGATGAAAGATTGCGGAAGTTGTTGGGCGCTCCTGCCGGCGCGGTGTACAGCCATTCTCACGCCAGTATAGACGGGCCTTATTCATTAACCCCCGAGTGTAGAGAGCACGGCAGGAGTGGACAGGCGGAGGAAGCTGCAATTCTAACTGTTGCCTACCCCATAATTATCCGTCGCCCTAGAGACGACTTGGCGTTCTCAAACAGCAACAGCGCAGGTCAGCATTGTCGTCGGCTACATTCTTCGTCGTCCGCACAGCTACAACATCGTAAGACTGTTAACTCGCAGATATAGTACTTGTAGAGGCTTTACCAGTTGAATTTCTTTCACAAAGTGTGACTAACTTGAATAATAACTTGCAATAGTTAAAACTTGTAGGGCACCCGTGTTGTCATTGTCCTCAGACATTACTACCAGGCAGGGTCCCTTTCGTTTCCGTGAAGTCACCGAGTGTTGTTGCCTCAGTAACTGTTCATTCTTGAATTGCATAACAGAGGCTTAAATAATTTGTAATTTTGAATATCAACTTCATTCACTTAAAGTAAAGTAAAATTTCACAGGGAAAACTAATAACTAAAGATACAGCACAAATTAAGAGTGTGCAATTTCATTTATTACGCATCTAGCTTAGCGAGAGACTTCTGCTGGCTTGGTATGTATTTTATTGTTGTCATTTTAAAAGTAATATAACTCCTTTGCGTAAAGTAATTTCAATTCAATCTTTCAATAATCAAAAGTAAATAGCTTGCATTTCCTAAATTTTGCATTACGTTGCACTGAGGTTACTGAAAGTCATCTTTTTTACATAACAGAGTTTAAGTTAAACCAGTAATTTATTTAACCAGTAAGTCCATTTAATTTTACTTTCAATATTTAGTATTTCAGCATAAGTAACTACAAACTCAGTGCTTTCTGATTCATCTGTTTTCTTGTGAACTGTTGTGCTGTGGAAAAGCGTGACAACCTTCTGTTGCCACGCCAGTGATTATTGCTTAAATTTCTTTGCCATTACCTTTCGTAAGATTCTGGAGATCCATTGCCCTAGCGGGCTGGCGACCGTTTAATTATACTCTTTTTAGCTAATTACTGTTTTCTTTGTATTGTCAGTAATTTTTGTAGTAAATATTACGTGGTACCCTTTTTCCCCCTGCGCGGTTCGTGAGCGATTGCACTATGTTTCACCCATTTCAAAATTGAATCACTGATTGGAAAAAGGAAGAAAGTCCAATCACATCTGTTTACAGAAAACTAAAAAAAACTTGTTAACACTTGCAATTTTATAATCAAAATATCCACGGGTATGCTGCCGGTCTATAGTGTCCAACGGGCACAATATTTCGGCGATCATACATGTCGCCATCATCAGGTGAACTGACGGACTGAGCTCCTGTGAACGTGCCGGCACGGAGATCCGTACGCTATGGCTGCTCAGAGGGAACTGGGTTCGGTCGCGGCGGCGGTCGATTTAAATACCCTCCGCCCGCGGCGCGCTCCCTCCGCCGTCCGCGCCACGGTCGCGTGGTGGAACAGATTGCGACGGCGTCTGAGATGACGTCGGTGTGATGGCTCTGTCCGCCGTGGTCGTCACAACTATACGTTTGCTCGAGTAAATCGAGTTGTTAAAAGTCTCTTGATGTACTTCATTATTTTATTAAGATCTTGCAGCTTCTTTGTATTTATGGGAATCTTATTGTTGTATGCCATAATTCTGGGATAATCAGGCATTTGTTTTCCTTTAAAAAGCCTGTACGTATTGCGAAGCAGTCCATCTATCCATTCCGAACAAACGGCATAACCTTGATGCTGATGCTTATAGGGCAAATGTTGAAATAAACAAGCGGAAATCTTTCCTTTGCTTGACAACTCATGGCAAACGAAAGTTTTTTTATAGTGAGCGATTACACTATATCCCACCCATTTCAAAATTGAATCACTGATTGGAAAAAGGAAGAAAGTCCAATCACCTCTGTTTAGAGAAAACTAAAAAAAAAACTTGTTAACACTTACCATTTTGTTCCTACAGTTTTGAAATCCATTACAACTTGTAGAACTAAGTTATCTATACACCGTGATGGGTCGTTCCAGCCACCATTCCTTAAAGTCAATAATATCGTTATGTTCAATAATCTTGACTTGGAACGAATTCAGTGTTTTTCTTGAATTAACTATCATTTCAAGGTACTGTTAGACAGAGTAGATTCCTTTAAGTCAATAATATCTTTATGTTCAATAATCTTGACTTGGAACGAATTCAGTGTTTTTCTTGAATTAACTATCATTTCAAGGTGCTGTTAGACAGAGTACATTCTATCTTGTTGTCGTATGATTCTCTGGATTAAGTCAAAATCCCTATCACGTGGGAGGAAGGAGTGACCTCGAACAGGAAAATAGTGCTGAATTATTTGAAATTTCCCAGTCATTGCGAAACACATCATGTACAGTACAACAGTGTTGTCTTTATTTTCCCCGCCACAAGAATCACTGAATACATGTAGTTCTTTCACTGAGTCAGGTAGTTCACGTACGTAGTCACTGAGAAATGTGCACACTTCATTGGGACCTCGATTGCCTTGTTCTTCATGGTAGCGGTAAAACTTTGCTGTATTGTTTTTCAGGTTATGGATTCCTAATAGAGAAAGCCACAGTGTTCGTAAGTAGAACATTTCCTGTACAGGAAGACAAGGAAGGGGAACATTTTGCATATAATCAAACACCAGGCCAGCTACATCATTCCTTTCAGCACACAATTTTGTCACCTCTTGTTGTTTTTTTATAAAACTTAGATTCTTGTTGCTTGTGAACCATCAATTCTGCGACAGCCATTCGTTTTGCAACTTCATTCAGGAACAGACATTTAATTTTGGCTAGACGTTCCTCACGGGCAGAGCATACATCTAAATGTGGGCGACCGAATCTATAATTAAATTTACATTGAAGTATTTGGGATAATATTCATACTTCACTGTTAATTCTGGGTTTTTATCACAAAACAAGTCTTGTATCTTTTTCACATTTAAGATGGAATCCAAATATACAATACTTTTGCCACTGTAGTGTGACTGGTTGGTTCGGAAAGTTCGAATATGAGCATCAATCTTAGCAATGACATCAGATCCAACTGTATTTCCCCTGTTGATATGCTTCTCTGTACGGTCATCTGGAGACTGGCCATTAGCAAGGAGCGATGTTAAACATACAACAGCCTTATCACTCACGGTATGCAAAATGCTTTGCGACATACTGTATCCTTTCGGTTTGTTTCATAACAAAAAAATTGTATGTACCTTTCTTCACAAATGTCGGCTTTTCTTTTCTGCTCCTTCTCCTTTGTACAGGTGAATGCTCTATAAGTCCCATTTAAATGAAGATCTTTCTCCCTCTTTAGTTTTATCATCGTACAATCTTCTAATTATTTCCATTTGATCTTCATCTTTGAAATGTTCGAAACACATTATGGAACAACTGCAATAAAACAGAATGTTTGAGCATGATAGAGTATCCTTCACTTAAATATTTAGCAGTAAAATGAAGACAAATATCACATGAAAACATTTATATAAAACGTACTTGCATGATGGATCAGACCGTTTTGCTGGCATAAATAATCCTTTAGAGGTTACGTATTCCTGTCGTAGTGATCTAGCTCTCCTGCGTCTTTCTTTGACATAGTCATCTACATTCCTTACACATTTTCTTCTCCCATGCACTTTTTTCAATTTCAGAGTCACTTTCACTCATTATGCTACGAGTCTACAAACAGCAACTTACTTAAACACACTGACAATAATGTGGGAAAGCAAAACTGAAACAATGTGTTTAAATGCCACTTAGTAGCACTGCTATAACATTCTTTGCCTGACATCTGGTGATGCTGCTTACACTAGTGAGTGGAAAACAGAAGAATGTCCGGACATTCTTCCTTATTCCACTAATTACGAACTTTAAAAGGCTGTACTTTCCGTATTATTACTGGTTTTTTCTTCCCGTTTCCACTCATCGATGAGTGGACAGCTGCAAAATTAAATGTATATCTCAGCTTATTTTCGAAATAAATGGACTTTCTTCCTTTTTCCAATCAGTGTTTCAATTATTATCAGTATTCAGCTTAAGTTTATAATAGATCCTTCCCTCAGAAGAGTCTGTTGTACACTTCCCTCCAACTAACCGGTCTATTTTCCTTCGGTAACGATAACCTTAACTCACTGTAAAACTTCATTATGCATATGCGATCACGCTCACTTATATCGTCGTCCGGTAGGCCGATAGGGAAGGAGGAGGTTACAAGGTAAATCTATTACCAACTAATGAAGAAATTACCACCAGACAAAACTTTAGCCGTGAAAACGAACACTGCTGTGAATGCGACAATACGAGCTTACGCCAACAATTACAAATTATGGAAACAGGAATGAAAAACCGTAAGCAGTTGGAAGCAAATTTACAGGATCGTCTCTCTCCGAGTAACTGAAATTAAAGTATGTTAAAAAAATCATTCGGCGATCTTTTTCTGTCAACAATAAGTTATTGTGAAAGGATGGTGTACTAGCTGGTCATTTGCGGATATTGCAAAGGCAAGACATTGCAAAAGCTGAAATGATAATTAAATCAAGACCCTAAGCTGTCGACAGAAGTTCATATACATCAACAGGGACAGTTGAAGATGTGTGCCCCGACTGGGACTCGAACCCGGGATCTCCTGCTTACATGGCAGGCGCTCTATCCATCTGAGCCACCACTGGCACCGAGGATAGTGCGACTGCAGGGATTTATCCTTTGCACGCTCTCCGTGAGGCCCACATTCCCAACCTAATGTCCACACACTACATGCGTAGTGCCTCTGCCAATTACAATCATTACTCGCGGCAGACAATCTTACCGAGTCCCATAAGAGTTCGGGCAATGCATGTGCATCCAGCACAGAAGAAGAAGAAGGTCAATGGCATGTCCGAAAGAACAGATAGCATCTTCATATAGTTAAGGCTAACCGGCCAGTGACCTTCTTCTTCTTCTGTGCTGGATGCACACGCATTGCCTGAACTCATACGGGACTTGATAAGATTGTCTGCCGCGGGTAATTAGTGTAATGGGCAGGGGCAACGCGCATGTAGTGTGTGGACATTAAGTCTGGAATATGGGTCTCACGGGGAGCATGCAAGGGATAAATCCCTGCAGTCGTACTATCCTCTGTGCCGTCGGTGGCTCAGATGGATAGAGAGCCTGCCATGTAAGCAGGAGATCCCGGCTTCGAGTCCCAGCTGGGGCACACATTTTCAACCGTCGCCGTTGAGGTATACCAACGCCTGTCGACAAAAAAATGGCTCTATGCACTATGGGACTTAACATCTGAGGTCATCAGTCCCCAAGACTTAGAACTACTTAAACCTAACTAACCTTCGGACATCACACGCATCCATGCCCGAGGCAGGATTCGATCCTGCTACCGCGGCAGCAGCGCGGTTCCGGCCTGTCGACAGCTGAGGGTCATGATTTAATTATCATTTCATTGTAAAAGAGCTGCATGCTCACGAATGGTATCTGTTCTTTCGGGCATGTCCGAAAGAACTGATACCATCTTCATATTGCAAAGGCTAAATTTTATGTTGCTTACCTATAAAGCGTTGTCTTTTGTCAGAGACATATTGAAATATCCTCTACCTAATGAAGTCACTATCAAAGGAGACTCAGGCAACTGAACGTTCTACCAGTTTTATTGGTTTAAACCTTAGTGTTGTGAAAACTCAAGTAAAGTTATTTACAAAACTTGTAGAAGACGAAAGAGAAGGAATGGAGGGCTTTGCTGTAGTGCATTTCGTAAGGACACACACTTTCATCACAACGAAAGCTAACAACAAGTGAAAAAATGTAAAGGTAGTGAGCATAGAGAGTGAACGAAGGCAAAAACTGAAAAAAGATGAAAAAAGTTGTAACATTTTTCCAGAATAGAAAAAGAAAACCTGTTAATACAATTAAAGCGTTTAAAATGACATTTTAGGACTTTTTCCTTATTACAGGTTTATGTGGTAAAAACTGTGTCTCTCTTCTCCCAGAAAAAAGCGGTGTCCTCCGAAACGATGGAAGAGACTGACGTCCTTCGGAGGCTTTACACTAGAATTTCACCGAGAATTGAAAAGAAAGTAGTCTAACTATCATGAAACCTAGTAATACACTACTGGCCATTAAAATTGCTACACCACGAAGATGACGTACTACAGACGTGAAATTTAACCGACGGGAAGAAAATGCTGTGATGTGCAAATGATTAGCTTTTCAGAGCATTCACACAAGGTTGGCGCCGGTGGCGACACCTAACGTGCTGACATGAGGAAAGTTTCCAACCGATTTCTCATACCGGCGTTGCCTGGTGAAACGTTGTTGTGATTGTTGTGATGCCTCGTGTAAGGAGGAGAAACGCGTACCATCACGTTTCCGACTTTGATCAAGGTCGGATTAAAACATACCGCGATTGCCGTTTATCGTATCGCGACATTGCTGCTCGCATTGGTCGAGATCCAATGACTGTTAGCAGAATATGGAATCGGTGGGTTCGGGAGGGTAATACGGAACGCCGAACTGGATCCCAGCGGCCTCGTATCACTAACAATCGAGATGACATGCATCTTATCCGCATGGCTGTAACGGATCGTGCAGCCACGTCTCGATCCCTGAGTCAACAGATGGGGACGTTTGCAAAACAACAACCATCTGCACGAACAGTTAGACGACGTTTGCAGCAGCATGGACTATCAGCTCGGAGACCATGGCTGCGGTTACTCTTGACGCTGCATCACAGACAGGAGTGCCTGCGATAATGTACTCAACGACGAACATGGGTGCACGAATGGCAGAACGTCATTTTTTCGGATGAATCCAGGTTCTGTTTACAGCATCATGATGGTCGCATCCGTGTTTGGCGACATCGCGGTGAACGCACATTGGAAGCGTGTATTCGTCATCGCCATACTGGCGTATAACCCGGCGTGATGGTACGGGATGCCATTGGTTACACATCTCGGTCACCTCTTCTTCGCATTGACGGCACTTTGAACAGTGGACATTACATTTCAGATGTGTTACGACCCGTGGCTCTACCCCTCACTCGATCCCTGCGAAACCCTACATTTCAGCAGGATAATGGCCGACCGCATGTTGCAGGTCCTGTACGGGCCTTCCTGGATACAGAAAACGTTCGACTGCTGCCCTGGCCAGCACATTCTCTAGATCTCCCACCAATTGAAAATGTCTGGTCAACGGTGGCTGAGCAACTGGCTCGTCACAATACGCCAGTTACTACCCTTGATGAGCTGTGGTATCGTGTTGAAGCTGCATAGGCAGCTGTACCTGTACACGCCATCCAAGCTCTGTTTGACTCAATGCCCAGGCGTATCAAGGCCGTTATTACGGCCAGAGGTGGTTGTTCTGGCTACTGATTTTTCAGGATCTATGCACCCAAATTGCGTGAAAATGTAATCACATATCAGTTCTAGTATAACATATTTGTCCAATGAATAGCCGTTTATCATCTGCATTTCTACTTGGTGTAGCAATTTTAATGGCCAGTAGTGTAATAATAATAATAAAATAATAATACACGAAAACATGGAAAATCTAAACTACATTCATACCTGCCTATGAGTTAAAATGTGCTCGCCATGTGTGTATCAGCTGCAATGCAGAACGGCATGGCAAGAGGGTTCACGGTGACGCACAGCTCAGAGCACACCTGATCGTGACCCCTACCCTAGCATCAGTCGTTGTAATAACTGTAGATGTAAGAGCCTTGCGGATGCGGCCAGCACTTGTACGGTGCTGCAGGCACGCTGTCGGTGCCGGGCCCGGGCGCCCACCGGCCGGAGGACTTCCCGCCGCAGGGCCGGCGCGCGCCCGTCTACAGCCTGCGCTTCCGCGAGGGTCCCCGCCGCAAGCGCGGCCCCGCGCCGGCGCCCATCGACTACGCGCTGCCCTCCTGCCTGGGCCACCACGTGCCCGACAAGCCCTCCTCGCCGGCCTACACCATGTCAGTACCGCGTCTCACTGTTCTCTCTGTCCGGTTTGCGAATAACGAAAGAAGCGGCGGTGAACCGTCTTCACACGAGTAGCTGAAGTCACGCAATGGTCCCTGGCATACAGTGGTGGCGCCGTGAGCTACCGTTTATAACAAACCAAAATTATAGGACTCCCACGTCAAATATAGTTTGCAATCCAAAACGAGATTTTCACTCTGCAGCGGAGTGTACGCTGATATGATACTTCCTGGCAAATTAAAACTGTGTGCCAGACCGAGACTCGAATTCAGGACCTTTGCCTTTCGCGGGCAAGTGCTCTACCAACTGAGCTACCCAAGCACGACTCACGGCCCGTCCTCACAGCTTTCCTTCTACCAGTACCTCGTCTCCTACCTTCCAAACTTTGCAGAAGCTCTCCTGTGAACCTTGCAGAACTAGCACTCCTGAAAGAAAGGATATTGCGGAGACATGGCTTAGCCACAGCCTGGGGGATGTTTCTAGAATGAGATTTCCACTCTCTTTCTTTCAGGAGTGCTAATCCTGCAAGATTCGCAGGAGAGCTTCTGCAAAGTTTGGAAGGTAGGAGACGAGGTACTGGCAGAAGTAAAGCTGTGAGGACGGGCCGTGAGTCGTGCTTGGGTACCTCGGTTGGTAGAGCACTTGCTCGCTAAAGGCAAAGGTCCCGAGTTCGAGTCTCGGTCCGGCACACAGTTTTAATCTGCCATGAAAGTTTCATATCAGCGCACACTCCGCTGCAGAAAGAAAATCTCATTCTGGAATCATCCCCCACGCTGTGGCTAAGCCATGTCTCTGCAGTATCCTTTCTTTCAGGAGTGCTATTTCTTCAAGGTTCGCAAGAGAGCTTCTGTAAAGTTTGGATGGTAGGAGACGAGGTACTGGCAGAAGTAAAGCTGTGAGGACGGGGCGTGAGTCGTGCTTGGGTAGCTCACTTTGTGGAGCACTTGCATGCGAAAGGCAAAGGTCCCGAGTTCGAGTCTCGGTCTGGCGCACACTTTTAATCTGCCAGGAGGTTTCATAGTTTGCAATGCCAATTTACCAAAAACTTCGATCCTACCCTCCTTTTGCCAATGTTCATTCTAATTGCTGTTACAAAGTGCAGGATTCTCACTGGGATGACAAAGTTGTGAGATACCTCCGAATATCTTGTTGGACCTCCTTCAGCCTGGCGAGTGCAGCAACTCGACGTGGCATGGACTCAACAAGACGTTGCAAGTCATCTGCAGAAATATTGAGCCTTGCTGCCTCTATAGCCGACCACAATTGCGAAAATGTTGCTGGTGCACGACTTTGGGCACGAACTGACCTCTCGATTATATCCCATTCATGTTCGATAGGATTCATTTCGGGCGATCTGGGTGACCACACCGTTCGTTTGAAGTGTCAAGAAAGATCTTCAAACCAGTCGTGAACAGCTATGGCCAAGTGTCATGCTGTAGTGACCGTAGAAAATTTTTATTTTTATTCTTGCTTTTGTGACCATAATAAGAGTCCAGGCTCCATAGGCAAGCAGCCAGCCGACATTAAGAAATAGTCCACCAGGACGTAGGGACAAGATAAGCGGCCGAGGCTGTCAGGTATGGCTTGTTGATCAAATAGCTTAGTGTTTGACTTCCTGCCAGAGGAAGCAGCATGAATCACACTTGCGCAATGGAAGACGCAAACACCAGGGCGATAATAAAGCAAGAGAGAGGGTCAGTCACGTGCGGAAAAGACTCGTGTGGAACCAAATTAAGTTGTGTGCGGCTAGAAACGAAAGTGTCGTGTGGAACCATAGGCATTCTTGTGCAATCAGATCACTTGGAAATGAAAGGGTCGTGTGAAACAAATTAACTCGTGCACCCAAGTACATGAGAAATGAAATAAAAGGCCAGGCAACGGAATAGCTAGAGGCAGAGATTCAGATGCAGACGCAGAGCCAGTGCCGGCAGTTTTGGAGATTCCGCAGCGAGACGCCAGCAGGGCCGAGCAGGCCCATAGCAGCCGATACAGCTGATAAAGACTTCAACTACGAGAAGACGGTGATAGACTATGGTGGATACGCAGGAA
Source organism: Schistocerca piceifrons (assembly GCF_021461385.2). Lineage (NCBI taxonomy): Eukaryota > Metazoa > Arthropoda > Insecta > Orthoptera > Acrididae > Schistocerca > Schistocerca piceifrons. Next base: position 620,145,075 of record NC_060141.1, read on the forward strand.
CTGCAGGTCAAGTAGGATTTTTAGAGTTTCATTGGAATAGTGTTAAAGAGAGGCTGTCAGTCTTTGTCTCAGTTACCTAGAGAGATTTCAGTGCTAACCAAGAACAAGTGATTGCTTTGTACTTGTTTCTTATATGTACTGGCAATTAGCTTTGAAGTAGCAAGTCCGAATAAATAGACTGAATCTTACTAAGGGGTTTATGGTCCAACACCTCACATAAGTACGTGTGAGAATAAACTTGATAGAAACTAACCAATCTTTTCTGCCTATTGCATTTCTGTAACCTATTTTCAGGAAACTGATTTGCTTCAAACCAAGGAGATTCGGGCCCTCTCATCTCCAATATAAAGGTTGACAGCAATTTATAACTAACCCATTGTCGTTCACGTCCCGATTGCGCTATGCAGTTCGCACTTACCTCAATCTGGTATAGTGAGGCTGTGCTGGGACACGACAATGCCACATTGTCGCCCATAAAAATTCCATCGTTTTTTGGGAGGGTAAGGTCCATGAATGGTGAAAACGGTCTCCAGATAGCCGAACATAACCATTTCCAGTCAACAATCAGCTCATTTGGACCAGAGGATCCACTCCATTCAGTGTAAACACAATTCACACCATTGAGGAGCCACCACCACCTTGCAAAATGCCTTGTTGACAACCTGGCACCACGGTCTTGTTGAGTATGCGCCGCACTCGAACCAGCCATCTTTTACCTACTGGAACTGATTTAAAAAGAAAAAAAAGATTTCAGTTGTTTATTACAAATATACACTACTGGCCATTAAAATTGCTACACCACGAAGATGACGTGCTACAGACGCGAAATTTAACCGACGGGAAGAAGATGCTTTGATATGCAAATGATTAGCTTTTCAGAGCATTCACACAAGATTGGCGCCGGTGGCGACACCTACAACGTGCTGACACGATGGAAGTTTCCAACCGATTTCTCATACACAAACAGCAGTTGACCGGCTTTGCCTGGTGAAACGCTGTTGTGATTCCTCGTGTAAGGAGGAGAAATGCGTACGGTCACGTTTCTGCCTTTGATAAAGGTTGGATTGTAGCCTATCGCGATTGCGGTTTATCGTATCGCGACATTGCTGCTCGCGTTGATCGAGATCTAATGACTATTAGCAGAATGTGGAATCGGTGGGTTCAGGAGGGGAATACAGAACGCCGTGCTGGATCCCAACGTCCTAGTATCACTAGCAGTCGAGATGACAGGCATCTTATCCGCATGGCTGTAACGGATCGTGCAGCCACGTCTCGATCCCTGAGTCAACAGATGGGGACGTTTGCAAGACAACAATCACCTGCACGAACAGTTCAACGACGTTTGCAGCAGCGTGGACTATCGGCTCGGAGACCATGGCTGCGGTTACCCTTGACGCTGCATCACAGACAGGAGCGCCTGCGATGGTGTACTCAACGACGAACCTGGGTGCACGAAGGGCAAAACGTCATTTTTCTGATGAATCCAGGTTCTGTTTACAGCATCATGATGGTTGCATCCGTGTTTGGTGTCATCGCGATGAACGCACATTGGAAGCGTGTATTCGTCATCGCCATACTGGCGTATCACCCGGCGTGATGGTACGGGATGCCATTGGTTACACATCTCGGTCACCTCTTGTTCGCATTGACGGCACTTTGAACAGTGGACGTTACATTTCAGATGTGTTACGACCCGTGGTTCTACCCTTCATTCGGTCCCTGCGAAACCCTACGTTTCAGCAGGGTAATGCACGACCACATGTTGCACGTCCTATACGGGCCTTTCTGGATACAGAAAATGTTGGACTACTGCCTTGGCCAGCACATTCTCCAGATCTCTCACCAACTGAAATCGACTGGTCAATGGTGGCCGAGTAACTGGCTCGTCACAATACGCCAGTCACTACTCTTGATGAACTGTGGTATCGTGTTGAAGCTGCATGGACAGCTGTACCTGTACACGCCATCGAAGCTCTGTTTGACTCAATGCCCACGCGTATCAAGGCCGTTCTTACGGCCAAAGGTGGGGTGGTTCTGGGTACTGATTTTTCAGGATCTATGCACCCAAATTGCGTGAAAATGAAATCACATGTCAGTTCTAGTATAATACATTTGTCCAATGAATACCCGTTTATCATCTGCATTTCTTCTTGGTGTAGCTGTTTTAATGGTCAGTAGTGTACTATAAAAGCTAAAAACACGTTGCACGTATTAATGGATAGACGAATGTACAAAATTTTCAAACATCTGCGCTGTTTGTCTTTAGCAACATGGTGATTACACCACAAGAGAAATCATTTTGTGTGTTGGAACTTGCGCGAAGTCAATCGATTGTTCAAGAGGAACGTGCATTGCGCCGTATATTCAACGAGAAGACGCCTCTTCACAAGCAGATTTATGACTGGCATTCAGAATTGTTGGGAATTAGTTGCATATGCAAAGGGAAGAGTACTTCTCGGCCACGGACGTCGAATGGAAATGCCGAGCGTATCCGAGATGTGTTCGCATGGAGCTATCGGAAATCCACAAGACCGGCAGGTCCTAACTTCCTCAAACAACGGTGTGGCATGTTCTGAAACGACGCCTGCATATGAAGCTTTACAGACTGCAGTTACTGCAACAATTGCATCCCTGCGACTACAATAGAAAGTACGAATTTGGCATTTCAGATCTCCAGGTTATGGCAGAGAACATTTTTTCCGAATGACTCATCTGTTCGGGCGAATCAACGTTCCAACTAATGAGTAAAATAATGCAAGTATTTGGGGGGGGGGGGGGGGCGGGGGTCACAAAATACTATCGTCATTGTCGAACACGAAAGAGACTCACTGAAACGGAATGCGTTTTGTAACATTTCCGTTCACAAAGTTGTCGGACCTTTCTATTTTCGGGGAAAACTGTAAAAGGAGTGTCGGACTTGGACATACTGCAGAACTGGTTGTGTCCTCAACTTCACGACGATTCCAGTGATGACACCCCCTTGAAGTACGGCGTTATCTTAACAACACAATACAAGAACTATGATTTGGAGTAGGTGGACGACAAGATCTTGTTCATTTCTTTTGGCCTTCCAGGTCACTAGACGTCACTCCTTGTGCTTTTTTTCTGTGGAGGGCGCGTAAACGACCTCACCGACAGCAGCTACTGCTCAAGAGCTGAGAAAACGAAATGTTGAAGCTGTAGATTCAGTAAACAGGGACCTGTTGATTTGTGCGTGAAATGGAGTGTATTACCGTTTCGATGTTTCTTGAGCAACACATGTTGCTCATATTGAGTGTAAGCTATGGTATAGTGTCTGCGCGATCATAAAACTTTGACCTTCCTGTATCCACTGAAATGCGCAATGTGTTTCTGTTTTTCATAGTTTTTCTGTGGTAAACAACTGAAACCTGTACTTTCTTTTTGAATCACCTTATGCAGTCGTCGCCAAACTACGGCCCAGCCTGGATAAAGTATTTATGCAGCCCATTGGATAAGTTGCACTGCAGTGTTTTAGGATGTGAGAGTTGGAATGTTTTATTGCTTGTCTTCAAGCACTGACAAGTCACGGCCGCGCGCGATTCGTTCAGAACGGATCAGCAGCTATGGTATAAATTTCGACACGGTGGTGATGTAGACTCGTAAATACGAGCTGCAGAGACGAACTTCTTCAAGCGTGGTATTTATTTGTTGCAAGGAATATGAAATCAAATTAAGGCTCTCTGGTGCAACACAACGAGTAGAAGAAAACTGCTATTCAAATCAGTTAGTAGACATTTGTTTTCGAGACTCACATCGCATAACCTATTTAAATCTTAGCATAATTATTGTTATTAATCAATTAAGACAACACTTCGTCAGATAATTACAGTGTCACAATTTGGGATTGTAAGGTGTCAAACAAATAACATACGTTACATTGAGCCGGCCGTGGTGGCCGAGCGGTTCTAAACGCTTCAGTCCGGAACCGCGCGACTGCTACGGTCACAGGTTCGAATCCTGCCTCGGGCATGGATGTGTGTGATGTCCTTAGGTTAGTTAGGTTTAAGTAGTTCTGAGTTCTAGGGGACTGATGACCTCAGATGTTAAGTTCCATAGTGCTCAGAGCCATTTGAGCCATTTGAACCTTACATTGTATTCCTGAAACAATTCCCGTTAATTCGATATGTCACACGACAGTTACGTGAAATTGAATGAAAGTTATTAAAATGCTGATGTAATAAATAAGCTAGCATTTCGTGAATGTTGTTGTTGTTGTGGTCTTCAGTCCTGAGACTGGTTTGATGCAGCTCTCCATGCTACTCTATCCTGTGCAAGCTTTTTCATCTCCCAGTACCTACTGCAACCTACATCCTTCTGAATCTGCTTAGTGTATTCATCTCTTGGTCTCCCTCTACGTGAATATCAACCACTAACACACTAGCAATTGCATGCAGATAATTTCCCCGACCTGACCTACGAGATGCAGTTCTGAGGGAACGAGAATTTTAAGACGGCAATGCCCATCCCATGTAGGCCGACACCTTTCGCCACGGTGCATCTAGAAGACACAGTGAGATATCCGCCGTCACTGCGTAGGCCATCGGCAAAAGCCGCCCCTTGTCTCTGCTTTTAACAATGACCCTTTGGAAGGCCTTTCTGTAGGAACACGGAGATGCCAGATAAAGCGTCCGGAGATAAAACGCCCGGTGAAACCCCACTCTAACGTAGGTGACTCATTGTAGCCACCTGCATTAAAAACTCGCATGAAAGAAAAAGCTGTTCATCTCAGTATTGCATAGCAAAAGCTAAACTCTACCCAACGAAAGAAACGACGCCTGTCGTAGGCTACAAAAACTCTAGTGGATGGAGTTATTACACAGTACGAATGCTCTGATTGGCCAGAAACAAAAACGCATGGCCACCGGCTTTGATATAGCCAAATTGTGGACCGAGTAATTGGCTCTTCTCTTGCAGAAGTCGTCGAGTATTTGAGCAAGGCGACTCGCGCCGTGCTGAGACGATTGCGAGAGGCATTATGTGAACACTTGTGCACAGGCTGGTTTTCACTCGTAAGGAGTTAAACTGCAAAGTCTCCTAGTAAGGAGAATCGCACCGAGCACTGACATTTAACGCTTGTGAGCGATTTGAGGGCAATGACGTTTGCGCTATTCCAGCCAAATAGCGTGTGCTATGCCAGTTAGCTAGGGAATAACTAGTAGTCTCGGCTTCACCGACGACGTAGGAAATGTATCCGACTGGTGTTTAACAGTCGAGAGAGTTTTAGAATAGATTCTTAGGTTCACAGCTCGCGCCGACAGCCGCCACTGCCGCCGCCGACGGAATGTAAACACACGCGCGCTCATGCCACACTAGCAAGTGGTATTCTATTGACACTAAGAATGCGATCTCCGTCTCTCCTTTTTTTTTGTACATTCAACCATGACCTGGAGCTAAACATATTCATGATTGTCGGGCTTAATTGAAGCAGAAACGGCGCGAAATGTCCGATCTGACGAAAAGGACTGATTAGCCACTGTAGAGTTATGAATTGTTTTAATTGTGCACTTCTTTTTGATTGCTCATCACCGACCCCCCTTGAATATTGGGTATTTTCATTGGGCATTTTAGCGTACGTAATATCTCAGACCCCAATTATATTTGTTTGTATTTTTATCGATCCACAGATATGGCCATCAACCATCTTACCATTAAAGAACCTTATAATTGCTAGGAATTTCGCTTCACAGTTGTGAACACATATTATCAACAGTTTACCAACATGTACGTCATTCTGCTAACATTGCTGTATCATGAAGTCATACTTGCAGTAAAAATAAACCTTAATGACGGAAAACTAAGATTTTCATTTTTTGCTAATGTATAGTTACGCCTGAACCCGTACACTAATTTCTCTTAGTGATAATGTTTCCTTCACAGGGAGTGTAGTGTAATCGACAGTGAAATCATTGTCTGATTACATCAGTGTCCATATTGCTTCGCTCTTCTGAACTCTGTATGTGTGAGAGTGTGTCTTCCTACCTTGCAGGCCGTAGGTTCAACACCAAATTCCTAAAACACTCGGAGCGTCCTCGCGCAACTGTGGTAGGAAGATAGATCAGAACCAGTCACACACGTGTTAAGAGCATGGCTGAGGTAGCAGCAGTCTGCAGCAGAACAGTCAACACGAAGTGGCCAACTTATCGCACCCTTACTAGTCCGTTTGGGCTCATAACTCACTAATTCAAGTAGATTACCACTTAATAATAATATCGGTATCTATGAACTCCGAGGTGCCGCCTCATGGAGTCAGTATTGGCTCTGAATTAAAAACGTTTGTGGCCACTAGTTCATAACAAACGAAAATTATGGGATTCCTGTGTCAAATATAGTCTGCCATACCAGTTTACCAAAAATTGTGATCCTATCCCTTCTTTCCCCTATGTTCATTCTAACTGCAGTTACGATCTACAGTATTCATGTCTACTGGACTTATGCATTATACTAAAGCATTTACTACAATTCTACACTTTTCCGAACTATGTCGCAATATATTGATACATTATTTGTATCTTTCGATGTAAAAGTTTTTGGTCATAAAAATTAGTTAAAAAGCTCAAAAACAATAAGTCATCGGGAGAAGATGGAATTGTAGCTGAACTATTGAAGAAACTTGGTCCAAATTTCTTAAAAGAGATCACTCAAATCATCCAAGAAATTTGGCAGACAGAAAAAATTCCAGAGGCTTGGAAATGTGCAGTAATTCACTGATTGCGCAAAAAGGGAGAGAGATCAGATGTAAACAGCTACAGAGGCGTTTCACTTTTACCGGTCACTTACAAAATTTCATCCGTGAGTCTTCTAATGAGAGCGCAAGAACAGCTAGAACATACAATTTCAGATTACCAAGCAGACTTTCGACCTAATAGATCATGCCCGTAACAGATCTTTAATCTTAAAAAACTATATTAAAAATTAAAGCAATTAGTTCGAAACCAATAGTCTACGCATTTGTTGATTTTAAGAAAGCATATGATTCTATAGATAGACAATCTCTATGCAGTATTCTAGAAGAACGCGGACTGGACGCCAAAATTCGAAAACTGATCGAAGAAACACTTTCAGAAACTAAATCAAAAATTAAATTTATAGATGAAATTTCGGAACCGTTCTTAGTTAAAACAGGAGTAAGACAAGGAGATGGGATCTCGCCACTTTTGTTCAATATAGTTTTAAACAAAGTAATGAAAGAATGGGAAATAGAGCTAAGAAAACAAAACTTTTGGAACCAATCGAACCAGAAAGAGGCCAAGAAAACTGAACGTCCCATACTTAGCGTTTGCAGGTGACTTGGCGATTCTAACAGACAGTGAAGAAACAGCAGTAAGACAAATCGAGACCCTCAAAGAATTTGCAGAGAAGGTTAGCCTGCAAATGTCCTTTGAGAAGACTGAATTTATGTGTTTTAAGTTAGATATTCCGAAACTTAAAACAAATTATGGTAAAATCAACCTCGGTGTAATGATTGAACCAACAGGACTTGAAAAAATAGCACAAAAAACAGATTCAGACTGAAAAAAATGAAATGATCGTGTGGCATTGTTGGCCGGGAGGCCCCATTCGGTGGAGTTCGGCCGCCGTATTGCAAGTCCTTTTTTATTTGATGCCACTTCGGCGACTTGCGAGTCAGTGATTACGAAGGACACAGAACACCCAGCCCCTGTCGGGAATCGAACTGGGGCCCCGTGCGTGGTAGGCGGTAATGCTACCGCTACTCTACGGAAGCGGACAGTAATCAAACTCATAGTCACATATGCAACTGAAACACTCTCATTGAACGAAAAACTAGATTTACAAGAAATTAAGAAAATAGAGAGAAAGATTATTAGAAAAATTCTGGGACAACGATACACACAAGATGGATACAGACTGCAAACCATCGAGACAACAGAAAAACATCAAACATCGGAAGTGACATCAGAAAGAGACGAATGAAGTTCTATGTACACCTAGACGGATTACTTGGAAACAGACTAACTAAATGTCTATTGGACTATGTGACATCCCTTTAAGCATCAATACCTTGGGTAACTGAAGTTAAGAAGGAAGGACAAAAGCAAAGATTGACATAACAAACACATCAGACAGGGATACATACAGAAGCAAAATTGATAAGTGGAAGTTTATTCCAGAGATGGAACCAAAACCATACCGACAAAAAGTGGATCGAAGAAAGAAAGAAGGCCTTAGGGGAGAAAATGAAGAAATATTGGGAAAATAGGAAGAACCCTAAGAAAGATTGAAAATCATCTGCTTATCGTTCTCCAATGTGGACAATAGTATTATGTTATCCCAGTCCTGCCTGGATATCCGTCCGCCCCCTCCCCCCAAAGTCCCTCCAGATCCTCGAGCGCCATGCACTCCACCTCGCCTTCCGTATACGCCTCCTGTCCCCCATGCGTATCCTCTAGGACCTGATTCCTTTCCTCCATCCGATCCTTTTCCTCGAACATATACAAGTCCTCTACACCTTCCGCTGACTTGATCCCCCCCATCCCCTGGTTGCTCCTCTCCTCTCCAATCCCCACCCACTGCCACGCCTTCACTGTTGTGTCTCCCTACCATCCACATCTACATCCTTCATCTCCTTTCCCAAGGTGGCTTCTGTCAACTCCCCCTCCTGGATGATGCACTCTCTCCCTCCATTTATCCCTCGTATCATCTCTGATCCTCACCTCCCCCTCCCTGCCTCTGTCCTTTTCCTGGGATTTTTCTCCCCTCCTTTCATCCTGTTTCTTTTTCACCACCTACCCTCTCCTTGACTCCTTTCTCTCTCTCGAGACCTTTTGCTTTCCCCTCCACTGCCTTCCCCATTCACCGAGCGAGGTGGCGCAGTGGCTAGCACACTGGACTTGCATTCGGGAGGACGACGGTTCAATCCTGCGTCCGGCCATCCGGATTTAGATTTTCCGTGATTTCCCTAAATCGCTCCAGGCAAATGCCGGGATGGTTCCTTTGAAAGGGCACTCCCTTCCCCGTCCTTCCCTAATCCGATGAGACTGAAGACCTCGCTGTCTGGTCTCCTTCCTCAAACAACCCAAACCCCCATCCCCATTCCTTCTCACGTCCGCCATGCCCCCCCTTTTCTGTGTCCTTTCCCTCATCGGCTCCCCCCCCCCCCCCTTTTGCTTTTCCTCTCTGCCCTCCCTTTTTTTCCGGTCATAGGATCTTCTTCGGCGGAGGCTGCTATGCCGTCATCTGGAACCTGTGATTGTGCTTTTAATGGGATGCCACTTGCCCAGGTTAGTCTCCATATCCACGGAGGGACAGATCTGTAGTACTGGCAACGATGGTAGGTGACACTTCTCATTACTGTATCCTGTTTTATTATATTTAAATAATCACACTTTTTACACTGTCTTTTAGAACACTCGACATAGCTTTCTTAATTGTACGGTAGCTTTTCTGACAACTTCCGATATAGAGTACGACATGTCCGGCTCTGAAGAACGCCCGAAACAGTCTTACATGTCCGTCACTCCAGAACGACCGAAACAGAGTTACGCGTCCGTCGCTCTAGGATGCCCGAAACAAAGTTACATGTCCGGTTCTGAAGAACGCTCGAAACAGTGTCACACTTCCGGCCCTCCAAACGGCAGAAACAGAGTTGCGTGACCGGACCTTCAGAACGCACTTGAACATGTATTTTCGCCAACAAATCGAGGGTAGATTGAAGTCTCCACCAATTATAACTGTATAAGTAGGGTACTTATTTGTAATGAGATTCAAGTTTTCTTTGAAGCGTTCAGCTATTATAACATCTGAGTCGTGGGGTCGGCAGAAGGAGCCAATTATTATTTTGGTACGGCTGTTGAGTATAACCTCTACCCATAGTAATTCGCAGGAACCATCTATTTCAACTTCAATACAAGATAAACTACTATCAACAGGCACAAACAAACCACCACCTACTTTATTTAATCTATCCTTTCTGTACACGATTTGCGCCTCTGTAAGAATTTCGCCAGTATTTATCTCCGGCTTTAGCCAGGTTTCTGTTCTAATAACGATTTCAGCTTCAGTACTGTGTCACAATAACGTCGACCAGTTAGTGTACTATGTTCAAAGATTTGCAGTGGTGCCGAGAACGTAGGTACTGGACCAGATAGGAATGAGGTTGCATGCCCTTCTCGGCTGAGAGCAGATTTAGTCTGCTTAGTGATTCAAGACCTACCCTCGTATGGCAAGAGGTGGAAATAATGCACCCAAGAGCATTATCAAACATGATCGTTTTCGTGCTCCAGGTGGTAGAGTGTCAGGAGGCATAATGTTGCATGGATGTACTGACCCCAATTCTTTTGACTTGGTGCAGTCGACGTTATGACACTGTAGTCCTTCCCTACGTGTGTCTTTTCAAGGGTGCTTTCAACCCTGACATCGTATTTATGGATTACAATGCTCTATGGCATCGAACAGCGCATGTGGAACAGCTCTTGGAATGAGAGGATATTCGACAAATGGACTGGCCTGTCCGTTTCCCCGACTTAAATCTCATCGAACACATGTGAATTACGTCGAGAAGACGTCTTGCAGCACATTCACCGGTACCAGCGACCTTCCAGCAATTGTGGAAGAATGGAATGCCATGCCACAAGAACTCCTTACCAATCCTGTGGCAAGCACACTGCCATCTGTGGTGGTCACACACCCTATTAAAAACCACGTTCCGCCTTTTGTAACATCCAGGGGATCACCAGAAATCGTGCTGACTTCAATATAATTATTATCTTTGAATAAAAGTGTCATTTCTACCCCGCCCGGTTAGCCAAGAGCGCTAATGTGCTGCTGCCTGGACTCGAGTAGGCGCGCCAGCCCCGGATCGAATCCGCCTGGCGGATTACCGGCGTCGGCCGGTGTGCCGGCCAGTCTAGATGTGGTTTTTAGGTGGTTTTCCACATCCCACTAGGTGAATAACGAGCTAGTCCCCACATTCCCCCTCTACACGACTCGCAGACATCTGAATTCGTTTGCACTATTCCATGGATTACACTAGATGCAGACAGCTGGGGTACACTGATTCCTTCCCGGAGGGTGCGGAGTGGCAGTAGAAAGGGCATCTGACCACCCCTTAAACTAATCTCGCCAAATCCGTTCCTAACCATGCCGGCCCTGCGAAACTGCGGGACAAGGCACAAGCGAAAGAAAGAAAGTGTCATTTCTGTTCACCTCATTGCATACTTCTTTCAGTTACGTTCTATAGTGTACTGTAGCAGTTCTTTCTATGTATGGTCGAAGTTTCATTGAACTATGTTACTTGGCAGTGACACTTCGCCCTCAAGTTTTACGTACCAGTGTACATCTATATGTAAAGAAATGTATGTACAAAAACTCCCTATTTTTAAGAGCTTTCTCATTGTATGCAAACTAAACAAAGCACACCATAGGATGAGCAGCAGTCTGAGATTGTTCGCTGATGGCGATGTAGTGCACGGGAAAATATCGTCTTTGAGTGACTGTAGGAGGATACAGGATGACTTGGATAGAACTCCTATTTGGTGTGATGAATGGCAGCTTGCTGTAAATGTGGAAGAATGTAAATTAATGAGGATGAGTAGGAAAACAATCCTGTAATGTTCGAATATAGTATTAGAGGCGTGCTGCTTGACTCAGTCACGTAGATTAAATATCTAGGTGTAACACTGAAAAACCACATGGAATGGGAAGAGAGGTCACCTATAGGGAAGGCGAATGGGCGACTTCGGTTTATTGGGAGTATTCTGGTAAAGTGTAGCTCATCTGTGAAGGAGACCACGTAAAGAATACTTGTGCGAGCTAATCAGAGACATGCTGCTAACTTTGTCACTGGTAGGTTCGATCAAGACTCGAGTATTACCGATATGCTCTGGGAAGTCAAATGGGTGTTCCTGAGAGGAGAAGACGTTCTTCTGGCGAAACACAATTGATAAAGTATAGAGAACCAACATTTGGGACAGCCTTCAGAACGATTGTACTGGCGCCAACATACATCCCGTGTAAGGACCCTGGAAACAAGAGAAGCTCTAACAGAAACTTGTAGACGAAGGGTGCTCAACCGTTTTAGGCTTGGGATCTAATACATGCAGTTTAGTACACTAACATATCTACTGACTTAAAAATTCAAAGTGTAAGCGCGGTACAATATATTAGTCAAATTATCCATTTTAATTACACAACATACATAAAAGGTAATTTTCTCTCCATCGAAATTTGTACGCCTACTGCTCAATTTTCAAGATATTAGAAATATGAAAAAAATATACGCCTTCATAAACGTGGAAAAAATTTTAGTGAGGTGCTTGTCTCTCCATATCATCGGTGAGCTTATTGTAATCTGGTGAATAATTTGTTAGATCTAACCTTACACACCTAGAACATAAGGATCAGTCAGTTCATTTCTACACTTAGACTTCACTATGTTCATCGTTGAAAACACTGCCTCATACACATAAGTTGACACAAAAAATGATAAAACATTCGATGCTTCTTTTACAGTGTTTGCGTAGGTTTTCACAGTCATTAATTTCCAAGAGTTATCTTCATTATATCTTGACTTTAAGCAAATGCCAATATTAAATTTAATTATGACCTCTTCAACTTCATTCTCACAAAAATATAAAAGAATACTCGTTTTACTTGAAATATCTCCCTCATCCACTTATTTGGAAAATAAGCTAGAACAGGTTCCATTGCCTTGAAATCAGAAAATCGGTTTTCAAAGTCCGTCTTCAGTGTTGTCAGGCTGCCCGTAATCTTCTTCGCAGCTTCTTGATTCAATGATGTTCGTTGATCCGACAATTCTGACTGTATTTCAGGAAAGAGATCGCATTTAATTTGTGTAAGTGTGCTATCTGAAGGTAGCAGTAACCTCACTATGCAGGAGGAAACTGTTGCTTGGCGCGAAAGTTAAAGGCGGCGAAATGCAGATGGAAACGAAAGAGACGGAGACAGTGTTCAGATTTACCGCCAACAAATACCGTGCGAAACACTCATTGTCAACAAAATGGTATTTTACAAAGACAGCTCTTTTAAACAGATTTCGTACAAAGATTTTGTAAGATCGACTTGTAAATCCATGGCGACATCTACAGTTCGACCGGGATCATCGGGTTGAGCATCTCTGCCCTGGAGGGAAGAAGACGTTCTTCTGGCGAAACATTACTGAGCAAGTGTGAGAACTGACATCTAGGACAGAGTACAGGACGATTGTGATGCCACCAATGTGCAACACGTGTAAGGACCGTGATGGTGATGAAGTCCCATACTCCGAGGAGCGTAGGGAACGATGCGGGAGACCCGCACCGCTGACTAGGCGGAGGTGGTTTGCCATTGCCTTCCTCCGACCGTAATGAGGATGAATCATGATGATGTAGACTGCACAACAACACCAAGTCATCTCGAAGCAGGGAAAATCACTGACCCCGCCGGGAATCGAACCCGGGACCCCGTGCGCGGGAAGCGAGAACGCTACCGCAAGACCACGAGCAGCAGACAAGGACCGTGAAGACAAAAGAAATCAGCGCTCTAACGGAAGAGTACAGGCAGACGTGTTTCCCTCGTTCCATTTGCGAGTGGAGCGGGAAAGTGAGTAATTAGCAGCCGTATACTATGCAGTTCTCTATGCATCGTATAGTGGCTTGAGAAGCATGTACAGTCATGGAAAGAAGTATTCATACGCCTTTGTTCATTTAGAATAACTTCATTTACTAGAACGAAAAACTCACAACCAGAGATGTTATTTGGTAAACTAACAGTGTGGGTTTTCCTGTATATACATATAAACAGATTACCTAAATTAGCCTTCTGCAAAAAGTAAATAAAAATTCTGTTCCAGCACCTTTCATAAACTGGGGGGAAATATTCATACATTCAAAGAAAATTACAATGTACGTAACTATAATGACAATTTTAATACTCTGTAGGTATTCCTCTTCTGTGCATTACTTCTGTTAACGTCTTTGGGATGGTTTGAACCAGTTTTTTTGGCAATCTTTGAAGTAATACTTTGCCATTCTTGTTGTAGATGTTGCTTTAGGGCAGGCTTACTTTGTATTTAATGTTTTCTGACTATTCTTTCACGTGCCCAATTGGATTAAGGTCTACTTTCTGTGCTGGGAACTTAAGAACTTGGGTACTATTGTACAACGTCTCTAAGCCCAAGCTATCAACACTTTTTTTGCATATTTCCCTTTAGGACATTAAAATACTGAAATCTATCCGTGTTACCTTCAACAAAAACAAGATGGCCAACGCCAGAGTAGTCATATATCCCCGTACCATAATTCCTCCACTATAGTGCTCTACGTGAGTTGAACGTGTTTGTGTTCCAACTCGGTATTTGGTCGTCTCCATAACAAAACTCTACCACCACTTACAAATGTCTGAGATGCACTTTCATCTGTGAACAGTACTTTGTCCCAGAAACTGGTGTTCTTGCTTGCATGCTCTCGAGCAAATTCAAGTCTCAGTTTCTTGTTCTTTTGCTCATTCATGATTTCCTTCTTGGTACCCTAGCTTCAGAACCAGCCCTGCTTAAAATATAGCCAACAACAGCTTGCGTGATTTCCTTCCTGAACTGATCATTAACATGCGCAGACAATGAAGAAGTCGTCAGTTTATGACCTTCTTTAACCATCTTTATTAACGTATTATGTTCTCTTTGCGTTAGCTTCTGTGGTCGATTTCTTCTTTCGCTGTTAATCAGAGTATTTCTTTATCTAAATCGCGATATTATGGACAGCACAGTTGCCTGGTTTCTTCCAGTAATATCAGATATTTATACGGCATTCACCTTATATCAGAACCAACATGCAGGGGATGTAGCTTTTCACTAAAGGCGCTCTTTTCCACAAGCGGTTCTTTAGTCATTTCTATTTCACTAGTGTAAGAATATGTTTTTCCTCACTGTTAGGCCAGCTGGTACAGAATTTTTTTTTACTTTCAGCAGAAGGCTAATTTAGTTAAAGCTTTTATACACACAGATTAGGAAGGAAACCACATACCGTTAGTTTACCAAATAATATCTCTGCTTGTGATCCTTTAGCCTAGTTTTCACGACGACATTGGGTTGCGCCACTCGTTGCATGTAATGCGTTGCACGCAAGTGGTTTCATGTATGACTAGACACGGTGACACCAGTATACACTTAAGTTTCCTCGTTTTGCCGTCCCTTAGCCGTATCTGAAATGAAAGTTTTGGCAGCCGCACGTCACACGAGTTGTGACGGAGTTAAAGCTTGTTACGTGGAATCGCTGCATAAGAAAATAAAATGAGGAACGTGTTTCGATTCGTGACTGGATGAAGAAAAGACGTCAGCTCGGTTGCTCAGCATTCTTGCTGAAATAATTCATAAAGGAAGATCCAAGAAGATCTTTTAATTATCTTAGATGTCACCAGAACTGTTCACATTTTTTTTCTAAATAGAGTTAATTATGCAATAAGGAATAAAGGTACTGTAATGCATGAAGTACTGTCGCCAGAACTGAAAGTACATATCATATTGCGTGCATTACAATCGAGAACACTCGGCATGCTATAAGATACGGTTTTAGTTGATGATGACGCTGTTTCATTAACACCAATAATTATTAACATTAACAGTAATAATTATTAACATTAGCAACAATAATTATTGAAGCAGGCCGCATTAAGAAGAGAATGGTTTGCAAACTACTCTGTTGAAGATAGATCTGTACAGTGGGAATATTTCAAAATTCTAACATTTGTGAATGGGGAGCACTGCAGCGACGTTTTAAATAGATGAATATTGAATAAAGAATGCAGCTTCTTGAATTTGTATAGCCTTCCCTCCTGTCAACAATATTCCTTAAAAAAGAGTTGGCCAACTCCAACGATGGGATTTTAGTCTTGTAGACGAGAGCATTGCCACAGTTACAATACATTTGCTTATATTTTTCTTAATTCAGTCGTATATGTGCTCCTAACTCATTAAATTTTGCCCTGGAGCTCAGATATTTTCAAACCATCTATGTTATGATCGCATATGACGGTCCCTGCGGCAGCAATATGTTGCTTATTTGGCCGTGCGGTTCTAGGCGCTACAGTCTGGAACCGCGTGACCGCTACGGTCGCAGGTTCGAATCCTGCCTCGGGCATGGATGTGTGTGATGTCCTTAGGTTAGTTAGGTTTAAGTAGTTCTAAGTTCTAGGGGACTGAAGACCACAGCAGTTAAGTCCCATAGTGCTCAGAACCATTTGAACCATTTTTTTTGTTGCTTATCTTTGTAATCAGCATCACTGAAATCCCACAAACACCTATGCAAAGCATAGATATCCAAAAAGCGAACATTATTCTCAGTCTTCCACTTCATATTTCAGTTTGTCTACACTCTACAAACACACATAACCTCAAAACTCATGCAACTAGTGTCGCCAAAGTTGGAACATGCATTTGTCAAACAACAATATGCTGACTAAGTCTCAATATGGTTTTAAGGCCCAGTTATCAACAATTAATGCTGTTGAAAATCTTGTTTCTATTGTGCAATCTTCTTTTGAACGCAAATTATCTGCTGAAGCCACAATAGTGGACTTAAGCAAAGCATTTGATGCTGTAAACTACACAATACTGCTGGAAAAACTATGGTGTTATGGCATTAGGGATCTGGAACTCTCCCTCATTAAATCGCATCTCAGTAACAGAAAGCAAACTGTAAGCTACAATGGTCAAAAGTCACAGTCACTGAATGCCACTAGAGGTGTTCCCCAAGGATCAGTGCTTGGGCCATTACTGTTTATAATATTTATAAATGACCCGCCCAGCAATATGCCATGCAAATCTGTGCTTTACGCAGATGATACAACTTTCATCAATTCAGGGAAGGACGTAAATAAACTGAAGGAGCAAAGTAAAGATTTTCTCAGATTATCCAATATGTGGTTCGAAGCCAATGAGTTAGCTATTAACTATGAAAAGACTGTAAATATATCTTTCAGCTTATCCAATGCTGATAATGAGTACACTTGTACCAAACTTCTTGGCATATACTTAGATACGAAATTAATCTGGCAGAGTCACATAGACAACATATCTCGAAAGCTTTTGCGAGTTATCTACTGAAAAAATTATGCACCTGTGTTTCTCAAAGCCTGCTGATTAATTCCTATTATGCATCCTTTCAGTGCCATATTAGCTATGGTATTCTTCTATGGGGTAATTCTCCATGGTCCAGGAAAATTTTTATTTGACAGAAGAAAGCCATCAGGAGCATCTCTGGGATTACCAAAAGTAATATATCATGTAGGTCATACTTCAAAGAATTACAGATAATGACAGTTCCTTCTCTTTTTATACACAGCTACCTTTTTTACATAAAAGAAAACTTTAACAGTTACACCCTTAGGCAGTCCGTTCATAATCATAACACTCGTCAAACATTTAAGATAGACATACTAACAACTCGTCTCTAGAAAACACAAGATAGTTATGAATACATGGGAATAAGGCTTTTCAACACATTAATATATTTAAAAGTAGGACTAAAAATGGCTGAAAGACAAAGCTTTTTACAGTGTTAAAGAATTTGAAAACTGTTCAAAAATAGACCTGACTTACGAAACAACTTGCAACTCTGTTTGTACCTTTTCCTAAGCTTTTTTTTTTTTGTCTCTGTAGTTCCACATTTAACTGTTAAACATGTACGTATGAAATGTATTTTTTTATTATGCGTATTCTTTAAAATGCACACTTTAGTTATGTGGGATATCTTTATGTATCAAATGTGTTCCTTTATTATGTATGTTATTTTAAAATGCATACTTTAGCTTTGTGTGATACCTCACAATAGTTATATTTCTTGATATGTAAATTGTACATTACTCATGACGACATCGATTGCATGTAAATGCTTAAAGATGGATAAATAAATAAATAACCACTCCGAAAGTGTTTAGTTTCACCAACGAGTTGCGCAAACGCCGGCGCGCATGCGTAGTGGCCGGTAGCGCAGTTGCCTGCAACGTAGTATCATCGTGTAAACTAGGCTTTGGTTCTAACAAATAAAGTTATTCTACATGAACAACGGAGTATGAATACTTTATTATATGAGTGTGTGCAGGTGTAGAAGTGTGTCTGCAGTGAGGTAGAGTTGTGGTGATTCGTGAATGAGTCGTTCATTTGAACGACTCTAAATAAAGAATCGTAAGAATCGAATCGTGATACGGACGAATCGTCGTTCAAAAGAATCGTAAGAACGATTGGGTGTTTCCGAGTCGTGACGGTTCCAAGTTCCAACGATTCATCGATTCTTAGTACGCTATGCTTCGAAGGCAACTTCCGAATCATACCGAGTCGTGCCGAATGATAACGACCGCCAGATGGCAGTCAAGTGGAGGATGCGTGTGAACAAAGGAAGCAATATTGCACCACCTTTCGCAAATATCGACTCATCTTTCCTGGCATACTGAAATAAAACAGTAGATGCAATCAAATCAAACGAGACCTTTCATCAAATAAGGCCTTACACGTATAAATCGCGAATCACACTTATGACGTCATATGCATGTTTACTCATAAATAAACTAATTATGGCATATCTTATAATGACACAGTTCGATTCTAACCCCATTGACAATTTCAGACATGTCCTGCCATCTGTGAGTAAGATGTAGAACTTTTTGCATTCCGTAAGAATCGTGCCATCGCAGACTAGAATGAATCGTGAGAGAATCGTGAACGAATCGTAGGAATCAATTCGCAGTGTGTGATTGAATCGTAGGAATCGAATCGGGAAAAAGAATTGTGTTGCCCAACTCTACAGTGAGGGTACTTGTTGCAGGTGCCACGTGCCCCGCGCGCCGAAGTACGCGCAGACGCCGGGGCCGGACGTGTACTACCCGCAGCTCGGCCGGCGCGGACCCCACTACACTGCGAGCGGGCCCAACTACCCGCCGGGCGACAAGACGGTCAAGCCGGGCCCGGACACTTACCTACCTCCAATGGCAGGACGGCGCGCGCCGCGCTTCTCCTTCGGCGTGCGCCATTCCGAGTGCATCAACTCGCCCGCCTCCGGCATCGACAACGTCTACCCGCCTTTCTACTGCCCTCCCACCAGTTAACTTAGACTGGAATTTACTTAGCCTAGTAGCACCTGCTTGTCGGTGATCCGATAACCACAAGTATTTGCTTCTCGGGACGGTATTTAAGTTAAGCTCTTAGACTAATAATAAAATTTTCAAAATAATCCTGCGTGCTTTTTTTTCATAACAATGCTACATGGTTTTAATTGCAAGCGAAACTTTTAATATAGGACTGACCATTACATTTGCAACATCAGGAAGCACAGCAAATACTGAATTTTACTTATTGTGTGTGTGTGTGTGTGTGTGTGTGTGTGTGTGTGTGTGTGTACGTACAGTATATCAGGATGAATATAATTAAATTTAAAGGCAATTTTGAAGCTTTCAAGGATGTGGAATTTGGTACAAATAACTCCCACCTCTGGCAGCAACGATTCTCACAGTTGAGCATCTGGTCGAACTGAGCTTGGCTTATCGCATGAGTATGTCATTCTGCGCCAGATGACCAGATGATGTTTTCAGTGGTAAGAGATCAGGAGCATATGCTGGTCAGGGGCAACAGTCGAACACCCTTTGTATCTAATTAGGCCGAGAAAGCGTGGACAACGCACGATGTTGCGTTATAGTGTTGAAAGATAACTTCACAAAAACCGTAAAGGTAGGACACGGCCACTGGACTTAACACATCACAGGTTGGAGCAGAAGAAACATCTTTTTCACTACTGCTTCACTGAAAGCAGTTTTTATTTTTAAAAATCTTGCATAAGTAATAATACTTTCATCGCATTTTTGGAATCTATATGCCTAAATCAGGTTCCGAAAATAATGGTGTTGAGATGACGTCCTTCTTGGCGGACAGAAATTTGAATCCTCTCCTGGAACTTACGCACAGCTCTCTCCAATACTTCACTTGGCATAGCTTCAATTTCCTGACGAATGGAAATATTGAGGTATCCGATTATGCGGGGCTTGTTCACGTACGCCCTGTATTTCAAGTAGTCCTGTAAAAAGAAGTCAGCTCGATAGGTCGCGCGAGCATGGGGGCCAAGGAACATCACCATATCGTGAAATGACATGTCCTAGGAACACCTGTCGAACCACTTTCATGGGCGCTGTGTGAGCTGTACCACCATCCTGCTGAGACCACATTCCTCTCATGTTCACGAGGCGTGTTTCATGTTCTACGTGGCCGGCCGGTGTGGCCGTGCGGTTCTAGGCGTTTCAGTCTGGAACCGCGTGACCGCTACGGTCGCAGGTTCGAATCCTGCCTCGGGCGTGGATGTGTGTGATGTCCTTAGGTTAGTTAGGTTTAAGTAGTTCTAAGTTCTATGGGACTGATGACCACAGATGTTAACTCCCATAGTGCTCAGAGCCATTTGAACCATTCATGTTCTACGTGAAGAAACTTAACATTTCGACAAAGCACGCTGATGTCACAGTAACTGCGGTTCCTACCTCTTCAAAAAAGTAAGGTCCAACAATCCCTATCTCAGAGATAACACATCAAACTGATACACTGGAGCTGTGGTGAGGTTTTTGGTGTAGTTCATGTGGTTTCCCGACGCTCAGTACTGGCAGTTCGGTGCATTTACAGAACCATTCAAATGAGAATGGGCTTCATCGCTCATAACACTGGGACATTTGCATCATCCGTAAGAATAGCATCCATGTTGCCAAAAAAATTCTCTGCGCTGCACAAAATCCATTTCACTCAGCTGCTCGACAACCATTATTTTGTATGGGTGAAATTTGAGATCATCATCTAAGTTGAGATGAAGCGAATAAAATTACATACCCACCGATACAGCTTGTCACCTAGTGGATCGTTTCAGTCTAGAAAAAACTGCCATTCTCACTCTGACTACGTTCCCGTAGTTCAAATTGAATCTTTTTCAACAAAGATCCAGTACTTCTAAACACTGCATCCAGTTGTATAATGTTTCGATCTGGTACTGCACCTCGACGTCCAACATTAAACTTTCGACTGAAAAGACGTTGAACTGTGACCACAGAATCACTGTTTCTAAAGAACTACTCAACCACGAACACACGATGCTCTACACTCCAGCTCACCATAGCCACTGAAACTGCGTTGTCACAGCCACTTCTCTACGAGACATCACGCAGACACCGACTAGTCGAGGCTCTGTCACCAGTGTTGCTGCTGTTGTAATAGCGGGACTCTGTTTCATGTCGTATTGTCTGTAATGTCTTCGTATGCCTGGAGAAGTACAAGGTGGAGCTTTTCTTAGCGTGAGATAAGGACTAGAGTTCCAGTTATGTCAGCGTTGTGTTGTAAGAGTGATTCCAAAAGATAACGCTGGATGGCCTGCTTGAACAGTTAGCTTTAATCCCATAGACTTCCTTCTTCCTGTTGAATACTGATTACGGACTGGCTCCGTTCTGCAGCTGTTGAAGGCTCATTGCCTCTGTGTCAGTACACAGTCGCTATGCCCCTTCAAGAATCCAATTATTTCGGACATTGTAATGTCCAGTTTGTCGGAAGTAAGATATTTAGATTAAAACCTTGGGTCGAGTAATGTCGCAGCCGTCTGTGAAGGATGTCATTTAACATAGGAGAATTTATTGTTCCACTGTCTCATCGTCTTTTTCGCATCTAACTTGCAATTTGCGGTTCAACAAAGATAACAAAGGTATTGTTACAAAAATACATGGTTCGTTGGGAGATAAGTCCAATCTGGCTTCGTAGAAAATTTCAGGACGTCTATGAGACTTCTTATAATATTCCACTCAGAATGGAAAAGTGTGGTAATTCGCAATGTTCAACACTACGCAAGTTAACTGGCCTTTATGTTCCAGAAGTATTTGTAACATCGAGTTTTGTGCTGTTCCATCATGATGAAATGCCCTGTAAAACTGACGAGTGAACATGTTTTGCTCACATTGCTCCTTTTGGCAGTGGTGGCAGTTAACCAGTCGCATTTCGCAGTCAGATTCTTTACGTTGGCTTTCACTTTGTCGTAGGTCTGCAGCATCTAAAGAATTTTTCACATATGAGCCGATATTTGTGAACAGCTTGTAGATCAGTAAAATTGAGCTTCCGGAAGCATCGCAATCTACCAAACAATATGGCAGCATGCCAACAATTATTAAATCCATGATAGCTTTATCAGTTGTTTTCGTAATTTCATGGTCGTCTGGTCAGCGTGAAGGTTTAGTTGTCAAACTCGGAATGGCTGAATAAATTAGATTGGGGTTTTCATCCTTCTCGGTACCGGTACTCAAGAAGATTATGGAATCCATCCGCTTTGAGTGATTTCATTTTTCAAATTTTCCGATTCTGACTGACATTTTAAAACCTGTTTATATTCTGAGCTATGAAATTTTGATAAATGTTGCTTCAGTTCATGCAATGATTGCGTTTTAGGTTCACGGCTGCTCAACGAAAGTGTTTTGTTGCAAACCGTGCAAATGGCTTTAGATAAATCGGTGGTACTTTTACTAAAGTACTTCCAAATAGGAGTCTTTTCTCTTTGGTGTAACATGTTACACCTAAAAAATTAGAGTAAGTTAGAGAATAAGTAAACTGATCTAGATACAGCTACCGCAAAAAATTCCACATCATATTAAAAACATTACAGTCCTACATGTCTTCTTGTAGATGCTACGAAATGCGCTATAGCCTGGACATGGCTAATGGTCTGTCACATCACAATACAAAATATACAGAAAGGAACAATTTGTTTGCTTCCACAAGTGGCTTTTACAATTCCTTTCTAAGGAGCGCTAGCTACATACAGCCATCTTCGCTTCCGTTTTTGCAATCGACAAACAACCTGACGTATCTCCTGTTTACCATTCCTAACCACGCAAATCGTATTAGTTACAATCAGTAAATCAACTTCAATCAGTGCTGCGGGAAGTGAGTCGAAAAATAACATCACAGTTCCGACTAACAGTACGATTGTTATCAGTGTAAAATTATGCACACTGAGCCAGAAAAGCTGTGTACCACAAGACCAATGTTTTCTAAACCCATTCTGGCTGTTAAAAAAAAGCTTCTCCCCCCTTTCAAAGGAACTCATTAATAAAATCTTTCAGCATAACAATATGATAGCCCATTCCATTAAGTACAATATTGACTAAGTTAATTGTTATTAACTCAACATAAGAATATCACTCTCAGATACGATTACATTATGTTGTGCTTAACAACAAAATATACTTCTGACGCGATTTAACCTGCGCCCTGCCGGTTGAGGTAACACACTATTGATGACTGAATCCATTCCGAAAGCGATCCGACTTCATCCGTGAGTCCACAGAAGCTGGTTTCGGCCAAGCCGAAGATTCGGTTGATTTGAGGCCAAAACCAGAACTGCGGTCGAAGCTAGTTTGTTTTTTTTTTTTTTTTTTGTCGGAACTGGCCGAAGCCGAAATTCCTGTCGGTCCTTAGAAATACCTGTATTAAATGATATTTTTAGAATAGTGTTCTGGACTGAGAAAACTACGTCTCTCCCTCTTTAATATAATACTTCTGTGTAATACATGTATCGCCTTTGTTGGAGGCAGCGTTAAGAATCTCCACATAGTTTACAATTATGGGCATAAAGAACATAATTTATAATTTTTCTCGGTGTTAACTGTCTGGAATGTTTACGGTCGAACTCGCGTTTTCAGCGGAGATAACCCCGACCAACAGCTTCCAACGATGACAAGTACCGACTCGAACAACTAGAGTTCACTTGTTAATGTGTCAAGCGTTGTGACCCACGACACTCAGAAATTATTTCGTTGCACATGCATGTTCATGTCACCCCACTTGACCTTCCACTTGTTGAAAGACACATATAGCCGTCCAAAACATACTATAAATAGCTTGGCTTTAAAGTTCATTTCTTCATATGGAGTTTGGTTTCCAATGAAAATCATGCAAGTATTGAGTTACAACAATGTACACAACATGATAGCTGATACCTATGGCTGACATCCATATATACTACGAACACAAATTTCTTAAGTTTTATAAAATTTTCATTGGTTCGGTTTTGTTACTACAGTTTGTTTCTTGGCTTCAACTTATCTTCTTTCACATCACATATACAAATTAATTACATACACAATATCATGATACAATACAAGCATATGATAGATTTATGCTTCATTTTATAGATAGGCTTTTATCACTTATAGAAGCTCATTTTTTACTTAGGTAGAGGAGAGAGAGAAATTTTGAAAATTGGACTAAAGCATTGGTGGCAAAACTACGCAGGCACCGCCTCCTTTGTTTGGGAGGGAGGAAAGGAAATACTCGTCTACTGCTTCAAGGATTTATGAGGAAATGTTACTCGTACAGTCATGGACTAGTTGCCAAGGAACTTTTATTTCATGGAAATAATGTGTACTGACTAATCATTCATGTAGTATCATGTTGTTTCTTTATGTGCTAGTGCTAGTGCTATTTACTTCAATTCATGTGTAGCTTAGTGTGAAATACGACATTTTAACCGTCATAGACTTATCTTTATCAAATTCCTGGAAATGTCATTATTCAAGCTTTCATGTGATACGATAAAAATTGTTTTTTGTAAAATCTCATGCTTAAATGTTTACGTGTACTCTGCAGCGAATAGCTACCGATAATTGTCACGGAGATACTCTACGACGATGCATATTTCATTTTTCATTTGCCTTATGACCTTTGTTTAAATATCCTTATAACTATATTGTGGTGCGGCCTGTTTCTTCATTTGGTACCTGCTACTCTCCCCGTAATTCTCTTCTTCTGCGCCATGACGATGCAGTGGTCGCTGAAAGAAAAAAACTTAAGACTAACTTAAAACTAATTGCATTACGTAGCTCGGAGGCCACTGATACGTATCGTCATCACATCTGTCCGCAGATATTTGCATACTTTGTTTAAATTCGTAGACATTCGTCTATTCTGTTACCCATTATGATAATTTTCTCTACGAAGAAAATTATTTGGCATTTCTTACAGCATTTTGTCGTTTCTCCTTAGCTTACACGTCTCGTATAATTTTTCATAATGCTTAATTTTGCGTGTAAATATGTTGTATATAGCTTAGTATTTAATTAAATCCCCGTGTACATGTACTAATAGGTTCCTTAGTTCTTAGATAGTAGATGTATTTGCGTAGTATTTCCATTTACTTTGTACTTAAGTTAAGTACTTGTACATATCACATTCTTATTTGGTTGCGCCTTCTGCCAATCTGTCGCGCATGCGCTCAGGTCAATGCCTTCTCTCCTACTACTGACGTCAGCGCGAATTGTTGAGTGCGGACAGCTGAGCCTCAAGCTAATTTTGTTTATACTTCGCATTAAATGGTGTATTACTTCTCATTTATGTTAATTTTATGCCTACGTGTACAAATCAAAAGAATTACTCATGCCTATACACTTTACTTTATCTTAAAATACGCCCGAGAAGAAAAATTACACTTAGAGTTATGTACACTATGTACAATTATCTTGTGATAGAAAGAAAAAATGCTAACTAGCTTCATCATTCTATAAAAGCTTTTATGTCCTTGTGAGGGTGGAGACCCTTGTCTCTCCCTGTTTTCTCATAGACTAATCTGTACGTCCCAGAAAATTATATATTTCCATGACTAGAGTAATTGTCACTTCTTATTCAGTTTGCAAAATTTTGTCGATTTAGGGTGCTTCCGTAAGAGGACTCGTTGTCCTTCAAAAAGTTGTGTAACACGTTTCAGTTTCTTATAATAAATTTTCTTTCTATACGCGGCCCTGTTTCCTAAAGTAACCATGGCTTGTTTGATTCTGTCTTGTAGTGTCATTTCCGTAGTGGGTACCTTTGGTATGGGCGACTTCCATTCATTCGTTTGTTTTGTACGGAACATCAATTCGTTAGGTGTGAAACCTGTTGAAAAATGTGGAAGGTTATTGACAACTTGCATGGAAGGGGGTTACGTATCCCACCCATCGGGTGTATTTGTGAGGGGTGTATGTCCTAATAAACCGGACACATTCTTTAAAAACTCGTTCTACTGGGCTCGCTTCTAGGTGAAAAAGGCTTACTAATACATGTTTTATTCCCTTTGAGGTCATAAATTGTTTATACTTTTGCTCAACGAAATATGACGCATTATCAATTAGTAGTACCTTTGGTTTACCTACTCTTCTCTAATAGTCTCACTCAATTCTTTTTCTGATATTTGTGGCTGTTGCATTTTTAATAGCATCCATTTTGATATGTTTCGAGAAAATATCGTATATTGCTACTACGTATCATACTCCTCCTTTACTTCTTGGATATGGACCAGCTATGTCCAGGGCTACTTTATCAAGAGATTTTTTGTGAGTATTGGGTGTAGCTCTGTATTTTTTGACACAATGGACTGTTTTGATTTTTGACATATTGCACATTTTCTTAATTCTGTAGGACTCATCTTCTCAAATTTGGATAATGACTAAGTGTAGCATTTTTTTTCAGAACATTTGCCTAATCCATAATGTCTCCATACTTCATGTGTGTGTCTTATAAATTCGTCGGTATAATCTGCAGGAATACACACACACACACACACACACACACACACACACACACACACATATACACACTCCTGATACCATTTACTTACCTTTCCACCTTCATCCTGCTTAAGGTTTTGAATGACTTTACTTCATCTGCGATCTTGCTGTTGCATACTTTTCATTTGCTTGCAAAACTTAGGGTAATCAGACTGTTGTGTTGTACCTAGCATTAATAACGTTCTGAGTTCTGCATCTTGCTCTGTTAATTCACCAAACTACTCTAATCCTTGTGGTAACGTGGACAAGGCATCTGCAATAGCATTCTGACTTGCTTTAATATAATTGATCTCGAAATTGAATTCTTGTAAATATAGACACCGACTAGCTAATCTACGGTATAATAGTTTACATGTTAAAAGAAATTACAGTGACTGATGATCACAGTAAACTTTGGTATTCTTACCCCACAAAAAATATTCAAACTTTTTAAATGCCCATATTACAGCTAAACTTTCCAATTTTGACACAGAGTAAGATCGTTCTGCTTCTGATAATGTGCGACCAGTGTAGTAACCACAATCAACAGCGGGAACGCGTTGGGCCGCGGATCGGAGCCGCCAGGCGGGGAAGCCGCCAGCGGTGGAGCACGCACCACCGGGTAAACACAGGACGAGTCGGACGACAGACCAACGACAACTGACAACAACCGACCACGACCGACTATGAGCGACACAACAAGGAAGAGATAAACAACGGAGGCTTGTGGAAACCACAACACCAAACACCAAACGTAAAACCACTCGGAACCAGAGCCAGGCAAATGTCAACAACGAGTAACGACCAGAACGCAGTACCGCCGAGATAGAAACGAAATCCAGAGCGAGTACCAGACGGGCTGGACTAGGTTTTTTTTTCTTTATTGTTATTTTGATCACCTTATACAAAGGCGGGCTGGCAGCAGCATACTACGCTGCTCTTCAGCTGCGAGTTGTACAATAAGTTCAAAAATGGTTCAAATGGCTCTGAGCACTATGCGACTTAATTTCTGAGGTCATCAGTCGCCTAGAACTTAGAACTAATTAAACCTAACTAATCTAAGGACATCACACACATCCATGCCCGAGGCCGGATTCGAACCTGCGACCGTAGCGGCCTCTCGACTCCAGACTGTAGCGCCTAGAACCGCGCGGCCACTCCGGCCGGCGGTACAATAAGTATTACATATAGGTGGCACAGATAATACAATAATAACGGCGGGCAAAAACTGTAGACAAGAAAAACAATAAACATGGAGCCTTTCATGCTGGACGAGAAAAAACACTAACACTAGTTGACACAGCGCACATAACACGGATGACTGCGACGGCACACGTGAACAGTGATGGCGTGACGGCGAAAGAACACTAAACACAAAACGAAGGCACACACACGAGACACTGATGGCGGTGATCTCCGGCGCGCGAATGTTCACTGAGCGTGTGCGAGTCCGGGGACCTGCCAAGAGAGGAGGAGGGGGGGGGGGAGAGGGAGAGGGGAGAGCAGAGATGCCACGGGCAAAGGAGAGAGGGGGAAGGGAGGAAGTGGGAGGGGAAGCCCGATGGAAGAGGGGTGGAGGAGGGGGATGGGGGGAAAAGGAGAGAGAAGGGAGGGAGGGTACCCAAAGGAAAGGACACAGGAAGTGGGAGGGGAGGATCAAAGTTGATAGGAGGGGTAGATGGAGGGTAAGAGGACATCATCAGGGAGGGGGAGCTGGCGGAAGCCACCTTGGGAGAGGGTAAGGAGGGTGGAGAGATGGAGACCAGGTGGGACGTGGGAATACAGGCGTGGCAGCGGGCGGGGGTGGAAGAGGATGGGTGAGACAAGCGGGTGAGGAGGATCGAGTTTACGGGAGGTGTACAGGATCTGTATCCTCTCAAGGATAAGGAGGAGGTGGGGGAACGGAATGAGGTTGTACATGATCCGCGTGGGGGAGGGGAGACGGATGCGATAGGCGAGGCGGAGCACATTGCATTCAAGGGTCTGAAGGGATTTGTAAAAGGTAGGGGGGGCGGAGATCCAGGCCGGATGGGCGTAACAAAGGATAGGGTGGATGAGGTATTTATAGGTGTGGAGTATGGTGGAGGGGTCCAGACCCCATGTACGGCCGGATAGGAGCTTGAGGAGATGGAGTCAGGAGCGTGCCTTGGTTTGGACTGTCCGGAGATGGGGGGGTCCAAAAGAGGCGACGGTCAAGGGTGACGCCAAGGTACTTAAGGGTAGGGGTGAGGGCGATAAGATGGCCATAGATGGTTAGATAGAAATCGAGGAGGTGGAAGGAAGGGGTGGTTTTGCCTACAATGATCGCCTGGGTTTTGGAGGGATTGACCTTGAGCAACCACTGGTTGCACCAAGCGGTGAACCAGTCAAGATGGGATTGGAGAAGGTGTTGGGAGCGCTGCAGGGTGGGGGCAAGGGCAAGGAAGGCGGTGTCATCAGCAAACTGGAGAAGGTGGACGGGGGGCAACGGCGGCGGCATATCCGCCGTATACAAAAGGTACAGAAGGGGGGAGAGGACGGAGCCTTGGGGCACACCAGCGAAGGGAAAAAAGGTGTAGGAATCCGTATTATGGATGGTGATGTAGGAAGGACGGTGGGAGAGAAAGGAGCCGATGAGACGGATGTAGTTAATGGGAAGGACGAAGGTTTGGAGCTTGAAGAGGAGACCAGAATGCCATACGCGGTCATAAGCACGTTCGAGGTCCAGGGAGAGGAAGATTGTGGAGCGACGGGAATTAAGCTGTTCAGAAAGGAGATGAGTGAGGGGAAGGAGAAGGTCATCAGAAGAGAAGGACAGCCGAAAGCCACACTGGGTAACGGGAAGGAGGCGGTGCTGGCGGAGATGCTGGTGGATGCGTCGGGTGAGGATAGATTCCAGGACCTTGCTGAAGACCAAGGTAAGGCTGATGGGATGGTAGGAGGAGATGGCGGATGGCGTTTTACCAGGTTTAAGGAACATCAGGATACGGGAGGTTTTCCGCAGGTCGGGGTAGCAACCGGTGGACAGGACTACATTGTAGAGCCTGGCCAGGGTGGAGTGGAAAGAGACAGGAGCTTCACGAAGGTGACGGTAGGTGACACGATCGTGATCAGGAGCGGTGTTGCGTTTTGTGCGGAGTGTAGCAATGAGATCCTGTGTAGTGATAGGAGCATTGAGTTCCATGTGTGCAATGTTGTCCAGGTACTGGAAACGAGGTGCGAGATGAGGGACAGAGGTGTTAGTTCGATTGTGGACACATGGGAAGAGGGAGTAATCGAACTGGGGATTATCGGGGATGGAAAAGACATTGGAGAGGTAGGAGGCAAAGTGATTGGCCTTACTAAGGGTGTCAGGGAAGGGGTGATCATCATGGAGAAGAGGATAGTAGGGGGAGGGTTTAGTTCCAGTAAGGCGACGGAAGGCTGACCAGAACTTGGACGAGTTTATAGGTAGGATAGCATTTAAACGGGTGCATGTCTGTTGTCAGTCCCGGCGTTTCTTAGCCACGAGCAAATATCGAATGTGTCGCTGGAGTTGCCTGTGGCGCCGTAGTGTGTCCGGGTCACACGTGCGGAGGAAGGCACGGTGGAGACGGCGGGATTCACGGAGGAGGACAGCCTGCGGGGGTAAGGTAGGACGGTCGGTGTGGATGGCGACAGTAGGGACATGGGCCTCCACGGCCTCAGACAAGGCCTGCTGGAGAAAGGAGATGGCATGGGTAACATCGTCAGGGTGGTGGTAGGTGAAGGGGTGGCTATCGACCTGGGTGGAGAGGGTATCCCGGTAGGCACTCCAGTTGGCACAGGAATAGTCATGGACGTACTTTGGGGGAGGGTCATGACGAGGGTCGGGGTGGGGGCGACGACCGTCTGAAATGGTGAGGAGGACAGGGAGATGGTCGCTACCAATAGGCTCCAGGACATCCACCGTTATCCACCGTTATGCGGCCAAGGAGGTTAGGGGAGGAAAGGATAACATTGGGAGTGAAGTTGGATTCAGGACGGGTGTGCTGGGGAATGGGGATGAGGTCGCCTTGAAGGGAGGAGAGGAACTGATGCCACCGCCGTAACTGGGTGGCGGAACAAATATGGATGTTGAGGTCTGTAGCGATCACGTAGGAGCAGAAGGTACGGTCCTTGTGGGAGAGAAAGTCGAAGGGAATAGGGGCGTTAGGGCGGACATAGATAGTGGCGCAGGTGACGGTAAGGCCGGGGAAGAAGAGACTAAGGATCAGGTGTTCGGTGGGGTTGGGAAGGAGAGGTTGGAGCCGAACTGGGATCCGGCGGTGGTGACCAATGGCAACTCCCCCACACGCAATCGGGAGGGGATTATCAGAGTGGTGAAGGAGGTAGGGCGAAGTGTGGACTGTGCGGTGGGGTTGGAGGAAGGTTTCATTGAGGAGGAAGGCAAGGGTGTGCAGGAAGAGGTTCTCATTGGCGGGAAGGGAGCGGATGTTGTTGAAAAGGATATGGTGCTGTCACGCCATGACAGGGATTTAGACAAGGGTGTCAAGACGGGAGAAGGTGAAATGGGCCTGGTTGTTGGAGTAGGTGGCATACATTTTTAAGTGGAAAATGGAACGGGTGGCGAGGGATATATGTTCGAGGGTGTGGGGGCGCTGGAATGGGTGAACATTTTGGAGGACGATGGTGAGGAATCTGATGATGTCCTCAGCGGTAGGAGGTGGGCGAAGGGAATTGCCAATAGGGGTGGGGGCGTCCAGAGGGCAGACAGGAACGGTGAGTTCAGGAGTGGTAGGAGGGGGTCAGGCCTTACATTTCTGGGAATAAGTAGGATGAGGGAGGTTACAGGTATTATAGGAGGGGGGGGGGGGACTGGAGATTGGGGCACTGCTGTAAGAAATGGGCTTGCCTACAGTGCGGGCAGGTGGGGGCCTCACGGCACTCAGATGTCGGGTGTGCATTATACCTCAAGCACCTCTGGCAGGGGACGGATTGAGGAGGGGAACGGGAAGGGTCAGCTTGGTAGCGTTGGTGAAAGAGAAGGGCACCCTCCTTCAGGAGACGGTCTATGGAGGGGGTGTGTTCAGAAAAAACCCGCATAAGGCAGGTGGGGCCGGCTGATTTATGGATGTGGCAAACCACACGGCCCTCCATATGGGGATGCGCCTTGAGCTCCGCCAACAGCTCCACCTCCGTGATCGCCGGACTAAGCCGAGTGATCACGGTGGTGAGGGTCGGCAGGCAATGTGGGTGTTGGGGTTGGCGGGAGGGAGGCGGTAAAGGAGCAGGGGTGACGGAGGCATTAGGGCCAAAGCGGGTGACAGGGATGCGGGAAAGGAGATCTGTGTGGAGGGTAGGGCTGGGGGAGGAGATGAGGACTGAATCACGGCGAGGAGTGAGGAAGGAGATGGGGGCAACGGGAAAATTCTGGCGAAGGAAGAGGGTGAGGTTCCGGGCCTCAAGAAGGGAGGGATCAGGACGGGAGAGGAGGTAGTGGTAGGAGGAGGGGGAGGGGGAGGAGGAGGAGGGGGAGGGGGAGGGGGCAGGGACAGGCGGGGAGACATCCATGGCATCATGGGCTGGGGAAGGGGAACGAGGTGGAGCCTTTTTGGGAGTAGGGGAGGCAGGGGTGCCACTGGGGCGCTTGACGGCGGCAGAGGAGGTATGGGGGGATGGGAGCGACTGGAATGTGTTGGGGAGTGGCAGGTGCCGGTTGACCACCATAGCGGGGGCCGCGGAAACGGAAGGAGCAGAGGGAGGAAGTGGAGGGAAGGGATCAGAGGAGGCACGGGAGGGAGGAGCCGGGGATGGGGCGACAAATAGTGAGGGAAATGGGAGATTGAGGAGTGGGGGGATGGACTGAGGGGGGGGTGTGATGGGGCATACCACGTGATAGTGGTGGTGGCAGTGGAGGGTGATGTGTATATGATGGCAGTGGTGGCGGCAGTAGTGGTGGTGGTGGGGGTCGACATTATGATAAGGGGAAAAATACAGGACAGGACAAAGAAGCAAACGAGGGATGGGCAAGGCGACGAGAGACACAGAGTAAAAGGGACGGAGAACGATGAAGGAGACTGGAGTCGAAGCCCCCACTCTGCTGCTGCTGGCGGGGGAGACGACCCGACTGGCTGGCCGGTGGAGACGCCGCTGCCGCTGCTGCTGCTGCTGGAGGCTGGCTGGGACCGCTGCTGGCTGGGACCGCTGCTGGCTGCTGGCTGGGACCGCTGCTGGCTGCTGGTGGGGACCGCTACTGGCTGCTGGTGGGGACCGCTGCTGGCTGCTGGTGGGGACCACTGGTGGCTGCTTGTGGGGACCGCTGCTGGCTGCTGGTGGGGACCACTGCTGGCTGCTGGTGGGGACCGCTGCTGGCTGCTGGCTGGGACCGCTGCTGGCTGGGACCGCTGCTGGACGCTGGCTGGGACCGCTGCTGGACGCTGGCTGGGACCGCTGCTGGCTGCTGGCAGGGACCGCTTCTGGCTGTTGGCTGGGACCGCTGCAAGCTGCTGGCTGCTGGCTGGGACCGCTGCTGGCTGCTGGCTGGGACCACTGCTGGCTGCTGGCTGCTGGCCGCTGGCTGGAACCGTTGCTGGCTGCTGGCGGGGACCGCTGCTGGCTGCTGGCTGGGACCGCTGCTCGCTGCTGTTTGCTGGCTGATGGCTGGACTGCTGCAGGGTGGCAGGCACCTGCAATAGACCTATCGCTTCGATTAGAACCGGAAAGGCACAATCGAAGGGCGTTATCCTTCCGGATTACCGCCGGAGATGTTGGACTAGGGCAGAGCGGGTCCCTATATACGAAACCGGAGGGAGCGGCTATTGGCCGCTGTCTGCACGAGGCTTAGCGGTGGCACCCTCGCTGTGCGAGAGCCGCTGCGCGGAATAGCCGCCGCGAAGGCGGAGCCCTCTATGGGCTGACCACGTCCATTTGTTCTGCCGCGTGTTCGACTTCCGCGGCGGAAGGTACTAGAACTAGCAAAACCGATGACCTTCGGCACTTCTTTACCTTCTTCTTCTCGCATCTGGAACAAGCGTGCCTCCAGCCCCTCAGATGATGTCAATAGCCTGGGGCTTAACTACGACCGGTTGGTGTTTTCCGACGGCGTAGTGTGATTTAATTCATTACCTGGAGTAATTTCAGTTAGTTGCACTATGTGGGTACTTCGCCAATTTGTGTCGTTAGCTGCTGCGCCGTTATTTTTCTGTCCAAAGGTCGGCTGCGGTACAGTGTAAGGCATGACATTGTTGCCGCGCTTCGGCCACTGCTGCTGCTGCTGAGTGCTTCTGTTAATGTTCGGCATAGGGCCTTGTGATGGTGGATTCTAATCCGCTCTTGCATCGAAATTACTCCAGTTGTTTTTAAAATTTCTTTTAAATCGTTTGTTGTTTCCGTTCCCCTTACCGTACTCGTTACTTCTGGGTACGTAACTTTGCTGTTGTGTGTACCATCCTTGCTATGTGTTTAGATCATGTTTTACTGATTGATTTACATTACTATGTTGTTGTTGCGCCTGATTTTCTGATGCTCTGTTAGGTACAGGTCTTTCTTCATAGATTAAGTCAACAGAATCAAGCACTGACAGAAAATATTCATTGTCGTACTCTGGCGTTGTGTCTAATTTTTCTCTAATGTGCCACGGTAAACGACTTTTCAAAATTTTCAACACGTATACCTGTGATACGGTTCGTCCTGTAGCGTGTCTTGTACAGATATTTTTCAAAGTATACACGCAGACTACCGTATTTGTCATTGAATGGTGCGGGGTTAAAAACCTCGCGTCTGAGTCCTTCTTGCACTGCCTCAGACCAGTATTTGTCGAGGAAAGCGCGCTCAAATTGTATATAGATGCTGCAACGTCCGACCACTTCAGTTGCCCATAAAAGAACGTCACTTTGCTCATACCTACGACAAGTCTGAATATCTGTGCTTCTGTCAAGTTGCGTGGAAATACATGACAAAAAGGACTGATAAATACTACTGAAGTCATTCTTTTACCTTCGGTAATGAATAGGAAATTGTCGATGTCTCAACAGACCTTCGTCTGCAAAAATAGTTTATAGACAAATGGCATTTTCGGTCTCATTTATGTTTTTATTGTAGTTACCTGTGATTGCGTTTGGTAACTGCTCAGGTATTGGAGTTGTGGGTATGTTTACATTTTGCACTCTACAATTGTCACTAGTACCTGCTGTGGGACTCGTGACAATTTGTGGATAAATACCAACAGGTTGTGGTTTGTTCACTGTAGTCTGTGTATTATTTACGTGCATATTTCGAGATCCTGTAATATTTTCTTCTAAAAGATTGCGGATTCTATTTTCCGTGATTTGTAGGTTAATGTTTACCTTGTTCACGATTTCATTTTCTTTTTATCTGAATAGCCCTTTCTACAACATCTGTGTATAATTTACAATCTTTTACTAACTTCTCTGCAATGGTATTACTCTTATCTTGCTTACCTGCTTGAGCTTGACTAATGATATCACTCAGATTTTAATTGATCATCTCTCTCCATCTTAGCACATACTGAGTCAACCTCTAATGTTGCTACTCTTAGAGTAGGCTCTTCTACAGCTAGAGGTACACCTTCATAGTCTTTACTTAGTTTGTTAACGACAGTGGTTACCTTTTTTACCGTCGAAGACAACTCGTTTTGTGTGGCTTCAATATCTGTGTTTGCGTCTGTGATTTTCCTTATCTGTTATTCTACTCGATCATGATTGTCGTTAAAAGAATTTACCTTCCTTTAACTCCGTAATGTTACTGTTAACTTCAGAACGTACTTCATGCTTTACCTGTTTTTCGTCGATTGCAGTGCGAAAATTTTTGGCTAAGTCATTGAATTTCTGTGAAACCGTGTCTTGCAAATCCTTGAATACTTGTTTTTGTTCTTGTTTCATTATATTTTGATCTAATGTGACGGCGTTCATATTGTGTGTCAAAAAATTGTTCAAATGGCTCTGAGCACTATGGGACTTAATTTCTGAGGTCATCAGTCCCGTAGAACTTAGAACTACTTAAACCTAACTAACCTAAGGACATCACACACATCCATTCCCGAGGCAGGATTCGAACCTGCAACCGTAGCGGTCGCGCGGTTCCAGACTGAAGCGCCTAGAACCGCTCGGTCACACAAGCCGGCCAAATTGTGTGTCAAATTATCAATTTTGGTATTCATATCCTGTTTCATATCACTGACATTGGTGTTCATATTGTGTATCATATCACTGAGATTGGTGTTCATATTATCAAATTTCGTGTTTATGTTAGATAATAACTGACATAGCAGTGCGTCACTACTGTGGTTGCCGTCAGCTGTACTTTCCAAGGTAATGTTTGTGTTGTGGACAGAAGGTGTTTGTAACGTGTTGTCAACGTTTGTAAAGTGTTTGTTTCGCTCTCCGATGTTTCATTCATGAGCGGTATATCGCTTTGGGAGATGTGTGACATTGTCTCGTCAATTGTAAGCACTGCGTCGTCAAAAGTTTTCCTGCTGTGGAGCGTCGCTATCATTTGTCACACCTGCGACGCTCATCTCTGACCTACTTAAACTTTCTGCGGTAGGCATACACGGCGCCTGAAATTCAATTGTTCGATCGCGCAATTCTACGCCATCTTGGCTGATTGCGTTTTCACTATTGCTATCAACAATGGACATATTTTTTTCTGCCATGTTATATGAATTTGCGAAAAATAAAATTTTAACAAAAATGCTAAAATCGCATATATTAATTATTACACTTGACAATTGTAATTTACGTGATGTCAAAGCCTGTTTTACTTCTATTATAATGCGCAAACTATTGTATTGCAATTCTTTATGTTTTACTGACAATGAGTATCACACTGAAAAATTCCTGTAAATTATTCCCAAATGAAATTCAGGGAAGGGAGCACTGAGGAAAAGGTTTCTATTTACATCAAAAGAGGCGCTACCTAGCGTAACCATGCAAGGAACTAGCGTAGCCATCCTACCTTTTGCTGTGTCGAACAAAACAGCTTACTGTGGAAAATTTTACGTAACCTGGGTCCAATTCTTATTCCTTTCCAAAATTTCTCCTCAATTTTTGCCTTGTTGATTTACTTGCTCCCCGTCGTGATTCATGCAAACAAAAACTACAGACAATTAGTTTTTATGATTCGTAACAAGGCTGTAGATATTTCTTACTGTAACAATAGTTAACAGACCCTACTCACAACCGGTGCCCTTAAGTACTGGCACACAGGTCGACATTTGTCTTGTAAAAAAATAATTAATAAATATCATACACATATGAGAACAACATTTAAACAGGATAATACAGTTCCGTTATTAGAAATGCTGTGTGCTTGTACGAATTTTTCGTCTATCGGACTTCTTCTCTTACATTTCCATTATAGTTTCAGGCAGCGGACTTCAAGTACACCACTGCGTGTCATAAATAAGAAAATCCTCCTTACTTGGTTTCGTTTAACTTGAATAAAAAATACTTAATACTGCTATCAATTTTTTTTCTTATTTCGAAACACGCATGGTACAAAACACTCGTAGCCCGTCATATTCCGAACGGAACTTCTTAACAGAACTTCTACATACAAGAGAGTGAGAAACAAAACCATGTATAAAGAAAAATGAATTATGATTTTTTTATTTATCCACACCTTACCGCGCATTCATAATTAACGTCTTTAACAACGCTTATGGTCGATCAGTGTTTCATTTTTTGTTTTTAATAAATTTTAACTTTACGATATCCTGGGGGTCTTTCATCGTGTACCTTCACAAAGACTAATCTGAAGAAGTAAGGTATCAGTGATAGTGAGCTTTGTGAGTTGGGAGCAAAATACTGCTCTGAACACTATTTGGTTTGTAGTAATCTGAAAGAACCCAGTGACATTGAAGCCTTGTCTGCAGCGTATGATAACCTGAACATTTGACTCACAAAGTATGGAGTTCTCCGAGCTATTAATGTTAGACTGTAGTTTTAGAATATGTTGTAGTCTTCATCCGACTGTCTCAGGATTTTCATGGTTTCCCTAAATCAAGTAAGGAGGATACCGGGTGCCTCCTTAAAAAAAAGATATGATTGCTTTCTTTTTCCATGCTTGCCCTGTCTGGACTGGTCTTCCATCTCTAAAACTATAATATTTTTGCATCCTTTCCGTTTTCCGTTGTTCCTTAGTTGCTTCAAAATTCGTGGACATATGTTCTGTCTTTGCAACTGAATGAAAGGCAATCCGTTTTTTGCCATACGCATTTCTCTTCTTTTATTTATGAAGCACCTTCAGTGGCTTGTAATTCATGTTTGTTTTTATACGAAGGCTATTCAGAAAATAGGGAACGTTTTGGCATTAAAAGAACTGAGTACAAGAAACAAATTTTATTATATACATCTGAAAGAGCGACTGACATACTACTTTTCCACATAGTCACCAATCACATTGAGGCACTTATCATAACAGTGGACAAGCTTTGAAAGGCCATCGTCGTAAAATTCTGCCGCCTGAGACTTTAGCCAGTGCGCCACGCTCGCCTGGAGTTCCGCGTCGCCATCAAAGCGCTGCGTTGCAAGCCAGTTCTTCATCTTGGAAAACAAGTAGAAGTGGTTACAAGATCGGGGCTGTAAGGCAGATGAGGGAAAATTTCCCATTTGAATGAATTCAGGAGTTCTTTAGTGCGGTTTGCTACGTGAGGTCGGGCATTGTCGTGCAAAAACAAAATTTTGGACGTCAACTTTCCACGGCGTTTGTTTTGAATGGCTCTTCTAAGACTGCAAATTTTGACAGTACCGGGCAGAATTTATGGTTGCTCCACGTTCGAGAAAATCAATAAGAAGCACACCTTGCCTATCCCAAAACACTGTCGCCGTCAACTTCCTTGCTGACAAGGTTTGCAAATATTTTCTTGGTTTTTGGTGAGACCTTGTGTGCCCCCACTCCAAGGACTGTAATTTTGTCTCGCAATTGACATATTTCACCTAAGTCTCATCACCAGTTACGACTCGATCCAGTAATGAATCATCATTAGCGCTAATATAGATCCGAAAAAAAGGTAGTGATATTAGTAGTAGGGAAGGAAAAATGAGCAACGACTGTAAAATTTATATTGGGTACTGAAGCTGACGAACGCATACTTAACGCAGAACAACATAATATGACAAAGAAATACATCAAAGTTGACAAATTCAGTACAACATGAAAATAAAAAACTGAACTTACCATAGGGAAACTCCTCCGCAAAAGACCAAAGCTCGCCTTGAAAGACTTCAAGAAAAATCACATGCCCACATACACAAGAAACACCACATCACCAAAAAACACACATACAGAAATACATACAAACATATAAACCCAGACGTTCACATCAACGATATGAACTAAAATAATAAAAATATATCCACAGAAGAAAATTACCTGACACAAGAAAATGAAGGATGATCAACCCCAAAAAACTCAAATCATTATTTTAACCATCATCCCCACATCCACCTTTTTCCTTAATTATCGCCGGCCGAGGTGGCCGAGCGGTTCTAGGCGTTACAGTCTGGAACCGCGCGACCGCTGCGGTCGCAGGTTCGAATCCTACCTCGGGCATGGATGTGTGTGATGTCCTTAGGTTAGTTAGGTTTAAGTAGTTCTAAGTTCTAGGGGGCTGATGACCTCAGAAGTTAAGTATCATAGTGCTCAGAGCCATTTGAACCTTAATTATCATTCTCCCATCCCAACCGGAAATTGACTAACAAATTTTGGAGGATGCATTTGCCCAACATGTTAATGAAACACTTAAACGGGCAATATGTATTGGGTACACTACGCCTCCATGAATAGTCATCTAAATGGATCTGTAGTGTCAAAATGCTCGTTTCTCTCTCCCTACAACAGATTTTACGGCTGACCAATAACCTTCTATACTACTGGTACAAGACCCAGTTGATGAAGATCTGAATTTGGTATTATGATTGACGACAAGATGCTGAAAACCCCTATTCTCCATATCCCTACACGAAGAAAAACCATCGGAAATAACTACAGAAACCTCTGCAACATGATCTTCAATTAATTTCGCCAACACGTTTTTCTTTCGATGAGAAATTACTTTAAAAACTACATCATCGCATTCTGGACCTGAAATTACAGCCCTCCAAACCCATAACCCCACAGCAGGTTCCCTCCGGTTGTACGTGGCTTTGCCAAAATGAGACTCAGCGGTTTCGACTATAACGTCCCCCCCCCCCCCCCCCTTCCCTCAAAGGCCCCCTATACTTTATATATTCCCCACAAACCTACCTACAAAATAAATACCACTCTAAAACGGTACACTCACTCACACGACATTCATGCACACACAACCACACAGGATGTAATTTCTATTATATCTCTCAATGCCAGCTTAGATTTCTCAACCATGTTCCTTGTCTAATTGAGCGCCTTAGTCGATTCTTGCTACACAGTCATAAGAGAAAATCGTGACTACGACTCTAACATTCTGTGTGGTGTCTGTCTGTTCTAAGTCGTGTCTCCCTACCACTTTCGCCCAACGACGCTCTGAGCGTGTTTTTTAGGGAATTGACTAGTTTGAACCTGGGACCTGTTGCTGGTAAGGAGACGCCAGACCACACATGACATGTAGAGTTCAGAAGAGTTCAGTGAGACTAGCGATGATTTCAGCGTCAGCTCCACTGCACTTCCTGTAAAAGAATCTTAATACTAACTAAATTTAGTGGAAGGGGCTCAAGGCTTTCCTATTTTTAGTTAGCTGGTAAAATAACGTCGAAAAAGCAGTTAAGTTTACCATTGGAAATTTTATTCTACTCACAAAACATTGTTTATAAATTGCACTATTGATAAAAGGAAATGTTTTAATACAGGATGATAAAAACCAACTGCGTTCAACAAAAATGTGAACGAATATTCCCTGAATGGGTTTCCAAGTTCTACAATGGATCGAAGCATGACCTATGCCATATCACATCTATAATCTAGGTTTAAATTAAGTTTCACAAAAGAGAAAACTATCAAAATGGTGTACAGTGACCCTCACTTATCTTTAATTACATATCTAACTTGTCGTAAATTACAGTGGCTGATGTAGCTTCTCAATAATTATATAACAGAAAAATTATCGCGTTTCAGATTTTAACTTACGTAGCAAATTTGAATACCATGAGCTTTAATTGACGATCGACACTATTATTACGCAAAACGGGGGTGTAACAGATGAGACTTCTGCAGTTCTGAGTGAAGCTTTATGCGCTGTTACGCGGCATCGCGTGCGTTCATTACCTTGTCGTTGGTTAGGCAGTGTCAGGGGGCGTCGGGTGACGCAGCTCCATCCAACTCGTCGTCTCGGAAGCAACTCCCTCCTAACTTCCCGTTACTACAATTTACCGAAGTTGGTTTAAAAAAACTATCTGGCTGTGTTTTCATCTGACCAATCAGGGTCTCAATGTTAACCTTAAGCTCCGCCTACAAAAATTCTGTCTATCCAATGAGAAACGTTATACTTTTCGTGGTGGAGCAATGTTTTTAAAGTTTGCAACGTAACAGAGACGCGAAAAAGTCTCACGCTAAAACTTGCAGCTGGTGTGGCCCTTTTAGTGTTATCGTAAGATCTATACTGTTCTTCTGGAGGGCTCTAGCTTTTAACATGGGCTGGGGGGTGGTCCTGTTGGTTAGCTGGCAACGTGGGTGTCCGTCCCTTATCGTAGGGCCTTCTAGCTTAACACGGTTCTGCTCTCGGCTTCTGTTCTCGTTTCTCCCCTCGGAACTGCGTCTGTCTCACGGTGGGAAGGTATGACATGCATTTAGGCATTCTTGTGTTAGTCTGTGGTATTCCATTTGCTCACTTGTTACTCGTATTACTTTGGTTAATTTAATGTCACGATTTATTCTGAGCTATGTGACATACTACTGGATTTGCTTATCATGTCAGGGTTTTCATGGAAGGTGCTGGATTTGCCTGACACCTTACACGACGAGCAGACATATGTATCAGGTGCATGTGTTCGCTGCACTCACGACATCGAACGTAATCAGCAAGAAGGCCACACATTTGTAAAAATCCAATGGTTGCCATATTGTCTACGCCTAAAGCCTGCTTTAAGTCTTCCATATTGATGGGAACAGATAAATACATACCCACAAATGAAAATCAAAAAGTAAAAATTCTTCTAAATGAAAAACTATTCTTCCAAATAATCTCAAACTCACTAATAATGAAATTAAGTAGCGAACGGATTGGAAAGTACCAATTATTTAAATGAATGCAAACGAAAAACGTCTCGCGTAATGTCTAGCGCTGTCTTTTAAAAACACATTCATGTATTCCAATTTACAATGATGGCGCTTATCCACAGCAGATGACCGAATTATTATCTATGGCTCGAAAATAAAGACATTCATATCTATGAGTAAACAATGACGTCATTGATCAACGCCGACGGGTTGTATCCCGTTCTTCAGTTTACCCCGTGCATGTTACTAGGACGTAGCTGAACTCATTGTTCTCCTCATTTGTTCAAGTGTAGCAACAAAGGTATATACTATATATACACACATCGTTAGCATA
Organism: Schistocerca piceifrons; assembly: GCF_021461385.2. NCBI lineage: Eukaryota > Metazoa > Arthropoda > Insecta > Orthoptera > Acrididae > Schistocerca > Schistocerca piceifrons. Next base: position 620,187,112 of record NC_060141.1, read on the forward strand.
CTGAAGTACTTGCACAGCTCTTGACAGCTTAAATAGTAGTGAGGTTAACATTGATCCCTGTGGAAGACCAACAGTGGCATAACTAGCGCCTTCAGTTCTATTTTTTAGGACACTCATGACCAAAAATTTGCTTTACCTTAAACAAAGTTCTAGGGTAGTCCAATTTCTATCATTCTTTCCCATAACAAGGGATTGACAACTTTATCGTGCATTCAAACATGGATGTAACATGCTGTCCTTCCATTTGACTTTTGTCGTACCTGATGCTACCACAGCCCTGTAGTCACTGTTAGTCTGCTCGACATTAGGTGAATCGCCAAGTTCTTGTCAGTTCGCCACCGGTACGATTAAGTGCACTACATGCTGGAGCCAATTTTTGGATAAGAAGTTTTGAATGATTTCACACGAATCCCTGCCCAAGCTCCCTGCTCTAATCAAGTGATTTTCGGCATATAGTTGGTAAATTTAAATCTTCCCCTATTACCACGGTTTTATCAAGGAGTTTGCGTGCTCTGTTCTCCAGGCTTATCTTGATGTATTTGCTGCCAAAGCCCTGGAAGCAGGTGGTCTTTCAAAGCATTCGATTACTATGCTATACCCAATCCTGAAGTTTATCTTCATCCAGATGGCTTCGCATTCGGTTTCTGTAATAATCTTACTTCACGTGACCTAATTTTTTACATTAGTAAATACTCCGCTGCCACTGGTGTCCAGCCTAAATTGGTGGTAAATATTCCAATCAGAATAAAAGTTTCATTGACATTGGCTTTAGGTATCAGTCAGCTTTCTTTTTTAATAGTACATGGTCATTATCACAATTAAAAATTGATTAGTAAGTAATAAAAATAGTGGCACATTTCCTTTTACCGTCATACAATTTACAAATATTTCATACACACGTTTTCTCTTTTTTACCTGAAAGGAAAATGTTATCCCATGTAATTAATGTAGTTGACATATGCTACCCTCTGAATATGACACATAAGTGATCATTGAGTCTGGGGAATTCTCTGTCTCCGCTTTCTGTGTGTAGCACACGCCCTAACTATTACGCAGGGCCCTGCAACTCTCAACTTGGTAGTGAGGTCAAGAAGTCTGTATCGAAGATCGTCACAGAAGCGTTTGAGCCTTCGGTTTAAACCAGCGATCAGGCTGGAAACCAGAAGATTGTGATAATTTTATACATAATGGCATTTGGAAATCTTTTGAAAAATACATTAAAACGTAGCCTCCTCGATAACAAAAGTATATGGATCAGGTGGTAGAAAAATAAAATGAAACTAGTTCTCAATGTGCAAGCAAAAAAAAATATTCGGAAGGAGTTTGGTTTTTTAAATCAAAGAACTATTAGGTATGTGATCTCGTCGCAGTTACACTTTCAAACAACGACCTTTAGGCGTATAGAGAGCTTCGATAATGACACATTTGTGGCAGCAGTTGATATAAACGCTTCGTTATGTAGCGACTGGACCACACCTTGTGATTATTGCGGGGATGTCCTCCATTTGTCTGCGTAAGTGTTCCGTTGTGAAACACGCATGTGTAATAAGGTTAAAAAGGGCCGAGAAATAGGCTGTTCTTAACGTTTTTTCATAAATTTTTAAGGTGATCGGCTTTGAAGTTTTCCCAGCCACTTATGGAAAACAGTTGATACTTAAACCCATCTCGTAAGTGTTGCGCAGCCGGTAGCGTAAAGGAATTATTTCTTCCCAGTGTAATTTTTTTCTCGTTCAATTTGAAATACTTACATCTCGTACTTACAAAATTCATCTTAATTTTTTATGAATAGCGCACACCTTCTTGTTTCTAATTATATATTGGACGCGAAATTCCTGTTTTCATTTCCAATACAAATTCTTAATTATCGTTGGTTAATGAAAGACTTCATAAGAGTTGCTTAAATTAAGAACCCAGAACAATTCAATTTTTAAGGGAGATAAATAAGTATCGTAGGAACATGAAGAACAATCATTTTCACAGCATCGAGCACACAAACACAATTTATGCTGCATTTTTAGATTTGCTGCTGTATCATTACAATATGAACCCAACAGAATTGATCTGGAGCCAAGTTGCGGGATTTGGCCCGAGAAGTAACAAGACCGTTAAGCTGCCAGACGTACTGGAACTAAAGCACGCAGCTTTTTCACATGTCACTGCTGAACGCTGGCGGGATATACAGTAGAACAACCCGTCGTAAAAGAATAAGAGAAAATGCGGCGCCTAGTTGGCTTCGTGGATTCTGTTGTTGATAGGCTCGTTGCAGGTGACATTCCCAGAACTGTAATGTATTTCTTGGTTTCAGATAAGGAAAGAGCTGAGGGATTACCTTAAGTGACTTTGGTATTCAACAGCATGGTGAAATCCCTGCAGTATGTTTTTGTATTACACACAGCTCGCTCACAAAAATTATTCTATGCTTAAGTTTAAAATATTCATCACTCTTGTTTGTAATTAGATCACTATGGTTGATGAGAACGAGTGCAATTAATGCTTTCCGTCTGGTCACCTAAGAAGCGCGCGGTAGTGCTGGAGTTTCTACGAATATTATTTCATTTTCTTTAAAAATTAAATGACATTCGAAGCGATATTGCTTCTTTGCTCGTCTCTTTTTACGTCTGAACTGCAACTGCTCAAATCATTGCAGGTTAGTTGGACTGCTGGCTGGCAAGTGCTGTCCAAGTTAAATGCGCCGGTAAAGCTGTTGTCCCATATTATCGCTCAGTTTATGTGCGCGTGACACAGCATAAAATGTATTCTTATGATCGTACTTGATTGTACTGGTCACAGCTTGGCTTCCGCTCCACGTGAAACTAAATCCAATGAGATTCAAGCAAACGCGGAAGAATACATGGCGTAATGTTTACATCAGGTTTATTCTTATGCTGAACCGAGTACAACATCTGGAAGGAATTAAAAACTTGTCAGACCACTCACTTTTACGTCGCTTGACCTAGATACCGGGATGATTCCTTAAAAAGGACACGGCCGATTTTCTTAGTTTTCGTCACATCTGACCATGTGCCCTTTCACTAATGGCTTATTCTTTATTTATTTTCCTTCTGATGGAAACTACAGCTTCGTTCGCACTGTTTGCTCAATGTTGGAGCCCTGCAACAGATTTGTGCCTGACAGAGTCGAGGTTTCGACGGCGCCTGCTCGTCGCTGAATTGATGATACACAGACCATTCCATAGGCTTCCTTTGTCTAGAAATCACAAATTCCTAAGATTGCAATGTGCAAGTGACCATTGTCGTTGGAGAGCTCAGTGACAAACTCTAGTGCTCTCTGACGAGTTCCTCTCCAACCCGCTCTATACTGAAGGCCACATGAATGTTAGACACTACCTTGGAGAAGACAATCACGCAGCGTGCGTTGCCGGGCAGTATAGCGGACAATCGCAAAATACGATGGGTTAAGGCGTCGTTACAGCAATACGATATCTCATCTCTTACGCGCTGCATGCTGTAACCTCTACATCAGGGAGGTCTTAAGAGCTCTAGGCCTGTCCCTCCGTCACGCAACTCTGCGTGTTATATTTCACTAGGAGACTGGCTGGACAAGAGAGTGGGTAATAACGAGCGCACCGCTGATTCCAAGACCTGCAAGTTCATCTGATATGTCTCCCGTCGATCATATTTGGGGCATGGTTGACTGTCAGCTCATTCATCCAAGTGCTATCCCAGCCCGACACTGCTTAACTTCGGTGATATGACGGGAACCGGTGTTACCACTGCGGCAGGGCTGTTGGCAGTTATTTGATATGGGAGCTGATAGTATTCCTTGCTTAAAATTTGTAAAATCTGCATGCAGTTTGTCAAGGATGGACTTAATCATCAAGAAATTATTACAGTTATGATGTTGCCACATTTTGCTGTAAGGATTTGAAATAGTCGTATCATCCAGACATCATGTTTCACAAACGATGTGGGCTCTCCCTACACCATTAGAAATTTAGTTAGTTTACAACCTCCATTACTCTACTTTTTGTTCTTATGACCTTTAAGGAGAAAACGGGCAAACGCATACCACATAAGCAATACTCAAAATATCAACAAAAAAGGATTTGAATATTGTCTCTAAAACTAAACTCAATTTCTAGGCACATCGTGGTGTTTGCCACAAAACAGCTAATCACTGCTTGCACTGTTTGAGGGTTGACACGAATAAAAATGTTTTTAGTTACTCAATACTTTATTTTCAAACTATGTTCTCACAGTAATCACAAAGAATCCAATTACATTTAACTTATCAACAGCTTATAAACAGCTACAAAACTGTGTTGTTATTTCAAAACTGAGTCACTTTCACTCTGTTTTAGAAGCTCTTCACATTTAGAAAATTTTTCACTGCAAGAAAACACTTTGATCATTAAGTTGGGGTCAATGAGAGCACATAGTTCCAACTCCAGTTCCGCAACCCTGACTGTAAAAGAGAGAACAAATTTGAGGCCAGGTTAACACTATATTAAGGTTAACAAGAAGACAAGAGCGCAACCTCACAAATACGGCAGCTATCTATAAGTTTATTGCCGTAAGTGTGTAAGTTGAAAGAGAAACAAGGCAATAAATACGTTGTAACTGCTGGAAATACGTATTCTATAAAAAATGTCAATCATTGCATCTGTTGCCTACTATTGTGGAAGGACGTTTCGAATGTCAGTCTACTCAACGTCTAGGACTCCATGAAAAATCTAAATAATCAAGCAGCGTTTGAACCAAGTCATTCTCATATACGAGTTGTTTGTTTTAACCACAGAGCCATCTCACTTGGTTACATTATAAGGGCGATAATATTTCTTGAAAGCAGTAAATGTAACTGTTCACCAGATTCCTCTTGTAACTTCTGGTCTTATACACATATTTGCTGGACAAAGAAAATGAGTCTAATTTACCTAGTTTTTAGTGCCATAAATCATCACAGAATTGCAATAGATAATCAACACTAGACAAAAGATGCGAGCTTAGCTGCCGATACCCTAAAAAAGAGGGAAACCAAGGAAAGGAGCAGCTGGTAGGCTATTTGTAGTAAATTTCCTGGTCGCGGGACAACTGTCGTGTGGACACGTAATTAATTAATGTTTTTTTCACTGTGAAACATAAAATCCATAGTCTTGTAGATACGATATTCTAGTTAAATGCATATTGATGTTTAAGCCTTGCTCCCATTCGTGCAGCGTTCGCTTTCTGATTTGCAATATACTTACGCCTTGTATGCGCCAACATCTTAATGGAGCTTACCTTTCAGCAAAACTTCTAAACTTTATCATTAACGTTCTATAGGGTCTAAATGTTTTGTACATTTGGCGCATAATTTGGCGTTAAGCGCAACGCATACGGAGTGAAAAAAGAGTTTCATACAAAGATTTTTACATCTGTCTCATAAACTGGGGGATGACTCCTGATATTAATCGGGTAAAACCGCCACGACCGGAGTCGGCTGTCACAAGTAACGGGGAAACTGCCATCCCTCTCCTGTAAGTGTGCTTACCGTACATTAAAGGGCACAGATAGTATGGAGGCGAGAACACCACTTAAAATCCGCGTTCCATATTCCCGAACGTGATGAAATGTCGAGTTAGATAATGATCCTGCTTCCAGATATTCTATTTAATTCATTTTTTTTGGTTGTTCTGTTTTACAGAAAACTTTTACAGAAAACTTCCCAAGAAGTAAGTTCTGCTACTATAAGTGAACTTCACTATTGTCTTTCCATGACAAAGTTCATTTAATACATTCTGATATTCTAATATCTCATCCATTCATAAGAAACAAGAACACATTCGTAGCTTTTATTTTGAATGGTACGGTACAAACGGAAAAGTTGGCTTTGCAGCTGAGAAATAAAACTGCACTGTTCTACTTCTTGTTTTAACTGCTTGAAGGTGAAGTAACGTGAACGAAAGACAGTCATTATTAAAATGCCAGTTTGGTCAAACAACATATCATTCTAAGATATTTTAATACAATGAACAAGACAACAATTATGAATAATGCCAAGCAAAATAACGCTAATTTTATCAAGAATTTATATTCGCGTAGCGTTCACTTTATTGCAATGTTACAGTCACCCTGTCGCTTCTAGTTAATGGAACGAAATCTGGTCAACGGCGACGTTTTTCTACCATGAAAATCTGTAACGTGTCTCGTGTATGAGGATATGAGGATATACACTCCTGGAAATGGAAAAAAGAACACATTGACACCGGTGTGTCAGACCCACCATACTTGCTCCGGACACTGCGAGAGGGCTGTACAAGCAATGATCACACGCACGGCACAGCGGACACACCAGGAACCGCGGTGTTGGCCGTCGAATGGCGCTAGCTGCGCAGCATTTGTGCACCGCCGCCGTCAGTGTCAGCCAGTTTGCCGTGGCATACGGAGCTCCATCGCAGTCTTTAACACTGGTAGCATGCCGCGACAGCGTGGACATGAACCGTATGTGCAGCTGACGGACTTTGAGCGAGGGCGTATAGTGGGCATGTGGGAGGCCGGGTGGACGTACCGCCGAATTGCTCAACACGTGGGGCGTGAGGTCTCCACAGTACATCGATGTTGTCGCCAGTGGTCGGCGGAAGGTGCACGTGCCCGTCGACCTGGGACCGGACCGCAGCGACGCACGGATGCACGCCAAGACCGTAGGATCCTACGCAGTGCCGTAGGGGACCGCACCGCCACTTCCCAGCAAATTAGGGACACTGTTGCTCCTGGAGTATCGGCGAAGACCATTCGCAACCGTCTCCATGAAGCTGGGCTACGGTCCCGCACACCGTTAGGCCGTCTTCCGCTCACCCCCCAACATCGTGCAGCCCGCCTCCAGTGGTGTCGCGACAGGCGTGAATGGAGGGACGAATGGAGACGTGTCGTCTTCAGCGATGAGAGTCGCTTCTGCCTTGGTGCCGATGATGGTCGTATGCGTGTTTGGCGCCGTGCAGGTGAGCGCCACAATCAGGACTGCATACGACCGAGGCACACAGGGCCAACACCCGGCATCATGGTGTGGGGAGCGATCTCCTACACTGGCCGTACACCACTGGTGATCGTCGAGGGGACACTGAATAGTGCACGGTACATCCAAACCGTCATCGAACCCATCGTTCTACCATTCCTAGACCGGCAAGGGAACTTGCTGTTCCAACAGGACAATGCACGTCCGCATGTATCCCGTGCCACCCAACGTGCTCTAGAAGGTGTAAGTCAACTACCCTGGCCAGCAAGATCTCCGGATCTGTCCCCCATTGAGCATGTTTGGGACTGGATGAAGCGTCGTCTCACGCGGTCTGCACGTCCAGCACGAACGCTGGTCCAACTGAGGCGCCAGGTGGAAATGGCATGGCAAGCCGTTCCACAGGACTACATCCAGCATCTCTACGATCGTCTCCATGGGAGAATAGCAGCCTGCATTGCTGCGAAAGGTGGATATACACTGTACTAGTGCCGACATTGTGCATGCTCTGTTGCCTGTGTCTATGTGCCTGTGGTTCTGTCAGTGTGATCATGTGATGTATCTGACCCCAGGAATGTGTCAATAAAGTTTCCCCTTCCTGGGACAATGAATTCACGGTGTTCTTATTTCAATTTCCAGGAGTGTAGTTCGTCACCTGTTACATGTAACTCACTATTCGGGACTCTGGAGAACTTTCTTGGCACAATTCAATTACTGGTATCTCCTACCGCACTTTGTTAACCCAAACACCCGATATCAATATTTTATTTATTTTTTGACAGCAGTGCGGTGCCGGATCCGATGAAATAAAGTCAGAAACCAGGCTTTAGTATTTTAATCCATGGCTTTAAATGTATCAAGTGCGAAAGGTGCTAGTTGGTTGTAAATGTTCGATGTTGTTGAAAATCGAGCCAGATACCGAAGAGGAACGCACGATAAAGGATTTAATTGAATAGACTAGGTTCTTCAGGTACAGTATTCCAGAATTTTGCGAATAGTTGCTGTCGAATAAGAATAACTCAGGCTACGTTACGAGGTTCAAATTCTGCACAGAATTATCTGTTATATGGAATAAATTCGTACTACTTACAAAACATACATGGAGTAAAAAACAGCCTGACTGAACACCAATAATGGGTAAACGTAAGAGGCAGCAGAATGGCAAGATCAACACAATGAGGGCAATCCCAAAAGTAAGGACTCCTATATTTTTATAAGTACATAGACATGTTTACTTCTACAATGGTTTACATCAGTTTACAGCTTGAACATTTAGCTATTTTTCGGCATAATCACCATTTCTGTCGATGCATTTTTGTAGACGTTGTGGCAGTTTTTGTATGCCCATGTCATACCAGCTCGCCGCCATGCTGTTCAGAAAGTTATGAACCTCTTCTTTCACCTCGTCGCCGGAGCTGAATCACTTTCCGGCTAAATGTTCTTTTAACCTAGGGAACAGGTGATAGTCACTGGGAGCCAAGTCAGGACTATAGGGTGGGTGGGTGATTATGTTCCACTGAAACTGTTGCAGGAGAGCAACGGTTTGCCGAGCGATGTGCAGGCGACCGTTGTCATGGAGAATGTGTACGCCCTTGCTCAACATTCCTCTTCTCCGGTTCTGAATTGCCCGTTAGAGTTTTTTCAGAGTCTCATAGTACCTGCCAGCGTTAATTATGGTTCCAGCGATTCAGCTCTGACGACGAGGTGAAAGAAGAGGTTCATAACTTTCTGAACAGCATGGCGGCGAGCTGGTATGACATGGACGTACAAAAACTGCCACAGCGTTGTTGTTGTTTTGGGGAAAGAGACCAAACAGCGAGATCATCGGTCTCATCGGATTTGGGAAGGACGGGGAAGGAAGTCGGCCGTGCGCTTTCAAAGGAACCATCCCGGCATTTGCCTGAAGCGATTTAGGAAAATCACAGAAAACCTAAATCAGGATGGCCGGACACGAGATTGAACCGTCGTCCTCCCGAATGCGAGGCCACAGCGTCTACAAAAATGCATCGACAGAAATAGTGATTATGTCGAAAAATATCTAAATGTTCAAGCTGTAAATTGATATAAACCATTGCAGAAATAAACGGGTCTATGTACTTATAAAAAATAGGAGACTTTCCTTTTGGGATTACCCTCGTAGTTATTACTTGTTTGTAAACGTTGGTTTCATATCAACAAGGAGTAACAATGTAGAGTTTCCGTAGTTCATTAGTTATACACTGAAGCACCAAAGAAACTGGCATAGGCATGCACGCGTATTCAAATACAGAGATATGTGAACAGGCAGAATACGGCGCTGCAGTCCGCAACGCCTGTACAGGGTGATTCACGAAGATCTGCAAATATTTAAATACGTTATTCTACAAGTAAAACTAAAGAAAAAAGTTCAGATAAACATAGGTCCGCAAATGTTTAGTTACGGAGTTACGGCTAATAAAAGATTTTATCTGAAATTTATCAACTGCCCTAAGATGAAGCCATCGCAAAATGTACGAGATTAAAGTAAAGCATGATTTCCATTTATTTTGTTGTTATTGATCTGGGGAACCTAATAAAACGTATCCCACGCGTGGATCTACAGTAGGTTTCCACAGCATTCAGAGAAGCAAAGAAGTAATTTCGTAAAATTATTAATTTATTAATTACTTGGCCCAATTTGTATACCAATTACAGACAATTGCACAAAGTTTTCAACAGAAGTTGTAGAGAACTAAATTTGGAGAAATGATGGTAATAACGTTAACTGAACTGTATTAATGTGCCAGATAATCTGCTTTTATTAACACCATAGCACACGTGAAAATTCATGTTAAACCGGAAAAAACAAAGATTTGTGTCAAGGAACTTGTACAGTGTACATACAGTTTCACAATACATTCACAATAAATGTTCAAAAATGTCTCCACCCAGTCCAATGCATTTAGCTGCACGTGTATGAACAGTTTGTTGCTCGTTCAGTTTCACAGGGTTGTTCCCAATTTCGTCTATTGCATTCATAATGCAAGTAATGCCTCACGTGTATTGACTTTGTCCTCATAAACTATGTCTTTCATCCATCCCTATACACAAAAATCCACTGGTGTTAAACTGGTCGATTCGGGTGGCCACAGACGTGTAGCACCACGACCAATCCATTTCTGGGGAAAATGCTCATTTAAATATGTAGTAACAGCGTTGGTGAAATGTGAGGCGCGTCGTCATGTTGCAATCGCGTAGAAAGTGGAACATCTTCGAGCAAGCGGGGCAATTCTTCTTGAAGGAAGTGTAAATACGTCTCGCCAGTTAGTCGTCCAGGGAAACTGAATGGTCCAATAAAGTGTGAGTTGATTATACCACACCACACATTTATGCTAAATCGCTGCTGGAAATTGCGTTGCACTGTTGCATGTGGGTTTGCTTCAGACCGTACGTGCTCGTTACGTAAATTATTTATACCATATAGTGTAACTGTGCCCCATCAGTAAATAAAATGTATTTGTGTAGCTGCCGATTACTATTTAACCAGTTGGACAACACCAAGCGAAGGACAGGCTCTCCCGGACGTAAATGATGCACTTTTTGTGTATGATAAGGATAAAGATTATTGTACTTCAGTGTACGCCATACCTTAGATTGTGAAATACCTAATCGTTGAGAGATACGTCGAGTACTGGTACATGGGCTATGTTGAACAGGATCCATAATATCCTCATCATAGTCTTCACGTATCGAGCGCTCGTATTGATTATGAACGGTAGGTAGGGAACCTGTCTCCCGTAACTGCGAAATACTCCGCTAATGGTTCGTGCATTCGGAATCCTTCGAGCTGGATAACGTACGCGATATTCGTTAACTGCAGCCGTAGCGTTACCATCACATTTGCCATAAATAAGCACCATATCGGCGTAATCCTCTGTCGTAAATTTGAAAGGCATCCCTGTTTCATAAATAATCTACAAACTACAACAGTCTCTATGTGGTTTCACTTAAATACACTGTTGTTTCACTGAACAACACAGAAAACTAACTCATTTCAAGGTTAGGAAACGACTGAAACAACTCACTAACGGGTGCCAACAATGATACAAACGTTTCTACATTCTTAATGGAAATCAAACAAATTTACTTGTATAATAAAACTTCTCTGGGCGTTCTGGATAACGACTGCAGATACGCGTCTGGGACATGCTTTATTAGATTCACCACACCAATAACAACAAAATAAATGGAAATCTTGCTTTACTTTAACCTCGTACAGTTTTTCGATGGCTTCATACTAGCGAAGTTGCTAAATTTCAGGCAAAATCTTTTGTTAGCCGTAGCTCCGTAACTAAACTTTTTCGGACCTATGTTTATCTGAACTTTTTTCTTTAGTTTTACTTATAGAATAACGAATTAAAATATTTGCACATTTTCGTAAATCACCCTCTATAAGATAACAAGGGTCTGGCGCGGTTGTTAGATCGGTTACTGCTGCTACAATGGCGGGTTATCAAGATTTAAGTGAGTTGTAACGTGATGTTTAGTCGGCGCATGAGCGGTGGGACACAGCATCTCCCAGGCAGCGATTAAGTGAGGATTTTCCAGTACGACCATTTCACCAGTGTACCGTAAATGTCATGAGTTCGGTAAAACATCAAATCCTATATCGCTGCGGCTGGAAAAAGATCCTGCAAGAATGGGACCAATGACGACTGAATAGAATCGTTCTGCGTGACAGGAGTGCAACCCTTCAGCAAATTACTGCAGACTTCAATGTTGGGCCATCAACAAGTGTCAGCGTGCAAACCATTCAACGAAACCGTCATCGATATGGGCTTTCGGAGCCGAAGGTCCACTCGTGTACCCTTGATAACTGCACGACACAAAGCTTTACGCCTTGCCTATGCCCGTCAGCACCAACATTGGACTGTTGATGACTGGAAACATGTTGCCTGGTCAGACGAGTCTCGTTTCAAATTGTATCGAGCGGATGGACGTGTTCGGGTGCGGAGGCAAACTCGTCAATCCATAGACCCTCAATGTCAGCTGGAGACTGTTCAAGCTGGTGGAGTCTCTGTAATGGTGTGGGGCGTGTGCAGTTGGAGTGATACGGGAGCCCTGATACGTCTAGATGCGACTCTGACAGGTGACACGTACGAAAGCATCCTGTCTGATTACCTGCATCCAATCATGTCCATTTTGCATACCGACGGAATTTGGCAGTTCTAGCAGGATAATGCGACATCCTACACGTCCAGAATTGCTACAGAGTGGCTCCAGGAACACTCTTCTGAGCTTAAACACTTCCACTAGCCACCAAACTCCCCAGATGTGAACATTATTGAGCATATCTGGGATACCTTGCAACGCGCTGTTCAGAAGAGATCTCCACCCCTCGTACTCTTACGGATTTATGGACAGCCCTGCAGGATTCGTGGCGTCAGTTCCCTCCAGCACTACTTCAGACACTATTAGAATCCATGCCACATCGTGTTGCGCACTTCTGCGTGCTCACGGCGGCCCTACACGATATTAAGGAGGTGTACCAGTTCCTTTGGTTGTTCAGCGTATTATGGGACGAGGACAGGTTCCGATACGCTAACAAAGCTGTGATTTTATATGCTGATTATTAAATGGAAGCATTTAAGACAAAGATTTACATCATCAGAACAATAAAAAAATACACAATGTGTGTGTGTGTGTGTGTGTGTGTGTGTGTGTGTGTGTGTGTGAAATCTTATGGGACTTAACTGCTAAGGTCATCAGTCCCTAAGCTTACACACTACTTAGCCTAAATTATCCTAAGGACAAACACACACACCCATGCCCGAGGGAGGACTCGAACCTCCGCCGGGACCAGCGGCACAGTCCATGACTGCAGCGCCTTAGACCGCTCGGAATACACAATAATATATGTACTAAACAGATACCGTCCGAGATATAAATTTTTGAATCTTGTACGATTTGCTCAATGTGATTTCCAAACATCAAATAGAGCATATACTGAATACTTCTGTCAAATGTTCTCTTGTTACATCACTTCCACAGACACTTTAGTATGAAATTATGATGATTTACACGGTTTGATTTGTTTTTGTGTTTATTGACACCTGGTTGCGGGATGTTGGTTCTACAAAAGCGTATCGCTATTCATCAACTAAAATATTCGTTGTGGAACAAATAGCTCCATGTGTAATGAACCACCTGTGTGTAAAATTTTCGACCTCAAAAATGAAGTTCAACACTTCCTAGAAGAACTGCAGGCGTAACTAAGGCTTGATGATCTTGCAGCGAAGACATGAACTGTCTGGAGACGGTACATTACTGCAACTATTCACAAAGGACAATTCAGTACACCGATTAGAGAACAGCTACTACCTACTGCTTCTCTTAGTTTGCGTCTCATCTTTCAAGGAAGTTCTTCCTTCCTCCATAATACAATATGCTCCTCCTTATCACGCGTCCGCATGAGCGAGGCCTGCCACATTACATAACTGGAATTGGTTTCTGAAAGTCAGCAGAAAATTTTACTGTATACTCAATGGGACGGTATTCTAATACAGAGAATATGTTTCAGCTTTGGTTGGCCACACAGTTAAATGATAGGCTACAGATTTAAAAGTTCATGGTCAGATCGTCGATTGGCTCTTCTTTACGTACACGAAAAAATCTAGTTGTTCTGTGGTTCGGATTCCACGGGAAATCACAGATTCTTCATTACTGACTGAATGATCTGATTCTCAGATCGGAAGAATTCAAGGCATACTATCTCCGCCTGAATCGAATCTAATTAATCAATCTGGTATTTCAACCAGCTTTCGGTCTGACGCCTTTACTTTTTTTTAGTTCAAATTAACAATAATAATGCTACATATTTTCTCCTTGTGCGGCAGTGTACTGTTACAACTGACAGAAACCGCATTTAGCTCTGTTATAACATTCCAGTTGTCCATCTACAGCTGATAAGAATTTTAAGACTAGTTTTTATTAGGACATACCCTTTTGCTGATGAATTACGTCTCCTTCTAAATAAATCAGTTTATGTATTAACTGTAAGTAACTACAAGGTTAGGTCCAGGAAACACGAGCTGCTACTGACTGCTTTCATTACCTGCATAATTATTGAATATCATTACGTGGACATGTAGCTGTTTCACTGATCTCTTTTGGTATTTTTGATATTCATTTATTGCTTTGAAATGTTCTAAAGGATTATCATAAGTAGCGGGACCAAATTCAAGGTCACTTATAAGACTTCCGGTCATCATGTTACACCTGGGGCAATTGGGCTAGTTATCTTCAAGGTCAGCCCCCCCGCTCCCACCTCCCTCTCCATAGAGAATCCTCACAGTGCCCATGCACCTAAGGCAATAGTATGTGTTACATTCAAGGTCACTCCTTCCCCCCACCGTCCTAGACCAATAGCAAGGCTTAAAAAAGATGGGAAACCCATGGACCAATAGGAATCAAGTTCCTCTCCCACCTTTTTTTATTATAAATCCAATTGAATGAACACCATCATTCGAGGTTTGTACACAGTAGTGAAAGGATCACCATGAAGTGTCAGCAGCAGGAAATTGGAAATTTGTGGTAAGAGCCTATAGGACCAAACTGCTGAGGTCATCGGTCCATAAGCTTACACTCTACTTAGTTTAACTTAAACTAAGTTACGCTAAGGACAACACACACACCCATGCCCGAGGGAGGACTAGAAACTCCGACGGGGGTAGGGGGAGCCGCGCGAACCGTGGCAAGGCGCCCGTAGACCGCACGGCTACCACGCGCGGCTATCAGCAGCAGCAGCAGCAGAGATAAGCCACTGCTTCGAGACATAACTGTCAGATTTGAAAGTAAGTATTTGTTCATCCATTATTATTATTATTGTTGTTGTTGTTAATACTCAATTAATAATATACTCGTTTATACTTAAGTTTTGTTATTTTTTCCAACAGTGCAAAATGCCCCCGATGCAGTACTAACAGAAATGCTTGACTAGGACACGCGTATGTTCGATCTACTACTGTCTATACCACCACAGCAGTCCATAAGCGGTCTTCCTGATTTACCGAACCTATCGTTGGAATGTTTTGTAACGCCGCTACACCAGCAGCCATAGGAACTTCCTCAAGTCACCGAGCCTCAGTTAAGCGCCACCAGGGTAGACCCAGTGCTATTCACCAATACATATAATTTGACTGACAGCAGATAACTCGTGAATGTAGCCCCAGCACCGAATAATGACTTTGATGTAATTGAAACTGAGAACGTTTAACTTGTTGGTGCTAGAGTGCTGTATATGTGGTATAAATATGACAGAGGGATGTAGGCTGCAGTACGTGCTGGGAGATGAAGAAGCTTGCGCAGGATAGAGTAGCATGGAGAGCTGCATCAAGCCAGTCTCAGGACTGAAGACCACAACAACAACAATGCAGCATAATGGATTACATTGAGAAGAAGACGATGACCGAGTACGACCCATTCCACACACCTATCGACATCCATATGTTTGGAAGGAGGGCCTCAATCGTCAATGTATATGAAGAAGTTGTGCTGGAATTAACTTCTGGAGACACACGTATTTACATTAAATATTCAAGTGCAGCGAAAGTATGCGATCTATGCTATGCATTAATCATCGCGATAGACAGACTGAGTCTCCGGCGCCCGTATGTTAGAGGTGAATTCTATGATCTAGAAAATCATTCACATTAGCGTTGTATAAATATGAGTAAATTAGAATGTTATCTATGTGATCTTTCAAATTTAAATTGTTCGTAACCGCAACTCCTAAGTATTTTGTTGTATTTATAGCCTTTAGATTCGTCTGAATTATAGTATAATCTAAATTTAACGGATTTCTGGTAGTACTCATGTGAACGATCTCGCACTTCTTGTTATTCAGAGTCAGTTGCCACTTTTCGCATCTTACCATGTGCGCCCCCGGTAGCTGAGTGGTGCCGGCACGGTAGCTCAGCGTGTTCGGTCAGGGGGTTAGCTCCCTCTGTAATAAAAAAAACTGAGTTAATCGATCAACAACGAACTTAAACGAATGCCTTACGACGTCCGCCCCGAGCAGATGCAACGAACAAAATCGAACAAAACAAAACAAAAAAAGAAGAAGAAGCCAGCACGGTAGCTCAGCGTGTTCGGTAATAAAAAAACTGAGTTAATCGATCAACAACTAACTTAAACACGGATGTCTTACGACGTCCGCCACGTGCAGATGCAACGAACGAAAGCGAACAAAACGAGATTTAAAAAAAAAAAAAAGTGGTAGCGCGGCAGAATGTCAATCCTAAGGGCCCGGGTTCGATTCACGGCTGCGTCGGAGATTTTCTCCACTCAGAGACTGGATGTTGTGTTGCCCTACTCGTCATCATTTAATCACCATCGTCCCGCATGTCTCCGAAGTGGCGTCAAATCTAAAGACTTGCACCCAGCGAATGGTCTACTCGACGGGAGGCCCTAGTCACACGACCATACAGATATCGTGTCATTCTGCAACTGATTTTGATCTTCTGATGACTTTAATAGACGATAAATGACAACATCATCCGCAAACAATGAAGAAGGCTGCTCAGATTGTATCCTAAATTGTCTATGTAGATTAGGAACAGCAGAAGACGTATAACACTTCATTGGGGGAACATAAAATATAACTTCTGTTTACTCGACTACTTTCCGTCACGAATCCAGTAGCACAACTGAAACGATACTCCATGAGTACGCAATTTAATTAGAAGTCCCCCGTGAGGAAAGCTATCGAAAGCCTTCTGGAAATCTAGAAATATGGAATCAGTCTGAGATCCACTGTTGATAGCACTGTTTACTTCGTGCGAATAAAGAGCTAGTTGTGTTCCATAAGAACGATATTTTCTGAATCCGTGCTGTATGTCAATAGACCGTTACCTTCGAGGTAATTCATAATATTCAAACACAGTATATGTTCTGATATCCTACTGCAAACTGACGTCAGTGACATTGGTCTGTAATTCACTGGATTACTCCTATTTCCTATTTTGAGTATTTGTGTGACCTGTGCTACTTTCCAGTCTTTAAATAACGATCTTTCGTCAAGCGAGCGATTGTTTATGAATGCTAAGTATGGAGCTATTGTATCAGTATACACTTAAAGGAACCTTATGGGTATACTATCTGGACGAGAAGCCTTGCCTTTATTAAACGATTTAAGCCGCTTCGCTATATCGAAAATATCTATTTCTAAGTTATTAATATTGGCAGCTGTATTTAATTCGAATTCTGGAATATTTACTTCGTCGTCTTTGGTGAAGGAATTTTGGAAAACTGTGTTTAGTAATTCCACTTTAGTGACGCTGTCACAGGTAATATTACTATTGGCATCGCACAGTGTTGGCATTGATTGTGTATTGCTGCTGGTGTACTTTACACATGACCAAAACCTTTTTGGTTTACCTACCAAATTTGGGAACAAAGTTTCGTTCTGGAAGCTGTAAAAAGTATCTCACATTGAAGTCTGCGCTAAGTCTCGAGCTTCAGTAAAGCATCGTGTCTTGGAGATTTAGTGTTCTTTTAAATTTGGCGTGCTTTTTTCATTGCTTCTGCAACTGTGCTCTGACCTGTTTTGTATACCATGGGGGATCAGTGCCATCTTTTATTAATTTATTTGTTATAAATTTTTCAATCGCTGCCGATACTATTTCTTTAAATGTAGGCCACATCTGGTCTATACTTACATAGTTAAGTTGGAAGGAGTGGAAACTGTCTCTTAAGAATGCGCTAAGCGAACTCTTATCTGCATTTTTAATATATAGACACAGTGTATATCAAAATGAATCATCCGATTTGCCACGTTTATATTTCTGAAACTAATAAACATAAACAATGAATTTTGTTTTTTGATGTACGGGAAACTCAAAAAGATTTTTAAAAACCTTTACAAATGTGTTCAATATGCCCCCCTTGAGATGCACGGCATATGTCAGTGCGGTACTCAAATTGTTCCCACACTGCAGCGAGCATGTCTTGAGTTACAGCTTCCACAGCAGCTGTTATGCGATGTCTCAGTTCATTCTTTGTTGTTGATAACGGAGACACATAAACAGAGCCTGTTACAAACCCCCAGAAGCAATAATCACATACACAGTAAGGTCCGGTGACGTTGTAGGCGAGTAATGTAAAGCTGAATCATTTGGTCCAATGCGACAGATCCATCGCTCAGTAATCCTTTGATTTAAAAATTCCCGCACTTCGAGATGCCAGTGTGGCGGTGGCCCATCCTGTTGGTAAATGAAGTCGTTCGAATCAGTCTCCAACTGTGGGAAAAGAAAGTTCTCGAGCGTATAGAGATATGTGCTTCCTATAACAGTGTTCTCGCCAAAGAAAAACAGACCATACACCTTTTCTCGTGAAACTGTACAAAACACATTAAATTTTGGAAAGTCCCTCTCATGTTGTTCAGCTTCATGTGGTTGTTCCGTACCCCGTATTCTCACATTGTGACGGTTCACCTTCCCATTTAAATGGAAAGTTGCCTCGTCACTAAACGCTAAGTGTGGAAGAAAACCGTCATCCTCCATTATGCCAAGAACGAAATTAGCAGAACTCCACCTTCACGAAGAGCTTGCGGTAGATGAATTTTGTATGGGTTCATGTGTAAACGTCGACGCAACACACGAAAGACGGACATCGGGGGATGTCGAGCTGCACGGCGAACGTATTTCTGCGGGCTCCTTGCGAAACTTTGGCGGATGCGTTCGACATCTGTTTCAAACACTCGGGGACGGCCCGGTGATTTGCCTTTACACAAACAACCTATTTCTCGGAATTGTTCATGTCATCGTCGAATGCTGTGTGCTTTAGAAGGATCTACACCGTACTCAATACGAATGTCATGCTAAACAGTTATTACTGACCCGCACTCCGCAAAACGTAGAACACAAAACGTTTTCTGTTGTCCCAACACCATTTTTACTAGAACTAAGGTGGACACACAGAGCTGCTACCTAGCGGGAACCATGTAAAACTCGAGAGTTTGCTCTTTCGCAAAGTACGTTGTTCATGCACATATCTCAAATAAGATAATAGTTATGTTTTTTTTTTAATCAGATGATTCCTTTTGATACACCCTCCATTTTGCGTTTATTTTTGGTGGATTTGGATATTGCAGTAGTCAGTCTCGCTACAACAACCTTGTGTTCACTAATCACTGCATCCGTCATCATGCTCACTATTTCCTCAGGATTATTTTGTTGCAAAGAGGTAAAGTATGTTTTCGGAACCATTTACACTTCAAGTGGGTTCCTGAACTAACTGCTCAAAACAGTTTTCAGGGAAGGTATTTAGTACAATATCTGACAATGTTTTATACCTACCACCGGTTTTGAATGTGTATTTTCGCTAACAAATCGAGGGTAGATTAAAGTAACCACCAACTATAACTGTCCCAGGGAGGTAACAGGGTGGTGACAGGAAAGGCATCCGGCCACCTTTTAAATTAAGCATGCCAAATTCGCAAATAATCATGCTGAACCTGTGTTGATGCGGCACGAAGGCACAAGAAAGGAAGAAGATTATTTATGAGAAACCGGATTCTCTCACTATGGTTGGCCGGCCGGAGTGGCCGTGCGGTTCTAGGCGCTACAGTCTGGAACCGAGCAACCGCTACGGTCGCAGGTTCGAATCCTGCCTCGGGCATGGATGTGTGTGATGTCCTTAAGTTAGATAGGTTTAATTAGTTCTAAGTTCTAGGCGACTGATGACCTCAGAAGTTAAGTCGCATAGTGCTCAGAGCCATTTGAACCATCACTATGGTGAACGACGAGGTTCATGCAATTTTGCACTAGTAATAAAAGGAGGTGCAGGTGTTTTTCTATAATGTTAATGTGTTCCCAGAGAGAAAAGCGGGGAGGGAGTGGGTTTCCGCCCTTTTTTAAGATTTCCTGTTGTCTAAGAGATAAAAGGGCGGAGGGGAGGGGGTAGGAGAGGAGGACCTTGAATGTGTCACTTGCAGTTGCCTCTGGTAAGTGAGCAAGGTTATCTGTTTGTCGTTCTCTCTGGGACAAATATGCCCTGCTCTAGTAGTAGTTTCTTTTGGGATGGTTTATTGGGGTGTAGCTCTTGGTTCTTTTCCCAGTATCACTTTACCATCGACTATCACATAATTTACAACACGAACATCATCACTGCACTCATTTTCGTCTATTTCATTGTGTCCACATTCGTCTTCTCCTTTAGCATTTTCACAGTAAAGTATCTATTAGCCTGACAATTTTTTGAGCTTCGCCTCTCGCATCTCATTATCCATCGTTTGCGGTCGTTCCATTCTCCTTCATTTACGCTTCTCGTTACCGCTGCTGATGTGACTTTCATCTTTCTAGCATATAGAAGGTCTATCACGCTTTCATCTTTGATGTGGAGTCCACTCCCAAATTCATTTTGGCCATCTTGTGCCTGGCATACGTTGTAAATTACGGTATGAGAGTAAGCGCTTTCGATTTTCATGATCTCTAATTGTGTCATTTCTAATAAGCCTGGAAAATCCACAGCTCTGTCTCCAAAAATCCATCTCGAAAGCCAAAAAGTCGTGTATTAGCCTTTATGTTAGTTCCCACAACTCTGCGCCATAAGTTGTAATACTTTGATCATTTTCTACTATTATTATTGGAGCACTAGCACTGTTTCATATCGCAGTAAAAAAAAACTCCATAAAACGGAAATGTCGATAGAAATACTTACAGTAACTCTATGCGGGCGTAAGTTGTGTTCCAACAGTACTACTAGTGAAAAACACTGCTTTCACTTGCTACACAGACGCAAGTACAGTCTTGGGAGCTCCTGGGGCTAATACCTAAAGTGAGGACCCCTCTTGCATGCCTCCTGCATTGCCCACCACATTGCCAACTCAACAAAACTTGTCCCACTGTAACATGCTGAGACAAAAAAGTTTTAGATGTTACTAGCAACTGTTTTCAAATTTAGGGCTGATTTTTGATTATCCTCTTAGCCTGTAAGGATTAGATTCAAGTCGTGACCCCATTCTTTTTTATACGCCGTTGTATACGCCACTCTTGGAAATTTGTGGTAAGGACTATGGGACCAAACTGCTGAGGTCATCGGTCCCTAGGCTTACGCTCTACTCAATCTAACTTAAATTAACTTACGCTAAGGACAACACACACATGCTCGAGGGAGGACTCGAACCTCCGACAACGGGGGGGGGGGGGGGGGGGGGGGGGGGACCGCGCGAACCGTGACAAGACGCCATAGACCTCACGGCTACCCTGCGCGGCACGCCACTCTTGATGAATGCTCCAAACATTTGCTCATATCTTTTGCCTTTCGTTAATTGATATTCGAGACTGATCTTCGATCTGGGCTAAGGACGTAAATGATTCTCACATGAATTCTCTCTGAATGAGTTCCAAGGCTAACTATGTTTAACATATACCTCTAAGGCATAGTCCATATCAATTCAGACAGGCTAGGAAAAAATCTTACCTTCATAGTCTCGGATGATATTGAATTTAGCATATATTAAAATAAAGGACAAGTAAGGAACACGTATTTTTTTGTTTTCTCCAAAAAAAAATTTCTGCTCCGATATACAGCCCTCCAAAGATGACACTGCGCATACCATTTTGAAGATGAGAATTTTGGAAAAAAATTTAATATGCTGTATCTCTGGAACAGTTCTAGATATTGTGATGGAGTTTTTGTATTTGAAAGATAAGTGCTTTATGATTACAAAGAAATCCTCCATTTGGACTTGCCCGTCAAAGTCTTTTACTATAGCGTTCTGAACTTTTTATAATTTATAGAAAATTTGTTTTTTCAAAAATGCCAATCCATAAAATTTAGATTTTTTTTCTGTTGACTAGTATCGTATAGTTCTACATTCCCTGAAAAGGAGTGCTTCCACTTTTACGTTGAACAGGTTTTATAAACAATTGAATTTCTTGCCCTACATCCAACCTGTTTTATTACGTTATCACATAACAGGCTCAAAAAAGTCAAAACGTAGACTTACTTAACATGATTGTAGTTTTAAAAGATGAGTAAGAGACTCATTTTTCAAGCATTTTAAATGGTTCCAAAATATATGTGAAAGGTCCAAATATATAAAGATTTCAATTTATACAACTTCTGTGCACTCTGTTTTGTACTGAAATTAAGCAGTCAATGAACTAAAAACGTGTTCCACTGCTTCAGTATCTTCCTTTGATACAGAGTGATGCCTTCCTCTTGAACCAATAGGAACTAGAGCACTTACAATCTTCAAAACATTATGAACAGGAAACTAGAGCTGATGGCGTTGATACTGTCCTTCAGCTGGAAACCTATGTCCAGCAGCTGGTCCATGTGGTAGCATAAAGTTCATTACAATTTTGCTTAACTCATAACTGGTGTCTATAATCTCTGCAATCCACCAGTCACAGTCGTACACACACGCCACAAACATCCCCATTCTCAGGTTGTGAATCTGAATATTGTCCTGCTGTTTCTGAGATGTTGACCAAACGAACGAAATTTCTTCTTTCATGCTCTTTAAAGTACATGCAATATGCGTTCGCCCATCATTTTGAGTCCAAAACTGTGTCTTCTGAATTCCTTTCACAGGAGTAGTTTGTTTGGACCATTCTCCTTTTTCCTGCTCACGGAATTCTTCGATTCCCTCTTTCGACAAAAGAATGAGGGATGTGAATGTGTAAGATTTCACGACTCTCGTAAAGTCCTCAGCATTCTGAACCGCAGGTATATTCGGTCTGGACAGATTATGTTTTGTAGCATGGTGCTTCAGCAGGCCTCCTACACTATCACAAGGCCCCTTCCCGTGATCAGTAGCACTGTCTACCCAGTCAATTGGCACAAGCGACTTACTCAATTCAAACAGCTGGCAACGATTTTTAAGGTGACTAGGAGCACCATCAGAAATAATGATGATCTTGAAACTTCCTGGCAGATTAAAACTGTGTGCCCGACCGAGACTCGAACTCGGGACCTTTGCCTTTCGCGGGCATGTGCTCTACCATCTGAGCTACCGAAGCACGACTCGCGCCCGGTCCTCACAGCTTTACTTCTGGCAGTATCTCGTCTCCTACCTTCCAAACTTTACAGAAGCTCTCCTGCGAAGCTTGCAAGGTAGGAGACGAGACACTGGCAGAAGTAAAGCTGTGAGGAGCGGGCGCGAGTCGTGCTTCGGTAGCTCAGATGGTAGAGCACTTGCCCGCGAAAGGCAAAGGTCCCGAGCTCGAGTCTCGGTCAGGCACACAGTTTTAATCTGCCAGGAAGTTTCATATCAGCGCATACTCCGCTGCAGAGTGAAAATCTCATTCTGGAATGATGATCCTCTCTGCCCCCTTTAGCAGTTTAAGGATTTTGCGCTTTGCTAGCAAAGCATGTGCTGAGTCATGTCCTGTGTCACCACTTATAACTGCAGCACTTGTGGTCTTGTTTTGAAAATATGTCACTCCTTTAAAAATTGAAACCTGCTCATTACTCCAATGATACACTTGTACTTCTTGTGGGAGAGTTACAGACCAGTTCTCAGCAAAATAACAGTGAAGCACTAAACATTGTTCTTCAGCCTATACACACCCTTTCACTTGTGCAATGTGTTGTTATTGCAATTTCTACAGATTATGGTGTGTTACTGCTTTCACTGACCATTTACCAAGGTCATCAATGAAACTGTCAAAGGCAACAGTTTTCTTAATTAGTTTATTTTCCTCCCATGTCGCATATGTAATTTCTCCAGAGTTATCTGCTACGCCATCCAGGCCAAGTGTCTGTAAAGACAGTCCTCCCTTTCACCATATTCTTGAAAGAAACAACTCTCTCGCTTTACGTCTCAGACTACTAAGACTCCACACGCCCAACCAAGGTGTTGTAGTGGGACGCGAAATTGAAGCGTCACCCATCCACCAGTGTCAGCCCAGTTTGCAGGTGAATATAAGTTTAATTTAATTTTGTTTATGTATTTTTTGTAATATTTGTAATGGTTGTGAATTGTCTAAAGTTTTATTTATTTTTTATGTTTCATGTACGGAGAGGGCGGCGCAACGAACGGAGACAGCATCTTCGCTGCCGGGACCAGGGAGAAAATTGCTGGTCACTATACGTCGCGGGTCGACAGCCAAAGAGCAACAGAAGATCCTGAAACCGAGTTGTTGCGTCATGCTTCTAAAAATCGAAAAAAATAGGAATTTGTAATGTTTTGTACAACAATGACGTCATAAAAAGTTTAATCTTGTTGTAAATGTTCAGTTCTGTCTTGTCAAGGCTCAGGTTCACGTCTATATGTAGGAAGACAATAAACTAGTGGATGCTACAAAAGTTTAAATACGTGTTCCGAGAATTTATTTATGAAGAATTATGTTAAGTAATTCATTTGACAAGATTATTAATTTTTGACAGCGTTCATCGCGAGTTTGAGTCTTGAAAGTTTATTCAATGTGACTCTAATATCTATTAAAGCAGATAACCCGCATTAATATAATTTCTGAGGAGAAACAAACGACATCTAAATTGAAAATGTTTACGCAAACCAATTGGACGGAGAGACTTAATTCTGCGCATACGACTCAAATGATGATGTTTTAATTACAGTTTCGTTCAAGAACCATTTAGAGACAATTTAAAAAGAACTTAAATAATTTTGAAGTGTGTTGTAACTGACGTAGGTGATGAAGTCTGCACATGGTCATATATCAAAAGAAAACCATTTATACAAAACTTACGTCGTTACACTACAGTGTCAGATTTCAGGTGCTCCAGTAAGTTTTTCAAAGTTAGCACACAAAGTTCAAAAATCGCGCAGTTCACTCATAAACAGACATCTCCAGGTGGATGTGGTATTATCCACTTAGGTCGTAGTGCTTAAAATTTTGATCTTCCAATATGTAAAGCTGTATAGTTGCT
Source organism: Schistocerca piceifrons (assembly GCF_021461385.2). Lineage (NCBI taxonomy): Eukaryota > Metazoa > Arthropoda > Insecta > Orthoptera > Acrididae > Schistocerca > Schistocerca piceifrons. Next base: position 620,211,919 of record NC_060141.1, read on the forward strand.
CTTATAAATTGCAAAAGTTTCTTTAATACTGCGAGTCAAGTACGTCTTCACTTTCACAACTTTTTGACCTTCAATTGTTACAGTTACAGTGTCTTTTTTGTTGGCACTCTAGCTATAATAATCCCATTTATATTCCAGATAAAATGAGTGCACTATTTGAACTTGAGCTGCTTCTACAGGATGAACATATTAGGGATCTGGTCTTCCAAAGAATCCTTTTACAGGCTCCCGTTAAAGGTGATTGCACCCCTTTGGAGCACAGCACGATCGCAATTTTTGCTCTCATGTTCAGATTGGAACGACCTGATCATTCAAAATCATTCAACGAAATTTGAACGTGACCCGAAGCAGCGAAGGGTACTTATGCTTTTTCCGCCCTCCTCTTCTGCACTCTCCTGTGGCATGATCACAGGGAGAGCAACATTATCATGTGCATGAATAAAACGGCAAAGGATCCCTCTAAGACACCCCAATTCGACAACACCCTCGGTGCCACCCACGCACGTTTGTTTAGCACATTACATATGTATCTGTCAGGAACTTCGACACCAATGTAGGCTGAATTGGTGTCGAAGTTTCTGATAGGTACATTTGTAATGTGCTCAACGAAGGTGCGTGGGTGACACCAAGGGTGTTGCCAAACGGGAGGGGAGGCTGAAAAAGCATAAGTACAATTTGCTGCTTCGGATTCCATTCAAATTTCATCTAGTGGTTCTGAACAGTCCCTAGTGATTCCACCCTGTACACGAGAGCAAAAATTGCGGTCGTCCTGCACTTCAGTGGTGTGCGATCACGTTCAGTAAGGTTAGAGCGCCACTACGTTTCCTTAGGGAAGGGTTGAAACGTCCGATGGTGTTAGCAGTGAGACAGGTTGTCAAGAACGTCTTCCTGTTGCTCATCCCACTGTGAACTATCGTTTCCGACCATGAAAAGTATGGGAATCAACGTACTAAGGAAAAAGGTGGTTTCATTGACGTCCTTTGTGCCACCACATGATGCCTTTTCCTGTCAGTTCTGAGCGGCTGTGTGTCTGAAATGTTGTCCTCGGCCGGCCGGAGTGGCCGTGCAGTTGTAGGCGCTACAGTCTGGAGCCGGGCGACCGCTGCGGTCACAGGTTCGAATCCTGCCTCGGGCATGGATGTGTGTGATGTCCTTAGGTTAGTTATGTTTAATTAGTTCTAAGTTCTAGGCGACTGATGACCTCAGAAGTTAAGTCGCATAGTGCTCAGAGCCATTTGAGCCATTTTTTTGTTGTCCCCGGTCACTGGTAAGGAAAAGGTGTGATTTCAAAGCAAGGTGTGGTGGTTCTGACTTCCACCGCAGAGGCGTCAAAAGAAGGGCTGAAATGAGGGTAGGAGAGCCTGTGACGACTTAACCATCGTGAGACACGTCCACGATGGCATGGGGCAGAACTGTGGTGAAATTTGGTGCCAATGTGACATCATTAACCCACCTTACAGCTCACTCGAACTTCTGAGCTATGGCCTTTTTATCGCTTCTGTCGATAGTTCACTTTAGAGCATTGCCGCGCCTGAGGGTGACGCCACGCCTTTACACCATTGCGGCGGAAGGTTGTGGGCACCTTTCAGCCAAATTTAAAACTTGTATGTCGCAATGGGAGGAAATTACAGAGTTTCGGAAACTGATCCTTTAATTCTGTTATGCAGTGTATAAATAAATATAGAGAGAAGATTTAAAAATATTTTATTAAATCTTCTCTCTATATTTATTTATTTAAATAAATAAATAAATATAGAGAAAAGATTTAATAAAATATTTTTCTATTGTGCTTTTAGCGACTGAAAAGTAAGGTCTAATGCCAAAAATATATTTTTTGTGATATAATTGCTGTTTAACAATTTGGGATGTTTTTCCCTTACCTGCACCGTGAAACCTTGCTTCTTGCTAAATTTCATGATTTTAGGCCAAAGTTAAGCATCCTAGATTTTGGTAAGTGAGTTTGAGGGTTTCAAAATATGTCACATAAATGGTCATATCTTTTAACTGCAATGACTTAGAAGCTTAAATGTTTCATACCGGCAAGGGACCGTAGACCTTAGTATGCGGCATGAATTTGAACCTGATTTGCCTATCCATAACTGAGAAATAGGGATATGATCAGACGGACAGACAGACGGACAAAAAATGACCAAAAAATATTTTTTTCGTATGGTATAATTATGAGTGAACAATTTTCGATTTTTTTCCTTTACTGTGAAACCTTGTTCCTTGCCAAATTTCATAGTCGTTGGTGAACGGAGTGTATCCTGTAGGTTTTGATGAGTGAGTTTGCGAGTGTCAAAATATGTGACATAAACGGCCTATCTTTTGATTTCTTTTGATCTCTTAATTTTTTTACACCGCCGGATCGAGACTCGGACTGCAGACCTTTGCCTTTCGCGGGCAAGTGATTTCTCGACTGAGCTACACATACATATCTCACGACCCGTCCTCACACCGAAAGTATGCCCATGAGGACGGCTCGGGGGAAGTGCTTGGGTAGCTCAGTACAGTCCGCCTTCGGCGTTGTAGCGGCTCGGACGTGCCTAACGCACCGGCCGCGCTCCGTTTAGCGCGAGCTTTGTTTACATCCGTGAGGCTTCGCATAGCAGTGTATTGATTACTACAGATCACGATGGCTCTTTCTGACTGGAAGGCGACTATCAAGTTGACGTTCGACGCACAATACACAAGACCAAAAGCACACGAAATCGAACGTGTCATGCGCGAAGTGGAAAAACTACGGTCGCAGGTTCGAATCTTGCCTCGGGCACGGATGTGTGTGATGTCCTTAGGTTAGTTAGGTTTAAGTATTTCTAAGTTCTAGGGGACTGATGACCTCATAAGTTAAGTCCCATAGTGCTCAGAGCCATTTGAACAATTTTTTTAGTAAAACTTGATCCTCGGGAGCTGATGGGAATTCACCAATCAATAGTGGCCAGCGTCGTATACGTAAAACTCATAGACAAGGCAGCGTGCGACAGACTTATCCGGCGGTCCACCGAAGGTTACCGCATTTGACACGCCGACATGAACGTGGGTGTGGTTTCTGCTGATCATGCCGGTCTCGGAGTGAGAACGGTACGCGTATTCGAACCTCCGTTCGAAGTTCCTGCAGACATGGTTATCACAGCACTTCGCCCTTACGGTTCGGTCCTTAATCATGCTTCGGAGAAATGGACCAGCTTCGAGACGTATCCCGTACTCAACGGAGTGCGCCAAATAAGAATTGAACTCCAGAAGCATATACCATCTTATGTGACAATAGGTGGCTGCCGAGCCATCGCTGTATACGATGATCAACCGAAAACCTGTTCTGGCTGCGGGCAGGAAGGCCATGTCCGAACTGACTGTCTTCAGCGACGTCTAGTACAGCTACCTCGGGACACTCTGCAGCCGCCACAGCAGATGACGTCGCTGCCTATTACGTATGTGGAAGCGCTACGTAACGACGTGAGCGACGCACATGACAAGCCGTTGCCCGTAAAATCTGCGAGTATCGCCCCCGATCCCACGTCACTGACGGCGCAAATGGCCTTGTCACATTACCAGCCAGACGCCCCACAACAGATGCGGAGCCACTGTCCTACCACGCTCCAGTCGAACCCATCTTCAGATATGGAAGCGGAGCCGCAAGAGGATCGCACTGAACAGCGTCCTTCAGCAGACGTGGAAGCTCCACCACGAAAACAGCGGTCGGAGGAACGAAAGAAGAGACAGCTGTCCACAGATGACGAGCACCACAACCGAGGCGACGAACAAGACAATGGGAACGATCAAGATTCGTTTCCACCGCCAGGCCAGGACGACGTCACATTCACAGGGTCGGTGCTACAAATCGTGAAGAATCCGCCACATCAACGAGACGCGATGGATACAGATGTGCAACAGGATGAGGTCCCACCTGCAGATGAACGCCCGTCAAGAGCGAGAGTCCTCACCAATGCATTAGGAAATTGGGCACAAGAAATGGAACAAACTGATGAGATGCAGGAGGCCGACTTTCAACCATTGGCTCCCACCGACAACGAAAAATGGGTCAAATGGCTCTGAGCACTATGCGACTTAACTTCTGAGGTCATCAGTCGCCTAGAACTTAGAACTAATTAAACCTAACTAACCTAAGGACATCACAAACATCCATGCCCGAGGCAGGATTCGAACCTGCGACCGTAGCGGTCGCTCGGTTAACCACCGACAACGAGTCGGGATGGAACCTTGCCCATGGCGGTCAATGAGGCAGTGTCGTGTGGTCTTGATCCAGGAAGAACGCTCCGTCGACGGCCGATCGGTAGATGCGTGAATTCCTAGCAGTGCACAAACGATGTCACACGTCTACCGTATTGGTACAGTTAACATTAATGGTATTAGCACCTAAGTAAAGATACAAAAGTGGCGGAAGATCTGGAATATTTACTATCGACCCGTGGTGTTGCCCTAACTGTAGGGGATGTACGTTTGGTGAATGTTTACGTAAAGTCTGGCTCGACCAAGAGACACCAACGCACAACCATTTACACAGAGGAAGTGTCGCCGCTATTTCGAGGACGTCAGGAGACATATTGTCAACTGCATTCTGCGGCCCAAGGACCAATGACCACACTTCGTTCCTTCCCGGCGTTATAGATGCTGGTCCGGGATCTTGCACTGCATGACACCTTGGAAATGACGCACGGCGACAGCCACGGATATACGTACTTTACAAGCCACTCAGCTAGTCGACTAGACAGGTTGTATGTGTCACGTGGGCTACGCAAGGCGACGATTGACGCCGAGGTGTGGCTTGCGACCTTTACAGACCACCAGGCTTACATCTGCACCATCGCTCTACCATGACAGAAGACATGGGGCCGTAGGGGCCCATGGAAGCTCAACGTAGCCCACCTGCAGGATGAAAACTGTTTACGGGAGGTTGAAGTCTCATGGCGACAATGTCAACGGCGTCAACGTTCGTACGATTCAACGATTAAATGGTGGCCCTGCTGCGTCAAACCGGCTTTACGCAGAATGTTCACACGATATGGCCAAGATAAGTCACATTGGCAACGGGCGACTTCCGAATTTTATTTCACACCCCTACGTGAGTTGGCGAAACAACCACCGTCTGCCGGCCATCAGCAGGCTGTCCAACGGATCAAAGCACAACTGCAGCGTCTAACAGCAGTGAAAATGGAAGGAGTTAAAGTACCTGCAAAGATGCTCGACAGATTATGCAACGAACAGCCGTCGTTCCACTATGTACTGAGAGAAAGAAGACAGCGGCGACGTACACTTATACGGAATGTCGAAATGGCCGATGGATCGCGGGCCACGTTACAGGAGCATATTGCACGTGCTTTTGCTCACCACTACCGCAGTTTCAACGCGGAGGACCAGCTGGACAGAGCAGGACTGACAGACGTGCTTCGCGAAATGCCGGCGGACGACCATCCCACTGAAGTGGGTGGACTTATAGCTGAAATCACCGTGGTGATCTGGACGCTGCCCTAAAGTGTGGTGCGTTAAACAAATCCCCTGGACCGGATGGGCTCCCTCTTGAGTTCTACCGCATCTTTGCTCCCTTGATGGGACCGACGTGGATACAAATGTACAATGAACTCTTAACACCTACCTTACATGTCCCCACCAAGTTCACAGAGAGTATTATGATACCCGCTCCAAAACCAAGTGGTGGTCGTAGACCACAAGACTACCGGCCTTTGACAGTATTGAATGGAGACTACAAAATCTTTGCACGTATCCTCTGTGGTCGCCTTCAAGCGGCGATAAAGGACAAAACACATTTAGATCAAACATGTCTATTTGGGAAGAGCAATATACACACAGCGCTAGGGGCATACAGGGATGTCATAGCATTGATGTTGGCATGTCGATTATGAGAAGCCCTCGTTTCAGTGGATTTCGATCACGCTTTCGACCGACTGGACCATCTGTTCCTCCAAGGGGTCATGGAAGGGATGGGAATCCTCCTCCAGTTTGTAGATACGATCATGAGGTTGATTAATGGCGCAAACTCGAGAGTCTTGGTGAACGGTGTTAGCTCGGAACCTTCCACCATCCAGCGCTCAGTGCGGCAAGGTTGCCCCCTTTCGGCCATCTTATTTGCAGACACTCTTGAACCTGCACTACACGGCCTCCGACGACGACTTGAAGGCGTCCAACTACGGACCTCATCCTTCCAATGCGGCGCATACGTCGACGACGTCATTCTTTTGGTCAAGTCAGGAGACGAAAACCAGGCGGCGCTGGAATGGCTCCAGCAGCAGTATGGAGCGGTGGCGGGTAGTGTCATCAACCTACGAAAGACCCGATGTATGGAAGTGGGCAGAGGGCGGCCACCAGGGACAGCAGTGCCCATCACCAAGGTCCCCACACTGAAGTGTTTGGGAGTGTTATTCCATGGAAACATACAACGTACAGTGGCGGATAATTATCGACGGCTACTGCGACAGATTCGCGCCTTGGTACGACAACACGCACTGTACGCCATAGATATGTTCCAGCGCGCGCATTATGTAAGCGTCCACTTGGCACCGAAAATAAGTCACTTGGCACACATACTGCCGTTGCCTACCACGATCGCGTGAAGACTACAGTCGGCCTTCGGACATTTCGTAAGTACTGACCTCACCTTCAAAATCCGCTACGATACCTTGACGCTGCCACCGAGAGGAGGAGGCATTGGACTCATAAACGTGAAGAACAGGGCGCGTGCGCTATTTGTTAGTACGATGCAACGCTATTGGAGAACCGAGCACGTAACCTTAATGGGCGCTGCGATCAGCGAAGTGGCTCCCCATTCACTCCGACCACCAGTCAATGTAGACGGCATCACGGCACCGCTCGCATACCTTCGGGACTTCTTCGTCGATTACAGTTACGTTCAGGACAACTTACAGGAGACCAGACTGCCCACAACTAAAGACATATGTCGAGGCTTCCTTCAGCAGCAATCTCGCAATGTGGCTGAACAGAAGTACCCGGCCATACAGTGGCAGAGAATATGGAGAGCGGTCCATCTTCCCTCTCTCCCTACAAAGGTACACACATTGTGGTATGCAGTGGTGAACGGCAAATTCTGGAAACGACAACGACTGCACTCTATTCATCTGGTCGACACGCCGATATGCCCCCACTGCGCGGTCGTCGACTCCGACGAACACCGTTTGTTTTGTTGTACGGCAATCGACTGTTGGCTTCTAACGAGGAAAATGCTGGCCCTTTTACTGCGTACGGCACACACGGCGATCAAAGCTGACGACCTACTGTTCCCGGACAAAGTATACTTTCCCACCTCCAGAACAAACGCCATAAACTGGATAAAGGGGATGGCTACATATTATTTGTATCGTACCGATGACAAGAACGTCTTAGACTTCTGACACGTACTGCAAAAGCAACATGATATCTTGGGGCAACACGTAAAATACAGAACATGTTTTTCCAGTTACTTGGGTTCGTTATTCACGGACCCTCCGGCTAGTTGGGGTGTTCTGGGTATGAGAAGTAAATGAGGAGATAGCTCAACGTTCAGGAACTAACGTTCAAGCCTGATGTATTCAGGGGATAGTACATAGTTTTTAAGTTAATGAGAAGTCGACCTGGATACATGCCAACAGGGCTGTTGCAGGGTCCCGTTTTCTTTTCTTTCTTTTTCTAGTGAACTCTTTAAATTTAGACGGCGTTAGGAGCCGTTTTTACGTTTGGGTGTGTTGGATGGCATCCTTAGTTTCTGTATATTGTGTTTAGCACCTATGAAAGACCATAAAAATCAATAGACACAAAAAACACCTCAAATAAATCCCTTTCATACCTTGGTCCACATTCCCAGGAAAGGGAGGGTGGAGACATGTTGGTCAGGCTTCGAGTTGCGACCCCTGCCCGCAATGCCTTCGTCAGCCCGTGACCTGATCCCTCCGAAAAAAAAGTCGATAGAGCACTTGCCCGTGAAAGGCAAAGGGTCCTAGTTCGTCTCGGTTCGTCACACAGTTTTAATCTGCTAGAAATTTTTGTGTAAAGCCCACACTCCGCTGCAAAATGAAAATTCGTTCTGGAAACAATCACCTCGGCTGCGGCTGAGTGATGTCTCCGAAATATCCTTTTTCCACTAGAGCTAGTGTCGCAAGGTGTACAGGAGAACTGTGAAGTTGCGAAGGTAGTAGATGAGGTACTGCCGGAAGTTGAGCTGCGAGAGCACGTCGTCAGTCGATCATTATGTGATCAAAAGTATCCGGACACCCCAAAAAATATACGTTTTACATATTAGGTGCATTGTGCTGCCCCCTACTACCAGGTTCTCCATATCAGCGACCTCAGTAGTCATTAGTAGAGGCACCTGTTTTCCGCAAAGCGCGAAATCGCTAAATTTTCAGGAAATTTTACACATTTTGCTGAAAACGCGAAACTATTTACTTTTAAGCCAAATCGCGAAATAATTGACGAAACTTTGCAAAATCTCATCATTTGAACTTAACTGCGGAAATTCGATTGGAGTTATAGTGTTACAATACGGATATTGATTGCACACCGTTTCGATATATACTGTATAATATATCGAGTATTCCAAAGACATTCTACAATGTTCTGGCGGTGTATTCAGTGTTGCGTGTTGGAAATCGTTGTGGATCGCCGGTGCATTGAGTGTGGTATTTTGTGTTTTGTTTTCGTGCTACAGATGATTAATATGGTAGCGACAGTTTTCGACCGAGAAAAGGAATTTTCGTCAGAAGGATTTTATGTTTTAGACAAAAGTAGGAAGATACTTATGTGCAAATATTGCAATGTGCGTATTTGCTGTAGTTTGTGCAGGTTAACGCAGCTAAATGACAGGTAACACGATTTAAGGGACAAAATAAACTTATGCTTTATTCGCACAACACATATTAATATATGTGACTACCAAATTATATTACGTTGTCCCATCAACAAAAACGGAACATTATATTCCATAGAGTCTAATGCATTCTGCACATAATATCTTGTGCGCCACTATGCACGCCGGAAAATGTTTGTTCATATATCCCCAACACTCCCCCTTGAACAAATATTTTTCGGATACTTAACACTATACATCCCAGGTTAAACCATAATGTTTCACCAGCTTCTGAATTTGTCCTTGCTGTGAGGCTTGGTTAGGAGATCAGGTAACATTTCTTCCGTGCATAGATAACTGAGGTTTATACTCCCCTGTTCCACATGATGTCTTATAAAGTGATGCCTTATGTCAATATGTTTGGATCTTACACTGGTGACATTATTTTTTGCAACTTTAATAACTCCCATATTGTCACAAAATACCACAGTTGGCTTCTATGTAGGAGGACATTCTATTTCACTTATCAGTGTACGGATCCAAAGAGCTTCTTGGATAGTGGAGGACAAGGCCATATATTCAGCTTCTACAGTACTCAAAGCAACAGTTCTTTGTCTTTTACATGACCATGATATCAATCCTCCCATTAATCTAAAACAACTTCCAGTAATGGAGTGTCTGCTTTCCAACTCATTTCCCCAGACTGCATCACTGCATCCTTCCAAATTTATGTTTCCAGTCTTAGAATATTTTAACTTATAATCAGCAGTTCCATTTAAAGATCTGAATATTTTCTTGACTGCCATCTAGTGCTTTTCTCTCAGATCACTGCAAAACTTGCTTACTGCATTTGTGGAAAATGCAATGTCTAGTCTGGAAGTCTGTACTAAGTACAGTAGACTTCCTACAGCTTCCAAATAGGGTACACTTTCCTTACATTTCTTGTCACCATCAGTTATTAGCAGTTTTGCATTGTTTTCCAGGAGTAGAAATAGGTTTACAATTTTCGATATTGAACTTTTCTAAGATCTTCCTTGTGTACAGAGATTGATCAATCCATAATTCTTCTCTGTTGGCACTTCTTAGAATCTTCATGCTTAAGTATTGATTAATTTCCCCTAACTCATGCATATTAAATTCTGACCATAACCGTTCTTTAAAAAAGTCCATCTGGCTTTCACTACTGGTTAAAATAAAAAAATCATCTACCCATATGGCCATGATTGCAAATTCTTCATTGCTCCTTTTATGATGTATACTGGGATGTGCCTTTCACTGTAACATGCCTAGTTTTATCAAACTTTTATGCAAACATTTATTCCAGCAATGGCCACTTTGCTTTAATCCATATATGCCTTTCTTCAAACACCAAATTCTCCTTTTCCCTTGATAAGGTCGCTTAACTTCATCAGGTGGAATCACATATATTTCCTCTTCCAGTCTTCCATTCAGGTAGGCTGTTTTCACATCCATTTGGTGAATTAATAAGCCTTCCTTTACTGCCAGAGCTAAAAGGTATCTTAATGATGAATACTTCACCACTGGTGAGCAACTTTCATTGTAATCTATTCCTTCTTTCTGGGAATATCCTTTAACTACCAATCTGCCTTTGAATTTTGGTATTGCACTCTCAGGATTTTTAATACTAAACACCCATCTTGTTCTTAGTGGCTTTTTATTTTCAGGCATGTCAACCCGTTCATATGTATCATTATCCACAAAAGATTGCAGCTCCTTTTCAATAGCCTTCTTCCAGTCTTGAGCATTTGAACTTGCTAAAGCTTCATCAACTGTGGTTGGTTCTTTGTTGATTGTTTGGGCAGCATACATTTCATAATCTGGATATTCTTTTGGTTTTGCTATACGTGAAGACCACCTTAAACTGATTCCTCTGTTGAATCTTCTTCCTCAATTTGATTCTCGGGTAGCACATCAGCTTCCTCTTTATTCTTGTCTTCCTCTGTTTCAGTTTCCATCTCTGTTTCAGCACTATCACACATTATGCTTGGCTGCATTACTGTGTCATTTTGACTACTTTCCTTTATTTTAGGTCTATAATCCTCCAAAAATACTACATCTCTACTACTTATTATCTTCTTATTCACAGGATTATAAAATCTGTAGCCTTTTGAATCCTCACAGTAACCAACAAAAATATATTTTTGAGATTTTGCATGCCACTTTTCTCTTAATGGTTTTGGAATCTGAACCATTGCTTCACATCCAAAGACTTTTAAGTGCTTTAGATCCAGTTTCTTCCCAGTCCAAACTTCATAAGGTGTCTTGTGACTCAGAGCTTTGGTAGGTGATCTGTTAATTAAATAACACTGCTGTTGACACAGATTCTGTCGAAAAACACTTACTTAGTTCAGCATCGCTTAACATACTTCTTGCCTTTTCTACAATGGTTCTGAGAAGGTCTGTAGTGAATGTTAGTCTGATGCCTAATACCCATTCCATTCAACTGTTCCTTAAACCGTCTGTTTAAATATTCTGATCCATTGTCTGATCTAATGATTTTAATTTTCTTCCCAGTCTGTCTTTCGACTATTTTGCAATAAACAACAAATACATCATTCACTTGATCCTTGCTACTTATAAAATAAACATGCATGTATCTAGAAAAATCATCTATGAATGTTGGGAAATAGAAGCTACCTCCTAAGGATTCATTCTCCATATGTCCACAGAGATCTGAATGTATGAGTTGCAAGACTTCGGTAGATCTGCTCTGATTCGATTTAAATGGCAATCTAGCTTGCTTCCCTTGCAAACACACCTTACATTGAACATTACTCATTCCATAATTTTCCATCCCAGTTGCCATATTCTTCAGTAAAGTCATACTTTTCCTATTCAAATGTCCAAGTCACCTACGCCACAAGGAACCTTTTGCAGCATAAACAGAGTGATTTCCTGTTTCAGCAGTATTTTGAACTGTATTCACTTTGTAAATACCTCTTACATTACTTGCAATAGCTACAATATCACCACAAGAGTCTATCACTTTGGCTCCCTCTATATCGAAGATAACTTTATTACCATTATTTACTATTTCGCTTACTGACAACAAATTAGTTGCGATATTCTTTACATAATTTACATCATGGGCAATAACAATTTGCTTTTCCCCATTCACAAGCAAATTAGGATTCACTTTTCCTGCGAGTTCACACCTTAACTTAGATCCGTCAACTGTAGAAATTCCAATGTCAGTCCTTGACTGAACATCATACAAACCTGACGGAGCTTTGGTAATGTGCACAGATGCTCCTGAATCTACAAACCATGATCGTCACTCGCTTCATTAAAAGAGTAAAAAACAGAAAATGCCTTACCTTTATCGGTAGTCTTCTCTCAGGACTACTAGGATTAACGTGATTCTTTTCTTTTATACTCAACTTTTCGTTACACTTTGAAGCAATGTGTCTAATTTTCTGGCATCTGAAACATCTTATTGGCTTCTTCTTCTTGTACTTAGAGTATAAAACCGACGCTGTTTCTTTTTCTGAAGCATTAGAATCTGGTTCATTCTTCACGTCCTGTAGAATCTTTACTTTGACACTATCCGCTGTAATGGATATTCCCGAACTTTCCGAACCCATAATCATTGGCAAATATTCCTCTGGTAGTCCAGCTAACAATAAAGTTCCAATCCATTCATCCGCAATTTCAAAACCAATATTTCTCAGACGATTGGAGATTGAGATTATTTTATTCACATATTCATCCACGCTTTTACACTTATTCAGTCTTGTGGTTATCAGATCACGAAGTAATCCTACTTTTCTGGTTAAACCACCATCTTCAAATGCGTTTTGCGGTTTGTCCCATACCTCCTTTGCTGACGTAGCCTTTTCTATGTGAACATAATTCACTGGCTCAACCAAAAGGATTAGTTTTGATTTCGCCTTCTGATCCTTAGTAGCAAAACTTGATTCCGTAGGTGCCAATTTACCGTTTACGACGTCCCATAAGTCTTCCAAGTGCAAATACGCCTCAACGGCAAATTTCCAGGTCGCGTAACTTTCGCGCCCTACAAGCCGCTCTATTTGCGGTATCTGTGTTGTACTCATTTTAAAGTTATTTTCTTCTTCGTATAGCGTACACAATCCAAGTTTATACGAACTTCCGCGTACCTTTTGCGCAAATACACGTCACCTTAAAACTTATAATTTCGCTTTAATCCAGTACCTGGGCCCATAACCTGTTGTAGTTTGTGCAGGTTAACGCAGCTAAATGACAGGTAATACGATTTAAAGGACAAAATAAACTTATGCTTTATTCGCACCACACATATTAATACATCTGACTACCAAATTATATTACGTTGCCCCATCAACAAAAACGGAACATATGTTTTCCATGAATCTAATGCACTCTGCACATCATATCTTGTGCGCCACTATGCACGCCGGAAAATGTTTGTTCACATATCCCCAACAGCACTGAGTGGCAGAGGAAGGACACGTGCCTGCAACACATTAATAACAGTTCTGCCCATAAGAAGAAGAAGGAGAAGGCGCTAACAACTACTGGTATAAAAAGACAAGCTACGCTCACGGAAGTCACTGCTGCGGCAAAACTAGCGGAAATTGGTAAAGAAGAATTCATTTTATCGACCACTCGAGCTTTCATTGAGGCTAACATTCCGATGGAAAAAGTTGATCATCCGAAGATGAGAGAATGGATGAACAAATACATACCAGGTTTGTGTAATAATTAATTTACCGTCTGCTATTCGCAGCAAAGATTACGTAATCTCGATAGCCAATAATTTTTGTTGGTCAGAATAGGCCTATATTAAAAACAGTTTTTCCTCGAGCACCCTCTTAAAAAAGTCTTATAATTGGGTAATGTGGTAATTTAATTCGTTACATAGTACTCTATTAGCAGTTCTATTGACATTTTTAAGGTGCTGGAGACTTACCCTCAGCTGGAAGACTACGGGAAGGTTACATACCTCGAATCATCAAAGAAGAAGAGGAAAGATTAAAAGGAGCCGTGAAAGACGAAAGAGTTTCAATTCTTTGTGATGAAACGACAGACAGAAAAGGGCAGTGTGTGTTCATGGTTCTGATAAAAGTACTTAGTTGTGGCGATGGTGCAGTTCAGAAACTATTTGTCGGGGGAGTGAAAGTTATTGCAAATGCAAATGCTACAGAATGTGCGCAAGCAATTATGAGTGTAATACAGAAACTTGAAATTCAGTACAGAAATGTAGTTTCTATAACTTCTATAACTCATTAGACACCGTGAGAGAGGAGAATGGGGCAGTCCTCTGAACTCACGGACTGTGAACGTGGTCAGGTGATTGGGTGTCACTTGTGTCATACGTCTGTACGCGAGATTTCCACACTCCTAAACATCCCTAGGTCCACTGTTTCCGATGTGATAGTGAAGTCGAAACGTGAAGGGACGCATACAGTACAAAAGCGAACAGGTCGACCTCGTCTGTTGTCTGACAGAGACCGCCAACAGTTGAAGAGGGTCATAATGTGTAATAGGCAGACATCTATCCATATCACCACACAGAAATACCAAACTGCATCAGGATCCACTGCAAGTACTATGACAGTTAGGCGGAAGGTGAGAAAACTTGGATTTCATGGTAGAGCGGCTGCTCATAAGCCACACATGACGCCGGTAAATGCCAAACGACGCCTCGCTTGGTGTAAGGAGCGTAAACACTTGACGATTGAACAGTGGAAAAACGTTGTGTGGAATGACGAATCACCGTACTCATTGTAGCGATCTGATGGCAGGGTGTGGGTAAGGAGAATACCCGGTGAACGCGATTCATAATGTTCGGCCTGTGGCGGAGTGGTTACATGACAATAACATCCCTGTAATGGACTGGCCTGCACAGAGTCCTGACCTGAATCCTATAGAACACCTTTGGGATGTTTTGGAATGCCAGACTTCGTACCAGGCCTCACCGACTGACATCGATACCTCTCCTCAGTGCAGCACTACGTGAAGAATGGGCTGCCGTTCCCCAAGAAACCCTCCAGCACCTGATTGGAAGTATGCCTGTGAGAGTGGAAACTGTCGTCAAGGCTAAAGGTGGGCTAACACCATATTGAAAAAATGGTTCAAATGGCTCTGAGCACTATGCGACTTAACTTCTGAGGTCATCAGTCGCCTAGAACTTAGAACTAATTAAACCTAACTAACCTAAGGACATCACACACATCCAGGCCCGAGGCAGGATTCGAACCTGCGAACGTAGCGGTCGCTCAGCTCCAGACTGTAGCGCCTAGAAACGCACGGCCACTACGGCCAGCAACCATATTGAATTCCAGCCTTACTGATGGAGGGTCCACGAACTTGTAAGTCATTTTCAACCAGGTGTCCGGATGCTTTTGATCACATAGTGTGTATGTAACAACACAAAGATGATCAGAACAGTTCTTGTAGCAGAGTGTAAAATTTAGGGAAATTCCCCTAGAACCTCCTCCCTCCTCCTTGTCACTGATATCAGAGCAACCAGTTTACCTAATTCCAACAATTTCAAAATTTTATCGTGGTCTTCTGTAAGTCCAATTACAAACGCATTACCGTCAAGGAAACACATGAGCTAATACCTCAACGCTTTCTGACAACAATCAAGTGAGGAAGAAAAATCTATCACAGATTTAAGTACTCCCGTAACACTGCACTTAAGACGGAATGAAATAAACGAACTCTCATCGGTCAGACTAGAACTCAACAGTTTGAGATTACAAAACTGTCACAGAAATGCGCCACTCTCAGTCCAAAACAGCCTCACTTACTTTGATAAAAAGTGTTTTTTCGAGATTCAAGCCATCTAGATTCCCAATGCCTGTAACAGGGTTGATAAATAATATTACCAATGGTCTATCAGAGTACATATGTTACGCGGGCTAAATTCCACAAGTGCTCATATTCGCTGTTGGAGTCAGCCAAAGTATCGTTCTATCGCTAATACCAAACAACTTTCGTGAATCTGCAAGCCAGGTAACTTCAGATTACCACAACAGAGCGTGCTGGGCTAGAAATGCTGAGAAATGTACCTGAGACACCCGACGTACGGCAAGTTTTATCCTCCCCCACAGCCATTGCTATTTTTCCAGATAACACTTTTCCGTATGTGAAGTCAGTATGTATGATCAACAATCAACATGAAGAAACCATCCCAGCAACAGCTATGAATGGCAGACTGTAACTGACACCGGAAAAAAATACCTACAGCCTAAGTTCTGAAGTCATACTTGGTTCTTTCCGCCAACTACCAGAAAAAATTAGAAATCATTAGACTTTCCCATTAATTTGTAGCTACAAGCCGAATAAATGATCCGACGTTGAGCCTTTCGTGATTCTTTGTAAACCTAGGTTGTGACTTCGCAGGTTTCTGCCATGGAGTTGAAAGCTACAGGATTCTAAATGGTTCTGAACTGCATTAACAGACCAAAGGCAGCTGGCATTGTAGCTGACAGTGTAACGCACGCAACGTTTAAATTTTTCGTTTTTGAATTAAGTGGCTGGATGAACATAGGGTTCCAAAATACTCATATCAGACGCCAAGAAATGCTTTCAACAGATGATCATATCAGTGTACAAACATTCGCAAAACAGATATCAGGTGGACTGATGACCATAGATGTTAAGTCCCATAGTGCTCAGAGCCATTTGAACAGATACTTTGGAAACATAGCGATGATTACATAATACTTGATATCAATAGTTGGCTAAAACAAAAATCTAATAGTATTGAAGTTATTTGCAGTACTCTAGGTATTTACCGAAAATACAGACTACAGAGGGAGGTAGGTGGCAGATTAGTAATTGTAGAAAAGAAATTTGGATCCTCTCAGGCAAAAATTTAGTCTGCTTGTGAAATTATTTGTTAGACGTATTAGCTGCATACATGTATTTGCCACCAGATTCATCCACATAAACAAGTGAATACATCAGAAAAAAACGCAGGCCATTGCTGTGAATGCTCTCCAGCCAAGAGCGTACCATTATCTAAGCTGAGTGAGAAGGAGTAAAGGGGGCAGCAACACATACTACTTTCGTTTAACGGGAGCAGTCTAGCTAGGAACAAAGCACAATTTATTGCATAATAAAACTCAAAGCAAACTGATAATCAGTCATCGAGCATACTTATGCTGCCAAATTATATCTAGTATCTAGTGCCTTGCAACACAATATTCAGACATATGCGAATACTTTCTGTATTCACACCTTTATAGTTTCTGAGAAATGATCATGAGATTTAACAATAAATGGCGCTCTGTACACTTGCTACTAGCCAACATCCATAACATATTGTAGCTTGCTTCAAACTGATACGTAATTGATTCGTCTGTGTGATAGGCCAAGATCCAAGTTCGGTTCGAGAAGATTGTTTTTCGCCAGAGGTATGGGTGGGGTGTGTAGTTACTCTCCAGTGCTTCCGCTGGCTACGCCTTTTCGTGCCATAATAGCTGGAGGGAAGTGCAGTCTCTTACAGCGCAATGATAAAATTAAAATTTATTAACTAGTGGGCAGGAGAAACTTCCTGCAAAACCGATATAATAGTTTTCTCTGGAAATTACCTAGAGCACATCGTTCTTGAACTTAACCACGATGGAATTATATAAGATATCCTGTAGTAGGCTAGAGTTCTTTGTGGATGTTTGTACAAAAACTAGAATTAGATGATATAAATATGACGTTAGAAGTTCGAGTTGGATGCCGATACCGCGATAAGTAACATCACAGTAGGCAGTTCAATTGAAGAGGACTGGACGACTCTAAAAAGGGGCAATCACAGATGCTGGAAGGACAAACATCGGTACAAGGTTGGTAGCTGCGAAGAAACTTTACCTAACAGATGAAATACTTCAATTGATCGATGAAAGAAGGCATACAAAAAAGTTCTGCGAAAGACAAGAATACAGCAATATAAATACCATAGGAATGAAATAAATAGGAAGTGCAGAGCAGCCAAGGCGAAATGGCTGCAAGAAAGATGTGAAGAAATCGTAAAAGAAATGATCGTACAGAAGACTGACTCAGCATGTGGATAAGTCAGAACAACTTTCGTTAAAAATAAAAGCGAGGGCGGTACTGTAAGTTTATCATCATAATGGAAACTGCACTGTTAAACGCAGAAGAGAGAGCACGTAGGTGGAAAGAGTACACTGAAGGCCTCTGTGAGGGGGAGGACTTGTCTGCTGATGTGGTAGAAAAAGACACTGGACTCGATACGGAAGAGATAAGAGATCCAGTTATTGGAGTTAGAATTTGAAAGAGCTCTGGAAGAATTAAGATCAAGTAAAGCAGAAAGGACAGACAACATTCCATTGGAATTTCTAAAGTCAGTGGAGGGAGTGGCAAACAAAGGACTACGACTATTCGTATTGGTGTGCCGAATCTATGAGACTGGCGACGTTCCATCAGATTTTTGGAAAAATAGCGTCCAAGCAATTCCGAATATAGCAAGGGCGGATTAAGTGAGAAAACTATCGCAGACTCAGCTTAGCAGCTCATGCATCAACGCTGCTCAGAAGAATAATATACAGAAGAATGCAAAAGAAAAATTGAATATCTGTTGGATGACCCTCACTATGCCTTTCTGAAAGTTAAAGGCACCAGAAAGGCAGTTCTGACGTCGTGCTTGATAATGGAAGCAAAGCAGAAGAAAAATCAAGACACGCTCGTAGGATTCACCGACCTAGAAAAAGCGTTCGACAATGTAGTGTAGTGCAAGACGTTGGAAATTCTGAGAACAGGAGTAAACTACAGGTGAAGGCGAATAACATACAATATGTACAAGAAGAAAGAGGGAGCAACAACACTGGAAGAGCAAGAACGAAACGCTCAGATTAAAAAGGGAGTAAGACATGGATGCAGTCTGGTGTGTTGATTGGAATGAACATTCTGATGGGTACAGAATAAGGATTGAGAGTAAATTGGAAAAATACAAGGTTAATGAGTTATACCAGAAATGGGAACAGCGAGAAGCTTAACATCAAAAGTGGTGATCACGAAATTGGTGAAGTTAAGGAATTCTGCTACCTTGAAAGCAAAATTGCCCACGACGGACGAAACAAGGAGCCATAAAAATTAATCTAGCGTTGGCAAAGAGGGCATTCCTAACAAATATAAATCTGCAGGTATCTTAACATAGGCTTTAGATTTAAGGCATAAATTTCTGAGGATGTACGTTTGAAGCACAGCATTGTATGATAGTGAATCATGGGAACACCGGCACAGAAGAGAACTGAAGTGTTTGCGATTTGGTGCGGCAGACGACTGTTGAGAATAAAGTGGACTGATACGGAATGAGGTTCTCCGTGTGGAAAACACCGACAAGAAGAAGGAACAGGATGATAGGACATGTATTACAATATCGGAGAATAACTTCCATGACACAAGAGAGAGCCGTAGAAGGTGAAAGCTGTAGGTCTAGGGGAAGACAGAGATTCGAATACATCCAAATACGTATGGCGCAAATGCTGCTCGGTGATGAAGAGGTAGCGCAGGACAGAAATTCGGGGCATGCCGCATCACACCAGTCACAGGACAGACAGGGTGAAAAAGAGACAATTGCTATTGCAATGAGGGCTATAAAATCAAGCAAGAAAGTTTACACGATCATGTTTCTCTGGCAGAAGCTACAATCACAATCAACTTAGACAATGAGCGGCTCATACTTCAAAAAATACTTCATCAAGCAAGACCAGCAGTAGACAAAAATGACAGAAATCTTCATCAGTATACAAGCAGTATGATGGATCTTTTCTAAAAAAAATAAGAAAAGGAAAACGTCTGCTGCATATTAGCAACTGTATATAGGCGTCCGTTGATCAAACCACGCAGCTCAGACTTCCAAACGACCACAATAAAACTGT
The DNA here is from genome assembly GCF_021461385.2 of Schistocerca piceifrons. NCBI lineage: Eukaryota > Metazoa > Arthropoda > Insecta > Orthoptera > Acrididae > Schistocerca > Schistocerca piceifrons. The sequence goes on from NC_060141.1 coordinate 620,231,596, forward strand.
ATTACAGAATCTCTCCGACAACCCTGACTTATTTTTGTCACGCGTTAGAATCCCTAACGGCAAAAAAAAAAAAAAAGATCCAACGTCTCGTCAACGTCAAGGTCATAAGGAACCGACCTCGATACCTCCGCGATAATGTTAACTACTAGACCAAGGAAAGAATAATTTATAGAATGTGTGTTTCCTTATTCACTAACCTAAACTGATCAGTTCACACCTTTGATCTATGTAAAACGACAGAGGAGGGAAGCGTTTACCATTCGCTTCATTGGATCACTTTGTGACACTGAAACTATCGAAGATGAATATTTAATATATTTCCATTCACTTGTGACATACGGAGTCATATTTTGAGGAACATGTCAGAAGCTAGTAAAGTCTATGTGGTACTAAAGCGGATCATCAGATTTACGAGCAGAGTCTACCCTAGATGCTCTTGCTAGAATTTATTCAGACCGATGGGGATCGCAACACGCCATGCGCGTAAGTTTTTTCACTTATGTGCTTTGTCAACAAGACTCAACCAATATACAAAATTAACAATTCTTACCATGATCACCATACAAAAAGTAAACACGATCTACGAAAGATTTGAAAAGATCTCAGCGTAGTACGTAAGGGAGTGTACTATTGGGGCAGAAAGATATATAACGAACTTCCAGTCACTAGGGAACTGCCTAAATTTAAAAAAAATCGTTTTGTCTTCGGATAGCTCTTTTTTATAGACATTTTTGTTAATATATTGGACTTTTGAATTGTGATGAATTTTAAATGTTACTGTACGAACCTACCTCTAGTACTAATGTCTCATTTCTTTACGTATCTTTTTATATATGAATTGGATTGTAAGCCTTTTGTATGATTGTTATTACTGACTTATTATCTGTGCACTAGAGGCTCATTTTTATGTAACGGTTTGTGTACGAATTAGATCGTAAACCTTATGCAAATTTATATCTGGTTATTACTGTAATCTGACAAGTTTTACATCCAAGCGATGCGCTCGCATCAAATATCTATGGAACTGCAAAATTAATCAAATAATTAAATAAATAAATAAACGGACGCTTAGTAGCTAAATAAATTGTATTCATATGGGATAACTAACCATATAAGCAACTCGAATCGAAATTTCCGACAGGCAGAACATAATACGTTATTCTGGATGAAGACTGTGAACAAGCAGAGAAGCACCATCAAGCGTAATTCAGGAAACTGTTCCCCACATACGTTAATGACTTAGCGGATATGTTAGTTGGAACCTCAGACTTTTCGCAGATGACGTCGTTACTTATCAGGAAGTGATATCTGATAAAACCCTAGTAACATCCCGTTGAATCTGGATAAAATATCAGCCTGCTGCAAGGACTGGTTGCACTATCAAGAAATGTGGAACTGTGCATTGCATTAAACTTAAAATTTAGTGGCTAAAGTGTGAGGATATGAAGTGGAACAGTCGCGTAGCTTAATTTTCAGATAAAACTATTTCCAGTCTTCGATGTATTGGTAGGATGCTAGGAGATTGCAGATCACGTGAGAAATAGATTCCTTACAAAGCACGCTGTTGGAATACTACTGAAGTAGCCTATCAGATCGGTTTAACAGGAGACAACGAACATAATACAAGGAAATGCAAGGTGAATAAACTCAAATTTATTTAAGTACGGTACCTAGTGGCAGAGTACAAGAAATGAGGAAAAATCCTGTGTCGCATAATCGATGAAAAACGCCTAATATATCACAAAGATTTCAAGAACCCGTTCCCTGCGAATAGTCTTCTTTTGTCAAGGGTGCTTAGACAAAATTAAAGAATGGCTACAATTCGCACGGAGACATGTAGGCAATCATTCTTTGTCGTGTCCTCAAGTGAAACGGGAAGAAACCTTTCTACCTGCATTTCATAGTGATTCACAGAACGTAGAGATAACTACAGTTTGGGAAAACTGGAGAAGTTTCTTCCAGGTCAAGCATCTTTTTATGAGAGGAGGCACTTTCTCATATGGGTTCTAGTAATTTGTCAAATCATGGAAATTTCGATGTGGGACAACTTGGAGATATTTTGTTTGTGTTACAGTAAAGTGTATGTACCTCACGTGCGAATTCCTGTAGAGTACAACGCTAGGTGAACACAGAACAGTTATAGATTACAAATTAGCGTAGTATGCCATTAAAGGGTTTTCCAGGGCTTTCGGAAAGCGCAGATCAATCTAACCTCCTGTAAACTGACTCAAAGGATATATGCAGCTTCGTCTAGTGGGACTGAAATTCTAAGGAATGTAACGAATACATTAATTTGTTGCATGTTTGGGTCATCCAAAACAACGAGCTTTGGAAGCTGTCACGAAAACCGAGTAAAATATAGTTACGCCCAAAACCGTCTTTTTGTGAGATGAACGAGTGCAATGTGAGGAAGCTCATTATGCAAAAGAAATATTTTTTCATTAATCTTACATTTATTTTTGTGTTTTATGCTGACCCTGAAGAGTCTAGCGCGGATCACTCTCCACGTACCGACAAGTCTCAGTTCATTAGTGGCATGTATCCTTAGTTTGCAATTGTACTTTATATCTATCGCTGAATAAATTACGATGTCTGCATACGTTATGTCAGTCATTCGAACAAACAGCTTAAACCCGGAGTCTCAAGCATCATCGGATACTACTTCATAGATGCTTCACAGTTAAAATTTCACTAATATGGGTGGTGGATAAAATTAGAAGAACAAAGGAATCATGGTACCTTAATGATGGTCGACTTTGATTGTAATAATGAACAATGTAATAATCGTATAATTGTTCTGAATATGTGCACTCATATTCAGGATGAAAGCGAGTACGCTGAAGTCATGCGAGCTGTGTTGTATCTTAAAAATATATATCCGCAACAATACAACTACATCTGACGCTATATTAGTGCCTCAGAACCCACCATACGTTAGTTGACAGAGGGTACGTGGTCTTCCAGAATACATAATATACAGAAAGTACAGAACAGTGGAAATGAGATCGTTTGCCAGAAACTTGAAGCATTACAATGTATACCAGATTGATTTAGAGTATATGAAAAATTATATTATTTGCTACTGACAACTTCTCTGTTATTGGCTTGCTTGTTTGCTTCTGTTATATTGGGTAAATTCCACATAAAGTCTATAAGCTTACCCCTCATTTCAAGTAGTCTATCGATACACTTCTTATTCTCAGCTAGCTCGTCTTCCAGAACTTTTGATAAGTCTTCGTAAAATTTAGTTGAAGACTGCGGTTGCATTTTCACACTTCGAACAGCGCGGTCAAAATCAGTGCGCTACAGAGATTAATTGCCAGATGTTACACTTTACTGTTCCATTTCGACCAAGGTCGTCTGCAACAGAGGCGGGCGTTTTTTCGACTATAGCAGCATGATAGTTTAATTTTATGTTGGAAAGCCATGCTATTATTACCCTTTAAAAACCAGTAAGCTTTTAAATACCTCATGAGCAAGAAATAGTATAAAAGTCAGTCATCGGAAAGAATACCGAAGAATCTCTTATCCATACAATTCTCAATGAGATACCTAAAACATTGAATAAGTGCATCTACCCCGTAAAATGCCTTTTTATCCTTAGTTTCCTCATCACGTTTAATTTGTGCATACATTAAAATTAGTCACACCAAAGGCTGTGGTTTTAAATATCTGTGGAAATGCCAGAAGCTGTATGACAACAACCATATGACACAAGTACTTACTGAGTAAAATGTACAAACGTGTGACGGTGAATATCTTGTACGGGTTGCTTGAACAGGTACCAGCAACTCAGATTGTATTACCGACCTCTGTTAAATTTGTGTAACCAAATCTTTGTATTAGATTGGTAACACACTAAACAGCACGTTTATGTTTTTCATTACCATCTGTTTGTTTACACTTTTGCGAACAGAATGCACAGTGTCTTATCTTTTATTTGAGAAATTTCCAGATGGTCCTGCCTGCATGTTAGTTTTTCTGCGATATTTATCCAGAACTAGCAGTAAATGTAGATGTTTAAAACGTTAGCTACAGTGGAAATCTTTATACGGTATGCAATTCGCTACAAATCAATTTTCAACTTTGGGGCATAACTTTTAGGATTCGGATTTATTGTTTCCTAACGACGTCGTTTGCAGCGGGAGTGTTGGCCTCAACAGACATTAAGAAATTCGTATTATACAGAAATCACGAATAATTGCGGTTTATTATCGGATCTCAGATTTTTCTGAATTGGTTCTTTATTCTGAATGACCATTAAAGGAAGGGACAATATTTGTCAGTTGGCACAAGATTCGGACTCATATCTATTTTATGTTTTTATTACACTTTTTTTAGCGTGGTCCCACACAGATTTTTCGTAAGAAACGTACAAAGTTTCATATTGGTTAAGAAAATAGCTTACTAAAAACATGAAGGAAAAATCGTAGAGAAACTTTGTGATTTTATCCGTTGTGGTACATATTTGAGGCTGCAACAGAGCCTGGATCATGGGAAAACGTGATAGGTACCTGTTGATTTGGTATTCTGTCTTATGAAAATATATTGAGTCAGCCATGTTCAGAATCTACCAAGACGAAAATGACGATACCAAGTCCAAACATATTTTTATTTTATGGATTTGAAAAATGCTGATGCTATGTTTGTTGGATATTGTCACAGCTTAAATCCAGATCATGTTGAAATGAATGTAGGGTACCGTATTTTTGGAATGTCTTAATTAGAAATTTTTCTTCATGGTGTCTAGTATTGGTGGTACATTGTGTATAAACTTTTTGTATGCTCTTGATAAACAATTGAGAACTCTGTAGTCCGTGAATGCGACAGCAAAATATCATGTGAAATTACACAGCCACTAGTACAGGACTAGATCACTGTCATTATGGCGTATGGTATAGAGCCTATTGAATCTTCTTCCATGCTGCCAGAGTATGAAAAAGTGAGATTGTTAGTGGGCGGAAGGCTCACTTCAAAGTAGTTGAAAATATTCTGTATGTAGCACTTATAATGGTTGTATAAAGAAATATTGGTAGGGTCTACTGTAAATCATGATTCTGTTTCAACAGGTTGAGGACAAGGGCTATGTCATCTGGCTCATGCAGTGCATTAGCTATTTAAGTGTCTGATGTGTTACTTAATTCTATTTTTGCATTAGAGCACCATATATTTTTTTCTAACACAATGAATATGATCAATCATTGAGTTAAAATGAAATTATGATTGGAATTTGTAACATTCTTAGACAAGTTCTTTACTTTTAAATTTCCACTTGTTGTATACAAGATGTGGCTGTGAAGCTTTTCTTTTACTATCCTGTGGCTTATTTTCTCCAGCCACAATCAGATTTTACTGTAGGGATTCTGCAGGATTAACAGTCGATAGTGAATGAGAAGTATTTATTTATTTATTTATTTATTTGTTCATATAAATCTCTTTTTCAGTACATATATTGTACACAGGATATTGGACAGAAAATCTTTTTAGCTATTGGTTTTTTAAAAATATCAAACATACATTATTTAAATTTTTATGACAAATTTATGATAGTTAATAATTACAAATTTTTGAAATACTGTATATTTATAACTTATTTCCCACAGTTAGAGATTTGTGGCTCTAATGGCCTTAAAATTTCTCAGAGAAAATACTGTATAAGGAATGAGATGTGCACAGTTGCATGATTTTCAATAATAAATTGACATTTTATGTTTGTGGGAAAGTGAATAGATACATTAAAGGGGTGGGAGGGATGCAACATGCTTTACAGCTTTGTATGCTCCACAGGCTATAGCACTGGGGAAGGAAAAAAGGTTTTACATTGCAGATTCACGTGTTTTGTTGCTCCACATTTCTTAGTTGAAGAAAAGTAAACAAAAAAGAAGTTAAAAGTGTAAGATGAAAGCAAAAAGTAAGTGAAGTACATCAGACATTTAGTATTCCGTTAGACCATTTTTCAAATACCTGCCAGTTCTCCCTGATTTAGTTTCTTGTAGTGTCTGTGAATCATGAAAGCTGATTGTGAGGATGTTCAGCAGTACAAATTTTCATTTCCTATTGACCAATATTATTATGAACATTAACTTGAACCATACTTCCTTCCTTCCTTCATCTCCTAAACTTATCCTTGACATCTCATGCTTAAAAGTTACTTAGACCAAAGATATAAGAGCAGTTTCATTGAGGCAGGCACACAGTGAGTCTGTCACATCAGACTTTGAGTAAGGATGATTCTAAACACAACAATATGTAAGAATTGTAAGAAAATGAAATGCCTGCAGCTGTCCTTATGATTTTATTTATTTTGTAGCTACAAGTTTCGGCATTTCAGTGTGCCACCTTCAGACTGTACTTGATGCTGAAGGCTGTTGACATGATCCCTATACACCACATCAGTGGCCAACATAACTGGCTATGCAGACATTCTGTAAACTTTGGTTAAGCACTCCAACCATCAACTGCCAACTGAATCACTCAACTGGCAGTTGATGGTTGGAGTGCTGAAACCAAAGTTTACAGATTGTCCGCATAACAAGCTGTGTTGGCCACTGATGTGGTATATATAGGGATCGTGTCAACCCCTTCACTATTAACTATGGTCTGAAGATGGCGCATGGAAGTGCAGAAACTGGTAGTTACAAAATAATAAAACCATAACGATGGGTGCAGGCGTTTCATTTCCTTACAATAGTAAACAGCTGTGGTACCCAAGACCTCCTGTCAAAAGGATGGACATACAAAATGTGTGAGAATAGTTAACGCGCTTGTACGCGCATAAAATAGTAGTGTCTTCATCAGATGCACATCAGTCAGAAATTTTTATTCCAGAACAAGAAAAATTTGATCCTGAAAACCATGCCACATTTTACTTATAGGTGGCATTTTTTAGTTGTGTCAGAATCACCTATCACACTTATTTTATGTTGCACATTGTAGGTAACAGTTACTGTTTCTCTAAAAAGAGATTTGTATCTGTTTTGCTTTTATATCTGAGTAATTAAGACATAAAAAATCAAATGTTGAGCAAAATTGTATTTGTGATGTCATTGAGCAAAATTGCATTTGCAATGTCATTTATGGAATGTGCATTCTATTTTTCTTTTTCCAGTTTTCACAGTTGTCTGAAATGGATTATTATGATTTGAAGTGATACTCCTTATCCAGTAAAGCAATGAAAATACGCATTTTGGTTTCATACCAATTATGGTCAGGATAAGATGGAAGTTGACAGCAGCTCCAGGTTTGGTTCTGTAAGTATTTAATCTGATATGGGCCTAATTGTAACAATAAGTTTTTATAGTGCAGATTAAAGATTTGATATATGAAGGGCTTAGGTCAATTATAGCTCTTTAGAAACACTATAGCTGATACTTTTGAATAGTGAAAACGTTGTTAAAGAATGGAAGAGCATCATAAAATAAACACTCAATATTAATCCTTTATTTGTGGGTATTCTGTAATTTAATAAAGAAGAAACCATGATGAAAGGATCGAAAAATGCAACAACGGCAGAAAGGGAATTCAAACAACAAGACTCTGAATGATTTTTACTTACTTGCTCATGGAATCTACTAAATAAAACAGTTCAACTACCAATGAAGCACAGGTTCCAGTGACTCCCTGTTACACACCCCAAATGTCTGAGAGGGGCTTTAGTGGCAGTTCAAAACTAGCAAACTCCTCCTAAGTGTAACTTTTTTTAGTTGAAACCTCTACTGTTAGGTTTATAAACACCATTTTTGGATTAAAAAAACTGATGAAAATGTTAAATTTTGATAAAACTGCACAAAATCATTCTATCTGTAAGACTTTTGTTCTAAAGTTGTCACTGTCTATTGTATCTTCCTCTCTTACGTTGCTTTCTTCTTCTTCGTCTTCTTCCAAATGAGGCTACTTTGGACCACACTTGTTCAACTGTTGGGCTTTGATCTATGCCCAGTACTGTTGCATCCTCTGTCGGTGTAACTCCTTCCTTTCTTCTGTCCATGGGGTACCTTTTCTTTGGGGCTTTTCTTGAAATCTTCGGACTTCCTTCAGAGTCAGTCTCACAGACTGTCTGTTCTGGAGATCAGTTATTCCCAGTTCTTTAATGTCCTCGTTTTCTGTTAGCCAAGTGGTGCGAACCTTCTTGTTTTGCCAGAAGGTGAACAGATGGTTGGTTAATCTGTTTGAAGGCAATCTTGCAACATGGCTATAGAAAGTTACCATTCTTTTTCTTGCACAGTCAGAGAGCCTCTCGATATGTTTGTAGGGCTCAGAGTTATGCCACCTTCTGAAGTTCTCAGGTTCTTCTATCGGGCCTAGGATCATCCTGAGGGTTCTCCTCTCTCTCTGACTTCCAATTTCTCCATCAGACCTCTCCAGTTCGTAGAAAGACATTCCACGGCATATAGGGCTTCTGGTCATATGACTGTTGTGTAGTGCTTAAGTTTCAGGTTGCGTGGCAGGCTTTTCTTGATGTAGGTGTTCATAGTCGGTCGATAGGCTAATTCCAACTTGTTGACTCTCATGAAGAATGACGTTTTTTTCTGATAAGTTGGGTTCAATACATTTGCCGAGATACTTAAATTTTTCAGTCCTTTTGATCTTTCCCAGGTCTAATAACATCTTTGTTAGCTTCTTTGATGCTGGTGAACAGCTGTTTTCTCCCGCATCACTTGAAGACCGACTTTGGGTGCCTGTTTTCTGAGTTAGTTTACCTGCATTGTTGTCATTTCAAGAGAATCAGCAATCAGTGTCATGTCATCTGCAAAAGCCAGGCAATCTACAATCAGTCCTTCATTCTTACGGCCCAGGTAGCCACCACTCTGGACACCCAAATTGGTCAGTTCTTTGCGCCGTTCTCTCAACCTTTTCGAGGACACAGTTGAAGGTAAAAGGGGAGAGTCCATCCCCTTGTCTCACTCCAGCCTTTATCTTGAAGCTTTTTGAGATCTCAACTCTAAATTTGACCTTCGAATGGGTGTTTATCAAGGTTTCTAGAATGAGTCTGCGAGTTGTGTTGTCTAGTTCTAATTCCTGGAGTATTTTGTTAAGTGTTTCTCTATCAGCAGAGTCGTAGACCTTCTTGAAATCAACAAAAGTGACAACCACTTTGCGGTTTCTCATCTTGGAGTATGCCAATACCATTTTAAGGTTGAGGATCTGTTCAGCACAGGATCTGGTTTTCCTGAAGCCTCCCTGATAGTCTCCCAGTTGACTGTCCAGTTAATCTTCTGCCCTTGTTAATAATGCCTTGGAAGAATCTTGTGTGTTACCAAGACAAGAGAAATTCCATGGTAGTTGTTCAGGTCAGTAACATCTCCCTTTTTGTGAAGGGGATGGATCAGAGCCGTGTTCCAATCAGGTGGTAATTTCTCTGTTTCCCAGATGTTCTGGATGACCTTGGTGAGCTTGCCCACAGCATTACTTCCACCACATTTCCAGAGTTCAGCAATTATAGAGTCCTCTACAGCTGCCTTATTAGTCTTGAGAAGTTTTATTGAAAATCTTTCTTGGCTGCTTGAATCCCGACTTCTGTTGTCACGTGTACTTGAAGATTTGTTTGGTTCGTCTGTTGTCATCCACTGAAGAATACTGATCTCTCTTATACACACTCACTGTTGTCCTCTGACACACCATCTACTTGGGGCAAGTAGTGAACTAGTTATAAGGAGGGGACGAGACGGGACAGGAGAGGGATCATGACGTTTGTGATGGAGTGTAGAACAAATTGGATTATGCAGGAACGGATTAGGATATCATTACACACTGATTAATATAATTTTACAATTGATGGTTCTGTGAGACAGGTGGTAGAGGTCAACCCCTCAGTCCTAGCTTTCCCTCACTTCAGCACCATGTGCCGACTGTGTTGCCTGTTTTGTAGAGGCTTGTCAAGTGTGATTCGCTGCACTCTGGCAACACTGCTACTCACCACTGCAATCTCTCAGTCTCAAAGTTATGCTGTTCAAGGTATAGAAGGAACTTAGAGGAAAGAAGGCTGAGAATCCACAGCTGGGAAGAAAGATAAGAGAAAGTTCCAGTTGTGTGTGTGTTGAAAACTTGAACTAGATAACCACGTAGGACACATACTGAAATGTCTAGGGTTAGCTAATTTTGTTGTAAGAATAATGGCGAACTTTGGAAAAGTCAGTAATTTAAATTGTTTGCATATTTTCATTCATTTATGACCTCAAAGATAGTATTTTGAGATGGCACCTAACTTAGGCAGAAACTATTTATTGTGTGTAGCATTCCTTAATATACAGTTTATAGGTATTTGTTTACTCAGCCTGTAATATTGACAACAGCATCACAGTTCATTTATATACAATTGAAATTTATTGTCAGTAACCCTTCCGAATTTGATTAACTGAAGATATTCATAAATACAGTACCAGAAGGATAAATGATGTGCAGTTGTCTAAGCTTGGCATAGAAAGGAATGAAATATGTAGCTTTTAGATAATTCACACAAGAAATGAAATGTTTTCAAATGCAGGCTAATGTCATTTTACCTTAAGAACTACTACTATACCATTACAAAATTCATGAGCAGAAATAAGTAGGCCTAACTAATTTTAAACCTGCCCAACACTAGTAGTGACTGAAATATTGAAGCAAGTATTTTTTTAGGTGTAAAGAATAAAACTTTTTTTAACAGCATTCAAAACCTCTTGAAAAAATAAGTACAGTGATATATTGCCTGTTAATGTAGACATTGAAACTTGGGCCAAAATTATTCATGAAACATGCTAAAATTGAAAGGCAGTGTGGCTGGAAATGGCTGTTGCAGTGCTAACACCATCAAGTGAGACTCTCATGCCAGGTCCTGTTACACACAGCAAGAAAATAGGCCTACACTACTAAGACGTTATACAAAATAGATACAGGGTCAGTTAAGATTGCTGTAATCTGAACTATGTGCTGACTTCTAGTGTATCAAAAGTGCTTAGGAAAACTATTTTAGACGAACGTGTATATTCATGTGTAAGTGAACGGATTTTGTTGGGTGAGGGGAGGATAGCTGCAATGGAGCTTGGCATGAGAGTTCCACTTGGTGATATTTACACCACCATAACATAATATGGCTGTCATTCCATTTGATTTTAGCAAATTTCTCAGAGTCTGCATCTACATCTTTACTCTGCAAACCATTGTGAAGTGCATGGCAGAGGGTACATCCCATAGTACCAATTATTAGGGTTTCTTCCCATTCCATTCACATAAGGAGTGCAGGAAGAATGTTTAAATGGCTCTGTGTAGGCTGATCCCTTTGAGTGGTACATAACAGGTTGCAGCTTATTCCTAGAGTCATCTTTTAAAGCCAGTTCTTGAAACTTTGCAAGTAGGGGTTTACATCTAACTACAAGACTCTGGCAGTTCAGCATCCCTGTGACACTCTTGCATGGGTCAGACAAAACCTATGACCATTCATGTTGCCTTTCTCTGTATACATTCAGTATCCCCTATTAGCCCTATTGGATACAGGTCCCACATACTTAAGCAATATTGTAGAATGGGTTGTATGGGTGATTGTAAGGAATCTCATTTGTAGAGTGATTGCTTTTCCCCAATGTTATACCAATAAAACAGTCTTCCACCTGCTTTACCCATGTCTGACACGTGAGAGTTGGGTTTCGCATAATCACTGTGAGAAGTTTCTGTGCCAACACTGACAAGCGTTGTCTCACTGTACTTGCCATTTCAGGGGATTTCAAAAACTATTAAAAAACATTGTTACATGTAAAAACAGAAAAACATAATTCAATTTCTCAGTTGGTACAAGGATCGAGGGGATTAAAAATCAATAAAATTATTTTTCCCTCTGTGTATCCCTGAAAAACCTCATTTCTGTGTCTCAAACTATTCACGAAATAAGAGGGGTCTGTATGTCTCTTTTACATATCACAGATCATAACTTGCTTCTTGAGTATTATCTATGGAACATGTATTTAACAAAATGAGATGAGAAGCTATACTGTTCTTCATATTTATGGAACTGAATGTGAATAAATTTGGTTGTTCAATTATTTTCTGTGAATGTATCTTTTGAATAAACTTAAATTTCTGCCTTTAAAGTGGGTCTGCATCTGATTCTGGGTGTAATGGAGTGTGAGGCTTCTTTGATGTAATCACATATACAGAATGTCTCTCCTAAGAGTCATCGAGCATTTTCTCAGACGTTTCAGCAGATATTTGCAATTTCATTTTTGCAGCGTGTAGCTGGAATCAGCTCAAACAGATACTAATCATCATGTCTTTCATGTGATGCGAAGTGTGATGGAATGTGTTGGTTTGTTTCCCATTAAAAACAAAATTATTTTTAAAGTGGAATTTTAAATGTCCATTCAAGAGAGTGCTCCCAAATTCGTTTTATCGATGAGTGTTGACAAGTACAGTGAACATGAAGAATAACAAATATAACAACAGCAGCAGTGCTGTCCTAACCTGCGCTGACTGCTAACGCCATGCAGAAGTGCTGCTTAGTTCTTTGCCGGAATACTGATTATTCTTTGTGTTTCACTATTCTTGTTAATATATTTCAATAAAATGAATAATGCACTAGACTGATTTGGGATCACTGTATCAAATGGGCAAATAAAATTCAGATTCAAAAATCATGTTGTATGTAATGGGAAACAAACCAACACTTTCCACTGATGCTGGGCTTCGCATGAAAGACTTGTTGAACAGGATTTGTTTGAGCAGACTCCAGCTACACACTGCAGAAATGAAATAGCAACTATCTACCGAAACACGGGAGAAAATGCACATGACGATCCATAAGGGAGACTCTAGGTATGTTCTAACACCTTATAAAATGTTCATCAGTGGTACTCAGCAGACATAATAGTCCAGTACATTAAGGACAAATATTTCCTTTAAATTGACATTGTAAGGACACATTCTGCTGAATTTGAGGACATGCAGGGTTCCTAGAAAATGAGAAAATGCTCGAATAGCCAGTTGAACTGTATTGAGAGTTGTTGCCCCTGTATGCTTCACATTTGCTTTTGTAGAAAGCTCGTGTGTTGAGATAGTGATAATCGAGTGTAGATGGGGAAATCAAACTGTGATCACATAGAGTCCTCCTAGTCACCCTTCTGTAAAAACATTTATTAAATGTGAAAAATACAGACCCAATAACATAATGTAATTGGATAGATAAAAAAAAAATCTTCTCATCAAACAGTGGCTGGAGAACACACCTATTAAGGTATTAAAGTTAGCACCTTTACACGTGGCTTCACCTCCCTACCCCCCACCCCCACTCCCCCTCGTCCCATGAACCATGGACATTGCCATTGGTGGGGAGACTTGCATGCCCCAATGGTGCGGATAGCCACACCGTAGGCGCAACTACAATGGAGGGGGTATCTGTTGAGAGGCCAGAAAAATGTGTGGTACTTGAAGAGGGGCAGCAGCCTTTTCAGTAATCTCAGGGGCAACAGTCTGGATGATTGACTGATCTGGCCTTCTAACATCAAACAGAACAGTCTTGCTGTGCTGGTACTGCGAATGCATGAAAGCAAGGGGAAACTACAGCCAAAATTTTTCCCCAAGGCCATGCAGCTCTACTGTATGGTTAAATGCTGATGGCTTCCTCTGGGTTAAAATATTCCAGAGGCAAAATAGCCCCCCTTTTGAACCTCTGGGTGGGGACTACTCAGGAGCATGTTGTTATGAGGAGACACAAAGCTGGAGTTCTATGGAACAGAGCATGGAATGTCAGATCCAGTAATCGGGTGGATAGGTTAGAAAATTTAAAAAGGGAAATGGATAGATTGAAGTTAGATATAGTGGGAATTAGTGAAGTTCAGTGGCAGGAGGAACAGGACTTCTGGTCAGGTGGATAAATAGTTATAAGTACAAAGTCAAATAGGGATACTGCACCAGTGGGTTTACTAATGAATAAGAAAAGAGGAATGCATATAAACTACTATGAACAGCATATTGAATGCATCATTGTAGCCAAGATAGGCACAAAACCCATACCCAGCACAGTGGTTGAAGTTTATATGCCAACTAGCTCAGGAAAAAAATAAAAATGAAGCAATATATGATGAGATAAAACATGTTATTCAGATAGTTAAGGGAGATGAAGAATAAAAAAATAGTGATATATTGTGTGTGTGTGTGTGTGTGTGTGTGTGTGTGTGTGTGTGTGTGTGTGTGTGTGTGTGTGTTTGGGGGGGGGGGGGGGGAGATGACTGGGAGAAAGAAGAAAAGAGGAGGAAGCCGCCTGGTAGACAATAAGTCACACATTTCTTGGAAGGACAGAGAGGCAGATTCCTGCAGCGGGGCTAACTGAGATAGCAGCTGATAGATCCGTGGGGAAATCCAAGATAGAAATAACGACTTACACATAGGAGCGTCGACAACGCCGAAAGCCAAGAAGTGTTGTCGCAAACGCTTCTCATAAACCTCCAAGTCTTCAGCGGCCTCGTCATAAGGAGGGAATGGAGGCGGAGAAGAGGAAGACAGACGATGAGTAAGCGACGTCGACAACGCCTGAATAGCAGCTGTCAGCTGTGTTTGCTGTTCAATGAGCGCTTGCATAACCTGTTCCATGTCTGCCCGATACGAACACACAAATCCACAACGCAGGAACAAAAATATCCGACCTCGTTGCCAAAAAGTGTTATAACCTTTAATCACTAATAAATTGTGTGGATATACAAACGTAGAAACAATAGCTGGTTACATGCTACCAATTCCGTATCGGTCATTCGACTGCCATGCCGTGACATGCGGCCGGCGCCGTTCGTAGCTAGGTGGCGCTCCCGCACTCAGCCGAGTTGCGGAGCGCCTCTATCGCCGTTTGCGCTTACTGACGTGGTGGCACTCTTAAATGTCGTGGCACTGTCACAACAGAATTCTTTACAGAAGAATGGAAAAACGTAGAAACTGATCTCAGGGAAGGTGAGATTGGGTCCCTACGAAATGTAGGAACACGCAAGGCAATACTGAACCTGCATCTTTTCATAGGAGATAGGTTAGGGAAAGTCAAACCTGTGTTTATGGCACATCTAGACTTAGAGAAAGCTTACGGCAATGTTGACTGGAATAATCTCCTTGAAATTATGAGGGTAGCAGGGGTAAAATACAGGGAGCAAAAGGCTATTTACAACTTGTACTGAAACCAGACTGCAGTTACAAGGATCGAGGGGGCATTAAAAGGAAGCAGTGGTTAAGAAGGGAGTGAGACATGGTTGTAGCCTATCCATGATGTTATTTGGTGTGTACAGTAAGGAAGCTGTAAAGGAAACCAGAGAAAAAATCTGAAGTAAGAATTAATGTTCAGGGAGAAAAAATAAAAACTTTGTGGTTTGCCAATGACATTGCTATTCCCAAAGACAGCAAAGAACTTGGAAGAGCAGTTGAATGGAATGGACAGGATACTGGAAGGAGGATGTAAGATGAACATCAACAAAAGTAAAACAAGGACAATGGAATGTAGTCTAATTAAATTGGGTGGCTCTGAGGGAACTGAGACCCTTAAAGTAAAAGATAAGTTTTGTTGTTTGGACAGCAAGAAACTGATAATAGCCAAAGTGGAGAGGATATAAAATGTATGTTTCTGAAGAAGAGAAGTTTATTAACATGGAATATTGATTTAAGTGTCAGGAAGTCTTTTAGAAAAGTATTTGATGGAGTGTAGCCATGTAATGAAGTGAAACATGGACGATAAACAGTTTAGACAAGAAGAGACCAAAAGCTTTTGAAATGTGTTGCTACAGAAGAATGCTGAAGATTAGATGGGTAGATCACGTAACTAATTAGGAAGTACTGAATAGAATTAGGGAGCAAGGAAATTTGTGGCACAATCTAACTAGGAGAAGGGATCGGTTGGAAGGACATATTCTGAGACATCAAGGGATCACCAATTTAGTACTGGAGGGAAGTGTGGTGGGTAACAATTGAATAGGGGAACAAAGAGATGAATACAGTAAGCAGATTCAGAAGTATGTGGGTTGCAGTAGCTACTTGGAGATGAAGGTGACTGCACGGGATAGAATAGCATGGACATCTGTATCAAACCAGTCTTTGGACAGAAGAACAAGAAGAAGGTGGCAGCAACAAACATGTCTTCTCTTTTTCATTGGCACATGAAGAACTCAAGACTTTGTGTACAGTGTTCTTGATTGTTGCTTTCACTTTTGCTTCAGCACAGTAACGTGACGTGTGCTCAGAACAACAAAAGTGTATATGGAAATGTTTGTGCACCTGTATGTTCCAATCACAATTACTGTTCTGTGCATAAAACACATAAGTATACAAATATGGATGTCTTTGAGCACAAAATTATACTGATGAAGAACTTCATGAGAACCTTTTTGACATGACTGTTAGATGATCACTTATATTCGACAATGTAATACTGAAAGAAACTCAAAAAAACTATGTGCTAGTTAGTGGTGAATCTATGACTGTGGAATTTTTTCCACCCATTACTTATGTCTGAATTGTTACATTATTTAATTGCTGTTTCAGTTTCTCCATTAAGTAAAAGTAACTAGTGTGTAAGACAAACTATTGTTTGTTCATTAAATGCTCCTAATTTTCTTTTATAGGAGGTTCTTGAAATGGCATTTGTACAGATTCCGGGTAGCTGTGAAATCACTTTTCTACAATCATTTTACAGATCATTCTTATATTGTGGACATTTGTATGGAGCCAATATTTTCATTTGTGGACAACTTTGCAAAGATTTTAGGACCAGTAAGTAATTAGTTTTTATATACAATTGAGAGTAAACTGCTTAGTTCCTAAAATGAGTTAGAATTAATAAAAAGTAATGTCAGTGGATGAATCACCATCTGAAAATGTGGTGTACTGTAGTATTACGCACATTCTGAACACACTGACATATTTGCCATTTAGCACAAGCATGTACATTACAGAAATCGTGCTGCTTATTCATATTCTGACAGCTGATTTCGTGATTGTGCTTTCTTTTGCAGCACCTGCTTTAATTTCTCCTCACATTTTCAGTCTTCCCATTTTGGATCTATTCTTTCCTTCTATATTTCAGTGTGTTCTCGAATGTCTACTTATTTTCATTACAAGTGCAAAGGCCCAGTTTTTTGCCACTGTTTCACTGGTTACTTATCTTCATCTATGCTGTTCTTTCTTTTTGAGACTATTTTGATCTGTTACATTTTTTATTTTTTTTATTTTTTTTTTTAAATTGAAAAGCACTCAAGAGTGGTCCAGAAGAGGACAGTTTGAAAGGAATGAAGCAGCTTTTATGTTTACAAAAACCTCATTTGACATATTAATCTGTAAATTTTCTAAATTAATACATTTTAACTACATTGGTAGTTATTTTGTTTGCTTCTTCATCAAGTAATTGTGTTCTTTAGAGTCCACCATGGGCGTACCCAGCGAGGGGCGGGGGGGGGGGGGGGCAGCTGCATTGTTGTATTAAAAATGTTTATTAATAGCAGTTTTTCACTGGTTTATCTGTTAATAAGAAGTGCTATATGTTGTCTCGAGTCCTTGTTTCCTGAGACTAGTATGACCTGCCCCCCCCCCACTTCAGATCCTGGGTACACCCTTGCAGTCCACCGTAAAGATCAGTCTTCACTCATGTAGGATGGGTTGAGATGTACATTAAGGAAGAGAAAATTCAGTATACCAGGGAGATTGAATTTAAGAGAAACAAAAGTGTTACGCATAAAATAATGCTTTGGGCGAAACTATAATGTTTCATCATTGTGACGGGAACTGTAAAGCAGGCATTAAGGTTTGCAATTAATCAATTATTATGTATTTGCTTGTAAATATTATCAGGCTTTCTGTAAAACTCTATAATTTTGTAATTTTCTTTCCACTTACACCCAACAATTTTGGAAACATTGTTCCTACACTTGCATCAGCTGTCAAACTTGTAGCTATCTGGTATGTTATATTTTTCCAGAAGATTGAGTCTAACTAGGGGAAGACCATATATGCCAGTACCCATGATCTTCAGGAATTTATTCATAACCACATTGGTTGAGTGTCTGCAACACAAAGCAGTTTTTGCCAGATATTACAGACACATTTTCCACACTCTAATGTTGTTACCATTAGCCTATCTCCTTTCAACATTGGTGATAATTGTTTATTATTTTCTATTTCTAACCTGACCTGCATACTCATTTGATCT
Source organism: Schistocerca piceifrons (assembly GCF_021461385.2). Classification (NCBI taxonomy): domain Eukaryota; kingdom Metazoa; phylum Arthropoda; class Insecta; order Orthoptera; family Acrididae; genus Schistocerca; species Schistocerca piceifrons. The sequence goes on from NC_060141.1 coordinate 620,249,735, forward strand.
AGCAGAAAATTATATTTGTTATAGAGCACGTTCTTACATTATTTGTGGGGTGTGAAGTGTGGTACTGCTGCTGCATTTTCAGTAGCATTGGTGCAGCAGTCATGTGCTCAGGATTTCTGTACACAGTGTTTGCTGCCATGCAACTCATGCATTCAATAACTCCTTCGTTTAGACAGTGATTGTAACAAGTGTTCATTTTGCAGTAATGGAACACTACTCTCCACTATTAGCAGAGGGTCGATTTGTCTGATTGTGATAGATTTGTCTGATTGTGATAGATTTTTCAGTGTGGTAGGAAGCAGGCAATCAGCTCACTCTATTATTTGTGTATACTGTCACCATTTGCATTAAAGCTGTTAATTACTCCTTTATTTACAACTGAGATAATGGTCCACTTCACCCAAATCAGCAGCACGACATTGACAGATGTACTGTCACACATAATAAATACCCAGTACAGGGGAATTAGGCGTGTAATGGCTGCTACATCCATAGCATTTGTTAACTTACACATGGCTCATCAAATGATGAGGATGTGGGGGAACTCTCCGACTGGATATGTCGTCGGTGCACTTTACTGCCTCCTGACTCTTGATTTGCTGGCTTATGCCAGTGTGCTGCTCTTTTCAGCTAGGAAACTTTTTGGTTGCTGCCACAAAACAGTGCCTCTCTGCATCCACATTACTGCTGCTATTGCTGGTTCTGAAGTAAAGCACTACATTATTAGCCATCCCTCCTATAACTTATTAGAGTGTAAATTAAAAGCAAGACCAATATTCACATTAAAAATATTATAATTTCACCTGTATGTATATTGCTGATAGTGTTCTGCGTAAAATATTTTTTCCCAGAGTAACTGCTTTTATTTTATATGTGCCACATTTTATCAGGTGTATTTTTCTCTGATATTTGGCAGATATTTGTAACTTAGTTTTTGCCACGTGTAGATAGTCAGCCCAACTGATTATACTTTTCAAACAATGGGAAATTCAGGATGGAATGTAATATTGATTACACTTTTCATTTGATGCCCATGATTTACTGAAAACATTGCTATATTTCTCACAGCAAACAATCTGTTTTTTGATATGGAATTTTATCCGCTCATTGGCTAATTTGATACTCATTTTATCAGCTGGTATTCACGAGGACAGTAAAACATGAAAAATGAACAATGCCTGAGTAATACAGTTGCATGACAGTAGCAGACAGTGTAATGTGGGTTGGTACAGGAGATGAGTCAAATCGAGTAAGGAAAATATGCTGAAAAATGCTTGCATATTTTCTGGTGTCTATTATTGTTATGACAATGTTAAAGATTTATGAAGAATGAACCATGTAGTGGACCTACAAACATAGTCCAGTGCAGAATCACTTTCAAGATGTTTTTGCTAACAGCCTGACGTTTCAGTTTTTGTTCCCATAACATAATGATATCAGTTGGATTTCATTATGGTTTCCAAATTCAAAACAGCAGAAAGTGGAGGAAATATCCCTAAACAAATTTATTTGCAATTTTTAATGACAGTATTTCACAATTGAGTCTAAACAGCTAACCATTTACTTACAAATTTCTTTTGCTGCACAACATTTACTCCATTTCTGCAGTATAGATTAACTTCCCGAGTTACTAAAAACAATGCACCTTATATATGAACATTACTTTATTAACAATTTTGTCATCCTGAAATGTACTCGACTGATTACAGTGTCACTTGTGTAAACTTTAGTAATCCTTTCATGAAAGAATGTTGCTCATTAAATAAGTTTTTGTGACCGAGTTCACAGCTCTCAGTGGCTAATAATTGAAACTCCTCGTGTAACTATATTGTTGTGATTTTCAGCTTATTTATTTATTTGTTTTGTTAGTCCGCCATCTAAGGACAGTGATAAGCTTACAGCCATTACGACGGTTGTTCTTAGTTGTTTTTTTTTTTTCAATTGCATTTAAGCCAGATGTTTTCTTCAATGCGTTGTGTCTAGTACAGCATTCATCTGACCATTGTTTATCAGATGTTCGTTTCTCATCTCAGGAAGTTTCTAATGTCACTAGAGCACTCTGAAGAAGTCTTGGTTTCATGTGTTCTTCAGTTGTATATTCATTTCCTCTTAGAGTTCTTTTTCATGTTTATGTGCCGCTGGATATTCCTATTTTTGATTTAGAGGCAAAGATGTTCAAAATGCATTTTGTCCCTTTGGAATTGTTCATTTTTCATACATGGCCATAAAATCAAACTGTGTCATTGTGCATTGTGTCTACATATGTTTCTAATTTAGAAAATATTTATTTTAATTTTTTATGTAGATCCTGTTTTTGTAATTGAGACTCGTTGTATTGTATAGGGTCTCTCTCTCTCTTTTCTTTGTGATTCTGCTGGTAAACATCTCTCAAAGTGGATAAGACACCCAGCAGTGTATAGACACGTGGGCTTAGGACAGAATTTTAATGATGAGGGGATTGATTTGGGGGAGGAGACCATACAGTGAGGTCATCGGTCTCATCGGATTGGGGAAGGATGGGGAAGGAAGTCAGCCGTGCCCTTTCAAAGGAACCATCCCAGCAATTGCCTGAAGCGATTCAGGAAAATCACTTTAATGATGAATTTTTGGTATTTATGGATGATCACTTTTTGTTGTATTTTTTCCCCCCTCTCTTCACTGGTCAAGATAGCTCTTTGAATTATGTTTTCGTTTAGTTTCTTGGTGTTGAAATGAGAGCCAGCTGTTTTCCTCTTCCTGTTAGGTGGTATGGGATCAACATTTTTTTTTCCTGTGTCTTTGAGATAAATTTGAAATTCCCCCGTCGTTGTATCAAGTGAGACCTATGTTGTTTGCTTCCTGGACAGGCAACAAGAATGTGCAAATATCAGTAGAGAATTGAGGCTATCACATAACTCAACAAAACACTTTCTATTTTTGTTGTTCTTTTTATTTAGCAGTTAGCATCCAACACTACTCCTATAGTGTTTTTTTTCCCACAGTCTGTGTTCTAAAATCACACAGTAAGGTCTTTCATGGCATTTTGGGATCTTCATCATTTTAGTATCTACTGCATTCCATAATTTGCCTGTTTTTTTTCAAAAGCCTCCTGATTTTTATCATTTGTTGTGGTATGGACATTAATAAAAGTGTGTTGTGGTTGCACAATATTTTGTTAGTACATAAGTATTTCAAAGGCTGAGACAGACCTAAAGATTTTGTTATTGACAGTAAATGATGTGTTGAGAAGTAGGGTGTTTGTCGCTCTCTTTTGGACTTTGCTATCAAAGAAACAATATCCATCCAATCAAACATTTCTTTATGTGTAAAGGAAGTTTTTTGAAATGATGGTGCTAGAATTTTATTTTAGTAGAGAGCTTTAGTCACTTACTTCTTCTTGCTGATATATTAATGATTTTATATTCAGAGTTGCCAAGAAAGTCATAATGTTGGCTTTAAGTTTGAGAGACTCTTCTTAATTTTCAGAAAACTTTGACTTGCCTTTAGCATGATTTTGTATTTCCCCTATAATCCAAGTGGGATGCTTGCATCACATTTGAGCCACGAGGGAGTCCTCTGAAAAGCTACCGGCAGAGATACACCCGTGGGGAGGCCCCCTGGTCAGAGTGGGTGGCATCAGGGCAGATGATGTGCGATGAAGCGTACCACATCATCATTTGCTGGTGATCAAATACCAGCAGTATCTAAGCATTTCAAGTCTCAGTACAATGCCAGAAAGTGCAAACCTAAATCATTACCCTCCTTGGCCACACCATGGGAGGAACACCAGGCTAAGGATGGTAGCGAACCTTACTCACCTTATATGTACAAGAACTGATGGGTACTCCTTTGTTTTGATGAAGCCACGGTTTTTTGTAAAGCATTTAGAGAACACGTTTGGAGAGGTGGAGGGCTTGTCCAAAATGCGATCCGAGTCAGTCTTGATAAAAACAGCATCCTTCTGCCCAGTCACGGGCTTTCCTCGCTTGTAACAAGTTGGGGGATGTTTCTGTTACCATCATGCCACATAAGAGCTTAAATATGGTCCAGGGTGTTATATTCCACATGGACCTTCTTTTGCAGTCTGCTGACGAGCTGTGCTCCAATTTAGAGCAGCGAGGTATTCATTTCGTCCAGCACGTCCATCGGAGTCCGAGGGATAATCAGGTTGCCACCGGTGCCTTCACCTTGGCCTTCGAGGGTGACACCTTACCCGAGAAGTTCAAGGTTATGGTCTACCACTGTGATGTCAAGCCATATATCCCTCCCCCAATGCAGCGCTTTAAATGCTGGAAGTTTGGCCATATGTCTTCCCACTGTACTTCCAGTGTCATATGCCGAGGTTGCGGACGTCCATCACATCCCAATACTCCATGTTCCCCCATCCGTGTCGAATATGGAGAGCACCATTCTTCTTGCTCGCCAGACTGCTGGATTTTATAGAAAGTCATGGTATACAAGATGCTGGACCGACTGACCTCACTGAGGCTAAACGAAAATATGAGCGCCTACATCCTGTGGCTATGACCTCCTCATACGCTGCTGCTACGGGAACATTTGTAGCCCCATCAGTTCCGCGAATTTCAGTCATCTCTCAGAGCCAAAAGGCTACACATGCCCCCTTGATGGTAGGGGGCACTTCTCCCTCTGTTGCTCCCACACCACCTACCTTGGGAGCACTGCCCCCCCCCCCCCCCCCCCCCAACCATCGGGGACAGCAGTCTCCACTTCTCAGCTGGAGAAGCGTAAGTCATCTTCAGCTCCTCTCACCAGGAAGGGGTTCCTTGGGTCACTCCCTTCCCAGGTTTTGTTAGTGGGAAAGATGACGCCCGCCAGTGCCCAAAAGCAGCTGGTTATAGGGCTTCTTGCTCATCCTCAGTCCCGGAGACTGAATCAGTGAAGCCCTCCCGGCCAGAGAAACCCAAGTCCAAAAAGAAGACCCCTAAGACCAAGGAAAACACCGCTACATACAAGCTCTGTGTCTGGGGATAAGGTGGAGATTCTGGCATCCACTGAGGACCTAGAACTCATCAGACCCTCAGACACAAGGGATATGGACTGCTCAGGCAATAAGTCGGTGGCAGCAGGTGACCCTGAGGCATAAACTGCCTCATTGAATGTTCCATGCCTTCCCAGTCTCATGATGGCTTCATCTTCCGGTGGAATTGTGGCAGTCTTTTCACCGCCTGGCTGAGCTACGGCAACTGTTAAGCTTTACACCTGCTTTCTGCATTGCCTTCCAGAAAACCTGGTTCCTGGCAGTGTGGACCCCTGCCCGCCGTGGCTATAAGGTATATTACAGGAACCATAGCAACTATAATCGAGTGTCATGTGGAATTTGCGTTTATGTCCTAAACTCGGTCTGTAGTAAAACTGTGCCCCTTCAAACCCCTCTTGAAGCTGTGGCTGTCAGAATAAGAACGATGTAGGAAATAACTGTCTGCAATGTATATCTTCCTCCAGGTGATGCAGTATCCCTGAATGTATTAGCTGCACTGATTGATCAACTCCCTAAACCTTTCCTACCCCTTGTGGGGTGGCACCATGCTTACTGGCCGAGACAGAGATGTTGAAGCTTTACTGTCTCAGTTTGACCTCTGCCTGTTAAATACCGGGGCCGCCAAACATTTTGGTGTGGCTTGTGGTAGTTACTCGGCCATTGATTTATCCATTTGCTGCCCAGGGCTTCTCCATCTATCCACTGGAGAGCACGTGACGACTTGCGTGGTAGTGACCACTTCCCCATCTTCCTGTCACTGCCCCTGTGTCAGGCCCACAAACACCTGCCCAGATGGGCTTTAAACAAAGCAGACTGGGAATCTTTCACCTCTGCTGTCACCGTTGACTCTCCCCCACATGGTAACATCGATGTGATGGTTGAACAGGTGACTACAACAATTGTTACTGTGGTGGTAAACACGATCCCTCGCTCTTTAGGGTTCCCCCGGCAAAAGGCGGTCCCTTGGTGATCGCCAGAAGTTGCTGAGGCAATTAAGGACTGCTGGTGAGCTCTACAGCGGCATAGGTGGCACCCTTCTCTGGAGCACTTAATGGCCTTTAAGTAGCTCCGTGCTCGCGTTTGCCAGCTTATCAAAAGATGGAAGCAGGAGTGTTGGGAGAGAAGTCTCGACCATTGAGTGCCATACATCACTTTCACAAGTCTGGACGAAGACCAGACATCTATTTGGGTGCCAGACCCCCAACAGGTGTCCCTGGCGTTAACATCAATGGTGTGTTATTTTCCGACGCAAATGTGATTGCTGAACACTATGCTCGAGCCTCTGCATCAGAGAACTACCTCCCAGCCTTTCACACCCTCAAATGGGGCATGGAAAGGAAAGTCCTCTCGTTTGCTGCACGTCACAGTGAACCCTATAATGCCCCATTTACAGAGTGGGAGCTCCTCAGTGCCCTTGCACATTGCCCCGACAACTCCTGGGCAAGATCGGATCCACGCTCAGATGATTAAACATCTCTCATCTGACTACAAGCGACATCTCCTCATAATCTTCTGGTGTGATGGTGTCTTTCTATCGCAGTGGCGGGAAAGCACCAGCATTCCGGTGTTTAAACCCACTTGATCTGGATAGCTGCCGGCCCATCAGCCTCACCAATGTTCTTTGTAAGGTGCTGGAATGTATGGTGTGTCAGCAGTTGGAGTCATGTGGCCTACTGGCTCCACATCAGGTTGGGCTTCCGCCAGGGTACTCTACCACTGATAATCTTGTGTCCCTCGAGTGTGTCATTTGAACAGCCTTTTCCAGATGCCAACACCTGGTTGCCATCTTTTTTGATTTATGAAAAGCGTACGACACGACCTGGCAACATCATATCCTTGCCACATTATATGAGTGAGGTCTCAGAGGCACGCTCCCGATTTTTTATCCAAAATTTCCTGTCACGTTGTACTTTCCATGTCCAAGTTGGTGTCTCCCATAGTTCCCCCCATATTCAGGAGAATGGGGTCCCGCAGGGCTCCATATTGAGTGTATCTCTATTTTTAGTGGCCATGTCCGAAAGAACAGACACCATATCCATATAAGTATATTGTTCTGGCAACACGGGCCATGACCTCCTTCTGTGCGGATGCACACACATTCCCCGAACTCTTACGGGACTTAGTAAGAAAGTCTTCCACGAGTAATGAGTGTGATGTGGTGGGACACTACGAATGTAGTGTGTGGACATACAAGGTGAGAATGTGGGTTTCACGGGAGGCGTGTGCGAGATATCCCTGCAGTTGCGCTATCCTCTGTGCCTTCAGTGGCTCAGATGGATAAAGCATCTGCCGTGTAAGGAGGAGATCCTGGGTGTTTGAGTCTGGGGGGGGGGGGGGGGCTGCACACATTTTCACCTGTCCCCATTGATATATATAATGCCCGTTAGCAGCTGAAGGTATTAATGTAATTCTAATTTCATTGTGACCTGGATTGAGGGTGAGAACACACTATCTGTATTCCTCAAGAACCTCAACACCTTCTCCATTTTGTGGCTGTTCCACCTGCTTTATATTTCTTTGTTGACTGTTTATTGTCCTTGGTGTCATCATACTACATTGCTCCACTGGCTGAAAGAATGAGTTGTGGATCCCTACACTGACTACTGCAAATTATGTAGCTGACAGGTGCACAGTACCGAGCGAGGTGGCGCAGTAGTTAGACACTGGACTCGCATTCGGAAGGACGACGGTTCAATCCCGCGTCCGGTCATCCTGATTTAGGTTTTCCATGATTTCCCTAAATCACTCCAGGCAAATGCCGGGATGGTTCCTCTGAAAGGGCACGACCGACTCCCTTCCCCATCCTTCCCTATTCCGATGAGACCGATGACCACGCTGTCTGGTCTCCTTCCCCAAACCAACCAACCAACAGGTGCACAGTAGTGTTTCATAGTACTTTAATTTTACTGTTCGCAGTCCCCCAGTAATACACAGTTATATGGCCAGTACATATTGTTTAACTTGCGATAAGCCTCATTAATAGTTTGCAGGCGAAACCCCACATACTGCTACAATAGTTTGCTGTTGAACATCTACAAGCAGTAAAAACATAACCACAAAGTCCACAGTTTTTGAAGAATAATCAGGTACATATGGAGCAGTCACTGTCATTGGTTTTTACACACAACCTAATTGTTTAACACTTATTTCACAAGAAAATTGAAGCATTGTTGTTGTAATAACCAGCAGAGGTTTCTCGTCTGAAACTTGGCCATGGATTGACTGTCTTGTGACCTAAAATCGGGCCCTTATATATCATTACAATAATCGGTACTGAAACTACACATTGTTTGAAGATAAATTTACAGAAATTACAATTAAAACTTAACTCATTAAATTAACTGAATACATTAAAAAATTGGTTCTTTTTAACAGTTTCTTCTACTGCAAGAGTTAGGCCGAATTATTTGTTTAAATCATGAAATTAACATATATAGTTATGAAAACAATACTTTTGATAAAACTGTTAATTACCTTGAAATTAATTCAGCGCTGGTTTTGCTAACATGTTTTCTATTAGAGCCAAATAGATACTTTAAGATTACTAGTATTTCATATTCCAAATGTTTATAATTAGTACAGAATTTATATCTGTTTGTACGTCAACAGTAGGATTTAAGTTAAGAAACAATTACTGATTTCACTCTATAGCGAAAGATACTAACTAGGAATAGTCAAAATAAATTAGAAAATCAATTACATACATAAAAAACTAAACACAAAATTAGATCTGGTGTTATATTCGTTAAAACTGAGGGCCAGTCTTTCTCTTTTATGAAAATGCAGATTATATTCACATATGCTAATGGTAAATAGTTAAAAGTAACAAAACATATTAAGGAGGCAGATGGCAAAACAAGAGGGGAATTAAAAATATCCCAGCTTGCTTCGTCACAATTTGCTTTACCTGGTCCTATGAACCAAACAACCCACCTTCCTCAATGTTGACCTTCACGTCAAAGATCGCTACATCAGTACCTCTATACATATCAAACCTACCAGCCACTTGCAGTACCTCCACTTCAACAGCTGCCACGCATCTTTAGTGATGAGCAGCCCCTCTCCAAATAGATCGAGGGTCTCACTGAGGCCTTGACACACTGTAATTACCCTCCCAACCTCATACAAAAACAGATCTCCTGTGCCTTCCTATACCACTGAGGACTTGAGAACTGAATCACATTCTCTGCCAGGCTTTTGACTACCTCTCATCATGCTCTGGAGTGAGGAATGTCCCATGCACTATCCTTCCCACCCCTTCAACAATGATATTTTGCTGCCTGCTGAACCTACACAGTATTCTTGCCCATCCCTAAATAACTCCTGCTCCCAACCCATCGCCTCATATTTCTGTAGTAGACCTAGATGCAAGACCTGTCCCATACATCCTCCCACCACCACCTACTCCAGTCCAGTCACAAGCATCACCTATAGGCAGGGCTACCTGTGAAACCAGTCATGTGATCTATAAGCCAAGCTGTAACCACTGTACTTTGTTTTACATGGGCATGAAAACTAATGAGCTGTCTGTCCACATGAATGGCCAGTGACAAACTGTAGCCAAGAAACAGCTGGACCACCTGATTTCTGAACATGCCGCCCAACATGACGTTCCTCATTTCAGTGATTGCTTCAAGGCTTGTGCCATCTGGATTCCTCGTACAAACACTAACTTTTCTGAGATGCGCAGTTGGGAACTCTGCCTGCAATAAATCATACATTCCTGTAACCCTCCTGGCCTCAACCTTTGTTAGTCACTGTCCTATACACATAGCCCCTTGCCTGTTCTCATTCCAGCACTACACAGACCTCTATTCCACCAATGCACCCACAATCTATTTACTTCTCTCCTTCTGCTGCCTCTCTCCAACTGCACCTAGCTGTCCTACCCTCTCTCCACCTTGTCTCTGTATTCTCCCACAAGCAGCACTTTACTGTCCACCACCCCAACCCTGTGCTATCCCTACTCCTCCCCATCCCAGCCTACTACTTATCCCCACCGCCCAGTTGCTTCTTCCATTGTCCACTGATGCTTGCAGTCTGGCCTCAGCAGCTAGACTGTGTGTGTGTGTGTGTGTGTGTGTGTGTGTGTGTGTGTGTGTGTGTGTGTGTGTGTGTTTTGTCTATTTTTGATGAAGACCTTGTTGGCTGAAAGCTCACTTTGAGACGGTCTTTTTGTTGTGCTTGTCTGCAACTCAGCATCTCCGCTGTATGATGAGTAGTAACTATCCTTTTCATAATACTTCATAATATCCTTTTCATAATCCATCCTTGATTTTCTATTGTTTGATTCTGCTTCTGGTAAGGTATTCTTATAATTACAAAGGGGTTCTTACTTGAAGATAGATATTTTTAACCAGTTTCTCGCTTGATACTTAATTTATGGCTCCTTAGAAGTACCAAATTTATCTCCTTGTATTCTAAACATTTTCCCTTTTCCCATCATTACAAGTTGCTCATAGGATTTCCCTCTTTGTTTAAAAAATTGTGTTAGTGTTTGGGCATCCAAAACTGGTCTGATCAAACTATCTAATTTTGTTACCATTATCAAAGCAGTAAGGTGTTCAAACTCTCTCTGACACACCCATTCATCGTCCATCCATTCAATTTCCTTTCTTACACTGTCTTTAAGTGCCACTGGTAAGGAATAGCTTTGGGAAAAAAATAAGAAAGGGGGGGGTTATCAAGTTTTATCTTTAACTTGCACACAAAATCTGTCACCACTCCGGTCTTCAAAGAAAACACTTGCTTGTACTTTAAAATTAGGACCAATTGCGTCAGCTTTCTTTTACTTGAGATCGACCCAACTTTGACAGGTTGTGAAAAAGAAGCTGGTAACCACTGAAAGGTAGCTACATTTGTTACTGTTCACATATACAGTCAGAACATCTACATAAATTTGAGGTTTAATAGCCTTTTGCCTTCTGCTGCTAGATAGTGGCATAGGTTACTCAAATATTGTACATCTGCCACACTTCCACCTTGTGATAGAGGCATAATTGTCCAAAATATATAGTGAAATGAATAATAAGTTTGATGGTTACAGTGAATTGTATTTTCAGTTCAAAAATAGTACTCCCTAAATTGTTAAGCCATATATGTAAATGTGCACCAGAGTGGCTGGCTCTTAGGTTAGGCCCAATAACTGAAAAGTAATTTTGTGTGGACAGTAATCATCTCAGTGTTGAGCAATCTAAACTCAAGGGTCAAGAGAGAATATGGGAAACAATCATTTCATATCTCTTCTTCCAGTCTGGTCAAAAGTATCTGAAAAAGCTGCTGCCACACAGGATTCAAAATTTTAAAGTATGAGATTATTTTGAAAAATCAATTTGGCTTCCAGCATGGGGAAAAATCACTATTGATGCAGTTCACGAGTTTGCTGATAAGATTTGCACTTCATTAGACAATAAAAATAAAGTTGCAGGGATTTTTTGTGACCTCACAAAAGCCTTTGACTTAGTAAATCATGCACTTCTTATCCATGAGCTTGACAGGTGTGAAACTAGGGATAGTGTTCTACATTGGCTAACTTATACTTGTGCAATAGGAAACAAAATGAGGTTGTCTCTATAAACACAGCAAATTATTCTTCTAAATGGAAGACAGTAACGCAAAGTGTCCCACAAGGTTCTATCCTATGATACGTATTGTTTCTATTCCACATTAATGACCTACCAATCAATACGAATGCCCCATCATTATTTAAAAATCTAAAATAATTAACTGTACGGTCCATATATATATCTATGATATTATCACTTTTTTGCACAATTTAGAATTACGCAATGAGAACTACTTTGATCACACTTATAATACAAGAAATGAAAATTCTATGCTCCCTGCTAACTGTTTAAACTTTTATGCTCAGTCACCCCGGTGTATAGAAATGAAAATTCACAACAGACTATAAGCTAAGAACAATCAGAGCATGAATGCAGATTCACTGAAGACAGAGCTACATGATACTCTGTTTCAGTGATGCTACTACTCAGTTGAAGATTTCATGAATGAACAGCTGAATATTTGAGCAGGATGTAGGTTATTGGTTGTCTTGTTATGTGAATATGTAATGGTATCTTTTCACAAAAAAAGTTACATTAATATTTAAATACAACTCCATCTTATTAACTGTAGTTTCATATCAGTGAAATTGTATTAACCATATTTTGACTTGTCCCCTGTACTCTAATCAAATAATTAACATGTGTATGTTATCAGACGAATAAATCACAATGCATTCAGATGAGTAACTAGTCAACAAATATGCTAATAAGTATACCTGCACTTTGTGGGCCACACTATGCGGATGACAAATGTAGAAATCAGTTACAGTACAGTGATATGGTTTTACTATGTTAAATCTTCATATGGAACTTTGAATATTATCCTGCGACCAAATTCATCTGTGTGTTTCAGATCTGTGTGTTTGTGGTATGCTCCCTGACAGTGTCAGTGGTCTTGATTGCCTATTGTTTGGGGATACCTCATTGGTGGGAGAAAAGCCCAGCAGTCACTGTGATGCTTTTGATCACTGGCCACTGGCTTTTGGGTAACATCTGTTTCCACTATTATATGGCAGCTGTTGTTTCACCTGGTTTTCCTCCAGAGGTGAGTGCAGTAAGAGGGCAACTTTGGTTGTTAATTGAATGTTTGATGACACAGACTGCAAAACTTGACTCTTAAGTTGAACTTTATTAGTAGCTAAACTTTTTATCACTGACAGGAAGTTATTAGAAATGTCTGTTTCTGAATAGCTGACACCTTTATGGACCAAAATGATGTCAAATCTTTATATACGATATTATGATTTCTAGTATTGAGTCCATGCACTGAATTGAATTGCTACTTTGAGAAAGAAATATGTTATGCATGATAAATGTCTTTATAAAATTAATATATTGGGACACAGTAGTTAGTATGCTCTGTTTGTTGATCAGGTCTCTGTAGGGTGTTCTTGAGCTCACTCTACAAATAATTCATACTACAGTCTTGGAGTCTCAGAACTTTAGTTTGGTTTGACGAGTTAACAAAAAGAAAAAAAAGAGGGAAAAAAAAGAAAAAAAAGAGATCCCATATGACATTTTGGAATGAAAATACAATCTACCTTTTTTATTTTTACATCCCCAATGCTTGACAACATCCACACTGTGAATAAAGATTTATTCACGCACCTCAACAATTCTGCATTATGCTCCTCCCAATTGAATCAAGTGGCAATCCCAAGAATATGACACTATCAACTTCTTATATCTGCTTGTCATATTTTAGGTATATACTGTTAAAGGATTTTAACTCCATATTTTGTTATCTGTTCAAAGTTTAATTACAAAGAATTAGCTAGTGGCCATTTATTAATGTCCATGAAAATTTGATTAACAGCTCTTCTTTAAGAACTATAATTGTTTTTGTATTCATTTAAATGTTTGTATCACTTGCAAACAGAACAAACTTGGCATCTGGTAAAAGTTATCATGATAGGTCATGAATGTACACAGAAAGTAAGGGCTTAAGATGAAGCTTTGTAGGACGCCACATGTAACAATTTCCCAGCTGTGTGATGATTGATATCATAGTACAGGACTCTTTGAATCCTTTATTTTCTGTAAGAGATAAGACTTGGACCATTTTGTGGCATTTTCCTGTTACACTATAATAATCTAATTTACTTAAAAGGATATTGTGATTTACACAGCCAAATACCATTGACAAATTATGGAATATACCAGTAGCCTGTAATTTATCGTTTAACAAATTAAGTACATTTTTGCTGCATTTGTAAATAGCCTTCTCAAAATTGGAACCATTTAGAAATACAAACTATGACTTTGACTAGACATTATTTGTAGGCAGAAGATTGAGAAGGTACCTGTACATAATCTTTTTCTAAAATTTTTGAGAATGCTGACTAAAATTAAATTGATGGAATTTGATGGTATTTCTTTATATTCTTTCTTATACAGAGGCTTAAATTCAGCATATTTCAAGTGTTTGGGAATTAATGCAGTCATAATTTGCTGGTTATACAACTAACTTAATACATTACAAGATTCAGAACAACACTGTTTAATTAACCTTAGTAATCTATTGTCGCAGCCACTATATTTCTTTTATGTGGAAGATTTTAAGGTGATCATTACATCTTCTGCTGTAGTGACAGTCATATTTGTATTATTGAATTTATTTGTAGTGGTTGATCTGAAATATTCTATGGCTTTATCTGCTACACCTGACAACACCGTCTTTTCAGCAAAAATTAAGATATGCTTATTAAAAAGTTCTGCAATGATGCAAATATTTATTATGAATGTATCATGTACTCTTACTGCAATGTGCTCATCATCTCCGGTTCACCATCCTGCTCATTCCTATAGTCCATATGTCTTTATTGTTACTGGAAGATGTTGTTTAGATGTTGTGACAAAATAAGAATGCTCTAGAAATGACTGCACTTGTTTAATAAAAGTGGAGGAACTTCATGAAACATGCCCAAGATATCATGTACATAAATTCTGAAATATGTAAAGCCAAGAAAATTTTAACTTATCCCAGGACTAATTTAGTATAACACACACACGGAACTGATTACAGTGGAACCTCACTTAATGAGCAACTGCCATAATGTGCAATTCACATAGCGAGCAAAACAAATTGTAAAAAATGACTCGTTTAATGAGAAATGGTTTGCACAATGAGCGACGACAATTTAGTGCGACGTCACCAGTCATTTGTTTGCAGTGGTAGAAACGTTCAACAATAAGCACACCTTTATTGTTGGCAGCAGCATATGAACAATGTCTTGAGTACATACTACAGTCTGGGTTTAGCGTGCTTACTGCTACTGTCTTAGTGCGCCTTTTGTACACGCATTTTTCTAAACTTGTGTTCACGTGTTTTTTGTGCAAATTTGAATAACATTCATAGAAATGTCCACGAAGATAAAGCCACAAGAAGATGGCCGCAAGAGAAAGGAAATGACCTTAGAAATGAAAAGTAAAATCATTGCAAAACACAAATGTGGTACGAGTGTTGCTGATTTAGCAAACACACACGATTGGTCTGCATCAACTATGCCGGCCGGTGTGGCCGTGCGGTTCTAGGCGCTTCAGTCTGAAACCACGTGACCGCTACGGTCGCAGGTTTGAATCCTGCCTCAGGCATGGCTGTGTGTGGTGTCCTTAGGTTAGTTAGGTTTAAGTAGTTCTAAGTTCTATGGGACTGATGACCACAGATGTTAAGTCCCATAGTGCTCAGAGCCATTTTTTTTTTTGCATCAACTATTTGCACTATCCTCAAGAACAAGGACAAGGTTAAGGAGATAGATGCTTCAAGGGGAAGGACAAGAGTATCTAAACAACGGTTTTGTATTCTGGACTACGTCAAAAGGTTGGGTCTCTTATGAGTAAATGAAAAGCAATTGCAAGGCACCACAATTAACCAGAAAATTAACTGTGAGAGTATGAGGAATGATTTTTGCTGACCTCATTAAGAAGACTCCAGGGTCATCAGCGGCTGACGAAGTGTTTGGGGGATGCCATGGGTGGTTTGAGAAGTTCAAGAGAAGAACCGGCATCCACAGTGTAGTGGGGCATGGCAGAGCAGCCAGCTCTGACTCAAAGGCAGCAGGGAACTTCATCAGGAACTTCAAGTTGCTTGTAGATTCTGAGAGCTATCTGCTGCAACAGGTATTTAATTGTGGTGGGATGGATCTATTCTGGAAAAAGATGCCAAAGCATACCTTTATAACAGCAGAGGAGAATGCATTGCTGGGTCACAAGCCAATGAAATACTGTCTCACACTGCTATTTGTGCTAATGCAAGTGGCAGTTTGAAAATTAAACCGCTGTTTGTTTACCATTCAGAAACTCCATGAGCCTTTGAGAAGTGTAAAGACCAGAAGATAAAGTTAAATGTGATGAGGAGATCCAACAACAAGGCTTGAGTAACACACGATTTTTTTTTTTTTTTTTTTTTTTTTTTTTTTTTTTTTTTTTTTTTTTTTTTTTTTTTTGATTGGATCAATGAAGTGTATGGTCCTTCGGTGAAAAAATATGTACGTAAGATGAATCTGCCACTCCATGTCTTGCTTGTTATGGACAATACTACTGCCCATTCTCCAGGCCTACAAGACCACCACCTTGAAGAATTTAAATTAATCAAGATCCAATTTCTGCCTCCCAACAACTTTCTGTTACTCCAGCCTATGGACTAGCAGACTTTTTCCTAACTTCAAGAAGCTCTAAACTAAAGCACTCTTCAAGGATTGCTTTGAGTTGACTGAGCTACCAATCTCACTCTCAGAGAGTTTTGGAGACATCACGTCAACATCATTGTCTGCATCAAGATGATCAAAAAAGCATGTGAAGGGGTTATCAAGAGAACTCTCACTTCTGCTTGGAAGAAGCTTTGGCTGGAGGGCATTGTTGAGTGCGACTCTGAGGCATTGAGTCAGTACCTGTGGAGCCTTTAGTCAGCGAGATAAGAAACTGTATCACAGACTTTGAGTTTGCAGTTTAGCACTAATCCATTGACTGTTATCACTTAATAATAACCAAACATTATTAATTTTTAATTACAAATAGAGTAGTGTTCTCAGTGTTGCGTATAAGGTATACCACAGCACACAGTGTATGTCTAGTCACACTTGTTTGTCAGATGAGCACCTTCTCTACTTCCTCGTAGTCTTCTACAACAGAACCAAAATTAATCACTTAGAGCAAACGAGTTGGTAGCTCTGCATCTACTGGCTGGCTGTGCTTTGGTCAAATGACTGTCTTCTCCATTTCCTCCTGTTGGCCTCCAACTTTCTCACACCTCCTACAACATAACCAGAGGGAAGCTCTGACTTACTCTTCAGTTAACTAAATTCACTGACCAGCTTCTCTCAATAGATTTACTTAAGACACGGCTATCGACTTTTGCAAAGGAAAGGTGCTGTTTTGTGCAAGGGAACAAAACCTTTCCAGTTAGGTGGGTGAATCTAACCTCAGGGTCAACTGTTCCATATGTTTTCTTCTTCTATTAGTCACTCGCCTTTTCCGTGCGGCATCGCCTGTGTATATGTTTGACACAATATTGACCACACCTGCTCCTCTCTCACTGTTTTCATCTCTTTCTCTTCCTACAGCCCTCTGCCTACCTCATCCACTTACCTCCTGCTCCAATCTGCTCCTCTCCACCCCATCCCTGTCTCTGTCCATTGTCTCTGTTCATCCCGTCTTGTCTGTCTCCCTCCCTGTCCGTCCCTTCATCCAGGCTGATACTACTCTGACAACACACCTGTAATATGGGGCAGGTTACACACCATGAGCTTGAAAATAATTTTTTTGCTCCTGAAGGAAAATGATTGCCCCCACTGCAGTAGCAAATATAGTAGCAAGGAGCAGCATTCATATTCAAATAAAAATTACTATAACCAGTGTTTCTTAGTAGTCTGTCATTCATTGCACAATTGAGCTATTATGTTTGTCACAACATTTTTATCCACTGAAAGTATTTGTAAGAAAATGGTCAACACTTTCATATAATTGAGTACTATTTTGTTCATGCTTCTCTAGACATTTTGATGATTTCTTTAATGCCTAATATGGCTGCACATTCATATTGTCAGCAAAAGTCTACTACAGGGAGAACACAAAAACAATTGACCAAATATCATTATTTCAACCTCCTGCTGGGCCTTTTCCTGTGTCTAGCTTTCATACTTACTAATACACAGCATACTGTTAACGTGTTTTACTCTTTTATGTTGCGTGTGATCTTCATGTTTCACATATTAGATCACTGCTGCTAAAGCCATGATTATTTGTTGTATTTGCTCCAGTTAAAAAGGGATTATATAATCCATAGTATGTAATTTACTTTACTTTACATGATCAGGCTCACAGTACCGCATGCAGCTAAAAAACTCTTCTCGCAGTGGCTTCTACTTCCTGCTTTCTGCCAGCAATCACTCTCTGTGTCAATCTGCAGCAGGTCCCCATGGGTTCCATCTCTATGCCTTTTTTCCCTGCCTAGAGGTCTTCTTCTGTGGGGAGTAAAAGCCACAGATTTCAAAGGCCAATGGTGTTTATCCACCCAAGCTGTGCCCTGCTCATAAAAGCCACCATGTGGTTCTCATCAGGCCTGTAATATTTAGTCTGTAGTAGATATCATCCAGTCAAAGGAGCATAGATCTTAAAGACTTTCCACCTGAAAACTAGAAGATTGTTTAAGAACTTTTTTCCAGACATTCCAGGTTTCGCAACTGTATAGCCTTATTGATTGAATCGCTGTTTCGTAGAGCTGGTGTTTTAAATTCCTTGAGGGACTGTGTGATTTAAAAAGCTGACTCAGACTAAGGTGCAATCAGCCTGCAGCTTGGGTTGCTGCTTTGATTTTTTTTTTGCTTCACACGATGTGTCCTCTGTAAAGATTACCCCCCCCCCCCCCCCCCCAGATATTTAAAATTCTGGACCTTTTTGTAGGATCAGGTTCCAACTGCCAGGGGCTGAAGTGATTCTCTTCAATAAGCAGGATTACTGCCCATCGCCAGATACTCAGTCTTCGATTCATTCACAAGGAGACCAATCTTCCTCACTCCACTTTCCCATACCACCGCGCGGTCACTCATCGGCATCAGCTCTTCCTCAGATTGGATGGCAGGCCTATATCATTGGTAAATCCAAGAAGTGTGATTTTAAAGTACGAGGATGAACAATATCGGTGCCACATTGTCTCTTTGTGTCTTTTGAATCAGTGAGACAAACTCGAACCAGCTTCACGAGTCTCTTGGGTATTCCAATCTCAACTAGGCAATTCACCAGGCTCTCTCAGTGAATGCAGTCATACACTTTCTTAAAATAAATGAAGAGCACTTGAAGATCTTCGAAATATTCCCACATCTTTTTGATGAGATGTTGCAGCATATGGATGTTGTCCACAATCAGATGGTCCTTTCTAAAAGCACCCTGAAATTCACCAGTCATTTATTCTGCAAACAACTGGTTTATATCCAACAAACAGTTGGACTAGATCTTACAGTAGACATTCAGGAGGGTGATGCTTTCTTGTGTATAGGCCAGATGATCATTGTCTTCCAGTCTTCTGGGATCTTCTCTACAATCCAGATCCTCTTGATTAGTTGGTGAATGCTCTTGTGGAGTCCTGCCCATCCAGCCTGAATAACTTTTGCCTGGATTCCATCTTGTCCCAGGCTTTTGTTCTTCTGGAATTTCACTATCCCCTAATGTAGATGGCGGATAACCTAAATCTACAGTGTCATGAGGATGTAATTTGAACAGATTTGTAGGTTCATCATAGTTGAGCAGCTCCTTGAAGTATTGTTTCTATCTCTTAGTAGTGTTGAACAAATTATAGCACTTGGAGTATTCTCTGGTATCCCTTCGTTAAGAAAATAACTTTATGATACATCTTATGATCTTTTTTCCTCAAGAAATCTAGTTGAACCACCTCTATCATTCCTTTTATATAAATTCTCAAGCTCCCCCTAAGTAGTTCTTTGTACTTCTTCAGATGTGCTTTGCCTTGTGCAAAAGCAGCGACTCATAGACAGCTTTCCTTGGTTTCTCGTATCTTGGTTAATGCCTTAATGCATTCGTTCCCAAATCAGATCATCTTACCCTCAATCTAACTGCATTTACCACCTCATTTTACAGCATGTTTGACGTCTTTCTATACTACTTCTGGTTTTTGTGTGAATTGTGTGTAACACAGAACACAAAAGTATCATGATTTGCTGTCTTATAGACATAAGTATTTGAATACTCTGGTTATGTTATTTATACAATAAAACTGATAGACCATAACAATTACACAGTATTCTATTACATCCAGTTGTCAAGTCTCTTACAATAATATGCAGAAGTTGTAAGAGGTCATATTTACTCTATTCTGTCTTGTGACTCTTAACTTTATCTTTAATGTAGTAGTAGTAGTAGTAGTAGTAGTAGTCGTTTTATTCACTCATAGATCACTTTTACAATGATATGTAATATCTCATGGTATTATGCTCCATTCCTTTTCAACCTTCCCCACACCATCCCTCTCTACTCTCTAAGGAAGGAACCATTAGTTCTAAAAGCCAAGTAGTGTGTCACTTCCATGTGTGTTTATTAGCGGTACTAGACATTTCACCACCTGAAAGTAACCAGTGGTGAGAAACTCTGTCTCGTAATTTACAGATGTTTGTCTATTTCCTTTACATAGCTTCCTCGATTATGCAACAGTTTATCTGAAAAATTCTCAGCCAATTAATGGAAACAACATACTGTCACTTATTTGCAAGTAGTCTCTAACATAATATCCCTGAAGGTTAATTTGTGTTACACTTTCAAGCAGTGGCAAATGTCACCTATGAAATGGCTCTTACGAAAGTCTGCAAAGAATCCCTTCATATTTACAGCTGCATATTGATTTAAAGAGCATTCTTTGGTAAACCAAAAGGCAATGATATGAAAATCTTTGAGTATGGGAAAGTGATGTCGGTTCCTGTAAGGTGAAGCTAAAAAATAGGATGGGGCTTTATCACTTCCTAAATGTCCTTCACATGGATAATCTTGGAAGCTAGTATGGGATGTCGAAACTCAGTAACTCCTCTTTGATAGTGAAAAATGAAGGGGAGGAGTCCCTTTATGCGTTTTATTTGGCTTTGAACCCTCTGTATAAAAAAAAACGGCAGCACGAGATAAGTTTTGTCTATTGCGGCAGATGCGTACAACTTGGCTGCTTTTAACTGCTGTGTGAAATGAATTACTGGTAGAATATTGTACAATTTTAGGTCATTCCTTATAAAATATGTACCACCTTGAATAAGAAATCTTTTCACATGTATTCTGTTATCAGTGTTAAAGACCGCAAACTGTTCAGGTTATTCTAGCACTATTTACTAAAACAAAAAAAGTTAGCATGCCATGTCATTGTATTACTCTCTTGTGTTGCAACTAGTTAGTTTATTTTAGTCATTTCTGAGTATTTATTCTTCACACTTTTGTATATAACATCTGTTAGATCATGTCAATTGTATGAAGATACAGAAAGTAAGATTTCCAATGTTGTTTCCTTTAAAGTAGTTGTATTTAGCTGAGAAAATTGTACAAATGCAACAGACTTATGATGTGTCAATCAAATGCCAGCCAGACCGGTCCCATCTGGCACCAGTACCGCTGCAGCAGTGCCCCAGACTGGTGTCTCTTATTCATTCTCCACTGCCTGTGAGATTCGGTTGGTAATAAGGTTCCTTAATGCATCTTCAGCTCTGTTAGGTCTACGGGCAGAACATCATGAGCAAACAGATGGTGCATTGCTGTTGTAGGCTTTCTTCCAAAGATCATCAAAGTGTCCATGATGAAGAACACTGTGGGTGGCCATCCCTCATCAATGATCACCTGGTAGAGCTGACGTGACAGCGCATCCTGGAGAACCACCGCGTTGCGATTATGGAGCATGGCAACCATTTTCTGCAGACACAGTGCCACAACCCTTGTTATGTGAAATTGTCACTAAGCACTTGCTGTTCAAGAAATTGTGTGCCAGGTGGGTGCCAAAAAACCTGACACTCGACCACAAAACGAAACACTTTGGGGCAGCACTGACATTTCTGCAGCAATATCATGATGACAGCAATGAGTTTCTCGACAGGATTGTCATTGGTGGTGAGATGTGGATTCTTATTCTCTGACCAGCATTTTGACAATGATGAAGAGCTGAAGTTGACTGTCGCACACTGGTTCCATTCACAGGTGGCAGAGTTCTAAGACACTGGAATATAATAGTTGATGCCATGATATGAAAAGTGTCTCAGTTCTCTTGGTGACTGTGTTGAAAATAGCTCAAACATTGCTGTACCTGTTATCAATAAAGTGTTTTACATAACTGTGTTGTCTTTGCTTTTTAAAAAAAAGAGGAAACTTTCTTTCTGGATGCGCCTCATAGTAACAAATATTATTAAACTGAATGTGGGAGTTCTTATCATGAAGTTCTTACTTCTGGAGCATCTTCATAACAACTACTTCATCATTTTTTACTTATGTGCCTTTAATGATATCTATGATATTTATTTATGTTGTCTGTTTTTACTTATTATCAGGGTGCACTTATTCCTGAAGCTGCTAGCATCTGCAAAAAATGCATTGCTCCCAAACCACCTAGGACACATCACTGTTCTGTATGCAACAGGTGCGTTCTCAAGATGGATCACCACTGCCGTATCCTTATTATTTAATATAAGATGAAACTAAATGTAACATATTTCTACCTTATATGTTAAGATGACCTGTACTAAATATGTATTGAAGTCTAGCTCATAAGCAAAGGTCTGCAGGGGTCAGATCGACTGTTTAAAACCACCTACAGGGTGACGTAAGTTAGGGTCTTGGGTATCTCACCCTGCAGCTATTCACATTAGTGGGCCCTCATTTGCATGTAACCAATGGGGTTCATCCTCTTGCAGCATGAGCACAGGATGCATATTTCACTAGCCAGTGTCCAGGGTGTCCTGTCTTGTGAGGCCAAGTGTGCTCAAACTTTCATGGTCACTGAATAGCGGAAGGACAGTGTGCTTGCTGCCAAAGGAGGTCCTTATGGGGTTGCCACATGGAATAACTGTGTAGCACTGCAGCCATTCACCTTAGTGGGCCCTCATTTACGTGTAATTGAGAAAAAAATTTCATAATTTTGTGTGATATTCTGGAGCTTTAAATTTGACAGATCTATGTGTAGAGGTGTTGTAGCATGGTGGTTAGTATATGAGACTGATTTGCAGAAGATGGAAGTTTCAGATTTCATCAGGTGCTTCAAATTTTTGTATTTTTAAATGTTTATCAAAATTACTTTGATTATTATTGTTACTCAGATAATTGGTTTATGTAACTTTTTAAAATTTCTTATAGTGTGTCACATCATTTTAATTATTGTATTAAGTTTTTCGTTTACTCTTATTTTTTCTTGTAATCATTCTGTTTTCATTTGAAATCTTTGTGAATGTGATTTTAATTATTTTTGTTTATATATCACAATATTCAAAAGTTTGAAAACTCTGATCTATCAGTTAAAAATCAAAAGGCAAAATAGTATGTATTTGCTGTGAATAATGTCAGAAATGTAGTTTTCATTTCATACAAGGTGCACTTTTATAGTGAACATCCTACAACATTTAAAACAGAAACTGATGTTGGACTATGGACGAAATAATGCAGGTGAAGATTTAAATGAAAGAAGGAATTATAAATAAATGTGCGAAATGAGGAATAGAAATAATGAATGCAATAACATAGACAAAAATGTAACAGATTAAATCAAAATTAATACAAAAATAAATCACAGGCAAAAAATTCCAAAAGATAGAAAGGAAAAATAAGAGTAAATATAAAAGTCAATATGATGATTAAACTGATGTGCTGAAAGGTTAAAAATTGAAAAAAATTACATTTAAACACATCAATTCATTAACAAAAATGATCAGATTCAGTTCAGTATGTATTTAAAAATAATTTATTATAATAAACAAGTAAATGAGTAATTTATTTATTAATAATAAATTTTGAAGCACCTCATGAAATTCGAACCCATGACCTGCTGCACTTGGGGTACACACACAAACCCCTACATTGCAACACCACTGTATATACAACTGTCAATTTTAAGGCTGTACAGCATCACACAAAATTACAAATTTCTTTGTTAATTACTCACAAATGATTGAATGGCTGTAGGATGTGATATCTGGGAGCCTGACGTACATCACCACATAGATGATTTCAAAATCTTGATCCCATTCCTGCGGACCTTTCCTTATTTGTGATTCAGTTAAGCTGAGCTTCTGGATTAATTTTCCTGTGTATTAGTGGCATATCAGATATGGTGTCATTAAAGCATAGTGTGATCTTTTCCTTCTTTTCGCTACTGTTATATGGAGGAAGTATATTGGTGTGAGATTCTCAGAGTATGAAACTGAGTTTATGATCGTGATAACATAAAATTTGGTATAAAGTAAAGAATTTCCACAACAGCATGAAATTCACTGTGGCCAACATTCCAGATTCTTGAGCCGCATAACGAATGTTTGTAGGGGCTCCTTTTGTAACTACATAGTCCAGTCACATTAATGTGACCAGCTGTCAGAAGCTTGAATAAGCATCTTTTGCAGGGTGGATGTGCAGGAAGCGTATCTGTAGGTTCTGGAAGGACTGAACAGGGATGTGGAGCATTGATGCCTCCAGTGCTGTTGCCTGCTGCACTAGGTTTCTTGGTTGAGGATCCATGGCACAAACAGCTTGATTACCATAATGCTCCCTCCTCTAACATAGACCTTTTCACTGACCGAATAACCATCTGTCCAATGGAGCGTAAAATGTGATTCAATTGAACAAGCTACTCAGTGGACATCCTGTTGTGGTATTGGCATGCAAATTCCAGTCTTTGTCGCTGATGAACAGTAGTCAGCGTGGGTGCATGAACACATGCTGTAGAGGCCCATGTGCAGCAATGTTGCTAGCCCCTTGGTTTATCTGAGTGGTCAGTCGCTCAGCAGTTCCATGTCTATTCACCTGTACACATCTCCACAGCCATTTTTCATCCCTGTCATTGATGGCCCATGGTGTGCTACAGTTGCTTTGGCACTAGTTTTGGGTAGCACCATTTTGCCACACACAGTATACTTTAACCAAAGCGGCCTGGGAACCGTTTACAAACTTAGCCATTTTTTGAAATGCTTTGACCCTTGACCCGAAAACCAATGATCATCCCCTTTTGGATGTTAGATAAATTGCTTCATTCCCACATATGCCAGTTGTCACGATTCTGCGCATCAACTGGGGTTTTGCTGTCAATTAGTGTCTAGCATCTTTTTCTCAGGGACAGGGCCACAAGGTGGTGTGGCAGTTGTGAAAGTGCCACCGAGTGACAGCAGTGAAAATGTGTTTGCTGTACTTTGGTGAGAAATGGCAGACTGGGGGAAGGTGTGCAGTTTGCCAAGTGAAATTATATGGTGCTGCCATAAACCATTAAGCATCACCATGTGTTCTGAAGTTACAGAAAGGAAATTGTATGAAATAATATGAAAAGTGGGTTCTAAAAAAGGAATATGAAGGTGAATTGACACTGGCAAGGATACTTTTGATTGTGGCCAGTGGCTGATGAAAGTTGGATTGATGAGCATCCTGTTGTCACTTGGTTTTTAGAACACTGTCCAGTGGGTTAGAGCTGGACTGTTTCATGGTTTCTGAAGCTGTGCTAATGATTTTGCAAGTGAGTGCTGTAGTTGAATGCTGTACTGAGTTTTTATGTATGAATCTTCAGTCTGCCCTGTTGTAACCAGGGAGCTGGGAGGACACGTGTCTCTGTATTAGGAATGAAGGACTGCCGGTTCTTGATCAATTGGATGCAAGCCATGTTTGGAAATGTTTCACTCAGAGAATTTCTATTTCTTATTTAGCTCTCAGAATATGAACAACTTAATTAAAACAACAGAAATTGTATGAGTCAAGGAACAAAAATGAAATCAAAGAGTGAGAAGAATTCAGCAAACACTTTGCATCTCGTAAGGAGAGATTGATTATCAGATGTCACCCTCTCCCTCCCCCACAGTTCTAATTGTACTTTCTGCTGAAACGGTCATGCCATCCAGATCACCCCACGATCGGCGGATGCTGCCACTTCTGTCATAGACTCGTTAGGCATTGTGGCAGGTGTTCACTGTCGACTGTCCAGTTTGCAGGTACCAGCATAAGAGGTGCAGAAAGTAGGTTTAAGGTAAACAGTGGAAATCAGAGTTGAGATTCGTTTAATGTTGACCTTAAAGGTATTCTTGTTTCGACTGAGGACTGTGTATGGCCCTTCATATGAAGACTGAAAAGGCTTATGCACAATGTCTTGCATAACAAAAACCAAGTTACATGCCCAAAGGTTAGTGAAAATGATAGTGTGGCCGGTATGCTGATCTCTCGGTGCAACTGAATGTTGTCTGTGAATTTGCGAACTTCATTTCTGAACAGTCTGAAGCCTCAGTAAGGTGTTTACCTATATTGCTGAAGAATTCACTGAATAATTGACTTGTTTGACTGTAGACCAGTTCTGCTGCTGTGGCATTAAGATCTTCTTTTATGGTAAAGCAGAGACCCAATGGGACAGTTGGCAGAGTTTTTGCGACTGTTGTGATTCATGGGCTCCAGGACATTTTTAATTGGCAGTGCAAATGCTCAAATAAGCCATATGCTGTTGGACGACAAGCTGCACGTTGAATATCCTGCTTGGCCAATAAAACGGCGTAATTTGAATAAAAATGACTCAAATTGGCTGTCTTGGCTAGTGGTGATAGA
This sequence comes from Schistocerca piceifrons, assembly GCF_021461385.2. Taxonomy (NCBI): domain Eukaryota; kingdom Metazoa; phylum Arthropoda; class Insecta; order Orthoptera; family Acrididae; genus Schistocerca; species Schistocerca piceifrons. The sequence continues at coordinate 620,276,027 of NC_060141.1, forward strand.
GAGAGGCACTGTGAAACACGTGAACCATCCACAAAAACAGATTGTCACAATGTTTCCAGCAGTGTCCTCAACCATAGGAGAAACTTAAGCCAAAGGGTGAAGTAGTCGATCGCAGATAAACAGAAGGTGTCCTTCAGATGGCAGTAATAGTCCAGCAGTATCCATACGAGCATCTTCAAATTGTTGCATGGGTGGAACAAGATCAGCAGATGTGTCAACTGTCAAGGTGAGATACATTTACAGAATAGGATGTGCTGGAAGTGTGGTCTGTCATAGCAGGGTCCATGTTAAAGCCAGCTTCTGCTTAACTAGTCCACTGTAATTTGTCACTTGGTTTCAGCAAACCTGAAATGCAGTATAGTGAACCTGAATAGGCCGAACAGAGTACAGACAGTGGTCTAATGTATTCTTCTGGAGAAATGGGTGTTTGATAGAAAGCACATACTAAGTCTGTTGTTGAGAAGACGTGTCTGCCGTGGTATTGAATAAGAAATCTTTGATGTGTGGGACAAGGATACTGATTGGGAATTGTTCTGGCATTAAGTTGCTGGTAATCACTGCATGAGTGCCATCCACTGGTCTTCTTTACAAGATTGTGGAGAGGTGAGGCCTAACTGCTGTTTATGGGCAACAGATTCCATGGGCACTCATAAAAGAAATTTCCTGCTTCGCTGCATTCATTCTCTTGGATGGTAACTGATGAAGTTGAGTGTGAACTGGTGGTCCTAGTGTTGCTAGAATACAGTGCACTTTCGAATGCTGTACAGGCGCTAGTGTGGGTAGCTGCTGAATGACCTCTGGGAACTATATGATTTGACAAACAAACTCATGATGGGAGGCTGAAGTTTAGTGAGTGTTACATGACCATATGTCGTGATTGTGAAACCATTGGCTGCATGGAGGCAACAGTTATCACTGCTGCAGTGAGGTAGTCGAGAAGACAGTTACATCAATATGTCGGTACCTGTGTCGTCTAGAAACTATACTTTCATACAATGTTTGTTGACACATTTGACAGCTGCCATCAGGGAAGAAAGTCAAGAATCTAGTGTCATTGCAGACTTTTGGGCACATTTCCCCATCTCACACAGGGAACAGTACAGTCAAATTTTTGAGCCAATTTATGCGTGATACCAGCATACCCTTTCAGTTGAGGACAAACAGTAGTGTTTCCTCAGTGAGTGTTAGTGCTGTGATTGGGTGACTGGAATGTTGTGTTTGAAGAGCGGCAGCTTATGTGATAAACTCGATGATTTTTGTTTGTAATGAGGCCAGGGAATTGTCTGGTTATGGAAATATGCTTCAACACTTGTGGACTGATACATCTTGGCTATAAAGTCCACCATTTGTGTTAGGGTGTCAAGGTCACTGTCATGTATGGTTGGGTATCTTCTGTGCATCAGATAGCAAGGGCAATGGCCAAGTGTTTCGGAGAATTTCTTCATTAACAGTATTTCTAGCCAGGGTCTCCAGGTGATGCAACAATTGTGGAGGTGTGCAATCACATAACTCCTCTGTGCGGAGTAACTTTTCCATTCATTTGGCTTCATATTCTTCCTTTATCTTGGTAGCTTGTTGATGCCTTATGACTTGTTATTGAACTAGATCCCAAAGAACTTTACAAAGGTCACAATCTATTGCTAAACAGTGATTTTTGCTTGTTTTGTTTTGTGTAATATATTTCTTTGTGAGAGTAAGAAAAAAGCCGAGTTTGGACCCTTCATTAGTATGCTTGTGTTAACAGCAAAAGTAAATTTTATCCACCCTTCAAAGTCACTGGAAGGCCATTTATATAGGTTAAGAACAAGAGTGGAACCAGTACCAATCATTGTGATACCACACATGCTCACTACTCTATTTCTGAGATAAATTTCCTGCCTATGACCCAGTCTGTCAGTGATACCCTCTACTTTTATTACGTCAGTAAGAGTCCATCCATGTGGCAGGGATGCCATGAATGTCATAAGACTTAAGTGTACCTAGGAGAATTCATGATATGCACAATCAGAGACTTTGAAATGATACATTTAGTTCTAACAGGACTTCATTTGTGAGGTCTGCAAGTCTACTTTGTTAAGGCAACTGTAGGAAGGTGTGTTTGTTCTGAAAAGTGTGCCACTGCTGGAGTACAGAATATCGTATTGAGCTTTCAAAGTTTGAAGGGAGATATTTCACAGTGGAAATTATGTTACTTATTCCATGTTAATATTGGCTATTCCTTATAGTTTTAATATAAGTTATATGCTGAATAACAATGGAAAAATAAGATGGATTTGTTTGCTATGAATGATAATAAACTCTGAAGTAAGCAGTAGTCATTTATTCTGCATTTACAGACACAATTTATTTTTTCCTTGATTGATTCATCAGCATGGCTGAACAACTGTGTTGGCCATTTCAACCATCGCTATTTCTTTTTATACATGGTTTTTACCTGCCTAGGTGTACTGTTTGTCATTATATTTGGCTTTCAGTTAGCTTACTCTGAGATTTGGCTGGAACCGGATGATGGTGAAGAGGAAGAACTTGAAGGACACCCTGTTCGCTTCAACAACTCTGTTTGGATACCTGTGGTATGTCCAGTATCTCAATCACTTAACTGCCTATTTAGTCTATATTAGGTTTAGCTTCTTTAGGAATGTAGCAGCTTCTAATCAGAAATATAGAAAAATGTAAAAAATAACCATTGCTTCCTGAGCTTTTAGACAAAATCCTTCTTGAGAGAGCTGACATTCACACATTGTCTCAGCTCTGTTGCCAGAGTGGGACAATAAACGACTTCAGATGGGTTGCATAGATAAGTTAAGGTGCAGTAAAAAAAAAAGTACCTGGAGGAGTATGAAGAAGATACTGAGGAGAAGTTGAAAGAATGGGCTCGGACCATGAGTAGGATTGAGGCAGATAGAAGTAGAGGTTAGTTATTAACAATGGTAGACACTACTAAAGTTGCAGTGAAGTTTGTGAAAAGTAGCTGTTAGTGAGAGAATCCACTAGGCGTAAGCTACAAAGCAGCCTTTAAAATAAATGAGACCATACTATCAAATGTTCTGCTTGTGGATGATCTTAGCTCTTTGCTTCAGCTTGGTATTAGTCATTCATTCACACGAACTGTTAATTGGCAGGCTCCCACATAGAATACTGTGCATATATTGCAGAAATATTTGCAGATGACATAACTGCTTTTGACAGCAGTCCTACCACTAGTAGCATAAGAAATGCTAGTGTAAGGTATGGAACAGAATGTATGGGATAAGTATTTGATCTGAGTCTTACACAACAACATCCATAGATTGGGAGTGGCATAGGGATTGATTAGAATATTACATAAGTTGGATAGGCGGTAGAATATCACTTTGGAATGCATGGAAATGATGTCGGGGAGGATTTTTTTCATTTTAGAGTATCGTGAGGTACAATCTAAGCCTTGGTTGAGTGCAAGTTTCATTTTTTGCAGCCCCAGCTGGTACTGTGTGGTGAAGGTGATCTTACTTTGATACTGGTTGGCATTGTCTTAGTGGAGATATTGTTGCTTGTTAGTTGTAGCAAGATTGAATGCCAGTGAGTTTGAGGTCTACAGCTAAGAAACTGGCTTGCTGTCCCAATGAGCTGGTGAATCATGCTGCCAAGCATTACTTGATTGACTTTATCATTCACTAGTTCACAAATATGCTGTGTGGATTGTCTCCCAGCACATCAGCATTTTGAAATGGCTTGGGGTCTTTTCCTCCAATATACCCTTCAGTCCCAGAACCCCTCCATGATCTACATCTACATCTACATCTACATCCATACTCCACAAGCTATCTGACGGTGTGTGGCGGAGGGTACCTTGAGTACCTCTATCGGTTCTCCCTTCTATTCCAGACTGGTATTGTTCGTGGAAAGGAGGATTGTCGGTATGCCTCTGTGTGGGCTCTAATCTCTCTGATTTTATCCTCATGTTAATCTCTTCTAAATCTACATGCATATTCCATAAAGTGACTGACATTTGCACAGGGAAAGGGGATATATTATAATTCAACATTACCTGTGTGAGTAATATGACTGTCTGCAGCAAGAGCTGTGTAATTCTGTACTGGATGTGACTAAACATTTCTTGTTAACCCTCGGTACGTTCACTTTGCAGGAATGTAGAAACCTTACCACATTTCTGTGTATTTTCACTGCTATTGCCAGACATTCTTTCCATAAATTGCATGTTCCGGATACAAAAATGATGAACATGAATGGCAAAAGTTAGATTACTGGCTTAAACTGTTCTGCATCTCACTGCGGCAAGCAACACCACAGATGGTGGAGAGGCATAACAATGAACAGAGCAGAAGGTGCAACTAAGCTCATTCTACATTTGCTTGTTGCTGTGGTAGTTGTCCTGTAAGCAGCTACATGTCACTCGCTTCATTATTCTCATTCTGGTATAAAATTCAAATCTCAACATGCCTGCATTTCTCACCCCATTACGCCCTTTTGTCATGCACCAGCTTCACAGTCCAACTGGTTATTTTCAATTCTATCCTAGCTCACCCATAACTTCCTATAATCCTTCCTCACGGTCTGCATTCTCCACTTTCCTCCTTGTTCTATTTCCTTAGCATTACTCTTAGTCAAAAATAGATGACATGTTGCACATTTGCTTATTTTTCCTAATGTTTATTGTGACAGTCTCAGCAACAAAAGTGTCACAAATGATTACTAGTTGTGATCAGTTAATGTTCATATTCAGATCTGGTTAAACACTAGTCGATCAAAACTTTGTAATACTTTGTGACAATTTGCAGCTGAGACCATTAATAGAAATATTTTTAATTTCTTGTAGTACTCCCCTATCTTGATGCCTGTATTCATCATAAGAATTCAGCTATTTTCCTGTGTATATGAACACATTCCAAATTTTCTTGTTTTCTTGTCATTATTGTTATTTTATGTATTTTTTTTTCTTTCATCCGGGGATTGGCTCAAATGATACAGGATTTGTCATCATAATAAAAGAAAATAATAGAAGTATTAGTTTTTCTGCCTGACCTATTGATAAATGAGAACAACATACAATGGTAGCTGCAGCCTGGAGCTATATGTAGCTAGCTGCTGTGTGCAACACCACTAAAAGTGGCACTACATGTAACTAGGGCCTGTTTTGAAAAAATTGGGAAGAACAAACTGTGATGGTGCCACGGGTGTAGGCATTACTTAAGTCAGGAAAGTCGATTCAGGATGCAGTATAGGATGAAGGGTGCATACTACCAGTTCCTCCGCAGTCATGAAATCAGAAATACCTGCTCAGCAATTTCAATCTTGATTCTTTGAGAATTTCATACAATGGTTGTTGCAAGTGACTTGGGCTGGAACCCTTCAACCCTCAGCAGTGGAGAGTATTGTTGTGACAATGGCAACAGATGCTCCACACTGCAGTGCATTGCAGCACAGTGATCATGATCATTCTGCAATAACACTGTATCAAATGCTGACATGGCATGGCAGCTGAGTGCTTGACATGCATGCCATTAGTGTCAGATGCTTATGAGTGAAACCGCAGCACTGTGCAGCAATGTGGAGGCACTCAGAACCCAGGACCTCTGCAAAAGATGCAGCATCAGTGGAGAGAAGACATGAGTTTCTTGTAGAAGAGCTTGTGTGCTCTGGACAGGCAGTGACTACGGAGTGGGTCAGGAGTGAGGCATGCTAGTATGACACAGGCTCTAAAAAACAGAGGCACTTAGGTGACACCCAGTTGAAGACAACATAGTGCTAGCTCTGAGCTGTGAATATTTATGATAAATTTGCACAGCTTTGTTATGACTGGGCCCTACCTCTGTTCATGTAGGGACTGAGGAAGCACAGTGTCAGGTTGAGACTGGAGGTAATTCAGCTAGCTACTGTGGTGGACTGAACTCTTGCACCATGCCACTCCAGCAATATTCTGGCCTTGACATAGGAATTCCTCAGGAAACTAACAGGCACATGTGGCCACAGTTTGTGAAGTCTGTTTGGAGGGGTGTTGGCACAACACGCTTTCTCCCTGTAGAAGATTCGGTCTATCAAATCTGAGGCTGCTGCTAAAATTGTGAATTGCTTAAATATTACATAGTACACTTTAAATTTTTTCACTGCTTATTTACACGTCTCACACTTTGTCATTCCTATTGGTCCAATCCAGCACCCATCACATGGAGACAGGTACACTCGGGTCTGTATACGGAAGACCCAGAGGTGACCTGCTCAGTCTGGACACGGAGTCCAGGTTGGTGGATGATTCTTTACCAAAGACAAAGACACTACAAGTGAGAACCCAGTTTACAATAGAACTTGAAGCTGAGATTCCTACCACTAGGACTTGATATCTACTGTGAAACTGCTGAATATGTTGAAATATTTATTCTATGCTAATGTAGCACTTCTGTGCAGCTGTAAGCTCATCCAGGGAGCTGAATAAGGTGGGATCCAAGATAATTTTCAGAAGATGAGGTTTTCAATGCGTATGCTTTGAAAGGTTTGTCAAGTAGATGAAGTAGTGGGTATGCTAGATTCAGAGCCATAGTGCCTTTTATTGTTGTCGGAAGTCAAAAAAGTCAGTCCTGAGATGTCACTGTCCAGACCATTTTAGTAGCAGCGTGTTGCCCACAGCTGTAAATGTTACGTCTCTTCAGGCTGCCCTCGATTATAACAATTCCCGATAACTATAAGTGGATCATATACAGTATTTATCCATTGATGCCTTGTCCTCGAAAATAAAGTTGTATGGCAAGGATGTCTCATGGGAATTCCTCCATACCTGTGCATCCTAGGAATAGCTTCATCAAACATTTCTCCGTGACAGTTTGGATCAACCTGGATGGCTCTCTTTGCCATTGCTGCAGCTTTTCTTCTGACAACTTAATAATCAAGCCTTGCCTTCTTTCTGTCCTTACCTTAAAATGAACTGGGTTCAAGATCACTGCACACCAGAACCATTCAATTGCTACATTCTCTTCACTGCTACAGTACATGCCAGCTGTGCATTAAGTTCATTCTCCATAAGCTACTGGAATCTACCACCTAAAAATACTTGTAACTACATTCCATTTACACTACACAACAAAATAAGCAAATGGCATCACCTGTCACATATAGTCTATCACAAAACTAAAAAAAAAAACCTCCAGATTGGTACACTAACAAGACAAAGAAACAGTACTCAAGGAATAAGTATTCACAACTTACATCGAATACTCCACACATCCCCATGCTTCATGTCTTCATGCAATCTCATGAAGAATATGAATAAAAACAAAACCTTTCAGAAAATAAATGTGAGTAATGAAACCTACTAAAATCCGTATTACTCTATAATTTTTATGACAGCCTAACCCTCCACCTTGGTGTGTACGGTAATATGTATGGAGTTTGTATGGACAATGCTTGTCCTACCTCCTGTGTTGCCTTCTTCTTACCAGCTCCTACCCCTTTTTTTTAGAATTGGAGCCAGTACTGGCAGTGAAGAGACCAATGTGATATGTGATTTATTCATCTCATTACGTACAATTTTCAAATTATTTGATATTATGTGCAGGAGACATGTCAAAGTTTACAAAAGAAATTTTTTTCTCTAAAAAAGAGAAATACAAAAGTTTGCATTATATTTTACATTTCTAAGTTACAGCTACACATGTACATAAAATGATACATGTTATAAAATCCCAGTGTTCAGACTGTGAAGCTGTCCTCAATGAGTTCATCGACAGAATAACAACACTTTTTCCACCAGAAGAGTAAAGAGCAATCTTTTCATTGAATCAAGCTCCATCTTAAATATACTACTGCCTTTTATTTTGTTGAAAATTTTTAACCCCATATACTCTGGCATTTGGGCATAAAGTTTTAAACGATTTGTTGGAAGTTTGAAGTTATCTCTGTGGCGAGTGCTGTAGTTGTGGTCAAAATGGAAACTGTCTAGTGTATGCTGATTTTTATATAGGAACACCACCAACTCATATATGTAAAATGAGGGGCTAGATAATATTTTTAAATTTTTTAACAGTGGTCGACAGGATTCCCATTTTTTTGCAATGCACATGTTTCTAATTACTTTTTTTTGTAATACTATGAGCCTAGTGACATTTGCTGAATTTCCCCAGAAGATTATGCCATAACGAATAACTGACTCAAAGTAGCCCTTGTGCCCATGACTATAACACGAGTAGATGGTTGTAGCTTTACATTCACAGGTGATGTCATTTAAAGTATTTAATATGAACCTTGATACTGTGTGAGGAATTTGTCTGTCTTTCCTTTTGGAGCATATGGACTTCTACTACTCACTATTCAGTTAGCTTTGCATTCTGCTGCCCCATTCGCCCCTGCCATTCAAGTGCATTTGTATTGGTCTTTTGTACCTGCTTCCATATCTCCTGCAATGTTCTCATGAAATATTGTCCTGGATACCTGTTCTACTCCATTTTAGTATCAACTGTCGGTCGACGATCAGTGGTGACATTGTCTGGGCATATACTACTTCATATGAGGACAGAACTTAGAATTATAAGCTGCAACTATGTACAGCAACAGTGTATCCAAATTCTTGTGACGGCTATCTACATAGTGGCTTAACATTTTTACTGTTATCCTATGCACTCACTCCAATTGCTTGTAGATGCCGTATGCTTGCTCTTAACTTCCAAATAGACGACACAGATGTTTCATCAGTTCCGATATAAAATAGGTGCCCTGATGTGGAAATAACATTTCTTGAACACACAACTTCAACAACCAATTATTAACCATTGCCTGTGCCACTGTGTCACCTTGCTGATTCAGGATAACCACCATTCCAACGTAGCATGAGAAATGGTCTATTACTGTCAGCACAGTGATACCCTACTGGCATTTGTAAAAAAGGATGTAGGATGTTCATACCAATAATTTCAAATGGCTTACTAGCCTTTGGTAATCTTTGCAGTGGAATATGCTGAAGGTTCAGTTCAGCGCACTGTGCACACAGTGTACTGTTCCTCATATTTTGTTCCACATTTTGTTTATGTGTACACCACCAGCACTGTTCAGCTGTGTGCCATTCTGTGGTTCTATGACCCCCATTGTATTGTATTGTGTGGAAATGGAGACTTAGAAACAATGGAGAGGCTTTGTCCCCACCGTAGTCCTCAGTGGTACACAACCCCACAGCAGGCTACAGCAGTCCACTCAACCCACCGCCACTCCATAGCTCCTCACCGAACCCAAGGTTAGTGTGTGGTTCGGCCTCCAGTGGACACCCCCACCCCCTGCCCTCCTCCCCCGGGGAACGTCTCACTCCAGATGAGCGTAACCCCATTGTTTGCATGGTAGAGTAATTATGGTGCACGCGTATGTGTATGTGTACATGGAGAAAGTGTTTGCACAGCAATCACAGATGTAGTGTAACTGAGGCAGAATAATGGAACAAGCCCACATTCGCTGAGGCAGATGGAAAACCACCTTAAAAAGGATCCACAGACTGGCTGGCACACCAGACCTCGACACTAATCCGCTGGGCAGATTCATGCCGAAGACTGGCATGCCTTCCCGCCCGGAAAGCAGTGCATTAGACCACACAGCTAACTGGGTGGGCATGACCCCCATACTCTGATAACATGTGATCATGTGCTTGTTTCAATACTTCCTCCTGCATCATGGCTAGAACTACAATATGTGGTCCAAGTTTTGTTATCTTGCACAATATACCATAATGCATCGAGTGACCTACTCTCTGTAATACACCAAACTTCTTACTGAAGCCATCTGCAGTCCCGTGATTCTTGCAAAGGTTTATAACTTACTTCAAAATTGAATTTGCTTATCTTCAGTGCTCAGCATATTAGTTAGTCTGCTAGATAGATACTTTATCCCAATAACCATTTAATGCCACATGGTTCATTATAACTTTAAATTTCTTATCATACAAATAACATTGGAAATATCTCATCATAAAGGAGGCCCAGTAGTTCCTTCTCCGTGGTACAATAATTTCTCTCTGCTTCGTTCACGGGCATAGATAGTCAGATGTTCAACCCATCTACTTCTTGACTTAATGTGTAGCCAAGGGTATGGCTGCTAGCATCAAAAGACAATTTTAACTTTTTCATAATTGGGAAGAACCAGCAGCAGACTAGTTGTCAGTAGTTCTCTGTGTCTCAAATGGTTGTTCATACTCGGACGCCCGCTGGAATTCTACACACTTTTTCAACTAATGAGTAAAAGACGATGCTTATTATCAAATTTTGAGATTAATTTCCTATAGCAGTTTGCTAGTCCTAAAAAGACCGTAACACTTTCTCCTTCTGAGGTGTTGGAAAATCTTGTATGATCTTCATTAACCTAGGATCCATTCATACTTCTTGATGACCGATCACATATCCTAAATATAGTTACATAAACTGACATTTCTCTGTATTTAGTGTCTGTTGTGTTGTACATAATCCCTTAACAGTTCCCTTAACCACAGCCAATGCTCCTCCACATTCTCCCCCAAAAACAGTTTTGTCGTGCAAATAACCATATAGCGCCCTGGTTTCAACCCCCATGAAATTATGTTCAACAAGTGTTGACACATGACCCGCATATTTTTGAACTGGCAGTCCACTGATTGCAGTTTCTTGAGATACTGGGGCCTGGGCATATTCTTTGTGCCATGGGTGTCTTGCTTGCTGATTATAAATCCCAGGCATTCAATGGACCGATGAATAAATTGCACTTCTGGAGATTAAATTTGAGACTTGCATCTGTTAATCAAGAAAACAAAAGTTGCGAGTTCCAAAGATGCTCACTGGTGGACAGCCTTGTAATTATGTCATTCAAATAATTGCAGCACAAAGAAATGTCCTGTACCAGTTGTTACAAATAATGCTGGAATACTGCCGGGGCACTGGAAATACCAAATGGTAGCTGGTTATACAGGTAGAGGCCAAAGAGGGTGTTAAGTACAAACAGTTCCTGAGGATTCTGGCTGTAATGGTAAGTGCAAGTGCACTTGTGGCAAGTCAACATTAGTGTAACAGTCACCTTTTTCAAACTGGAAAACAGATCTTCTGAGTGTGAAATTGGAAAAATATCTACAATGACTGCAGCTACATAGCTTTAAAGTCACCACATAATTGGAGAGCCATCTGCCTTATTTATTGTTATGAAGGAAGAAGCTCCTTTGGTCAAGTAGACTGGGGTAATTGCATCAATGTCCTCCAACCTATCCAATTCTGCTTTGACTACATCCCACAGGAAGTGCAGAATCACACACATCTGCAAGAAGTGAGGCATGGACCCTGGTTTTAAATGAATTATTACTCCTGCAGCTGTAGCCCACCCTAAGCCAGAAGTGAACAGATCCAAATATGAGGCAATTAATGCTTCAGTGCCCTGAAATGTAATCTCTGTGGACACCAAATGCACATTTTCCTAAATTGAGAAATCGAACTGTTTGAATGCATCTAACCCAAACAGTTTTTCTGCATTACCAGAAGTAATGACTAAGAATGAGAGTTTCCATGAAACATTTTTATAAGAGACTTCTGTAGCAAAAGCACCTTTCACCTGTATGTCATGGCCACTATATGCAGTCACTCTCCTATGAAATAGTTGGAGCGAAGGGGACCATAACACAACAGAGGTAGTACTAGTTGTCACAAAAGATGGTGCATTGGTATCCACCTTAAAGGGCCTCTAATCCATTCACTCGTCCCATTAATAACAATTTGGCAGGCTTACCTGTTCCCAGATGAGTTAATGTTTCAGTAGAGTGCACTACTTCATTTGGTGAACTTCGATGAGGTCCATCAGAGGAGGAAATGGTAGAGCAAGACTTCGTCGCATTGTGCCTATACTGCCTTGTGGTGGGCAACTGACGCACACTTTTAATGTGATCTTTAATGTCGTGAAAGACACAGGTAGCTAACCGTGGGGGCAGTGGGATTGAGGATTCCAGTGAAAACATCGAGAACAAGAAAGTAAGTAGCACTGATTGAAGTTCTGATAAGATAGAGAACTTTGAAAATTCTTGAAAATTGAACTAAAAGAGAGAGTACGTCCAGAAACACTAGAAGTATTGCTGGTGCGGGCATGTACTTCCAGCCTGTTGTGTTGAGGGGAAGGACATCAGTGCAACATAACGTGGTTACCGGAGTGGCCTAAGTGCGCCCTGGATTTCCCGTTGTGCTTGTGGGAAGTGTGACACTGCTGACAGTGCCTCCCACCAGCTGTTGGTTTCCTGCATGAGTTTGGAAATCTGAGCTGTTTTAAGTGCCGGTGGAGGGCTTGACTGCGGTGCCACCAGTAGTGAGGCTTGTAAGTAAGGGTTTACCTCAGACAGCTGTGACAGCTCAATGTCACTGTCACTGCTGGTTACAGTAGTCCACAAATGCTAACTCATCATCCTGTGCTTGCCCAAAAAAGGAGAAATTAGCTTAGTGGCACTAGCATCTAGGATGAATACTGATGAACTGGACAAGGGCCTGTCATCGTTCAGTACATCCAGCTACCTATGCAAGTTTATGTAATGTAGTGACGTGGTGGGCGGACGCAAGTCTGTTGTGGCAGAGTGTGTGTGTGTAAAATGGACAACCTGTGGCTTGGCAGTGGGTGAGGAGTGAGGTGCACTGGTGTGCAGACTTCAAACTGGAGACTCCTGCCCTGGAGATACAGAGTTCAGTTGGTGTCATCCTGAAGATGGACCCAGTTGGATTGTAGTAGTTACAGTTCCAGCAGCATTAGGTCTAGGAGTGGTCCATAGATCATCAGCTAGTAGAAGTAGCAGCTGGATGTAGTTGACACAGTGACCCACATCATGCCTTTGCTGGCATGGAGTATGTAGCAATCTAAGACAACATATTGCTAGATCTGAGGTGCAGTTTTTGCTGTAAATTTCCCAACTTTGTTATGACAAGGCCCTGCCTCTGGTTACACAGGGACTGAGGCAGTGCAGCAACAGGCCAAGGTGTTAGCTAATTCAGCTCACTGACAGATGTCTTGTGCTATGCCACCTCAGCAGTATTTTGGCCCCAGCACCAGAATTTTACCTGTCCTGCCTGGCCATGGGCTGTGAAGTCTGCTGAAAGGGGTGTTGGTGTAACTATATTTTCGTTCTGAGGAGAGATGAGAGGACATCTCATTTCAGGACTAGACGTCAGAGAATCACAGCCCTAGTGGAGCAATGTATTGAGTAGTACTGAGTAATGAGGTGGGATTCTTCTGGCTACCTTGAAAGCAGAAGACATGTTGATCAAATAGAGGAGGAGATAGTATGACATATTAGTCGGTGTTTGTGGGTATGAAGTTATTATGAAGAGGAAATAGGGTAAACTATACGTATTTACTTGATCAGAACATAACACAGTAAGATTACCAGAGAACCCTTTAATTTAAAAAAAAATATTGCTGCTTTAGATTAGTAAGATTAACAGAGAACCCATTGAAACTTCCTGGCAGATTAAAACTGTGTGCCCGACCAAGACTCGAACTCGGGACCTTTGCCTTTCGCGGGCAAGTGCTCTACCAACTGAGCTACCGAAGCACGACTCACGCCCGGTACTCACAGCTTTACTTCTGCCAGTATCTCGTCTCCTACCTTCCAAACTTTACAGAAGCTCTCCTGCGAAACTTACAGAACTAGCACTCCTGGAAGAAAGGATATAGCGGAGACATGGCTTAGTCACAGCCTGGGGGATGTCTCCGCTATATCCTTTCTTTCAGGAGTGCTAGTTCTGCAAGTTTCGCAGGAGAGCTTCTGTAAAGTTTGGAAGGTAGGAGACGAGATACTGGCAGAGGTAAAGCTGTGAGTACCGGGCGTGAGTCGTGCTTCGGTAGCTCAGTTGGTAGAGCACTTGCCCGCGAAAGGCAAAGGTCCCGAGTTCGAGTCTCGGTCAGGCACACAGTTTTAATCTGCCAGGAAGTTTCATATCAGCGCACACTCCGCTGCAGAGTGAAAATCTCATTCTGGAGAGAACCCATTAATTTAAAAAAAAAAAAAATGTTGCTGCTGTGGAATTAGCACTCTACAATCACAGTTTATCTTCCATTCTTAATGTAATGTGTACAGGACTACACCGATATTTCTTGTAAAACATCAACTACCTCTGTGTCGTAGGAACACAGGCCCATTTACAATTAGGGTAGCTGCTTGTTATGCAGCTAATAGGAATCTTCAATTGTTGGATCTGCATAATTGGATAAATTATAGACTGATTGTCTAAAGGATTTTCTTAGTGAGTCTCTGCATTTTGTCTATGTTAGATTGGCATTTGTTGAGACTTCCTATACATAATACAAAGCCTCACTCTGAACCCAGACAAGGAACCAAAGTTGACTTGGAAATTGTGTGTGTATGTGTGTGTCTATATATAATGAGGGACACATTCCGCGTGGGAAAAATATATCTAAAAACAAAGATGATGTAACTTACCAAACGAAAGCATTGGTACATTGATAGAGACAATAACAAACACACAAAATTCAAGCTTTCGCAACCCATGTTTGCTTCATCAGGACAGAGGGAAGGAGAGGGAAAGATGAAAGGATGTGGGTTTTAAGGGAGAGGGCATGGAGTCATTCCAATCCCGGGAGCGGAAAGACTTACCTTAGGGAGAAAAGAGGACAGGTATACACTTGCGCGCGCGCGCGCGCGCGCTGCGCGCAGCGCGCCGCGCGCGCGCGCACACGCACATATCCATCCACACATATACACACACAAGCAGACATATGTAAAGGCAAAGAGTTTGGGCAGAGATGTCAGTCGAGGCGGAAGTACAGAGGCAAAGATGTTGTTGAATGACAGGTGAGATATGAGCGGTGGCAACTTGAAATTAGCGGAGGTTGAGGCCTGGTGGGTAACGGGAAGAGAGGATATATTGAAGGGCAAGTTCCCATCTCCGGAGTTCTGACAGGTTGGTGTTAGTGGGAAGTATCCAGATAACCCGGACGGTGTAACACTGTGCCAAGATGTGCTGGCCGTGCACCAAGGCATGTTTAGCCACAGGGTGATCCTCATTACCAACAAACACTGTCTGCCTGTGTCCGTTCACGTGAATGAACAGTTTGTTGCTGATCATTTCCACATAGAAAGCTTCACAGTGTAGGCAGGTCAGTTGGTAAATCAAGTGGGTGCTTTCACACGTGGCTCTGCCTTTGATCGTGTACACTTTTCGGGTTACAGGACTGGAGTAGGTGGTAGTGGGAGGGTGCATGGGACAGGTTTTACACCAGGGGCGGTTACAAGGGTAGGAGCCAGAGAGTAGGGAAGGTAGTTTGGGGATTTCATAGTGATGGCCTTTACATATGTCTGCTTGTGTCTGTATATGTGCGGATGGATGTGTGTGTGTGTGTGTGTGTGTGTGTGTGTGTGGGCGCGCGCGAGTGTATACCTGTCCCTTTTTCCCCCTAAGGTAAGTCTTTCTGCTCCCGGGATTGGAATGACTCCTTACCCTCTCCCTTAAAACCCACATCCTTTCATCTTTCCCTCTCCTTCCCTCTTTCTTGATGAAGCAACCGTAGGTTGCGAAGGCTTGAAATTTGTGTGTGTGTTTGTGTGTTTTTTATTGTGTCTTTCTACCAGCGATTTCTCGTTTGGTAAGTCACAGCATCTTTGTTTTTTAATATATATATATATATATTCTTAGTGAGTCTCTGCATTTTGTCTATATATCTAAAAAACAAAGATGATGTGACTTACCAAATGAAAGTGCTGGCAGGTCGACAGACACACAAACAAACACAAACGTACACACAAAATTCAAGCTTTCGCAACAAACTGTTGCCTCATCAGGAAAGAGGGAAGGAGAGGGAAAGACGAAAGGATGTGGGTTTTAAGGGAGAGGGTAAGGAGTCATTCCAATCCCGGGAGCGGAAAGACTTACCTAAGGGGGAAAAAAGGACGGGTATACACTTGCGCGCACACACACACACACACACATCCATCCACACATATACAGACACAAGCAGACATATTTGAAGACAAAGAGTTTGGACAGAGATGTCAGTCGAGGCAGGAGTGCAGGGGCAAAGATGTTGTTGAATGACAGGTGAGGTATGAGTGGCGGCAACTTGAAATTAGCGGAGATTGAGGCCTGGTGGATAACGGGAAGAGAGGATATATTGAAGAGCAAGTTCCCATCTCCGGAGTTCGGATAGGTTGGTGTTAGTGGGAAGTATCCAGATAACCCGGACGGTGTAACACTGTGCCAAGATGTGCTGGCCGTGCACCAAGGCATGTTTAGCCACAGGGTGATCCTCATTACCAACAAACACTGTCTGCCTGTGTCCATTCATGCGAATGGACAGTTTGTTACTGGTCATTCCCACATAGAATGCATCACAGTGTAGGCAGGTCAGTTGGTAGATCACGTGGGTGCTCTCACACGTGGCTCTGCCTTTGATCGTGTACACCTTCCGGGTTACAGGACTGGAGTAGGTGGTGGTGGGAGGGTGCATGGGACAGGTTTTACACCGGGGGCGGTTACAAGGATAGGAGCCAGAGGGTAGGGAGAGTGGTTTGGGGATTTCATAGGGATGAACTAACAGGTTACGAAGGTTAGGTGGACAGCGGAAAGACACTCTTGGTGGAGTGGGGAAGATTTCATGAAGGATGGATCTCATTTCAGGGCAGGATTTGAGGAAGTCGTATCCCTGCTGGAGAGACACATTCAGAGTCTGATCCAGTCCCGGAAAGTATCCTGTAACAAGTGGGGCACTTTTGTGGTTCTTCTGTGGGGGATTCTGGGTTCGAGGGGATGAGGAAGTGGCTCTGGTTATTTGCTTCTGTACCAGGTCGGGAGGGTAGTTGCGAGATGCGAAAGCTGTTATCAGGTTGTTGGTGTAATGGTTCAGGGATTCCGGACTGGAGCAGATTCATTTGCCACGAAGACCTAGGCTGTAGGGAAGGGACCGTTTGATGTGGAATGGGTGGCAGCTGTCATAATGGAGGTACTGTTGCTTGTTGGTGGGTTTTATGTGGACGGACGTGTGAAGCTGGCCATTGGACAGGTGGAGGTCAATGTCAAGGAAAGTGACATGGGATTTGGAGTAGGACCAGGTGAATCTGATGGAACCAAAGGAGTTGAGGTTGGAAAGGAAATTCTGAAGTTCTTCTTCACTGTGAGTCCAGATCATGAAGATGTCATCAATAAATCTGTACCAAACTTTGGGTTGGCAGGCCTGGGTAACCAAGAAGGCTTCCTCTAAGCGACCCATGAATAGGTTGGCGTACGAGGGGGCCATCCTGGTACCCATGGCTGTTCCCTTTAATTGTTGGTATGTCTGGCCTTCAAAAGTGAAGAAGCTGTGGGTCAGGATGAAGCTGTCTAAGGTGATGAGGAAAGAGGTTTTAGGTAGGGTGGCAGGTGATCGGCGTGAAAGGAAGTGCTCCATCGCAGCGAGGCCGTGGACGTGTGGAATATTTGTGTATAAGGAAGTGGCATCAATGGTTACAAGGATGGTTTCCGGGGGTAACAGATTGGGTAAGGATTCCAGGCGTTCGAGAAAGTGGTTGGTGTCTTTGATGAAGGATGGGAGACTGCATGTAATGGGTTGAAGGTGTTGATCTACGTAGGCAGAGATGCGTTCTGTGGGGGCTTGGTAACCAGCTACAATGGGGCGGCCGGGATGATTGGGTTTGTGGATTTTAGGAAGAAGGTAGAAGGTAGGGGTGCGGGGTGTCGGTGGGGTCAGGAGGTTGATGGAGTCAGGTGAAAGGTTTTGCAGGGGGCCTAAGGTTCTGAGGATTCCTTGAAGCTCCGCCTGGACATCGGGAATGGGGTTACCTTGGCAAACTTTGTATGTGGTGTTGTCTGAAAGCTGACGCAGTCCCTCAGCCACATACTCCCGGCGATCAGGTACCACGGTTGTGGAACCCTTGTCCGCCGGAAGAATGACGATGGATCGGTCAGCCTTCAGATCACGGATAGCCTGGGCTTCAGCAGTGGTGATGTTGGGAGTAGGATTAAGGTTTTTAAAGGAGGATTGAGATGCAAGGCTGGAAGTCAGAAATTCCTGGAAGGTTTGGAGAGGGTGATTTTGAGGAAGAGGAGGTGGGTCCCGCTGTGACGGAGGACGGAACTGTTCCAGGCAGGGTTCAGTTTGGATGGTGTCTTGGGGAGTTGGATCATTAGGAGTAGGATTAGGATCATTTTTCTTCGTGGCAAAGTGATATTTCCAGCAGAGAGTACGGGTGTAGGACAGTAAATCTTTGACGAGGGCTGTTTGGTTGAATCTGGGAGTGGGGCTGAAGGTGAGGCCTTTGGATGGAACAGAGGTTTCGGATTGGGAGAGAGGTTTGGAGGAAAGGTTAACTACTGAATTAGGGTGTTGTGGTTCCAGGTTGTGTTGATTGGAATTTTGAGGTTTTGGAGGGAGTGGAGCTGGAAGTGGGAGATTGAGTAGATGGGAGAGACTGGGTTGATGTGCAATGAGAGGAGGTTGAGGTTTGCCGGAAAGGTTGTGAAGGGTGAGGGAGTTGCCTTTCCGGAGGTGGGAAACCAGGAGATTGGATAGTTTTTTGAGGTGGAGGGTGGCATGCTGTTCTAATTTACGGTTGGCCTGTAGGAGGATGCTCTGAACAGCCGGTGTGGACGTGGGAGAGGAAAGATTAAAGACTTTTATTAAGGATAGGAGTTGACGGGTGTGTTCATTGGCTGAGTTGATGTGTAGGTGAAGGATTAGGTGGGTGAGGGCAATGGATTGTTCAGTTTGGAACTGGTATAGGGACTGATGGAAAGAAGGGTTGCAGCCAGAGATGGGAACTTTAAGTGTGAGGCCCTTGGGGGTAATGCCAAATGTCAGACAGGCCTGAGAAAATAGAATATGGGAGCGTAATCTGGCTAGGGCGAAGGGATGTTTGCGGAGGGAATGTAAATAAAACTTAATGGGGTCGTTGTGGGGGTGTTGTGAGGGTGACATGGTATTAGAAGGTGGAAAGTGTAACACGAGGCTGAAATGAAAATGAAAATAAAAATATATGGGGAGAGATAAAGGTGAACTAGAAAGCAACTGGAGATCTGGTATGAAAAAAGGCGAAAAAGTGTTGGTTAAGTTGATCCTGTGGTGAACTTGTGTTGGTAGATAGCGATGTGCATAAAGGTTAGGTGGTTGTGTTGCCGCTAAAACACGTTAAAGGACGGAGAAATTCGGGAAAATTTCGAAAAAAACGTGTAAATGTATGAAAAGGAGTGGTGTTGTGGTGAAAGATTACGAAAATGGGGCTAACACTTGTCTGACGAAGAAATAATGAAGTTAAAACCTGTGGGGAGTGGCTTATATATAGATGGAAACATTCCACGTGGGAAAAATTATATATAAAAACAAAGATGAGGTGACTTACCGAACGAAAGCGCTGGCAGGTCGATAGACACACAAACAAACACAAACATACACACAAAATTCTAGCTTTCGCAACAAACTGTTGCCTCATCAGGAAAGAGGGAAGGAGAGGGGAAGACGAAAGGAAGTGGGTTTTAAGGGAGAGGGTAAGGAGTCATTCCAATCCCGGGAGCAGAAAGACTTACCTTAGGGGGAAAAAAGGACAGGTATACACTCGCACACACGCACATATCCATCCACACATACAGACACAAGCGGTCTGCTTGTGTCTGTATGTGTGGATGGATATGTGCGTGTGTGTGTGGATATGTGAAATGAATTTTTATTAGTAACAACAAATTGTATCAGCAAGTAAATGTGTTGGGATGTGAGTGTAAGAATTCAGTGATTTTTGAAGAAGATTCTGCAACGTGTGCAGTTACTTCCTTTACACTGTAATCTCACCACTTACTTTTTCTTAATGAATACTTCCTTTGTCTTAGATCCATTGCACCAGAGGATAAAATATACACAAAATAGCCCATCACTCTTATCTTGCAGTCAAAGTCAGAGAAATAGATCTAGCGATTATATGACAATATCAGGTAGGCTTAAGGAAAAAATAAAGAAAAGGTTGTGCAGAACTTGAAGCTATGTAGCTAATGAATGACTTTAATGAGAGAAACAGGAAACCATTCAGTTCTTTTTTATGGGTTAGTAGTGTTGCCTTACGAACTACTTTTGTGTACTAATGTTTCTGCTGTAATCTGATAAGTGAGAAGTAGCTGTTGTGCAGAGTCTCTGCTGGTCTGTACAGGTGAAATGAATACGAGTTGAAATTAATGTTTATTTCTTCTCTTTGTTCTTAGACAGAAATGGTGGTTGAATTAAGCTCATCACTTGATGAAGGGAAAGAAGAAATACATCCAAAACATCAAAGATCATGGAGGAAGAACTGTATGTTGTATATGGCATTTGTAAATGTGGGTTAGTATAAAAATTGGCTCATTTCAGATATTAAAATTTATATTTACCTAAAGACAAATTTATTTGTGCTCATGACTGCACTTCATTCTGTACAAAAGCCAAAGTGTAGTAGGAACAGTAAATATATGTGAACTTTGCTTCATATATTGCTTCAGTATTATTGCTCTGCATATTTGTTTTGTTAGTGTCTATATTGTGGGAATAATGGGAACTAATGCATCAGATATAATCTGTGTCATGTTCTACATCTACATTCATATTCTGCAAATGGCTGTGAAGTGCAAAGTAGAGGGTATGTCTCATTGTCCCAGTTGTTAGGGCTGTTACACCATTTTATCCATGTATGGAGTATGGGAAAAATCATTGCTTACATGCCTCAGTGTGTTCTGTAGTAAGTTTAATCTTATCTTCACAATCACTATGGGAGTGATATCCAGATATTGTAGTATACTGCTAGATTCATCACTTAAAGTTGGTTGTAAAAACTTTCTAGGCAGGTTTTCACTGGATAGCTTGTGTCTATCTTCAAGTGTCCGCCAGTTAAGTTTCTTCAACATCGCTGTGACTCAGTCCCACAGGTAAAACAAACCTGTGCTCATCTGTGCTGTGCCCTTCTATGTGTGCTTTAAATATCCCCTGTTAGTTGTATTTGATATGAGTCCTGAACAACAGAGGCAATATTCTAGGATGGGTTGCACAAGTGTTTTGTATGCAGTCTCCTTTGTAGACTGATTGCATCTTCCTAGTATTCTCCAATTAACTGTAGCCTGCCACCCGCTTTACCTACAGCTGAGACGGTGTGATCATTTCATTTTATATCCCTACAGATTGTTACACGCAGGTATTTGTAGGAATTGCCTGATTCCATATGTAAGTCACTGACACCATAGTCATAGGATAGTATGTTTTTTCATTTTGTGAAGTGCACGGTTTTACATTTCTAAACGTCTAAAGCAAGTTGCCAACCTTTGAATCATTTTGAAATCTTATCAAGATATGATTAAATATTGATGCAGTTTCTCATAGAGAGTACTTTATTATAGATAACTGCATCATCTGTAAGAACTCTCAGGTTACTATTAATATTATCCACAAAGTCATTAATGTACAACGTGAACAGCAAGGGTCTCTACACACTTCCTTGGAACATACCTGAAGTTGCTTTTGCATCTATCAGTGACTCCCCATCCAAGATAATATGCTGCATACTGCCTACCAGAAATCCACAATCCAGTCACAAATTTCACTTGATATCCCATATGATCATACTTCTGATAATAAGTGCAGGTATGGTACTGAGTCAAATGCTGTTTTGGAAACTGAGAAATACTGTGTGTACGACACTGCTTTGATCCGTAACTTTTGGTATGTCATGTGAGAAAAGAGCAAGCTGGGTTTCTCAAGACTGCTGTTCTCGGAAGCCACGCTGGTCAGTGTAGAGGAGGCCATTCTGTTAGACACACCTCACTATGGACGAGTACATAGTTCCATCAGGCATATATTAAATTGCTTTATTCCACACTCTCATTGTCAGTTGCATCTGTAGCAACAGGTGTGGGTGTATCATCCTTGTCTTATCAAAAAATTACATGATATGTGTATTTGTGCATAGCACAGTTGTCAGTGTTAATCATCTTGAAATGAAATGTGTAGCTATAAATCACACTTGCATATGCAGCTGACATGAACACGTAGTACGCAAAGTACGGATTTGTCAGTTGCATGAGCAAGTGTGTGTAAGTGTGACTTTTACCGATCTGTTTCAAGGTGATAACAGTTGACAACAGTGTTATGCACAAATATGCATGGTGTGCAACATTTTGATGTGACAAGGATGATACACTCACATCTGTTCCTATAGATGCACTTAAGAATGGGCTGTGTCTGAAACTACTCACGCACAATAAAGAAATTTAATATATAGCCTTGTGGAACAATGTCCTCCTTCGAATTGATCAAGGCTGTGGTGCCCACTGAGATGACAATGATACCTCATTGTGTTTGACTCCAGTATATGTTCTAACATTCTACAACAAATGGATGTTGAGAATATTGGATGATACTTTTGTCGATCACTTCTGCTACTCTTCTTGTATACAGGTGTGACTACTTTCTGCAACTGTGGGGCACAGTTCATGTTAGGTGTATGTGTTGTAGATAATAGTCAACAGCTACAAATTGGGTATAGAATCTGATAGGGATTCAAGTGGGATATGGTGCTTTGTTCTATTTTAACAATTTCAGTTGTTTCCTCACACCATTGATACCACTATCTATTTCCCTCATATTTTCTGTGATAGGGAATTTAAATTGTAGTTGTACTCCTGGGTTTTTCATTGTAAAACATCTTTTAAAAGTGGAATTAAGAATTTCTGATTTTGCTTTGATAACATCAATTTCAGTTCTTGACTCATCCCTGGAAGACTGGACACTAATTTTGGTAACACTAACATGGCCAGAATTTCTCTGGCCTTTGTGAGAGTGCTTTCAGCAACATTCTCCTACTGTAGTCACTGAAGGCTTTAGATGTTGCTGTCTTGATAGCCAAATGCATTTTGTACTTGTTGAGTTCACACAGCCTGACAAACTGGGGAACTTGCATTATAGTAACTCTCTTTGCTATAAACACTGAAAACGGAGGAAGTATTACAATTCTGCTGCTGGATTGGGCCAGCAGAAGGTGCTACGCGCATATTGTAGACCAGCAATTTTTTTTGCTTGTCTGTGAATATTTTAAGCATACCTGGCCAATAAATTTACATGGCATGTGGTGTCAAAATTTGGTGTTTCATGAAACTTCCTGGCAATTAAAAAGTGTGTGCTGGACTGGATCACAAACCTTGTCTTTTGCCAGCTATGCTCTGAATTACTGAGCTATCCATGCAAGACACATGCTCCACCATCACAACTTTGCTCCACTACTTCCTCTGCCCTACCTTTCAAAAATTCATGTTTGGGACACGAATGGGTGCTGCATGAAGTGACTGTGTGAGAAATTTGTGTGTGAGGAATTTCAAAGTGTTTGCTCAGTTGGTAAACTGGGCAATACAGAAATGTTCCTGTTCAGCTCTGTGCTTTTTGTTTCAGTATAGAAACAATAATTGGCTCAAAGGAGCTCATGTATGTGAGCTAATTAACAATGGGACACTCCAGAGTTTGAATCCTCTGCAAATTAAATTTGTCTGTTTGTGACTGGTGCCAAATATGGAGATACATCTCAGTACTTTCAAGAGCAGAGCATTGCTCATTGTTGGAGGCATCATTCTAATGCAGTGGTACTGTATTCGTTTAATTTGGTGAGTGCTACCATAACGTCACTGTGATTATGCTATAATCTTTATTGAGGTGCATCAGCTGATTAGTGCAGGATGACCATTGTGGTGGGGTGTGCACCCACCAGGTATGAGCCACTTTGCAGAGAATGTGTATCACTTGGCTTGTGTGAGAAGAAGGTATCTTATGTGCTTATGCGGGCATACTACTCTGTAGATTAGTCTCAGGCCAAAGAATTATGCAGTCAAAGTTAGTGATAAGTGATATCAAAGCTCACTGCAGTATCTTTTGCAAGATGCTGATGGGCTAATGAACCTTTCATTTGTTTTTGCAATCTGTTCTGGCTGGTCTGATCAGGACACAGATTGATCCCTATAAATTCAGATACCTAATCAAATTTTTCACACAATGAATCACATAACAAGAAGTGAAAGGCACTGGTAAATGAGTTCTGAGTCCTGGTTCTTACAAAATCACTCAGGATTAAAACAGGATAAAGTTATCTATCAACTGAATTGGTAATATGGGTTCAGATTAACCCCAAATTTATTCACTTCTATTGATCTTGCAAACCAACAGGAAGCTCACATTATTGTGCTTTACAAATATGAAAACAAGAAAAGGATATATAAGCAGTGAACATCAGGATAATTTAATGGCATCTTAAATCTGCTTGACAGACCTGCAAGGAATGGATAAGGTAAGAGTGACAGTCATCTCAGTCCTCCTCTCAAATTCATAGTCACTGTTGGGTCTGTAATAATTTCTCTGATTGTGCCAGAAAACGCTGTATTGATTACACATGCGAATATCTAAATGTGCTCAGTCATGATGATCCCTCTACTGTAAGATATAACATAGTCACATTATCTTCCCGCAAAAGGTTCCCTTTCAGAACTACTGGTCACAGCTGTGTACATTAACTTTACTGTGGTTTATCTGCAACAGTAGTAGTTTTGCTCAATGGAAACCTCTTTTACGTACTTTGTAACATTAAAAAGTGCTACCGCCTCACGTGCATCATTAATCAAAATATCAACAAACAAATGTAGCATTGTGAAGCAGCTTGCGAGTATCAGAATACACAGAAGTGTGTGTTTAGTTATATTCCACTGAACAACTGACTGTTAGTATTGTTATTTTGCATGGTACTTACTGAATTATCAGTTAATTTTAATTTATTACAAAGGTGAATAGTTCAAAATTATTTTAGGCCATAAAAGAAGGCATGAGTACAAAGTATATTTTGAAAACAGTTACATATATTTGTAAAAATATTGCTTCTATAACATTAAAAAATCATCTAAGCATAAAAAAATTCCTTTCTCCAGGAAAAATCAGATGAGGGGCTTTCCTGCATCAGGGGAGATAAACTTTTTCATGTGATCTTCTGTCCAGGTGATGCTATTTCTGCCCTCAAAAAATAGAAAAGCTTTGACAATAACTGCTACACAGGTTTCCCACCTGAAAAGTGCATTCTAGCGACACTTTTCCCAGCATGCCTCTCTCCGGCTTTTTCTGAAGGCTTTAAAGTGAAAAATGCACTATCAAGTTGTTCTTTGAACAGAGATAATGGCTTGTAAAATAATTTATTTTGCATTGACCTGACACACTGCATTACTTCCAAACACAGTTCTTTTAAAAATTGGCTCCTAGAGAACAAGACTGCAATTGTAAGAACTTGGAGTTTCACACAACAGTATAGTGTCACGGTGCATGAAGCAGTGTGGCCACAGATTGTACCTGCTGATACGTGCTCAGGCTGCTGCCCTCTGCCTTGGTAGCTTCCCATTAGAGTTAATTCTGTCCCTAGGGAAGAATTCGGCACCCACAAATGGCTTCCCGCAGTGCCTGTTACATGGCTCATCCATGTCTTTTATGGAGGTGTGCACCATATTAAGTAAAGAATGTGCAACTAAATAGTTAGGAGTAAAACTGAGATGGGTCTTAGCAGCTAGGTCTTTGCAATTATCATCGTAACCCACGATAGCATCATACAGATTTATACACGTTGGTGCATAAAAGGGAACTGTGAAAGTTATCAGCCTAACATTTTTCTGACATGTTTCAACTTCTGCCAGGTTTCAAAATGTATGTATTAATATAAAAATGGGAGACAGAAGTTTGGAAAAGTTACACTATTTTATATTCATTTGGAACTTGGATGAATAGCTTGAGCATTGAAATTTTGTAAAGTGGATGCACAGTTGAGTACTACTGATGAATGCTACGACATTGTGATAGGCTACCATAGAAAAAAAGGAATGGGAAGAGGTATAACTCAATGCATCTGAGGTACACCACATCTGAATTACAGCCCGATGTTCTAACACGCAGTGACATAAAGCACAATGAGGTGGCAGAACCTCAGGGAGGGGGGTAGATGAAGAAATCAACAGAATTTGTAAGAACTTGGATTGAGTCGATTGAATTCACAGTATAATTTGACTTATCAATGCTCCAAGTTTAGACTTAGTCACTTAACAATAAGAACGTATTTTTCTGACCTTGTGAGGTGTTTGAAAATCCAAACATTTGATGTGTTGTACCAAGTTTATTCGTTTCATGTATAATAATATGAAAAAGCAGCTATAGGGAAAGTTGCTCTTCCTTTTATAAAAAATCATCACAAATCCAATCAACAGGGTGCGAAGAAGGCACAGTGATTAAACTGACAAGAAAAGAGTTTGGATATTTAAAGGCTGTAAAGGGCTTTGGACTACTGTTTGCCACAACAGGAGATACAAAATCCCTTACTCATGTGGTAAAGTGTACCTAGGATTTGATAACAGGAGCACAAACACCTGGCTTAAAGAACACGAGTATTTATTTTTTGGGCAACTCAGATAAATTAACAGTAGCAGATCTTGCCCTGACACCAGGGTACACCCTAAATTCATTCTCTGATGTACGGTTTTATTAATGTCCAATGCTTAATCTGCTAGGTTGTACAGAGAGATCACAGAAATTAAAAAACTAAAATGACTTTAACAGAAAAGGAGGGGGACTAAAAATTGACAAGTTATGAGAGTTAGTGCTAAATAAACTAAACATCACCAACTGTTCTGTAGCATAAGCTCCATAACATGTCAATGTGACTTTGCTATCTGTGGTTTCGTATAAGCAGTTTGATTTTCTGAGATTGTTTGAGTTTGAAAATCAACCTAGAAGTTTTTATAGCCTCTGAGGATTTCTACGGCATTAGGATACGAAATGTTAGGCAAAGAATATGTTTGGACCATGACATAATGCCGAAGTAAGTAAAGTCACCAAGGGTACAAGTACTGGCCAAGAAAACAAAACCTGCATTGCACTGTTGGTCCTATTTAGCAAGCTTCTGTACTATGCTTCTTTCCCTTTGTGTTCTTGAAGCAGATGTGCTTTTTTCCACATCTGTGTTATAGTTACTTGGCAGCTCTGTTATTTGGGGGAAAAAAAATTGTGGTAAAAAGACCATGTGAAAATATTGGAAATCGCAGATATTGGGTAGCCAGTGCTGTGATTACACTAAATGCCCCTGAAAATTAATTGTAAAAGTAACCTTTCTCATATTGATTCACACTGTTGAGTGACTGCTGAAGCAGTCATCAATGATATGCTGCTTATACCATTGTCCTAAAAGTATGTTGTACTGTTGCATTTTTATTTTTATATGTCCTATTGTGACAGCCAAAAATTGGATAAACTCTATACAGTGCAAAAAAGATCCCACTGTTCATTGTCAAGTTTTGGATAGTCTGTCTCTTGCTGAAACTATGCTAAACGCTTTGTACCATTCACAGTTTTTTGCAATTTGAATGCAGTGTGCTGCAGCTTTGTATTGTTGAACTTAGATTCGTTGTGGAGTTACTGGTGTCACTCTGCAATGAAGACCGAATATGCGACACTTTGGCATTACAAATGCTAACCATTTACAGAGAATGATGTATAAAACACAAAGTGTTTCTGGATTTAATAAGTCCTTCCAACAGCTTCAAGAATTGTGAACCAATGTCAGGTCATGTACACTTCAAACAAATCTTATGGCATAAAATAAATACATTAAAATGGCCCTAGTCAATGAACATCATGTTGCATGTATGGCTCAGCACAAGACCTATTAGGCAGAAGAGTATAGCTGTGAGTCACTAACTTCTAGCAGTGCCACTAAAGAAAAGTAGCTGCAAGTTGTAAAAATGTTGGTGGCTCACAATTCGCATTTGAATGTATTGGATTATTATTTTGATGACAAGCTTTGAGTTACACTTCATATAGAAGATACTAAAAACCCAATCTCTTGTAGTGCCTTCTTTGTATTGCTTCCTAGTTGTACTAAAGGTATTGTCTGGTTACATGGGTAATTTCTTTCTAGGAGGATTTAGCATGCGCGGTGAAGGTTAGAATATAAAGAAGTATTTTATAATAAGGTTTACAATTATTTCCATATCAAAACTGAATGCAATTGCATTTTTAGTCATAATTTGAAGAAAATTGTGTAGTTTAAAAATAAACCATAGATTAAGTAGATTTCTGGCTTTCTCTATTATTTTGTCTGTTGAAATTTTCTTCTATCATCAGTTGAGTAATGTCACTTCCTTGAGCACTAACCCTGTCAAAACATTACTGGCATGGCTGTTAACCCAAAAAGATGTTACTGACAACAGATTAGTTAATTCTGATTCATACTATATACAAAATAATTTGAACTGGTTGCATTGCTAAGGAGCTATTTTTCATAATGTCCTTGTGCTGTAATAAATTTTATAAAAACTAATCAACTCTGTAACATACTCTTGTACTCTGCTGGAAGAGAAAACTATAGAACCTATGTGTGTGTGGAAATGACAAGCAGACTGAGTGTGTATAAACTCAGATGTGATGTACTTACAAGCTGACCACACTAGTTGAACAAGTTCACAAGATCAGTCTCATTTCCTTCATGTTAAGCCACAAACACAATATTTTCCAATGGAACCCAGTAACATTTCAGTGGAAAACTATCCAGCCTGTGCTGTTGAGTTCACAGATTCTGATTATCCTTTTTGCAATGTAAGGATACAGTTACAGGTCTGAAAACAGTCACTTACTAATACATCATGTTAAATAGCTCCTTATCAATATGAGCATTACCATTTCTTTTATGTCCAGGTGGTATTACAGGTACGTCTTGAAAGGGGTGTGAGGGGAGAAAAGATACACAATTGGATGCAGATAAATAATGCAGCTGCAAAGAATTGTACACTGAAGCACCGAAGAAGCTGGTATAGGCATGCATATTCAAATACAGAGATATGTAAACAGGTAGAATATGATGCTGCAGTTGGCAATGCCTATATAAGACAACAAGTGTGTGGCACAGTTGCTAGATCAGTTACTGCTGCTATAATGGCAGGTTATCAAGATTTAAATGAGTTTGAATGTGGTTTTACAGTCAGTGCACATGGGACACAGAATCTCTGAGGTAGCTACGAAGTGGACATTTTCCCTTATGACCATTTCACGAGTGTACCGTGAATATCAGGAATCCGGTAAAACATCAAATCTCGGACATTGCTGCAGCTGGAAAAAAAATCCTGCAACAACAGGGCCAACGATGACTGAAGAGAATTGTTCAATGTGACAGAAGTGCAACCATTCCGCAAATTGCTGCAGATTTTATTACTGGGCTATCGACAAGTGTCAGCATGTGAACCATTCAATGAAACATCATCAATATGGGCTTTTAGAGCCAAAGGCCCACTCGTGTACCCTTGATGACTGCGTGACACTAAGCTTTATGCCTTGCCTGTGCCCATCAACACTGACATTGGACTGTTGATGACTGGAAACATGTTGCCTGGTCGAACGAGTCTTGTTTCAAATTCTATTGAATGGATGGACATGTACAGGTATGGAGACAACCTCATGAATCCATGGACACTGCATATCAGCAGAGGACTGTTCAAGCTGGTGGAGGCCCTGTAATGGTGCGGGGCGTGTGCAGTTGGAGTGATATGGGACGCCTGATACATCTAGATATGACTCCGACAGGTGGGACATACGTAAGCATCCTGTCTGATCACTTGCATCCATTCATGTCCTTTGTGCTTTCTGATGGACTTGGGCATTTTCAGCAGGACAGTGCAACACCCCACACGTCCAGAATTGCTATAGAGTTCCTCCAGGAACACTCTTCTGAGTTTAATAATTTCTGCTGGACACCATACTCCCCACACATGAACATTATTGAGCATATCTGGGTTGCCTTGTAACTTGCTGTTCAGAAGAGATCTGCACCCCCTCGTACTCTTATGGATTTATGGACAGCCCTGCAGGATTCATGGTGTCAGTTCCCTCCAGCACTACTTCAGACATTGGTAGAGTCCATTCCAAATTGTGTTGAGGCATTTCTGCATGCTTGCGACTGCTCTGAACGATGTTAGGCAGGAGTACCAGTGTCTTTGATTCTTTAGTGTATTTCATACATTGTATAGTAAGTCTAATATTAGTCTTGAAGAAATGTGAACAAATTTGGAATTTGTCTGTAGATTCATTTATGGCAAAAATCATTAGACAGCAATAAGACAAGTTGATCCAGTAATTTAGGAACTGAATTGACCTACATAAAGAAAATCTGCTATTGTTAAGGATGATTTCAAAGACTTCATTAAACTATATATAAATAATACTAGTCACTGACATTTCATCCTCATTTGGGCTAGATATTTTCAGAGATAAATTGGCAATGTGTCTCCTGGGATTGAAACAATAATTTAATTTTTTTATAAGAATAAACCACCATTTGACTGTATATTACTGTATTTTTCTTCTGTACTGTTTAGATTTCAGCTTTTATGCCGTTATCAAGTACAGTGCTAAAATTTCTTGATAATGGCATAAAAGAAAAAATTTAGATAGTAAGAAGAAAAATACAGTAATATAAAGGCAGATAATGGTTTATTAAAAAAAAAACTGCATGACTGTGACTCAGCACCATCAAAAACTTTTTTTCAGTAGTGAATAGTTCTATATATTGATCATTGCCTCTCAGATCAAAAGGAACTGTTTGTAATTATAAATATACCTTCATCAGCAATTAAAAAAGGAGGGAATAATGTAAGAAGAGCCTTAAGAATCAAAAATGCCTTTAAAAATAATTTACTGATTGACTCTGCACTATGTTGTTGTGCTGCTGATCATTCTATCTAAATTAGCTACGTGTAATAAATATCCGCTAAGAACATCAAATCATTTTAGAACTACTTAAGATGTGTCAAATGAACTGAAGTAAGAGCATCTGCTTTACACTGCATAAATAAGTTTTGTTTGGTTCTGAATATAGATTGATTTTTGGTGACCCCACATCTTGTAATCTGTAGCACGGATTTGGAATTCGCAAATTTCCTTCATTGATGTAGCGTGCACCAAACATATGGTACATCACCTCCTCATTGTACAGTGAACTAGCAACTTTGGCAACTATTTCTAAGATTTCAGTAATGTTTATCCATGAAACGACAAATAAGTTGTGTTAAAATAGTATCTGCTTGGGGAAGAATATCCAGATGAAAAAGAGGAGATGTCTGTAGTGTTAAGTTAAACTTTTGGTAACAGGTTGTGGTTTTTATTCCAATCCAATTTGTACAAAGTTGCCAGCCAACAAGTCTTCATTTAAAGAGAACCATCCTTCAACAGTAAAGTACTACTCACCTGCAGAACCTATGAAATGTCTATAAATTTTTGCTCTGCCCGCACCTGCGCCCGCGCCCTGTAATAACTTCATTAATATATCAGAGTGAAATATAAATATTACCCATCTTGAATCAGAAAAGTGAGTTCTATTGGTAGCAGGTATAGCAGGCACTGTTGAATTTCTGTGTGTTGCCTTCTCTCTCTCTCTCTCTCTCTCTCTCTCTCTCTCTCTCTCTCTGGAGCCCGCGCCCGCGTGTGACCTTTCCTGTTTTCTATAATTTTGTGGCCGGCCGGAGTGGCCGTGCGGTTCTAGGTGCTACAGTCTGGAACTGAGCGACCGCTACAGTCGCAGGTTCGAATCCTGCCTCGGGCATGGATGTGTGTGATGTCCTTAGGTTAGTTAGGTTTAATTAGTTCTAAGTTCTAGGCGACTGATGACCTCAGAAGTTAAGTCGCATAGTGCTCAGAGCCAAATCTATAATTTTGTGTCTTTAGTAGTAGTAGTAGTAGTAGTAGTAGTGGTGGTGGTGGTGGTGGTGGTGGTGGTAGGTAGGTAGGTAGGTAGGTAGGTAGGGGGAGGGGGGGGGGGGGGGGGAGAGAGAGAGAGAGAGAGAGAGAGAGAGAGAGAGAGAGAGAGAGAGAGAGAGGCAACACACAGAAATTCAACAGTACCTGCTATAGCTGCTACTAATAGAACTCACTTTTCTGATTCAAGATTGGTAATATTTATGTTTCACTCTGATATTTTAATGAAGTTATTACAGTATATGAAATAACAATAATATGGAAGGGATACATTGCCACTTACCACATAGAGCAAGCATTGAGTTACTGACAGGCACAGTGAAAAGAATTTTTAAAATATTCAGCTTTCAGACTACATCCTTTATCAGAAGTTGGAAATTTACTCATGTGTACCTGGCCACTTATGTCTCTGGGCACTAAGGTTCAGTCCAGTCCATCCTGGATTTTCTTTTGTTTTATTGAGGTATATGTTGAGTTAGTTTTTAAGGTATTACAGGAATACTGTTTGTCTTAGTAAAAGTATGAACCCCACATGCATTGTTACTACAAGGGTAGTTTGAAAAGTTCTCGGAATCACCATGAGAGGTCAGTGCTAGCGCAACAAGTTGTTCATGTGATATTCATTGGACTGTTGCGTGTAAACACGAGCCACGTCAGTACTCTGTGACGGTGATGTGGCCCTGTTGTTCCCGCGTAGTGATTTGCAAAGATGGAAAAAAAATAGATATTTGAGCAGTGATTAAGTACTTCCTAAAGAAAGGTAAGAAAGCAGAGGACATTCATGCCGATTTCCAGAATACGCTGGGGGACTCTGCTCTTTCATTTTCTACTGTTGCCAAGTGGACAAATGAATTTAAATTTGGCCAGGAGAGCTTACATGATGATCTGTGCAGTGGTCAGCCAAGATGTGTCACTAATCCAGAAAAAATTGCAAATGTGCACAAAATGGTCATGGAGGATTGCTGATTGAAAGTGTATGAAATTGCTCCCACTTGCCAGATGTCATCTGAAAGGGTATATCACATTTTAACTGAAGAATTAGAAATGAAAAAATTATCTGCAAGATGGGTGCCTCGACTCTTGATGCTGGATCAAAAATGCAGGGAATGGACATATCGGAACAATGTTTGGCCAGTTTTAGGAGAAACGAACAAGATTTTTTTGCACTGGTTTGTGACCACAAATGAAACTTGGATGCACTACTGGACCCCAGAGACAAAACAACAGTCAAAGCAGTGGAAACATGCTGATTCTCCACCACCAAAGAAAGCAAAGACAGTTCCTTCAGCGGGAAAGGTCCTAGCGTCAGTGTTCTGGGATGTGAAGGGTTTCTGTTTGTAGATTATCTCTCCACTGGACAAACAATTACTGGGGAATACTATGCTAAACTCATGGACAAATTGCAACAAAAGATACGCTAAAAAAGGCCAGTTTTAGCAAGGAAGAAAGTCATCTTCCACCAAGAAAATGCTCGCCCATACACGTGCCATCGCCAAGGCAAAATGACACGAACTAAGATATGAACTGTTGCCACACCCACCTTATTCACCTGATATGGCTCTGTCAGACTTCCATCTCTTCCCAAAACAGAAAATTTTTGTTGGTGGACAAGGATTCATTTCAAACAAAGAATTGATAGCCGGATTTGACAACTGCTTTGCAGGCCTGGGGGAAACTCATTTTTGAGAAGGGATCAAGGCACTGGAACATTGTTGGACCAAGTGCATTAATCGACAAGGAGGTTACTTTGAAAAATAAAAAATGTTTCAGTGATGTAAGTACTTTTTTTCTATTCCGTTCAGAGAACTTTTCAAACCACCCTCATATCATCAGCAGTTTGACATCCACTGCTAAATGAAGGTCTCTGCAAGACTTTACCTGCCATTATGGTCGTAATCTGTATCCATCCATGCTGCCCCTACATGACTTCTAAAGTTGCGAAGCTATCTTCAGTTAAGTTGTCCCAGTCCTTTCTTATCTCTTAGAATCCATCAAAGAATTCCAGGGTCCATCTACCAGTGATTTTTTGATTGTATGTCTCCGTCCACCTCAATTTCATCAATAGCTGTCGTATTTATGGCTTGCACTACAGTCTGCACCCTGCTGTATTTCTATCCGTCCTGCCTCTCTTACTAATTTCCAACGTTCACTTCTCCATTGCTTACTAAGAAACCCTCAGTCCTTGAATAATCTCCCCCCCCCCCCCCCCCCCCCAATAAAAATTTGTCTTTTACTACAATGTAATTGTCCTCTTTCTATCTCCATCTCACTGCATTCCTCCCCCTCTCTCCCTTCCCTTGTCACACATCCTATCCCTTATATGCAGCTAATATTTTAAGCGGATAATTTTATAATATTTCTTAAATTTGATATTTCATTGCATATAGGTGTGCTGATTGCACTTGGCTCACTAATGATGTGGCATGCACGACTAATAACAAGAGGAGAAACAAGTATTGAGGCGCACATCAATAAACAGGAGACAAAGAGGTTAGCTGCACTCAATAAGGTAACTCATCATTGTTAGAAATGTAAACTAGATTATAACTTTGTGTAAAGCATATGTAGGAGACACCACTGTTTCATAAATTAATTAAAATGAACATGAGTGAAAGATACTGTGTGTGTCATACTTATTTTATTAAAATAAACTGTTGCTGGCTAATGAAGACATTTTTCACTTGGTTTGCATTTACATTTATATTTCATGTTTAAATACCCTCTTAACCATGTTGGATGTTGGTGTTTTCTTCACTTTGTCTTAACATAACCTTCACATTTTATATTTAATTGCTCAAGAAGAAACAAGCAACTGTGTCAACCCTCAACTGCTGTATTTTATGGTTGTGAGATACTGAATAGATGATCCTGTGTATAAACAGCTAATAAACTGTAACACACAATATCTGTCAGTAGAGCTTAAAATCTGTTTCTATCTGTGAAATAAATGCCTGATGATCTGCTCTTATTAGAAAACCATAATAATTATTTTAATAAAAAACTTTTTAATATAACACATTTTTAAAATGGACTAAAAAATATAAAATAATTTCTCCTAGCCATATACAAATTTCTAACACCATAAAAATAGTCCTGGAAATTTATACTTGTGGATTTGTAATAGCTATGACAATACTTGCAGAATTTAAAGTGGAAAAACACGGGTTGTATACAGTAGTAATAGTAAGGAGGTGAATATTCACATATCAATAAAGTATTGCATGTGCCCCACATTTTTCATTTTAAATTCTACAAGTATTTTCACATCTCTTAAAAATTCACAAGCACAGATATTCAGGAATATCTGTATGGATTTAGGAATCTGTATGAAGCTGGGAGAGTTTATTTTTATTCTTTTCAATCCATTTTAAAAATGTGTTATGTAAAATGTTTTTTATTTAAATAATTATTTTCTGCTTTTTAGTTTTGTGCATTTGAAATCTTGTAGTAAATTTCAAACCGTGTTGACATTACAACAGACATGAGTGGTAAATTCCAGGCTTATTTCAGTTTTTCTTCATCCTAGTCAACCAATACATTGCTTCCTCATACAGTTATGTCATGGAAACACCTCCAAATGCAAAAATTAAAAAAAAAAATCAACGTATATGGAGACTTAACAGCAATTGTTCCACTATAAAACATTTGTAAGTGGAACAGTAAAAGGGGGAATAGCAGTGGTACACAAAGAATCCTCTGCACACCCCAGACAAATACGTTAGTTAATATTGCATTGTCATCTGGTTCTGTGCTATTCTGAAAGTTTTATCAGAACTACTGATAGCCTTGGAAGAGCCATCTCATGAGCAAGATGTATGAAACAGGTAAAATACGAAGCCTATTCAAAACGTTCTAGAACATTCTGGAACATTTGTAAGTTCGCAGCAGTGGTTTGTTGGAGCGAAATGTGGTTGGCATCCTTGCACATGCCTGTGATTAATGTGTAACTGCCAGAAGTTTCATTGATGTATGTCTGTTAGTTATTGTTCAGTGCTGTATTGAGTAGAACATTGTGGCACACAGTTTGTGAATTTCAAGATTGCAGAGTTAGAGGAGCAATGCATATGCATTAAATTTTGTTTGAAACTCAAGAAAACCTTTACAGAGACACACTATGATGCAGGAAGCCTACAGTGATGAGAGCTCAAGCCATACTCGGTGTTACGAATGGTTCACATAGTTTAAAAATGGCCAGCCGGAAGTTCAAGATGAACCTCATTCAGAATGCCCTTCAACATCGGCTGGTGACGCTCATGTTAGGAACGTCAAATTGTACATGCCAATCAAAGACTGACTGACTGAGAGATTGCAGAAGAATGTAACATATCAGTTGGACCGTGTCATGAAATTCTGACACAGCACATTGGAATGCATCATGTTATCGCCAAGTTTGTCCCATGGCTCATGAGTCAAGACCAGAAAGATTTTCACCTTGCAATCTGTGAAGGGTTTTTGGATCATGCAAATGAAAATCAGAGATTTCTTAAGAGAATCATAACTGGTGATGTCTTCACAATGGGTCGGGAAACGTTCTCAAAGACCAAAAAAAGCTTATTATGCTTATCCATTACGGATATTTTAGAACCGTGACTGTATAATGAATGTTAATAAGTTATAAAGAACTGCAACCAGTCACTTTTTTGAATAATTATGTTTTATTCCATGAACCGGTTTTCGAACCTTTTCAGGTTCATCTTCAGATGGTTTCAGGAAGTTAAATCATTACTGCTGGCATAATGCTGGGTGCTGGCCCTATGACAAAAAGATGGGTCACACTTTAATGTATCGCCATAACTATAGCTTATCTGTTGATATGGATGTAAATCTAGTTTTTACTTACTGCGACAGTATAGGTGGCTTTTTTCGATTAGTGTCCATCTGTCTGCCTCCATTTTGATATCCAGTAGTTATATCAGTACACACACTTCCACACAAACTATATTAATTTACACTCTGATACCAAGACTTTTCCAGCACCCAGCATGCGCTTTACAACTGTTGCTTGTAACAAAGATCTTGACAGAAAGATATGGCATAGGCCTACTTTGTACATAGATGTAATTTGTTGTTCTTTACATGTATTAAAGTCAATATAAGGGCAAGTATTTTAATCACAGTGGTGATAACATGAGAGCACAAGATAAAATAAATAAATAAATAAATAAATTACTATAAGAACAAACTTCAGATGATCTGATATCATATTTCTGTTTGTATATTACAGACATTATTGGCATTAATATGAATACGCAGGAATCAATAATACAGAGTTATAGATGCAGCTGTGTGTATGACTAGGACCTTTATATTTAAGTTAATAACAAATCTTCAGATGAACTGTTGACTTATTTCTGCTGTTATGTTAACATGATGTGGGGTATTATCAAGAGTAGATTCTGTTTATTTTAGCTAAAGGTATATGTATAAAAGTTATAGTGATTGTAATGGACTAAAGCTGTTTGTATGGCTGTACACTTTATATTTAAAACATCATGGACAAAAGTTCTTAAACTGTTGACTTACTTTCATTCTTACATTAGAGTGATCTGGAATATTGGTAAAGGCAGCTTCTGTTTGTTCCAGCTAGAATTAATATGTATAAAAGTACTGATTTATGTTAGCAGTAGAGGGCTTTAACATTTAGAAATATAGTACGGGTTTTATTCTGTGGTAGGATATTACGCTGACACCAGTGTAGTTAGGATGTAAGGAGAGGGAGGGGGGAGGTCGTTTGGAAGGGGGGGGAGGGGGAGCCAGTGTAGGGTTCATTGTTTGATTACTTGTTTTGAGCTAGTAGATCTTCAAAGTTCTGAAGGAAAAATTTGTTTCTCAGTTCAATTTGATCATTGAGTAGGTAGTCAGGTGCTGTATTTGTGTAGATAAATATTTTGAATTTCTTCAAGAAGGTCAAGTATTGTGCCTTTGTTGGCAAAATGGAGTATTTGGAGATTCTGTTCTATGTTGGTTGCAGAATGATTGTGTTGGGCAAGATGTGAGGCAAAGCTGGACTTGTTCAGGTTGTTAAGACAGAGTGCATCTGTGTGTTCTTTAAATCTTGTTGTGGAGCGTCTACCAATTTGTCCAATGTAGAAGCTTGGACATGAGTTGCAAATGAGCTTGTACACACCTGACTTTTGACACTGTTGTATAGTGGTTTTGGTGCTGTGTGTGATTTTATTTTGTATTATGTTGTTAGTGAAGAAACTTATTTTTATGTTGTATGTCTTGAAGAGGTTGGCAATTTGGTGAGAAATCTTCCCTGGGAAATGCAGGCTAATAAATGTGGTCTTCTTGTTTGTGGGTGGTTGTTCAGCAGTTGGTTGATTTAATTTTGCTGTATGGATTAGTTTATCTTTTATTGCAGGGTTGTACCCATTGGTGGATGCAATTGAATTAATAATTTCTGTTTCTTTTTGTCTTTCACTTGTGCCCATTGGGATTTTAAGCATGCGATTACCCATTGTTCTGAAGAATGCTTTTTTTTATGTTTGTCTGGATGGCAAGAGGATTTGTGTATGGTAAAATTGGTGGTTGTTGGCTTTCTGAAAATTTGAAATTTATATTTCTGATTTGTATTTGAGATTGTTAGATCAAGATAGTTAATGCCTTGTGGTGTTTCATGTTCTACTGTGAATTGGATTTTATTGTGTATTTTATTAAGTTCTTTGGCTAGGCTATCTGTTTCTTCTGTTGTTCCATTGAACAGAATAAGTGTGTCATCAACATAGCGTTTGTAATAAAGCAGCTTATCTTTTAGTTGGGTTTGGGACCTAAAAAAGTTGTTTTCAAGGTTATTGATATATATGTCTG
Source organism: Schistocerca piceifrons (assembly GCF_021461385.2). NCBI lineage: Eukaryota > Metazoa > Arthropoda > Insecta > Orthoptera > Acrididae > Schistocerca > Schistocerca piceifrons. The sequence continues at coordinate 620,314,556 of NC_060141.1, forward strand.
CTAGCAAGCCTGCAAGACTACTTCCCATTGCCAGTCCATCTTCCTGAATGTAAGACTTGTTGTTGAACAGGAAGTAGTTGTGTGACAATATAAGCTACAGCATCTCTATGAGTTCATAGATTTCAGCTCTACCCATTGTCCCATGTTTGAGTAAGTTATTTCTTATTAAACTATTTGTTTCCTTGACAGGTATGTTTGTATATAGGTTTACTATGTCAAGAGATGCAAATTTAGCTGTGACTAGGATGGGAATATCTTTTATACTATTGATGAGCTCATAATTGTTTTTAATGGAGCAGTTATTTTCAAATACATATGCCTTGCGGATAATATCATCAAGTTTTTTGGTGATTTTACAGCTTGGGCTATTGATAGTGTTCACAATGGGACATATTGGACATTCTGGTTTGTGGATCTTAGACTGTGATCTCAGTTTTGTTGCTGATGGGTTATCACTATACAGTGCTTGCTTCTAATGGTGCCAACAAGAAGTTGCAGTTTTTAAGCAACTTTTTATCATGGAATGTAACTTCCTGAAACCATCTGAAGATGAACCTGAAAAGGTTCGAGAACCGGTTCATGGAATAAAACATAATTATTCAAAAAAGTGACTGGTTGCAGTTCTGTATAACTTATTTACATTCAAAAAAAGCTTGTCAGGTCAAGTCAAATGTCAAAGCCATGCTGACAGTTTTCTTTGACTTTGAAAGATGAATTCATGCCACAGGGACAAACTGTTAATTGATGGTACTATCAGGGCATGTTGCAACACCTGCGAGAAAATGTGAAAAGTAAACTGCCTGAAATGTGGCTAGATAATTCATGGCTCTTGCATCACGATAATGCACCCGCACATTCATCCCAGTTGGTGTGTGACTAGTGCAGAAAAAACGAAATCACTGTGCTTTGTCATCCTTCGTTCTTTCCAGGCCTTGCTCCTGCAGACTTTCTTTTATTTCTGGAGTTGAACACCCCATTGAAAGGATGAAGATTTGCAATGATAGGTGAGATAAAATAAAATTCGCAGATGGCACTTCACACGATTCAGCAAGGGGCACACACAGATTCCTTCCAAAAGTGGAAATGGGATTTGGAGCAGAGTATCAATTGCATAGGAGAGTATTTTGAAGGCAACCATGCAAAATAAGTAAAAGATAGGAATAGAAAAATTTTGTGGACAAAGTTCTGGAATTTAGTGAACAGGCCTTGTACTCTTAGATTTCAAAAATAATATAATAATTTCAGTTCCAAAGAATGCAGGTGCTGACAGGTGGGAGTATTACCGAACTATTAGTTTAACAAGTCATGGTCACAAAATACTAACACAAATTCTTTCCAGAAGAATAGAAAAACTGGTAGAAGCCAACCTTGGGGAAGATCAGTTTTGACTCCGGTTAAATGTAAGGACATCGAAGGCACTAGTGACCCTATGACTTGTCTTAGAAGAAAGGTTAAGGAAAGGCAAACCAACATTTATAGCATTTGTAGACTTAGCAAAGCTTTTGGCAGTGTCGACTGAAACACTCTTTTTGAAATTGTGAGGTTGCAGGACTAAAATACAGGAAGTGAAATGCTATTTACAACTTGTACAGAAACCAGACGGCAGTTATGAGAGCCGAGGGGTGTGAAAGGGGAGCAGTGATTGAGAAGGGCAGAAACCAGACGGCAGTTATGAGAGCCGAGGGGTGTGAAAGGGGAGCAGTGATTGAGAAGGGAGTGAGACAGGATTGTAACCTATCCTTGATGTTATTCAATCTGTTCAGTGAACAGGCAGTGAAGGAAACCAAAGAAAAATTTGGAGTAGAAATTAAACTCCAGAGAGAATAAACAAAAACTTTGAGGTTTGTTGATATCATTGTAATTCTGTCAGAGGCTTGCAAGAGCAGTTGAGTGGAATTGACAGTTTCTTGAAAACTGTACATAAAATGAACGTCAACAAAATCAAAACAAGTATAATAGGATGCTGAGGGCATTAGATTAGTAAATGAGTCTTTGAAAGTAGTAGATGAGTTTTGGTATTTGGGCAGCAAAATAACTACTGGGTGAAGTACAGAGAACATAAAATATAGACTGGTAATGGGAAAGAAAGTATTTTTGAAGAAGAGAAATTTGTTAACATTGACTGTAGATTTACATATGAGTCTTTCTTGAAGGCATTTGTATGGATCCATATATGGATGCGAAACATGGACGATAAACTGTTTATATGAGAAGAGAAACCTTCAAAATGTGGTGTTACAGAAGAATTGTTGAAGATTAGATGGGCAGATCATGTAACTAATGTGGAAGTAGTGACTGGAATTGAGTAGAAAAGATATCTCTGGGGCAACCTAACACATTCTGATCACCAATTTAGTATTGGTGGGAAGTGTAGGGTGTAAAAAAACCATAGAGGGAGACTAAGAGATGAATACAGTTAGCAGCTTCAGAAGGGTGTAAGTTGCAATATTTATTCAGTGATGAAGAGTCTTGCACAGGATAGAGTGGCGTGGAGATCTGCATTGAATCAGTTCAGACTGAAGACATCATCAATACCAGGAGCAACAAGATTTGGTCACAGGGTGTGAATGTACTTTATCAATTATTTTATCAAATAAATATGTATTCATATTAAATAAACTGATCTGTGAATATGTATAACTGCTTCCATTTCAGTAACACTTCAGTTATGCTTAATAGTCATATTGTGATTGCTTCTCAGTTTTGGTTATTGATAACTTGATTCCAGTGTCTGAGTTTAATTTGTACACCACAGCTTCCAGCACTGAAGATGATCACTATGTGCTCGAAAGTCGATTCTGCTATCAATAAAATATCAATATTACAGCCAATGCTGACCTTCCTTGTAATTTAATATTGCAACTTGTTAGTCAGTTGCCCTTTTTGAAGATTCAGGCATCCAGTATTAGTGTTTCTGCATTCATGTTAAACATTATGTTGTGTGATTTATGGTTAACAAAGATGCCCTTATGGGCTAATGGTATCTGTATCTCATAGTGAAGAGATGATTTTGGCAGTGGTTACTCACATGTTGCCATCTGCCATTGAAATACTGAGCCAGCTGTTGAACTGAAACTTGCCTATCTGTTAAGAGAACTGAGACAAATAAAGATGGTTGTCCATCACAATTCACTGATTAGGAAAGGTATTTCACTGTAGTGCTGACAAGGATTGTAAACAGCGGATGTGTCGATACCAGGGCATAAAGGCTTTGCGAATTGCATTCTTTGTGCTCAGTTGGACAATAACTATACCTTGCAGACAGACATGTGAACAATATATGTAGATGTGATGGGATGTGTAGTTGGGCTCAAAGAAGCTGGGTGGAGTAATCTGCAAATTCCTCGATATTTGAATAGGAGTGACGCCACTATTCTACGGTGTAGGTAGGAATTGGTAAGCCATGGCTGAACTATGTTGAGAAGGAAGATGTCAACCTAGTCAAATGTCAGAATTTGAGGCCCGAGCAATCGTTGGAGAGGCACTCGGAGCCCTGGTTTCATCATAATCATCAATATGACATGCAACTGGTGCTTCAGTGAACACAAGGAGCAATAATAGGCAGCTCACAGAAAGGGGCTGAGTTCATGACGCCCCTTGTGCCAACTACCATTGACTTCTGTACATAAACAAGGCCGTTTGCAGTTGTTTGGGGTGCATTCAGCATGGAATCTCATTGACTGAAGTAGAATTGTCTTCAGTGATGAATCTCGTTTCGAACTGAGTACCAATAACCAGCGAAGAGGTGTATGGAAGTGCCCTGAACAGCAGTGGGACTCCAACCTGACTGTCACCCGCCATACAGCCTGACAGCCAGGAGTGGTGATCTGGTGTGTCATTTCATGTCATAGCAGAACCCCTTGGTTGTCATCTGCAACCCCCTTACAAAAAGTGGTACATCAGTATTATTCTACACCCTGTTTTGTTGTCTTTCATGGCTAGCCATCCTGTGCTTACTTTTCAGCGAGATAATGCACTCCTGCACGCGGTGAGAGATTTTACTGTTTGTCTTCCTCCTTGCCAAATTCTACCTTGGTCAGCCAGGTCGATGGCTCTCTCCCCAACTGAGAATGTTTGGAGCAGTATGGGCAGGTCCCTCAAACCAGCTCCAGATTTTGACTATCCAATGAGCCATTGTTTTTGATTGTGTATTAGTGAAAATGGAAAATGTTCTAAGTGCCAAATGTGACACATGTCAGGAGAATGAAAAAACAATGTATCTCTGTTTGTGCATAACTGGTTTGTATCAAGAAATTGAGATGATGATCTAGTATCACAAAATTATGCTGCTCAGCACATCAGCACGTAATGAGACATGTTAGAATGTTCTTAATAAGTATTTATTTTCTGAGTGCTGTACCAAGAAACTGACTGGCAGCCACTATTAATAATGCTGTTTATTTACACAGATAGCGCTGTTACTGGTTGTGGACAGACAGGTTCATGTTTAAGTTGCATTTGTTGTTGTTTACATTAGTTGTCAACAAGTAATGTAAATGACAACAGATGTAATGTAAACATGAACGATTGTCTGAAGATGAACCAGTTGGTCCAAAACTGGTAATAACATTTTTTAAAGTAAATAGCATTATTCATAGTAGTTATTTGTTGTTTCCTTCTTTGCAAGGATCATCTTGTATGTTATACACAGCCACGATATCAAAAATGTCAGTATTCAACAAAATAGTGGCAAGTAAATTTTTGTTCCTGGTACCATTGATATTGAACCACTAAGTTTTGTTCGTGATAATACAAGTACAGAAATACAGCATTAAGTTTTTAACCATGACTCGACACTGTCTACTAATGCATATTTGAAAGACTTTCCCCATGGTTTGTCACTAGTATAAAGTCTGTGGACATTCAACAGACAACTGAGAACACAATAGCACTGAAAGAATCATTTTTTCTGGAAATCATGAAACATACACTATCTGATAAAATATATCCAGACAAACATAAAGCAGGATTAACCACTAGATGTCACAAAATGCAGACCTTCCAGTACAAAAGGAGGCTAGGAGTATTGCGTTGTCAGTAGAGAAGCAGTAACAGCAGAATGAATTGGCCGGGCAGCTCAGTAACTTAAAAAGGCAACTAGTGAGTGGATGTCACCTGAGCAAAAAATCCATAAGGAACGTTTCAACCCTTGTAAAGCTGCCAAAGTCAACTTTGATGATGTGGTTATGAAGTGTGCAGCAGAACAGCAGCAGCTAAACCAAGACCAGACAGACCATATATACTGATGGACAGGGACCAATGAGTGTTGTGGAAGTTGTTTTAAAATACCACATGAAATCAGTGGAAGGAATCACAAATAATCTTCAAAGTGCTACCAGCAGTACAGCTAGTAAAATGACAGTGCATAGGGAATAAGAAGAATGAAGTTCAGTGGTCAAGCAGCTCCTAATAAGCCACTCACTCCTATAAGTGCTAAGTGAGACTCGAGGTGGTGTAAAGAGCAACACCACTGAAAAAAAGTACTTTGGAGTGAGGAATCCTGCTATATCCTGTGGGAGTGAGGAATCCTGCTATATCCTGTGGTATTCCGATGGGAGGGCTTGGGTTTGGCAGATTCTTGGAGAACATTACCTACCATAATGTGTAGTGCCAGCAGTGAAATATGGAGAAGGTGGTATTATGGTATGCTTTTCTTGGTTGGGGTACAGTCCCATTATTGCACTTAAGAAAATACTTTGTATGTAAAGATATGAATACATTTTACAGTGTACAGTGCATGGTAGAAGAACAGTCCGGAGATGGTGATTGATTATATCAGCATGACGACGAACCCTGTCCTAAAGCAACATCTGTGAGGCAGTGGTCTGTGGACAGTATCATTCTTGAAATGGATTGGCCTGTCCAGAGTCCCGACCTGAATCTGACGGAACAGCTTTGGGATGAGTCAGAACATCGATTTTGCTCAAAACCCCAGCTTCTTGAAGAATGGACTGCTTTCCTCCAGACATTCAGCAACCTCATGAAAAGTATACACAGCAGATAGTGTAAAAGACAATCACCTTATTCTTATGTTACTCACATTTCATTTTCTGTACCTTTCTTTGTTTCGAATAATTAGACTCATAAGTTATTATTAGTTTCAAAATTTTATTATGGAGATGACTTCTTGTTAGCCATGCTATATATTTCAACAACTCTTTCAGGAAATGTGCAGCATTAACTGGATTATAAGAAATATATAGTGTTGGTCTGTTGCAGCAACATACAATTCTGTATAATTTTGTTTGGTTTCTAGGTGTACAAAAATCCTTACAATTTTGGTCCACGAAGGAACTGGAGATACTTCTTGGGGATGGTAAGAGGCAGAGGGTGGCGACATGTCCTCCTGCCCTCAAGTCACAAACCATTAGGTGGTGGATTGACATGGCGTTCAGTACACTCAGACTCTGAGCACGATAGTGATGATGATGGTGATAATGGATTATCGTATACCAAAGATCCATAAATTTGATAATTTTAATAAGCTGTTTGGATACCAAAGAAAAGTGTATTCTTAACTTTGAAATGGAACATTATCTTTTTTATTCAGTGAACAATGACCAAGTGCTATTTATATTTATTACAAAATAAATTGCAAAAAGGATGTTGTTTTGTACAATTCAAATTTTTTAATCTATGCACAATAAAATGAGAAGTCTTTCAGTATTTGGTTATTGTGTATTCAGATAAGTGACTCCACATAATAAAGGAGCTAAGCATTTGTGAATTCACACCTTCACACTGTATGATTTATTCATATTGAATAAAGAATTTTACAGTTTTCATTTTAATACTGCTTGTTTCTCATTTTTGCAACACAATACATTCTCCATCAGTACCTTGTTATGCACTGACACTTGATGGCGTGGCATACCGATGTATAGTTGGGTTACATATCACTAAGGTGAATTAAATGTGGTATAGCAAAAAGACATCTTAGAGAGAGTAGGTTCCTTGAAATGGCAGTGTGCTGGCCACGTTGCAAGAAGAAAAGACAACAGATGGATGAAGCTAGTACCGGAGTGGAGTCCGAGAGAGCACCGGAGGCCTAGAGTAAGACCACCAGACAGATGGGACAAAGACATCAAGAAGATCACTGGTAACACCTGGCAGAGAACTGCCCAAGACCGTCCCACTTGGAGAAGACTGCTGAAAGCCTACCTGAATCCACGACTCGAAGAGGCCACATCTTCTAATGATTGAATTGGCTGATGATGATGATGATGATGATGAACAAAAAGAAATGTAATATAGAAGTATAAAAACTGACTTCAATTGTTGAAGTCTAAGGTTTAAAAAAGTGCTCTGATGTTTTTTTATATAAGGTAAGATCTGTAACATAAATGTTTTTTCATTTGGTGTGTAATGGTACCATTCTGTAGATGTACAGAGTCCCTTCCAAACAGTCTTTTACCCAGTTGCTTCAATGATAATTTTTACCTTATTTTTCTTGTACGGTTGGCTTTCTAGAATTCTATTGGTGCAGTGGATCTGCTATGCATTGTCACCAACACTTGCCATGTGACTTCTTCTCTGTCTGGACAAGGTCAAGGGCTGGAAGAGGGCTTTGTAGTATTCAATCTGTGGGGGAGGGAAGTGATGTAACTGCTTTTTAAGTAACTTGTCTCTTTTTGGTTGCATTTGTGTAACTTTTACAACAGTGGGTGAACAGCTCTTTTATTAATCAGATCATCTCCTCCTAACTGAATTTCAAAACAGGACAGAAGTGAATGACATTTCTCTTCAGTTTCTTTCAGCTGTTTCTGTGTGTTGCCATTGTTGCAGCACATCTTGCTCTCTCTCTTCCAAAACACTGCCAAGCTGCTACACCAAAGCTTAAATGACCACTTCATAGCAGGTGGAGACACACAGTCACCACCGCACCATGCTGCCGTTTTGTGCTTGCGTGTCTCACTCTGACTGTACAGTGATCAGAACCAGTGCTGAATGGTGGAAAGTTTTTGCCCAATCATTCATCTGATTATGGGGAAGAGGTGGAACAACATGTTACACGACACAATATGCGACATACTGATATTGGTATACTTCCATTATCATATACTGGAGAGTTTCCTTGTGAGGAGAAAACTGTCCATCAAAGGCCAATGCTCAACTCAGAGGTGTTTTAAGGTGACTTGTTGCACTGGTGGCAGGGAGCAGAGCTGCACTGTGGCCAGAAGCCATATTCACAAGTTGCAGCTTATTATCACTCATGTCCCATCACTGTTTCTCCCACTGACACATGATCCAGTGTATCAACAGTGAGATGATGGTTTGCAAGGAGGATGCACTTTGTGTAACTGTTTTTATGTTGTAGGTATCCATGGATGCCAAAACAGTAAACCCCTTTTTCCTGTAACTGCAAATGCTCAGTGCCCAACAGAATGTTACCTTGTTCCTTCCTTTTGTGAGGAAAGGAAAGATTTCCAGTATATTCACTGGGCCTCTTTTGTGTAAATATTTCTGAAAGATAGAACTGCTAAATAACTACAGACAAAATAGCAGAAACTAGTGGAAAAACAAAAATGGCAGCTTAGACAGTGCAAAGAATAAAAATCTAAAAAATCTAAATACTTTTCCATCAGAACATAAACACGTTAAATAAGAAAGATGAGTTTCTCATATCCCTATAACAAATTTAAAAACTAAAGGTATATTTGTACATGTGTTATGCATAACAGAACATCGTTCAACAAAGGCCTTGATGGCCAGAAGCTTATGTTGTGACAGTTTTTTTTTAAAAAAATCTGTGACTCAGCATCTTCGCTATACGCTATGTGGTGAGTAGCAACTTTCCTTTTCATAATATTGTTGAAATATTCTGCAAACATATTCGGAAAAAATATCAGTGGCTCTGAAATATAAAAATGTCAAAACAGAAAGTGGTCCTGTTAATACTGTATTTTACAGCCTATAAGATAACACATTTTTTCTTCAAAAAATTACCTCCAAAGTTCAGGTGCATCTTATACACAAAATTAGTATAAAAATGTCCAGTGTTTGATTTAAAATTCCCAACAGTCTTAAAATTAGCCATATATTTGATGCTGTTGGAAACCTCTACCTTGCAACACTGGATTCAACTGGCAGCAGCAGTGTGCCGATGTGAAAAATGAGAGTTCAAGCCTGGTAATATTGTCTCCCTCCTGCTCCGCCATCAAAAAACCAGATGAGCGTCTAGTTTTGATGGGTCATTGCAGTCTATAGTGCCATTGAACTTAAATAGAAAGTGATTGTGTTATCTGTACCTGTACGATATTTTTCTTAGTATCTAGTTTCGTAATGGAAAAAAATAAAATAAAATAAAAGGCATTCATATGATGCAGGCTATAAACTGAAAGTAATAGCATATACAGAAGAACATGGAAGCAGAGCAGTTGAGTGGCATTGTGGCCCTCCACCAACAGAAAAAAAACCATTCGTGATTGACGGGCCGGTAAAGAAGAACTGAAACAAAATGAGGAAGACTAAATGTGCAAATAGAGGACTGAATGCAAAATGGGGTTGGGGACTTCAGATAATGATTTTCAGGCATTTTAAAGGTCAGTTGGATTTTATAAACTAAGAATGTTTTTTAGTCTGCTTTGCAATTTGATAATAAAAATGGTAAATCCTACAGGCTTGGCATCTTATAGTCTGTAACATATGGTATACAAAAATATAAACAAAACATAATAATACACACATACATGATGGCACAGAAAAGACATACATATTTTTTTATTTGGTTTATGCATGTTTCAGTTTATTTATTTATTGGCTCTTTCATCTATGGTGGTATGTTGTGCTACAGGTATCTGCACACAAATAGGCAACTCAAATTTTGATGTTCACCAGGAAATGAGTTAAGGAGGTCAGTCACTGTGATTCCTTGTAGGTCTTTCACACAGTGGTGAAAACTTTATTTACTGTATTTTTTTGTTGTTCTAAAAGATGGGCCACTCTGTAATCTGCAGAGAGTGTTGACCATTACAGTTAATACACACATTGAAGCTGAGTATGACATTCCTGTGTCATTGGCTTTGTGTTCACATTTTCTGCCTATTTCTTGTGCCTTGTGTGGCATTGTAGAATGAATAAAACACTGATATTTGAAACATTTTAACTTACTTGGAATATAAAGCAATATCTTAAGCTGGATGCAGCCAACAGTTAAAGTTTTCTAGGAAGACTGGTGTGGTGAATGTCAGTACAAATATCAGTATATGTATTAGTGACACTGATGATCCTAGCTGTTTCCCATTCTTGCTCCAGCTGGCTAATCGGTTTGTGGTGTCTTCACAGTTAACATCATCCCTATAATTAAGAACAGTGCTCAACTCACATCTCTACCTGAAGAGTCCTCTTTCTTTTAATCTATCCCTTTCTTAAGTGTCCCAGCAAAACTTTTTAGCTTTTATAAGGGTGACACCTTCAATAATGAACCTCCTCCATCTGTCATTACTATAAACCATAGGTCTCTGGGGTGGTTTTTCCAAAGTCTGAAGGAATGTTCTGCCTGCAATTGCTCTCTTCATTTTATAAAGGAAAAATTACAATGCAACTATTAAATATGTTGATTTTGCATAAATAAACGTATTGCATGAGTGCAATATTTTTCCCTTGTGCAAGACTTGTAGTGCTGCACAGAATAATAATTACTGAACAACCAAATTATTATTGGAAATACTGATCACTTTATTTACTAGTTTGTCTGCTCAGGGCTCACTGAACCCATTGGACCTTTTTGCTGAGAATTAGTGGATGCAATTTTGTTACCACATGACAGTACAGAAATGACTGTCAACTCAAACAAAACCCTACTTACCTGGGACTGCACATCTGTGGTGATGAGCAGTACCTTACCCAACATGCTTAAAGTTGTACTAAGGCCTTCACAGACAGGTGTCACAACTTCCCCCCCCCCCTCCACCCCCCCCCCCCCCCCCCAGTCTACAATATAGCCTGCAAAATGATCTCTCATGCCATATCCACACATTACCCTAATCCTCTGAGCACCCCCTCATCCCCCAATAACAGCCCAGACTACAACAAATTAACCATGTCTTTTGGCAGAATTTTGGCTGCTTATCATAAAACCTAGAAAGAAGGAACATACTATTTATAATCTTTCCAGTCCTCACTCAATCTATGAATTATCCTAGTCCATTCTTATGCCACACCTACTCCCAACTCTTTGCCATAAGGATCAACCCTGCATGAAAGACAAAGTACAAGATACGTGTAATTGCCCCACACAACACATCATTCCAGTCCCATCGTAAGCATGTCTTTTTCTATCCTATTGGAGGCAAGGCAACCTGTGCAAGCAGTTATATCATCTGTTCTACTGAATGAATGGCCATTGCCATCCTTCTCCCCAATACCAGCTTGTCAACAGTACAAATATAATAACTGTCCTTACAACACGGCTTTCAATCTCATCAGTCCTATTGGTCTCAGTTCCCACCAGCTACTGTCTGTCTTCACTCCTACCCAATGCCCCCCCCCCCCCCCTCCTCCACATCATTCACTCTCGCCTCTCCACAGTCTTCCTCTTTTCTGTCTCCCCCTCTCAATCTACTCCTTCACTTCATTTATTAAGAATTGTGGTACGAACTTTACCGTACTTCTGCACATGGTTTTATGTGATGTCCTAAACCCAATGCAATGAATCTGAAAAACGATTGATGCCTCTTGGCAGTCTATGGTATTGTCACTATGGTTACAAGTAATTATGCAGATACTTCTTCGACTGTTCTGTTTCTCTGTAAATAGCTACTAGCTACTGAGAAGTCAGAATGTAGTCTTTGGAATGGAACTCAAGGAATTGTGCTCCACAGCACAATAAAAGAATGGTACTGAGCTGGCTGCAGGATCAGAGCTGTGATAATGTCTCTGGTGTGTCATCATTTCTGCCTGTTGGCAGAAGATTTCCATCTTTGCCAGTAGTAGGCAGAAGCAATTTAGTCTGCAGTTGATAGTGCCCTCTTTGGCAGCTGGCAACACTATTGACGAATATGACGTGCCAATGGATGTGGGTGCAGAAGCAGAAAGTAGTCCAGTTTTGTGAGTGCTGTGTGAAGGTGGCTGCTCACAACAGAGGTGCCAGGTCAGTGGTGTTCCTGTGTAGTGGTGATATTTGTGGTACACCTGTTAATCCTGGCACACGACAGTTTTATCATTAAATTTTTGTTGTGTTTCTGATTCCTCAATAAATAATAATGTTACATGACTCAATAGCCTGGTGCAAATCTTTTGAATGTACAACATGACTTGCGTGCCCCTGAGCCAACAGCACCGTGTTCTCAGGTGGTCACCCATCCAACTACTAATAGCCTGACATTTCTTAACTTTGGTGTTAGGGCAAGGACTGGTGTATCCAACGTGATAAGGCCGTTGGGAATTCTTCAGTAATATCATGGAAATGAATTTTTCATATTTAATGGAACTGATTGTATTACCATTCAAGAAATACAATTAAAAGTGTTGTTTTGAGAGATTCTTTATGTGGGGGGTGTTTACATAAAGTGTAATTTTGTTATACATGTATTGTAAAATATAAATATTTAACTTTTGTATATGGAATATCATTCATGGGAAAGCATTGATAGAAAAGATACTAACTCTTTCTACTTCCTTCACAATATATCATTATGTGAAAGCATGGAAATAATGATTAAGGAGCCACAAAACCCACTAGTATAACATGAGCAACTAGGGTCAAACCCTTAACATCAGATCTTAGATATTACAGTTGTGCAATGTCTTGTCAATGTCAAAATATTCTTGTCATGGCATGATGTTCTGTTGGTGGTTTGTGTGAATATCACCATCTGAAATTCATTGTGGAAAGTTTTGATGCGACACTCCATGATGTTCGGTGTGAGTTGACCTGTGGCTTGATTTTGATGCCATATTTCAGCAGTGAAGCCATCTGTATTTAGCACAGTGACTAAACTATTGCAAACTCACCTAGTTTGCATTCATACTCAAGAAATATTTACAAGGGTGAAAGTAGCTTTTCCACAGACTGCCTTTTCATGAACAAAAGAATGAAAACAGTGTAAGTAATAGTCGTTCTTCATAATAAACCATAATTGAACCTCAATTGGAAGTTAATGCCCTTCATTTGTGTACATTTTACGTGTTACATGTGCCCCATGAGTTAAGTGAGTGTGGCTAATTGATAAAATCTGAAGCTCAGCCAGTAATAACTGGGTTTGGATTTGTCAAAACCAAGCTTTCTCAGCTAGGACCTTAATGCCTCTGGTCCTCTTACTGTAACCTTTGTGAGCACAAGTTGTAACAGATCAAAGCAGGGCTGTCTTATTCCAGTCATTATGCTAATATTATTTTTTCTTTTTTGATATGTATTCACTTGTAGAGCTTATAGGTTAGGTACATGAAATAACTAATTTCTTATTCATGCTGTGCTTCACAAAACTTTATTATTTACAGGATAATTTTCAGTCTACTGATGATAATGGTGTATTTAGTTCTTAAGGAAACATTTTAATTAAGAAAATATTTATAATTTACAAACCTGTGGACCTTGCACATTTCAAAATTCTGTACTGCTAAAAAACAGTTTATTTCAAGTTTGGCATATCTCATTCAAAAACCCTTATTCTCCACTCTTCAACAAACATATTTTTTCCCAAAATGTAATATTTCAGGCATTATTTATATCTAAAACTTTCATGTTTCAGAATGTTCCAATCTTAAGACCTAATTCTTCTCAAAATTCAGTGCTATAATTTTGTAGCTTCAATTTTTCTGTGTCCGAAGCTGATTATTTTTAGTTAAATAACTTGTTTGCTAATTACTTCAATTAGAAAATTTTACTTTCTAAAAACTTTTAGATGACTTTGGGAATCCCATTTTGCATTAAATTGCTCTCCCACAAAATAGTACCTATAATTTGCCATTTTCTAATTATACAGCAAGTAGTTACACAAACTTACTTTGTTGCCTATTGTATGTTTGTCCCCTTTAGAATTCCTGTCTTATATGTTAATACCTAAAATTTAATAGCTCAGTATTTTATCAATTTGTAATTTTACATAATATAGGTGTCTATTAATAGGTGCCATGTACAAAGCATGAGTCGGTCAGTGTTTAGCTATCATCAAGTAAAGTTACCACATGTTTGTCTGCAAAAGTTCATAGTGTGTCTTTAACATACACAGTTAACTTGTTAACCATTTTCACTTGTAAACTTTTTGAAAACTGAATCTTCCTGGTAGATTAAAACTGTACACCAGACCAGGCTCAACGTTGGCATCTTGGCCTTTTGCAGAGAAGTGCTCTACTTGACGGAGCTATCCAAGCATGGCTCATGATCCTCTCTCACAGCTTCACGTTTAGAAAATTCAAGTAGGTAGATGTGACTTACTGATCTGTGCTGAGATGTGTACGTCATATAGTTTAGATAGTTGACCATTGAAATAAGTTGTGTGTTAATAAGTGTGTGTGTGTGTGTGTGTGTGTGTGTGTGTTAAGAAATGAAAAGTAAAAGTGTTGTGTGTATCGTTTAATTACGGTTCACTACCATCAATGACCACAGGAAGGAGCTTAACGCAGGCAGTCTTCAAGACTTACAAGCCAAAGGTGTTAGGATCAGGTTGGTAAGTTACAGTTATGCTTCCATTTTTGTACTTATGAGAACATTTAAATGACTTGTCTTAATTTATCTCCACATTTCTCTATGAGGCTAGTAGTTTGTGTGATGCAATTTAACAGTTTCTCTAGCATACATAGCTTTCTTCTGTACACTTCTGCCTTCAGTAATGTCATATATAAAACTCTGATGGGGTTAGATTTGTAACACTTGTGATCAGATATTGGTAATACTGTGGCCAAACCACTAATTAGTATGGTTGAAATGGCGTCTCACATAAATAGTAGAGTGTGGGGGCTCCATCATGCTGAAAATGTATTGTATCCCACATGGCCAACAGAACATCCTCTAGTTCAACTAATGTTTTTTTTCCAAAAAATTACTTGTTTTTTTTTTTTGTCTTTGCCAAAATAACAGGTCTTATGTACAAAGCTTCAGGTGATGATGTGCACCACATAGTGGTGGACACATAAACTTGGAAACTTGTTTTAAATATACATTGTGGTACTGGTTCTGTTCTGTGTAAGTGTTTCCACCAATAAATATTATTAACAAAAGCAAATCAGCACCAAACTCAACTCGTGAAATATTGCATTCAGTGTGAAGATGATGTACATACTATTTGACTTCCTCTTTCAGATAAAACATGCAATGTGTGCCCTTCCACTTTTATGCAATATGATGAAAAGCTCTTAGGTATCTTTCAGGGTGGCAGTGTTGAAATGTCATAATGTTTCAAGGCATCTCATACTTATCATCTTAAAAACCCGAGAGCTTCTAATCAGTAGTATATATTGGAAAAGTCTGCATTCACACATTTATGCAATGTGTTATAAAACTCTACATATACACAATGATCTGAATTTCGATGTGTTGGGAAAGTGTCAACCATATTCTTCAGCAACAATGGGAGTGATGTTATTGTACACCACATCTACATACTTGCATTAGAGAATGTATGTGATGTTTTAGGGATGACTTTGAAATACTTTCCTGATACTTCATTCTGAGACACTTGCACTCATAAAGATTCTACAAACAACACTAGAGTGAAACTAAACAGTTTGGTTTCAAGGCACAAATGTTTTGTACCAAGGCACAAATATTTTGTACCAAGAGCAAACCACATAACTGATGGAAAATTATAAAAATATGTTTCCTATTTCAAAAATAAATTTGGAATACAGCACATAGTTACAAAACATTTTTGATCATTCTTCTCACATTCCAGAACATAATAATATGAAAAGGATAAATTGCTACTCACCACATAGAGGAGACACTGAGTGGCAGACAAGTACACTGAAAGACACACACACACGGCCACTGTCACCTCCTGGCACTAAGGCCCGACTGCTGCTGCGTCTGAGTTGAGCAGCTATATTTTTGCTAGGGTGGGTAGTAGGGGAGGGGAAGGGATATGAGGATGCTACTGCTTCCTGGGAAGCATGCAGGGACGTGGGTGGGGACCAGATAGTGGGTATTAGATGTGGCATCAGGACAGCAGGTGACAGGGGTGACAAGGCATAGGAGATAAGTGTATTGTAAGTGGGCATGAGCACTAACAAGCTATCTGTCCTCATCAATGGCCACTGCCAAACTATTGCCAAGAGACATCTGGACCACCCAGTTGGTGAGCATGTGACTCGTGATGTGCTTGATTTCAGTGAATGATTGATAGCCTGTGCAGTCTGGATTCTTCCAACAAATTCCAGCTTTCTGAATGGCACAAATGAGAGCTCTTGTTGCAATATATCCTTCTTTCTTGTAACTACCCTTGCTTCAGTCTTCACTAGTCCCTATCCTCCATCTACCTATCCCCTTCCCAGCTTCCAATCCAGCCCTACACATGCCTTCTATCCCACCAGTACACCTGCATAGTGCTTTGCCCTTCTCTACTTCCTTCTCTCCTCATACCCAAAAAAAATAATCATCTGTACAGCCTCCAGATACTGCACTTCGCAGCCTACCATCCAGTCCCCACGTGTGTGTGTGTGTGTGTGTGTGTGTGTGTGTGTGGTTTTTTCTATGACTGGTGAAGGACTTGATCTGATAGCTAATAGTACCTAGCAGTCTTTTTTTCAGTGTTCCTCTCTGCCACTCAAAGCTACTTCTAGTGGCAATGTATCCTTTTCATATTATTGTTATGCCATCCTAGATTCTCCACTGTTTGAACATCCAGTGATATGAAACTTTCCTCTTGAAACAACCAGAATAGCTAGAAATGAAGGATAGTGAAGAAATATATACAAGTTTAAACAAGTGAAAGTACAGGAATACTTCAGTACTGACTAGGAAAACATAGTCAACTATCTAAAAGTTCATTGACCATGATGGCCACAAAATGGAAAAATGAAGTCTAGAACAATAAATTCAGTCTTACAAAACTGCTTTCCTGAAGATCACAATACATTTCATAAGTTTAATTGCTGCTTGGATTTTAGAATGGTGGATTTAAAATTAAGTGAGCATGGAACTGAAAAAAAGCTCAGATCCAAAACTAGGTGGTATCCCCTTTGGATTCTACAGGTTGTTCCATTTATTTGGTGACTGCCTGTGTGACACAATAGATGCCGGGCAGTGAGCACTCTGTTGCCTGGTGATCAAATGCCACGTCGTCCATCTACTGCTGCGGTATGACATGACTACATTTAAATTTAAGCAAAGAAATTTTTACTCACCCATTAATGCAAGGAGATGCTGGAACTGTCTGCCATTATTTTCCTCATGTTTCTGACATCTAGTCAAGAAATTATTAATCACATGATGTAATTTCCTCCGAGATATTGAATTAATTGATTCACGAATATTATCCTAGGGTTCCTCTATTGTGTGAGGATTTTTTGCGTACTCTTTGTCCTTCAGTGAATTCCACAAATAAATTTGCATGCATTTACATCAAGATTTTTAGCAGACCTGATATTGTTATTAATCACTTTTTCATTGAATGCATTGTGAATTCCATGCAAAGAAACATTGGCTGTACGAGCCCTTGCTGAATCCTGTTGAAGAAATGCAAAGCTTCATTCTCTTTCATTCAGTTCATTAGAAAATGGTCACAAAATGTTTTGCTAATTATAAAAGTTATCAGGATGGAGTACTAAACATAGTGCCCCAAAATAAGTTCAGCGTAATACCCTCAAGTTCATCAAAATTAAACCTAAATCTCTGTTTTAAAACATCTGGTGCAGTGCGAATTAGGGCTACCTGCTCTTCACGTATCAAGTCTGTGTCTGGCACTTGTGGCCAAACAAACTTCTTCCCCTGTTTTCAAAGATATTTGAGATTATACATCACACCTGAACCACTGCTTAAACCACAAACACTTATAATTTGAGCAATGTGTGGCGGACATTTGTTTTTATTTGTTGTAGGTACATTAACAATCACAAATGAACCTTCATCTATATACTGACAGTTAATGTTTGTGTTTGCAAGTTCTACACTGTCACCGTCATCAGAACTGTTTAATAGGTTATGTTCAGAAGGGTGCTGATCTCTTGTATCATTGGTTTCCAGGGCTTCCACATTATGCTCATCTTTGCTGAGTTCCTCTGCATTATCAGTCTGAGCTATCCATAAACAAAATATCAGAGATGTTCACAGATTCAGCATCTGATGACATGCTGCTTTCTCATGCACATCTCCTTTTCTGTCCTTTGTTTATTCTGTTCTCAGTCGTTTTGGCATCAGAGCTTGAGGAATCATCAATATCCTGTGGTGGTATTCCCTGTCCTGGGGGTACATTTATTGTTCTCCATCTTTATTAGCATTACCAGAATTGCCCTCACCTCCATGCCTTATGTTTTGCGGGATTTTCACAACACAATAGGAGAAATAGTATCTAAACACTTAGAGGGATTATCAGGCAAGCATTCAATCACTTTATCTAGGTTAAAGGGTACAATCCCACATTTCGTGAAACCCACAATCAAATTTTGGGATACTGATTCATTGTCTCCTTGCTTCACATCACACTCTCTCGCACAAAGAATTTTCAAAAGCTTGGGAAAGCTCTCCTTATTGACTGCTTGTGACTTCCTCCTTTGCCTTTTTTTTTTTATTTTTCAAGGATCTGCCTCCAATACTTCTTCAAAGAACCATAAAATGCTACATCTAGTGGTTGACACAAATGTGTTGCATTCTTGGGAAGCCATATGAAGACAATGTTGTGATCCTTGGCTAATTGTAACACTTGTGATGAGAAATGACTGGAAAGATTGTCAGCTTTGAAAGCAACGTGACTGTCAAACTTTCTTAGATGTGGGATGAATAAATTTTGAAACCAGTCACAAAATATGTTTGCATCAAACCAGCCAGATCGGTTTCTATTGTACCGAGAAAATTTTGGTCCACTTTCTGTCCAAGAGTCCCACACGTGTTCAGCTTTGTACACCACATAATGTGGAAGAATGTGCCCTGATGCCGATCCACAAAACATAACTGACACTTGATTTTATAGAGTCCTTCACACGTTCTGCATACTTAACACCTGGATTGTTGTGCAAGTTTGTCTCATCATAACTGAAGATTCTACATGGTGGTATCATATCAGTGGAATTTCTTACTGTTAATGAGACTTTCAGATGATCAAAATACTCTTGAAGCGAACTTGCAGTAATTTCTGCCTTTGAAGTCTTCAAGTTTTTGCATTTCTGATGGGATAAGAGGTCCTTATGACGCTTCATAAAACTGCAGGCCCATTCAACACAGGTGTATTGGTTGGACCAAACTGAGATACTTTTTTTCCCTCTTGTTTCTAAATATAGCTTTCCCAAATACTGCAAGCCTTGCACATCAAAAGCAAAACCCCATTCACTAACTGTCAAAGCAAAATAAACAAATCTTTCTTCTTCTTCATTTGTAAATACACTTGTTGATCTTCCACTTTTACATTAATGTTTTGAATGCACCTTATTATACAGAGTTCCTTTTGCAATACTGTATTCCTTTGATGCTGCATTCATTGAAATTGTAGTACTTTTAATTTTGTCTAATGCAGTCTGCATGTCTTCTTCATTGTAAGTGTTATACTGTCTTGCCCCAGGTACCTTTCTATGACTTCTCGGCATATTGTACTTATGTAGGAGAACAATAGAAGCATAAGAACACAATGACAAGAGTGCATCGGTAAGCCTGGGGTAACAATGACCGGTGGTCAAAGTAACCCCGAAACAGAGATGTCATGCACATGACCTCAGAAAAAGTAATATACTGGTTGATGTACACGTATGAGGAAAAAAGAAAAAAAAAAAAAGAGAAATAAATAAATAAAAAGTAATCAGTCGTCTGTTGTGAGAAGTAATCGAACAATGTACCTGATATAGTTTAGAACACCGATGGCTTTGTTGTTTTGAGATGTTGGTGGATTTTGCACAACTAACTTTAAACACACTTTTTCGTAAACAACTTCAAGTCTCAACAGGTTCACCAACTGCTGCGTAATAAAATTGGCACTACATGTGCGACATTTAGTGTATATTGCTGGAACTTTCCCACCAAAGAGTATTAACAAAAAGGCAGCTGAGAGCCAGCAGAGAGATGTAAAACTTTTCGTGCTTGAGTGGTCAAAGTATACCCGGTTTATGGTAACCTCTCTTTTCCTAAAAATTTATTCATTTCAACTGGTATATCACTAATTTCAGAAGATTTCAAAAGTTCTGTGAAATGTACACATTCACTAGGGAAGGAAGGCTCTAACTCTGTTGACACTTGGAGTTTTGCTGCACGTTCAGCAATATCATCAGGTAAACTGTTCTTAAGGTTACTGAAATCTGTAGAGTTTAACAGTGTTCTATAGCTTTCCTTCCTCCTCACTAATTTGATGTACAAGTTGTCAAGTACTGGGAGAAATGTTTTGAATCTAAATTTTTCCCTTCCAGTCAGAAAAACTTCTTCAGAGTCCACTTCTTTGTTGTCAAGAAGTCTGCATTTTTGTGATCTTTTACAGGTGTATTCATAGTCTGTATCAGTCACAATCTCCATGGATTTATTTTCATAATAGCTGAACATGCCACAAATAGATGCAATAAATCCTACAAGTGATTCGTATAATTTATGCACTATTTTATCATCAATATTTACACTTTGCAATTTCAGATTTACACTATTAAATCTCTGGAGTATGTCCTTCCAAACTGTCATAATGAATACTGTTTCTAGTCTGCCGAGTTGATTCAATAAAGCTGAAGCCTCATTTTGCACAAGTGGTTTTTCAAATGTATTATTGGCAATATGTGAGGGGGCACTGATAACTCCATTCCAGTTTTCATAGAATTATACACGCTTCCCCTCTTGCTAACAAACATGTTTCTGATAAACTTTTTACCGTTTTGCTTCCTGGTTTCATGAAAGAAAGAAGTGTATCCCAGTGCTGTGTAGAAGCAGAGAAAAATTTATAAAGGTTTTGCACTACATTTAAAATTGAACATGTTTTCTGACAACAGCTTGCAGAATTAGTGCCGACTAATTTCAAAGAATGTGCTGTACATGGCACATAATGGGCTTTCGGATTTCATTCTTTAAAGCGTGTCTGCAAACCAGTGTATGTTCCTGACATATTTCTTATGTTGTCATATGACTGGCCTCTTGAGTCAGTAATATCAATGGAATTTGTAGACAGGACTTTTAGTATGGTCTCAGCTAAGTATACGGACTTGTGTCCCAGGTTTGGTAAAAACAGAAGGAAACGTAAGATAATTGATCAATATGTGAAATGTCCACAGTAGAATCTACTATTATAGAGAAATATTTGGCCTGTTTTATTTCACTTATGATAATTCTTTTTATTCGTTCAGAAAGAAGCTCTATTATTCCATCACAGATTGTTGAAGAAAGATAACTTGTATGTCCCTGCCCTGGGTTTCTATATCGTTCAATTTGCTCTGCAAGAAAAGTATCAAACTTGGCTATAAGTTCAAGAGACATCATAATTTGGCCATTATGTAAAGAACAGAATCTTTCAATGTGTCCACATAGGGGAGGTCCATGACTTGTTAGCTTCTCCACTACTGCAAACACCCTTTTCAACACACTGCACCAGCACATTTTTTTCTGTCTCAACACATGACTCGAAATGGCTACCTATTGCTCCAAGTGACTTTTGTTTTGTAAAGAGTGATAACTCACAATTTTTGTGTTCTAGTGAATTCTCATGACGAGATAAAAGATTAGAAATATTTTTCCAATCTGCAATACCATTAGTAGCAATCGTGGCCTTCCCTCCAAACAATTTACATGGTGCACAAAAAAACAGCACAGGTGCTACAGGAGTACACTAGAAAATCACACAAAAAAGTTGATTCTCAGTCTAAGAGTTTATGGTAAAATATGTTTTTGTTCAAATATCTGGTTTCATCGCCTAATGATCTTCTTGAAGTAGAAAAATCACCATTACAATTTTGATTTCTGCCATGATGTAGAGAATGTTGATTGTTGATTCATTGACACACCATTCTGCAGGATCATCACTAATGATGATATTTCTTTTTGTAATGTCTGACTCAACACTTAGTTTTCCGTGAAACAACAGCTGCAATGCCAGAAATATCATACGTACTACTTGAACTCTAAGTCGAACCAGCTACATTTTTTGTGAAAAATTTATCTACTCTGCCAAGCATTTTAGAACATTGGCTTCTCCTTCTCGCCTTTCCTTCTATAATTTCTGAAATTCCACCCCACTTAATTTTGCCCATTTGCTGTTTTCACGTTAAGGCACTTACAAAATTGTCAACCAACAGTCAAAACAAAAGAAAAAAATTTGTAAAAGGAAAGAGAAAAAACTGTATCCTGTTCCAATCGTATTACACCACACACGAACACAAAGCTTTTTATTTTAAACACAGCACATGAGCACAATGATTTTTCCTTTAAACATGGAGCAATGAGCTGACGAACTCTGATTACTCTATGTAACTGTGCTATGAAAGAATGACTATGCAGAATAATTTAATTTCATTGTCGCCTGTTTCTCTGTTGTCAGTCAACAGTAGAAGCACACCTGCTGGCTGAAATTCGTCTCGTAATGAAAATGGGACAGTGCCTTTTTTGGCTTGTTTCTCCCACGTCACTGGAATTTTAGCTGGGACGCAAATATGTTCTGAATATTCCTGACACAACCTTTCTAATTTAAAAAGCAAATAATTTTTGCAATTTCTTGCAGTGAGGTGTGCTGTATTGACTCTTACCCCACTTATTCTTATAACATTTTAGTGGTTTCTGTGAGCAGAGAAGACGGACTACAAAGTTTAAGTAGTTGGCAGTTGATGTGGTGTTGTCATTTGTGTGAACAATGCAGTTATATCTACATGCAGATGCACCTTTTGTTCCAACATAAAATAAAAATAACCTTTCCTCGAAGAAAAAAAGCCTAGTTAAGAAGTTCAATATAAAATTTGCAATGCCACATACTACTCAATTGCACAGAGTGGGAACTTTGATATTGTGCAGGGTGCAGCACACTAAATGAGACAAACGAAAGTTGGTTTCTTCTTTTTTCACCAAAAAAGTAACTAAGTAAGTAAATAAATAAAATATTTAAACTGTTGTGAGGTGTATTTCGCACATTATTAGATATTCTACTTATGTTTTTTTTCATGTAAACTTGTGTTTAAAAATGTAGAACATGTCATTAAATCAAAGCTCAGATATTGAAGACCACAGAGCTTTCACATTAATTACAGTAATGGAGGGCTGACTTGATACTTCCCTGTAGTTTCTACAAGAAATTTAAGTCAGGTTTTACATACTGAGGCCCACACGTTACAGTATTACGAAACTTCTGATTAGTTTATCACAGCTTTTCAAGGGTCCCTGTATTTTCACAGGGAAAATATGGTAAGGTTAAGTAGAAGCCGACAACATTCTCGGAATAATAATGTTTCAAACATTGTATTGTACATTGTCCTAACAGCTTACTTCAAAATATTTTGAACAATCATGAAGATGATACCAGAGAGAAACCCAATGTTAAATTCCCATTCAATCACCAAGTAACCTATGTATATTTTCGAGCTTGTATTGTCGAATTTCATTCTTAAGGCTTATTTAAACTAGCATGTTGTTTAACAATTTTAAAATTTTTTGTCATTTGTAAGCACAGTTATTTTAAAACTTAAGAGGTTAAAATGAGTACAGAGCAAAAAATGCCCCCCCTCCCCCTTAAGAGGCCACCTCTAGGCCCGTGTCTAGTGGGCCTGTATGTAAATCCGCCATGGATTTCACACCTTAAAGGTAATTTAAATTAACGCAAGTATAATGCTGTCACATATTTGATTTAAGTGTCATATAAAGTAAGGAAGTGTGAAGCATTAATGAGTCATTTTAAATAGATGAAAGTAAAATAAAGGTGACTGGTTGCAGTTATTTGTGAAATCTTTATTCATCACAGTCACAGTGCTCCACATCCATAATAGATGAAAGTTCTGTTAATTTTTACCTTTATCACCAGTGAATGTTTAATATATGACTGATAGGCAAACCAAATATGATAGATATGTACTTCATGCCATGTCGTACTGTACTATACTGTAGTATCCTATTTTATAACGTGAACAAAAACTCAAGTTTCATTCTGTAGGAATACTGAGAGTTGTAATACAATAAGCTTTGTGGTACTACATTATTTATTTTCTTTTTTATTGTACAAACACAGTTATCATTTAACTTTTCTCTACATGATAATCATATCTAATGAACTGTGCAGGGGATGTATCTTTTATCCTTTTCATATTGTACAGTTGTATCACTTGCAGTAGAATACTTAAAGTTTATGGCATAATCATAATCTCATTTCCTATTTCTTTTGGTACTGTACTGTTGTATCACTTACAACAGGCTCATCCAAGACTTGCGCCCGGAGGGCGTGCCCGCGCCATGCGGGCGCAAGACAGTGTAGTTCAGCGCCCCGTCTGCAACCGTGTGTCGCTAGTGTCGCCATAGCATAGGAGTGAGAGAGAGAGAGAGAGAGCGCACAGCACTGCTCTGCGCTGGACTGTCCCGTGGTCAGATCCAACGTAAACAAAGTATTCTATTTTAGAATTAATTTTATGAAGGGATATAGAGTCTCATTCTGTTAGTAGTTACTAGTAAGTATTTTTTGTTATACTTCGTGCTACAATTTTTTATATCCATTTTCAGAGTTTAGAAATCGGATCCTTAGTTTGCTGTTTTGTACGTAATAAATTTTAACTGGTCAAGTTTGAAAACTTATTAAAATAGAATTAAGGTTATAAAGCTCTTTAATTCTTACAGGCAACGTTGTTAAAGAAGACAATTAACATTTTACACGTTTTTCTTTTTCGAGGAAACGATTTTGTCTAGGCTTGGTACAATATTCTGTGAGACTGCTAGTTAACTTCAAAGAATTGGGCAAATTTTTATCGCCAAGGAATGAACGGTTCTTAGTTTTAGCAAGCTTTAAAAGAGAGAAAAAGCGCTCACAAATATACGTGGAACCAAACAGTGAGAGAACTTTGGTCGTGTGCTTGTGCAAAAGAGGATATTTCTCTCGTGGAAGACAGCTGTAAAAGTCATCCAAAGTTTTACACATAAGAAAGCGGTCCTTCAGGTGGATATGGCACTGTAGGTCAATCAGCTCTAGTTAAAGCATTTGTGAGACGTCCTCTGCCCCAAGGGAAAACGGGCGAACAAATATATCTATCGGCTGGCGTTCGGGCGGTCCGCACGGCCACTGCAGCAGCATATGAATTCGCTTGGCCGCAGGCGATAGCGCCCCAGGGGCACAGTTTGGACGAGCCTGACTTACAAAGTTACTAAAACTTCATAAATACTGAACTAAGGTAGTTCATGTCTATGACGTCATTACCATCTCATTTTCTATTTCTCTTAGGCTGTGTCTATGACATGTCACCAGATATTGTTAATTATAATATATTATTATTGGTTTGAAGTGAAAAAAAAATAGAATTCAGTAAGTCCTTATGGCAGATACTTTCTTGATGATATAAAATATCTACACATTATCTAAGTATAATTGGGTGCATTATATGCATGTGTCACGTAAACATTTCTTGTTTTCTGGTTTTCATCATAAAACTTGTGGACAATAACTTTCAACTACGAATACATGATGGTAATTTTACCTACTGTATTCATATTTATAAAGATTTGGGATAAATAAGTCTAACTCTGTTTAAGAATTACAACATTTTCACTTGTTGTCTATAACCTTTTAGTACTAAGAAGTGAGGAGCAGCAGCAAGGTTGGGCATCACATACATTAAAACTGGTGAGTTTATTTCAGATATTCTTAGGAGAGAGAGAAAGCTGCAAAATCTTTAATCTGCAAGTCATAAAATTTGCTATTTAAGTTTTTAGTCAACATTAAACATCACAGATAAAAAGGATCCCTAGTTATATCTAAATTTAAATGTGAATCTTTTGTATACATTAAGGTCACTTCATATTTTCTTATGAAAGTGCTTCATAGCATCCATGGCGATTTCATTTTTATAACTTTCTGGTTAAATATCTGAGTGTTAGACCTGTGACAGCAGTAAATTTCGATGAAGCAGTAAAGTAATCAGTTGACAGATGAGACATTCCTGATGTCAGCTTGACAGAGGAAATGTTGACGAAGCCCCTGTAAATCCCTTCATTTAAAAACAAAATTCATCACAAAAAATACTATGAAAATATGAACAAAGAAGCAACTAAATCACAGTGAGTGCTCTATGAAGTTCATGGGGGAAAAGGTAAGAATTTGATTGATCTTAAAATTTTATTCCTGAGTGTGCCCAATACATGCAAAGTAATTTGCAGGTTTTGACAGTCTTTTATCACACTAAAGCAAGTAACAGTAAGATAAAATTACATTTCCATGCTGAAAAAGAAGCAAGAAAACTGAAAATCTTGAAATAAATATCCAAATCATTGTCCACTGATTATCACCATGTGTTGTGAACCAACATATACCATCAACTACTTAAAACTTTGTACTTCAGACAACTGAAGTGATTGGTGATAAAGCTGTCATCACATCCTTTGATAATATGGCTGGCATCAGATAACATACATTTTCAAACTACTTATCCCTGTGGAAAGTTTCTGCTTGGAGCAAAAGCAGAGGACACAGATGTTAAAACTTGAAGTATCTCTGCTGTTATTTATAAAACACAAAGCATAAAAAGTTTTTAATGTAAGAAATTTGCTCTTATGTAAGCTCCAGAGATTCAAAGTATATCACAGATTGGTAATGACTCTGTGAGCTAACCATCTGGCCACACAATGCTCTCAATCCATGGAACAAAGTAAGAAACACGTGTATAGACTCCTGGTGAATTTTTTCCAGCACAGTATTTCCCAAATGATGTCACTCCAATAACGTAATACACACAATGATTTCTATTGCTGGATATTTGAATTGGCCCACCAGAATCACCCTGTAAAATAGAAAAAAAATTAATAAATTCATCACAATTGTGGCATTAATAACTCAAAAAACATGTTAGGAACACATTTTAGTGTTATTTAATTGATTTTACTGTGATGTTATTGAAGCAAGTTTGGTAACTTAACTGGTAATCTTATTACATGAAACAAAAATTCTGATATGGTGAAACAATCTTATCCATTTCCAGAAAAATACAGTAGAACTTAATAATAAAGCTGACAGCTCACTCTAAGCATTAAAGATCAACTCTCTCGACCAGTTGGTCAACTTTCATTGATAAAACAGACTTGCTGCATAGTGCATACAACAGAACTTGGATTCAACACCACCAGACTTAATCAAAATCAACAGGCTGATGGAAATGCATACTGTTATTGTTAACAAGAGTGAACTTGTTATATTGAGTGTTCTTGATAGATTTGTTTTCGATATTTGTAAAGTAAGTGTACCAGAGATGTATGTTCATCTGTGTACAGCCATGTTTTGTGATGTTATAAAAATATATCTTTGGTTTTCTTTATTGTAGTAGGTACTGTTGTCAATTCTGGCTCTAATAAAAAGAATGACTTGTTATTTGACTCTGAGTTAATTGCACTCTGTGATTTTATGTAAAACATAATTACAGACACCATGTCATGAGCCCAGGCCACGGTATACATATGTTTTGTGAATTCATTGCATGTGATCAAAGCCTTATTCGAGTGAACCATGATGCTTAAATTTTGACACTCGGGTACTATAACTGTCTTATTTCATTGGTCTTTTGTGAAAAACCTTTTTTGCCATTTTTAACTGAGTACTGTAAGTTCGGTTCACATTCAGCTTTAAATGTAGATGCAGAAATTGAAAAAATATAGATTCCAGCAATTTTATGGTAAGAATTTCTACTTGTGGAAATATCAGCTGCAAATTATTTTTCCTGCTGAAAAGGTTCTTGATCTCGTGGAGTGGAAACCAATGCCAAATGAAGTTGGAGAGGCAAATAGCATGGAACAATTTAAATGCGAAGCCGATGCTCATTCTGTCTACTGCGATGGAATTCGACAAATGCAGCTGAAATGTAGGTCAGACTAAAGAATATCCAAGAACAGCAATCTGCAATTAATAAAAAGGCCTTGAAGCAGAAGTTTTTTGATTACAGAATGTCATCAACAGACAAAATTGTACAACACATCACTCAAGTTGAGTGTTTGGTACAAGCCTCAGCTGATATAGGTGAACCAGTTACAGAAGTTGACAAAGTGGCTAAAAATTTGAGAAATCTGCCAACAAAATTTGGAACTTTTCCCATTGCTTGGGACTGGTGTGCTGAAAATCAATGAATGTTTGATAATTTGATGTCAAGGATACTGAGAGAGAAACAAACACTTGTACAATGTGATGAAAAGTCAGCAGAATTTGCAGCAGTCAATGTGGATAAAACAAATAAGTTCAACTCAAAGAATAACAAACCTTCTTTAGCTATTATTACTGTTGAAAGGAAGACATTTTAAATGTGAGTGCAGAAAAATTTTAGCCAAACTCAACATGAAGACTATACATCTCATGGTGGTGCAAATTTGTACATAATTTTCAAGGATGACTGCACTCAGTACAGATTCTTGTATTTCTTAAAAAGTAAACGTGATGCTTTCCCAAATTTTTTGGAATTTCAGACTGATTGAAAGACAAATGAGAAACAAACCCATAGGACTGAGAAGTGGCAATGGGACTGGTTTCACAAATAAGCAATTTAAAAATTATTTCTCACAGAATGGAGTAGTACATGAGAAAACAAGTCTGGTACCATTGCCATACAACTGTAGGGCAACCGGATGTAAGTGCATCTATAATGTGAAACAGAGTGAGAAAACATGTCCATGGCTGAATATGCGCACACTGTGATATTTAGTGTAGACTTGTCTCATAAATTGTGGGAAGAAGCAGTAAATTTTACTGCATATCTCTTAAATCGACAACCATGTAAGCAAACAATAATGTTATGCCATATTATTTGGGAAAAGCTTTATCTTTAAAACACGTGACGAAGTTTGGATCAGCAGCATATGTTAACATCCATGACCAATTTAAATCAAAATGGGATAGTTAATAGGGGGTGATTTAAACTTGCCAGATATAGATTGCGAGTGTTATGCCACCAAAACTGGTGCCAGAGACAGGGATTTGTGTGGCATTGTTCTGGATGTCTTGTCCAAAAATTACCTTGAGCAGATAGTTAGAGAACCAACTCATGAGGGTAACATCTTAGACCTCCTGGCAACAAACAGACCTGACCTTATCGAGTCAGTCAACGTAGAGGAAGGTATCAGTGATCAAGGCTGTGACAGCATCTATGACAACGGGTCCTGCAAGGAATGTTTCCTCAAGAAGGGTGACACAATACAAATTTCAGAAAACCTCAGCAGCCAGCATCAAATATTTGGTGATGAGGATGAAGATGTGGAGAGCAAGTGGAAAAAAATTCAAAGGCATCATTGAATATACCTTAGACAAGTATTTTCTGAGTAAGGTTTTTAAGGGATGGGAAAGATCCACCATGGTTTAATAGCTGTGTTAGAAAAGTGCTACGTAAACAAAGAGCACTTCACCACAGATTCAAGAGAAGTAAAAACCTAGCTGACAAACAAATGCTGAACGAAGTGAAAATGAGTGTAAGGAGAGCAATGAGTGAAGCACTCAATGATTTTGAAAGCAAGATGCTGACAACCGACATGAGTAAAAACCC
Organism: Schistocerca piceifrons; assembly: GCF_021461385.2. Classification (NCBI taxonomy): domain Eukaryota; kingdom Metazoa; phylum Arthropoda; class Insecta; order Orthoptera; family Acrididae; genus Schistocerca; species Schistocerca piceifrons. The sequence goes on from NC_060141.1 coordinate 620,344,298, forward strand.
TAAGAGATTTTGGTCATATGTAAAATCAGTAAGTGGGTCAAAATCATCTAGTGCCGGCTGGAGTGGCCGAGCGGTTAAAGGCGCTACGGTCGCAGGTTCAAATCCTGCCTCGGGCATGGATGTGTGTGATGTCCTTAGGTTAGTTAGGTTTAAGTAGTTCTAAGTTGTAGGGGACTTATGACCACAGCAGTTGAGCCCCATAGTGCTCAGAGCCATTTGAACCAAAATCATCTAGTCATTCTCTCAGCAACTGAAATGGAAGATATCAGAGAGAAGGCCAAAATACTGAGTTCGGTCTCCTGAAGTTGTTTCACCATGGAAGATTGTAACACTGGACCTCCTTTAAATCATCATATAAACATCAAAATGGCAGATACTGAGATAACTCATTGCAGAATTGAAAAGCAGCTATAGTCACTTAGTAATGGAAAGGCATCAGGACCAGACGAGATACCTATAAGATTGTGTAAAGATTTTGCAAAAGAATTTGCTGCTCTTCTAGCAGTAATTTATTGTAGATAGCTTGAGCAATGAAAAGTACCTAATGACTGTAAAAAAATGTAAGTCATTCCCATTTTTAAGAAAGGCGGTAAGACAGATCCACACAATTATAGATCTATATCGTTGACGACAGTCTGTTATAGAATTCTGGGAAACGTTTTAAGCTCAAGAACTATGACGTTTTAGGAAAATTAACATCTCCCCTGTAAAACTCAACATGGATTTCGCAAACATGGATCCTGCAAAATTCAGCTCGCTGTGTTCCTCCATGAGGTCCACAGCACAGTGGACACCAGCACTTAGATTGATGCCATGTTCCTTGATTTTAGTAAGGCATTTGACACTGTCCCGCATTGCTGTTTCATATGAGATTACAGTGTATCTGAGCAGACTTGCGATTGGATTCAAGACATTCTAGCAGACAGAACTCAACACGTCATTCTTAATGGAACAAAATTGACAGATGTATACATAATATCCGGAGTGCCACAGGGAAGTGAGATAGGACCATTGCTGTTTTACGATATATACAAACGATCTAGTAGAAAGTGCCAAATGCTGTTTAAGGCTATCACAGATGATGCAGTTGTCTACACCAAAGCAGCAACACCAGAAGATAGTAAGAATTTGCAGAATGACCTGCAGAAAATTGATGAATGGTGTTGGCTCTAGCCACTGACCCTGAACATAAAAAATGTAACATACTGCGCATACGTAGGAAAAGAAATCCACTACTGTACAGCTACACTATTGATGACAAACAGCTGGAGACAGCGTCTGCCATAAAATATTTAATCATAACTATATAGAGCGACCTTGAGAGGAATGACCACATAAAACAAATAGTGGGAAAAGCAGATACCAGACTCACATTCATCAGAAGAATCTTAAGGAAATGTAACTCATCCATGAAAGAAGTGGCTTATAAGGCACTTGTTCACCCTATTCTTGAGTATTGTTCATCTATCTGGGATCACTATCAGGTAGGACTGATTTATTTATTTAGCTTATGACTAATACAGACATATCATAAAATCAAATTACATATACATATGTACATATTTGCACACAAGGAACTTAAGTTTGGCTTTACAACTGAATATCCAGTCCTTAAATCCAGCACACTGCATATGGAGTTGCTAGCAGGAAGTCCTCTTCAGTACTGTGATAGGCTCGAATCCTGCATTCATTGTCAATGTGATTAACAGTCTGGTATGGAACCTCTTCTAACATTAAGGAAATAAAACTTTAAACATAGTTGCCCGTAATAATGTGCGTGGAAAGAATAAGAAAGATTTGTATGTATGTTACCCCTCAGGCTAGAATCTCAATCAGTAGGACTGATAGAGGAGATACAGAATATCCAACGAAGAGTGGCACATTTCATCACAGGATTGTTTAGCTGGCAAGAGAGCATTATGGAGATGCTAAACAAACTCCACTGGCAGACATTACAAGAGATGCGTTGTGCATCATGGAGAGATTTACTATTGAAATTTCGGAACAGCACTTTTCAGGAGGAGTCATACAACATTTTACTTCTCCCCACATACATCTCACATATTGACCATGAGGAAAAAATTCGAGAAATTAGAGCCAATGGAGAAGCTTACCAACAATCATTCTTCCCACGCACTGTTCATGAGTGGAACAGGTTTGGAGCGATCAGGTAGTCGTACCAAAAGTACCTTCCGCCCCACACCATTAGGTGGCTTGTAGTGGGGTATGATGTAGATGGTAGTGATTTGAATAGTGTTTCACAGACATTTTTTGAATCTATTAAGAATACAGTAGTCATAATTGTTTCTGGAATAAAAATTATTGTTGCTACTGGTAACTTTTCAAAGAGTGTGAAACGAGATGTACTATTAACTGTGGAATTGGCATGACAGCTGTTGGAGTGCAATTTCTTGCTGATTCAGAATCTCAGCATTGATAATATTTGGGACTCATTTCTTGTGAAAGTACCAAGTGGTGGGTTCAACATTCTGTGTTAGCTTCAATTATGTAGTGATAATGCTTACCCAAACGATCTGTCTCATTTTTCATGTTTCCTGAGGCAGTAAAACTCTTCTCCTATCTGTAATTTATAAGTGAATCAGAAATATTCTATCTTCAAATTTCATGTGATTTTTTACAGCAGGATACTTTAGTATAGGAATATTTTAGAAAAGGTTTCTCCAGTGTTATCTATATACATTATGTTATGTTAGTGATACGTAATGGAATCATAAGAGGATGGAAGAAAAGGCAATATAAAAAAAAGGAAACAGCAGTGGTATTTGGTAAAAATCTATGTGATACTGTGTTTGTTCTGGTTTTATGAAATATGATGAAAATAAATTGGTGTCATAGTTAAAGAATCTCTGCCAAACAAACATGTAAGGTAAATAGAAAATGAAAAGTGTCAGCATACGTGGAGGAGAAGGTGCAGACTATCTGAAAACTATAATTAACATCTGAAAACTATAATTAACATCTGAAGTAATCAGCTCAAGTGTGAGATTAGAATAATTTGGTGTAGCAGCAGAGGCAATATGTAGTAAAAACTCTCTTGAATACTAGGTCTTAATATCAATTGTGGTATAATAGAAGTGTTTGTGTTAAGTGCAATCACTATATGGAGATAACTAACTACCTGTAGAAGTGCGTCATGGTACAGCCTCTTCTAACATTAGGGCAATAGAAATTCAAACATAGTTGCCTGGAGTAATGTGTGTGGAAAGAATAAGCAAGATTTGTATGTATGTTGCCCTTCATGCTAGAATCTCAAGCAATTTGATGGACTACAGTGAAATAATAGTTTTTCTAAGTGATTTTGTCTGGTCAGTAATGGATGTTAAGTTTGCCTTAGCCTAAGGATCTGTTACTGTGGAGTGTTTTTCAGTAGAATCAATTTTGAATTAGGTAAGTAGAGCAGGTGTTTATTTAGTAGATAATGAAGCAATAAAGAAATAATAAAATAATGAATAATGTTGGGGGCTTAATGGTTGGGGAACCTGTTTCCGCAGTAGGAATATTTTTAGAGAATGCACTCCACTAGCTAATGAGGTAAGAAATAATGGAGTTGACAGACATGATTGAGTAATGAAAAAGATAACTGCATACAAACAAATGTGATGTAACAATATTGATGATCTATTTTTGAACTAGCCAGCATTGGGTATTGTATATTGTGCAGCTTAACAAAAAGAGCAATATTTTAGTGAGGTACAAGTCATATAATGCTGCATTATCAGATCTATAGGTTATCTGAAAACTTCTATTTGTGTTCTGAGGAATTATGAGCTTAAAATGGTAATACTGGAATGAAGAAAAGTAATTTTGCTGATTAACTGATAACTGTGGTGCAAGAGTGACATGAATATTCTGACAGGTCAACTATTCGGTAACATTTTGTGATTATTAAATTTTCTGGTTGAATGAGAGTAGTACTCAGAGTTGGAGAACAATGATTTGGTAAACTTCCATCCCCTTAATTTTGATTTGAGTAGTAATTAAGTTATGCGATCGTTACTCTATTCCTTTTTCATAATGTAATGATTAGTAAATCCAGCCTACTGCACATCTTGAGTTTTTGCTAGAGGTAATGTACTTATTTTGGACATTGAGGTGATATGTGTCCATAAATGGCGCGAATTTCAAAACAGGACTTGGCATTTTAGTGATTTTGCAAATGGAAAAAAAACCCAAATCTTTCAATGTTAACCAGTTTGAGACTGTGGCGAAGGAGAACCACCTCCAAGGGAACTGATAGCAGTGCATGTCCTTACTAACTGCCACTTGGACTTGGTGAAAACATGGATGACTTGATGAGAAAATATGTTAGTGCTCATTAAAAGAGAGAAAGTACTTGTGCAAAATACTAAACATTGAAAAAGTGAAATTTTCTGTCTGAAAATGAACTGCAGGTCACAGTGCAATTTTTTAGGTTTTGCAACCCAAGATCATTTATTCTTTGAAGCAAGACAGGATTTGTGTAAAGTAATATGTATCTTAGAATTTAATCTTTCTTTATCTGGAAAAGACATCACTAATGATGAAGATGCCTACTTTTATTAACAATATAATTTGTGGATATACACTATATGTAAATATTTTGTATGGGGATTTTCATATGGCCAGCTCATATAAGTAGAAATTTGAGAAAACATATTTACTGTAATTTTTGATAAGCAGATTTCTTATGTAATATTCTTTTGTGTGTAGAATGTTAAACCCACATTTTGGGGTCATTTGTGGTGATTGAATTGCCTAGATAGCTGTTTGCAATATATATCTGGTCAATCCAGTGAGGGGGTAACGTGACAAAACAAGCTGGGATCTCGCTTGTTTTACCATCTGCCTCCTTAAATTCATTTTTGCCTGATTACCATTAACATGCATGAGCATAATCTGCATTACCACAAAAGAGAAAGGTTGGCCCTCAGTCTTAAGGAATGTAGCGTCGGGTCTAATTTTGTGCTTAGTTTTGTGTAAATTAATTTCCTAATTTATTTGGACCATTCCTAGTTAATACTTTTGTTGTAGGATGAAATCAGTAATTTTTTCCTGACTTAAATTCTATTGTTGACTTATAAACAAATATAGATTGTGTACTAATTGTAAACTTTTGGAAGAAAAACTACTAGGATTCTCAAAATATTTATTTGGTTCTATTCAAAAACATATTAGCAAAGCCAGTCCTTAATTAATTCCAGAATAATTACCAGGTTTGTCAAAAGTATTGTTTGTATAACTATATCTGGTAATTTCATTATTTAAACAAATAATTCAGCCTAAGCCTTGTGGTAGAAGGAACTGTTAAAGAGAAGGAATTTTTCAATATATTCAGTTAATTGAATAAGTTATGTTTTAATTGTAATTTCTGTAACTTAAATATTGCACATGTATAGTTTCAATGCCTATTATGGTGAGGATATATAAAGGACTGATTTTTGGTCCTGAGACAGTCAGTCCATACGCGATTTTCAAGCAGGAATTATGTATTAGTTAGATTAACAACAATGCATCAACTTAACAGTGGAATAAGTGTAACACAAATAGGCCATGTGTTAGAACAATTAATGACAATGTCTGTTTAGTTAATTTGACAAATAGTGTCACATGCACCATATTATTCTGCAAGAACTGTGAATTGTGTGGTTAGGTTTTTACTGCTCATAGATATTCAACAGCAAACTACTGAAGCAGTATGCTGATGTTACCTGTAACCTATTAATGAGGCTTTTCAACATTTACCAATGGTGAACTGGCCATATAATTGTGTAAAATTGGGGGGGGGGGGGGGGGGGGGTTGTGAACAGTGCAAGTAAAGAACTGTGAAACGCAACTGTCAGCTACATCATTTACAGTAGTCAGTGTTGAATTTTCACCCCCCATTTTCCAGCCAGTATAACAATGCAGTATATTGACACCAAGGACTATCAATGAAGAAATAAAGCAGGCGAACATCACAAAGGGATCACCAATTTACTATTGGAGGGAAGCAGTGGGTGATAAAAATCATAGAGGGAGACCAAGAGATGAATAAAGAAAGCAGATTCAGGAGGAGGTAGGTTGCAGCACTTATTCGGAGATGAAGAGGCTTGCACAGGATAGATTAACATGGAGAGCTGCATCAAACCAGTCTCTGGACTGAAGACCATAACAACAACAGAGTATCTCTCTCTAATAGGGATATGCAAGACTGTTTCAATGGCATTGTTGTTACCAGAGAAAGAAGCAAACTATATAATCAGTCAATCAATGTGTGTTTGATTTTCGGAAAGGATGATCTTATGTAGAACAGATCTAGACTCTCAAACCATTACTGGAGGATGGAACTGCTAGATGTAAGAAATACATTGCTGCATTTGTTGACTTGAAAGCTTGTGATTTTAGTGACAGGCATGTACTTTATGAAATAGTTATAGATAAAGGGACTTACTGTTAATAAAATAAATTGTTACATACATGATTACAAAAGTTAAATTCAAAGGTGAGATTTTGGAATGATCTGAAATACAAATAGGCTTCAGATGAAGGAACTGCATATCTCCATTACTTTTCAACAGTTTTATGGATAAGGTCATGAAAGATTGGAGAAAATATTCCTGAAGAATAACATATTACAGGCAAAATTAGATAGGATGCAGGAAGTTTTAATCTTGTATAATTATCAAAAGATGCTGAATAGTTCATCACACAAGTTAATAGTCAGAGGAGATAGCATTAAAAAGAGGTCTACAGATATTATTTGGGAAGGCAAAGTATATTATGAATGACAAGAAAAGCATGAAATCTGTTTTCATGTTTGGAACCGTAGATAAGATTGTCCAGTTCTAGTATCTTCATGATATCATACAACTGCATGGAGTACACAAAAGTGAAAACTGTGGAAGAGTCAGAAAAGCTGAGCTAGCTTTCCTCCTAATGAGGAATACCTTCAATAAAACAGCAATTTAAACTAAAATAACACTAAGATATTACCAGTCAGTGATCAAATCTTATCCCTTGTGTGCTTCAGAATATCTGGCATTAGCAACATCAAAAGATATTGAAGAGATAGAGAAAAAGGAGCAAAAGATTCCAGGAATAACTTGTGGACCAAGAAAAAAAGATGATACATGCTAACTGTACAGAGACTAATTACTACACTTACATGTGGCAGAATATTAAACATTATACAAAACAAGGTATTAACTTTTTTGGAAAAATCTCAAGAACTGACAACAGTAAACCTTGTAAGAGAATCATTAATCATTTAGCAAGACCCGCAGAAAAGGCAATCCATATGCTAAATGATTTGCTAATGTCAAGAAAGATGTGCACTGAAGAACCATTAGGGAAGAAGACATACATTTTTAGAAAAATGGTACAAGTATGCTGCTGGACATTAAAACTGATGTACCAGGAAGGCTAAGAAATAATGAAATTTCACTTGTGCATATACAGTGTAAGTAGGAAGAATACATGATTAAATTTCTATATTATCTGGAGGCGTACAGGGTGTAAAATTTACTAAATGGAGATGTCGCATATGTTAGAAACAATGGCTCTAACTCAACTGGGCAATGAGCTGAACTAAGCTTGGATTACAGACACAGATATTCATTCCATGTTGTTTCAGCTTTATATCGGAGTTCATCAGTCATAGTGGCTGGCCAGTGATGGCATGCCAGTCTCTCAGCAACCCATAACTACATGTTTTCAGTGGGAGAGAAATCTGAAGAATGTGATGGCCAGGGCCACAGCCAAACATTCTCTGTATCAGGGTAGATCAGAAAAGTATGGGCAAAATGGAGTGTTATGTTAATTTGTTGAAAGACAACATCAAAGAGACTTTTCAGATAGGCGGCAGCCTTAATACTTCAGAAAAGTAACACCTGTTGTGTAAATTAACAGCTGTGCAAACCAGAGATGATTGTGCTGTGTACTCAGCAACTCTCTGTGTCATCACACCAGATGCTAGGTGCCAGGTCTATATGATAACACTATCTAGCAATACTAGTTCTTCTTAGAATCTCCACAGATAGTTTTGTCTCTTGTAATTCTGTACACAGAACTGAGACTTGTCTGAAAAGGTGATGAGGTGCCACTCCTATTGTGGTGTTGTCATTGGGCATCTATCTCCCACTGTGTTGAGAGAAGTGCAGCAGTGCTCACTGTGCTAACAGTCCAAGGTACTCCAGATGTCATTGTTCTCTCAGGTGGGGCTACTGACATCCCACTTTAGTGTTAAGTGTGGCCCTCTTGAACCCACAATTCCATATTTACCTGATAGTTGTTGCACCCTGTCCAACACAAGTAATATTGTGAATCAATAAACAGCAGTCTTGATAGACCACAATCCTGCTGCTGATAAATTCGAATTCCAACACATGATAGTACGTGTTTCTCCTTCTTGCTTGAGGCATAATGCATTCCTCTCATAAACAACCAGCATTTAAATGAAATTTCAAAATGAGAAACCTGCTGTGTAATCCTTCCTTATGTACAGAATGTAGGCAGTGTTACTCCTACCTATCTTATGTGGTTGCACTAAAATGTAGATGTAGCTTATCTGCATATCCAGGCATAGAGTACACGTGACATTTGTTACATGTTGTTTCACGGTGATGCAATTTCAATGGCCAGAAATGTATTTAAGGGGTACCAGGATATTTACCAGCAAATCCATGAGTAGTTTTGTTCCCCTCTCACCCCCACCCCCTCCTCCTCTTTCCTCACTGCCTCATCAGATAGAGAACTTTCTGATTCTGGAAGTTAGTATTGGCATTGCCCTTTACTTATACCTGTGTTTTATGGTACCTGGAAGAAGGGTTCTTTTTTCATCTACTTAGATAGTACACAATAAAACTTTTTGCAGATGACTACATGAAATAGTAACTAAGTGATAATTTGTTCACTCATTGAACAAAAAGTCTAAAGATATGTGTAGGAGGGAGTCGTTACCTATCATGCATTTTCTGTTCATTTATATGTTGGTTACCTTGGATGGAGAGTCATCGTCAGCTGTAGAATTAAGTTCAGGTGTGCCCCAGGTAAGGTTGTTGGGAACCTTACTGTTCATGTTGTATATTAATGACCTTACAGACAATATTAATAGTACCTCAGACTTTTTGTAGATGATGCAGTTGTCTGTGATGAGGTACTATCTGAAAGAAGCTGCTGCATAAATATTCCAGCAGATCTTTGTCCAAAGATTGCAAACTTGCTTCAAATGTTCAGAAATGTAAAACTTTGCACTTTGCAAAATGAAAAAACATAGTATCCTCTGACAATAATACCAATGGGTCAGTGTTGGAATCTGCCAACTCGTACTAATACCTGGGTGTAACATTTTGTAGGGCTATGAAACAAAATGGTCACATAGGCACAGTTGTAGGTAAAGCGGGTGGTAGACTTTGGTTTATTGGTAGAATAACTGGGTAATTGCAATCAGTCTACGGAGGAGATTACTTACAAATCACTCTTGGGACCAGCTCTAGAATAATGCTCAAGTGTGTTGCATTAACAGGGGATATTGAATGTATACAGAGAAGGGCAGCACAAATGGTCACTGGTTTGTTTGACCCATGGGAGAGTGTCACAAAGATTCTGAAGGAAATGAACTGGTAGACTCTTGAAGATAGACGTAAACTATCCCAAGAAAGACTGTTAACAAAGTTTCAAGAATCAGCCTTAAATGATGACTCTTGGAATATACTACAATCCCCCACATATTACTCACATATGGATTGTGAGGATAAGATTAGAATAATTACTGCAAGCACAGAGACATTCAAACAATCATTCTTCCCACACTCCATACATGAATGGAACTAGAAGAAATCCTAGTTAGTGGTACACTGGGATGTACCCTCTGCCATGCATCTAATGGTGGTCTGCAGAGTGTAGCTATAGATGCAGAAGATTTATTACATAAATTAAACATAAAAGATTACATGATTCTGAAGATTCTCACATGCAGTTGTAAAACATATTCTAGTACCATACCTGACAAGTGTCTTTGCCTCCTGAAAGGACACCAGCGCACATCATTGAAGGAGCTATTCCACGAGGCAGAGAACTGATCTTGACACCACTTTGCCATAAGTTGTTGCACACTTTGTTATCTATTATATCAAGAACCACTTTCAGCAAAGTTTCACTTGGTTTTTCAGCTGCAAGGTACAAAAAATCTGACAGTAAGGCATTTTAGGTATGATTTTTTACTTTATTCCCATTGACAGGTAAAAAAATCAGAAAGATTCTTATATTATTAAATATCATGTATGTGTGAAGACAATAGCAGTTTCTGTATCCAAAGAAGATAGCTATAACTAGGTATGTTTGTAGATTAACACTGTAAAATGGACTAGCAAACAGTAAACAAATGATATCTAACTTTCAAAGGCTTGACACAATAATAACAATGTAGAACTCTGCTCTCTGTTGAGTGCTTCTAACCATGTTGCACTTCGGTTGAAATGATGTCTGGTATCAGATGCCCATGAAATGTAGAGTAAAATCAAGGCAAAGGTTCAACTTTAGATTGTGATCCAGTAATCAGATTTAAGCTATCATGAATATTCTTCCAAGCAAATACTTTACTAGTTTGCATCAATATTAATTTCAATTATTGTTGTAGTGTTTTATTACTGAGATTTGCATAAACTTACATAGTAGAATAGCAGTCATCAACCTGAAAATTGGTTTGGACACCATGGTGCATTAAGGGGGATGCTGTTACTATAAGTAGTATGCGTTATCTCCTCCTGACCTGAGAACAGTCTTCGAAGCCATTTATTAGGGGATCTATACAAGGTACATACTCCATACAATTATTCTCTCAATAATCAGTGCACGTGTGCTATGGAGTCAAACGATTTCTGGAAGACAAGAAATTCTGCTTCTATCCAACTGCCTTGAACTGTGGCTTTCAGGATGTCATGTGAGAAAAGCATAAGTTTGGTTGGATATTATTGATATTTTCAGGATCCTTGCTGGTTGGCATGGAGGAGGTCATTCTATTAAAGATACCTCATTAGATTTGATCTCAGAACAGACAGGATGACTTAGTAAACATTTAATAATGTAAAATATAACAACTTGAGACCTAATTGAGATACTTATTGTTGGTTTCCTCCTACAAGTATGGTAACTCTCAATGTTTCTGTGTTTGCTTGTGGCAGATGGTACAGTGTGTGCATGCATGTAACTGCTTTGTTCACATAAATGAATGTCAGTAGCCTTGTGTACTCCACAGCAGAAGATATTTGGTGTGCTTTCTTTCTTGGAGCTAAAGTCTGTTACACTGGAACAACAGTGTTTCCAATGAGAGTATGGACTGAGACCAACTGATGATTTTCCCAGTTATGTAAAAATCAAGTAATGTGACAAGCAACTTTGGCAAACTCAGTGTTTGCTTTCGATGTTAGGCCACCTTGCCAAGCACACAGTACCAGAAGTTACTATTGAATTAAGCTGTACATCCTTCCAGTGGAGCCCTTGTAAGTCAATGTGACAAGCACGTAGACAGTTAGCCCATTTGACAGTACATGTCATCCAGAAGAGGTTGTGTCTACAGGCATACAAACTGCAGCTTTGTCACAAAATATAGCCCGAGGACAGGCCATAATAGTAGGCATTCATGAAGATAATTCTGGTGAAAATGGATGAAAATGAGCCATTCCTTGATTTTGTCTGTTTATTGGACGACACTACATTCTACACTTCCGGTACGGTACACACTCACAATTGCCACACGTGGGGAACTGAACCCCTCCCCCCAAGTAGTGGTAGAGTGCAAACCAGACTCCCCCAAAAGTCAATGTGTGGTGTGAATTGTTGAAGAACAGAGTTGTAGTTCCATTCTTCTTCACATAGCCTACAGTTAATGCAGCAATACAAATAGACATATTGGAGCTTTATGCTGTGCCACACCTTCCTCATGAGATGATCTTTCAGCAGAATGGTGCACCATGCCATTTGGTGAACACTGTGAGGGATTTCTTGCATCATGAACTCCCATATTGCTGGATTGGCATAGGTAGTTCATGGCCTAGAAGCCTAGACATTGCACCACTTTATTTTTCTTTTTCTGCTGTGTGGTGTTATCAAGAATCAAGTGTACCAGATCGACACCATCACATTTGTGCAGCTATTGAACATGTTACACCTAAAATACTGCAAAACACTTCGAGAGCAGTGGAATACAGGTTAGATGTCTGTTGCGCCACTAATGGCTTGCATCTCAAGGTATATTAGGTGTGTAAATAAATATTTTGAGTTATGATACTTTAGAAATGTATCATCAATTACTTCTCAAGTTATTGCAGTTTATATTATTATATGTTTAGCCCAGACACCCTGTATTATAAGATTCTACAACAAATTGATGTCACTGATATTGGACAGTACTTTTGTGTCTCACTTCTGCTGTCAACAGGATGAGTGGTATATGTGCTCTCTTCCCACCACTGCACATGGTTTTTTTGTTTGAGGCATCTGCAGAACATTATGGTTGAAAGAAGGGCTAGCTCAGTTGCAAGTCTGTTACAGAATCTGATAGAGATTCTGTTGGGCCCTGGAGCTTTGTCCAATTTTAACAGTCTTGTAAATGTAACATCAGAAACTCCACAAAGCTGTTCTGTTGTAGACAGGGAGGTTCCAAGAAAGAAAATTGTAGCAAAATACAGGAAGACCTACAGAGGACCAATGCTTGATTCAGGAACTTACAACTGACTCTCAACACAAACAGATGTAATGTACACTCCTGGAAATTGAAATAAGAACACCGTGAATTCATTGTCCCAGGAAGGGGAAACTTTATTGACACATTCCTGGGGTCAGATACATCACATGATCACACTGACAGAACCACAGGCACATAGACACAGGCAACAGAGCATGCACAATGTCGGCACTAGTACAGTGTATATCCACCTTTCGCAGCAAAGCAGGCTGCTATTCTCCCATGGAGACGATCGTAGAGATGCTGGATGTAGTCCTGTGGAACGGCTTGCCATGCCATTTCCACCTGGCGCCTCAGTTGGACCAGCGTTCGTGCTGGACGTGCAGACTGCGTGAGACGACGCTTCATCCAGTCCCAAACATGCTCAGTGGGGGACAGATCCGGAGATCTTTCTGGCCAGGGTAGTTGACTTACACCTTCTAGAGCACGTTGGGTGGCACGGGATACATGCGGACGTGCATTGTCCTGTTGGAACAGCAAGTTCCCTTGCCGGTCTAGGAATGGTAGAACGATGGGTTCGATGACGGTTTGGATGTACCGTGCACTATTCAGTGTCCCCTCGACGATCACCAGTAGTGTACGGCCAGTGTAGGAGATCGCTCCCCACACCATGATGCCGGGTGTTGGCCCTGTGTGCCTCGGTCGTGTGCAGTCCTGATTGTGGCGCTCACCTGCACAGCGCCAAACACGCATACGACCATCATTGGCACCAAGGCAGAAGCGACTCTCATCGCTGAAGACGACACGTCTCCATTCGTCCCTCCATTCACGCCTGTCGCGACACCACTGGAGGCGGGCTGCACGATGTTGGGGCGTGAGCGGAAGACGGCCTAACGGTGTGCGGGACCGTAGCCCAGCTTCATGGAGATGGTTGCGAATGGTCCTCGCCGATACCCCAGGAGCAACAGTGTCCCTAATTTGCTGGGAAGTGGCGGTGCGGTCCCCTACGGCACTGCGTAGGATCCTACGGTCTTGGCGTGCATCCGTGTGTCGCTGCGGACCGGTCCCAGGTCGACGGGCACGTGCACCTTCCGCCGACCACTGGCGACAACATCGATGTACTGTGGAGACCTCACGCCCCACGTGTTGAGCAATTCGGCGGTACGTCCACCCGGCCTCCCGCATGCCCACTATACGCCCTCGCTCAAAGTCCGTCAACTGCACATACGGTTCACGTCCACGCTGTCGCGGCACGCTACCAGTGTTGAAGACTGCGATGGAGCTCCGTATGCCACGGCAAACTGGCTGACACTGACGGCGGCGGTGCACAAATGCTGCGCAGCTAGCGCCATTCGACGGCCAACACCGCGGTTCCTGGTGTGTCCGCTGTGCCGTGCGTGTGATCATTGCTTGTACAGCCCTCTCGCAGTGTCCGGAGCAAGTATGGTGGGTCTGACACACCGGTGTCAATGTGTTCTTTTTTCCATTTCCAGGAGTGTATAGTATGTCAACATGCAGAAACTACACCAGCAGTAATCACTTATTGGAAATATTTGCAAATGTAAAATTCCTAGACATATAAATCTGGTTTGATGTAAGGTGGAGAGACAACATAAAAGTATTTCTAAAAAAGACAAGAGGCCACACAGACATGCCATAAGCATCCCAAGGAAATACAACACATTCACGAAGGAGGTAGCTCATGAAACCCTCATTTGATTGACTCTTGAGTATTATTTCTCCATCTGGGGATCTTTCCAGGTATAATTAACAGAGGAGCTGTTGCTAAACAAATTGTCATCATGTAGATATTATCAAATAAGAGATAAACAGGAGTTGTTTAACGTAAAACAGAGGCGCAGATTTTTTTCACAGTAGTATATTCCCTATGCATTGAACTGTGTTAAAATCTAGCCTGAGTAAACACAATGTAATTGATAGCAGGTATAATATATTTGCAATTCCAACATTATATTCATATAAAGGACCAGCAACTTAATTTCTTTATTATGTATTTGGATTTTTGTTACAGTTGTATATAAAAAAGGGAGATGTGATAGAAACCTGATATTTAATAACTGCTTCTGTCTGTTAATATATAAATTCACTTGTTCTTTATCCCTAAATGTCATCCTTTTTGATGGGCTAATTAATTCATTTATCACATTCTGTAGATCCCACCAGAGACTGTAAGATGGTTTGCAGAACATGAATTTGGATATAGATGTAAATTTTTATGCTACGGTAGAACAGTACCCTCCACATTTAAGATTCATATGCCGTCAGATGATGCAGAGAATTCATCTGAAATTTCAAGAGACAGCTACAAAATGAAAGATATGTATGATTGTTTTGTAAATGTGTTGAACCATGGCATCCTACAGTCTAATATAGTCCAACACATGGTATTCCAAGATGTCACATAAACAATCAACCTATAGATAATACTCTTTGTAAAGTTTTGTGTATGTGTTTCCAGTACAGCCACAGGGAATGAGAGATGATAAAATCATTAGTTTGTCAAATGTTAGACTTTATGCATTGGTGCTACTTTTCTCAGTAATGAAACTAATTGCTTTTTGGACAATGTGTTTCAAAATATATCAGAGACTTTATGGTATAACAGGGCATATGAAGTATAGGAACCCATGTACAAGATCCTCATTCAATGATGCTACTGAACATAAAAAAATCTGGAGACGAGAACATTCATACTTTCATTCCCTGTGTAGCATTTATCATCATCTTTACCAGTAGACAGTATGCCAGTCAGTCTAGATGAAAAGTAACAATACAAATTTGAAGAATTTAACAGTATTTTTAACTTAAGGAATGGATCTAATGACAAGAGGAGACATCAGTTATTGGTTGTACTAGCATGGCTGCCAAAGTATGCAATACAAATTTGTAAATGTGGACATTATTCATCCATTGTCATTCAGTTCCAGTTTTGGGGGTACTGTTAATGAGCCTCTTCCATTTCCTTCAGACTATGTACAATGTGTCATGGGAAATATCATCCAAGGCCCTTCCTGTGGCAATGAGGTCTTCTTTGATCATGTCCAGCCAGTGGGTTCTGGGACTTCCAACAGGACATTTTCATTCCACCTCTCTTTCCATATTTATTTGGGTTTTTCTTGTAGGCTCCACTACACGCCCACACCACCACAGTACGGATGTGCTCATTTAGTCTAAAAGGGATGTTTTAATTTCAACTTTCTTTCTCACCTCCATATTCCTTAACTTATCCATCTAGGTCCTCTGAATAGTGGATCTATGGAAAACCATTTGACTCTCTTGGTGCATGCTTCAATGCCATAGACCAATATTAGTAAAAGAAGCTGTTGAAAATACATAATTTTGCTTTTTATGGATCTCGTCATACCAATAAAAACATTCTCACTTGTTGGTCAAATTCAGCACCCTTTTGCACTCTGTTGGTAATCTCTGATTGAATCAAATTATCCTTGGCATTTATACTGTTGAGGTATGGAAAACTAATTATCCACAGATGTTATGTGGTGGTCTCCTAGTTTCACACTTGTGGGGTGCCCATCCCTGCTGACTGCCATCACCACTGTTTTGGTCTGTGAAGGTTGTACCCCTGGAACTGAGATTTCCATCAGTGAGTCGGGTCTGAACTTCCTCTTTTTTTTTCACCCCAGATCATGACATCATCAGCAAAAGGCAACTGCATTAAGTTAATCAAAACATTTCTTGATGTTCTTTATTATACCATCCATGATGGTGATGAACAGTGGCGGGGACATTTCACTGCCTTTCTGAACTTCACTCTTGATATGAAACAATGATTATCACTCTCCAACTTGTACACAGCTTGTACAGCATTATTATTCAACCTATTGTTAAATCAAACACATAAAAGCATAAGAAATGTGAGAGTACCTTATTCAAGCTCTGTAACACATCTGGGGTTCACATTCGTTAGCTAAAACACTCTTGAAAATCTCTCATGTAATGTGAATATCACATGCATATGTGTTGCCATAAAACTTAACTATGTTAAGCTGTCATAAATGATATTCATTGAATTTCTACAAGGAAAGCAGTCCTGTTGGTTTCAAAATTAGCTTGTGGACATTGGTGCATATATTTCTGTCACTCTGTAGCACGATTAGATGAGCTTTGTTCTTCCAGGTATCTTTTAGAATACTTTTTTATGGGGTTTTGGAACTTCTTGTGCTTGTGAATTAAATGACAAATGGTTACTTTTCCAAGTAATACTTTTTCAAGTATTATGCAGAGCAATTCATTATAAGTGCATTGTGTGTGAGTTATCCACATTAACTGCTAAATTATTTTTAATCTCATATTTTTATGATAGTGTGTATTTTTTTAAATTTATTGCTTTTTTACTTATTTACTTACCATAATCTATTCTACCCCAACCAGTTGCAACTGTCTTGTTGACTGAGAAAGTGTCATGTGTGTAGAGACAAGCAGGTCGTAGAAACTTGTTGAAATGCACACGGTCACTAAGACGCAACAGAGCAATGTCATTGTATTTGCTTGGTGGTTTATATTCAGGATGGCGCACAATATCTACAATGCGATAATCCACAGGGTGTGCTCCATCATCATCACGTTTCAGATTCAGTTCACCAAGACGAACTATCACTGGGGGACCCCTGTAATTTATTAAAGCATCTTTCTGTTATGAAACGAGTGAAAAGAAGTTTTAAGAATATTGATTTTAAGACACATTAGTAATATTTGCGATTCAGAAGAGTAAAACTGTAAAACTGCAATTTTTGTCTGTTTGAACATGCTAATCTCCAAAACCACTCAGTGAATATTTATGGGATTTTCACAGGCAACTTGAGCAGAGCTTGAGGCAACAAAATGGCTTTATTTCATCTAAGTCAGATAACAAAAAAGGAAAAATAAAACAATAAAGATATAATTTAAAGTTTTAGGAATTTGCTCAGCTTAGTAGTTTGGATGTTTACCTTACTGATGGTGTAGTACACCAGACAGCACTGTTAGCTTTTTAGCACACCAAAGAACCAACAGATGACATTGTTTTTTTAACATCAATGACAGAATTACGCACAGTAATCTTATCTTTATGAAAACAAACTAACATTGAATTTACTTGGCTATATATACAAATTTACTGATTTTTCTTTGTGTATTAAAAACTTAATGAAATTGCTTTGCTTCTTTTGATGTGCTTTATTTGTGTCTATTGACAAAGTGATCATACAAGGGTTCTGTTTTTACCAGCTGAGGCACAGAACTCTAAACAGCAGTGATATGCAAAGGCCCTTCTTTAACTTCCATTGCAAAGCATGAGCATATAGCTAGTTTGAAATAGTATTCCAAGTCAGCTAG
Source organism: Schistocerca piceifrons (assembly GCF_021461385.2). Classification (NCBI taxonomy): domain Eukaryota; kingdom Metazoa; phylum Arthropoda; class Insecta; order Orthoptera; family Acrididae; genus Schistocerca; species Schistocerca piceifrons. Next base: position 620,362,314 of record NC_060141.1, read on the forward strand.
TAAAGTAAATGAAAGACTGCAAATGAAACTTGATTTTAGCACTTCAAGCATAATGACTGTTACCAAGAGTGTCTCTTAAACAAAATCATATTCTTTTGATAGAAGGTACACTACCGGTCATTAAAATTGCTACACCACAAAGGTGACGTGCTACAGATGCGAAATTTAACCGACAGGAAGGAGATGCTGTGATATGCAAATGATTAGCTTTTCAGAGCATTCACACAAGGTTGGCGGTGGTGGTGACACCTACAACGTGCTGACACGAGGAACGTTTCTAACTGATTTCTCATACACAGACAGCAGTTGACCGGCGTTCCCTGGTGAAACGTTGTTGTCATGCCTCGTGTAAGGAGGAGAAATGCGTACCATCACGTTTCCGACTTTGATAAAGGTCAGATTGTAGCCTATCGCGATTGCGGTTTATCGTATTGCAACACTGCTGCTCGCGCTGGTCAAGATCCAATGACTGTTAGCAGAATATGGAATCGGTGGGTTCAGGAGGGTAATACGGAATGCCGTGCAGGATCCCAATGGCCTCGTATCACTAGCAGTCAAAGTCAAATTAACAGGCATCTTATCCGCATGGCTGTAATGGATCGTGCAGCCACGTCTCGATCCCTGAGTCAACAGATGGGGATGTTTGCAAGACAACAACCATCTGCACGAACAGTTAGACGACGTTTGCAGCAGCATGGACTATCAGCTTGGAGACTATGGCTGCGGTTACCCTTGACGCTGCATGACAGACAGGAGTGCCTGCGATAGTGTAATCAACGCCGAACCTGGGTGCACGAATGGCAAAACGTCATTTTTTCGGATGAATCCAGGTTCTATTTACAGCATCATGATGGTCGCATCCGTGTTTGGCGATATCGCGGTGAACGCACATTGGAAGCGTGTATTCGTCATTGCCATACTGGCGTATCACCCTGCATGATGGTATGGGATGCCATTGGTTACATATCTTGGTCACCTCTTGTTCACATTGACGGCACTTTGAACAGTGGACGTTACATTTCAGATGTGTTATGACCCGTGGCTCTACCCTTCATTCGATCCCTGCAAAACCCTACATTTCAGCAGAATAATGCATGACCGCGTGTTGCAGGGCCTGTACGGGCCTTTCTGGTTACAGAATATGTTGGACTGCTGCCCTGGCCAGCACATTCTCCAGATCTCTCACCAATTTAAAACGTCTGGTCAATGGTGGCCGAGCAACTGGCTCATCACAATACGCCAGTCACTACTCTTGATAAACTGTGGTATCGTGTTGAAGCTGCATGGGCACCTGTACCCGTACATGCCATCCAAGCTCTGTTTGACTCAACGCCCAGGCGTATCAAGGCCGTTATTATGGCCAGAGGTGGTTGTTCTGGGTACTGATTTCTCAGGATCTATGCACCCAAATTGCGTGGAAATGTAACCACATGTCAGTTCTAGTATAATATATTTGTCCAATGAATACCCGTTTATCATCTGCATTTCTTCTTGGTGTAGCAATTTTAATGGTCAATAGTGTAAATATCCTGCTCCTGAAGACATTTTCATTATATACACTCTCTTTAGTGTTCAAAGATTTTGTGCAAGTTCTTAAATGTTATCAATATCAGAATTTTTAATAAATGAATATAATGCAGTAGTATTTTGCAATATTTAAATTCAGAATATGGATATTTTTTTAACGCATAATTTTATGGAATGGGAGCATGATGACAAATGACAATGAAGTGTGTGTGTGGGGGACGGGGAGGGGGGGGCGCGGTTGTGGTCAATAGTATGTTTCACTAGTGGATGGTCAACACTGCTCTTAGCCACAATTTAGCAGTGGCCATTCATTCTGGTGGACAGTTGGACAGTTGGTTTGTGGTGAAGCCCACATCAAATGACGTGCACAAGTTGCAGAAGAGCTGGTACATAACCTGGCTGATTCACAGGTGGCCCTGGCACTGATGGGCTAGGATAAGCCTGTGATGGGACAGGAGTAGAATGTGCTGGCTGAGTGAATCATTTAGGTATTGCACCTGGGTCCTTCATAGGTATATCACCCATGTGGCAAATGGTTGAGAATGAGAGTGGCATAGTGATAGACCAGAATACTGTATAGGCTATGTGGGCTGCAGAATACCACTGTATGAGGGGTGGGAGGGATTGTCAGTAGGATGTCTCTCATTTCCATACACAATAATAGATATGTTAAAGAATGATGAAATTCCTTCCACATGGAACACGCCTATCTCACTACTGACTACTAGTGTTAGACACATACAGTTGCTGTCAACAAGTATGGGCTGGAAGATGATGAAGTAACAACATCGAAACTAGTTGCCAATAAAACCAACACCCTAATACAGCTGGAGGAATTTCGTCATTCTTTAACATATATTATACCAGCTTATGTTCCAAGTCATCCATTTCAATTATGGATATATGAAGACAATAATAGATAGTTGATGAAGGACATGATTTTGCAGCTGGCTCTTGGAAGTAGTGAAAGGATTTGGGGGTGTGAGGATATGGTATTGGAAAACTGCTTCTGAACTAGGTTTTGGTGTAGTGCCAGTCTGTGAAGGCCTTATTAAGGCCTTCAGCATACTGGGCAAGGCAAATTCTTGTCACTGCAGAAATGTTGTCCACAGGTGGCCAGACTGCATGAAAATGATTTTTTTGTGTGTGCAAGGGATGATAGCTATCAAAATGTGGGTACTGTTGGTGTTTAGTAGTCTTGATGTAGACAGAAATATATAGATGTAGCTATCAGAGAAGTGGAAATCAATACCCAGGAAAGTGACACATTAGGATGAGGAGAACCAGGTGAAGCAAATAGAAGAGAAGGTGTTGAGGTTGGAAAGGACAGAGTAGTGGCCTTGGATCCATATCATGAAGACATCATCAGTGACACAGAATCAAACAAGGCATTTGGGGGACTAGAAAGATTTCCTATCAATAATCCATAAACAGATGGGCATAGGGTGGTGCCATTCAGTGCCCAAGGTCATGATACAGAATTGTTTATATATCTTCTCCTCAAAGGAGTATTAATGTGTGAGGCTGTAATTATTTAGATGTATAAGGACTGAAGAGGTGGGTTTGAAGTCGAATGACATTGTTGAGATAATGTTTGATAGCAGTAAGGCCATGGGCATGAGGAACATTAGTATATATGGAGATGGTATCAACAGTGATGAGTGGGGATCCAGGTGGTAATGTGGTGGGGATGGTCAAGAGCCAGGGAAGGAAGTGATTCAGATCTTTAATATCAGTGTCTAGCCTATGACCAACTGGTTGGAGGTGTTGGCTAACAAGAAAGGAGATTCTTTCTGTGGGAACACAGTAACCAGTTACAGTGGGGCAGCCATGATTGTTGGGTTCTACTATTCAGTGAGTTGTTCCCTTTAGTCATAAATTATTTACATTCTGCCAGGACTTTCCACACCATACTTACGGAGTGATACTAAAGTAATTTGAAGTATAACTAATGCTCTAATGCAATTCTCTTTTAAACCTTATTTTTGTTGATGTCCTCCTGTGTTCTTGTTTTGTTCACATCTTTTCAGAACCTAAACTCAACAAAGGTCGTGTCTGTGCTCCATGTTGGAAAGAGGTGCAAGATTTAGAGAGTGATGGAGACCACAAGCTGAAGTGCTAATGCAGGCACATTCAGCAACATATGCACAGTAATGCAACAGACTAAAACTAATTTTTAACTTAACACAAAATTTAGTGCAAACTAATCAAAGAAAATAAAAAATTATCTGGAAAATAAGCATAATGTGTAAATGAATGACATTTATTATTAAACACTAAAATGTATGATATTTTGCAGAGATAACGAATAAACTGAAACAAGTCATTATTGTTTTCTTACACAAAAACAAGTAAAAAATGATACATTCTGACAAACAACAAAAGTGATAGCAAGAGTGAGATTTGTTTCAGGAGGGTGGAGTGGAAGAGGTGGTGTGTGTTCCTATAATGAAGAAGAATCGAAGCTGTGGCAATGGTTTGCTCATTTGTGTTTCTATGTGATACTCATATTTCATATTTAAGTGAGTCATTATCTTTCTTCATTTCTTATCTTCCACAAAGATTTTTTTTCAGTTTCAACATTTTTTAGTATTTTATGAAGCTTTTATTAATGAATCCATCAACAGCTGCAGTACATATGTTTGGTAACTAGTTCCAAACCAACTGGTTCACTTCCAAGCAGGCCCTAATGAGGCCAAAAAAACAGGACATAGTTGTCAATGAACAGTGATATAAAAGTGGAATTACAGTAAATATTTCAAATTTAACAGAAATCAGTTATTTGAATTCAAACATATCTGCACTGAAACTGCCTGATCTTAATAATAAACATCAACATGGCAATACAAGCTTTATAAAATGTTTGCAGATGGTTCAGATGGCTCTAAGCACTAAGGGACTTAACATCTGAAGTCATCAGTCCCCTAGACTTACAACTACATAAACCTAACTAACCTAAGGACATCACACACATCCATGACCGAGGCAGGATTTGAACCTGTGACCGTAGCAGCAGTGCAGTTCCGGACTGAAGCACCTAGAACTGCTCACAGCGGCCGGCATAATGTTTGCAGTACGACTATCACAATCCATACATGCCTCTTAGCAGGTCAAAATCAAACTGGGCGTCAACATAGCCAACAGCACCAGCAAACTTCTGATGGTACTAGTGTCACAACTCATATTGAGCTTATGGGTGTTCCACAGCGAGGTTGTCAGTGTCCTTATAGTCATTAAAACAAATGAATGTGGATAAAATCTCTAAAATTGCTGCACATTCATGCACCCAAATTGACCACACAATCAGTCTATCTCATATGTGCTAAAACAATGATGAAAGAGTAAAAGTAGCTATACGTGAGATTAAAACACAAGTAATATGACAAATGAGCTAAAAGAATGGCACTGGGAAATGGCACTGGCTGACCACTCACCAAAAAAAGGGTGAGCCAGTCACCCTGTTAACACATTAAAACCATCGCCCTAAAACCTTGGGAAAAATATTATGGAATTCACAAAACTTTAAAACTCAAATCACATTCATTTGAACTTTACTGAAAATAGAAGGCAGATCCATCAGAAAATCTGCTGCAGCCTGCTTATAGGAAAATAAAACACAGTCCTATAAAATGTGGTACACAGTGATCTGTACCCCACAAGCAACACACATTTGAGGGTAGTCTTGCTGAAGGAAGAAGCTCTGCATATCATGACTATAGGCCTATGCAAGGATGAGTAAGGAAGACCTTGCCCTGTCGACGTAGCTAGGAGGCATGTCATGGCTGCATTGCCGACTTCACTAGATGGAGTTTACTGTCTGTCACTTTCAGCACTCGTCCTCCTAACGACACAAGACTCTGTATGTCAACAGTGAGGCTACAGCTTGCAGGGGGATGGCATGCTGAAATAAACTGAGGAGCATGACAAGCCTGTTTGGCTGCTAGATCTGCCCTTTTGTTCCCCGCAATACTCATGTACCTTGTGTAATCTCCCCACGGAAAATTACCCTCTACCACGCAATAATTAATAATGGTCAACCAAATCATCCACATGTATTTACGTTTGAAAAGTATCTGATCAGATTTTCTAGTAATATATGCGCCGACAGCTCGTCGACGCCAAAGTATTTTTCTAGTACTTTTATTCTTTGGAACAACAGAGGTACAGAAATGTATGCTCCATGGTTATTATAGAGTGAGGAACAGCTTCGGAAGTATCGGTTGGAAGATTTTCGGATTGCTAAAAAGAGATTTATTTACTCTTCTTCGCGCTAAAGCGAGCTAGGAAAGTTTGTGCCGCTAGCGTGATCGATAAAGAGAAAGACAAACCTGTAAAAGAAAATTACATGAGACTTGGAACCAACAGAAATCGGAACATGTACGAAAATGGATTCAATATACAATTTTCCTCAGAAATAAGGTTTGTGACCATTTTATTCTAGAGTGAATGACGAATGAGTTCTCTGTCTGAATCATTGATGATTGTCTGGGCCCTGTAATTAATTGGGAAGTTTCAGCTGTGATGAAGAGAGCCTGCAATCTCTGAGTTTTTAGAAATCGTCCAAAAAGGCTTCATCCACATCTGAAATTTTAGATCTGTCGTAAACTGAACGAATGGTTCAAACGATCGATTTTCCCAACTGAATGCAGCGCTTAATAATAATAACAAATGCAAAGATCTTTTCTAGCAAGCCAGCCGCTGAATATTAAGACGAAGGGCTCCACCAGAGATTCTACTAGGCTGATTTCACGTAATTAATATATTTAAACTGTACACAGATAAAGGACAGAGAGAGAGAGAGAGAGAGAGAGAGAGAGAGAGAGAGCGAATGAAATTCTAGAAATTACTCATAATCCTCAATTAGCATAATTGTTTGTCTGTCTTTTCACGGATCAGCCTAACTAGGAAACACGAAGCCCTGACTTTATTGTACCGATTTATGTGTGAGAGGGAAAGAGCGATAAAGGCGACAGATACACTTCTGTACAGACAAAACATTACACCAAGTTAGCGGCAAGCTGCATTCACATAGACTTTCATCATTTACAAAAGCAGAGTAGAATTCATTATACTTGGTACCACACAAAAACATACATCCCTCCCCACTCATTGTAGCTGGGCAGTTGAACCTTGAGGACGTGCTATGGGAAAACAATTGAACAACCAACAGAGTCCCCTGTTTAGAGCCACCCATAAAGATAGCTACATAGTTGTGGTACTCATATAAAACATCAGAAAATATTACATTAAAAAAAGAAGCAGCAGTGCAATCTCTCCTGTACTGCAGTAAATCTAAAATGACTCGGGTTCTCTACAGCAACCGGGGTGGCAGATGGTTAAAACCCTGGATTTAAGGTTGGACATGCTGCACTTCAAGTGACTCCAGCAAATGCCACACAAGGATCGCAAATGGCTTTCTTGTTTGTGGACAATGGGAGAAAAGGTGTTCCAGAGGTGGATAAGTAACAGCATGGTATGTGGGTGAATTCAGTGCTGTGAGGAACTTGTGTGCCTGGCACACCATGAGGAGCTGCTGTCATATCGTAAGTGATGGTTCAGCAGCCTCAGCACAGAGACTGGGTATGGTGCTGGTCCTAAATGCACCTGTGGTCAGCCTAATCTCCTCGTGGCAGACGGCATCAATGATCTTGAAATAAGAAGGCATCACCAGTCCATACACCATGCACCCATAGTCTAATTGTGTACACATAAAAGCCCTATAAATCTTGAGCAGATGAGCCTGTCTGCTCCCAAAGACCTAAGGCTAAGGCACTTTATGATGTTTACTGCCCTCAGGGTTCGGGATTTCAGATCTCTCAGACGTGGAAACCATGATAATTTGAAGAAAAAAAAAAGAGGCCTAAAAATCTCACAGAGTCTCTAAAATGTGGAATGGTGTCCCTCATATGCAAGGCAGGTAAATCAAAATATGACAAGAATGATAAAGATGAACACAAACACCCTTATCTGCAGAAAACCCAAAACCCATCTTTGCAGCCCACTCCTCCAACCTCCATACTGTAAGTTGCAACCCATGGCTTGCTGTTGCAACATTGGAGGATGCAAAGGAGACAGCAAAATCATCCACAAATGAGCACTGTACAGGACTCCTTACCATAAGTGTGATACTACTTATGGCTGTTGCAAAGAGGTTAATACTTAAAACACTGCCCTGAGGGACACCATTCTCCTGCTCAAAACCATCTGACAGCCTGTAACCAACTCTGATCCTAAAAATCTGCTGAGACAGGAAAGACTGTATGAAGATGGAGAGGTTGCCACAGAAGTTCGACTGATACAGTTGTGCGGCAGTACTGTGTCTCCAAGTAGTACCACATGCCTTACTGATGTCAAAGAATATGCTGATGCAATGATGTTTACGTAGGAAAGGCTGCTGTATAGCCACACGTAGAAGAGACAGGTTGTCAACAGTGGATCAAAATCTCCAGAATCAACACTGAGAGTGGCTGAGGAGTTGCCTGGTCTCTAACAATCAGACTTGACAATGGTTAACCTTCTGCTCCTTGGTTTTTACTACACAGCTTGTTGTGGTGATACTCCAATAACTACTGGGAGTTGTGCGGTCCTTTCATGGTGTAAGTAAAGGTATCAAAATTGCCTCTCTCCATGAGTGGGGGAAGGTACCTGTCTGCCTTACAAGATTAAAACATTCGAGGAGGATATCCTTTGATACTGCCAGCAAACATGCCATACTGGATTTGGTTGTGACTGGGTGCAGTATCATGAATCGCAGACAGCACCGATTCCAGCTCTCACACGGAGAAAGGATAGTTGTGAACTCAGAACTGTTGGATCTGAAGTTCAACTTTCCCCTCTCTACAGTCACATGATAGTGACAAAATGCCAGATTCAGGCTGGCATTGGCAATAGTTTGCACAAAATTCTTTGCCAGCTTCTGAGTGCAGTCTTTGGGCACTTGTAGGAGACACCCCTGTTTCAGCACTGCTGCTGTTGGTAGATGACTATGTTTACAGAAATCCTCCTGAAGATCATCATTTACTTCCCACTAAACAGTGTCTTTGAGGTTTGGTTTTGTGTCATCTCGTCACTGTGGGCTTGTACCATGGGAAGCAAGGAGAGAATGATGTTTGGTGGCCAATTTACTCTTTCTATAACACAGCTGCATGCATATATTTATAGGGTTCTTTATTAATCAGAAAAAGAAGTTTCTTATCTTAAGCTAGCCCATGTGGTACAAGATGTTCTGTAATAGTCCACATTAGCCTCACTGCTGGTAAAGTACAAGTCCCGCTATGTGCACTACTATGGTCGCCAGGCGCTGACTGACTCTGAGCTAGAGGCTGGGCTAACTGCGACAGTGACTCCCCTTGGGCTGCAGCTGACGACTCGGCTCATTGACTCACTGGATGACTGACTGGCCCTCTAGTCCGCAGCAGGGATATAAATACTGGTGGCCATGAGGGTGTTGGTGGCCGTTTCTTGCGCGTCTGTCTTTGGCCTCTCTGCTGATAGGCTCGCTTGCTCCGGTGTCTGCTATCGATCTTTTCACAGCTTCTTTGCCACCTGGAGTGTTGGTGACAGCTTATGCCAGCACAGTTGGAGAGCAGAAAGAGAAGTTAATGGCTGAGAATGACCCAGTAGCAGCACAAAAATGGGTGGGTGTACTTGTGTTGAGGATGCACATCTCATGAGGCCCTCCAGAGCCTGACCTTGGGGCAAGCAGAGGTCAAGCCCCACAAAATATGATGGGCATTGAAGTCTCCCAGTACGAGAAATGGCTGGGAGAGTTGTTCCCTAAGATCTGTGAGAGCCTCGAAGGCCACTGCATCTTGCGGAGGTAGATACAGTGAGCAAACAGTGAACCTCTAACACACATGAATCTCAACAGCAATGGCTTGCAGGTCAGTAACCAGGTGGAGAACAGAGGAGTGTTGTGCATTATGCACAAAAACAGTAATCCCTTCATTGGCACTTTCCACAGTTAGGTCATCCCTGTGATAGTGTGTATATTCCTGCAGTACAGGGGCATAAGGTGCTTTAAAATGTGGTACTGGCAGTGGCAGTGCTGGGCAGTGGACAAGACTTGGTCTCTTGAGGGGCAGGTAGTTCCATGATGTAACAATTGTGGCCTTTTCTCAAATTCTATGGGGAGGGGAAGGCTTCAAATGAACTACATCAGCACAAGTACATTGACAAACACAGGTACTAGCTCTGACACTAGCAACTCCTGTTTGTGTAGCAGCATAAGTTTTCTGGACTGGCTGTTTGAGAATGGAAACAAAAGAGGCAACAAATATGGGTGGCTGTATGGACTTACATAGCTTTTTGGCTTCACCATACAGGATGTGCTTTATTGTGTTGATCTCCTGGATCTTACATTCTTCAAGGAGAACACTGCAGTCTCTACTCCATACAGGGTGATCCCCAGAGCAGTTGACAGACTTTGGAGGAAAGGAACAACCAACTCTGTCATTGGTAGCTTTATCACATTTGTGACAAGTAGCTTCTCCTTTACAAACAAGAATAGTGTGCCCATAGTGCTGGCATTTAAAACACTGCATTTTGAGAAATAAGATCATACACTTAGGTATAGGAAACCTGTCTTGACATTCTTTGCAAGTTTCATACTGTTAAAAGTAAGCATAAAATAGTCTGATTTGACAAGATCACCATACACCCTTTTCATACCATTTTGCATGTTGATAATGCCTTCCTGGGACAACTAAACTTTCATTTCTTCTTGGTAAATGTTAACTAGATCCCTGCAAGTCACAACACCTTTGCTGTAGTTCAAGGTGTTGTGCAATTCAGTTTCTATCGCATACCCCCTGAGGCATTGGGCTTTTGAAGGTTCTTTACTAGTTGGGAGCTAGATATTTCAACCAACAGAGTCCTACTGTACATGTGCTTAACAGATTTTAAGTTTCCAGTAATGCCCTCTATGTATGTAAAAATGGAGAAATTTTAGTGAAATTATCCTCTTTTTCTTTTAACTATAATAAACATATTCTGACAAACAGTATGAATTCTGTTACTAGTGACTGAATCAAGAGGATTGGTAAGCCCTCTTGTTAGACTTGGTGTTGGTACCTTTCCAGCTGCCCACCCTTTCTACTGGGAGGAGGAATGAAAAATTTTGAAGGGTCCATGTCAGCCCCATGAGCAGCTAGGGAAGCAAGAGTTCACTCAGACAGACCGTGCATGCCTGAGAAAGCCTTATAAACTGAGGTGCAGCGGGTTCCCCAGAGGCTACCCACTAACAACTGTTCCACTTCAACAGCCATGCATCACACCAGCGCACAACATGACCTTGAGATTGAGGAATTTTTTTTTATAGAGGTTGTTATCATCCTTACAATCCTAGCTGCCAAGCCAAGAAACCCGTTCCCTGTGACAACAATGTTCCACCACTGTGCCACACACTGAAGCATGCCCAGAGCTTATGGTGACAGTGGACTAGTGGCATTTACCAGCCCCACTCAGGAACCCTGGGTCACTAAGCACATACCCAATAAATGAATGCTGAGCTCCTGAGAGCACAATCAGTAGGTGTGTCACATTTTATATGTGGGTGTACCTATGCAACTTTATTAATATTGACATCAATATGGTGAATGCTCACCATCAATTTAGTGAATGACAATAACAAATGTACAAGTAGTACACAAATACAGATACTAGTGTTATGTGTACATATTATATCTTTGAACATAAGACAAGCATTTCATGCTCAAGTGTATGTCCATGACCAATGGGCTCATCATATTAAATAAGATGCTGTGGTGCCCCATATTTAATTTGATGCACCCACTGGCTGTGGATGCACACTTGAATGAGAAACACTAGTCTTAAATTCAAATATGTAACATATGGGCATGTCACTAGTTGCTGTATTTGTGTAATACTTGTACATCTGTTATTGACATTCACTACATTCATGTCAAGATTAATAAAGATGCTTAGAAGCATCCACATTTAAAACGTGACATGCCTACTGGTTATGGGTGTGTGTTTATATGTGAGGCATGACACTAATGCCTGTGGGTGCTGTTGGCTATGTTGAAATCTAACTTGGCTAGCTGAGAGGCATGCATGGATTGTGATAGTCATTCCATGAACAGTGTATAAAGCGTGTCTTGCAAGTTTGATGGTTATTATTAAGATCAGGCACTTTCAGTGCAGATAATTAATTTCTATTTTGACTACTTATTGTAATTCCACTTTTGTATTCACTGTTCATTGGCAATTATGTACTGTTTTTTTGTATCTAATGACATTGTGTTTAAGTTTATTAAATTTATAACCAACACTAACAGGCTTTGTACATAATAACACTTTTCATCCATTCCATTGTGTCTTTCACTAATATGCAGAACAACAATAATAGTTATCAGAATACAAAACTAAATATTAAGTGCTAAATGTTTACTCACTTTCCAGAGTGTGTGCAGTGGGCTGCAGTGAGAACATAATATTCACTAATTAGTGATCCCCCACAGTTCCAAGCCAGAGTACCATCATTTTGATAACCAATAGCAGCCTGTTAAAACACATTTTTATCACACATAAGTAGGTAAGTAGTAACAAAAATAAACAGAAAATATGGAGAGCAGCCACTCTCTGCAAATGAATGCTAGTTTATGGAAAGTTTTCTGATCTGTACCACAGGCGAGCAGTTACCTTTATTTATGACCTGCTTGTGTTCTGATTCTGGAATTCACATTATTGTAATAACAACAAAAAGTGTTCTTCATATAAAATAAAGGACAAAAATTTTTCTAAACTACAACATCAGTTAGAATGTAAACAAACTGGGAACAAACTATCTTAACTACTTATCTACATCAACATTTGCATGACTACTCTGCTATTCGCACTTATGTGCTTGGCAGAGAGTGCACAGAACAACTTGCATACAATTTTTTGGCCTTCCCACTCTCAAATACCATGTGGAAAAAATAAACTTAAATCTTTCCTTGTGAGCTCCCATTTTTCTAATGTTATTACAATGGTCATTTCCACCTAATCTCTGGGACATTTCATGATACAAACTAATGTACGTAAGATGCAATACACATAGCCACATAAAAGTAATCATTCATTCAGCATGTATTGTATCTAACTGAAGCACTTCTTTTGGGTCATTGTAGAGTGCAATCTGTATGCTGCATGTACTAAAAAAAGTCCATCGTCTCATAATTTATTTTGGAACAGAAGAGGTACTTAGAAATAAGAAGAGAGACATATCTGTCTGTTCAGTACTGTAGTTTTCCATTACAATATTTATTTAATATGAAATGAGTGATATATGAACTTCCAAAATTATAAAAAATTTATTTAAAATGTTTCAGATTGAAACTTTTTGTTCAGTACTTAGTCCTAGTTATACTGAGAGTAACAGTGTAGATAATTTGGTTACAAATATGTTATTTGAAGAGAAATCACAACATTACAATTTTGGTATAGTAGGGATTACACATAATTTTCACATAGACAAAAGTTATTTAGTTTAATTTTCATATAGCTCAGTTGTATTGTTCTGTTCTCAAGTTATGAGAGAATAACAAGTTTTGTTTAGAAATATTTTATTTAAAAAGTTGTTAAAGACAGAAAGCTTTGAACTATATTACCTTCAATCAAAATTTGAAAATAATTTAAATATCAAATAGTATATTTTTATAATAATAAAATATATGTCTGTTAAAAATCCATGTTCTAATTAGAATATTATAGTACTTAAAAAGTGCATTTTTTAGAAGGTTCTAGTGCAAACAGATACAATGGGTTTTACTTTTAGTGGTAACAGAAAAAACATTCTGTCAGTCTTCTCATGGAAAGAATGAGGCAAGTCCAAGATCAGTTTGAACTGTTTGCAATAATCTGTTAGGTAATATTGTTGAAACTACAAATGTGATCAGTTGAGTTTATTTTTATGTGTTGTTTCCTTATAGTAGCAGTGTTTAGTTTGAAGAGTGATAGTAGTGCAGTCCTCTTATGATCTTTAAATGTGTGGTTTGTCACAAGATAAAGGTGAGAAGCCACCTATTAATCAATCAGCTGAAAAGAGAAATAGTTATGGGAGAATGAGTAATGTTTATAGGCGCCTTAGGGCACTGTCTCATGAGTTAGGGCAGTCACTGCAAATGCTCATCATTTCAGTGTTTCAAACAAGTCAAACCCCATGAAAGAGAACACCTTCTCAAGAACTGCAATTTGTTTGGTGACTGAAATGATGAATCTTCCTATTTAACCAGCTTAAATTCTTTGACATTAATTGCTTGTAGAAGCATAGGCATGACAATTCCAGAGATTGATGTTTATGATGCAATGTAAGAATCAAACAAAGTGATACAACAAATAAAAGTCCTGTTTGCCAAAAGGTCTTCATTCATTTGCATGGAATTATCATTTTACTGTCTCAACATTCATCAAATGACAGTGAGGCAATATTTTATACTTGCACTGAAGATGTAGGGAATTAAGGAGGGAATGAAGTTTGTAGTTTTTACTCACTTGCATGAGTGAAATCCTTGATCCAAAAGTAAAGGTTCTTGTAATGTTCTGTGATACATGCTCAGAACAGAATAAGAACGACACCATGCTCATATACTATCACTATCTCATTCATACCATTGAGAGAGTAGAAGGTGTCAAAATAGTATTTTCAATAAGCAGAGACTCTTATATGAAATGAGATAAAAACTTTGGTTTGATAAGAAAGGAAGTTATTACTGTGTTACCAAAAGACCAAGGTTAATTCTTTTGAAACCACAACAGTGAACCCAAGGCCTTACAAAGTCATTGCTGTTCAACAAGAAACTATATGAAACTGGACCACCTTTCTGAAGCAAGTTACAAACCAAAATATTCTTTCAAAACATGATTGCTTAGAAAAGCTCTGGTTATGAAGGCAGATAAGCTGTTCAAACATATGATTACTTACGATGGAGCCTGGGTACCACTACATTTGGAACATTCTGGTGGTATACAAGTAGATGTCAAGCCTGAGTATCAACCACAGGGCCCTGGCAAATTCTTATTGCCTATAAGAGCATATAATGGTAAGTGTTTTATAATGTGAATCTTTTTGAAAGGTAAATCATGATAACTTTACAAATAACTAGTTCTAGGGGTATATTTTCAGAGGTGCTGCCAATACCTTATGACTATGCAGACATTCAGGAATTCAAACAGTTGTCTTCGTTGATCAATTATGGACCATGGGACAACGGCTGGCATGTGTTTCTTGATGCATTAATTTACCAACAGCCGTATGTATTGTAGAAATTTATTTTATGAACTTCTTATGTGCTACCATTTTCGGCATCACATTGATGCCATCTTCAGGCTCCTGTGCAATGAGTAGAACAAATGTACTATTGTTGAAATATAGAACATACATTAACAGTTGACAGTTATCGTGTTAACTATGAAAGTGGCTCAAAAAGACATATTGAATATCATTAAAACTATATGTAACATTAGGGCAAATATGCTTCTGCTTATGTCATACTGTTGTTAATAGTTTTCACTGTTTTACTTGAATATAGTCATACCCCACATAATATGACCTAGGCTATGCACATGTAACTTATGTATTCTGACATAGTTATGTCACATTTTCTTGTATTTTAATTTATTTTATTATTTATTTACATTAGTTAATTATTTTTTAAAAAATATTCTTCCACTGGACATACGATTGTTTGTAGTACATTTGATGTGTTGCATGGCCTATTACAACTATGTGGTACAGATTTATGAATAACGGGGTATACATATCTTCATCTATCATGCTATATTCGAGTAAAACAGTGAAAACTATTAACAACAGCAGGACATAAGCAGAATCATATTTGTCCTAATGTTACATATAGTTTTAATGATATACTACATGTCTTTTTGAGCCACTTACATAGTTAACATGATACCTGACAATTGTTAAAATATGTTCTATATTTTTTATATAGTGCATTTGTTCTACTCATTGTATAGGGGCCTGAAGATGGCATCAATGTAATGCCGAAACTGGTAGCACATAAGAAGTTCATAAAATAAATTTCTACAATACATATGGCTGTTGGTAAATTATTGCATCAAGAACCAAACAGTTGTGGCCAAGACACAAGAAATTTCCATTCCAGTCCACCACATAAAGAACCAAAACCCGGCTCCAATAAAAAGAAACTTTCAGTGCTCAACAACACAAAGAAGGGAAGGAATGGACCCACCATGTTTTTCTTGTGGTAAAGATGCACTTTCTTTGCAAGTATTGTCTTTTTTATCACATAATTTCAATTGTTCCTTTTTTCTAATGTACATCCTCTGCAAGCATTAAATTTAACATCATATTTATATTGGTTACATTCGACTGGAGTGCTTTATATATTTTTTTGTAATCTTAAAAGTTTAAATTTCCTCTCCTGATAAATGTACAAAATGTCACTTAGCCCATTTTTCCATGGGCTCTTCATTTGCAAACCTAATAGCACCATTACAACAGAGCAACTTTTTTATTTGTGATTGTCCTGTCAAATAAACTAATGTTATCAAGATCTTGCAAAACAATATTTGTTTCCTTTCATGAATGAGGCTCAACTGCTGGCAGTACGACAATGACTTTTGTTGTATATTGTTTCTCTGATATCATTGTATGAGTATGTGAGTATTGTGGGCACAGTTTAAGTCAGCTGATCTTTGAGGGAGTGAAAGAAGAGGTGGCGGCAATTCCTGCCATGCATATAACCCACAGAGAAGGAGCAGCATAGAAGAAGCAGGTAACGGTTTCCTCATTCCATATAGGCAGTGTACAAGTGAACTGTGCTTCATACTGAGTGTTTACAAAAGCAGAAGGAACACACAGAGGAAATCAGATTAAATATTATATTAGCAGTGGTTCTTTCCAACTTCCCACAGGTAGCACTTACAAGGGAACCTCCCCATCGCACCCCCCTCAGATTTAGTTATAAGTTGGCACAGTGGATAGGCCTTGATAAACTGAACACAGATCAATTGAGAAAACAGGAAGTTGTGTGGAACTGTGAAAAAATAAGCAAAATATACAAACTGAGTAGTCCATGGACCACATAGGCAACATCATGACAGTGTGAGCTCAGGAGCGGCGTGGTCCAGTGGTAGCGTGAGCAGCTGCAGAATGAGAGGTCCCTGGTTCAAGTCTTCCCTCGGGTGAAAATTTTACTTTCTTTATTTTTGCATAGTTATTATCTGTCCGTTCGTTCACTGACGTCTCTGTTCACTGTAATAAGTTTAGTGTCTTTGTTTTGCGACCGCATCGCAAAACCGTGCGATTAGTAGACGAAAGGACGTGCCTCTCCAATGGGAACCGAAAACATTTGATCGCAAGGTCATAGATCAACTGATTCCTCCACAGGAAAACATGTCTGATATATTCTATACGACACTGGTGACGGCATGTGCGTCACACGACAGGAATATGTTGTCGACCCACCTAACTTGTACATTTGGCGAATGGGTACAAAGATTCTTCTACCTTGCCCGATTTAGGTTTTCTTGTGGATGTGATAATCACTCCCAAAAAAGTGATGAAAACATAAGAGTTTGTCACATAAACTGAAAATAAAAAATTAAACTTTTCACTCGACGGAAGATTTGAACCAAGGACCTTTCGTTCCGCAGCTGCTCATGTTACCACGAGACCACAGCGCTCCTGCGTTCCTAATGTCTTTGATATTGCATATCTTGCCATGAACTACTCAGTTTGTATATTTTGCTTATTTTTTTCACAGTTCCACACAACTTCTTCCTGTTTTCTCAACTGATCTGTGTTCAGTTTTTCAAGGCCTATCCACCGTGCCAACTTATAACTAAATCTGAGGGGGGTGCGATGGGGAGGTTCCCTTGTTAGTACCGAGCGAGGTGGCGCAGTGGTTAGCACACTGGACTCGCATTCGGGAGGACGACGGTTCAATCCCGTCTCCGGCCATCATGATTTAGGTTTTCCGTGATTTCCCTAAATCGTTTCAGGCAAATGCCAGGATGGTTCCTTTGAAAGGGCACGGCCGATTTCCTTCCCAATCCTTCCCGAACCCGAGCTTGCGCTCCGTCTCTAATGACCTCGTTGTCGACGGGACGTTAAACACTAACCACCACCACCAGCACTTAGTAACTATGGCCAGACAACTGGTATTGTGAAACAGTAATAAATTATGTATGCAAACCTGATTCATCATTCAGTCTTCTATTACTGAAAAGTATCAAAATTCCTACAGTAATTCCTGAGATTAGTCTTCGCGTACTGACAGAAAAATATGGTAGGGGACTTTAATTTATAATATGTATAGCTGTGTAAGTGAAATTGAAACTGTAGTCACCTTTAATGATATGTTAAAAAAACAACATTTATTTCTGCAAATTATGTATAACTACAGGAGCTATAGTTATAGTGATGTGTTGTGGAAGGAGATCATGAGGATTGTCTAGCAACTGCTGGAAGTAAAACTCCAACGTCTCCAATAGAGAACCTTTAATTTTACAAGCAGAAGAACACAATTTTCACCTAAATTTTGATGCCAAGGATTGATCCATATTTAGATATGCTGCATGGAGGCAAGAGTACAATCTTGATCAACATTTTATCTCTTTAGATGACAAGCTCCAACCATCAAAAACCACATGAAGAGTTCTGTTTGAGTTTCCATACAATCAGTGCTACCCAGTAATACTGGAAGCAAGCATGCAGATTCCATGGTAAATTATATTTCCCACCCACGTGGGCACTTTCAGAAAGCAAAATGGTCCAAATTCACTGAAAAACATGATAACATTTTGGGACAAATTCCTCTCTTGACCAATAGTAAGAAACATTTGTGAGTGCAGTGTTAATCACAGCAGGAAGTTTATTCCTAGAGCAGACAGGAAGTAGTACATTTCAGAGTGATCTGAGGTCAGTGAGAAACTATAAGAGGTTAACCTCTTCAGACATAGCAGGTTGGATACTCTCTATCTTTTATGTTTTCCTTTCCTCAATAATTAGCATTTTTACGTTACTGCACTCGAACTAAATTGTGTAGCATCAACCTAAGGCAATATGTGGCTGTCTGTTTGTCTGTACAAAATTGAAGTATATGAGGCAAAAACTGGTCACAAATAAGAATTTAGATATCATGAAAGAGCAATTAAAGTGTTTGACCTTCAAGTTTTGGTGTGGACTACATTATTGACAATAGCCTACTTTCACCACCAAATTTCATTTAATTTTTGGAGGAAGCACTGGCTACTGAGGACATCTGTGTAGGTGAAATGGATAAGCTATACTCTCAACAGAAGAGAGAGAAACAACAGACAAATAGGTGCAGAATCTTGGAGCCATGTGCCACGAGAAACTGTTGGTCACTATTGAAAAAACTACACTTCAAACAATCAAGCAGAAAAGCATGGTCTCTGTTACATGACAAGGGAGGAGGAAATTGAACAACATGCAATAACAACCACATCACTTCAGCTCAACATCTGAACCATCTATTTCTGAACATTATGTCACAAAAGTAATGCGACAACAGAGAACAATGATAGCAAGATGTACACATCATTGCCCATATTCTCTGCCATTCACTCCTGAAGATTTTCCAATGGCTCTACAAGACATTAAATCAGGTGAAGTTCAAGGTTTTGATGGCATATACTCAGAATTCCTTCCACATTGTGGTAAATGTGCTAAAACATGGCTATCTCAATTAGATACTCAGCTGTAGAAAAGTTCAAAGTGCCAAATTCATGAAAAATGTGATAGCGGTTTGAAAGTTGCAGGACACCAAGGAGGATTACATATGAAAAGTGCCACATCCACTGAGAATTCCAAGTGGTTACACTTGCCACAACTAGATGGAAATGGTGCTAAGTTGCCTGCTGATTTCATAAGAATGGTGCAATGTGTCATTCAGTTGTGTTTGTCTCACTTTGATGCCAAGAAAAGTGTATGCATAGACTTCTATTCTGTCCTTTTTTGTGAACCACTGCTCTTCAACTCGTAAGGTATGTTTATAAACATCGTATAATATTACGATCACATACAGTCATATAAATGAAATATTATATACCTAAAGTTAAAATCTTCTGGGTTATTAGGCCACATCATGTTTCTTCTAAAATATTCGACGTTTCGACCCCTCTGCTGGGATCTTCCTCAGGATCTTTTGATGTCCACTACTGCTGGAACACTGACAGAGACGAGTGTCGCGTCCACTTATAAAGGAGGAGTTTCCTGGCATTCATGCTGGAGAAGTGATAGTATTGATTAAAATTCATATGGCTACCATTGGTGGGCCATAGTCATAGGCTAATATTCCCACTCTGATGCAGAAGAAGGGGTGTTGGTAGCTTATCTCCTGTGGATACCATTGGTGGTCCATCGTCATTGGCCAGAAAGGCACTATTCCACACTTATGCTGGAGAAGGGTTATTGGTTGAAATGCCTACATCATCAGTGGCTAGATTCAAAATGGACAGACAAGAGAGGGGGAATGTTTACCCAAAATATTATTGTCTGCCGAAGTGACTTGCAGCGCGTTGTTTATGCTGCTCACACACCATGGCCGCGTATTTACTTCCTTGATAGCGGGGAGCCACGATGCCGGAAGCCTATAGCCATCCTCTCTATTGAAATTAGATACATTCTTAGAAATTTCAACCACTTCTCGGACCTTTCTTCTACAAATGTTTGTTTCTTTAGCCAGTACACGTACGTTATTAAAATCGATGTCAGTGCCACAGTTCTCGTGATGTTCCGCTACTGCCACTTTTGCACTTTGTTTTAGCCGCATGTGCCGTGTGTGTTCCTTAATGCGTTCTTTAACAGCTCTTCCTGTTTTGCCTATATGCGCTTTGCCGCAGCCACATGACACTTGATAGATGCCTGCATTGTGGAGGTAATCAGGTGCATCCGTTTTCCTTTGGAAAAAGTCTTTTATTTTGTTTTGACTGTACCTACATGTTATCTTTAAATCATTTTGTACATATATGATGACCATATGTGGGCTGTGAAATTTATGTAAGAAATGATTGCTGTTGAATGTATACATATTTCCTGTGTCCTCTATGTTGTTGTTGTGGTCTTCAGTCCTGAGACTGGTTTGATGCAGCTCTCCATGCTACTCTATCCTGTGCAAGCTTCTCCCAGTACCTACTGCAACCTACATCCTTCTGAATCTGCTTAGTGTATTCACCTCTTGGTCTCCCTCTACGATTTTTACCCTCCACGCTGCCCTCCAATACTAAATTGGTGATCCCTTGATGCCTCAGAACATGTCCTACCAACCGATCCCTTCTTCTGGTCAAGTTGTGCCACAAACTTCTCTTCTCCCCAATCCTATTCAATACTTCCTCATTAGTTATGTGATCTACCCATCTAATCTTCAGCATTCTTCTGTAGCACCACATTTTGAAAGCTTCTATTCTCTTTTTGTCCAAACTATTTATCGTCCATGTTTCACTTCCATACATGGCTCTATAGAAAGTGTCCTCTATAGAAAACATAATAATTTTGTTGTTCTTTCCTTCAGGTACCACGCAAATGTAGATTAAGTTGCAGTGAGCTGACACCAGCATTGAAAACAGTTTTGTTTTCTGAATTCTAATAAGCAAGAGTACTCAACACAAGGAATCTTCCTGATGGGTCTTGTTAGTGTCACACCAGTACAGCATCATTGGCATGGAACCTATGATAATTCTGCTGAAAGTCGCCAATAGGGAACAGTTCAGTATTCTATTCCAAATGGTACAGGAGATCTTGTTGCAGTTTGCAAAATGACTTTATGAATATCTTTGCTGTCGAAAAGAAAAGGCTGGAAATATTTACTAAGAAGAAAAATCTTCGAGAAAGAACATTCACTAACCACAGAATGAGACACACTCAATCAAAATACAGTGATGAAGACAAAATGTATATAGAACAGCACATGAATGGTTTTCCCCAGGAAGTTAGCCATTGCAGCTGAGCAAGATGAAGCAAGGAATACCTCAGTCCTGACCTGAATGTTTCAAGAATGTACTCCCTCTTTAAAAAGGTGTTTCCTGAAAGCACCACAAGTTCCACTTTTTATTGTAGAGTCTTTCTGAAAGAATTTCCCAACCTTTACTTCCACAGATCTAGGAAAGATATCATCTTTATATACATATAGTTAAAGCTCACTGGCCATTTGACCATCTTCTGTGCAGATGCACAAACAGTCCCCAAATTTCTTACGGGAATTGGTAAATCCATGAGTAATGAGTGTAATGGGCAGGGGCACTACGAATATAGTGCAGGACAATAAGTTGGGAATGTGGGTCTCACGGGAGGCATGCCAGAGATAAGTCCATGCAGTCGCACTATCCTCTGTGTCCTGGGTGGCTCAGATGTATAGAGCATCTGCCATGTAAGTAGAAGATCCCAGTTTCGAGTCCTGGTCGGGGCACACATTTTCAACAGCCCCGTTGACGTATATCAACACCTGTATGCAGCTAAGGGTATTCATTTCATTGTATTGATTTAACTGTAATTTCAGATACCTACAAGACATGTGACGTACTGAACACTGAATCAAAAGCAGGTGCACCGCACTCACACGTGCATTTAGAGATTCACCATAGGAAGGCTGAGATGGCATAGAGCCTTCTGAAGAGTAACATCAGTTCTTCTCAGTTCCCTGACAGTGACATTTTCTGCATATCGATTAATATGCAGCAGGTGATGTTTGTGCCCACACTAACGCACTCTGAGATGTTTTATTGCTGACAGCTATCTTGTTACAACTTGGTAGTATCTGTAAGTGACACCCTTCAGCTTTATATGTGCATGTGGGATGAGAGGATCGCTGGTAGGGGTGGAAATGAAATCGCATCATGCATTGTGAAAGTGTTAAACACCGGGATAACAATGAAGAAAAACCTTATGCTTGGAGTGACAACTGTGCTATATAAAGCAAGAATCAAATGATGGTATTTCTTATTCTTGTGGCAAATGGGTTGTTCACATGAATAGAACAACTGTTTCTTGTCAGTGGGCACAGCTTTCTCCCCGGTGACTCTGAGTTTGCCTTGGACAGAGAGAAGGAAGTTGGTGACAAATGCATTTGTACCAAGCGACCTAAGCAAAGGTCAATGAAGCAAAGGTTATTAAATCTTTCAAAGTAATGTCTATGAATACTTACGATTTTTTTAATATTCAAGCTGTGGCAGACAAGACATTTCAAAAGCTGTCAGCATCACATATGAATCAACAGATGTAGCATGTGTAGCAATAAAAGAATGTTATACCGACATAGCAAGGATCCTTAAGGTGAATGTGCTCAAAACAGGGAAACATGCAAGAAACATCCAATCTGCTATCTTTGGATCTATTTCCTCAATCCATTCAATTACAGATGAAAATGAGAAATATTTAAAGGCTGGAAAAGAATGAGCATAAAGAATATTATATGCAGATCTGTGGAGAGTGACTAAGAACATAGCACCTAGAATAATTTGATGGGGCTTAGCACCTTTCATAAATGATTCTGTTCGAATTATCTTCAGCACCAAACAACTACAACTGTGTCATGAAACCACCACTAATATATGATAAGATACTCTCATTCATAACATGGAAAGGTTTGAGGAATAAATAATTAAAACACTGCAATACAGACAGTTTGTTTGTAATAACTTCAGTTCATAAATTTGGCATTTTGCACCTTTCTACAGTTAAGTATACAGTTATTCTCCAATATTCTGGAAACAGCATCCATATTATGATGTGAAACAGGCAAAGATCATAATTATGTTAAAACCAGGTAAATGCAACAAAAAACCTGAAAAGTACCTTCCTATTGCTCTTCTGAGTATGGTGGAAAAATTACTTGAAAGGATACTTAGAAAGTTTCCTGTTGAACAAGACAGATTTTAGGCAAACCATAGCTGTGTGGACTAAGTATGTTCATTGATAATTTACACGTAAGGTAGCTTCCAGAAACAACTAAATACCTCTTCTGTATGTACTGATGTATCTGCAGCTTATGATACTGTGTTGAGGTAGGCTGTTGTCTATCAGCTGCTCCATGTAATGTCCTACAGAAGAACAGCACAACTTCTTAATACTATGTTGACTGACTGGTCATTTCAGGTAATTATAGGCAATGACAACAGTGACTAGAAGATCCTTAACAAAGGCCTGCCTCAAGTCTCAGCCCTAATTCCATTACTATTTTGCTTGCATATTGCAGATACGCCAGCCACTCAGTCCTGGAAGATTGATTACACTGATGCCTGGGTGATAGCAACACAACAGAAACAAACTGAAGTCAATGGAGATATATTAATAAAAGACCCAAGTATAGTGGGACAATGTTTTTATAAATGGGACTTCAACCAAACCCTAAGAAAACTGAATCCACATGCTTTCATCTGAATAACACCCTGGACAACTGTGAACTGGGCATATTTTTTGAGGGTTATCTCCCAGCCCATATCAAATATCCATGGTACATTGGTGTTATACTTGACAGAAAGCTGTCATGTAAACAGCATATAGAAGACTGCAGATAAACTGAGGTAAACAAATGATATTCTGAAAAAATTATGTGGTGCAACATGGATTTTGCAGTTTTGACCTTATTATCATCTGCCTTTCACCTTGTCTGCTATTCAGCGGAATATTGTAGTCCTGTACGGATAAGCAACAGTCACATGAAGCTGGTAGATGCACAAGTAAATCAAACAATGCAGACTGTTATTAGTACAGTTAAGTCCACTTCAGTATTCTGGCTACATGCCACAAACCATGTTCCACCACCTAACTTGAGAAGAAAGGGTATGCTGTGGAGGGTATATATGAAAATCTGCAACAACTGGCAGTTGCCTGTTTGTGAGGATACCTGAATCAATAGATTCCCCTTTCAGAGCACCTAGCAACCTGACAGGCCGTAACTTCAATATCCATGGAGCTTGGACCAAAGAATGGTATAACAACATTCCATCAGAGCTCTATAGCTTTATCCAAGTCAACAATAAACCATACGAACTTGATCTGCCCTGTAGGGCAAAGTGTATTCTCAGGTGAACCAACCATGGGAGACGCAGTGACCTATTATATGGATGGGGAAAGACCACCACTATGGAGTGCACCTGCGGCTTTCTTTGGCCAACAGTCACACATATTGTTGAACAGTGTTCTGGAAATTCATACCCTGGAAACTCTTCAGACTTCTTGGATACTACAAGCAGATGTGATTAATTATATAAATAAGAATAATAATAATAATAATACATCCAAACGTATATATACAACTACAGAAATCCGTAATTATTGATACGTGTTCAATAACCCGAAAGTTCCTAAATACAATGTAACATATACCATACAGTTAAAAGGAAGTCACGCTTGATGAAGGTCCGCGTCACTTTCCATTTTTAACCAGACCTAAGGTCTGAGAAAAATAGAAATAACAATAATAATAATAAACCCCGTGGAGGCCCGGGAAAAGAATAGGCCTCCCGTATGTTCTGCCAGTCGTAAAAGGCGACGAAAAGAACAAACAACTAATAGGGCTAACCCCCCTTTTAGTGTGATGACTTGGTTCAGGACAGAACTAAAGAAGCCTCGGACAAGCGCCGTCATGGTCGGGGACGACGCTTGAACCCTATGCCCGCCCACAATGGTAACAACAGTGCTAGCCAACTGGAACTGATTTAAATCCAAATAGAGGTGTTTTGCAGGATATGCTTCCTGCAACCACCCTAGAAGGAAAACAAAGACAGAGGATGAGATGGTCAGATGTAGTTAATCGACACCTCATGTTCTGTTATTACCAAGCAACAAAACTAGGAACCAACACAACTGGATACAGACCACAAGTATACACAACATTTATTACCAGATACCCAGAATTAAAATTTTTAACAGAACAACAACTAGCTGATCAGATCCGTGTAATAATCAAAAATAACAGGATACCCCAGTCAGAATTAGAAAACATCAAACAACAAGTACAACAAATACTGGAACAAAATAATGTGCAATCAGATGAAGAAGAAAATACAGTAATGGACTCAAACATCCCAGAGCAAACAAACAAAGAACAACACGCATCAATTAAACAATCAGAGGAAAACGAAATCTTAAGACAGCCACCAGAACAAGTACAAATAGAAAACGAAGTGACACACATGTTAGATATAGAAGAAAAATTTCAGCTGTCATATATAGAATACAAAGACACAAATACAGACATTAGACCATTCTTGCATAGACCGCCAAATAACCCACAAGTCGAAACAACAATAAAAACTATCAACACAATCATACACAACAAAATAAATGAAAACACAACTATGGAAGAGTTACAACTACTGGTTTATATAGGAGCACTCACTACACTAAATATAGACACTAGGCAGAGATCAGAACCAACCAACACACAGAAGAAACCCACAAAGCCAGCATGGCAACACAGGCTACAGATCAGAATAGAAAACTGAGAAAAGACATCGGACAGCTAACACAATTTATAAGAAATGAAATGTCAGAAAAAAAAAATGAAAAAGGTTAGGTAAAATCTCACAACAAGAAGCGATAGAGCAATTAGATGAAAAGAAGCAGAAATTACAAGCATTGGCCAAATGACTTAGAAGATACAAAAAAAGTGAAAATAGAAGGAAACAAAACCAAACATTCAACACAAACCAAAAGAAATTTTACCAGAAAATACATAACACACACATTAAAATAGACAATCCACCAAACATAACAGAAATGGAACACTTCTGGAGCAACATATGGTCAAACCCGGTACAACATAACAGGCATGCACGGTGGATACAAGCAGAAACAGGCACATACAAGTTGATACCACAAATGCCTGAAGTAAAAATTTTGCAACATGAAGTCACCCAAGCAATTAATTCTACTCACAATTGGAAAGCCCCTGGAAAAGATAAAATAGCAAATTTCTGGCTAAAGAAGTTCACCTCAACACATTCACATCTAACTAAATTATTTAACAGTTACATTGCAGACCCATACACATTCCCTGATACACTTACACATGGAATAACTTATCTGAAACCTAAAGATCAAGCAGACACAGCAAACCCAGCTAAATATCGCCCCATAACATGCCTACCAACAATATACAAAATATTAACTTCAGTCATTACACAGAAATTATTGACACATACAACACAGAACAAAATTATAAATGAAGAACAAAAAGGCTGTTGCAAAGGAGCACGAGGATGTAAAGAGCAACTGATAATAGATGCAGAGGTGACATATCAAGCTAAAACTAAACAAAGGTCGCTACACTACACATACATTGATTACCAAAAAGCTTTTGATAGTGTACCCCACTCATGGTTACTACAAATATTGGAAATATACAAAGTAGATCCTAAATTGATACAGTTCCTAAACATAGTAATGAAAAATTGGAAAACCACACTTAATATCCAAATAAATTGAAATATCATCACATCACAGCCAATACAGATTAAGCATGGAATATACCAAGGAGACTCATTAAGTCCTTTCTGGTTCTGCCTTGCTCTGAACCCACTATCCAAAATGCTAAATAATACAAATTATGGATACAATATTACTGGAACATACCCACACAAAATCACACATTTGCTATACATGGATGATCTAAAACTACTGGCAGCAACAAATCAACAACTCAACCA
Organism: Schistocerca piceifrons; assembly: GCF_021461385.2. Taxonomy (NCBI): domain Eukaryota; kingdom Metazoa; phylum Arthropoda; class Insecta; order Orthoptera; family Acrididae; genus Schistocerca; species Schistocerca piceifrons. The sequence continues at coordinate 620,389,497 of NC_060141.1, forward strand.
ATTACTTAAGATAACAGAAGTTTTCAGCAATGATATAAATATGGCTTTTGGAACAGACAAATGTAAGAAAAATAGCATAGTCAAGGGAAAACACACTAAACAAGAAGATTACATAATGGATAACCACAGCGACTGCATAGAAGCAATGGAAAAAACAGATGCCTATAAATATCTAGGATACAGACAAAAAAATAGGCATAGATAATACAAATATTAAAGAAGAACTAAAAGAAAAATATAGACAAAGACTAACAAAAATACTGAAAACAGAATTGAAAGCAAGAAACAAGGTAAAAGCTATAAATACTTATGCTATACCAATATTGGCCTACTCATTTGGAGTAGTGTAATGGAGTAACACAGACCTAGAAGCACTCAATACACTTACACAATCACAATGCCACAAATATAGAATACATCACATACATTCAGCAACAGAAACATTCACATTAAGCAGGAAGGAAGGGGAAGGGGATTTATTGACATAAAAAACCTACATTATGGACAGGTAGACAATTTAAGAAAATTCTTTCTAGAACGCGCAGAAACTAGCAAAATACACAAAGCAATCACTCATATAAATACATCGGCTACACCACTGCAATTTCATAACCACTTCTACAACCCTTTAGATCACATAACATCAACAGATACGAAGAAAGTAAATTGGAAAAAGAAAACACTACATGGCAAGCACCCGTATCATCTAACACAGCCACACATCGATCAAGACGCATCCAACACATGGCTAAGAAAAGGCAATATATACAGTGAGACGGAAGGATTCATGATTGCAATACAGGATCAAACAATAAACACCAGATATTACAGCAAGCATATTATTAAAGACCCCAATACTACAACAGATAAATGCAGACTTTGCAAACAACAAAAAGAAACAGTAGATCACATCACAAGCGGATGTACAATACTAGCAAATACAGAATACCCCAGAAGACATGAGAATGTAGCAAAAATAATACACCAACAACTTGCCATACAACATAAACTAATAAAACAACATGTTCCCACATACAAGTATGCACCACAAAATGTACTGGAGAATGATGAATACAAATTATACTGGAACAGAACCATTATAACAGATAAAACAACACCACATAACAAACCTGACACCATACTCACCAATAAAAAGAAGAAATTAACACAACTAATCGAAATATCCATACCCAATACAACAAATATACAAAAGAAAACAGGAGAAAAAATAGAAAAATACATCAAACTGGCTGAGGAAGTCAAGGACATGTGGCATCAGGATAAAGTTGACATTATACCAATTATACTATCAACTACAGGAGTCGTACCACACAATATCCACCAGTACATCAACGCAATACAGCTACACCCAAACTTATATATACAACTACAGAAATCATTAATTATTGATACATGTTCAATTACCCGAAAGTTCCTAAATGCAATATAACACATACCGTACAGTTAAAAGGAAATGACGCTTGATCAAGGTCCGCGTCACTTTGCATTTTTAACCAGACTTAACGTCTGAGAAAGTAAAGAAATAATAATAATAATAATAATAATAATAATAATAATAATTATTATTATTATTATTATTATTATTATTATTATATGTAGGTGAAACTACATGCAGGTGATGCCTGTATAGAAGTGCAAAAGAAGAAAGGACCCAAAGACTTGCAGAGTGACTTCCTCCACATCAGTTGCTGCAGATTCTTAATATTCTGAGCTCAAATATAATACATTTCCTTGAGACAGAAAAGCTTCTGTACATAAATCATCACTGATTTAGAAATCATTGCTCATGTGAAACTCGGCTACCCCTTTTCTCACATTTTATTCAGTGAACTGTGGATGAAGGACAACAGACAGTTTTCATATTCCTAGATTTCTGGAAAACTTTGATACAGTGTCCCCCTGCAGATATTAATGAAGATTTGAGCATGTGGAATAGGACCCCAGATATGTAAGTGGCTTAAAGATATCTTAAGAAAAACAACCCAGTATGTTTCTCCAATGGTAAGTGTTCATCAGAGACAAGGGTGTCATCAGGAAAGTCCCAGGGAAGTGTGATAGTACTGCTCTTACTCTTTATACACATAAATGATCAGATGGAGAGGGTGAGCAGTAATCTGTGGCTGTTCGCTGATGATGCTGTGGTGTATGTGAAGGCAGTGCCACTGAGTGATAGGAGGAGGATGTAAGATGAGCTAGACAAAGTTTCTAGTTTGTGTGGTAAATGACAGCTTGCTCTAAATGAAAAAAAGTGTAATGCAGATGAGTAAGAAAAACTATCCTTTGATGGTTGAATACAGTATTAGTAGTGTGCTGCTTGATACAGTCATTTCAATTAAATATCTAGGTGTAATGTTGCAAATTGATATGAAATGGAATGAGCCCATAAGGATGGTAGTAGGGAACATGAACAGTTGACTTTGATTTATTGGAAGTATTTTAGGAAAGTGTAGCTGATCAAGGAAACCATGTACAGAACACTACTGCAACACGGACTTGAGTACTTACTGCTTGTGTGTTTAGGATTGCCACCAGAAAGGATTAAAGAAAGACATCGAAGCAATTCAGAGACATGTTGCTAGATTTATTACTGGCAGGTCCCATCAACCCTCTAGTAGTACAGAGATGCTCCGTACACTCAAATGGGAATCCCTGGCAGGAAGATGATGATGTTTATGTGAAATGCTGTTGGGGAAATTTAGAGAACTGGCTTTGGCAGCTGACAGAATAAGGATTTTTCTGCTATCATTGTTCATTTTGCATAAGGACTGTGAATTTTTTTTCCCTTGCTCCATTTGTGAGAGGAACAGGAAAGGAAATGATTCACAGTGGTGCACAGTACCCTCCACCATGCACCACACAGTGGCTTGCGGAGTATCTATCTAGATGTAGATGTAAAAAATTTTAAGCCAAAAAAACAGATTCCTGTAACACAGAAAAATTGGATGAGCATATTGAAGCAATTCAGAATGAGGTGAACTTAGTAACAAAAGAAGAATTACAAAGTTCTTAGGCATGGCTACATATAACAATTCAATCATTTCAGATTTAGCAACAAGAAGGAAGATGCACTTTTTACACAACCTTCTACATGGACAGTAACTGCAAAAGAGCCTGCAAGGAGCAATGACATTAAAAACACATTTCTGCATGAATTTTGATTCTTTTTGATCCTGCACTTCTTCTGTTACTAGTAACAGTTGGATGTTTTGTGCGACTGGCTGCTGTTTTGCCACATCTACTTAAAGGCTGCTGAATGTGCCTGACAGCATTCACATTAACCATTACTGAACTACAGTGTTCTAAGTTTTACAAAGATGCCTTAGCACTTGCATGGGCAGAAAAAAGTTCTTTGATTCTTTACATGTATATCATTGTAAATTAATAATCAATCATAAGCATCTCACAAAAATCACATCCAAATAAATCATAACCAATATATCATGCATTAATCATGTGGGAAACTTTTGTTAATTTTCTTTTTCACTTTAATTTCAGCCAAGTAATTTCTGCGTGTGTGTGTGTGTGTGTGTGTGTGTGTGTGTGTGTGTGTGTGTGGGGGGGGGGGGGGGGGGGAAGGCAGTTCAAGAGAGATGAAAAACAGGCATTTAGAGAGGTAGGGAAAGGCTTAGTACATACTGAGTACAAATTAAAATATATGTTAATAGCTGATTGTTTACTGTTTAGAGAAGGTGGTGTCATTCCAGCTATACTACAGGAAATGTTCTAAATTACCTACATGCACCTCACGATGGAATTGTTAAGAAAGAGGTCTCATCTCTTTGTTTACTGGTCTGATATTGTTTAATGGGATGCAAAACTGTAATCTTCGTTTATTCTTGATAGCAGTGCTATAGCATAAGTCATCAGATCTTGCAGTGAGTAAGCGATACAAGCAAATCTTCATCCAGAAGTTCGAGACTACAGTTGGAGATACACTAAAGGATCATGGGAGTTGATGCAACCCTGTTTCAGCAAATATGAGGGTCATTCAATAATTAAAGAGACAAATTGGTCTGCGGAAAAAACTGTTAGTAAGGCATGTTTGGTACTTTTATGGCTTTAAGTTGTCATCACTGGGATTAACTCTGATAAGCTGACATATCAAGATTGTTTTGTTTATAACCTCAAAAATACATTTCAAGATGGCGAGTCCACTTGAAACTCCAGATTAGTTGAACAACATTCTGTTATTCTTTTTTTACTTGCTGAAGACAAGAAACCAGTAATGAATATATACTGTAGAATGCCTAAAGGTTATGGTGAAGGTTGTATGAATCATGCAAATTTTTAAAAGTTGGGTAGAGCAGTTCAAAAATGGTCATGACTCAGTGACTGACAAACACCGTTCTGGCTGACCACTTTCTGTTTCAACTCCCTCACTTGAAAGTCAAATCAATGACATTATTCGTGCCGATCACCTTGCAACTGTGGAAAAGATAGTTGCTAAGGTTCAAGTTAGTACCAGTACAGTTCATAACATTATCTGTAACAAGCTGAAGTACTGCAAACATGTGCAAGATGGGTCACAAAGGAGTTGACACAGCTTCACAAGGAAACAAGGTCGAGAGCGTGCACAGATCTAAAGGAACATTATGAAAGACAAGGTGAGCACTTCCTCAACAAAATTTAACTTTTGATGAAACCTGGGTTTGCTATTATGAGCCATTGAGTGGAAGCAAACCAATTCACCTGTCAAGAAAAAATTCAAAACCTAAGTATCAACAGGAAAAGTCATGTTGACAGTGTTTTGGGATACTTAAGGTCCAGTTTTTTGTTATCTTGAAGAGCAGAGTATAATGAACAGCCAATACTACCCAGATTTGCTTTTAAATAAGGTGAAGCCACCATGAGAGAGAGACAGTGTGGATCTCAGTGGAGAGGTGTGATTCTCCACCAAGAAAATGCATGTCTTCATATTGCTCAACTAACCCATGAAACCATCAACAAAATGGGCTGGGAAGTTCTGCCTCATCCCGTTTACAGTCCTGATTTAGCATCTAGTGATTTACATTTGTTTGGTGCACTGAAGGAGGCATTATGTGGGAAGAGGTTCCAGGATGAGGATGTGAAAAAGTTTGTGGGAAATTCGTTCAAACATCAAAATAAAGAGTTCTTTGCAGCTGGAATAAAAAAGCTTGTAGCCTGTTGGAACAAGTGCATAAATGTTCAAGGGGATTATGTTGAAAAGTAGAAAAAGTATTGTTTTGTAAAAATAAACACTTTTTCTCCAGACCAATTTGTCTCATTAATTATTGAATGACCCTCGTACATTACTGTGACTTCATAAGCTTTCCCGGCGTAATGTCTTGACAGTCTCTTCAAGTTTGCTGCCAGGTCCCAAAATCAACTCAGCTGGATGAAGACATCTACATCTGCATTTATACTCCGTAAGCTCGTGTGGCGGAGGGCACTATACGTGCCACTGTCATTACCTCCCTTTCCTGTTCCAGTCACGTATGGTTCGCGGGAAGAACGACTACTGGAAAGCTTCCATGCATGCTCGAATCCCTCTAATTTTACATTTGTGATCTCCTCAGGAGGTGTAAGTTAGGGGGAAGCAATACATTCGATACCTCATCCAGAAATGCACCCTCTCGAAACCTGGACAGCAAGTTACATCGTGATGCAGAGTGCCTCTCTTGCAGAGTCTGCCACTTGAGTTTGCTAAACATCTCTGTAACGCTATCACACTTACCAAATAACCCTGTGATGAAACACATGCTCTTCTTTGGATCTTCTCTATCTCCTCGGTCAACCCGACCTGGTATGGATCCCACACTGATTAGCAATACTCAAGTATAGGTTAAATGAGTGTTTTATAAACCACCTCCTTTGTTGATGGACTACATTTTCTAAGGACTCTCCCAATGAATTTCATCCTGGTACCCGCCTTACCAACAATTAATTTTATATGGTCATTCCACTTCAAATCGTTCTGTATGCATACTCCCAGATATTTTACAGAAGTAACTGCTACCAGTGTTTGTTCTGCTATCATATAATCATACAATAAAGGATCCTTCTTTCTATGTATCCGCAATACATTACATTTGTCTATGTTAAGGGTCAGTTGCCACTCCCTGCACCAAGTGCCTATCCGCTGCATATCTCCCTGCATTTCGCTGCAATTTTCTAATGCTGCAACTTCTCTGTATACTACAGCATCATCCGCGAAAACCCGCATGGAACTTCCGACTTGCTGAAGCTTTGTTCTCACATGCTGACATCCATGTATTTTTTATTTAATGACAATATTTTTAAACAGAATGATGGAGTGGCTTTGGGTCATCCTTTATCACCCACAGTTGACAACTTATTTATGGAGGACTTCAAGGAAATGGCTCTGAGGACTTTGGCTTTGCAATCAACATGCTTCAGGAGATATGTGGATGATACCTTTTTCATCTGGCCACATGGGCATGACTTTTGGACCACTTCTACTGTCTTCATCTCAGCATTAAATTTACCATGGAAGTTGAAAGCGATAGGATGCTTCCATTTTTGGATGTTATGGTTTACAAAAAACCAGATGGAACCTTGGGACATAGTGTTCACCAAAAGCCGATGCATTCTAATAGTTGACACCCACCATACCAATATAGTGGCATCCTTAGGACTTTGGTACGCAGAGCATATCCCATTTCCGATGCAGACGGTTTAACCCAAGAACTTGCACATTTGATGGCAGTTTTTAAGGAAAATGGACACACTGAGAAGCAGATTGGTCGGGCCATGGAGTTTGCACCATCACCAGAGGTGCATGAAGATGAGCATAGATCAGTGGCCTTCATTCCTTATGCTAGAGGCATATCATTTAAGACTGGAAGAATTTTGAAGAATTTTAACATCAGGAGTGTGTTTCACCCATGTTCCAAGATTAGGGCATTACTTGGATCTGTGAGAGATGATTTGGGGCTTAGGAAAACCAGTATATACAAAATTCTGTGTCAATGTGGGAAGGTTTAGACCGGCTGTTCGATTCGCACAGTTCATGACAAGTGTGTGTGTGGAACATCACTGTCATATGAGGCTACAACAACCAGAAAAATCGGTGGTAGCAGAACATTGCTTAAATGAGGGACACTGTATGATATTTGCCAAAACTGTGATAGTTTCCAACACTTCTGGTTTTTGTAACTGTCTATAAAGAGGCAATTGAAATTAGATTGGTGGATAATTTAATTAATGTAACAGTGGGTTTCCTCTTAGTAGGACATGGAATCCTGTACTACCCCTCATCAAAACAGAATGTTCTTTGGTGCAGCCAGTCCGAGTGTTTGAAAATCATCTCTGAGTGCTATATATCATTGCTGCCAGTGTTCTACTAAGGGCGGTGCGACCTGCCCAGTCTCAGAGGGCAGCAACTGCTATGGGTGGCACATGCACCGTGGACTGTATGGAGGCCTATATAGGATGTCGATTTGCGGCCTGGCATCAGTTCTCAGCGGGACTCATCAGCAGAAGCAGTGTTCTCCTGAATATGGTGAACAGTTGGGTCGCTGGAATATTGAGTCAAGTTGATTCAAGGATCTGGCAGCAAACCCAAAGAGACTTTCAAAATACATTACTCATTACTGAGCCTACAACAAACTGCTAGATGTAAGGGTTTCTTCACATCATGTGAAACCCTTGTCAAAGTTGACTTAGAGAGAGAGAGAGAGAGAGAGAGAGAGAGAGAGAGAGAGAGAGAGAGAGAGAGAGAGAGAGAGAGAGAATATGTCTGTTACAACGTCAAGTTTAGCACATATATTTCAGAACGACACAACACATATAAGTCACAGAGTAAGTTGACAAGCAAGACATGTGTACTTGTTAGCATTCGAATGAACACTGAGTCCCAGTCTAGCGGCCACTGCTCGGCTGGCCGCTTCGGTGGCGCAGCTGCTGCATGGCTGGCAGACAGCGCCGCACGTAGAGGATGCGCGTAATTGTGCAGCGGCGCTTTCAATGATCAGCGAGTCACAACACTTTTCCCCCCTTTGAAATTGTTGCACTGGTCTTGATGGAGGTGTCCTGGAGATGGCTAATGTCCATAGGCATTGTTTGACTTGCCGTAATGTCTCGAGGAGGAGGCTTCCAGTACGGACGGAAGTGTCCCCAATGATAACGGGTCGAGATGACAGGAGATGTAGGGGTCAAATCTGCTGGGCCCGCATGCACCAATCTGCCCGTTGCGTCAAGTCCAGTTGATATGACAGGAGACATGGGCGATGTGTCAGTGTCTGTTGCAGGAGGAAGCAAGTAGATTTGCCCAGACAGAGGATGGTCATCCGGTTCCTGCGTGGGCACGTCTCCTGGTGGCGTCCGTTCTTGTGCTGGCATCGCGATGACGGTGAGAGGGCTGCGTTGTGAGTATTGAGAGATGCCAAGATCCCGAGCATTAGGTAGAGCCACAGGTGGTGTAGCGGCATACGGAACAGGCGTTGCTAGCACACGAGGCCGAAGCTGATCCGAATGACGCACTGCAACACCCGTGTCCGTCTGGATTTCATACAGGCGTCTGCCACGGTGTCTTAAGATGCGACCCGGGCTCCATTTTGGCCGCCTGCCATATCCCCGTACCCAGACGATGTTGGCAGCGGTGAACCGGCCAAGTGAAGACACCCACGGCCGTGAGGTGGAAGGCCGCAGAAGATGAAGTAGCGTGCGGGGCTGTCGGCCATGTAAGAGCTCAGCCGGGCTGTGGTCGCCCATGTGGGTGAAACGGTAAGACGCCAGAAACTGGAGAAGCGCATCATCAGCAGCAGAAGAAGTCAGAAGTTTCCGCATCTGAGCCTTAAATGTGCGGACCAGTCGTTCAGCCTCACCGTTGGATTGTGGATGGAACGGCAGAGGCAAATTGCAGACCATTATCAGTAACAAGAGTAGAGGGGAGGCCTTCCAAAGAAAAAATGCGGGCGAGAGCACTGGTGGTTGCCGCGGTGGTAGGTGACGTGCAACGGACAATGAAAGGAAAGTTAGAGTAGGCGTCAATTACGAGGAGCCAGTAAGTACCTAAAAAGAGTCCCGCAAAGTCAGCATGAATGCGCTCCCAGGGCTTCTCAGGCGAAGGCCACGGTGACAAAGATGACTTTGGGGCAGCGGCCAGTGACGCACAAGGGCTGCAGGCAGCGACCATGTGTGCTATTTCAGAGTCGATGCCAGACCTGTACACATGACAGCATGCCAGAGATTTTGTGCGAGACACACCCCAGTGCCCTTGGTGAAGGAGGTGCAAGACTAAAGCACGCAAAGATGCAGGTACCACAACATGCGGCGAAGCATTGTCAGTGGAGAGGAGGATAACACCATCCCTAGCCGTGAGGCGGTAGCGCAAAGCGTAGTAGTTCCGCAACGGATCAGAAGTCTTAGTGGACGGGCGATCTGGCCAACTCTTCTGAATACAGCATAAAACCCGGGAGAGGGTAGGGTCATAACCCGTAGCAGCCGCCAGCCGGTCCCCAGTAATGGGGAACCCGTCCACAGCCCGCTGCTCGGCAACATCCAGGTTCGTCCCTATCGAATGCCTGATCAGGACCCATGGGAAGGCGAGACAGAGCATCAGCACTTGCATGTTGACCCGTTGGCCGGAAATGAATCTCATAATTGAAACGAGAAAAGTAAAGAGCCCAACGCTGGAGGCGGTGTGCAGCCTTGTCGGGAAGTGACGTTGATGGATGAAATAGGGAAACAAGTGGTTTGTGATCCGTAACAAGATGAAATTTTGAGCCATAGAGGAAAACACCAAACTTATGAAGAGCATAAATAATGGCCAAAGCTTCTTTCTCAATTTGAGAATACTTTTGTTGGGCATCCGTGAGCATTTTGAAGGCATAAGCAATGGGTTGTTCCGAACCGTCAGAAAAACGGTGCGCAAGGACTGCACCGACCCTGTATTGAGAGGCATCTGTGGCAAGAACAAGATGTTGGCCAGGTCGATAAGTAGCCAGGCACGGGGCCTGTTTCAGCATAGTCTTCAATTTCTGGAAAGCCGCTTCGCATGATGTGGACCAGTGAAAAGGCATGTTTTTATGCAACAGGCGATGCAACGGCTGAGCCACCGAAGCCGCAGACGGTAAAAACTTTTGATAGTATGCTATTTTCCCCAACAAGGCCTGCAGTTCCTTAACAGACGTAGGGCGAGGAAGGGCATCGATCGCAGCGACAGTTTGCTGAAGCGGACGAATACCATCCCGAGAGAGTTGAAACCCCAAGTACATGATAGATGCCTGAAAAAATTGTGATTTCTGAAGATTACACTTAAGACCGGCAGTCTGTAAGACATGAAAAAGTGTGCGGAGATTTTGAAGATGTTCTTCAGTGGTGGAGCCAGTGATAACAATGTCGTCCATGTAATTGATACACCCAGGGACAGGGAGCAATAATTGTTCCAAGAAGCGCTGAAAGAGAGCAGGGGCGCTAGCAACCCCGAATGGCAAGCGTTGGTATTGATAGAGGCCAAAAGGCGTGTTAAGGACCAGAAACTGCTGGGAAGCAGCGTCGAGAGGAAGTTGATGATAAGCTTCTGACAGGTCAATTTTAGAAAAATACTGGCCTCCAGCAAGTTTAGTGAACAGTTCTTCAGGACGGGGCATAGGGTAAGTGTCGATGAGGCATTGAGCATTTACAGTGGCTTTGAAATCGCCACAGAGACGAATATCACCATTTGGCTTAGCAACTATGACGACAGGAAAGGACCACTCACTGGAAGTGACAGGAAGCAAGACCCCTGAACCAGTGAGACGATCCAACTCCCGTTTTACCCGATCACAAAGGGCCACAGGAATGGGCTGAGCCTGAAAATACTTAGGCCGAGCAGTGGGTTTGAGCGTGATATGAGCTTAAAAGTCGTTTGCACGGCCTAACCCAGTAGAAAAAAGGGACGAAAATGTCGTCGACAAGGAATCCAGTTGAGCATAAGGAATAGCATCAGAGACAATATTGACAGAGTCATCTATGGAGAACCCAAAAACGAGAAAGGCATCGAAACCAAAAAGATTTTCTGCATTGCTCTGGTCGACCACAAATATGGGAACAGTGTGAACGACCGATTTGTAAGATACCTCAGCATTAAACTGTCCCAAGAGAGAAATCTTCTGTTTATTGTATATCCGTAATTGCCAAGTGACAGGGGACAGGAGTGGAGAACCCAATTGAAGATACATCTGAGGATTAATTATAGTGGCAGCAGAACCGGTATCCACTTGCATGCGAACATCTCGACCAAGGATTTGGACAGTGAGGAATAACGTCCCTGAAAGGGGAGAAGTGCAGTTGACAGACAACACGGAATCAGAATCAGTGTCATGTTCATGAACATCATGTATGCGGTCGGATTTGCAAACGGAAGACACATGACCTTTCTTTTTGCAATTGTGACACACAGCCCAACGTTGGGGATAATCCTCGTGTGAATGTTTCGTAAAACACCATGGACATGAAGGAAGTTGCCGGGGTTTTGCTGCAGTTTCTTAGCGGGTTGTTTACGGCTAGGCCGAGGCTGCGTGTGGGAGCACACTGCGGCCACGTCAGCCAGCGGGGACGCACCGCACGCGTCGTCAACAGTGCACAGAGGTTGTATTTCCCTGACATCATCCCACGCCTCTATTTGCGCCCCAGCAGTGCGAGAAATTTCAAAAGACTGCGCAATGGAGAGAACTTCATCTAGAGTTGGATTCGCCAACTGAAGGGCACGTTGCTGAACTTCTTTGTGGGGTGCCGACCGGATAATAGCATCCCGTACCATGGAATCGGCATAGGATTCTTTGTGAACGTCAGTAACAAATTGACACTTTCGACTGAGGCCATGAAGTTCAGCAGCCCAAGCGTGATAGGATTGATGTGGCTGTTTTTGACAACAATAAAAGGCAACACGAGAGGCTACCACATGCATTTGCTTTTGAAAATAGACAGACAGAAGTGAGCACATTTCAGCAAAGGACAAAGATGCAGGATCCTTCAAAGGAGCCAATTGCGACAACAACCGATACATTTGTGGTGAAATCCAGGAAAGGACCAGAGACTTACATGGTTGTTCGTCCGTGACATGAAATGCCAAGAAGTGCTGTCGAAGACGTTTTTATAATCAGACCAGTCTTCCACCGTCTCGTTGTAAGGAGGAAAAGGAGGTATAGCCAACGACGAGAAACGCCCCGCATTTGACACCACGACGAAATCGCGAATCGCCGCTGTTAGAAGCATTTGCTGTTCAAGGAGATTTTGCAATAGTTGCTCGACAGTAGCCATGGAACCCTGTGGGTCAACGGTGAAAAGGAAAAATCCCATCCTTGTCGCCAATTATTATAACGTCAAGTTTAGCACATATATTTCAGAACGACACAACACATATAAGTCACAGAGTAAGTTGACAAGCAAGACATGCGTACACATTAGCATTCGAATGAGCACTGAGTCCCAGTCTAGCGGCCGCTGCTCGGCTGGCCGCTTAGGTGGCGCAGCTGCTGCATGGCTGGCAGACAGCGCCGCACGTAGAGGACGTGCGTAATTGCACGACGGCGCTTTGAATGATCAGCGAGTCACAACAATGTCCTCATCCAATATGTCAGGATCCATTCTGTGTGACAGATTTTCTGTAGCAGTGAGGCACAGTTTGTGACTCCACTCACAGTTCTTACACTACCGTGACCGTGGCCACCTCATGTCTTAAAACAATGATTCCATTCTTTCTCCTCAGTATTATATGTCAGATGATTATCCTTTTTTTTTACACTCAACCCTTTATTTTGAATTGCTGAAGAAAATGTTGGCTAGTCAATAGTCAGTCTCACTGTAGCTGCTGGTGTATGCATTTGAGTGTCTGTGTGGTTGTATGTGTGACTGTGTGTGCTATTGCTAGAGAAAGAACAAGAGCTTGAACACTAGTGTTGCATGTTTCTGTGTGCTGCACATCATTCAGTATAGGTGAGATGTTGCCATATGTGAGATGTTCCCTTCCCTTTTTTTTAATGAGTTGTGCCATCCAGAAGAAAATGTTATGTATGAGACTAAAATGTTGGCAGCAACAAAGGGCCATTTGTGACTATACAAATGTGCAATGGTCTGTGTATGCTATCTATTCTGGATTATTCTAAAACAATTCTTATCCTTTGAAGCAATGCACTACATTTATTCCAGATTATGCCATAATGACACAAGAGTACTATCAAAATATAAAATTCCTATGAGTGGAGTTTCATGTAAAGCAACTGTTTTAATGAAAATGTTAATGTTGTCCAGTGTAAAAGAAATGCACATTTGGTAATGTGACAGTGCATAGCTAATAGTTATAACAAATCATACATTGTAATTGGTCATAGAGCACAAAAAATTTAAAAATGATACTGCTTTAGCCTAGCTTAAGTCAGAAAATTGCCTAAGTGTTAATGACATAATGTAACAAGGAATTTACTTGACATGTAATGAGAAATTTACTCGACTTGCCTTAAATTTGGGATACTAAGCATTAGTTTCATTATTGCATAAATAGCCAGTTACATGCAAAATGAATTCATGTGAAAGCTTATGCAGAATTGTGAGAACTGAGTCTCAGTGTGAGAATAGTTTGAGTAATTTTCACTGAAGTTATACCAATACATCCAGTGCTGATAATGTTAATCTACTATGGCAATAATTTCTAGCCACAGATTTGGCATCTAGGAATTTACCCAAAGATGGCTGAAGGTACACAGTTTGCCAGTGCACTCAAATAGGACAATAACCTCATCCCATTTATAAACTGTCCATGTTGCAGATATCATAAAGATTGTGTCAATGAGTGCTATGATCAGACGACTTCGTGAATATAACATGTATATTGAGCAGTTAGCCATGTGTGTACCAGTCACCCCTAATCTCAAGAGAAAGCATTTGCAGTCAGTATGCTAAAATGTACACACTTCAGAGAAGGCAGTTCTTTCTGTAGATGTACCATAAAGTGGGGTGACTTTGAACATTTTAAATTCATTTTTGTAAATTAAACAGAAACTTCTGAAGATATTGACATGAAAAGTTGCATGAGGTGTTGCTGAATATGATAAAGTGGATTACACATTTTTATCCCCCATTACTAGTTTATTTTTTAAAAAAAATTTCACTGTTTAATTTCATCCCATGGGTCAGGGTCACTTTGAACATGGAAACATTTGCCTATTCTGTGGGAGTCTTGTCAATTGCTGTTAAATGACACCCTTATAAAATGAAACAGTATAATATTTTGTACATAAATATAGTTTTTAAAGTAACTTATTTAGAAAAGTATTTTTTATGAGTTTTCTTTAATCACCTGAAACTGTTCGTACGATTACAGCTTAATTTTGCTAATAATGGAAATGGGTGCTGAGATAGTTACAAAATAAGAAATTAATTAAAAACAGATCTTTTCAAAACAGTCTGTATTACTTTAATAAAATAAATGAAAAAAAAAATCATCATATTTTAAAGAATTAGATCTGTAAACACTCTATAGGAAAGGAAGTTGCCACGAAACAGTGCCCACTCTAGCAGATGTCATAGACATCAAATTTGAACTCAGAATAAAGCCTTCCCCTTCCATCTACCTTAGAATCAGGTAGAATCCTACAAATGTCATCTTTCTCAAAGTCTGACACATTGGGAACATTAGCCCACACAAAAATCTTCATCTGATTCCACCTTGGAATGCCATTTCCTCAGAAGTGTCATTTCATCATCAGTGATAACATGTCCAACACTATTTTGCACTTTTCTTTGAAGAAAACTTCACTAAAACATGTTTTCCATAGAGCTGATGTGTCAAAGACTAGGGAAGGTGCTGTTTGAAGTCACCCCTTGAAAGACAAGCCTTCATATTTTATTTTTTTACGTCACCAAAGAATAAATTTAACATTTTATGTTTTCTGTAGATGTTCATCAAGTGTTAACCTTGCCCATAAAAACTCATTTCAAATTCTAAATTCAAAAATGCTTCTAATAATAGGCAAATGTTTTTGTGGTTGTGAAGCAACTTACATTTCCAGAAAATTATTTTATTTTCTGGTGTTGGTATACAATGTTGTTTCATTTCGACTGTCATATCATCTGAAAGTATCGATTATTGGCAATATTTAATGACTCTGGCCTTATTTCCATATTTACACACTAGAGTACAGCATTTATTTTAAAAAGACGCTAAATTGCTGTTCAAAGTCGTCTCGCTGTTCAAAGTCACCCTACTTTATGGTATTGTAATTAAACTTGTGAAGCCTTGACAGAGTTTTTTTTTTTATTTAGCATGAAGTCAAAAGCCATTTTCATGCATCAAACATTTATAAAGGGTCACCTCTAAACACTGTAGGGTCTAAGGGTCAAGGGACCCATCTTTGGGTTGGTGAAACTTCTCCTGTAATTACTTGAAAACCTAATAATAATATTAGGGTTCTTATGCTAGTGCTAGAGGTGGCAATTTCACCCTACAAGGTGAAAATGTTCGTCCACTCAAAGCCAATCTCACACATTTTAAGTATCCCCCTAATAAAGTGAAGATAGCCCATCTGAAATAGCCATCATCTACCTAACTGGTCAGTGCAACCCACAGCAACATGCCCTCCTGCAAGTGCCCCACAATAAGAAATGTAATGGATAACCTGCGTGTAGCCAACTTTAATATAACATTGTTGAAACTTGAGGGTCAGATATGTATACCAATGAACTTAATCTCTCATTTAACCTATGTAACTGCTACTGCTGCATTTATCTATTGGTTCAGACTGACCCAGACTGCATTTGATTGTGATATTGCTAGTTACATCAACCTAGCACCAAACAAGAATTTGGCTTTCTTTTTCTCCTCAACTGTGCCCACTGCTTTGGCAGCCCAGCTTTATTATGACAACCTACAGTAGATTTCATTGTCCTCTTCTCTGCTACTGTGCTCAGTATTATGACACCCAACTACAACATAACATCCTGGCCACTACTATAGACTTCATTTCTCTATATCCACAACAGTCATTCATCTGCAATAGAAATGCTCTATTTTTGTACAGGTTTTGCGAATGATTCTGTCCTACAAATAAACATCGTGTTCTCCCATACAACCGTGCACATATTGTTAACAACAAGCAATTCAGTGGTCATATCAAATGCCATAGATTATGTACGGGAAAGTGAAAGATTTTAATAACATTTTCCATTAGCGATAGTCTAAAGATGTCAATTATTGTTGTTGAAATTGGTCAGCTTTTAATTTCAAAACTGATTGTGATACTCAGAGTTTCAAGAACATCATCATAGCAAGTGATTTTACTGGTCTCATGTTGAGTTTCTAATTATGAAAAGTATTGTTACTGTAGTTAAGATAAGAGATACTTATGTTTTAAACATTTACTTAGAATCATTGACACTAATTGCTCAGGTATTCTGATGACTGCTGTGGACATTAACAGTATATGATATTGACATTTTACTTTAATGATTAGTAGTGCTATTTGTAGATCTAATACATTTTCTGTATTATAGTTACTTACAGAGAATGTTTTACTTTTTTTCTTTCTCCCACACAAACACAACAACAAAGTTAATTTTATCAAAATGCATGTTCATTTGAGAAAATTATAAAATTATGAAGAGATACAATGAGTTTTTTTTTTTGGTCATCAGTCTTCTGACTGGTTTGATATGGACCGCCACGAATTCCTTTCCTGTGCTAACCTCTTCATCTCAGAGTAGCACTTGCAACCTACGTCCTCAATTATTTGCTTGACGTATTCCAATCTCTGTCTTCCTCTACAGTTTTTGTCCTCTACAGCTCCCTCTAGTACCATGGAAGGCATTCCCTCATGTCTTAGAAGATGACCTATCATCCTGTCCCTGCTCCTTATCAGTGTTTTCCACATATTCCTTTCCTCTCCAATTCTGCGTAGAACCTCCTCGTTCCTTACCTTATCAGTCCACCTAATTTTCAACATTCGTCTATAGCGCCACATCTCAAATGCTTCGTTCTCTTCTGTTCTGGTTTTCCCACAGTCCATGTTTCACTACCATACAATGCTGTACTCCAGACGTACATCCTCAGAAATTTCTTCCTAACATTAAGGCCGGTATTTGATATTAGTAGACTTCTCTTGGCCAGAAATGCCTTTTTTGCCATAGCGAGTCTGCTTTTGATGTCCTCCTTGCTCCGTCCGTCATTGGTTATTCTACTGCCTAGGTAGCAGAATTCCTTAACTTCATTGACTTCGTGACCATCAATCCTGATGTTAAGTTTCTTGCTGTTCTCATTTCTACTACTTCGCATTACCTTAATCTTTCTCCGATTTACTCTCAAACCATACTGTGTACTCATTAGACTGTTCATTCCGTTCAGCAGATCATTTAATTCTTCTTCACTTTCACTCAGGATAGCAATGTCATCAGTGAATCGTATCATTGATATCCTTTCACCTTGTATTTTAATTCCACTCCTGAACCTTTCTTTTATTTCCATTATTGCTTCCTCGATGTACAGATTGAAGAGTAGGGGCGAAAGGCTACAGCCTTGTCTTACACCCTTCTTAATACGAGCACTTCGTTCTTGATCGTCCACTCTTATTATTCCCTCTTGGTTGTTGTACATATTGTATATGACCTGTCTCTCCCTATAGCTTACCCCTACTTTTTTCAGAATCTCGAACAGCTTGTACCATTTTACATTGTCGAACGCTTTTCCCAGGTCGACAAATCCTATGAAAGTGTCTTGATTTTTCTTTATCCTTGCTTCCATTGTTAGCCGTAACATCAGAATTGCCTCTCTCGTCCCTTTACTTTTCCTAAAGTCAAACTGATCGTCACCTAGCGCATTCTCAATTTTCTTTTCCATTCTTCTGTATATTATTCTTGTAAGCAGCTTTGATGCATGAGCTGTTAAGCTGATTGTGCGATAATTCTCGCACTTGTCAGCTCTTGCCATCTTCGGAATTGTGTGGATAATGCTTTTGCGAAAGTCAGATGGTATATCGCCAGACTCATATATTCCACACACCAACGTGAATAGTCGTTTTGTTGCCACTTCCCCCAATGATTTTAGAAATTCTGATGGAATGTTATCTATCCCTTCTGCCTTATTTGACCGGAAGTCCTCCAAAGCTCTTTTAAATTCCGATTCTAATACTGGATCCCCTATCTCTTCTAAATCGACTCCTGTTTCTTCTTCTATCACATCAGACAAATCTTCACCCTCATAGAGGCTTTCAATGTATTCTTTCCACCTATCTGCTCTCTCCTCTGCATTTAACAGTGGAATTCCCGTTGCACTCTTAATGTTACCACTGTTGCTATTAATGTCACCAAAGGTTGTTTTGACTTTCCTGTATGCTGAGACTGTCCTTCCGACAATCATATCTTTTTCGATGTATTCACATTTTTCCTGCAGCCATTTCATCTTAGCTTCCCTGCACTTCCTATTTATATCATTCCTCAGTGACTTGTATTTCTGTATTCCTGTTTTTCCCGGAACATGTTTGTACTTCCTCCTTTCATCAATCAACTGAAGTATTTCTTCTGTTACCCATGGTTTCTTCGCAGCTACGTTCTTTGTACCTATGTTTTCCTTCCCAACTTCTGTGATGGCCTGGCCCTTTTTAGAGGTGTCCATTCCTCTTCAACTGTACTGCCTACTGCGCTATTCCTTGTTGCTGTATCTATAGCGTTAGAGAACTTCAAACGTATCTCGTCATGCCTTAGTACTTCCGTATCCCACTTCTTTGCGTATTAATTCTTCCTGACTAATGTCTTGAACTTCAGCCTACTCTTCATCACTACTATATTGTGATCTGAGTCTATATCTGCTCCTGGGTACGCCTTACAATCCAGTATCTGATTTCGGAATCTCTGTCTGACCATGATGTAATCTAATTGAAATTTTCCCGTATCTCCTGGCCTTTTCCAAGTATACCTCCTCCTCTTGTGATTCTTGAACAGGGTATTCGCTATTACTAGCTGAAACTTGTTACAGAACTCAATTAATCTTTCTCCTCTTTCATTCCTTGTCCCAATCCCATATTCTCCTGTAACCTTTTCTTCTACTCCTTCCCCTACAACTGCATTCCAGTCGCCCATGACTATTAGATTTTCGTCCCCCTTTACATACTGCATTACCCTTTCAATATCCTCATACACTTTCTCTATCTGTTCATCTTCAGCTTGCGACGTCGGCATGTATACCTGAACTATCGTTGTCGGTGTTGGTCTGCTGTCGATTCTGATTAGAACAACCCGATCACTGAACTGTTCACAGTAACACACCCTCTGCCCTACCTTCCTATTCATAACGAATCCTACACCTGTTATACCATTTTCTGCTGCTGTTGATATTACCCGATACTCATCTGGCCAGAAATCCTTGTCTTCCTTCCACTCCACTTCACTTCACTGACCCCTACTATATCTAGATTGAGCCTTTGCATTCCCCTTTTCAGATTTTCTAGTTTCCCTACCACGTTCAAGCTTCTGACATTCCACGCCCCGACTCGTAGAACATTATCCTTTCGTTGATCATTCAATCTTTTTCTCATGGTAACCTCCCTCTTGGCAGTCCCCTCCAGGAGATCCGAATGGGGGACTATTCCAGAATCTTTTGCCAATGGGGAGATCATCATGACACTTCTTCAATTACAGGCCACATGGCCTGTGGATACATGTTACATGTCTTTAATGCAGTGGTTTCCATTGCCTTCTGCATCCTCATGTCGTTGATCATTGCTGATTCTTCTGCCTTTAGGGGCAATTTCCCACCCCTAGGACAAGAGAGTGCCCTGAACCTGTATCCGCTCCTCCGCCCTCTTTGACAAGGCCGTTGGCAGAATGAGGCTGACTTCTTATGCTGGAAGTCTTCGGCCGCCAATGCTGATTATTTATCAAAATTTAGGCAGTGGCGGGGATCGAACCCCGGACCGATGACGTTTCGATTATGAATCAAAGACGCTACCCCTAGACCACGGGTACATGAGTAGCCAGTATATATATATATATATGGAGGAGGCAAAATTTCATTACTGCCAAGAGACATATTTCAAATTGAAAACACTGATCCTAGCTTCTTCCCCAACCTATCCCACTCACCCATCTGAGGAAGGTACTAATAGTTCCAGAAGTTAGGATTAGTGTTTGTACTTCTAAATGTGTTTACACCTAATAGTGGAATTCTGCCTCCTGAAGGTTAAACATTGTTAGACATTGTGCATCTTTGTAATTTTACAAGAAAAAATAATTAAAATGCAATGCAACAATTAACTGCTGGTATATTTACCATGTGAGGAAATTCTCCAACAACAGTTTTCTCACCTCCAACAATTAGTGGCAGCTTCTCAAAATCACATTTCTTCACTTGTATAGTAACTGGGTCAGGGTTTGGTAGGAGTGGTAGAGCTTCAACTCTTTCTGTCACAGACTTCGCATATTCATCACATTCTGAAAAGAAAAATTTAGAAAAGTGCAGTGCATATACAATATCCACAAAAATGTGATTCTAAATCTGGACAATACTAAAGTTAACTAAAATTCAAGACAAACAGCACAAATTAAATTTTGATTTCACATTGATTATAATAAAATGCTGAAGTTATCATTCAGTAAACTGCCAAAAACAGTGCAGGGAAAGTGACAACATATCAGATGACTGGTCACTCTCTATATAACAGAGCAAAGTGGGACTATTCTACTTGTTCTTATAATGCTCCTGACATTTATATAATTTTTTCTCTATTTATCTAGTTTTGTGAAGAACACATAAAATAGTTACACAACATAGCTAATTTCTTATTCATGCTTTATTTCATAGAAATTTATTACTCACTCGATACCTTGGTTCCATGAAGAGGCTGGAGAAACATATAATGATATACAAAAAATTATCCAGATAATTAAGGGAGATTTCAATTGTGGCAGGGGACTGGAAAAAAATGATAGGAAAAGGAAAAGAAGGAAAAATAGTATGGGAACATGATCTGGAGGAAAGGTTTGCAAGAGGAAGCTATGTGGTAAAATTTTGCATGAAGCATAATTCAGTCATTGTTAACATTCAGCTTAAGAATCATGAAAGAATGTTGTAAGTGTAGAAGAGACCTGGAGGCACTGAAAAGTTTGAGATTGATTATATGATGGTAAGACAGAGATTTTGGAACCATATTTTAAATTGTAAGACACTTCCAGGGGCAGACGTGGACTCTGAACACAATTTATCGATTATGGACTGCAGATTAGAAGAGAAGAAATTGCAAAAGGGTAGAAAATTAAGGAGATGAGACCTGGATAAGTTGAAAGAATGAGAGGTTGTTGAGAGATTCAGAGGGAGCATTAAGCAACGATTGACCATAACAGGGGAAAGGAATACAGTAGAAGACAAATGTGTAGCTTTGAGAGATGAAATGGTGAAAGCAGCACAGGAGCAAGTAAGTAAAAAGACAAGGCCTAGTAGAACTCCTTGGATATCACAAGAGATATTGAATTTAAATGATGAAAGGAGAAAATATAAGAATGTAGCAAATGAAGCAGGTGAAAGGGGATATAAAGGCTAAAAAATGAGATTGACAGAAAGTGTAAAATGGTTAGGCAGGAATGTCTAGAGGACAAATATAAGGGTTTAGAAGCATACTCCATTAGGGGAAAGATA
Organism: Schistocerca piceifrons; assembly: GCF_021461385.2. Taxonomy (NCBI): domain Eukaryota; kingdom Metazoa; phylum Arthropoda; class Insecta; order Orthoptera; family Acrididae; genus Schistocerca; species Schistocerca piceifrons. The sequence continues at coordinate 620,411,098 of NC_060141.1, forward strand.
GGAATCAGCTTCATGGAAATTAAAAAGGTCTTTGGAGCAAAGAGAAGCAGTTGTATATCAGCTCAGATGGAAAACCAGTACTAAGCGAAGAAGGAAGAGCTGAAATTTACAAGAAGTATATAGAAGATTTGTGTAAGGGACATGAACTAGAAGGCAGTATTATGGAAAGAAAAGAGGACATAGATGAAAGGGAGATAAAAGATATGACACTGTGAGGAGAATCTGACAGAGCAGAACTCCTGACAGGGTTGGGTGAGACAACCATGTCAAAAGTTTACAGCTGGTGTGCAAGATATATGAGAAGGGTGAAATCCCTTCAGACTTCAGGAAGAATGTAATAATTCCAATTCCAAAGAAAACAAGTGCTGGCGGGTGTGGATATTACTGAACTTTCAGTTTAATAAATCATGATTGCAAAATATTACCATAGATTCTTTACAGAAGAATGGAAAAACTGCTAAAACCTGACATCAGAAATAATCAGTATGGATTCTCGAGTAATGGAAGAACATGTGAGACAATACCAACCCTATGATTTCTCCTAGAAGATAGGTTAAGGAAAGGCAGGCCTAAGTTTAAAGCATTTGCAGAAACTTTTGACAATGTGGACTGGAATACTCTCTTGGAAATTCAGAAGATAAAAAAAGGTTATTTAAAACTTGTACAGAAAGCAGAGAGCAGTAATAAGAGTCAAGGGGCATGACAGGGAAGCAGTGGTGAGACAGGAGTAAGAAAGGGTTGTAGACTATTCCCAATGTCATTTAATCTATACATTGAGCAAGCAGTAAAAGAAACTAAAAAAAAGAATTAGTAGGGATTAAAGTTTAGGGAGAAGAAATAAAAACTTTGAGGTTTTCTGATGGCATTGTAATTCTCCCAGAGACAGCAAAGGACTTGGTAGAGCAGTTGAATGGAATGGACAGTGTATTGAATGGAGGATGCAAGACAAACATCAACAAAAGCAAAACAAGGCTAAGAAATGTCATTTAATTAAATGAGATGATACTCAGAGAATTAGATTAGGAAATAAGACATCAAAAATAGTACAGATTAGTTTCCCTATTTGGACAGCAAAATAATTAATGAGGGTCGAAGTAGACAGGATATGAAATGTTGACTGGCAACGGCACAAAAAGCATTTCTGAAGAAGTGAACTTTATTAACATCAAATGCATATCTAAGTGTTAGGAAGTCTTCCTTGAAGGTATTTGCCTGGAGTGTAGCCATGTATGGAAGTGAAACATAGGCGATAAACTGTTTAGACAAGAAGAGACTAGAGGCTTTTGAAATGTGGTGCTACAGAAGAATGCTGAAGGTAGATGGGTAGATCATGTAACTAATGAGGGGTACTGAAAAGAACTGGGGAGACAAGAAATTTGTGGCACAACTTGACTAAAAGTAGGGATCAGTTGACAGGACACATTCAGAGACATCAAGCGATCACCAATTTAATACTGGAACGAAGAGGGGTAAAAACCACAGACAGAAACCAAGAGATGAATACACTAATAGATTCAGAAGGATGTAGATTGTAGTAGTTATTAGGAGATGAAGAGACTTGCAATGGATAAAGTAGCTTGGAGATCTGCACCAAACCAGTCTACAGACAGAGGACCAAAACAACAGTTTTCAGGCTACTGATGGTGGTAGCTCATTCAGGAATTACAGAAGCATTTTTTTAAAGAAATATTAATGGTTTACTATAAACATAAAACACGTGGACGTGAAATTATCAAAATTTCCACTGTCTAGAAGGTTCTAATCTTAAATAGTGATTATTTCCAAAGTTCAGTATCATTGTTTTGTCGTCTAGATTTTTGAGATCTAAAAAATGTCGTTTCACTAAAATAACTTTTCAGTTTTTATATTATTCAATTTGCAAAATTTAAGTATCTTGAAACTTTTTGACAAGTTTTGGGAATTCCTGCATGTATAAGAATCATACTCATGAAGTAGTACCTATTATTTTAGCTATTTTCTAGTTATACAGCTCATAGTTGTATAGATTTACTTCTTTGCCTATTGCATCCTTGTGTCCACTAATTTTGCTGCCTTTTATGTTAATATTCAAAATATAGTAACAAAGTATGATCTTTTACTTTGTGCACATCTGTAAATAGATATTTGTTGTATACAAGTACACAGTTAGCCACTTGTTTGCAATCATTCTGACAACAACAAGTAGCCACTGTGTTATAAGTTCAGGCCTAGCAATGAACGATCTCATTGCTGCATGTTGTAATTTTCAGTGAGTCTGTAGTAACAAAGTAGTTGGCACAAAGCTAAAGCGCAGAGTGCAGGTTTAGGAGTGAATGAGTACACCATCTATGAGAGGCATTCAATAACTAATGCAACACTTTTTTAAAACCTTGTTGGTTTTATTCAGGCTTCCCCAATCTTTTGGCTACAAAATTCCATTTTTCAACATAATCTCCCTTCAATGTGACAGCCTTATGCCACTTTACTCTGAGGGCCTGTACGCCTGCTTGGTATTACTCTGTTGGTCAAAGTTGGAACCAATGTCTTGCTGCATCAATAACATTCTCATCAGCCATGTACTGCTTCCTTAGAGTGCATCCTTCATTGGACCAAACAGATGGAAGCCAGAAGATGTGAGATCTGGGCTGTAGAATGTATGAAGAAGTACAGTCTAATGAAGTTTTGGAAGTTCCTCTCAGGTACACAGACTTTTATGGGGTCTTGTATTGTCATGGAGAAGGAGAAGCTGATTTGCATTTTTGTGGTGACAAACATTGTGAAGTTGTTCCTTCAGTTTCCTGAGGATGCACAATACACTTTCGAGTTGATCATTGCACTGTAAGGGAGGACATCAATCAGAATAACCCCTTCACAGTCCAGAAGACCATCACCATGACTTTACTGGTTGAGGGTGCAACTCTGAACTATTTCTTTGGAGGGGGAGGAGGTGTGGTGCCATTCCATGGATTGCCATTTTGTTTCTGTTTTGAAGTGATGAACCCACGTTTCATTGCTTGTGACAATGTTTCATGCTCATAACATGCAGGCAATACTGCACAGGTGGTCCTTCATTGCTCTTTATGGTCTTCCATTAGGTGATAAGGAATCCAGCAGGCACACATATTTGTGTACCCCAACTTATGGATTAATGTGGCAGCACTATCAACAGAGATGTCCAGTTGTGCAGCAAAGTGTTTGATTTTGATCTGTTGATCACCCAAAATGAAAGTGTCCACATGTTCCAACATTGGAGGTATCACAGCTGTGTACTGCTGGCTGACATGCAGGAGATTGGACAGGTTTGCATGAACTCGTTGTGATAGTGACAGACAACCAGCTGAATGTCTCACTGTGCTTTTGATCACTGTCAAGCCTCTGGAGAAATTCTGCAGGTACCTATGAATATCTGTGATGCTCTGGTTTTTTGCAAAAAGAAACTCAATGACAGCTCTTTTTGGAAAGCGCTTCCATTACAGATGTCATTTTAAAGGCCATGTATAGCACCACCACCTACCAGAACTTCATGAAACTATAGGGGCTGAAGCGGGAATATTCTGTGATGTCTCACAACAAATTTTGCATTTTTCAACCAAAATTGGCCAATGAAAAAAACATGCCTTATATGGCTTATTGAATGTCCGTCGTATGTTGAATGATCTAAATTTTGGTAAATTGTTAGTTCATGTTCATTACAACAATATGTAACACAAAACAACAGGCAGTACCACTGTAAGAATTAAGGGCTTTGCTAGTGTATGATCAGTATGCAGATTGGCTATGTTGATCCCAAGATTTGAGATTTAGAAGCATTTGAGCATGGGTGAAGACTTCAGTATCATTCAGCCAAGGCCTAACACTATTTGCATGTCTCACCAAACGGTTTGGCTCCAGGCAGGCTAGTATAGCTTAGTTATGGTCGTTGGAGGCCATACTATCCCAGCCTGTGTGTTATGAATGGGCCTAACAGTGAACTAGTACTCATTCTATGTTGTATGATGCTATTTTCAGTGAGTCTGTAATGAACATCCAAATTGTACTGCCTGTGTGTTATGAATGGGCCTAACAGTGAACTAGTACTCATTCTATGTTGTATGATGCTATTTTCAGTGAGTCTGTAATGAACATCCAAATTGTACTGTTAATGTATTTCATTAAGTCACTGTATAACACGTGAACCCATTAGACCTATGACAGTTGTGAACATTCTTAGTTTAGCTTGTCACTAGAACACTTTGTGATATGCTGCCTATGAATGTAGTATGCCTGCCTGGTACAAATATTTAGGCAATTGCTTATGACAACTGATTGTCAGACAAGGAACACTGATTACAAATAAAAATGAAGAAATCAAAAATTAATCACTGTGTGGTGTTCAGTCTTTGACATATGTACATTAGATTCTTCAGCAGCAAGAAGATGAACATTACAAAACAATTACTGAAGTTAAATACCAGGTGAACAAACTAACAACTTCAAGTGCGAACAGGTCAAGGAGTACAGAAATAAGGTGGGTAGCTGGAAGCAACATCCTTCAAATGGTGGAATATAACTAAGGAAGCCAATGAAGAATAGGTTAGTGTTTAACGTCCCGTCGACAACGAGGTCATTAGAGACGGAGTGCAAGCTCGGGTTAGGGAAGGATTGGGAAGGAAATCGGCCGTGCCCTTTTAAAGGGAACATCCCGGCATTTGCCTGAAACGATTTAGGGAAATCACGGAAAACCTAAATCAGGATGATTGGTGATGGGATTGACCAATGAAGAATAATTAATTCAAAGATGAGGAGAAAAAAATCAAGAACTGATGCAAGAGAAAAGTGGACACATGATCTTTAAACAAACTGTATGTATAGGGTAGAGAAAAAGATTCAAAGGAAATGCTGTAACAGAGGTGGGAACCGGGTACATGAGCGAAAGATTATGGAGGGGAGAGTGGACTGCAAAGTCGGCAGTAATGCCAGGCAGTATTTCGTTAAAAAAAGGGCAAGAATTAAGTCTGTTCTTGATAGTGGATTTCCAAATACACAGTTTTGAAGTGTTAGTTAAGTCAAAGGCAGTTAGCAAATACAAGTGGTGAAACAAATATTCATATCATTGAAGTTGCACACCAGATGAACAATGAAATACCTGTGGTATGAACGTCTTAATTTTTTATTGCCTTTTCCAGATTTTCTGTGTAGTACTAAAGCTGTGGTTAGCAGAAACAGCTTGTGAAGAGAGATTATACTACATGGTTCTAATTAAAGTAGCACTCAAAGAGGTCCAGTGTGGACTGTAATTATTGTATGGCAGTGAAACTTATTAGATATTCTAAGGCATTAATGCAAAACCAATTTAAGCTGGAAAAAAATTGGTTCCAGTTTTGATCACCAGGTGAAAATCTCATGCTGTAAATGCAAGAAAAATGTATAGAAGTGTTTCCTTATTTGATGGATTAGGAATGGGACGTGGGGAGAAAAGGTCAAACAAGTGAGAAAGGCATAATTTTAATTTGCTTATACATTTTTTTCAATATGAGCACTAGAGATGTCAACAACATGCTGCATCTGTAAAATAGCATGTTCAACAGTTGCTCACATCAGTTCTGGTGGAATCTGAGCAATGTGCTCCTGTACACTGGCCTCCAGATCAGGCCAAGACTGAATGTGTCCCTAGTAAAAGCATTCTTTTAGATATTCTCAGACCCAAAAGTCACTTGGATTCAGATCATGTGATCTTGCAAGGCAAGAAGCTCAGAAACATGTGGAGATAACACATTAATGGAAAGTTGCATTTAGCAAATATTTCATTGGTTGAGCAATATGAAGTGTTGCCCCATCTTGCATGAAAACATTGGCTTCTACACAACTGTGCTCTTCCAAAGCAGGTATCACATGCTGTACAAGAAGCTCTCAATAATGTGTAGATGTCACAGGCCCGCTGTGTGTATTCTCTTCAAAGAATTAGGAAACAAAAATGAAAGTACTTGTGAATCCAAACCACACAGTCACATATGGTGCAGAAGTTCTTTGTTCATAACATGTGGTTTAATAATACACCAAAATTTGGCAGTTCTGCCTCTTCACTGCATCCTGTAGTGTAAAATGAGCCTTGTTACTCCACAGAGTGTTGCCTGCTTTCTTCTGACTGTGCCAGAACATTGTTGAGAATTGTGAGGTTTTGGTTGCTGCACCATCTGTATCCTGTATGGGCACCAGTGTAAAACAGACTGCAAAACTTTCCATACTGTAGACCAAGGGCTGGACAATTCTCATGACACTCCACAGGTACTACCACTCCCTGGGACATGTGTTGCATAGTTAGTTACAGCAACAGTAATTTCGTCAATAGCATCCATTGGGATAGCATGCCTTCCTCTTCCTCATAATCATCATCTTTAAACCAATTAATAACACCAGGCTTCTGATTTTAGGACGTTTCCTATGAGATGCTAGAGAAACTCTTAATGGGAATACACTCACTTACATGTGTTGGTTATAATCTGTGATGAAGCACGCTGGGATATTTTTTACTTCCTCTGTTGTTTTGCCATCTGCCTCCTTAAAATTCACTTTTTCACTTTTAACTAATTACCATTAACATACGTAAGTATAATCTGCATTTTCATAAAAGAGAACGGTTGGCTTTCAGTTTTAAAGAATATAGTACCAGATCTAATTTTGTGCTTAGTTTTATGTACGTATTTGATTTTCTAATTTACTTTGACTACTTTGACTATTTTGTTATAGGGTGAAATCAGTAATTGTTTCGTAACTTAAATTCAGTTCTTGACTTATAAATAAATATAAATTCTGTATTAATTATAAACATTTGGAGAAACAACTAATAGTATTCTTAAAGGATCTAATTGGCTCTATTCAAAAACAAGTTAGCAAAGCCTGCTCTTAATTAATTCAAATGTAATTTCCAGTTTCATCAGAAGTATTGCTTGCATAACTATATTTATTAATTTCATGATTTAAACAAATAATTCGGCTTAACTCTTGTAGTAGAAGAAACTGTTAAGAAGATGCAATTTTTTGATGTATGCAGTTAATTGAAGGAATTAAGTTTTAATTATAACTTCTGAAAATTAAACTTAAAACAATGTGTAGTTTCAAAAAATGGCTCCGAGCACTATGGGACTTAACTTTTGAGGTCATTAGTCCCCTAGAACTTAGAACTACTTAAACCTAACTAACCTAAGGACATCACACACATCCATGCCTGAGGCAGGGTTCGAACTTGCGACTGTAGCGGTCGCGTGGTTCCAGACTGTAGTGCCCAGAACCGCTTGGCCACTCCGGCCAGCTGTGTAGTTTCAGTGCTATTATGAGATGATAAATGAGGATCTATCCAAAATTTTCAGGACAGGTGCTGCCATCTGTTGAAAATCTTACGTTTGGACTAATTGTCACCATCACCCTCATAGTAGTTCCCATCCGCACGTACACATCGGTCCCAGTGCTTCTGCCACAGGTCAAACACTTTCTGGAAGTCTTATTCTTTGAGGGTGTTTATCACCGCCAGCACTGCTTCTTGAATCCTCTCTAGAGTGTCGAACCAACAGCCTTTCAACTTGAGTTTCAGTTTTGGGAATAGCGAAGTCGCAAGGTCCCAAATCTGGCAAGTACGGTGGGTGGAGTACAGCTGCCATGTTGCTTTTTGCCAAAAAGATCCTGTTGAGCAAGGACATGTGACAGGGTATGTTGTCATGATGCAGCAGCCAAAGTTTGAGCCATCGTCACCACACGTTTTCACAGAGCCATCGCAAAATGTGACAGTAGCATGCAGAATTCACTGTTTGGTTGGGTGGGATGAATTCTTTGTGCACAATTTCCTTTGTATCAAAGAAAACAACGATCATGCTCTTCACTTTGCTCTTCACCTGTCTCGCTTGTTTGGGTCAGTGTTGATGGGCCCAGGTGAGGTGTAAAGCTTTGTGTCATGCAGTCATCAAGGGTACACGAGTGGGCCTTTGGCTCCAAAAGCCCATATCAATGATGTTTCATTGAATGGTTCACACACTGACACTTGTTGATGGCCAGCAATAAAATCTACAGCAATTTGTGGACGGGTTGCACTTCTGTCACATTGAATGATTCTCTTCAGTCATTTTTGGTCACATTATTGTAGGATCTTTTTCTGGCTACAGCAGCATTGGAGATTTGATGTTTTACCAGGTTTCTGATATTCACAGTACACTCATGAAATGGTCATATGGGAAAATCCCCATTTCATTGCTACCTTGGAGATGCTTTGTCCCATCACTCATCCGTCGACTATAGCACCACATTCAGACTCACTCAAATCTTGATAACCTGCCATTGTAGCAGCAATAACCAGTCTAACAACTGCACCACACACTTGTTCTCTTATATAGGCATTGCCAACCACAGCACCATATTGTGCCTGTTACATATCTCTGTATTTGAATACGCATCCCCATACCAATTTCTTTGGCTCTTCATTGTATATTATAATGTGGGAATCATTGTGATACTTATGGGAAATTGTGTTTCATCTTTCTTAGTATCTTGCAATATGTTACTTAATGATAAAGACATAAATAACTTTCTAATTTAAAGGAGGCTCTAATATGTTGAAGGGTCTCTTATGCCTATGTTGTGGAGGGTACCGATTGGTTGTAATTAAAGTGCAGCTACTCATAGAGGTCTAGCATGGGCTGTAATTATCATATGGCAGCAGCACTTACTCAGTTTGTTCAATATGAGGGCTGGAGATGTCATCGAGATACTGTACAGCCCAAGAATTGCACCTGATGTCCAAAATTGGAACTAATTTTTTTCCAGCATTATTGATTCCGCATTAACATATTACCAAGTTTTGTTGCCATATGTTATCACAGCCCTCAATGGATCTCTGTGAGTAGCTGCATTTTAATTGTAAGCATTCTGTACAACTGCCAAGTTCCTGCCACATGGATATTCTGGCCAGGTGAGAGTATTGGGAGGAGCGGACAGAGGAAATATGGCAGTTACTTCAGATAATGAGCCATTTCTAGCTATTTCTGTGCCCACATCTTTACCAAGTGGACAATAACATGAACCTTAAAAACACAATTGCTCCTAATACTTTTTATTTAGGGGCAATAAGCAGCAGGACTTGCAATACAGAAGTCTTCAGTTTAATCCTCAATTGATCCAGGGATTTCTCCTCACACTTATTGCTTTAACCTCTGACAAGAATTTGTTAAAACATGCTAAGATGCACCAAAGTTATAGTCCAAAAACTGCAGTTTCCCCTGTATTGTAATCAGAAGAGGTGGAGATGAACAGACTCAAACTTTCAAATCCATAATGGCAAAGAACATAGCAGTAAATTATAATTAGAGAAATTTCTTAGATTATTGGTAGGAGTCTTTTTTACTGTAATTATTTTTTAGGCTTATTGTAATGATCTCTACTACATCAGCATTTTACGAAGGTACACACATGACGACAAACAGAGAGTAAATGGGTGGGAAAGTTAGTTTCACCCCAAAATTTAAAGACAATATTTACTACATTTTTAAGTTAATAAAACACTTTACTGCTCAGTTGGTATCAGCTAATATTGGATACATTTTCATCACTCTCAGTGCTGTGTTGTATAACAGCATTTTTATCCTACCAAACTGTATGGTGGAACAAAGATTTCCTGATATATGTTTCCAGCTTGGCAAGACATATAGGATTTCTATGTAAAATCTGAAATACGTATATTTGCCAATGTTAAAATATTGACATCTGCATAACTTTGGAAACATATAATTATATACATACAACAATGAAAACAATCATTTTTTGACAGTATAATGTAATCTCCTTCTCATCCCATCTGCTAAGTTTCCCCTGACCTGCAGTTCTCGGTGACTTTTCTGAAACCTATCCCTTTTACTAGACCTCTCCAGTCCTTTTCCTTCACAGCTCCTCCTTTCCCTTCAACCCTCCTGTCAGAAAAAGGAGCCACTGTCTCTGAAAGCTTGCCTTCTTATAACCTCCTTTTACATGTGTGTTCTGCTGCCACTTGGTGAATAGATTTTTTTACCTATCAAGTTACACTGATTATAGACATACTAATTTGTAGAAAATCTTTCTAAATTGACAAGAATTGACTATGTATTTGAAAATACATAATAGTAAAAACATAAGCACCAATCTTCAATCCTTTAAGTGCTAACGCATCATAAATACAGCATCAAATAAATTCCAAAATCTCAAGGAAAATCACAACTTACTCTCTTCACTAATACTCCTCCTAACTTGCTGACTGAAAGTGGTACCAAATTGTGTAGTGGGAGGCTGGAACTGCGAGCCAGGTCTGCTGTTTGGTGGCCTGTTTTGTGATTCAGGTATTCCAGTTTCTGGCCTGTACTGAGTAGTTGGTCTGTTATTCTCTGGCCTGTACTGACTGTTTGGTCTATTGTTTTCTGGTCTGTATTGAGAGCTTGGTCTGTTGTTTGGCCTTTGCTGAGCAGTTGGTCTGGTTTGGGTATTTGGTCTGTTGTTTCCTGGCCTGTACTGAGAACCAGGCTCATTGTATTGTGGTCTGCCTCCTTGTGCTGGTCTGTTCCCAAAGTTACTGTTGCCTCCATCTTCTGAGCTTGATGAAAATACTGGTGGCCTTTGTGGCTTCCTGTAGGAACAAAAGACATAAGTTACACAATCGAAGATAGGATAGAGTAGTTAAAATTATTGAAAAATGATAATACCGAGAAAGATCCAGATTTTGTAAATATATGACCCTTATCACCACTGACAACTGCAACAGAATACAAATAATAGTAATTTTGTGTGGCTTACATTTAGATGCTTGCCAAAGATGAACAGTCACTTAGAAAAGTTAATATTATGTAACATTTGAAAACAGACAAAAGAACAGTCACTTAGAAAAGTTAATATTATGTAACATTTGAAAACAGACAATCAAATCATTTTGATAGCTTACTGTTCAGGGAAGCTTCATTATTAAACAAAACTCAGAGAGCCCTGTTTGGAACAAAGTATTTCATTTGAAACTCAACTTCTGGGTTAAAGGATTTTACGTATTGATTACATTATTATAGAGCACATAACATGCCAGTATTGTGTATGTCCTACGGTAAGGATTCCATTAAAGAATTTGATATGTTGCACTACAATTAAATTGCTCATCACTTCTAACAGTAGTATGAATAAATAAAACCACTCACAGTATAGTAAAAACATTATGCTGCATTCCTGGAGACTATATGCATGTGTGTTTATTTCTCAATGCTTCCACTATATTTATTTATTCATTCATTCATCTAGGGATTATCTTACAATAATAATGAACAACAGAAAGTCCAAGGTGAAGTATCAACTATTATGAAAAGGATAGATTGCTACTCCCATAAAGATGACACACTGAATTGCAGACAGGCACAATGAAAAGAGTGTTACACACTGGGCAGTTGTCCAAAGTCTTCTTCAGAAAAAAAAGCAGCTGTGGAGTGGGGCAGAGAAGGGGGAGAAATAGCTGAACAATCTATCCTGTGTCACATCCCAGGGTATCTGGATCATCGCTCTCCACCACAAGCTTTTAAGAAACTGCACAAATGGGAATTATCCTTACAGCACACTGTCCACTCCCAAAAGTGTCCCAGCCTCAATTTACAGTCTCCACACCTTCCACTCAAGAGTTTTTGCCCCCTCTGTCCTACAACTTCCTCCTAATGAATGTCCCCTTACCCTCATTATGTGACGCTCTCTGCCAATGCACCCACCATTCTTTTCCATTCGCTATTCCTCTCCTTTCTTGCTATCCCCCTCTACCACAGTCCCCTGCTACTATGCCTGGCAACCTTGTTGTACTGGCTTCTTGTCCCTGCATGCTCCATGAGGCAGAACTCTTCGCTCTCCTCACCCATACTCTGCTATCCTTCCCTGAACCACTCCAGTGCTGTTTTTGTTCAACACAACAGTAGCAGTCTGGCCAAAGTGGCCAGAGATAGCAAACATGTGCACATGAGGTGTGTGTTGTGAATCGCCGATCATTCAAAGTGCCGCCGCGCAATTACGCGCGTCCTCTATGTGCAGCGCTGTCCGCCAGCCATGCAGCAGCTGCGCCACCTAAGCGGCCAGCCGAGCAGCGGCCGCTAGACTGGGACTCAGTGCTCATTTGAATGCTAACGTGTACACATGTCTTACTTGTCACTTTACTCTGTGACTTATATGTGTTGTTGTGTCGTTCCGAAATATATGTGTTAAACTTGAAGTTCTAAAAATTGGCGACGAGGTAGTGGATTTTTCCTTTTCACCGTTGACTCACAGGGTTCCATGGCTACTGTCGAGCAACTATTGCAAAATCTCCTTGAACAGCAAACGCTTCTAACAGCGGTGATTCGTGATTTCGTCGCGGCGTCAAATGGGGGGCGTTACTCGTCGTTGGCTATACCTCCTTTTCCTCCTTACGATGAGACGGTGGAAGACTGGTCTGATTATGAAAAACGTCTTCGACAGCACTTCTTGGCATTTCATGTCACTGACGAACAACCATGTAAGTCTCTGTTCCTTTCCTGGATTTCACCACATATGTATCGGTTGTTGTCGCAATTGGCCCCTTTGAAGGATCCTGCGTCTTTGTCCTTTGCTGAAATGTGCTCACTTCTGTCTGTCTATTTTCAAAAGCAAACGCATGTGGTAGCCTCTCGTGTTGCCTTTTATCGTTGCCAAAAACAACCAAATCAATCCTATCGCGCTTGGGCTGCTGAACTTCACGGCCTCAGTCGGAAGTGTCAATTTGTTACTGACGTTCACAAAGAATCCTATGCCGATTCCATGGTACGGGATGCTATTATCCGGTCGGCGCCCGACAAAGAAGTTCGGCAATGTGCCCTCCAGTTGGCGAATCCGACTCTAGATGTAGTTCTCTCCATTGTGCAGTCTTTTGAAATTTCTCGCGCCGCTGGGGCGCAAATAGAGGCGTGGGGTGATATCGGGGAAATACAAGCTCTGTGCGCTGGCGACAACGCGTGCGGCGCGTCCCCGCCGGCCGACATGGCCGCAGTGCACTCCCACGCGCAGCCTCAGCCTAGCCGTAAACAACCCGCTAAGAAACTGCAGCAAAACCCCCGGCAACTTCCCTCATGTCCGCGGTGATTTATGAAACATTCACGCAAGGATTGTCCCCAACGTTGGACTGTGTGTCACAATTGCAAAAAGAAAGGTCATGTGTCTTCCATTTGCAAATCCAACCGCATACATGATGTTCATGAACATGACGCTGATTATGATTCTGCGTTGTCTGTCAATTGCACTTCTTCCCTTTCAGGGACGTTATCCCTCACTGTCCAAATCCTTGGTCGAGATGTTCGCATGCAAGTGGATACCGGTTCTGCTGCCACTATAATTAATTCTCAGACGTATCTTCAGCTGGGTTCTCCACTCCTCTCCCCTGTCACTCGGCAATTATGGACGTACAATAAACAGAAGATTTCTCTCTTGGGACAGTTTAATGCTGAGGTATCTTACAAATCGGTCGTTCGCACTGTTCCCATATTTGTGGTCGACCAGAGCAACGCAGAAAATCTTTTTGGTTTCGATGCCTTTCTCGTTTTTGGGTTCTCCATAGATGACTCTGTCAATATTGTCTCTGATGCTATTCCTTATGCTCAACTGGATTCCTTGTCGACGACATTTTTGTCCCTTTTTTCTCCTGGGTTAGGCCATGCAAACAACTTTGAAGCTCATATCACGCTCAAACCCACTGCTCGGCCTAAGTATTTTCGTGCTCGGCCCATTCCTGTGGCCCTTCGTGATTGGGTAAAACGGGAGTTGGATCGTCTCACTGGTTCAGGGGTCTTGCTTCCTGTCACTTCCAGTGAGTGGTCCTTTCCTGTCATTGTAGTTGCTAAGCCAAATGGTGATATTTGTCTCTGTGGCGATTTCAAAGTCACTGTAAATGCCCAATGCCTCATCGACACTTACCCTATGCCCCGTCCTGAAGAACTGTTCACTAAACTTACTGGAGGTCAGTATTTTTCTAAAATTGACCTGTCAGAAGCTTATCATCAGCTTCCTCTCGACGCTGCTTCCCGGCAGTTTCTGGTCCTTAACACGCCTTTCGGCCTCTATCAATACCAACATTTGCCATTCAGGGTTGCTAACGCCCCTGCTCTCTTTCAGTGCTTCTTGGAACAATTATTGCTCCCTGTCCCTGGGTGTATCAATTACATGGACGACATTGTTATCACTGGCTCCACCACTGAAGAACATCTTCAAAATCTCCGCACACTTTTTCATGTCTTACAGACTGCCGGTCTTAAGTGTAATTTTCAGAAATCACAATTTTTTCAGGCATCTATCACGTACTTGGGGTTTCAACTCTCTCGGGATGGTATTCGTCCGCTTCAGCAAACTGTCGCTGCGATCGATGCCCTTCCTTGCCCTACATCTGTTAATGAACTGCAGGCCTTCTTGGGGAAAATCGCATACTATCACAAGTTTTTACCATCTGCAGCTTCGGTGGCTCAGCCGTTGCATTGCCTGTTGCATAAAAACGTGCCTTTTCACTGGTCCGCGTCATACGAAGCGGCTTTCCAGAAATTGAAGACTATGCTGAAACAGGCCCCGTGCCTGGCTACTTATCGACCTGGCCAATATCTTGTTCTTGCCACAGATGCCTCTCAATATGGGGTCAGTGCAGTCCTTGCACACCGTTTTTCTGACGGTTCGGAACAACCCATTGCTTATGCCTCCAAAACGCTCACGGATGCCCAACAAAAGTATTCTCAAATTGAGAAAGAAGCTTTGGCCATCATTTATGCTCTTCATAAGTTTGGTGTTTTTCTCTATGGCTCAAAATTTCATCTTGTTACGGATCACAAACCACTTGTTTCCTTATTTCATCCATCAACGTCACTTCCCGACAAGGCTGCACACCGCCTCCAGCGTTGGGCTCTTTACTTGCCCCGTTTCAATTATGAGATTCATTTCCGGCCAACGGCTCAACATGCAAATGCTGATGCTCTGTCTCGCCTTCCGTGGGTCCTGATCAGGCATTCGATAGGGACGAACTTTTGTGTTTCCACCTGGATGTTGCCGAGCAGCGGGCTGTGGACGGGTTCCCCATCACTGGGGACCGGCTGGTGGCTGCTACGGGTTATGACCCTACCCTTTCCCGGGTTTTATGCTGTATTCAGAAGGGTTGGCCAGATCACCCGTCCGCTAAGACTTCAGATCCGTTGCGGAACTACTACGCTTTGCGCTACCGCCTCATGGCTAGGGATGGTGTTATCCTCCTCTCCACTGACAATGCTTCGCCGCGTGTTGTGGTACCTGCGTCTTTGCGTGCTTCGGTCTTGCACCTCCTTTACCAAGGGCACTGGGGTGTGTCTCGCACAAAATGTGTGGCGCGCCGTCATGTGTACTGGCCTGGCATTGACTCTGAAACAGCACACACGGTCGCTGCCTGTGGCCCTTGTGCGTCACAGGCCGATGCCCCAAAGTCATCTTTGTCACCGTGGCCTTTGCCTGAGAAGCCCTGGGAGTGCATTCATGCTGACTTTGTGGGACCCTTTTTAGGTACTTATTGGCTCCTCGTAATTGACGCCTACTCTACCTTTCCTTTCATTATCCGTTGCACTTTGCCTGCCACCGTGGCAACGCCCAGTGCTCTCGCCTGCATTTTTGCTTTGGAAGGCCTCCCCTCTACTCTTGTTACTGATAATGGTCCGCAATTTGCCTCTTCCGAATTTGCAGATTTTTGTGCTCGTCATGGCGTTACGCATGTCACGGCCCCGCCGTTCCATCCACAATCCAACGGTGAGGCTGAATGACTGGTCCGCACATTTAAGGCTCAGATGTGGAAACTTCTGACTTCTTCTGCTGCTGATGATGCGCTTCTCCAGTTTCTGGCGTCTTACCGTTTCACCCCCATGGGCGACCACAGCCCGGCGGAGCTCTTACATGGCCGACAGCCCCGCACGCTACTTCATCTTCTGCGGCCTCCCACCTCATGGCTGCGGGTGCCTTCACTTGGCCGGTTCACCACCAACGACCTCGTCTGGGTACGGGGATATGGCAGGCGGCCAAAATGGAGCCCGGGCCACATCTTAAGACACCATGGCAGACACCTGTATGAAATCCAGACGGACACGGGTGTTGCAGTGCGTCATTCGGACCAGCTTCGGCCTCGTGTGCCAGCAACGCCTGTTCCGAATGCCGCCACACCACCTTTGGCTCTACCTGATGCTTGGTATCTTGGCATCTCTCAATACTCACAACGCATCCCTCTCACTGTCATCGTGATGCCAGCACCAGAACGGACGCCACCAGGAGACGTTCCCATGCAGGAACCGGAGGACCATCCTCTGTCAGAGCAAATCTACTCGCCTCCTCCTCCAACAGACGTCGACACATCGCCCATGTCTCCTGTCATATCAACTGGACTTGCCGCAATGGACAGATTGGTGCATGGGGCCCCAGCAGATTCGACCCCTATGTCTCTTGTCATCTCAACCTGTTATCATCGGGGACACTTCCGTCCATACGGGAAGCCTCCTCCTCGAGACTTCACGGCGAGTCAAGCAATGCCTATGGACGTTAGCCATCTCCAGGACACCTCCATCAAGACCAGTGCAACAATTTCAAAAGGGGGAAAAGTGTCGTGACTCGCTGATCATTCAAAGTGCCGCCGCGCAATTACACGCATCCTCTACGTGCGGCGCTGTCTGCCAGCCATGCAGCAGCTGCGCCACCTAAGCGGCCAGCCAAGCAACGGCCGCTAGACTGGGACTCAGTGCTCATTCGAATGCTAATGTGTACACATGTCTTACTTGTCACCTTACTCTGTGACTTATATGTGTTGTTGTGTCATTCTGAAATATATGTGTTAAACTTGAAGTTCTAAAAGTGTGCCTGCTTGTGTGAATGTGTATGTGCTTTCTTTCCTGAAGAATGCTTTGCTGAAACCCCAATGTGTAACAATCTTTTTGTTTCACCCTGTCTGCAACTCAATGTATTGTCTTTACAGTGAGTAGCAATCTATCCTTTTCGTAATTGTTTACAATGATATTGGATTTATTAAACACAGCTTTCTAAAATTCCTTCACCAAAGACGACAAAGTAAATATTCCAGAATTTGAATCAAGAATAGCTGCCAATATGAGTAACTTACGAGTGAGTATCCTCAGAGTAGAAAAGCTATTTAAATCACTCAGTAAAGACTAGTCTTCTGGTCCAGATTGTAAACCAATTAGGTTTATTTCACAGTATACTGGTATAATAGCTGCATACTTAGCAATCACATACAGCCACTTGCTTGGTGAAAGATCTGTACCAGAAGACTGAAAAGTTATGAAGGAAATAGGAGCAATCCACTGAACTACAAACCCATATCACTGCTGTTAATTTTCAGCAGGATTTTGGAAAATATACTACACTCAGACATTATCAACTACCTTAAAGAAAATGATCTCTTGGTACAGTCAGCAGGGATTCAGAAAATATTGCTCTTGTGAAACACAACTCTATATCCACATGAGTAATGAGTGCTATGGACAGGGGATCTCAAACTACTTCCCTATTTCTAAATTTCCAGAGGAGTTTTTACACTGTTCTTCGCAAGCAACTCCTAATCAAAAATCAAACTGTGTGTCTTTGGAGTATTATATCAGTTGTGCGACTGTCAGAAGGGTAGCAGTTTGCAGAAATTGATAGGAAGTCATTGTGTAAAATGGAAATGATATCTAGCATTCCCCAATGAAGTGTTATGAGCCCTCTGCTGTTCCTGGTCTACATACATGATTTAGAAGTCAACCTGGGCAGCCCTCTTAGGTTGTTTGCACATGATGATGACATTTACTGTCTATTAAACTCATCAGAAGATCAAAACCAATTGCAAAACAATTGAGGCAAGATACCTGTATGCTGCAAAAGTGGCGCCATGACTCTAAATAACTAGAAGTGTCAAGTTATCTCTATAAAAGGACCACATTAAATTTCATATATGCAATAAATCAGAGAAAGCTAAAGGCTGTCAATCCAACTAAATACCTATGGATTACCATTATGAGCAACTTAAACTGAAATGATCCACGTAGCTAATGTAGTGGGGAATGCAAACCCCAAGGCTGCATTTTATTGGCAGAATCCCCAGAAGGTGCAACAGGTCTAGTAAAGAGACGGCCTACACTAAGCTTGTCCATTCTCTTCTGGAGTACTGCTGTGCAATATGCAATCCTTAACAGATAGGGTTAATGAAGGACACCAAAACTGTTCGAAGAAGGGCATCTCATTTCGTATTATAACGAAATAGTGAAGAGAGTGTCATGGATATGATACATGAGTTAGGATGGCAACCATTAAAACAAAGCTTTTATATTGTGTCAAGATAAAAAGATCAGAGCTCGCACAGAAAGATTTAAGTTTTCATTTTTCCCTTGCAGTGTTTGGGAATGGCAGAGAAATAATCTGAAGGTGGTTTGATGAACCCTCTGCCAGACACTTAAGTGTGAATTGCAGAGCAGTAATGCATAAATAGACGTAGTTATCATAATACAATGAAAATAAATAGCTCAAAAAATATGCATAAACACTGAAGTTGTGAATCTTGAGGGAAGGACAGGTGGTCTGCTGTGCCCTTAATGAAGGGACCATTCCAGCATTTGCCTGAAATGATTTAGGAAAACTATGGGAAACTAATTGTTTTTACCCATTCAATTTTTGTATTCTATTACTGATTTTCAAATATCATATCCCTTCCTTTACTTCAAACATTTCTACACACTCTATGCATTGGAATTATTTGAGCTGCACTATTCATTGACTTATTTAGTCATCCATCATGATCTGTTGATCACATAATGATAGAGATCATAGAGGGATTTGACTCAAATCAGTGAATAAACAAACAAACATAGTGAAGCAGCCATTAGAAACTGATTGAATTAACTGGTATCAACTATTTATGCTAATCTGAGCTAAATTTAACACAGTAAAATCAACAAGAAAACTTATACTTTGTGAAAGGCCACAGCTTCCTTTATTACACTACATAACTTCTGTTAATTTACTATTTCTAGCTTGCTACATCCAAGACCAGACTGCTGCTTCTCATACAACAACAGTTCTCTCTGTATGATAGGAATAGGGGCCAATGCACACGTAACATTGCTACTTGTCATGCAGCTATTAGATCTCATGAGTCATTGAATCTAACTACCAGCTGAAAATATAAATTTATTTATTTATTTTCTGTCCACATAACAAAAAGTTTTCGGACATTGTCAGCAACATTTAGATTACATTACACGTATACAGTAAAATATTTACATTCTTTCATAACAACATATGGATCAGACACATGTATGTACACATTATTTTTCAAAAGGGCACTACAAGTAGGTTCCTCTAGACTGTAACACAATTTAGCTTATATTTATAATAGTACAGTACACATAATACAGTGTATAATTACATTCTTTCATACCACTGATAGATCAGAGACATTGTCTATATACACTGTTTTCCAAGATGGCACTACAACTTAAAGTCCTCTATTGAGTTCACAGGGTAGTGCAGTGTAGAAAATTGCTCCCATTCTGTGTGGGCTGTGGTCCGTTGCCTTTTTATTGGTCACAATTCTATGAAAATTTTCCCTTCCCCATGTATCATAGTTGTGTACATTACTGTTTCTCAAATTAAATTCAGGATTTTGTTTCAAGAACGTGACTGTCTGCAGTATATACATGGAGTACACTGTTAGAATTTTATATTTTCTAATGATGTCTCTACAAGGCTCTCTCTTCTTTACCTTGGCTACCATTCTTACTGCCTTTTTTTGTAATCTAAAAAGTCTATCTATATGAACTGCTGATGTCCCACCCCATATCTCAATACCATACTGAAGGTGCGGATGAATTAACCCAAAATATATTTGCCTTAAAGTATCATGGTCCAAGAAGACTGAGACCCGTTTCAGTAGATACACATTTCTACTGATTTTCTTGCAAATATTATCTACATGGTCTTTCCATGATAAGTGTTCATCAACAACGATGCCCAAAAATTTATGTGAATTTGCATATGCAAGACCCAATGGGGATGTAAATACAGTATCAGTTATGGCAGCATTATAACTGTGGATGAACGTCATTATTACCATTTTGTCTTTATTTACAAGAAGCTTGTTTGCTGTAAGGTATGCAGACAGAGTACTGAAACTGATCTCGGTACTGTTAGCTGCAGACTGCATATCAGTGCCACAGCTGATGAAGGATATGTCATCGGCATAGCTTACAACCATGCAATTTTGGGGTTCAAATAAGTTATTTACATATACAAGGAGCAGAAAAGGCCCTAGTATGCTTCCTTGAGGTATGCCACATTGACGTGTCCTAAAGTTTGATTTGGTTGTTAGGAGCTGCCCATGATGTTAGCTTTACACACTGTTTCCTGTCTTTCAAATAGGAGGTAAATAGTTTCAAGGCTAGTCCTCTCAACCTGTACTCTTCTAGCTTACACAGAAGAATGGTATGATTCACAGTATCAAAGGCTTTACTCATATCTAGGAAAGTGCCTATTACCTTGTCACTTTTGTCCAGCTTATTTAATATTTCATGTATAAAAGATGCTACTGCTGTTGTAGTAGATCTCCCTTTTCTAAATCCATGTTGTAGGTTGTTTAACAGATTGTGTTTGGTGAAATATGATTCAACTTGATTTAGTATTACTCTCTCTAACAATTTGCCTAGTTCTGAGGTTAATGATATTGGCCTGTAGTTTTTAGTGTCAGTTTTTAATCCCTTTTTATGCACTGGTATAATTTCAGTAATTTTCAAAAGGTCAGAGAATACTCCATTTCTGAGGGAGGTATTTATCAAGTGAGTCAGGGGTTTCACTAATTCATCCCTGCATTCCTTTAGCAGTTTAGGTGAAAGTCATCCCAGCCACAAGACATTAAAAGAACTAGCTACATTTTCCAAGACTAAAATTTTGTGGCTTGACATGAACTTCATTCGTACCAATTGTACTGAACTTTTATATAAATTTCTCACACACTTCTTTTGGGTCATTTATTTCTTCACCATTTTCTTTTAATGTTATGTTCCTGTGTTCATAGGAATTCTGTTTCCCACTTCTTTATGCATTATTTTGCAAGCAGTTTTACTGATACAGCTAGAGCTCCTTATTTCGGAGGTATATTTCTGTGCTTTTAGGTTAGTCAAGGACTCTCTGTATGTTTTTCTGAGCAATTTATATTTTGTTGAGAAATATTGTAGTTTAGTATCTCTAAAAAGTATATAGCAATCTTTCATTTTCGCCCTCAGTCCAATAATTTCAGAAGGGAGATTCTCGGCTTTATGGCTTACAGCTTTATTTACTTTTTTAACAGAAGGACATGTTTCATTTAAAGTGTTAGTGAATAACTTATAGAAATATTCCCATTTTTCATTCCCTAGTGCCATCTTAAGTTTAGAATAATTAAATTTTCTTTTATGTATAACTGTATCACTTTCAGTTACATCTATGTTCCCTAGATCAATTTCCATAGTAAGGGCTCTGTGATCACAAATGTAGTTTTCTAAGGTTTTTACATTTACTTTCTCTTTTTCTACATTTGTGAGAACATGGTCAATACATATCTTCGTATTTACAGTTACTCTTGTAAGTTCTGAGTTCATTTGTTTAAAGTTATAACACTGTAATACATCCATATAGCACAAATAGTTAACACTATTATTTAATGAGTTTATGTGGATGTCTCCAACAACCAACAAGTGTTTTTCATACATTGCTGTCCCCTCTAGCAAGTCCTCTAGGCAATTTAGAAACTCTTCTGTGTTACTTCCAGGTGACCTATACAGTGCTGCTATAACAAGGCTGTTGTTTCCGTACTTCAGGTTTACTGCTGCGACCTCAAATACCATTTCAGTACTCAGATCATCTATCCATTTAACTTTTTCACATTTTACATCATTTCTACTATAAATGCCTACCCCACCACTTTTGTGTGTCTTTCTGCAGTACAAGTTTATAAGTCAACCAGTCACATTATTTTCCTCATTTTATGTTTTGGAGGACTGTACCTTCATCATCAGATCTTCTGGCACTGGGCTACCATCTTTTATGTTCTTTCATACAGAGTTTGATTTTATTCTTGGGTGCATTTTGTCAATGTTCTTATTTGTTTTCTGTAATGAATATAAGATTCCACCCTTGCAATAAAGTATCATGAGTACAACAATTTAATTCACTGTTTGTGGTCAGTGCAATAAAAACATTGCCTACATCGCAGAGTATACCAAAAGGATTGTCGTTTTCAGTTCTACCAAAGTTTTTAGTGTGATATCATTTATAGGAATCTCTTTACATAGCCAAATTAATAGGCAGCAATTACTTATGAGGTGAAATATTACTCAGTATGTAATATTGTAAAGTGCTCCTTCCAGCAGATACTACAGGGTGCCCCACATAAACCAGTACACCTCATGTGCTGGTTAATCACCCCTAGTTGAACTGCTTGTGAAGTAGCAGCATTGTCTCGATGCCCATTGCCACCATTTCCCCCATCTCTCATAAACAGGTAACTACATGTTTTTTGATGTTATTGTTGCTTCAATCTTGGATACGACATGTACTGCTTTTATGGGGGACACCCTGTATTTGTCTTCAGAGATAACAATATAAATACATGTATATATATTTTTCTTATTGTTGATACTCAAACTTAGAAGTAATAGTCTCTGTACAGACTTAGACCATGCAGTTCCATGATTATGTTAGTCCTTGGTGCACATGTATTATTAGTCAGTTAATAGTATGAAGTAGTCAGCAGTACTCAGAAGTAGGAGATGTGTTGAATCAGCAACAGCATGTTTAGGCAGAAATGTATTTAAATTACATCTACATCTACATCTACATTTACATTGATACTCCGCAAGCCACCCAACGGTGTGTGGCGGAGGGCACTTTACATGCCACTGTCATTACCTCCCTTTCCTGTTCCAGTCGCGTATGGTTCGCGGGAAAAACGACTGTCTGAAAGCCTCCGTGCGTGCTCTAATCTCTCTAATTTTACATTCGTGATCTCCTCGGGAGGTATAAGTAGGGGGAAGCAATATATTCGATACCTCATCCAGAAACGCACCCTTTCGAAACCTGGCGAGCAAGCTACACCGCGATGCAGAGCGCCTCTCTTGCAGAGTCTGCCACTTGAGTTTATTAAACATCTCCGTAACGCTATCACGGTTACCAAATAACCCTGCGACGAAACGCGCCGCTCTTCTTTGGATCTTCTCTATCTCCTCCGTCAGACCGATCTGGTACGGATCCCACACTGATGAGCAATACTCAAGTATAGGTCGAACGAGTGTTTTGTAAGCCACCTCCTTTGTTGATGGACTACATTTTCTAAGCACTCTCCCAATGAATCTCAACCTGGTACCCGCCTTACCAACAATTAATTTTATATGATCATTCCACTTCAAATCGTTCCGCACGCATACTCCCAGATATTTTACAGAAGTAACTGCTACCAGTGTTTGTTCTGCTATGATATAATCATACAATAAAGGATCCTTCTTTCTATGTATTCGCAATACATTACATTTGTCTATGTTAAGGGTCAGTTGCCACTCCCTGCACCAAGTGCCTATCCGCTGCAGATCTTCCTGCATTTCGCTACAATTTTCTAATGCTGCAACTTCTCTGTATACTACAGCATCGTCCGCGAAAAGCAGCATGGAACTTCCGACACTATCTACTAGGTCATTTATATATATTGTGAAAAGCAATGGTCCCATAACACTCCCCTGTGGCACGCCAGAGGTTACTTTAACGTCTGTAGACGTCTCTCCATTGATAACAACATGCTGTGTTCTGTTTGCTAAAAACTCTTCAATCCAGCCACACAGCTGGTCTGATATTCCGTAGGCTCTTACTTTGTTTATCAGGCGACAGTGCGGAACTGTATCGAACGCCTTCCGGAAGTCAAGAAAAATAGCATCTACCTGGGAGCCTGTATCTAATATTTTCTGGGTCTCATGAACAAATAAGGCGAGTTGGCTCTCACACGATCGCTGTTTCCGGAATCCATGTTGATTCCTACATAGTAGATTCTGGGTTTCCAGAAATGACATGATACGCGAGCAAAAAACATGTTCTAAAATTCTACAAGAGATCGACGTAAGAGATATAGGTCTATAGTTTTGCGCATCTGCTCGACGACCCTTCTTGAAGACTGGGACTATTTGCGCTCTTTTCCAATCGTTTGGAACCCTCCGTTCCTCTAGAGACTTGCGGTACACGGCTGTTAGAAGGGGGGCAAGTTCTTTCGCGTACTCTGTGTAGAATCGAATTGGTATCCCGTCAGGTCCAGTGGACTTTCCTCTATTGAGTGATTCCAGTTGCTTTTCTATTCCTTGGACACTTATTTCGATGTCAGCCATTTTTTCGTTTGTGCGAGGATTTAGAGAAGG
This sequence comes from Schistocerca piceifrons, assembly GCF_021461385.2. Lineage (NCBI taxonomy): Eukaryota > Metazoa > Arthropoda > Insecta > Orthoptera > Acrididae > Schistocerca > Schistocerca piceifrons. The sequence goes on from NC_060141.1 coordinate 620,435,499, forward strand.
AACTGCAGTGCGGTCTTCCTCTGTGAAACAGCTTTGGAAAAAGGTGTTTAGTATTTCAGCTTTACGCGAGTCATCCTCTGTTTCAATGCCATCATCATCCCGTAGTGTCTGGATATGCTGTTTCGAGCCACTTACTGATTTAACGTAAGACCAGAACTTCCTAGGATTTTCTGTCAAGTCGGTACATAGAATTTTACTTTCGAATTCACTGAACGCTTCGCGCATAGCCCTCCTTACGCTAATTTTGACTTCGTTTAGCTTCTGTTTGTCTGAGAGGTTTTGGCTGCGTTTAAACTTGGAGTGGAACTCTCTTTGCTTTCGCAGTAGTTTCCTAACTTTGTTGTTGTACCACGGTGGGTTTTTCCCGTCCCTCACAGTTTTACTCGGCACATACCTGTCTAAAACACATTTTACGATTGCCTTGAACTTTTTCCATAAACACTCAACATTGTCAGTGTCGGAACAGAAATTTTCGTTTTGATCTGTTAGGTAGTCTGAAATCTGCCTTCTATTACTCTTGCTAAACAGATAAACCTTCCTCCCTTTTTTTATATTCCTATTAACTTCCATATTCAGGGATGCTGCAACGGCCTCATGATCACTGATTCCCTGTTCTGTACATACAGAGTCGAAAAGTTCGGGTCTGTTTGTTATCAGTAGGTCCAAGATGTTATTTCCACGAGTCGGTTCTCTGTTTAATTGCTCGAGGTAATTTTCGGATAGTGCACTCAGTATAATGTCACTCGATGCTCTGTCCCTACCACCCGTCCTAAACATCTGAGTGTCCCAGTCTATATCTGGTAAATTGAAATCTCCACCTAAGACTATAACATGCTCAGAAAATTTATGTGAAATGTATTCCAAATTTTCTCTCAGTTGTTCTGCCACTAATGCTGCTGAGTCGGGAGGTCGGTAAAAGGAGCCAATTATTAACCTAGTTCGGTTGTTTAGTGTAACCTCCACCCATAATAATTCACAGGAACTATCCACTTCTACTTCACTACAGGATAAACTACTACTAACAGCGACGAACACTCCACCACCGGTTGCATGCAATCTATCCTTTCTAAACACCGTCTGTACCTTTGTAAAAATTTCGGCAGAATTTATCTCTGGCTTAAGCCAGCTTTCTGTACCTATAAGGATTTCAGCTTCGGTGCTTTCTATCAGCGCTTGAAGTTCCGGTACTTTACCAACGCAGCTTCGACAGTTGACAATTACAATACCGATTGCTGCTTGGTCCCCGCATGTCCTGACTTTGCTGCTGCAGCAAATCAGTAACATGTGTCTCTAATGTGGTTCTGGCAGGCAGAGTTGTGTGTACAGCTGGAACATTGTAGGGGTATCCTGAAAGCTAGAGAGTTTTTTTCCTCTTTTGCATGGTCCTTTTGATAACTCAACACTTCTGCCATTCTGTGTGTGGTCACCTTTATTCCTTAATAATTTACACATTGTGATTCTGTTTAACAGAATATATTTTACATAATGAAATATGACAAACTGTGAGGCACAGTTGATAGCTGAGAGAACAGATGTATAGTTCCATTGAAAGACACATACAAAAATAAAAGTGACACACTACCTAGCTTTTGGAAATAATAGTCCCTTTAGATTAGATTAGATTAATTTTTCATTCCATAGATCTGTGCTGAGGAGATCCTCTTGGATGTGTAACATGTCAATTTTTTATTTTTTTTAAATTTTTTAAAGCTGAAATAACAATACTAATAGTATGAATATATACAATACATCATTTGTTTCTATTAAAAAATTCGTCAATAGAGTAGAAGGAGTTGGCCACTAGTAAGTCTTTGAGACTCCTTTTAAACTGATCTTTATTTGTAACTAAATTTTTTGTGTTTGCTGGCAAACGATTGAAGATGAGTGTTCCTGAGTAGTGGACCCCTTTTTGAACTAAAGTTAGTGCTTTTAAGTCCTTGTGCAGATCATTTTTGTTCCTGGTATTGTATGTATGAACTGAGCTGTTTGCTGGGAAAAGAGATATATTATTTAGGACAAATTTCATTAAGGAGTAAATATATTGAGAGGCAGTAGTTAGTATACACAGTTCTTTGAAGAGGGAGAGAGAAGGATCCGCTGGGGAAAGTTGGGTTTAAAAGGAAGGGCAGGTCACTCAAACCCCAGGATGAGACAGACCCACATGTAGTGGGAATGAGGGGTGTGTCTGACTACTATTCATTTGTTGTGTGTCATACAGATGTCGTGCCTGAAAGGTATGCAAGAACTACTCTAAACCATGGCACAACAACTTAAATAAATATCAATTGTGACTTTTAGCCATTTGAATCTGTGCAGCAGGAAAGGGACACAAGCAAACAATACACTAACAATAGATTGGTAAAGGAGTCTATTTTATCAGTATTCCATTTTAGGTCACTTTTTCATATTTTTAAGACTGGAAGTAATCAAATGGATCAGTTATTAAGGGTGATTTGCTTATATCCATTTTTATATTTTGATGTTAATAAGGCACGTGTAAGTTTGCCTGGAAGTAGGCCTTGAGCCATAAAATTATTACATAATATGCCTCAAGGACAGTGCTGTATAGTTAGCACAATGTTTTAATACTCTTCTTGAAACATGACTATAAACAGGATACTTATGGCTTAATAGTGGAAGTTTTTGTAATTTCTTTTTGGGTTGTGTTTTTGAAACACATAGCTCTTGGTGGAGTAATCTGTGCTGTTGGACTAAATTTAATACATCTGTATTTTGTTAATTATTATAGATGGAATGTTTCCTGTCACTGTGGAGAAGTACTCATTGAATCTAGTGACCAATTAGTTCAGTGTATCATCATTTCTGCAACAATATTAATAAAGAACTCTTCATTTCATCTTTCATTAGGCAAGTCTTGTTCAACAATCTTGGATAACTATGCAAGTGACCCATGTTCCACTTGTGGACTATGGCCTGGCAACAAGCTATGATGAAGTCATGTCTGTAAATGATTACAAACTGACTAAAAAAAACTTTTAATGAAAACTTTCTCTGCAAGTGACCTGGTGTCAGCTATGTATTAAAATGTAATTACTGTGTCACAGTCAACTTGGTTGTCTGTATCAAAGAGTGGCCATCAGACACAGCGAATTGATAAACACAAAGTGGATTAGTGCATGATAAATACTTAAACAGTATTATAATTCATTTATAACTACTTTCAAGTGATTGAAATGTCTCACTAAGATGAATCTGATGTGATGCACCTTATGGTATGCTGTTCAAGTATTTCTCTTAATCAAAAATGAATGAAGGTTTATTGAGAAATAATGTTCACTTAGCGATTTTGCTTTCTAAGGAAGTGTTTATAAACACAAACAGTCAGTGCATATGCTACAGTGTAAACATATGTTACAAGATAGCCATGGCAACAAGCAATAGTTTATCAAACCATCATGCAATATCAACAAAAATACAATATTTTGTCACAGCTGCCTTTCTTATATATTGCACTTGCATATGAATTATGTCTAGGTTACTTCCTCAGTGAGCACTGCCAAGGCAAAGCAAGTACAGCTGCACCTACCTGTAGCGATGGTGTAATTTTAATTCAAGTCATTATTTGTCATCATGCCCAGAAAGAGTGCAGCACATGATGTACTTAAAGCTGCAAATAGTCAGTCAGTTCAACTACTGGTTACTAGTACCTACTGTAGTAAGAAGAGTCAAGCGTAACATGTAAAAAAGAGTTTTAAGATAAGGTTTCATACCTAGGTGGTGAATCTCCTGCGATTAGTTGATTGGAGGCAGCATCATCTTCACAGCACACTATGGCTGTGCTTCCTCGGAATCCACATATGTCTGGCACAATACCTTCACGCACCATGCGGATAGCTGATGGACATGAATTGATATGCAGACACACCCCAGACCCTCCATATTTTGAATGGCACAGATCACCCTCTGTAACAACAGGACCAGGTGTAACTCAAGGATTAATACTTCTTTAAATGATTTAATGCCACCAGCCATTGTCATTTTTCTTTATTCATTATACTATTACTCCCATACTAATGGTGGGTGTTAGTGCTATCAATTTTATGACAGCTACGACATCTGCACTCGTAAGCCACATGATTGTGGTCACTGTTAAAATGTACACAGGAGCGGAGATTTCTATGGTTTTGTGTAACATCTGATAATGGTCTAAGACAGAAACTGTGGAACTGCACAACAAATATAGAAAAAAATGACAACTCTGGGTGGTATTAAATGATAATTCATTACATTTATGCAAAGTAGTTCATCAAGTGATATTCATTGGTAATAGCTGCACAAACATTATGCTAGATCACCCTCAGTTTCATTGTATATCAATGCAGATAAATGTACATTTTCAAAAGTTACAGTTTTCCGTGCTTAATCAAATTCATAGTATATTGCTTGTGGTTTAGTTAATGTAGCAGATATTGTAATTAATGTATTGTGTTACATTTAGTTTTCCCTTCAAGAGGAGTATACATTATCTACATTTAATTAAGTAATAAGCAATGAATTACATAAAAGAAATTTAATTTCTTTACCAGTTTTGGGCATTTAGTGCCCTCCTTCAGAAGGTTATACCTATTGTATTATTTGCAGGTACCAACAGTAAGAGGCACACAGCAAAATGCTGTGGTCGTACATTTACCATAAATTAACACTATTTTCAAGGTCGTTAACAACTGTAACCGACCTCAAAATATTTTAGGAAACTTGTAATTTTTACCACAGGTTTTTCTTTGCCTTAATAGAAATCTTGTCTTATGCCTCAATTCTTATAGGGAGTTAGTAGTTTTTTTTAGCTTAATGGATTAAAAGATAGTCAACAGGCTTAATTTAAAGTTATTTAGCCACTATCCTGTAATACAAGGCACCAGCCACAATGCAGTGAATGATGTTCTTGGACACTGAATGAGTCAGTTGATGTTCACAAGCAGCTGGAAATTACCTTGCCTACGTCAAACTATTGGCAACTGCTGCAAAATGATGTGTTGTAAGAGCTCTGGAGGATCACGTACTTGTGGTACCAGCGCCAAAGGCACTTCAAGTACTTTCCCCTCCTGTGGATCCTTTCTCCTCTGCAGGAAGTATGGGATCTGTCATTATTTGTCCACTTGACTTTGAATGGTGTTTCAGTGGTAGATTTAGGCATCCTGTAGGGTTAGATGGTGGCCAGGTAGAACTCAGGGTATTATACCAATTCCTCTAACACTTCGATGTCGTTGCCAAAATTTCGATGTTGTCATTCAACCAGTGTCGATACAGTGCTCTTCCACTACCGACTTGTTAGGTTGTAAAAGTCGTGTGTACCTCTGGTGTTCTGTACGTCTTTCTTGGACAGTATGAGTTGTTTTCCAATGTAAGAAAGGCCACATTCACACGAGTATAAAGAGATGAAGCGAGCACTGGAGCGGCAGTCTTGCGGCTCACTCTGAAGATGCCTGAACGTTGTACAGCAGAAATATTAAAAGAAGAAGGAGAATTCTTGTGGCTGCACACCTGAAACTTAATGGAACAGTCTTTTCGCTGCCAAAACCTGAAGATTCACAAATAGTAAAAATATCAGCCCAATTGGTGCTGTAATAGCTGCTGATGTACAACAGCGGATTTCAACTATGAAGGTGGTCCTGAAGAAATTTAAATAAGATCTGAAGGACATTTTTCATTTTTTTGCCACTGTTGTTGAGATCTTAACTCATCATTGTAGATTGGAAAGTAAGCACCAATCAAAACTGTAGGTTGCCTATATAAATCTATTCTAAAAAATGGGGCATGGTTATATGATGTAGACATTAAGAATAATATTGCTACTGGGTGGTTATAATTAAATTCATGGTGTTACAAATGCTGTAATGCAGGGAATTTACATTGCAGGACACTGAAACAACATAGTTATGTTCACCAATCAGGGTATTTGCAGAGTATAATGAAAAAATAATAGTTCCAATTTCTGCCATCAGGTGAAAACATGACACTGTAAGCAGTCAGAATGTGGTGCAGGTGAAGGAAAAGGGGAAGAATGATGTGGGTGGTTCTGGCACTTCTATTAGGAAATGGTCACAAGTTCCAACATGTGTTCAGTATGATCTCCAAACTCAGCAACATGCTGCATCCATAGCATGGCATGGTCAACAGTTTCTTGCAGCCTATCAACTGTAATTGGAGTGATATGTTATCCTTTAGATCAGGAAGAGTATGGATACATCCATGATAGACATGATCTTCCAAATGTCCCCACAGTCAGAAGTCACATGGATTTAGGTCAGTGAATCTGGAAGGCCATGCACCTTGAAGTTGCCTTGACATGATGAGGTTGTTACTGGAAGTTTCACGAAACAAATATTTTACCTGGAAAGCTATATGTGGTAATGTTCCATCTTACATGCAAATAGTGATGTGGACACAATTGCGTCCTTGCAAAGCTGGAATCATGTGTTGCACAAGAGGTCCTTATAACGTGAAGATGTTACTGTGTACATAACCGGCCTGTGAGGTATTATCTCCTCAAAGAAAAATGGACTGAGAATGGTTGAGCTTGTGAAACCAAGCCACACAGTTACACAAGCTGAGTGCAGTGGATGCTCCTGCATGATGTGTGGTGGAGTAGAACCCCATATGTAATAGCTCTGTGCATTCACGGTACCATACTGAGCAAAATGTGCCTCGTCCTTCTGAAGAATATTTCCTGTCCACATGTCATCCCTTTCCATATGTGCCAAAAAACAATGGACAAAGTCATGGCTTGTAGCCTATCTTGGGGCTTTGTTTGATGCACATTCTGAATCTTGTAGGAATATTAGTGTAAAATGTGCCACAAAATCTTTTGAACTATTGACCAGGGGCAAGAAAATTCTCATGACACATCTTGAGCACTGGATGCAGAAATTGAAGCTTGTACTGCACAGTCAACTACAGCTACAGCAAGTTCATCAACAATGGTCATAGGAATGGGACATTTCCCTCTTGCTGCTGCACCGCCTAATTCACCTGTTTGTTCAAATTTCTTGATTATATTCTGCACCCTATTTACTGATGTGGGACCTCTTCAAAGCTGTTTCTGACAGAAATATTCCTGCATTGCAGCACTGCTATTGTTGCTTTTCTGATAAAACAACTTTACCAGCGCCAGCCGGTGTGGCTGTGCGGTACTAGGTGCTTCAGTCTGGAACCGCGTGACCGCTACAGTCGCAGGTTCAAATTCTGCCCCGGGCATGGATGTGTGTGATGTCCTTAGGTTAGTTAGGTTTAAGTAGTTCTAAGTTCTAGGGGACTGATGACCACAGATGTTAAGTCTCATAGAGCTCAGATCCATTTTTTTTAACTTTACCAGCAGTACATGGCCTTTCTTCTCAATAGCCATTCCATTTTGTACAGAAAACTTCAACCTTCTTAACCCTTTACACCAATAGTCACTTCAAAAAAGAAATCAACACACACTGCCAAATGACAACAGTACACTGACATCAAACAGGAGACATTTCACATTCTGACTGCTTGCAGTGCCATATTTTCACCTTGTGGCAGAAAGTGGAACTATTATTTTTTGAGCATATTGTGCAATCACACTGATTAATGAACATACCTACGATGTGTACAGCCCACACTGCAGCACTCTGAACACTGTCAGTTTAATTATAAGCAGTCATAATTTCTACCACTACGTACCAACAATTGTCGTCAGGACCAGCAGTTCTGTGTGCTATAAGTTTGACTTTGCTTTAGCTAGAGTGGCGATTTTTTAGGATGTGAAGGGTGTCACATTCACAAACTTCTTAGGAAAAGTAAAAACTGACACTGGGAAATACTATTTAGAGATCTTGAGCTGCTTCAGCAAGAAATTGAAGGAAGAAATTGTTTCACCATGACAATGTGCCAGCACATTCATCTGGTGTTGCCACTACAAAGCAGCATGAACTTCTGCTCCCCTCTCACCATGCCTCCTAATTCTCTAACCTGCTGGTTTTCTACACTCTTTCTGTTCCCAAACATGAAGAAATTGCTTGCAGGTTAAATTCTGTTAAAATGTGGATGGCATCATCAAGAGTGCCATATTGGAGAGAGCTTGATGATCTCTGTTTCATGAGGGGCTACAGAAAGTGACTGAAGCAGTAGGGGAAGTCTCTATTGCTAAAAGAAGACCAGATTGAGAAACAGATATTTATTTTTTAAAAAAGTAAATTAGCATACTGATACTTATTGAGCTGCCTTCATAATTATTGCCATGCAGTGAAAAGAACTCGTTTCATTAAAAATGTGAAAAGTCAGTGCTTTATGATGTAAGCCAAGCAAATGACCTCAGACAACATTTTTCCGATAGTCAATGTTCAAAACTTTCACAATATCCTCCCAATGCATCAACAAATTTACTTTTCCCACAAACTCATTTCTGGACTTGTGACACAGATGATCCTTGATTTTCCTGACTATGTGGTTATTGTGTGCCTGAACATTTGATGAACATTAAGCATCACACTAGGAGACTTCAATTGTTCCATTGTGTTCCTTCATGTCTGATATATTCAGTTGATCCAGTTCTCTATGCCAAGGTACTGTTGGCAGCAGTTTAATGCTCTACACATCCATGACATTCAATAAGTCATCCATGCCACGTGATTTATGCCATATGGTGAGCACCTCAGGATATCTGGCTAGTTCAGGCTGGGTACCATTCTCAGAAACCCAGACTTTCTGAACAGAGAACTAATGAATGCCACCAGTCCACTTTTTCTGTAAGCTCTGTGCAAGCACCAGTGACCTTGAAGCATTGCAGCGGAATATTGTGTGCACAGGGAGAGGTGGTTTTGCTTAACAGTCTAGATAACAACGATGTACACAAACACTATAAAAAAATTTCAGTCTCAAAAGTGTCCTAAGTTCTGATGAGATGGATGGCTATTGAGGCAAAACATTAGTTAGCAGGTAATCTCTGTGGCACTTGTCATGTCCTGTCATATCTCACCTAGATGAGTGAGGCTCCTTCTACGTGGACCATTACTTCCCTACCTGCTTGGTGAATGCAAATGGATCCTACAAAATATTCCTGGTAGTTTGAGTGGTATATTAGGTAGTATTTGCTATATCCACTGTAGGCAGATGTTGGTGTGCACATTGGTGAATGCAGACACAGAGAGAGCTGCCTGCAGAAGAGTATCCCAACCCAATGGTAGGGAGAATTACACACAATAGACAGACCATGGTCAAGACAACATACAAGTACAAGGTCAAACAACCTTATGACAATGAGGCAATATGCAGAGCAGTCACCACAGTGATGACAACAAGATCAAGAGCAATGGAGAGAAAAATCCAAGGTGCAACCAGAGAGAATAACTGAGTGACAGGCAAAGTAGTCATCCAGCAGGTCTAGTACAGTGAAGATCCATCCGTACATCTCAAGTGCGAGCACTGAACTGATTGCACACTGTGCAACTGTGTAAATACTGGTCGCATGGAATGGTATTGGTTGGCAATCTCATATAGCGAGACAGTAGCACACTCGCCACACAAGCGTAGCATGGCTACTGTGCCCACTATCAGCTATCAAGGTCCATCTCCTCCGGTGGGCATTCAACCACTGTGGCACCTGATATCAGAGTATTAACACTCGAACAACAGAGAGACTTTGTGTAGCTAGTCCATCAGAAAATCTGTCAGTACTAGAGAGACTATTGACAGTAACAGACATATCCCACAGTAAATAATATTTTCATTGTTATTAAATATGCAGAATGCAAATTTGAGAAATTGTCACATTTCTACATGCGTAAAGTGTTGTAAGGAGTTGCAGGGCAAATTTCAGCCATGAAGTGATTGTTTAACTACAAACGCTGGTCAATAATATGAAATCTACATGTATAAAAACTGTTAAATGCAAAAATACTTAGAAAGTATTCCACAAGTCAGCTGAACACATTGTTTGATTGCAGTAAGCCTACAGAGTTTGTAAGCTATTGGGACATCATGAATACCGATACTAAAGCACTACGTGAATGGAATGGAAAGGTGTCACCAAAGGAAACAATGTCATGGTTAATGATGAGCTTGAAAAGACAGCTGCTTTTATTCTGAGATTCAATGCATGAAAGTTGACCGAGTATACTGGGTGGTCCATTGAGCGTGACAGGGCCAAATATCTCATGAAATAAGTGTCAAACGAAAAAACTACAAAGAACGAAACTTGTCTAGTTTGAAGGGGGAAACCAGATGGCGCTATGGTTGGCCCCCTAGATGGCGCTGCCACTGGATATCAACTGTGTTTTTTTTTAAATGGGAACCCCCATTTTTTATTACATATTCGTATAGTGCGTAAGGAAATATGAATGTTTTAGTTGGACCACTTTTTTCACTTTGTGATAGATGATACTGTAATAGTCACAAACGTATGGTTCACAATTTTAGATGAACAGTTGGTAACAGGTAGGTTTTTAAAATTAAAATACAGGACATAGGTACATTTGAACATTTTATTTCGGTTGTTCCAATGTGATACATGTACCTTTGTGAACTTATCATTTCTGAGAACGCATGGTGTTACAGCATGATTACCTGTAAATACCACATTAATGCAATAAATGCTCAAAATGATGTCTGTCAACCTCAATGCATTTGGCAATATGTGTAACAACAATCCTCTCAACAGCGAGTAGTTCGCGTTCCGTAATGTTTGCACATGCGTTGACAATGCGCTGACGCATGTTATCAGGCGTTGTCGGTGGATCAAGATAGCAAATATCCTCCAACTTTCCACACATAAAGAAATCCGGGGACGTCAGATCCGGTGAATGTGCGGGCCTTGGTATGGTGCTTCGACGACCAATCCACCTGTCATGAAATGTGCTATTCAATACCGCTTCAACCGCACGCGAGCTATGTGCCGGACATCCATCATGTTGAAAGTACATCGCCATTCTGTCATATAGAGAAACATCTTGTAGTAACATCGGTAGAACATCAGGTAGGAAATCAGCATACATCGCACCATTTAGACTGCCATCGATAAAATGGGGGCCAATTATCCTTCCTCCCATAATGCCGCACCATACATTAAGCCGCCAAGGTCGCTGATGTTCCACTTGTCATAGCCATTGTGGACTTTCCATTGCCCAATAATGCATATTATGCTAGTTTACGTTACCGCTGTTGGTGAATGATGCTTCATCGCTAAATAGAACGCGTGCGAAAAACCTGTCATCGTCCCGTAATTTCTCTTGTGCCCCAAGGCAGAACTGTACACGACATTCAAAGTAGTCGCCATACAATTCCTGGTGCATAGAAATATGGTACGGGTGCAATCGATGTTGGTGTAGCACTCTCAACACAGACGTTTTTGAGATTCCCGATTCTTGCGCAATTTGTCTGCTACTGATGTGTGGATTAGCCGCAACAGCAGCTAAAACACCTACTTGGGCATCATCATTTGTTGCAGGTCGTGGTTGATGTTTCACATGTGGCTGAACACTTCCTGTTTCCTTAAATAACGTAACTATGCAGCGAACGGTCCGGACACTTGGATGATGTCCAGGATACCGAGCAGCATACACAGCACACGCCCGTTGGGCATTTTGATCACGATAGCCATACATCAACACGATATCGACCTTTTCCGCAATTGGTACTGCATCATGAAGCAAATACCGTCCGCACTGGCGGAATGTTACGTGATACCACGTACTTATACGTTTGTGACTATTACAGCGCTATCTGTAAGCGAAAAAAGTGGTCCAACTAAAACATTAATATTTCTTTACGTACTACACGAATATGTAATAAAAATGGAGGTTCCTATTTAAAAAAAAAAACGCAGTTGATATCCGTTTGACCTATAGCAGTGCCATCTAGCAGGCCAACCATAGCGCCATCTGGTTTCCCCCTTCAAGCTAGATGAGTTTCGTTCTTTGTAGTTTTTTCGTTTGATGATTATTTCGTGAGATATTTGGCCCGGTCACTATCCATGGACCACCCTGTATTGCAGCAGACTTTATCTGCTTTGAAGACATACCAGGGGCAACTATGGGAAGCCTCTAGATTCTCCTGACTCACAAATGAAAGACAAGAGAAAAAGTTTGAATTAAGATGGAAAGGAATAGTGGAAACAGGCAGCTGTACCCCAGCAGGGAAGCCAAATGACAATACAGCCAGGCAGACCTATTGTTGTACCACCGGCAACTTCACAATATGGGTTGGCAACTTCTCAGTCACAACACTTACCAGTGTGAGCTGCACATAAATAAATACAACAGTCGATGTATCCACTGACTGGTCAAAGTGTTTACAAGCTAGACTGTGTCCGGCTGCATGAGAATGTGCAGTGCCAGCATCACCACTGGCAGTGCTTTGATCACTGGTGGTGGCACTACAGTCATGCAAATGAGAAGTCACTTGTATGGAAAACATGTTTCAGACTGACCCTGAATATGAGCTAAATGGGTTCTGGTCGATTCAGACTGCACCATTAGTATGCTTACTTGTGCTACCCCTCCCCCCCCCCTCCACCCAGACACACATGTGATTACATGTAATTGGCTACAAAATTCTTAAGCAATGTACATAAAGTTGTGCAATATTCAGTAACTTTCCATTTTCAATAGGCTTCGAGCAGAAATTAAATAAATTGGTGATAAATCTCAAGTATTCAGATCTAAGTTGCAATGATTCCTTCCAGTGGCACTCCTATTCTGCAAAGCGGTCTACACAATGGTTCAGGATTTTCTCTGCAAAGTATCATTTATTCGTATATTCTCTCACAATGCTTTTTGTGTTATGTAATTCATCATTGTTAACTATGTACCAACTTTTCCCACGCCCAAAGCAACATTATCTTGTATGGTTCCATGGAACCTGATATATTAATAAGTGTAATAAAATAACTGGCACTCTGCTTCAGCTGTCTATTACGAAGCTATGGCTGCCTGCACCAGACATAATCCGGAACCCAGAGCCAGTTCGAGTATGTTTTTCCCACGTGCTTTCAGGTGGCTTAGCTGCGTTTTCATTGTACAGGATTGCTATGATTTACTCGTTTTCAAAGTTGTATATTTATTAAAGTATCTGGTGTACAAGTATGACTGATGGATGCATGGATAGACCTCTAAACTCACCCAGTTTGCATTGTGAGCATTCGCTAGCATTATGAGGCAGTGCCTTGACAAAATGGTAACAAAAAAAGGGTTTTTGTGTGTTGGTATATGTAAAATGTTTATCAGTGTGCATTCATAAGGGATTATGAAAAGGAACCACAATGTAAACAGAGTGCTGTGCAGTGGTATTGGTAATTTAGAGACAGTGGTTCTCTGTAAACAGAAAAATACCAATCGAGCAAGTGAGCCAAATGGAACTGGGACGCCAACCTCATTAGTAATTTCAGCAACTATTATTCGGCTATTGTCTTCAATAAGATGGTTAACAATGCGAATATTCTCCCAAGTCATGCTGGTCCTTGGGCGTCATCGGTAAGCTACATTTTCAACTGTTTCTCGTCCTCTTAAAAACTTTCTGTGCCATATGTGTAGTTAAGTCTTTCTCAGGGTCTTGTTCCGTAACTGTGCCGCAAGTGTTTTCAAAATTTCAGACGATTTTACGCCCTCTGTTGTGGGGAGCTTGGTTATAATGTGTTGCTTGGTCTGACATTGTGATTCCGACTAAAGAAATGGTACCAGTCCGAATGAACATTACGTAGGTGGTGGTGTACAACCATTATCTATCTGCGAAGAACAATCACTGGAAACAAAAGGAACAATGAGCAAAAATTGTGCTGCTCTCCATTTATAAAAATGTGCATTAAACAAAAACCATGGTTTATATCCGATTCACTCTCATAGCATTTGAAAGGCATTCTTCCGAAAATTTGACAGATATATGTATCATGCAACTGATGTTCAGAACTATAATAGCAAGAAATTCCCACAGCATAATTTACAACATATACTGAGGTGACAAAGGGAGAGCGATACACACATACCAAGATGACGGTAGTGGCGCATGCACAAGGTGTAAAAAGGTGGTGCACTGGTGGAGCTGTCATTTGTACTCAAGTGATTCATGTCAAACGGTATCCGATGTGATTCTGGATGGACAACGGGAATTAACAGACTTTGACACAGAATGGTAGTTGGAGCTAGAAGCATGGAACATTCAATTTCGGAAATGGTTAGGGAATTCCATATTCCGAGATCCACGGTGTCAAGAGTCTGCCGAATTTACCAAATTTCATGCATTACCTCCCATGGCGGACAATGCAGTTGTCGATGGCCTTCACTTGATGAGCAAGAGCAGTGGCATTTGTGTAGAGTTGTCAGTGCTAACAGAGAAACAACACTGTGTGAAGTAACCATAGAAATCAATGTGGGACGAACGACAAATGTATCCGTTATGGCGAGATTTGGCGTTAATGCACTATTGCAGCTGACTACCAAAGCGAGTGCTCGACATCACCAGCAGCACTTCTCCTGGGCTCACGGACATATCAGCTGGATCCTAGATGATTGGAAAACCGTAATCTATTTAAATGAGTCCTGATTTCTACTACCCAAACAATGATGGAATTTTTATGGATGACAATGCGCCATGTCGCTGGGCCATATTGTTCATGATTGGTTTGAAGAACATTCTGGACAATTTGAGAAAATGATTTGGCCACGCAAATCGCCCAACATGAATCCCACCGAACATTTGTGGGACATAATTGAGAGGGCAGTTCATGCACAAAATCATGCAATGGCAACATTTTACGGCTATAGAGGCAGGATTACTCAATATTTCTGCAGGGGTCTTTCAACGAGCTGTTGAGTCCATGCTACGTCGAAATGCTGCACTACACCGGCAAAAGGAGGTCCCACTTGACATTAGCAGATATCCCATGATTTTTGTCACTGAAGCGTGCGCTCTGTATTTCATTTTGCATTACAACTGTGAACACTGGTCTGCTTACTGTAGCTATGCGAATGTGGAAGTGAGAGGAAGCAGTTTCTTTCAGCTGTTTGCACCCATATTTGGGAAGTCAGCCTTACTGTTTGTTTCTTTTTTTCTTGGTGTATGGCTACATCTGCTTTAAAGTTACGCTAGGGGCACAACTAGGCTGGAGCTACTGGAGTACAATTTGTTATTTGATCTTCCCAGAGCGGTATCGGATAATTTATCACTGCAAAAACAGTCTAGCGTCTCTGACATCATAAAACACTACGAAATGTATTGCAAATATTAACTCGTGAATCAAACATGACAGCTCATGTTTATATAGCAATACGGGATCTTGTGCAATTACCTTATTGTAAAAGACATTGTTATTTGTTGGCAAGATCAGCTTGTGAATCGCTAATTGAGTAGAATACAGAGAAAGGAACTCATGCACGCACACCCAGAAACTTACGTGCATAACTTCCTGTATTTTTTTGGTACTACTAGTGGGCTGACGAATCGAGGCGGGTTTGTTGTCGACACACGAAACGAGTCTGGTTTGTTGCCGACACTGAGTCTCTGTGAATGTGCTCCTTCACCTTGCTTCCATGTCAGCGGTCAGGCTGAAACCCACACATGTGGCTAGACTCTTGCTCGAGCAATTGTAAAGTATCCTATGATATTGAAGATATTAAACGTAACCAGTAACTCCTAGAATTCCTTGCCATTTTTAGACAATTTAATATTCATGCATATGTATTTCCGAAATATAGCTGTGAAATTCGGAGTGTGATGTATGTAACAAAGATAAATGCTCCTACTGAATCGTTGTTTGGGGGAGAGGAGGGATTGATACTTCTCTCACCCCTTAGATCCGCGTCTGTAGGGGACGCTAAGTGGTGATGACGAGTGGTGGTGGTAAGTTCCTGTGGGACCAAACTGCTGAGGTCATCACACACACACACACACACACACACACACACACACACACACACACACACACACACACACACACACACACACCCGCGCGCGCCCGAAGGAGGACTTGACCCTCCAATGTGGTAAGCCACGCAAACTGTGGCAAAATGCCTTAGACCACACGGATATCCCGATTATGATTATTTTGGTTTTTAGGGCGCTCAACGGTGTGGTTATCAGCGCTCGTACAAATTCCCAATCTTTCCAGTTTCCCGCCTCGCAATCTCCTGAATGATGATGAAATGATAAGGACAACACAAACACCCAATCCCCAATCCATGCGGGAATCGAACCTGGGACCCAGTGATCCAGTGGCAGCACCGCTAATCACTAGACAATGAGCTGTGATATGTGTAATAAGAGCTGGTACGTTTTAGGACTTTGAGGTGATGTGTACAAAAATAAATCAATACGTTAGCAACATTTAGTTTATTTTGCAAGTCACCATTTAAATTTAGTCCTTAAAGACACCATAGAGGCCAATTAAGACACATCCCAGTTTTCAGAAACAGTTGAAAATCTACACTTTTTTTGGCGTCTACATGCTACGGTGACCATTGACGTAAGGACTTTGGAAAGAAAGTTACATGTGTCATGTCACGCTAAGACCACTGTGCAACAAGAGTGGCGCATTTTCATAAGAGAGTACATGTTCTGGGTTTCCTGCAGAGACATACCAGATGCAGACGTATAAAGAAAGTGGACAAACAGCTCCAAAAAGGAGGACAAAGTTAGAGAAAAAAGGATACACGGAGAGATACATTCAAATTTAATAAATGAATTAATAAATAGACATAACATACATTCCTTAACTTTCATTGGTATTTCTCTGTAGAAGTGTAGGTTTGTTTAGCAGGAAAAGTAGTGAAACATACAGAGCCATCGTTTTAAATATTCATGGTACGATTTATACAGCAACTAGCTTTCTCTATAAAAATTTTAACTTCTTCATTAAAGCCACACATTAAGTCAACGGAACAACTATCAATAAACAGCAAACCACACTCATACATCAGTAATGCATACATGACATGAATCCTACAATGCCAAACCAAGACAATGTGAATCCTGAACTGAAAATACGGAATGGAAACTTTAAATAATCGATACCTGCACTCGCTTATGGATCGATCTATCATCAGTAGTGAAATATCGATAATCCTACTGCAATCTGTAGATAAGATAGTGACGAAAAGAGTAAGAGAATGGGAATAATTGCAAATATAACTTTATTATGGTCAACTTTGCGAATAAGGAGGACAATATAAAAATCCGCCCGGACCCGGGACAAGCAGATAAAGAGGAGGACATGTCGGGATTTATCTGAACGTCTGGTCACCCTAGTTCTGCTGCTTTACGGACATCTGCAACTCACAGTTGGAGTGAAATGGTGCGGCAACTGGGAAAGTGATTCAAAGCTTAAGTATGTGGGACAGTACGACTCCTATGGCCAAAACGTCTGAATAGCACACAGATTTGCCGTGAAATTCTGACGACATATGGATCAAATGCAATGTCGCGGCCAGCGATAGTGACTTGGCACCAAGGTCGCAGAGACGAGGGTGACACTGATCAGGTGGTCCAGATTTCCCACCATCCGATTTCCAACCTTCTGGAAGCTCAAAGAACATCTGGATGGAAAGAGATTTTCGAAGGTGAGGATGTTCACACCCACACAGCGCTTCTCTAATGACTCCGTGAACAAGTAGCAGATCTCTGTGGCCGAGGAGTTGAATGACTGCTAAACCGTTCCAGCCGTTGTTTACATTAACTTGTTGGATACATTGAAAAATAGTGTCATGTTTGTGCGTCTCTTTGAAGTGTAGTGCAGCATAGAACAAACATTATTTGGCCTGCCAAAATAACGTTTAATTTACTTTTTGATGACCCCTTGTAGTCAGCTGTAGCCTTCAGCAACAAACTGAGTGCAGATACAGTATTTACGCTGTGAATGCCATAATGACACATAACGTATGGAAGTGTGTATGATTGTGTATATATGTTAATATAATTTGCAATTTACACTGAAGCGCCAACGAAACTGGTGTAGGCATGTGAATTCAAATACAGAGATATGTAAACAGACAGAATACGGCGCTGCGGTTTGCAACGTCTATATAATACAAAAAGCGTCTGGCACATTTGTTATATTGGTTATTGCTGCTACAATTGCAGGTTATCAAGATTTAAGTGAGTTTGAACATAGTCAGCACAATAGCGATTGGACACAGCATCCCCGAGGTAGTGATGAAGTGGGGATTTTCCCTTACGACCATTTCACTGGTGTACCAAGAATATCAGGAATCCGATAAGGTATCAAATCTCTGACATCGCTGCGGCCGGGAAAATGTCCAACAAGAATGGGACCAGTCGGAATCGTTCAACGTGACAGAAGTGCAACCCTTCCGCAAATTGCTGCTGGGCCATCAACAAGTGTCAGCGTGCGAGCCATTCAACGAAACTTCATTGATGTGGGCTTTTGGGGGCGAAGGCCCACTCGTGTCCCTTTGATGACTGCACGAGACAAAGCTTTACACCGAAATTGGATTGTTGATGACTTGAAACATGTTGCCTGGTAGTCGGACGAGTCTCGTTTCAAATTGTATCAAGCGGATGGAGTGTACCGGTATGGAGACAACCTCATGAATCCTTGGTCCCTGCATATTAACAGGGGACTGTTCAAGCTGGTGGAGGCTCTGTAATGGTGTGGGGCATGTGCAATTGGAGTGATGTGGGACCCCTGATCCTTTAGATACAACTCTGACAGGTGACACATACCTAAGCATCCTATCTGATCACCTGCATCCACTCATGTCCATTGTGAATTCAGACACACTTGGGCAATTCCAGTAGGGCAATGCGACACACCACATGTCCAGAATTGCTACAGAGTGGCTCCAGGAACACTCTACTGAGTTTAAACACCTCCGCTGGCCACCAAACTCACCAGACATGAACTTTATTGAGCTTGTCTGGGATGCCTTGCAGCATGCTGTTCAGAATAGATTTGCACCCCCTCGTACTCTTACTGATTTATGGACAGCCCTGCAGATCCATGGTGTCAATTCCCTCCAGCACTATTTCAGACATTAGTCGAGGCCATGCCAAGTCATGTTGAAGCACTTCTGTGTGCTCGCGGGGGCCCTACACAATATTAGGCAGGTGTACTAGTGTCTTTGGCTCTGCAGTTTAGTTTTGTAGTATTTTACTAAATGGTTCAAATGGCTCTAAGCACTGTGGGACTTAACATCTGAGGTCATCAGTCCCCTAGACTTAGAACTACGTACTAAGGACAACACACACATTCATGCTTGAGGCAGGATTCGAACCTGCGACCGTAGCAGTTGCTTGGTTCTGGACTGAAGCGTCTAGAACCGCTCGACCACAGTGGCTGGCAGATATTTTACTATCACCAGTTTTTAACAGATGGTTACTTGATATAAATTTGTAGTGTTCTGCAGCCCGTGTCAACCCTCTCGTTCTCAACCTGCACAACTATGACCACAACCATAGGTGGAAGCATAATCACCCCAAGACACTCCTCCTTAGGTGTAATTAACCACCTATGGTGAACTCGATTTAAACACACACAAACAAAGCAGTATCGGTGAGTCCCTGCAATACAGCAAATCTAATGGCACTGCTAGCTGAGTAAACAGCCGACAATGCGGCACAGCAAGGAAACTGAACACAGATGCAATGCTAGCACACCCCACTCAACTTTCACACAGAAAGGCTGATCTTAAAATCAGATCGACCACTCAGATGACAACTTGGCTTGTTACAGAATGCACAAGCTGAAGTTGGCCAATGGGATATCGCCGGTGCCCATCAGCATGCCTCTCATCGATCAGATTGACGATCTTACAACGAGCCTTGGCTATGACACTGCACCTCACCCACTACTAACTAACCTGTTCTTGCAAGCTTCAAGGCACATAGCGAGAAATCTGCTACTGGCCGTACTCCTTGCCCAGACTGACCCAGGGTTTTTTTCGCATGGCCCTTTCCATGGCACATTTACCCCTCTGTCCTTAAAATTGCTCCACTTCAAACGACTTCCGGCCACTTCCAATTACCTATAGCGCCCATATTAGTCCGTAACCCCAGACCAATGGACATCATAGATCCACATCTTGTGAACTTCTCGCAAGTACAGAGGTGACAGCAGAATGTTTGTGACGGTCACCATGATAGTGAGAGTGTGGTGGGGTTCCACTCTACAGTTTAAAATAAGACCGCTGCCAATCTTACTAAAAGTATTCTGGGTATCTTTCCATGTCGTCATATAAAATACTCAAAATACTAAAATATACTGACGTTTCGGCCAATTTGCAATGGCGTTCTTCAGAGCAAATACTGATTACTAGGATGTGGTTGCATCGATGTATCAAATGGTTCAAATGGCTCTGAGCACTATGGGACTTAACATTTGAGGTCATCAGTCCCCTAGAACTTAGAGCTACTTAAACCTAACTAACCTAAGGATATCACACACAGCCATGCCCGAGGCAGGATTCGAACCTGCGACCGTAACAGTCGCGCGGTTCCAGACTGAAGTGCCTAGAACCGCACGGCCACCGCGGCCGGCTCGATGTATCACTTTTCTGACAGTGTCCAACGACCACCGACGTCACATATCCACGGTGGCTGACTATTTGTGGCTTACTGCCTTCAGTGGACACTTCCGGGACCGGCCAAACAGTGTTTGCACGACTGGCATTGTTCCTCTGCGCTGCCCCAACAGCTTATCGCTGATTGGCAACAGGCTGCCAGTTGCCAGCAAATCGTCAACCTACAAATAGTTACCTACAAATCCCTCCCTCTCTCCTTATAACCATCAATGTTATTTTTGGGTCAATAAAATCCAACAAATGTAACGTCAATGGTCTTGTGGCACCGGCAGAAAAGCGATACACTGATGCAACCACATACTAACTAATTGGTGTTTGCCCTGAGGAAAGCCGTTGCAACTCAGCCGAAACTTCGGTATGTTTTAATGTTTTAAGCATTTTATAAGATGGCATCTCAATATACCCAGAATGCTTTTAGTGAGATGAAGAGTTTGTAAGAAGTCGAAACTGATTATCATTCCTCGTGTATGAGCTAGTGCTGAGCTATACAGGGTGTCCCTGGGGGAATGGTGAATATAGAGGGATATGACACCAACGATAACTTCAAGCGAAAAACTTCATATGGACATATGCCCTCGTCCAAATGGTTTCTGAGGTA
Source organism: Schistocerca piceifrons (assembly GCF_021461385.2). Classification (NCBI taxonomy): domain Eukaryota; kingdom Metazoa; phylum Arthropoda; class Insecta; order Orthoptera; family Acrididae; genus Schistocerca; species Schistocerca piceifrons. Next base: position 620,456,604 of record NC_060141.1, read on the forward strand.
CAACACATTTCAGTTACGTTAGTGAAGCGTACGTACGTCTCTTACCCTAGTCGCTGGATTGGTCATTCTACACTCATGCTCATAAATTAAGGATAATTGCAGAATATGGTGCCACACAACGTGGCACTACACAAAATTGGCGCTAATAGCATAGGCACATAGGGGACACGCACGACACAGATCTGTAAGTCCACGGTAAGTTGAGAAAACCGACCCGAAACACATGTGCTACAAAACGCCGCTGTTTCCTGCTCATGTACCCCGACATCAATATGGGATATGATTACCACGCACACAGGCCGCACAACAGGTTGGCATACCCTGGATCAGGTGGTTGAGCAGCTGCTGGGGTATAGCCACCCATTCTTGCACTAGTGCCTGTCGGAGCTCCTTAAGTGTCCTAGGGGTTTGAACACGAGCAGCAATACGTTGACCGAGAGCATCCCAGACGTACTCGATGGGGTTTAGGTCTGGAGAACAGGCAGGCCACTCCATTCGCCTGATATCTGCTGTTTCAAGGTACTCCTCCAGCTCGGTGGGGCTGTTCGTTATCATCCATCAGGAGGAAGGTGCAACCCACTGGACCCCTGAAAAGGCAGACATACTGGTGCAAAATGACGTCCCGGTACACCTGACCAATCATAATCCCACCCCACACCATCAAACCATGACCTCCATACAGGTCCCTTTCAAGGACATTAAGGGGTTGGTATCTGGTTCTTGGTTCACGCCAGATGAAAACCCGGCGAGAATCACAGTTCAGACTATACCTGGACTCGTCCGTGAACATAACCTGGGACCACTGTTCCAATGACCATGTATTGTGTTCTTGACACCTGGCTTTACAGGCTCTCCTGTGACCAGGGGTCTGTGGAATACACCTTGCAGGTCTCCGGGCGAATAAGCCATGTCTGTTCAGTCGTCTGTAGACTGTGTGTCTGGAGACAACTGTTCCAGTGGCTGCGGTAAGGTCCCGAGCAAGGCTACCTGCAGTACTCTGTGGCCGTTTGCGGGCACTGATGATGAGATATCGGTCTTCTTGTGGTGTTGTACACTGTGGACGTCCCGTACTGTAGTGAATGGACAAGTTTCCTGTCTGCTGGAATCGTTGCCACAATCTTGAGATCACACTTTGTGGCACACAGAGGGCCCGTGCTACGACCTGCTGTATTTGACCAGCCTCCAGTCGCCCTAGTATTCTACCCCACATAACGTCATCAATATGTGTTCTTTGAGCCATTTTCAACACACACAGTCCCCATTAGCAAGTCTGAAAACGTCTGCACACTTACTCGCTGCACCGTACTCTGACATGCACCAACACACTTCCGCGTATGTGGACTGCTGCCAGCGCCACCGTGTGACGACTGCTGGTAAAATGCACCGCATGGTCATACCCCGAGGTGATTTAAACCCGCAAACCACGTTGTTTCGCCATGTAACAGCATTATTCTTTATTTATGAGCATGAGTGTAGTACAATTAACAGGCCTCCACGATCGCCATATCTTACGCCGGCAGGTTTTTGTTTATGGGGTTGAATGAAATCTGAGGTGTACAAACGAAAGGAGAATACGCGAGATGAACTGCTCTGTCGCACCATGGACGCTGCTGCCCTCATTCGGGAGTGTACAGTGATACTCAGGCATGCAACACAACATGGCCTCCCAGGAGTGCACAAGTGCAGTAAAGTTGACGATGGGCTATTGTGAACTGTACGATGGCTATAAAGCGTAGAGATGAATGTGTTAAAATGCGTATTTTTCGATTGATACTTTATGATAGGCAAGTTGTAACGTTTACTGTTGTACACATGTATGTGTCTAATCATGACAGTGTATTGAATAATACGGAAAATAAATATCAATGTACATTATGTGTGTTCTATCTCTGAAACCATTCGGAATAGTGCCTATGTCCTTCGTAAGTTTTTCGCTGCAATATCCCTGAATGCTGACCATTCTTCCTGAGACTCGCTGTATAATTAAAAACGTACAAGATGGCCACCATTTCCTAGGCACTGAGGTGCTGCTGCTGTTTTCGTGCGGTCTTGCGCGTTATTGCCAAATCTGATGACCAGAGGCAACTTCAAATGAAACCGGTACCTAGGGAAAACAAGCAATAACGTTCAAAACAGAGATGAGGACAGTGAAATTGTGGCAGATTACAACCTTGGTTTGCCGGGAGCCCTTATTACCTGGTGTAAATGGAGAACCGGCAAGCGGATATCTGCTATTATTTTCAACCACATCACGCTGGTAATGACGTCAACACTACGTAAGCGGCCCTCCAGGCTGAATACTTGACCGTTCGTGAATAACTTTGCGATCGTCACGCAGGAATCAAGGGACAGAGTTATAGAAACAGGATGCGATTTCTGGCCATCTGTTTGATGTAGCACAAAATAAATCTAAAAATAAAGAAATATTGAAAATTGTTAAAAGAGAAACCATTTACTTCGGCAATACTCTCCTAAGATTCGTGATAGCACACAATGACGCGATCTCTACAGGAAGAAAATTTCGATTCTACTACCGATCGATTTTCTATTTCTCGTTTTTGTTTCTTTGTTAGAACAACCTTCAGCTAACATCGCTGGCGATCGGATACTGACTCAGGTCGTGTGCTGGAGATGGAATCAGCACCTACATACTCAAAGATATACTTCCGCTGCCCAAAAGTGATTGAAAAACATTCGCCAAAACAGATAAATACTGTCATACTAGTAGAAAACAGAAAATAAATAAATTTTGCAGCTCCACCATCTCCTTCAGATCTTTTCCTTCGCCATTACCTGGAAATATGTTGTTCTGTAATGTAATCGATAAGGAGTGAATTATAACAGAAAGAAACTGTTCCTGACTAAAATATGTTACGGTGACAAACATATTTAATCAGTAAACAAAATTAAGTAGACATGATCTAGAAAATAAATCACAGAAAATGTAATAACGATTGTCATAAAGTTCCCTATGTTCGTGATTATGTTAGACTATTTTAGTACATGGAATGATGTTTATCTATTTCCCCTTTCCAGTTTCAAAACGCAGCTTATTGGTCACGCAGCTGAATGTGTGTTCCATACGTATATCCTTGTAACTTGGCTGACGATTCCTTACCAACTTGAAGTGACGTAACCATTAGTTTGTTGGCTGCTGTTAATTTTTTGTTTTAACGCTGTGTGGAAACTTACTGACAACAGCGAACTACTGTATACTTTTTACTCGCTAGCACCACACAGCCTGCTGTTCACAACTAACCCTTATAACTGAACACATTGTTCAGGTTTAAGTTCTGCAGAAAAGAGCAATTCTGATTAAGTTCTGCAGAAAAGAGCAATTCTGATAAGTCGGCAGCAAGCACAGATTATAAACACCTCAGCATGTGAGCTTCGCCACCCCCTCCATTTACTCCCATTTTGGAGATCGCATCTTTAGTTCTCGTATTCCTGTTTGGAACCTCGTTACTAGCGGCAGGTGCTGGAACCAACCGCACGGGCTAACGGTCGGGGAATGAAGAAATCATGTGCGATTGGTGCTGTTTGTATTAACGGTTATGGGACATCAAAGACTTAAAATGAGGAGCCCATTTACTTTTTGTGTGTACTTCATTGTGTGTACTGCAAATTTCGTTTAATAAATAGAATGGAGGCTTTTCCAAAGAATTGCTACAGGTGATATGTTCTCAGGGTATAAAAATCATATAAATCATATAAATAAACAAAAGGCATCACTATTAAATGCTACCTCCAAGTATTCAAAAGCTTTCTACCGACTCACACACAGTAATTCCGTTCTTTACTACCTACTACTTCACACCAATCAACCCATACCTGACGATCTGGGCTAGGTAATCACTTCGCATCCTTTATCTCAGACATCTTCACAATTTCTTATGGCGCTCTTTTTGACATCTCACTGTTCCCTACAGCCCAGGCATATGCAGATCCGCTGGCCCACCACTTGTTCTCAGCTTCCACTACTCGGACAACACACCACAGACAAAACTGAACTCACTCAACACAGCACATGACATAAAACTAGTATCACAAGTGTTTATTTCTACTGGAGTTGGCTGTTGCCCACAGTGAGTCATTGTGCCATCCTGCTTGAGCCGAGTAGACAGAACCATGCAAATGGCCGGCAACATAGACAACCTCCGGCGAAACAGGGCGCTACCAGTGGTCGATGTAACGTTGTAAGATTTGCCGTCTTGCATATGAATATCGCATTAGTTCTAATCGCTTTAGGGATTAATCCTGCTTTCCCACTAATGTGGTGCATGCTCTGTCCTAGTATGAAAAATCACGTTAGGCATTGTCACATTAAAATCTGTTCGTTATTACACAAGTTACTTTATGAAGCGTACTGTGTCCTTTTAAAATGTATCTCCTTCATATACAGTCTCATATTGTTCATACATCTTTCACTTGGCAATATTGGCAATGCTATGCAGAGTAATAATTATAAAGAAATTTGCTTTCATGTTTTGAAGTCACATATATAGGATACGTGCGTGTAACGCTACGAATGCGAGGAGAATCAATGTAGAGTTCATGTCACCTAATACTTGCATACTCCTGTCCTTTTAATTAGTACCAAAACGCATATTATGTACATTACATGCTAATCCACAGGCATGGATCACGTATCACTTTGCGTCTATTTTACGATGTGTTCTGTCAAGTGGAAGAGATACCATCTTTAAATTACGTGTTTATAATATGATTTTTACGTTTTGCATCGGAGTTTCTGAAGATTCGGTCATAAGGCAAAATTTTGCGTTTTGTGTCACACAGAAAAGAAAAGAAATTATGACCACATAAGAATGTAAACTTTTGGCATTACAGTTCTAGTTACAGCATTTCCAGTCCTCTTCATCAGCAGTTCTTATAGAGTTGGCTGTTGCCCACAGTGAGGCACTGTGCCACCCTGCTTGAGCAGTGTCTTGTAAACACTACGTAAGTGCGTTCTGCTCTTCTACCTGCTGGGCAAGTCGCGGCGGATTAGTAAAACATTTCGACCTTCTTTGGGAGCAAATTTCACTGGGTGCAGTTTACAGGACACCGACAAAGACTCCAAAGGCTGACACAGTATTCCAAAATAGATCACACTACCGTCTTATATGCTGTGTTTTTTTATAAATGCACTGCTCTTTCCCAGAGACCTCCTAATAAAGTTAACATCTGTTCTCCTTCCACAGTACTGATTTCATGTTTTCGGCCCGTTTCATATCATTTCTCGAATATTTGAACGTTATGACGAACTCCATTATACACTACTAGCCATTAAAATTACTTCACCAAGAAGAAATGCAGATGATAAACGGGTATTCATTGGACAAATATATTATACTACAACTGACATGTGATTACATTTTCACGCAATTTGGGTGCATAGATCCTGAGAAATCAGTACCCAGAATAACCACCTCTGGCCGTAATAACGGCCTTGATACGCATGGGCATTGAGTCAAACAAAGTTTGAATGGAGTGTACAGGTACAGCTGCCCATGCAGCTTCAACACGATACCACAGTTCATCAAGGGTAATGACTGGCGTATTGTGACGAGCCAGTTGCTCGGCCACCATTGACCAGACGTTTTCAATTGGTGAGAGATCTGGAGAATGTGCTAGCCAGGGCAGCAGTCGAACATTTTCTGTATCCAGAAAGGCCCGTACAGGACCAGCAACATGCGGTCGTGCATTATCCTGCAGAAATGTAGGGTTTCGCAGGGATCGAATAAAGGCACCCCATACCATCACGCTGGGTGATAGCCAGTATGGCGATGACGAATTCACGCTTTCAATGTGCGTTCACCGCGATGTCGCCCAACACGGATGCGACCATCATGATGCTGTAAACAGAACCTTGATTCATCTGAAAAAATGACGTTTTGCCATTCGTGCGCCCAAGTTAATCGTTGAGTACACCATCGCAAGCGCTCCTGTCTGTGATGCAGCGTCAAGGGTAACCGCAGTCGTGGTTTCCCAGCTGATAGTCCATGCTGCTGCAAACGTCGTCGAACTGTTCGTGCAGATGGCTGTTGTCTTGCCTTGCAAACGTCCCCATCTGTTGACTCAGGGATCGAGACGTGGCTGTACGATCCGTTAAAGCCATGTGGATAAGATGCCTGTCATCTCGACTGCTAGTGATACGAGGCCGTTGGGATCCAGCACGGCGTTCCGTATTACCCTCCTGAACCCACCGATTCCATATTCTGCTAACAGTCATTGGATCTCGACCAGCGCGCCGGCCGCGGTGGTCTCGTGCTTCTTGGCGCGCAGTCCGGAACCGCGCGACTGCTGCGGTCGCAGGTTCGAATCTTGCCTCGGGCATGGATGTGTGTGATGTCCTTAGGTTAGTTGGGTTTAAGTAGTTCTAAGTTCTAGGGGACTGATGACCACAGCTGTTAAGTCCCATAGTGCTCAGAGCCATTTGAACCATTTTTTTTCGACCAGCGCGAGCAGCAATGTCACGATACGATAAACCGCCATCGCGATAGGCTACAATCTGACCTTTATCAAAGTCGGAAATGTGATGGTACGCATTTCTCCTCGTTACACGAGGCATCACAACAACGTTTCACCAGGCAACGCCGGTCAACTACTGTTTGTGTATGAGAAATCGATTGGAAACTTTCCTCATGTCAGCACGTTGTAGGTGTCGCCACCAGCGCCAACCTTGTGTGAATGGTCTGAAAAGCTAATCATTTGCATATCACAGCATCTTCTTCCTGTCAGTTAAATAACACGTCTGTAGCACGTCACCTTCGTGGTGTAGCAATTTTAATGGCCAGTAGTGTATTATCGCGTTCTTTGTCTTCATTATTGGCATTGTCTTGCATTTAATCATATTTAAAAGAGACTTTCACGTGTTTTATCAAGTGGGAATACCGCCTCCGTATTGGTGTTACTGGTATTTAACGAAAATAATATGCTATTCTTTTTGGAAATATCATCATTCTGTAACAAAAGCAAAATCATCAATCGAAAACATTTATTGTCGCGGGAGAGCGACTGATAGAATTTAGGAGCCCCTTATATGACAAACTACTTCTTCTTCTTCGTCTTCAATATATTAGGCAAACTGCCTGTTATAGAACTTCGTATCTTGTACAGCCTTCCTACATTCCCCCTTCCAACGCATTGAGAGCCCTTAACAATTTACCGGGAATCTTTCTCCACCCATACATCTACAGTTCCTTCCATTTTCTCCTACTTTCCTTTACTTTCCGTTTCGGTTATATATTCCTAAATCTTTCCTTAGATCCTCATTTCTTTATCGATCTCCCTTGCACGTCCTTCTTCTCTTAATAGAAAACACATTTCCTGAGCATCTATTCCAATTTCTTGATGTCTTGTTGTTTCCCATGCGCCACTTCCATAAGGTAAGTTTGGTACTGCTACTGTTTTACAAAACTGCAGCTGGGTTTCTTTCCTAGCTTCGATCTGCAAACTTTTAACGATGGTTCCGCGTATGGAAGTAAATTTATTTAATTTTTGGTCGTTGTCACGGCTATATTTGTAAGTGATGTCACGTCCTAGATATTTAACATGTTTCACTTGTTTATTATTCAAGATTATTTCAGATCTCACTGGTTATTAACTACCACCAATGCTAGATTGTAATCTGAGGCTATCTGCTGCAACTTGTAGACTTCCATCTGAAGCTTATCTTCATTCCCTGTAATCAGAGTTAGATCATCTGCATATAAAATTACATCTAGTCTAGCGCCACGATTTAAAAAAGTTCCTTTTACGTTCAACATTTTCTATTTACCAGTAGCTTCATCTGTGTATGTTGTAACCTCCCAACAGTTTAAATTATTTCCGTAACCTCGGAATAAAAATCTGACTAACCTCCCGATAAAAATGTGAGTCATATATAACGTTTCAATAATTAGCTGACTGTGGATCTAAACTGGAAAGTCTAGACGTCAGCAATGCTGCGTCATGGCCCTGAAAAGTCATTCTGAATTAACTGAAGCTTCTTACCTCAGTTATGTCGTCTGATAACACGTATATATCTGCTCCTATAAGAAATTTTTCTGCCAAAGCCCAGTGCAATGCTGGCCACTAGATTTTGTTATGTATAAAAAAAAACAACTGATTTTTCTTTACGATAATTGGCATGACTATGGATAGGAGAAATTAGTAAACACTTTAAATTCAGATGAATGACTGTCAAAAGTTATCTTTATAAGAAAGATTATTATTGAAAAATTATTGAAAATATTTATATGTGATTTTAATATAACAATACTACAAAATGAGTTGTTCCAAATTACATATGCGCGCGGCAATAAATAATAATAATAATTTTTGCTTTTACCTTATACTACATCGCTCAGGCACGGCCATCGTTCTCCACGACCAACCTTGCTAATTCCATGCAGGACACAAGTGCTCTCCGTGAGCCATACAACTATACAACTGCCCTCTAAGAGCGACCTGACCCAACCGCCCGACTGCGAGCTACTACCACTACTGCTGCCGACACTGCTCTCTGGTCTGCGATTCTATTGTACGATTAGCTTATACAGGGTGTTACAAAAAGGTACGGCCAGCCTTTCAGGAATCATTCCTCACACACAAATAAAGAAAAGATGTTATGTGGACATGGGTCCGGAAACGCTTAATTTCCATGTTAGAGCTCATTTTAGTTTCGTCAGTATGTACTGTACAACGTGATCAAATTGTAAATTTTCACTATCAGCATGTGTGGGCTGACGAGAATCCGCACGCAGTTGTGCAATCACGTCATCAACACAGATTTTCTGTGAACGTTTGGGGCAAGCATTGTTGGTGTTGTCTTGATTGGGCCCCATGTTCTTCCACCTACGCTCAATGGAGCACGTTATCATGATTTCATACGGGATACTCTACCCGTGCTGCTAGAACATGTGCCTTTACAAGTACGACACAACATGTGGTTCATGCACGATGGAGCTCCTGCACATTTCAGTCGAAGTGTTCGTACGCTTCTCAACAACAGATTCTGTGACCGATGGATTGGTGGAGGCGGACCAATTCCATGGCCTCCACGCTCTCCTGACCTCAACCCTCTTGACTTTCATTTATGGGGCATTTGAAAGCTCTTGTCTACGCAACTCCGGTACCAAATGTAGAGACTCTTCGTGCTCGTATTGTGGACGGCTGTGATACAATACGCCATTCTCCAGGGCTGCATCCAGTGCATCAGGGATTCCATGCGACGGTGGGTGGATGCATGTATCCTCGCTAATGGAGGACATTTTGAACATTTCCTGTAACAAAGTGTTTGAAGTCACGCTGGTACGTTCTGTTGCTGTGTGTTTCCATTCCATGGTTAACGTGATTTGAAGAGAAGTAATAAAATGAGCTCTAACATGGAAAGTAAGCGTTTCCGGACACATGTCCACATAACATATTTTCTTTTTTTTTGTGTGAGGAGTTTCCTGAAACTTTGGCCGTACCTTTTTGTAACACCCTGTATATTGCAGGCAGCGCGTGAGCAGTGCATCGAAGTTAACATCTGCTCGAGTGCGCTAGCAATAAATTGCTTAGTCATGGACCTCTTACAATATATATATTGAAGAGTGTCGAAGAAATACACCCATCCTTGCCGTATTCATTTGTTTGAATTCACTGACTATTTGTTATATTTCCCATACCTATGACAATTCCGGTGTTTGTGTATAGATTCTCAATAGCATTTACGAGGTGAGATGTCTATAAACGGAGCCATATAATTACTTTGCGACTGTTACACGTCGGTGGTTGGAACGGAATAACTGGTGGAAATGATCTTCTCTCGGCACGACTATGTCAATGCCTAGCACTCGACAACCGAAATGGTTTTTTACCCTCTGTTCTCTGCACTTAGACCTAGAATACAGTTTGAAATCGTAAAACAGAACGACAGTCGGGCTTTACGAGAATGGCTCGCTAATGTGGTGTAGATTTTCATCTCGCAGTGACTTTTCCTTGATCCTGTTGCCAGTACACGCGTGACAGATTAATATATAACCCTGTTCCTCTGGGTGGCGGAAAGGAGTATAAGGAAGATTAGTTTCAATAGCCTGTCAAAGAAGATATCAAAAGAGATGGGGCACAAGCTGCAAATCAGAGGGGATGTGGAAGGAAATCTACATCAACATACTCCGCAAGCCACGCATGGTTTGTGGCGGAGGGTACTTTTTGTACCAATAACTGATCTCCCCTACTCGGTTTCACTCGCGAATGGTTTGTGGGAAGAATAGTATTAGCTCTAATTTCTCGAATTTTCTCGTCGTGGTCATTACGCGAGATGTATGTGGGAGGAAGTAAGTTTTCCGACTCTTCCCGGAAGTGCTCTCTCGGATTTCCAATAATAAACCTCTCTGTGACGCACAGTGCCTCTCTTGCAGCCTCTGCCAATGGATTTTGTTGAAGATCTCGGTAACGCTCTCGCGCCGACTAAACGAACCAGTGACGAAACGCGCCGCTCTTCGTTGGATCTTCCCTATCTCTTCCCTCAGTCCTGCCTGGTAAGGATCCCATATTGATGAACAACACTCGAGAATCGGTCGAACAAGCGCGTTATAAGCCACTTTCTTCGTGGGTGAAGTTACATTTCCTTAAGGTTCTTCCTATGACTCTCGGTCTGGCATCTGCTTTTTGTGGTCTTACCACTTGTTCTGGATAGTTACTCCTGAATATTCTACTGTAGGTACTGTTTCCAGTAATTTGTCTTCAATGGTGTAGTTGTACAGTAGTGGCTTTCTTTTCCTATGTACGGGTAATATGTTACATTCATTTACGTTCAGGGTCAACAGGCAGAACCTTCACCATTCATCAGTCCTCTGCAGGCCATTCTGCAAATCGATACTGTTTTCTGGCGTTGCTACTTTCTTATAGACAACCGCATGATTTGCGAACAATCTCAAAGAGCATCCGATGTTTTCCAGTAGATCATTTATATACACTGTAATCAGTAATCGTCGTATCACACTTCCTTGGTGTATACCGGAAATTACATCAGTCGATTTTGTCCCATTAACAGTGACGTATTGAGTTCTATCTGTAAGGAAGTATTGAATCCAGTCGCAAATCTATACGATCGTCGATAAGCTCGCGTTTTCTTTTTTTCTTTTTCTTTTTTTTCAGTAAACGACAGTGCGAGAGTGTGTCAAATGCCTTCCTGAACGAATGGAGCTCGGCGTCAACCTGAGTTCCGTTGCCTGTAGCGTTATGGATCTCAGGAGGAACAGCGAGCTGAGCTCTGCATGATCTCTGCTTGCGAAATCCATGGTGAGTTTTATAGAGGAGATATTTGTTCTAAACACCTCATAATTCTTGGGCGTAAAACAGGAGTAGTCAGTTACTTCAAATGTGGACAAGTCGTTGAATGCCACTTGAATAAAAACCGATCAGAGACTTTTAAACGCTTCTAAAGCTGACTAAATCGACTGTTGGCGATGTGGGTGAGAAGTGAAAACTAGAAAGAACAACCACAGCTATGGCAACACCAGGCAGACCTCGTGTACTGACAGATAAGGACCGTCGAACACTGTAGAGGATGCTAGTAAAACATCGCATGAAATTGGCACTCGTGAGTTACAGATTGCTACTAGCAGTCCGCTAGCATAATGACTGTGCGTATTGAGTTAAAAGGATGGAGTACAGTGGTCGATCAGCTCCCCATAAATCATACATTGCTGTAGTCTATGGTAAGCGACGCTTGAGATGGCGTCAAGAGCGTTGCCGCTGGACAACCGAATGATATGGAATGATGAATAACGCTGTACCCTGTGGCAAGCTGATGGAAATGTTTGGGTTTGGCGAAAGCCTAGAGAATGTTGCCACCAAGACGTATAGCGCTAACAGTGAAGTACAGAGGAGGAGGTGTTAAGGTACGGGTTTTTTGTTCATGGTTAGGGTTTGGTCTCCTTGTTGCACGTAAGAAACCGTTAAATGTGGAAGGTATGAACACGTTTCACAACGTTGTCTACTGCGCACAGCAGAGGAACTTTTCGGAGATGATTGTTATCAGAGTGACAATACACCCTATCATAAAGCGGAATCTGTAAGGCAATGGTTTGTGGAAAATATCATTTCTGAAATGGACTGGCTTGCCCAGAGTGCCAACCTCAAGCCAATAGAATATCTCTGGGATGAATTAAACGTCGATTTCGTTCGAGATCCTAACGCCCAGCATTACAACCGTATGTGATTTCCGCTCTTGCTGCTGGCGGGGCTGCCATTCCTCCACAGCATTCAGACACCTTACTGAAAGTGTCCACAGCAGAGTTCAAGCCATCATAAAGGCCTGAGGGTGGACACACCCTACATCACTAATAGGTGTCCAGATATTTTTCGTCATATAGTGTAGATCTCATCAGACTCCATTGGAAGCTACAGTTAAAAATTAATATAAGTGTAACTGTGAGGTACCTGATGATAGTCACATGCTGCCGCAATTCGTTGTGTAAATAGACGCTGCCAAATAAAAGTGACTCAGGCTCCTTATCAGAAACCTCAGCCAGCTATGTCTCTGAAGCTTTTCTCTGTGCATTTGTTCAGCCTCTTGGCACTACGTCGTGCTGAACAATACATTAAATGCGTGCCTGCGTGTTCCTGTAACGAGTAATGTTCTGTCTTCGACAGCTATTCATGAACTGTAAACAGCGGCAAAATCCACCGTGGGTATATCGACGGCCGCTGTTCACTGTTTTCCAAGGTAGAGTCACCAATGATTCTGCAGGTAGTCGTTTGTTGTGAGACATGCGTAAGCAGTTTTCGAAGAATTGCCTCACGCCCATTGCTTATTCAAGACCTCTTACCACCTGAAACATTCATATCTGGCCATGGCTTCCTCATCTCAAAATGCTGTTTGCATAATTTTGATCATTAAGGCCTAGTACTCCCTGTATACACGTGTCCCATATGCAGCACGACTTCCATGGGCTTGAAGACATTAGTCAGAGAAATATCATGGATGAGGACGTAATACACTGTAGAACCCATGAACAAGAAACTGTGTCCTGTGATTGGAAGAAAGCACATGTCAAATCTGACTATACGAAGGGTAAAAGGGCAGCTCGTTTTGGAGGAGGAGGAAATTAGTGTTTTAACGTCCCGTCGACAACGAGGTCATTAGAGACGGAGCACAAGCTCGGATTAGGGAAGGATGGGGAAGGAAATCGGCCGTGCCCTTTCAAAGGAACCATCCTGGCATTTGCCTGAAGTGATGTAGGGAAATCACGGAAAACCTAAATCAGGATGGCCGGACGTGGGATTGAACCGTCGTCCTCCCGAATGCGAGTCCATTGTGCTAACCACTGCGCCACCTTGCTCGGTAGCTGGTTTTGTTAACGTTGCGAAATACGAGAGAGAGTGCAACGAACATCATACGTGAATTAGGGTGGCAGTCATTAAAAGAAAGGCGTTTTTCGTTTTGACAGGATCTTCTCATGAAATTCCAATCACTAACTTTCTCCTCATAGTGTGAAACTATTTTGCAGGCACACACCTACATAGGGTGACATAATCATCGTAATAAGACAAGAGAAATCAGAGCTCGCACGAAGAGATTTAAGTGTTTGTTATACCCGCGTGCTGATCGAGAGTGGAATGGTAGACAAATAGCTTGAAGGTAGCCCGATGAACCCTCTGCCAGGCACTTAATTATGAATTGCAGAGTAGTCGTGTACAGGTATATATGGAGGTATCCACACCACTGCCCATTGGAAGAACGAATACCGGCAGATAACGTTGCGGAAACATGACGCCATAGGGAAAGAATATCTGCATCTGCATAGATACTCAGCAAGCCACTGTATGGTACGTGGCGGAGGGTACCCTGTGCCACTACCAGTTATTTCCTTTCCTGTCGCACTCGCAAACGGAGCCAGGGGAAACTACTGTCTACATGTCTCTGTGTAAGCCCTACTTTCTCGAATCTTTATCTTCATGATCATTATGGGGACTGACAGGAGGAGCGCACAACTAGCCATCTGCACTAACACTTTCAGGAGAAGGCTGTCATGCTGATAAAGTACAGCAATGACTTTGCAAGCTCGTTATTACAATAATTTCAATAGAAGTAGAATGCAATGAGTGATGCAGGGGGATGAAGAGAGTGGGGGCGGAAGGGGGTGGGGGATCAGCGCTATGACCTAGGACAGTGGTTCCCAACGTTTTCAGACCATTACCACTGAGTGCAATCAGACACTAGCTAGTACCACCGTCCCCCCTTGCCATCTGCCCCCCCCCCCTCCCCCACCTACATTATCACCAAATTTGGCTCCTAATTAAACTGTAGAATGAATGCATTTTCTTGGAGCACTTTCATTTTTAAAATGATGAATGGTATTTACTTTGTGTGTGTGTGTGTGTGTGTGTGTGTGTGTGTGTGTGTGTGTGTGTGTTAGAATGAATGGCGAAGGAATTCGTGGTGCATCGCAAGTGCTACCCACAAAATAAAGCTAACTATCCACAGTGAAGGTAGACACTTGTTACAAAACAGGCATTGAAGTACTTGCTTGACCTGCACACTGCAACCCCATTTAAAATCAACCAAGTTAAAATGTGTGCACTATACTTAATATTCGTAAATCAATTCATTGCTGCACTCCTTGCTTCTGAAATGGTAGAAATTAGGCTACTTCAGGCTGTTAATACTTTGTGTCTATCCACTCTAATAATAATAATAATAATAAAACTGTGTACAGAACTATAGTAGCTCTTATGCAGTTAATGCTGTGTCGTACTGTCAATTCATTCGTGTGTTTCGCAGTGAGTAATGAAGCAATTTCCAGACTACTGCAGGTACTATCTACAACTTGGAGAAGACATTTTCTTGCGATATTTAGCATTTGCTACTTATGTATATCTCACTTTCATCATTAGCAATGAGAGGTAAAAAGTGCAACCTCTGTGTGTGGTGGGTGGACTACGTCAGGAGGCTATATCCTCTATCGCATTAATGATACTAGTTGAGAAAAAGTAATTATTGATAACTTACATAATCAGTATTAGAGTCTTACAAAATTGTGGTGTCAGTAATTTAGTTTCGTGACTGAAACAGAATCGAATCGGTTAGTTTTTACCCCCCCCCCCCCCCGGTAAATTTCATTTCATCCTTCAGGGGGTAATTACACCCAGGTTGGGAGCCCCTGACCTAGAAACAGGTTATCGCCTTCGGTTTTTGGACTTCTTCTCAACAACTCTAGCTCACATAACTTTCCAGTCATTGGCGCACATGTTGCCGATGACTGCGGCTTTGTGAATCTTTCTGCGTCTCCCTTTCCTCTTCTCTCCTACGTTCGACACGTCGGATGGGCGAAGGACGATTGCTTAATCACAGTTTTGAATAATTCAGTCCATGAGGATATGATGCGAATGGTCTGCAGAATTTCCCCCGTGTCCTTGCAAAGACCTGCGCCGCCGCCTCCTTTGTGATGACTGCGACGAGAAGCATACTGAAGTAGGTATTCACGTGTTACGGAATACTACACTATGCGATCAAAAGTATCCAGACACCCCCAAAAACATACGTTTTTATATTAGGTGCATTGTACTACCACCTACTGCCAGGTACTCCACCTCAGCAACACATCGTGAGAGAGCAGAACGGGGCGCTCCGCGGAGCTCACGGACTTCGAACGTGGTCAGGTGATTGGGTGTCACCTGTCTCATACGTCTGTACGCGAGATTTCCACACTCATAAACATCCCTAGGTCCACTGTTTCCGACGGCGCTTTCAAAAATCACTCGGATTGAGCATCTGGAAGATATTAACACACCGGTCTACATAAGCAGAACAATACAGCGCTGCCAGATCGGTCACAGTGTTGTCAGTCTCTCTTAACTTTTCTCACACACCTCGTATATCGGTAGCAAACTATACAACCATACCTCTGAAAAGTTTAAATGAAGTTTGTACGATGTCGACTAAAATTATAATTACCTGTAAAGTTATACGAATGTCACCAGTTCCTCTAAAACATTTAGAATAATTTAATGTTATGAATGGTTTCGATCCCTCTATGTTATGCTGAGATTAAAAAATCTGTAACTGAAATAATGTGCAGCTACAATCACGACTGTACCGCATGCTATGCTCGTAAACGAATACCCTCCAGGGCCCTCTTTCATGCCCAGCACGTCTTGCTTTCGTGCGACAGATAACACAACTGGTGTGTGCATAACAGTAATATTGTCGGAAGTATCGTAGTTATGGAGTCTCGGTTGCAACTTCTATAGGACGACCTACCCAAGGGCAACGCTGTTGTAAAATGTTTTTACCTGAGGCAGATAAATGTTAGTGTTGGTGATACAAGACTTTCACTTCTGCATTGTGGAACTTCCAGGAGTGAGATTATATGTCTGTGCATGGCCATTACATGCCTCATAGCAAGGTCGGTAATTTACGTTGCAGTGTAGAGTGACCCTCGGCGCAAGGGTATCTGATTTGAATCTGAAAGCGGAATAAATTCGAATCACCAATATGTGGTCGGTAACAGAAGAAAATATGATGGCGTGTCGATGTGTACCACCAGACTACGCCAACGTCCAGCGTTAAATCCCAGTCCATCGTCAGTATCATGTGTTTTGGAGCTAAGTGATATGGTGATTATTGTTGATCCACCGGATGAGGACTTTAACCTCGGCGGTCCCACTGGAACCATTTGAGAGGAGAAGAGTGTATGCTGTAACCGGATTTCATTCTGTTCCGTCCAACTTCATCTGTTATCATTCAAAACAAAACAAACACTACAGTACACTTCACAATCACATTCTAGATGACACGCATATAACCGTCAAACTGAGTCATACGGCTCGAATTCAGATTTACGATAAGGTAAGCAGGACTATTTGTAAAATTTCGTCAAGAACCATCCAGATGCAGTTAACGTCCAAAATTATCTCGCTGTAGATGACTCACAGTATTTACATTACGTCTTGCTACCTGTGCGGTCGTCATTGATGGTTGTGTGCTGTGAATTCTTCGAGTTCGCGATATTTTTTAACAATCAAAATAGCTGCGACATCGCTATCTGGTCCAGATACTCGTATTTAACTTACTATCCATGATTTTCACATGTCTCATGCACGGTAGCCTGGCCCCCACGACTAGACCTCACTAAACGTGATACTCGCTGTGAAGGTTGATAACGTGTATCAAATGGTTCAAATGGCTCTCAGCACTATGGGACATAACATCTGAGGTCACTAGTCCCCTAGACTTAGAACTACTTAAACTTAACTAATCTAAGAACATCACACATATCCAGAATAAGATTTTCACTCTGCAGCGGAGTGTGCGCTGATATGAAACTTCCTGGCAGATTGAAACTGTGTGCCGGACCTAGACTCGAAATCGGCCTCGGTCCGGTACACAGTTTTAATCTGCCAGGAACTTTTCATCACACATATCCATGCCCGAGGCAGGATTCGAACCTGCGATCGTAGCAGGCGCGCGGTTCCGGACTGAAGCGCCTAGAACCGCTCGGCCACAGCGGCCGGCTAACGGGGAATCATTTCACTAAACCGTTACGATACCACTGACAGCCTGAAACATACTGTGCGACAAGCTTTCATTCAAGTTACACAAGCAATGCTCTGGCAAATGTCGCACAGAACCTGGTGGTGCGTTATCCTTTTCCATGTGAGTGTCGGTGCACACGCAAATACTTGGGAGAACTAATGGTTCATTTATAAAGAAAACTCGTCTAAGGAACTGTTGTTGACGTTACGTATTTAAGTTTAGCAGTTTATGTCGGTTATTGTTAGGAGGTAACGGGATTTTGTGGCCATCCTGAACAAGGAATACGTAACTTTCTGCTCTCCTTGCACGGGAGCTGATGTTGAAGATTAGAGGAGAGGCGATTAGAAAAGTTATTTCAGCTGTGAAATTACTTGCAGAAAGGTGTCAAAATAGATATGTGCCGAAGTTCGAAGGGTAGGTAGAAAATTCAAAGCTGATTGTTGCGAAGAAACGAAGTAGCGTAGTTCAAACAGCCACCGTTTTATTTTGATGATACGTGGATTCATATTGCGTTGATTCAGAGATGTCAAAGAGAAAGTGTGTGAAGCAACAGTTAAAAAATGATGACCAGTCAATATTTTAATATCTTCTCCAGTTTATTCAATGAACTGCAATTTTCAAGAAATCCGATTAAACAGAACATAGTTTATAGATCTTTCAGTTAAATTTATCGATCATAAAGTACAAAACCATATATCGTTCCATTCCAGGCATAATAATTTGTTTTTCTGGTAATATACACACAGTAGGAACTTTGAGGGACGATGGAAATGTATAAACATAACACAAGACGGCCATAAACAAGGTAGAGCCATAACCGTCAACTGCTTTGCCAATAGTCAGTGTATGAGTTTATGGGTCACAGTTGATGAATGTAATTCAGCAAAACAAAGTAACCTGAGCATATTTTCATTAATCATAATAGAACTGACAAGGAAGCTAGGTTAAATGAAAGCTGAAATACTACACAAACTGCTTCACCGTCGAAGATCACAACACAGTTCCTACTGCCCCACCATCACGAGAAAGCAAAAATGGCAGATATACCGTATGTATCAGAAGTAAAGATCAATATTCAGGGATATGACAGGAACGACCATTCGACCAAAATGTCTAGTAAACATGGCCTCCGAATTGCACATCATTACAGCTATGAGCACTGCTTCATCTTCGATACTATGAAACAAATCTCTTCTACCGCAAGCTCTTTTCTTTCCATATTTTTGATCACGGATAGTTTGGATCAAAACAAGAAAAAATTGTTCAGTCAACGTGGGCACTAAAGAGCGTACCTTAAGGGCAATGAGCACTTGCTCATCTTCGCTAGTATAAAAGACGTCTTTTCACAAGTTCTCATTGCTATTAAGGTAAGCAATTTAGAGCCCATGTTTACTGGACATTGGCTTAGAATGATCATTCCTATCATATTCCTGAATATACACGCTTCCTTCTGGGGCATCCTGTAGAAAGTACATGATAGCGGAATTGTAAATCAATTCAAGTCACTCGACAGAAGAAAGGCCATGGGACCCAATGAGGTACTGGTTAGAATGTCCTTCGTATAATGTGAAGGTCCTAACGCTCCTTCTCCTTCGGTGTAACAATGATGTACAGCAGAAGAAAAACGCCGTCCCGGACTTTATGAACGACCGCTGAACAGATACGCAGAACTAAAGATCTATCTCACTGAGTCCGATGGTGGAATTATGTAACATACGTTGTCCCCACGGATTATGTTTTCGGAGCGGGAATAATGATCGTTGAATTCAAAATCAATCGACGAAGTACCGATTGCGTGAATTCCAGTTCGCTATTTTCACAAGATCCAGAAGACTACACGGTAAACTGCAGAGCACAGATTGTACTACTTTTCTGAACTACCTGAAGGCTTTCTACTCAGTTACATAACATCACTTTTAAACAAAATAAGTGATTGCGAAGTATCTGAAACGGTACGTGACTGGATTGAAGACAATCTAGAAAGCCGGATTAGGAACATCGCGCTTAAGCAAATAACAACATATTTAAATATCCCACTGGTCATGGCGAAATCAGATTTAATACATTGCAGCTAGTAGCAAAACTATCTTCTAAATGTAGAGCAACACCACATATTTTTTATATTGGTATGGATTTTCACTTCTTTTTCTTCTTGAGCAGCAAACAACACACCCTTCTGTGACATTCTTGTTCTTATCATTTGGGGGAATGTGCGTTGGAAAATGAATCCATGGTTTTGCCTTTACTTGTAAGTCTCGTAGTGGTGGTACACATTGATGGTCGCCCGCGAACAGAGTATTCAAGTAGCTGTGCACACACTAGTAGTTGCTGCAAACGCTCCTCACCACCCCCGGGATTTCCTCTCTCCTCCATGTTGGTTGTTTACTAATGTTAGCTACCACGTGACGTACATCACCTGAGCTTCATTTTAGAATACATTTAAGAGCCATCTATTCGGTAGAGACTAAACTCTATTCATTCTTATAGTTACTCTCGCATTTGCAAGCGAAGTTCCTCATACAATTTAAGTATTCTACCATAGCAACTTAGTGCTAGTAAAGATTGTTTTTTATGCCACTGGCTCAACTAAGTCATCGTATAGGCTGCAATCAGGGTTGAAAAAGTCAGTGGTTTCCCGCTGAATCTGGTGTTTTTTTTTTATAGCCCGGGGTGGGAAAAAATTTGATCAGTGTTAGGTGGGAAAGATGATGGATTTTAGGTTCTTTGTTTTGATGATTTAAAGATATGCTTCGTATTTATGATCGTTGCGGTTTTCTGTCGCTTGGGTTAAAATGGCTCTAAGCACTATGTGACTTAACATCTAAGGTCATCAGTCCCCTAGACTTAGAACTACTTAAACCTAACTAACCTAAAGACACCACACACATCCATGCACGAGGCAGGATTCGAACCTGCAACCGTAGCAGCAGTGCGGTTCCGGACTGAAGCCCTAGAACCGCTAGGCCACAGCGGCCGTCCTGTCGCTTGGGTTAATGCATAACGTATTACATAGACAAAACAAGAGATCACGTGGCAATTGAAAGGAAGCGCTTAGCTATGAATTACAAGATCTGGATATTTCCCAGCGCTGGCATGTACGTGCATCCGCTCCGTCTCCAATGATCTCACCGTTGACAGTGCGATAAAACATAATCTTGCTTCATCCTTCCTTCCACACCTGTATATCAACAGTAAAGGTGGTTTAGTCTTCGACACCAGAAGCCTAACGTCCATATCTCATTTTGACACGCAAAAGTTGAATTGTTACTGTACACATGTACGAAACAGGAACTCCATCGAATGATTAGTCAAAAATAATTCTAGTGTAGGTACGAGGGGCAGTCAAATGAAAACCAAACACTCGCCACAATAGGACCATTGAATGGTTCCATTTAAAAGTAATCACCACTCACGTTAAGACATTTATACGACTTGGAGACGAGACGGTAAATTCATGTTTCGTGGAACGCGTTGTGCCACTGACGGATGCGCAAACGCACCCAGTCTAGTCCGATTGAAACCAACGTCCACGCATGTCTTTGTTCAGGTGAAGGTGTGAAAATCTCACGGTGAGAGATCCGAATGTGCAGAGGATGTTGCAGTGCCTCCCACCCAAAACGCTGAAGCGTAGCCTTCGGCCGATTGACGTGCGGGGACTGGCGTTATCGTCCAACAGGATGGTTTCGTCTGACAGCATTCCGACAGCCCGACGGCAAACGGCAAAGCCAGCAGTGGAAACAACCCACATCTCCCCCGCAAAAAAAGACCAATCCTGTTCACACACAGGTTTCAGTAAGTTCATCAGGACGTTCTTCTTCGACTGCAGGGGCTCTCTGCCTGTCGAGTTCTTCGAGCTTTAAACCACAATCAAAGCGCAGTGATATGAGGATAATTTGCAGAATCTGTGACGGGCCGTATAGGCTGTGGGACGGAATCATCCAGTTGCACGGTAACATCCGACCCCACACTGCCGATCGGACGAAGGCTACACTTGAGCGATTTGGTTGAGAAACACTGCAACAAACTGGGTACAGCCCAGATATTTCACCGTATGATTTGTTCATCTTTGGCAACCTGAAAAAAAGACATGCGTGAAAGTCGGTTTCAGTCGGGCGAGAAAGTGCAAGGGCGGGTGCGATTGTGCATCCGTTACCGTTCGACCATGTTATAATACACAGGAACTGGTCGTGTCGTCTTCCATTGGTGTAAATATCCTAATGGGTATGTTGGTAAACCTTTGAATGGAACCATTCCCTGATCCCGTCGTTTGACTGCCTCTTATACACTGAGATGGCAAGAGTTATGCGATAGCGATGTATACATGTACAGATGACCGTAGCAGCGCGTACGCGAGTTATAAAGGGGCAATGCATTGGCGGAACCGTCATTTGTACTCCGGCGTGATTATGGCCCCAGACGACGGGAATTATCAGACTTTGAACGCAAAAGGTAGGTAGAGCTAGGCACAGGGGACATTCTATTTCTTCCATTTCGAAAATCGTTAGAGAATCCAATATTCCGAAATCCACAGCGTCAAGAGTGCGCCGGGAAAACCAATTTCAGGCGTACTCTCTCACCATGGCCTTTACATAAGGACCGAGAGCAGCGGCGTTTGGCATTTCTGACGCGGGAATATAAATTCTTTGAGATGCTCTACAATGTAGTGCATTTTTCATTGTCGTATCTACTGTGGTTTTTCTCTCCTGGGTCCTTGAAATAAGGGAGGTTTGAGTGGGAGACCCTCTATTCTTCGAGCTACGTCAAGTATAATTCCCTAAAGATACAAATTGTTACCCTCAGCCGGCCTGTATGGCCGAACAGTTCTAGGCTCTTCAGTCTGGAACAGCGCGACTGCTACGGTTGCAGGTTCGAATCCTGCCTCGGGCATGGATGTGTGTGATGTCCTTAGGTTAGTTAGGTTTAAGTGGTTCTGAGTTCTAGAGGACTGATGACCTCCGCTGTTAAGACCCATAGTGCTCATAGCCATTTTTTGTTACCCTCAGATACTACACAGTGGGTTCCTGAAGACCTTTCCACGAAAAGACCGTGCCGGGATTAACCAACATGGTAGATTTCAATAACTAATGTCTGCGCTCACTACCCCTAGCATAACTGGAAGCATCTTGTAAAGATGTAGCTGTCGTCCCAAATGGTTCCATCTCCGCTGGTTGCAGGCTCTAACGTGTACGCAGTAAGCAGTGCATAACTAAATGGCAAATATGATCTAATTTAGTGTTAGTAAAATTGAAATTACGGAGTACCAGGATGAAATTTAATTTTTTCCTATTATAGAAGCCCAAGAATCAAGAAAAAGGTTCTGAGAGCCAGTCTATCATTAATATTCATCCCCGTTTGGAGCAGTAAATTAACGTTTAAACAGTAAATATAAATAATAAACGATTCACTTCTTGGCGTCCTTAATCGGGCAGGTAAGTTAGAAAATTTAAAAAGGGAAATGGATAGCTTAATGTTAGATACAGTGCGAATTTATGAAGTTCGGTGGCAGGAGGAACAAGACTTCTGGTCAGGTGAATACATGGTTATAAATACAAAATAACTGTAATGCAGGAGTGGGTTTAATAATGAATAAAAATATTGGAACGCGAATAAGCTACTACGAACAGCATAGTGAAAGCATTATTGTAGCCAAGATAGACACGAAGCCCACGCCTATCACCGTAGTACAAGTTTATATGCCTACTAGCTTCACAGATGATGAATAGATTGAAGAAATATAAGCTGCGATAAAATAAATCGTTCAGATAGATAAGGCAGACGAAAATTTAGTCATGGGGGACTGGAATGCGATTGTAGGAAAAGGAAGAGGAGGAAAAGTACTAGGTGAATAGGGACTGGCGGTAAGGAATGAAAGGGGAAGCCGCCTGGTAGAATTTTTCACAGAGCATAACGTAGTCATAGCTAACATGTGGCTTAAGAATCATAAAAGAAGGATGTATATACATGGAAGAGGCCTGGAGACAACGGAAAGTTTCAGACAGATTACATAATGGCAAGACAGAGCTTTAGGAACCAGGTTTTAAACTGTAAGACATTTCCAGGCGCAGATGTGGACTCTGACCATAATCTGTTCGTTATGAATTGTAGATTAAAACTGAAGAAATTGAAAAAAGGTAGGAATTTAAGGAGATGGGACCTGGATAAACTGAAAGAACCAGAGATTGTAGAGAGTTTCGGAGAGAGTATAATAAAGAGACTGACAAGAACAGGGGAAAGAAACACAGTACAAGTAGAATGGGTAGCTTTGAGAGATGAAACAGTGAAGGCAGCAGAGGATCAAGTAGGTAAAAAGACAAGGGCTAGTAGAAATCCTTGGGTAACACAAAAGATATTGAATTTAACTGATGAAAGGGGAAAATATAAAAGTGCAGTAAATGAAGAAGGCGGAAACGAATATAAACGTCTCAGAAATGAGACCGATAGAAAGCGCAAAATGGCTGAGCACTAGGAGTAAGACAGAGACTGCCTACAGGGAAATTAAAGAGACCTTCGGAGAAAAGAGAACAACCTGTATGAATATCAAAAGCGCAGATGGAAAACCCGTCCTAAGCAAAGAACGGAAAGCAGAAAGGTGGAAGGAGTTTAGAGAGGGTCTATACAAGAGCGATGTACTTGAGGACAATATTATGGGAATGGAAGAGGACGTAGATGAAGATGAAATTGGAGATATGATACTGCGTGGCAAGTTTGACAATGCACTGAAAGACCTAAGTCGAAACAAGGCCCCGGGTGTAGATAACATTCCATTAGATCTACTGATAGCCGTGGGATAGCCAGCCCTGACGAAACTCTACCTACCATCTGGCGAACAAGATGTATGAAACATGTGTGATACCCTCAGACTTCAAGAAGAATATAATAATACCAATCCCAAAGAAAGCAGGTGTTGACGGATGTGAAAATTACCGATCTATCAGTTTAATAAACCATGGGTGCAAAATACTACCAAGAATTCTTTACAGACGGAGGGAAAAACTGGATTCCGTAGAAATGTTGGAACACGCGAGGCAATACTGACTCTATGACTTATCTTAGAGGAGAGGTTATGGAAAGGCAAACCTACGTTTGTGGTATTAGTAGACTTAGAGAAAGCTTTTGACCATGTCGACTGGAATATTCTGTTTCAAATCCTGAAGGTAGCAGGTGTAAAACACAGAGAGCGAAAGGCTATTTACAATTTATACAGAAACCAGATGGCAGTTATAAGAGTCGAGGGGCATGAAAGGGAAGCAGTGGTTGAGAAGGGAGTGAGAGAGGGTTGTAGCCTATCCCCGATGTTATTCAATCTGTATGTTAAGCAAGCAGTAAAGGAAAAAAAAAGAAAAATTCGTAGTAGGAATTAAAATCCATGGAGAAGAAATAAAACCTTTGAGGTTGTAATTCGGTTAGAGACAGCAAAGGACTTGGAAGAGCAGCTGAACGGAATGGACAGTGTCTTGAAAGGAAGATATGAGATGAATACCAACAAAAGCAAAACGAGGATAATGAAATGTAGTCGAATTAAATCAGGTGATGCTGAGGGTATTAGTTTAGGAAATGAGATATTTAAAGTATTTTGCTATTTGGGGAGCAAAATAGCTGATGATGGTCGGAGTGGAGAAGATATAAAATGTAGACTGGCAATGGCAGGGAAAGCGTTTCTGAAGAAGAGAATTTGTTAACATCGCATATGCTTTTAAGTGTCAGGACGTCTTTTCTGAAGCTATTTGTATGGGGTTTTGCTATGTATGGAAGTGAAGCATGGACGATAAACAGTTTATACAAGAAGAGAATAGAAGCTTTCGGAATATGGAAAATAAATGTCGTGTGACTAGGGCCTCACGTCCGTTAGACCGTTCGCCGGGTGCAAATCTTTCGATTTGCCGCAGCTTCGGCGACTTGCGCGTTGATAGGGATGAAATGATGATGGTAGGACAACACAACACCCAGTTCCTGAGCGGAGAAAATCTCCGAACAAGCCGGGAATCGAATCCGGGCCATTAGGATTGACATTCTGTCGCGCTGACCACTCAGCTACCGGGGGTGGACTCGGAATGTGGTGCTACAGAAGAATACTGAAGATTAGATGGGTAGATCACGTAACTAATGAGGAGCATAGGTTACAATTGGGGAGAAGAGGAATTTGTGGCTCCACTTGACTAGAAGAAGGGATCGGTTGCTAGGACACGTTCTGAGGCATCAAGGGATCATCAATTTTGTACTGAAGGGAAGCGTGGAGGGTAAAAATCTTACAGGGAGGCCAAGAGATGAATGCGATAAGAATATTTAGAAGGATGTAGGTTGCAGTAGTTAATCGGAGTTGAAGAGGCTTGCACAGGGTAGAGTAGCATGGAGAGCTGCATCGATCCAGTCTCTGGACTGAAGACCACGACGACGACAGTTTCTTTAAAATCGTTTGAGAAAAAATTGCAGGCGTTCGCCTCGATTCTATCATCGCCAACTGGCCACAAGATGGCAAACGCTTGTCGGCCTATCCTTCTGTACAAACTAATGAACTCGCCCAGCGCTTTGGACGAAAACTGGTTACAGCGCATCGGCCACCGTATCCTGCGGCGACTCCACAAATTGATAACTTCAAGGACAGCTCCGGGCCAGATGCATTCCACTGACCCCAAACCACCACAGTCTGCGACTTCAGTGGTGTAAAGCGAGAGCTCACTGTAGGCCGGAGCGGAGATCTGTTGTGTTTTCTGATGGAAGTTGATTCTGCCTCTGAGTCAGTGACGGCCGTATGTTGATTAGGAAGAGGCCAATTGGGGACATGCAGCCAACCTGTCTGCGTGCTAGACACACTGGACCTGCACCTGGAGTTATGGTTTAGGGTGCTGTTTCGTATGACAGAAGGAGCATTGTCGTGGTTATCACACGCACCCTGACTGCATATCTGCATGTCAGTCTGGTGATTCGAACTGTCGTGCTGCCATTCAAGAACAGCATTCCAGGTGGTGTTTTCCCACAGGGTAATGCTCTGCCACACACCGCTGGTGTAACCCAATATGCTCTACAGAGTGTCGACATGTTGCCTTGGTCTCCTCGATCACCATTCGCCAATCGAGCACTTTGGGACGTAATCGGAAGACAACTCCAGCGTAATTCATAAAAACTATTACTCGTCCCTATAATGAGCGGCCAAATGCAACAGGCATGGAATTCTATCACACAAACTGCACCTGTACAAAACAACCCATGCACGTTTGCATGCTCATATTCTCAACATTCCAGCGGTTACACCGGTTATTAATGTACCAGCATTTCACACTTGCAATGGCTTAACTCTCGCTTACATTAACCTGTGAGCTTGCATTGTTAATCACTTACAAGGGAACCTCCCCATCGCACCCCCCTCAGATTTAATTATAATTTGGCACAGTGGATAGGCCTTGAAAAACTGAACACATATCAATCGAGAAAACAGGAAGAAGTTGTGTGGAACTATGAAAAAATCAGCAAAATATACAAACTGAGTAGTCTATGGGGAACATAGGCAACATCAAGGATGGTGAGTTGTCAGGAGCGCCGTGGTCCCGTGGTTAGCGTGAGAAGCTGCTGTGCGAAAGGTCCTAGGTTCAACTCTACCCTCGGGCGAAAAGTTTACTTACTTTATTTTTGCAAAATTATGATTTGTCCGTTCGTTCATTGACGTCTCTGTTCACTGTAATAAGTTTAGTGTCTGTGTTTTGCGACCGCACCGCAAAACCGTGCGATTAGTAGACGAAAGGAGTGCCTCTCCAATGGGAACCGAAAACATTTGATGCAGGAAAACACGTCTGATATATTCTATACGAGGGTAAAAAGATTCTTCTACCTTGCCCGATTTAGGTTTTCTTGTGGATGTGATAATCACTCCCAAAAAAGTGGTGACAACGTAAGAGTGTGTCACTTAAACTGCAACAAATGAATGCAACAGTTTCACAGTCGCACAGTTTTCTCTGTGCTCTGTCAAAGTATGTTTTTAACGTTTTCAAATTTTTCCGTATGTAGACCGTCAAATCCTGCGTATGTCCAAGCAAATCTGAACATGTCCTGGAATTTTGGAGAGCGAAATTGATTATGTGTGAGTGCCTGAACTCTGATAATTGTCAGAAAATAAAAATTTAAACTTTTTACTGGAGGGAAGACTTGAACCAAGGACCTCTTGTACCGCAGCTGCTCACGCTAACCACGGGACCACGGCACTCCTATGCCCAGATCACTCTTGATGTTGCCTATATTGTTCATGGACTACTCAGTTTGTATATTTCGCTTATTTTTTCATAGTTGCACACAACTTCTTCCTGTTTTCTCGATTGATCTGTGTTCAGTTTTTCAAGGCCTATTCACTGTGCCAAATTATGGCTAAATCTGAGGGGGGTGCGATGGGGAGGTTCCCTTGTTAGATATGTTGCCTAGACAAATGTATTCCCGGAATTTTTTTCTCTACATTAATTATTTTTTGGTGTTGCAATTTTTTAGTCGTCGGTATGTCTATAGACTACGTCCGTCTGAGCGTTTATTGAAGGATCGTGTAAATAACTGACATAAATCGGTTAAGAGCTTTACGAGATTGTTGGTAATATGTTAAAAAATGACTAGCCTTTATGCAGTAAATGGATTTCGTATAAATATTAATATACCGCAAATATCAAAAAATATGTAGCCTATGCCTGTCCGAACATTTATTAGAGTATCGTGTAAAAATCTGAAGTAAGTCGATCAAGTAATTACTGAGATTTTTGGTAACAACGTTAAACGACGACCTGCCTTTGTGTGGCAGTATAAGCATAGATGCCGTTACTGCTACCTACTTTGTGGGGACGCTCTGAGATGTTAACCATTGGCATATCCAAGCAAGTAAACACACTTGATGGCAATTAGATGTTGCTTACGTGCTGCCAACATGGTGAAGCAGCTTTAATGTCCAGCAAAACACCTGTACGGCTTCTTTCCAGCGCTTCGCGGAAGAAATAAATACAACTACTCTAAGCTTCTGTGAAACTTATGCATTATGAATTGCCGTTTGCCGATGGGGAACGTGTCGTTTGTACACGTTAGTCTTTGAAACAAACAGCACCGTACGATGGAATTCGTTGCCGAAGTTCAAGGCATGTTAAGTACGTAAGTATTTTTTTGCTTAAGGAGTTACCTCCGTTCAAGGCATGTTAAGTACGTAAGTATTTTTTTGCTTAAGGATTTACCTCGTGGATGCATGGTATCGCTGCTCGCTAGAAGGCGAACGAATCGTGCAATCGATAGTTAAAGTTGACATGCGAGTCGGTTCGGGGTCTGTCCTTTGGGACTCTCTGCCTTGTGCTTTGGCTGAAGAGTTAGTCAATCTTGAATGCTTTTGTGTGAGGTGATAAAAGTGGTACCAGGCTCCTTGTAGTGTGGGTCTGTATTGGGGTGCCGTATGCTGTGTATCCATTGCCATAATGAACTTAAGACGGAGCAGGCCTGAATAGCCGCGGAGTGCGGTGACAACGATCCAAAGTAAAAGAAGTTCGGTAGATTCAGTTTGGATAACTGGAGGCGTCTGCTAAACCCTGTCTTCACGGTTATCGAGCACTCAGAGTGGATGGATGACTATCTTGTGGACCCTAATTTGCGCAGGCAAAAGCGCTGAAAACTGTGAGCATCGACCAGTTTTTCATGTGAACGTTTGCCATGAGAGAACTGGTTGAATGAAAGTGGTGCGCTCGCTTAACGCCGTTAGTGTTACGATTTAATTGTAAACAGCTGTTAGGAACTTGCTTCCGTGTACTATCATGGCTCCCTCTAGTGCTGCTTGTGGAGAGTTACTGGTTTTAAAATTTTTTATTAAGCTCTCCGTCTTCAGGTCACAAGTGGCCCATCGGGACCATCCGACAACCGTGTCATCCTCAGCTGAGGATGCAGATAGGAGGGGCGTGTGGTCAGCACACCGCTCTCCCGGTCGTTATGATGGTTTTCT
Organism: Schistocerca piceifrons; assembly: GCF_021461385.2. NCBI lineage: Eukaryota > Metazoa > Arthropoda > Insecta > Orthoptera > Acrididae > Schistocerca > Schistocerca piceifrons. The sequence continues at coordinate 620,486,060 of NC_060141.1, forward strand.
TTGACCGGAGCCGCTACTATCCGGTCGAGTAGCTCCTTAATTGGCATCACGAGGCTGAGTGCACCCCGAAATATGGCAACAGCACATGGCGGCCCAGCTGGTCACCCATCCAAGTGCCGATCACGCCCGACAGCGCTTAACTTCGGTGATCTGATGAGAACCGGTGCATCCACTGCGGCAAGGCAGTTGCAACATTATATATATATACATTTATTTATTTTGCTCCTTTTGAAATCATAAAGTTGCAGGCCAAGCCGCCAGAGCTTTATCTGTCGCTTGTTAATTTGGAACGTATTCTGACTCATTTGATTCACTCCTCTGCCTAATTGTAATTTGTTTGAGAACAGAGCGGCTAACGGTTAGTGTATCAGTTTAAAACTTTAGACCTGAGCCGTTAATGTTAATTGCTGTACTCACCGGCTTGGTTTGAAGTTTAATTCGTTTTACAGTTTTTTTTTTTTAAGATCATGTTAATGCCTGCATGTTTAGGCAATCCATGTACTTTATCAAGTTTAGTCATGTTAGATATTTATCCTTTTGTCGTTTTAAACTCACATACAGTCCCGAGCCTGGATGGGTTTTCTTATAATGGGGGTTTTATATTAACTCAGTGGTTTATTGAAAATTTCATATGTGGTGATTCATTTATGTTCCGGCGTAACGACAAGCGCCGGCACGAAGATCGAGAACGTACCCGCAGAGAAGGTTGTGAGATGACGCCAGCCAATAGTACGCTGACTAGGACCACACCACGACAGGAGCGGCCTCTATATGAAGAGAATATAAGCGCCGCTCCTGCTACCTCGGCCGGACGGTAGAAGACTGACAGTAGTAGGCCCAGACTTGTGATCCATATCCATTACTTACACGGACATTGTATATAGCGAAAGACGTTGATTATTTGCATGTCGCCAATTAATTGCGACAGGACATTGTAAATCAAAGTATAGTCAAATCAATTACTGTAATAAACTCCATCAATATGATTTCCTTGTGTGTTGTCTAGTTATTCGAGAAAACAGCTTCTTAGGCACCCAATAAGAGACGAGTGGGCAGGATACGGCATTTAATTTTATGTGTTTTATAAATACCTGTCCATACTGTTATAAATCCTTGTGTAACGCTGATCTCTGACGGTCTGTGTTGGCATTCAGTGAGGGCCTGTAGCTAATTGCTTCCAACTAGAATCATTTGCTGACTGCAGTGTTGTAATGATTTAATATGATGAGTTTCCATTTTTAATTAATTCTGTAACCTTTTTATGTGATAAATTTTTTTGAATTCAAAGTTCGCTTCGTCTGGGTGGTTTGTATAAGCACCTTACTCTACAGAGCCTGAGTGTTTATTTCTGTCGTCCTTTCCTGATGAATTCTGTGTTTCTATTTATGTGTTGTTCTTTACATTAAGTAATTTTGTTGTGCTTGTAATTAATTGAAGTAAGCAAGCAATTCCATTAGGGTAACGTAATCAGAGCACGACATAAGGTGATTCTAAAGCTTGAAGGAAATCGACCACGGCTCACTTAGCAAGAGTGACACCATACAAATTTCAGAGTATGTGTGTAGTCAAATATTCACTGCTGAGGGTGAAGATGCGGAGTACAAATGGACAAAATTCAAAAGCTTTCCTTAACATGCCTTACACAAGTATGTTCCGAGCAAGGTCTTATGTGATGGTTTAGCGGTGTTAGAAACCTGCTACGTAAACAAGGCGAGCTTCATCACAGGTTCAAAGGGGTCAAAACCAAGCTAACAAACAAAAGTTGAACGAAGCGAAAATGAGCGTAAGGAGAGCAATGAGAGAAGCGTTGAGTGACTTTAAAAGTAAAATTTTGTCAACTGCTCTGAGTAAAAAGCCCAAGAGGCTTTCGACTTACACAATATAAGTAACCGGTTCGAAATCATCTCTTTAGTCACTCAGTAACCACAAAGACATCGCTACGGAAAATGACAGATAGAAGGGCGAAATACTGAATTATGTCTTCCGAAATGGTTTCACCGCGGAAGATCGTAATACGATACCTCCTTTCAATTATCGTACGAACCTTGAAATGGAAAATATGGATATAACGGACCGCTAAATAGAAAAGCAACTACAACTGCTTAGTTGAGGGAAGGCATAAGGACCAGATGAGATACCTATAAGATTATATAAAGATAATGAGAAAAACCTTTTCCCCTTACGACAGCAGTTTATCGTAGATCGTTGGAGCAACGAACGGTACCCTGCAACTAGAAAAAACGCAGGTCATTCTGGTTTTCAAAAAGGATCGTAGGGCACATGGACATAATTATAGGCCTATATAGTTGACGTCAGTCTGTTATAGAATTATGGAACATGTTCTACGCTCATGTATTATGACCTTTTCCGTGAATGAAATTTTGCGCTACGAAAATGAACATGGATTCAGCAAAGAAAGATCTTGCGAAACTCTGCTCGCTCCGTGACCCCACATGGTTCCACAACGCTGTAGATATCGACGTTCGGGTTGATGCCGTGTTCCTCACTTCAGAAACGCGCTTAATGGAAAAAAAAGAGCTTGTCGAATATCGGACCAGATTTGGGACTGGATTCAAGACTACCTTGCAGACTGCACTCAACATGTCGCTCGTAACGGAACAAAATCGAATCTACTGATGTACCGGTAATTTCGGGAGTACCCCAAGAAAGTGTGATAGGACCGTTATTGTTTACAGTGTATATGAATGATCGAGTAGAAAGCGTCGGAAGCTTTTTGAGTCTGTTCGCAGATGATGTGACTACCTACAAGAAGGTAACAACGTCAGAAGACAGAAATGATTTTCAGAAGGACCTACAGAAAGTTGATGAATGGTGCAGCTAGGGGCGGTTGACCCTGAACGTAAATAAATGTAACATACTGCGCATACATATGAAAAAAAAATCACTATAGTACAACTACACTACTGATTTCTGGAAACAGTAACTGCTATAAAATACCTTTGAGTGACTATTCGGAGCGAGCTTAAGTGGAATGACCACATTAGGACAAGCAAATGGAGATTCTCAGGAAACATATTCAGTAAATGCATTTCATCCGCTAAAGAAGTGATTTACAAGGCGCTTGTTCGTCACTCTGGGACGCTTACCAGGTAGGACTGATAGAAGAGATACAGAAGATCCGACCAAGAGCGGCGCGTCTGTCACGAGATCATTTAGTTCTCGCTACAGCGTTACAGATATTTTCAACAAACACCAATGGCAGATGCTACAAAAGAGAATTGTGCATCACGGAGAAGTTTACTACTGAAATTTCGAGAGACTACTTTCCGGGAAGAGTCGGACAACATGCTACTTTGCCCCACATACGTCTCGCGGAGTGAGCACCAGAAGAAGGAAAAATCGAGAAATTAGAGCTAATACAGAGGCAAGACTAAAGAAAAATCAAGACTCGTTCATAGGATTTTTCGACGATGGAAAAGGCGTTCAACAGTGTTAAATGGTGCAAGATGTTCGAAATTCTGAGAAAAATAAAGGTAAGCTTGAAGGAGAAACGGGTGATGTGTATAAGAGTCAGGAGGGAATAATAAGAGTGGACCACCAACAACGAAGTGCTCGGATTAAGAAGAATGAAAGACAGGAATGTAGTCTTCGCCGTTACTGTTCTGTCTGTACATCGAAGAAGCAATGATGGAGATAAAAGAGAAGTTGAATTAAATTTGAAGGTGAAGAGGTATCAATGAATCGGTTCAAATGGTTCAAATGGCTCTGAGCACTATGCGACTTAACTTCTGAGGTCATCAGTCGCCTAGAACTTAGAACTAATTAAACCTAACTAACCTAAGGACATCACACACATCTATGTCCGAGGCAGGATTCGAACCTGCGACCGTAGCGGTCGCTCGGCTCCAGACTGCAGCGCCTAGAACCACACGGCCACTTGGGGCGGCCAATGAATCGGTTCGCTGATTATACTGCTATCGTGAGTGAAAGTGAAGAAGAATTACATGATCTACTGAATGGAATGAACTGCCTAATGTTTACAGAATATGCCTTGAGAGTAAGTCGAAGACAGACAACGGTAATGAGAAGTAGCACAAATGAGAATAGCGAGAAATTTAACATCAGGATTGATGGTCACGAGGTAGGTAAAGTAGATGAAGTTAAGGAATCCTACTACATAGACAGCGCCGGCCGCGGTGGTCTCGCGGTTCTAGGCGCTCAGCCCGGAACCGCGCGACTGCTACGATCGCAAATTCGAATCCTGCCTCGGGCATGGATGTGTGTGATGTCCTTAGGTTAGTTAGGTTTAAGTACTTCTAAGTTCTAGGGGACCGATGACCACAGATGTTAAGTCCCATAGTGCTCAGAGCCTTTTGAACCACATAGACAGCAAAATAACCAATGACGGTCGGAGCAAGAAGGACGTCAAAAGCAGACTAGCACTGGCAAAGAGGACATTCCTGGCCAAGAGAAGTCTACTAGTATCAAACACAGGCCCTAATAAGAGGAACAAATTTCTGAAAATATATGTTAGGAGCATAGCATTGTATGGTATTGAAACATGGACTGTGGGAAAACCGTAACAGAATCGAAGCATTTGAGACATAGTACTACAGACGAGCGTTGAAAATTAGGTGGGCTGGTAAGGTAAGGAATGAGGAGGTTCTGCACAGGTTCGGAAAGGAAGGGAATATGTGGTAAACACTGACAAGGAGAAGGGACAGAATGACAGGACATGTGTTAAGACATCAGGGAATGACTTCCATGGTACTAGAGGACAAGTAAAGGGCAAAAACTGTAGAAGAAGACAGAGATTGGAATACATCCAGCAAATAATGGAGGACGTAGGCTGGAAGTGCTACTCTGAGATCAGTAGGTTGGCACAGGAGAGGAATTCTTGGCGGGCTGTATCATATCACACAGAAGACAGATCACTAAAGAAAAAAAAATGACACTTACCGTAAAGAAATCCACTACTGTACAACTACACTATTGATGACAAATTGCTGGAAACAGTATCTACCCCCAAAATATTCACGAATGGAACAGTGACGGGCGGAGGGGTCTGTTTGAGGTACCTGAAGTACCCTCCGCCACACACCGTCAGATGACTTGCGGAGTACTGATGTAGATGTAGTAGCAGAAGCTTGCAACCAGTTGAACCGCGCGCGGGAAGAACGCAAGTGAACTTGAGAAGTGCCTGGCTGGCACAACAAATGCTTGGCGGGTAGTGCCGGCCTAGCCAGCTAGCGTGTGGAGGTCGAATGCGTAGCGGGCGAGGACGATCAAACGATCTGGCCTTGCAGCTGCGACGCCGCGCAGCGATACGGAAGGTGTAGCCGAGAACTTGGTGAGCCGCTCTCCGCGTGCAACTCTCGATTCGGAAGAACGTGCCACTTCGAGTCGCCTGCCGTCGATAACAGTGTGTTGTTGCCGTGTCACCATCGACTATTGCTGCTTGTATTCTATAACAGTTTGCACGACATGAAAAGAAACGAGCAGATAAACTCTATCGATTTGAGATAGGAGATAGACTTCGGTTCATTGGCAGGACATTGGGAAACAGTCACTCTACAAATACTTACGAATCACTGTACTGAACTGCTGCATCCATCCTACGCCTTCCACGACCTCCAGGATTCCCACAGATATCTGTTCCTTAGTCGAGAAACGAGGCTTTTTGCCGCTCCCAACACATTTTTAATGCTTTTTTTAGTTTGACCTGCCTCAAACTGACAGTTGTAATGATCACTAGATTTAAGATTTATACTCAGAAAAATGGAAAAGAAAACTGAGAATGCGTTAGATGGCGATCAGTTTGGCTTTAGGAAAAGTAAAGGCACGAGAGAGGCAGTTCTGACACTGCAGCCAGTAATAGAAGCAAGACTAAAGAAAAATCAAGACACGTTCATAGAATTTGTCGACCTGGAAAAAGCGATGTAAAATGGTGCAAGATGTTGGAAATTCTGAAAAAAGTAGGGGTAAGCTATAGGGAGAGATGGGTCATATACAATATGTACAACAGCCAAGAGGGAACAATAGGACTGGATGACCAAGAACGAAGTGCGCGTATTAAAAAGGGTGTAAGACAAGGATGCAGCCTTTCACCCCTGCTGTTCAATCTGTGCATCGAGGACGCAAAGAAGGAAATAAAAGAAAGGTTCAGGAGTGGAATTTAACTTCAAGGTGAAAGGATAACAATGATACAATTCGCTGATGACATTGCTATCCTGAGTGAAGGTGAAGAATTACACGATCTGCTGAAAGGAATGAACAGTCTAATGAGTACAGACTAAGGATTGAGAGTGAATCGAAGAAAGACGAAGGTAATGAGTAGTAGTAGAAATGAGAACAGGGAGAAAATTAACATCAGGATTCATGGTTACGAAGTAGATGAACTTAAGGAATTCTGCTACCTAGGTATCAAAATAACCAATGACGGATGGAGCAAGGAGGACATCAAAAGCAGACTAGCTATGGCAAAAAAGGCATTCCTGGAAAAGAGAAGACTACTAATATCAAATATCGGCCTAAATTTGAGGAAGAAAGTTCTAAGAATGTACGTCTGGAGTGTAGCATTGTATGGTAGTGAAACATGGACTGTGGGAAAGCCGGAACAGAAGAGTATCGAAGCATTTGAGATGTGGTGCTACAGACGAATGTTGAAAATTAGGTGGAGTGGTAAGGTAAGGAATGAGGAGGTTCTACGCAGAATCGGAGAGGAAAGGAATATGTGGAAAACAATGATAAGGAGAATGGACAGGATGATAGGACATCTGTTAAGACACAAGGGAATGACTTCCATGATACTAGAGGGAACTGTAGAGGGAAAAAACTGTAGAGGGAAAAAACTGTAGAGGAAGACAGAGATTGGAATACATCCAGCAAATAATTGAGGACGTAGGTTGCAAATGTCACCCAGAGATGAAGAAGTTAGCACAGGAGAGGAATTCGTGGCGGGCCGCATCAAACCAGTCAGAAAAAAAAAAACGCCGGGTGATTCCTTGATGATGTTACAAACTTTTAAGGGTGATGGAGAAGGTAAATGCATCAATTTGAGGTAAGGACCCTGGTCCGGAAACGGCTCAGTCGAAAGTTATAAAACGTAAATTGCTCTCATACCTCTGATTGTTGACCTCTTTTATTCAATCTCTTTGCTTTCAATATTTCGGGAGGAGGTAGTATGATTCAAAACATGGGGAAAAAAAGTCCAGTAAACATAGACTCTCAAGTGGATACGTTACGAGCTATTAATAGTTGTTCGTCTTTGCTATTGTGAAACACCTGTCTTCTATTGAAGAAGTGCTCATAACTCTTAAGATATGCATTTTAGAGTCCATGTTTACTCGACCTTTTTCTTATTGTAGCCCACGCTACTTTCCCAAAATATGGAAAGCCAAGAGCTTGCGGTGGAAGAGGTACACGGTCAGAGGTATCAGAACGATTTCTGCTTATGACTTTCTACTCGGTCGATTCCGGACCAGGGTCCCTTACGTTAGTTTGATATATTTACTCTTCTCCATCATCGTTGAAAGTTTCTAACACCATCACGGAATCATCCTGTAGAACAAATGAGTGATAAATCTTTTTCCAAAAGAGTGGTTGCCGCAGATTGTACAGACGAAGAGAACATAGGACGACTAGGTTTGAAGTTCGCTTGAAGGAGAAGTTAATTATCATCAGAAACAACGCATCGATGGATGTAAAACCCGTATTTCCGAGGCAGTTGTGAAGCACCATACCTATGTATGTGCAAAGAAAGTTGTTCTTTGCCTTTTGCCTTACGTAACGTTCTTATCGATGGTTAATGTCTAAAAATAACGTGCTAAGAAACATACCGATAGTTGTTACGCTATTTTTCCAAGCGATGAACAGCAAGCCACTGTATGCTATTCAAACATAATATTACAACGCTAATGAGTAATTCTGACGACATCCGACCTGTGTTTCTCGATTCTGTCTAACAATGCGGGCGTCTGCCTCTATAGTGTGAATGAACTGATGTGGCCTATTTTTGTTGATAGCGGACCACCATACGGCAGAGCGACAGCTGGTCCATGTGAAAGTGGACTTGGAAGGCTGTACAAGGGATTTTCAGAAACTCTCAAATTCTTATTGGCAGATGATGATATCCCCGGTTACTTGAAGTAGTTTTCCCTTTATCTGATAATTACCTGTCAAGACCACCAATGTACGTCCAGAGCTGGGATTTTCCACAATTTTATGTTTTTTATTTATTTTGTTGGTGATACGAGCGAATGCTCCACTTTGGCGAGATTTTGTCTTGTGAAGTATTGACATGCTACAAGAAGGTTCGTGTTCTGTTTAAGCATTGAAGTCTCCAGTCTTAATCCCCCTTAATGTCTTGTTCGCACCTCTTGTGCACTATTTTCACTTTTTAATCTCTTAATAATTCATTAACGATTTTTTAAGATAAGAGGATATTGATTACAGTACTATTACTGAATTTGCCAAAATAAGATTGAATGAACACGGAAGAGAAGGAAGGTCAGCTATCACCGCTTATGTTCAAATGGTTCAAATGGCTCTGATCACTATGGGACTTAACATCTGTGGTCATCAGTCCCCTAGAACTTAGAACTACTTAAACCTAACTAACCTAAGGACATCACACACATCCATGCCCGAGGCAGGATTCGAACCTGCGGCCATAGCAGTCGCGCGGTTCCGGACTGAGCGCCTAGAACCGCGAGACCACCGCGGCCGGCACGGCTTGTGTGTTAAGGATATTGGTTACAGCACCACTATTGAAGTTACGGAAATAAGCTCTTTTATCGGTGGTGGAATGTATACAGGAGAGGAGGGGGGTCAGTTGTCACGGTGTTTGTGCTACAGATGAAAAAGTACCACAGATATAATTTTAATCTGTGATACCGGCTTTCTTTTTTTTTCGTTAGTCGGCCATATCCTACAGAGCTTTTAAGTGTTTGATAAGTAGCAGTCAGCTTGCTGTCGTAAGGAGCTTGACTCGCAAACTTGACTGAGTCTAAATCAGTTGAACTTGCGCTGATGCGTCAGCTGTAATCAGCTGGGTTCACTTAGTCCCAAGTGCTCGCCATTCAAAACCACCAGTGAAAGTAGGAATGTTAAGCACACTGCGAGCTTCACTCTAAAACTTAAACAATATTTTAGAAATGACGCCATATACCACCTGGACTATTACAAAATGCGTTTGTTTATTCACGATGGCTATTTCTTCTATTGTGTGTTTTTAAAAAAACGGTTCACTGTAAAGTGCATCAATGCATTTATGTTCTTAGTCAAATGGCATACCTGGTGCACTTAGGAGGAACGCCTTTCTATTATGCATATGAATTGTGTAAACATAGCTATTCTCCAAGTAGGAATGAATATCCATTGATGCACTTGATACTGAGTTGTCATTTGAGAATGATACAATAGCCGAAATCGCGTCGTAAATAAATAAAAGGTGAAAAATGCTGTCTAACATACCCCAGGACTGTCCATAAGTAAACGCAAAATGACTTATGCAATAAGCCTAGTCTACTAAGTCTTCTGCTCCACTTAAAAAGAGTGTATAATCAACTTTAACTGCACGAAAAAGTACATCATTCGCTGGTTATCATCAGTAAATAGCGCTATAACTAATATCACAATCATGAAGTGATTCCTTTCAGATGGATTATGAGGCATTGTACACCATTAGAGTTACAACAATGAGAAAAGCGGAAAAACATTTAGGAAGAAATAATTTATGCCTCTTCGAAATGAAGTTATTAGAGTTTTTTTCTGTTTTTAACGGTGAAGTTTGTTGCCCAGCAAATCAGTAACAGATGAAATTATTAGGTGACTAGGTGAATGTGCAACGTTTGGAGACAAATCTCATTTTGTGAAATATCTGCAACTTGGACAAGACTTCACAGCTAAACGCCGCACTGTCTAGGGCGTCTTGTCACGGTCCACGCGGCTCCCCCCGTCGGAGGTTCGAGTCCTCCCTCGGGCATGGGTGTGTGTGTGTTGTCCATGGTGTAAGTTAGTTTAAGTAGCATGTAGGCTTAGGGACCGATGACCTCAGCAGTTTGGTCCCATAAGACCTTACCACAAATTTCCAATTTCACAGATTTCCAATTTCACAGTTAAACAGTGCAGACAAATTCTGTTCTAGGACTTCACAGGTATGCTGAAGGGAAAATGCAAGAAATGGTAAGCACGCTCGAGTGCTCAGTTGAGAAGCAAATATATCGTGTTTCCCAAAAGGTGCAGAAATTTCAATTCTTCGTGCTAACAGTCAAGAGTATGTGGAAACTCCGCTGGTAGCCTTTCGTGTACACTAGCTGAATCAGTGTTGCAAGGGACACCTGAGCAGTTATCTATGTTGAGTATTTCTAATCTAAGGTATCCGTCATTTGGTCTTTTGTGGTTGATTTGAGACGGTATTGTGTCTCCGGTCTGCGTATTTTGCTTTTAATTTGGTAAATCAGAAGTGCACAAATTGTTAAAGCAAGCGTTTAGCAACACTCAATTTTAGTGCTTCATTTGATGAATATATTGTAGGTTCTCTTGTTTTATCGATTAAACACACGACAGAGTTTGGAAGCTTTCTGCAATACATTTTATGTTTTTTACTTCCGGCCGATGAGTTAGTGAAATCGCGCCGCTTTCTAGTTTCCAGGCTATTGTTGACCCGTCATTACAGTAGGAACCTTAACAGTCATAAATACTCGTAATATATCAAATGAAAGAGTAACACAATTTTTTTTTGTGAAGAGACTGGTTGTCTTTAGAATTGGAAGTGTATAGGACGACCAAGGGTGAGTGATGAATGCGTTGAACGAGTGAGAGAGTCTTTCACGAGTAGCTCCGAGACACCAGTTCGGAAGGCGAGTCGTGAATTCCAGTGACGTCAGTGTGGAGACTTTTAAGGAGATGCTTACAACTACGTTCTTATCGTTTGCAGTTGCTACAAGCTCTAAAGCCTACAGAATACGGTTTACGTGCTACCTTTGCTAATGATATTGCATGACGATGAAGGTTTTCAGGATCGTGTCGTCTTCATTATTGAGTCAACAATTCACCTTAGTGAACATCTGGAGGTCAGAAATCATCACGAGGCTCCCCTAAATTGAAATCTTTTGTGTCATATTCCGGCTGAAAGTTTATGGGCCTTTCTTTTTCGATAAAGCAACTGTAACTGGCGTTTCGTATCTTGATGCGTTAGAATTATGCCTCTTTCCTCGACTGGAGGAAGCTGAACCACAGAATTTTATTTGGCAGAAAGATTGTGCCCCGCTTTAGTGGCGTATCTCAACAAGCAAGCGACTGATTAACCTGCGTTGTACCCAACCACTGGATTCGCCACAAGGGGCTGGATGACAGGATGACGCCCGGTATATCAGTGCAGAATTCGACAGTACTACAAGAGAACAAAATCCGCTACGTCCGGTGAAGAAAAGATTAACGTTATCCTATAAAATAATCGCATTTACTTCTCAACTACTGCCATCTCTTCATGGCTCCCGACGCCTGTAGTAATTGCTGTTTGGTTCCTTGTATTTTTAACTCTGATAATGCTGTAATCTTCCCATGCGTTAATGGTCAATTTTGTACGAATTCTGTATCAGTCTTGACCACAATATATGTAAAATGCATAAAAACAATTCGAGTAATTCCAGAATGAATTGTTATTCTATAAAGGAGTGTGCATTGATGTGAAACTTGCTGTCTGGTTCCTTGAGGTATCAGACTCAAGAAGACCCACACTCATAGCTCTGTCTCCTCCAGTATCTCCTCTCTTCCAAACTTCACAGAAGTTCTCCAGCATACTAGCATACCCTGAGGGGTTACCAATCCTGGAAGAAAATATATTGTGGAAAAAAATGGGTTAAGCACAGCCCTCTGACACACACTACTAACATTATCTGTCGCGGATAGCAAGCAAATCTGCTACTGCCCTTACTATCCGTCCACACTGTCGCAGAGGTTATTTTCCATGGTTCTTGCCATGTACTTTTTTACCTCTGCTCTAAAGACACTATTTCCTCACACGTTTCTGTCCACTATTATTTCCCGATGGGTAATCCTTCGCAGATGTACGGACCACTTCACAGACCCATATCCTGTTAACTCCTCGATTTATTGCTAATAAATTGCATAGGTGACAGAATTTTTTTTATTGCTCACCATGGCACCATGGTAGTGCGGAGGTAGAGGGCTCCACGTCCATTATTAAAAAAAGGCCACAGCCGAGAGGATTGTTTCCGGAATGAATTTTCACTCTGCAGCGGACTGGGTCCTGATATGGAAATTCCTGGCAAACTAAAACAGGGCAACATATTTATTCCAGGGAGCAAAGTTGTGAAGGTGGGTCCATGAGCCGGGTCTGGATAGCTCAGTAAGTAGAACAACTGTTCCAGTTTCTTGGATTTGAGGTCAGCCAGTTATGCAAAACACCGTTTTTCTCAGTACCCAAACATGTTTCGGCACCACTGTGCCATCATCAGTGGGTTTTCGTTTTTATTTATTCTGCAGTGTGAACATTTTTGTTACATAATTATAAAATTATGTACATTTTTAGTTCAAACAACAGATCGTTTCTTTTTGTAAATACCTTTACGTTTGTTGAGCATTAATTTTCTGGCGAAACATGTTTGGGTACTGAGAAAAACGGTGTTTTGCATAACTGGCGGTCCTCAAATCCAAAAAATTTTAACTGCAAACACGGCCAATACAAGGAGCTGCAAATTAAAAAGATGGATGTTCCAGTTTCGACACACTGTCCAGCACATAGTTTTAATTTGCTAGGTAGTTTCAGTTCGAGTAGTATTGCGTAGTCTGTACTTCCGTGGAAATATCCCAAGTTTAGCTTCGGAGAATCCCTTCAGCTAATCAGTATGAGAGGCTGACTGACATGTTCAAGTGTATGTGCTACTCGTCTTGCCTGCCCCAAGTACGAAGAAGGATCTGACGTCTACGACAGGCGTTGCGTTGATTCTGATGCAACGCAGTGGACGCAGTGTCATCTGCGACGGAGGCTGAATATGGAGGAGCGACCTCACGCTGTGTATTTGAGGCAGGCCAGCAGGTGCCGCACGCAAGTAGTAGGTAGGGGTACAAGGCCGCTGGGCGGGAATACCGCCTTACGTCAATGGCTGGTGGGAAGCGCCGCACGGAATTAAACCGGCGCAGTCCAAACCGAGAAAGTGAGTCCGCTCTCGAGGATCAGCGGAACTCGCGGGCCGGATATGAACAGAGGTAAACGGCCAGGCGAGTACAGGATCCACTGCTTATGGAGGGAAGCGTAAATGGTTCAAATGGCTCTGAGCACTATGGGACTCAACTGCTGAGGTTATTAGTCCCCTAGAACTTAGAACTAGTTAAACCTAACTAACCTAAGGACATCACAAACATCCATGCCCGAGGCAGGATTCGAACCTGCGACCGTAGCGGTCTTGCGGTTCCAGACTGCAGCGCCTTTAACCGCACGGCCACTTCGGCCGGCTAAGAGGGAAGCGTAAGTCTGAAACGGAGGACATCAGAGAACGGAAACTAACTCGGAAAGAAATGAGGCTGAGGAAGGAGACCGGCTGTGGCCTCTGAGAAACGAAAGAAAACCTAAATCTGGATCGACGAATGGGATGTTTGAGCTGCGGCCCTTCCGAATAAAGGCGTTGTTAAAAGATATGGATACACTGCAAGAAATGCATGCTTGAACATAAATGCAGATGCCAGCTGCGGGTTGTGCTGTTTTACCTCACCGCGAACGGCACTTGTGCAATGTTCTCAATACGTAGCAAGTGTCAGCCGTGGTCAGAACCAACACCGACTCAAAGGAAGGCCTCGGCGCTTGTTCGTGACGTCACGTCAGCTAGACACAGCGAACGCCAGGTCTCTTGCAGGTATATTCGTAATGGTGGTGTCTCCCTCTCTGACACAGGAAAATGTGAAACTATAGGCGGTAGTTGACCAACACACATTGTTCTGAGAGATTTCTGCAATCAATTAATTGTGCAATTCCTTACACTTCTTAACAAATAGTGTACTCCTGAACTTAAATTTCCACCCGTTTTAAGGATTGACATACAAAAACAACTTTATGGTCTAGCAGCAACAGAATTCGTGCTTCTTTACCTTATTTGTAAATCTGAGGAAGTTAGGTTTGTACTGGGTTGCTTTTACAAGAAACTGTGAGCATATTGGTGCTCTTCTTTAGGTATCTTGGTTGACTATTGGGTGAGGAGCACTGAATGTTAATGAAATATCTTGCGATTGTACACGTTGGGGGAGGGGGTGGGGGACAGAAGAAGAGGCAAAAGAGAGATACTTGTTTTATCAAATAAAATTTTTTTATCTTATAAAGTTTCTCCTTTCAGTTGCAAGAGGAAAATATTTATCTTTTCTATTGTGCATGTTTAAAAAAGTTTAAGCTCAGCAGTATTTTCGATGCATGAAGCTATTTTGTTTCATGTTTAGAATTCCTCTCGTTGAAAACGACTGCAATCTAATGACTGGCAACAGTTGGACATTTACACATGTAAATTAATTCACATTTGCAGTGACGATGTCAAACGAAAATAAATGAATAAATAAATAAATAAATAAAAGAAACTAGTTCATTGTAAGGGGGTTGGGGTAAGTTTCGATAACAAAATGGATCAAGTAAATACAGTTACTTGAATGTAAAATTTCCGAAGCTTGCAATGGGGCAAAGCATCTTATCATATTGATCTACGTTTGTTTCGACAGGATTCAGTAATACAGAACTATCATGTTCATTTGTAGCTTTACGATAGTGAGAAAATCTTTCATCTAAATGAAACTGCAGAATCCAAAACAATACCAAACATTTTGTCCAAAAATAAGAGATTTATAGTGATAAGCACGCCCAGGCGTTTCTGCCTGCAACAGACCTGGCGTTCGCCGTGCCTAGCTGACGTGACGTCACTAACAAGCGCCGAGGCCTTCCTTTGAGTCGTTGTTGTCAGAACAGTCTGTAGTTAACAGAGCATTAGGTCGGGAGCTACGTAAGTGGATTCGGACGTGGGTAAACTGTTCGTACTCGTATGCTAGGTGCTTCCGTAATCAAAGATTTACACTGAGGTGACCAAAGTCATAGGATAGCGATATACGTGTATACAGATGGCGGTAGTATCGCGTACACAACGTATAAAAAGGCAGTGCATTGGCGGAGCTGTCATTTGTACTCAGGTGTGTGTGTGTGTGTGTGTGTGTGTGTGTGTGTGTGTGTATATAAAACAATGCACATGTTTGAGAATAAAATGGGCGAAACATATAACACAAAAATGAAAGAAAGGAAAAGTCACAAGAACGAAGGGAAGGCAACAAACATTAAAAGGAACAAAAGAGGACAAGAAAACAGAGTCGCTAGAAACAGAAGAGTGTCAAACATGAAAGCAGATTACAGTGGCTGGCCAACCACGAAAATAAAAAGGGAAAGCCAGCCACTCTGCAACACGTTAAAACCTCCACCCTAAAAGCGCTAGGGTGGAAGACAGAGAGGGACAAAGCACATTCGCTAAAACCTATATAGAAATATAAAACCCACTCTCACGGATAAACCGTAAAACTAAAGCTCCTGTGGAGGTATTGTCGCCCAACACCGAAGGCAGGGTGCTGGGAAAGTTAAAAGTCTCCCGCAGAGTGGCTAAAAGTGGGCAGTCTGGTCCGTAGATTTACACACTACTTAAACCAACTTATGCTAAGAACAACTCGCAAACCCATGCCCGAGTCCGCAGCTCGTGGTCGTGCGGTAGCGTTCTCGCTTCCCACGGCCGGGTTCCCGGGTTAGATTCCCGGCGGGGTTAGGGATTTTCTCTGCCTCGTGATGACTGGGTGTTTTGTGATGTCCTTAGGTTAGTTAGGTTTAAGTAGTTCTAAGTTCTAGGGGACTGATGACCATAGCTGTTAAGTCCCATAGTGCTCAGAGCCATTTGAACCATTTGAACCATGCGCGAGGGAGGACTCGAAACTCCGGCGGGAGGGGTCGTGCAATCCGTGACATAGCGCTTGTAACAACGCTACTGTGAAAAGGTTTCCGATGTGATAATAGCCGCAAGACGGTAATTAACAGACTTTGAAATCCGAATGGTAGTTGTAGCTAGACGCATGGGACATTCCATTTCGAAAATTATTAGGAAAGCAATATTCCAACATCCACTCTGTGGAGAGTGCGCCGAGAATGCCAAATCTCTGGCATTACCTCTCACCACGGGTAACACAGTTCATTTAACGTCTTGGAACAAGCATCACCATGGGGGAAGAAATATTGTACCGTGGAATGGATGATGACGATGATGATGTTTGGTTTGTGGGGCGCTCCACTGCGCGGTTATCAGCGCCTATACAAATTTCCAACTTTTGCTCAGTCCAATCTCGTCACTTCTTTCATGAATGATGATGAAATGATGAGGACAACACAAACACCTAGTCATCTCGAGGTAGGTGAAAATCCCTGACCCCGCCGGGAATCGAACCCGGGACCCCGTGCTCGGGAAGCGAGAACGCGACCGAGAGACGACAAGCTGCGGACTACCATGGAATGAACCTGATCAACCGACCGAGAAAGTAAAGTGACCTTTCTGAGCAACATAGGGCCCTAGGAAACTGGAAACTGTGGCCTGGTCAAATGAGTTCCGATTTCAGCTGGTAAGAGCTGGTGATAGGGTTCGTGTATGGCGCAGACCCGACGATGCCGTGGACGCAAGGTGCCAACAAGGCAAGGTGAGAGCTGGTGGTGGCTCCGTAATGGTGTGGGCTGTGTTTACATGGAATGGACTGGCTCCTCAGGCCCAACTGAACCTGATTGGAAATAGTTATGTTCGGCTACTTGCAGACCATTTGCAGCCATTCATGCACTACATGTTCCCAATAACGAAGGATGACAATGCGCCGTGTCACTGAGCCCCAAGTTTTCACGATTGGTATGAATAACATTCTGGAAAATTCGAGCGAATGATTTAGTCACCCAAATCGACCGACGTGAATCCTATCGAAGATTTATTGAACTTAATCAGGAGATCAGGTCGTAACAAAATCATGGACCGGCAACACTTTCGAAATTATGGAAGGCTATAGAGGAAACTTCCAGCGACTTGTGCCCATGCCACGTGGAGCTGCTGTACTACTTCGGGAAGAGTACACTACTGGTCATTAAAATTGCTACACCATGAAGATGACGTTCGACAGACGCGAAATTTAACCGACAGGAAGAAGATGCAGTGATATGCAAATGATTAGCTTTTCAGAGCATTCACACAAGATTGGCGCCGGTGGCGACACCTACAACGTGCTGACATGAGGAACGTTTCCAACCGATTTCTCATGCACAAACAGCAGTTGACCGGCGTTGCCTGGTGAAACGTTGTTGTGATGTCTCGTGTAAGGAGGAGAAATGCGTACCATCACGTTTCCGACTTTGTTAAAGGTCGGATTGTAGCCTATCGCGATGGCAGTTTAACGTATCACGACATTGCTGCTCGAGGTGGTCGAGATCCGATGACTGTTAGCAGAATATGTAATCGGTGGGTTCAGGAGGCTAATACGGAGCGCCGTGCTCGATCCCAACGGCCTCGTATCACTAGCAGTCGAGATGACAGGCATCTTATGAGCATGGCTGTAAAGGATCGTGCAGACACGTCTCGATCCCTGAGTCAACAGATGGGCACGTTTTCAAGACAACAACCATCTGCACGAACAGTTCGACGACGTGTGCAGCACCATGGACTATCAGCTCGGAGACCATTGCTGCGGTTACCCTTGACGCTGCGCCGAGCGGTTCTACGCGCTTCAGTCTGGCACCGTGCGACCGCTACGGTCGCAGGTTCGAATCCTGCCTCGGGCATGGATGTGTGTGATGTCCTTGGGTTAGTTAAGTTTAAGTAGTTCTAAGTTCTAGGGGACTGATGACCTCAGATGTTAAGTTCCATAGTGCTCAGAGTCATTTGAACCTTGACGCTGCATCACAGACAGGAGCGCCTGCGATGGTGTACTCAACGACGAACCTGGGTGCACGAATGGCAAAACGTCATTTTTTCGGATGAATCCAGGTTCTGTTTACAGCATCATGATGGTCGCATCCGTGTTTGGCGACATCACGGTGAACGCACATTGGAAGCGTGTATTCGTCATCGCCATACTGGCGTATCATCCGGCGTGATGGTATGGGGTGCCATTGGTTACACGTCTCGGTCACCTCTTGTTCGCATTGACGGCACTGTGAACAGTGGACGTTACATTTCAGATATGTTACGACCCGTGTCTCTACCCTTCATTCGATCCCTGCGAAACCTTACATTTCAGCAGGATAATGCACGACCGCATGTTGCAGGTCCTGTACAGGCCTTTCTGAATACAGAAAATATTCGACTGCTGCCCTGGCCAACACATTCTCACCAACTGAAAACGTCTGGTCAATTGTGGCCCAGCAACTGGCTCGTCACAATACGCCAGTCTCTACTCTTGATGAACTGTGGTATCGTGTTGAAGCTGCATGGGCAGCTGTACCTGTACACGCCATCCAAGCCTTGTCTGACTCAACGCCCAGGCGTATCAAGGCCGTTTTTACGGCCAGAGGTGTTTGTTCTGGGTACTGATTTCTCAGGATCTATGCACCCAAATTGCGTGAAAATGTAATCACATGTCAGTTCTAGTACCGTGTAATATATTTGTCCAATGAATACCCGTTTATCATCTGCATTTCTTCTTGGTGTAGCAATTTTAATGGCCAGTAGTGTAAGTACGACATGGTATTAGGAGGTGGTCCCATGACTTTTGTCTCCTCAGTGTGCAACACATACAGGGAAAGCGGAGAAATTTCATCCGCAAAGTCAAAAAGCGGACGACAGTGTATGTCGAGTGATCATGACGGACAGTCATTGAACAGGATTGTGGCGAAAAATAAGAGGACGACAGCCACAAAAGTCACTGCAGAACCCATTGTCGCACTCGCGAACCCTGACATCACCAAAACATCGTGGAAGGGGTTCCAAAAGCAGCGAACTGCAGGCGATCTGGAATTCCAAACGATCATCATTAGCATGCCCGTAGCTGGAAAACGTGGCTCCGAAACCATAGAACGTGGACTACGGAGCAATGAAAGAGTTTGCTTTAGTCGTATGAGTCTTGTTTCACACAGCTTCCGCCTTCTGGACGAGTTTACGTTCCAAGGGTGAAACGTGGGGGTTCGGTGATGATTTGGGCAGCCATATTGTGGTATTCCATGGTACACATAACGCCCAGCAAAGTTGTTTTACTGCCGAGGACTATGTGATCATTTTGGTTTAGTAGGTGCATCCCATGGTACAATATTTGTTCCCCGAGATGATGCTGTGTTCCAAGAAGACAGGGTCCCCGTTCAAAGAGCCCGCACGGTCTAGGAATGGTTTTGTGAGCACGAGGATGAACTGTCGTATCTCCCTTGGCCATCACAGGCAACGGATCTCTCTGTTAATGAATCTTGCCGTCCACTTTGGAGAAAAGAGTGCGTGATCACTATCCATGTCTATCATCTTCTCTGCTACCATTTTGCAGGAAGAATGGTACACGATTCCCTCGAAAACCATACGCGACCTGGATTTATCCTCTCAGAGACGAGTGGAAGCTCTTTTTTTGAATACCAGCGGCTTTCCTGTATCGTATTAGAAATGGGATTATGTTGGGTCTTTGGTGTTCCCATATTTTTGTCCATTACATCATTACATAGCATCTGTCGGTGGTTTTGAGAGCCGATTCCTTTATCAGCAAGAAACTTGTGACAATATTGCGCATTAGATTCACCTACGGGAGGTTCCGCTAGCACAGGTATCGTCTCAATAGGTCCCATCTCCCCCTGACAACACATTGACCATATTCTTTTTTCGGCTGACCCGAAGATCGCTTATGACTAGAAAACTACTACAGAAAATGGTACCGTCGGGAAAGTATAAACGAACGAGAAAGCCTTATAAGCGATAAAGTATATAACCATATTAAATACCTGTACATCTTAGAAAAGTGTGCAACGGAATTATGGACGAAGTTTCAGATGCATAAATCGGTAAATTCCAAAATAACCGTACCAAATATGAAACATTACGTAGTAACTGCTTTACGTAGAATTATGTCTACCCTCGTTTATAGTCCGCAAATCGTGGTCTCGCGGTCACGTTCTTGCTTCCCAAGCACGGGGTCTCGGGTTCGATTCCCGGCGGGGTCAGGGATTTTCACCTGCCTCGAGATGACTGGGTGTTTGTGTTGTCCTCATAATTTCATCATCATTCATGAAAGTGGCGAGATTAGACTGAGCAAAGGTTGGGAATTTGTACGGGCGCTGATAACAGCGCAGTTGAGCGTCCCGCAAACCAAACATCATCTACATTAATATTCTGAATGTCATCTATTGATGTGCTGGAGAGGGTACTTTGGACGTCACCTTCTTCCTTTCCTGTTGCGGATGGTCCAGGGGAAGAACGATTGTTGATAATCTCCGTGCCAGGTCGAATATTTGTAATTTACCTTCGTGGTCCTTTCGCTAGATAGACGTAGGAGTAAGCAATATACTGACTGCCTCTTCTAGGAACTAAGCTCTCAGAATAATGTCATTTACAACGCCTTACTTGAAGCGTCTACGGCTGTAGTAGAATGGGCGTCTCCGTAACGCTCTCGCGCTTACTAAACGAACCTGTGACGAAACACGCTGCTCTTCTTTGTATGTTCTCTATTTCTACTATCAGACCTCTTTGTTATGGGTACCAGTATGACGAGCGATCTATATTGCTAAACTGCTAACCTGGGAGCGATCCAATTGCAGGTTGCCTCCCTCACGGCTTCCAGTGGCGACAAAAATTTTATTTTCAACATTCCATACAGTTAATGACAACATTTAAAGTGCTGTCATGACCTGCTCATGACGAACTATAATCTTAAGTAAAAATGTTTAACACAATGAGTATTACAGTTAGAAACTGTGTATATGTCTTAGCGGTATCTTAACTCAAGGCGCCAAAATTACCCAGAATATATTCAGCCAGTGTTTGATAAAGCGAGCACTTAGTAGTTTCACACAAACTTTACATATGATTTCAAACTTTTACGAAACTATTTCTCGCAGACATCGCCCATGAAACAATGAAAGGTCAAAAGTTTATTGCTTACTACATTTTCGATGTTCTCGCAATGAAACTGCAACATCAAGCGTGACGTTTTACTTTATTACTTGTTTACAGCGGAGCTCAATATTTCTACAGGGGACGGGACATTCAACGACTTGTTGAGTCCATGCCACGTCAAGTTGCTGTGCTGTGCCGGGAAAAAGGAGATCAGACACGATATTAGGAGGTATCCGATGACTTTTGTCGCCACATTACATATGGCCATAGATTTCAGGCGTCGTTTGAAGTATGGCATCCTTCAGGGATCCATTGTGTTGATAGATTCGCACTCATTTTTCTTCCTGTGTCCAGTTATCTTTGTAATCTTGAGCTCCAGTGCGTGGAGTAGGCCTTTCTGATTAGTGTGAGCGTGTCTGTAGCTTATAGTACCAGTGGCCTAATGACAATACTGTAGTGAAGGGTTTTGGCATTTTTGTTAGTATTTCTCTTATTACATAATTCTGTGATAGTCCCATACGCTGTCTCCGGTTTGACAATGCGAGCCTTAGTTGTCTCTTTTGCTGTGATATTCTCAGAAATGATTTCACCAAGATACTTAAATTTTGCGACCCATTTGATGCAAATGTATTCAGTATCAAGGATGCGTACATTTTGTGTTGGTCATGAATTCTGTCTTTTCAAGGGAGATCTACAATTTAATTAAAATATTTTCTTGAACTTTTTGTGCATCCTTGTGAAAATCGCACTGCTATAATGGTAGTACTTGTCAGATTCTTGATGTAACACCTCTTCTGTTACTTTTCCGTCCCATTGTACACTACACAACGGATCGAAACTCATGGCAGAAACGATGGCAGAGCGAATCGTGCGTGTAAATTTAGGACTGTGCATTAGCTTCGAGGTAAACGGTCAGATACAGTATATTGTCGGCAGTTCCTGGCTCCACTGTGTTGACTGGCATTGGCTCCCAAGCTTGCCGGCGATGTTACGAAACAAGTTTGCTGCCACTTCTCACTTACCTCTCCTTTCATAACACGCGAGCCACTGTGACGACGCGAGCTGCATATGTGACCCCCGTAAGTAATCACTACGAAACTTCACACAAACGCCATTCCAACATGAAAGGAATGCGTTCCTCGCGAAACTCTGACTGAAAACGACGTTCATGACTATAAAGTGGTGATATACCTGATGATATAGAACGGTGAAGACGAAGATGAAAGGGGAGATATGATACTGCGTGGAGTTTGACAGAGCACTGAAAGACCTAAGTCGAAACAACGCCCCGGGAATAGACAACATTCCATTAGAACTACTGATAGCCTTGGGAGAGCCAGCCCTGACAAAAAACTACCATCTGGTGAGCAAGATGTATGAGACAGGCGAAATATCCTCGGACTTCAGGAAGAATATAATAATTCAAATCCCAAGAAAGCCGGTGTTGATAGATGTGAAAATTACCGAACTATCAGTTTAATAAGTCACGGCTGAAAAATACTAACACGAATTCTTTACAGACGAATGGAAAAACTGGTAGAAGCCAACCTAAGGGAAGATCAGTTTGGATTCCGTAGAAATGTTGGAACACGGGAGGCAATACTGACCCAACGACTTATCTCAGAAGCTAGGTCAAGGAAAGGCAAACCTAAGTTTCTAGCATTTGTAGACATAGAGAAAGCTTTTGACGATGTTGACTGGAATATTCTCTTTCAAACTCTGAAGGTGGCAGGGGTAAAATACAGGGAGCGAAAGGCTATTTACAATTTGTACAGAAACCAGAAGGCAGTTATAAGAGTCGAGGAGGCATGAAAGGGAATCAGTAGTTGGGAAGGGAGTGAGACAGGGTTGTAGCCTGTCCCCGATGTTATTCAATATATATATTGAGTAAGCAGTAAGGGAAACAAAAGGAAAATTCGGAGTAGGTATTAAAATCCATGGAGAAGAAATTCAAACTTTCAGGTTCGCCGATGACATTGTAATTCTGTCAGAGACAGCAAAGGACCTGGAAGAGCAGCTATTCGGAATGGGCAGTGTCTTGAAAGAAGGATATAAGATTAACATCAACAAAAATAGGGTGATGCTGAGGGAATTAGATTAGAAAATGAGACGCTTAAAGCAGTAAATGAGTTTTGCTATTTGGGAAGCAAAATAACTGATGATGGTCGAAGTAGAGAGGATATAAAATGTAGATTGGCAATGGCAAGGAAAGCGTTTCTGAAGAAGAGAAATTTGTTAACATCGAGAATAGATTAGTGTCAGGAAGTCGTTTCTGAAAGTATTTGTATGGAGTGTAGGCATGTATGGAAGTGAAACATGGACGATAAATAGTTTGGACAAGAAGAGAAAAGAAGCTTTCAACATGTGGTGCTACAGAAGAATGCTGAAGATTAGATGGGTATATCACACAACTAATGAGGAGGTATTGAATAGAATTGGGGAGAACAGAAATTTGTGGCACAATTTGACCAGAAGAAGGAATCGGTTGGTCGTCTATATTCTGAGGCATGAAGGGATCGCCAATTTAGTACTGGAGGGCAGAGTGGAGGGTAAAAATCGTAGAGGGAGACCAAGAGATGAATACACGAAACAGATTCAGAAGGATGTAGGTTGCAGTAGGTAGTGGGAGAAGAAGCTTGCACAGGATAGAGTAGCATGGAGAGCTGCATCAAACCAGTCCCTGGACTGAAGACCGATTAAGAATAGCTTGAAAAAAGGAAAACATAAATACGGGCGAGGCAGAGGGGAACTGTGGTGATGGGAGCGTGGGGAGAGAGTAAGGAGCAAATTACTAGATTACTTTGGATGCATTATGGGAACAGCAGTGATCAATGTCTTATAAATAATTACTATTAAAAACAGTCTTGACCACAATTTATTTAATAAGGTGACCGGTTTCGACCACTACTGTGGTCATCTTCAGACCATTGAGTAGGAACCTCTTTGTTGGAGAATCACTAGTGATTCTCCAACAAAGAGGTTCCAACTCAATGGTCTGAAGATGCCCACAGTAGTGGTCGAAACCGGTCACCTTATTAAATAAATTGTGGTCAAGACTGTTTTTAATAGTAATTAAATTACTAGATGCTGGTATCGTCAGCTCATCCTAACCACAGAAGAAAATATTCTCTTGTAAGATCATTTCTACACTATCTGATCAAAAATATCCGGACATCTGTTAGTGGGTATTAAATAGGTGTGTCCAACCATTGCCTTTTGTACACACTTTCAGTGAGGTATGCGAAAGTCTGTGGAGGAATGGCAGCCCATTCTTCGTCAAGGGCCGAAACTACAGAAGGTCGTGACATTGTACGCTGGAGTCCGAAGCGAAGTCGACGTTCTAACTCATCCCGAGGGTGTTCCATTGGATTCTAGCCGGGATTCTGGGCAAGCCAGTCCATCTCAGGAATGTTATTGTCCACAAACCGCATCTCCACAGGTGCTGCTTTATGACAGGGTGCAGTGTTATGCTGATACAATCATCGTCTTAGAACTATTATTCTACTGCATATGGTATACGATGCTGTAAAATGTTCTCATACTCTTTCGTACATAATGCAACAAGAGGATCACACCCTAATCAAGAAAAAAAGCCGATACTGTAACATCGTCTCGACCGTACTTCAACGCTGGTACTACAAACAATGTCAGGTAACTTTCTCCAGGCATTTGTCCAGCCAAAACCCTTCCCTCGGATTTCCACAGGGTAATGACTGATCATTCACTGCAAACAGATCGTTTCCAGCCATCTGCTGCCAGTGCCGTCGCTCTTTACATCACCTCAAGTGTTGTTTATCATTGGCTACAGAAATTTATGGCTCCTTGAAAGCCTCCCTAGCACAGTTCAAACCATCATAAACCGGGAGGGTAAACACACAATCCAAAATAATGTCCGAATACTTTTGATTGGATAACATACGGAATTACAGCAAGACAGCTGTTAAATTATGCGAGAATGATGTCTCGAATTAAACCTATTATTGACCGTCAGTCGTCACACTTAGCGAACGTTTACATTTTCATCTAGTAACGAAGAACTCGAGAGCCTGCCAACAACAGCATTTTCTAATTTCGCATATTATTTAATTTATGTGAAGGTGAGGCAAAGGAAGTATTACACAGAAGTGATAAAGGTGGCGAATATAGATGGAGTTGTGAGTAATGCACAATTTTTTTCAGTCTTTCGATCTTTGTTTATTATTTTAAAATTACGTGTTGCCAATGTTCAGATCATGTTCACAGTTAAACAATAACCTATGTTAGAGCAATGTTATCAGTTTCACTGTCATGTATGATTCGATTCAAAGGTGGGCAACAGTGCCTGAAACAAGTAATCTTGAACTAACAGCCAGTAACAGATTGGAAAAAGATCTTTTTTTCATATGAATAAGGCTAGCGAATTACTCCTCACTGAAAAGTACGTCCAGCTGCCAAAAAATGTTTTTCCCGTCGCCTACAGTGTCATTAGAAGCGGGGCACCGACTCACAGTGATGAAGTGTGGGAAATTTCATGTCATTTCCGGAGGAACTGACCTGACATTAGCCATAAGGGATTTAGGAAAACCATGGGAGTGTGATGGTCAGACGAAGATTTGAATATTCGTCCTCCGGGATGTGAGTCCAATAACTACGACATCTAGCTCGGTATTTATTGTGGTAGTTGCGCTAATTGACAGATAGTGGAAAGAAAATTACACGTTGGGCAAAATGGGACGTACAACATCTACGTTCTGGTATCTTTGATGGACACCAGAGTATTGCTCACAGAAACACACACTCACTCTCTCTCTCTCTCTCTCTCTCTCTCTCTCTCTCTCTCTCTCTCTCTCCCTCCCTCTCTCCATCTACCCCTTATTGTTTGTTTGTTTGTTTGTGTGTGTGTGTGTGTGTGTGTGTGTGTGTGTGTAGTGAGGGATGAATGGTAGGAGAGATAGAGTCGTTGACTGACAGAGTCTGAACGTGTTAATAACTACTTGCTAATGGCATTTTTTACTAGGCTAAACGAAAGCTATACGTTTGATAAAAATATTACATGCCTTGCAGCTTCCACATAGGTTGTGTTGTTACATACCTGTTGTGTTTCCAATAGCTGCTAGCTGCACCTAGGTGGATATTGGTGTGTACAGTCCAAAAACGTGAAACTGAAAATGATATACTGTGAGACGCAATTTGTGCCCTTGAGGTATCTGATGAAAACGTCAAATCCCGTGCAGTGTAAATGAAAACATGAATTTTTTTTCTTTTTTTTTATCTATGCAGACGACAAATATTTAATGGCAGCATGTCAGCATTTAACATGACTGCTCAGAGGTACTAGCCAGATAACGCCTTCGCATGGCACTCTGTATCCACGTTTCTTTTCTGTTCTCGTCGTTAGGAACAAAGCGCAACCTTCACTTCACAAACTCTTCCCAGTTACGTAGCTTGTGACACAACACGGGCAGACCGGAAAAAGACAACGGAAAACCACTTCCAGTAGAACCTTTCCTAGGCGGTACTGCAGGATTCCCGCTACTAGTCGCAGAACGTGTACTAAAACTTGTCCCCTTTTCATTACGTTCAATTTGCTGGTAAATTCCCAACAACACAAACAGCGAATACGCGCACTAACACCACCTTCCAACACGCAACTCACTTTGTGATTTCATGTACGTGGATATAGATGCTCAAATTGAATTCTCCACTTCATTAACGTTGAATCATTATTACGTAAATGAGTCGTTGTTTAAACGAAGCAAACTCCCACTGTAGCTTACCGTAGAGTTTCGATTACTTGAGGAGTGGATAAATACAAGTTGTAAATGTTTTTGTTGAAAGGGGGGACATTTAGTATTTACCGTACTTCCGACGTCGAGGTCATTCCACGCGGGGACACATGCACAGATGGACAAGAATATGTACAACCTGGTGTTCCACTGAAGTGCTTGTTTTCAGATAAATTTTGTAGCATTTGTCTTGCAGTGCAACACTTACTTCCATGGGGGGCTTGGAGGGGAGAAATCTTACAAGGGAACCACATGACAATATATGTAATGTCAAATTTGAGAAGTCTTTCACGACGGCACTGCTACATAAAATATTCTCGGACTCCTTGCCGCGGCCGGCCAGGGTGGCCGTGCGGTTCTAGGCACTTCAGTCCGGACTGCTACGGTCGCAGGTTCGAATCCTGCCTCGGGCATGGATGTGTGTGATGTCCTTAGGTTAGTTAGGTTTAAGTAGTTCTAAGTTCTAGGGGACTGATGACCTCAGACGTTAAGTCCCATAGTGCTCAGAGCCATTTGAACCATTTGAACTCCTTGCCGCGTTAATGCAGGATAAAACCTCGAACCTTCGGCGATAGCCTAGATTGTCTTCGTCAGAAGCTATTGACTGTCTAGATTGGTGTTGTGGTTGCCTATATAGCCCATAGCCGGCCCATAGGTCACCACAGCAGCAGTTTAGAAAGTCAGCTGTTCCTGCCGAAGACAATAGAGGTACTCGTCGGGACATCGAGGTTTTACCCTGAACTGGGGTGGCATAAAGTCGGAGAAAGTTTTACACAACATCAGTTTTCTTCCACAGGTCGTGTTGCTGTGTGGTAGAATGCTCACTTACCACCTGTGTGGCTCTGGTTCGATTCCAGTCCTGGCTAAATTTTAAACAAAGTTGCATGTTCCATGAACATTTCCATGAAGTGTAAAATACATAAGGACGAAAAAGAATTTAATTTGTAATTTTTTAAAATTTAAACAGTCCTTTAATAAAAAGACCATTAACTAAGCATTTATATTTGCAATCAAAATTGGACTTTTGTGTGCATTAAGCAAATATAAATAATAAGACGTGTATTTTTCATAAAATAGCAATTAGATATCAGTTAATTAGCACATATTTGATGAATTTCATATTCAAATGACGTAGTTACTCGAACTGAACGAAAAAATGACAGAAGCGAGAGTTGAACCAGCGATTACCTGTCTCAAGCGCTACTGATTTTTTTCCGTCATCATGTATTTTAAGGTTCATAAACTTCTAGTAGGACATTCACATATGTTTAAAAATTTGCATCAACCTGGAATCGAATCTAAAGACTCTACTTGGCAGGCGAGCATTCTGTCACGCAGCCACACGGCATGTCGAGAATAACAGATCTTGCTTTAGCATATTAACGATGGTCGGAAAGCTTAAAGGTCAAATTTCTCGCGTCGCGTGGAACTGTTTTGGGTGATTAATATATGAGTCTTGTACTGTAAAAAATTACAAAAATCCGATTACCCTCGTTAGACAGATTATCAGCTCTGTGTAGAACTACAGCCGTTAGAAATTTTTCAACCACTTCTTTCTCAATGACGTGGTTTTTGGTTTGTTTGGTTTGTGGGGCGCTCAACTGCTGGGTCATCAGCGCCCATACACATTCCCAATCTGTACACAGTCCAATCTAGCCACTTACATGAATGATGATGGGATGATGAGGACAACACAAACAGCCAGTCCCCAGGCCGAGAAAATCCCCAATCCGGCCGGAAATCGAACCCGAGACCCCGTGGTCCAGAGGTACCAACGCTAGTCACTAGACCACGAGCTGCGGGCTCTCATCGAGGTTAGTACATTGCGACACACTGCACACGTTGACGCAAGCAAGTACTGGAGCTGTGAAGTAACACAAATTATCATACGAAACACTCTAGTAAAGCTGTCGGTGCGTGTTGTTGAGAAACTACTGCAGTTCGGTGACTAACTACTTCCAATGCTGTTTCAACTATTCATAAAATCGAAATTGTACATATCATTCAGTTGTCAGGACTAAAAATAGAGCACATCATCAGCCGTAAAACTCGCGCATCAGCCATTTATTTCTGTTCTCTACTTTTCAAACGTAACTCCATCTTGCAATTATGTGGTATGGGACTACAGGTGGTCGATCAATTGTAAAAATAATATTCCAATTGCTTGAATAAAAAAGCACTCCGTCTTCAGTCCAAAAGTGGCCCATCGGGACCATCCGACCGCCGTGTCATCCTCAGCTGAGGATGCGGATAGGAGGGGCGTGTGGTCAGCACTCCGCTCTCCTGATCTTTGTGATTGTTTTATTTGACCGGAGCCGCTACTATTCGGTCGAGTAGCTCCTCAATTGGCATCACGAGGCTGAGTGCACCCCGAAAAATGGCAACAGCGCATGGCGGCCCGGATGGCCACCCATCCAAGTGCCGGCCACGCCCGACAGTGCTTAACTTCGGCAATCTGACTGGAACCGGTGTATCTACTGCGGCAAGGCCGTTGCCCCAATTGCTTAAATAAGAATCTATAAAAATAACGGCTGTTGAAATAATATTTTTACACTTCTCTATTTTGGTTTAAATTGTCATTTCGGCGCTGAGCCCATTCATATTTTCTTCGATATTTCAGCCACTGGTTAAAGGTCACGCAGAGTATTAAGTTAGACTCTAAGGCTTTCCATGAATCGGAGTCGGACGTACACAGAGGATATTAATAGCATTGGTGAATTTAAAACCAACAGTCATTTTGTAGATGGGAATTCAGAAGCTCCCTTGGTATTGAGCGTAGAGTGTCTTGCAGAGCAAGGCCAGGAATTCTATTTCAACCATTTTCTCAAATTTTGTGCTGTTCATTAAAGATTTTTTTATTGCTTACTTTTGATGCAGTAAGACTTACTTTGTCGCTTTTAAAATGATTCAAAATTTGCTTGCAACCTGTGATTTGTGTAAAGTGCAAACATTATGTGCAATAAATAATTAATTTTTTAATTTTCTATATGTATTAAGCTCTAACTTCTGTACTTATTTATTTTCTATTCCGTTTATTTAATTAATTTCACTTATTATTTAATAATATTTATTCTGTTGTTAACTCAGTATTAATCACTTGTTGTATTATTTTTATAGCGTAGCCAGTTAAAGGACGTATTTTGTTGGCTAGGCTCAGCAAATTATTGCCAAAGGTTGTCCTTCTTCATGCACAATTGCATCTTTCTTTTGAAAATTTTTCAAGTTGTGCCTTAAGTTTATCTGTCGAGCATCGGTGACTGATAAGTGCATGTACAATTTAGTGTATTGTTAAATCGTAGAATTCACAGCCTTGGTCATGTTTCGATTAATATGAATAGATAACCGGTTTGTGCTTCACAGCCACAATCAGAATCATAAAAAAAAACAGTGAATCATAGGATGCGTAGTCCTTAACAGTTCAATTAATGCAAGGCGTGTATTCGCAAATTATAAATACGATTAGACATCAGCTGTGCAATTTGTTAGTGACCTATGGAAAATCCGTGCCGCATCGAGACTCGAACCTGAATTTTCCATTTGTCACGAGAGGTCACCTTAACCACTTCGTTTATTCACGCACGCTTCCTGGATTGATCCAGACTTTCACATGTCACCGTGTCTGCGCCCCGTACTCTCACATTTGCTGCGATTCACGCGCAGGGAGACATTTATTATTATTGTCGCAGTCTGTCTAGGCCTATAACACAATTCCGCAATGTCTGTTTTTTATGGTGTCTGCATACTACTACGCAATGTTCTTCAGGTATGCATGCATGTCTGCCGGCCGAAGTGGCCGTGCGGTTAAAGGCGCTGCAGCCTGGAACCGCAAGACCGCTACGGTCGCAGGTTCGAATCCTGCCTCGGGCATGGATGTTTGTGATGTCCTTAGGTTAGTTAGGTTTAACTAGTTCTAAGTTCTAGGGGACTAATGACCTCAGCAGTTGAGTCCCATAGTGCTCAGAGCCATGCATGTCTTGTCTGGACGACACTGCGTAGTACTACACCCGACACCGTTAAATAGAGACACTGTAAAAGTGTTCTGTAATAAATAACGAGGAGACAGATGGGAAGAGGTTAAACCCAATGCCGATACGTATTCTACTTGTCTCAGGAAGGACAACAGGGACCGCGGACGGGCGGATCACCGTCAGTAGTATCACATGCCGTTACTCCGTGAGACACTGAAGAGATTTAACGCAGGCTGCTCATGGGCAGTCCGGTGATCAGGTAATGTACCGTACTCCCCATTTTCTGATTTCGGATCAAATACTGATGAAGTATAATTCTCAAAATATACGCTAGTAACTCACGTCAATATGATGATTCGCTAGCATCCAAAGTAATTGCTGTGTCCAGGACTCAGAACAACTAGAGGAGCTGTGACGTGATCAGGTACTGAAATGTTCGCACGTGTGTACGGACCCATGCTGCCTGCTGTGTGAAATAGGAATACCTTCCCATCCCTACCTGAAATTCCTTCCTCATGTCGACATTCTCTGAAGAGGTCCTTTTAGCTTTAATTTTAACTTTCTGAACTTTTTACTGTTACATCTATACCCAGTTCCAGTAATAAACTGCCCTTAAAAAAAGTTAGTACAGATGAGTGTACTATCTCAGTCAGAGGCACTCACACATTTAAGGGTGGCATTTTATGTGCTACCCACTGCTGTAGGGGAGTGCGTGTCTTAACATTCGCCGGCCGCGGTGGCCGTGCGGTTCTAGGCGCTCCAGTCCGGAGACGCGCTGCTGCTACGGTCGCCGGTTCGAATCCTGCCTCGGGCATGGGTGTGTGTGACGTCCTTAGGTTAGTTAGGTTTAAGTAGTTCTAAGTTCTAGGGGACTGATGACCACAGCAGTTGAGTCCCATAGTGCTCAGAGCCAATTGAACCATTTTTCTTAACATTCACAGAGCGAACGCGACAATCGGTTCGCCCCGCAGATCAGGTGGGCCAAGATGAAGTTAATTTAGATGACAGGGAACAATTTGAGTTTATTTCTACACTACTGCAGTTATTTACGCACATGTATATCCATTAGGCAGACGCATTGTCTTGCTGAAAGGCGTCGTATTCTCGGAAGATAATTAAATATGGGAGTATGCAATCTTCTTTGACAAATATGCAACAAAATCGGAGAAGCGTGCCTTCCATATGGATTAATACTCCCATAAAATTTTTACAAATCGTAAGTAGTGCTTCCTTCAGCCAGACCAACGAAAATTGCTTACAGAAGAGGGAATATCATGGCACGGCATTATGACCCTCCGATTATTCATAAAACAAAACAAAAAAGTCGATGGATATGTTAGTATCCAGCACTCTTTCTAAGACAACAAACATGCTGAGTTACAATACGCAAAGCATTTTTTCCGTTACTCACCTTTCTTGGAATGTGCGACGTCCCAGTTTATATATGTGTTACGTTTTGTTAAGATTTGTCTGATTCGAATTTGTTTACGGTTGATTTGCGTTTGTGCCGAACATTTGGGAAGTCGAGCTGAAGCGTCTGTCAGTAGTGGGCCAACACCCCAGCGGGCCGTCGACCCTCTTAATGTAACTCCACGACGAAAATGCTCAGATGAAAAGCATCACTATGTTCGTCGACGACTGAATCTAGATCGGTGAAGAATTCACGAAGTGAGTTGAAGAGCTGAATGTTGAGGCGCATTTTGCAACCCAGCTCTCTGTACGCCCTAATACGCTTCTGCACACGTTCTGACTGTCAGTAGATGTATAATTTACAAGGAAGCTACGACCGATCTGAAAGTCACCCGTGCATGTCTTTCAGCACCAGTAAGTGCGACTTGGAAGTGGCTGTCGGCAATGATCTTCCTATGAAGACTCCACCTTTCACCTTCCCGTAAATAAATTCTTGGACCTTGTTGCTGAGAGGAAAAAAAAAACTCCGCGTGTTTTTGTTCATTGCGTTTATGAAACTCTTCGTGGACCTCAGATGTGTATGAAGCAGTGGCATGATAATCTTATCACATTCAAGCACTGACACACAAAGGCTGCATTCTATCTCAGCTCGAAAAGATATTCTCTATGCAGTGGTGTATTCCGTTTCTGCTGCCTCACTCGCAGATAAAACATCAATACTTGATGAACTTAGTCTGCACTCCCATGACAACAGTGATTACTTACAAATCGCCATAGACATGCGACAGCGTATATTTTGATGATTCTGTGGAATGCTCTTGAGTGTCTTTTCAGGCAGAACATCCAACCGTTACTGACACTTTAGGAGGATACAAGATGACTTTGACACAATGGCAGTTTTCGCTAAATGTGGAAAACAATCTAAGTTAATGCAGGCGAGTAGAAAAAAAAAGGACTATCTTGAAATGTTCGAATACAGTATTATAGGTTTTCTTCTTGACACAGTCAGGTCGGTTAAACGTTTAGGTGCAACGTCGAAGAGTGACGTAAAATGGAACAAGCAGTTAAGGTTGCTTGTAGGGAAGGTGTATGGCCGACTTTGAATTATAGGGGGAATGTAGAAAAGTGTAATTAATCTATCAAGGAGATCGCAAACAGAATAATAGTGCGACCCATTCTTGAGTGTTTGGGATCCCCACCAGGTCGGATTAAAGGAAGCAATTCAAACGCGTGCTGCTAGATTTGCCAATGGTTGGTTAAGTCAAAACACAATTATTACAGAAGTACTTCGGGAACTCAAACGGGAATCCCCAGGGGGAAGGCGAACCTCGTATTCGCGAAACACTATTGAAAAAAATTTAGATAACCGGCATTTGCGGTTGACAGCAGAACGGTTCTACTACCTTCAACGTACATTTCATGTAAGCACCACGAAGATGAGAGAAGTTATAGCATAGACAAACTAGACTCTTGCTGCCTAATAAATATGCACAAGCCGGAAGTAATCTTCATCGACGTTAGGGGCCCCAAATAAGAGTTTTATGAGTTTGCGACGGTTTTTGGAATGTGCTAAACTTTTGAGGACAGAAAAATCAAAAAGTTTTTCTCTTATAATTCGAAAACTATGTATCTTACAGAAAATTTTATCTTACCAAAATAAAAGCGCATAAAATTTCGCGTAGAATGGCCTACGGAGAAGCTCGCAATCGAACTTCAAAACTGGCAACTTTTACCAACTTAGCGGAAAAGTGAGGTATACTCATGTTACAACACCTGTAACTAAACAACGGCTGCTCCAAATGAAAACCGTGATCCACAAAACTTAGAGAGTCAAATTCAGTGTAGTAAAAGCTCCTAACTTCTAAAATTCGCTCATTGTTGTGCAGAGATATCAATGAAAGCGTGAAGGTATTCATAACGCTAAATTCTCGGTAAGATTCTTTTGTGAAATCAAATTACTTTTTAATCACAAATCATCCACAATCGTCCAAATATTCAAATTGAAGGTCAGTTTAGTTAGGTACATCTTGTTTCCATCTCATCAGCTGATGCATTACATCTCAGGCAGACCTGTTTCGTGTACTGTAACTGAGACTAATTAGGTAATTACAGAAAACTGTGATCTACGACGCTCCGTCCATTGGAATCTTCGCTCTGTGATCTTACTCGTGACTGTGTATCATGTTTTACATAAATGATGTTGACTATAAAATTAATGGAACTATCAACGTTTCTTTTAATTGCATTTACAAGTACTCAATGTAATGTTTACTACAGTAAGATATGTACTGTGCATCATGTTCGACATAAATAATGTTGACTATAAAATTAATGGAACTATCAACGTTTCTTTTAATTGCGTTTACAAGTACTCAAGGTAATGTTTACTAGATTAAGATATGTACAACGTTAACATGATTTAATATATGGTTCCGGCTGTGGAAAGCTGTTTGCCCTGACAGGAATTTAATAAACTGGATATACGACCAACGCTGAACAATATGCAAGATATGGCGATAACTTGCGACACTATTGAACATCACGATGTAGAGGACATACTGCGCAGAAAATATGACAAAATCCATTTCAGCGTGCGGTAGAAAGTTGGGACTAAGGAACTCATCAAGAATATGACCATGCTGTATTAAAACGTAATTGTGATCGGTCTTAATACATGGAATCTGAAGTGCGTGATCCGACTTCAGTTGAAATCCAAGCCAGAGCAAGGATTTCGTCAGAGCTCAAGCGCACCGAACGGGTTGAAGTGCTTTATAACATTCTAGTTACCCGCGGATGCGGATAAAAGACTTACGGGTGCTCAAAGCGTTTCTCCCATCCGCGCAAACCTGTACCGACGATTCTGCGTTATTCAAGCGCTGCCGTAGTCTAAATTGAAGCCTTTGTTCGGTACCTCCACAGATACTCGCAAAATCATCCAATGGTGTAACATCTGGTAGGTGAAAATGAATCCTAAAAAAGCCAAGTAATTATGTTCACTATGAGACTTAAATATCCAAACCATCAACTCACAGTTGGCAGAACAGACAAATACCTTGGTCTCACAATAGACAAGAGATTTACTTGGAGACTGCACAGGACCAGTGAGGTCGATAAGGTTTCTATGTATTTAATCTATTATACCAGCTCTTTAAGAGCGACTATCAGACGAGGTAAACCTGTTATATCTGCCGCGTCATCTTATCCCCGCCCAAACTTCATGATTCGGAAGGGTGTACAGGGCTAATTCCCCCCCCCCCCCCCTCCCCCTACCTGTTTGTGCGAGTGGAGTCTTGCTTCATGGTCCTCAGTATCATCAGAAGACCATCATCAAGGGATTCAAGAACAGCTGGATATCGAATGCGCTGGATGTGAGTGAGGATGACGTACCGTGGTAAGTGAATAAAGAAAATTGTAGAAGTTACAGGGAGAGTGATGAAATGAGTACGGGTACTGAGAGTAAACAAGACAAAATATGTTGGCAATGTTACAACAAATGTTTGCAGTTTCTACCTTCGCCTTAGATGTAAGTACAAATACATTCTTGGTAATTTTTCCCCTCTCAAACAGTGTGCGGCTTATTCGCGCGCAAAATCTTTTAATTTTATTTCTTCCTCGAAATTTAGAGGTGCTGCTTGTGTAAGGTGGCGTCTTACTTTCGGATCAATACGGTAGTTTTTTGACTTTTGCCTTGGCTGTTGCCAGTGTACCGGGTGGTTATAATTATAATGCAAGCTCTCACAGAGGTCCAGTGTGTGCCGTAATTATCGTTTGGCAGCGAAACTTGGTAGATCTGGCGCTGTACATTATTTCGTCGACATTTGCGGTTGTCAAATTGAACAAATTATGTAAGTGGCAGCTAATAATAAAGTCAGCATTATGTCTTTCTTACTACTTTGACCTTTTCTGCCGATGTTGAAACTAATTTTTTCCAGCTTACATCGGTTCCGCATTAACGCATTACAATGTCTATCAAGTTTCGTTGCCATACGATAATTACAGCCCACACTGGACCTCTGCGAGTAGCTATTCTTTAATTATAACCGTCCGGTACGTTGCTACTGACCTTTTGCATCGATTAATTGCGTTCCGACTCGAGATTGTGACCGTGGGGCTCATACTCGCTCAGGCGCAGGCATCACGTGTGTTCGACTACATTTGTGGATATCGTGCTGAGGAGATTTCTGCATTGGGAAGTTGCTCAATTAACCGTTAATTATGTTGCTGTGTGTGTCAGTTCCTTTCTGCTACAAGACGACATTTTCTTGTTGTGAACGCTAGGGGTAAGAATTTCCCCCGGGATAATTTAGCTAACCTGGCTACGAAGCAGTCGCTTCTATATTGTACTGGCAGCTTAAGTTTTAGGCCGACATACTGAGCAGTTGATGCCATTTGCCTGTAGTACTCTGTGTGGTAAAAGATGAATTTTTTTCTTTTGCGTCCACATTTGATGATAGTTGTTAGGATTGCTGAGCCGCGGTTGAAAGTTAAGATATCTGTAAGCAGAAAATTGTGCTGGCCGTTATTGTGGACAGGATGCCCTAATGGTGTGCCGGACGTTGGTTTGTGTTCTCAGTGGTGGCTATTGTGGATGACGTTAGTAGTAAGTATTGTTGCTGACTTAGCTACACGTGATAAATCGCCGGCTTAGTTTAAGCTACAAGTGGCGAGCCCACACTCAAACACATACTACGAAAACTTTAGTTCTAAGCTAAGATTAACTGTCCATGTTAGATCTGACTGGTGAATGGGCTAGCCCCTAATTACTAATTAAGCGTTAGAAATAGCGCTTTTATACACCTTGGACTTGTTGTTAATGCCTAGGCTAGTACCAAAATCCTAGTGGCCCCTATTGCTAAGTAATTTACAAGGTGTGCTTTCCAGTACAAGTAATGCTTTTACGTTGCCCCTAAGTACACTGGCGGGCCAGATTGTTAAACGTAATAGCTAGACGCTGGGCTTCGTTCGTAAGTTTGGTACAACTGCTCTGTTTTTAACGTGCAGTCACGTGTGTGTTATTTTGTGGTGGTGTCCTGTGTGAGGTCCTTCGTGCCGAATGCTGATCACTCACGCATATATATTTTCGTAAATTATTATTAATTCACCTTGCTTGTCGATGTTTCAACGTGTAAGCAGTCAATAACGTTTGGATCTTGTAATTATTTGTTTTCAGGCCACAGAGTTCCTTTTTAAATTATCTTAGCCTTTTAAAGAATTGGGGTTCATTTTAAGTACTAAGATTTTGCAGATATTTAAAAGTTCAAAATTAAATATCTCAAGGAGGTTGGAATTTTAAAGTTTTATAATTGTCGTAATGAGTTTTTTTCAATTGATGACAAATAATCGGCTTCATTAAATCACTTTGGCGCTGCCCCTCCCTCCACACTTATATGGATTTCTTTTTCAGACAATGCTGCTGCTCCCTCTCGCGAAAATCTGTTACAGCAGATTGTGCGTTCGTGCAGTTACGCCCTCGCTGCAGAAGACGAAGATACGTCAGAAGTTTAGCTACAATCTACTGCTCTTACTACATTTAAATAAAGAAATTTAGCTCGACCGTGACAGTGTAACAAACCCATCCCTCTGCTCCTCAGCCATATATCCACCATAACATTTTTCATGTTTTAATCTTTTGTCCTTATAGATACGACAAATATATGCTATTTTGGCAAAATTTGTCAAAATACGACCTATTACTACAAACGGTGTTAATAAACTTCATGTTGTTTGTTGTTTTCTTCAGTTCAGAGACTGGTTTGATGCAGCTCTCCATGCTACTCTATCCCTTCTTCTAGTCAAGTTGTGCCACAAATTTCTCTTCTCTCCAATTCTATTCAATACCTCCTCATTAGTTTGTGATCCACCCATCTAATCTTCAGCATTTTTCTGTAGCACCACATATCGAAAGCTTCTATTCTCTTCTTGTCTGAACTAATAAACTTCATATGAGCAATAAAAATACATTTTTCCACACTACAATACCTGGATCCGTGCGTCATTAAAATCCGCGCGGGGCATTCAGCCACTATGAGGCAAACTGAAGAGCTGCCTGATTGAGAAGTAGCGGCTCGGGTCTCGTAAACTGACATAAGGCAGGGAGAGCAGTGTGCTAACCACATGCTCCCCCCCCCCCCCCCCCAATACCTGCATCCAGTAACGCCTGTGGGCTGAGGATGACTCGACAGCCGGTCGGTACCGTTGGACCTTCATGGCCTGTTCGGGCGAAGTTTATTAAAATCCGAGCTCTAGTCATAAAAACAGTGTTTAGAGAGGGCGCTCAATGGGAGGCACGCCCGGCTTCGAACTGCAGACCCGCTGACCGCCGTTACGAAGCCTTGTGCAACCTGACACCTGCCAAGGCAGGCAGCTTTCCACACACGGCACACGGCCTAAGCCGGCAACACACGAGCCGCATCGTATCCCATACTCCACTCGCCTGTCGACATTTGCTGCACTGTCCGCTGCTCTCGCCCACATTTAACAACTACGCTTTTTATAGAATAAAAGCCATCAAGTTGTTTTATCCAGTACTACATTACTGGCCACTAAAATTACTACACCAAGAAGAAATGCAGATGATAAACGAGTATTCATTGGACAAATATATTATGCTAGAACTGACATGTGATTACATTTTCACACAATTTGGGTGCACAGATCCTGAGAAATCAGTACCAGAAAAACCACCTCTGGCCGTAATAACGGCCTCGATACGCCTGGGCATTGAGTCAAACAGAGCTTGGATGGCGTGTACAGGTGCAGCTGCCCATGCAGCTTCAACACGATACCACACTTCATCAAGAGTAGTGACTGGCGTATTGTGACGAGGCAGGTGTTCGGCCACCATTGACCAGACGTTTTCATTTGGTGAGAGATCTGGAGAATGTGCTGGCCAGGGCAGTATCCAGAAAGGCCCGTACAGGGCCCGCAACATACGGTCGTGCATTATCCAGCAGTCGAACATTTTCTGTATCCAGAAAGGCCCGCTCAGGACCAGCAACATACGGTCGTGCATTATCCTGCTGAAATGTAGGGTTTCGCAGGGATCGAATGAAGGGTAGAGCCACGGGTCGTAACACATCTGAAATGTAACGTCCTCTGTTCAAAGTGCCGTCAATGCGAACAAGAGGTGACCGAGACGTGTAACCAATGGCACACCATACCATCACGCCGGGTGATACGCCAGTATGGCGATGACGAATACACGTTTCCAATGCGCATTCACCGCGATGTCGCCAAACACGGATGCGACCATCACGATGCTGTAAATAGAACCTGGATTCATCCGAAAAAATGACGTTTTGCCATTCGTACACCCAGGTTCGTCGTTGAGTACACCATCGCAGGCGCTCCTGTCTGTGATGCAGCGTCAAGGGTAACCGCAGCCATGGTCTCCGAGCTGATAGTCCATGCTGCTGCAAACGTCGTCGAACTGTTCGTGCAGATGGTTGTTGTCTTGCAAACGTCCCCATCAGTTGACTCAGGGATCGAGACGTGGCTGCATGATCCGCTACAGCCAAGGGGACAAGATGCCTGTCATCTCGACTGCTAGTGATACGAGGCCGTTGGGATCCAGCACGGCGTTCCGTATTACCGTCCTGAACCCACTGATTCCATATTCTGCTAACAGTCATTGGATCTCGACCAACGCGAGCAGCAATGTCGTGATACGATAAACCGCAGTCGCGGTGGGCTACAATCCGACCTTTATCAAAGTCGGAAACGTGATGGTACGCATTTCTCCTCCTTACACGAAGCATCACAACAACGTTTCACCAGGCAACGCCGGTCAACTGATGTTTGTGTATGAGAAATCGGTTGGAAACTTTCCTCATGTCAGCACGTTGTAGGTGTCGCCACCGGCGCCAACCTTGTGTGAATGTTCTGAAAAGCTAATCATTTGCATATCACAGCATCTTCTTCCTGTCGGTTAAATTTCGCGTCTGTAGCACGTCATCTTCGTGGAGTAGCAATTTTAATGGCCTGTAGTGTATTAATCATACACTTAAAAGAGCAAGTTGGTCGATTTGGAACGTTGCATAAGGCGTAGGTTACCAGGGGCACGTGACATTCCGTCGATGACGTAAGCCATTGCAATGAAGTGATTTTGTTTGTTTGTTTGTTTGTGTGTGTGTGTGTGTGTGTGTGTGTGTGTGTGTGTGTGTGTGTGCGCACCTGACGCTTATATGATATGTAATCAACGATAGATAGCGGTGCTGTACGTAGCCTTCCAAATGGCGTCTGTAACAGAAGTGCGTTCCAAGGAGAGAGCGGTCATTCAGTTTCTTTTGGCGGAAAACCAGAGCATCGCAGATATTCACAGACAGTTGCGTAATGTCTACGAAAACAAGGCACTGCACAAAAGCACGACGAGTCGTTGGGCGAGGCGTCTGTCGTCATCGTAATGAAACTTCACTGGACTGTTCTTCCTCATCCACCCTACCACTCGTACCTTTCCATTTCCATCTGTTTGGCTCAATGAGGGCTGCACTCTGCAGGAAGCAGTACGAGGATGATGGGGAGATTCATGATGCGGAATGTCCACCAATAGAGTGGCACCATGCGAGCATACAGGTCCTTCCAGCAATGTGACTTATGGCCGTCGCAATGAACGTAAATTATGTTGAAAAATACAGTTTTGTAGCGAAAAGAGTGGAGAATAATATAAAGACGGATCGACGAGGAGATGTGACAGAATGGCAGTGTGTCAGGTATCTTAAAATGAACCAGGATTTTTATTTCAATGTACTCGCTGACCAAGTGCTGCCATTTCTTTTGCATCTTTGTGATGGGTTTGCTGTGGAGATTTTGGAGATGGTAAAAGCCATGATCACAATACTGCGCGCGTACGTTCCTGGTTTGAATAACACTCAGGTACTCTCCAATAACCGGCTAAATCATCCAATTTTAATCCTACATTAAAAAGGGCTGGAGCTATTTGGAAGAGCGGATGAAACGTAGGCATTAATATGGTAGCTATACGGCATCTAACATACAATGAGTGGTTTCGATCTGATATGTCATACTTGAAAAAATACGCTTTGCAGTCACATTAAAGTGACGACATTGAAAAGACTCAATAAACTACCTTTTGCAGCGCTGTACAGGAAGAGAGTCAATGGGACGCGGAGCCATGCTGACTCCAGTGCTGTGCCTAGCTACGCTAGATTTCCCAGTTGAGGATGCTTGGCGAGCACAACCCGATCGAGGTGATTCCACAGATTATCGATTAGGTTGAAATTCTGGGAGTCTGGTGGCCAGAGGAGTAAGATGAAGTGCTGTCGCTCATTTCAACACGCATGTACACTACAATCTATGTGACACGTTCCATTTTCCTGCTAGTAGACACCATCGAGCCGAGGAAAAACGAACTGCATGTAGGGGTGGACATGGTACCCAAGGATAGATGCATCATTATGTTGATCCATTATGTCTATCAATTTGACGAGTTCGCCCACGAAATGCCACGAAAACATTCCCCAGACCATAGCGCTTCCTCCTGTAATGTCTCTTGCAACGGTCTCTCCGCGATATTTTCAGAAATTTTTATAAATTATGTAACTCAGTACATATCTCTAAATATCTCTTCTTATCTTACCGATTCATAAACTTTAATATACGATGATTATCAATGCAAAGTAGTTTCAAGCCCTATTATTCCTTGGAGCGTGCA
This sequence comes from Schistocerca piceifrons, assembly GCF_021461385.2. Lineage (NCBI taxonomy): Eukaryota > Metazoa > Arthropoda > Insecta > Orthoptera > Acrididae > Schistocerca > Schistocerca piceifrons. The sequence goes on from NC_060141.1 coordinate 620,527,917, forward strand.
TTTACTACATGGAATAGCTTCTCTGCTATCTATGTTCTCTCTTATGAAAAGAATGATTCAGATCTTGCCGATTAGCCGTGAAAGAACGAAGATGTATATGCATATATTGTTGAGCTAGTCGCCATATTGATGAGATTCTGTATGAGAAGGAATTTAAAACATGAACTAAACTAAAGTAAGTGTGTTCGCGAATTATTTAACTGATTATTATTGACAGTGTCTGCTTACTACGCTGTGTTGCACGAGATCAGTGGGGAACGTCTGATTTACACTGGACGAAGCTGCCGTTTTGTACGTTCAAGATATCCAGTTTATTACTTTCAATAAATGGGATAACACGGTCTTACCAGCAGATCTCCGGTCTTCCCCATGTGATCACCGAAAGTTAATAATTATTACAAATGTTTTCTGGAGATCGACTGACAATTTTCGTCGCACCGAGACTTCGAAATTGCTTCACTGCCTTATGGAATTTAAGTTAAGCTCAATTTAATCAGGATAGAACAGTGCTGAACTGTGTGAATGTGATAAGCCTGCTTTGTGAATGAAAATTCCCTTAATATACGCATGTTTTTTACTTTCCTGATCAGTGAAGCTAAATCAGGTCGGTGTGAGAGAGGTTTTTAAATTTCAGATCCCACAAAAATATTAAACTCCTCTGGCCTCTACCCTTCTGACTTGTTTTCGTAGCCGAGCGGTTCGAGGCGCCACAGTCTGGAACCGCGCGACCGCTACGTCGGCAGGTTCGAATCTTGCCTCGGGCATGGATGTGTATGATGTCCTTAGGTTAGTCAGGTTTAAGTAGTTCTAAGTTCTAGGGGACTGATGACCTCAGAAGTTACGTCCCATAGTGCTCAGAGCCATTTGAACCATTTTTGTACTTGTTTTGAGACGCTTCACGCCGTACGCGCCAACGGCTGTCTGTCCGATGAAGCATAAAACGTGATTCATCTGAAAAAGCCACCTGTCGCCACTCCGTGGACGTCTAGTGGAGGTACTGGTGTGCAAATTCCAGCCTTCGTCACCGATGAGCAGCAGTCAGCATGGGTGCACGAACCAGGCGCCTGCTGCAGAGGCCCATACGCAGCAACGTTCGCTGAACGCTCGTTGAGGAGACATTGTTGGTAGCCTCTGTCTTCATCTGGGCGGTCAGTTACTCTACACTTGCACGTCAAATCGCCCGTACACATCTTCACAGCCATCATTCACCCCCGTCATGGCCCGTGGAGCTTCACAGATGCCTCGGCGCTGGTTTTGGACAGTGCCATTTTGCCATGCACGGTATTGTATTGTATTGTATTGCATGCTAACCGGGGACCTAGAAACGACGGAGAGGCTCCGTCCCCGCCGCAGCCGCAGTGATCCGCAACACCACGACGACTACCGCAGTCCACTTCACCCCTCCGCCGCCCCGCACCGAACCCAAAGTTATTGTGCCGTTCGGCCCCCGGTGGACCCCCTAGGGAACGTCTCACACCAGACGATTGTAACCCCTATGTTTGCGTGGTAGAGTAATGGTGGTGTACGCTTACGTGGAGAACTTGTTTGCGCAGCAAACACCGACATAGTGTAACTGAGGCATAATAACGGGAACCAGCCCGCATTCGCCGAGGCAGATGGAAAACCCCTAAAAACCATCCACAGACTGGCCGGTTCACCGGACCTCGACACAAATCCGACGGGCGGATTCGTGCCGGGGACCAGGCGCTCCTTTCCGCCCGAAAAGCTGTCCGTTGGACCGCACGGCCAACCGGGCGGGCCTGCACGGTATACTTTAACCACAGTGGCACGTGAACAGTTAACGAACTTCGCTGTTTCAGGAATAGTTCCACTTTTGGCCCGAAAGCCAATGATCAAGCCCTTTTGTACGTCAGATAAATCGCTCCTCTTCTACATTAAGACAACACTGCAGTGTTTTCATCCCCCCACCCCCCCGTCCCCCTCCCACCCTACATGCTTTATATAACTTTAACCGCAGGTGCTGCCACCTGGCTTCTGTCAGTGTTTATTACACGTTGACGTCGATCAGAGATGGTGCCATATTAATGTGACTGGACCGTGTAATTTCTCTGATTTTTTCGTCGCGATCATTTCGCAAGACATCATCATCATAAGTCGTTGTGCTCACTGCTGAGCGTCGTGACCCCATGAACCAAGTGCCTCCATCCCGGACGGTTGCCAGCTTCTCTTAGTGCCTGCTGAAGGCGTAGACTGGAGGTCGTCTTGATTTGATCTATCCATCTGCTCGCTGCTCTTCCTCTTGGTCTCGTGCCCTCGATCTTTCCTTGCAAGATTATTTTCTCTAGATTTTATCCATCTCCTCTCACAATATGGCCAAAGCAACTGGAGAATTTTTTCGGTGACTCGAAAAGAATGACGTCTGGAGATATCGAGTTGATCAATAATGGACACATTTGTTCCTCTTTCCGTCCAAGACATATGTCGTAAGAAATAATACGTTGCTCAACTCATCCCCGAATGTACGCTCTAGGAATTGCAGTAGTAACATCTTTCATGTAGCGACTGCCAGTGGAATTTGTTGAGCATCTCCGTAAAAAATGGTTCAAATGGCTCTGAGCACTATGGGACTTAACATCTATGGTCATCAGTCCTCTAGAACTTAGGACTACTTAAACCTAACTAACCTAAGGACATCACACAACACCCAGTCATTACGAGGCAGAGAAAATCCCCGACCCCGCCGGGAATCGAACCCGGGAACCAGGGCGCGGGAAGCGAGAACGCTACCGTACGACCACGAGCTGCGGACGAGCATCTCCGTAAAGCTCTAGCGCTAAGTAAACAACCTTGTGACTAAACGTGTCACTGTTTGTGTCTTCTCTATCTCTTCCGTTAATCGTACTTGGAATAGGTACCAGACTGATGAACACTACTCAAGAATCGACCGAAAAAATGTTTTCTAAACCACTTCTTTCGTGGATCAACGAAATTTGTTTGTACTCTTCCAACAGATCTCAGCCTGATATCCGCTTTTCCTACAATTTTTTGTGTGTGGTCATACCACTTTAGGTCGTTACGAACGGCTACTCCCAGGGTTTTATTTCTGTTACTATCCGCCCCGATAGCTGAGTGGTCAGCTTGACGGATTGCCGTCCTACGGGCCCGGGTTCGATTTCCGGCTGGGTCGGGGAATTTTCTCCGCTCAGGGACTGGGTGTTGTGTTGTCTTCATCATCATTTCATCCCCAGCTGGCTTGCAGGTCGCCCAGTGTGGCGTCGAATGTGATAGACCTGCACCACGGCGGCCGGACCTGCCCCGCAAGGGGGCTCCCGGCCAATGACGCCAAACGCTTATTTCCATTTCTGTTACTCACATCAGTGATCTTTCACCAACAGCGTAAACAAATAGTAGTCGATCAGTTCGCCTATTTACGAGCAATCTAAAAGAACCGCTCACTCGACGGAAGATTTGTACCTAAAGACTGGAAAGTTGCACAGGTCACATCAATACTCAAGAAAGGAAACAGAAGCAATCCGGTGAATTACAGATCCATATTAATGACTTCGATTTGCAGCAGGATGTTGGAACATATATTGTGATCGAACCCTATGAATTACCTCGAAGAAAATGGTCTACTGACACACAGTCGGCACGGATTCAGAAATTATCGTTATCGTGAAGCACAACTGGCTCTTTATTCGCATGAAGTAATGAGTGCTATCGACAGGGCATCTCAAACACTTTCCATATTTCTAGTTTTCCAGAAGCCTTTTAACATCATTCCTCACAAGAGACTTCAGATTGAGCGTCTATGGAGTGTCGTTTCAGTTGTGCGCCTGGATTCGTGGTTCATGCCGCAAAGGTTACAGTACGTAGTAAATGACGGAAAATGATCGAGTAAAACAGAAGCGCTATCTGGCATTGCCCAAGGCATGGTATAGGTCATCTGCTGTTTATAAACTATGTAAACGATTTAGAAGACAATCTGAGGTCTTTTTAGATTTTTTGCAGAAGAAAACGTCATTTAGCTTCTAGTAAAGTCATCAGAATATCGAAACCAACTGCAAAATGACTTAGACACGACATCTGTATGGCGCGAGAAGTGGCAACCGTCTCTGAATAAGAAAAATTATGAGGTAATCCACGTAAGTACGAAAAGAAATCCGTCAAATTTCAGTTACACGACAAATCACACAAATTTAAAGGGTTTCAGTTCAACTGAATGCCTAGCAATTACAATTACGAACGACATAAATTGGAACGATCACATAGACAATGGTCTGAGGAAGGCAAACCAAAGACTGCGTTTCATTGGTAGAAAACTTAGAAGATACAAGTCTACTAAAGAGACAGTTTACATTACTCTTGTCCGTCCTTTCCTAAAGTACTGATTTGCGATACGGAGCCGGCTGAAGTGGCCGTGCGGTTAAAGGCGCTGCAGTCTGGAACCGCAAGACCGCTACGGTCGCAGGTTCGAATCCTGCCTCGGGCATGGATGTTTGTGATGTCCATAGGTTAGTTAGGTTTAACTAGTTCTAAGTTCTAGGGGACTAATGACCTCAGCAGTTGAGTCCCATAGTGCTCAGAGCCATTTGAACCATTTTTGCGATACGGATTCCGCACCATATAGGATTGACCAGGATATCGAAAATGTTCAAAGAGGGGAAACTCGTTTTGTATTGGAGGAGGAGATTAGTTCAAATGGTTCAAATGGCTCTGAGCACTATGGGACTTAACATCTGTGGTCATCAGTCCCCTAGAACTTAGAAGTACTTAAACCTAACTAACCTAAGGACATCACACACATCCATGCCCGAGGCAGGATTCGAACCTGCGACCGTAGCAGTCGTGCGGTTCCGGACTGAGCGCCTAGAACCGCTAGACCACCGCGGCCGGCGAGGAGATTAGTGTTTAACACCTCGTCGATAACGAGGTCATTAGAGACGGAGCACAAACCCGGATTAGGGAGACAGGGAGAAGGAACCACCCCGTCGTTTGCCTTAAGCGATTTAGGGAAATCACGGAAAACCTAAATCTGGATGACCGGACGCAGGTTTGAACCGTCCTCCTCCCGAATGCAAGTCCAGTGCGCATAACTCTGCACTACCTCGCTTAGTTCGTTTTGTACTATCGCGGAACAGGGGAGAGAATGTCACGGATGTGATGAGCGAGTTGGGGTGGCTATCATTAAAACAAAGGCGTTTTTCGTTGCGGCGAGATCTTTTCACGGAATTTCAACCACCAACTTTCTCCTCTGAATGCGACAATATTTTATTTTTATCAGACTACATAGGGTGAAATGATCGTCGTAATAAAATAAGAGATATTAGAGCTCGTACAGTGAGATTGAAGTGTTCATTTTCCCCACGCGCTGTTAGAGAGAGGAACAGCAGGGCAATAGTCTGAAAGTGACTCGAAGAAAGAACTGTCAGACACTGAACTGTGATTTGGAGAGTAACCGTGTAGATGTATATGCAAATATAGAATATGTTATATTTATTTAGGTTCAGGGTCAACTGTCACCCCTACACCCATCATCGATCTTCTGCAGATCCTTCTGCGGCCGAGTGATGTGTTGCAGCTATAACAGAGTGGACTCGCATTTAGAGAACTGCGGTTCAAATCCCTTCAAAACCATCGAAGTTTAGGTCCCATAGTTATCCTAAATCACCCAAGGCAAGTTCCGGAACAGTTCCTTTGAAAAGAACACTACCAATTTCCTTCCCATCTTATCACAGTCCAATCTTGTACTTTGTTTCTAATGACAGCGTTGTCGAATTTTTTAAAACGTATGAACCTTATATTTTTGTCTGATGATAGGTCTCTAAAAAGTGGAATTTATCTTTCTTTTGATTTTTCTGCGCTGCCAACTTTACTAAGTGTGACCATTTTGTCTTTTGTGGTCTTCAGATTCTCCACTGCCGAGTTAGGCTTCAATTCTGAGACAAATATTTGTTAAACGTCTGTGCTTGTTAAACAATATATAAGTATGTTGGTTGCTTGGTTTTGGGGAAGAGGACCAAACAGAGGGAATCGGTCCCATCGGATTAGGGAAGGATGGGGGAAGGAAGTCGGCTGTGCTCTTACAAAGGAACCATCTCGGCATTTGCCTGAAGCGATTTGGGGAAATCACGAAAAACCTAAATCAGGATGGCCAGACGCGTGTTTGTACCATCGTCCTCCCGAATGCGAGTCCAGTGTGCTAACCACTGCGCGACCTCGCTCGGTAAGTATCTTGGTGATGTGTGTTTGATAATGACCCATGAGGTTCAAGTCATCTACTTGCGAAGTGTTAATATGACGAATGGATAAGGCCTATGCGAGGACAAGTTCTCTTTCAGGAAAGAAATAATTAAGAGTACAAGTTTTCCACGACATAAAGCAATGCGAGAAAAAACCTGTATTCGTCATCATGTGATGAAGAATGTGGGTGAACAGTGACAAGAAAGAGGACTGAAACGTATATTAATGAATACAAAAAGAGAGATAAGTTCTAATGATAATGAACAGAAGGGCTTAGACCTTCGACTGTGGTTAGCGCAGTTCACCATGACCTGCAAAAGCCTGTCATGTGGCGACTGAAATATGGGATGTAATCAACCATTAGCAACTCTGTTACATAACTTATTCGAGGCTATGTTTCACGGGCGCTATAGTTTTGTTGTTATTGGAGCACCAATGTGAATGAAAAATTCCTCTGGAGAGCAGAGGCAAAAGTGAGTGGAGAGTTTTTGTGAGTCACGAGTAAATGTTGGAGAATCGCCAAACGACAGCTACATTATTCCAGTAGATCCACTGCGATCTGGTGCCGATGAAACAAGATTTGTGTAAGTTCCAGGAGAGAGCAATCAAATGTTTTTTGCGTTAGCTTATACGCAGATGTTTCGAAGCAGATACGTTAAGATGTTTGTAGGGTCTCAAGCACTTTATTTTGAGAATTCTTTGGGATGCACTGGCTATGACTAGAACACACAACACATCATAAATAGAAGGCACTGTGCAGTTCCGGTGTATGTGGAGTTTGGCAAACTCGTTGAAGTAGCAATATCCTTCATGTATGTTCACAAGTTCTTTAAATGAAAAATAGGCGGCTGCTTGGATCACAGGACTGAAGAAAGACTGTGGTACAGGCCGGATGATCATTCATTCACTTGAAGACCGAGTCCACAGGAATTAAACTGTCGTTATTTGTGTGTTTCTGCGAGTTATTTGTAAAAAAAAATAAAAAACAATTGTCGCCATTCGTCGAACGCTCTATACATATGAAAATTAATAAAACAGACAAACTGCCCCTGTCGCCATTCGTCGAACCCTCTATACATATGAAAATTAATAAAACAGATAAAATGCCCCAGTACAGAGCTGCATCGCATCCACATCACAAAAGACGTTCAAACTGGCCTCCATGGGATTGCTGGCGATAGGGATAGTAGCGGTTGTCATGTAGGATACACATAATCGTACTTTGGCTTACACCATATTGGCGGCCCACTTGCCTGGTACTTGTACCAGCGTCGTCTCAGTATAGATTAGATTAGATTAATACTTGTTCCATAGATCATGAATACGACACTTCGTAATGATGTGGAATGTGTCAGGTTAGTAAAAGAAGTCTGCACAAGATATTACATTACACAAATTATTGCATGACACTAATGTTTAAGATGTTTTTTCCCCTTAATTTATATCTAAAAATTCAGCCAATGAGTAGAAGGAGTTGTCATCTTGAAATTCTTTTAATTTATTTTTAAATGTTAGTTGGCTATCTGTCAGGCTTTTGATGCTGTTTGGTAGGTGACCAAAGACTTTTGTGACAGCATAATTTACCCCTTTCTGTGCCAAAGTCAGATTTAACCCTGCATAGTGAAGATCATCCTTTCTCCTGGTGTTATAGCTATGCACACTGCTATTACTTTTGAACTGGGTTGGATTATTAACAACAAATTTCATAAGTGAATATATATACTGTGAGGTTACTGTGAGGATCCCTAGATCCTTAAATAGATGTCTGCAGGATGACCGTGGGTGGGCTCCAGCAATTATTCTGATTACACGTTTTTCAGCAATGAATACTTTTCTACTCATCGATGAATTACCCCAGAATATGATGCCATACGAAAGCAGTGAATGAAAGTAGGCATAGTAAGCTAATTTACTGAGATTCTTATCACCAAAATTTGCAATAACCCTAATAGCATACGTAGCTGAACTCAGACGTTTCAGTAGACCATCAATATGTTGCTTCCAGTTTAACCTCTCATCAATGGACACACCTAAAAATTTTGAAAATTCTACCTCAGCTACAGATTTCTGTTCAAAGTCTCTATTTATAACTGGAGTTGTGCCATTTACTGTACGGAACTGTATATACTGTGTTTTATCCAAATTTAGAGAGAGTCCATTTGCCGAGAACCACTTAATAATTTTGTGAAAAACATCATTTACAATTACATCACTTAGTTCTTGGTTTTTGGGCGTTATTACTATACTTGTATCATCAGCAAAAAGAACTAACTTTGCATCTTCATCGATGTGGAATGGTAAGTCATTAATGTATATCAAGAACAGTAAAGGACCTAAGACCGAACCCTGTGGGACCCCATACTTGATAGCCGCCTGTTTGAGGAATCAACTGTTGTTTTAACATTACATGAACTTTCTGCATTCTTACAGGTACGTATGAATTAAACCATTTGTGCACTGTCCCACTCAAACCATAATGATTTAGCTTATCTAAACGAATTCCATGATTTATACAATCAAAGGCCTTTGAGAGGTCACAAAAAATAGCAATGGGTGATGTCCGGTTATTCAGAGCATTTAATATTTTATCAGTGAAAGCGTATATAGCATTTTCTGTTGAAAAGCCTTTCTGAAAACCAAACTGACACTTTGTTAGTACTTTATTTTTACAAATATGGGAGGCTACTCTTGAATACATTACTGCCTCAAAAATTTTTGATAGAGCTGTCAGAAGAGAGATTGGGCGGTAGTTGTTGACATCCGACGTATCCCCCTTTTTATGCAATGGTTTTACAATGGTATATTTCAGTCTATCGGGGAAAACACCCTGCTCCAAAGAGCTATTACATACGTGGCTGAGAATCCTACTTATCTGTGGGGAACAAGCTTTAAGTACCTTGCTGGAAATGCCATCAATTCTGTAAGAGCTTTTACTTTTCAGTGAGTTTATTATTTTACTGATTTCAGAGGGAGAGGTTGGTGGAATTACAGTTGTTTCAAACTGCACAGGTATGGCCTCTTCTATTAGTAGCCTTGCCTCTTCTAGTGAAGATCTAGATCCTATTTTCTCCACAACATTTAAAAAATGATTATTGAAAATATTTTCAATTTCTGATTGTTTGTTAGTACACTTGTCATTCAGTTTTATGGCACTAAAGTCTTCCTGTGCTCTTGGTTGCCTTGTTTCCCTTTCAGTAATATTCCAAATTGCTTTAATTTTATTATCAGAGTTACTGATCTCAGACATGATACACATGCTTCTGGACTTTTTAATAACTCTTCTTAGTACCGCACAATAGTTTTTATAATATTGAACAATTTCGGGGTCAGTACTCCCTCTTGCTGTTAGATACAGTTCTCTTTTACGGTTGCAAGATATTCTTATTCCTTTAGTTAGTCAAGGTTTTTTATATGTTTTCTTGGAATTGTGTTTAACTATTTTCTTGGGAAAACAATTTTCAAATACCCTTAAAAATGTATCGTGAAATAAGTTATATTTCAAGTTTGCATCGGGTTCCTTATACAGTTCATCCCAGTCTACCTGCTGTAGGCTTTCCCTAAAGTTTGCAATATTTATATTGTTAATTGAACGCACTGCTTTGAAATTCTGATTTGATATGCTGCATGGAGCTATGTCATGTACTGTAACTAGCTGTGCACCATGATCTGAAAGACCATTCTCAACAGGATAAGCATTTATGTCCTTAAACTTATCTTGGTCTATAAAAAAGTTATCTACCATGTAGGACCCGGTCCTCCAAATTTGGTGTAACCACAATTAGCTGCTTCCCTGCATGTTCGTCTGTTTGAAAGGATCCATGATCACACAAACGCCCAAAAAGAGCTCGAAGTGTTATGTGATGTGGTTGGTATCTGTGAGGGTACTTTTTTTGCTGTATCCGTGCTGCCTCTCGACAGTCTCCATCTGCTTGGCTTCACATAGACACCAATTCGGCTTCTTCCCGACATGAATACCGGACCATTCTGGTGCTTACAGTACGCTGCGACAATCACACAGACTGCAACACACAAGGAACACACCGCACGTGGTCAGAGGAACTTACATTCGTCAGCGCCGTCTACCATGGCAACGATGCATTTCCGGACGTATGTTCATAGGATCTTTTTTCTCCTCCATTTCCCGTTAGTAAACCGTCCTTGCCGTTTGTCGATTTTACTAATGTTCACCCTATACACATATAAATACGTAACATTTTTATTTCGTGAACGGGTCCAGATATAGAAACGAGGTTTTTGGCAAATGATAGTGCTATAAGGGCCACTTACTTTGGTATGTGATAGTCTTAGCTCTTGTATCGACTGAGATACTGAAGCTAGTACTTTTTTTTTTAATGGAACCGTATAAATTTCACAACTGCATTCAATAGCGCTTGGAAGGACAATTACAGTGATAAAGGGCTTGTTGATATTGACGTTGAAATCCAAGAAATGTAGTAAAACTGGAAAGAAATTCGGCCGGAGACGGTTATTGCGGTGTAAACAGCGACAAGCAGAGATGTCGGGGTGCTTAGGCCTACGATTACGAAGGAAACAGGCTTATTAAGAAAAAAAAACTCATTTCTTATATGACATATGTAGATGTACGGTCGGCTGTTAAAGCTGAACAGAAACTTCGGTCGTTATACTCCATAATGATAAACAACCCTATTTACTGAAAAAAAGAAATTACTTTATTAAAGTTCTTAGATTAAAAAAACAAAAGAACCTGCCATGTCTTTGCCAGGAGAGGCCTGAATGCTACCTAAAACACCTGCTGTCGGACAAATGTGTCTCCAGATACTACTTGACACTGTAATAATGAATTTCTAGTACATTACATACACTATTATTCAGAACGACTGACGACATGTCACCCACAAAATAGATGCTTTTCTTAATGAAACGTAGTTTTACACTTTAACTTAAGTATGTGCTCAAATTGATTAACACCAGAAGAGATGAAAGTAGACTGAATGATATGTCGTTGTGTGCTGTGGCGATACGACGGCGCATGTCATCTGGCTTAGTTGGGGGCTTCATTACAGATTGCATCTTGCAGTGTTCCCCATAGAAAGAAATCAAGAGGTGTCAAATAAGGGAACGTTGTCGGCCATTGTACTGCAGCACTTCATCCCATCCAACGGTCAGGATACCTTTCATTCAGTAACTGCAATGGACACGAGATGAATGAGCTGGGCAGTTGTCGTGTTTTTGGAGCCACATATACTAGCACTTATCTAGTGGTACCTCTTCTAGAAGAACGGATAGAACGTTCGCAGGAAAGCTTACGTACGGTACGTATTTCCTTTTAACACTCCTGGGATGATGAGAGGTGCCACAATGGAATTTCCTATGCTGTCGTACCATATGTTTACGCTCGATGTCGTTTGCGTTGTACCTGACGTGGCCAGCGTTGATTTTCAGCTGTAGAATAGTGCTTGTAAGTAAACTCAAATTACTGTGGTTCTTAAACACTGATTCGTCGGTAAAGACCACACGTTGAGAAAACGCAATGTCATCTCCAAGATGCTGCAGAGCAAACCGCCAAAATTCTCCACGACGTTCTAAATCACTTCCTCCGGTTGCCTCTTGGAGTGACATGATAAGGGTGCAATTTATATTGATGCAAGATGTGAATGACACTCATCTAGCTGATCCCAAATTTCTTGGCAGTAAGTCTCCTGTCGTCATGCGGACTGAGAAGCGTCGTAGCCAGAAAAGCTTCTTCATGTTGCAGCCTTCGTCATCGTCCTCTGAAGTGGAAGCTGAATGTCTGCAATAGTGACCCAATAATTCGTGCAAGTGTCTGGCGCGACGGACAATGACGATCAGGATACACGTCCCTATATCGTTATACAGTTTGGACAGCATTTCTTTGACATTAACCGTACCGACATTAACCGTGCTGTAGGTAGCATATCTAACTTCTCATTGGTGTACATGTCTGCAGGCAATGAATGCTGAGACAGAGGTGATCTACCGATAGACGATTTGTTCCGCACGGCAGACAAGTAAACAGTCGGAAAGTTTAATACTCGTACAACGACGCAGTCTGCATGAGTGTGTTTACAACGCACTACCCCAGGATTTCCCAACAAAATTTTCTCGAGGACCACCTCATCGAGCATGATTGGTACCTTGTCATATCATATTATCAAGTATCTAAAGAAGCCAAATTAAGTGTCTTTTTATACGTTTTCTATTTTTGGTACTTTGAAAAAACATTGACATATTCATTATTGAAAAAATGTTGAGCTTAAAAGTGCTCATACAGGAAGCGGCCAAAACAAAAAAATCTGTTACCATACGAAATATATTTAACATATTTTTTTATTTCAATAGCATCTTGCGGACCCCTGGGGGTTCGCGGACCACCTGTTGGGAACCACTGCAGTACCCTATTTTGGCTGACTTGCCTTTCTATTTTAGAATAATTCTCGGATTCTTCTGCAAAGAGTTTCAAGCTCAAAATTAACAAGCGTCGCATCACTGGGATCCACCTTTTGAAAGTCCGTCCCCGGTAGCTGAGTGGTCAGCGTGACGGATTGCCAATCCTCTGGGCCCGGGTTCGATTCCCCCTGGATGGGGGAATTTTCTCCTCCCAGGGACTGAGTGTTGTGCTGTCCTTATCATCATCCCATCATCCTAATCGACTGCAGGTCGCCGAAGTGGCGTCAAATTCAAAGACCGACACCCGGCGAACGGTCCGCCCGAAGGGGGGGGGGGGGGGGGAGGCCATAGCCATACGATTAAATAAAATAAAACCTTTTGGAAGAAACACTTCAGTGAATCTGCATGGAATGGATTCGAAAGCTGATTTCCGGAAGTGTATGCCGCCAGATATTCACGCACAGGTCACTTAATTCCCGGTGGCTCATTAGCGCAGACCTGGCCCCCAATAGCGTCCCAGGTGTGTTCCATCGTATTCAAAACAGGATACTTTGATGGGTACGACAGTATGCTCCTTAAAGCATAGCAACACGATTCTGGCCTTGTGACACGGAAGATCCTATTGGAAGATTTCGTCGGGGAAGACATCGAGGATGAAGGTATGTAAGTTGTTCGCAATAATGTTCACATAGTGGACAGCTCTCGTGGTGCATTCAGTTACTACCACTGGTCCCATGGATGCCCAGGTAAATGTCCCTCACGACACCAGCCTGCCTCCATGGAGCGGTGCATGTTTCGAACAGGCCGTTCGCCTGGATGACGATGTATCTGGCCATCACCATCGAAACGGTGTGGTAAGAAAAGTGATTCATTACACTAGGTGACACGTTTCCAATCTAGATGATCCCTTGCCTGCTGCAGTAGCAAGTGATGATGTCGTTGGGTCAACGTGGCGATTGCCTACTGCTGAGCTCTGCATTCAGTAAAGTGTGGTGATTGAAGTGTTCCAAATCACGTGTGGTTGCACCGGCACTGCACTCTGTTGTCGTATCTGCCACAGATCTCCGCCTATCCCGCATGCCAGAGCGGACAAGCCTCCGGATCTCCTTCGTTCTATGATGAGGCCTGAACAAGACTGTGCTGTCGTCGATCACGTCACATCAGCAGTCGACCACCGCAAAGATGCAGCATGTCCACGCCGATACGGGCGAGATTTGTGCCACGCCTCCTGCAACTGCGAGGCGTCACAGCCACGCAGCGTTACGAAATACGGCCGCAGGGGACAGGCACGGCAGTTCCGTCTACAGAGCGGGTTCTGCTTCTGCTTCCAATGGATGAAGCCCTCCCGTCATCGGCTTGCCTCAGACTCCTACAATCTGAGCTGTTATAGTGTAGCATAATCATACTTTTTCACTATTAAAAACAGTCTTGACCACGATTTATTTATTAAGGTGACCAGTTTCGACCACTACTGTGGTCATCTTCAGACCTACAAGTCGTATACAAAGCTTTAATTAGAGGGCTACATACATTAAAGAAAATATATAAAGTTATAAAGCTATAAAACGATGAATTACCATTGAGTAGGAACCTCTTTCTGCTGGAAAATCACTACTGGATAAACCAGTGCACGTCTTACTATATACAATGGAGGCTCCGCCCACTTCTGACGGCATGATGTCATTACTAACCAATGAGTTATAAGTCGAAAACAATGTAAAATTTCTTAGTTAAAAGAACATTGTCATGAAATAAAAATAAACATACACTAGGCTTAGCTTATTAAACAGCTATTGTCGTTTCAATAAAGACATGTTGCTGCTCAATAATACATCGTCTGACGTGACAGTCTTCGCCATTTCACTTTCGCAACAGCTTCGTTAGAAAGAAGCCTGCTGCCACACCTTTGCACTGGCGTTTGTCCTCACCATAGCAACCACCACTTCGCCTATTGACTTTACAACTACTTTAGTGGTAGAAGCCTGCTGCCTCATCTTTGGAACGGCATACAACTTCACCATGGCAACCAGTGGTTCCAAATGGTTCACTAACAGGCCTTGAGAGGGCAACCTATGTACTTCCAAACCTAAGTTCATTTATCCTACATATTTAAATATTTTTAACGCTTCTTAATTGACAATGGCTGTTTAATAAGCTAAGTTTAGTGTGTGTTTATTTTTATTTCATGACAATGTTCTTTTAACTAAGAAATTTTACATTGTTATTCGACTTATAACTCATTGGTTAGTAATGACATCATGCCGTCAGAAGTGGGCGGAGCCTCCATTACATATAGGAAGACGTGCACTGGTTTATCCAGTAGTGATTCTCCAGCAGAAAGGGGTTCCTACTCAATGGTAATTCATCGTTTTATAGCTTTATAACTTTATGTATTTTCTTTAATGTATGTAGCCCTCTAATTAAAGCTTTGTATACGACTTGTAGGTCTGAAGATGACCACAGTAGTGGTCGAAACCAGTCACCTTAATAAATAAACCGTGATCAAGACTGTTTTTAATAGTAAATATTTGTAACTCATTGATCACTGCCACTCCCATAATGTATTCAAAAGCAAATAATCATACGAGTCACGATGGGAATGGGGCTTTCTAATTAAATGTATTGAAAATTCCGTCGTAAATACGGGTGGCTACTCAGATATGAATTGCACTAACCATTGCAAAAATAGTTTTCGCTTGTTTATATTTCCAAGTGCCCAAGAACGAAGAAAATTTAAAACTGCCGCATAGACACCTGTGTATTGTAAGTATATACTAATAAAAGTGCTTATAAACATGAAACTAGTAGTATTGAATTGCGTTTCGCCCCGTAGTTGAAAACTGTACTGAAGAATTTCGACTCAGAATGTTTCTATTCCTGAATATTTTCGCAATTGGCGAAGTGGAGAGGAATATTTATGTGATGTATTTATACGTCGTTATCATAAACATACGTACACAAACTGAATAACAGCAAACCACATTTCTTATAAAAGTACTGTAGGTGTGATAATTAAGATATTTTATACGAATTTGTCATTGTGAGGAAACCTGCACGAGTAACATAACCTGCAAAGAATAATGTTTTGCCCACAACTCTACAAGAAATAAATTTTCTGTCTTTTTTGTGTTAGTGATAAAGGCATTTTATAACAGCTTGAAGTCCAGACACAAAATTTGCAATCTCTGTTTGAATAGGCGTTGGGGGGTCTTTACACCTCGTTCCTGGGCATGAATTAATTTAATCTAATGAACAAAATTCGTTTCGCTGTAAAATGAAACTATTCTTTTCCCCCTTCTGTACAATAAATTTCTTTAAGTACCTACTTACAATAGAAAAATAAACACCACTTTTGCAAGTGTCTGCGTACGGGCAAAAAATACTCGTATACCACCCATATTTGAAGACAATGGAACCGAGTTCTTAACTCACTGCGTTTAATATTTGCAAACAACCACACAAATTTCAGGCTTACATTTCTGTAGCCGTGTAATATTACATTAAATTTTTTTTCTGTTATACGAAAAGAGCATTCTAATGATGTTTATACACATTTATTACTGTTCAGTACACTTTACACATACAACATCAAATATTTTATAAGAAATACTGTAGAAATTTGTATGAATAGGTTAACCCCCCACGAGATAAACATTACTGAATCCTCAGATTTGGGGAGAACTTAGCGGACTATTTAGCCTTTTATATAGGATCCCTAGCTCTATCGAGCTTATGTACACAAAGTGTCTGTCCAAATGGTTCAAATGGCTCTGAGCACTATGGGACTTAACATCTGAGGTCATCAGTCCCCTAGAACTTAGAACTACTTAAACCTAACTAACCTAAGGACATCACACACATCCATGCCCGAGGCAGGAGTCGAACCTGCGACCGTAGCGGTCACGCGGTTCCAGACTGAAGCACCTAGAACCGCTCGGCCACACTGGCCGGCGCGTCTGTCCAGCTGACAAGTGTTTGTAGTAGCGGCATTTAGAACATCCAGAGTCGAGATCAACAGACTTGCCATGCCACGTAGCTCAGTGTCTCTGGCTACTTCTTTGTGTACATGGCAATCATACCTGTATAAGTAACTTCACACGTGTTAACCTCGGTCACAGTAGTGGAGAACTCTAAGAGGTAAATAAAGAGATGTTACATAAAGAGACGTGTGACTTGACTATGTGTTAACTGATTCTTCTCTTTGTGCTCCTGTGTGCACAAGAGGAGAATAAAGCAAACACCATGTCGCCTTCTTGTGTTTTTACCACTCTTAAAGCCTTTCCATAGGTGTCGACGATAGCAGAACGCAAACAGCAGAGTAGCTTTGCTGTTTCTGTGATGCTCGCCGGACAGTTACAATCTTTCCTGATCAGTAACATTTTTTTTTTTTTTTTAATTCCCCTGGGCCTGTGACTGCTTTGTCAACGTGTAAAACTTCCGACGTTTCGGTCACTTTGCAACTGGCGTTCCTCAGGGAGTTTTTTTTCTGACTGCTGTGTGAGGAAAGTTTAGTTCTTTTATACTGGCAGAAGAGGCTATTGTCGAACTCTGATAGCCTACTGAGGATGAGGAGGAGGGGTGTTAATTGGTGTTTTCATTATTTCTGCTCATTGGTGGAAATAGACGTTCTTGATTGGTGTTTGCTTTATTGTTTGTCACTGATGGAAACAGATCGAATGGGAAACGGGCGGCAGTTGTGACGTAGTGCTGCCTATCGCCAGCTAAGAAGAGACAGTCTATGTAGCTGTGGCCGCCCACGCGCCAGTGTGTGTAGCTTCGCGCGAGCTGCCGTTCCGTAGCGCTGTTATGGCTGGCAGCCAAGACGGCGAAGAAAAAGCCATGTGGAAGGTCACTTGCAACAGTGGCCGAAACGTCGGAAGTTTTACACACTCACAATGCGGTCACAGACCCAGGGGCATTTTTAACTGCGACAATGGCAGCGTAAGCATACGCTTACAAATGCTCCCTTATGTCAGTGGCTGACCCTGTTTCTGGCCCGTATCGTCACTAGTATGATAACCCATTCGTCATTCTTGCGCTAAATAAGGATGGTTTGAAACAGCCTGAAAAGCAGTGTGTTGCAGGGTAGATTGTGCTGAAACGTAATTGCTAAGAAAAAATTCGATACGTTGTGCTGTTACCGAGTTTATTAGCACTTTACTTAGCCACTCACGCCGTCGCTTGAGCAAATTTATGCGTACCGTCATATACGATTAGTGTCAGTTGTTTTCATAGTGCGTATGAAAGTGCGCGAGATTGCTCAATCTTGGGCTCGCGTTAGATCCTTACTACCGTCCCATGTACAGTTTTCTTATCGCTCTCTTGATTCATTTTAGAAAACCATCGAAGAACACTTTTGATGACAACGTCTCTGGCGGGCCTCTTGAATTTGCGAGCGCACCTGCCTGATGGCTAACTTAAATGATAATCAGCTCCGAAACGGCGCAACGAATAGTTTTTTTTCTTTATGATTATTTTTCAGGACAACCTGCCCTGCAACAACCTTCCAAATTTTTCAGATTGTTTCTGACTACCCTGTACAATTTCCTTACCGCGTCATGTGTCCACAACACCACCCGGTGGCATTAAATAATGAAGTGGGCAGTTTCGTAATGATTTTGCTCGTCAGTGTAGATTCTCCACTGTAGAATATTTGTCCATTAGAGTGTATACAGAAGATCCGAGTTAGAAAGAGTAGGACAGTAATCATGGCTGAAGGAATATTATACTCGATCTGGGAGATCGTGTTGTTCAGGTGTTGCGGTTTTTCTCGCGAAATGCAGAACAGATTCGAGTTCTGGTACGGTGCACAGTTTTAATCATTCAGGAAGGTTGAAGGAGAACGTGATGCAGAAAAATTAAGCTCGACCAAAGTGTTAAATGTAGTTTGATTATGACAACAGTTGTAAACGTCTTGAATGTATTGCGAATACATAGAAAGAAGGATCCTTTATTGTATGATTATATGGTAGCGGAACAAACACTGGTAGCAGTTACTTCTGTAAAATACCTGGGAGTATGCGTACGGAACGATTTGAAGTGGAATGATCATATAACATTAATTGTTGGTAAGGCGGGTACCAGGCTGAGATTCATTGGGAGAGTCCTTAGAAAATGTAGTCCATCAACAAAGGAGGTGGCTCACAAAACACTCATTCGACCTATACTTGAGTATTGCTCATCAGTGTGGGATCCGTACCAGGTCGGGTTGACAGAGGCGATACAGAAGATCCAAAGAAGAGCGGCGCGTTTCGTCACAGGGTTATTTGGTAAGAGTGACAGCGTTACGGAGATGTTTAGCAAACTCAGGTCGCAGACTCTGCAAGAGAGGCGCTCTGCATCGCGGTGTAGCTTGCTGTCCAGGTCTCGAGAGGGTGCGTTTCTGGATGAGATGTCGAATATATTGCTTCCCCCTACTAATACCTCCCGAGGAGATCACGAATGTAAAATCAGAGAGATTCGAGCGCGC
This sequence comes from Schistocerca piceifrons, assembly GCF_021461385.2. Taxonomy (NCBI): domain Eukaryota; kingdom Metazoa; phylum Arthropoda; class Insecta; order Orthoptera; family Acrididae; genus Schistocerca; species Schistocerca piceifrons. The sequence continues at coordinate 620,546,980 of NC_060141.1, forward strand.
ACGGAGGCTTTCTGGCAGTCGTTCTTCTCGCGAACCATACGCGACTGGAGCAGGAAAGGGAGGTAATGCAGTGGCACGTAAAGTGCCCTCCGCCACACACTTTTGGGTCGCTTGCGGAGTATAAATGTAGATGTAGATGTAGAATCTTCAGAGCCATCAAATATCTTAGTATGCCTGTTCTTAACTGAATAACTATGGCACGTCGATTTCGAACCTGATTTTGTGGGCTACGGGATATAGTCGCAGTACGGTGTGGAATTTCCGAGTTAATAAGGCGATCGTGGGTGTCTGCCGGACTTACGAAAGCGGTGTCCGTAAAAAAAAAAGTTTATTTGGGACGCTTCCTCTAGTTTCCTACCTAAGCTGGTTGTTTGCCATAACACTTTATTGAACACTGGGATGGCCATAATAGTAGCGGTTGTCCTACCTGGAGGCAGCACACTGCAAAGGCTTTGGTCGGTGAGGGGAGATAGAATGACACACCAGGTGACAGGCAGATTCCAAGAAAACCATTTTAGCGCACTGAGTGCAAAAGTTTTTCGTGTAAAAACATAAGGAGAGCCTTTAGAGCTTCCTGCAGGGTGCTGAGCCGAGAATGATTATTCAGCTGTAGGAAGTTACAGTAGTGGTGCAGACGAACCGGCGAATCCAGTCTAGATGTTTTCAGGGAGTCAGGTTTGTTGTATTCCAGCCTCGTAACATTTGAAGTATAACATCAACGTCTAAAACGTTACAGATAGAGCGTTTATTAGTCGCTACGGGAAGAGACGATGTGTGGATGCCGATAGTTTACTCTTAAGAGCACAAATTCCAGAAAAGGGAGAACGGAAGACTGTAGATTTACTGTCTCCTCGAAGAAATCATTAGGAAAAGAACGAAGGAAGATTAGAGCTTACGATCCCATCGGCAACGAGGTCGTTAGGGAGCACAAGCCGGAACTGAATGACGCCGAGTCAGAATGTCGGCTGTGTCTTTTTCAAGTGAGTATTCCGTATTTTTGCTTAAGATATTTACGGAAATCACGTAAAACCTAAATCTAGGCGATCGAAGTTTTATATCCTACTCCTCCTGAACGCTAGTAATGCTTTAATCAGTGTGCCGAATCGATAGTTTCTCTACGTTTGAATACTTTTTTCGCGTATGTCTCCCGTATTTTATTTTTATTTATTTATTTTTGCCTTTAGTATCTTGACTGCTTTGGTGTGAACCGCCACGAATTCCTCACCTGTGCAAATCTCTTCGTCGTAGAATATTAGTTGCTCCCAACACCCTGAATTCTTTGTTCGATGTATTCCAAATACCGTTCTTGCTCCACAGTTTTTACCCTCTACCGCTCCCTCCAGTACCGTGGAAGTTATTCCCTGCTGTCTTAACACATGTCCTATCATCTTGTACTTCCTTCTTGTCGATGTTTTCCATACGTTCTTCTCCTCGCCGATTATGTGGAACACCACCTCATTTCTTATCAGTCTACCAAATTTTAACTTCCTTCTCTTGCACCATATCTCAAAAGCTTGGATTCCCTTCTTTTCCGGATTTCCCCACAGTCCGTACTATGATGTGCTCCAGAAGTACATTGTCAGAAATTTCTTCCTCAAATTAGGGCCGATGTTTGGTATTAATATCAAATCTATTTGTAGACTTCTTTCTGCCAGGATACCCTCTATGCCTGTACTAGTCTACATCTACATCTACATCCATACTCCGCAAGCCACCTGACGGTGTGTGGCGGAGGGTACCTTGAGTACCTCTATCGGTTCTCCCTTCTACTCCAGTCTCGTATTGTTGTGGAAAGAAAGATTGTCGGTATGCCTCTGTGTGGGCTCTAATCTCTCTGATTTATCCTCATGGTCTCATTGCGATATATACGTAGGAGGGAGCAATATACTGCTTGACTCCTCGGTGAAGGTATGTTCTCGAAACTTCAACAAAAGCCCGTGCCGAGCTTCTGAGCGTCTCTCTTACAGAGTCTTCCACTGTTTATGTCCCCCTTGCTTTGTCCGTCATGGGTTGTTTTGCTGCCTAGGTTGCAGAATTCCTTCAGTACTTTATCCATCCTCAGCAACTGCAGTTACATGAGTTGAAAGAATGAGCAACCAGATTAATAAAAGAAATTTAATTTCTTAACCGGTTTCGGGCACTTAGTGTCCTCCTCCAGAATGTTATACCTACCGCAAATAATGCGATAGGTATAACCTTCTGAAGGAGGGCCCTAAGAGCCCAGAAACGATTAAGAAATTCAATTTTATGGAACTGGTTACAGATTATTTCGATGTATATAATTCCTTCAGTTCGTCTACTTTGTGGTTCCCAATTCCGATGTTAAGATTATCGCTAATCTCATTCCTGCTACTCCGCAGCACTTTGGTCTTTCTTCAGTTTGCTCTCAATCTTTAGAGTGTGCTCATTGGAATGTTCATTCCATTTAACAAGTCCTCTTCAGTCCGGAACCAAGCGGCTGCTATGGTCGCAGGTTCGAATCCTGCCTCGGGCATGGATGTGTGTGATGTCCTTAGGTTAGTTAGGTTTAAGTAGTTCTAAGTCTAGGGGACTGATGACCTCAGATGTTAAGTCCCATAGTGCTTAGATCCATTTGAACTATTTTTCAACAGGTCCTCCAATGAAGCTCCGCTTTGACAGAGGTTAACAATGTCGTCAGCGAATCTTAATGATATCCTTTCACCGTGTATTTTAATCCCATTTTCGAACCTTTTTTTAATTTCCATCACTGTTTCTGCCATGTACAGAATTCCAGTGGCAGACACTTGCAAGAGTGGCGTTCCGCCTGACATTATTTTCTACTATTAAAGTTCCGAGATCTTACGTTCTTAGAAGAGTCAATCATTATATTGTTCTCCGATGTACATCTCGCGAAAAGACCAGGGAGGTAAAATTAGAGGGATTCGAGTTCTCTCTGTGGCTTACCAATAATCGTTCTTCCTGCGAACCGTTCACGACAGGTACAGGAGAAAGGGGTAGTTACTGATGCGCAAAGTAATCTCCGCCATACACTGCAAGATGGCTTGCAGAGTAAATACGTAGATTCAAGTTGATCCGACCTGGAAGACAGAGCAAAGTTGAGGTGAGGCAGTATCTCTGAGGTGGCAGGAAGGCGCATAGGACGCTTGTAAGTCAGTCTACATCCGTAACACGAAAGCAATCTGCTATTAACCGCGTGTTCTGCAATTACGCGGTTTATCCTTCGCGAGATGAAGCTGAATAATCATAGTTTTTGCCAGAGTTGTCTTTGCGTAAATAAGAAAAACTGCTGAGTACTTTTACAAATATTTTCGTTTCCGTGTTAAGTAACACCAACTGGTTTCTGAAATGTGCTAAATATGCGCAGGATGCCTCAAGGCGTTTGTGGAAAGAGTCAACAGTTTTGTGGACGTTATCTCGTTTCCTTGTCCCCCACTTGTCTGCGGAAACCTTACACCGTGAATGACCTGTGCCACTCTTCTCTTATACTTGACACCTCTAGCTCAGACTCTGCCGGTCGTGATGCACCAATTTGTCAAGCTAGCATTCTAAAATTCCTTCAGTACTGATACTTCTTAATATACGCCGCACTTCCAGTGTTCTAGTACCTCGCAGTGGACCAACATTTTCCTTGCTAAGATATGAAGCAGACATAATTACGATTTCGTCATGATAAAAATGTTCAGCGTATCTGTAGCCTTAGTGATCACAGTTATAAACACTTAATTTTTAATAATTTTCTCTGACCTAATATGTTTGTTGTTGTTGTCTTCAGTCCTGAGACTGGTTTGATGCAGCTCTCCATGCTACTCTATCCTGTGCAAGCTTCTTCATCTCCCAGTACTTACTGCAACCTACATCCTTCTGAATCTGCTTAGTGTATTCATCTCTTGGTCTCCCTCTACGATTTTTACCCTCCACGCTGCCCTCCAATGCTAAATTTGTGATCCCTTGATGCCTCAGAACATGTACTACCAACCGGTCCCTTCTTCTTGTCAAGTTGTGCCAGAACCTCATTAGTTATGTGATCTACCCATCTAATATTCAGCATTCTTCTGTAGCACCACATATCGAAAGCTTCTATTCTCTTCTTGTTCAAACTATTTATTGTCCATGTTTCACTTCCATACATGGCTACACTCCATACAAATACTTTCAGAAACGAATTCCTGACACTTAAATCTATACTCGATATTAACAAGTTTCTCTTCTTCAGAAACGCTTTCCTTGTCATTGCCAGTCTACATTTTATATCCTCTCTACTTCGACCATCATCAGTTATTTTGCTCCCGAAATAGCAAAACTCCTTTACTACTTTAAGTGTCTCATTTCCTAATCTAATTCCCTCAGCATCACCCGACTTAATTCGACTACATTCCATTATCCTCATTTCACTTTTGTTGATGTTCATCTTATATCCTCCTTTCAAGACACTGTCCATTCCGTTCAACTGCTCTTCCAAGTCCTTTGCTGTCTCTGACAGAATTACAATGTCATCGGCGAACCTCAAAGTTTTTATTTCTTCTCCATGGATTTTAATACCTACTCCGAATTTTTCTTTTATTTCCTTTACTGCTTGCTCAATATACAGATTGAATAACATTGGGTGAGGCTACAATCCTGTCTCACTCCCTTCCCAACCACTGCTTCCCTTTCATGCCCCTCGACTCTTGTAACTGCCATCTGGTTTCTGTACAAATTGTAAATAGCCTTTCGCTCCCTGTATTTTACCCCTGCCACCTTTAGAAATTGAAAGAGAGTAATCCAGTCAACATTGTCAAAAGCTTTATCTAAGTCTACAAATGCTAGAAATGTAGGTTTGCTTTTCCTTAATCTATTTTCTAAGATAAGTCGTTGGGTCAGTATTGCCACAAGTGTTCCAACATTTCTGCGGAATCCAAACTGATCTTTGCCGAGGTCGGCTTCTACAAGTTTTTCCATTCGTCTGTAAAGAATTCGCGTTAGTATTTTGCAGCTGTGACTTATTAAACTGACAGTTCGGTAATTTTCACATCTGTCAACACCTGCTTTCTTTGGGATTGGAATATTATATTGTTCTTGAAGTCTGAGAGTATTTCGCCTGTCTCATACATCTTGCTCACCAGATGGTAGAGTTTTGTCATGACTGGCTCTCCCAAGGCCGTCAGTAGTTCCAATGGAATGTTGTCTACTCCCGGGGCCTTGTTTCGACTCAGGTCTCTCAGTGCTCTGTCAAACTCTTCACGCAGTATCGTATCTCCCATTTCATCTTCATCTACATCTCTTCCATTTCCACAATATTGTCCTCAAGTACATCGCCCTTGTATAGACCCTCTATATACTCCTTCCACCTTTCTGCTTTCCCTTCTTTGCTTAGAACTGGGTCTCCATCTGAGCTCTTGATATTCATACGAGTGGCTCTCTTTTCTCCAAAGGTCTCTTTAATTTTCCTGTAGGCAGTATCTATCTTACCCCTAGTGAGATAAACCTCTACATCCTTACGTTTGTCCTCTAGCCATGCCTGCTTAGCCATTTTGCACTCCCTGTCGATCTCATTTTTGAGACGTTTGTATTCCCTTTTGCCTGCTTCATTTACTGCGTTTTCATATTTTCTCCTTTCATCAACTAAATTCAATATTTCTTCTGTTACCCAAGGATTTCTACTAGCCCTCTTCTTTTTACCTACTTGATCCTCTGCTGCCTTCACTACTTCATCCCTCAGAGCTACCCATTCTTCTTCTACTGTATTTCTTTCCCCCATTCCTGTCAATTGTTCTCTTATGCTCTCCCTGAAACTCTGCACAACCTCTGGTTTAGTCAGTTTACCCAGGTTCCATATCCTTAAATTCCCACCTTTTTGCAGTTTCTTCAGTTTTAATCTACAGTTCATAACCAATAGATTGTGCCCCTGGAAATGTCTTACAATTTAAAACCTGGTTCCTACCATTATGTAATCTATCTGATGAGATGAAGCAGCTTGCACAGGATAGAGTAGCATGGAGAGCTGCATCAAACCAGTCTCAGGACTGAAGACCACAACAACAACAGCAACAACAACAATCTATCTGATACATTCTAGTATCTCCAGGATCCTTCCATGTACACAACCTTCTTTTATGATTCTTGAACCAAGTGTTAGCTATGATTAAGTTATGCTCTGTGCAAAATTCTACCAGACGGCTTCCTCTTTCATTTCTCTCCCCCAATCCATATTCACCAACTATGTTTCCTTCTCTCCCTTTTCCTACTCTCGAATTCCAGTCACCCACGACTATTAAATTTTCGTCTCCCTTCACTTCCTGAATAATTTCTTTTATCTCATCATACATTTCATCAATTTCTTCATCATCTGCAGAGCTAGTTGGCATATAAACTTGTACTACTGTAGTAGGCATGGGCTTCGTGTCTATCTTGGCCACAATAATGCGTTCACTACGCTGTTGGCAGTAGCTTACCCGCATTCCTATTTTTTTATTCATTATTAAACCTACTCCTGCATTACCCCCATTTGATTTTGTATTTATAACCCCGTATTCACCTGACCAAAAGTCTTGCTCCTCCTGTCACTGAACTTCACTAATTCCCACTATAACTTTAACCTATCGATTTCCCTTTTTAAATTTTCTAACCTACCTGCCCGGTTAAGGGATCTGACATTCCACAATCCGATCCGTAGAACGCCAGTTTTCTTTTTCCTGATAACGACGTCCTCTTGAGTAGTCCCCGCCCGGAGATCCGAATGGGGGACTATTTTACCTCTGGAATATTTTACCCAAGAGGACGCCATCATTATTTAACCATACAGTAAAGCTGCATGCCTTCGGGAAAAATTACGGCTGTAGTTTCCCCTTTCTTTCAGCCATTCGCAGTACCAGCACAGCAAGGCCGTTTTGGTTAGTGTTGCAAGGCCAGATCAGTCAATCATCCAGACTGTTGCCCCTGCAACTACTGAAAAGGCTGCTGCCGCTCTTCAGGAACCACATGTTTGTCTGGCCTCTCAACTGATACCCCTCCGTTCTGGTTGCACCTACGGTACGGCCATCTCTATCGCTGAGGCACGCAAGCCTCCCCACCAACGGCAAGGTCCATGGTTCATGGGGGTAGGGGCCTAATATATTTTGTGTAAAAAGTACAGGCGGCTTGAACACTACTGCTTAGTACTGTACAATATACTGGTATTGCCTTACTCTCGTCTGATATGAAGACCGGCTAACTTAACCAACTGAGGGCGAATACAAAGCGTTAAGTGGATGTTCAATCTCTACGCAAGAGCACTCCCGCAGGGATCATTCTCGGCTCTCTTATTATTCAGTCTCTATACTACAGACCTTCATGATCTCTTTGCCAGTGACATCCAAATATTACACTACGCAGAAGACTCTTCAGTTCTGGCATCTGAAAATGCACACGGCGCTCATAAGTCTGCCTGAGTGATGTACAGAAAGTAGCTTCGAAATCTCTGGCAACAAGTCTACTCTTATGATCTTTACTCGCCGCAGAATTTCACTTCTCCAAACAATGCAAATGGCACAACATACATTTCTAGTTGCGGAGACAGCTGCATATCTTGGGATAATTATCAATGATAAGCTAAGATGGGCTGCTCATATCTGACATATCATTACCACATGTGAAAAGGGACTGCAATTTCATCAGAGTTACGACTGGAGTATGGTGGGGCTGTGATCGGCGGACAGCGACGTCTTTATATCAGTCATTACTACACTTTGATTACGGACACCCGAGCTACCGATTATCTTGGTACGTTGTGCTCCAAAGGCTCTATACTGTGCAGTAAAAAGCCTTGCGTATAGTTACTGGGGAGTTCGTATCAACTCCAACCAACGCTGTACTGCTTGAAGCATTTAAACCACGGTTACAGCTGTGATGAGAATTCCTCTGCAAGAAATTCCTCCTGCGACACTGTTTCGACGAAAATGGGGCCCTTGACAGAATCCTGGAATTGACATCGATCTGTGTGTGTGTTTGTGTGTGTGTGTGGGGGGGGGGGGGAGGGAGGAGGGGGGGTTCAGAATTGGATAAATAAGGAACTTCCACCTGTCGCGGTTGAATATATGGAGATGCAGACATTAAGGCACCAGGTCCTCTTCTATCACGCTACAAGAGGCCATACGAAACGTCAACTCCGCAGATTGATGTCAGAACCAGTTTAACGTGTCAAAACCAAGATCCCTCTACCGCAACAGCAATGGAATTCCTGTCCACCACGATGCGTGTGTGATGTACACAGATGAGTCCAAGTCTAGTGAAGGCGCTGGTAGTGCTTATTGGTACCCCGAATCAAACAACAAGGCCTATACAAGCTGGATCCACACTCCACTATTATGGCAGCGGAATTGATTGCCATTTCGGAAGCTCTTCTATTCGCACAGACGTCCACGCCAGACGCTGTAGTTATTATCTCTGATAGTATTTCAGCCCTACAACCGATTGGAAACGATCATCATAGATGTACCAATACCAACCCAATAGTGGCAGCAATTGTCGACGTCGTGTTTAGGTGTCCTAGCAAAGCAGGCATCTCTGTATGGAGCTATTAAATATGATAAAGTCCCTCTCACAGATGTGATATCTATTCTCAGGAAATTGCTGTCATCGGACGGGCAAGAGGAATTGTCGCGGATATTTCAAATCGGAGGCAGTCACTACACATTAATTAATTCCAAGTGTACCGTGGTATAACAAGGAACAAACATCAAGGAGCTTCACGTCAATTATAGCACGGATGAAATTTAATCATTGGAAGTACAACAGACACCTCTATCGGCTCAACCTAAGCGCCACCCGTCGATGTGTTTGCGGAGAGGAAGAAAAACCGAATCATGCATTTCTACAATGTCCTCGGAACACGCACCGTATAAACGTCCTTGCTAGTAATCTTCAGGCTCTTGGTCATCAATTCCCAAGCAGCGTCCAAACTTTGTTAGCATCCAACGATGTTGCAATGTATAAGCCACTGTACCAGTTCATCAACAGTGGCAACATCAATATATAGTACACTGCTAATCTAATGCTCCTGATACTTACAATGCCAGGGGATGACCAAAGCTCAGTTAAGTGACTATATCCCTACGTGCTACTCTGCAGAACATGGAACGCTCAGCTTTCAAATGCATGTCACTATGTACCTCCAACGTGAACATGTCTGAATACTGGTTCAACTGTATATATGGCTATAATGTACAACTATGATGCTTGTAAACTGTTCTCTTGTTCTGTTCTGTCTCTCATTCTAGAACCCTAGATCTGCACAAATATACAGTTTTCTATCTGCTATTTATGAAACAATTCTCACAGGATGTACGAAGAACATTTTATTGTTAATTTAGATATATAGTCATTAATATAGACTGAATTGGGAATATCCCCAAATATGTACCACCGGCAATTTACCATTTCTTATTGTGTTAATAGTAGGATTTTTATGGCATAGTACCAGTGTGCCTCCTGTGTTCCGTGTTCGTCTTGTTTACTTGTTTTTGTACACACTGATTGTAAATCTAATTTTATGTCGAATCAGTCCTTTGTTAATCCTATATTACATCTTACCAGGATACGACTTAAATAATGTCTGTCTCATGAATTGTCAAAAACCAATTGTTAGCTGCCTGTATGGAGAAGTTCCGACAGCCATTAAATTAAAAACCCTCTATGCAACATGACAATTTTCATATTTCATTTCCAAAGGTGTTTAGTAGCAGGAAAAATCTCAGACTCAATCAGGAATCAACACGAAACGGTTGGTTTGAGGTCTAACAGTCGGTTTCAGACAGCTAATTTCATTGATTTCTGCGGACTCGATAGGAAACTGTCGCGCACTTTGTGGTGTGCATTTGCTCTTGGTCTCCTAACGCGTCATTTGTCGCGAAATACTACGTAATATTCTCATATTGACCTCACAGGAGCAGCACAATGCCTAATTTGTTGTCTTAGTGCTAGTCGAGCCGCAGCGTCGCTGTCCTTCTAAGTGTGTGTTACGACGCACATCGATGGTCTGTAGGGCCACCAAGGCCAACAGTGACAACAATGTAAACTTACTCCGTTATATGTCCATGTCGAAACTTCCAATTTTCCATTTCGTGACTGGGACAAGCTAAAATGATTATGTTCACTGTTAGTAAAAATATATTATGTTCACTGTTTGTGAAAATATAGCCATATAAAATAATTCAGAAGTGTGTAACAATCCTGTACATAGACAGTCGGCCGTTGTGGCCGAGCGGTTCTAGGCGCTTCAGCTCTGAACCGCGCTGCTACTACCGTCGCTGGTTCGAATCCTGCCTCGGGCGTGTGTGTGTGTGTGTGTGATGTCCTTAGGTTAGTTAGGTTTAAGTAGTTCTAAATCTAGGGGACTGATGGCCTCAGATGTTAAGTCCCATAGTGCTTAGAGCCTTTTGAACCTTTTTTTTTTTTTCAACCATAGACTGGTGCTGTTATTTTTTTTTCAACAGGTTTTTGACAGGCTTTGTGTGATTCCTGCTAATTCCATTATATGAACTTCGAGAATTATCAACGTTTGGGAACCGTGATGATACTATCCACGAGGTGCATGATCCGTCATATTTCGTGAGATAAGTCTTTCACCAAATATCGTGTTGCAAAGTTACCTATGTATTGACTACTAATTAAAAGCACCTCTCATTCTAGACGATGCTTCATTTGAACACACGTTTCTCCAGTACCTTTTGTGGCAAACAATAACTACAGTCAACAGGAGAATTAAAAGATATGTCCCATGAGATTAACATAGTAGCATTAGCAGTTAATGGGTGCAGCAAAAGAGGGGGGTATGAAGGGGGGGGGGGGGAAGAGAGAGAGAAGTATCAACACTACCAGAAACAAGGCCGTATTTTGGAGTTGCCGATAGAATTATTCACTGAGACAGTTCAAAAGACGCTAAGGCACTGGCTAAAATTCGCGCCGGGAGACGCAGGACGATACAAATCGATCTCAGGAATGTCGATTATGACTTCAGAGTAACAGCAGTTTTGGCGGCGCATCCAAAAATCTTTATTGAATACTATCGGACTCTCAAACAGCATTTTATGTGCGTGGTGTCTTTTTTTCGGACATTTATGGTAAAGCAGCCGTATATACAGAATGAAAGAGAAGTTTTCAGATCTCAGCTGCATTATAACGTTGCATTAAATGCAACGGCGACATGTGAAAATTTGTGTCGGACCAGGACTCGAACCCGGATCCTCTGCGTCTCTAGAACGGTTGCCTTAGCCGCCTCGGCCATCCGAATACACCTCTCGCCCAGCCCAAATTCCCACCTGCTGCTCACTGCAGATGTAGCTTCTCCGTCCGTTATCCCTTAGTTGCTCGCAGCTATTCGGCGGAGTCCCGCAAGTGTTCGGGCGAGTGAGTCCATCCACACAGAAGATATTGCTTTGCCGTCAAGGCCGATATTCACTGAGGTGACAGAAGTCGTTGGATATTTCATAATATTGTGTCGGATCTCCTTTTTCTCGGTGTAGTGCAGCAACCCAAAGTGTCACGGACTCAACAAATCCCTGAAAGTCCCCTGTAGAAATTTTGAGCCATGCTACCTCTATATCCGTTCGTAATTGCGTAAGTGTTACCGGTGGAAGGTTTTGTGCACGAACTGACCTCTCGATTATGTCCGATAAATGTCCGATGGGATTAATGTCCGATTATCTGGGTGGTCACTTCATTAATGTTTTTCAAAAAAATGATTCAAATGGCTCTGAGCACTATGGGACTTAACATCTGTGGTCATCAGTCCCCTAGAACTTAGAACTACTTAAACCTAACTAACCTAAGGACATCACACACATCCATGCCCGAGGCAGGATTCGAACCTGCGACCGGAGCGGTCACGCGGTTCCAGACTGAAGCGCCTGTAACCGCACGGCCACACCGGCCGGCAATGTTTTTCAGACCAATGGCGAACGACTGTGGCCTGGTGACATGGAGCTTTGTCATTCATAAAAATATCATCGTTGTTTGGGAACATGAAGCCCATGAATGGCTCCACATGGTCTCAAAGTAGCCGAAAATAACCATTTCTAGACAATGATCGGTTCATTTGTAACAGAGAACCGAGACCATTCCATGTAAATACAGCCTACGCCATTATGGAGCCACCACCAACTTGCACAGTGCCTTGTTGATATCATGTATCCATGACGTCGTGGGGTCTGCGCCACTCTCGAACCCTACCATCAGCTCTCACCAACTGAAACCGGGACTCATCTGACCAGGTCACGGTTTTCCAGTCGTCTAGGGTCCAACCGATAATGGTCACGAGCCCAGGAGATGCAGTGCAGGCGATGTCGTGTTGTTAGCAAAGGCACTCGCGTCGGTCGTCTGTTGCCATAGCCCGTTAACCCAATATGTCGCCACCCTATCCAAGTGGATACGTTCGTCGTACGTCTCACATTGATTTCTGCGGTAATTTCACGCACTGTTGCTTGTCTGTTAGCATTGACAACTCTACACAAACGCAGCGGTTCTTTCGGTCGCTATGGAAAAGCCGCCGGCCACTGCGTTGTCCGGAATGAGAGGTAAGGCCTGAACTTGGGTATTCTCGGCCCATTCTTGGCACTGTGAATCGCAGACTAACGATTTCCGAAATGGAATGTCCCAAGCGTCTAGCTCCAGCTATCATTCCGCATTCAAAGTCTCTAATTCACGTAGGAAACATTGTCACATGAATCACCTAAGAACAAATGACAGCTCAGCCAATACACTGCCCTTTTATGCCTTGTGTACGTGATACTACCGCCACCTGTGTATGTGCGTATCGCTATCTCATAACTTTTGTCTCCTCAGTGTATGTTACTACTTATGCGAGTGGTGTCTGTTCCCTCGGACAGACAACATTTCTGTGATTCAGAGCGGTATACATAGAATGAAAGAGAAATTATCATATCTCAATCGGGATTTGCATTAAATGCGACGGCAACACTTGAAATGGTGCCACACTCGGACTCGAACCTAGATGCTCCTTTGGTCTACAATAGTTTCTTTGCCCGAAAGAACAGACACCATACATATTGGTGTGTACATACACCGCCAGGCCGGACAATTGTGAACACCTAGCTAACTGCCGGTATGTCAACCTTTGGCACGGAGAACAGCGGCGTCGCTTAGTGGCATGGAAGTAATGAGGCCTTGGTAGGTTGCGAGGGCGTTGGCATCACATCTGCGCACACGTTACCTAACCCCCGTATATTCTGGGGAGGAAGGTGATGAGCTCTGATGCCACCTTCAGTCACATCCCAGACGTGTTCAATCGGGTTCCTCGAACCACTCCATCACACTCCTAGCCTTGTGATGGAGCATTAACTTGTTGAAAAATGCCACTGCTGTCTGGAAACGTGATTATTATGAAGGTGTGTAGGCTGTCTGCAATCAGTGTACGCTACTCCTTGGCTGTCATGGTGCCTTGCATGAATTCCACTAGACCCGTAGATGTTCACGTGAATGTTACTCACAAGGGAACCTCCCCATCGCACCCCCCTCAGATTTAGTTACAAGATGGCACAGGGATAGGCCTTGAAAAACTGAACACAGATCAATCGAGAGAACAGGAAGAAGTTGTGTGGAGCTATAAAAAAAAAAAAGCAAAATATACAAACTGAGTAGTCCATGCACAAGGTAGGCAACATCAAGGAGAGTGTGAGCTTACGAGCGCCGTGGTCCCGTGGTTAGCGTGAGCAGCTGCGGAATGAAAGGTCCTTGGTTCATGTCTTTTATCGAGTGAAATGTTTAATTTTTTATTTTCAGACAATTCTCAAAGTTCAGGCACTCACACATAATCAACTTCGCTCTCCAAAATTCCAGGACATGTTCAGATTTGCTTGGACATATGCAGGATTTGACGGTCTACACACGGAAACATTTGAAAACGTAAAAAACATATGTTTTAACAGAGCACAGGGAAAACTGTGCGACTCTGGAACTGTTGCATTCATTTGTTGCAGTTTATGTGAGAAACTCCTATGTTTTCATCACTTTTTTGGGAGTGATTTTCACATCCACAAGAAAACCTACATCGAGCAAGGTAGAAGAATCTTTTACCCATTCGCCAACTGTGCAAGTTAGGTGGGTCGACAACATATTCCTGTCATGTGACGCACATACCGTCACCAGTGTCGTATAGAATATATCAGACGTGTTTTCCTGTGGAGGAATCGGTTGACCTATGACCTTACGATCCTATTTCTAAGTTTTTATGTTTTATGTTTTCGGTTCCTATTGGACAGGCACGTCCTTTTGTCGCGCGGTTTTGCGGCGCGGTCGCAAAACACAGATACTAAACTTATTACAGTGAACAGAGACGTGAATGAATGAACGGACAGATCGTAACTTTGCGAAAATAAAGAAAGTAAAATTTTCACTCGAGGGAGACTTGAACCAAGGCCCTCTCGCTCCGCAGCTACTCACTCTAACCACAAGACGACGGCGCTTCTCAGCTCACATTGTCCTTGATGTTGCCTATCTTACACATGAACTACTCAGTTTGTGTATTTTGCTTATTTTTTCATAGTTCCACACAACTTCTTCTTGTTTTCTCGATTGATCTGTGTTCAGTTTTTCAAGGCCTATTCATTGTGTCAATTTATAACTAAATCTGAGGGGGGTGCGATGGGGAGGTTCCCTTGTCAGAGCATAATCGAGCCGCAGCGAGGTTCTCTCTGTCCCGCAGTGCAGATGTCAACGACCTGCTCCTCTGGAAGATGGATTCCCGCCCTCCCATCGGCATGATGAAGGAGGTATTGGGGTTTACCAGACCATGCAACGCTCTGCCACTGCGCCAACGTGCCCGTTTCAGTCGTAATTGCCATGTCGTGGTGTTAACATTGGCCAAACATGAGTCGTCGGCTGTGGAGGAGTGTTCGGTGTAGTGTGTGTTCAGACGCACTTGCTCTCTGCCCAGCATTGAAGTCTGACGTTAGTTCCGCCACAGTTGTCCTGTTTTATCAGTCTGTCCAGCCTACGACGTCCGGCATCCAACTCTACGGTGTCTGGATGTGGTTTCATCTTGGTTTCGCCACATGTTTAAGACAGTCGTCACAACACTCCTCGAACACCCGACAAGTCGTGCAGTTTCCGAAATGCTCGTGCCGAGCCTCCGAGCTATCACAGTCTGCCCTCGGCCACAGTTAGGCAGATCGCGCGCCTTCCCTATTCTACACACGGACATCACACTCACTGACATTGGATGCACCGTACGTGCGTCAGTGTAGCGGTAATTCCTCACCAGGTGACGCTGCTGTCTCCTGGGCGGGTTTGAATCGATAGTACGTCGGTGGTCTTCCGGCTCATCAGTTTATATCCGCCTTGACGGCGAAATGGTATCTTCCATGGGGATGCACTTTCTAATACGAACCCTTAAGGACTCAGCTTAATAGCTGCGAGCAGATAGGGGTTAGCGGACGGAAACTACATGTGTAGTGTACGACATGTGGAAGTTTGGGCTGGACGAGAGGTGTGCTCGGATGGCGTTCTTAGACAAGGATGTGGTGTCAGTGTTGTAACATTACAGAGCGGTCGGCGTACATCTAGCGTTGTGTAGTCTTAAAGGACACAAGAGAGATGGCGTCAGCAGCTGGAATGAAATTAGGAATTTTTAATGGCGTATAATGCATGAAGTTAACGATCTGAGCACAGCTGGCATTTGCGTGAGACACGTAGACACAATTAAAGGAAGATTAAGAAATATGACAGATATACCAATCTTCCTTATTTTCCGGCGTTAGTAGTGTCAACTAGATTTTTTCAGACTCTCCCAGAGAAAATTCCACTGACTTAGTCAAACGCAAGAAGGAAGACGACTTACAGTTGCAAGAAAGCGGACTCTGCTGCAGCCTACGTTGTGTCGCTGCGGAAAAAAAGAAAAAAAAAGCGAAGCCGTCTGCCTTTTAAGTTATTGGTCTTCTACCTGGTTCACTTGTGCCAAGCTTTTGACGTCAGAGGAGAACTTGCACCCTACGTCCTTAATTATTTACTGGATGTATTCCAATCTCTGTCTTTAGCTACAGTTTTTACCCTCTACAGCTCCCTCACCATGAAGTTATTCCCTCATGTCCCAACAGTTTCTATAACCCTATTCTTTCTTATACTCAGTGTTTTCCTTATGTCCCTTCCTCGATGTTTCTGAGGAGAATCTCTTCCTTTCTTATAAGTCCAACTAATTTTCTACAAAGTTCTGTAGCACCACATCTCAAACGATTCGATTCTCTTCTCTCCCTGTTTCCGATAGTCCATGATTCACTACCATAAATTCTGTGTTACAGACTTAGTCTCAGAAATTTCTTCCTGAGATTAAAGCTGATGTTTGATACTGAGAGACTGCTCTTGGCTACGACTTCCGCCTTTGCGTGTGTTAATCTGCTTGTATGTTGTTCCTGCTTCGTCCGTCCTGTGTCGTTTAGCTTCCGAGATAGATATCTTGTCTATTTCGTGGTCCCCAATTTTGATGTTGAGTTTATCTTTAATCCCATTTCTGCTATTCTTCATTACTTTAACCTTTTTATGGTTTATTGTCAGTCCATACTCTGTCCTCATTAGACTCTTCATCCCATTGAACAGTTCCTGTAATTCTTCCGTAACTTTCATTGAGGATAGCAATGTCATCAGCGAATCTTTTGGTACCCATTCACTCTGAAGTTTAATTCCACTTCGAACCTTCCTTTTATTTGCTACATTGCCTCATGGATGTATAGATTGAACAGCAGGATCATAAGACTACATCCCTGTCTTACACCCTTGCACTTCCTTCTTAATCTTATTGTTTCCTCTTGTGTCTTGTACATATTATATATCATCCATCTTTCCCTATAGCTTACTATTTGTTCTCAGACACAGTTTTTTTAGCACTCCGACTTCAGGCCACGACGGGCCTACCGGGACCATCCGACCGCCGTGTCATCCTCGGTGGAGGATGCGGATAGGAGGGGCGTGGGGTCAGCACATCAAAATGGTTCAAATGGCTCTGAGCACTATGCGACTAACCTTCTGAGGTCATCAGTACCCTAGAACTTAGAACTAATTAAACCTAACTAACCTAAGGACATCACACACATCCATGCCCGAGGCAGGATTCGAACCTGCAACCGTAGCGGTCGCTCAGTTCCAGACTGTAGCGCCCAGAACAGCACGGCCACTCCGGCCGGCTTCAGCATACTGCTCTCCCGGTCGTAAGATGGTATTCTTGACCGAAGCCGCTATTATTCGGTCGAGGAGCTCCTCAATTTGCATCACGAGGCTGAGTGCACCCCGAAAAATGGCAACAGCGATTGGGGGCCTGGCTGGTCACCCATCCAAGTGCCGACAACGCCCGATTGCGCTTAACTTCGGTAATCTCATGGGAACCGGTGTATCAACTGCGGCAAGGCCGCTGCCTCTCAGAGACAGTAGCCAAGAAAAATTGTAAGCCAGTTATTGCTAACTGCTTTCATCCTGTAATCATCAGAGTAAGATAAAATCTCTCCAATCCATCGACCGGCTGAACCAGCGGCAGCTTTTTCTGCAGAAATAAGCGGTGTTCTCTGAAGTGTGATCAGAAACAGACTTAAAAGCTTATAAGGCGGTAGTAGGGTACATTGTGCTGAGAAATAACTGTTAAGAAAAAATTCGATAGGTTGCTCCGCTTCCGATTTAATTAGCATTAGCCAATTAGGCCGTAGCGCGCGAAAATTCGAGCGGCGCGCCTGGGTCAATTAGTGTCAGTTGTTCGCGTAGCGCAGCTGATAGTGCACGAAACTGCTCAGCCTTGGGCTCAGGTTTCATCCTTACTACCATTCCATGTCCAATTTTTTATCACTCTCTTGTTCGGTTTTAGGAAACCAAACGAAGAACACGTTTGGCGACACCGTCTCTGGCGGGCCGATTGAATTTGTGCGTGGAACGGCCTGATTGGCTAACTTCAATGCTCATTAATTCAGAAACGGAGTAACCTATCGAACTTTTTCTTATCAGTTTTTCTCTGTGCAGTTTACCCTGAAACACCCTCACAAGCTCTTCAGACTATTTCTGGCTCCTCTGAACTTTTATACGGTGACGGTTCAGGGATTACCTTAGTGAGGAAACAAAACTTTCGAAGAATGATGATTGGAGGGCTGTGTAACAAAACCATTACGGAAGGTCAAGCATACCATTGCCTAACAAGTAAGGCATCAAGTAAGGTGGCGCAATGGTAAGAGATTCGACTCACATCCGGGAAGATACACATCCACATTTCGGTTTTTCCCGTGATTACTCTAATTTGCTTACGGAAAATGCCATGATAGTTCCTTATAAAGGATATGTACGATTTTATTCGTCGTACTTTCCCAGTGCATGACGCCTCCAATGACCTCGTCGTCAACGAAACTTTAAACCCTAATATCCACTACAGCCTTATTATCCAAAATCTGCCAGTGTGCGATGACGGCAACCAAAGACAATATGTTCGATAGAATTTTCTTGTTTACTTCTTTTTCCTTCAAATTTTCTACGGGATTTTCGTTGAAACCTCCACAATCATTGTTGTTGTTGTTGTTGTTGTGGTCTTCAGTCCTGAGACTGGTTTGATGCAGCTCTCCATGCTACTCTATCCTGTGCAAGCTTTTTCATCTCCCAGTACCTACTGCAACCTACATCCTTCTGAATCTGCTTAGTGTATTCATCTCTTGGTCTTCCCCTACGATTTTTACCCTCCACGCTGCCCTCCAATACTAAATTGGTGATCCCTTGATGCCTCAGAACATGTCCTACCAACCGATCCCTTCTTCTGGTCAAGTTGTGCCACAAACTTATCTTCTCCTCAATCCTATTCAATACTTCCTCATTAGTTATGTGATCTACCCATCTAATCTTCAGCATTCTTCTGTAGCACCACATTTCGAAAGCTTCTATTCTCTTCTTGTCCAAACTATTTATCGTCCATGTTTCACTTCCATACATGGATACACTCCATACGAATACTTTCAGAAATGACTTCCTGACACTTAAATCAATACTGGATGTTAACAAATTTCTCTTCTTCAGAAACGCTTTCCTTGCCATTGCCAGCCTACATTTTATATCCTCTCTACTTCGACCATCATCAGTTGTTTTGCTCCCCAAATAGCAAAACTCCTTTACTACTTTAAGTGCCTCATTTCCTAATCTAATTCCCTCTGCATCACCCGACTTAATTAGACTACATTCCATTATCCTTGTTTTGCTTTTGTTGATGTTCATCTTATATCCTCCTTTCAAGACACTGTCCATTCCATTCAACTGCTCTTCCAAGTCCTTTGCTGTCTCTGACAGAATTACAATGTCATCGGTAAACCTCAAAGTTTTTATTTCTTCTCCATGAATTTTAATACCTACTCCGAATTTTTCTTTTGTTTCCTTTACTGCCCACAATCATTTACAAGTGCAAAATTAACCTTCACAGTATTATTGAATTTCCCTCCATCCTCCTCCTCCCCCCCCCCCCCCCCCTTCAGCCTCACACAGTTAGGGCTAAGCCACGCGGAACGGCCGCGCGGGCTATGGCGCCATGTCACGGATTGCGCGGCCCCTCCAGCCGGAGGTTCGAGTCCTTCCTTGAGCATGAGTGTTTGTGTTGTTCTTAGCATAAGTTAGTTTAAATAGTACGTAACTCTAGGGACCGATGGCCTCAGCGGTTTGGTCCCATAGGATTTCACACATTTTAGTTAGCGCTAAGTATCTACTTGTCTGGCGTAGCAGTAATAAATTATATACACAAGTCTTTATCGTGAATGTGTTAGTGAAAATCAT
The DNA here is from genome assembly GCF_021461385.2 of Schistocerca piceifrons. Classification (NCBI taxonomy): domain Eukaryota; kingdom Metazoa; phylum Arthropoda; class Insecta; order Orthoptera; family Acrididae; genus Schistocerca; species Schistocerca piceifrons. Next base: position 620,566,705 of record NC_060141.1, read on the forward strand.
TTCGAACAAGTCAGCAAGGGCACTGCAATATTTTAATGCACTGTTGACCAGTCTTCAGCGCCGTTAGCCTTCCAGAGCAATGAGAATTGATTCAGGCGGAGGAAAATATGAGTGGTGTGATACTTCCTTTCGCTGTAAAAGTGTTTTACAAGAAAGGTGATAATTCTTGCAATTTGTTATTTTTCTTCTTTACTATGAGTCGACTATTGAAGCCACAGAAACATGAACTCGATATGTTGTTAACCTTGGAACATTACTTCCACGAAAGCTGGGCATTGTGCACATATTAACAACTAAATGCAGAATGTAGGATCGACTTCTTACACTTGACTCGTGGGTCAATTGTTTGCAATACGCTTCATTTGCTCAAGGGTGACTTTCTGTGACCTCAGAAATCTGCTGATGTCTTCTTATTTTCGTGGGGACATCTTAAAGTGTGCTGCACAAGTTCTGCAACCATCACTGAAATAAGTCAGGTAACTGAAAACACAGCGAGTCATCCGGAGCTTGCACAAGAGGCTGCTATGAAGAGTAATCCGAAATAGAACACATCTTACAGAGATCTTCAAGATGCAATGTAATAAGCAAAAGTTGCTGTATTGGTGTATATTACATAAGCAAATTTTTACGTTGCCCTTCGCCACTATTTAATTTAAAACGCGATATTTTTTGGATCCACGAAATTATTTCAAAATATATTACTAATTTAATTGCTTAATAGTACGTTAAACAAAAAATGTCTTTATATACAATGGACTAATACGAGAAACTCATTCTACTCCCCATGAGGTTCCAATACCGGAAGTTTCCACTTGTCTCCAGTAACTGCTGAGTTTAGCAAACGAGGGTCGTTCTGGGAGTAATATCTCCTACACTACTGGCCATTAAAATTGCTACACCAACAAGAAATGCAAATGATAAACGGGTATTCATTGGACAAATATATTATACTAAAACTGACATGTGATTACATTTTCACACAATTTGAGTGCATAGATCCTGAGAAATTAGTACCCAGAACAACCACCTCTGGCCGTAATAACGCCCTTGATATGCCTGTGCATTGAGTCAAACAGAGCTTGAATGGCGTGTACAGGTACAGCTGCCCATGCATCTTCAACACGATACAACAGTTCATCAAGAGTAGTGACTGCCGTATTGTGACGATCCAGTTGCTCGGCCACCATTGACCAGACGTTATCAATAGATGAGAGATCTGGAGAATGTGCTGGCGAGGGCAGCAGTCGAACATTTTATGTATCCAGAAAGGCCCATACAAGACCTGCAACATGCGGTCGTGCATTATGCTACTGAAATGTAGGGTTTCGCAGGGATCGAATGAAGGGTAGAGCCACGGGTCGTAACACATCTGAAATGTAGCGTGCACTGTTCAAAGTGCCGTCAATGCGAACAAGAGGTGACCGAGACGTGTAACCAATGGCATCCCATACCATCACGCCGGGTGATACGCCAGTATGGCGATGTCGAATACACGATTCCAAAATGTCTCTGAACACTATGGGACTTAACTGCTGTGGTCATCAGTCCCCTAGAACTTAGAACTACTTAAACCTAACTAACCTAAGGTCATCACACACATCCACGCCCAAGGCAGGATTCGAATCTGCGACCGTAGCGGTCACGCGGTTCCAGGCTGTAGCGCCTAGAACCACACGGCCACTCCGGCCGGCCCAACGCTTCCAATGTGCGTTCACCGCGATGTCACCAAACACGGCTGCGACCATCATGATGCTGTAAACAGAAGCTGGATACATCCGATAAATGACGTTTTGCCATTCGTGCACCCAGGTTTATCGTTGCGTACACCATTGCAGGCGCTCCTGTCTGTGATGTAGCGTCAAGGATAACCGCAACCATGGTCTCCGAGCTGATAGTCCATGCTGCTGCAAACGTCGTCGAACTGTTCGCGCCGGCCGCGGTGGCCGTGCGGTTCTAGGCGCAGCATTCCGGAACCGCGGGACTGCTACGGTCGCAGGTTCGAATCCTGCCTCGGGCATGGATGTGTGTGATGTCCTTAGGTTAGTTAGGTTTAAGTAGTTCTAAGTTCTAGGGGACTGATGACCTAAGATGTTAAGTCCCATAGTGCTCAGAGCCATTTGAACTGTTCGTGCAGATGGTTGTTGTCTTGCAAACGTGCCCATCTCTTGACTCAGGGATCGAGACGTGGCTGCACGATCCGTTACAGCCATGTGGATAAGATGCCTGTCATCTCGACTGCTAGTGATACTAAGCCGTTGGGATCGAGCACGGCGTTCCGTATTACCCTCCTGAACCCACCTATTCCATATTCTGCTAACAGTTATTGGATCTCGACCAACGCGAGCTGCAATGTCGCGATACGATAAACCGCAATCACGATAGGGTACAATCCGACCTTTATCAAAGTCGGAAACGTGATGGTACGCATTTCTCCTCCTTACACGAGGTATCACAACAACGTTTCACCAGGCAACGCCGGTCAACTGGTGTTTGTGTATGAGAAATCGGTTGGAAACTTTCTTCATGTCAGCACGTTGTAGGTGTCGCCACCAGCGCCAACCTTGTGTGAATGCTCTGAAAAGCTAATCAATTGCATATCACAGCATTTTGTTCCTGTCGGTTAAATTTCGCGTCTGTAGCACGTCATCTTCGTGGTGTAGCAATTTTAATGGCCAGTAGTGTATTTATTTTCTTGACATATGTAATAAAGAAAACAAGAACGTAGATAAATTGAGAAACATCGCCATTACGCATTTTTTCCAAATGCGCTCCTTAACGCAATCAACGTAACATATTTAAGAAAGACAGTAGATGTTAGTTTTAGCGCTTTTATCTACACACGGTGATTGACAGAAATAGATGAAATCGTTTGTTAATTCAACAAGGTAAGTGCAAAAGTTTTTCTGCTCAATATTTTCCAAGAAAAAAGTCTTGCATTTAGCATTCCGCACAATGTTCAGCACACGAATACGACATATGTTCAGTTGGTGCTGTTGCCCCAAAAGTGTCATCAAAATATTCTTGAAAACTGAAAAATATGGAAGAAAAATCAGAGCGGGGAGCATAAATACGTTCTTTCAACCTGGCTGTCAGCATAAAGCAACATGTTTCCCTGGAAATCTTAGACCAGTTCACAGTTCATAAATATGCGTCCCGGTTTCGCTCTGGCGCTTTTTGTCGAGTGTTAGTAGCGACGGTGTCAAGCGAAGAGGCGTAGTGGCCAGGAAAGCAGCAGGCTGAGATACGTAGCAAGTCGATCATTCCGCGAGGTCGTGTTACTCTGTGATGTCACAAGTACACTGATGAGCCAAAACATTACGACCACCTGCTTAATAGCTGGTTTGTCCATCTTTGGAACTAAATAAACCTCTGAATCTGCATGTGAGGAATCAGACCTTTTGTTGGTAGGTTTGTGGAGGTATGTGGCATTAGATGTGCACGCACAGGTCATGTGATTCCGTAAATAACTGGCTACTAATTTGCGTACGCGGTGATGGCGCCCGATAGCGATCCTGACGGATTCCTTAGGATTTACAGTAGGCAAACTTGGACGCCGAGACAAGTACTGTTAAAACATGACATCACCGTCGGGGAAGATATCAAGCATGCAGGTGGTTCGCAGCTGTCAGCGTATCTTCGATTACTACCACAGGTCCAATGCAAGCCCAGAAGCATGTCTCCCACAGCACAAAACTGCTCCCACCAGCCTACGCACGTGGCACGCTGCAGATTTCGAGCTGCCGTTCACCTCGATGACGGCGTTTGTGGAGACGACCATCGACCTAGTGAGGCAAAGGTGTGAATCACCGGAAGATCGACACGTTTCCATTAATCGACTTTCGAATCTCGATGGTCCGATGCCCACTGCAATCGTAACTCACGACGTCGTTGGGTCGACATGTGAACACGTAGAGTAGTTTACTGTGGAACTTCTTGTCCAACAATGTATGATGAATGGTGTGCTCCGAAACACTCGTAAGTGCACCAGCATTGTGCTCTTTCGGCAGAGATGCTACAGATCACCATCTGTCCTACTTTACAGAGCAGACAAGCCTCCGAACCCCAGTTCGGTGAAGAGTCTTGGACGTCGAACCATTTAGCGCCTAGTGGTAGTAGTTTCATTGTCCTTTTACCTCATTCCGTAAATGCTCTCGACAGTAACACTTGAGCTTTCGACCAGCTTCGCCGTTTTCAAGATACTCGTTCACAGGCTCTGCGTGATGATAATTTGCCCTTTGTCAAAGTCGCTTATCTCAATGAATTTCCCCATTTACAGCCCATATCGTCGTTAGGGTGATCCACAGTCCGTGTCTTCTCCGCTTACTTTCTTTTACTACCGCGTCACGTGCCTGCAGTGCCATCAGGCGGCACCCAACGTCTCGGTAGGCAGTGGTCATAATGTTTTGGCTTATCAGAGTAAGTGTGTTTCGAGTAGGTGAGCCGCTCGGTTGCTCTGCGTATTCCTGTATCCCTTGATCTGAGTCTTACATCGAGTCTAGACCAGCTGAACTCCCCTTGTGTTCATTTACGACAGCAAAAAAAGAAATAAAACAAATACTTTTAACATTTAGCGGGTTCACTGGAGAAGTGTGCTGCGTGCTCCCTTTGAGTGAAAAATGAAAGAGGAAACTATACGATATTGATATTCAGGTGACCAGCTACCGTACAATGCAGAACAGAAATAGCTGACATGGCTCTTAAGATTACTATATTTTGGTAGAATATCCGACAGTTATCTGTATTTGGTAGAATGCACTACAGGTTTCTGTATTATTAACATTTGTTAGGACTCACGTACATAGCGGTTCCATAGATATTCTGTGCAGCAGTAGTATGAGCTCAGTTTCCTACGGGGAGAGAACTATCACAGTGGGCAGGCACTTAGGAATGCTGGTTTACAGCATTCGAGTGGGGGAATTGAGAATGCTAAGTTTCCAACAGGATCTCAGCCACACTGACATGTTTTCTTGCCGGCCGCGGTGGCCGTGCGGTTCTGGCACTGCAGTCCGGAACCGCGGGACTGCTACGGTCGCAGGTTCGAATCCTGCCTCGGGCATGGGTGTGTGTGATGTCCTTAGGTTAGTTAGGTTTAAGTAGTTCTAAGTTCTAGGGGACTTATGACCTAAGATGTTGAGTCCCATAGTGCTCAGAACCATTTGAACATGTTTTCTTCAGAGTTTGGCGGTAATGAGCCACCAGTTGGACATCTATTACACATGCATCTCATAATGATTTCATCTGTCTGCATTGATGAATATACAGCACTCAGAAATCGCAAAGAAATTTTAATCACTCTTCGTACAATGTTAGGTGCAGCGGCAGAAGAAATTAAGGGTTAAGTGCATCCAAGTAGCATCTTCACTACTTTAAATGAAGTTTTATACACTGAAGAGCCAAAGAAACTGGTACACCTGCCTTATATCGTGTAGGGCACCCGCGAGCATGCATAAGTGTCGCAACACTACGTGGCATGGACTCGACTAATGTCTGAAGTAGTGCTGGAGGGATTGACAACAAGAATCCTGCATGGCTGTCCATAAATCCGTACAGTACGAGGGGGTGGAGATCTCTTCTGAACAGCAAGTTGCAAGGTATCATATATGTGCTCAATAATGTTCATGTCTGGGGAGTTTGGTGGCCATTGGAAGTGTTTAAACTCAGAAGAGTGTTTCTGGAGCCACTCTGTAGCAATTCTGGACGTGTAGGGTGTCGCATTGTCCTGCTGGAATTGCCCAAGTGCGTCAGAATGCATAATGGACATGAATGGATGCAGGTGATCAGACAGGATATTTACCTACGTGTTCCCTGCCAGAGTCGTATCTAGACATACCAGGGGTGTTTATATCACTCCAACTACATACGGCCAACACTATTACAGAGCCTCCACCAGCTTGAACAGTCCCCTGCTGACATGCAGAGTCCATGGATTCATGAGGATGTCTCCATAGCCATACATGTTCATTCGCTCGATACAATTTGAAACGAGATTCGCCCGATCTGGCAACGTGTTTCCAGTCATCAACAGTCCAATGTTGGTGCTGACGGGCCCAGGTGAGGTGTAAAGCTTTGTGTTGAGCAGTCATCAAAGGTACGCGAGTGGTCCTTAGGCTCCGAAAGCCCATATCGATAATGCTTCGTTGAATGGTTCGCACGCTGACACTTATTGATGGCCCAGCATTGAAATCTGCAGCAGTTTGCGGAAGGGTTACACTTCAGTCATATTGAGAGATTCTCTTGAGTCGTCGTTGGTCCTGTTCTTGCAGGATCTTTTTCCGGCCGCAAAAATGTCGGAGATTTGATGTTTTACCGGATTCCTAATATTCACGGTACACTCGTGAAATGGTCGTACGGGGAAATCCCCACTTCACTGCTACCTCTGGGATACTGTGTCACATCGCTCGTGCGCCAACTGTAACACCACGTTCAAATTCACTCAATTCTCGATAACCTGCCACTGTAGCAGCAGTAACAGATATAACAACTGCGCTAGACACTTGTTGTCTTATATAGGCGTTGTCGACCGCAGTGCCGTATTCTGCCTATTTACATATCTCTGTGTTTGAATACGCATGTCTGTACCAGTTTCTTTGGCCCTTCAGTGTACAATCATGACACCAGTCAGAAACAGTGCTTTATTTAACGCTATGCGAATTTCAAGCACAGGTCGCTACGCATTCAGAGCTTCAGCTCATCATCAGGCAGTCATTCAGAAGATGCTAAACCGAAGCTAAAGCTGTATATTAAAAGTTATACTGAACTTAACTAAATTTCGTGACGTCATCCATGGACATTCTAGTGAGACGCCGGTGTTTCTCTTATGGCGTTTTTGAAAATATTATCTAATGAATAATAGATGAACAGTTATTGTTTACTGCAAGTTCAAGTTTGTAAAATTTCTATTTGGTGACTAGTTTTCGAGCTGTTTTCGTGCTTCACAGTAGACGTCTTATCACTGAGCTACCTGATTCGGTAGACTCACTCCGGTTAGGAACTGATCAAGAGCAGCATTCAATCAGTTAAAATAAACTAATGAGATTCCCGCTCTGCCGTACGTGTATCAACAACATCAATCAGACTCAATGCATGCTCAGATATATTTCCGTACGCTGACGGTAGTACGGACAGCGATGTCTGTGGAACAGTAGATATTGTCCAGCCCGTCTGCTAAAGGCCAAGGACACGACCGTGACCTTTCGTGCCACCTTGCCTGACTTTGGGAAAAGAGGAGGCGCCTGAATGAGAATAACTATGGATATCCGCATATCGTGACGCAGCATCTTCGCTATTAATAACGTGTTACAAGCGAAAATCCCCGTGGCAACCCCCCCTCCCCTCCTCAGATTACTGGTAAGATAGTCCAGAGGTAGCCCGTCAAAAACTGAACACAGATCGTGTATAAGAATAAGAAGAAGGTATCCTGAACTGTGAAAAAAGAAGAAAACAGAAACACTGAACGGTCCAATCACAAGATGTGCAACATCTAGCTAGTTGGCAGAGCTACGATGTCGTGGTTAGGTGGTCACGGTGTTGGACTGAGAAACGGGAGATCAGTGCTCAAATCTGTCTCCGGTCAGTTCTTTTTTTTTTTCACAAAAATTGTGAACTGTCCGTCCGGTCATTGACGTGTCTCTTCGCAGTATTCAGATTTGTGTCTGTCATGGCTTTTTTAAATTCTCATGAGGACTGCAACACAACGAACGACTGGGTTACCAAAGGTCAGATGTGTCCACTTAGAAGTTGCTCTAAAATCTAACCCAGTAAATCACTTTTATCTATTTAGAATACCAAACTTCTTTTATCTATGAAATTAAATTTGTTAAAATAGTAGCTTCATTGCACTTTAATTTCGAACAGCCTCCCTTTCCGAAGTTAATACTGTTATGAGCAACGTTCCCTATCAGTCAATATATGTGGTCTACCTGGTCTTGGTTTAACTGTGCATAATCAGTCATAATTTCCACTTCGATGATGTCACAAATTAAAACTACATGATAAATACGGAATCAAGTTAAGATCTATAATCTCAGCAATGTTCTTCAAGCGAACCTGTTGAACACGCTTCTTGTGAGGATGAGGTTTAAGCTTGGAGATTAGCCCACCCTCTCCTTTGCAAGAATGACTTAGAGTGGGGTTCCCAGACGGTGGTAAGCTTGCCACTAATGTGCCCAACGACATTTCAGATGGTACGCGTACAAGTAAAGTAAAGACGTACTGATATAAGTACAAATTTACTCTTACTTTTACCGGGCGAGGTGGCGCAGTGATCAGCGTACTGGACTCCCATTTGGGAGGACAACAGTTCAAACCCCCGTCCGACCAACCTGGCTTAGGTTTTACGTGATTTCCCTAAATCGCTTCAGGCAAATGCTGGGATGGTTCCTTTGAAAGGGCTCGGCTCACTTCCTTCTCCAACCTTCCCTAATCCGATGGGATCGATGACCTCGATGTGTCCCTTCCCAGCCGGCCGGTGTGACCGAGCAGTTCTAGGCGCTTCAGTCTGGAACCGCGCGACCGCTACGGTCGCAGGTTCGAATCCTGCCTCAGGCATGGATGTGTGTGATGTCCTTAGGTTGGTTAGGTTTAAGTAGTTCTAAGTTCTAGGGGACTGATGACCTCAGATGTTAAGTCCCATAGTGCTCAGAGCCATTTTGTCCCTTCCCCCAAAATCAACCAACGAATCTCTTACTTCAGTTCATTTTTAAAATAAAATGATAGTGAGGAACGCTGATGGTAAAAGTAGCATCTGTATAATGTTAGAGAAAATATATTTACCGCAGAATGTTTGTTGTGGTCTGTACACAGGAAGACCGAATTGCATCCTCCAGACGCGCCCCTTCTATATGTTTTTTTCATATTATTTGTGTGAACATTAACGACTCTGCAAAAGATACTACTTTCACAAAACATTATAATTTGTGTGTGTCACATTTCTATCATGCATAGCAGTTGATTGGCACAAAGCAAACGCCGTATGTGTGTTATCAGCACCGAGCAAGATAAGAAAATTATTCCCCCTGTACCGTTCCTCACCCCTGCGGCGGTCGTTGCTCAACTTTCTGTCCCCCCTCCCCCACCCCCTCCCCCACCCCCTCCCCAGACATACACACACAATCTTCAGGGTTCGTTAAAAAGTGACCAAAGTTCTAAAAATATCGAGTGGCATGTAGTGACAAAAAGCGTGGGAACCCCTGACTTAGAACCTCAGATACGTGACAAAGGGTATTGCACTGAGACTATGACTAATAAATATGAAGTATATTAGGATAGGAGTCGAAGCACGAAATTCAGTTCCATTGAGTTGTGCAGCCAGAGTACGAATCTTTAGAAACGATTATCATTCTACGCACCATGCCACCGTATTGATTTACCCACGTACGGGACTATCGACACATTTATAGGCGTTTGGTGATTCCTCTGCATGTACCCTGGCCGATCAAAGTATCGAGACGCCTCAGTGTAATGCGGAGTTGATCACTAGATGTCACGAGAGGTGGACCAGTCACTATAAAAGGAGGCGGGAAGTACTGTCCTAAGACAAGAAGTAAAAGCAAATCGGTGGATCAGGACAGCTCAGTGAATTCCAAAGTGGGCTAGTAGCTAGATGTGACCTGAGTATCGCTGGATGTCACATGAGTCACAAGTCCGCCAGGGATATTTCTATTCCTCTAAAGCTACCAAAGTCAACTGTTGGTGATGTGATTATGAAGTAGAAACGCGAAGGAACAAATGCAGTTAAACCAAGACCAGGTAGACAGAATATACTGACGGATAGCACTGCTGAGGGTGGTTATCAAAAATCACAGGAAATCGGCGGAAAGGTCCACTCATGAGTCCCGAGTTGCTACCAGCAGTCCAGCTAGCTCAATCACTGTGCACAGGGAGTTAAAAACAATGTGTTACAGTGGTCGAGCAGCTCCTCATGTCACACATTTCCGTAGTGTGACGCTATTGGACAAAATGTAACTGGAAACAAGTGATTTGTAGGGGTGAATCGCGCTGTAACGTGTGGCAATCCGATGGAAGAGTCTGGGTTTTGAGAATGCCTGGAGAACATTGCCTGCCGTCGTGTGTAGTGCCAGCAGTAAAGAACGGAAAAGGTGGTTTTGCGATATGGAGGTGTTTTCCAGGGCTAGGGTGTCATCGTTTTATTGCTCACAAGAAAATGATAAACGCAGGAGCATGTAAACACATTTTACTGCGTCCATTTGAGAAACAAAAATGGTTCAAATGGCTTAACATCTGAGGAATTTAACATCTGAGGTCATCAGTCCCCTGGACTTAGGACTAATTAAACCTAACTAACCTAAGGACATAACACACATCCATGCCCGAGGCACGATTCGAACCTGAGACTGTAGCAGCAGCGCGGTTCCAGACTGAAGCGCCTAGAATCTCTCGGCCACCGCGGCCGGCGCATTTGACGAACAGTTCGGAGATGATAGTTGTTTGTTCAGCATGACAATGTAGCCCGTCATAAAGCAGTCTCTCTGTAAGGCAATGGTTTGTGGACGATAACATTCCTGTAATGCACTGCCCTGCCCAAGTCCTAACCTAAGCCCTGTGGTACATCTGTGGCATCAGAACTTCGACTTCGCTCGAGACCTCAACGCCCAACATGACTACCTTCTCTGGTTTTACTTCTTGAAGAAGAATGGGCTTTTATTCCTTCACGACATTCATACAGCTCACTGAAAGTGTCCCCATTAAAGCTCAGGCCGTCGTAAACGCGAAGGGTAGACACGCCCCGTACTAATGTTCACCAATAAGTACCTGAATACTTTTGATCTGATAGTGTACGTACTAATGCAAAATTTTAAAATAAAGACAAAAGGTTAAATGCGTAATGTACTGTCGGAAAAATATCCGTCTTGTGAATACAGCTGTTAAACATTTGGCAGATGTTACATAGTGGACCCAAGATTGCATTTTTTGTAGTTTATGTACGATATATATGTGTAATACTCATAAAATACTCATCAGAGACTTATCAATTATCTGTTGTTGAAATTACCGTGCAGTTTTAGCTTTTATGATGAAGACTGTCTTAAAATGTGTCACGAAAATTCCAGGCTACGCTACAGGTCCGTCTATCAGCACAACCTTTATTCAGCTTTCACATTACTCGACTGCACCAGTTCTCAACCGTGTATAAAATTATATGATGGGAAATGTAAAGTGCTGGTTCCGGATGAACAGTACGACGTCGACAGAAATGTATGACACAAGACTTCGCTGCTGAAATCTGGAAGCCATGGGCTAGAGCCCATGACTGCGCCTTGTGGATGGCTCCCATAGGCGACGCTCAGGATCACCAGTACTGGAGCAGCAGTACGAAATGCAGAAGTCGTCTGCATACAGGGAAGGTGAGACGGATGGCCCTACAGCTGCTGCTAGATCGTTAATCGCCCTAAAAATACATTCAATACAGAGCGCTGTGGGACTCAGTTCTCCTGGATATGGTTGGAACTATGGGAGGTACCAACTTGGACACGGAAAGTACGGAGTGACAAGAAGGTTTGGATAAAAATTGGGAGTGGGCCCTGGAGACCCCACTCATATAAAGTGGCTGGGATATGATGTCGCCAGGTTGTATCATAAACGTCCCGTAAGTCAAAAACGACTGGAACCAGGTGTTGGCGTCTGGAAAAGACTGTTCGGATGGCAGACTCGAGGGACACCAAATTATCAGTGGTAGAGCGACCCTGACTGAAACCGCCCTGGCCTGGAGCCAGTAGACCAGGTGACTCCAGGACCCAGCCCAACCGCCGACACACCACACGTTCTAGCAACTTACAAAGAACGTTGGTGAGGATGATGGGCCGATAGATATCCACATCAAGCGGGTTTTTGCCGGGTTTTAGCACTGGTATGATGGTGCTCTCCCGCCATTGCGAGGGAAAGACGCCATCGCACCAGATCCGATTGAAGATGGCGAAGAGATGTCGAAGAGATGTCGCTTGTAGTCAGACGAGAGATGCTTAAGCATCTGAATGTGGATCCGATATGGCCCAGGAGCTGTGTCACGGCAATGTACAAGGGCTCTGAGAATCTCTCACTCTGTAAATGGGGCGTTATAGAATTCACTGTGGCAGGTAGTGACTTTCCCTTCCAGACACCGTTTGAGAATGCGAAAGGCTGGGGGTAATTATCCGACGCAGGGGCTCGAGCATAGTGCTCAGCAAAGTGCTCGGCAATTGCGTTTGCGTCGGTAGATAACACGCCATTTATGTTAACACCGGAAACACCCGTTGGGGCCTGGTGCCCAAAAACTCATCTGATCTTTGTCCAGACTTGCGAAGGTGATGTATGACACCCAATGGTCGAGGCGTATCTCTCCCACCACCAAGGTACTGACTTTCGGCGGGGGCACACTAAAGAGCGATGGATCGCGTTTTCTGCGGCAGAAACAAGTGTTGTAGTCACCTGCTCAACCATCACATCGATGTTACCGTGTGGGGGAGATTGAACTTTGACAGCAGGGGAGTGACAGGAAGATGGGGAAGTGGTCACTACCACACAGGTCGCCATGTGCTCTCCAGTGGACTGCACACCCTATAGAGGACGATATACATTGCACACAGTTATTTCCTGCGTTGTTTGTATCCTGACAGCCACAGCTTCAAGAGGAGTTTGAAGGGGCGCAGGTTCACTACATATCAGACATAAACGCAAACTCCACCTGACACTCTATTATATTCACTATGGTTCTTGTAATATCCCCTATAGCCACAGAGGGCAGGGGCTCTCATTTCTGGGAACCAGGTTTCCTGGAGGGCAATGCAGAAAGCAGGTGTAAAGCTTAACAATTGCCGTAGCTCAGCCAGGTGGTGGAAAAAACCGCAGCAACTCCACTGGAGGATAAGGTGATCGTGAAGCTGGGAAGGCATGGGACATTCAATGAAGCAGTTTACGCCTCAGGGTCACCTGCTGCCATCGACTTATTTCTGGAGTAGTCCATAACCATTGTGTCTGAGGGTCTGGCGAGATCTAGGTCCTCAGCAGACGTCAAAATCTCAACGCAAAATCCTCAGACGCAGAGCTTGTAGGTAGCGGTGGTGTGGGTGCCACCTCAGTGCCTTGATTCTTGGGGGTCTTTTCGTTTTTCGGTTTTTCTCGCTGCTCCTTAGGTTTGTCCAGCTGGGAGGGCTTCACTGATTCAGTCTCAGGGACTGAGGAGGACCGTGAAGCCCTACGACCAGCTACATGCGGTTGTTTCAGCCACTGCCAGGTGTCAGCTTTGCCACTGGTAGGAACATGGGAAGGGAGTGACCCAAGGGACCCCTTCAAAGCGAGAGGAGCCCAAGAAGTTTTACACTTCCCCAGTTTATAAGTGGGAACGGACGTCCCCGACAGTTGGGGAGGAGGCTGTTGCTCCCAAACTAGGTGGTGCAGGAGCAACAGGGAGGGAAATGCCCCCACCATCAAGGCGGCAGGTGAAATCTTTCAGCTCTGAGAGGTGACTGGAGTTGGTGAAACTTATGGGGCTAGAACTGTTGTAGTGGTGGCGTAAGACGATGTCATATGGACAGGATGCAGGCATTCAAATTTCCTCCTAGCCTCAGTGTAGTTCAGTTGGTCCAGGGTCTTGTACTCCATGATTTTCTTTTCTTTCTGGAGAATCCTGCCGTCTGGCGAGCAAAGCGAATGATGCTCTCTGCACTTGACACAGATGGGAGGTGGGGCACAGGGAATATTGGGATGTGAAGACCTTCCACAATCCCGACAGGTGACACTGGAAGTACAGTGGGAAGACATATGGCCGAACTTCCAGCATCTAAAGCTCTGCATCGAGGGAGGGATATATGGCTTTACTTCACAGCAGTAGACCATCACCTTGACCTTCTCTGGTAATGTATCACTCTCAAAGGCCAAGATGAAGGCACCGGTGGCAACCTGATTATCCCTCGGACCTCCGTGGACACGGTGGACGAAATGTACAATAACGCAACATTAAATCAATTCTTTACATTTCATTTTGTATTACCATTTATTATTGCCACTCTAAATTGGTGCGCATGTCATTGTCAGACAGAAAAAGAAGGTCCCTGTGAAATATGATACCCTCGACCATATTTAAGCTCTCATGGGGCGTGATGGTAACAGAAACATCCCCTGGCTTGTCACAAGTTAGTAATGCCCATGACTGGGCAGAGGATGCTGTTTTGATCAAGACTGAACCAGATCGCATTTTGGACAATCCCTCCACCAACTTGGCCTCTAAATGCTCAATAAAAAACTGTGCCTTAAACATCGTGAAATATTCACCATCAGCTCTCAAACATCAAGGTACCAGGGGGGGGGGATAAGATCCGCTGCCAACCTTAGCCTGGCGTTCCTCCCATGGTGTACCCAGGGAGGGGAATGTTCTGTGGTCGTACATCCGTGCATTAAATTGAGACCTGATGTCACCCACTCCAACCAGGGGCCGTCCCCAAGGGCTCCACCAACCCTCAGCAAGGGGCACCTGGAAGGATGGCCATTGCTGGGAGTCTTGATGCACCACAGAGATGGGGTTCTACTCCATGGCATACATGGATAGTTAATGGCGCAGGCATCAGCAGAGCGATCCCTGTGTAGTCAGGGGGCTACAACCAACAGGGTACATCATGGTCCCCACCACAATGGACTGGCTACCGTGCTGCGTATGAGGTGCAAAGAAGTCCATGGTCATCGTCGGCGCAGTTAGCGACACTGCATAGTGCATGGAGGAAAAACGCACCCAGGTAGGTGTCCTCGCCCAAGAGATCGAAAATGAGCGGGACTGCAATGCGACGACGAGAAAGTGGGCTAAAAATCTCTGCACGATATACACGATGCACCACGTAAGGTGCCCTTCCCCAATTAGCTCGCTCTTCGGAAAAATTTAAAAGAATGGAGGTCAAACCCTACAGGGGGCCATTACATAAAGGCCGAAACGTATGAGACTCCTTTTAGTCGCCTCTTACGACAAGCAGGAATACCTCGGGCCTATTATAACCCCCGGACCGGCAGGGGGTGGGAGTGGGGGGAGGTGTCTGTCCAGGGTACTGTGGCCAGTGTTAACTACGTGAATGACATCATGTGACCTTTCTGCACAGCACCTCAGACGCCAGTTTCTCAGCTAGACAATGCACGATCAAATGTTGCTGCATGAACACGTGCATTCTTGGTGTCACAGGATGTCAGCCTTTTGCGCTGGCCCACGAGATCACCAGACTTGTCGCCAACAGAAAAAATACGGGATATGGTGAAACGACGGGTGCAGCACTGCGACCAATGCCAACCCCCATAGATGAACTTTGAAGTCAGTTGAATGCAGCATGGATGGCTATTCCACAGGACGCCATACGGAACAATTAAGCGACGATGCTATCATGCATGGAACAAGTTGTCAGGGCCCATGTCGGATTCATGTTGGAAGTAATTAAGTACTTCAGCAGCTAAGGCGAGAAAAGTCTGACAAATAAATCGAAATAAATCTTCAGCCGTGCAATGTCTTGGAATCTTTTCGAGACCTGATGATGGAACGTTTCAATTACTGAAACGTAGTCTGGTCCACAAATGACTGCTCTGAGATCCGGGAAATGTTCCATGCTATGGAGTTAAAATTGATTTTTTCACCGGATTATTTTTTGTTCGATACCATCAATGTTGTCCACTATATCTGTTACCAAATGATTCTCCCCTTGCATTAAGACTTTCAATGAATCAAAGTAATGGGTGATGTCGCCCATGTAAGATTTTGTCACAACTCTGCTTACCTTTAACTCAGTTTCTTCCCTAATGATGTTCCAATAGATATTTTTCCAGCTCATAATAGTAATGGCATATTAAGCCCTACACCTATGCCTTCAAACTATACGAAAACTAAAGGAATTCCCATTTGGTATTGAACAAAGTGTCTCCACTTTTCCCTTTTTGGACAATAGCGTAGACGCGACAGTATCCCTAATGCAGAACGTTACGTGAAGTGTTGTTACCAGACTGCTTGGCGTGTGACAACCTGGCTACCTCGGTCTTGCCACATCCGACTGCAGCATTGCTATTTGTTTTCTTCCTCACCCCTCAACCATCCCGTTGAAATAGCGTTCGAGAACGACGCGAATAACCGACAGAAGACCCGATTATTCAACGACAACATTTCACCGGGGAAGACTGAAGAACTGCTTCAATCTTGATTCTTAAATCGGATAGATCAGCTGGTGGCGAAGACACGCACACGATTGTTTATGAAGCCCCACAGGTAAAAATCGCATGGAGTCAGATGGGATGAACGTGTAGATCATGCGCAACAAGCTCTGTCATCCAGCTCCCTGGAACGAATCCAGCTGTCGGGCACAACGTCGCTTAACTGATGGCGTTCTTTGTTACGCCAGTGACACGGTGGTTGACTTGAGTGTGTCAAGCAGGACACTATTAATACTGTATGCGAACGTGACAGGGTTGTATTCCTGCTCATCCGCATAACCTACATTTTTCCACGTTTAGAGCTAGCTACCAACTAGAAATACTGTCTAAATCGCCTTGTATCTTCCTACAGTCACTCAACTTCGACACCTTACTGTACACCACAGCATCATCAGCAAAACAACCGAAGATTGCTGCCCGCCCGGTCCACGAAATCATGTATGTACGTAGAAAACAACAGCGGTCCTATCACACTTCCTTGGGCACTCCTGACGTTACCCTTGCCTCTGATGAACACCCACTGTCGAGGACAACATATTGGGCTCTGTTATTTAAGAAGTCTTCGAGCCACTCATGTATCTGTGAACTTATTCAATATTCTCGTACCTTCGTAACAGCCTGCAATGTGGCACCGTGTCAAACCGATTCCGGAAATTTAGAAAAATGGCATCTGCCTGTTGCCCTTCACCTATAGTTCGCAGTATATTATGTGAGAAAAGGAAAATCTGAGCTTCGCAGGGCAGTGCTTTCTAAAACCATGCTGATTCGTGGACGTAAGCTTCTCAGTTAATTATATTCGAACTGTGTATATGTTCAAGGATTCTGCAGCAAATCACAGAACTTGGAAACAAACATATGTACAAAGAAAGGAACTACGAAGAAGCCATGGGTAGGAGAAGAAATACTTTAGTTGACCAATGAAAGGCGGCAGTAGAAAAATGTTCAGCGAAATTCAAGAATAAAAAATTACAAGTCACATAGAAATGAAATCAACAGGAAGGGCAAGGAAGATAAGGCGAAATGGGAGCATGAAAAATGTGAAGAAATCGAAAAAGGAGTGCTTATCGGAAGGACTGACTTGCCATACAGAAAAGTCGAAACAACCTCCGGTGAAATTAAAAGCAAAGGTGGAAACATTAAGAGTACAATGGGAATCCACTGTTAAATGCAGGGGAGAGAGCGGATATGTGGAAAGATTAAGTTGAAGGCCTCTATGGGGGGAAGACTTATCTCGTGACGTGTTGGAAGAAGAAACAGGAGTCGACAGGGAAGAGATAGGGGAGACAGTATTGGAATCAGAATTCAGAAGAACTTTGGAAGATTTAAGATCGAATAAGGTAGGAGGGATAGAATTTCTAAAATAATTGGGGAAGTGGCAACAAAACGGTTATTCATGTTGGTGTGCAGAACTTATGAGACTGGCGATATACCATCAGACTTCCGGAAAAACATCATCCACATAGTTTCGAAGATAGAAAGAGCCGACAAGTGCGAGAATTATCGCACAGTAAGCTAACAGCTTACGACTGCAAGTTGTTGACAAGTTTAAGATACGAAAGAATGGAAAAGAAAATTGAGGATGATATGGATGGCTATCAATACGGCTTTAGTAAAGGTAAAGATACCAGAAAGGCAATTCCGACATTGCGGGTGATAATTAAAGCAAGAATAGAGAAAAATCAAGACACGTTCATAGGATTTGTCGATCTGGAAGAAGCGTGCGATAATGTATAATGGTAGAAGATGTTGTCATGGAGAATGTGTACGCCCTTGCTCAACATTCCTCTTCTCCGGTTCTGAATTGACCGTTCGAGTTTTTTCAGAGTCTCGCCGTACCTGTCAGCATTAATTGTGGTCCCAGCGATCCAGCTCCGACGACGAGGTGAAAGAAGAAGTTCATAACTTTCTGAACAGCATGGCGGCGAGCTGGTATGACAAGGGTATACAAAAACTGCCACAGCGTCTACAAAAATGCATCGAAAAAATGGTGATTATGTCGAAAAATAGCTAAATGTTCAAGCTGTAAACTGATGTAAACCATTGTAGAAATAAACAGGTCTATGTACTTATAAAAAAATAGGAGACCTTACTTTTGGAATTACCGGGCCGGCCGTGGTGGCCGAGCGGTTCAGTCCGGAACCGCGCGACTGCTATGGTCGCAGGTTCGAATCCTGCCTCGGGCATGGATGTGTGTGATGTCCTTAGGTTAGTTAGGTTTAAGTAGTTCTAAGCTCCATCTGTCACAGAAGAGCTTCTGTAAAGTTTGGAAGGTAGGAGACGAGATACTGGCAGAAGTAAAGCTGTGAGTACCGGGCGTGAGTCGTGCTTCGGTAGCTCAGATGGTAGAGCACTTGCCCGCGAAAGGCAAAGGTCCCGAGTTCGAGTGTCGGTCGGGCACACAGTTTTAATCTGCCAGGAAGTTTCAGTATCTCTTATGCTGCACCGATATCAAACGCAGTGTTTCTAGGGTGCGATAAGAGGTGTGTTCAATAAAATAAGGAACGTTGCTTATGTAACATCTTTATTGATCATCGCACACCAGTTTAAGCACTGTAGCCCTCTGAGTAATCGCCTCCACTGGAAACACATCGTTCTCAACATTTCTTCCACTTTTCGAAAACCTCCTGGAACGCACTTTCTGGGATGGTATGCAGGTTTCTTGTCGCATTGTCTTTAATCTGCTGTACGGTTTGGAAGCTACGTTCTTCCAACGTGGCTTTAAGTTTGCGAAACAAGGAAAAGTCTGCGGCGGGTAGGTACGGACAATTGGGTGGATGGGCCACAATGTGAATCCAATGTTTGCCAGATAACGGCGGACGAGCAGCGAAGCGTGAGCCGGCGTGTTGTCATGATGCAACATCCAAGTATGGGTTATCCACATTTCGGTTCGCCTCCCGTGCACAGCATCCTCAAAACACGTTAAAATTCTCTGATAAACTTCCTTGTTTATCGTCTGAGCAGGTGGTACAAATCCCTGATTGACAATGCCTTGCAGGCAAAAAACACAATCAACATCCCCTCGATGTTTGAACTCATGTGTGATTTTTTGTGGACAAGGAGACGGTTTGTTCACTCACTGCTACGAATGCACTCTCGTTTCAACACACACACACACACACACACACACACACACACACAAGTTGTTCTTCAAACTCTTTCACAGTCACTTTAACACTAATCCGACGAACAGCTTGCGCATGTGCTCACTTCCGTGGCTGTAGCTCGGCAACTAACAGTCAGAGCGAAATAGTACTAATGGCAGTCTGTTGTGCAAACCTGCAGCTAGGTATGCTTAATAGTCGCAGTGCGCTCCATCTGTTGGTTGGGCGCTATTTCAAAAGTTCGGTCTTTTTCTGAACGTACTTTGTTTGAAGCTAAAAACCAATATATGTGGAAGAAATGGAGGAAGGGTTATCCGAGATGCAACGACAGGAAGCGCAGAAACATTAAGAAGAAAAACTGGAAAGACAGATAGCTGACAACTGGAGGGCGCTTGCTCATAGACACCTCGACCGAGTGATAAAGGTCATTAGTGAACTCAAAACAGGAAAAGCTGCTGCCATCGATAATGTATCAACTAAACACCCGCGCTGTTTGGAACGAAGATTATGAAATAACCCACCTGCTGAGACTCTACATGACTACGTACACACATTTCAACAATATTTGCATTCTATCACACACTCATACTGCGATACGTGTTGTAGCTACCGAAATAGTTTTCCTTATGAATAAAAAAATAATAATTTGTGCTGATTTGTGTTTTTTTTTTGTATAGTTAATACGTTTGAAACACGACTACTCAGGAACAATCATCAATACTAAGTTTGCAGTCTGTGTCACTACGTCTACATCAAGTAGCTCATTTAGCTACTACAGTTAGGATGATTTTGTGTCTAGCATTTAATGTCCTGAAGATTCAGAGAGAGTATGTGGCCCTCAATAAGGGCAGAGAAAATACTGATCTGTGAAACTCCAGTCTGCTTTCTGAATGTCTACAGTGGGCAGTAGTTTACTCAGAGTGCCTTTGTGTGTGATATCACCTGGCTACCCGCATACTTTGGTGAAAAGAATGGGGTTGGGGGTTGGTCGGCGAGGGAAAGGGATGGGAACGGTTGGAGGCATGGGAGGAGGGTGGGGGAAGGCGGAGGCTAAGACCACAGCCCGGTGCTTTCAGCAAAAAGTGTTCGCCTACGAGTACCACGACTACGTGATGGACGACATGGATGCACCATTCCCACTGTGGATTTTCAAGTGTTGTGAGGGCAACTGTTTCTAACATACAATAGGCATGCGCAGAACGGAAGTCGTCTTTGTGCAATGATTTTGCTATTTAGTGACTGACGGGAAGTTGTTCATGCAGTATTTCCAACTGGTCATGGACATGGTACGAGTTTCCTAAACTATAAATGAGTTCATTTTTTAATCTTTTTCATTGACTTGCCATTGACAGTACGCCATACAGCTATCTCTCTGTGGTCATCCTCTTGGAGGTTACAGAATGAGGTTATAATTTTATTATTGTTTTGCTATTAATATTTCATTTTGATGGATGCGGACTAATGTATGATATACATAAATGTATTCAAAAACTTGCGAATATGGACAACCATTAGCTGTATAATGGAATGACGTCAATGAAAATTTCTGCCGGACCGGGACCTGAACCCCGATTTCCCGCTTATCGCGAGCGGTTGCCCTATCGTTAGCCTATCCGAGCACTCTTCAGGGCCAGACACAAACTTCAATACGCCGTCAACCATATATCTACAACCTGCACTCTTACATCCATTATGTATATCCCGTAGAGAGGAGACATTTTAACTGAAAGTCGCTCGCCCGTTGTCGGCGGTTAAATACGACATTGCAATTAACAACACAGGCATCGCAATATCGTATTGTGTGATAGCTGAGGAAAGTAACGATTTTAACTGTTGTAAGTGTTGTAGGTGGCAGAAGAGCCAACACCGTGTTAGTAGAGGAGGCCGAAATGCACGCGTTTTAGCTCACGCAGGCTGGCGTGAGGAGGGAGACCTATACTGACGTGAGGTCTGGAACATGACAAGGAATTAGAATTCAGAAGGCGGACGGAATTAGTTTGATACTTAACTTAAATCCATTAATGATGAACGTCGCTCTTGACGGTACATGATTCACAATATTATCTGTTCAGATTATAGTAACTGAATATGGCGCCTTGCTAGGTCGTAGCAAATGACGTAGCTGAAGGCTATGCTAAACTGTCGTCTCTGCAAATGAGAGCGTATGTAGTCAGTGAACCATCGCTAGCAAAGTCGGTTGTACAACTGGGGAGAGTGCTAGGAAGTCTCTCTAGACCTGCCGTGTGGCGGCGCTCGGTCTGCAGCCACTGATAGTGGCGACACGCGGGTCCGACGTATACTAACGGACCGCGGCCGATTGAAAGGCTACCACCTAGCAAGTATGGTGTCTGGCGGTGACACCACAGTAAGAATTCCGATTGCTGGTTTATATATACGAGGAGCTAATGATTCATACTTGTTTATACAACACCTTTACGTTCAAACTAAGATTACTTCGTTTTTTTTAATTATCATGGCCATGGTTAAATAATCTGCCACACAGTTTTAATGTATCAGGAAGTTTCAAATCAGCACACATTCCGCTATAGAGTGAAAATTAATTATGAATTATTACTATTATTATTATAATTAATATTATTATTATCATATATTATCAACTGTATCAGATCATTGCTGCTGACTTAATAATATTTTGCTAAGCTTGTCACACAATAGTTAATTTTCTAAACTTCTAGGTACTTTCCACATTGTCTAAAAATCTCATTTTCGGCCGCCCTGATGGTCTTGAGCCTTCTATTCGACTCCCATTATCTTGATTCTTTGGGATTACATTACACGACCGTTCACTTGATTATTCTATCATTTATCTTCGTTACAATCTTAGGTATTTTAAATATGTCATACAACTTACGTTTTTCCTTGTTCGTTGTTCTCCACAGTCAGGACCCTTCACGGCTTCAAAAACTATACAGTGTTTTGCTCTCCAAACCTAGGCGCGCGCACACACACTCTCTCTCTCTCGCACACACACACACACACACACACACACACACACACACACACACACACACACACACACGTCTAATAACAGGTTGTATGCCGTATAGATGCAAATTGTGGTTTTTGTAGAGATATTTCTTTTCTTTAAGATATTTGATTGTTTGAACACTAAAGTATTTTCTCTGGAACCATGGGTGAGCACGAAATATTTAGTTGTATCGACATATAACCCCAAACCAGTGTTTCTGAATTTTTCATTAACTGATACACAAAATATTTAAATTTGTTATTCGCTTTAACTTGGTAAGCAATGTTTGGCTGATTTTCAAGATATTATGTTCGCCTTCTTCCTATTAGCGTCCAGCGCATCCAAATAAAGTCTTCTTCAGTGTGTGTGCATTGCTATGTAGGTTCGTTTGGCTCTTTTCTCAATGGAAATAAAACGGACATTTGCTTTCTGATTTTATTAAGTTACTAGAAACGAAAACATTATTGATCTTGATAAAAAGTGAAGTTCTTATCGTTATCCATTTGCGAAGTATAAGAGACATTCATAAATCCGCACTCTGCATAACTCTTTTTTTTTTCCCCTCACTATCGAGGGATATTTCGTTACTTATGTGGCATCTTCTCTAAATACTGCTGAAATTTCTTAACATTAGCTTTTTACAATTGTATGGATTGACAGTGTCACATTATATCAGTCACTACGAAATTCATATGTGGTGCTCGATTCTTCGATCACCAGTTCAGTGAACGCAGCACAGCAACGGAGTTGACTCTTAGATTGTTGTGTGCGCTGAAACGTGCTCCATGTCCTGAACAGTACCAGGACGGCCAACAGTTCTTCCATTTAAATGAAATGTGAGATGGGGCTTAAGCCAGGCTACGGCACTCCCGAATGTTGCTTCACCAAAGCACTGTCGAAGGTGAGTGTACTTTACCGTTTTTCAAATACGTGGTAAATTTAATTAGATAAGAGGCACTTCCCCAAGCAGGTGTGAGACCTACATCCCTTGCGAGCGACATAAACTAAGTATGGTGCAAACAACGTCGTGTCCGCGCACTGGGAAATGTTGTTCCGCGCACTGGGAAATATTGTTGGCGAGTCGAAGATCGTAGGCTATGAGGAAAAATGGAAGACTATGGTTTAATGTCCTGTCGGCGACGAGGTTATTAGAGATGGGACACATGTTCGGATTGTGGAAGGCCCGGAGAAAGAAATCAGCCGTGTCGTATTCAAAGGAACCACTCCGACATTTGCTTTAATCCACCCTGCGCAACAGAATTGAGGGATCACTGTTTCGAAACCCCGTAATTTCTACCTGCTGCGAAGCAAAGGTTTGAAATCTGGCTGAAAGGTGCATACAATCTGCCTTCGTAATATGACTCTTGAAACTTCCCCGGCATAAAGAGTATTCCGCGAAGTTTCAGGGTTGCAGCCCTATGACTTCGACTAGCCGCCACGATATTTCGTCTGACAACTATTCAAACATCTTCAAGCGCGTGATTGCACTGGACACTGCTAGTTCATTTCGCAACCTATATACAAAAAAATTGGCGCGAAGATGCAGGCGCAAAGGCAGCCGCTACATGAGGGACCTTTGTGTTATAAAGGTAGCGTTGTGAATTATCAATCTCCAGTGTAAAACACTCACCTGAAAATGGCTGAATCCTTTCTGCCGAAATATCGTGGCATGAAGTCTATGTTGTCAGAGCGCAATCCCGAAACTGCATGGAATATTCCTTCATAATGGTACAAAAGCGTAGCACCCTGCGACGTCACCGTCGGGCTCAACGACGCTTCAGACAGCAGAGTGACGACACGTGCGAAACGGCTACAGCTCCGAAACTCATGTGACGTGCAAGGTGTGTTACTGATGTCACAGTGCCACCCAGATTTCGCCACAATTCTGCCCAATGCCACCGCGGAGGTGTCACACGATCGAAAGGTCGTTACACTCCCTCTTATCCACATTTCACCCCTTCTTTTGATGCCTCTGCGACTGACGTCAGAACTACAACGCCCAGTGTTGAAATTACGCGGTTTTGTTATGAGTGGCCGAGGAAAACAATCCAGTCGAACAGCCGCTCAGAATTAGCACAAGACCGCAGGGAGTGGCATGAAGGCCGTCAATGTAACCACCCCTTTCCCTGGGACGCTGATTCCCACACCTTCTGTTGTCGAAAACGACAGTTCGCAGAGCGATGAGCAAAAGAAGTTCTTCACAATGTTTGACACAGCTAACACGCTCGGGCGTTTCAGTCCCCTCTAAGGACACGCCACACGAGGATACGAAATAGGAGGAATGGAAGAGCATCAGCAGGCTTTTTTGCTTCCGATCACGTTCAAATTTCGACGGATGGTGTTGAACGGTCCGGGTTCCAACTTGTACACGAGAACAAAAATTGTGGTGGCGCCTCTAACAACCCTACCACAGCAAAGGTCAAAACTAATGATTGTGGTGTTGCTCACGCTGCTAAATACTGCATTTTCGGGCAACAACAAGGTTATTATGTGGCAGGTGTCATTAGAGCACAGTTAATAAGGTCATTTCATGTAATAATGAATAAACTAGGCACTCATCTTTTCGTGTTTCCCACGCTGGTCTCGTTGTAAAATCATGGCTCAATCGTCGAAAATCTAGGTGGTGATGATTCCAAGCTCGGATGCAGAGCCCTAGGTTTTATTCTGCTATATTCAAAAGTTTTGTAGATGCGCTTCACAAATTATTCTTGAAGATTACACCTTTGAAAGTTGGCACAATGGTGATGGTAAAAAAAAAAAAAAAAAAAAAAAAAAAAAAAAAAAAAAAAAAAAAAATCAGCACTCCGAATTTAAGTTACACTTCATTTTTATTACTTTTGTTGCTGTATCACGTAACACACAAAACATCACTTCACAATACAAAACATACTCGAAAACATCTTCCTCACGGTTAAAGTTCACATTTTATAAACTGGCTACAATATGCGTCTTTCCAACATGACGTCCAAGACTTGACCTTCTCAAGGTCCGACTCTCTAACTAATAACCGCTTACGCGCCCAAAAATCAAGAGTTACAAGTACGTCAAAGATCATACATAGTGACAAAAGAAAGAATACACATAAGAATAAAATCATTGCAATATGAACATATCGATGTATCAAAGTACCTTTACATTAATGAAATCAAATTTGAATGTTGTCTCAGAAATATGTTAACTACTTTACAGAAATACAGTAGAATATTGCTGGTATCGAGAGGTTCAGGTGGGGTACCGTAATGGTTACGTAATTCAAGTACCATTACACGCTGCTTTTTAAAGGGATCAGGTCATGTTTAATGGAGATGCTGCTCCACAATGTCCTTAGAGAAGGACTAAGATGTCCGATGGCGTCAGCAGTGTCCAAGTTTGGCAAGAACGTCTTTCTGTTGTTCATAGCACGACGAAATGTCGTTTTAGACCGTAAAATGTGTGGGAATCAACGCCCCAGGGAAAGGGGTCGTTTCGTTGACGCTGTTTATGCCACCTCATCTGGCCTTTTCTTGCCGATTCTGAGCTGTGGTGAGCCTGGAATCTTTCCCAAGGTCACTCATAAGACAACAACGTGATTTCAAGGCTGAGGGTCGCGATTCCAACCTCAGTGGCAGAGGGAGGGGTGAAACGTGGGTAAGAGGGCCTGTGACGACCTTCCCACTGTGTGACACGTCCACACTGGGGTTGGGCAGAACTGAGGTGAAATTTGGGTGCCAATGTGACATCATTAACTCACCTTACAGCTCGTACGAACTTCTGGTTCAAATGGCTCTGAGCAGTATGGGACTTAACTTCTGAGGTCATCAGTCCCCTTGAACTTAGAACTACTTAAACCTAACTAACCTAAGGACATCACACACATCCATGCCCGAGGCAGGATTCGAATCTGCGACCGTAGCAACCGCGTGGTTCCAGACTGTAGCACTTAGAACCACTCGGCCACCCTGGCCGGCGAACTTCTGGGCTGTGGCCTTGTTTTCGCACGTGTCGACACCTTGCTGTCTGAGGAGTCGCAGAGCCCGAGGGTGACTTCGCAGAGCGTCGCGCTTTTGCACCATTACAGAGGAAGTTTGTAGGAACCTTTAGGCCAAATGTCTAACTTAAATACTGCAATAATTGAGGATTACGAGGCTTTGAAGAAATGGCCCTTTAACACTGTTGCTTAGTTTATTTGAGGAAACCACGGACAATATAAACCTAGATGTCCGGAACGGAACTTGAGCCATCCTCCCAAATGCGAGTCCAGTATACTGATCACTGTAGAATTTTGGAACACGTATTGTGTTCGAGTATAATGACTTTTCTGGAGACTAGAAATCTACTCTGTAGGAATCAGCATGGGTTTCGAAAAAGACGATCATGTGAAACCCCGCTATTCGCCCGCGAGACTCAGAGGGCCATAGACACGGGTTCCCAGGTAGATGCCGTGTTTCTCGACTTCCGCAAGGCGTTCGATACAGTTCCCCACAGCCGTTTAATGAACAAAGTAAGAGCATATGGACTATCAGACCAATTGTGTGATTGGATTGAAGAGTTCCTAGATAACAGAACGCAGCATGTCATTCTCAATGGAGAGAATTCCTCCGAAGTAAGAGTGATTTCAGGTGTGCCGCAGGGGAGTGTCGTAGGACCGTTGCCATTCACAATATACATGACATCGGAAGTTCACTGAGGCTTTTTGCGGATGACGCTGTGGTATATCGAGAGGTTGTAACAATGGAAAATTGTACTGAAATGCAGGAGGATCTGCAGCGAATTGACGCATGGTGCAGGGAATGGCAATTGAATCTCAATGTAGACAAGTGTAATGTGCTGCGAATACATAGAAAGAAAGATCCTTTATCATTTAGCTACAATATAGCAGGTCAGCAACTGGAAGCAGTTAATTCCATAAATTACCTGGGAGTACGCATTAGGAGTGATTTAAAATGGAATGATCATATAAAGTTGATCGTCGGTAAAGCAGATGCCAGACTGAGATTCATTGGAAGAATCCTAAGGAGATGCAATCCAAAAACTAAGGAAGGAGGTTACAGTGCACTTGTCCGCCCACTGCTTGATATTGCTCACGTGTGGGATCCGTACCAGATAGGGTTGATAAAAGAGATAGAGAAGATCTAACGGAGATCAGCGCGCTTCGTTACAGGATCATTTAGTAATCGCGAAAGCGTTACGGAGATGATAGATAAACTCCAGTGGAAGAGTGCAGGAGAGACGCTCAGTAGCTCGGAACGGGCTTTTGTTGAAGTTTCGAGAACATACCTTCACCGAGGAGTCAAGTAGTATATTTCTCCCTCCTACATATATCTCGCGAAGAGACCATGAGGATAAAATCAGAGAGATTAGAGCCCACACAGAGGCATACCGACAATCCTTCTGTCCACGAACAATACGAGACTGGAATAGAAGGGAGAACCGATAGAGGTACTCAAGTTACCCTCCGCCACACACCGTCAGGTGGCTTGCGGAGTATGGATGTAGATGTAGATTGCGCCACCTCACGCGGCTCGTAGGTTATGTACACCAACTTTCGTAGACGCGTGGTTGACGACGTATGGAAGTTTGGGTGTGACTGTGATTCGTGCTCGAATAGCCAAATGGTAAGGCGACCGCTCGCGATAAGCGGGAAATCTGGCTTCGATTCCCGATGCGGCACAAATTTTCACTGTCGTCATTCCATTCTACAGCTGATTGTTGCCCTTATTCGTAATTGCGAATACATTTAATGTATTTGTAGAACTCTTCCAGAACCCTGAGCCAAATATTGTTGCCAAGGATCGGTTTTATACTACGAGACATCGTCTGGCATTCCCGGTAACATCGTAACGCATCCCTTTGATTTACGCGAGTCATTCAGATTCTAAATAAGCAAGTCACTCGAAAGACACGTGATACAGCCATTTACAGGCAGTGCGAAGCATCTACAGGGAGTCCCGGGTGGAACTCAATATTCAGGTCTACGACAACAACGCTCATCTGGAGCAAAACCCTTCATATCGGTATATGCCCTGTTCCGAATGATTTCCGAGATAGAACACATTTAATGTACACTGTTATTATTTTCTGTATTATTCAGGACCCTGTCAGGTTTACGCATGTATAGAAGGTAGTAAGCATTACAACATGAGTTCTAAAAACTGCTAATTGAAAAATACGTATTTTTAACACGTTCCTCTCCAATTATTATCGCACACGACACATAATATTTATAAATGTTCAACTTCAATGGATTTATGGAATCTTGGGAGAACATGTGTTGCTTGTCTGATTGCCTCTGCACGTTCCCTACCGAGGGCAGCAGCGTCAATGATACGACCACGTGGTTCATCTTTCGTTTGTACACCTCAGACTTCATCCAACCCCATACATGAAAATGGGGCAATTTCTGACCATTTTGCTGGCCAGTTGATTGTACTAGCGCGACCAATCCAGCAACTAGTGTAAGCTACGTACGTGTGCGTCATTAGGCCAAAAACAAAAGTACTTTTAATGTGCTCTACATCGGAAACCATTCGGAATGTGGCATAGGTCCATATGAAGGTTTTTGCTTCCCGTGATCATTCCTGTCATGTCTGGTGGTTACTGACCACTCCTGAGACGCACTGCCAGGGTGACCAGAAACACACCGAAAAGTTTGTAAGGGTATTGCGGGGTGGGTCGTGCTAAGAAATAATTGTTAATAAAAGAAGAATTCGACACACTGCACAGTTTCCGAGTTAATTGGCATTGAATTTACCCAATCAGGCCGTTGCACGTGCAAATTCTAGGCCTGCCAGATACAATTACTGTCACTCGTTCTAATGGCGTATATAACAGCTTACAAGACTTCTCAGCCTTTGGCTCGGGTTCGCTACTCACTATCTTTCCATGTCAAATTATTGCATAGCACTCTTGCTCTGTTCTAGGAAACCAAACGACGAACATGTTTGGCGACACCGTCTCTGGCCGGCAGCTTGAATTTTCACGCGTAGTGGCCTTATTGGCTAACTTCGACGTTGATTAATTCGAAAATGGCACAACGTAACAAATTTTTTGCTTGACAATTATTTCTCAGCACAACCTACCCTGCAACATCATTACAAGCTTTTCAGGCTGTTTCTGACCACCCTAGATATAAACCTACATCCTTTCTCCGCAAACTGCCTTGTGGTACACATGTGGTATAAGAAACACAACAACCCATGATCATAATCACTTCTTCTTATTCCATCAGCGGATGGCACACAGCAAGAATGGTTTGGTAGCACTCTGCGTAAGTCCAAATTGATTTAACTTTGCTGCAGCTCACTACGCGACATGGGTGTTGGGCCATGAAGAGGTTTCTTGGCTCGTATAGAAATACAGCCTCCTGATTTTTTGGAGTAAATCACTCCCTGTACTCTTTCTCTAAGAATCTTGCACTGAAGTTTTGCTGAGCAGTTCAGGGTGCTTTCGTAATGACTAAAGAAACGTAACACAAACCGGGCTTTCTCTTTTGAATGTTCTCTCCCTGTCTCCCATAAGTCCAAACAGCTAAACCCTGCGTCAAACCTACTAACAATATTGAAGCGTTGACCGACCTAGGGTATTTGAGTCCTTAATGGATTAATTACAGTTCCTTGGAGTTTTTATGCATGTAAATAGAGCTACTGGAAGGATGTGACTGATGGTCACTCGTGTATTCGACCGGTATCAAGTCTTTTCGTGTATTTCCTGAACACTGTAACGCATGTATACTGGCAGCACGAGAATTGCCTTGGCATGAGTGTCACAGTGCTCAGTCCTCAGCATTGTTGCACTCCCCCCCCCCCCTGCCCCCCCTCTTTCCGGTATGGCATGCTGTCTGAAAGTGAGATAGGGGAGTAAGGGGAAAGGGGGAAGGGCGAAAGGGGAAAAAGGGCTACTGCAAACGTGCCTAAATGGCAGTGCAGTCCCATTGCATACGACTTGGTTTTATATTTCGCAGCATCATAGATCACAACCAAAACAATTTAGAGAATTATTTAATTATTTCTGGCGCGCTGAAGACATAATTTAATTTTTGTCTGGTGTGAACTGTCGGCATACGGACAGATGCAGATAATTTCAAATATTTTTGAACTCAGATTGCCACTTAACTGTGACTTATTTAGCTTCATAATCGAAAAGAGGTCTTTCACACAAATATGTCGATCGAAAAATTATACCATTTTTGAAACCTAATTATGGAGTCTTGGAAACTATCTGTGGAAAGCAAAGTAGATGTTCTGTAGAAACTCTACGTAAGAGTATTTGTCATTAGAACAGCAATTACACTGGACGTCAATCAGTTGCATTTGCACGTGCACAAGTGTGCTTTCATCTGAAATTGCGAACGGTCTCGACAACAGCTCGTGACTTACGCTAGCATACTAAAAGATGTACAGGCCCTGGAAATAACTAATGGAAACTTCAACTTCAACCTTTACCCAAGCCCGCGGGGAATAACGGCTATTAAGGCAGATACTGATTTTTCCGATAGGTGCAAGACCTAAGTATGAAGGTTAAACGTGACTCGCGGCATCTGATACAATAACGACGTCTGGGAATTGTTATTTCTGCAGCTGAAAGAAATTGCCTGACCTCACTGACTAAATGTGTAAAAGAGCCAATGGAATTTCTGGAATACGACAGGAAAATTCTGTGCATGTAAAGAAAAAGCAGGAAGACATCAGTTTACTTTTCTATAGCAAGCATAGTAATACAAATAGCAGTGACACCATTTCACTCACGTGACACGCAAATTCGTTTATCAGGAAACGAACGTAAAATTAAAAAGAAAGGGTGGGTCATCTATATTTACTGACCGTGTTCGTATGCCAGTAATAGAGACATCATCTGTCGTGATGTTGTAAAGCATCCACTTAACACATTTCCATAGAAAGTTTAAGACTGACGGCAGTGAAAACCTAGCAAATAGCTCAAAGCCTCCTATCCATGTGCCGCGTAATGCATTCTACGGTACGCTCGGGCTCACACAGAATATCAACTCTTGTTGCTATAGTATCCAACTGGTAGAGCTCATTTTTTTAAACAGTTCGTAAGCTCTAAAGAATCGAAGAACACAAAAGCTAAAATGTAATTTGTACCACAAGTGATTGCGTTATATCTAGGAAACGAAGCATTTGCGTAAAGACGTTTCTTCTTATTTTTAAGGTAAAGGTTAAAGCTGCAGTTTCCAATAGCTTTTTCCAGGACCATTACGTCTTTTGGTATGCTAGCGTAAGTCGCAGTGTATGAACTGGAATTTTACATTCTCATAAAATAAATTGCTTACCTTATAAGAATGACGACAACATTCAACGACAAAAATTGCTATCAGAATACATGTGGTCACAGATTAAGTACACAGTAAGCCATTAAAGACATAACATTTTGCTACCGGCGTGTAGATTTATGCATAATTCAACACGTGAAAATAAAGAAATGCATTGAATTTGAAGCACTTGTGTTCCTCAATTAGTAAAAAACGGAACTCTTATCGGATCAATTTGTTGTCTGTCTGTCTGTCTGTCTGTCTGTCTGTCCGACTGTTAAAAACCGCTTTTCTCATGAATGGTTAGATGTATCAAGTTGAAATTTAGGTCACATACCAAGGTCTACGGCCCCTTGCCGGTGTAAAAAATTGAAGCTTCTAAGACAATGTAGTCAAAAGATACGGCCATTTATGTCATATATTTTGATGATCGCAAAGTAACATCAAAACCTATAACGTATTTCCTGGTGACCTAGAATCATAGAATTTGGCAAGAAGCAAGGTTCCACAGTGGGTGGTGGTGGTGGTAAGGTCCTATGGGACCAAACTGCTGAGGCCATCGGCCTCAGGTTTACACACTACTTAAACTAACTTACGCTAAGGACAACACACACCCCTGCCCGAGGGAGGAGTCGAACCTCCGACGTTGTAATTATATCAAACAAAAAAATATTTTTATTTTATTTTGTTATCTGCCTGTGTATGTGTCTGTCGGTTAAAATCCTTTTCCTCAGGAACAGGTAGCCGTATGAAGTTTAAATTTATGTCACATACTAATGTCTACTCTTCGTTGGCGATGTAGAACATTTAAGCTTCTATGTCAAAAATAGTCGAAGTCCAAGGTGGATGAACTACCTATATATGTTGTTACGTTTGTACGAACCCACGGTATGCGAGTCCTGCTCGCACTTATCCAGAATTCTTTTATAGTGAATCTGAAACCCCCAACCACCCGTAACTCCTGTGTGACGGTGGTTTGGAAATACCACAATCCTAAGAACAGAACGGAAGTGTTACTATAAAGATTTCGGGCTGGCAAATTTTTTGTCATGAAATGCCATCACTACTGTTTTTGGGTAAAGTTTCATGCTGCAGTCTGATATCTGTAAAGCAATAGTGGCAAATTACTCTCATCCACCAGCGTCCGTTGCTGACCGCGGCTACGAACACAAGTCAGACTCGCATAAAAACGGCAAGAGTGTTAGCCATTCAGTAGAAACACTGTTGAGTGCTACTTCGCCGGCAGCAGTGGACGTCGACAAGATCCAGAACAAACCAATCACAACTGCATTCGGTGCCCACTGTATTCTGCTCCACCTGAAAGCTTCGTCACACACCATCTCAACAGGCAGAATCCCGAAAGCTAGCTGTCCAGTACCAGCACCATAAACTGGACCTGTCTATTTTAGACGAAGATGTGAAACGAAAATATCACTGAAATGGCGTTATGCCATAATTGAGAAGAGCATCACTCGCCACAGCCAGCACCACCGTCAGAGCGAGCGAACAGAGACTGGTTTAGACTCGTGTTCAGAAGTTGAGATAGTCCACAGGCCAACTGGACATCCAGACTACAGTCTTCCATGCCTGAAGTGAACGCCAGAATGTTTCCTTATACACAAGCCACGACACATTTCTTAGCCTACTCCTTTTCAGTCTAAGTAGGTGTTTGACGCAGACCTGAACTGTTAACCCTACATCGTTCTTTTCCACCGTCAGGTCCAATGGCAACGCCACTGCGAATACTTCAACAGTGACTTGCAACCACCATACCATCAGCTATGGAAATACTCTGTAACCAACCCGAAAGCTGGTTTGGGCAACATAGTACTTTCCTTGGCGTGGTCCTATTGGAGGTGCTAAGTCTTGTCTCCTTTCTATCTTTGAAAGGAGGTCCCTGACCGGGGGACCTACAGTTTAACGTGGACTTCAAATCGCGATGCATTTTGGCAGTTTTCGCACAAAGTCCTTTCGGGACAACTCGGCAATTGGGAGATCTCGTCACTTTAAGAAATCCGCTACTGATAAAAGACCGTCTGGTGGAAAGAAGTGGTACTACCGGGTCATTATAGTAATGAAGGCGCAGCTCCTTACGGAGGTACAGTGCGGGCTGTAACTATCGAATGGCACCGAAAACTGGTGGATGTGCTAATGAGTTAATGCAGAACCGATTTATGCTGGAAAAAATTAGTTCCAATTTTGGCCACCAGGTGCTAATCTGGCGCTGTACAGTATCTTGTCGAGGTCTCCGGTTTGCATAAGGAAACTGTGTAAGTGGCAGTTAATAATGAAAAAAAAATCAACATTATGCCTTTCTCATTTGCATTCACAGTGCGCGATTTGGCCAAAACTGGAACCTTTTTTTCAGCTTGAATCTGTTTCGCATTAACGCATTAGAATATTTATCAAGTTTCGCTGCCATATGATAATTACAGCCCTCACTGGACGTATGTGAGTAACTGCATTTTAATCAGGACCACTCGATATATCACACTACAGGTTAGTGTATGTACTTTGTTGAACACTGAAGAGGTTGTAAAATATAATTTCAACTGGAAAAAAACCAAGCATGTTTAACACAACCTTAATAGGAACTGTAACATGGCGAGAGTAATTTACCATATTTAAACATCAATGTGTTTGGGTATTTCCGGCTCCACGTGTGTTCTGTGTATGTTTTGGAGATTAGTAATGACCGAAAGTATTACAGAAACCGCAGGAATTTGGAATCTATTCCTAGAGCCACTTATTGTTCGCTGTTGTAACTCAGAGAGGTTTTGACAGCGCACATACGGAAAATCCCAACACACATCGAGTTCTCCACTACCTGGTATCATCTCTCATCTTAATGACTACAGCATTCTCCCATTATCGGGGTGTGGATTATCCGGTTTGCGGTTTGCATAGTTTGCGTGATTTTTGAAAAAAAAGTATAACGAAACCTGTTGTCTTCTGTTAGATTCAGAACAAATATTTTCGTTTAGAGCGCAATGTTATGCATGTGACTCACGTTATATCATTCACACCGAGGCATTGAAATCAGCTCATCTGTTATTAGAGTATGCAGACTCTTTTTTCTTTTTTCTTTTTTTTTTTTGATTGTACCAATGTTTTGGCTCTACTGAAAATGAGGACCGTCGTCAGGAAAAATGTTAATGGAAAACAGAAACAGAAAAATTTGGGAGATTGTTTCCCTAAAATGAACTGAAAGCAAATGATGTAAAACACAGTTTTTCTAGTGTAATTTTGTAAATAAATTGTTAGTTTCCGGCGAATAACGTACAAGTAATGCAGTGTATTTCGGAAAGTGACATGTAGCACGTTTTGTAAATACAGCAAGTAGCTTGCGGTATTTTGTATTATTCGTGTTTTTGGTTATCTGTGCCGTCTCGAGTCCGCGTTAGCGCGAGGTAACTAAGACCGGCTGCATTTTCTATTTGACGTACAAAAGGCCACGGAAGCATAAGAATAAGGGTATTATTGGACAGCATAATGTAGAAGATATGGCTGAAGGAATAAAATACTGTATATTAAAGAGAATAAGATGCCGCTAGGTACAGCTTCGAAACGATTGAAGGTGCCAAGGAACATTCTGCGTCCTAAGCTGATCACGAGGATTTCGGACAAAAGGCAAACTAGTAAAGGCACAAATATCAGAAATGACAGTTAAGGATCAGGATTCATCCTTTCACTGTTAGAGTCGAAAGACTTTCCTGCGACAGTAAGGGAGCTGTCATATCAGTTCTTTACCAACATCCCTCTTTCGGCAGAGCAACGAACAACAGTGGATATCGCTGACGTAACACATTAAACGAGAAGAGGCTTGTTAACTATTCTGCAAACTGCGGTGGCTTATTCTATTCAAACAAATCTGGTAAATTTTTAGTGCAATATGTTGGACGATGTGAACATAGGTGTGAACATAATGGCGAAATATAGCGATTCATGTGATAACTGCAAAAAGAGTTGAAATTTAATGAACTAGGTGCGATATCGAGCTCACCCTCACTCAGGAACAAGCTGATTTTTGAACTTGTTTTATTGCTAAACAAAACTTCGGAATATAATAATGATTTTCTGTAGTTCACTGCCAAGTAACATAGTTTGATGAAACGTGGACCATACGTAGAAAACACTGCTGCAACATACTACAGAAAGCAACTGAAAGAAATACGTTATGAGACGAACAAAAGTGACATTTTTATTCGAAGACAATAATTAAAGCAAGTGGTCGCCATTAATGATACCCCTTGGACATTACAAGAGGCAAGACAAG
Source organism: Schistocerca piceifrons (assembly GCF_021461385.2). Lineage (NCBI taxonomy): Eukaryota > Metazoa > Arthropoda > Insecta > Orthoptera > Acrididae > Schistocerca > Schistocerca piceifrons. The sequence continues at coordinate 620,602,485 of NC_060141.1, forward strand.
GTTTTTAATTGGGTGTGTGATTATCTCGGATACCAATGCGTGCTCTCCAACGATCTCCCACGCTGGGGTCATAAGGTTAGTAAGGAGTTATAGTGCTAGGGTGTTCTATTTCTCCACCAGCGCTATTGACAGCTGCTGTATGATAGTTGGTACATGTACACGTGCTGCAATACGTCTGCCCAACTAATCCCACAGGTATTCGATGGGATTTAAGTTGGCGGAACTGGAAGGTCACTCCATTCGTCGGATATCCTCTCGTACAAAGAGCTCCTCCACTTGGTGCAGTTCGGTGCGGTCGCGCAATGTCGTCCCTAAAAAGAAGTCAAGGTCGAACGCATCCCCGAAAAAACGTATACAAGGTGGTCCATTGATAGTGACCAGGCCAAATATCTCACGAAATAAGCATCAAACGAAAAATCTACAAAGAACGAAATTTACGGTTGGCCCGCTAGATGGTGCTGCCATGGGGCAAACGGATACCAACTGCGTTTCTTTTAAATAGGAACCCCCATTTTTTATTACATATTCGTGTAGTACGTAAAGAAATATGAATGTTTTAATTGGACTACTTTTTTCGCTTTGTGATAGATGGCGCTGCAATAGTCAAAAACGTATAAGTACGTGGTATCACGTAACATTCCGCCAGTGCGGACGGTATTTGCTTCGTGATACATTACCCGTGTTAAAATGGACCGTTTACCAATTGCGGAAAAGGTCGATATCGTGTTGATGTATGGCTAGTGTGATCAAAATGCCCAACGGAAGTGTGCTATGTACGCTGCTCGGTATCCTGGACGACGTCATCCAAGTGTCCTGACCGTTTGCCGGATACTTACGTTATTTAAGGAAACAGGAAGTGTTCAGCCACATGAGAAGCGTCAACCACGACCTGCAACAAATCATAATGCCCAAGTAGGTGTTTTACCTGCTGTCGCGGCTAATCTCTACATCAGTAACAGACAAATTGCGCGAGAATCGGGAATCTCAAAAACGTCGGTGTTGAGAATGCTACATCAATATCGATTGCACCCGTACCGTATTTCTGTGCACCATAAATTGCATGGCGACGACTTTGAACGTCGTGTACAGTTCTGCCACTGGGCACAAGAGAAGTTACGGGGCGATGACAGATTTTTTGCACGCGTTCTATTTAGCGACGAAGCGTCATTCACCAACAGCGGTAACGTAAACCGGCATAATATGCACTATTGGGCAACGGAAAATCTACGGTGGCTGCGACAAGTGGAACACTGGCGACTTTGGCGGTTTAATGTATGGTGCGGCATTATGGGAGGAAGGATAATTGGCCCCCATTTTATCGATGGCAATCTAAATGGAGCAATGTATGCTGATTTCCTACGTAATGTTCTACCGATGTTACTACAAGATGTTTTATTGCATGACAGAATGGCGAAGTACTTCCAACATGATGGATGTCCGGCACATAGCTCGCGTGCGGTTGAAGCGGTATTGAATAGCATATTTCATGACAGGTGGATTGGTCGTCGAAGCACCGCAGATTCACCGGATCTAGCGTCCCTGGATTTCTTTCTGTGGGGAAAGTTGAAGGACATTTACTATCGTGATCCACCGACAACGCCTGACAACATGCGGCAGAGCATTATCAATGCATGTGTGAACATTACGGAAGGCGAACTACTCGCTGTTGAGAGGAATGTCGATACACGTATTGCCAAATGCACTGAGGTTGACGGACATCATTTTGAACATTTATTCCATTAATGTGGTATTTACAGGTAATCATGCTGTAACAGTATGCGTTCTCAGAAATGGTAAGTTCACAAAGGTACATATATCACATTGGAACAACCGAAATAAAATGTTCAAACGTGTCTGCGTTCTGTATTTTAATTTAAAAAACTTACCTGTTACTGACTGTTCGTTTAAAATTATGAGCCATATGTTTGTGACTATTACAGCGTCATCTATCACAAAGCGAAAAAAGTGGTCCAACTAAAATATTAATATTTCTTTACGTACTACACGAATATGTAATAAAAAATGGGGGTTCCTATTTTTAAAAAAACGCAGTTGATACCCGTTTGACCTATGGTAGTGCCATCTAGTGGGCCAACCATAGCGCCATCTGGTTTCCCCCATCAAGCTAGACAAGTTTCGTAATTTGTAGTTTTTTCGTTTGACGCTTATTTCGTGAGATATTTGGCACGGTCAAGATCAATGGACCACTCTGTATAGGGTAGGAGTACAATGTGATCATAAGTTGACCACTGAGTGTACTGTGTTCAAGGATTTGAAGGTCACTGTGTCCATGCAACTTTATTTGCCCCAACACTATAACACCTGGACCGGCAAAACTGTATTACCCCACAACGTTCCTGGGTGCATTAAGTGTTCCAACCCTCTCCATATGAGCATTGTCGAATATGATCGTTTTGGCGGTCCAGGTGTTATGCTGTGGGGAAGCTTAATCTGCATGGGCGTACACTCGACCACATCTTTGAACACGATACTCTCGCCGGCCTGTATGGCCGAGCGGTTCTAGGCGCTTCAGTCTGGAACCACGCGACCGCTACGGTCGCAGGTTCGAATCCTGCCTCGGGCATGGATGTGTGTGATGTCCTTAGGTTAGTTAGGTTTAAGTAGTTCTAAGTTCTAGGGGATTGATGACCTCAGATGTTAAGTCCCATAGTGCTCAGAACCATTTTTGAACGATACTCTCATGAGTCAACGTTACTGGGAACTGCACTCCTTCCCCTTGTGAGTATTTTAAGGGGTGCATATGGCCGTGAGGTGAGTTACATGGATGAAAATGCGCGACCCCATCGAACAGGGCACGTAGAGGATCTCTTGGAGCGACAGGATATTCGTCGAGTGGACTGGCCTGCTCGTTACCCCCAATTTAATCACAAAAAAAGGTTCAAACGGCTCTGAGCACTATGGGACTTAACATCTGAGGTCATCAGTCCCCTAGAACTTAGAACTACTTAAACCTAACTAACCTAAGGACACCACACACATCCACGCCCGAGGCAGGATTCGAACCTGCGATCGTAGCGTCGCGCGGTTCCAGAGTGAAGCGCCTAGAACCTCTCGGCCACAAGGGCCGGCATTTAATCACATCGAGCACCTATGGGATGCGTTGGGGCACTGTAGCAGATCCACGTGCACCAATAACCATCCAGCCGTGCTTGCGGGAGAATGAACTGCCCTAGCACAAGAACTTACCAACCTTGTAGACAGCATGGGAGAACATTGTAGAGCAAGCATTAGCGCCTGTGGTGATCACACCCCCTTTTAAGACCCTTCTTCTGCCTCTTTTAATGTCCAAGGGGCGATCATTAATGATGGGGTTTTTATTTTAATTATTGTCATTTTTGTTCTCCTTACTCCGTATTTTTTTCAGTTACTTTCTGTAGTATGTTGTAGCAATGTTTCCCATCTATGGTCCAAGTTTCATAGAGCTATGTCACCTCGCAGCGACACATAATGTGAAAGATACTTTCGTCCTTAAATTTTTCGCACCGGTGTGGCACGCAGAAGAGCTTCTGCTAAGCGTGGAAGGCAGGACAGGGGTACGGCACAAGTGAAGTTGCGGGGTGGGCTGTAAGTCGTGCCTGGATGGACAGCTCAGTCGGTAACGCCACTTCCTTCGAAAGGCAGTGTCGAGGTCTGGTTAGGCAGACATGCGTAATCTACCAGGAACTTTCAAAAACAGCGCACATTCCGCTGCAGAGTTAAACGTTGATCCTGGACTTCATTCTTCTGTTTTCTATAGCATTGCATGGTAGTGAAACGTGGACTGTGGGAAAACCGGAACAGAAGATAATCGAAGCATTTGATATGTTGTGCTACAGACGAATGTTGAAAATTAGGTAGACTGATTTGGTGGTAAGGTCTTATGGGACCAAACTGCCGAGGTCATCGGTCCCGAAGCTTACTACTTAACTTACGGTAAGGACGACACACACACACACACACACACACACACACACACACACACACACACACACGAGGGAGGACTCGAACCTCCTCCGACGGGGGGAATGAGGAGGTTCTGTGCAGAATCGGAGAGGAAAGGAATATATGGAAAACATTGACAAGGGGGTGGTTCAAATGGCTCTGAGCACTATGGGACTTAACATCTCAGGTCATCAGTCCCCTAGAACTTAGAACTACTTAAACCTAACCAACCTAAGAAGATCACACACATCCATACCCGAGGCAGGATTCGAACCTGCGACCGTAGCGGTCGCGTGGTTCCAGACTGAAGCGCCTAGAACCGCTCGGCCACACCGGCCGGCCAAGGAGAAGGGACAGGATGGTAAAACATCTATTAAGACATCAGAGAATGACTCCCATGGTACTAGAGGGGCTACAGGGCAAAAACTGTAGAGGATGACAGAGATTGGAATACATCCAGCAAATAATTGAGGACGTAGGTTGCAAGTGCTACTCTGAGATGAAGAGCTTGGCACAGGAGAGGATTCCGTGGCGGGCCGCATCAAACCAGTCAGAAGACTGGTGACTCAAAAGAAGAAAACGGGATATACCGGCCGCCCGTGATGGTACATATCAAACACGTAAGTATGACTTGTGTAATGGCGTGGAGTTCCGTCATGATTCTGTTGTCGTGTAGGATCGAACTTTCAAGGAGCATGTACGGTAGATAAAAAACAGATCTTTGTTGCTTTCAGGTGCATTGCACGAGTGTCAAATGTATCCTCTATCCAAACCCTCAGCGAGAGTTACAGGTCTGAGCGCTGGATCTACTAGCTTGGCTTTTGTTAACTTCGCAGATATTGTACGACAGAGCGATTCTACCTGTCTCTGGACTTTCCATGGTGAGAACAGCACCTATGAAGCTGGGGAATTGCTGCTGTACGTTGCAAATAAAGCTGTCTCGCAAAGCACTTTGTTATTTTCCAGTGATTCATGGAACGCGGTCTGACGGCTGATCGTGAGCTAATATATTCGAAAATGGTGGCACGTTTCCAAGCGCCGCTACAGTTATCTCTTCGACATTGTGATTCTTCGTGAGTCTTCGTGGGACAGATAAATTGGTCTTTAGAATGTCGGTTGGAAAATTTCAGGAGGAGGCCAGCAAAGTGTTACTTTTTTACAAGCAGCTGCAGTCGTGCAGAGTGAAACGATGCCGACGGCTCGACAGTGAACTCTGCGAGTTCTGTTCTTTTTGACATCATTTCCAGTATTTTGTAGAAAGAGTTGTTTACAAATGGTAGTCTCACCCATTAATAGTTGCAATGAACACATTCATCGTCATTGCTATACACTACACTTACAAGTTTCCCTCAGTCGCGTAACCCGACCGGTTAGCTGTATCCCGTAAACTTCGCCAAGTGAAATGTGTGCTCAGTTAAGGTGGAGGAAATTTCCACTAACCCTACAATTAGAACTCGTGCTAATGAGGAAGAGTTCTGGTTCGAGCAGGGTCTATAACGGCAATGGGAGCTCAGTAAAAGTTACGTAAATGGCATCTATAAACATTTTGTGACTGACTGCATGAAAAAAACAATACTTAACTTGTAAGACAAACAGCAGTTAATTGCACATCACACAAAAGATTCTTTTGAATACGCATTTTTCGCATTCGTTCCACAAGAAACTGTTCAACTTTTTACTTCTTGATGAGAGCGGTGTGTCATTGCACTGTTTTATTAGTACCATCTTATAAAGCAGTTGGAAACGGAAGGCTGAATTTTGAGGCCTGGTGGTTATAAATGTCATTGTAGACAGTGCTCTAGCTCCAGGGCACTTCGAAATACAACGATGGATGATTCAGAGACCAAACAGTTGACACTTGGAGAACGCGGAAAACTGTAGCCTTTGCGACATAGAGCATAAGCTTTGAATTCGTTGAGGTAAATATGGTACCAAATTTGACAAATCTATCGGGTTGTTGTTGCAGTTGGAACCAGCTAAAATCAAACCCTTCTGTCCTTGGATTCATGCAGAAGTTAGATATTAATTACACTCAAAAAGGTCAAGTAGTTCCTCTGCAGTACCATAACACACTGATGTATCTGCGAGTAGGTCTTGACAGAACTTGCAAGCACACCCATGTACACATGCACCTGCACACACACACGCACGTACACAATCAAACAAACAACAATTTGTATGAGGAACAGTCAGATTTGCAAACTGGTTAGACACACCAGAGCCATCTTTGTTTCGGCTGTGTTTTTCTACCACTGGGTACTCTTCCTCAATCTGGTGCAGGTTACCTCATGAAAAATAAAATCTTGGAGAAGCTGCAAGGTAAGAAGAGCCGCCGGAGAAATCAGAAGAGCTAACTACCTGAGACGGCCCGAAGGAGGGTCTTTGAAGAAGTTGATACCAAGATAAGCAATACACTTGAAACATTGGGATAATATTATTATCTGAATCATCCTAAGCCTAATCTAGGACAGAATTGCTTTCCATTTTGCAAACAGAGACGCTGGCAGAAAACTTAATATTAAGTGGAGAGCATTGGAAATTCAGCACTGTGACATATCAGAATATATGCGAATTATTCTGTTTCGCACCCTACTTTCCAGAACAGACTGTATGGCTTTGAAAGAAACATTCTGTAGCAGGTACATAATCTTGAAAAAGTTGACAACTTGTACGTGGGGAGCAAAACCCCTGGTTCTCAATCAACTGCATTTGGGGCTGTTTGGGTGTGAGAGAAATAGTTTAGGGAGCATCGGTTTACACCAGGCATGTAGACGTCAGTCACTTAGTTAAGGTCTGCATCAGGCCAACCTATCTCCGAAGGTCTACCTGTTGTCCGGCATTAGCCCCGCCCACAAGACGTCGGGTGTTGGGAGACAGAGAATAGATTGAAAACCGTAAACACTTCTTGTACAATAATACAGTTGCGTCATGTCCACGGTAAGTTTTTTCAGTGAACGCTACCATTAGACGTCAAATGTTAGAAATGTTTTCCTGTGGCAAGAGAATGTTCCTAAGAAAGAGTGCTTCACTTCAGGGGAAGAAGCGAAATGCAGCTATCATCTACCCTACATTACGTGGAGATGCTCAATAGAGCAAGGACAGGAGTTTCAAGAGCCAGAACAATTTTGGTCACCTGAGGGGAATGAGGTGAATGTTACGTGCACCTGCGAAGCAATCCGGACACTTAATAATATTTCATAACTTGGACGAATCCTGTGCTATGGAAGACGTTTAAAATGCCACCATAAAGGGCATAACAGCTGCGAAATACTGGACCGGGAAAGAGAAAAGAAGTGACGGGGAAACTTATTGTAAGCCTCTCAAGTGCTCAATAGCTCCCTGAGACAAGACGAAAGGGGGTGGGGAAGAAGAAAGAAGACACCTCACTTCTGCCCATGAATGACATAGGTCGAGTAACTACCACTCGCCATACCGAAAGCTGTATATTAGGGAAGGCTCTGATCACAATCCGATAAGGAGTGGTGGGATATAAGGAGAACACTTAACATCGGACTTCAGTACAGGTGACGTAAATTATATCAATACCCTCTGTCCTCAGCATCACGCGGTTTTAACGACTTACACTAGATGACGCCAGTGACAGCAAAACTTTGTATTTTAGTGTTAAATGTAAAAAAAGCCTAACTCAGCCGAAACTGGAGATAACAGTTGATACAAATTATGTAGACTGAGCTTTTCGTGAGATGATACAACATTATCAGTGACTACTTCTGTGACAAAATACAACCTCTCTGTAAAAAAAAGTGTCTTGTTTACATTAGTGTTAACGCAGTAGTTGATTCGGAGACTTCGTCTCAAGAACAAGAACAAAGACTTTTTTCACGATCCTTAAACTGTTCGTTGAATTACATTTACTTTAAATTCAGACATTTTGGATTAGAACTGACTATGGCCGTTCAGTTGAAAATACAAATTACTGTAACGAATCAAATTTATTGTTCTTCACACTAAGCGTTTTGGAGCATTATCCCTCCGTCATCATGTGGATTTATTGCAATTATTGATTTACATTTCAAGTTAATCATAGTTGATTTGACGGTACAGCATTCTCCATAATCAGCATGTGGCCAGCTCATGTTATATAAATTACTAACCAATCAAGGGACCAGTACTCCATTTTCACAGGCAACCGAGTAGTTTTCCATCTGCGCATTAAGGATTCCCACTTGCCAGCCCAGTTTAAACGACGATATTACGATTGCACCGTGAGTACTTTAAACTTCGTACATAAAAGAAAAGCCATTGAGATTGCCGAGCTACAGGTTCGTCACATACCGTTGTGTATGTGGTGTTTTGGACTCTACGAGCAGGTGAGTCAGTTGCGTAACTGCTGCAAAACATCCTCCTGGGAATGAGGCGACGCCAGACGTTCTCGGCAGCACTTAAATCTAAAAATAAATGCAAACTGATGGAAACATCGATGAAATCTGGTAAAGCGAAGCACGTGACCATAACAATAATGACGGGTGCGGTGAGAGTTGATAGAGTATCGAAATCTACGCGTGCCGGTAATGAGAGAATATTCAGTCTTGTGGTATACATCTCTTCGTGTATTTATAGGAACAAGGTAATGCAAAGCCTAAATGATGAACGTGTAAAAGAAAGAGTAGGGAATCTTCAATATTAAATAGTGCAATACATTACAGTGTAAGCCATTTTGGCGCTCTGAATACCACTGAATGCATAAAGCAAATAGATAAAACGCGGCACAAGTTGATATAAGTTTCTTGTGGTGGCCATCTTCGCAGCAACTGTGTGTAAACTGCAGTAGCTCAGAAGGAAACCGCCTTTTGCATGCTGCACATTAAATTTTAAAAAAAAATATATATTTAACTTGTGCACTCAGATGCATTTCGTCTTAGTTACAGGGAATTTTCAGTTTCAGAGAGCGTCTAATTCATTATTTGTTGGCTAAACTGCTTCCTCTCGTAACTGCAAACTTTCAACCAGTTTCTCACAAGAGAGAAAGCTGTTGGGTTTACAGATAATGATTTAGACGCTGATCTGACTCGCACTTAAGATGTCCTGTAACTAATGCGAAACGCGTCTGAATCAACTACCTTAACATGCAGCATGAAGAAGGCGTTTTTCTGTTGAACTACTGTAATTTAAAAGTTGAAATATTTACGGCAACCAAAACGCTATACAGTCTCCACCATCCGCTCGAGTATGCGCTTACATACATACATATCACACACACACACACACACACACACACACACACACACACACACACACACACACACGTTTATAAATCTAGGTTGTTGTTGTGGTCTTCAGTCCAGAGACTGGTTTGATGCAGCTCTCCGTGCTACTCTATCCTGTGCAAGCTTCTTCATCTCCCAGTACCTACTGCAACCTACACCCTTCTGAATCTGTTTAGTGTATCCATCTCTTGGTCTCCCTCTACGGTTTTTACCCTCCACGCTGCCCTCCAATACTAAATTGGTGATCCCTTGATGACTCAGAACATGTCCTACCAACCGATCCCTTCTTCTAGTGAAGTTGTGCCACAAATTTCTCTTCTCCCCAATTCTATTCAATACCTCCTCATTAGTTATGTGATCTAACCATCTAATCTTTAGCATCCTTCTGTAGCACTACATTTCGAAAGCTTCTATTCTCTTCTACTCAGTTATACCATGCCTAACCCCGTATGTTTACACTACAATAGGGTGTCACGGATCCTGACATTGCGTTAATCGACAATTCCTTTAAGAAGCGTGAGCAACAGCAACAATAGTCGTGTATTATCGAGGCGTAGTAATAATGGTCAAATATATGCAGTAGCGTGGGGTGATACATTTGTCCCTGTTTGCCCGTACGTAGACGCAGTTAAGTTTATTTCCGTACTTAGAAATATACTCACCACCCCTTTGGGCGTTGGCTGTCGCCGCGACGAGTAGAAGCGTGATTATAATCAACGCCCACCTCGCGATTCCCGAGCGGGAGAAGGAACGTCGCACTGCCATGTTGCCAACAATGGAACACTCACATCACGCACGTCCGCACTCTCCGACTGTTGCCGGCCGACTGAAACACCGGTGCCCGCGCAGACTCCCGGCCCAGCTGGCGGCAGCGCTCTCCGCTGACGTCACAGTTTTGAAGACCGCGCACGCGTATAGAAAGCTGTCCCGTTCGCAGCCGCCTCTACCTGCCTTGTTGTTGGGGTACTGCAGCAGTTCAGCTTCTCAGAAAACAGGTTTCGCTCTCACCGCGGGGACATTGGCGACCGATCACGGTGACCTTTGGGATCCCGGTACAGGATTCATCGTTATTTCCATAGGTTGCCTCTTCAAGGTCCAAAGGATGCTATTCAACATGGTTCTTCGCCTAGCGTAGTCCGACCAACACTTCACGAAGACGTTATAATGTTGTCTTTCATTCTGGAAGAAAACAATACCTTCTGAATACAATATCTACTCAAAGATACCCCGACAATTACAGTACTTGCCGTTAAAATTACTACACCACGAAGATGACGTGCTACAGACGCGAAATTTAACCGACAGGAAGAAGATGCTGTGATATGCAAAGCTTTTCAGAGCATTCACACAAGGTTGGCACCGGTGGCGACACCTACAACGTGCTGACTTGAGGAAAGTTTCCATCCGATTTCTCATACACAAACAGCAGTTGACCGGCGTTGCCTGGTGAAACGTTGTTGTGATGCCTCGTGTATGGAGGAGAAATGCGTACCATCACGTTTCCGACTTTGATAAAGGTCGGATTGTAGCCTATCGCAACTGCGGTTTATCGTATCGCGACATTGCTGCTCGCGTTGGTCGAGATCCAATGACTGTTAGCAGAATATGGAATCGGTGAGTTCAGGAGGGTAATACTGAACGACGTGCCGGATCCCGAAGGCCTCGTATCACTAGCAGTCGAGATGACAGGCATCTTATCCGCATGGCTGTAATGGATCGTGCAGCGACATCTCGATCCCTGAGTCAACAGATGGGGACGTTTGCAAGACAACAACCATCTGCACGAACAGTTCGACGACGTTTGCAGCAGCATGGACTATCAGCTCGGAGACCATGGCTGCGGTTACCCTTAACGCTGCATCACAGGCAGGAGCGCCTGCGATGGTGTACTCAATGACGAACCTGTGTGCACGAATGGCAAAACGTCATTTTTTCGGATGAATCCAGGTTCTGTTTACAGCATCACGATGGTCGCATCCGTGTTTGTCGACATCGTGGTGAATGCACATTGAAAGCGTGTATTCGTCATCGCCATACGGCGTCTCACCCGGCGTGATGGTATGGGGTGCCATTGGTTACACGTCTCGGTCACCTCTTGTTCGCATTGACGGCACTTTGAACAGTGGACGTTACATTTCAGATGTGTTACGACCCGCGGCTCTACCCTTCATTCGATCTCTGCGAAACCCTACATTTCAGCAGAATAATGCACGGCCGCATTTTGCTGGTCCTGTACTGGCCTTTCTGGATACAGAAAATGTTCGACTGCTGCCCTGGCCATCACATTCTCCAGGTCTCTCACCAACTGAAAACGTCTGGTCAATGGTGGCCGAGCAACTGGCTCATCACAATACGCCAGTCACTACTCTTGATGAACTGTGGTATCGTGTTGAAGTTGCATGGGCAGTTGTACCTGTACACGCCATCCAAGTTCTGTCTGACTCAATGCCCAGGCGTATCAAGGCTGTTATTACGGCCAGAGGTGGTTGTTCTGGGCACTGATTTCTCAGGATCTCTGCACCCAAATTGCGTTAAAATGTAATCACATGTCAGTTCTAGTATAATATATTTGTCCAATGAATACCCGTTTATTATCTGCATTTATTCTTGGTGTAGCAATTTTAATGGCCAGTAGTGTATTAGTGGGCACTAATATAGATGTGTTCACCCTTCGTCTTTATGACGGCTTGAAATTTGCTGGGTACGCTTCCAAAGAAGTGTCTGAATGTCTCTAGTGGAATGGCACCCCTTTCTTCCTCAAGAGTAGAAGCCGGAGAAGCCAGTGATCTTGACGCTGGGGTCAGGAGCGAGGTCGATGATAGACTCATTCCAGAAGTTTTCCATTGGGTTCAGGTCGGGATTCGTGGCAGGTCAGTCCATTTCAGGAATGTTACTGTCCACAAACCATTGCCTCACTGATGCTGCTTTATGACAGTGTGCATTGTCATGATAATACAGTCATCATCTCCGAACTGTTCCTCTACTGTACACGATACCCAGTGCTGCAAATTGTGATAATCTCCATCCACATTTAGCTTTTCCCTAAGGGCAATAAGTGGACCACACCACAATCACGAAAAGCACCTCCACACCGTAAAACCACCTTCTCTGTTCTTCACTCGTATCACTCACTGCACATAATGTCAGATAATGTTCTTCAGAAATTTGCCAAACGCAAATGCTTTAATCGGACTGGCAAAGGGTATAGCGTGGTTCATCACTCCAAATCACTCACTTCCAGTTATCCACAATCCACTGGCGTCCCTCAAGCGCCGCTCGGTCATGACTTCAGAAATGTGTCGCTTATGAGGAGCTGCTCGACCACCGTATTTAACTTCCAGCGCACAGTCTGTGCTAACTGGGCTGCTGGCAGCACTTCGGAACTCACGAGTGATCCCTTACGCTGACTTCATGCGATTTTCTACAACCAACCTCAACAATGCTCGTCAGTTCCTGCGTCTCAATTCATAAGAACTTGATTTTCATGTGTTCTGTAAGATTGTTTATATTGTGTATATTTATGTATTTGTTCACTTGTGCTGAAAGCGCGTTTCCACTTCACAGTCACATCACCAACAGGAAGAATGAAGAAGAAAGGGCTGGTATGCATCAACAGACATTCAACCCTTAAACCGTGGACACACCCCATACAAGTCAGCTACTGGAAGTTCAGATACTTTCGATCAGGTAGCGTGAAGCGGCTGAGGCATGTTATTTAGCGCTCCATGTGGTGACAGTCTGTACTATTAGACAGTATATTTCATATACTCATTTAGTAGTTTTTTGAAAGCGAAAGAGTTGGTATATGATTTTGTAAACTAGAGAATTACGATACTGGTTTTGGGAATTTCGTCTCCCGTGTGCTCATAGTATAAAACACTTCCAAATCTGTACAAAAGTTGAAAATTAGTTTACATATTTTTTCATATGTTCTGTAAGTTTGTTTATATTGTGTACATTTATGTATTTGTTCACTTGTGCTGAAAAGCGCGTTTCATCTAAGTGCTCCTTGCCATACATCTTGTGTCATATGATAGATAGTCCCAGAATTTCTTGACAACGGATAGTTTTGCCAAAGCCTTTAGTATCGTCTGTAACATTTCCAACACTCCAGAAGCATAGTTTTTGTTCTTATTGAAGAGTTCGTTGCTGGATGTTTTTTGTGTAAGTATTTTAAAACAGTGACTCAGTTTCTGAAAACTGCAATAGGCAAGTAGTTGTAGCTGCCGTTGTTGTAGTCTTCAGTTCGAAGACTTGTTTGATGCAGTTCCCCCACTAGTCTATCCTGTTCAGGTCTCCATTTCTTCATAACTACGGCAATTTACATCCATTTGAAGCTGCTTGCTGTATTGAAAGCTTGGTCTCCCTACAATTTTTACACCCCTCATCCACCTCCCCCATTTCCACTGCCAAACTGGCGATTCCTAGATACCTCAACGGATCTCTTATTTAGTACGGGTAAAGCCCCAAATTTTTGGTCTCCCCAATCAAAATGGCTCAAAACTTTGGCAACAGGCCTTACTCCAGTGCCGGCCGCGGTGGTCTCGCGGTTCTAGGCGCGCAGTCCGGAACGGTGCGACTGCTACGGTCGCAGGTTCGAATCCTGCCTCGGGCATTGATGTGTGTGATGTCCTTAGGTTAGTTAGGTTTAAGTAGTTCTAAGTTCTAGGGGACTGATGACCACAGCAGTTGAGTCCCATAGTGCTCAGAGCCATTTGAACCATTTGAACCTTACTCCAGTAACTGGCTTTGCAGATTTCTGTTAAATTTAGTTCAAGTATACACGGAGGTGACAAAAGTCTTGACTTTTGCTAGACATAGTGCAGCAACTCGAAGTAGCATGGATTCAACAAGCCGTTGGAAGTTCCCTGCAGAAATATTGAGTCATACTGCCTCTATAGTCTTCCATAATTGTGAAAGTGTTGCCGGTGCAGGATTTTGTTAATGAACTGGCCTCTCGATTACGTCCCGTAAACGTTCGATGGGATTCATGTTGGGTGGTCTGGGTGGCCAATCTATTCACGCGAAATGTCCAAAATGTACCACAAATCAATCACGAACAGTTGTTGGTAAGTGACATGGCGCACTGCTGTTTGGGAACTTAAAGTCCATGAATAGCTCCAAATCGTCTACACATAGCCGAACAGATCAGAGGATCCAGTCCATTCCACGTGAACGAAGCACACACCATTATGAAGCCACCACCAGCTTGCGCAGTGGCTTGTTGAAAACTTGGTTCCATGGCTCATGACTTCGTAGCGTCTGCGCCACATTGGAACCCCACCAGCAGCTCTTACCAACTGAAATCGGGATTCACACGACCAGGCCGCGGTTTTCCAGAGGTCTAGAATCCAAATGGTATGGTCACGAGCCCAGGAGAGCCGCTGCAGGCGATTTCGTGCTGCTAGCAAAGGCAATCGCTTCGGTCGTTTGCTGCCATTGATTTCAGTGGTTATTCCACGCAGAGTTGCTTGTCTGTTAGCACTGACAATTCTACCCAAAAGCCACTGCTCTCGGCCGTTAAGTGAAGGGTGTCAGCTACTGCATTGCCCGTGGTGAGGGGTAATTTCTGGAGTTTGGTATTCTCGGCCCACCCTTGATACTGTGGATATCGGAATACTGAATTCTCTAACGACTTCCGAAGCGTATGTCCCATGGGTCTAGCTCCACCATTCCGCGTTCAAAGTCCCGTCGTGCAGCCATAATCACGTCGTGAACAATTCCACATGAATCACCTGAATGCACATGCTACATACAATTTACGTTATAGTAAACATTTTTTAGAGCGCTTCTCTCTGAAAATTGTGGATTACACATGTCTCAGACATATTTCGGTATTTTTCTACGGGGTGTTCCAAAAGTCTCTCCGCAGAGGCGTGTGATTGTTAGACGCTCGTGCCGTATGATTGTTCACCTGCCTGGGTTACTTCCCTTCAAGTGGACTCTCCCAACATTCCACTGTTTCGTTTATCTCAGCCAGCGTCAGTAGTATCGTTGGTGTGTGTTGTTACGTGTTGACGTGAAGGTTAAGTTTAGTTCCTTTGTTCGTTTGTTTCGTTTTTGTCGCTGTTAAAGTGCTAACCATTGAAGAACGTGTGTTTTAGTCGAACAAGTGTTCAAAGCTGGCGGTAAATACACAATTTCAGTTCGTCAAACATTTAATTCAGTTTTCCCGGAGACAACACTCCCACATCGCGATACTGTGCGAGATTTTATTAACAAATTTCGAAGTACGGATTCAGTGACAGATGCACCGAAAAGTGGCCGTCCTAGCGTTTTGTCTGAGGATAAACTACTTGATATTTCTGATAAAATTTCCATGAGTCTGAACAAGTCAGTAAGAAAACTCGCCCAGGAAATCAATGTTAGTGTCGGAACGTCGCACACAGCTATAAGGAAAAAATTAGAACTTTTCCCATAAAAAGTGATAGGCGTGCAAGAACTGAAAAATACTGATCATGGCAAGAGACTGCATTATTGTCAATGGTTCAAAAATTTCGTTCAACAAAATGGAAGGGATATTCTTAATGAAACGTTTTTCACTGACGAGGCGTGATTTCATTTATCCGGATACATGAACTCGCAAAATTCTCGTATGTGGAATGCTGCAAATCCATTGTGCACTCACGAGGAACCACTTCATTCTGTGAAAATAGGAGTTTGGATTGCAGTTTCTAGACGTCGGATTGTGGGTCCCATATTTTTCAACGAAACAATCAACGCACAACCATACTGCAGTGATATTCTGTACCCACTCATAGGAGAACTTGTTTTAAGTGAAATTCTGAACGGTTATTTTCACGAAGATGGTGCAACCGCGCATACAGCTCGCGTTTCAACGTCACTGCTTGCTGATGTTTTTGGTGATCGCATAATTTCACAGGGTCTTTGGCCTCCACGATCGCCTGGCCTAAGATCATCTGACTTTTTCTTCTGGGGTGCAGCCAAAAGCAACTGTCTACAAAAACCGTCCAAAATCCATCGATGAATTGAAAACTGCAGTATCCACTTTCACTGCTACTGTTACAAAAGAAATGTTACAGCTTGTGTTTGGAGACATGATTAGACAAATTGAATTGTGTATTCAACAACAGGACGGACACTTTCAACATTTAATGTGAAAATTTGTAAGTAAAAAATGAATATTCATAAATTAATAACTTTTATTTCACTGAGTTTCATTTCGGTATATTCACTGCGGCATACGGCACGCGCGGCCAACAATCATACGGTACTGCGGAGAGACTTTTTGAACACCCCGTATATTTGATATACATTTCGTGTAGAAAAGGGTGTACTAAAACACACGTGAATGTGGTCTTAAAGTGATACATCCACGTTGTGTCTTCTCACTGTCAATGTCGTGCAACTGATCGTTTGGGACTACAGCATTTATGGTAATGTAACAGATACTGTCGAGAGAAAACGAATAACAACTGTTCGTCCGCTCTCAACGAGGCCTTTTTTTTTCTAGCTGTTGTTACTGAACATTAACAGTTGAACGTTATTTCGTAGTTACTTTGTACATTACCTACGGCCATTCTGCACCACGCCCCTTTGTCGTGACGGCATAAAACATTGCAGAGGGTTGTTCATTTTGCTGTGCTGCGCGTCCACTGTATCTCTATCCCTTCGGCGGCCACCCAGAAGGTGTTCGCGCTGCGGTAGAGCCGTTTGAGGCAGGCGCCGGTTCTTCCAGGGATTAGAGGCCTCCCAGGTAGGCCTGACAGAAAAATAACGGCACTGACCACCCCGACCCCAACTCAACACAAAGGGCTGCCCCGGCGTCAAGCCTTCTCTCTACTCGCCGACGGAGAGATCTGCTCCTTCTCAGACTCGGATATTATAGCTCCTGCCAGTAAAAGGTAAGCGTTGCAATATTTCAAGCTTTCCATTTCGGCGCTAGAGGTATCTTGCAGTGAACTCAATACCAAACGGGAGAGACTACTACAAGAAGCAAAGCTATAAGGCCTGACATCACAGTTGCCCTGTTAACTGTCAAATTGTCCTACTATTCAGGAGAAATACAATTTTGATATATAGTTATTATGCGACGCTGTCTGGGTTAACTTAGTATTTGATGGTGTTGGGGCAGCAACCAGCCACAAATTTACTTTCAGTTCCTTTATTCAAAGGGTACCGTTGCCGGTTTCGAATTGTTATGATTCATCTTCAGATGGTTTTGCCGGCCGGTGTGGCCGTGCGATTCTAAGCGCTTCCGTCTGGAACCGCGTGACCGCTACGGTCGCAGGTTCGAATCCTGCCTCGGGCATAGATGTGTGTGATGTCCTTAGGTTAGTTAAGTTTAAGTAGTTCTAAGTTCTAGGGGACTGATGACCACAGATGTTATGTCCCATAGTGCTCAGAGCCATTTGAACTGTGGTGTCACCGCCAGACACCACACTTGCTAGGTGGTAGCTTAAATCGGCCGCGGTCCATTTAGTACATGTCGGACCCGCGTGTCGCCACTGTGTGATCGCAGACCGAGCGCCACCACAAGGCAGGTCTCGAGATACGGACGAGCACTCGCCCCAGTTGTACGGACGACATTGCTAGCGACAATACGGACAAAGCCTTCCTCTCATTTGCCGAGAGACAGTTAGAATAGTCTTCAGCTCAGTCCATAGCTACGACCTAGCAAGGCGCCAGTTGTAACAGTGCATGTATCTTACGAGTCTCATTTGTATAGTCAGGAGAGATGTATCACAAGGAGTGATTAAAAGTTAAGTATATTCCAAAGCTACGTATTTTCTTTATAGCAGTCATAACGTATCCTGTTCCAGACTTGACGCCAGTCGGCGTGTGTGTACGCGTGCCTTTCGGCTCCCTTCTCAGTGTGGCGTAGCTAGCTTGTTACGCCACAACATGAACCATTCAGGTGGTTTCCATACTTTCCTTACAACATGTGGTGCGTTTTTTTCACAGATTAATTGTCGTGAAATGTCGGTTTGGAGTGTTTGTTTTCATAACATTCGTCCAACAGATGTGAATACATTCCCACTGCATTCTTATCGTTGCACACGTATATTTTTCTCACTGAACACTTTAGATTTGTCACAGAAAAGATTTCTACCACGCACCACATGTTTTGATACATACAAAGTATACTTTGTATGTATTTCTACCACACACCACATGTTCTGATACATACAAAGTATACTTTGTATGTATCAAAACATGTGGTGCGTGGTAGTAATATTTTCTGTAACAAATCTAAATTGTTTAGTGAGGAAAATTTACGTTTGCGAAGATAAGAATGCAGTGGGAATGTATTCACATCTGTTGGACGAATGTTATGAAAACAAACACTCCAAACCGACATTTCACGACAATTAATCTGAAAAAAAAAAACGCACCATATGTTGTAAGGAAAGCATGGAAACCGTCTGAAGATGAATTATAACGATTCGAAACCGGTAACGGTACCCTTTGAATATAGGAACTGAAAGTAAATTTGTGGCCGGTTGCTGTCCCAACACCATCAACATTTATCTTCAAATAACAGCCGCACTATTCAGCCATGTCATCATATGACAAAATTACTTAATAGTCTACTGCTTTGTATCTGGTAACTCTTCCCTGTAAGATCAATTTCGCAGTTATTCTGCTCTGTTTACATACATAATTGTTATTCTCAAATTCTTACTTCTGTGTAGGAGATATTTTATTTTCACTTTAGCATTTTATTTCCGGAATGAAGAGACTGTATAGCTACATAAAATGTGTAAAACATTGACATAAAAAAATTCTTTCTACACACTGGCGCCAAAACAACTGCAATACAAAAAAAAAAATAGTGTGGAGTAACCGGTGTAGCTGCCTGAATGTTTGATGCAAGCATGCAAACGTGCATGCATTGTATTGTGCAGGTGCCTCATGTCCGTATGTGCTTTTTCCGTGCCTGTTGCACTTGGTCTGTTAATACAGGGACAGTTAATGTTGTTTGTGGATGACGCTGGAGTTACCGTCCTACGATGTCCCATACATGCTCGACCGGAGAGAGATGTGGTGATCGAGCAGGCCAAGGCAAGATGTCGACAGTCTGTAGAGTATATTGGGTAACAACTGCGTTGTGTGGGCGAGCTTTATCCTGTTGGGAAACACCCTCTGGAATGCTGTTCACGAATGACAACTCAGCAAATCGAATCACCAGACTGACGTACATATTCGCAGTCGGAGTGCGTGTGATAACCACAAGGGTGTTTCTGCTGTCATACGAAATCGTACCCCATACCGTAGCTCCAGGTTAGGTGCAGTGTGTCTAGCACACAGGCTGGTTGCAAACCCGCAGTTGGTCTCCTTAAAACTAACACAAGGCTATCACTGGCAGAACCAGTTTTCATCAGATAACAGACACCTCCATCCTGCCCTTCAATGAGCTCTCGCTTGGCACCACTGAAGTCATAAATGGCTGATCGTTTGGGTCAGTGGGATGCCCACTACAGGGCTTCTCGTCCGGAGCTACCCTTGAAGTAACCGAATTGCAATAGTTTGTTCTGTCACTGTGGTGTCTACTGCTACTCAAACTGCTGCTGCAGATGCAGTACGAAGCACCAGAGCCATACGCCGAGCATGATGGTCTTCCCTTGCGGTAGTTCTACGTGGCCGTCCGGAGCCCAGTCTTCCTGCAACCGTGTATTCTCGTGACCACCGCTGCTAACAATCAGGACAGTGACTGCATTCCTGCCAAGTCATTCCGCAGTATCGCAGAAGGAACTTTCAGCTTCTAGTAGGCCTATTACACGGCCTCGTTCAAACCCAGTGAGGTTCGTCGCCTTAAAGGTATTCTTGACTAACACTACGTCCAATCTCATAGGTAACTAACGCTCACGACAATTACAGCGTGTATTTAAAGAAAAACTGATTTCCAGAATGAGATTTTCACTCTGCAGCGGAGTGTGCGCTGATATGAACCTTCCTGGCAGATTAAAACTGTGTGCCGGACCGAGACTCGAACTCGGGACCTTTGCCTTTCGCGGGTAAGTGCTCTACCAACTGAGCTACCCAAGCACGACTCACGCCCCATCCTCACAGCTTTACTTCTGCCAGTACCTCGTCTCCTACCTTCCAAACTTTACAGAAGCTCTCCTGAGAACCTTGTTCGAGTCTCGGGTCGGCACACAGTTTTAATCTACCAGGAAGTTTCATATCAGCGCACACTCCGCTGCAGAGTAAAAATCTCATTCTGGAAACATCCCCCAGGCTGTGGCTATGGCCAAGCCATGTCTCCGCAATATCCTTTCTTTCAGAAGTGCTAGTTCTGCAAGGTTCGCAGGAGAGCTTCTGTAAAGTTTGGAAGGTAGGAGACGAGGTACTGGCAGAAGTAGAGCTGTGAGGACGGGGCGTGACTCGTGTTTGGGTAGCTCAGTTGGCAGAGCACTTGCCCGCGAAAGGCAAAGGTCCCGGGTTCGAGTCTCGGTCCGGCACATAGTTTTAATCTGCCAGGCAGTTTCAAAAACTGATTTACATCCTCACAGTGGCGCTGCTAGCGCCACTCACATGCGACTGGCGCGAAAGTGGAATAGACATTACCTTTCGGATATAAACACACGACTACCAACTTCCGTTTATGTCGCACAACTCCTTCTTGGTGTAGCGATTTTTTTCTTGCATCTGTGTATTTACCTCACCAGATGGGTAGCGAACTTCCCGCCAATAGATCACGTGATGCAAAATGCTTTTCTCTCTTTGCGTAACGAGAAGAAAAAGTTCTGTATACATCGTTAGGCAACAGAAGTGCTAAATATTGCTGTGTCCTCATTCCAGGTAAACTCGCCAGAGAGGAAAAAAAGGCTTTAACATAAATATGATTGACATAAGAAGCTGTTATCTTACCCATTTGCAGACAAGAATTTTGAGAAAGGAACAGGAAAATATCACATTTATTATTTTTTATTTTGTTTCATTCGATATATATTCACAACTTGCCACACATAGTCAGCTTGGCTAATATTTATCTCATACCATAATAGCTGCTCTCTGCAGCAGCTGTTACTTTCTTTGTGTGTGCTTTTAACCTATTATGAAGATGCACAGTAGCAACCCATTGTATTAGTTGTGATTCAAACGCGTTTTCACAATCAACTGCAGATACTAGCGTATGAACCTTACCAAACACAATGGCTTGTTCACTAAATAATCACACACAGAAGTAATAAATCTCTCACAAAAAACACTGAGTTCAAAGTAAATGTCACTAGAGAAGAATAAGGGCGAATTGTTTAGCTAATTCACTATAGTATCTGGATTGTTATTTAGCGCCATTTGTTTTCAATTGAGTAACAAAAAATCTAAGTTTAACAACTAAAATGTTCTTGAAGTACACTTTAGAAATTGTCATTTAGACATGCAGCAATGCAATTAATTCTTCCGTGGTTTCCATCTTTTTTTGACACCATTAAACTTCGTCTGCAGCATTCTCACGTTCTTCTTAAGGACCACAAGTCTGTGAGATGCTTCTGTCAGAACACCAGCATTCATTTAGCATCACTAGCGACATCGCGTGCACACAAAGTATCAGTTTAGATTTCATTCATTTCCTAAAACCAAATTAAAACAACCCATCAGCAATATTTACGAACTATCTCAACTGCATAAAGATGCACGAACAGCAATACGTATCCTTGTTGCTAGTTAAATAGACAATTTCACCTCAGAAATTGTTGGTGTATTCCTAACAATTTGTCTTCGCTGCTCGATTTTCAGTTGCGGTTTTACAGGAAAAGCTGAATGTACTTGGGACAGCACCATCTTTTAGCGGCAGTATATAAGTTCCTGATCGAAACACAAAGCTGTCATTTGAAAAATCATTGCCGTAAATGATGCTGTATTTTGACAGAGACCTTTCGTACTGCATACATGCATTTCTTTATGTTCTGGTCGCGAGTGAGGAAACCTGAAAAGACTTTACATGTCTTTGTAGCAATATTTACGTATCTCAAATACGATTTTCTTTCCATTACATCAAAGCATACGTATTGTATTGAATGTGAACCGGGGGCCCAGAAAAGACGGAGAGGCTCCGTCCCCGCCGCAGCCGCAGTGGTCCACAACCCCACGACGACTACCGCAGTCCACTCCACACCTCCGCCGCCCCACACCGAACCCAGGGTTATTGTGCGGATCTGCCATCGGTGGACCCCCCAGGGAACGTCTCACACCAGACGAGTGTAGCCCCTATGTTTGCGTGATAGAGTAATGGTGGTGTACGCGTACGTGGAGAACTTGTTGCGCAGCAATCGCCGACATAGTGTAGTTGAGGCGGAATAAGGGGAACCAGGCCGCATTCGCCGAGGCAGGTGGAAAACCTCCACAGACTGGCCGGCTCACCGGACCTCGACGCAAGTCCGCCGGGCGGATTCGTGCCGGGGACCAAGGTGCTCCTCTCCACTCCGGTGAGACGTGCGTTAAACCGCACGGCTAACCGGGCAGGCCAAGCATACGTAACTTACATGTGAAACTGAATGTTACGTCGTCTAGTCTATCTACTACTGCATTCATATACTCAAAATTTTTTGCCATTTTTTAAGGGGCAGACTCCTTCAGAATCACTCTAGCAGTAAAACTATACGAAAGCCCCTTTACAATACAGCGGCACCACCAAAGAACGTTACGGTTTTCTAGGCAAAGGCCATATGAGTACTCTCTCCAGTTTAGTATTGAGCTCACTGGTGATCTTGGTGTAAAGCCCGTTTTACACGAGCTCCTGTTTGTCCGAAATCGTCTTCGTGGTTGCGTGTCACGAGCCTGTGCATAATATCATCTCTGTTTCCGTATCGTAACATGGACCTCGCACTTCTGATAGTTTGGTGTTCTGTGTTTAAAGCATTCTCACCTCGAGCTCTCTGGTTATAGTAATGGACGTTATGCACTTATTTCTACTTAATCTTTGTTTTACTGTTTGCTTCCTTCTCGTGACACATTACAAAAACTGCACTGGGACTTGAAATTTTTCATACGGATGTTCTTCCGAAAAAGAGACGAAATACGTGAAAGCAAGAAGGCATTTATGTTTTATCATACCTGGACAAGGAAAAAGTCTACACTGTGAATAAATAAGAACGTAAATAGATACAACTTTTTAATGAAAATTATTTTTGAAGAAAAAGCCATATATATTGCATGAGGAAAATAATATCCGATGATATTTGGAATGTAGAAACTAAAGAAAATACAGAGGATATGTTTCGGTGACCTTTTTGAATAAATGTCACCCGGTTTTATGGTAAGGGTTTGAATTTGTTCTCAGAGGCCTTTGTAAACGATTAAACTTTTGTCAAACTTGAGTATGCTTGGCGAATATTTGACGATATACGTGCTGCTTGACGTGTTTGCGAGAAGTTTGCCGTCCGGAGTGGCCGAGCGGTTAAAGGCGCTACAGTCTGGAATCGCACGACCGCTACGGTCGCAGGTTCGAATCCTGCCTCGGGCATGGATGTATGTGATGTCCTTAGGTTAATTAGGTTTAAGTAGTTCTAAGTTCTAGGGGACTTATGACCACAGCAGTTGAGTCCCATAGTGCTCAGAGCCATTTGAACCATTTTTTGCGAGAAGTTTTGATTGACAGGAAGCTTAGCAAGATAGCGGACGTTGTATGTGTCGACGGTATGTCGCATATGTTTAGTGAAAAATTGTTTTTTTACAATTTATCTCAATGTATCGTGAGTTTCACTAACTGTGGAAACTACGGTTAAAGATAAAACAAAACAGTTTGACAGTGATCAAAATGGTAGAGGTTCACATCTTTGTCAGCCATGTCTTACGCAGGAAGAGGCTACGAACAAAATCAACATTTTACGCATAAGATACAAGCGGGAGTGCAATGAAATAAAAGAAATGGAAGTTCTCTGGTTCTTCACGGCAATATGGGCTGTATGTTCTCACGGTGAAATTTTACTGAATTGTCATTCTTCTCCTTCTTCTTTAAACGTAGCACGGAAGTCAAACCTAGGACTGCTTCGCCTGCTTTGTGAACATTCTCACTGCTGTCAAAATATGAACAAGAACGGCGTCTGCTTCTAAAGTGAGGTTTCATTGAAAAACTTTTTTTTTACGTGTACAGACATGTTTGGAAATCCGTAGCTAGATAAGAGCGATTTTCTGAACACAGTTAATCGTTGACGGAGGCCTTAAAGCCGTAAATGTTTGATGATAATAATATTTGATATACTCACTCCTACTGTAAATGATTTCTACTTCAAACGTAAACTGGTTGCCAATATTACACCGAAGAGTCGAAGAAACTGGTAAACCTGCCTAATGTCGTGTAGGGTCCCCGTGAGCACGCGGAAGTACCGCAACACGACGTGGCATGGACTCGACTAATGCCTGAAGTAGTGCTGGAGTTAATTGACATCATGAATCCTGCCAGGATTTTCCATAAATCTGTAAGAGTACGAGATGGCGGAGATCTCTCCTGAACAGTACATTGTAAGGAATCCCAGATATGCTCATTGATGTTCATGTCTGGGGAGTCTGGTGGCCAGCGGAAGTGTTTAAACTCAGAACAGTGTTCCTGGAACCACTCTGTAGCAATTCTAGACGTGTGGGGTGTCGCATTCCCTGCTGGAATTGCCCAGTCCATCGGAATGCACAATGGACATGAATGGATGCAGGTGATCAAACAGGATGTTTACGTACTCGTCACCTGTCGGAGACGTATCATGAGTCTCACATAACTCCCACGCACACGCCCCACTTTATTACAGAGCCTCCACCGGCTTTAACAGCCCCCTGCCCACACGCAGGGTCCATGGATTCATGAGGTTTCTCCATACCCATACACGTTCATCCGCTCGATACAATTTCAAACGATATTCATCCGACCAGGCAACATGTTTCCAACCATCAACAATCCATTGTCGATGTTGACGGGTCTAGGCGAGGCGTGAAGATTTGTGTCGTGCAGTCATCAAGGATACACGAGTGGCCCTTGGGCTTCATAAGCCCATATCGATGATGTTTCGTTGAATGGTTCGCACGTCGATGGCTCAGCATTGAAATCTGCAGCAGAAGGGTTGCACTTCTGTCACGTCGAACGATTCTCTTCAGTCGTCGTTGGTGCCTTTCTTGCAGTAATTGACACTTGTTGTATCATATAGGCGTTGCCGACCGCAGTGCCGTATTTTGCCTGCTTACGTATCTCTGTATTTGAGTACACATGCCTATACAATTTTCTTTGGAGCTTCAGTGTATGTTGGACGATATGTGAGGATATATGGGCAAGCTATTTGTGTTATAGACAATTATCTGAAAGTGACATTGATGCATCCTAAGCAACAAGATTGTGGTTAATAGGAATCTTCTACTGACCAACAATATGGCTCTACATTATTTTCCAGGCAGCAGAAAATTCAGATTTTATTAAAGCTACAGTCTATCCATTTTCAGCACGATATAACTGACTTTGATTAGCTACCAACAGGATGTTCTGGATAATTCCGCTATCAACTCGGAAAAATGAAAACTGATGATTGGTCAGTATCCTACTTAACAAAGATTTTTGCATCATCATTTTCGTAATATTCGGACTATTTCTGTTTGTTCTTCTCTCTTGAACAATTTATCAATTAAAGATCACGTTAAAATATCCAAAGCAACTGGACAGTAGTGTCATGTATATGTGATGAATTATCTCACGAGGTCCTCATAAACGGATACACAAATTGTGTGTGTTCTACTATTATTTATTTACACCGTCAAATCGTGTTTGACTTATAACACCATAAGCAGATGATTATAGGCGCTTGAAAGGTCGTGTTATCAACGATAAGGGGAAGCAAAACCTTTTTTCCCCATACTATTCCTGCCTACATTTGGTATCAATCCATGTATAATGTATTATTCACTACGGTATGTTGATGATTTTCACTTATGGACCGTCTGACAGCAACTGAATAAAACACAATTTTAGTGCCATACGCGTTTCGCCTTTATTTTCTGCAAGGCATCATCAGTGGCCTGTAATATGTACATATGTTAGCTATTTTATTTACATTTTTTGTCACTGTGCCTATAGGTTATAAACAGTTCTGGTGGTTGGTATTTCCTATTAAGTAGTAATGTTTTGAACTGTACTTACAGGTTGCGTAGACAGTTTCTTACATATTACGCTCCTGTTGCATTTTTGGTCTTGTTCTTCTTCCTATGAGCGCCAATTTGCTGTTTTTTCTGCATTCCACAGCACTATGCACTGAACGCTTTTTTTAATGCAATGTTTTGGTTTCTGTTGCCGACTGTCAAATGTTTTTGCCAAAGATCGAATATTACTGCCAAACTTATGAGTGTAACTATCGAAGTATCAGTGGTCTGTTCGTGTATGCATTTTTTTTTTGTGTGTGTGTGTGTCATATTATTTTATTTTATTGTATTTAATTATTTATTTTTGTTTATGTCCTGTGTATGTGTGTGTGTGTGTTTTGGTGTGATATATATATATATATATATATATATATATATATATATATATATATTTGTGCTGTGTATGTGTGTCTGTCTGTATTTTGGTGTTATGCAATTTTTTTTTTGGGAGGGTGTGTGTGTGTGTGTGTGTGTGTGTGTGTGTGTGTGTGTGTGTGTATTTAGGTGTTATATCCCTTTCTTTGTGTTATCATTTCCTTTATTAAGTGTAGTAAGGAGCCTGTGCTGATGTGTGTTTGTTCATTTATCACATGTTTGTTTTCTGCTATGGCTTTCTGGATGTGGAAGTTCTCTTGCATTTGTATAAGATGTTTGTCATGGTTGCTTATTCTCATTACAGGCCACTGATGATGCCTTGCAGAAAATAAAGGCGAAACGCGTATGGCACTAAAATTGTGTTTTATTCAGTTGCTGTCAGACGGTCCATAAGTGAAAATCATCAACATACCGTAGTATTACGCGCAACTGAGAAGGACAGGACCCAAAAATTGAAAATGTATTATTCATTTTCATAGAAGCATAGAGCTCACGGTAAATAAATGAATATTCAACTTTTGTAGTCCTGTCTTCCTCAGTTGCGTGTAATATTACGGTATATTGATAATTTTTACTTATGGACCGGTTGACAGCAACTGAATAAAACACAATTTGACAATCGGCAACAGAAACCAAAACATTGCTTTGAAACAAGCGTTCAGTTGATGGTCCTGTGGAATGTGGGATAAAAACTGCAAATTGGCCTTCATAAAAAAGAAGAACAACACCAAAAATGCAACAGGAGCGTAATATGTAAGAAATTGTCCACGCAACCTGCCACTGATGATGCCTTGCAGAAAATAAAGGCGAAACGCGTATGGCACTAACACTGTGTTTTATTCAGTTGCTGTCAGACGGCCCATAAGTAAAAATTATCAATATACCGTAAAATGAATATTCACTTTTAATGTTTGTGTTAACTGAATCACATCCTTCATTGTTGTAGCGCTGGGTTATTTCTTAATTTTTAATAAAAAATCCTACCTGTTACAATTTTCTGTTCTTGCCGTGTCGACCTCTCACCGATAATTACGCAGTAGTTTCTTTACAACATTTCTCTGCTACGCACAAAATACTTACGGTTTATGTTGCGCCAAATGTGTATTGCTTTTAGTGAGACAGTGTCATCAGTATTCAAGGGCCACAGTTAACGGTAATCAGTAAGATTGGTACGTCAACTATGTTGCTGCTATCAGGAGTGGCTGGGATGACTTTAATGACTGCAGTACCGTGGTGTGAAAGGCATTGAGTAAGACACCACATTTACTTCCCCGAGTATATGCCGTTCTCTACTAAAAATATCACGGTGGCAACACCCGGGTAACGTATTCTGGAAATAAAATAGTCCCCCTTCCGAGTCTATGGGACAACTTCGGAGGAACTATTGAACAAGCAGAGAATTCTAATTAGCGTAGGCACATGGAAAGTTCGAACGATAAGGCAGTGTGACAAATTAGAAAAACTAAAGGAATAAAAGAAAAGAATGTGGATGAATATTTAAGGAATCTGTGAGGCGTGATGGCCAGAAATGCTGGAATATAACAGTGGGAATCGTAGAGTTATTCACACTGCTTCAGTTACTGGCAGAGCAGAGCAGGAGTAGGAATAATAATGATTAGGAAACTGGCGATAAAGCAAAGGGCGATTTGCAACAAACAGAAGGGGCATTGGTGGTGGAACTGAATGGATATCGAACTGATACTGGGATCGTACAGGTACTCATGAACCCATAGATTCGAATGAAACTGAAATTAAAGAATAGTATGACAACATTAATTAACTCATAAAATGTATCAAAAGGGATTATGATTTAATCATATTCAGAAACTGGAAGCGGTCTTTATGAAGCCAGGAAACAGAAAATAACAAGAAAGTCCGGTCTTGATAAGTAACATGAGAGCAGCATAGATTAAGATAGTTAATTATGTGCTTTGCGCGAACTGGTCTTGACGAATACGCTTTTCGAGACCTCTTTGAGAAACAGACGTCGAATATTTTTGGACGTCAAAAGAGATATGGGTCTGAATTTTTCTGTCATCAGTCTTCTGAGTGGTCTGAGGTGGCCTGCCAAGGATTCTTTCAATGTGCCAAGAGTGCTCATGTACCCAACGTTCTCGATTATTTGTTCTACATATTCCAATCTCTGTCTTTTCCTGTATAGCTCCCTCTAGTACTAAGGAAGTTATTCCTTCATGCCTTAAAACCCGTTCTCTGATTTTCTCCCTTCTTCTTGAAAGCATTTTTCCTGTGTCCTGATAAGGTAGGGAGCAGGACACAAGGTTGCTGGAGTGGAATGCTGAACCACAATTTGAGGATACAGTAAAAAAAAAAAAAAAAAAAAAAAAGAGATTTATTTGACTGAACCAAGATGCAAAAACTGGTAACAACACAGTTACAGAAAAATACTATCATAAGCAACCGGTAGTACACTCATGGCTACAGAATTAATTTTAAAAAAACAGCACTCCGTCTTCAGGCCACGAGTGGCCTACCGGGACCTCAGTGGAGGCTGCGGATAGGAGGGGCGTGGGGTCAGCACACCGCTGTCCCGGTCGTTATGATGGTATTCTTGACCGAAGCCGCTACTATTCGGTCGAGTAGCTCCTCAATTGGCATCACGAGGCTGAGTGCACCCCGAAAAATAGCAACAGCGCATGGCGGCCCGGATGGTCACCTATCCAAGTGCTGACCACGCCCGACAGCGCTTAACTTCGGTGATCTCACGGGAACCGGTGTATCCACTGTGGCAAGGCCGTTGCCCAACAGAATTAATTAAAACAAAATTTAAAGAAAATTGCTGCCTATTCACACAGTTCTGGAAAGTGTGCAAGATAAACAGCCTTACGGCGCATGACTTCAATATATATAGTATTACTGCTATATAGAATTAACTTCACAGTTAACTTTTTTAAAAATAACTTAACCACTAATTTAAGTTGAATGCACGAATTTTGACCCAGGGAAGATGATCGTCCCTTATAAACGTCGATACGGTAACACAGTTTATAGCAATCTCTGAGGTTTCGTACTATTCAAATGTAAGTTGTCTTAGCAGCAAAAGTCTCAAAATTGAGTAACCCGATTAATAACCACAAAGTGTGAAACTTACAGAGAGCCGGTCGGAGTGGCCGAGCGGTTCTAGGCGCTTCAGTCTGGAACCGCGCGACCGCTAAGGGCGCAGGTTCGAATCCTGCCTCGGGCGTGGATGTGTATGATGTTCTTAGGTTAGTGAGGTTTAAGTAGTTCTAAGTTCTAGGGGACTGATGACCTCAGATGTTAAGTCCCATAGTGCTCAGACCCAGAGCTTACAGAGAAAAGCATAACAACATATATCGGGTGATCATTACTTAATGCAGTAGCCTGGAAGGAGTACAAAACTGGCACACTACTGACGGTTGGGACTCAATATCGGCCGATCGTCTGAATTTCGTGCGCGAGACCCCACCGGCAGCAACAACCAGCACGGACTGTACACTGACAATAGCTTCTATATCACACACAGTACCAACATAATAAACAATTCACTTAAACAAACCACCACAGCGATAAAATACAGACTCATCAATGTAGAAAACAAATAGAGATAAGATTCGGCACAAAGTTTCTTAAATTCGTTACTGCGTAATAAACTGCAGCTATAGTTGAT
This sequence comes from Schistocerca piceifrons, assembly GCF_021461385.2. Classification (NCBI taxonomy): domain Eukaryota; kingdom Metazoa; phylum Arthropoda; class Insecta; order Orthoptera; family Acrididae; genus Schistocerca; species Schistocerca piceifrons. The sequence goes on from NC_060141.1 coordinate 620,632,755, forward strand.
GTTAATTCTACGTTTACGACAGCTTGAATCAAAATAAAATTTAACAAAAGTAATCTGCAGAGCCATTCAGGATTTTGACCTTGTAAAGTACGAACACTTGCACACTGTTTTGACTATTAAGAATACCGCCCTTTGACAGCACAAGGTCTTCAATAAGTTACAACCGCCCACAGGCAGGCCGGTCGGTGTGGCCGAGCGGTTCTAGGCGCTACAGTCTGGAACCGCACGACCGCTACGGTCGCAGGTTCGAATCCTGCCTCGGGCGTGGATGTGTGTGATGTCCTTAAGTTAGTTAGGTTTAAGTAGTTCTAAGTTATAGGGGACTGATGACCTCAGAAGTTAAGTCCCATAGTGTTCAGAGCCAGCCCATAGGCAGCAAGTGACACAGCAAAATCCAACTTAAGCTGAAAGTTAACCTATACCACGCAGGCGAGGAATTCATTGACAAATAGCGAAAGTAGCAATTCGCTCAAATAAGATACAAATTCGCCGAATATCGGGCACAATTAGCAGCAACTAAGAACTGGTAGCAAAATCAACCAGGGCACAGATCAATTAATTCCACTCGCGATTAGCAGTGATGCAAACTCAACGCTCAAGCGATTTAGAAGAAACAGAGTGGCCACACGGAGCAGTCACGGTTTGAAAACGATCCACCGGACGAACAGATCACCATCCAGGGAGCTGCCGTAGATCTACAAGCCGGGCCAACTCGGAGGGTCTCGTCACAACACAGAGGCGGAACGACTCTTGAACAGAGCGTATGTTTACCGATGACCGCAGCCACACTCCAGTTCCGCTCGCCAACAGCGACAGGCGCCGCAATGACAACACCGGTGCGGCACAGCAGTACACCATGCGCCAACTGATCCCCTGCGGTGACCTGTGTAGACTAGCTCCGTACTACTTTCTCCCTGCAGAGCGCCTCGTCCTGCGTATCAAGGAGGCGCTCGCCAACCAGCGCGTCGCAAAGCATATCGTTTGGACAGAGAAAACTCCGCGAAAGTAATAGGATCGCATGAGGTCATGGCACAACTTCCTTTCCTTGCTGATTCTGCGTAAAATCTCATTCTTATCAGTCAAATGTTCAATATGTTCAAATGTGTGTGAATTATTAAGGGACCAAACTGCTGAGGTCATCGGTCCCTAGACTTACAGACTACTTAAACTAACTGAAAGTAACTTATGCTAAGAACAACCACACACACCCAGGATTTTCTCTGACTCGTGATGACTGGGTGTTGTGTGATGTCCTTAGGTTAGTTAGGTTTAAGTAGTTCTAAGTTCTACGGGACTGATGACCGTAGATGTTAAGTCCCATAGTGCTCAGAACCATTTAAACACACACCAATGCCCGAGGGAGGACTCGAACCTCCGGCGGGAGGGGCCGAGCAGTCCGTGACATGGCGCTTCAAACCGCACGGGTACTTCTCGCGGCTCTTATCAGTCAATGTAATTATCAACACCCATCTGCAGCACCACATCTCAGACTCTTCAATTCTCCTCTCTTCCGGTTTCTTACACTCCCTGATTCACCTTTCCACAATACTACGCTCCAAATTTACATTCTCGGAAATTACCTCTTCGGATTAGGGTTAATGTCAGATACTACACTGTCCAGTCACATCAATACGACCACCTATCAGAAGCCAGAATAATCACATTTTGGAGCGCCGACATGCAGGAAGAGATTCAGTGAAGTTCTAGAAAATACTGGCAGGGATATGGAGCCACGTCGACGCTGTGAACAGTTGCGCTGGGTTTCTCGGTTGAGAATCCATAGCGCGTATAGTTCAGTCCAGGTAGTCGCTCGGACACTCGACTGGGTTTAAATCCGGAGAGTTTGGTGGCCGGGAGCGTACAGTAAACTCAACCTGGGACTGTCTGAACAACGCATGTACTCTGTGAGCTGTCTGACACATTACTCTGTTCTACTGGTAGATGCCATCGTGCCATCTCCCCAAGGAGAGATACAGCATTTTTGTTGATCCACCGCATCTTCCAGAATAACGGGATCACCCAGGGAATGCAACGAAGACGTTCTCCAGACCACAACATTCCCTCCTCCAGCCTGGACCCTTCCGACGATTGTTGCAGGGCTGTACACGGCAAGGCCTGTTGGCAGCCCCTTGGTTAGTCACGGTGTTCAGCTGATCAACTGCTGCACTTCTATGCGCCTGTACATATCTCCGCAGCCACCGTTCATCTGTGGCCCATGATTCAATAAAGTTGCCTCAGCGCCGGTTTTGAATAGCGCCATTTCGTCATGCACAATTTACCTTAACCACCGCGGCACGCTAACTGTTTACAAACTAAGTATATTTGAAAATGCTTCCGCCATTGTTCTAAAGCCAATAACCATGCCCTTCTTTTGGACGATACACAACTAACTCCGTTTCTGCATTACGACAACGACTGCACTGTTTTCCCGCATCCCCGCGACACGCTTTATACTATACACTTATATGGATATGGTGTCTGTTCTTTCGGACATAGTATATTCATATAAGTATATAGTTCTGGCAATACTGGCCATAACCTTCTTCTTCGCGGTGTGCATGCACACGTATTCTCCGAACTCTTACGGGACTTGGTAAGAATGCCTTCCACGAGTAATGAGTGTATTGGGTTGGGACACTACGAACGTAGTGTGTGGACATATAAGGTGAGAATGTGAATCTCGCGGGAGGCGTAAGCGAGATAGTCCCTGCAGTCACACGATCCTCTGTGCCCTCTGTGGTTCAGATGGACAGACTGTCTGCCATCTAAGCGGGACATCCCGTTTTCGCGTCCCGGTCGGGGCACACATTTTCACCTGTCCCCGTTGATACATATCAACTCTCGTTAGCAGCTGAAGGTGTTAATATAATTCTAATTTCGCTTTATATACCCTCCACTGGTAGTGCTGCTACCTGATGTGTAAGTGGTTATTGCACGTAGATGTCGAATTTAAGACAGCGGTCGCCTTAATGTGCCTGGACCGTGTAGCAGACTTTTTTGACAAGGAATATGCTCTTTGCCTGTGCTAGTCTGCTTTTTATGTCCTCCTTGCTTCGTCCATCGTGTGTTATTTTGCTTCCAAGGTAACAGAGTTCCTTCACTTTCTCTACTGGATGGTTCCCAATTTTGATGTTAATTTATCGCTAATCTCATTCCTTCTACGCCTCATTAGCTACGCCTTTCTTCGGTTTTTTCTCAATCCACAATGTGTGATCATTAGAGCATTCCAATCAATACATCCTGCATCCCCTCCTCATTTTTACTGTGGATAGCAACGTCACCCGCGAAACCTGTCTTGTTTGACAGCAGTTTGCTAAAACAATGATTCATGATTTAAGTTAAGAACCACGGGAGTTATTCAGGTGTTGACAATGATAGCGACCATAACTAGTACTAATGAAATATCAGTAGAAATTCAAATACAGAGAACAGCTGAAACAATCCTAAGGAAGCATAATATCACACTGTCTTAGAAAATCGTATAAAATAGATAATGATGCTCCACTGAGCTACTGATGAGGAAAACCGATGAAATGACTTTAAAAGAGGTGAAATAAATGCAGCAGGGAGGTACTACGGTTGGAAAAGACAGGATAAAGGCAACCGTGGATAACAAACGAGATACTGGACTTCATAAAGAAACGACAAAAATGAAAAAGTGTTAATTGGGAACAGCAACAATAGAGTGACCTCAGAAAAGAAATTATTGGAAAATTATATAGAAAGGCTAAGGAAGAATAGGCGGACACCAGATGTCATACGAGGGTGTGCTGAAAAGTAACGCCTCCGGATTTTTTACTCCGTTCTCAATATCGAGTTGAGTTTTACCCGTCATGCATCTTACCCGGTCGACTTTGCCGCTTCGCTGACACAAATTGCAACCCTCTGCCGAACTGTTACGGCGGTGTGTAACGTAATTATATCGGTTCGTGAGAAACAGCGTTCTGTAATCGAGATTCCAACCTCAGAAGACAAGACTTAATCGACACATGGAACACCCTTCCCTTCAGCATAAAAATGCCAGACCACTCTCGAGCGTTCCGACAATTGCAACAATCCGGTGCCCCTGGTTCGACGCCATCGATAATCATCCGCACAGTCCCGACTTGGCAACATTCGATTGTCGTCTGTTTCGAGAACTTAAAGAATACCATCGAGGACTTCACTGTGATAGTGATGAAGCGGTGCAGGCAGATGTGAGATTGTGGCTCCGTCAAAAAACTAAACATCCTACGATGACTGTATTAACAAACTGGCCTCTCGTTGGGAGCAATGCTTTCGTTGCACAGCTGATTGCGTTGAAAAATAAATAAGCAGACATAAAGAATAAAAATGCAGAATGCAAATAAAGTTTTTTATTTAAAAAGCTGCAAGAGTTTTCACATAAAAAATTCGAAGGCATTACTTTGCAGCACGCTCTCGTAAATACAGAGCTGAAATTGTGTAACGTAGCTTCTGTACAAAAATTAATCAAGTATGATTCCAGGGAATAGAGAAGGAGCACTGTGATTAGAGATGAAAGAGATAATAGAACCAAAAAACCTTGTTTCAATTGCTATTAAAATCGAGGCACTGCGGTTTGCTTGTAATGATATGAGTACAGAAATACAGCAGTAACGTTGTAACTAGTAGAACAGAAGACAACAAAATTCATTCACCGTATGTTTTAAATTTTTTTGCTAGAGACTAACAAAATTAAATTCAAGAAAAAATCTTTCGGTGATGGCCTTTGTTTCTGATACAACTCCATCCTTGGAACCAGATGTTGCGAAGTTTACTGTAGAATTCCCAAAGATATTGACGAATTAATGAGAACATTGTCATGAGATATTTTTTGTTTTGCAGCTGATAAACATGGCTGGTCAAAAATGGTTCAAATGGCTCTGAGCACTATGCGACTTAACTTCTGAGGTCATCAGTCGCCTACAACTTACAACTACTTAAACCTAACTAACCTAGGGACATCACACACATCCATGCCCGAGGCAGGATTCGAACCTGCAACCGTAGAGGTCGCTCGGCTCCAGACTGTAGCGCCTAGAACCCAATGGCCACTCCGGCCGGCATGGCTGGTCATTCATATAAAGTATGGCATGGCATACATCAGCCATGATCGTTCCTATGTTAAATGCAATGACGTTTTTCCGTTCTTCTGTTCCAGAGTATGAAATTCAACCGTGCGAGTCCGTATCTCGATCTGTTAACATTTTCTTATCTTTGCCGATCGATACAGGGAATTTCTCTGGCCTGCCGAAAGAGGACAGGGCGAGCGGTTTTGAAAGGTGCGTCGCCGCGAGACTGCAAGGACGAGAGCGCTACAGCAAGTTTTTCCTCGTGCTGGCGGGGCGGCGTGGAGACTCTGTATAATGAATGTTAGAGTGCCTGCTGCAGCAACGGAAAGGGTCTGTACTTCAGCGAGGAAGGTTCCTAAGGTAATTTATATTGGTCAACCTTCGTTTTCTATACGTAATCTGTGGCGCCGAGAGAAACCTTATGGAGAGCGAAAACTTAATAATTGACGTGTTCTCTGAATATGAATATTTTCTCTGTTGCCGCAAGGTTCCAACACCTCTAGTGTGGGTCGATGTGACTGTTGATACTGAATTATAATGCTCTGCCATGATTAATGTTCATAGTTTCTTGTCAGTGGACGAGTTTCAATACTAAAAAAGAATACAGCTGTATTTGCGCTACCTACTTGTTTTTCATATTAACAGAATCTTCCGTCGGTTCTTGGTAGAACAACATTATAATAAATGAAAAGCACCAGTTTGCTTTTGTTCTAAAATATTACTTTTATTGTTAACCGACACGTGTATCTTGCGACGTCAACGGCTTTGTTTGCAGCGGCGGATGTTCCTCTTGACTTTATGGAGACGTATTTTGGCGTAATTTTGCGTTAACTATAAAGGTAATACTGTAGAACAAAAGCAAACTGGTGCCTTTCATTTATTACTTGTTTTTCCTTCATCTTTCACTAGCAGCATCCATGTGCTCGCCGAAAGTTTCGCTTCTAGTACTATTAAAGACTTGATATTTGCTTCCTTTGTAAAAGTGAGTGTATCTATTGTAGTAGTGGCCAGTGTTAAAAGATCGTATGATTGCATTTGTTTTGTGAGGGGCTGGTTGAGTCGCCATAGAAATCGCGCTCGGCCGGATGTAATGAGAGTATGTAAACCGGTGAGAGGCTACTGGTCAGTGTTTATGTGCTGGCTCATCTTAATTTTGATATTGAATAGCTATAGCATTATCTAGTCAACATTTGGTTCTATGTAATTATACGCCATGAAGTTCATTTTTACGGATTTCGTGATTGGTATTTAACAAAGTAAAAAAAAATTACTAAAAATCTGTTAGTGGCACTATCGTGCTGTGACTTGTCGAGCGGTTTAGCTTTAATTACTCAGCAGTATGCAATGTGATAAATTACTGCTGAAATTAGCTGATTTCGGATCTAAGGAAACTCAACAAAATATTCTTTTTAAGAATTATTGCTATTGGCATTTCAGCGTTGTCTGCTTTGGCAATTTAACCGTCACTACTCTTTATAAGTCACCGTTGAGGTTGTCAAAGAAATTTTTAACCTACCTTAACGAAAATTAAAAGTTGTTACTGTCATTTTGTTGCTGTGTTGTATTCCACATTGTAATTTAACAATGCAGGGAAAGATAGACTGCTACTTACCGTAAAGAAGATGCGTTAAGTTACAGACACAAATAATAGACACTGACATAAAGCTTTCGGCAACAGCCTTCATCAGCAAAAGAGAAACACACACCATTTATACGCACAAGCAAGCTCACCTCAAGCATACAGGACGATCAACTCCAGCAGCCTGGGCCGGAACTGCTACTGGAGAAGGCTCTAAGGAAAATTTTATTAAGTTATTTTGTGATTTCTCTGCTGTGTGGTATTCAAAATTTAATTTAACAGTGACTGCTCATTAGTATTTAAGCTGATAAGTCACTGCTGTGGTTGTTGAACTAATTAACTTGCACTTACAGAAAATTTTCTTGAAAGTTGTTTTTGGTATTTTGGAACTGTGTTACATTCCACAGTCAAACTGTAATCATTCATTATTTGTGTACTTTTGAATTTTATTAATGTATTTGGGCTAAGGCCTTAATTTACAGCCACAAGGCAGTTACCATAAACCCTGTGATTTTCCTGATAAGGCTTGTCTGGGATGTGGTAGGTGACAGGAGTCTTTCATTTAACAGGAATATCAGGGTTTATGATAATTGCCTTGTACTTGCAAGTTAAAGCTTTGCCCCAAGATATTAATAAAGTTCAAAATAAAACAACTTTCAAGACAATTGTCTGTAAGTGTGAATTATATAGTACTTCAACAACCTCAGCAGTGAGTTAGCAGATAAAATACTAATGAATAGTCATCTTCAATTAAACTGTGGGTTACTATATAGCAACATAATGACAATAATAACTTTTAATAAAATTTTCCTGAAGAAGAGTAAAACGGCATTTTGACAAACTCGGCAGGGACTTGTAGTGAGCAATCAAGGTTAAATTACCGAAAACAGACATAGCCCTAAAAAGACAATAATAATAATAACGTTGAAAAATAATATTTTATTGACTTTCCTTAAATCCGAAATCAGCTGATTTCAGGTGTAATGTATCACACTATATAATGCTGAGTAATTGCAGCTTGTAATGCCGGAAATACATATCCTCCTATTTCCATCTATTGTACTATAAATTTTTTCTCTTATTTTGTTACCTGAAGATATGATATTTCTGTGTCTTTATATATTGTAATTGTTTACTATTTGTATGTATATATATTCATGCATTTATGTCGATGTATAATTGGTTTGTTTTGTAAATACTATTAGTATTTTTACGCTGGGTCTTGCCTAGGGAAAACTATGCCATCGAACGATTACATCGATAGGTCGTGCGGAGAACTAAAGTGTTTAGGATCTTTGGCAGTGTTAACTCTGCCGCGTGGAGCGCGGGCAGAGCGGAGTCTGGCTGGAGTAGGGCGGTGGAGCAGGTGTGTTGAGTGACGCTCCCGCGAGTTGCCGCGCCAACAGCATGTAATTGCGCTCGACTTGCTATGGTAGTTTCTGGCACGGTTCGCGGACGGGAAGCATTAGCTGGCGCACATCAAGAGCCCGTTTCTCCTGGTGACAGTGTCGAGAAGAAGGCGCGCCAACATCCAGCTTCTGCAACAGCGACGGCCGACAATGAGTGACTGTCGCCACCTCCTCGACCGACGACTTCAAACCTTCAATCAACCAACAAGGAAGACTAGAAGCACGTAAAGTTTTAGAACTGTATGGCAGTTTTTAAAATGTTCCATTTTCCTCACAAAATTACATTAACTTAGCATGAACCTTTGTTGCTCATTGTCCCAACTGCATTACCAAGCAGGGTCCCTTCCTTTTCCAGAATGAACCCGAGTGTCGTTGAAATTGAAACGCCAGCATTAAAGTAATATCATTCCATTTCACTGCTTTAATTTCAAAGTTCAGTTAAGGTATTCATAGCTGGCTACAATATTTAGATTACACAAGCACAAATTAAGAGTGCGAGTTTTGTTATCATATTTTAGCTTATCTGTGACTGCAGCTCAGCTTGGTACGTGCTAAATTTTACTATTGTTAATTGTTCAGAATCATTTAATTCAAGTTCAAAGTTAAATCTCTTATTTCTAAATTGCGTAGATTCAAGTAGCTTTTGAAATGATTGTTGAGGTAGCCCAAGACTAACCTTATATTACTGAATTTCGTATTGCTTTAGAAACAAAGCTCACTATTAATTTCGGTCACTAAATTAACTTTCAATTTTCCGGTTTTATTAATTCTTTTGCTAAATTAAGTCAGTGTAGCGAAATTTATTACTTCTGACAAACATTCAGCTTTCACACAACACGTGTCAACCTTCAGTTGCCACGCTTTTAGTGCTAATTATATGTGCAATAACCTTTCTTTTTCAGTTATTATAGTAGTTGTCCATAGGACTGGCGACCGTAATTTCCCCCAAAACTCAGATATCTAATTAACGCCAGTTAATTGTTAACGTAACGACCGCACATTTACTTTCCTTATTAACATTACCTCTTTTCAAAATTAATTTCCACCAGTTTCATTTGCATTTTCCCTTTCATTTAGATGTAACCCTTTCCTCCCTATTTATCGATAGATTAACTTCGGTGACGAATGCTTTTCCCAAATTTCCATTAGGTACATGCGGTTTAATTTTTTACTGTCATTAAGGTTATAGTTGAGGGGGAGGTTACAAGCTAAACCGCTCAATATGTCACAGCACAAAAAAGATAATAACATTTTAATAATTTTTTTACTTCATTAAATATCAATCATGAAATCCGCAGAAGCTACCATCAGGGCGTTCAATTACCTACGGCCAGACGTTGACTATATAATGTATATCTACTTAGCAGCAAAATTAAAATCATACATATGAGGTCCCATACTCCGAGGAGCGAAGACCCGCACCTCCGACTAGGCAATGTCGTAGAGAAGGTGGTTTGTCATTGCCTGTCTCCGACCGTAATGGGGATGAATGATGAAGACAACACAACAACACCCACTCGTCGCGAGGCAGAGAAAATCCCTGAGCCCCACTGAAAATCGAACCCGGGTCCCCGTAAGCAGGAAGCGAGAACGCTACCGCAAGACCACGAGCTGCGGACAAAATTAAGGTGAAGCAGTACATAAATACCGACCAACAATCTCTCACGGGTTTACACTCTCTCATTATATCTGGTCGAGAACGGCTTCCATGGCGGCTCAGCCAGCCCCTCGCAAAACAAGTGAATCGTAAATTCGCTTAACATTGGCCGCTACTACAACAGATAAATCCACCACTACATACAAGGCAAATTTTCAGTCTTAAATAGAGTACTACAACCGAACCTTTTGGCGATCACGTGGATGCCACTAGTGAACGGTGAAAGAGAAACAGAATTAGATAGTGCAGATACAGTTATATTCCCTGGCAATGTTGATACTCGTCCACTGACGAGGGGCTAAGAACGTTCGTCATGGCAGAGCGCTATAATTCAAAGTCAACAGTCACTTCGAGCCACGCAGGAAGTATTGCAACCTTGCGGCAACAGAGAAAATATTCCCTTTCCCCGAACACGTCAATTATTCAGCCTGCGCTCATCATAAGGCTGCTTTTGGCGCCACAGGTTCCGTATGGGCAAGGAAGGTCTGCCAATATAAATTAGCTGAGGAGCCTTCCCCGCTGAAGTGCAGACCCCTTCCGTTTACGCGGCAGGTTCTAACATTCTATATGCGGTCTCCAAGCCACTCCGCCAACACGAGGAAAAAGACCGAGCTCGCTTGTAGCGTCCTCGTCCTCGCTCTCTAACAGCGGCGCACATTTCAAAAGATAAGCGATCCTTAATTGACAGAGATACGGACTCACACGGCTCGGAAATGTTAGTGGCTATTTGAGAGGGATGAGTATGAGACACTTTGATCGCACGGAATTTGGAGATTTTAGACTCATGCACTAACAACGTTTTAGTAGCGTCTTTAAATCAAGATAGTCTGCTGAAATTGGAATTACAGTACACTAATTGGAACACAGCTTGAGCTGATTCAACACTCTTGTGTAAATCTTGCGAAACATTGCTCTTGATTACGTTTTTTCCTTCAGCTAAAATTGCAAAATCCCTTTCACAACACAAAACTCTATGTCCACTCACCGAAAATTTTTGTTTTCTCTCTTCTAACCATCAGAGGCTAAATTGAGGAGACATTTACACCTGGCACTTGGAAATTCAGAGGGAAGCATTGTTTGGCACAAAGAATACGCACAGTGTGTTAATGAATGTTTGAAAATTTTCTTCGTGATTTGACACTTGGAACAAGTCTAGGATCCTACAACAGAGATTCGAGAATACAATGACTCTGAAAACATATTTTGTGAAAAAATGACGCTTAGAACGTTTGAAATTTCCACTCTTCAAATGTCCATGTATTGATGAAATACCAGCCGAATTCTTGGGAACATCAAGAATACTAAAAAATTGCACGATGTCATTTGTGAAACTGGGAAAATTTCATTATATAAGGGGCAGTCAAACAAAATCGAACAACCGCAACAACGGGAGGTAATACATTTATCCCACTGGTATACGAGACGATAACTTCCTGTTTCGTAGAATTCTGTCGGCCACTAATGGATCCACAACTGCACCAACTCTTGCACTTCGTCTGAGTAAAACCAAAGTCCAGGTCGCCAAAGATATGAAACATCACACGGTGGACGATCCGGGATGTACTGAGTATTCCCCAACTAGTGTTTCCCAACCAAATCACCGAAGCATACCCTTCGACTGATTGGCAGTGTGGGGGTGGACATCATTGTGCAACAGGATGATTCTGCCCGACAGCGTTCCTGGGCGTTTCGATTTTATGGCATTTGTCTTCATAATGTTGCTCAGTGATTGTGATTCCGTCCGAGGAACTCGGCGAGGAGAGGGCCCCTGCAGTCAAAGGAAGGGATCGTTATGACCTTACTGGAAGTTATGAGAATCTTTGGATTTCTTTGGCGGGGGAGATGTGGGATGTTTTCGCTGTTGGCTTTGCTGTTTGCCCTCGGGCTGTCGGAATGCTGTAGAACGGAATCATCCCGTATCATAACGATGCCCGCCGCCACACTACCAACGAGAGGAAGGCTACCCTTGAGCGATATTGTTGGCGAACATTGCAACATCCTCCGTACAGCCCGAATGTTATCCCGTGAGATTTTCACATCTTTGACGAACTGGAGAAAGGCGTACACAGACGTTGGTTTCAGTTGGACGAGGAAGAGCGAGAGAGAGTGCCGTTGTCTATCTGTCAGCAGCTGGCCGCGTTCTACGAAACAGGAATTGATCGTCTTCACTGCCAGTGCAATAAAAGTCTTAACGCGTGTGATGAGTGCTTTTGAATGGAACCATGCCACGATCCCATTCTGGTGGATGTTCAGTTTTCATTTGACTGCTCCTCAGATTTAGAAAAGATGTAACAGAAAGCAAGAGCAAGTTTTCTTGAAAATGGCCGCAAAATCTACATCTGCATCACAAATGAACTGCTCAAAAGTGTTTGCGATAAGAGCCATCCGAAATCAGCACTTGATACCTTCCCAAAACGTCAATGAACTATTTTTCTTCTGTACCTGTCGGGCTGCATGCCTAGGGCATGTTGGCTGCCTCGTCAGGTATCAGGCAAAGCCTGCATTCGTTAACGAAGAGAGTCTGGCGCTAATGATCCATTTCCCATTACAGATGTTCCCTTGGCCATCTTTTCTGCTTACCGCGGTGATGGGGTTTGTAATATTGTTCGTAATGGATGCCTTGAGGTCACATGGTTGTGTGATCGTTGCGCACTGTGTGGGTTCATACAGCCTTTCTCAGTTTCCCCCAAAAAGACACCGCGAAGTTCTGTTGCATTATCGTTGGGGTGCATACGAATCATTCAAGTTTTAGGCAACGATCAGCTGGTATTCTTGACCGTGAGTGACCACCAAGGGGCAAATCTTCATTGTGAGACCTGAGTTTCTCCCGGCATCTACAGTGTTCAAATAACTTACAGCATTGCAGCAGGGTGAGGTTTTCGAAATATCGGTAGTTGTCGAAGACGTCACCCAGCTGCGTTCTCATAATTTATTTGAAATTTTCAATGTTTTGTGCTTCGCAGCATCTGAATGTTCGGAAGGGGAACATTGCTTCTTTCTTTTATGTAACAGTTCACGCTCAGTCTAAGCTTGAAAGCAAATAAAACATATACATTTACTCTGTCAGGTAAACAAAAAACAGCAAACATCATCTATGTACCAGACATTTTTAACTGTTCTTAACACGGTCACAGTTTCGTAGTTCTCTCGTGAAGACTTCAGTTTCTAAGATTTCCTTGCAGGCACTCGTTTTGTTTCAATGCAAATGAAGCCCCCTCCGGAGTTTCAGTACAATATAATCCTCTCGGTTTTTCGTCTTCCGAAAAGTCGCAGTCACACTGCGGATTGACGTAGCCGGGAAACGGAGGAAGATTTTATTCCACTGACGCACCGCTAGAATCTTCATTTACATCGGGAGTGAAATGATCATGAAAGGTCACCGAATCACAATTAGAGACGTCACTGATGATGTTGGCATATCAACTGACTCATGTCATGAACTTTTTTTATATGTTTTGGTTACGGAACGTGTGACAGCAAAATTTGCTCCAGAACGGTTGACTTTCGAACAAAAACAGCGTCGAATGCAAGATGCACGGGCATCGACATACGGAATTAGTATGGATGCAGAACTACTGAAACGTGTCATAACAGGCGATGAGACAGTGTTTGAAGGATATAACCCCAAAACTGGGGTTAAATAGTCCCAGCAGAAGCATTCTGGATCGCCAAGATCGAAAAAAAAAAAATCGACAAGAGCGTTCAGATGTGAAGATTCTGCTCAACGTGTTCTTGTCCGCCCGGTAACTGAGTGGTCACTGCGACGGAATACCGTGCAAAGGGGCCCAAGTCCGAATCCCGGCTGGGTCGGAGATTTTCTCCGCTCAGGGACTGGGTGTTGTGTTGTCCTCAACCTAACCTAACCATCGACGTGCAAGTCACCTACGTTGAGTGAACCAGGCGACCTGTCTACAAGACGGGAGGCCCTAGCCATACGACATTTCATTTCACTGTGTTCTTCGGTTTTAACGGGGCAGTGCACCATTAGTTCTTGCCACAAGGGCGAACGTCAAACGATCAGTAAGGAGTGCCATTAAAAAATTCAACACCGTTTGCGTGAAGCAATTAGAAAAGATAACGCCCGTATTTGAGACGAAAGAGTTCATTTATGATGCGTCTAGTCACACGTCGCTGATTGTTCGTGAATTTTTGGCCAAAAACAGTACTGTAATGATAGCCCCCTCCATATTCGTCAGCCATGCCTCCATATGACTGTTTACAAGCTTACAAGAAATTAAAACCGGCCAGCTATCTCAAAGATCATATTCCAGAACTGATTCAGCTATTAGAAGAACGGTGGCTTAAGCGTATGATAGGTAATGGGAACTATTTTGAAATAGATACCATTAGCGTAGACCAGGGGTCTCCAAACTTTTTAGTCCGCGGGCCACATTGACTCCTCCACGAAGCCACAAGGGCCAAGTTCTACCTAGTGGGATTAGAGCACCCTAGCACTCCATGATCACCGTAATGTAAGGCTAAAGGAAAGATGAAATCGCAAAAATCTAAGGTTGTGGGATAGCTAGCACTGAAACGAACTACGATTTTTATTTAATTACATAATTTTGATTGGTGGACGTACCTGACCGAAATTCTGGCGTATTTTATTCTGGCGAATTTCACCGACAAAAAAGTATGTCACTGCACATTCTGTATGTATTTTACGACGTAATCAAAAGAAAGTGAGACCTCGCTTAAGAAGAATCTTCCATAATGATTGATTACTAAGGCTAGTCGCCGAAGTGGCGTCCATTTGAAAGACTTGCACCAGACTCGTGAGTAGAATAAAATGCTCGAATAAGCTTTTGGCGTGAACTTCTTCTGATGTTCAGATGTGTGTGAAATCTTATGGGACTTAACTGCTAAGGCCATCAGTCCCTAAGCTAACACACTACTTAACCTAAATTATCCTAAGGACAAACACACACACCCATGCCCGAGGGAGGACTCGAACCTCCGCCGGGACCAGCTGCACAGTCCATGACTGCAGCGCCTGAGACCGCTCGGCTAATCCCTCGCGGCGAACTTCTTCTCATTTTTATTTTAAACTACATACAGAACATGAGTTTTTGCACCTCTCTTTGGTATTTCCGTTTCTTTTCACAGCTTATTGTTGACCTCAATGGTTGAGTTACTTCTTCAGTTTTACCGGCATGAGTAACGTAAACCTGCAGGTTGAAGGTAAGTAAGGGCAGGATTTGGGCAACTATATGTCTGATATGGCTGCATACCATACTTATTGTGGTCAAAATTACACAAACTGCTATTGTGCTAGTCTGTTAACTGCTTTTTTTTTCACTACCGCACGGAGCATGTCCGTCTGTTTATTGTGGATAGCCACAAGTTTAACCATGACCTTCTGCTTTGTAAAGATAGAGCTCCGACAATGTCGCGGTGTATTGGTCGCGATAGGCCTCGAAACTCAATTGTTGTCAGTATAGGTACCACCACAAATATTTGGCGGGCCGGATACCGGGGATGTCCGGCCAGCTAACGCGGGCCGGTTTGCCGGCCCTCGCGGGCCGGTTTCGGCCCGCGGGCTGTAGTTTGGAGACCCCTGGCGTAGACGAATAAATAAAATGATTTCCAAAAAACAAAAAATACCCTATTTTTAACACATTTCGTAGTTTTTGCACTAGGTCCCACCATAAAAATGTCATATTGAAACTGAAGAGAATTGTTTCATCGGTCCGCGCGGCTCTCTCCATCGGAGATTCGAGTCCTCCCTCGGGCATGGGTGTGTGTGTTGTCCTTAGCGTAAGTTAGTTAAAGTTGGATTAAGTAATGCGTAAGCTTAGGGACCGATGACCTCAGCAGTTTGGTCCCATAAGACCTTACCACAAATTTCCAAAAATTTTTCCAATTGTTTCATATGAAAACATTACAGTGTCCATAAAACGATTGAACTGTTCTGTCGTTACAACATACTTCAAGGCAGTAGCAGGGGGATTTAAGGGCCCAGAAATTCTCCAGGTCCGCCAACATTGGAGTCTGCTGTAGATTCCCTAAACACTTAACGATCAGAAATACAGTTGCACATCGTATGAGCTATCCTAGGGTTGAAATGCTGCGCCACATGACCAGATTAAGATAGCACTACTGCAATTCCACTCCAGGATTCTACTGTTCCTGCGTACCTCCCGTATGTTAACTGCAAGACGTACAATTTGGGAAAATAGTGAGAAATGCATGCTTGAACATAAATGCAGGTGTTGTGTTTGATCAATTACAGCAGCTGTGCAATGTCTTGAAAATGTTGCTAGTGTTAGTCGTGGTGACAACAGTGTTTTAGTAGTTATGAGCTCATTATGTCGGAGTTAAGCGAATTAGAAAGTGGGCAAATTGCGGATGCTCGTATGATGGGTGGGTGCTGCGTATCGATGATTTGTACCACATACATGGAAAGCGGAGAAACGTCATGCGCTAAATCACAACGGGGAAGAAAGTGTGTGAAGAGTGAGCGTGACAGATGATCAGTGAAGAGGATTGTGAAGAAAAATAAGGAACGACAACCGCACAAGTCGCTGCAGAACTGAATATCTAACTCACGAACCCTGTCAGCACCAACACAACAAAAAAATGGCCCCCTGAGCACTATGGGACTTAACATCTGAGGTCATCAATCCCATAGAACTTAGAACTACTTAAACATAACTAATCCAAGGACATCACACACATCCATACCCGCGGTCGTGCGGTTCCTGACTGAAGCGCCTAGAACTGCTCGGCCACAGCGGCCGGCAATACAACAAGAATGGAGCTCTGTAAGCAGTGAACTACAGAGTGGGCTGAAATTTCAAAACCGCTCATCAGTGATGCAAATGCCCGTAACAAGGAAACGGGGTGTCGAAGTCGTAAAGCCTGGACTATGGAGCAGTGGAAGAACATCGTTACGTCGGATGAATCTTGTTGCACACTGTTTCTAACTTCTGGCCGAGTTTACGTTCCAAGAGTCAAACATGGTAGGAGTTCGATGATGATATGGGCAGCCGTATCGTGGCGTTTCGGGGTTACCTTTGTTATTCTGCAATGTGGCATTACTGCCAAGGATTAAGTGACCATTTTGGCTAATCAGATCCATCTCATGGTACAATGTTTGTTCCGCAATGGCGGTGCTGTGTTCCAAGACCACAGGACCCCGGTTCACATAGCTTGCATCGTTTAGGACTGGTTTTGTGAGCATCAGGATGAATTGTCCAATGTCCACTGGCCAGTGCAGCCACCAGATCTCAGTTTTATTGAGCTTTTTATGGCTAACTTTTGAGGGAAGTGTGGGTGTTGCTATTCACCTCGATCATCGTTACCTAACCGTACGACAATTTTGCAGGAAAAATGGCATAAAAATTCCTTGAAAACCACACAGGACTTGAATTTATCCATCCCGAGATGACTGGAAGCTGAATGTCAGCGGTTTTCCTACACCGTGTTGGGCACGGTAATATGTTGAGTTTTTAGTGTTTTCACATTTTTGTCCATCCTCTGTTTATCCAGAAGAGAATATGTACTAACCTCCGTCTCTAAAAGAAAAAACTATCGCTGATTCAAAGGCTTACTTTTAGTGACTGTACACGTCTTGATACTAAATAAAGCCTGAAAGTGTGTCAAAATGGATGTGCTCTGGAATACCAAGGATGCTCACACACGGTAGCTGGAAGCGGTATTGTGTCTGACTTGTCGCAAGTAGGCACCGACGACTAACCGTGAGTGGGCAGGCGATTCAGAAACGATGGCATCACGTTACAGAGTATTCACCATGAGGAAACTTCTCGTACGTGCAACTCATCAGGCATAATGTCACACACGCTTTTATACGCCACTCCCTGTCTCCATGCTGTGCATTTGCACTTCACTTGATGATTCTGCAAGTTCTTTTGCAGTTCCTGCGTCAGCTTTCTTGCAGCCAGGACGCTTCTCAGCTGTGGGACTTACCCGCTTATGAGCTTTCGCAGAAATCCGCTGCTGGGCACTGGGATTAGAGGACAACAATGTTTCCTGCATTTATGAAGTAAGCGACAATTGCGGCTGACATAGTATATGTGCTCTTTCGTTCAGAAATGGTGCCACGCAAATACCGTGACTTTTAACACCATTGCCATTTTTTAAGTTCGACGATTTTACAGTCGCCCCTCCATTTGAGACTCAGAGGGCAGCACGTTATACTCAAATCGCATAGAGAAGGCGAAGGATGAGAGACGAAATGAATGATGATTAGCCCTGGCGATTTCTACTGTATTTAATGATCACTCAAAACGCTCTTGAAACAAATAAACCTTGTGGCCTGAGAGGAAAACGTAGCGCTACACTCTGTTTAGATCACTTACTGCACTTTATGACAGTCTGCAGATCTAGAAAAATCTTCATCCGATCCGTAATTACTTTGGCCTGTCCGGGTGTAATATGAATGTTAAGTACTGTTTCTGACCAGTCACCTGGCAACACATATCTTTTAGATATTGTTACTACTTCTTACATATCCGCCAGTCTGTAAATGTTGACGCGTTTTTAGTAGATTCCACAAACATGGCCTTTCAAATTGCCATTGCCTCGCAGCTTCCTTCGACTTTATTATTGTGCGACGCCTTTTTCAAATCAATAGCTAATAATCACTCATTATATATCTTCTATCAATGACACTTCAAGAAGTTCTCAAAAATGCTGAAATCAGTTCAGGGAAGTAGTATTTTTCTGTGTTCTTTGTTTTCCTTATAACTAAGATATGTTATTCAGCCACAAACTCAGATCACTAATTACATGAATTAAATACAGAAAACGCATGACATGCGGGTACGTCATTCCATGCTGCTTCATCTACACTCCTGGAAATTGAAATAAGAACACCGTGAATTCATTGTCCCAGGAAGGGGAAACTTTATTGACACATTCCTGGGGTCAGATACATCACATGATCACACTGACAGAACCACAGGCACATAGACACAGGCAACAGAGCATGCACAATGTCGGCACTAGTACAGTGTATATCCACCTTTCGCAGCAATGCAGGCTGCTATTCTCCCATGGAGACAATCGTAGAGATGCTGGATGTAGTCCTGTGGAACGGCTTGCCATGCCATTTCCACCTGGCGCCTCAGTTGGACCAGCGTTCGTGCTGGACGTGCAGACCGCGTGAGACGACGCTTCATCCAGTCCCAAACATGCTCAATGGGGGACAGATCCGGAGATCTTGCTGGCCAGGGTAGTTGACTTACACCTTCTAGAGCACGTTGGGTGGCACGGGATACATGCGGACGTGCATTGTCCTGTTGGAACAGCAAGTTCCCTTGCCGGTCTAGGAATGGTAGAACGATGGGTTCGATGACGGTTTGGATGTACCGTGCACTATTCAGTGTCCCCTCGACGATCACCAGTGGTGTACGGCCAGTGTAGGAGATCGCTCCCCACACCATGATGCCGGGTGTTGGCCCTGTGTGCCTCGGTCGTATGCAGTCCTGATTGTGGCGCTCACCTGCACGGCGCCAAACACGCATACGACCATCATTGGCACCAAGGCAGAAGCGACTCTCATCGCTGAAGACGACACGTCTCCATTCGTCCCTCCATTCACGCCTGTCGCGACACCACTGGAGGCGGGCTGCACGATGTTGGGGCGTGAGCGGAAGACGGCCTAACGGTGTGCGGGACCGTAGCCCAGCTTCATGGAGACGGTTGCGAATGGTCCTCGCCGATACCCCAGGAGCAACAGTGTCCCTAATTTGCTGGGAAGTGGCGGTGTAGTCCCCTACGGCACTGCGTAGGATCCTACGGTCTTGGCGTGCATCCGTGCGTCGCTGCGGTCCGGTCCCAGGTCGACGGGCACATGCACCTTCCGCCGACCACTGGCGACATCGATGTACTGTGGAGACCTCACGCCCCACGTGTTGAGCAATTCGGCGGTACGTCCACTCGGCCTCCCGCATGCCCACTATACGCCCTCGCTCAAAGTCCGTCAACTGCACATACGGTTCACGTCCACGCTGTCGCGGCATGCTACCAGTGTTAAAGACTGCGATGGAGCTCCGTATGCCACGGCAAACTGGCTGACACTGACGGCGGCGGTGCACAAATGCTGCGCAGCTAGCGCCATTCGACGGCCAACACCGCGGTTCCTGGTGTGTCCGCTGTGCCGTGCGTGTGATCATTGCTTGTACAGCCCTCTCGCAGTGTCCGGAGCAAGTATGGTGGGTCTGACACACCGGTGTCAATGTGTTCTTTTTTCCATTTCCAGCAGTGTATGTGCCAGAGATCAATCGTAATGTTGGATCGACAGTCTGTTGTTAAAAGATAACGTCACGGAATCCTCTAAGATAGCGTCCAAGCACCGATATTATCACGTCAGAAATGTGACGGCGCTGTCCAAATTACCGTCTACATAAACCATAGATGATTATGTTGTGTGCCCGGTGACGCCCAACATTACCACGCCAGGTGTTGGGGCGTATGACCACGACCAATGCAAAATTAGATCTCCTTGCAGTCTCCACACATATGAAAGCAACTCTTGTACAATATGCGCCAGGTGCTTTACTGACCATTAAAACTGCATTGCGATGAAGGCAACTTGCAACTATTCTCAAATTCGCATGAAGTACGCTGCGTGCTTGTCTGCTTACATCTACATCCAAATACATATTACGGAACCCACCGTATGATGAGTGGCGGAGGGTACATTGTATCAATACTGTTCACTTCCTTCCTGCCCCAAACGCCTCCGTTCGAGTTCTAATTTCTTTTTCCGTATCTTCGTGGTACGTACAGCCAGCTGTAAATGCTAGTTCTGTAAAATTTCTCAGTGGTTATGAGATTTATTTGCAAATTGTGAACACGACATTACATCAGCTGCGCGGTTTACTATAGACACACGAACATTTGTACTGTGTCCTACTTTTCACGAGTAGTCGTTTAAATCATTCGGCCACTCGTACACGCCTTCCGGACCGATCCAAACTTCCACATGTCGTAGTGCGTATATCCCATTAACACCCATAGACCGTGTGATTCTCACATATGGAGAGACAATGCTTTTCTTGTCACTTTGCCTTGTTTTGGGATGAGACACAGTGCAGTGTCTGTATTTGACGGTGCCTGTATAGTTCGATTCAAATGTGCCTCAGACATGCATGAATGTATGATTCACTGCAGAGATAGGAAAATGTGTTCCGGGAACCGCATTACCTGTATTTCATACCAAAGAAAGGCAAACTGACAAGAGAAAACATTGTCTCTCCCTATACGGGAATTACACAATCTGTGTGTGAGCGCTATGGCACACAGACACTGGGGCATGTGCAAGTTTGGATCCATCCGGGAAGAGTGCATGAATAAAGTGCTCAAGGTGACCACCCGTAATAAGCGGGAATTCGGGCTCGACTCTCTGTCCGGTACAAATATTCGTGCGTTTATGGAAAACCATACAGCTGATACAATATCGTACTCGAAATTACGAATACGGCTGTAAACTGCCGTCAGTATCTGTTTCCTTGGACATGCATACGTGCATATCTGAAGGACATTTGCATAGAACTGTACAGACAATGTCAACTACAGGCGCTACACTAGCTATGTTTCTCAAAAGTGTTCCGCGATAAGAACGTCTTCACCCTCCACTGCTTTTCATTTAAGTTCATGACGCATCTTCCTAATACTCGCCTTTTCGACTAACCTACCGGTAACAAATCTAGCATCCTACCTCTGAATTGCATCGAAGTCATCCTTTAATTCGACCTTGTGGGGAGCCCAAACATTCGAGCAGGACTCAAGAATGGGTCGCACTAGTGTTCTATATGCGGCCTCTTTTACGGATGATCAACAATTTCTTAAAATTCTCCTCATTGACCGAATTCGACCATTCTCCTTTCCTACTACCGTACTTACGTCATTGTTCCATTTCATATCACTTTGCAACATTACGCCGAGATATTTAATCGAATGTATCAAGCAGAAAACCACTAATAGTGCTACAGGATGTATGTATAGTCACCTCGGTTGCAAATAATTATTGTCAAATTGACCATGGTTTCGACTGCACTAAGGCAGTCCTCATCAGAATAAAAATTACATAGGATTACATTTAATCATACCATGTGTGAAAAACTTTTGAGCAAAAGCGCTCTCGTCAAATGCACATATCAAAAAACGTTTTGCATCACCCCGGTTCCCAGAACTCATGAAGATAGATGCTGACTGTGGATACTCTATCACAGACACAGTCCCTTTGACTGTTCAGGGATTTCACTAAACCCGCCCAAAGATGTAAACAACCATACATGAGCAGTGCCTATTAGACGGAGGGGGTCCGACAGCCGAACAGTTCCAGTCATTCCACCAGGAAGGAGGTACACGGCTCGTGTTGTCTGCTGTTTAACCAAGCCTAGATGGTCAATATCCCGGTTCGATCGCGTCTACATTGTTACTTTGTGCCAGAAAGGGCTCTCAACAAGGGAAGTGTCCAGTCGCCTCGGAGTCAACCAAAGCGATGTCGTTCGGACATGGAGGAAATACAGAGAGACAGGAACTGTCGATGACATGCCTCACTCATGCCGCCCAAGGTCTACTATTGGAGTGGATGACTACTACCTACGGATTATGGGCCGGAGGAACCCTGACAGCAACGCCACCATGTTGGATAATGCTTTTCGTGCAGCCACAGGACGTCGTGTTACAACTCAAACTGTGCGAAATAGGCTGCATGATGGGCAACTTCACTCCCAACGACAACATGCAGCGCGGTACAGATGGGCCCAACAACACGCCGAATGGGCAGCTAAAGGTTGGCATCGCGTTCTCTTCACCGATGAGTGTCGCATATGCCTTCAACCAGACAATACTCGGAGACATGTTTGGAGGCAACTCGGTCAGGCTGAACGCTTTAGATACACTGTCCAGCGAGTGAAGCAAGGTGCAGGTTCCTCGAGGTTTTGGGGTGAAATTATGCGGGGCCTACGTAAGCCACTAGTGGCCATGGAAGGCGCCGTAAAGGCTGTACGATACGTGAATGCCATCCTCCGACCGATAGTGCAACCACATCGGCAGGCATTTGTCTTCATGGATGACAATTCGCGCCTCCATCATGCACGTGTTATGAATGACTTCATTGAGGATCGTGGCATCGCTAGGCTAGAGTGGGCAGCATGTTCTCCAGACATGAACCCTATCGAGCATGCCTGGGATAGACAGAAACGGGCTGTTTGTGGACGACGTGACCCACAAACCACTCTGAGGGATCTACGCCGAATTGCCGTTGAAGAGTGGGACAATCTGGTCCGACAGTGCCTTGATGAACTTGTGGATAGTACGATACGACGAATACAGGCATGCACCTTTGCAAGAGGACGTCTTACTGGGTATTAGAGGTACCAGTGTGTACAGCAATGTGGACCACCATCTCTGAAGGTCCCGCTATAAGGTGGCACAACATGCAACGTGTGGTTTTCATGAGCAATAAAGACGGCAGAAATGATGTTTTTGTTGATCTCTATTCCAATTTTCTGTACAGGTTCGGGAACTCCTGGGAACGAGGAGATGCAAAACTTTTTTTGATGGATGTTGAACCAGCACTTTTGCTCAGACTTTTTTCACACATGGTGTGATTAAATGTAATCCTATGTAATTTTTATTCTGATGAAGACTGCCTTGGTGCAGTCGAAACCATGGTTAATCTGACAATAATTTTGTGCAACCGAGATGGCCATACATACATCCTGTTACTAAATAACGTACAGTTGCTGGCTCTCAACCAATAAAAATGTTTAAAATTTCATTACTAATAGTGTATTCGAACACTAAAGGAATGTTTTTTTCTACTCATCTGCATTAATATACATTTTTCTACATTTAGAGCAAATTTCCGTTTTTCACACCAACTAGAATGTTGTCTAAGTCGTCTTGTATCCTCCTGCAGTCACCCAACGACGATACCTCCCTGCACACTCCTCTCCTGTTGGGCCATCGGCCAGTTTTCCTGCCCATTCCGGACGAGTGCAGAGGGTGAGCATGCTAGTCATTACGAGCTCCATCGTTAGGTGAGTGATGTAGCTCCTCAGGGAAGCATCACGCAAGACGGGAAAGAATACCAGTGTACTCTCGTTATGTTTGCCGGGGGTCTCGTCAGGGACATGGAAGAGGCGGCTATCGAGCACACTGGATACAACCGGCTGTAAATAGTGGCCCATGTCGGCACGAATGCCGCTTGTTGCTTGGATTCTGAGACCATCCTCGGCTGTTTTCGGCGGATGGCTGATTTGGAGAAGGCAACTGGCATCGCACTTGGGGTGCAGCCTAAGCTTTCTATTAGTGTCATCGTATCCAGGAACGACCGCGTTCCTCTGGTTTGGAGCAGAATGGAAGGTCTATACCAGAGGCTCACATGACTCTGCAACGGTATCGGCTGCGAATTTCTCGACCTCCGCTATCGGGTGGAGAATTGTAGGGATCCTCTTAGTAGGTCAGACATGCACTCACTCAGGAAGCTGCTACTAGGTTAGCGGCGTACGTGTGACGTGGACATGGGTTTTTTAGGTTAGAGAAACCTCCTTTTGGGACGAGAGACGAATTGCGTACCAAAATGTAAGTTACATCAGCCACGACATTCTCAGAGAATACTCCTCCTCGCAGGTCGAGTATAGAGAAGGTTAATATGATATTTAGTAACTGCAGGAGCATCCAAGGACAGGTACCAGAATTATTATCGCTTATTGATGGTCATTATACATAGATAGTATCAGAAACAGAAAACTGGTTGAAACCGAAAGTGAGCAGCAACGAAATCTTAAGTTCTGGATGGAATATTTACCATAAGAATACGTTAGTCACCAATGGAGGCGGCATGTTTATTGCAGTAAAGAACTTCAAAGAGAACTTACAGAAAATCATTAACAATTGTTGCAGTGGGAGTAACTTCAACTTGGTAGGCATAGATTGGGAGAGTAATTCCATCAACACTGGAGCCAGAGGCATGGATTAGTGTGACATTATTCTGAATGTCTTGCTTGAAAATTACTTTGAGAAGATAGTTGAAGATCTAACTCGTGAAGGTAATGTCTTAGACCTTCTAGCAACAAACAGACTTGCACTTATGGAATCAGTTAACGTAGAGGAAGGTATCAGTGATCGTAAGACTGTGACAGCAACTATGACTACGATTTTACAAGGAATTTTAAGGAAGGCAGGAAGATAGTTTTGCTTAGCGTGAGTGACAGGATACAAACTGCAGAGTATCTGAGTAGTCAGTAGCAAATAATCAGTGAGGAGGCCGAACATGTGGAGCACAAATGGAAATAAAACAGAAGTATTATACAATGCACCTTAGACAAGTTTGTTCCGAGAAAGGCCCTAGGGAATGGGAAAGACCCATCTTGCTGTAATAGCCGTGTTAGAATACTGTTCTGTAAACAAAGAAAGCTTCATCTCATATTGAAGAGAAGTCAAAACTTAGCTGACAAACAAGCTGAACGAAGCGAAAATGAGCGCAAGGAAAACAATTAGAGAAGCGTTCAATAACTTTGAAAGTGAAATTTTGTCAGCCGATATGAGGAAAAACCCTAAGATGTTTTGGTCTTACGTATAATCAGTAGGCGGTACGAAATCATCTATTCATTCACTCAGAGACAATACTGGCACCGAAACGGATGATAACAGAGAGGACGAAATACTGAATTCGGTATTCCGAAATCGTTACATCGCGGTAGATCGTAGCACAGTCTCTCCTTTCAATATCGTCAGAAAGTCGAAATGGCAGCTATTGAGATAACCGATCGCGGAATAGAAAAGGAATTAAAATAGCTTAATAGCGGAAAGGCATCAGGACCTGATGAACTACTTGTAAGATTCTATGAAGATTATCTGAAAGATGTTCCTCCCCTTCTAGCAGTAATTTACCGTAGATCGCTTGAGCAATGAAGGGTTCCGAGCGACTGGGAAGAAGCGCATGTCATTCCCGTTTTCAATAACGACGGTATGGCAGATACACACAGCTGCAGACCTATATCCGCTGTAGAATTATGGAACGTGTTTTACGCTCAAGAGTGATGATGTTTTTGGAGGACGAATATCTCCTCTGTTAAAATCAACATGGATTCCACAAACAGAGATCTGGCGAAATTCGTCTCTCTCTGTTCCTACGTGAGATCCAGATCGATGTAGACAAAGGCGCTCAGGTTGAGGTCGTGTTCTTTGACTTCACGGAGGCATTTGACGCCACCCCTCACTGAAAAAAAAAAAAAAAGCTTATCGAGTACAGTACCAGACCTATATTTGGGACTGGATTCTAGACTAGCTTGCAGACAGAACTCAACATGTCGCTATTAACGGAACAAAATTGACAGATGTAAAGGTAATCACGGGAGTACCCTAAGAAAGTGTGATAGGACCGTTACTGTTCACTATGTATGTAAATGATCTGGTAGAATGCGTCGAAAGCTCTTTAAAGCTGTTCGCAGGTGATGTGGATGTCTATAAGAAGGTAACAACGCGTGAAGACAGTAATGATTTGTAGAAGGACGTACAGAAGGTTGGTAAGTGGTGCTGATACGGGTGTAAACTGAAATACTGGGCATACATAGGGAAAGAAATCCTACTGGCCGATGTTGTCGAGCGGTTCTAGGAGCTTCAGTCCGGAACTGCGCGACCGCTACGATCGCAGGCTCGAATCCTGCCTCGGGCATAGATGTGTGCGATGTCCTTGGGTTAGTTAGGTTTAAGTAATTCTAAATCTAGAGGAATGATGACCGCAGATGTTAAGTCCAATAGTGCTCAGAGCCATTTAAACCATTTTGAAAGAAATCTACTACCGTAGAACTACACTATTGTTGACAAATTGCTGGAAACGTTATCTACCACAATATATGTAGCTGTGAATATCCAGAGCGATCTTAAGTCAAGTGACCACACAAAACAAATAGTAGCAAAATCAGATACCACACTGAGGTTTATAAGAAGAATCTTAAGGAAATGCAACGTATCACCGAAGGAAGTGGCTAATAGAACGCTTGTTCCACCGATTCTTGTGTACTGTTCATCAGTATGGGATCATTTCCAGGTAGGACTGATAGAAGAGATAGAGAAGATCAAACGAAGAGCTGCCCGTTTCGTTAGAGTATCGTTTAGTTGGCGCGAGAGCGTTGCCGAAATTTTCAGTAAACTGTATTGGCAGAAATTACAAGAGAGGCGTTCCACATAATGGAGAGATTTACAATTCCGAGAGAGAACTTTACTGGAAGAGTCGAACAGCGTACAACTTTAGAATGAGATTTCCACTCTGCAGCGGAGTGTGCGGTGATATGAAACCTCCTGACAGATTAAGACTGCGTGCCGGACCGAGACTCGAATTCGGGACCTTTGCCTTTCGCAGGCAAGTGCTCTACCAACTGAGCTACTCAAGCTCGACTCAAGACCCGTCCTCACAGCTTCAATTCTGTCACTACCTCGTGTCCTACGTTCCAAACTTCACAGAAGCCCTTCTGCGAACCTTGCAGAACTAGCACTCCTGGAAGAAAGGACATTGCGGAGACATGGCTTAGCGCAGTATGTTTCCAGAATGAGATTTTCACTCCTCAGCGGAGTGTGCGATGATTTGAAACTTCCTGACAGATTAAAACTGTGGGCCTCACCGAGGCTCGAACTCGGGACCTTTGCCTTTCTCGGGCAAGTGCTCTACCAAATGAGCTATCCAAGCACGACTCACGACGCGTCCTCACAGATCAATTCTGCCAGTACCTCGTCTCCTACCTTCCAAACTTCACAGATGTTCAGTTGGTAGAGCTCTTGCCCGCGAAAGGCAAAGGTCCCGAGTTAGAGTCTTGGTCCGGTACACAGTTTTATTCTGACAGGAAGTTTCATAACATAAAACTTTCTCCCATATGCAGCTCGCGCAATGACCACGACGAGAAAATTCGAGAAGTTAGGCTTACCGACTATCATTTTTAGTGTTAAGAAAACAGTCTTAATCGCGTTTTTTTTATTTATTTAGTGCCGACTGGTTTCAGCCCAACGCAGAGGCCATCTTCAGTGCGAACTTACTGTGAAATAACAATATGTATCTATAGACAAAAGTAATGACAACCTTCTCCACTCTTATAAGATGATTGTCATTTTTTGTATATATATATATGTAATTTGACGGTATGTTCGTCCGGAAGATGGCCCGTGTATTAGGCTGAAACCGGTCTGCACTAAATAAATAAAAAACGCTATTAAGACTATTTTCTTAACACTAAGTTAATTTTATATCAATCGCTGTTACTCCACAAACATGTTGTCCAAACGACTATCATTCTTCCCAATTACCATTCGCGAATGGAATTAGGTAAACAGCCGCAGAGTGCTCTTCACTCTGTTCGTCGGATCATACATGTTGTTGCTGTTGTCTTCAGTCCTGAGACTGGTTTGATGCAGCTCTCCATGCTACTCTATCCTGTGCAAGCTTCTTCATCTCCCAGTACCTACTGCAACCTACATCCTTCTGAATCTGCTTAGTGTATTCATCTCTTGGTCTCCCTCTACGAGTTTTACCCTCCACGCTGCCCTCCAATACTAAACTGGTGATCCCTTGATGCCTCAGAATATGTCCTACCAACCGATCCGTTCTTCTAGTCAAGTTGTGCCACAAACTTCTCTTTTCCCCAATCCTATTCAATACCTCCTTATTTGTTATGTGATCTACCCATCTAATCTTCAGCATTCTTCTGTAGCACCACATTTCGAAAGCTTCTATTCTCTTCTTGTCCTAACCATTTATCGTCCATGTTTCACTTCCATACATGGCTACACTCCATACAAATACTTTCAGAAATGACTTCCCGACACTTAAATCTATACTCGATGTTAACAAATTTCTCTTCTTGAGAAACGCTTTCGTTGCCATTGCCAGTCTACATTTTATATCCTCTCTACTTCGACCATCATCAGTTATTTTGCTCCACAAATAGCAAAACTCCTTTACTACTTTAAGTGTCTCATTTCCTAATCTATTTCCCTCAGAATCACCCGACTTAATTCGAATACATTCCATTATCCTCGTTTTGCTTTTGTTGATGTTCATCTTATATCCTCCTTTCAAGACACTATCCATTCCGTTCAACTGCTCTTCCAAGTCCTTTGCTGTCTCTGACAGAATGACAATGTCATCGGCAAACCTCAAAGTTTTTATTTCTTCTCAATGGATTTTAATACCTACTCCGAATTTTTATTTTGTTTCCTTTACTGCTTGCTCAATATACAGATTGAATAACATCGGGGAAAGGCTACAACTCTGTCTCACTCCCTTCCCAACCACTGCTTCCCTTTCATGTCCCTCGACTCTTATAACTGCCATCTGGTTTCTATACAAATTGTAAATAGCCTTTCGCTCCCTGTATTTTACCCCTGCCACCTTCAGAATTTGAAAGAGAGTATTCCAATCAACATTGTCAAAAGCTTTCTCTAAGTTTACAAATGCTAGAAACGTAGGTTTGCCTTTCCTTAATCTAGCTTCTAAGATATGTCGTAGGGTCAGTATTGCCTCACGTGTTCCAATATTTCTACGGAATCCAAACTGATCTTCTACTAATTTTTCCATTCGTAAGTAAAGAATTCGCGTTAGTATTTTGCAGCTGTGGCTTATTAAACTGATTGCTCGGTAATTTTCACATCTGTGAACACCTGCTTTCTTTGGGATTGGAATTATTATATTCTTCTTGAAGTCTGAGGATATTTCGCCTGTCTCATACATTTTGCTCACCAGATGGTAGAGTTTTGTGAGGACTGGGTCTCCCAAGGCTGTCAATAGTTCTAAGGGAATGTTGTCTATTCCCGGGGCCTTTTTCGACTCAGGTCTTTCAGTGCTCTGTCAAACTCTTCACGCAGTATCATATCTGCCATTTCATCTTCATCTACATCCTCTTCAATACATAACGGTATGCAAATGATTATCATTTCAGCGCAGCCCCAGAAATTAGGTTGGAGTAACGTCATCTGCATTCTGTCTTCGAATAAAAGGAAAGCTTGTGGAGCGGGTTTCTCGTTTAGAAATCGCATCTGAACGTCGGTTATTTGTGTCAGGACATTGTTAGCCGTGTAAGGCCTTGTTGGGACGGCGGTTCGTCATTCTGCGATAATGCTTCTCATCCCGGTAGCGATCCTATGGCCGTCGTGCAAACATTGAATCGATGTGAGCTGTACACATCGACACGCAGGAGATAAACGTGCCCAACAACTTGTCGCCCCAGAGGACAGTGGGACGACGTCTGCAGCACAGCGACCATTGTCACGTCTTCTCTTGCGGCAGCTGAGAGCGGCGCGCCTGAATTGGTGTGCCCAACGAATGCAATGGAAACGCAAATGGCGCCAGTTGTCTTTTGAGGCGAGTACCACTCCGGCCAGCGGCATCACGATTGGCGTATTTAGTTGAGGAGGCTCCAAGGAGAACAAATGTCCACAAATTGCGTTCTTCACCGTCATATGGTCACAGCACCTGGCCTCGCGATGTATGGTGCCACTGGGTACATCACATAATCTCTTCTAGTTCGCTTAGCCGGTAACTTGAATTGCGGACACTACATTCCTGATCGGTGGCTGTGCCTCATCTTCGAGGTCTCTTATACGTTATCTTTCAACAAGATAGTGCAAGACTACATGAAGCCTTAACATAGAGGTTATGCGATTTTTGCCCTGCTCCACTCACTGAAAACTTCTGATCATGGCTTGCTGAGAGACTTGCATGGTTCAAATGGCTCTGAGCACTATGGGTGTTGTGTGATGTCCTTAGGTTAGTTAGGTTTAAGTAGTTCTAAGTTCTAGGGGACGGATGACCACAGATGTTAAGTCCCATTGTGCTCAGAGCCATTTGAACCATTTTTTTGAGCACTATGGGACTTAACATATGAGGTCATCAGTCCCCTAGAACTTAGCACTACTTAAACCTAACTAACCTAAGGACATCACATACATCCATGCCCGAGGCAGGATTCGAACCTGCGATCGTAGCGGTCGCACGGTTCCAGGCTGAAGCGCCTAGAATCGCTCGGCCACACCGGCCGGCAGACTTGCATGCCACCACTCCTCTGGCACTACGGTTGATGAACCCTCGCATAGCGCTGAAGAGGCATGGAATGACGTAACCGTATCTGCCATCCATACTAGTCCAACCCGATGTCCACCTGCGTTGGAACCATAGCTTCTGCCAACGGTTGCAGCTCTGTGTACTGAATTTCGCACCCTGCATGCATTGTGCCAGGTGAAGATACACTGGACCGTAGAATGGTGATTTCGTTGGCTTGCTCCGTGAGGAGCACACAAAACATTATACTGAAGAGCCAAAGAAGGTCGTACAGGCATGCGTATTCAAATACAGAGATGTGCAAACAGGCAGAACACGGCGCTGCGGTCGGCAATGCCTATATAAGATAACAAATGTCTGGCGCAGTTGAGATCGGTTACTGCAACTACAATGACAGGTTATCAAGATTTAAAAGAGTTTAAATGTGGTGACAGGTTATCAAGATTTAAATGAGTTTAAATGTGGTGTTATAGTCGGCGCTCGAGCGATAGGACACAGCGCCTCCGGGGTAGCATTGAAGTGGGGACTTTCCCGTACGATCATTTCACGAGTGTACCGTGAATATCAGAAATCCGGCAGACCATCAAATCTCCGACATCGCTGCGGTCGGAAACAGATCCTGCAGGTAGGGGACCAACGACGACTGAAGATAATCGTTCAACGTGACAGAAGTGCAACCCTTCTGCAAATTGCTGCATATTTCAATGCTCGGCTATCAGCAAGTGTCAGCGTGGAAACCATTCAATGAAACTTCATCGACATGGGCTTTCGGAGCGGAAGGTCCACTCGTGTACCCTTGAAGACTGCACGACATAAAGCTTTACGCCTCGCCTGAACTGTTGATAACAGGAAATACCTTGCCTGGTCGGAAGATTCTCTTTTCATATTGTATCGAGCGGATGTACGTGTACGGGTATGAAGACAACCTCAACCATGGACCCTGCATGTCAGCAGGGGCTGAAAAAGCTGGTGGAGACTCTGTAATTGTGTGAGACGTGAGCAGTTGGAGTAATATGGGACCCCCGATAGTCTACATACAACTCTGACAAGTGACACGCCACATACGTAAGCACCCTTTCTAATCACTTGCATCCATTCATGTCTACTGTGCATTCCGACGGACTTGGGCAATTCATCAGGACACTGCGACACCCCTCACGTCCAGAATTCCTATATAGTGGCTCCAGTAGCACTCTTTTGAGTTCAGACACTTCCGCTGGCCACCAAACTCCTCATACATGAACATTATAGGGCATATCTGGGATGTCTTGCAACGTGCTGTTCAGAAGAGATCTCAATTCCCTCGTACTCTCCGAATTTATGGACAGCCATGCAGGATTCATGGTGTCAGTTCGATTCCATGCCACGTCGTGTTGCAGCACTTCTGCGTGCTCTCGGGGGCTCTACACGATGTTAGGCAGGTGTACCAGTTTCTTTGGCTCTTTAGTGCAGTTCACTTAACTACAGTACAGATAAGATGAATTACCTTGTACGCACGAATGTTATTAGTATTGGCGACTGTCTCTGAACATTGATGTTATCAACTGATACAGAAAAAATACATCTCTCTTTCAGAGTACATTTAACAATAACTTTGCCGATAGTTGTACCCCAGACACTGACTACTCTCCTGGCCTAGTAGGACTTGATCGTGAACTGGGCCAATGCGGCGCCGTGCTCGGCCGTGAGTAGACAAGCGGATCCGGCGGCGTAGTGAAACTTCTGTGGGTGTGGCTAGGAGTGTGTCGCTTAGAGATGGGTAGATCGCGAACGAACGGGTGCAAAAGAGCGGTTCACCAAGATGAAAGAAAGGACCGAGGAACGAATTGCAAGGAACGATCGGTTCATAGTTCACTTTGGTCGCGGCGGTCTACTTATAGTTCCCGGGAACGAGGAACGATCGGTTCATAGGTCACTAGTTCACTTCGGTCGCGGCGGTCAGTTCGGCAGTTCTCATTCCAGCCTCAGTCGCGTGCTCGTCTCAGTATCGGTCTCCCTCGGCCGCACTCGTCGTTCTTCGCATGACCACCTGTCTCAGTTCCACTGCCGACTGCTCCTAGTTAGTTCAGTATCCAGTTGCTCGTTTCGTTCACTGCGCTCGCCCATTTTACATGTGTTCCAAACTGTTCTTGCACTTGGTTCTGGCTATTCAGCGTCCACGACCGGTAACCAAAAAGTATTTTATAGTTACGTAAATTACACAAAAATTACGTTGTATGTAATAGATACGTCTTTTCAGGTAACAAAAGGGCATATCAGCTCACTTCATTGTATCGATGAACAGCAGAAGACATACTTATAACAAGGCAAGTTTTTTGTTATTCATATATTTTTTGGTTTCATCGACTTGATTTATCAGCTAACTTTCAATAATTTGCTTAATTTTTAGTGTAAGAAAATTCATATAAAACGATTTTCGTGTATCTTTCATATACAAAACATTACATTTAGGAAGGCTCTAATTATTTTTAAGTTTGGTTGTTTCCAATTTGCATTACTTGCTAGTTTGGTTCCTTTGAAAAAAAAAGTGAGTTGTGGGTTATTTTGGCTCAGTAGGAAAAGCGGTGCCTCTCCATTTGAAAAGACATAGATAGCCATAAAATCATATTTACTTATTATCTCAAAAACATTTGTTTAGAAGGAGCTTTTAAACCAAAAACTTTATTACTGCGAACTTAATTATTATTATTATTGCTGCATTAACGTTAATAATGCAAAATAAAAACCTAATTTTCACTAAGCGTGTGACGCAAGTATGAGAAAACCACATTTTATTTTATGCTTCCATAAAGTCTCTACTCAGAGACAATATGAAGTATATATAGGGTGTAAACGATTATTGTTTACAACGTAGCATAGCTATGTAGTGGAAGTCGAAATGAAGAATTTTATACAAGACACTTGTGGTCTTTTAAGTTGGGAAACAGCCACCAACAGGTTTACAAGACTACATGAGCTATAGCCTATGCGCGTCGCGAGAGATTTTCATGTTCTCTTCTCCAGCTCTCTACACATCGTCATCGATTGTTTCGCAATTGTTGCTTGCATTAGCTCGTTATTTTTTCACTTCCTAATTATTACATGTTTGTCTGTCTGTTGTATCTCCTCGTAACGGGCAACACATCGTCCGTAATTGGCAAGCAGTCTGTAGTCGGGGCCGGTTTTCCGTGTGCCACCCTATATTATTTCTCTGCTATCAGCCACACAAGGCTACGGTTGGCTAAACGACAGATTTTGCAGAATCACAGAAATTACTTCTAAAAGTGTGTAAGTATTATGTAATGAATAAAAACTCTTTACTCCAGGGAGGAGGCAAGTCCCCGCTCTTGGCGTCCTCCATCCTTCAATCACCTACACTTGGTTCAAATGGCTCTGAGCACTATGGGACTTAACATCTATGGTCATCAGTCCCCTAGAACTTAGAACTACTTAAACCTAACTAACCTAAGGACATCACACAACACCCAGCCATCACGAGGCAGAGAAAATCCCTGACCCCGCCGGGAATCGAACCCGGGAACCCGAGCGTGGGAAGCGAGAACGCTACCGCACGACCACGAGATGTGGGCAATCACCTACACTACAAGTTTTCAGTTTTTCATAAGAACCATTTACCAATCACAAATGAACGGTGAACGAGTAAAAATGAACGGTTCCCAAAAAAGAACGATCAGCAGTGAACTAGTTCCCAAGGATGAACGAGTTTGCCCATCTCTAATGTCGCTCATTCATCGATGCAGCTTGCAGCGACTGCCTTCTTGTGTGTTTGCTTTGCGAGGTACCGACCTTGCTTTGGCACTTCGCTCTTCGGACGACACTACAGTCTACACCCATATCACTTACAGATTTAATCGTGTGTCCTTCCTACTGCACAAAAAGCAAAATACCGTTAGTTGCTGTGCTTTCAAATATTGCAGTTCTAATGGCTAGCAGTGCAGGTTAAAACAGATTGCATAGAGAAAAAACCAGCGCCAAAAGTATTAATTAATATGTTGATATTTCTATTTTTATATGAACACTAATATTCATGTATAAGCAACCATACAGGGACGGTTGTTTTGCATTTCACTTTATATTTCATTCATGTTTTTCTTTGCACTGCAAATTTTGTCTAAAATTTCACGTGTCACAAGCTATGGATTTCCGATAATTATGCAGGAAAAATTAAAACGATCAATTCTGTATGAATGTACTTAAAGAACATTAAGTGAAAGAACATTCACTATTATCACACTATTGTCACACTTTTTTGTTTCATGTTGAAAATATGACCTGAGGTCATCGCTAAACCGTGGTTGTGCAAGAATTTGTTACAGGATAATAGTAGATTATGTAATAAATTATAGTACGACCACGGTTCGTGCCGCACGACGTGTGTGTAACTTCCTGGCAGATTAAAACCGGCCGGCCGAAGTGGCCGTGCGGTTAAAGGCGCTGCAATCTGGAACCGCAAGACCGCTACGGTAGCAGGTTCGAATCTTGCCTCGGGCATGGATGTTTGTGATGTCCTTAGGTTAGTTAGGTTTAACTAGTTCTAATTTCTAGGGGACTAATGACCTCAGCAGTTGAGTCCCATAGTGCTCAGAGCCATTTTTTTTATTAAAACCGTGTGCCGCACCGAGACTCGAACTCTGGACCTTTGCCTTTCGCTGGCAAGTGCTCTACCAGTGGTTTCGCAGAAGAGCTTCTGTGATGTTTGGAAGGTGGGAGCCGAGGTACTGCCTGAACTGAAGCTGTGAGGACGTGTCATGAGCCGTGCTTGGATAGCTCAGTCGATTGCCAGTACGGTAGCTCAGCGTGTTCGGTCAGAGGATTAGTTACACTCAGTAATAAAAACAACTGAGTGAACGAATCAACGAAGAACCTAAACGGGTGTCATAGGACGTCCGCCCTGAACAAATTCCACGAACAATATAGAACAAAATGAGATTAAAAAAAGGTTGGTAGAGCAGAGAGGCAAAGGTCCCGAGTTCGAGTGTCGGTCCGGCACACAGTTTTAATCTGCCAGGAAGTTTCATATCAGTGCACGCTCCACTGCAGAGTGAAAATCTCATTATGGGTGGGTGTGTTGTCCTTAGCTTAAGTTAGTCTGAGTTAGGTTAAGTAGTGTGTAAGCCTAGGGACCATTGACCTCAGCTGTTTGGTCCCATAGGAAATTACCACAACTGAAGAAGGTGGAGACTGTAAACTAATTGGGAAGTGTGATAGAGGAAAATGGAAGAAATGAGAAAGAGATCAGTGAACGCAGCAGACAGGCAGAAGCATTTTTGCGAAGTGTTAGGAAACTGGTTAAGAACAAAGAAGTCCCACAAAAAGGCAAGGAAGTAACATACAGACGTTACTACAACCCAATACTGACCTTCGCATCTGAAGCACGGGTAATGAAAACAACAGATGTAAGCAGATTACAGGCATGTAGAATGAAGTTTTTCAGAAGTAGGATAGAAGTGACAAAAAGGGGTAGCATCAGGAATGAAAGAGTAAGGGAAACAGTGAAAGGGGAACTCATGCAGAGCAGGACAGAAACATCAGTGCTACGATGACATGGCACTTAAAGAGAATGGAAAACAGAGGGATTCCCAAGAAGATACATTAAATGGATATGCGAAGGAAACGACCAAGCGGAAGACAATGGGACCAGTGGCTGAGAGGTGGGGAGCAGTGTGTTGAGAAAAGAGGCGAGGGCTGGATCAGTGCGAACTCAGAAAAACGCTGGAAAACAGGACTAGATGGCGAGAGGCCTATGTTATCAACAGACCCAACCTTGCGACTGAAAACTGTTCAAGATGATGATGATGATGATGATGATGATGATTAATAGTAGATCATGCAAAAAATGTCACTATTTCTGTTTTCGACTC
This sequence comes from Schistocerca piceifrons, assembly GCF_021461385.2. NCBI lineage: Eukaryota > Metazoa > Arthropoda > Insecta > Orthoptera > Acrididae > Schistocerca > Schistocerca piceifrons. The sequence goes on from NC_060141.1 coordinate 620,669,361, forward strand.
TCATACAGCCAGCCTGTGCCGGTAGTCAATAAAAATTGCCAAGATGGACTATTATCCCGCAATAAACGAATGAGATTGCCTTGAGTTCCTTTCGAGTTGCGAGAATTCTATGAAAATGTCAAGTTAAACATTGACTGTTCGATTCTGCAGCGAACTATACGTAAAATATGTCTTACATGCTAGACATTTGACCCTGAGTTGTAACAAAGTGTGTGGGGGCTTCCACAGGTCCAGTCTGATGCTCGTATCGCCGTTAACGAATGTAAATAAGCATTACCTCCCATGTATTGGAACGTGACGTCTAATACGTGGGTTTCGCCTTTTTTTTTAGGGTCAGGAACAGAATGGTCAGTGGGACGTTGTTTGTAAGCTTTCCCGATCACCTGTGTGATTCGACATTGGCCCACAACTCTCTGGACTTCTGTAGGGAGTATTTTTTTAATAAGATGTGACATGGTAAACTGTAGCAAACCTAGATTACATCAGGAAGATATCGAGCAGCACAAATAAATTATTAGTAATTTATTAAAACCTGAAGATGACTAATCTTAACTTTGGAAGCAATTATTGACCTCACAGATGACATGTACACTGAGGTAAAAAAAGTCATGGGATAGTGATAAGCACATATAGAGATGGCGGTACTATCTCGAACACAAAGTGTAAAAGAGCAGTGCATTGGCTGAACTGTCATTTGTACTCAGGAGATGCACGTGAGAAGGTTTCTCACGTGATTATGGCCACACGACGGAACTTAACATACTTTGAACGCGGAATGATAGTTGAAGCTAGGCGCATTGAATATTCCATTTCGGGGATCGTTAGGGAATCAGTATTCCGAGATCCACAGCGTCAAGAGTGTACCGAAAATGCCAAGTTTCAGGCATTACCTCTCACCACGGACAGCGCAGTGGCCGACGGCCTTGATTTAACAATCGAGAGGAACTGCGTTTGCGTAGAGTTGTCAGTGTTAAAACACAGACAACAATGCGCAAAATAACCGCAGAAATCAAAATGGGCTGTACGACGAATGTTTCCCTTCGGACAATGCTGTGAAATTTGGCGTTAATGGGCTATGACAGCAGACGATCGACCTAGTGCCTTTTCTAACAGCTCGACTTTGTATGCAGCGCATCTCCTTGGCTCGTGGCCGTGCTGGGTAGACGATAGAAGCCTGGAAAACCGTGGTCTGGTCAGATGAGTCCCTATTTCAGTCGTTAAGATCTGGTGGTAGGGTTTGAGTGTGGCGCAGACCCCACGAAGCCATGGACCCAAGTTGTCAACAAGGCAATGTACAAGTTCGTCGTGGCTCCATTGTGGTGTGGGCTGTGGAAAGGACTTGGTCCTCTGGTCCAACTGAACCGATTATTGACTGGAAATGGTTATGTTAGGTTACTTGGAGACCATTTGCAGCCATTCACGGACTTCATGTTCCCAAACAACGGTGGAATTTTTACGGATGACAATGCGCCATGACACTGGGCTACCATTGGTCGCGATTGGTTTGTGGAAAATTCTGGAAAATTCGTACGAATGATTTGATTGCCCAGGTTGCCCGACATGAATACACTGAACATTATGGGACATAATCGAAAGATCCGGTCGCGCACAAAATCCTGCACCGACCAACACTTTTACAATTACGAACGGCTATAGAGACAGCATGGCTCAACATTTCTGCAGGAGGCTTCTTCCAGCGACTTTTTGTGTCCACGCCACGTCAAGTTCCTGCACTAGGCCGGGAACAAGGAGGCCCGATACGACGTTAGGAGGTATACCACGACTTTTGTCACCTCAGTGTACCTGAAACTGCCGGTGATACTTATAACATTTAGCACACCGTTCACTGGAGAATGATACACTACTGGCCATTAAAATTGCTACACCACGAAGATGACGTGCTACAGACGCAAAATTTAACCGACAGGAAGAAGATGCTGTGATATGCAAATGATTAGCTTTTCAGAGCATTCACACAAGGTTGGCACCGGTGGCGACACCTACAACGTGCTGACATGAGGAAAGTTCCCAACCGATTTCTCATACACAAACAGCAGTTGACCGGTGTTGCCTAGTGAAACGTAGTGATGCCTCGTGTAAGGTGGAGAAACGCGTACCATCACGTTACCGACTTTGATAAAGGTCGGATTGTAGCCTATCGCGATTGCGGTTTATCGTATCGCGACATTGCTGCTCACGTTGGTCGAGATACAGTGACTGTTAGCAGAATATGGAATCGGTGGGTTCAGGAGGGTAACACAGAACGCCGTACTGGATCCCAACGGCCTCGTATCACTAGCAGTCGAGATGACAGGCATCTTATCCGCACGGCTGTAACGGATCGTGCAGCCATGTCTCGATCCCTGAATCAACAGATGGGAACGTTTGCAAGACAAGAACCATCTGCACGAACAGTTCGACGACGTTTGCAGCAGCATGGACTATCAGCTCGGAGACCATGGCTGCGGTTACCCTTGACGCTGCATCACAGACAGGAGCGCCTGCGATGGTGTACTAAACTACGAACCTGGGTTCACGAATGGCAAAACGACATTTTTTCGGATGAATCCAGGTTCTGTTTGCAGCATCATGATGGTCGCATCCGTGTATGGCGCCATCGTGGTGAACGCACATTGGAAGCGGGTATTCGTCATCGCCATACTGGCGTATCACCCGGCATGATGGTATGGGGTACCATTGGTTACACGTCTCGGTCACCTCTTGTTTGCATTGACGGCACTTTGAACAGTGGACGTTACATTTCAGATGTGTTAAGACCCGTGGTTCTACCCTTCATTCGATCCCTGCGAAACCCTACATTTCAGCAGGATAATGCACGGCCGCATGTTGCAGGTCCTGTACGGGCCTTTCTGGATACAGAAAATGTTCGACTGCTGCCCTGGCCAGCATGTTCTGCAGATCTCTCACCAATTTAAAACGTCTGGTCAATGATGGCCGAACAATTGGCTCGTCACAATACGCCAGTCACTACTCTTGATGAACTGTGGTATCGTGTTGAAGCTGCATGGGCAACCTGTACACGCCATCCAAGCTCTGTTTGACTCAATGCCCAGGCGTATCAAGGCCGTTATTACGGCCACAGGTGGTTGTTCTGGGTACTGATTTCTCAGGATCTATGCACCCAAATTGCGTGAAAATGCAATCACATGTAAGTTCTAGTATAATATATTTGTCCAATGAATACCCGTTTATCATCTGAATTTCTTCTTGGTGTAGCAATTTTAACGGCCAATAGTCTAGTTTCATATCAGAGTGCTATTCACTATATCATGGTATGTTCAGATAACTGTCCAATTAGCACGCATCCAGATCTGTGGTAAGATGATAGTGTCGTCATATGGGATCGATGGGGGATGGATGTCGTGTGACTAGGGCCTCCCGTCGGGTAGACTGTTCGCCAGGTGCAAATCTTTCGATTTGGCGCCACTTCGGCGACTGGCTCGTCGATAGTGATGAAATAATGATGATTAGGGCAACACAACACTCAGTCCTTGAGTGGAGAAAATCTCCGACCCAGCCGAGAATCGAACCCATCCCCTTAGAATTGACATTCTGTCAAGCTGACCACTCCAAAGTCTCGGATTCGTTGATGCATCTGGCAGCGACTGTCTTGAGAAACCAACTTTTGTATGAGACCTCGTTATGCGGTCGGCATCACAGTTGGTGCATTGTCAAATAGAAGCTAGCGTTCTTACAAATGTTCTTGTTGTTGTTGCTGTGGTCGTCAGTCCTGAGACTGGTTTGAAGCAGCTCACCATGCTACTCTATCCTGTGCAAGCCTCTTCATCTCCCAGTACCTACTGCAGCCTACATCCTTCTGAATCTGCTTAGTGTATTCATCTCTTGATCTCCTTCTACGATTTTTACCCTCCACGCTGCCCTCCGGTACAAAATTGGTGATTCCTTGATGCCTCAGAACATGTCCTACCAACCGATCCGTTCTTCTAGTCAAGTTGTGCCACAAACTCCTCTTCTCCCCAATTCTATTCAATATCTCCTCATTAGTTATGTGATCTACCCATCTAATCTTCAGCATTCTTCTGTTGCGTCACATTTCGAAAGCTTTCTATTCTTTTCTTGTCTAAACTATTTATCGTCCATGTTTCACTTCCGTACATGGCTACACTCCATACAAACACTTTCAGAAATGACTTCCTGACACTGAAATCTATTCTCGATGTTAACAAATTTCTCTTCTTCAGAAACGCTTTCCTTGCCATTATCAGTCTACATTTTATATTCTCTCTACTTCGACCATCATCAGTTATTTTGCTTCCCAAATAGCAAAACTCCTTTACTAGTTTAAGTGTCTCATTTTCTAATCTAATTACCTCAGCATGACCCGACTTAATTCGACTACATTCCATTATCCTCGTTTTGCTTTTGTTGATGTTCATCTTATAACCTCTTTTCAAGGGACTATCCATTCCGTTCAACTGCACTTCCAAGTCCTTTGCTGTCTCTGACAGAATTACAATGTCATCGGCGAACCTCAAAGTTTTTATTTCTTCTCCATGGATTTTAATACCTACTCCGAACTTTTCTTTTGTTTCCTTTACTGCTTGCTCAATATACAGATTGAATAGCATCGGGGAGAGGCTACAACCCTGTCTCACCCCCTCCCAACCACTGCATCCCTTTCATGTCCCTCGACTCCTATAACTGCCATCTGGTTTCTGTATAAATTGTAAATAGCCTTCGCTCCCTGTATTTTACCCCTGCCACCTTCAGAATTTGAAAGAGAGTATTCCAGTCAACATTGTCAAAAGCTTTCTCTAAGTCTACAAATGCTAGAAACGTAGGTTTGCCTTTCCTTAATCTAGCTTCTAAGATAAGTGGTAGGGTCAGTATTGCCTCACGTGTTCCAATATTTCTACGGAATCCAAACTGATCTTCCCTGTATTCGGCTTCTACCAGTTTTTCCATTCGTAAGTAAAGAATTCGCGTTAGTATTTTGCAGCTGTGACTTATTAAACTGATAGTTCGGTAATTTTCACATCTGTCAACACCTGCTTTCTTTGGGATTGGAATTATTATATTCTTCTTGAAGTTGAGGGAATTTCGCCTGTCTCACACATCTTGCTCACCAGATGGTAGAGTTTTGTAAGGACTGGGTCTCCCAAGGCTGTCAGTAGTTTTAAGGGAATGTTGTCTACTCACGGGGCCTTGTTTCGACTTAGGTCTTTCAGTGCTCTGTCAAACTCTTCACGCAGTATCATATCTCCCATTTCATCTTCATCTACCTCCTCTTCCATTTTCATAGTTTTGTTCTCAAGAACATCGCCCCTGTATAGACCCTGTATATACTCCTTCCACCTTTCTGCTTTCCCTTCTTTGCTTAGAACTGGGTTTCCATCTGAGCTCTTGATATGCCTGCAAGTGGTTGTCTTTTCTCTAAAGGTCTCTTTAATTTTCCTGTAGGCAGTATCTATCTTACCCCTCATGAGGTAAGCCTCTACATCCTTACATTTGTCCTCTAGCCATCCCTGCTTAGCCATTTTGCAGTTCCTGTCGATCTCATTTTTGAGACGTTTGTATTCCTTTTTGCCTACTTCACTTGCTGCATTTTTGTATTTTCTCCTTTCATCAATTAAATTCAGTATCTCTTCCGTTACCCAAGGATTTCTACTAGCCCTCGTCTTTTTACCTACTTCATCCTCTGCTGCCTTCACTACTTCATCCCTCAAAGCTACCCATTCTTCTTCTACTGTATTTCTTTCCCCCATTCCTGTCAATTGTTCCCTTATGCCCTACCTGAAACTCTGTACAACCTCTGGTTCTTTCAGTTTATCCAGGTCAATTTCCACCTTTTTGCAGTTTCTTCAGTTTTAATCTACAGTTCATAACCAATAGATTGTGGTCAGAGACCACATTTGCCCCTGGAAATGTCTTACAATTTAAAATCTGGTTCCTAAATCTCTGTCTTAGCATTATATAATCTATCTGAAACCTTTTAGTATCTCCAGGGTTCTTCCATGTATACAACCTTCTTTCATGATTCTTGAACCAAGTGTTAGCTATGATTGAGTTATGCTCTGTGCAAAATTCTACCAGGCGGCTTCCTCTTTCATTTCTTAGCCCCAATCAATATTAACCTACTACGCTTTCTTCTCTTCCTTTTCCTACTGTCGAATTTCAGTCGCCAATGACTAATAAATTTTCATCTCCCATCACTACCTGAATAATTTCTTTTATCTCATCATACATTTCATAAATTTCTTTATCATCTGCAGAGTTAGTTGGCATATAAACTTGTACTACTGTAGTAGGCGTGGTCTTCGTGTCCATCTTTGCCACAATAATGCGTTCACAATGCTGTTTGTAGTAGCTTACCCGCACTCCTATTTTTTTTATTCATTATTAAACCTCCTCCTGCATTACCCCTATTTGATTTTGTATTTCTAACCCTGTATTCACTTGACCAAAAGTCTTATTCCTCCTGCCACCGAACTTCACTAATTCCCACTATATCTAACTTTAACCTATCCATTTCCCTTTTTAAATTTTCTAACGTACCTGCCCGATTAAGGGATCTGACATTCCACGCTCCGATCCGTAGAACGCCTTGCTTTCAGCCGTTCGCAGTACCAAAACAGTAAGGCCGTTTTTGTTAGTGTTACAGGGCCAGATCAGTCAATCATCCAGACTGATGCTCCTGCAACTACTGAAAAGGCTGCTGCCCCTCTTCAGGAACCACACGTTTGTCTGGCCTCTCAACAGATACGCCTCCATTGTGGTTCCACCTACGTTACGGCTATCTGTATCGTTGAGGCATGCAAGCCTCCCCACCAACGGCAAGGTTCATGGTCCATGTTCTTATGACAGTTTATTATGCCAAACATCCTAATTAGTAGAAATATTCAAATTACTAGTCTCAATACATTACTGTCATCTTCTGAGGCGAAAATTAATCCACACATAAATTCGTCATGATGTGTAAACTTTAGATAGGTATTCCGAACATAATAAAAAATGGTATGAATATGTCAATAAAATAGACACCATGCCGTAACTTTATAAAAGGGAGTCTCATCGTGAAACCAGTTATGCGAATGTTAGTAGTGATTACACGATCCTGACATAATAAATTATTTATTTTCATGGAGGCTAAAACAGATGTAGAAAGCAGAATAACACAGTTACAAAGAGCAAAATTTTGAATTCCATACTTTTATTTTTGCATGTAATCACTACCATGTGTTAATCGTTTTTACCAAAGGTGAACAAGACCCCTCAACCTGGGCTCATAAAAACCATACCCAGCCGAGGCTTGCCGCTGTCTTGCGGTATTCAGGGCAGCGTCTGAATCTGAAAAATATTGGTCGTGTGGGTTCATCTTTCATTGACCCATAGCAATGGAAGCAGGAATGTGGTAAATCAGAATTTTGCAGTGGATGTCGTAGGAAAATCCTATCAAATTTTTCAATGAGTTCCGTGGTCGCAAACTTTTGTGAGGTCTGTCGTTATCGTCTGACGTATCGTCGACAAGGTCCTTTTTTCTGACCTATCCCTGGATACTTGGACATGTCCTCTTGTGGTACTATGAATCGATAGTTGCTTTAGGGTGGAAGAGGAGTCGTATCCTATCCCAGGAGACTCTGCACATCTCTTTATCTGCAGATGTCTGTATGTGGAACTACTTCCTTGGAGAAATCGCATGTTACCACTCCGTGAAATGTCTTTTGAATTCCAGCTCGTAGTGGTGACGTAACGTCTCATTTACGGTGATGATGGTCTTCAGAAAGTTGTCACCTACAACCTAGTATTGGTCCAGCAGATCCGACAAATTTCCATTCCATGACTTTTTGCTGTACGTAGATATTTTCAGGATCTATCTCGCACACTGTTTTATTTATTAAGTATCCATTCTTCAATCTCTGACATAGGACATCGCTTACTTTGAACACTTGTACACAATTTAAGATACGTAGTACGTAAAAGTAACACTGATTCAGTAACATAAATAATTTTAAGCACATAATACAGTATAGTAAATCACTGAAATGCAATACATTAAAATAGTAATACACCCTAATATATAATACAATGGATAACAAAAGCAATTTTAGATAAATAATACAAGAAAAGTAAATAATTCAAATTTATGTCACCAGGTATTCGTTTACAGTGTAATAGCACCTGTCCTGCAAATGTGTTTTTAGAGCCGCTTTGAATTTTTGTATTTGTTTTGTCTTGATTTGGTGGGGAAGTTCATTGTAAAGTTTGTAACTGTTTGTAGTGGTCCATTGTCTAAGATTTGTGCTTGCATACACACTGTGAAGGTCCAATTTTTGCCTGGTGGCCTACTTGATTTGTACATAATAAGTTTCTTTTAGTCTCTGAAAGTTTCTTTATGCAGGCAACTATCTCAAGAATGTATACGCATGACCGTGGTAGTATCTGGAGTGCTTTCCAGAGGGGTTTGTAAGAGTTTATAGTTGTATAATTTTCAACTGTCCTAATGATCTCTTTTGCTTGTTGGGGAGTTCTCCCAAAAAATCATCCCATATCTCGGTAGTGATTGATTCCGCTTGGGCATAATACACATTTTGATGTTTCTTTCGTTGTACGCCTAGCAAGTATCCTTATATCATAGCATATCGTGCTTAACGTCATGCTGATGGACTTGAGATGTGTGTGTCGCTTTCAATGATTTCTTGAATGCAAATTCCTAGAAATTTTGGTTAGTTTACGATTTATAATTGTTTATTAAACAGATTTATGGTGGGAGTTAACGGATGTTTATTTTGTGTGGTATGAAGGCGCTTTGCAGCAGATTTCTCTATGTTAACTATAAGGTGGTTCTTAGCGAACCATTCTGCAGCGTGTGTGGTGCAATTTTGTGTTTCATGTCGTAGTTATGCAGCAGTTTTGCCTTTATCAGTACTTTTGTGTCATCCGCAAATTTTTTCATACTTTTGGGAGTATGGATGACTCTAGGTTATTGACAAGTATCAAGAACAACAGTAGACCCAAAAATTAACCTCGGGGCACAGTATATTTAATTCCTTTTCTTTTAGACTCGTATCTGTACATAACGTTTTTTCTTCGTGATGCATAATTTCTACTATCTTCTCCCTGTTTTTCAGGTATGCTGTCACCAGTTCCTGTACCAAGCCCCTCTTTCCTACATATTCCAATTTTTGAAGTAGTAATTGTGGTCTATCGCATCAAAAGTTTTTGTAAGATCCAGAAATATTGCCGATGCATGTTTCCTTTGGTCTGTTGCTATCAAAGCTTCATTAATAAAACAAAAAAAATGGCAGTTTCCGTCGAGTTCTATGAATCTACGTTGGGTACTTGACACAAGATTATTTTTCTGTAAGAATGGAATACTTTTTCTTGTATTTTATAAAAATCAGACAGCTGAGATGTTGGTCTGAGGTTCTTTTCGTTTACACATCTACATCTACATCTATACTCTGCGAACCGCCATGAGGTTCATGGCAGAGAGTACGCCCCATCACACCAGTTATTAGGGTTTCTTCCTCTGCCATTCAATTGTTTGGATGTCTCTGTGCGTGCAGTAATTATTCTAATCTTATCTTCACGATTCCTATGTGAGCGACATGTAGAGGGTTGTAGTAGATTCCCAGAGTTATCATTTCAACCTGCTTCTTGAAACTTTGTTATATACTTTCTCGGGGTAGTTGTCTATTGTCAAACCACAATTTATGAAAGATGTTTGTTGTTGTTGTTGTTGTTGTTGTGGTCTTCAGTCCTGAGACTGGTTTGATGCAGCTCTCCATGCTACTCTATCCTGTGCAAGCTTCTTCATCTCCCAGTACCTACTGCAACCTACATCCTTCTGAATCTGCTTAGTGTATTCATCTCTTGGTCTCCCTCTACGATTTTTACCCTCCACGCTGCCCTCCAATACTAAATTGGTGATCCCTTGATGCCTCAGAACATGTCCTACCAACCGATCCCTTCTTCTGGTCAAGTTGTGCCACAAACTTCTCTTCTCCCCAATCCTATTCAATACTTCCTCATTAGTTATGTGATCTACCCATCTAATCTTCAGCATTCTTCTGTAGCACCACATTTCGAAAGCTTCTACTCTCTTCTTGTCCAAACTATTTATCGTCCATGTTTCACTTCCATACATTTATATTTTATTAATAGGATTAAGTAGGAATAATTAATATCTGTCATGTTGGAAATAATTGTGGTCAGGGAATGTCTGCACCAAAGTATTGTTGGCAAGAGAGACCGCACATTGATATAATTTTAAAAAGGGCGGGAGAGACCACGTATGGATACATTTTAAGTAAAGAGCAGGAAAGACCGCACATTGATACATTTTGTAATGGTAGCAGGGATTGTCTGCACCAGAAAGCATTGTTGGCTGGAGAGACCGCACTTTAGCGTTCGTAGGAAGTCAGTAGTAAGCGAGATGTGAAGCGAGTCGGTAGCAGGTCTGAAGTGAGAGGTTGAGAGGAGCGGTGTGCCTGCCAGCCACTAGCTATGATTTACAAGAGATTATAAACGGATGTACAGAGACATCAGCTAACTATTATCATAAGAGGAACTAGTATTATTGAATTAATTTTTTGTTAGTCCTATCTGGTACGGGTCGCACACACTTAAACAATATTCTAGAACAGGTCGCACGAGTGATATGTAAGCAATCTTCTTTGTAGATTTACTGCACTTTTCCAGTATTCTACCAATAAACCGAAGTCTACCTCCTGTTTTACCCACGACTGAACCTATGTGACCATTCCATTACATATCCCTACAAAGTGTTACACCCAGGTATTTGCATGAGTTGGCTGGTTCCAGCAGTGACTCAGTGATATTATAATCATAGGATACTACAGTTTTTGTTTCTGTGAAGTACAAAATTTTACGTTTCTGAACATTTAAAGCTAATTGACTATATCTGCACCACTTTGAAATCTCATCAAGATGTGACTTATATATGCAGCTTCTTGCAGATAGTCCTTCATTACTGATAAGTGCATCATCAGCAAAAAGCCTGATTTTACTATTAATATTGTCTGCAAGGACATTAATATAAAAACATGAACAGCAAGGGTCCCAACACACTTTCCTGGCACATACCTAAAGTTAATCCTACATCTGACGATGACTTTCCATCCAAGATAACACTCTGCGTCCTCGCTATCAAGGAGTCCTCAGTCCAGTCCCAAATTTCACTTTATACCCCAAATGATAGTACTTATGTGTGGTAATGAGTCAAATGTTTTTCAGACATCAAGAAATACAGCACCTATCTGACTGCCTTGATCCAAAGCTTTCAGTATGTCACCTGAGAGAAGTGCTAGTTGGGTTTCACGTGATCGATATTTTCGAAATCCATGATCGTTGTCATTGAGAAGGAGGTTCAATTCAAGATACATCATTATGTTTTAACTCAGAATATGTTCTAAGATTCTACAACAAATCGATGTCAATGTCATTAGACGGTAGTTTTATGAATCGCTTCTACTACCCTTCTTGTATATGGGTGTGTCCTATACTTTTTTCCAAGAACTGGGCACGTCTTTTTGTTCAAGGGAACTACGACAGATTATGGTTAGAATAGGGGCTAACTCAGCCGCAAATTCAGTATTGATAATCTGACAGGGAATCCATTGGGCTCTGGAGCTTTGTTCAATTTTAACGATTTCAGCTGTTTCTCACCACTACTGACGCTAATCTTTATTTCATTCATCTTTACAGAGGTACGAGGATTAATTTGGGCAGCTCTCCTAAGTTTCCCTTTGTAAAGGAATATTTGCAAATGGAGTTAAGCATTCAGCTTTTGAGTTGCTGCCCTCAAGTTCGGTTCCTGTCTCATTCACTAGATACTGTACACTAACTTTGGTGCCACTAACAGCCTTTATGTACGACCAGTATTTCTTTGGGTTTTGTGAAAGATCACTGGACAATATTCTGCTACGGTAGTCATTGAAGGTATGACGAATTTCTCTCTTGACAGCCAAACGGGTTTCATTCAGTGTCTCTCTTGTCTCTCTTCTTGAACAGATTATTTATTTATGTATTGGTATTTGGCCATCACCATACAACTGTCCATCACATACGCAAAGTATCTTTCTTAATAGTTATTCTACTATACACTTCGTGAGTTACTATTTACAACCAAAATTTAGGATGCGAATAAATGGTTGATACATGTTCTTGAACAGTGGCTTTACCTTGGACCATTTTAGTTTTTCTGGAAAAAAATGGAGAGTTGTAAAGAAGAGGTAGTCAGTACCGTTGCATATTTTTTTTAAATATGTAATCGAGAACATAATCTATGCCTAAGCAAAATTTTGATTTTAATTCCTTTATTTATTTATTTTCGTTACAGCCATCTATGGGCTACGTTTACACAGCTTCCCTCGCTTTCTAAAGTTCTCTTCCCCCCTCTTTCGCCAGTACTCCTTCATCCGTTGGCTCCCTCGTGCAGGTTCTTCTGCCGAGAATACTCTGTTCTTCCTCGTTTTCTCCTCGAACAATTCCTTCACCTCTGCAACCTTTTTCCTAAAGATCTGCCTGTTCACAATTTCTTCTGCCGTGATCCCGCATTTTTCTAGATCCCAGTGCACTTCTTTCACCCATGGAACTTGTATCTTCCTGTTCTCCTGGAAGAGGAAAATATTGTTGGCGAGCCTCTCTGATTCCATTATTTTAATATGCCCATATAAAGACAATCTTCTTTTCTTCATTGTGGTGGTGATATTTTCAAATCGTTGATAAAGTTCTTGATTTGATCTTTGATATTTTTCTGGGCTCAATAATCTTTCTTAGGAATTTCCTCTCTTTCTTTTCCAAGTCTGAAAGTCCCTTCCTGGCTATTGTCTCAGATGCATGTAAACATTCAGGTTTGACGACTGTGCTGTAGTGTCGGAATTTGGCCTGGTATGAGAGCGATTTAGATTTGTATGTGTTCTGACATAATCTGAATGCTATTTCCATTTTTCTTGCCCGTTCTTCAAGTGCTGCCTTTTCATTGTTTGGAGTCAAAATCTCTCCTAGGTACTTGAACCTCTGAACTCTTTTGATGTCGCCATACGTGGTCCTCATTGTCGAGAATGGATCAGTGGTATTTATGTTTATATATTGTGTCTTCTCAAAAGATATTTGCAATCCTGCCATCACTGCTGTTTCCTTGAGGACTTCAGTCTGTTTAGTTGCGGTTTGTAGATTCTCTACAAAAAAACACTAGTATCATCTGCAAACGCGAGGCATCCAAATGTAAGCCGAGGCTGTTTGCGGCCTAGCCTGATTCCATTTGGAAAGTTGAACTGACTCATTTCTTTTCGCCAGCCCCTGATAATTTTTACTAACACAGTTGAGCAAGATCCAAATCCTTTATAATATTCAATATTTTCTTTTCATCTGTTCGATGCAAAAAGACTGTTTTCTCTTGTAAATAGATTTTTTGCTCATCTGTTTCCAGAAGCTGTTTCTTGTTACTTTTCTATCAAATTGTTTGCATTTCTGTGAAATATAGATTAAATACATCAACTACTCTGCGTGGATCACGGATGACCAAGGCTGTAAGCTTCTTTGTTTAAGACATTACAGCCGAAATTCAGTTTTGCACACTATTCCTTGGTTGTAATCCGCCTATCACTACGGAAGACCTAATCGAGTCGCTGTTCAGAAGGGTCGATGGAGGTGCGGCTTTTCGTGCACTCCCTATTCACTACTACAGAAACGCAGTACCTACTTCCTCACATACTCACGTCTATTGCATCGTCTCCATACACCTTTAGCGAAAGTCTACGCTTCCCAATAGGTGAGGAATTCCACGTCTAATACACACCTCGATGAGAGACACCATGTTTCTGACGGTCGCGGGACTACGAAACAAACAGTACATTAGCGGGGAGATTGAAAAATTCGTACTACGTCAACATAATCTGGTTCGGATATTCAAAGTCAACACAAGAAGTAGAAGACATTAGTTTCGAAATGACCCTCATGTGATTGAAACTTGCGCCACTGGGCGCACGAGCTGCTGTTTCCATTTGGCTGCCTGCCTCCAGGGACTCGGGAACGTTGGTGTGGAAAACTACGCCAGAAAGCACAGTCACGCTAGATGGTGTGCAGGGACCCGTTTCCTCCTAATCGTGCCACTAAATATGCCCACGACGCAACTGCTCCTTTCTGGGAACTTCATGAATCTTCCGCTAGAGCAGTGACGTGGTGCCTCCTCGCTTGGTAAGCTCGATGAGAGCGACGCGTGTGACGCATCATACGGAAACATTTCCAATATTTCTGGCCAGGAAACTCAAATACACCCGTGAGAGCTATGTGTCGCCAATCGCTGAGTCACCGGCAAACACCATTTCGTGGAATACCTCAAGTAAGCACGACAAAGACTCGTTGCGTCACGTCTGTAGTATATGTCCAGGCTGTCTAGGCTGAGACAAAAGTTTGTCCAAGTTATCGCCGCCGAGATTTTCGTTGAGTCTAACTGTTTAGAAATGTCAATGCTTCTGATATCGAATGCTTTAAATTGCGTGTTCTGTGACAGGTTACCTTCCTATCATAAAATAAATAAGTCAGCATTAGTCTCCTTAGAGTTCAAATGGTTCAAATGGCTCTGAGCACTATAGGACTTAACTTCTGAGGTCATCAGTCCCCTAGAACTTAGAACTACTTAAACCTAACTAACCTAAGGACAGCACACACATCCGTGCCCGAGGCAGGATTCGAACCTGCGACCGTAGCGGTCGCACGGTTCCAGACTGTAGCGCCTAGAACCGCTCGGCCACCCCGGCCGGCAATCTCCTTAGAGTCCAATTTATACCGTAAAAGGTGGAAAAACACAACGAAAATTGACACAGTATCATACATAAACACACAAGGAAGGATGAGTTGAACATAGATGTACAGCCTGCCATGGGCACATCAGGCGTGGAGATGAAGAAAGTGCAGCGACCAGTTCTTTCTGCAATCTCTCGTTTGTGGTAGAGCTGATGCAACTTTGAGTTGAGACCGTACGTTGACTGATTTGTATCTAATGAATGCGCTCTAAAGATAAACTTTTTTTGTCTTCTGATTTGTCTGATGAAGCACGCCACAACTTTCTCTCCTGTGCTAATCTTTTCATCTCGGAGTACCACTTACACCCACCGTGTTCCATTACCTGTTTATTGAATATATTCCAGTCTCTATCTTCCCCTACAGTGTTTACGCTCTGCAGCCCCTGTAATACCTTGTAATTCTCCAATGTCTTACCACAGATCCTATCATCTCACCCCTTTGCCTAGTGTCTTCTACATATTCCTTCCATCTCCACACCTGTGGAGAACTTATTCATTTCTTGCCACCGCTTTTAATTTTCAACATGTACAACATCATGTCTCGAACGTTTTGACTGTCTTCTCTTGTAGTTTTCTAACTATCAATGATTAACTTCCATATTTAATGTGCTCGAAACGTACATTCTCAGAAACTTCTTCCCCAGTCTAAGGCCAACGTTTGATACTTGACATCTTTTAGAGAAAAAATACCCTCTTCGCAACTGCTGTTTTATTTCTTACATCTTCCTTGCTTCGCCTACCAGTCATAATTTTGCTTGTACTTCGTGATCCCCAACAAATCTCATTTCTGCTACTTTTCTTTATCTTCATATCACTTTTGTTGACTCTTAGTCCGTAGTCTGTAATTGTTAGACTGTTCATTCCATTTATCACGGTCCATAATTCTCATCGGCGAAATTTATCATTGATATCCTTTCACCTTGAATTTTTCTGTTTTATTTCTGTCATTGTGTTAGGTGGCGAGTGTTCTCTGGAACTGTTACCCAACATATTTCAGAACATTTTTATCCTCATATCCCTTGTTCAAGTAATCGATCACTGACAGTGCGTAATAACTGCAATCAAGATTCAGTACCTCCAGTGACTGTCCTATTTATTGCCTTACTTCCACTTCTATCTCTTAGTACGGTGAAGGGATTGCACAGTTAGGAGTCTATGAGCTACACAGCAAATGATAACCCCTATACGACGCGATGGCTATCATTAAAATGTCCAGAGTGAGGGGCGAAATCACAGCATTTCCGTTCACTCATCGCACACTCTCAGAGAAGGACATGGGATGGCTTTTTTCTATAAAAAAAGCAGCATTGTTCTTAGAAGGCTTTTATCAAAATAAGGAACCTCTAGGCAGGTGTCGCTTCCCGGAGGCTGGCGTGTGAATCTTCACTACCTCCTGAGCAACATCATAAAATAAGGTTAGGTTTAAATTTTCAGAATCCAGCGTTCTGGTTGGTTCTAACTGTTATTTTCCATAGAGTATGCAGTTTCTGCTCCGTGCCTACATGCAGGCCATCTTATAAGTCTGTTTCGAGATTGTACGATAGAGTTGGGAAGAATTTGTTCTTCTCCTCAACCCAGTTTATTCTTGGTTGGACACAGCCAAAATAGGAAAGAGAAGGTGATTGTTTAACCTCTTTGCTTGAGTTACTGGATGGAATTCGCAATATCTGCAACCGCTGGCAGGTGTGTTTCTGTGGTGGCGAAAAACTGTCAAATTACTGAGCGGCCAAAAAAGAGCAATCTAGGTGACAGAAGTGCACTGACTTTTGACTAAGAGCTTGAAGAGTGATGACCTCACGCTAGGCTACGGGAAACTAATGACAGAGGCTGCTGAAAGACTGAGGCGGGTCTTGCAGTCTCAGAGAAGGATGTTTCCACCTCAGCACTTAAAAGAGGGCTGAGCTCAGAATATTCCGCTGCTTCCGCCGCTGCCATCCGCATTATGTTATGAGTGCGGTAAGATGGACCGACATTCTGATGACCGATTCAGAAGGGACGCAATATCAGTTCACTCCCTGTAAGTCAGTTAATCCGTTTTACTGCAATACTTCGCAGCCCGCTAGTTTACTTTCAACGTGCAATTTGGTGATCTCACTGTCGTTCGAGCCTATTTTTCCGTGTTCTTCCTGTAGCTTACTGACAATGCTTAAAGTCACGGTATTCGTGTGTTATTCACATAAATTTACATTTATTGTGTTCACTCACCGGTGGCAAGGTTAGCGTTCGTCATTAGAATTCTATTATCCAAGTATTAGTTGTTCAGTTGCTAATAACCTGTGGGTAACTCAGGTGTTTGACTCTTCGATAATAAACCTGATTATTAAAGTGACCACTTTTTCTATTACAGATTAGATGATGCTTCCTCTTACTAATATGTCTTTGTGTGTAGTGTGGTACCTACATATGCTTGATTGGACCATCACTGTTAATTATCATTCAGTAAGACGTTTCTGTTGCGAGGCATTACGATTTCCTCTAATTAATTTGCATAATTCATATGGGGTGCTTCCCTTCTATGTAGGGCCGGCCGCGGTGGCCGTGCGGTTCTGGCGCTGCAGTTCGGAACCGCGAGGCTGCTACGGTCGCAGGTTCGAATCCTGCCTCGGGCATGGGTGTGTGTGATGTCGTTAGGTTAGTTAGGTTTAAATAGTTCTAAGTTCTAGGGGACTTATGACCACAGCAGTTGAGTCCCATAGTGCTCAGAGCCATTTGAACCAACCTTCTATGTAGGGCGCCGGAGATTGGAAACAAATCATTGGAGCATGCAAAACATTACAACCGACACCACACAAAAGACTTTGGCAACCATGGTCCAAGATTCCGAACTTTGGTAGTTTTCTAACACACGTAGTCGCCTTATGAGCCATCAAATAGCATTCTGTCGTTCCCTAGCCAGGGTTTTCGAAGCTAGGATCCTCTGAGTTTCGTTGTCAAATGTTTGAACATACAGAATTTTAAACTGGTTGTTAGTTATAAATGCTATAATTTATTTGTGCTTCTTTATAGGAAAGGTTGCTAAGCTAAATTCCATCGTTGTCCTGCTTTTTCGTTGTTGAAATTTTGGAGGAAATATTTTTATGTGTTTGTGTTTGGTCAGGATTTTATTGTGTTTCGTGAAGTACAGTGTAGGAATTTGACTATTACGGGGGAAATATTCAAATGTGTTTATAATTCTGGTAGGCATTTTGTAGGTATTGTTTCGTGTATAGGGAATTAGTAAAATGTAAGAAAAGTTCTGTGACATTAAATGTCAAGTGGTGGTTCGTGTACAGTAGGCAGAAACATATCACGATATCCACCAGTTCAAGTGAAATTACTTCAAGAAACTGCACGTCCTAATCTGCGTCAGTTGAGGAGAAACACACGTGAGACAGATAGTAAACGTCCAATGTGCAATCTTACTGGTCATAGCGCACCTTATAGCGTGTCAGTACCTGAATCCTGTGAAACGTGCAAGCGTTATCGACACTCCACATGCGATTGTCAAGAATGTGCTTGACTTTGCGTGAGCAAGAGAAATTATAGACAGACTCGTTGTTATGTTTTGGAGAACTATAGGGCATGGATTAGGTTAATGATTTAGGTACGTCTAGCAATGGAAGATCTGTTGGTTGTTAACTTGAGCAACAACTTGTACCGGGCAGACAAAATGGCGAGGCCCGTATTAAAATCTGGAATTTTCGGGAAATACTTTTCGCTTAATACATTTTTGGCTTGGCTTGCAGTCCTACGTATCGTTTGCGACATTAGTATCACTGGTTATGGAGTAATCGTGTTCACTGATCTGCTATATCAGGTTCGCGTAATTAGGGGACACTATGTGATGTATGAACGAATGGCGGAAATGATCTGGAGTAGTGTACAAAAGACAGGAAACGAACGCACCGCACTGCGGGAGGCGAATGAAAATAGCTGTGATTACCACTGGATAGCCACACTTCTGTGGGAAATAATGTTATTATCCTTAGCGTACGGGGACACGAAGTGAAGAGTTTTCTGAAAACGGCAGAGCACTGTGTGGCGACGTGACATCTCGACCAGGAAGAGTGTAGGCTTAACTTTAATGATCATCAGATCAGGAAGAAAACAACGACTGTCAAAATGAGGAAGGGCGAGAAGATAAGTGTAGGGCAGTACAGGCGACGAGGGAACAAACTGTTGCTTGAACAGGAACAGTTGAAACTACAACTACAGTAACCACCAATGGCATGTCAGTATTGAAAGTCATAGATCACGAGTTGTCGAGTAAATTAGTTTTGGGAGAATCCACACAGTTCAGTTTTTTAGAAAGCATCCAAAATAATCCACAGTAAGTGGCAGAGACGCAAGAGAAAAGTGAAAAGCCATGGGAAAGTATGATGGAGCAAAAAGTGGCCCAAGGTGAAGTGCTAGAGCAATGGAAGAACTGAGGTTCACTTTAGAGAGGCAAGGTGCCACATTAGAAAAATTTTGCGTGTGCTTAGAAATACAAAGTGTGTAACAGTTTTCGAAAATTCAAGAAACTTCGGAGGTTCATGGGACACACAATTAGGGACAACTAACATATTTGGAGGATAAGAGCATGGTGTGATGTCACCATGCTGAAGAGAGACTTCTTGCGAAGCTAGATGATGGGTTGTGCCGAGTAGAATCAGAATTAGCAGCAATTATACACTCCTGGAAATTGAAATAAGAACACCGTGAATTCATTGTTCCAGGAAGGGGAAACTTTATTGACACATTCCTGGGGTTAGATACATCACATGATCACACTGACAGAACCACAGGCACATAGACACAGGCAACAGAGCATGCACAATGTCGGCACTAGTACAGTGTATATCCACCTTTCGCAGCAATGCAGGCTGCTATTCTCCCATGGAGACGATCGTAGAGATGCTGGATGTAGTCCTGTGGAACGGCTTACCATGCCATTTCCACCTGGCGCCTTAGTTGGACCAGCGTTCGTGCTGGACGTGCAGACCGCGTGAGACGACGCTTCATCCAGTCCCAAACATGCTCAATGGGGGACAGATCCGGAGATCTTGCTGGCCAGGGTAGTTGACTTACACCTTCTAGAGCACGTTGGGTGGCACGGGATACATGCGGACGTGCATTGTCCTGTTGGAACAGCAAGTTCCCTTGCCGGTCTAGGAATGGTAGAACGATGGGTTCGATGACGGTTTGGATGTACCGTGCACTATTCAGTGTCCCCTCGACGATCACCAGTGGTGTACGGCCAGTGTAGGAGATCGCTCCCCACACCATGATGCCGGGTGTTGGCCCTGTGTGCCTCGGTCGTATGCAGTCCTGATTGTGGCGCTCACCTGCACGGCGCCAAACACGCATACGACCATCATTGGCACCAAGGCAGAAGCGACTCTCATCGCTGAAGACGACACGTCTCCATTCGTCCCTCCATTCACGCCTGTCGCGACACCACTGGAGGCGGGCTGCACGATGTTGGGGCGTGAGCGGAAGACGGCCTAACGGTGTGCGGGACCGTAGCCCAGGTTCATGGAGACGGTTGCGAATGGTCATCGCCGATACCCCAGGAGCAACAGTGTCCCTAATTTGCTGGGAAGTGGCGATGCGGTCCCCTACGGCACTGCGTAGGATCCTACGGTCTTGGCGTGCATCCGTGCGTCGCTGCGGTCCGGTCCCAGGTCGACGGGCACGTGCACCTTCGGCCGACCACTGGCGACAACATCGATGTACTGTGGAGACCTCACGCCCCACGTGTTGAGCAATTCGGCGGTTCGTCCACCCGGCCTCCCGCATGCCCACTATACGCCCTCGCTCAAAGTCCGTCAACTGCACATACGGTTCACGTCCACGCTGTCGCGGCATGCTACCAGACTGCGATGGAGCTCCGTATGCCACGGCAAACTGGCTGAAACTGACGGCGGCGGTGCACAAATGCTGCGCAGCTAGCGCCATTCGACGGCCAACACCGCGGTTCCTGGTGTGTCCGCTGTGTCGTGCGTGTGATCATTGCTTGTACAGCCCTCTCGCAGTGTCCGGAGCAAGTATGGTGGGTCTGACACACCGGTGTCAATGTGTTCTTTTTTCCATTTCCAGGAGTGTAGAAGAGCATGGCAGCATCATCGTGGAACTGAAATCTGAAGTGCACAACATAAAGAGTGATGTTAAAGCACTGATGGAGGTATTAGATATAATAAGGTAAGATGTGAAGCTGTTCGTGGAAAAAAGCAATAAGCAGACTGAAGCACTAACTAGTGTGGATAATATGGAGCCTAACTTGAGATAGGAAAATAAGGAGAAATGGATGGAATTTGCACGTGGGAGACATGTGGAAAATATTACTAGTCATTGAACTACAAAGACGCGGGAGTCCACTGAGTAAGTCGAACAAATATCGAGGATAGCGTTGTGCATAGTCAGTATATTGGAATCCAGAGTGTAAGTCGTTTTTCTAATCATTCCAGCAAACCTCATCCAAGAATTTGGATTAGTCAATTTGACCACATTCTGGCACTGTCATGATCGCATAAACAAAGAATGAACTTCGTTTGTGCACACCTACGTGGAGAACATGCAACAACCGTGAGAGTCAGAGCATTTTCCTGTAAAACGTACGATGATTTTCGAAGGGATTTCATGTAGGAATACTGGCTGTAAGTACGTAAAAAAAAGAGGAAGTGCTCAGTGTTGTCGAAGTATTTGATATCGGAAAGCACTAGTCCAGGAGAATATGTCAAGGCTACATTACATATAAATGGATACTTTGCGAATCACGCTTAAGTGCTTGGTAAAGGTTTCATCGAAAAACCTTCACGATAATTCTCTATTATTCCACTCTCGAACAGCGCGCGGTAAAAACGAACACCTGCATCTTTCCATGCGAGCTCTGATTTCTCTTATTTTATTATGATGATCGTTTCTCCCCATGTAGGTCGGCGCCAGCAAAATATTTTCTCATTCGGAGGAGAATGTTGGTGGTTGAAATTTATTGAGAAGGCCCCGCTGCAATGAGAAACACCTTTGTTTTAATTATGTCCACCGCAAATCCTTCGATAATACAAAAGGTGCTGTTCTTCTTTGAACTTTCTCGATGTACTCCGTTAATCCTGTCTTGTGAGGATCCCACACCTCACAGCAGTACTCCAGAAGAGGACGGAGAAGCGTAGAATCAAATGGGATAGTGTCAAGAGAAACGACACGTTTAACGATCCATTTACCTGAGAGGAAATTCGTGAAATTACCACGTAGGAGGAGAAGAAAGTTTGTGTTGGATGGTAGAGACATGTGTGCAGAGGATGAATTTCAGGAATTTTTGGGAGAGTTAGGGTTTGAGCGTGAAATAGGTGAATGGAAGCCGTTACACAGAGACTGTTAAACCAGGGCAGAGTACAGTTCGTGTTACATGTAAGTTTATGGTATGAGATTTGTGTACGTATAGATTTAGTCTGTAAGATTTGTACGTTGTAAGTGTAGTCATCATGCATGTGTTGATTAACTGTGGAAAATACTTACAAGTTACGTGTGACGTATGTCATTTTCTGTACTAGGATGTTGGGGGGGTGGGGGTTTACTTGGTGAATTAGTTGAAATTAGAGCTATGTGATTTGCAACACCACTGAAAGCAGTAATATCAGATGACGTACTAGCGGAAGTTTCCGCGCTTCAGTGAATAATTAAGTATACCAGTTGCGAGGTCGCACTGTGACAAGATAAGATGTTGGCAATGATTTATTGGACACGAGCCAGACCTGGAAACATGTGTTAATGATAGCAGTAATATGCAGGATCGCTCTCTGCAATGATTAAAGGTTAAATTGTTTTGCTGGTCACGAGATAGCACCATATTCATTTGCAGTTAAAATAAGTTTGGACGCTAGTATATTAGTATTTCGTAATTGGTGATCAAGAGGTTTGGTTAGAAGTGGAGTCGCATCAAGCTTGGTAGGTATTTTCTTTGTCGAAATGGTGGATAACACTGAAGAACACACCATAGGCAACAGCAAGAATGTCAAAGATTCTTCAAAAAGTTTATTAACAAAACCAAGAACCACTGTTCGTCTACTATGACGAATAATAATACAAAATTAACAAGTGAAAGTCATTGGCTGAATACCGTAGTTTAGAAACAAGATGATCGCACAGATTGAAAATGCTAGGTCCTTTTGAGACGGTCTTGGAGCAAAGTTCAATTAAAAGTTTAGTTGTTCCGTCAATGCACGGAATTAAAATTCCACAGAAGGTTTAAGTTCTTAAATTTCCCTTGGAGGAGTCTACAGTCGATGTACCGAATTATAATAATAATTTGAGCCAAGTTTTACTTTGTTCACAGCCATGAAGACAGATCCATCACCGGCATTGCGGTGGCGGCTGGTCGACGATGGAGACAGTGGTATCGACATGCGCTGGATGTCCGAAATGGAGTCTTGGCCTGGGCTCAACTGCCAATGGATGTACGTGCGCCTGCCTAAACACTGTCTGGCGGCAGGATATTTTGGGATCGTCTTTCGGTCATATGTGCTGCAGTAGCAAGTGTGTGTATTGTGTACTGAACCGGGGACCTAGAAACGACGAAGAGGCTTCGTCACGCCGTAGTCCTCAGTTCACAACCGCACAACAGGTAACAGCAGTCCACCCACCTCTCCGCCGCCCTACACTGAACCAGGGTTATTGGGCCCCCAGTGTTTCTGATGGAGACAGCCTTACAAAGGAGCTGAAACATTTAGAGTCGGTGTTCAGAGGTAACGGTTACTCTCCACATCAGATTAAAACAGTGCTAAGAAGGAAGAAACGTGACCACCTACAAGATCAAGAAGATAAGGAGCTATTCAAGTCCAGGGCGTTCCTTCCATACGTCGGCAGCCTTTCGTCTAAAATAAGCAGGTTTCTAAAGAAACATCAAGTAATCTTCCGGCCACCGGCGAAGATTAGTGCCCTTCTCGGTTCAGTAAAGGACGATCTGGGTCTGCGGAAGCCCGGAATCTATAAAATTCCTTGCCAGTGTGGTAAAGCTTACATCGGTCAGACGACACGCACAGTACATGAAAGGTGCGTTGAACATGAACGCCACACTCGCCTTTCGCAGCCCAGTAAGTTGGCCGTAGCTGAGCACTGTATTAATACAGGACACGCTATGGATTTTTCTGCCACGAAAATCTTGGCCCCAGCGAAAACTTTCTAAGTTTCAATAATTAAAGTATCTGTGGAGAAACGCCTAGCGCAAAATCTTATAAATCGTGATGGCGGTTTTCAACTTGACGAGGCTTGGGACTCGGTGATCTCTCTAATTTCCTCTCAGAGAAGACAGTTTAATCATAATGACACGTCTGGCGACATCTGACAACTGTTTTTAGCGACGTGGGCGCGCATTCCGACAGAGGGCGGAGATGTAGTCTTCACCTTTACGCATGCGCCGGCGCGCCAAAGGTAGAACAGTAGCTCCAGAGGGCGCGGATTTCGATAGAGGACGTTCCTGTGACGCAAGCCAATGCGCATGCGTTTTCGCGCCAATTTTTTGCTATAAAGTTGACTCTGGGAACTTGCAGTCTCCAGTGACGGACACTCACCTGAAGATGACTGGACGATTGCCAGCTGAAATATCGTGGCAAGAAGTCAACATGATACGGCTGCAATCCCGAAATTTCATCGAACTCCAATGATCTGAGTGGATGTTGACGCTTTTAGCAGTGGTAGATCTTATACAGCCTTCTCACCGCTGTATCCTTCAGTTATTCAACCATTTTGGCGTCAAGTTAGACGCCTATATACTTGGCCACGCTTCCCCGTTGCACAGCTCCATCCAGGATGTCTGTCCGCCTCACGTTTACGAGGACTGGCACTCTCGTTAGGACGAATGCTTGACTCCTTGCTTCATTGAAGGACAACCTTCGTTGTCCATGGCGCCATGTCGGTACAGAAAACTTTGCATTGTAAGCTGGATGCTCATGCAGCGCATATACCGGGTGATCAAAAAGTCAGTATAAATTTGAAAACGTAATAAATCACGGAATAATGTAGATAGAGAGGTACAAACTGACACAACAGTGTAAAAGGAGGTCGGGATTATTATGTTGTCAGTAGGACAGTGGAATGGGTCGGCTACGAGAACTCAATGACTCCGAAGTAGTCACTGGGTGTCTCATAAGTAACAAATCCATCAAGGACATTTCTGCCCTTCCAAAGATGTCCATATCAACTGTTGATGATTTGGTTGTAAAGTGGAAACGCGAAGAAACAACCACAGCTAAACCGAGACCAGGTAGATCTCATGTACTGACGGACAAGCACAGTCGAGCGTTGAAAAAATCACTTGAAATCAGCGGAAAGAATCAAAAAAGCCAGCAGCAGTCCAGCTACCACAATGACTGTGTTCAGGGACTTAAAAAGGATGAGGTACAACGGCCGAGAAACTCATCGTAAGTCACACACTTCTATGGTCAGTGCTAAGCGACACTTGAGAGTGACGCCACTGGACGGTGGACGATCAGTGAATAGAGAAGTGCCGAAAGTGAGGTGCGGACGAACCGATGTTGCATTATGCGGGTGATTTCCGTGTTCAGGGTGTGGTCCACTTATTGCGCTTAAGAACAAGCTAAATTCGGGAGGATATGAACGCATTTTACTGCACTGTGCACAGCTCACGGTAGAGGAACAGTTCAGGGACGATGACTGATTGCATCAAAATGAAAGTGCTCCCCGTCGGAAATCAGAATCTGCGAGCCAACGGTTTGTGTACAGTAACATTCCTGAAGAGGACAGCCATGTCCAGAATACCCAACAGAGCACCTTCGGGATGAATTGAAGCGTCTGCTTCGAACCGTAGCTCAGCGTCCAGCAGCTGGTTTCGGCTCTTGAGGAAGAATGAGCTGTTGTTCCTCCAAAAACATTCAGACAACGCATTGGAAGTATCCCCAACAGAGGTTAAGTCTTCATTAAGGCGAACGGTGGACATATCCCATATAAATCTATATTATTAAATGCCTACAGGAAAATTAAAGAGACCTTTGGAGAAAAGAGCACCACTTGCATGAATATCGAGAGCTCAAATGGAAACCCAGTTCTAAGCAAAGAAGGGAAAGTAGAAAGGTGGAAGGAGTATATAGAGTGTATATACAAGGGCGATGTATTTCAGGTCAATGTTATGGAAATGGAAGAGGATGTAGATGAAGATGAAATGGGAGATATGATACTTCGTGAAGAGTTTGACAGAGCACTGAAAGACCGAAGTCGTAACAAGGCCCCAGGAGTAGACAATATTGCATTAGAACTATTGACAGCCTTGGGAGAGCCAGTCCTGACAAAACTCTACCATCTGGTGAGAAAAATGTGTGAGACAGGTGAATTACCATCAGACTTCAAGAAGAATATAATAATTCCAATCCCAAAGAAAGCAGGTGTTGACAGATGTGAAAATTACCGAAGTATCAGTTTAATAAGTCACGACTGCAAAATACTAACGCGAATTCTTTACAGACGACTGGAAAAACCGGTAGAAGCCGACCTCGGGGAAGATCAGTTTGGATTCCGTAGAAATATTGGAACACGTGAGGCAATACTGACTCTACGACTTATCTTAGAAGCTAGATTAAGAAAAGGCAAACCTACTTTTCTAGCATTTGTAGACTTAGAGAAAGCTTTTGACAATGTTGACTGGAATACTCTCTTTCAAATTCTGAAGGTGGCAGGGGTAAAATACAGGGAGCGAAAGGCTATTTACAAATTGTACAGAAACCAGATGGCAGTTGTAAGAGTCGAGGAGCACGAAAGGGAAGCAGTGGTTGGGAAGGGAGTGAGACAGGGTTGTAGCCTCTCCCCGATGTTATTCAATCTTTATATTGAGCAAGCAGTAAAGGACACAAAAGAAAAATTCGGAGTAGGTATTAAAATCCATGGAGAAGAAATAAAAACTTTGAGGTTCGCCGTTGACATTGTAATTCTGTCAGAGACAGCAAAGGACTTGGCAGAGCAGTTGAACAGAATGGACAGTGTCTTGAAAGGAAGGTATAAGATGAACATCAACAAAAGCAAAACGAGGATAATGGAATGTAGTCGAATGAAGTCAGGTGATGCTGAGGGATTAGATTAGGAAATGAGGCACTTAAAGTAGTAAAGGAGTTTTGCTATTTGGGGAGCAAAATAACTGATGATGGTCGAAGTAGAGAGGATATAAAATGTAGACTGGCAATGGCAAGGAAAGCGTTTCTGAAGAAGCGAAATTTGTTAACATCGAGTATAGATTTAAGTGTCAGGTAGTTGTTTCTGAAAGTATTTGTGTGGAGTGTAGCCATGTATGGAAGTGAAACATGGACGATAAATAGTTTAGACAAGAAGAGAATAGAAGCTTTCGAAATGTGATGCTACAGAAGAATGCTGAAGATTAGATGGGTAGATCACATAACTAGTGAGGAGGTATTGAATAGAATTGGGGAGGAGTTTGTGGCACAACTTGACTAGAAGAAGGGATCGGTTGGTAGGACATGTTCTGAGGCATCAAGGGATCACCAATTTTGTATTGGAGGGCAGCGTGGAGGGTAAAAATCGTAGAGGGAGATCTAGAGATGAATACACCAAGCCGATTCAGAAGGATATAGGCTGCAGTACGTACTGGGAGATGAAGAAGCTTGCACAGGATAGCGTAGCATGGAGAGCTGCATCAAACCAGTCTCAGGGGTGAAGACCACAACAACAACAAATGCCTAATCCGGTGCACGTTCACCTACTTCCAGTTTCACGTTGCGTAGCTAACGGCTTCCAGCATAAACAAAAAATTGATTTTCAACATTTCATATAATTTTTATCGAATTTAGAAATTTAAAATACTCTCATAATCCACTCATAAAGAGGTATAATATTAAGTAAGGTAAGTGTTGCAGAGACTGCGTATATGTGTGGAGCCAGCATAACTCATGGCGCGTAAAAATACCCTGAACATATTCATCCAGTATTTGAGAATAAGAACACTTAGCGACTTCCAACAAATTGTGCACATAATTTCAAACATTTTCTAAACTTTCCTCGCTTACACGCTCAACGTCAAGTATTTAATAGATTAACTCATCTGCAAAGTAATCAGACGTTTGAAGCTGTTTTATACAAGTCAGTTCGATTATTTAAAGAATTTCGGGGTGTTATTGGTGCCCACTAGCATATGTCTGGATATTTCTGATCAGATAATGTATAATATAGAGCCATGTGGCCCGCGTACGGCGCAAACTGAATGCGTAGCGTGTTTTACGGACTATAAGACGCACTTTTTTCCTCGAGAAATTGCCTCCAAACTTCAGGAGCGTTTTATACTAGATTTAAAATTCCCGCCATTATTAATAATGGCCATATATTCGATGCCGCAGGAAACCTATCTCTATCTGGCAACATTGGATTCAACTGGCAGCAGAAATGCACCGATCCGACGAACGTGAGTTACAGGGATTCACTGGAACAAATGGAACAGATGGATGATGGATGAAACCCAACATGAATGCAGTCGAAGGGAGGTTTAAAACGACCTACAACCAAACAAATGTGTCAGAGGATAAAACAGTCGTGGTCTAGGGGGAGAGAAGACATTATTTTTAAATATTTGTAGAAGTGTGGCGTAAATAACGCTCTCGATGGCAGAGAAGAACTTCTTATATATGAAGACAACAACGATGACGACGAAGCGGCAGAAGAAGAAGAAGAAGAAGAAGAAGAAGAAAGTTCAGATTACGATTTTCAGGAATTTTAAAGGTTAGTTCGGTTTTATAAACTATGAATTTTTTAGCCTGTCTTTGCGTTGTAATAATAAAAAGGGTAAAAATGTTATTTTAAAAAAATGCTTAAAATTAACGTGATTCTTATAGTCCATTGTATCTTATAGTCCGGTATACACGATGGCAAGTGTGCTGCGTGCAAAGCGTAATACAGCAGCTCAATGAACTTTGCGGGACACCTGATAGGATCAACTTGGTCACACGAATACTGATGAGTCAAATCATTATGATCACTGCCCACCGCAAGAATGAATGTCCCCTGGAGGTACTGACGATACTTGACACTGTGAATGGAACAGAGACGAATGGGGGATCATTCTGGAGACGACAGGGCCGCCAATGCTGAAATGCTCTAAGCGACTTTGAGAAAGGTCATATAATAAATGAAAGGCACCAGTTTGCTTATGTTCTGCAATATTACTTTTATTATTAACCGGTTTTCGGCTTACTAGGCCATCTTCAGACATTTACTCAGTAAAAACAAAAGCAAACTGGTGCTTTTCATTTATTATAATGTTGTTCTACCAAGAATCGACGGAAGATTCTGTTATGATACGGCGCCTAGCAAAGAGCATATCGGAAATAGCGAAGCTAGTCGGACGTTCGCGTGCTACTGTCCTGAGCACCTATGTGCTCTTTCCCAGTCGCATATCGTCATACAAACGCTCCAAGAAGTTGCTCAGTACCACAGTTTGAAATAATTACAGTAAGTGTCGTTACCTGTTATTGCTGGAAGTAACTTACTATCCCAATGGACGATAGTTGTTTGTCTTTCCTTAGGCTTAAATTGGTTACTTATATTGGTTCTTGATTTCAGCAACCTCTACCTCGCAGAGTTTCTTTCGAGCTGTGAACAGATCTTGTATTAACTGTAGAATTTTCTGTACCTTGATCTTCGATTGTAGCTGTCAGGATGTGAACGGCTCCGTCTCGCCCATCTTACATTTATCAACAGCAACAGCCAGCATGGGAGTCATTGCTGCTTGGCGTTCTTTCAACCGCTGGTTGATCAAAAACCGCTTATCTTCGGTAGTAGTAGTGACATTTAATGCATTAGAACGGGCTATGTCCACACTGTCACCAAGTGTTTGAAGAAATCAATTTCTTTTCTCCTACGAACGTCCGACGACCTTGCACAATGCCTTTGTAGTTGATTGGGTTGTTGATACTACTTTAGTATGCAGTTTCCCAGCTAATGTACCACAATTCGTGCATTTCCCCCAATAAATTATCACTACCGCACGGCTAGAGTGACACTTTTACGCTCAGACATTTTACACATCTGAAAATTGTAAAAAAAAAACAAAAAAAAAACAAAAAAAAAACAAACCAACATATGTTTCACAGATGTCAAATTGCTTTCAGTTATTTCATGCGAGTAATACTCGAGTACATAAAATCTTCCGGTAAATGAATTAAAGACGAAGACGTTGTACGTGTGAAGTATGGTGCCTTTCCTCATAGACACTACTGTTATGTCCAAATCGCATCGAAAAAGGAAAAAAGGTTCGGCTCTTGCTGCCTTTTCTCTGCTGTCTTGGGGTCACTGATCTGTCATGACACCCACTTACTGTCATATGGGACGAGAGCACGCACTAAGCTGAGGAGAATGCGGTAAACCAACTGCCTAAATAATGGATGAATTCGTCACACAGAAGTAATATTTTTGATTTACGTGCGTGTCTGAAAGAACAGACGCTGTTGTGATCCACAGTTTCAGGAAATATTTCGAAATTTTTTCACTAAATTCCAAATCTTTGACATCAGCTATATTACGCTGGCCAACAGTGATTTTGTTGCCTATTAATTGATAGTGAATTTAGGGTAACTTTATGGCCCTGAATTCGAATATGTCATTCGTTTTGCTAGATTGGCTCTATTTATTGTGATAACGTACAATATGTGGATACACAAACAAACAAAAATTAAAAATATTAAGTGAGATACATTGTGTACACAGTCAAATAAAAATGAGAAAAACATATGAAAAGGATCACAAAAATGCAGTTTCATTGTTGATTCAGCATGTAATAGAAGAAGAAAGGGAAAAACAGACAGTCTTTTAAAAACTTTACAATTAGCGTACGGAAAAACTCCGCCTGTGTGATTTTCTCTTGTGTTGATCGTCAGGACAGTCACGCTGAAGATTCCAACAGTAGTCTGCCATCATGTGCTTGTCCCACCTACCTTGATATCGTTCTTCCATCACCTGAAAATCTTGATGGAATTTTTCACCTTGTTCCTCACTGTGATCACCAAGATTGTCCGGAAATCTATCAAGAAGGTTGTGTAGGTAGTGAATCTTAATGCTTATATTAGCCTCCAAGCTTTTGAAGTTTCTGAGCATGTTTTGCACTAATTCATCATTATTGTGTGCTTTGTGGTTACCTAAGAAATTCTTGACAACAGAGACAAAACTGGTCCAGGCAGATGCTTCAATGCTATTCATAACATGAATGAATTCCAAATCATGTATAAACTTCCGAATTTGGGGACCATAAAATATACCAGCTTTTACTTTTTCCAGGGAATGATTTGCATATATATTTGAAAAAGTCGTGTTTTTTTCCAATGCTTTCAAAGATTGCTTTATTAGACCAAGACTGATATGAAGTGGTGAAAGAATGATTTTGTCCCTGCCAACTAATGGTTCTTTTAGGATATTAGCTGTTCCTACAGTAAAGCTATCTTTTGATGGCCATGAAACTTTTTTCCAGTGATCATACTTTGCTCTGCTGCCCCACATGCAAATAATGCAAGGGAATTTTGTGTGTCCACTTTGCTGTCCAAGTAAAAAGTTAACAATTTTTAAATCAACACAGGTAGGCCATTGGTGTTGCCTATAACGAAGTTTCTGAAGAATCATCTGGATACTTTCGTATTCCTCATGAAGTTTCGTGGAGTGGCCAGTTGGGATGGATGCATAGCAGTTACCATTATGCAGCAACACACATTTTAAGCTTCAGGTTGAGCAATAGATAAAAAGCCTCCAGTCTTGAAGTTGACATTTTGGTAGCCAAACTTTTAGTAGTAAATCAGGGATGTCACTGTAGTAAACAAGCGCATCACCTTGACTGAAGGATGGAAGTAGATCTTCTTCTCGTGTCTGGTAAGCTGTGATTTTAGTTCCTTGTTGTAGACAATTCTTCTCATTTAGTCTAGGTGTCAAGAGTTTAAAAGACTGTTCAGAAAAGCTGAGGTCTCCTATGAAATCGTTAAGCTCTTCCTGACCTGAAGAACTGATTTTTGTGGGACTTCCTTCGTATTCAGATTCACTCCTACTAGTGTTAAAGTCCTGCAAATCATCGTCTTCTGAAGGAAGTAGTTTTGGCAGAGTGGTGAACACTGGTACAGGAATGTCATCGCGATGTGGCGCAGGTCACCTTGCTGATTCTAAATGGAGATATTCCCACTTATGCTTCTTGTAGCGATTGAAACCTTTTACACTGACACTGCAAAAATAACAACCATTGTGGTGGTTTTTTTGGATCTCGCCACACCATTGACACTCCTCAGTTTAAACCCCTTCGTTTACCATTAGTCCACAGTCGTAAATACTCGACACAGCTTTTGCAAACTTTTTGAGGAGCCCAATCTTTATCTTGATCTCCCACTTAATCCCAAAATACGCAAGTAGGCCTGTTTCACCAATTCGGTGATGTTGTTCCGTTGTTCTTATAGTATTCTCAAAAAAAAAAAAAAAAAAAAAAAAAAAAAAACAGGACACATCAGGAGAGTTGAAACAACCTCTACGTGAAGAACTCATGTTTATCTATGAAAAGAATAAAATAAAATAAAAATATATTTTTAAAAATATATTATTACAAAAATTATAAGTTGGAAATAATAAGGCAATATATATTACAATATGATCGGTAATTTACATTTGACTAGCAATAATGTAATAGCTAATCGTGACATACCTTTTTCGTGATACAATGAACGAGAAATTCTTCATTAACAAAAACTTTTAACAGCTATTACACAAATAGCATTTTCCCACACGCTCGTTCCTCGTTCGACTGCCGCTCTGAGCACAAACAAAGGGTGGGGGACCCTGACCTTCAGTGCAGCAGTGTGACCAACTGACTCTCCTTCTCTCGTCTTCTACTCATAACGTGTAACATATAAGATATTAGATTTGTTTATACGCGATCACAAAATATAAAATGAATAGGCATATAGAATTATGGAAATCTCAACTGATTTACTAATAATTTAACGATTAAACGCTACACGCCAGGGATAGCCTGTATCTAAGAAACTAGAGTCAACTGGGGCAATCCGTTTTCAGCTTCAAATTCAGCATACCAAATATACCCAGTATAAATTCAAATATCCCTGGCAATGAGAATACTTTTTTTAGAGCTTTGTTATCTATAGATCTACTACAAAATAACGAAATATGAAAATTTGGCTTATTTCCCACTTATCGTGTGCAATTGCCGTAACAACTTCGATTATCTGTGCACTGTCTGAGGGGGAGTGCTCGGGTAACCAAAGTAGTTAACATGACTGATCACAATAAGCTGGAAATAAGCCAATTTTTCATATGTCGCTATTTTGTAGTAGATCTATACGTAATACAGTTAATGCCAAGGAATTCGCAGTCAGCAAATAAATTTCGTAATATTTTCGAAGATGAAGGTTTTATTTTTATAGATTTTCCGATTGTGAAGTCCTAGGGGATGCTTGTCTCTCATCCTACTGAACCCAAATTTTACGCAGCTCATTTCGAGGTGGAATATAACCTAACTGCGGGGTAGCTCAAGAAAAATTGTACAAAAAAGTGTCAAATAATGAGGGAGTTCAAAAAGAAAGTGAGACTTGTCCCACGCTAAGACCCTTGCGCAACAAGAGCGGCGTATTGTTAGAGGAGAGTACATGCTATGGGTTTAATGCAGACACAGTTCTGCTGCACTGCAAGTAACTGACGCATCACACTGGGCGCGTGAAATGACGCGGCTCTTAGAAACGTACTTCACAGCTGAAGTACTCAGGACACTACGATTCTTGTGTGCAAAACATCTAAATTGTGCTCGGATTCACCGCGAAATTGTTTCGGAGCATAGATCACATGCAGTGTCGCGACCAAGGATAGTGAAACAATGCCAATGATTTGTCTAAGGCCATGGATGCTGCTGATCGGGAAGGAAGGCCGTCGATATCGACAACAGACAACAATGGCCAAGCAATGGAGGTACCGATCCGCAACAATCGTAGATTTTCTGACAATGATATTGTTCTCGATAGTCTGGGACCAAGGAGAGGGTTTCTGTCATCCAGGAAGTGGTAGACGATACCGACCGTTGTTTACAGGGAGTTAGTGACTATACTGAAAAATAGTGTCATGAATCTGTGTCCGCCGGTCGTTGTGGCCGAGCGGTTCTAGGCGCTTCAGTCTGGAACCGCGCGACCGCTACGGTCGCAGGTTTGAATCCTGCCTCGGGCATGGATGTGTGTGATGTCCTTAGGCTGGTTAGGTTTAAGTAGTTCTAAGTCTAGGGGACTGATGACTTCAGATGTTAAGTCCCACAGTGCTCAGAGCCATTTGAACCAATCTGAGTCACTTTGAAGCATAGTGCGGTATACAATAATAGTTACTTAGCTCGTTATAATAATGTATAACTTACATTTTGAAGCCCCTTCGCATATGTGTATGTTGTGTAACGCCATGTCACAATAAATAATAATAACAGCAAAATCTTTCGTATATCTTAGGGGAACGAACTGTTCAAATAGATGATAGTGAGTTGCGATGAACGACGGTTTTGATGCGAAAAGAAACATCTGTAGAACGCTTGCTAACGCGCGTTTGTGCCGGTCATCGCTCGCAGCTGAATGAGTCAGGTGCTGCGGTGCGTAGCTTGTGGTCTGGGATTTACCGTGGCTGAAATTCAGCCGAAATTGTTCGCCAGTAAGAGGCGTTTGCTTAAGATCCCCGTTTCGGTACCCAAGTCCTTATCATGGTTTCTTTTCTTCCGCTTGTCTTCTGCCGTTTCAAAAGGCACAGTGACACAATATAAAATTAGTCGTTCATTTAGAAACACTGTATGGCTCCTAAAAGAATACCCCGCCTACGATTCTGCAACAGCTGGAAGTGGGTTTTCCTCAGATAAAAACTAATAAGCAATGTCTTATTATAGAGTTCGAGTTTTGCTACTATGCACAGGACGAGCTGTGCCATACATTAAGTACGCCGGATAGTCATACTGAGATTCGTCTTCAAAGACAATACTCTTCATTACTATCGATGATTTATTACCATATTTCTAGCAGAAGATGAATTCCATTGTAACGCAGCTTCATGACAAGCAACTTGAGAGAGAGGAAGCATTCGGCAGGAGCGAAGACTGGAGACTCGGGTTGGTGGGATGAGGCGTCCCACCCACTTTGGCCTTGGTGCGTCACAGCCTGTGGTGTGTCGTTGCAATTTCGAATGGTCATTATGTGGGCGCTGACAAGGCTGTCTTTATTTCGTTGAGCTGTTGACGGTATGAAGTGGTTTTATTAGGATCCAGAAACTTGCAGTGAATTATTCTTTTGACATTCTGCAGCATATTCAACGACACCGTCTTTGGATGAACCTATACTTGAGATGTTGATGGAGACATATTTCTCCGGCATCTTAAAAAGGTAAGTGAATCAACAAGGAATAATAACAAGTTAGGCAAAGAAATTTTTCAAACGCCTTCGATAAATAAAGAATTAAAATTTTAAAGCTCTTAGTATGAAAACAATCCCGAATAAGACTGCTGTTATAACTCTTGTTGCAGTTGGTAGTAATAAAATAACACATTCGTACACGGGGAAATATTCCACCACAGCGTCTGGAAAAAGAGTTGCCTAAAGTTTTCCTGTGCTTATGAGTTACTAGTGATTCATTTGGTCCTCTGGGCATAGAAGGGGTAAATTGTTTAACTGACTCGTTAAGAAATGTTTACGTCACTTTGTCACTTGCTCCAAACCGGTAAATAGTTAGACGAATTTACAAAACATATCTTGAGAGCATTTTAAAACCATACGCTGCTGATAAAAAGTTTTGTCTTATATGGATTCATAGGATGGAAAACTGATATGGTCATGTATGATAGCACGTTTAACGATTTGCATGATAGGAATAATATCGCAAAACTACACATTTATGTGCCACCTATCTGATGTTTATTTTTATCGTCAAGATAAAAACTTGATCTCGAGGCTTCAAAATTGCGACCTGCTTCTGGAGACCCAGCGGGATCTGGACAATCGTCCGGATTCAATAACGATTCACAGCGTAATTCATGATCAACTTTCAGCAGTGATTTTTCAGGCAACTTTAACATTTTGAACATGACTGCCCTTCGGCAACTGTGCATGCTTGAGTTTTAATAGATTCGGAGGAACAGCCAACCAGTTGCAAGATACAGGTTTATTATACTTTGATTCTGGTTGCGACAGTTTTAAAACTGTCTTCTTCAGAAGATATTTACGTAGAATCACATTATCTATATACAGTGTGGGGGTCGTTGACTGTCTAGTACGCGTGCGTGTCATCCACTTACCATTTAAAATACATAATTTAAAAGTAGTTATTAGATCCAATGTCAGATACGTGATATTTAAAAAAATTAAGACAAAGCTCTGCAGCAGGGAGCTACTATTTTTATATCACGTATTTTAAATGGTGGTTAAGTGGATGACACTTATATGTACTAGACTGAGTAAACGACTCCCACACTCGATATAGAAAATGTGATCCTACGTACAATACCTTCTGAAGAAGACAGTTTTAAAATTGTCTGAACCACAGTCAAGGTTTAATAAATCTGTATTTCGCAACTGGCTGGCTCTTATTCACTATCCATTGAAGATTCTTAGGCAGTGTGATCTTATGCGCCATACGCATCAAACTTAAATTCCGAAAAAGAAATATTTTAAATATAAACCAAGTCTGTTTTCCACCGAATCGTCGAAAGGAACGATGTACTCGTATTTGCGCCAAGACTGCATTCAGTAGTTGTTAGTGCCGCGAGTATGTGTAGTTGCAGTGTTTAAATGGCAAGTACCATCCATTTAGTTGTTCGAAAGAAATGGAATAAGACAGCCACTGTAAAGCAATTAAATTTTTAATTCTTTACTAATCCAACTCGTTTGAGAAGTTTGTTTGCCCGTCGTGTCATTATTTCTTATCGATTTACTTACCTTATTAACCCTGCTATTCCTGCCAATTTCGAAACGGAAAGAATACAAATAAAAAAGAAATGAAATCTCTTGGGTATCTTGCATAGATTCTCTGCTCCTCAGTCAGATGCCTTGGTCGCTGCACCAGTACCGCTTTCGTTGCACAACTTTTACATTAACGGATACATGAGGGACAGTAAAGAATGTTCCTTTCCTCGATTTCCAGTAAAATATCCATTTGCGGATCCGATATCTGATGACGAAAAATGTTCTGTTTTCAATTATATCAATCAGTCAATCAATTATAAGGTCTGAGGCTTTCCTCTTGTGATATCTACTTAGTATTTATTTTACTTGGTATTAAATCAGACTCCCACTAATAACGCAGACTCTCAAATCCACCAATCCTGTGGATGTACTTGGCTTGTAGTTAACTGTGCGTTAAAGGGTGAGAGGAGCGGACAATCAGAGCGCCTCTCCCCCTCCCTGCCTCCCCCCGCCCACCTCTTCCGAGAGATAAAAGTAAATTAAAATCAGATGGTTTTTTTTTTAATCTGCACCCAAATTAAGGACACAAATTTAGAGCCCTGGTCAGCAGAATTAGTCATCTACTACCATATTCCCATACTTTGCGCGCCTGTACCAGTGTCATGTTCTACCCCTCTTGTTCGGCTCTCGGAATTTGCTCACCAAATATAAGCAGGGTATTCTGATCTGCCATAGCAGCGCCCGCTTCGTGTCGCCCGTACGGCTCTAGCTGCTTTGCCCCCATTATTGTCATCGTGGTCATTTTTGAACAGCTCGCCCAGAATTCAGTCAACGTCTGAAGAGTTCATCTTCATAGTCTGAAGTTTTTTAATTTTGTGGGCCAGGAACGAGTTTCAAAAATACTACTAACATCTGTCTCCTTCAAAAAGCAAAAGAGAACATGCTTCCTTGCGTATTATGTGAACTACTGTCTTTTATTCCTATATTATTTACTTCTTGAATTTAAGTTGTTAAGGTAAAGTTATTTGAGATTACTTACTTTTTACACGTTCTCGTTCATAGCGGACTGTTTTTCACGCCGTGACTGTAAAGTTAAATTAGAAAGTTGAATGTGTTTCTGCGTCAGTCGTTTTCTTGTTTACACCAAAATACTTGACGGTCACTCATCATCTTCAAGTGGTAAATGGATCAAAGTAACTGATCAAAGTAAATTTTTTTCCCTTAAGCAGCCAAATGTGAATTTTTACGGGTGGACGTTCGTGGTGCGGTGAGTCTTCTTGAGCCAGTTGCAGCAGATCCTTCCTCGCATTTTTGTGAACGTCTGTATGACCGTGCTTCGTTTACTGTGACGTGTGTATATGATTCTGTTTGCATAGCAGTCATAAATACAGCTGCATATAATTATGTAAAACAGATATATTTTCCTTGAAGGTTTCTCTTTTTCTGGCAATTTTCTACCTTCCATATGTGTGTATAAATTTTCTTGTACATTAGCGTCTTGTTATCCGCATTTATATGTGACATCTACATATGTTATTCCTATATCATTGTGTAACAGAGAATGGGTCCTTTTACATTCACATTAGTATTTTACCACTAACATTAATTTTGCTGTCTTGTAATCGCATATACATAATTACCGTTTTTATAGTTGGCCTTGAGTAACAACAGTTTTAATTAGAATTCGAAATAAAAATAAAATTGCATCTGTACCTACTTTTTATCCTAAATAGGAAACTTAGGTAGTCGGTTTTTTTCTCAGAAAGCACAATATTGTTAAAAGACCCAAAATATAGAGCGTAGTTTTTTTACGCTCCTTCGCAGAAAGCCTGGGCGTTCATGTAGGTCAGTAGCCGTCTAGAAGGGTGAGCGGCGTAAGGCTCGTTTATGCCAATAGCTGCTTGGGCGTGGTACCTGTGATATGTACGTACATGTACAGTGAAAGGGCTAACCACATAACGCGTTTGATTTTAGTACTACATATGCATTGCAGGTTCCAGCCAGGAGGAAAATGTTGAGGATTCAGAACTTGTAAGGAGCGACACATCGCAGGTTCAAGATGATCAGATCTGTTGCTCTTTTTCACTTGAGCTTCAAGCAACAATTACGAAAATGACATTGGTCTACATATTTGGACTGAGCCTTCAGAGAGGGTACTTGCCACCATATTTCAAAATGACTGGGAACCTCCTGCTGAATACAGATTTCCACATTTTAATCACAACAAGGCAGGGAAAGTTAAAAAAAAGGCACTCCGATAAATACGTAGCTTTATCAACATCAAATAATGCCAATTTTGCAAAATATGTTCTATTTTTCTGCGCCTACTTTTAAGGATGGTAATCTTGGAGGAATGAAGCTAAACACTTAAGTGATCGTATCCCTAATAAAATTCTCTAAGTTTCTAGGAAGAGATAGTGATTTAGAGTGTCATAACAAAACGCTGTATCAGCAAGCTTCAGAACGTGCTAACGATTTTCTGATTTCTTTCAAAAACCTCAAGAAATCCATTGTAAGTCAAGTGGACAAACACAGAATGAAAAGAGCAGAAATAAATCGAAAAAGTAGCAGTTTCCTTTGCAAAATGCTATATTTCTCCTGTGGTAGAACAAACCTTTTAGAGGACATCGTGATGATGACTCCGTTTTTCTCAAAAGAATCTGTAACCTCCCCCTCACTCATTGATATTAATGACAGTGAAAAATTAAACCGCGTGTACCTAATGGAAATTTGGGAAAAGCAATCGTCACCGAAGTTAATTTGTCGGTAAAGGGGGAGGAAAGGGTTACGTCTAAATGAAAGGAAAAATGAAATTGGTGGAAATTAATTTCGAGAAAAGGGTAGAATTAATAAAGAAAGTAAATGTGCGGTAGTTACGTTAACAATTAATTGGCGTTAATTAGATATTTGAGATTTGGGGAAAATTACGGTCGCTAATCCTATGGACAACTACTATAATAACTGGAAATGAAAGATTAATGCACATATAATTAGCACTAAAAGAGTGGCAACTGAAGGTCGACACGTTTTGTATGAAAACTGAATGTTAGTCAGAAGTAATAAATTTCGCTACACTCTGACTTAATTTAGCAGAAGAATTAATAAAACCGGAAAACTGAAAGTTAATTTAGTGACTGAAATTAATAGTGAACTTTGTTTCTGAAGCACTACGAAATTCAATAAAATAAGGTTAGTCTTGGGCTACCTCAACAATCATTTCAAAAGCTACCTGAATCTACGCAATTTAGAAATAATAGATTTAACTTTGAACTTGAATTAAATGATTCTGAACAATTAACAATAGTATAATGTAGTGCGTACCAAGCTGAGCTGCAGTCACAGGTAAGCTAAAATATGGTAACAAAACTCTCACTCTTAATTTGTGCTTGTGTAATCTAAATATTGTAGCCAGCTATGGGTACTTGAACTGAACTTTGAAATTAAAGCAGTGAAATGGAATGATATTACTTTAATGCTGGCGTTTGAATTTCAACGACACTCGGGTTCATTCTGGAAAAGGAAGGGACCCTGCTTGGTAATGCAATTGGGACAATGAGCAACAAAGGTTCATGCTAAGTTGCTGTAATTATGTGAGGCAACAGTTTGAAAAAAGCTGAGGTCTGCCATACAGTTCTAAAACTTTACGTGCTTTTAGTCTTCCTTGTTGGTTGATTGAAGGTTTGAAGTCGTCGGTCGAGGAGGTGGCGACAGTCACTCATTGTCGACCGTCGCTGTTGCAGAAGCTGGATGTTGGCGCGCCATCTCGACACTGTCACCAGGCGAAACGGGCTTTTGATGTGCACCAGCTAATGCTTCCCGTCTGCGACACCGTGTCAGAAGTTATCATAGCAAGTCGAGCGCAATTACATGCTGCCAAACCCCGAAAGCGCGGCAACTCGCGGGAGCGTCACACAACACACCTGTTCCACCGCCCTACTCCAGCCACACTCCCTCCGCCCGCGCTCCATGGGGCAGAGTTAACACTACCAAAGATCCTAAACACTTTGATTCTCCACACGACCTATCGATGTAATCGTTCGATAGCATAGTTTTCCCTTGGCCAGACCCAGCGTAAAAATTCAAATAATATTTACAAAACAAACCAATTATACATCGACATTACAATATATATAAAGACACAGAAATGTCATATCTTCAGGTAACAAATAAAGGAAAAAAAATTCATAGTACAATAGATGAAAACAGGAGGAAATGCATTTCCGGCGTTACAAATCCATATTATCAAATAAACTGTAATGAATGATAAAACTTCATGTGGAAGACTGTGGAGACACTGAATTAACTGCACACTGTAGCTCTGATAATAAAAGACGCACACTCATTAGTAAAACTATAAAAAATAACTTGATTGAATGCTGTGGTGAAAGATTATTTCGCAAATAACACACGGAATTCAAGAAAACGGATTTTGCAGTAGTGGGATTGCTCATGTTAGTCAGGAAGCTCACATGACTATTTGTGAAAGATATTTTTACCAAGATACGACCAGAAAAGATTTCGTTGGTTTTATCTGCCCGTAGCAGCCAGAAAAAAATCTTTGGAAACAAACTCTCGACCTTTACAGCAAGGTTAAAGTAAACAAAGATTTCTCTTCAACTTCTGAATGTGATAACGATCAACAGGAGTCGTTTGAAGATGACATGCTCATATTTGCGACAAAGATAAAGCAGACAAAGAGAATAAAGATCGCCGAGAGACTCTAGAAATATTAGGTAAAACTGTGTAAAACAGCATGAGAAGTCTTAATCTCGATCTTAGAAAATGCACTGTTATTGCAACAGACGGATGTTCAGTCATGAGTTCTGTGATGTGGAAGCAGTCACTACAATAAAGGAAGAATGTAATAATGCTGACTGAGGCCTCTGTTCTAATAATTCTTTAAACTTGTCAGTTTCTAAGTGCTCTGACGTGCAATCAGTGCGAAACTCAACTGGGATCGTCAAATAGGTTGTCTCCCCTTTTACAGTTTCACCAAAAAGAAACGCTGTACTCATAAATCAGGTAGGAAATCATGTGTGAATGAAGCTGGGTAGAAATACATCTGTCTGTAGTGTCTTCTCTAAGAAAACACTGAAAAAAAAATCGTGTCATGCCTTGAGTAAGTTTCTCAATCGTCACATTTTTCAAGTGACATCTCTAGCACATATGCGATCAGTGATGGAGAATTCATCGTGTCTCTCGTGTTCCTTGGTGTTGTACTCAGCTAAACATTACGGTACCTCTCAGCAGGATTTTCCGAAAAGAGACGATTATTATTAGTAAAGCAGCTGATAGCTTGACCGATACTTCATTAGCTTGAAAAACAAAGCGAGAAAATGTGATTGCGGAATTCAGGTTGCACTACGATCGAGGCAAATAATTGGCAGGTAGTACAGGAAACACTATTGAAACAGCCAGGATCACGTCTCAAGTTAACAGTCCTTCCCAAAATGGGGAAGGGAAGACGTAAATAGAATGTTTCTATCAGGCTATGCAATTGAGTGTTTGTAGTTTTTCACTCCAAAAATTTTCATTTCAGTTAGATATTTAATGTTGAACCGCCCTTCTCCATTCGGGAGGACGACGATTCAATCCCGCGTCGGGCATTCCTGATTTAGGTTTTCCGTGATTACTAAATAGCTCCAGGCAAATGCCAGGATGGTTCCTTCGAAAGGGCACGGCCGACTTCCTTCCCCGTCCTTCGCTAATCCGATGAGACTGATGACCTCGCAGTTTGGTCTACTCCCCCAAACAAACCAACCAACCTCCCTTCTCATCCTGCGTCAATTGCACAGCACAAAGATCTTTCTCGACAGTGAAACTCATTAAGACTTGGTTTGGAAACCCTTCTGGGCAAAACCGCTTAACTGGACTTGCTTTGTCGTATGTAGGTAGAGACATCATTATTAACAAAGAAAAAAATGTAGGTATGTATATTGAGAATGCGGGCAAGAACGGAAAAGATACGTTTTCTTAAGTACGGACAATATAAAACCAGATGTTCTTCTCTGGTGTAAAAAGGCCGCTTAATTAGCACTCACATTCTCAGATTACTACATCTGTATCTACATGGATACTCCGAAAATCGCACTTAAGTTCTTGGCAGTGGGTTCATCGAATCACCTTCACTATAATTCTCTATTAGTCCAATCTCGAACAGCGCACGGGAGAAACGAACATCTATATCTCCGATTTCCCTTATTTTATTATGGTGATCGTTTCTCCCTATGTAGATCGGCGTCAACAAAATATATTCGCACTCGGAGGAGAAAGTCGGTGATTGAAATTTCGTGTGAAGATTCCACCGCAGCGAAAAACGCCTTTGTTTTAATGGTGCCCACCCCAAATACCCTTTACAATTCAATACAAAAACTGGAAAAAACTTATTTTAATGCTGTAATATCATTCTCACTGTTTACAATGTACTTCATGGAGATATTAGTTTCAAATACATAGTTTTACTAAAATATTTAATATGGATACTGCATTTCTATTCCTACTACGTTTGTTTCAAAATTGGGATCATTGTAAATTGTATTGAAAACAAAAAGTAGAAAAAAATATTCAAGTGTCTACTCAAAGAAGGAAGGTGAGAGTTTAAAGTTCGTCGACAGCGGGGTCATTAGAGGGGGTATCTTTTCAACACTTTATAAATGTTATTTTAAACATGTAAGTACATGTATTTATGAAATAAAATGGCAAATTTGTAACTGTCAACAGATTAAAAAGTAATCTATAAAAGTATTTTATTTTGATTTCAGTATATTAGCGTTTAATTTGCTCAGAAGCTCTTTGTTGACCAAAAGGCTCATAGAACTTGTGTTTTTTATGTTAACAGTTATGTAACTGAAGCTACTTACGATGAGGTTGTGAATGCTACACATTTCTAGAAATTTACAGCTCTTTTGTCCAAAAAGAAACACATTTTTGCACTTCTCTGAGTTAAGAATTTCGAAGAGTGTATTCCAGTCAACAATGTCAAAAGGTTTTCCTAAATCTACAATTGCTAAACATGTGGGCCGGTCTCCTTTCAACCTATGTTCTAATTTAAGCCTTAGAGTCAATGTCATTGCATAGTGTTCTCCTACATTTCTCCGAAACCCAAAGTCATCTTCTCTCAGGTCTTCTACAGCCGTATATTTCTTCTGTTGGTAATTCAAATCAGTATTCTGCAACCATAACTCACTGAGTTGATGGTTCGGTAATATGCTATTGTCTTCTTTGTTATTGCGATTATTAAATTTTACTTGGCCTGTCACACGTATGATGTATACCAGATGGAATAGTTTTGTCGTAGTTGATCTAAGGATCTTATTAATTATGTAGTAATGCACGATGCTTTAGATGTTTCCTTGCACTTCCTACTGACATTATTTCATATTTATTTTTGATATATCCACCTCGTTTCTTCCGTTGATCATTTGAACCATTTGTTTTGTAACCAAAAATTTCTTTTCAGTTACATTCCTTATAGTTAAATTTCTCTGTTAAACATTTGTCATCACACTTTGTAGATATGTCCACTCCACCGCAACTGGACTACTCTCTGTGGTATTCAGCAGTGCCGTGCCCAAAGCCTCGGAGAACTTCTAACGTACCGACACGTAGTAATTCCTTAATACGTCAGTATCCCGCTACCTTGTGTGTTGACTGTTCATGACGATTCTCTTAAACTTACGTACTCTCCATCATTAAAAATTTATGTAATGAATATACACATTACATTAATGTCTTATTTGTTTATTTATCGTGTGGCGACAATACGAAATATTAAGAATTTATGATTTACAATTATTAATTTAAGACTTTAGGCAGAAAGATAATATGTTTAATTCCTGATAAATTAATAGCTCAATAATATTAAAAAGAGAATATATTATGAAATTATGCCAGTTATTTAAAATAGATACATTTAATCAGACTCGACATGTAGTGAATGAAGTTAATTGATAGCGGAGGAGCAGCATTAATAAATTCGCTGACTTGTCTTGAATACTTTCTTAGAGGGCAGTCTCTGACAATATGCTGAACTGTTCGTTCTTGGGCTCCACAATCGCAGGCTGAAGAGTTT
Source organism: Schistocerca piceifrons (assembly GCF_021461385.2). Lineage (NCBI taxonomy): Eukaryota > Metazoa > Arthropoda > Insecta > Orthoptera > Acrididae > Schistocerca > Schistocerca piceifrons. Next base: position 620,714,105 of record NC_060141.1, read on the forward strand.
CGGAGTCTCCTTCAGTCTTGCCCACTCATTTCTCTTCAGATCAAATCCTGGTAGACTGGTAGAAGGACCCTGATCAACTTAATTTTTGTTGTTGCAGCATTTCATTCTTGCACCACACTTCTTTAATGTTAAACTTCTTGTTGTTTCTTCCATTATGCCACATAGGGTGCGTGATATCAGGCGGCCTAGAGGAGGACCATTTAAGACTACGAATTGGAAGATCTTGAGCGCAGTCGGCGTGATGCTAGTTCCTCCGTTTTCGATTGGTTGCTTCTTGGCGTCGCAGTTCAAGTGGTGGAATGTTACTGATGGTGTGTAGCTAAGGGATTGATGTGTATTTCTGGAGAACCCGTCACAGTCCTCAATAATTCATTCAGATGACTATCTAATTTCCTTGTATGAGCCATACTGCTCATACTGCTTATACAAGGGTACTAGACATTTATCTGAATGAATCTTATTAATATTAATTATGCTCCTGTCGACTGGGAATGACAACGTATTAACAGAAGTGCGTGGGAGTTTTCAGAAGCAATAACGTCTGGCGAAGAGAGCGACTGGTTCGGGAAACACTCATCAACAACAGGGAAAAGCCAGCAGAATAGATGAAAGAGAGGGAAAAACAGAAATACTGGGAACGAAGAAAGCTGAGATAATGTCGACAATATTACACATATACTGGTTCGCTGTTGGACAGAAGGAAAAAGGCTGAGATATGCCGAAAGGGGAGCTACGCTGATGATAACAAGAACACTATTTCATCAAAAGTAACAACACAATTATTAGGGGACGTGAATGTGGGATTTGTTCACCCTATTTAACCTTCCATCGCCTTTACGACGGTTTTAGCTCTGCTTGAACACCCCCATACCCTAACATATGTCCTCCGTACTTCACTGTTGGCACTACACATGATGGCAGGTAATGTTCTCCAGATATTCACCAATCCCAGACTCTTGCATCGGATTGCCACAGGATATAGCATGATCTATCACTCCAAATGACTCGTTTATAGTCATCCACTGTCCAGCATCGCCGCTCTTTACACTACCTCAGTCGTCCCTTAGCACTGACTACAGAAATGTTCGACCACTGTACCCTGTTCTTTACAACTTCCTAAGCACAGTCATTGGGTTAGCTGGACTGCTTGTATCTCTTTGGAACGCGTCAGTGAGTCCTTCCTCTGATTTCAGCGATTTTCGGTAACCATTCCTGTCCACCAGTCTGCCTAGTCTTTGTTTAGCTGTGATTGTTCTTTCACGTTTCCGCTTCACAGTCACATCACCAACAACATCACTAATAGTAGATTGGTGCAACTTTAGAGAAGTTGAAATGTCCCTAATGAGCTTGTTATTTAGATGACATCTGATTATTGTTCCCTGTTTGAAGTGACTGAGCTCTCCTGACCGAATAATTCTGCTGTTACTGCTTCTCCACTGATAATATAAAACTAAAAAACCTAAACTCCGCCCGAACAGGCCTTGGAAGGCCCAACGGTAGCGACCGGCCGCCGTGTCATCCTCAGCCCACAGGCGTCACTGGGTGCGGATATGGAGGGGCATGTGGTCAGCACACTGCTCTCCCGGCTGTTTACGAGACCGGATAATATAATACTCTAGTGACATCTAGTGGTCAATTCTGCGTTTCAGAGGCGTGTCCGGACACTTTTGATCAGGTAGCCTAAGGCTTTAATTTCCTCTAGAATGCAGTATGGTTTTTGGTTAGAATCGGATCAATGGGTGCTTTGTTCCAACGTTGTGTGGCTGAAATGGAAAAGAGGGAGATAAATATAGTGTTACGGATAGGTACAGTCATAATGCTGCAACTTTCAGACGTACTGCAGTTCTGTAATGAAGATAGGTTACATCTACATGGATACTCCGCAAGCCATCGTACGGCGCGTTACCGCTACTTGTCATTTCCTTTCCTGTTCCACTCGCAAATACAGCGAGGGAAAAATGACTGTCTATATGAATCAGTATGAACCATGACTTCTCGTATCTTATCTTCGTGGTCCTTAAGTACAATGTATGTTGGCGGCAGTAGAATCGTTCTGCAGTCAGCTTCGAATGACGGTTCTCTGAATTTTCTCAAGAGCGTTTCTCGCAAAGAAAGTCGCGTTCCCTCCAAGGATTCTCATTTGAGTTCCCAAAGCAACCCCTAACACTTGCGTGTTGTTCGAACCTACCGGTAACAAATGTTGCAGCCCGCCTCTGAATTGCTTCGACGTCTTCCTTCAATTCGACCTGGTACGGATCCCAAACAGTCGAGCACTACTCAAGAATACGTCGCACTAGCCTCCTATATTCTGTCTGCTTTACAGGTGAATCAGTCTTTCCTAAAATTCTCCCAATAAACCGAAGTCGACAATTGTCCTTCCATACCACGATCTCACATGCTTGTTCCATCTCATAGCGCTTTGCAACGTTACGTCCAGATATTTAAACGATTTGACTGTGTCAAAGAGGACACTAGTAATACTGTATCCGAACATTACAGGTTTGATCTTCCTACTCATCCGCATTAACTTACATTTTTCCACATTTAGAGCTAGCTGCCATTCATCAGACGAACTAGAAATTTTGTCTAAGTCGTCTTGTATCTTCCTACAGTCACTCAGCTTCGTCACCTTACCGTACACCACTGCATCGTCAGCAAAACCAAACCCTGTCCGCCAAAGCATTTATGTATTTAGAGATCATCAGCGGTCCTATCACACTTCCCTGGGGTACTCCTGACGATACCGCCGGCCGGTGTGGCCGTGCGGTTCTAGGCGCTTCAGTTTGGAACCGCGTGACCATTTGAACCTGACGATACCCTTCTCTCTGATGAACACCCGCTGTCGAGGACAACATAATGGGTTCTGTTATTTAAGAAGTCTTCAGGCCACTCACATAATTGTGTAATTATTCTTTAACAGTCTGCAATGGGGCTTTCCGGAAATCTAGAAATATGGACTCTGCCTGTTACCTTTCATCCATAGTTCATAGTATGTAATGTGAGGAAAGGGCAAGGTATGTTTCGCACGAGCGATGCTTTCTAAAACCAAGCTGATTCGGGGGCATAAGCTTCGCAGTCCAAGAAAGTTTATTATATTTGAACAGTGAATATGTTCAAGGATTCTGCAACAAATGTAAATTAGGGATATTGGTCTCTAATTTTGCGGGTCCGTTCTTTTACCCTTCTTATATACTGGAGTCACGTGCGCCTTTTTCCAGTTGGTTGGTTCAAATGGCTCTGAGCACTATGCGACTTAACTTCTGAGGTCATCAGTTGCCTAGAACTTAGAACTAATTAAACCTAACTAACCTAGGGACATCACACACATCCATGCCAGAGGCAGGATTCGAACCTGTGACCGTAGCGCTCGCTCGGCTCCAGACTGTAGTGCCTAGAACCGCACGGCCACTCCGACCGGCATTTTTCCAGTCGCTTGGGTTTTTGTGCTGGGAGAGAGATTCACGATAAATGCAAGATAGGTAAGGGGCCAATGCCGTAGAGTGCTTTTAATAAAATAGAACTTCAATTCCATCCGGACCTGGTGATTTATTTGCTTTCAAGTGTTTACGACAGGAAGTATTGGGGACTTTAGTAACCAAGAAACGATTAAGAAAATGGAGCGTGCTACAATCACGTTACCTCCATTAATCTCATCGAGCCTAATAGACAAAAGGAAGGACTGACCTGATCGAACAACCGAATGTTATGGTCAGGAGCCGCCGAAATAAATTAGAAAATATTCCCAACTCTAAATTAGAAATGCCGTACCAGTGCCTCCAAACAACGACTCCAGCTGTTGACCTGGCCACCACTTTTTCGCCATTTCCCACTGACTACTTAAGATTGCCGCCTGCTAGGCGTAGCATGGCTCTTCATTCGGTTTGAGTTGACTTTTTGTAAAAGGGATGTCGTGAGGCATACAGGAAGTGCGGGAAGTACGCTAACATGTTTCAAGGTACCAGGAAAACTAAGTTATGTAAAGTGTTTGGGAAGTATCTTAATGGAAGGTTATGCAACAATAAAGATTATATCCAATTTTTTTTTCAGGGGAACGAGCAGAATATGACATTTTCATTTGTAAAGTATCCTCTACGTACAACACCATAGAAAACTGAATACTGTTCCTTAAGAATTATTTATTTGCCACATCTCAGTTTCATCATGAACTAAGATTTCATCTCTGTTCCAATACCTGCGTATTGCACTCTGTGTACGACAGAACATCTGGAAAACAGTGACAATATCTTATAGTACCTTTTGAATTATACCGCTAGAAGTAGCAAGCACAGTTGGGATTTGTGTTTATTTGTGAATTATTCCTTGAGCATTCTAGGGAGTATTAATTTTGCCTTTTATATGCGTGTGGGTTCTTAGCCTAGTGAATTTATGCGGAAAGGGGACCAATATTCAGATATTCTGTGGAGTCGACTCGACGCTATTTTCCTTTGACTGTAGTGAAACGGAGTAAGACATTCATACGTTAGGTTGATGACTACCTTTCTGGTAGTTAAAGGACAGTACTCAGTAACGAAATAAAAATGATTGGCTTTTACTGAAGAGAGAGCGACAGGCAGACTGGGCTGCCGAGAGAGGAGAGAAAGATGTTGAAGTTGTCTGTTGCAAGGAAAGCATCTGGCGAGTCCGGTTTGTGGTTGTGGTTTTATGTGTTTTGCATCATGATTTGATTTCACTTCTGGTTATGTTTTGAAGGAAGTAAATTTGGACTAAGTTTAATTTTCGAACATAAATATTGTCATAATATTAAAATAAATTAAATACTAACAACCCTGCTTAAGTTAAAATCATTGTTGATTATAAAAATCAGACAGTATTTTCCATTCTTGCCAAAGGCCTTGCCGCGATGTTTACACCGACCTTCCTTGTCTCCGAGCCCTGTTGGCAAGTGGGGTGCACTCAGCCCTTGTGAGGTCAATTGAGGACCTACTTAACTGAGAGGTAGAGGCTCCAGTCACGAAAACTGACAACAGCCTCCATCTCCGCAATCATTGACGCCTGTCGGCTGAGGATGACACGGCGGTCAGTCGATACTGTTGGACCTTCCAAGGTCTGTTCAGACAGAGAGTTCATTTTCCATTCTTGTTGTGATAATTACATTAAGCAAAATACAATGTTAAGTAATAAAAGAGCAGAAATTTCTTATAATATTTTATTTTTAAGACATTTATTACCAAAAAATTTCCTTCGCGTTATTGATAAAGTAATGCAGTAATTACCGATTTAAATTCGCAGCCAGCATCTTATTGAAAGTAACAAACCTATTTAATTTTTCGTCTTTCTCCCAAAGGAAGCAGTAATTCAATAAGACAGAAACGTAGAACTTAAGGATTTTTCTTTGTGTGTGTCTTTGGCTATGTGTGTCGGATATTGGTCGTATTTTCATGAGTTATAATGGATATATTTTGGGGACTGTCAAATATAATTTTGTTTGAATGAAGTTATTTTGTTGTACTGCTATGTTTCATTATCAATTGATTATAAGAATATTTGTTATATCTGGAGCGGCACACATTGGTTTTCAATAAATAATTAAATTGTTTTATCGCCATTGACTGCGCAGTTATTACGTTTTCATTTGGCTGCCTCTTAAACATAGGTCCCGAGAAAATCGCTGCCCTGCGTGGTGGGTAGGTGAGGTAGGAAAGATGGCAGGCCGTATTACACGTTTTTGCAGTGTGTGGATACCAGATGTAATGAAATGCATTTGACAATGGGTGAACGAAGCCACTTGTGTAGCGTTTAGGGAGCTATTGGCAGAAATAAATCAGCCGGCTTGGCTGAATGATACATCAGGAGACTCCGTTCCATTTCTTTTCGGATTCATTCTCACGCTCTCAGATGAAAAACACAGCACACTTTGAATCAACAATAGACTTTTAGTGCCACTCGTTGTGCACATACAGCAAAGTATTTCCAGTACAACGCTCCACACTTTCTATGAACACATATTGCTCCACAAATCATTTCAAAATCTCAGTATTAAACTCTCTGATCAAAAGTGTCCAAACGTCTATTTGTGGACATTAACATGGGGTATTCCCACCCTCCCCTTTAGGGATTGAGCTCTGTTTGGGACACTTTCAGTGAGGTCCCTAAATGTCTGTGGAAGAATGGCAGCTTGAACAGCCAAAACCAGATATTACACCACCACACCTCCAACCTAGTTCTTCAACCTGTGGGGAGGCGAGTTGTCACGCTGCCTTCCAAGTTCCACTGCCAGAGATTCCACCCCGGCACTGTGACCAACATGTTTATCTTACGCTGGGTTCTGATGCTTCGCACTCCATGCTCGGGTGCCTCCTGCACCTGACCCACTGAGAACTGCTGGCTGGACGCTGCATTTGTGCCTAAAACTGTGCCTGGTCTACACTCGAGTCTTCTGCTAGTGCGATCCTGACGTCTGCAGGTCTGACGTAGCTGCGAGCTTGCTGAGGCGCTGACAGTGCTCCTTCGCTGTGCCCACCTTCCTGGTGTGTGTTCCCTGCTGCTGCCTCACGCTGCCACTTGCTTCGCTAGGCAGGAGCCGCCCATCAAAAGATCATTGTGCGCCATTTGGACATTGCCTACATCGACTGTGTGAATTCTACTGAATAAACTTATTGTTGTTACCAACATTCCAGGACGGGCAAGGAACTAGTTCTTCGTACCTAGTGCCCAGTCAACCACCCAACAACATCATCTTGACTTGCTACGGGGTCAATAACACTCTCACTGGTCGGAAAGGTAGTGCTGTTGGATGTTGGGGTATGAAGCGAAGTCGAAGTTCTAACATACACCAAAGTTGTTCCTTTGGATTCAAATGGTTCAAATGGCTCTGAGCACTATGGGACTCAACTTCTGAGGTCATTAGTTCCCTAGAACTTAGAACTAGTTGAACCTAACTAACCTAAGGACATCATACACATCCATGCCCGAGGCAGGATTCGAACCTGCAACCGTAGCGGTCTCGCGGTTCCAGACTGCAGCGCCTAGAACCGCATGGCCACTTCGGCCGGCCCTTTGGATTCAAGTCGGACCTCTAAGCAGTTAAGTCAATTTCAGGGATGTTGTTGTTTGTTGTTGTTCACAAAGCATAGCCTCACGGATACCACTTTACAACGGATTCATTGTCATGATGATACAAATCGTCGTCGTCTTCGAATACTCCTTTATTGTACACAGTACGCAGTTCTTTAAACTATATTCATATCTTCCACATTTAGTGTTTTCTTAGGCGCAATAAGGGATCCACACCCTAGCTACGGAAATCACACCCACACCGTAACACCACCTACTCCGTACTTCATTCATGTTACTACAAAAGGCGCCTGGTAACGTTTTCCACGCATTCGCCAAACCCAAACTCCTCCATCAGACTACCATAGGATACAGCGTGAGTCAGCACTTCAAATTACTCATTTCCAGTCATCCATTGTCCAGTGGCGTCACTTTTTACGCCACATGAAGCGTCGTTTAGGACTGAGTGTAGCAAGGTGTTGATTATGGGGAGCTGCTCGACCGTTATACCCCATTCTTTTTAACCCCTTACGCAAGTTCAAATGGTTCAAATGGCTCTAAGCACTATGGGACTTAACATCTGAGGTCATCAGTCCCCTAGACTTAAATTACTTAAACCTAACTAACCTATGGACATCACACACATCCGTGTCCGAGGCAGGATTCGAACCTGCAACCGTAGCAGCCGCATGGTTACGGACTGAAGCGCCTTACGCAAGTCAACGTGCTAGCTGGACTGTTGGCAGAACTTTGGAACTCACGAGTAACTCCTTCCAATGGTTTCATGCTATTTTTTACAATCACCCTCCACAGTGGTCTAGGGTTCGTGTCAGCAAGTACACGAGGACTGCCTCGATTTGGATTATCTGTGGCTGCTCCTTTGCGCCACTTCACAACCATATGACCAACAGTCGACTTGAGCAGCTTAAAAGAGCTGAAATGTCCCTGGTGGGTTTGTTACTCAGGTGAAATCCACGTTCGAAATCACTGAACGCTCCAGATCGATGCATTCAGCGGTTACTGCTTGTCTACTGACAACACTTTTTGTTTCCATTTACTCTGGACGGTTTATCTCTCTGACATCTATTGGTGAATTCTGCATTATATAAGAGTTTATGGATACTTTGGATCAGACAGTGTATACGAGCATTACATTTCAGTACGAAGAGAGTAATTTGTAGTATCAAAGATGAGTATTGCTTCAATCTCAGTCCGCCCCCACAACCAAGTGGTCAATTCAGAGTGATTCAGCCTATTTGTGATGAAGATTTAAGAGTGAAAATAAACAAATAACTTCTAAGCTAATCAGAAACTTTCAGAAAGTAAACATTTCTGTTTGATTAGCGAAATTATCTTAAGTGGGAATGACATACTTAAATTCTCCAAAGAAGACTGATGCAGCTAAAGGAAAAAAAAAAAACCATCGCTTACGATCATTTGCCAAAATATTCAAATGTTCAAATCATAAAATTTTTATTAGAGATAACAAAGGAACTGTGGTGTAACTGGCGCTCTTCCTTGCATTGCTTTGTGTTTTAAGTCTCATAATTAGCAACACAGCATAAAATGAAGGTGACATTAGTACACATTTCATTAGGAAAATAGTCTAATCACACAAGGGAGAATATCAAATGTTGTACTCGGACTTCTTCTTTCCTTGACAAAAGACAATAAAAGACTGTTCTAAAACTTTGTAATTATTCGCATACATAGTGTGAAGCCTTACGAAAGTTTTAGAGTGCTTTGCGTTCTGGCCAACAAGATTTTAGTAGCTTGTCTCCAGTAAAATCCCACAAATTCATAGAAGCTGAACTTACATTGTGGTCCCTTGGTTTTATTACTTATATGAACATCTACATTAAGTACAACAAATTCCTATTAGTACAGGAAGAAGTAATATTTGTAGTGAAACTATCTGTCTCTTAGCACACAGATGACATTCGTCAATATACACACACCAAAAGAAGTTTTGCATCACCACGTTTCCCAGAACTCCTGAAGATATACGTTGACTGTCACAGACACAGTCCCCTTGACTGTTCGGAGATGCCACTAAACCCTCCCAAAGATGTAAACAACCACGCATGAGCAGCGCTTATTAGACGGAGGGGTCCGACAGCCGATCGGTTCTAGTCACCAGGAAGGAGGTATACGACTCGTGTTGTTGTAGTTCAACCAAGCCTATTAGGTCAGTACCGCAGTTCGATCGCGTCCGCATTGTTACTTTATGCCAGGAAGGACTCTCAACAAGGGAAGTGTCCAGGCGCCTCGGAACGAACCAAAGCGATGTTGTTCGGACATGGATGAGATACAGAGAGACAGGAACTGTCGATGAGATGTCTCGCTCAGGCCGCCCAAGGCCTACTACTGCAGTGGATGATCGCTATCTTACGGATTATGGCTTGGAGGAACCCCGACAGTAACGCCACCATGTTGAATAATGCTTTTCGTGCAGCCACAGGACGTAGCGTTAAGACTCAAACTGTGCGCAATAGGCCGCTTACGGATTATGGCTTGGAGGAACCCCGACAGTAACGCCACCATGTTGAATAATGCTTTTCGTGCAGCCACAGGACGTAGCGTTAAGACTCAAACTGTGCGCAATAGGCCGCTTACGGATTATGGCTTGGAGGAACCCCGACAGTAACGCCACCATGTTGAATAATGCTTTTCGTGCAGCCACAGGACGTAGTGTTGAGACTCAAACTGTGCGCAATAGGCCGCATGGTGCGCAACTTTACTCCCGGCGTCTATGTCGAGGTCCATCTTTGCAACCACGACACTATGCAGCGCGGTACAGATGGGCCCAACAACATACCGAATGGAACTCTCAGGATTGGCATCACGTTGTCTTCACCGATGAGTGTCGCAAATGCCTTCAACCAGACAGTCGTCGGAGACGTGTTTGGAGGCAACCCGGTCAGGCTGAACGCCTTAGACACACTGTCCAGCGAGTGCAGCAAGGTGGAGGTTCCCTGCTGATTTGGGGTAGCAATATGTGGGGCCGACGTACGCCGCTGGTGGTCATGGAAGGCGCCGTAACGGCTGTACGATACGTGAATACCATCCTCCGACCGACAGCGCAACCATATCGGCAGCATATTGGAGAGGCATTCGTCCTCATGGACGACAATTCGCGCCCCCATCATGGACATCTTGTATATGACTTCCTTCAGGATAACGACATCGCTCCACTACAGTGGCCAGCATGTTCTCCATGTATGAACCCTATTGAACACTCCTGGGATAAATTGAAAAGGACTGTTTATCGGCGACGTGACCCACCAACCACTCTGAGGGATCTGCGCTGAATCGCCGTTGAGGAGTGGGACAATTTGGACCAACAGTGCCTTGATGTACTTGTGGATAGTATGCCACGACGAATACAGGTATGCATCAATGCAAGAGGACTTGTTACTCGGTCTTGGAGGTACCGGTGTTTTAACGAAATCGGTCGTAATGAATGGGATTGATTTGAAATTTCGTTAAAGAAGAATAATAAAATTTATCTGTTGTTTTTAAGTTAATTTTCTTTCGTGCGAACTTTGTTGTAGAACCACTCTCTTATTTTCGTGTGGTAATAAAAAATTTTTACTTACTTAATTATTACGTCCATTTAAAGAAAAAATAATATTTACGTGAACTCATATGAACTGGTTAAGAATATTAGGTTGAGAATTGGGTCCTTTAAATCATTCGGTCTTGGCATACACTTTCCTGATGCAGTGGATTTTTTGTTAAATATTTTTACTGAATTTTATCCCGGCACTAGCCATAGAACACAAGATTACCTCTATTAGCAGAAAATGTTTTAATTATTGCCAAGCCGACATTTATCACTGATCAAACCTACTTCATTACACATTTAAGATATTTTGAAAGAACCAAACTGTTTAAATTTCAATGTTAACTAACATTAACTATCCGCCTACGAATGCACAAACGTATAATTAATTCAAATTTTATCAGCCACAGGATCTCTGAAAAGGAAGAACAATTTCTTAATTCACCATTGATTTTTATGCATCTGTTCCCGATTTACGGGTTTGCTATTGTTGGTCGCGGCACAGCCCAGCAACACCGCTAAAAAATGCTGAAAAATTCTTAAAGAAATTTTATAGATGACGTGGGCAAGCTAATTTACATAAATAATTCACACTTTTGATAAACTCTAATATATTTAGATCAAACAACAATACAACTCACATTAATTCGTAACGCATCGTTTAATGGCGGCTAAGTCCAGACAGAGACAAAAGAAGTCTACCCATTCGTAAAAAACTCTTTCACAGTGTCCTACCGCAATGACTTCTGAACAGAGAAGACCAAAGAATACATAATGCATTGTGCTTAAATAGTATTGCTGACTATTAACATTTCTTTGCAAATTGACGATATTATTCTCTTCTGGCAACATATCTCTGCTATCGCAAATACTGACACATTTTACAATCACATAATAAATACAGAAAAATTCCTATCCTAAATACAGACAAATATTACAACAAAAAATATAAGGAGAATAACAAATGTCTTTTACACCACATTCAGTAATATTTTTGTTCAATAATTACGATATATACAACTTGCCCAGAGCGGCGTATATGGTACAAATAAACTCTTTTTTTTTTTTTTTATAACGTGAGTTTGCCAGGGAACGTTACATTGCCCCCTGGCAGCATTTGGCAAAGAGTTTTTACACTTTGACACAATGGTGCCAGTAACGTTCTTTACACTTGTATATTTTACGGAATGGCTCTTTTATTTAGTCCCAGGGTTATATAAGTTCATGGCTCCCCCATTTGGGCATAGGCAAACAGGAAACCTGGGCAAAACTGTGCCGGAGCCCAGCCATCCCAGTTGGTTCATGGTCATTTGAATTAAATGCAGTTATTCATTTGAATTAAATTCAGTTCGTCACAAACGGTTACACAATTACACAATATCACAGTCACATACAGTTCGACTGAAGTTTTTTTGTGTGTGATACTATTATTCGTGTGATACACTACAAGGTCACTTGTCCTACGTAGTAAATGTTCAATGTTTATCGAAATGAAGTCATTGACATGTTATTCAGTTTATGTGAACATAAAAAAAATCAATAATGCTGTATTTGGTGAGCGGTGCGGAGTGATTGTTGAGCGGCGCTCGGCGCGGCGCGCTGACTCCGTGTAGGTCACCGCCCCCGGCGTTGACAGCTACGGCGCGGAGGGGCGTGGCTGTTTGTCTGGTCTGCTACGGGCTGCTGCGGCCGCTGCATAGCTGATGTAGCCGGATGCGCGTTGGATATCCGCTCGCCCGTGCGACGTTTTCTTGCAGTGCTCCAGGAAACATGCAACAAGTTCAGAAACAGTGTACTATCCTTATAGGCATTTTTCCTGCTGTGGGAAAGAACGCATACAGTTAGTGGCAGTTATTACTCAGTAGGCCTTCACTAGTCTGGTTTGCACAATATTTCGTTGTCACAGTAACACGTTTTATGGGCACACAATATTTTTCACCATGTCATGACTTGCCATTAGTCACACGCAAGTTTTCACCTTAGGACAAAATGTATCTTCGTAGTCAATGCGCTTTCCTAGCGTCCCTTGACACACAAAGAGTTAAAGTTTGACACTAGCTTGATCCACCGTCCGTTATCGGTTCACTGTTCGTGTCGTGCTAGTTCCTTGTCCACTTGCACACACGGCGATGATACAGTTTTTTATCACTTATACACAACTATTCCGTGACGTATTGCTGCAGGTTTAACAGTCACTGTCTGTCTCTGCCGCACAATACTGCACTTTTGTTTAAGTTCCTTTATTTTTATTTACAATGTCCGCTGTGCAATTTTTTTTTTTTTTTTTTTTGTAATAGCACAGTGTGTACAGAAATCTGGACCGCCACCTATGAAGTTCTCGCTGTATGGTGGTACAACATGCAATGTATGGTTTTCATGAGCAATAAAAAGGGCAGAAGTGATGTTTGTGTTGATCTCTGTTCCAATTTTCTGTGCAGGTGCCGGAACTCTCGGAACCGAGGTAATGCAAAACTTTTTTTGATATGTGTATATGTACACTCCTTCATCACAGAACATACTAGATGTTACAGACAATGAAGAGAGTACACGTAGCCCAGTGAAATGGTTGTTTTCCGTAACAAAATTGCGGAAATTTTTATCTCGACGGTTTTCGGTTTTCGGGTTGCTGACTCCGAATGTCATGTTTGCTGCCTTGTAGGAGGTCGGTTCACAAAAAATCGCATAAAACGTCAAAATGTTCGCACTTTATTATGTTTTTCGCTTATACCTTAAAAAGTATGGGTGTTTCGAAGATGAGCACTCCGTGCAAAGCTGAAGTACATAAAATTTTACTGGTCAGGTTTGATTTTCTGGCGAGCGGTTTCGGCGCTAGAACATGCTGAAGAGCAGCGAATTTTTGGTCCTTCTGCGAAAGAGTCTAAAAGAATCATTCCCACACTCTATAATTCGTAAAATATAATTGTTATCAATAAAAACTCCTACGCGTGACATCATCCTACAGGACATCAGCAAACACAGCTTCCATACCTCCCACTGAAGCTCCATCTCAACAAGACAACTTCAGAGTTTTTCAGCAGGTGCACCAGAGGATCGCAAACTACTTCGATCCAGAGGAGTGGTGATGGAAATTGACAAAAAATGGGTTGGCTCTCATGACCATATTGAAACCTCCGGCTCCTGAAAGGCTCCTTCAGCATTTATCTTGCAAATGCGGGACCGACTGCCAAGGTCACTGTGGGTGTAGGCAAGCAGAACCTTTCTGCAAGAAACTGTGCCAGCAGTATGAAAGGTAGTGCTCCGACATCGATGATATTTTTATGTCGTAAAGATGAAGATGATTAATCATTCAGTTACAATTTTTAGAGCTGAAGAATAGCAACAACACTTTGGTCAGGCTGGACCTTCCACAGCCTCCGACGCTTCGCCTGGGCCTTCGCTTGCCCAAGGTCCTGCATCTGGGCGTTCTAGTTCCAAAGAAACAGTGCCAGACAAACTGAAACGAGTAAAAAAACTGCGCACATGACATCAGTACAGATATTTCTTTACATATTGACAGTTCACTATACAACGTATCTGTCTTTTTTATCCTTATTATATAACTAAATACATTCTTTATTTTACAGACGGAGGACGTGCGTGATGTGAATGACCCTGTCCTGGGATCGACATTCATTTATTTCACAAGTGTACATTACTACATACAGATTTCAAATTCCTCTTCTGTGTCATGTATCTGATATGTTGTAAATATGATATGTTAATCTTTTCAACAAATATACTTTGCCATAAATTCATCCAAAACAATCTCTTTTAAGCGAAATTCGCCGGAAGTGTAAGCCAGCCGAGAAATGAACAGGTAAGGCGCAGAAGGCATTTGTCGTAATTTTTGCTCCCAGATTATGAGAAAATCGAGTGTTACAGACGTCTCTTGTAGGAAATTGAACGTACTTTCACGCGCTGACGGGGTTCCTGTCGATAAAATGTGTTTTACCAGATTTAAAGTGTGGGAGTTGTTTTCGGAGGAAGACCAAAAGTTCGCTGCTTTTCAGCGCGCTCTAGCGCCAGAACCAACATCCAGAAAATCAAGCCTGACAAGTGCCATTTTGTCCACTTTAATTTTGTACGGAGTGCTCATCTTGGAAGAACCCATAGTTTTGGAATATAAGCGAAAAACTAGAAAAAGTGCAAACATTTTGATTTTTTACGTTTTTCTTTGTGAAGCTGACCTCCTACATGGCAGCATACATGAAATTAGGATTCAGCATCGCAAGAAACACAAAGAACCGTCGTAATTTTTCCAGAGAAACATTGTTATGCTCCGGTGGCTGAGAACAAGCATCTCGGAAATGGCGAAGTTGGTCTGCTGTTGGCCTGCTACTGTGGAAAATAGTTGACGAGTAAGCGATAAGGTGTTAGACATCGACTACTTATCACAGAACGCGTAGATTGGAAGCTTGTCCACTCTGTATAGCAGGATAGATGGCTATCTATGGCAGATCTGACGACAGAATACAAGTGTTTCGGTGCACACCATTTAGCTTTCGTTGAACGTGGCTCTCCGCAGCAGACGACTCGTAATGTACCAGATCTTACTGTGCATCATTGGAAACGTGTCGCCTTGTCGGAAGAGTCACATTTCTTGTTACACCAGGTCGATGGGCGTGTCTGGATAATTCATCATATAGGATGCTGGAAAAATACATCGCGCCGCTGTCGCAGGGCATTGGTGCACGTGGTATGCTATGGGTAACATTCACCTGGGCGTCCGTGGAACCTTTGGTAATAATCGAAGGCACCACGAAAGTTGTGGACTACGTGAACGTTATTGCAGACCACCCGCATCCCTTCGTGGTTGATGTCTTCCGCGATGATGACGGTATCTTGCAGAAGGATAAATCTCCCTGACATAAGGCCAGAATCGTGCTACAGTAGTTTCAGGAGAATGATAATGAACTTCCGCTGGTGTCATGGTCGCCAAATTTGTCTGATCTGATCTCGATGTGACACATCTCCGCACCCACAAACTAACGGTCTCTCACTCATGGTCACTGCCTGACTTGTTCATGTACATCTAGTGCCACATACTTCTGTTGCCTAATCCATGCCCCCAGAATCACTGCTATATTGCGTTCGAAAAGTTGATAAATGCGCTGTTAATGAGATGATAATGTTTAGGTCATCAGTGAATGTGTGGCAGCCCTTCGAAGCGTATTGCTCTTCGGAGTTCCATATATTGCTAGCTCGCTAAAGCGGTCTGCTGAGACAGCGAGTTGTTTCATGCGCACCTACTTCCGCCACTAGCTTGTCGATTCCGTCATGTGACCAGATAACTGCCTACTACGGTCGCGGGCTACAGGTATAAAGAGGGTAGCTCTGTTCCTAGCGAGGCTTCTGTTGACCTAGCTTCGCTTTCATTGTCGGTCTTGATGTGCTCCTCGCGACGACAACATCGACTTCGCACCCGCCCTGCGGCGGGCACGCCTTGTGGCGACGGGCTTCGCGCCGAGACGCTCATCGTAAAATTCAAGACTCACCCGCGCCGCACTGTCTCTACTGCGCAGCCCGTTGTGTAAACATTTCTCCTGTCAAGACTTTCCGACCGGCGAGCGTTAGTACCCAAGCGGGAAACTGTCCCGCTCGTCGCTGTCAGTACTTCCATGTGCGTTTTGTTTGGATCTTGCCCTGGCGATTCTTCCCACGAGAGACGATTAATTCACGCCTGAGGTGAGAGATATCGGTGTTGTGCTGGTGGACACTCTGGGACGAGGCAGTGACTTTGTTCGGTTTCCGCTTTTCTTACCACGCCGCTTTTTCACGTAGGGTAAAATGTGCCAAGGCAAGCACCAAGGGAAAAAAACCTCTGCGATAGTTAGGTCAGGTAGCAAGAGCAGTAGCGGAATCTTGCTGACTGTGATAGGTCATGCAAGGATGGGTTAAGTTAGCAGTGGGTATCATGTCAAGCCATATGTTCATCATAAGAAATCAGTCCGTGACGGTGCTGCAGCATGGTGTGGTGCAGTTCAGGGTGTGAGCGCCCCAACCGTGCTGCATCAGTAGTGATTTGGCCCAGGGGAAGGCCCAAGTTGCCCATCGGTGTTTGGTGGGCAAGTGTCGAAGCCAAGTGCTCAGAGATGAGTGGTCACGTAGCGGTACCACTCCTCACTCGTTGGCTGCGCTGAAAGGCTCAGTGAGGGCCGTCGCTCTGTCTCCCCTGTGTAGCGGATGATGTAGCCCGTACCCCGCGTTCTCCGCTGTGGAATGGAGCTGCTCGGAACCGATGGGCTTTGGTATTGTTGCGACGGCTCCTGTGTTCTTCTTCAGTGCGTCTGCCACAGTGTGTCCTTCCACTGGCTGCTCCATAAGGGGAATGGTGGCAGGTGTCTTTTCTTCATCTGTGGCATCTGCATGGATGTTGTGCGCCATCTGTGAGCACAATTGCCACAGTTGGCTGCATGCCTCCTCCATCTCTGCAGTCAGGGTGGCCTTAAAAGCTGCCCTATCTGTGTCTATGGCGGCTTTGACGGCCGCAGTTGCCTCCTACGCCGCAGCCGCCAGCATGGCGTTCATGTCCTGCACTTGCAGCACCTGCTGTGCTACCACCGGCAGCCGGTCCCCCGCGCTACTCTCACTGGCATGATATTCCAGCTGCCTGTGGGCAGTGGGAGCTGTCTTAAAGCTGGGCAGCCATGCCAATTTTCCACATATAGCCCAGGGCAGCGAGCACAAGTTGGTGCCTCTTCTCATTGTCTGTCACGGGTGCGGGTGTCTTGCGCACCGGCACACTTTACACACTGAGGCGAGTTGTGGCAGTATTTAGCCACATGCCCTTCAGCTTGTCACCAGAAGCACTGTGGCTTAGGGTCCATGCCTAGGGGGAGAGCTTTGGCGGTCACAGGAAAGGCTAAGAGCTTCCTTATCCCAAAGATGTCGCTGCCATCTGTTGCACTTTCCACTATGACGATGTACAGCAGAGGCCTCTTTTTATTCGTCTGGTTGTTCAGCTTAGTAGTTTCACCCCGAAATCCAGCATGTGACAGCCCCTCCTGTACCATCTTTTCGTCACATATCCAAGGCAGCCCTCTGATCAGGCCCTTGAATTGCTTCTCGCGCTGTTTTGGTGCAGTCGTCTTCTCCACAATAAGTGGATCAACAATGTGGGTGGCCACAGTGCTCTTCAGTGCGTGGAGCACGGCTTCACAGCACTTCTTCTACCTGAGCATAGGTAGCGCACTGCACCAGTAATGTGCATGCCTCCGCTGCTTGAGTGTGACATCATCATTTACAACAAAGTTACTACAAACATTAAAATTAACACCCACTTAACTTTGAATAGGCTCACACTCATTACTTCCATAAAATTTCTCATTACTAAATGATGAACTTATGGCTACCTCTTCCTTTCACCTGCCTTCATTGCTATTTATACTTTTGCCATTTGCATCCACTTCCACTACTGCTTTTACCTTACAAGACTAATGGATCTTGTTCCAATGTTTTGATAATTTTCATTGAGCATAAACCCACATTGCCTTCATTTATTGGCCGATCCCCTTCATATCTATGAAATATTTCCACCATATAAAAACGTGGTTGATCATTAAATGTAGTCTTATTCAATTGATTCCCTTATTCTCTTTTATTTCTGGATTTCTTCCACCCCCCTCCCCAAACCTTTTCACTTCCTATAATATCTCTATGTAACATATACCCATTTATACACTCTCCCTGTGCCACCTGTTATAAGTATCCCTTATTTGTTCAAAATTATGTCTTCCTCCAATATTTCTGTTCTCTCCAAGCTCTATAGTCCTACAATCCCTGTCTTGATTACTTAGCCCATCTATCCCTTCATCAATTACCATCACTTATCATAATTTCCTATACTGATTTCTATTATTGTGTTCAACATACATTGGTCTGTAACAGAGAGCCCTATCCATATTTTCACTAAAGTTAAGAAATTTTTCCACAGTATTAGATGGACTATGAATCAGTTCTCATTATAAAGACTGAGACAACGTTCTCTTCAAAGATGAAGTCTCAGTCAACACATCTAGTGACCAGTTCAAATGAACCATTTTTTAGCTCCTTTATACAAAATTCCCTCATACTTTCCTTTCCACTTCTGTATTCTGGCCCATTTAAAAAACATTTTGTAGCCTTAGCTGTTTAGCTTGTTCCCAGTACTTATTTAGAAACATTTTCTCAACTGTCTTAAAATCTACAAATACCTCAGCATGCTGATTAGCTCAAGCTTGAGCTGCTCCTTGTAGCTGTCTTTTTATAAATACTATTTTGGCACTCTCAGTTGTACTAGGTACAAAAATTTCTTTACAAGTAGCCAGAAAATCCACTGATGATACACTGATCAGCTAGAATGCTATGGTCACATACCTAAGGGCTGTGTTCCTCAAACCACTCCATCACACTCCTGGCCTTGTGACATGGTGCATTATCTTGCTGAAAAATGCCACTGCCATTGGGAAACATTATTGTCATGAAGGGGTGTATGTGCTCTGAAACCAGTGTACGATACTACTTGGCCACACAAGCTCCACTGGGCCCACGGATACCCATGTAAGTGTTCCCCAGAGCATAATGGATCCGGTGCCAGGTTGTCTCTGTCCTGCAGCACGTATATCTAGGAACGGTTCCTCTGAAAGACAATGGATTCATGCTGTGCCATTGACATGATGATGAAGTTATCAACATTCATCAGACCATGCAACATTCTACCACTGGGCCAATGTCCAGTGCTGATGGTTACATATCCATTTCAGTCGTAGTTGCTGAAGTTGTGGTGTTCACATCGGCATATGCAAAGGCCATCGACTGCTGAGGCCCGTCGTTAGGAATGTTTGGTGCACTGTGTGTTCAGACAAACTTGTACACCACCCAGCATTAAAGTCTGATGTTAGCTCCACCACAGTTTGCTGCCTGTCCTGTTTTACCAGTCAGCTCGGCCTGTGACATCTGACATCTGTATTGAGGGGTGGTCGTCCAACCCTACAATGTCTGGATGTGTTTTCACCTTGGTTTTTCCATGTGTTGACAACACTTGCCACAGCACTCCTCAAACATCTGACAAGTTTTGCAGTTTCTGAAATATTTGTGCCAAGCCTCTGGGCCATTGCAGTCTGCCCTAGGTCAAATTCAAATAGATTGCATGCCTTCCTCATTCTACACATTGGCAGTACGCTCATTGATACTACATACACCTTGCATGTGTCTGACTAGCAGTCATTCCTCTCCAGATGATACTGCTATCACATGGATGGGTTTATGTCGATCGTAGTTCGGTGGTCATAATGTTCTGCTGATCAGTGTATTTGTCCTCTCCAGTAACAGATTTAGCATGAAATCCTTGGCCCATAGGTAACCCTAATAATACACTTCCTTGTCCAGCAGCTACATTACTTTTAGTTCACCTCCATTCTAATTTTTTACTATTATTTCTAATCTCTTTGTTGCACTCATATACCTCTGTTTTAATTGACTTGAACTGTGCATCTGTTTGCATTTTATATAACCCAGACTTGTTCTTTTTCCCAAATCTGTCCCATAAGACCACATTGCACACATCCCGTTTTGTGAGTTAATCCTTCTTTTACCTCCTTAATCTTCTTACTAACTCCCTCAACCAGTATAGCATTACTATCAAACTTCTGCTCAGTATCTGTAAATCTGACTTATAACTGACGAACTTTGTCAGTTGCTGTTTTTATTTTAACCCAAACCCTGTTCTGAATTCCTTAAATTTTATATTCACACTATTTTCAAATTTATCACTAAGGTTTAATTAAAACTCCCCAAGCTGCTCAAATTTCATATTCTCTATTTTGGAACCCATCTCTCCTGCTACCTTAGATTTTACACTCTCAGTTTTTGAATCTGTGTTCCCTGTCTTGAAATCCATCTTTTCCAATTTATTACTCAATTTATCAAACAACATGGAGAGTTGACTTCCTGGGCCCAAACTATCTCATCTTGTATTTCACAATCATTTGCATCACTTCCTACTTCTGACCCAAGATCGCATTGTGCTTTGTTAGTTTTATCGGCCATGGCTGGTGATTCAAAACACAAATAGGAACTACATAGCTGTTGTTGTTACTTACCATAAATATCTTGCCTGATGCTACAGTGTGATGTACTGTGGAAAGTGACATCAAGAATTGCGGTCTGTGGTGATGAGATGCTGTGGCCATGCTATGAAGTCGGTGCATAGGCGACGTGATATTTGGGCAGTGAGATGATGGCTGTTGGAACACTGTGGCTTGGATGCAATGATGTATGGGCAGCAGGATGGAGGTGGTTGGAATACTGAAGTGTAGCTTGGCCATGTCACATGAATGCGTCAGCACAGCAAAGAAATGGCTACACTTTGATGGTGGTGTGGCATGTGAATGCCATGGCACAGTAAAGAAACAGCAACAATGGCAGGCAGTGGTGAGGTCAACAGCAGCCTGCTACAACTGCTGCATGTATTGATTGCAGTATGAACATGCAATACAGCAGTTCCGAAAACCATGCAGACATGCAGTGGCTCACGCTTGAAGCATAGACTTCACTTAAAAGTGATGGCATGAAAGTGGCATGCAGCCAGGGATATCATTTATACTGTAGCCTCTATCAAAAGTCCACCTATGCACAATGGTACTGTTTAAATGGCAAATACTACTGATATTGCAGTGTCTATAGCTCAGAGTCCCCACTCTGACTGTTCAAAGGCCTAAACTTTTACTGAGACTCAGAATACAGAAATATACAGGGCTTGTGTTTTAAGTAAGTACTGTTTTGAAATTAAAAAAAGACATGCTAAGATATCTCAATAATTTTATTTTTACATGAAAGCCTGTACCTTAATCTACTTTTCTACATAATTTCTGTCAATACTGAGGCACTTGTCATAACATTGTACCTGTTTTTGAATACCCTCCTCATAGACGTCTGCCACCTGACTTGTTAACCACTGCATCACCACTGTTTTGACTTCGTCATTGTCTTGAAGATGATGACCGCCCAGGTGTTTCTTCAAGTGCAGGAACAGATGGTAGTCACTGGATGCAGGATCAAGGCTGTACGGAAGATGATCTAGAGTTTTCCATTGAAAAGATGTGATGAGATCTCTGGTCTGATTTGCCACATCCGGACGGGCATTGTCTTGCAGCAAAACAATGCTCTTGCTCAACTTGTCACGTTTTTTGTTCTGAATTGAATGGCGCAGATTGTGCAATGTCTTACGGTAAGCTGCTGCATTGATTGTCTCATTATGAGGCAGAAATTCCACAAGCAATACTCCTTTTCTGTCCCAAAAAACTGTGCACATGATTTTATGGGCAGAAATTGTTTGCTTAAACTTCACTTTTCTGGGTGAATCTGAATGCAGCCATTCCATGGACTGTTGCTTTGATTCTGGTGTGATGTAGGCCACCCATGTTTCATCAGCCATAACAATTTGGCTTAAGAAATCATCACCGTCATTATAGTACCACTCAAGGAAAGTCAATACACTGTCTAAACGTTTGGTTTTGTGCACATCTGTCAACATTTTTGGTACCCAATGTGTGCACAATTTTCAATAATTCAAGTGCTCGACCCACAATGCCATTCAAAACAGTACGAGAAACATTAGGAAAGTCATTCCGCAAGGAGGAAATCATAAAGCGTCTGTTTTCTCTCACCTTATTGTCCACTTTGTTGTTCATCATGTACATTTGTGCAGCCATCTTTAAATGGTCTCACCCACTTTCTTACCGTTCCATCACTCATAATGTTTTCTTCATAAACTGCACAGATCTCATGATAAATATCGATTGCTTTTAGGCCTTTAGCCCTAAGAAATCTTATAACAGCCTGTACTTCACAGTCGGCGGGACTCACGACTATCGGAGGCATCTTAAACATTCGGTACACAACGTAAACAAGGAAGAATCCGATTGTAGTGGCGTCAGTGTGTAGACAACAGATGTAGGTACCCAGTGCGCATGTGTGGAACACCGACCTCAGCACTGCAGCTGCGGTGTGGCAAAACAGTACATACTTAAAAAACATGCCTCGTATCATGGAATTGGATGAGAACAACAGTCCAATCCAGGATGAGCCAACCCACTTGCAGTCTTAACTTTGGGCTAGCAGTAACTCTACTACTACCACCAATCCAGTGGAGGCCGAGTGCACAATCTGTTCAATGGCTCGTCTGCACAACAGTTTTGTGACACTCCGTTGCACTACACCCTTACATAAACAAATCATCATTATTTAGGTCACCTAAGAGATCAGTCAGTGAAATTCATGTAAAAGACATGAGTAAAGTTAAGTAATGAGATTGGTAATTAAGGCTATGATCCCTCTGGGTATTAACATACATTTAGCAAACATTTAAATTATAGTGATGCTTTATTCATGTTTACTTTGGTGTGAATGATGATTGCACACATACTATACAGAAATGGTATGATCAGATTCTGAAACAGTTCACTGTAACACAGTCACTGTAAGTTTCTCTACATTTACAGTATGAACTCATAATTCACAAAATGAATATTATACATAATGGCACAGACAGAATCTTAAACAGTTCTAGAAGAGCAATTTCAGGCAAATAAACAGTTCACTTCATTAAAATCAATGTTAGTTGTTCTATGTTCACAGTTTGCACTCTCAACTCACAAACTGATACATGGTAAACTAACTTCAGAGTAATATCATATGCCATTGTAATATCTGTAGCTCACAGCTCTAACATGTGCTGCCCCAGGCCATTTAGCCCACCATACCTCGATAGCTCCCACCTTGCATGCTCTGTCCTCAGTTTTGTCATGTGAGACACTACTCTGGATAAGTTGACAGCCATATATCTGACCATTATTTGTTTACAAATATTTTATATAATATTTAAATACTTCAACCAAATATCTTACACAATTCTGTACACAATTATTGTTATACATACTATTATACTTTAAAGTCACAATTATTTTTACTGTAACACATTACATGAATCAGGACAGGATTCCCTCATCATTCTTGTGCATTTTGCATCATGTTATTCATATTCCTCTACAATTACAAATACATAAATTTGTAATTTAATATTAGTACAAATTACACTCAGAGGCTAATAGCTTTATGTATTTGTTAAATATCCCCTTTAAGGCACACAGGGCTTATTTAATGTATGGCACAGGCCACACAACACCATTGAACATTATTGCTACAAGGTAACCCACATACTTGCAGTGATAAAAAAAGATGTGTAAGATGCTTTCTCATCAGATGCATTAGTTCCATTGTTGTTCTATGATAATTTCTTAGCATTTTCTATAAAAGGGACTGGGGAACTGTCTGCATTCTTTCATATGGGTCAGGGCCCTCCCAAAAAAGGGAAAAATCCAGCAGAAAAGTGCAACTGCCCACAACACGTAGGACATTAGAATTATTATTAGTGCTATAATTACAACTATGGTGTGGTATCACAGAATAATGAGCAGCTATGGTAATGTCATGATGCAAAAACTCCCTATAAGTTTACCTTTCACTTACTAAACTGGCAACAAGTAGAGATGTTGCACTACCTTGAAACATGTGGTATTCAGCTCAATATGAAAAAATTGTGTCATGGCTTTTGTTCTGTCATTTGATAAAATACATGGTACTGATGTTGAAATATGGAACATTCACTTTACAGTGACTAGTATCTGACATAAAAATGATAGTTTCTGCAACTGATACAGGATGGAGCCCAAATAAATGTTATTGAAGATAACATTCAATATATAGAGATGATGTTGAGCAGTTGATGAGCATATAAACAAGAACTGAAGCATGGTAGCTGAAGGGTTGTGCTGAGTGTGTTTCCAATAGGAGAATCATGTCAAAATCTGTTTTAATTGCATAATTGATTAATGATAGAACACACATTAACACGCAAGTACTTCTCAGCACTCAAAGAAGTAGAAGCAATACTCACATTCTAATGACGAAATCATGTTCAAAACTTGAACTAAAGCATTCATAAATTGTTAACTGCCACATTAATTTTGGTTTATGTAATAAATAGTGGACAGAATGTTACCGTGATGTATACTGAGCAGGCATATAACATTTGGCACCAAATACAGTGTCAAAATTTTTTGGATACAAAACTTATATTCACAGGTCATGAGTAATACATACGTCAAGGATGGAACACATTGCTTCAAAAAGTGGCTCTTACTTTAAGTATATGTCAATTTATGCACAATTGTGAGGTTTTGAGATTTTATGTTAATATTTGAATGGCTCTGAATAAAATACATAGTAACTAAAACTGTAGTACAGCTACAACTCAGTAATATCACTAGTAAAATCATTATAGGGATGGTGATACATGATTTCCTTGTTTAGAAAATTCATCTCCACAGTGGCATATTCAAATTAAATGTGTACCAAGAGGGTAACTTGGCTGCAACACCTGAGACAATGCTCTGGACCATGGAGGACAAGGGGACCCTTGCCATCCTAAAGAAAGGGGGGAAATGAGAAATTGAAATGGAAAGGACAAGTTGTAAAATATAAAGTATGTCAAGAATTGGTTTATGTTTACAAAATGCTTAGCATATTGGTGGTTGGCAGCTGGGTTCAAGAACAAGTATTTTGAATGTGAGTTAAAAAAATTTTGTTGCACCTCATTGTGGTAATTATTTGTAATTTTCAAGTTTTAAAGAGGCAGAAAATGTTAATCATGTGCTGTCAGATGTACAGATGGATTTTCAGCTATACACCCAAAAGCACAACATTACTCTGTCACATAACAAAACTTTGTAAATAACAGGAAAAAATTATTCTGTCTCATCAATATCAGTGGGGATCAGTCTACAGAAAAGAAAAAGACATCTCAAGTTACAGACTGTTTATGACATTGTGCTGCTACAAATATGTATTCTGTTAAATACCACAGGACATTATTGTCTTCTTTTCTGTTTAGAGTTAACAAAGTTTACCAATTTTGGTTATATTCCATATATTTTAATGGATTATACTAATCTGGGGTAAAAAGGAAAATACTCTTGTAAGTCATTTGTAGTTCTCCTTGTTTAAACAATAGGGAATGCAGTTCCTTATGTATCATAGTTCATGTGTTACTCATTTTGAAGTGTTGGTGTTTTGAACAATGGAGAAGGGCACTGACCAGGGAGGTGAGCTTGATTCTCACATCTGAAGTTTTATTTCCAATTCTATATCACACTGCAAGTATATCAGAATTGTGTAAAGAACAGTGAATTTAAGAACAACCAGTAAATTAATTTACTACTGTGTGTGAGTACAATCCACAATATACTATCAACATCTGTCAGAAATGGATTGTCAGTGAAGTCTGTTTATATATTGACTAATTTTCCTGGAATAATATGTAAAATACTTGAAAGGCAACCACTCACCTATAGGTGACTGATTTATGGTGCATAGATAAACACAACAGAAAGTAATATTCATAATAGATTTCAAGCACTTGCACTTTCTCAAGCAAAAGTACACACATTAACACACACAACCACACAGACAACCAAAAGTGGGACTAACAATTGATTAACAATTTTTGAGAGCAGTACTTGCTTTGGGAAAAATATTCCAGAGGTGAAATAGTCCCCCATTCAGATCTCCAGATGGGGACTACTCAGGAGGACACCATTATTGGGAGAAACAAAACTGGCGTTCTATGGATCAGAGTGTGGAATGTCAGATCCCTTAATCTGGTAGGTAGGTTAGAAAACTTAAAGGGAAGTGGATAGGTTAAAGTTAGATATAATAGGAATTAGTGAAGTTCAGTGGCAGGAGGAGCAAGACTTCTGGTCAGGTGAATACAGGGTTATAAATGCAAAATCTAATAGGGGTAATACAGGAGTAGGTTTAATAATGAATAAAAATATAGAAGCATGGGTAAGCTACTACGAACAGCATAATGAACACATTATTGTAGCCAAGATAGAAACAAAGCCCATGCCTACCACAGCAGTACATGTTTCTTTGCCAACTAGCTCTGCAGATGATGAAGAGATTGAAGAAATGTATGATGAGATACAAGAAATTATTCAGATAGTGTAGGCAGATGAAAATTTAATAGTCATGGGGTACTGGAATTTGATAGCAGGAAAAGGCAGAGAAGGAAAAGTAGCAGGTGAATATGGAATGGGGGTAAGGAATGAAAGAGAAAGATGCTTGATAGAATTTTGCACAGAGAATAACTTAATCATAGCCAACACTTGGTTTAAGAATCATGAAAGAAGGCTGTATACATGGAACAGGCCTGGAGACACTGGAAGGTTTCAGACAGATTATATAATGGTAAGACAGAGGTTTAGGAACCAGGTTTTAAATTGTAAGACATTTCCAGGGGCAGATGTGGACTCTGGCTACAATCTATTGGTTATAAACTGTAGATTAAAACTGAAGAAGCTGCAAAAAGTTGGAATTTAAGAAGATGGGACCTGGATAAACTGTTAGAACCAGAGGTTGTACAAAGTTTCAGAGTGAGCATTAGGGAACAATTGACAAGAACAGGGGAAAGAAATACAGTAGAAGAAGAATGGATAGCTTTGAGAGATGAAATAGTGAAGGCAGCAGAGGATCAAGTAGGTAAGAAGATGAGGGCTAGTAGAAAATTTGGGTAACAGAAGAAATATTGAACTTAATTGACGAAAGGAGAAAATATAAAAATCCAGTAAATGAAGCAGGCAAAAGGGAATACAAATGTCCTAAAAATGAGACTGACTGGAAGTGCAAAATGGCTGAGCAGGGATGGCTAGAGGACAAATGTAAGGATGTAGAGGCATATCTCACTAGGGGTAAGATAGATACTGCCTACAGGGAAATTAAAGAGACCTTTGGAAAAAAGAGAACCACTTGTATGAATGTCAAGAGCTCAGATGGAAAACCAGCTTTAAACAACAAAGGGAAAGCAGAAAGATGGAAGGAGTATATAGAGGGTCTATAAAAGGGTGATGTCCTTGAGGGCAATATTACGGAAATGGAAGAGGACATGGGTGAAGATGAAATGGGAGATATGATACTGTGTGAAGAATTTGACAGAGCACTGAAAGACGTAAGTTGAAACAAGGCTCTGGGAGTAGACAACATTGCATTAGAACTTCTGATAGCCTTGGTAGAGCCAGTGCTGACTAAACTCTACCATCTGGTGACCAAGATGTATGGGACAGATGAAACACCCTCAGACTTCAAGAAGAATATAATAATTCCAATCCCAAAGAAAGCAGGTGTTGACAGGTGTGAAAATGACTGAACTATCAGTTTAATAAGTCAAGGCTGCAAAATACTAACACGAATTCTTTACAGACGAATGGAAAAACTGGTAGAAGCCAAATTTGAAGAAGATAAGTTTGGATTCTGTAGAAATGTTGGAACACATGACTTATCTTAGTAGATAGATTAAGGAAAGCCAAACCTACATTTCTAGCATTTGTAGACTGGAATAAAGCTTTTGACAATGTTGACTGGAATACTCTCTTTAAAATTCTGAAGGTGGAAGGGGTCAAATACAGGGAATGAAAGGCTGTTTACAATTTCCACAGAAACCAGATGGCAGTTATAAGAGTCGAGGGGCATGAACGGGAAGCAGTGGTTGGGAAGGGAGTGAGACGGGGTCGTAGCCTATCCCCGAAGTTATTCAATCTGTATATTGAGCAGGCAGTAAAGGATAAAAAAGGAAAATTTGGAATAGGAATTTTAATCCATGGAGAAGAAATAAAAACTTTGAGGTTCGCTGATGACATTGTAATTCTATCGGAGACAGCAAAGGACCTGGAAGAGCAGTTGAATGGAATGGACAGTGTCTTCAAAGGAGGATATAAGATGTACATCAACAAAAGCAAAATGAGGATAATGGAATGCAGTCAAATTAAATTAGGAGATGCTGAGGGAATCAGATTATGAAATGAGACACCTAAAGTAGTAAATGAGTTTTGCTATTTGGGAAGCAAAATAATTGATGCTGGTTGGAGTAGAGAGGATATAAAATGTAGACTGGCAATGGCAACAAAAGCATTTTTGAGGAAGAGAAATTTGTTAACATCCAGTATAGATTTGTGTCAGGAAGTCTTTTTTGAAAGTATTTGTATGGAGTGTAGCCACGTACTGAAGTGAAACATGGATGATAAATAGTTCAGACAAGAAGACAATAGAAATTTTTGAAACATGGTGCTACACAAGAATGCTGAAGATAATATGGGTAGATCAAGTACCTAATGAGGAGGTACTGAACAGAATTGGGGAGAAGAGGAATTTGTGGCACAACTTGACTAGAAGAAGGGATGGGTTGGGAGGACATGTTCTGAGGCATCAAGGGGTCACCAGTTCAATATTGGAGGGGAGTGTGGAGTGTAAAAATCGTAGAGGGAGACCAATAGATGAATACACTAAGCAGATTCAGAAGGATGTAGGTTGCAGTAGTTACTTGGAGATAAAGAAGCTTGCACAGGGTAGAGTAGCATGGAGAGCTGCATCAAACCAGTCTCTGGACTCAAGACTACAACAACAACAACAACAACATGCTTGCCTTGGCAGATGGAGGTGTGGAGGGATAGGGAAGGGTGCATGAGGGGATAATGAGAGGTAGTTCTTTTGACAGATGACTCAGTGGCTGCACAACAGGTCTAAGGGAGTTCAGAGGATAGAGTGTATAGCAAATGTAGAGTGGGTAATCAAGAGAGGGAGGGGAACAAAGGAGATGAAGCAGAAGGGGAAAAATGCTGGAAAGAGTTAAGGGAGAAGAGAGGAAAAGGATGGAGAGAGATTGGGAAAGAGAGAAAGGGAGAAGGGTAAGGGGGAATGAAGGGGAAGGAGGAAGTGAGGGGAGATGGAGGAGGGGAGAGATGGAGGAAGAGTGGTGGAAGAAGGCAGTACACAGTCTGGATGGGGAAGGAGTGATGTGGACAGAAGAGAAAGGGAAATGGTGAAGTAAGGCAGTGGGAAACAGGTTAGTAGAGGCTAAAGCCAGAGGACTCTGAAACTGCAGGATATGCTGAAACAACAGTTCCCATCTGTGTAGCTCAGAGAAACTAGTGCTGGGAGGAAGTATCCATATAGCTTGTGTTGTGAAGCAGCTGTTGATGTAATTTGTACTATGGTGTTCAGCACTTCAGCATTTGGATGGTAAAGTTTGCAGTTTGTGTCAGTTTGTCAGTACCCATTCAAGTGAGTAAGCAGTTGGTTACTTGTCATACCCACACAGAATACTGTATAGTAATTGCAGTGTAGCTGATTTATAACAATGCTCATTTCATGCATGGCTCTACATTTTATAGGCTAGGAAATACTTTTGCCGGAGAAAGAACAAGAGCTCAAAACCTAGTGTGAATACTGTTTTCTGTTGCATGTCTTGTTGCACCACATATCATTTTGCATGTAGTCTAGTCTCAAATGATGCCTTTTCCAAATGTCATATTCTTACAAATGTATATAGCATATTTGTGCACATACTTTACTACAAAGATTAATACATGACATATACATCTTACAATTCTTGCAGTGAGTACAGGAATTTATTTAAGAGAAAGCTTTTTAATTTCATTTTAAGTAGATTCTCAGTACATGCTCGTTTTCATTCTGGGAATTTTTGTACCACACTGAGCCACTGATATATGGACTGTGGCCTGTTACTTTTAATTTTGTTCTTTATGTTTAATAACTGTGCTTATTTCTTGTAACATGACTATTTACGTGATAACAACTGGCTGTGTCACTGTGATGGCTCTATGTCCTACATGTCTGTGGTATTAGTTGCCTGCCTTCAACCCCAGTAACTGTGATTTTCTGGCATTTACTTTTAGGCTTTGGTTACTAAAGTATTTAGTCACTTCTGATATCCCATGTACTATGTAAAAATGTTATGTCCTCATTGTCATCACAAAACAGCAGAAAGCTGTCTTCAGGATAAGTAATTATTTGGGATTAGTAGGTTGTATAATATCATTTACATATACAAGAAAAAAGGAATGGTTTCAATGTTGTCCCTTGCAGCATGCCCTGCATTATTGCTTCTTTCATAGACTGAATGTTGGCTTTTCTCATCCCATTGTCATAATTCATATTTGTGCATTGTTTATGGTGTTTTAGGTCTACATCTATATCTACATTTATACTTCGCAAGCCACCCAATGGTGTGTGGCAGAGGGCACTTTACGTGCCACTGTCATTACCTCCCTCTCCTGTTCCAGTCACGTATGGTTCGCGGGAAGAACGACTGCCGGAAAGCCTCTGTGCGCGCTCTAATCTCTCTAATTTTACATTTGTGATCTCCTCGGGAGGTATAAGTAGGGGGAAGCAATATATTCGATACCTCATCCAGAAACACACCCTCTCGAAACCTGGTGAGCAAGCTACACCGCGATGCAGAGCGCCTCTCTTGCAGAGTCTGCCACTTGAGTTTGTTAAACATCTCCGTGACGCTATCACAGTTACCAAATAACCCTGTGACTAAACGCGCTGCTCTTCTTTGGATCTTCTCTATCTCCTCCATCAACTCGATGTGGTACGGATCCCACACTGATGAGCAATACTCAAGTATAGGTCGAACGAGTGTTTTGTAAGCCACCTCCTTTGTTGATGGACTACATTTTCTAAGGACTCTCCCAATGAATCTCAACTGGTACCCGCCTTACCAACAATTAATTTTATATGATCATTCCACTTCAGATTGTTCCGCATGCATACTCCCAGATATTTTACAGAAGTAACTGCTACCAGTGTTTGTTCCGCTATCATATAATCATACAATAAAGGATCCTTCTTTCTATGTATTCGCAATACATCACATTTGTCTATGTTAAGGGTCAGTTGCCACTCCCTGCACCAAGCGCCTATTCGCTGCAGATCTTCCTGCATTTCGCTACAATTTTCTAATGCTGCAACTTCTCTGCATACCACAGCATCATCCGCGAAAAGCCGCATGGGACTTCCGACACTATCTACTAGGTCATTTATATATATTGTGAAAAGCAATGGTCCCATAACACTCCCCTGTGGCACGCCAGAGGTTACTTTAATGTCTGTAGACGTCTCTCCATTGATAACAACATGCTGTGTTCTGTTTGCTAAAAACTCTTCAATCCAGCCACACAGCTGGTCTGATATTCTGTAGGCTCTTACTTTGTTTATCAGGCGACAGTGTGGAACTGTATCGAACGCCTTCCAGAAGTCAAGAAAAATAGCATCTACCTGGGAGCCTGTATCTAATATTTTCTGGGTCTCATGAACAAATAAAGCGAGTTGGGTCTCACACGATCGCTGTTTCGGGAATCCATGTTGATTCCTACATAGTAGATTCTGGGTTTCCAAAAATGACATGATACTTGAGCAAAAAACATGTTCTAAAATTCTACAACAGATCGACATCAGTGATATAGGTCTACAGTTTTGCGCATCTGCTCGACGACCCTTCTTGAAGACTGGGACTACCTGTGCACTTTTCCAATCATTTGGAACCTTCCGTTCCTCTAGAGACTTGCGGTACACAGCTGTTAGAAGGGGGGCAAGTTCTTTCGCGTACTCTGTGTAGAATCGAATTGGTGTCCCATCAGGTCCAATGGACTTTCCTCTGTTGAGTGATTCCAGTTGCTTTTCTATTCCTTGGACACTTATTTCGATGTCAGCCATTTTTTCATTTGTGCAAGGATTTAGAGAAGGAACTGCAGTGCGGTCTTCCTCTGTGAAACAGCTTTGGAAAAAGGTGTTTAGTATTTCAGCTTTATGGGTGTCATCCTCTGTTTCAATGCCATCATCATCCCGGAGTGTCTGGATATGCTGGTTTGAGCCACTTACTGATTTAACGTAAGACCAGAACTTCCTAGGATTTTCTGTCAAGTCGGTACATAGAATTTTACTTTCGAATTCACTGAACGCTTTGCGCATAGCCCTCCTTACGCTAATTTTGACATCATTTAGCTTCTGTTTGTCTGAGAGGTTTTGGCTGCGTTTAAACTTAGAGTGAAGCTCTCTTTGCTTTCGCAGTAGTTTCCTATCTTTGTTGTTGTACCACGGTGGGTTTTTCCCATCCCTCACAGTTTTACTCGGCACGTACCTGTCTAAAACACATTTTACGATTGCCTTGAACTTTTTCCATAAATACTCAACATTGTCAGTGTCGGAACAGAAATTTTCGTTTTGATCTGTTGGGTAGTCTGAAATCTGCCTTCTATTACTCTTGCTAAACAGATAAACCTTCCTCCCTTTTTTTATATTCCTACTAACTTCCATATTCAGGGATGCCGCAACGGCCTTATGATCACTGATTCCCTGTTCTGTACATACAGAGTCATAAAGTTCAGGTCTGTTTGTTATCAGTAGGTCCAAGATGTTATCTCCACGAGTCGGTTCTCTGTTTAATTGCTCGAGGTAATTTTCGGATAGTGCACTCAGTATAGTGTCACTTGATTCTCTGTCCCTACCACCCATCCTAAACAGCTGAGTGTCCCAGTCTATATCTGGTAAATTGAAATCTCCACCTAAGACTATAACATGCTGAGAAAATTTATGTGAAATGTATTCCAAATTTTCTCTCAGTTGTTCTGCCACTAATGCTGCTGAGTCGGGAGGTCGGTAAAAGGAGCCAATTATTAACCTAGCTCGGTTGTTGAGTGTAACCTCCACCCATAATAATTCACAGGAACTATCCACTTCTACTTCACTACAGGATAAGCTACTGCTAACAGCGACGAACACTCCACCACCGGTTGCATGCAATCTATCCTTTCTAAACACCGTCTGTACCTTTGTAAAAATTTTGGCAGAATTTATCTCTGGCTTCAGCCAGCTTTCTGTACCTATAACGATTTCAGCTTCAGTGCTTTCTATCAGGTAAGTAAGTAAGTTTGTGGAATATTACATACTATCAGTTTTTGCAAAAGTGCATGGTTGACCAGGTCATAAGCCTTTGTGCAATTTAAAAATATGCCTACAGTTCTCATTCCTTCATCCAAATAGCTATATAGGATGATTCAAAAACTGGTTACAATCTGACATGACACACTGGACATACAATAATGTAATCACATAGGAACCACAGGGCCCCAAAGGCCATGAAAGTATGCTGCAGTCACAAGAGGATGTTACCATACAAACAAGGGTAGACCACACGGAGACCATCACCATTCACAATGTGAAAGTGTTGGGAGTAACATGGCTAGCTACACATACTACTAGGTGGCTGAGATGCATATGATTTATTGCACAACCAGCTGCAATGGACAAGAAGCTGTGCGATTATATTCTGCAAAATATCCCAATAGAGAGGTGCTGTACTGCAAATTATTCATAAGCCTGGCTTTGAAAATTGTATGAAAGTGGCTTGTTCCATCTGCACAAGCCAGATGCTAGTCGCCAACGAACAACACAGACAGTTGTAATGGAAGAAAAACTTTCTTGAAAGGGTGCAGCATATGCTGTCAACAATTACATGAGGTGCATGCTGTGCCACTGATAAAGAACTGCATCTGTTTCATTTCAAACACATCCAGGCAATGCAGCTGGGGCACTGCAACATGTGCATGGGATTTGCGTGGTGGTTTCTGCAGGAATCTGCTGCAGACCGAAGTTTCACAGCAAGTGACCTCTTCACCAGTGAGGCTGCATTCTCACTTGAGGGTGAGATGAACATTTAAAACCTGCATACATGTGTGGATGTGAACCCACTGCTACACATATGCATGCCTCACCATGCAAATTTACCCTTAATATTATGACTCACATCATCGGAGACTGGTTAATTGAGCCATATGTTGTCCCAGATTGCTTTAATGGTTGCAAACATCCCATATTCCTGTGAGAGGTTCTTCTGGACACGCTTGATGATGTTCTTATGCCAATTCATTGCTAAATTAAATTTCAGCATGATGAAGCCCCCAAAAATTTCAGCAGACAAGTGAGGGCACATCTGCAGGAAACTTTTCCCAGTTCCTGGTTGGTGATGGTGAGCCAGTCACTTGGCCACCACAACCACCCGATCCAACACCAACCAATTTTATCCTGTGGGGGTATCTGAAGGGCCTTGTGTATGAAACACCCATTACATCATTGGAGGACCTAGTGGGTAGGATTGTTGCAGCAGCAGGATGTCTTCAAGACACGCCAGATATTTTTGAGAGAGTGCATTGTTCAATGCAGCGTCGATGTGTGGCATGTCTCGATGCATCTGAACAAAACTTTGAGCATCTCCTGTAGTGGGCACCTATTTGTAGAATGTGACTAAATAACTGCAATGCCATTTAGTAGCACCAGATGGCCTTTGCAACCCCTAGTTCCTCTGTGATTTCTGATCCTTGTTATATGCCCGATGTGCTGTGTCAGTTTGTAAACATTTTTTTGAATCAACCTGTAGACTCATTAAAAAAGTCCTATGACAGCTGTTGTGGCATTGCGATCTTTTTGCAATCCATGTTGTGCTTCTGTGAGGAGACTGTTTTTAATGAACAAGGCACTGATCTGGTCAGAATCACTGATTCAAAAATATTACTACATATTGGAATCAGTGATATATGTCTGCAATCTGATGCTTCTTCCTTTGATCCTTTTTCATGTATTGGCTTGACAATGCTACTTCTCATTGCACTGGGAAACAATTCTCCTTTGATGCTACAACTGATGAGATCTGTAACAGGTTTAACAACAGCATTAATACATTTTTAATTACTGTGCTGTAAAGACTGTCAAATCATCTGAGTGTTTGTTTTTTAGGTGTAGAGTTACTTTGCTCCTCTGTTTTACTTTCAACTTCCTCAAATTTTTAAGTTCTTATCTGTAATGTAGCATTGCACTGGGATGTTGCATGGATCTATGTCTGGAATTATGATGGCAGTTGGGGAGATAAAATGTTGCTGAGAATGGTACAAATAGTTTTTTGGCCTTTTATCAGTTGATCTTCATGTCTGATATTTATTGCTTCCCATTCTGTGCTCATACTTGTTTTACAGTATTTGTTAATGAGATGAGTGGTTGCTTCTCCTTTATTTTAAATGTTATTCTATTCATTATTAATCATAGTGATATTCCAATATGCCTGTTTAGGTTGGGAGTGTTCATGCTAAGGCTAATTTGTCAAGTGAGTTATTGTTGCTTCTGTTGAGCTATCAATTTAAAAAGCCTAAGCTTGATGATAAGGTACTGTGTTAGCAAATAATCCATGAATTATCAGAATTGCAATTTCTTCTGGACTCCTTCATCCAAGAACATCCGTGCGATATGAAATATGTTTAAATATGTGAGAAGTAGGACTCATGGTGAAAAATTAAACTTCAACTTATTGTTGTTTCTATGGTGATATATTTCACCATAAGTAATACTTCATACAGTTAGTAGTACATTAGGATGGTTTGAAGATGCAGCCTTTCACGTACATCAAAGTGACTGTTCTGTAGCGTGGGCAGGACTAAATCAGGAGCTGTGTTATTCCTCACATCAAAGCTCTATACATGAAATCAGTATCTATGTTTTATGTATCTTGACAATTTACCCGAAATGAGTATTCCATGAGATTTCAAGATCACAGCCAGATAACGTTGACTTCTTGTCTCAGTATTTCAGCTGATGACCAGAGAGCCATCTTGAGCTGAGTCATCATTATCTAGCTGCAGTCCTGATACCTATTGGAATTGTGTATTCATGTGTTGGGTACTGATTTGTAGGCCTTTAAGTGGTTAGCATATTGGGTTTGCAAGCTGTTGCCTTTTAAGGCTATGTGATGGGCTCTACACTTCTGACCAACATAAACAGAATGTTAAAAGTTGCACATTGGTAAATGCCTGCTTTGTTGAACTTTTCAGCAGTGGCATCATCTGTTCTAAGTTCTGTTTCTTGTGGTTTTGTAATGGTATCCCATCTCATCTCCTAGTTTCTTCAACATTTTGATTACTTAGTAGAGATTTTAGTTATAGTAAGTACATGTGTCCAACTTTGATATTATTGGAAGGGAAGGCAAGACAGATTCCCATTAAACTGTTTGAATTGTGTTGTCCCTGCAGACTGGACAGATTTGATGTGTCTTTGGTATGGTTTTCTGTTATCCATTTCTTGAACTACATGATTAGTTTTTTCTATGATATATGCATTATGTACATAGTTTTGCCTTTGATTAGTTTTATGTAATACTGTTTGTAGCTGTGAGATTTTGGTATATTGTGAAATCACATGTCGGGGCACAAAAGGCAACAGTACATGTTCCACACATGCAGATCATGTATAATGTTTGTTAGCATTACCAAAAAATATATACTTAATAACACTTAAATTCTGATAGAACCTAAACAAATAACTCATCATAGCAGAAACTTTCTGCATACAGAGGGCAGTGCCAAAATATGATAAGTGGCTTATACAACAGTGTACAAGAAAGAATCTATAAATTAGCATCTCCTGCATATTCCATCCACTGTGAAAGTCACATTTTAAAGTCCTTTAAGACACAGTAGAAGCCAATCACATCTATATTCTTTCCAGATCATGATTTAACCTGTGGTCCTTTGTGTATATTGGCGTCATGCAATAATTCCCATGTTAGATTTTATCTAACAGTGGGATCTTGCATCTTTTTATCTCTTTATGCCAGAAAAAGACACATTTATTTATTATTACCAAAGCATTATAAATTAGTATAAACATGGTGTGGAACATGTAATTTGCTAAACTTAAAAATATTTCAGCATGCAAAGATTTCACAAATTTTTTTGATTACAATTACAGCACCTGTGTGAACAGCAGTCGGTAATGTTTATATCAAGTGCTGAATTAAGGTTAACCACACTCCTTTTTAATCATCAGATTGAGATATGGCTTCTTGTGACATACACTCCTGGCAATTAAGAACACTTGATGCTGTATGTCCTTTACAGATATGGCTGGAACAATGATGGCAGCAATGCTGTGTGAATCTGTTTTTCCTTTTAAGGTAGTAGTGATATCTTGATTTTTTTCTCTTGATTCATTTTCTTCTTTAGCTGTTGGTAGTTTGCAAATGCATGCAACACCTTTTATTTTCTACTTCAAGCAAAGTGATATCCTCGGAATCAACATGTGTTTGATCATGCAGGCTTTTGTAAGCATCACACTCAATTCTGTGATGAATCATCTCTGTGGTATTAAGTCCTTTGTGTTTACCTTATATATTATTTGAGCATTTATTTCTCTGATGTTCAATAAGCTGAAAAACAGTGTAAGAGGCCAGTGGTTGCTTATTCTTGGAACAGAATATTCTGATTTCAAATGGTCGACAACATCTACACCTTCCTTTGTGAGAATGTAAAATGTAACGACTTCAGGTTTGTTCACTTCGCCACTGTCACCACCTATAGCATCATCACTGTGTACAGTGGATAACATCAGAACATTCTCTTTCTGTTTCTTTTTTGAGACATGTGAGTAAATCAAGCAGTTGTTGCTTGCTTTTTCTCCAAATGTGAATATGATTCTATTTAGTTGCCTACAGTTTACGTCTAGAAGTCCCGCTGGAATTTCTCTTTTATTCTTCCATAGAGCACCTACTACTGTGAGTTGGTGGTGGTGTACATTTTGTTAGCCAATGGTATAGATGTAAAATAGTTGTCCATTGTCACATTTCTTCCTGTTTTGTCAATCGGTCGATCCAATTGTAACACCATGTTCTCTGCATCATTGGGTACTTGATATGGCCCAGTTGGCTGTTTGCCTGCATATACTTCCATATTTAGTGTATAAAATGTTCTGGCATCACAGAGCTCATATACCTTGATGCCATATTTTGCAGGCATGTTTGCTATATACCTGCCTGAATTTGCATTGTCCACTTCAATGGTTCTAATATCTCATTTCTCATTGTCAGTGCACCAGCACTATAGCTCTTCTTGCAAACATCCACAAATTCATCAAATATTTCTCTAATAGGTACCAGATTATCTGTTTCCTTTCTCTGAGCTCTTGTAGATTTGTTGTCAAAATGTATAACTTGGAGAATTGCGTGGAACCTTTGTTTTCTCATCAATGCAGTAATGAAATCTGGTGCAGTCCCATCAGTGGCCCATAGCTCGTAAGTATTAAGATGCTGTCCCTTTTTCACTCCTGTGAGATATAATACACCAAAGAAAGCAGCTAACATTTCAAAATCTGTCTGTGGGCAGTCTTGAGCACTCCATGAGTAAGATGCTGCCATTCTGTCAAGTTCTTGGTTTGTGTATTCCACAATGGGACCAATTACACTATATGGAAAAAA
This sequence comes from Schistocerca piceifrons, assembly GCF_021461385.2. Lineage (NCBI taxonomy): Eukaryota > Metazoa > Arthropoda > Insecta > Orthoptera > Acrididae > Schistocerca > Schistocerca piceifrons. The sequence continues at coordinate 620,752,873 of NC_060141.1, forward strand.
TAATTTTCAGCATTCCAAACTTGTTTTCAAAATTTTTGCAACCCCCTTCACATCTGGAAGCTGTGTTACAATATTCTGACGGGCAGTTTTTGCTGGAGGAGCATGTTGCTTCAACCATCCTGTTATTCCATTCTTACCAGGAAAGATTTCATGATCTGTATATTGAGAAACAGCTATAACAGAAGTATCAGATTTGCTCTCTGACTGATTTGTTGTGGTACTGATCTCTTCATGCTCAGAAGGTGTGTCAGTATCTGATGACAGACCCTCTATGTAAATATCCTCATCTAGTGGTTCATCTAGCCACATCAGTATCTATTCCTCTGCCATGACTTCTTCCCTGAAAAGTTTTATATATTATCATATGTGACAGAGAATGTCATGTCCTCTGTATAAATGATTGCTTCATTCAATTTGTAAAACCAAATAAGACTACTCACAATTCTTATAGAGATGTAACATACACTGAATACTTTCAGGAGAAAACAAACGAGCACAGCCACATGTTACAAGTACAAGAAACAGACTAAAACTGAAGCAAGGCAGTATTCCATGAAAGGAGAAGTAACTGTTATGTAAAAACCCCTTTACTAGAAAATATCTAACACTGTGCACCACTTCAAATAATGGTACAACTAGCAAGCTATTGTTGAAATTTGACTGTCGAGTCACAGATTAATTGAAGCGTGGGATATGAAAGAAAGAATTTCTAGTTCGTCAGTTCATTAGCTTTGAAATGTGCTGGAATATTTAACTAAAATCAAATGTTAGATTTTTTCTAACAACACGAGTGATCGTGGGTTAACTGGAGGATTTAAAACCTTGTGCCATTAGACAAAAAATAAGTCACCAAGAACATACAGTTTGTAACCAGTTTATAAATTTAATGGTGTATTCATACTTATGTACTTCTTTCAAATTACCTTTTCATTTTCCTATTTATGCAGGATACTGAATTGCATACTATTTTACTTTCTGTGATGTTATTCTGTGTAGTAATAAATTAATTTTTATTTTTTTCATTCTTAACATAAGAAGAGTAAATAAATATTTAAAAAGGGTTTGTTGTCTTTCATTAAAATTTACTTGGGGCATCGTATAGTACTTGTCATGTGCAATCATGCAGGAGTGAGCAGCTGTTTCAGGTACTGATATATCAGAGAAAATACTCTTAAGATTGCTGAAGTATCAAAATCAAAATATACAGTTTTATTACTTATTTTATTTATTGCCCACAGTATGATGATAGCAGCCAGGAATATGAAATAGATGAGTATGTGGGAGGGGCGATGTGAGAGTGACAGTGTGAACTCCATTTTGGTGATTTTTGAAATTGATGAAATGGGTACAGGGAGATGTGGAGGAGAGGGAGGGTGACTTACTTTTTGTACCTACCTTGGGGCCCAGTGACTGTAGTTACATCACAGTTTGAAGTGCTGCAGATTCCAAGGAGTCATCATTTTTGTTTCACATTGGAAGACATAAATAACTATGGAAAATGTAGATGCTATGTACTGTAAAATAGTTGAAATCTTAGGAGAAGAAAGGAAGAATTTTGTGAACAGCAGGAGCTCACATAGTAAGCCAGTACTAACAAAGAAGGGTAGGCTGAAACCTGGAAGAAACATTTCAAGACAAATATTGTGCAAAGGAAACAGCAAGTGGATTGATATAAGATGTGGAATGAGTTATTGTGAGAAAAATTTAACAGAGCACCAAAAGACTATTAAGAGTGTCACATGGATCGTTTTTGACCCATGAGTGTTTGTTGAGGGTCCTACCTTCCTCCACTATCGTCACAGGGCCGAATACTTAATACTTAATTATTTATACGGTTGTATAACTCAGGAAGACTTTTTCTCCTTAGCCCATCTGCAAGTATGAAAAATATGTCTGTTATACCAGAAGTACCACATGGTTCATTTTTGACCCATGTACAGTCTAACAGAATTTGATATCAGTAACACAAGTTTTCAGACTCTAAACAGTTTCTGGGCATGCCTTGACATTATTCATGAGATGCTGGAGTATATTATGACAGTTAGGATGAAAATAACCTGAAGTACTATAAAGACTCCATTTATTACTAGGCTAATTACTGTTTAGCTCTACAGGGCCTTTATACTGAAATGTTTCCCCACACCACCTAGTATTGTCTTTCTATGTGTGTGAGTAACTGTATGTTCACTGTTGTGGGTAAATACATACAGCGTACACAGGGCGGTGTGTGAAACTGATAGCGATTACACTCTTCCACTGTTGTAGAAATCTGCTCCAGATGCTGCAGATACCGTGTTGAGCTGAAAGTGGTAACCAAAGTACGGAGAAATATTCTTTGGGGCTCTGTTGCATAGCAATCAGATTGCTTTCAGTTCTGAGAAATGTCCAGTTACTATTGTGGATTTGAATGATCCATGAAGTGACTTCTTTTCCAAAGAAAACATCGAACTATTTCACTAGAACTGAATGCTCCCGTCGGAACTGTTCTCAGCTGTTGTTTATTAGTAAATCACAATAGCAGTATATCGCTGGGTGTATAATAAGATGTACCTTCTTGAAATGAACAATATTTTATTGTTCTATTAACTGATTTCCTTCCATATGCACTTATATTTTACAATGTGAATCAAAAACTCTCAATGGTGTCGATTTTTTACATCACAAGAATGGCTCTCCTCACCTAAAAATTACTCTTAACAAGAACAAAAAACTCTATATCCTAAGAATAATTATGTGAGCGCTGACCGCCACAGAGTAATAAACAATATCTTTGTCTCTCTCTCACATTGTCACAGCAAGTTACGCTGCATGATACATCATAGTACAAAGAATGTGGAGATTGACTGAAGCTTTATATCAGCATGGCTTTTGGTTAGATTTATTCAATTTCATCAAGAAGACAACACAAGGAAAATGATAAATTTTTCCTTGCTTCTGGGTTTTCTGTGATGCTGACAAGCACTACTTCCTGAGTGGATTCTCATGCTATAGCAAACACGAAACTTGTAATATGAGCAAGGGTCTTGCCCACCTTGTTGTTATGAAGCTGGCACAGCCATCCCTCAACTGTCATAACATTATGACTGTCAAATTCTTCACTGGGAAGCTCATGGATGAGCTGAAACAAAAAGAAACAACTTTGGTTGGATCACTTCAGATATCACTAAAAGAAGTCCCTCCTGCAATGCAAAGTGGAGACAATGTGTTGTAGGTGACACACACGTAAAAGTTGGGTGACAGTCTTCTCACAGTACATCAAGGAAAAAAGATAAAGAATGTCCTTATTATGAGTGACATACATGCTGGATGAGAGGTCAATGAGAATTCTGGGAAGAAACTTGCGGAAACTAAGGGCAGAGTCAATACAGTTGACCAAATAACTAGACTCTACAGTGCCCAAGTTGGCATTCACTGATGGCCTGTGCATGTCTTTTACAACATTTTTGACTTTCCCATGATCAATACTAATACATTCTTAAGTTATTTACCTCTAAGAAGATTTCATGGTGTGGCTTTATCCTCAGAGTAGCAGATGAGCTTGCTGCCCTTAGAAACTGAAGAGAGCAGCAAATCTCCCCTCACAGTATTCAGTACGGGCACTGTCAAACCTGGAAATGGAAAGCATTGTCAAACTCAAGCTTCCTGCACAGAAGAAAAGGGGAATGAAACATCATGCACGTGTTTCAAATGCACCAAGTATGTCTGCAAAAGCTGCCAAGCCAAAACTCTTGTTGAATGTCTGAGTTGTGAGATGTCCCATCTTAGACAATTTTGTCCACTCCTTTGTTCCAAATATTTCCAATTATTTATAATTCTAGATTCTAACTGTTTGTTCTTATGTTTTCATTCCTTGATTTGCAATAAGCAAGTAAATGCACAAAGCATTTTAGTCCCATGCTTCATTTTAGAATCTTTTATAAATACTCAGTACTTACCCTATTTGTCTGTAACAGTAAAAATACTATTAGTACTCATATAAACAATATGTTCTGACGCTGTTACAATCTATTTATAAAGAATAACTGTTTAACATTGTTTTACTTACTTATTTTAATGATATTTGATGAAAGACTGAGGAATTTCTTCTGTAAAATTTAAAATAAAAAGGTTTATTTCTGAAAATTTAGTTTTGACAATGTATTATTCATTTCAGAGGGCAAATTATCCTTGGCTGCACTGTAGAGTGTTCCTGAATGTATTGTTAACATGGTGACACCCAAAACACCACTCAAATACCAATAAGATGGTGGTTTCCTACTGTGGATCAAAAATGACCCACATGGTACTTTGAGGGCATGGAAAAGTCCAGTACTTCAAACATTAAGTCAAAACAAAGTATGTGGTGAAGACCACACTCATCTAGAGTTGTTAAGATCCATGGGGAAAATATCCATGACAAAATGTTTCCACCAGGTATGAGGAGAAAGGTGAAATACCCCCAGACTTTAGTATGAGTAAGATGATCCCTGTACCAAAGAGGATAGGTGCTGATAGGTATGAGTATTACCATATCATAGCTTTAATAACCACTATTGCAAGATATCAACACAAATTAGCTACAGGAGAATAGAACAACTAGTGGAAGCAAAGCTGGGGGAAGATCAGGTAGGGTTATGGAGAAATTTAGGAATATGTGAAGCAAAACTGACCTTGTGCCTTGTCTTAGAAGGTAGGTTTAATGAAGGTAAACTCAGATTTCTAGCGTTTGTAGATTTATAGCAAGCTTTTGACAAAATTGACAGAAATCCTCTTTTTTGACATTTTGAAGCTGTCAGGGACAAAATACAGCCAGCAAAAGGTCATTTGAAACTTGAACAAAAACTAGACTGTAGTTGTAAGAGTGAAAGGGAGGCAGTAATTGAGAAAGGATTGGAATTGGTTTTCTAGTGTTACAAACCTGTTTGAAGTCATGTGGAATTTCTTCTTCAGTCTTTCTGTTATGCTTATCTGATGTGGTGAATAGTTAGTGAATAAATATACAAAAACACAGTAGAATTAACAGTTTCATTCTCTCTCCATTCATTGACACTAAACTTCACTTTGAAGACAAGATTAATTGCAATGTATTAATAACAATTTTGTCGTGTAAATGGGTAAGTTAGTGGATTATGAGTGGTCTCACATAGATACTAGTGGCAAAGATTAACATAATAAGTATGTACCATAACTGTTTGATCATAATTGGAACCATACATACTAAGTACTAAGTGCAGCATGAGAAAAATGAATATCACAGTGTATGAACTATTTGAATGCTTAACCACCATTGACTGTTCCTTTGTGCATAATGGTTATATATACATGCACATAACATAAAAATGAAAAAATAGTAAAATACTAAGTTATTACACTTTAGTTTACACAGAAGATAGAAAGAGTAAAACATGTGATAACAAAATAGCTAATGAACTTGTGCTCATCACCTATGAGCTGTAAAATCAGGAAATTGGAAAATGATCAGTACAATTTTTGTGATGTGGAAATTTGAATGTGTACTGGAATTTCCAAAGCCTGCCAAGAGTGTACTGGGAAGTTAAATTTTATAATGGCATTGTTTGTTGACTAACATTCTACCCTGAGGTAACAAAAGTATCATGTTGGACCTTCTTTTGTCCAGCACAAAGCAGCAACTTGATGTGGCATGGACTCAATAAGTCCTTGGAAGTCCACTGCAGAAATACTGAGTCGTGCTGCCTCTATAGCTATCTTTAATTGTGAAAATTTTGCCAGTCCAGGATTTTGTGCATGAACTGATCTTTCAATCATATACTATAAATGTTCGATAAAATTCATGTTGGATGATCTGGTTGGCTAAATCATTTGCTCAAACTGTCTAAAATGTTCTTCAAATGAATTTCAAATAATTGTAGCCTGGTGACATGGTGTGCGGTCACACATAAAAATTCCATCATTCTTTGGAAAAAATGAAGTCCATTATCAACTGAAAATGGCCTCAAAGTAATCAGATATAACCAGGATCCAATACATTCCATGTAAACACAGCCCACACTATTCAAGAGCCACCAACAGCTTGTACACATCCTTATTGACAACTTGGATTTATGCCTTTGTGGGGTCTACAACACACTCAAAGCCTACCATCAGCTCTTACCAATTGAAATTTGGTCTTATCTAACCAGGTCATGATTATCCAGCTGTCTAGGATCCAACTGATATTGTCATGACCCCCAGAAAATATGCTGCAGACAACATTGTGCTCTGTTACCATAGTCCATTATCACCAAATTTTGCTGTACTGTCCTAACAGATATGTTTGTTGTACATCCCACACTAATTTCTATGGTTATTTCATGCAATGTTGCTTGTCTGTTAGCATGGACGACTCTACACAAACGAAGCTGCTCTCGGTGATTAAGTGAAGGCCATCAGTTACTAAGTTGTCCATGGTAATGCCTGAAAGTTGGTATTAGCAGAACATTCTTGACACTGTGAATCTCAGAATACTGAATTCCCTAATGATTGCCAAAATGGAACACCTCATGTGTCTAGCTCCAACTAACATTCTGCATTCAAAGTCTGTTAATTCCTGTCGTGTGCGGCCATAATCACATTTGAAACTTTTTCACATGAATCACATGAGTAAAAATGACAGCTCTACCAGTGCACTGCCTTTTATACCTTAAATGAGCAGTACTAGTGCCATCTGTATATGTGCACATTGCTATCTCATGGCTTTTGTCACCTCAGTGTATTTTAGGAAACCTATACATTTTTGAAATCAGAAAAAATTGACTAAAAAGCTATATCACTGGATTTGGAAAGAATTATGTCTTAATTCTGGAACATTTTAAAACATAAAGTTTTTAAGGATGAATAAAGTTGAAATATTAAGTTTTCTGAAAAAGTAAAATGTTTGTTGCACAGTTGATAATGAGGGCCTTTAATTAAGCTATGTGAATCTTGAAACAAACCAACTATATTCAATAGGATTGAATTCTGGGGTGCATATCATTAACAGGTATTGCAAGTTCATAACATTTTCAAATAAGTTGTTCCGACATGAACTATTTTAAATGTCACCTAAATATTTTGCCTTTGTTAATATTTAAAAAAAAACTATTTCTATAGATTTTAAATGACTGTGGCTGACAAGTAGCACAATGTGCTGCTGTGAGCTAACCTTCTCTGACGAGGGTTAAAGCAGTAAAAAAAAACAACAATCTTATTGAATGGGACGTGACTGGTACAATGTTGTGAGAAGAACTTGGCAGGTTGTTGATATTCCAAAGTTTAAATAAAGCACCCAAAGCAGTGGGGCTAATAACCACTACAAAACTATTCCACCCTGTTGTGAAGGATATGTGGGACACTAAAATAAACTCAGAATTTGACAAAAATGGAATAATCTGAATACAAGATACGACAGGTGCTGATAGGTGTGCATATTGCATATTGCTGCCTTCATCTACATCTGTAAGCATACTTTGGAAAGCACTATGAAATTCATAGCAGAGTGTACTTCCTATTGCAAAACATATTAGAGTTTCTTTCTATTCCATTCCCATAGGGAATGAGGAAAAAATGATGTCATATATGTGCCTAGGTAGGCTGTAATTGGTCAAATCTTGTCTTTAAGGTCCCTACAAGACCCATCCATAGGGGATCAAAGTATTTACCACTTGATTGGTTCTTGACACTTTGAAAGAAGGCTTTTTCGGAATAATTAATGTCTACCTTGAAGCACTTGCCATGTAAGGCTTTTTGGGATTTTCACAACACTCTCCCCTGAACCAAATGAACATGTGAACATTTGTGTACTAGAGCAATATCAGCACATGGATCATACAAGTGTTTTGTAACCAATCTTGTTTGTTTATTGCCTTTATTTGTTTCAGCATCCTGTAAGTGAATTGAGATGTACAAAATTTTACATTCCTGAACATTTAAAGCATGTTACCAGTACTTACACCAGTTTGAAATCTTATCATTAATTTGTAATATTTGAAAAAATACTTCAGAGCCAAGATTGCATTTAAATATTTATTTTGAACTGATGACCGGTTTCAACAGTTCGTTGCTGCCATCTTCAGATCTGCAATACGACAGATACATATTGCATTTGTAAACACATTCTCAGTGCCAGTAGTAATAAAGTACATAAATATAATATTTTACATAAAGGTAATATATCTCGTGTTTTTCAAAATCATGCCATATATTTTGGAAATGTTGAAAATTTAAATAGTGTCGACATGCGAGCTTTACCAGCAGGTATATCACAACCAATCCACATGTCATTAATTAAAAATATTATTTACAGTCATGTTACCATGCAACTTACACTGATTTTATGTGATTACACACATGCCTGTCTGGATCTGCAATGAGTTGAGTGCTGTGATAGCAAGCACCTCTTATGCCTGCTAGGTGACACTGTGGTAATAGATGTTACTGTTTGCGTTTACATTAGATAAATTATACAATTTACTTACCAGAAATTTTTATAGTAAGTAAAGTAGTCCAAATCTGAAGTTAAGGAAAATTACAGACATGTTGCAAGGATTATCTAGTAATAACAGCTATCAATATGCAAGCTTCCATAAAGGAGCAATATCATCACTTAAGCAATAAACTGATAAAAATTATTTTTATTCTGCAATGGGCACGTTATATTTATAGGATTTAAAAGAAATACAACAATGTTTTCTTAATTTTTTTCATTTTTAAATTTTATTGTCACTGCACATCACAAGTTCTGTATTAAAAATACAGGGTGTATCAGAAAGAATCATCTGATTTGGCATGTCTAATTTTCTGAAACTAATAAACATATACAATGAATTTTGTTTTTTGATGAACAGGAAACTCAAAAAGTTTTTTTCATACTTTTTCATTGGCTTTCAATAAAGCTCCTTTGAGACGCATGGAATATGTCAATGCAGTATTCAAATAGTTCCCAGACTGCTTCGAGCATGTCTTGAGTTACAGTTTCCACAGCTTCTGTTATGGTATGTCTCAGGTCATTCATTGTTGGTAATGGAGACACATAAACAGAATCTTTTGTAAATCCCCACAAGAAATAGTAACATACAGTCAGGTCCGGTGACCTTGGAGGCCAGTAATGTAAGGCTGAACCATCTGGTCCAGTGTGAATGATCCATCATTCAGTGATCCTTTCATTTAAAAATTCCCACTCTTCCTGGTGCCATTGTTACTACCTAGCAGGAACCATGCAAAACTCAAGATTTTCCTCTTTCCAACATTGTTCATGGACATATCTCAAATAACATAACAGTTATGATTTTTTTAAAAAATCAGATGATTCTTTCTGATACACCCTGTATTTCATAAAAATGAGCACATAGCATAAGGCAGGCAACATTATTCTCATGAATTCTTAGTTTTGTTTGTAAGGAAAGCTTTCCTGGGCAACTCATCCACTTAGGTGTAAGGTATTTTAGTGTGACATCACCACTTTTCAGCCGGCCGGTATGGCTGAGTGGTTCTAGGCGCTTCAGTCTGGAACCGCGCGACCGCTACGGTCGCAGGTTCGAATCCTGCCTCAGGGATGGATGTGTGTGATGTCCTTAGGTTAGTTAGGTTTAAGTAGTTCTAAGTTCTAGGGGACTGATGACCTCAGATGTTAAGTCCCATAGTGCTCAGAGCCATTTGAACCATTTGAACCACTTTTCATTGTGCTACCTAGTTTCACAGTGTTACACATCACTAATGTAGTAACAATACAATCACAACATCCTGACATAACATTTCAACTCATAAAATATACAATTATCTGATTATTGACTACCAAGACTACACATCACATAATGTGTAGATGGTCTTTATTTGTGTGTATATATATATATATATATATATATATATATCTAAAAAGAAAGATGATGAAACTTACCAAACAAAAGTGCTGGCAGGTCGATAGACACACAAACAAACACAAACATACACACAAAATTCTAGCTTTTGCAACCAATGGTTGCCTCGTCAGGAAAGAGGGAAGGAGAAGGAAAGACAAAAGGATATGGGTTTTAAGGGAGAGGGTAAGGAGTCATTCCAATCCCGGGAGCGGAAAGACTTACCTTAGGGGGAAAAAAGGACAGGTATACACTCGCACACACGCACATATCCATCCACACATACACAGACACAAGCAGACATTGTCAGCACCTGATGTCCTACGAGCCGATCGCAAACTTCCACTCCCAACATCCTCCACTCAGGAGCCAAGTAAAAGTATGCGATCAGTAGAGAGCATAGCGCATAGCGTCTTACTGTTAAGGTGGTGCGTTGGCCACTGAGAACCTCGCACTCTTTGCATTTTTTAAATGTGCAAATCTGTTAAAAGAAAAACATAAGCATTGATATTCATCATCAAATCTGTGAGCGTATTACACAGGAGCAAGGTTTAACCTCTTGAGTGATGTTCCAGCGTAACGATAAGCGATAGCACGAAGATGAAGAATGCAAAAGCAAAGAAGGCAGTGGGAAGACGTCAGCCAATAGCCCGCTGACTAGGACCGCACCACAACAGGAGCTGCCTCTAGCCAAAGAGAATACAAGCGCCGCTCCTGCCAACCTTGGCCGCACAGTACTAGACAGACATTAGTGGTACAGTACCAGACGGGTGCCAATAGACCCGGGAATAGCAGAGGCCTTAGAAGAGAGCACTACGATAGCAGTTATTACTGATCCAAATCTGTTGCTTACATGGACATTGGATATAGCAAAGGACTGGCTTATTTGCATATCGCCCATCTTGTGACACGCTATTATATACACAAAGTTAAGTATTGTCAATCTTCTTTTTCGTAATAAAATCTTATAACCTGATTTGCTTGAATTGTTGAATAGCCACCCGAGAACGCAGCATCCTTAACATCAGTTTGTTGCAGGATTCTCGAACATATTCTCAGTTCGAATATGATGAATTTCCTTGAGACAGAGTAGTTGTTGTCCATGCATCAGCACGGCTTTAGAAAGCATCCTTCCTGCGAAACGCAACTCTCCCTTTTTTCACATGATCATGATATCTTGCGAACCATGGATGAAGGGTATCAGACAGATGCCATATTCCTTGACTTCCGGAAAGCGTTTGACTCGGTGTCCCACTGCAGACTCCTAACTAAGGTACGAGCATATGGGATTGGTTCCCAAGTATGTGAGTGGCCCTAAGACTTCTTAAGTAATAGAACCCAGTACGTTGTCCTCGATGGTGAGTGTTCATCGGAGGTGAGGGTATCATCTGGAGTGTCTCAGGGAAGTGTGGTAGGTCCGCTATTGTTTTCTATCTACATAAATGATCTTTTGGATCGGGTGGATAACAATGTGCGGCTGTTTGCTGATGATGCTGTGGTGTACGGGAAGGTGTCGTCGTTGAGCGACTGTAGGAGGATACAAGATGACTTGGACAGGATTTGTGATTGGTGTAAAGGATGGCAGCTAACTCTAAATATAGATAAATGTAAATTAATGCAGATGAATAGGAAAAAGAATCCTGTAATGTTTGAATACTCCATTAGTAGTGTAGCGCTTGACACAGTCACGTCGATTAAATATTTGGGCGTGACATTGCAGAGCGATATGAAGTGCGACAAGCATATAATGGCAGTTGTGGGGAAGGCGGATAGTCGTCTTCGGTTCATTGGTAGAATTTTGGGAAGATGTGGTTCATCTGTAAAGGAGACCGCTTATAAAACACTAATACGACCTATTCTTGAGTACTGCTCGAGCGTTTGGGATCCCTATCAGGTCGGATTGAGGGTGGACATAGAAGAAATTCAGAGGCGGACTGCTAGATTTGTTACTGGTAGGTTTGATCATCACGCGAGTGTCACGGAAATGCTTCAGTAACTCGGGTGGGAGTTTAGAAGAAAGGAGACGTTCTTTTCGTGAATCGCTACTGAGGAAATTTAGAGAACCAGCATTTGAGGCTGACTGCAGTACAGTTTTACTGCCGCCAACTTACATTTCGTGGAAAGACCACAAGGATAAGATAAGAGAGATTAGGGCTCGTACAGAGGCATATAGGCAGTCATTTTTCCCTCGTTCTGTTTGGGAGTGGAACAGGGAGAGAAGATGCTAGTTGTAGTACGAGGTACCCTCCGCCACGCACCGTATGGTGGATTGCGGAGTATGTATGTAGATGTAGATCCTTCAGGCCCCTATAAGCGACGAGTGGGCAGGACCCCACAAGTAATGGTGGCATTAGCAGACAGTTTTAAAATTTTTAGTATTAAATGATAATCTGTGGATTTTCGAGTTTTTTTTAAGGCTATATCGTTTCTTAATATTGCCTTGACGAAATTTTAAACGAAAAATTCCTTCAGAATACCTTTGATACAAAGTTATCTAACCTTCTGATACTCATCTCAAATCTTATGTTGTCTATCGTACTTAAAGAGTGTTAATATTGGAAGTGAGCCGTGCTACTTATACCGATTTCAGTTACAGGAAGCTGTCTGTGGCATCTACTGGGAGCCGACGGCGCCTGACGTCGTATTCCAAGCTGGTGGACCTGCAGCCGTGACGGAAATTCCACTGGAGCCTCCAAGATTACTGTGCCTACCACAAATGAATCTTTCAATAAATGATACTCATCTCAACCTCGTCAGTTACTAAAATCCCAGTCCTTCATTTCCGATCACTAAAGACTCCGTTCAACGCCTAATATCCCTGCCTGCTGGAGTTAGTTTCATGTTGATATTGTTACTGCGATGATGGAAAAAGACTCAACATGAAGAAGGAGATGTGCTACGTAAAGGAAAGTTGGTAGGCATGTTTCTACATCTGAAAGATAATGTCCATTCAAATTTCGCTCCAGTCATATAAGAGCGGAGCTAGTAGTGCCACTATGAGTCAGCAAATCAGGCTTGCTTCAAATAGGCGCTATAACAGTCGTGGGCGTTAGTTATCTTCTGAGATTTGACGTGGTGAGTTGATGTTAGTCAAGAATGCTTTTAAGGCGACAAAGACCTCTCAGAATTTGAATGAGGTCTTGTAATAGGGCTACGACAAGCTGGACGTTTCTTCTGTGATATTGGAGAAATACTTGGCAGGTTTGTAGACAGTGTACATGATTGCTGGCGTCGGTAGTCATGACAATGTACAGTCGCAAGAATACCAGCCTCCACACGGTCACTTGGCACCACCGAAAGGAAAGATCATCGGGTTCAGCGTATGCCTCTGGAACATTGTACTGCATCTACAGCAGCAATGTGAGCGGCGTTTAGCACCACAGTGACACAATGAACTGTTACAAGTCGGTTACTTCAAGGGCAACTCTGAGCCATACGCCCTGTAGCGTGTATTCCATTGACTCCAAACCACCGCTATTTGCGACTTCACTGGTGTCATGCGAGAAAGCTTCTGGAGGGTGGGGTGGATGGAGGTAAGTTGTGTTTTCTGATGAATGCTGGTTCCAACTCAGGACCAGTGATGGCAGTGTGTTGGTTAGAAAGAGACCAACTGACGGTCTACAACCAACCTGTCCACGTGCTAGACACACTGTACCTACACCTAGAGTTATGGTCTGGGGGTGCGATTATGTATGACAGCAGGCGCACTCTGTGGTTATCCCACACACCTTGAATGTAAATTTGTACGTCAGTCTGGTGATTCGATCTGATCTGCTGCCATTTTTGAACAGCATTCCATGGGGTGTTTTCCAACAGGATAACGCTCACACACTGCTGTTGTAAACCAATTTGCTCTACAGATTGTCGACATGTTGTCTTGGCCTGCTCGATCACCGGGCTGTCTCCTATCGAGCACACATTGAACATCATCGGATGAAGTCCATCCTCATCCAACAGCTTTAACCGTCCCTGTATTGACCGACCAAGAGCAACAGGCATGGAACTCCATTCCACAAACTGACATCCAGCACCTGTACTATACAATGCATGCTTTTATTCAACATTCTAGCGGTTACACCGGTTATTAATGTACCAGTATTTCGCATTTGGAATGGCTTATCTCGCGCTGACATTAACCTGTGGTCTTTCAATGTTAATAAGTTAAATATGTTACCTAGACAAATATATTTCCGAAATTTCATTACTTAACATTAATAATTTTTTGTTGCTGCAATTTTTTCCGTCAGTGTAATTAAGCCAGAGCATGATTGGAAAGGTAGGTGAATAAATGAGAAAACATTTGCAGATACAGAAAACACCACTTGAAGAAGCAGTGCACTACAGCAGAGAATCCAAGGGTGTTGCGAACCACTGGGCAGGTGAAAGTGTGTGCACCATATGAAGAAAGGCGATGTAGAAGAAATACAGACGCACACAGGAGCAAAGAAGACATGTCGATATGTTCAGAAATTATGTAGAGTGAAACTCTGAGCGAGAAGCATAGATTTGAAACTTTCTGGCAGATTGAAACTCTTTACCGGACAGGCACTCGAACCCGGAACTTCGCAAGAAATTCTGGAAACAGTCGCCTAGCCTGTAGCCACACAATTTTTTCTGGAATATCATTTCTGCCAGACGTGGAGTCTCACGAGGAATGCAGAAGAACTTCTGGGAAGTTTGGAAGGTAGAAGATGAAGTGAACCTGTTAGCGCGGCTCTGAGTCGTGCTTTAATAGCTCAGTCGGTGGATCAATTGACCACGAAAGGCAAAGGTTCTGGGATCGAGTTACAGTCCAGCACGGGGGTTTAATCTGCCATGAAGTTTCAAATCGACACATACTGAGCTGCAGGGTGAAAATCATTCTCACAACAGAGCGTTTCATTTGTTTATCGTGTCAGAAGCAAACAATACGACACATAAATACACAGCTTTACAAAATACACACATCAAAAAAAGTTTTGCAACACCTCGGTTCCGAGAGTTCCGGAATGTGTACAGAAAACTGGAATAGAAATCAACATAAATATCATTTCCGTCCTTTTTATTCCTCATGAAAACCACACACTACATGTTGTACCACCATACAACGAGACCTTCAGAGGTGGTGGTCCAGATTGCTGTACACACCGGTGCCTGTAATACTCAGTAGCACATCCTCTTGCATTGATGCATGCCTGTATTCGTCGTGGTATACTATTGACAAGTTCATCACGACACTGTTAGTCCAGATTGTCCCATTCCGCAACGACGATTCGGCGTCGATCCCTCAGAATGGTTGGTGGGCATGTCGTCCATAAACAGCCGTTTTCAATCTATCCCAGTCATGTTTGATAGGGTTCATGCCTGGAGAACATGCTGACGACTCTAATCGAGCGATGTGGTTATCCTGAAGGAAGTCATTCACAAAATGTGCACGACGGGGGCGCGAATTGTCGTCCACGAAGACGAATGCCAAGCCAATATGCTGGAAATATGTTTGCAATGTCGATTGAACGATGGTATTCACGTATCGTACAGCCGTTACGGCGCCTTCCATGAGCACCAGCGGCGTACTTCGGGCCCACATAATGTCACCCCAAAACAGCAGGGAACCTCCACCTTGCTGCACTCGCTGGACATTGTGTCTAAGGCGTTCAGCCTGACCGGGTTGTCTCCAAACACGTCTCCGACGATTTTCTGGTTGAAGGCATATGCGACACTCATCGTTGAAGAGAACGTGATGCCAATCCTGAGCGGTCCATTGGGCATGTTGTTGGGCCCATCTGTACCGCGCTGCATGGTGTCGTGTTGGCAAAGATGGACCTCGCCATGGATGTCGGGAGTGAAGTTGCGCATCATGCAGCCTATTGAGAACAGTTTGAGACGTAACACGACGTTCTGTGGCTGCACGAAAAGCACTATTCAACATGGTGGCGCTGCTGTCAGGATTCCTCTGAGCCATAATCCGTAGGTAGCGGTCATCCACTGCAGTAGTAGCCCTTGGGCGGCCTGAGCAAGGAATGTCGTCGACAGTCCCTCTCTCTCTGTATCTCCTCCGTGTCCGAACAACATCGCTTTGGTTCGCTTCGATACGCGTGGACACTTCCCTGGTTGAGTGCACATCCTGGCACAAAGTAACACTGCGGACGCGATCGAATCGTTGTATTGACCGTCTAGGCATGTTTGAACTACAGGCAACACGAGCCGTATACCTCCTTCCTGGTGGAATGACTGGAACTGATCGGCTGTTGGACCCCCTCCATGTAAAAGGCGCTGCTCATGCTTGGTTCTTTACATCTTTGGGCGGGTTTAGTGACATCTCTGATGAGTCAAAGGGACTGTGTCTGTGGTACAATATCCACAGCCAAAGTTTATCTTCAGGAGTTCTGGGAACCGGAGTGATGCAAAACTTTTATTGATGTGTGCATAGACATTACAAATATTGGATGACTGTAGTCTAGATCTAAGGAACCTCAGGTACATTCATAGCAGCTTTTACATTTTTCTTGTCAGGAAAGACTGGGTGCAGGTATCACTGCAGTAAGTGGTCTGAGATGTGCTCGGTCCGACATTCATTGATAGAATACGACTCCATCTCTGAAGATTAATCCTATCACAAAAACCTGCTTACATCGGTTGCTGAGTAACTGCGTCCAATTCCGTAAGAATCCAAAAAATATGAAGTACAGCTAAGGTTAAAGAATGAAGTACAGCTAAGGTTAAAGACGCATTAAAAACCGGCAAAGCTTGAAGTCTAAAAAAGTATCGGCTGATGTCCTTATTTCGCCACATTTACAAGTTGATGGAGGCTCTAATCCAGCAAAGATTCGTGGTAGAGACTTATCTCTGAACAAGCGGGCTGCAGGGCAGGACAGAACAACACAACTCAAATTCTCAGTGTGACCCAGGCAATCGAAGATAGCAAGGAAAGGAACCGTATTACAGGAGTCGTAATCATACACCTTATAGTAGCTTACGATACTGCTAACCGCCTTATTCTGTTCGAAAACAGTTTATATATGAAAAGACTTTCTTAGACTGTGCTATCAGCTCTCTCCTTCAGAACCGAATATTTTTTTGGAATTCCAGGGCTAGAGAAGTAAAAGAGAAATCAGGCGAACGGCATATTTCAAGGAAGTGTGTTATTAGTATGTTTGTTTAGCATCGACGCAAATTATCAGCCTCATCTTACAGGGACCCTAAGTATCATCTACAGTGATGACTATGTCATCATTGCACGATGTAAGCAATCTGGGACAGTAGAGGAGAAACTGTTGACAGATCTAGACACACACTTTGTGTGCCATGACAGGAACCAACTCAAATCGAACCCACTGAGGAATGGGTAGACAGAAATCAGTTTAAACCTTCCTTGGGAGTGTGCAAATTTATGTACATATACATATAAATATATAGCAAATTTATATATGTATGTATACATATAAGTAGGAATAATAAGGAAGGGTACATAAATAAAGAGATTAATAGAAATCAATTATTTACAATTAATGCCCAAATTTTGGATTTTTATACTTTGTTTCCTTTGCGTCCGTTTCAACGTGAACTTACTTTCTTGTAGTAGAGATCTACACACTTCACGTTAGGTGCTTCTTCTTCCAACGCCGCAAAACCTATTCTTCGTGACCGTGTCGGTTATGTAATTTTCATATATCGGACTTCTTCACGATTTCTGCAGGCAGCAGGAGGTGGCATGACCTTTTCGTGGTGCGCGGTAGAAAATAAAAAGGCCACATATTTTTGCACTGAGAAAAATTATTATTCAGATACCGTGAAAGCTACTACACGCATCTCATATCTAAGTACGTCCTCTCTCCACGAGAACTCAAGACATAAGGCGACAAAAAACTGAATGAGGTCTTTATCATTTGTTCTCGCCTTCTGGCTTAGCAATATACATCTTTTGCGGGCGCTTACAGCGGTTATCCTTGGCTTTTCCTACGTACCAATACAGAAGGCAAAAGACTAGAATACTGTGCAACTCCAAAACATCTAGGTGTTACATTGGAAGACACTTTGTTCTTTAGACAACAGTGTCTGAATCCCAGGTTTGTAACTGTCAGAAATAATACTGTGTGCAAAACTATAGGAACAAGCTGGAGAGCAGAATCAGAAAC
This sequence comes from Schistocerca piceifrons, assembly GCF_021461385.2. Taxonomy (NCBI): domain Eukaryota; kingdom Metazoa; phylum Arthropoda; class Insecta; order Orthoptera; family Acrididae; genus Schistocerca; species Schistocerca piceifrons. The sequence continues at coordinate 620,770,817 of NC_060141.1, forward strand.
TGTGAGGACTTCTGCACTGGCTTTGTACTAATCTACAAACGAATACGAGTGCCCTGTATCTTGTAGAGAGTGGGTTTAATTCTGCAGTTGTTTCTAATAGGCGACAACTCCATGAGTTGCAATGTTTTAGAACTAAACGTGTGGCTGCCTGGAATCATACTGAACTAATCGGTGATTTTTGTTGTAGACTTTAAGTATTTCACAGATAATATTAAGGTGAGCAAAACAAGAAAACGAAAGAAACGAATAATCCTGATTACTGTTTAGTACGCTATACGTTTTCAATTTTGAAATACACAACAACATGAAAACAGGTATGTATTATTTTTATCATGAGGGCCAAGGTAAGAACGGCCCTGATGAAGTGTGCACCTTTCTCTACCCCCGCATTGAGAACTTAGTCCCCAAAAACATAAGAGAATTGTATGTATATAGACTGAACGGCGCGTGAAAATTTGTACCAAGGTGGAAATCGAACCCAGGTCTCCTACTTACTAGGCGGGTGCGTTAGCCACTAAGCTACCTTGGCACAGCGGTTCACACAATTGCACAGTTTACTCTGGCACGCCTCCCTTCTCGATCCAAATTCTCACTGCCGTCCCAGACTGCTTTAAGTCCACCCTTACAAACGAACAGAATTTTCACACATCACTTCTGTCTATACAGGGTTTACAAAAAGGCACGGCCAAATTTTCAGGAAACATTCCCCACACACAAAGAAAGAAAATATGTTATGTGGACATGTGTCTGGAAACGCTTACTTTCCATGTTAGAGCTCATTTTATTACTTCTCTTCAAATCACATTAGTCATGGAATGGAAACACACAGCAACAGAACGTACCAGCGTGACTTCAAACACTTTGTTACAGGAAATGATCAAAATGTCCCTCCGTTAGCGAGGATACATGCATCCACCCTCCGTCGCATGGAATCCCTGATGCGCTGATGCAGCCCTGGAGAATGGTGTATTGTATCACAGCCGTCCACAATACGAGCACGAAGAGTCTCTACATCTGGTACCGGGGTTGCGTAGACAAGAGCTTCCAAATGCCCCCATAAATGAAAGTCAAGAGGGTTGAGGTCAGGAGAGCGTGGAGGCCATGGAATTGGTCCGCCTCTACCAATCCATCGGTCACCGAATCTGTTGTTGAGAAGCGTACGAACACTTCGACTGAAATGTGCAGGAGCTCCATCGCGCATGAACCACATGTTGTGTCGTACTTGTAAAGGCACATGTTCTAGTAGCACGGGTAGAGTATCCCGTATGAAATCATGATAACGTGCTCCATTGAGCATAGGACACATGTCCACATAACATCTTTTCTTTAATTGTGTGTGAAGAATGTTTCCTGAAAATTTGGCCGTACCTTTTTGTAACACCCTGTATACATATAATGATATCTGTATGAGACCAGTAAAGTCTTCTAAATTATGTCATTTCATTTTTATAAGTACCTGCACGTGGATTTCAGGCTGGGTCCCTAATTTACGTTCGATGCTGAAGGTGCTGTTCCAAAACATTCGGTAATTCTGTTCGTGTGTAAGGGATCGAGGAAGGAGGCGTGTCAGGGTAACCCGTGCAGTTGTGTGAACCGCTGTGGCAAGGTGGCTTAGAGGCTAAAGCACCCGCCTAGTATGAAGCTGGCACGGTAGCTCAATGTGTTCCGTCAGAGAGCTGGTTGGCCTATGTAATAAAAAACTGTGTGACAGGGTCAACAACGAACTTGGACGGATGTCATGCGACGTCTGCAATGACCAAACACAAAAAAGTAAGCAGGAGACCCGAGATCGATTCCCGACTTTGGTACAAGTTTTCACTCGCCGCTTCAGTTTGTACTCATAAAATCATATCCGTATGAGACTAGTAAAGTCTCTGAAACTGTGGCACTTTTATAACGTATGAGAACTCCACTTGTTTAGCGATGCATATGGAGGACAAAATCGCAATCATATGATTAAGAATGAGATTGTTCTATAAGAGAGTGGCAAATTTGACAAAATCTGCTATAATATTCCATTAGAGGGCACTCTTGTCCACCATCAGACCGCGACTTAGGTGCCGTGAAAAGAAAGTTACGAATGTGCGACCGAGTGCTTATTTGAGAAAAGTATATATCACTTATCACTGATTTCAGCTGCCTAGGTCGATTCAATGTTTATGCATCAACAACAATAAAACAGTGAATTGTAAACTATGATGGGTCCCACTACAAAAAAAGGTCGTCATCTCATCTGAAACAGTGGATAGAGGCATTAGGATAGAGGACAAAGCATCATTTGCTCTCCAGCAGTATGTGTTGTCTGAGTACTGTTCAGAAAAGAAAGAGCAAATAGATGCTACGACCTATATGGGAGGACACGAAGTCCATACTTTTACGTTAGTGAAAGCCAGTACATACTTTCGCAACAAGAACACTGGGGTACCTCAAACAAAAGCATATTATAGGAAAGTTCTCCTAAACAAGAAGAAGATAGAGATATTGATAAACTACTGAAGTATATTGCTGATCCACAGTATCAAGTGTTTTATAAACAGCTGAAGACGTGGTCCATCACAGAAAACAATTGAAAAGTAACTAGAACCAATCGTCTTCTGTACTATTTTTTGTATAAACTTAAGACAGTTTTGTGAACAAGTGGCCAATCATATTTTGTAACAAGTTATGTGTTGATGTCTATATGAACTTAGGGGAGATTTTGAGTACTTACTTAGAGTTATAAACACAATATTAAAATATTCAGTGGTTTAGGTTCTAAGGCTCTGAGAAACAGTAAGTCATTTGGTTATCTTTAAAATGTACTTCATAATATGATTACATACGGTAATAATGCATTTTTCTGTGTGACATTCCACTCAAGGCAGACCTTTTTAATTTATATTATGTATTATAGAATTTTATACAGTATATTATCAGTATATTCACTATGCTGGAAATACTGTCATTCTTGTATTACAATTTTTTACTTAAATTTAAATTTAATAAATGCCATAAAGTATTTTTAATGCCCCATTTATTGCTATCATGGAGGAAATCCAGATGATAAAAATCACCATAGCAGCTACGAATATTTTTCAAACTAGGTAATGTAAGCTTTACGCAGTCCAGAAAATGAATTGCTTCACACAGAAGAAAGAAATTTGCCAATAAATGATCAAAGTCGGTTTAGGAATGTTTTTTCTTCCTCCTCGCTAACTTATCAATGATGCGCTATCCCCTTTTAGGATAAGTGTTTCAGATATCACGATAACGGAAGCGTCGAAGGATAGTGGAAGGGATGTTTTAGATCGTACAGCCGACGTACAGAATGTCACGCAGCTGTTCGTACTGACTGATCCGTTACAAGTGGCCCGTATAACAGTTTGGAAGCTGCTTACAAAAGGATGTACGTCAACATTAAGGTCTACCTTTCCTTTATTGTCCATTTCACTTGTTTCCCAAGTACCCTCATTACGCTACGCTATCGCGAGATTTGGTAACTCTAGTTCCGACAAACTGCCTATTGGCTTTTGTCTCGGATTTTTCGGCCAACGTTCGTCTGATGATTTTACTGACGTTTCGCCAGCACGAGTGGCCGGCATTGTCAAAGATTCACCCTCCATTGCTGGTGTTGAACTGGAGCCGAGCTCGGGGCCGCAGACTATACGTACCTCGTGCGCCAACGTCTGGAGGCTTCTCTGCGGTCATTTCCGGTGCGGTTCTCCTCTTGCTACCTGCGACGGTAGTTCGCTGCAGCACAGGAAGCCAGGATCCGTTTATCTTAAGGCTTCCTTCTTCCTTGTAGAAGCGAATGACCGTCGTAGGTAGCAAGAGGAGAGCCGCACCGGAAATGACTGCGAAGAAGCCCTCGGACGTCGGCGCGCCAGGTACATATAGTCTGCGGCCGCGAGCTCGGCTCCAGTTCACCACCAGCACTGGAGGATGAAGTTTTGACAATGCCAGCGACTCGTGCTGGCGAAACGTCAGTAAAATCATCAGACGAACGTCAACTGAAGACCCCGAGACAGAAGTCAATAGGCAATTTGTCAGCAAGTGGCCACGAAAGCCTTAACAATTTTGAATTCAAATTCTGGGTGCTGACGCCAGTTTTAAGAATTAAACGAACAGTTTGTCTCTGTGTGACAACCTAAACGTCAGGAACGCTATTCACATTTTTGAAAAAAGTAAAATTATTTCGTACTTCCACTTTAGTTGGCAGCTGAAGAGACCCTAAATCAGATTAATACCTGGTAGCCGCGCGGTCTTGGGCGCCTTGTCACAGTTCGCGCGGCTTCCCCAGTCGGAGGTTCGAGTCCTCCCTCGGGCATGCGTGTGTCTGTTGTCCTTAGCATTAGTTAGTTTAAGTAGTTCGTAAGCTTAGGGACCGATAACCATAGCAGTTTGGTCCCATAAGACCTTACTACAATTTTGCAAACCTTTACCTTGCATAATGCACAAATGAGAACACTTCCATAGTCTAAAGGGTACTCGCACAAAGGATGAATTATTGCATAACGTGTACTTACTCAGAACACACACTGCCTCACGGAAAAGTAAACCATCCAGAAGGGGAGGAGGAATCGAAATGAACTCTCACGGGTTGAGAGGGTGAGAGATGTCATTTTAGTGAATACAAAATCGAGGGAAATTTACAAACAACTTGGCAGTACGAGCTCTCTTATCAGTATGGTATAGCACCCCCTCTGGCCTGGATGCATGCACTGATTAGGTTGGGGATAGTGTCATAAAGCCGTTGTGTCCTCTTCTGAGGCAAATTGGCCCACAACTGTTATAGCTGGTCCTTGATATACGGGATACTGGTACTGCGACGTTTCTGACGTCCAAGCTCGTCACACGCAAGTTCTATCGAGGACAGATATGTGAATCTTGGTGGCCCTGGGAGCACCTCAACATCACGCAGACAGTTCATAGAGATACATGCCTTGTGTGAACGAGCATTGTCCTACTGAAAAATGACACCATGATACTATAGCCTGAGGAGACAAGGCTGTCCGTGATGTACCGTTGTGCCGTCGGCGTTCCTTAGGTCACTGGCGGCCGCGACCTGAAATCATATATCCTGTCTTCCCAAGCTGTGACTCCAAAGCACTCCCTCTTGTCTCCGCAGTACTTGTCCGCGATACTCACCGACCACAGCACCACTCCAAACATATCTGTTTGTGTTCTGGTGCTAACGGTAGCCTACGTGTGGGGCGGTGATCCCCTAATCTGGCTGCTACCTATTCTCCGATCAGTGGTGTGGGATGGCACAGAATGTCGGAGGGAGTCCATTACCTCTGGATGGAGTCACAGATGAGAAGGTGTTACGATGTGCCTGGTTCACAGTATGGTGATCATCCCTTGTGGTGGCTTCAGTCCGGACCCGCTGTGCTGCTACGGTCGCAGGTTTGAATCCTGCCTGGATGTGTATGATGTCCTTAGGTTATTTGGGTTTAAGTGGTTCTAAGTCTGAGATGTTAAGTCCCATAGTGCTTAGAGCCATTTGAACCATTTTGAATCTTGTGGTGGTCAGACATGGTCGACCAGAATCTTGACGAAGATCATTCTTGCTTTCACTTTCCTAAGTAATTCTAGCCCTTAACTCACGAGGCGTGGTCTCTCTGATCGTTCGAAAATTTTCGAACTCGTTCTTTGAAGGTCACTTCCAGCGGAATGCTCCTATACTCCCCCTACCTTCCGTACATCGCCAACCCTATGAAGTCTCGTTGTGGGTTGCATTACCCCTCCTCTGTTGGCTGTTGAAACGCGTTATTGGCACTTGTTGTGGTCTCTTAGACCGTGTTTCGTGAATTACGTACCTGTTTTCTTCAGTATAGCACAAAACGTGTTAACAGGAGCACGTCATTTTTAGCTACCCTAAGTTTGATGAAATTGTTAATCAGTAAATGGATGAAGATGTTAGTGATACGCAGCAAGAAATAGATGAATAGGACGGTGATTCAGAGGAAGAACTTCAGGACAATTGTGATGGGAACGTCTCTTTTTCTCCAATAAAAATACTTAAAGTGTTATTTAAAATCAAATGTATTCTGAGTGGTGATAAAAAGGAATTTCTTTTTGTATCTATCGTCTGCAATTTTAGGTGCATGTTTTAAATCCTGGAATTTAGTTTTATGTGAACATATACTTGATACGGTGATATTAAAATGTTTCGGAATGTGAAATTCGGTTCTCTAACAGTTCCTTTATGTATACTACTTAAAAAAACGCAGGGAAGTATGTGATTTTCTGTAATAAAAAGTAAAATATTACTGGCATTATTCAGTGCAAAAAATCAACAAGGAGTGTTTAAAAACATAAATAATTATAACAATAATGGTTATACAAGTTAAATTAAATATTTCAAATGATTTGTGCCGTAATTCTCAAGTAAAATACAAAGGTCCCAGAGAACCTACCTCGTAGTATACGTTACAGAAAAGTCACCTCGTTAGTTAAGGACTAGAGACCGCTGACCAGAACCGGTCAGCCCAAACTACCTTAACAGCTTCTTTAAGCTGTTGCACTTCTTTAAGCAGTTGCGTGACTGGACGCAACACGTCTTTAAATCTGCGTACCTTCGGTAACGAGTTAGGGCTCACAGAGAGACACACTCACAGACATATCCAGAGACACAGGGGCGCCGCAGACAACCCCGTAGACCATCCCAGAGTGCCCCAGAAAGCTAAAACACCAAGAAGAATAGCGTCTCGGCTCTCGGCAAGATCAATGTGTAGTCTTTATATTCAAGGTCAACACTTTATTTACGATAATACAGAGTTAAGTCACCAACAAATGATCCATCTTCACAGCAACCATCTCCCTTACACCAAAAATATGCAGCCTCATTATCATCTACCTTCCTGCGACCAAGAGTACGTATAAACAAAACTTGCACAGGAACTAAATAAGAACTACTACCACCTACAACTTCACTAAAATGTAAAGTATGATAAATTACATCTCGACGAGCAAAACTCTCAAGGCCACCGTACTCACGTATACCTCCACATCTAGCAAAGACAACAGTTAACCAACCGTTACGGTTACCAGGCGGTGTAACATCAGCCTGAGACACAGCAAAATCAAATCTACAACCTAAAAGCACACACAGTCCATCAATAACGGCACGCGAAGCATTGCCTTAAACTTTATTCTTCGCTGTGATGACACCTAGCCTCTGTCACATCCAAATGCCCCACAAATCGAGATATTCCACAAACGACCAGCCGGCCAAATGGAGACCCACAATGTCATGCAAACTCTTGCTAATAACACTGCTTCACACAAGTACGAAACATCTTCGTGTCCTTCATAGTAATCACTCTACATCTCACCCTCTTCACAGCGCTTACATACCCTAACAAGGCTGGTAAAAGGAAGCAGTCTCACATGTTGCCTGCTATGTTGAACAATACTAACGCACTCTGGTGACTGTTCTACCTGTAACAGAGAATTGCAACTCTAATGATTCATGTACATGGCGAAGGTGTGTGGTGTGTTCCTGTGCCAAGTCACGTTGAATCAGGCTATGTCTTCCGGGTCTTTCACTTCTTTCGTCAGGCATGGTATTTCGTATGGATTAGTGTTAAAGTTGTTAGGAAGTGCGTGCACCACTTCCTTGCCCCTCCAGTGACACGCGAGCATAGGGATGAAGGCCTACAAAGGGACGCAGGAATTGACATTTTCATAAAGAGAAGTCTGTAACTGTATTGTCCGACAGGACGCTGGTACAGCGACCGACCACAGCCTCAGTCTCTCCTTAAGGAATCTCTAGACTTGAGTGCCGCAGGGAAAACTGGCCATGGACCTCTTCCACGTAATTCCGCAGCTGTCTTCCGGACTGCGTTAACAGTTTCACTGTAACGGGATCGAACAAGACTCCTCCGCTTTACAGTCTCTTATGTGTCCTAATATGTCAATGATGCAACTTACTTTGTTTTGGGGAGCGGTCATCAGTTTTCTGACTAGTTACTGGCCACGGACCTCTTCCACGTAATTCCGCAGCTGTCTTCCGGACTGCGTTAACAGTTTCACTGTAACGGGATCGAACAAGACTCCTCCGCTTTACAGTCTCTTATGTGTCCTAATATGTCAGTGATGCAACTTACTTTGTTTTGGGGAGCGGTCATCAGTTTTCTGACTAGTTACATGTGTGACCTTCCATCTGTAATAGGACAGTTTTCTTGTAGATACAAATTATACGTCTTTAATGCCATGGGCTCCGTTACTTGTGAGGCCGGCCGGTGTGGCCGAGCGGTTCTAGGCGCTTCAGTCTGGAACCACGCGACAACTACGGTCGCAGGTTCGAATCCTGCCTTGGGCATGAATGTGTGTGATGTGCTTAGGTTAGTTAGGTTTAAGTAGTTCTAAGTGCTAGGGGGCTGATGACCTCAGATGTTAAATCTCATAGTGTTCAAAAATGTTCAAATGTGTATGAAATCTTATGGGACTTAACTGCTTAGGTCATCAGTCCCTAAGCTTACACACTGCTTAACTTAAATTGCCCTGCCTCCCATGCCCGAGGGAGGACTCGAACCTCCGCCGGGGCCAGCCGCACAGTCCATGACTGCAGCGCCTCAGACCGCTCGGCTAATCCCGCGCGGTGGTCCCATAGTGCTTAGAGCCATTTTTTCCATTGCTTCCCGCATAATCATGTCGTTGGTTATTGTAAATTCTTCCCTCTTTTACGAGTAGTTTCCCACCCTGAGGGCAAGAGAGCGGCCTAAAGTTATTTAATCTCCTCCGCTCACTTTGGCAAGGCTGTTGGCAGAATAAAGGTGGCGTCTGGGACCGGAGGCCTGGTTTCGTAACATATAGTCAAAATTAAGGGAGGAAGGTTAGAATTTAATCTCTCTTTGCCAACAAAATGAGAACAGGTGAATATTAAGCGGGAAAAGGCTTGAGGGATTTTCGGCAATGTCCAAATGGTTCAAATGGCTCTAAGGACTATGGGACTTAAGGTGGGTAGGACGTCAAACGGGCCAACTTGGAGCAGGAGAGGCATCACAGGACATTTTAATTTCCACTGTCTATACTTTTACAAATATATTCATAAAACTTTGTCAGCATTGCCAGGAAGGATTCAGGATTCACATTCATTGCAGTGGAAGTTCGAAAACATAACAAAGTAATTTTTTTTACGTGTGAAATTTCATCATTTTTTCAGTTAGTAATGGCTGCATTTGTTGCTATATGTACACTTTTCTTCATAAGTTAGAGAGATTATTCGATGAATTTTGCACAGCATACATACCATACTTACAGGTGTATGAAACTCTAGAATTTAATTTATGAGAAAAAGAATGATCTGTTGTATTTTAAACTTCATGTTTAGGAAAAACATAAATTTTGTAGTTAATTACCTCAATTTTTACCACAGTTTTTAATAGATTTGGAAAATTCTAGAGTTTCATACACCTTTAAGTATGGTTTGTATGCTGTGCAAAATTCATCGAACCACCTCTCTTACTTATGAAGAAAAGTGTACCTATAGCAACAAATGCTGCCATTGGTAATGGAAAAAAATGATGAAATTTCACATGTAAAAAAATTTACTTCGTTATGTTTTCGAACTTCCAGTGCTACGAGTGTGAATTCTGAATCCTTCCTGGTCATGCTGACAAAGTTTTATGAATTTATTTGTCAAAGTATAGACAGTGGAAATTAAAATGTACTGTGGTGCCTCTCCTGCTCCAAGTTGGCCCATTCGACGTCCTACCCCCCCCCCCCCACCCCCCACCCCCCTTAACATCTTAGATCATCAGTCCCCCAGACTACTTGAACCTAACTAACCTAAGGACATCACACACATCCATTGCCGAGACAGGATTCGAATGTGCTACCGTAGCAGCAGCGCGGTTCCGGACTGAAGCGCCTAGAACCGCTCGGCCGCAGCGACCATGAAATCTCCCTCTATCATTAACATTAAACGTACATAATATCGTCTACGGCGCTTGTACGAATCGTTAAAAGCGAGGAACACGTTGGTACGATTCTAGATATCATGTGGAGGTTAAAGACGCTGTGTGCACTATCGTGTCTGCAAGTTACGAAAAAACTGTCTGTGGACTAAAACCACGAATTTGCAGCCTAGATATCCAACATAGAATCAGTGGAGGAGCCAGTGTGCATTTCCTAGCTTCAACTTTTACGAATGGTTGTACATAAATGCGAAATTTTAATCGACAATGGATGGAAAGATGACGTCAGAACACATTTCCACGGAAACCACGCTTAGCATTGTTATACGTCTATATAAGGAAAGACGCTGGGCAGTCTGAGCAGATTTCCAGAGACAGGTCGCTGGGAGTAGACACCAAGCTGCAGAAGAACGAACGCATTTGGACGAAGCCGCCGCCGCCGCCGCCGCCATGTACAAGTCCCTGGGAGCTCAAAAGTTGAGGGGGTGGCGGCGTCGAAGCTATTTGCGAACCACGTGGAGGTAAGCCGTGGTATCTTGAGGACCTACAAGTTCGCAGCGACTCGCAGTAAACTCTTAACTCTTTTTCTCATTCCCTTTAGTGTCCGAGTACGAGGAGCAGCCGCTGCCGCCGCCGCCGCCGTCCTGAACAAGTCGCTGGGAGCGCAAAAGCTGGGGAGGTGGCGGCGTCGAAGCTGTTTGCAAACGACACGAAAGTACGCCGTGGTGTCTGACAACTTATGCAGTTACAAGACTCATGGCAAGTGCAGACGGCAGCGGAGCGATCTGACCGAGACGTACCTGATCAGAATAGAAGATGGCTCGTGCGCATTGTATTTCTGGAATCTGCGGTTACAATATTAACGCACCTGTAATAAAATAAAGTGAAATTAAATGAAACTGGAATAAGAAAAATGATTTAGACATATGGAAGACAAACTGGTCTAAGGCTTATAATTTTCGCCGGAGACGCAAAAACAACACTCATGCTTTCAAATTAATAGAGCCCTTAAAAAAACAAAAAAATTTTTAAGTCGAAATATGAAAACTGCATTTGTTCTACCTGCAATAGCGTCAGACGAATTGCAAGTATACCAGTTTGAGGCTCATAATTAAGCAAAAATAATTCCTCCAATCTTATAGAAACCTACAGTCCATACAGGGGCCTGCTGTAAAGTTTCCCTAAAGAATATACAAACCTACATGTTGCTCAGAAGTATGTGTTGCTTATAAACAAGCACCTGTAATTCTCGCTCACATCTGCCTGACGTACAAAGTCTGTGTCTTCCCCTGCAACACCCGTATGCGCTGGGCCACAATAACCAATTGCCCAACGTGACATCGAGGTAACGCACAGTTGTGCTTCATCACAGTGAACGACAGCGGTCACGTACTTCTGATGGCGTTGACAGCGCTTGTAACGACGAAAACTCATACCACAGTGGACAGTCCCAACTCATACAGAATAGTGCCGTCAGTAGCACTAGCTAGTAGAACGGACTGCAGAATTACATCGCCACGACAAGAGTGTTACCATGTTATAGACGATGGGACACTATGGTATCAAAGGAAATGGGAAGGATGACGCTCTCGCTAAGAGAACGAATCACCGAAGTACAAAAACGTATGACTGTGTTCCGTAAACTAACCTTCTTGAAAAAGTCTGATGGAAAATCGGCCTCATGGAATAACAAATGTCACCTATTACACCATCTCAGTAAAGGATACTATGCGGACATAGTGCAGAACATGCTGCACAACGATGTTTAGTAAAGGATACTATCCGGACATAGTGCAGAACATGCTGCACAACAATGTTACTCCTTTAGGACGCATCAGAGAAAACCCCTCATCTCATCTTTTTTTCTAGGCTAAATCACAGAACGTTTATGCAGCGTCTCTGTCGTCTATAATGGGTTGAAACATCCTTGTGTGACGGTGCTGCGGAGGAGAAAACCGAACACATCATATCCGCCTGCCACTGTGGTATCATGTGCTATCGAATTTACTGTTTATATATATATATATATATATATATATATATATATATATATATATATGTGTGTGTGTGTGTGTGTGTGTGTGTATGTGTGTGTGTGCGTGCGCGTGCGTGCGTGCGTGCGTGTGTGTGTGTGTGTGTGTGTGTGTGTGTGTGTGTGTGTGTGTGTGTGTGTGTGTGTGCGCGTGTGTGTGTGTGTGTGCGTGAGAGAGAGGGAGAGAGAGAGAGAGAGAGAGAGAGAGAGAGAGAGTGAGTGTTAGTGGGTGAGTGAGAGAATATGTATGTGCGTGGATGGATGTGGATGTGTGCGTGTGTGTGTATGCATGCCAGAACTTATCAGAGAATGTATTGTCTATATACAGTAGCTTTCGATCAGTTAATTACATCTGACTGACTTATTAACCTGAGAGTAACAGGTAATTGGAAGTTGCTTTCTGAACTCAGCGTGTTTGTAAATTATAAGAGCTGATGTTATTTGATAGCTTCTGCCTTCGTATTAAACTGAGAGCAGACAAATAACTCGATCCCGTGATAATTGATACCTATTATCTGCACACAACAAAGTATTGTCTAAAAACCAGAATTTTTGATCTACTTCACGCTCTACCACTCATTTGAATTCGATATTTACTGAAAACTACCCCTTGAAGACCATGCAAATCGACAACCTGCACAGGTGAGCAAGTTGCCTAACCAGAGGCAATTATGTCCTCACTTTGCTCTGGTCATGCGAAGAACATCTGCAACAGATACTTCTCTTCCTCTCTCCTCCCCTCCCCCTCCCCCTCCCTTCCCCCTCTCTATCTCTCCCCCTCTCCCACTCTCTACTTCTCCTCCTCCTCCTCTGTGTATCTTAGTATCTTAGTTATTACTTCTTTTGCGGTTTATTTTTCAGTGTTAAATCCTTAAACTACGGAGTCCTATTTTGTGAAAAGCCAAGTCGTGCCAGAACGAAATGAAAGTAAAGTTCAGTATCGGATTTGACTGAAGGATACCTATTGTTGAGAAATAATGTGAGAAACATTTCCAAATGTATGCTTGCGTATTCTGTTTACTAGCTTAGATGACAAATTGCTGTGTACCATGACGGCACTTAAGCAGTCGACACACAGAAGCAACAGAGGCATTCTATATGTGAAAGGCATAATGAAGACATAACACATATTCTTGAACAAAATGGCAGATCACTGTCAATGTGAAAAAATTATACGGTCGTTAGTGCTATAGGAATTACCGCTAGATGTTAGGGATCAATCTGAACTCTTTCTTAAAATACAATTTGCGGTGCCTATGTTATTCCGAATTACGATGCAAAGTTCCTTTGGACATGCATGCATGTTCAAAGGAATAGACACTGCGGCGACTACAGACGTTATGAAATACATTAAATATGTGGTATCGATAGCTACGATACCACAACGTAGGTCCGCTCTGCTAAATTGACAGCCGGCCGAAGTGGCCGTGCGGTTAAAGGTGCTGCAGTCTGGAACCGCAAGACCGCTACGGTCGCAGGTTCGAATTCTGCCTCGGGCATGGATGTTTGTGATGTCCTTAGGTTAGTTAGGTTTAACTAGTTCTAAGTTCTAGGGGACTAATGTCCTCAGCAGTTGAGTCCCATAGTGCTCAGAGCCATTTTTTTTTGCTAGATTGACACTACGAGAGACACCGACGACAGCGCCCTCTAGCCGGTGCTTTCGAGGTCTACGAGCTCCGCGACTGCTTCAGCGCATTTCATCAGGTGCAGACAGGACACTTCGCTTCAACTTCGCACCACCTTGCAAGTTATGTTATCCGCTAGTAAAGGTGTTTTAACTGTTTCTGCAGTACCGAGTGATTAGTACCTTTTCCTTTTCCTGTTCCTACCCACGCGCCGCCTCCCAGGCGGGATACAAAAAAATATATTCACAGTTACGAATATGGACAACCATCAGCTGCAGAATGGATTGGTGACAATTTTCATTGTCGTCATTCCACTCTACAGCTGATAATGGTCCATATTCGCAGTTGCGAATACTTTCAATGTCTCAAAAGGTTCCAACGTTTTTATGTTCCTTCATTTATTCAGACAATGGATTGAATATTATTTTATGTTGACACAGCATAATTTTCTGATACAAGACCTTGATATGTACAGTATCAGATCAAAAGTACCTGGAAATCTATTAGTGACATTAATACGGGGCGTATCCACCTTTCACCATTATGACGGTGTAAATTCCTCTGGGGGATACTTTCATTTGGGCGTCTAGGCCGGCCGGAGCCGCCGAACGGTTCTAGGCGCTTCGGTCTGGAACCTCGCGGCCGCTACGGTCGCAGGTTCGAATCCTGCCTCGGGCATGGACGTGTGTGATGTCCTTAGGTTAGTTAGGTTTAAGTAGTTCTAAGTTCTAGGGGACTGATGACCTCCGCTGTTAAGTCCCATAGTGCTCAGAGCCATTTTTTTGAGCGTCTGAATGTCTGTAGACGAATGGAAGCCCAATTTTCCTGATGATCCGAAATCAGAGAAGTCAGTGATGTTAAACGCTGGGGTCTGGAGTGAAGTCCACATTGCAGCTCATCCGAAAGGTGATCCAGTGGATTCAGGTCGGGACTCTGGGGCAGGCCAGTCCATTTTGGAAACGTTATTGTCTATCAACTATTGCCGCGCAGATGCAGCTGAACGTAAAGGTGCATTGACATGCTGATACAGTCATCGTCTCCGAACCGTCCCACTGATGTATGCACACACAAGGCATTAAAATCTGTCCATATCATTCCACATTAAGCGCTTTCTTAAGATCATTAAGGAGAGCACATTCTAACCGCGAGAAACAGTCCCATACTATAACACCACCTGCTCCGTAAATCACTCTTGGTCTACGCATAACGGCAGGTAACGTTCTCCAGGCATCTGCCAAACCCAAATATTTACACCCCTTTGCCACAGACTATAGCGTGATTCATCCCTACAAATCACTCGATTCCAGTCGCCCACTGTCCAGTAGTGTTGCTGTCTACACCACGTCAAGCGCCGCTTAGCACTGACTACAGGGTGGTCCATTGATAGTGACTGGGCCAAATATCTCACGAAATAAGCATCAAACGAAAAAACTACAAAGAACGAAACTTGTCTAGCTTGAAGGGGGAAATCAGATGGCGCTATTTTTGGCCCGCTAGATGACGCTGCCATAAGTCAAACGGGTATCAACCGCTTTTTTAAAAATATGAACCCCCATTTTTATTACATATTGGTGTAGTAAGTAAACAAATACGAATGCTTTAGTTGGACCACTTTTTTCGCTTTGTGATAGACGGCGTTGTAATAGTCACAAACGTACAAGTTCATGGTATCACGTAACATTCCGCCAGTGCGGGCGGTACTTGCTTCGTGATACATTACCCGTATTAAAATGGACCGCTTACCAATTGCGGGAAAGGTCGATATCGTGTTGATGTATGGCTATTGTGATCAAAATGCCCAACGGGCGTGTACTATGTTTGCTGTTCGGTATCCTGGACGACATCATCCAAGTGTCCGGACCGTCCGCCGGATAGTTACGTTATATAAGGAAACATCAACCATGGACCTTGCCATTGGTGGGGAGGCTTGCGTGCCTCAGCGATACAGATAGCCGTACCGTAGGCGCAACCACAACGAAGGGGTATCTGTTAAGAGGCCAGACAAACGCGTGGTTCCTGAAGAGGGGCAGCAGCCTTTTCAGTAGTTGCAGGGGCAACAGCCTGGATGATTGACTGATCTGGCCTTGTAACACTAGCCAAAACGGCCTTGCTGTGCTGGTACTGCGAACGGTTGAAAGCAAGGGGAAACTACAGACGTAATTTTTTCCCGAGGGCATGCAGCTTTACAGTATGGTTAATGATGTTGGCGTCCTCTTGGGTAAAAGGAGGACGTCGTTATCAAGAGAAAGAAAACTGGCGTTCTACGGATAGGAGCGTGGAATGTCAGATCCGTTAATCGGGCAGGTAGGTTAGAAAATTTAAAAAGGGATACGGATAGGTTAAAGTTAGATATAGTGGGAATTAGTGAAGTTCGGTGGCAGGAGGAACCAGACTTTTGGTCAGGCGAATACAGGGTTATAAATACAAAGTCAAATAGGGGTAATGCAGGAGTAGGTTTAATAATGAATAAAAAAATAGGAATGCGGCTAAGCTACTACAAACAGCATAGTGAACGCATTATTGTGACCAAGATAGACACGGAGCCCACGCCTACTACAGTAGTACAATTTTATATGCCAACTAGCTCTGCAGATGACGAAGAAATTGAAGAAATGTTTAATTAAATAAAAGACATTATTCAGATAGTGAAGGGAGACGAAAATTTAATAGTCATGGGTGGCTGGAATTCGGTAGTAGGAAAAGGGAGAGAAGGAAACGAAGTAGGTGAATATGGATTGGAGGTAAGAAATGAAAGAGGAAGCCGCCTGGTAGAATTTTGTACAGAGCGTAACTTAATCGTAGCTAACACTTGGTTCAAGAATCATAAAAGAACTTTGTCTACATGGAAAAAGCCTAGAGATACTGACAGATTTCAGATAAATTATATAATGGTAAGACAGAGATTTAGGAACCAGGTTTTAAATTGTAAGACATTTCCAGGGGCAGATGTGGACTCTGACCACAAACTATTGGTTATGAACTGTAAATTAAACTGAAGAAACTACAAAAAAGTGGGGATTTAAGGAGATGAGACCTGGATAAACTGAAAGAACCAGAGGTTGTACAGAGTTACAGGGAGAGCGTAAGGGAACAATTGACAGGAATAGTGGCAAGAAATACAGTAGAAGAAGGATGAGTAGCTTTGAGGGATGAAGTAGTGAAGGCAGCAGAGGATCAAGTAGGTAAAAAGACGAGGGCTCGTAGAAATCCTTGGGTAACAGAAGAAATATTGAATTTAATTGACGAAAGGAGAAAATATAAAAATGCAGTAAATGAAACAGGCAAAAAGGAATACAAAAGTCTCAAAAATGAGATCGACAGGAAGTGCAAAATGGCTAAGCAGGGATGGCTAGGGGATAAATGTAAGGATGTAGAGACTTAACTCACGAGGGGTAAGATATATACTGCCTACAGGAAAATTAAAGAGACCTTTGGAGAAAAGGGAACCACTTGTATGAATATCAAGAGCTCAGATGGAAACCCAACTCTAAGCAAAGAAGGGAAAGCAGAAAGGTGGAAGGAGAATATAGAGGGTCTATACACGGGCGATGTACTTGAGAACAATATTATGGAAATGGAAGAGAATGTAGATGAAGATGAAATAGGAGATACGATACTGCGGGAAGAGTTTAACAGAGCACTGAAGGACCTGAGTCGAAACATGGCCCCGGGAGTAGACAACATTCCATTAGAACTACTGACGGCCTTGGGAGAGCCAGTCCTGACAAAATTCTACCATCTGGTGAGCAAGATGTATGAGACAGGCGAAATACCCTCAGACTTCAAGAAGAATATAATAATTCCAATCCCAAAGAGAGCAGGTGTTGACAGATGTGAAAATTACCGAACTATCAGTTTAATAAGTCACGGCTGCAAAATACTAACGCGAATTCTTTACAGACGAATGGAAAAACTGGTAGCAGCCGACCTCGGCGAAGATCAGTTTGGATTCCGCAGAAGTGTTGGAACACGTGAGGCAATACTGACCCTACGCCTTATCTTCGAAGCTAGATTAAGAAAAGACGAACCTACGCTTCTAGCATTTGTAGACATAGAGAAAGCTTTTGACAATGTTGACTGGAATACTCTCTTTCAAATTCAGGGTTAAAATACAGGGAGCGAAAGGCTATTTACAATTTGTACAGAAACCAGATGGCAGTTACAAGAGTCGAGGG
Organism: Schistocerca piceifrons; assembly: GCF_021461385.2. NCBI lineage: Eukaryota > Metazoa > Arthropoda > Insecta > Orthoptera > Acrididae > Schistocerca > Schistocerca piceifrons. The sequence goes on from NC_060141.1 coordinate 620,788,551, forward strand.
GCATGAAAGGTAAGCAGTGGTTGGGAAGGCAGTGAGACAGGGTTGTAGCCTCTCCCCGATGTTATTCAATCTGTATATTGAGCAAGCAGTGAAGGAAACAAAAGAAAATTTCGGAGTAGGTATGAAAATCCATGGAGAAGAAATAAAAAGTTTGAGGTTCGCCGATGACATTGTAATTCTGTCAGAGACAGCAAAGGACTTGGAAGAGCAGTTGAACGGAATGGATAGTGTCTTGAAGGGAGGATATAAGATGAACGTCAACAAAAGCAAAACGAGGATAATGGAATGTAGTCGAATTAAGTCGGGTGATGTTAAGGGTATTAGATTAGGAAATGAGACACTTAAAGTAGTAAAGGAGTTTTGCTATTTGGGGAGCAAAATAACTGATGATGGTCGAAGTAGAGAGGATATAAAATGTAGACTGGCAATGGCAGGGAAAGCGTTTCAGAAGACGAGAAATTTGTTAACATCGAGTATAGATTTAAGTGTCAGGAAGTCGTTTCTGAAAGTATTTGTATGGAGTGTAGCCATGTATGGAAGTGAAACATGGACGATAAAAAGTTTAGACAAGAAGAGAATAGAAGCTTTCGAAATGTGGTGCTACAGAAGAATGCTGAAGATTAGATGGGTAGATCACATAACTAATGAGGAGGTGTTGAATAGAATTGGGGAGAAGAGGAGCTTGTGGCACAACTAGACTAGGAGAAGGGATCGGTTGGTAGGACGCGTTCTGAGGCATCAAGGGATCACCAATTTAGTATTGGAGGGCACCGTGGAGGGTAAAAATCGTAGAGGGAGACCAAGAGATGAAAACACCAAGGAGATTCAGAAGGATGTAGGTTGCAGTAGGTACTGGGAGATGAAGAAGCTTGCACAGGATAGAGTAGCATGGAGAGCTGCATCAAACCAGTCTCAGGACTGAAGACCACAACAACAACAAGGAAGCAGGGAGTGTTCGGCTAAATGTGAAACGTCGACCACGACCTGTAACAAATGATGATGCCCAACTAAGTGTTTTAGCTGCTGTTGCGGATAATTCGCACATTAGTAGCAGACAAATTACGCAAGAATAGTGAATCTCAAGAACGTCGGTGTTGAGAATGCTACATCAACATCGATTGCACCCGTAACATATTTCTGTGCACCAGGAATTGCATGGCGACGACTTTGAACGACAAACAGCGGTAACGTAAACCGGCATAATATGCACTACAGGGCCACGGAAAATCCACGATGGCTTGCTACAAGTGGAACATCAGCGACCTTGGCGGGTTAATGTATGGTGCGGCATTATGGGAGGAAGGATAATTGGCCCCCATTTTATCGATGGCAATCTAAATGGTGCAATGTATGCTGATTTCCTACGTAGGATGTTTCACTGCATGACAGAATGGCGATGTACTTTCAAAGTGATGGATGTCCGGCACATAGCTCGCGTGCGGTTGAAGCGGTATTGAATAAGATATTTCACGACAGCTGGATCGGTCGTCGAAGCACCATACCATGGCCCGCACTTTCACTGGATATGATGTCCCCGGATTTCTTTCTTTGGGGAAAGTTGAAGGATATTTGCTATCGTGATCCACCGACAACGCCTGACAACGTGGATCTGGGAATTGTCAAAGCACGTGCTAACATTACGGAAGGCGAACTACTCGCTGTTGAGAGGAATGTCGTTGCACGTATTGCGAAATGTATTGAGGTTGACGGACATCATTTTGAGCATTAATTGCATTGATGTGGTATTTACAGGTAATCACGCTGTAACAGCATGCGTTCTCAGGAACGATAAGTTCACATTGGAACAACCGAAATAAAATGTTCAAACGTACCTACGTTTTGTATTTTAATTTAAAAAACCTGCCTGTTATCAACTGTTCGTCTAAAATTGTGAGCCATATGTTTGTGACTATTACAGCGCCATCTATCACAAAGCGAAAAAAGTGGTCCAACTAAAACATTCATATTTCTTTACGTTCTACACGAATATGTAATAAAAATGGGGGTTCCTAATTAAAAAAACGCAGTCGATATCCGTTTGACCTATGGCAGCGCCATCTAGCGGGCCACCCATAGCGCCATCTGGTTTCCCCCTTCAAGCAAGACAAGTTTCGTTCTTTGTAGTTTTTTTCATTTGACGCTTCTTTCGTGAAATTTTTGGCCCGGTCACGATCGATGGACCACCCTGTATATAAAAGTGTGGCTTACGAGGATCTGCTCGACCAATGTACTGCATTGTCTGCTTGATCTTGGTTTAGCTGTGGTGGTTGTTTCACTCTTCCACTTCATAAGCACATCACTGACAGCTGACTTGGGTAGCCTGATGGCCCGCGGAGTAGCCGCGGCGTTCCTTGCTACTGTTCGCGCGGCTCCCCCCGTCGGAGGTTCGAGTCCTCCGTCGGGCATGGGTATGTGTGTTGTCATTAGCGTAAGTTAGTTTAAGTTAGATTAAATAGTGTGTAAGCCTAGGAACTGATGATCTCAGTGGTTGGGTCCCATAGGAACGTACCACCACCACCACCACCACCACCACCACCACCACCACCACCACACCACTCTCCCTGATGAACTTGTTACTGAGGTAGCATACAGTGACTAATCCACGTTCGAAGTCACAGAGCTTTCCTGACTGACCCCTCCTGCTGTTACTGCCTTGCTGCTGACAACGCAATACTCCTCGTTTCCTTTTATAGTGGTGGGGCCGCCTCTCGTTACATCTAGTGGTAAATTCCGCATCCGATAGGGGTGTCCGGATGGTAATGGTCTTGTAGTGTACAGCACTGTGAAACTCATTCCTGTTTTTCGTCTCACGTTTGTCAACTTCACTTTTTATGTCGGAAGAGTCAATTTTATATTCTTTAAAAATTTTCTCAAGTGATTACCCGTTGTTAAATCAGTTTTTTAGCCTTATTACTCGTTTCTGTGTTTTGAAAAAAATTACCCGAAAATCGGGTGGACGTCATGAACTGCCGAACAGAGAACGTCGAGCAATGCGGAGGGTGGTAGTAAAAAATTGCCTAAAATCAGAGGAAGCAATCACTTTCGAGTCCCAAAGTGCTGCCAGCTATCCAGCTGACGCAATGACTGTGCATAGACAGTTAAAAAGAATCGGGTACAGTGATCGAACAGCTCCTCATAAGCCACACATTTATGTAGTCCTTATTAAGCGGCACTTGTATTCCTTCAGAAGAACATGTCACTTTGCAAAACGGTTCACAAATTTGCATAATAAGCACATAGTAATATCTTCAGTAGCTTAGTAGCTCATTACCGTTCTTCAGACATAAGCGTACTTTTCCCATATTGAATGATAACCTAGCCGTATTCCTAATTTCTCTGTGTCAGACGTTTGTTCAGTGCTACAGGTCCGTAATTCCTTACAGTATTAAGGGCAATCAGATGGGAATCGAACACCTGCCATAAAGGATCCACTGAACGGTTCCATTCAAAAGTAATCGCCAATTCATAAAGACATTTATCCCACTTGGAGACGAGATGACCAGTTCCCGTTTCATAGAACGCGGCCGGCTGCTGAGGGATCTACAACCATTCCTCCTTTTGCTCTTCCCCGTCCGACTGAAACCGACAACCATGCATGTCTTTCTTCAGGTCGCCCAAGATGTGAAAATCAGTCAGTGAAAGATGAGAGATGTACAGAGGATGTTACAGTGTTTCCCAACTAAATCATAGACGCCGAGACTTCGTCCGATTGGCAGTTTGAGCGTGGGTATTATCGTGCAACAGGATGCTTCCATTTGTAGCATTCCTGGACATTTTATCTTTACGGTGCCAACGGCCTTGCCGCAGTGGTAACACCGGTTCCCGTCAGATCACCGACGTTAAGCGCTGTCTGGTTGGGCTAGTACTTGGGTGGGTGACCATCTCGTCTGCCGAGAGCTGTTGGCACGCGGGGTGCACTCAGCCCTTGTGAGGCAAACTGAGGAGCTACTTGACTCAGAAGTAGTGGCTCCGGTCTCGAAAACTGGCCTATGGCCGGGAGTGCGGTGTGCTGACCACATGCCTCTCCATATCCGCATCTAGTGACACCATCTGCTGACGACCGCGCCGGCGCCGTTCTGCCCATGTGGGCAATTGCTGACGGTACGCCACATTTTAAGGTCCTGTCCGAATTTTAATACACTGCGCATTGATCTTGGCCTGCCATGTACTCTGGATGAAATTTTAGCGGATGACCCAGGAGCAACTGCTCGCGTTCTTCGTTTTACCCACTTGACAAACCTGTCTAAGGACAATTGATTATGCTGTTTTCTTTTGATCCCTTGCCTGTTAATGTGCCTTTTATAGTGTTGTCCTTTTTAGTTGCTGTTTTAACATTGTGCCTCGCAGTGCATTCATAATTTAGCCTTGGCGCTAATGACCACTGTAGTTGTGCGCAAAAAAAAAAAAAAAAAAAAAAAAAAAAAAAAAAAAAAAAAAAAAAAAAAAAAAAAAAAAACCAGTGGCGCCTGTGGGCTGAGGATGACACGGCGGCCAGTCGGTACCTTTGGGCCTTCATGGCCTGTGCGAGAGGAGAGAGTGGAGGGACTTTGTCTTTACGGTGCGTTGCAGTTTCTGCAAAGTGTCTTCATAGCGCTGCGCACTGATGTGGTTCAACGCTCGAAGAACTCGACGACAGAGGGCCACTGGAGTCGAAGGCAAAGGTCATCACAACCTCAACGGAACTTGTGTGAACGTCTTTGGATTTATTTGGTGGGTGAGATGTGGGTTTTCTCCTCTGTTAGCTTTGCCGTTTGCCCTTGGACTGCCGGATGCAATCATCCTGTGGCACGACATCACCCGCCCCCACGCTGCCAATCGGACGAAGGCTACATTTAGCATGGGAAACACTGCAACATTCGGCGTCTTTCACTGTATGATTTTCACATCTTTGTATGAATGCGTGGTGTTTGTTCCTTTGGACATGTCCGAAAGAACAGACACCATGCGGAATCTGCTGCTCTGATACATTATATGTAAACTGAAGGTGGAGGCCGGGGGGAAAATTGGAAGGAGAAGGAGGGGATAGCGGCTGTCAGCTGCATCAGGACATTACGCGGAATCAGCGACGACGAGTGAAGATTTATACTGGACCAGGATTCGAACAGGGGTTCTCCTGCTTACTAGGCAGGTGCGTTAACCGCTGCGCCATCTGGGACAAAGTGTTATCACAACTGTGCGGACTATCTCGGGAGCCCTCATGGCCGACCCACATTCCAACCGAGAGCCACCCATCCACAGTCCCTGTCCATTTCCTCCATGCTCGCTACTCTGAGATTCCCACAGAAGGTCGGTCATATTTCTGCATCCACACCGAGGAAAGTGGATCCACTGCCCACGTAGGCGAAGCAGTTGTACGAATGCGGGGTGTCTATTCCTTTGGACATATGTGAAAGAAGGTGGCGCTTGGACGGAATGTGGGTCGGCTATGCTTTGGGCGTAGGTACCGTAAAGCAGCTGAATACGCTGTTGAGCAGGAGGGCTGGGCCAGGGGGCAGAAAAGCAGCGTTCACAGTTGAAAACATGCATAATCTTAAATTGAAGTAAAAGTCAACAAGTTATGGCGTCAGCAAAATAGCTTTTAAAAACAAGTAAGACATTAAACAATTTGTCGAGTATTAATGAGGAAATGAGATCGGCAACTGGCGTCTGGAAAAGAGCTTTTAAACAGTTAAGATACTAAGCAATTTTTCAAACAGTAACAGGTATCTGAAGTCAGCCAGCTGCATATTAAAAATCAAACCCTTAACATTTACAAAATTTTTCAGTTCACTGCAGTAGATTTGGTAACAACAGTAATAACATAAGCAATGCATAACGTCCATTGGTGACATAAGTTCAGAACCAGGAGAAGCTATGAAGATGCAATTCAGCCCAGCGACAGGATGGATAACCCGATAGACATGGTAGATACTGTGAACTCGCCACCCACAGGTGTGCTGGTGGATGGGGCAGGTCCTGTACAATGTGCACTACAACAGACTAAGAACGAACCTTCGAAAACTAGTAAAAGTGCACTGCTTTGCGAAAGTTGGTACATATGTCATGATGTTACCATTTAAGAGACAAAAATAAATAAACAGCCAAAAAAAACATCTGCCCAATCAGCGAATATGGTGATAAGCAACAAAGCACTTATCAACTGGGTAGCACGATGTTTACAGGAAAGACTTATGTGCCCCCAAAATTAATTGGCAACGAGTTACTTGCACTAATCATGCAGCAGGAACAGACATTATACTCTATTTTGAAATGGAAGAAAATTCAAACTCGCTGACTTCTAAAATGTTTTGTAATAAAACACTAGCTATAAGTAACGAAACGGGCAGCTCTTACTAACGTAAACTCCACTATTTCAAATAGATAAGCAACAGAATCTCATATGTCAAACTTTGTTTACAAGGCTGCCCTTCGCAACTGCAGTGAGAAAGCACATTCTTGTTTTAGCACAATTTAGCATTTAAAATCTCAGGGCCGGTCAACTAACAACCCCACCAAAATGTTTTGGAAATACTTAACTAAAATAATTGCTGTGAAAAGGCACCCTGACTAAATTAGACTCACTACACTAAAATGTCTCGCAAATGCTAAACTAAAATGAATACAATGAAAGGGACTCTAAGTTAGACTTCACTGTATTTAAAAGGAAGAACAACATACAGTTCAGCCCTCAACATTGTCCGCGGTAAGCTGCTCGAAATATGACTCGAAATGTGACCAATTTAAACAGGCGGCTCTGATTAATGTACCTCCATTAGCCCTGTAACATAGAAACGCTGCTTCGACGCATTTCACAAACAGTTGCGACTAACGTCTGTAATGAAACAGGGCTGCTTCCGTTAAGGTAAACTCAGTTCTTTCGGAGCGAGCCCCCATAAACAGCTAACACACCAGACATTCTGGGAAGGAGAAACTAGTCGCAGCACTATGATTTTAACAGAACAAGGCGCAGAAGTCACAGGACGTGGCACTCAAAATCTCCATACGCTCGGCACAGGCAAATTTCCAGAGTCTCATCGCCGTCACAGCCAAACAAACGAACCCTCTTCGCGAGATGAGGTCTGTTCTCTGCAAGAGCCATTTACTACCAGCTCCAGACAGCGGAGATAAACCGGCCTCGCGCTCCGCAATTACTCCTTACGATTCAGACCGCCAATTCTGTCAACCTTCGTTCCGGTCAAAGCTCCTAGCGTGGAGAACCATCAAATATCGTGCCCCGTTACCGCGATCTACCGATCGATTGATCGATGCCAGTCGGCATGGCTCAGGCTGTGAGGTGTGCCGAGATATCCGCGCAGTTGCAATAAGACTGCGTCCCAGGTGGCGCAGTGGTTAGCGCACCTGTATAGTAAGAAGGAGATCCTGGGTTCGAATCCCGGTCGGGGATACATATTCACTCCTCGCAGCTGATACCAAGTAATGGTGCGATGCAGCTGACATCAGTAAACCCTTTCCTTTTCTTTCTCCTCCCCCCCCCCCCCCCGCCTCTTCGCCATCAATTTACATACAATTGTACAATTTCACATCCTTCGTGACCTGAAGAAAGACAAGCGTCGACGTCGGTTTCAGTCGGACAAGGAAATGCAAGAGTGGGTGCGGTTACAGATTCGTTAGCAGCCGACCATATACTACGTAACAGGAACCGCATGTGTCCTCTCACAGTGGGATAAATGTTTTAACACGTATCGTGATTACTTTTGAATGAAACCGTTCCATTGTGGTGGGTGTTCGGTTTTCGATTTCATTTCTCATTCACCATGATGCAGTTGCCTTTAAATCGCGTTTCTGCGTCTTATGTTGCCACATTGACAACCTGCAGTGAGTCAGTTTAGTAACAAGATTACTGTTTCGATATCTACCTTTACTTTTATATCCCTGCTGTGGAACCTGGTGTGAAATGTGTGCCTTGGGACACATCCCACGGTGCGATTACTAGGGCTTCTTCTGCTTTCATTCACGCTTGGAGCGCGGGAAAAACAACTGCTTAAACATCCCTGTGTGCACTGTAATTAATCTAATCTTGTCTTCATGATCCCTGCTGGAGCGATACGTCGCGAGTCGTAGTATTATCTTGAGTTTCTTACTTAAAGCTTGTTCTTAAACTCCGTCAATAGGCCTTCCCGTGGTAGCTGGTATATACCGGGTGATCATAAAGTCAGTATAAATTTGAAAACTTAGTAAACCACGGAATAATGTAGATAGAGAGGTAAAAATTGACACACATGCTTGGAATGACATGGGGTTTTATTAGAACAAAAAAAAAACAAAGTTCACAAAATTTCCGATAGATTCGCGTCGTTTAGTGATGATCGTGTGCTCAACCGCCACTTTCGTCATGCTTGGCCATCCAGGTCCCCAGACCTCAGTCCGTGAGATTATTGGCTTTGGAGTTACCTGAAGTCGCAAGTGTATCGTGATCGACCGACATCTCTAGGGATGCTAAAAGACAACATCCGACGCCAATGCCTCACCATAACTCCGGACATGCTTTACAGTGCTGTTCACAACATTATGCTTCGACTACAGCTATTGTTGAGAAATGATGGTGGACATATTGAGCATTTCCTGTAAAGAACATCATCTTTGCTTTGTCTTACATTGTTATGCTAATTATTGCTATTCTGATCAGATAAAGCGCCATCTGTCGGACATTTTTTGAACTTTTGTATTTTTTTTCTAATAAAACCCCATGTCATTCCAAGCATGTGTGTCAATTTGTACCTCTCTATCTACATTATTCCGTGATATACTCAGTTTTCAATTTTTTACTGACTTTTTGATCACCCGGTCTCTTCGAATGTCTGCCAATTCAAGATTTTCAGTATGTCCGTGACGCGTCCCGTGGGTCAAACAAACCTGTTCGCTTTCTCTGCACACCTTCAATAACCCCTGTTAGTCCTATTTGGTACAGCTCCCACACAATGGTACAATGTTCTAGGATGGTTCGCGCGATTGTTTTGTAAGCAATCGCTTTTGTAGATTTATTGCACTTGCCTAGTATTCTGCCAATACACTGAAGTCTGCCACCTATATTAGCTACATATGAGCCTATGTTCCATTTCATATCCCTACAGACCGTTACACCAAGATATTTGTATTAGCTGACTGATCCTAGTTGTGAATTTTTGATGTTGCAGTCAAAGGGTACTACATTTTTTCGATTTTTGAAGGACGCAGCTGTACATTTCCGAACATAGAGCAGACGGCCAATCTCTGCACCACTTTGAAACATTATCAAGAGCTGAAGGAAATTTGAGCAGCTTATTTTAGACAGTACTTCATTATAGGTAACTGCATCTTCTGCGAAAGATCTCAGGAGTATCAATACTGTAGCCAGGCCAGTAACATACAATATGAACAACGAAGGCCCCTACACACTTCCATGTTTGTAGTGATGTGTAGAGGTGGACAAGAATTGGGAAAACCAAAAATACAACACATTACCACGTCTAATACGTTGTATCAAAACCGTTCTCATCCTGTAATAGAACATGGCAAAATAACACTGACAGCGTCCAAACCCAGAGGTAATATGATTAAATATGTATGTGTAATATAAAAGTACTCAACGTTCACTCTCCAGCTGTATTCTGTTTAAACAACTACTACTACTGTCTTTCTTCTCCTGGCGCTCCTCATGACTGCACATTAGGCAAAAGACAGTCTCATTTTTTATTGAATATCTTTTGATAATTACAATCTTACTGAGATGCATATTGCTATTACTTATTACTTTTAAACATTCCTTATCCTAAACTGTTTTCTAAATACATTTTCAGCAATTCTGCGGAGAGCTTGAATCAAGTCATTCGTCCTCATACGGTGGTCCATTGACTAGCCGTCACAGTAGCAGCCTTAAACGCATATCGCATGATAATTCAAGAACCTAACTTCACTTTAAATTTACGTTACGAAGTCCGTAGTCATTTTCGAAGAATCAATTTATTACAAAGCTAAGACGGGCGTTAATTTTTTTCTAATTTTCTTCTAAAGGTCCCGTGTCATCTTATTAACAGCAGACCAGCAATTACTAGTTACGCAAATTTCATCACAGTTCCGTCGGCCCCGATAGCTGAGTGGTCAGTGTGACGGATTGCCGTCCTAGGGGACCGGGTTCGATTCCCGGCTGGGTCGGAGATTTTCTCCGCTCAGGCACTGGGTGTTGTGTTGTCTTCATCATCACTTCATCCTCATCCGCAGCACAGGTCGCCTAATCTAGCGTCGTGTAATAAGACATGCACCAAGGCGGCCGGACCTGCCCCACAAGGGGCCTCCCGGCCAGTGATACCAAACGCTCATTTCTATTATAGTTCCCATCACTGATACGAGCGTACTTTCTGTATTTTCTTACTTTATCCTTTACGATCAATATTTAAAATCAAATACTACAGGCAAGAGTGATTGTAGTCCGACAAAATGACACTCTTCCATTGGTCCATAATCCAGGTTCTATGACTTTGGTACCGCGTTTTCCTGTTACACGATTTTAAATCACTTATGAGTGGTTTTGGAATTCCAGTCCACCTTGCAATTCTCTGTTTATGGAGCTCCATTTGGTGCTGACGGAGTTCGCGAGTGCGATATTCAGTCCTGCAGTGACTTCGGTAACTGTCGTCATCTTCTTTTTCATCACAATCCTCTTCAATGACAGTCTGTCACGACCAATCAGCACACACTTTCGTCCACATTGTGTCTTGGCGGATGATGTTTGTCCTTCTCCCTGCGTGCTATACAGATCTTCGATACGGTGCCTCTTGAAACACCAAACACTTGGACTACCTTCGTTACGGAAGCATCCACCACAAGAGCACCTAATATTGGTCCATGTTCGGATTCACGTAGCTTGACATACGCACTCACAATCGTACAGAGGCGGTGGTTCGAGCCCTCCCTCGGGCATGGGTGCGTGTGTTTGTCTTTAGGATAATTTAGGTTAAGTACTGTGTAAGCTTAGGGACTGATGACCTTACCAGTTAAGTCCCATAAGATTTCACACACATTTTGAACAATCGTACAGAACATAGCTTTGAAAATGACTCTGAGCACTATGGGACTTAACATCTGAGGTCATCAGTCCCCTAAAACTTGGAACTATTTAAACCTAACTAACCTAAGGACATCACACACATCCATGCCCGAGGCAGGAATCGAACCTGCGACAGTAGCAGTCGCTCGGTTCCGGACTGAAGCGCCTAGAACCGCTCGGCCAGAACGGCCGGCACATAGCTCTGTCCACGACTGCCACTTGCAACGTGTTGAGGGCAACGCACAGCTGCCCTGCCTTTCATAGTCAAATACAATATCGCAGCTTGCAGGCTTGACTAGCGCCTGCATTTACGTGCAGACATGCATTTCTAGCATGTTTTTATGGTTTTGTCCAAACCCTGTATATCACCATGGCATAAAGATTTGAGGAGTGTTAATATTACCTGCCACGTGAGTAACATGCAGAATGAACAGCGAAGGTTCCAAAGACTCCCCCGGTTATGGTGACGTACCAAAGCTGTTTCACCGAGGAAGACCGCACTGCAGTTCCTTCTCTAAATCCTCGCACAAACGAAAAAATGGCTGACATCGAAATAAGTGTCCAAGGAATAGAAAAGCAACTGGAATCACTCAACAGAGGAAAGTCCACTGGACCTGACGGGATACCAATTCGATTCTACACAGAGTACGCGAAAGAACTTGCCCCGCTTTTAACAGCCGTGTACCGCAAGTCTCTAGAGGAACGGAAGGTCCCAAATGATTGGAAAAGAGCACAGGTAGTCCCAGTCTTCAAGAAGGGTCGACGAGCAGATGCGCAAAACTATAGACCTATATCTCTGACGTCGATCTGTTGTAGAATTTTAGAACATGTTTTTTGCTCGCGTATCATGTCGTTTTTGGAAACCCAGAATCTACTCTGTAGGAATCAACATGGCTTCCGGAAACAGCGATCGTGTGAGACCCAACTCGCTTTATTTGTTCACGAGACCCAGAAAATATTAGATACAGGCTCCCAGGTAGATGCTATTTTCCTTGACTTCCGGAAGGCGTTCGATACAGTTCCGCACTGTCGCCTGATAAAGTAAGAGCCTACGGAATATCAGACCAGCTGTGTGGCTGGATTGAAGAGTGTTTAGCAAACAGAACACAGCATGTTGTTATCAATGGAGAGACGTCTACAGACGTTAAAGTAACCTCTGGCGTGTCACAGGGGAGTGTTATGGGACCATTGCTTTTCACAATATATATAAATGACCTAGTAGATAGTGTCGGAAGTTCCATGCGGCTTTTCGCGGATGATGCTGTAGTATACAGAGAAGTTGCAGCATTAGAAAATTGTAGCGAAATGCAGAAAGATCTGCAGCGGATAGGCACTTGGTGCAGGGAGTGGCAACTGACCCTTAACATAGACAAAAGTAATGTATTGCGAATACATAGAAAGAAGGATCCTTTATTGTATGATTATATGATAGCGGAACAAAGACTGGTAGCAGTTACTTCTGTAAAATATCTGGGAGTATGCGTGCGGAACGATTTGAAGTGGAATGATCATGTAAAATTAATTGTTGGTAACGCGGGTACCAGGTTGAGATTCATTGGGAGAGTCCTTGGAAAATGTAGTCCATCAACAAAGGAGGTGGCTTACAAAACACTCGTTCGACCTATACTTGAGTATTGCTCATCAGTGTGGGATCCGTACCAGGTCGGCTTGACGGAGAAGATAGAGAAGATCCAAAGAAGAGCGGCGCGTATCGTCACAGGGTTATTTGGTAACCGTGATAGCGTTACGGAAATGTTTAGCAAACTCAAGTGGCAGACTCTGCAAGAGAGGCGCTCTGCATCGCAGTGTAGCTTGCTGTCCACGTTTCGTGAGGGTGCTTTTCTGGATGAGGTATCGAATATATTGCTTCCCCCTACTTATACCTCCCGAGGAGATTACGAATGTAAAATTAGAGATACTCGAGCGCGCACGGAGGCTTTCCGGCAGTCGTCCTCCCGCGAACCATACGCGACTGGAACAGGAAAGGGAGGTAATGACAGTGGCACGTAAAGTGCCCTCCACCACACACCGTTGGGTGGCTTGCGGAGTATAAATGTAGATGTAGATGTAGTGAGGCTGCCAGCCGCTGTTAGCCGCCGGCCCGCTCCGCACGTGTTTCCGCGCAGCGAGGTGGACATGCAGCACGGCGCGGCGCCTGTCACGTGTCCCGCGGCGTCTGCGTCTGCGTCAGCGTCAGCGTCGCCAGGTGTCGGGCCGGCAGGCCGCAGTCTGCACAACACCTCGGCAGCCTCCGCCACACCTCAGCGGCGCTCACCACACACCTCCGCGCCATGAAGATCGACACCAAGAGAGGCACCTTCGATGTCACCGTCCCACCTAAAGGTCAGCACGAAGCAACACGTTTGTCATACATTTATTTTCTGTTTTCTTTTAGTCTGTTACCTACATACAAGAAAAGACAAAATGTCGCACAGGAATTCCTATTCAGGACGTCCGGAAATTCCTGTTACAAACATCTCGTACTTCTGAGGGGAGTGACTACTTCTTATTTCGAATAGGGACCCACGTTCCTAAACGGCGTCCGACGACGCTACAAAGCGTCAGTGGTATAGGCGCCGGTTTCTGTAGGTGTATGTATACAGGGTGTTACAAAAAGGTACGGCCAAACTTTCAGGAAACATTCCTCACACACAAAGAAAGAAAATATGTGGACATGTGTCCAGAAACGCTTACTTTCCATGTTAGAGCTCATTTTATTACTTCTCTTCAAATAACATTAATCGTGGAATGGAAACACACAGCAACAGAACGTACTAGCGTGACTTCAAACACTTTGTTACAGGAAATGTTCAAAACGTCCTCCGTTAGCGAGGATACATGCATTCACCCTCCGTCGCATGGGATCCCTGATGCGCTGATGCAGCCCTGGAGAATGGCGTATTGTATCACAGCCGTCATCAATACGAGCACGAAGAGTCTCTACATTTGGTACCGGGGTTGCGTAGACAAGAGCTTTCAAATGCCCCCATAAATGAAAGTCAAGAGGGTTGAGGTCAGGAGAGCGTGGAGGCCATGGAATTGGACCGCCGGTACCAATCCATCGGTCACCGAATCTGTTGTTGAGAAGCGTACGAACACTTCGACTGAAATGTGCAGGAGCTCCATCGTGCATGAACCACATGTTGTGTCGTACTTGTAAAGGCACATGTTGTAGCGGCACAGGTTGAGTATCCCGTATGAAATCATGACAACGTGCTCCATTGAGCGTAGGTGGACGAAACTAAAATGAGCTCTAACATGGAAATTAAGCGTTTCCGGACACTTGTCCACATAACATCTTTTCTTTATTTGTGTGTGAGGAATGTTTCCCAAAAGGTTGGCAGTACCTTTTTGTAACACCCTGTATATAGGGTGAATCCCTGATGACGTTACAAACTTTCAGCAGTGATGGAGACGGGTAAACGTATTAACTTGAGATGAACTCCTTGGTTCGGAAACGAACGAGTCCGAAATTACGAGTGTAAAACGGTCTGATACCTATGACAGTGGAATACGTGTGCCGGTACTGTTGTTGCCAAGAATATAGGATAGGCAACTTTCAGTGGTGGTAGCAAGGACCAAGACAAGAAAAAATGTCTAGTGAACATGGGTTCTAAAATACCTACATTAAGAACTACGTAATGTAAATAGTCCTTCGCTCTCTGTATTTTACGCCTGCAACCTTCAGAATTGGAAAGAGAGTATTACAGTCAACATTGTCAAAAGCTTTCTCTAGCATTTGTAGACTTAGAGTAGGCTCATCCAAGAATTGCGCCCGTCGGGTGCGCCCGCGCCCCGCAGCGCAAGACACTGTAGTTCAGCACTCCGTCCGCGACCGTGTGTCGCTAGTGTCGGCATATGAGCGAGAGAGAGAGCGAGAGCTGCAGAGCGAGTGAGACCGCAGATCACTGCTCTGCGCTGGACTGCCCCCCCCCCCCCCCTCCCCGGTCAGATCTAACGTAAACAAAATATTCTACTTTAGAATTAATTTTATGTACGGGATACAGAGTCTTATTCTTACTGTTAGTAGTTACAGGTAAGAATTTTTTGTTATACTTCGTGCTACAATTTTTTGTATCCCTTTTCAGAGTTTAGAAATCGAATCTTTAGTTTGCTGTTTTGTACGTAATAATTTTAACAGACCGAGTTTGAAAACTGATTAAAATAGAATTAAGGTTATAAAGCTCTTTAATTCTTACAGTCAACATTGTTAAAGAAGACAATTAACATTTTACCCGTTTTTCTTTTTCGAGGAAACGATTTTGTCTAGGCTTGGCACAATATTCCCTGAGACTGCTAACCTCAAATAATTGGTCAAATTTTTATCGCCAAGGAATGAGCGGCTCTTAGTTTCAGCAAGCTTTAAAAGAGAGAAAAAGCGCTCACAAATATACGTGGAACCAAATATTGAGAGAACTTTGGCTGCGTGCTTGTGCAAAAGAGGATATTTCTCTCGTGGAAGACAGCTATAAAAGTCATCCAAAGATTTACTCATAAGAAAACGGTCCTTCAGGCGGATATGGCACTGTAGGTCAATCAGCTCTAGTTGAAGTACCTGTGAGACGTCCTCTGCCCGAAGGGAAAACGGGCGAACATATATATCTATCGGCTGGCGTTCGGGCGGTCCGCACGGCCAGCTACGCGGCACGGCACGGCCACTGCAGCAACATACGAATTCGCCCGGGGCGCTGGCCGCGGGCGATCACGGGCGCTAGCGCCCCAGGGGCACAGTTTGGACGAGACTGACTTACAGAAAGCTTTTGACAATGTTTACTGGAATACTCTCTTTCAAATTCTGAAGGTGGCAGGGGTAAAATACAGGGAGCGAAAGGCTATTTACAATTTGTACAGAAACCAGATAGCAGTTATAAGAGTCGAGGGACATGAAAGTGAAGCAGTGGTTGGGAAGGGAGTGAGACAGGGTTGTAGCCTATCCCCGATGTTATTCAATCTGTATATTGAGCAAGCAGTGCAGGAAACAAAAGAAAAGTTCGGAGTAGGTATAAAATCCATGGAGAAGAGATAAAAACTTTGAGGTTCACCGAAGACATTGTAATTCTGTCAGAGACAGCAAAGGACTTGGAAGAGCAGCTGAACGGAATGGACACTGTCTTGAAAGGAGGATTTAAGATGAACATCAACAAAAGCAAAACGAGGATAATGGAATGTAGTCGAATTAAATCGGGCGATGCTGAGGGAATTAGATTAGGAACTGAGACACTTAAAGTAGTAAAGGAGTTTTGTTATTTGGGGAGCAAAATAACTGATGACGGTCGAAGTAGAGAGTATACAAAATGTAGACTGGAAATAGCAGGGAAAGCGTTTCAGAAGAAGAGAAATTTGTTAACATCGAGTATAGATTTAAGTGTCAGGAAGTCGTTTCTGAAAGTATTTGTATGGAGTGTAGCCATGAATGGAAGTGAAACATGGACGATGAATAGTTTGGACAAGAAGAGAATAGAAGCTTTCGAAATGTGGTGCTACAGAAGAATGCTGAAGATTAGGTGGGTAGATCACATAACTAATGAGGAGGTAGTGACTAGGATTGGGGAGAAGAGGAGTTTGGGGCACAACTTGATTAAAAGAAGGGATCGGTTGGTGGGACGTGTTCTGGGGCATCAAGGGATCACCGATTTAGTATTGGAGGACACCGTGGAGGGTAAAAATCGTAGAGGGAGACCAAGAGATGAATACACTAAGCAGATTCAGAAGGATGTAGGTTTCAGTAGTTACTGGGAGATGAAGAAGCTTGCACAGGATAGAGTAGCATGGAGAGCTGCATGAAACCAGTCTCAGGACTGAAGACCACATCAACAACAAGAACTACGAGCACTTGTTCAATGTAGGAGAAGTTTTTCACACTGGAGGAGATGAAGAAGTGCCCATAGATACTCAGGTATACGATTTAGAGCCCATGTTTTCTGAATAGTTATTCTCGTATTTGTCCATACTATCGCCTCTGAAAGTCACCTTTCTATATTCTCAGTAAGACCATTACTGGTATATGCATTAAATTTCCAGAGGTATCAGAAAGATTTTCGTTGTAACTGTAGACCTGTTCGTTTCCAAGCAAAGGACGCTTGCCTCAATTTGATACTTTTATCCTTCTCCATCGTCCTTCAAAGTCTGTAACATCATCACGGGATCGCCCTGTAGCTGCATACATTTACAGGATCTGGCACCTATAATTCTGACCCTCAGTAATATTGTTTGATGATATTTCCGAACATAGCTTCCTATTCAGAATATTATGTACTCACTCCCCTCTGGAAGTTTGTAACAGGAATTTCCGAGCACCTTGTTTACGAAAACAACACATAAAATTTCAACATAATTTCAAATGTACAGTACACCTAAGCATTATGTTGTGTAAGGAGAAAGAGCTACACAAAATATCTGCTTTAAAAATAGCATAAATAACTATAATAATGTACATGTCACCCTTTGGACATGTGGAGCACAGGTATGTTTTCATTCGGAATCCAGACGCCACATGCTACTGATCTATTGTAGTATGCTACATTGTTGTATCACAAATTTGTAATTTATACGAGGGTTGGAACTTTAATAGTGGCAACTATTTATTTACAGCTCATACAAAATAGATACGTGTTTCAAAGTTTTACTGACATTCAAAGTAGTCGCCAGCGTTGTGTATAACCGGTTCCTAGTGGTGTGGAAGTCGTAGGATACTCTTAGCAGTGGCAGTTATGTTCACAGCTCGAGCGGCGCGGTCTATTGCCCGACGAATTTGTAGCAGTTCTGAAGCGAATGCCGTGAAGTGTTTCCTTCAGTTTAGAAATCCAGTCGATCTTACGAGGACTTAAGTCAGGGGAGTGCAGTAAGTGGTATAGCACTTAGCAGCCCCACCAGTCAAACAAATCAGTAACAGCTTGCCTTGTACGCGCTTCAGCATTATCTTGCAAAATGATGGTCAGTTCCTACAGAAAGTGTCATCACGTCTGTCTCTAAGCTGGTCGTAGGTTGTGGAAAAGCGTAGAGACAGAAGCGATGACACTTTCTGCAGGAACTGACCATCATTTTGCAGGACAATGCTGAAGCACGTACAGTGCAGGCTGTTACTGATTTGTTTGACTGATGGGGCTGCTAAGTGCTATACCATCTACTGCACTCCCCTGACTTAAGTCCTCGTAAGTTCAACTGAATTTCTAAACTGAAGGAAACACTTCACGGCATTCGCTTCAGAATTGCCACAAATTCGTCGGGCAATAGACCGCGCCACTCGAACTGTGAACATACCTGCCACTGCTAAGAGTATCCTACGACTTCCACACCGCTGGCAATGGGTTATACACAATGCTGGTGACTACTCTGATACACGTATCTATTTTGTAGAAGCTATAAATAGATAGTTGCCACTATTGAAGTTCCAACGCTCCTATTTCTAGACTACACTGAGCTAACCAGCAGTACAGTGCAGAGGAGTATACTGTACCATACTACTGTGTTTGATAAGAAAAAGAAACCAATTTTCCTCATTTATCTCGCTAGTTAGCTCCAGGGCCGCTGAGTCAAAAATCGAGATTCACAGCGGTTGTTCTGCTGTGCCACCCAATGTGTAAAGACTGGGAGATGGCTGTAAGGATCTCAGGAAATCAATCCTGGTTCTCCCCGCCGTTCCTCGCCACTCCTGGACGGTTGTTATAAGTGTATATTCTGTCGTGATGCATTTCGTTGGCATGATCTATGTCCTTTTTTTGGTTGTCCCTTGCATATGTGGGTTTGTATTTAGTAAGCAGATAACTTGGTTGTCAACAAATTTAGCGTGCCCCACACTGCTGATTCCACATTACATTACAGATTCGTGTATTACCAAAACGTTGGTCCGCCCTCGGTAGCTGAGTGGTCAGCGTGACAGACTGTCAATCCTAAGGGCCCGGGTTCGATTCCCGGCTGCGTCGGAGATTTTCTCCGCTCAGGGACTGGGTGTTGTGTTGTCCTAATCACCATCACTTCATCCCCATCGACGCGCAGGTCGCCGAAGTGGCGTCAAATCGAAAGACATGCACCAGGCGAACGGTCTACCCGACGGGAGGCCCTAGCCACACGACATTTCATTTTTTTACCAAAACGTTCCTATCCTGCTCTGAAATATCTTGTCTAATGGCACACTCCTAGACGATGTGACCCGATTGCTCCTCTTCCATAAGTGTCTGCAGTGCGTTGCCGCATTTTCAGTGAATAGCTGAGATGTGAACCGTGTCCCGATAGGTAGCTTAAAGCTCGATACCTCCTGGCAAATTAAAACTGACTCCGGGACTCGAATCCGGGATCTTTGCCTTTTTCAGGCAAGTTTCCTACCGACTGAGCCATTCAACCACGACTCACGATCCAACCCCTTAGCTCAACTTCCGCCATTGCCTCATTTTCTACCTTCTGAACTTCGCAGTTCTCCTACATACCTTGTGGAACTAGTTCTCGTGGGAGAAAGAATATTGCGGAGGCATAGCTTGGCCACAGCGTGGGGGGTTCTTCCCAGGACACTTAATCTGCCAAGAAGTTTCACATCAGCCTATACTCCACTTAGGAGCGAAAATTCATTCTGGAAACAGTCCTACGGGCTGTCTAAACCATGTCTACGATTTCCTTTCTTGCAGGAGGGCTAATTCCACAAGGTATGTAGGAAGACCAACGTGAAGTTTGAAAGGTGGGAGATGGCATACTGGCAGAGGTAAAATTTTGGTGGCTTTGATATCTCACTCGATAGAGCAGTTGCCCACGAAAGGCGAAGATCCCAGGTTCGAGACCCAAGTCTGAAATCAGCGCTCACTCCGATGCAGAGTGAATATTCATTCTGGAGTGTGTAGTTCTCTTGGTCGGAAGCAGGTATGATACTCTTGGTCTCTCTTCAATGTTAGGAAGCAACTGGTAAGTTCTATTCCCTGTTTCTGCCCCGTATCAGATTTCTTGCCATTCTCTTGGGAGAGTACACGCCTTTATTTCCTTCTTAGATGTGGCTGTTGTGCTCAGCATCTCCTTTACTTCGACATATTCACGCTTTTTGAGCCAAAAATGTGCATCTGTCTGTCCTATGGCCATACCTCGTCGTAGTAAGCTTAGTATCGCCAAGAACACCTCAGCCGTCGTTGTTCTATACACACTTGTCAATCACAATAATAAACTTCTCTGTGATTGCCGAAGAGCCTGTGCTGTCATTACCTTTCTGGCTCTATAGGTTGATATGTTCGACCCGTAACCCACAATAGCTCTTAAGAAAGCGTTACGTTTTAGTTGCTCTTACAGCCAGCTGAAAACTTCATTTGCCAATGGTTGTTATTTCGTTCATGGCTTTTATACCTCTCTCGCAGATGATTTATAAGTGTGCAAGAACATTTCGATTTTTGTCGTTCTTTATCCTGGGGTAGCTATACACTTGTTTTCTTCTCTCCAGTCACCCATTTATTCTGATTTTGGGGTTTTTCAACCTTCGTAATGTGCTTTTTAATAACATACATTTTTGGTACGAGTCATCTAAGAAATAAAAGCTTTAATATGGCAAATAGCATTAAAATAATTTTTAATAACATACATTTTTGGTACGAGTCATCTAAGAAGTAAAAGCTTTAATATTGCAAATAGCATTAAAATGATCAAAATCATCTGAGTGTCTACAGAAACAATGAGAGTAAATAATACTGATTATGAAGTAATAAAGTTGATGCTGACAGTACTTCTGATGCTGACGTCAATTAATGGTAATAACTTCAATAATGATAATAACAATAAATAAAAATAATAATACTGTTATTAAGAAAGTTGAAGATGACAATAATAATGGAAATAACAACAATAATGATAGTGAGGGATATTACAAGAATGTCTAGTTGTACAATTTTTTTTTTTTTTTCTTTTTTTTTTGATATAGCTAGTTTTGGGGAATGGAAATTTAGGGAGACTGCACCAGCTAAGAATACTGGAAAATGGGGAAGATCTGATTGGAAAGAAAGATGTACAAGGGTAACAAGTCCATACGTAGACAATGCTAATCTTATTACTAGTTTGGTGTATATGCCATTAGCTGTACTCTAAAGCTGGGGGTGTTATTCAGTTCTCTAATATAATGTGGGAAGCTATTGCAGAGTCGGCTTCCTGTTACTGAGAAGCACTTCGAGGAAGTGGCTGAACGATGGAGCAGGACAGAAAGGATTTTAGTCTGATGGAAACAGGTGTTACCACCATGTTGTTCAGACAAGCGATAGAAGATCGAGATGAGAGGCAGTTTACGGTGATAAGACAGCAGAGAAGACAGAGGGTACGGAAACCTCTGCGCTTGTCAGCACGCGGTCTGGATAGCTGCCTGCGCATTTGATGGAGAAATGTGATCAAAGAGTGGAACATCACAGTTACGGCGAACGTAGGGATTCAAAAACCAGTTCCAGGCACCCTGAGCTTTCCTCAGAAAGAATTTGTTGAATTATCAGTAACTGGAAGTACGGTACGAATGTTTGTACAAGTTTCTTTTTTAGGTCAAGAAAGAAGAGTTTCTTGTATTTTTGTAGTGCAAGAAGAGATGCTGATACCTTCTTGCACATTTCAGAAATGTGCTCAGTCTATTTTTTGATTTTTATCTAGTTTTACTCCTAGACGCTTTGCTTAAGGAGAGAAGATGATATTTGCGCCATTTTGGGTTAAAGATGGATTCCCGATATTTCCGGCTAATGAGCTTAGAATGACCAACCAGTAACGTTTGGGTTTTGCATGAGCTGAGCTTTAACTCTACATCCTTCGCTCATTTTGACAGTGCACACAGGTCGGTGCTGAAATTCTAGATAGCTGTCTTCAGGTTTATTGGTTTTGCACTTACAGATCATCAGCGTGCATGTGGTATTTGTAGTAGAACAAAACTGATAACTTATCATTGACATACAACGAAAAGAAAAGAATATCTCTTACCAAACCCTGGGGTACGCGTATATTACCTGACTCCATTGTGACTTTATGATGCCGGACATGGCGCATTGCTGGTGACACGTCAGGTACGAGAGAAGCCATTGCTCTCAACTTGGCAAGAAATTTGGGCTGCTAAATTTGGCAAGTAAAATGTTGAAGTCGACAGCGTCAAAGCCTGTGTTGTAGCCTAAGAAGCACTTGAGAATCGGGTAAGAGCGTAGTCTTTCGACGATAGCGAGGTCATTATGGAGCACAATCGCTGTTGATAAACGACTCAAGAATAAATTACTCGTGCCCTTAAAGAAGGAGTATTGTTGAAAAATATAAATAATGATAATCGTACGAGGTTATGTTTCTTTAAACCTTATAAAGAAATCCGGCCCCTGTGCTTAGTAGTATTTAAGTCTTACGAAGAGATCCAGACTCTGCTGCAATCTTTCATTCTTGGATGATGAAAAAGAGTGCGTTTGCTTTCTAGTCGTATTAAGTGTTTCATTTCAGCATAATCAGGTACTATTAAAAGTATAGCACTGTTGTTATTGTGGTCTTCAGTCCTGAGACTGGTTTGATGCAGCTCTCCATGCTACTCTATCCTGTGCAAGCTTTTTCATCTCCCAGTACCTACTGCAACCTACATCCTTCTGAATCTGCTTAGTGTATTCATCTCTTGGTCTCCCCCTACGATTTTTACCCTCCACGCTGCCCTCCAATACTAAATTGGTGATCCCTTGATGCCTCAGAACATGTCCTACCAACCGATCCCTTCTTCTGGTCAAGTTGTGCCACAAACTTCTCTTCTCCGCAATCCTATTCAATACTTCCTCATTAGTTATGTGATCTACCCATCTAATCTTCAGCATTCTTCTGTAGCACCACATTTCGAAAGCTTCTATTCTCTTCTTGTCCAAACTATTTATCGTCCATGCTTCACTTCCATACATGGCTACACTCCATACGAATACTTTCAGAAATGACTTCCTGACACTTAAATCAATACTGGATGTTAACAAATTTCTCTTCTTCAGAAATGCTTTCTTTGCCATTGCCATTGTGCTAAAAGAGAAATCATATAAGGCGCTTGAAGACTCATTTTATAATTCTGATTTGTTTTGCATTTTACTATCTTTAAAAAAAAGTATTTAACCATTTGGGTATGAAATGAAAATGATGATATGCTTGAAACAACTGGAACTTACTGTATTATACTTAATGGACATAAGATGAATTTGATGTAGAGAAGCTGTTGCATCACTGGAATTGCCCAGTGCTCCACGATCCTTACATCAAAATTGAGTCATGTAACAAAAAGTCTTGCACTAGGGAACTGGAACTTATATGGAACAATTGGAAGGAGCATGTTTTAGTCTCCGTCCTGCCATCTGCATTTAAGTTGTCAACAGTTTCCGTATGCCGCTGAAGGAAGATGTGCGAATTTTCCTACCCATTGTGGTCAAAATCATGCGTGCGCTCCGTCTCTAAAACTACTGACATCGACGGGACGTGAAGCTCTGAACTTCCTTATAAGAGAGGAGTTTGTGCAGAACAACAAGATATCCTCACATACTGACGCCACAGGGGCTAATAGCAACCCGTCACTATCAGGAATGTCCGCAGGTCTAGTGGCTGCCTCTGGATCACGGGGTCTCGGGTTCGATTCCCAGCTGGGTTGGGGATTTTCTCAGCCCAGGGACTGGGTGTTTGTGTTGTCCTCATCACTTCATCATCATCACCCTCATCATTCGTGACAGTGGATCGAATGGACTGTGTAAAGAACTGGACTGTGTACAAATTGGAACATGGTACGGGCGCTGATAGCCTCGCAGTTGAGCGCCCCACAAACCAGACATCATCATCAAACTACCAGGAATATTCTGTTCTAGCTGCATATGTTTTTTCTTGCCATAAACATATAAGGACCTACAGTCTACCTCATATAAACGGACAATTAAAATTTAATGCTCTGTCATGACTGATGTCATTGCAGACGGATTGTTTCATCCATTACAGAAGCATGGAGGAAGGCATCGGTCCAAGGAAATATCCTTGCGTTATGTAAACTGAAATCAGGATAGCCAGGCTAGGATTAGAATTCTGAATCGTTGGAAAACAAGTCCATTATCCCAACGATAGCGGTCCTGACTACTGCCGGGATGATTCCTTTGAAAAAGTCACGACCAATATCGTTTCCCACTTTCTTCAGTCCAAGAAGAACCTCATCGTTAACAGGACGTTAAATCTTAATCTTCCTGCCTTGCTCTTCATTTTTGATAATTTACCGCCGCATTTGAAACAGAGTGTTATTTTACATTTCTGGATGCACTAAGTATTGACAGACGTTGAGATCACCAGCCGCCTTTTTGTTGTGCGAAAGGCGTGTGATACATACCAGCACAGATTTTCTACTTCTCTCTTGTCCTTACTAACATCACAAGCACAGTACTAGAACTCCATGCTCATTCTTCATAGACATTTATAGTTAACAGATACATCAAGGCACCACTGTACGCGAAGAAAGAAGGTCTATCAGCAAACAATGTCATATGACGTTACTTTTAATGATGTCTATGACGAAACTCCTATGGTCACAGGAAATCTGTGGTAATGAACAGCTCAGTACAAAGTCAGTCCCCAATAAAGAAGAAACTCAGATTCATTGTCTGACAAAAAAACCCGAAGCTCCCAGAAGACATGGTCAGGTGTGAATGTAACGCCGTACACGTACACACAACCGGCAGGTATGTAAATGACCTTCTGTGTGAGGTAGAACGAACGACAGAGTGCTTTAGCGTTGTTCGTATTTAGTGCTTTTTCCAGGCCTGGCAGGCTATGTAAGTGCCGTAGACAGCGTCAGATGTCGAGTGATCACTAGCAGGGACGCGGCGATGCTGCGCATTCATGTGAAACAGCGTCATCAGGAAGGATTTGAAAGAGGAATCATAGTGGGTCTCCCTTTGGAAGGCGAGATCCCCAGATCTGTCCCAGAGAGAACACGTGTGGGACCAGCCCGGGCGTCAAATCCGCCCCAATGTCAGGATCCAGAACATCTAGGAGCCGGCCGCGGTGGCCGAGCGGTTCTAGGCGCTTCAGTCCGGAACCGCGCGACTGCTACGGTCGCAGGTTCAAATCCTGCCTCGGGCATGGATGTGTGTGATGTCCTTAAGTTACTTAGGTTTAAGTAGTTCTAAGTTCTAGGGGACTGATGACCTCAGATGTTAAGTCCCAGAGCCATTTGAACCATTTGAACATCTAGGAAAAGTTGTAACAGCTGTGAAAAAAGTAAATGATAACTGGGAAAGGACCAATTTGGAACACTGCTTTACTCCTAAATATCTTGACAGCACTTTAGATACGTTTTACCATATCGCTAACACTGCCTGAACACCAAGATGAAAGTGTCAGCCCGAATAACACAATTCGGAAACTCACTGGCAATAACTGGTAAGTACTGCCTCAAGTCGTCAGCAAAGTTTAAATCTAAACTAAAATAATTTCTTGCGGACAGCTCCTTATATTTCACGGACGAATTTCTATTTAAAACTGGTAGCCTGAAAAAAAATGTCTCTGAGCACTATGCGACTTAACTTCTGAGGTCATCAGTCGCCTAGAACGTAGAACTAATTAAACCTAACTAACCTAAGGACATCACACACATCCATGCCCGAGACAGGATTCGAACCTGCGACCGTAGCGGTCGCTCGGTTCCAGACTGTAGCGCCTAGAATCGCACGGCCACAGCGGCCGGCTAGCCTGAAAAAATAGAAAAGAATCAATCAGTTTTAACTATAATCGCATGAACTGGAGTAAAATAAAAAAAAAGTTCATTAGTCTGTATACACTGATGAGCCAAGACATTATGATCATCCGCTTAATATAGTGAGATTTTCACTCTGCTGAGGAGTGTGTGCTGATATAAAACTCCCTGGCAGATTAAAACTGTGTGCCGGACCGAGACTCGAATTCGGGACCTTCTGTAAAGTTTGGAAGGTAGGAGACGAGGTACTAGCAGAAGTAAAGCTGTGAGGACGGGCCGTGAGTCGTACTTGGGTAGCTCAGTTGGTAGAGCATGTACCCGCGAAAGGCAAAGGTCCCGATTTCGAGTCTCGGTCCGGCACTCAGTTTTAATCTGCCAGGAAGTTTCATCAGCTTAATAGATTGATTGTCCACCTCTGGAACGAAATAAGTCACTGATTCTGCCTATTAGAGATCCGACAGTTTGTTGGTAGGTTTGTGGTGGTATGTGGCATTAGATGCCTACGCACAGATTACGTAATTCGGTAAATAACGGCCCGCTTATCTGCGTACGCGGTGACGGAGCCCGATAGCGACCCAGATTGTTTCCATAGGATTTACATCAGACGCTGAAAGACGACATCGTCGTCGGGGAAGTCATCAAGCATGAAGCGATGCAGGTGCTTCGCAGCTGTCAGCGTGTCTTCGATTACTACCACAAGTCCCATGAAAGCACAGGAGAAGGTTTCCCGTAGCATAATACTGCTCCCACCAGCCTACGTACGTGGCGCGCTGCACTTTTCGAGCCGCCGTTCATCTCGATGACAGCATTTGTGGAGATTTTCATCGACCTAATGTAGCAAAGATGTGATTCACCCGAAGAGCCGACACGTTTCCATTGATGGTCGAATCTCGATGGTGCTGTGCCCACTGCAACCGTAATTGACGATGTCGTTCGGTCGACGTGTGAACACGTAGGGGTAGTCTGCTGCGGAGCTCCACGTTCAACAACGTGAGACGATCGGTGTGATCCGAAACACTTGAACATTGACCAGCGATGTGCTCTTTCGGCAGAGATGCTACAGATCACCAACTGTCCTACTTTACAGAGCGGACAAGGCTCCGAACCACACGTTTTGGGATGATTCGTGGACGTCCCAACTATTCACCGCCTAGTGGTAGTTTCACTGTCCTTCTACCACTTTCCGTAGCTGCTCATGACAAGTAGCACGTGAACATTCGACCAGCTTCTCCGCTTTCGAGATACTCGTTTAGAGGCTCTGCGTAATAATAATCTGCCCATTGTTAAAGTTGCTTATCTCAAAAGATCTCTCCATTCGCAGCCCATATCTTCACTAGGGTGATCCCTCGTCCGTGTCTGCTCCGCCCGCTTACTTACTTTTGCTATCGCGTCGCCTGCCCGCAACGCCACCAAGCGGCATCCAACGTGGTCGGTGGTCACAATGTTTTGGCTCATCAGTGGGCATATCTTATAAATGACGCCTTCCACATCATTTCGATAAAAGAACCATTCAAATGTTCTTTGGAAGATGTGATTAACGAACTAACTGCCATGGCACTCTGTTTCTCTGCACATCAGTATGCGTGTCCTCTATGGAACAGCTGTACCAAGGCAAATCAGGTGTTCGTCGCATTGAATGAAACTGCACGAGTAGAAACTAGTTGTCTGCAACCGAAACCTACAGACACAGTTTATGTCTTGGCAGGTACTGCACCATCTGATATATGTCGTGAAGTAGCTGCAGACACTGGAAGGAAAAAGGTTGAACTAAATCATTTACATCCTCTCCATGACTATCAGTCAGAAAGATCTAGTTTGAAATCCAGAATAAATTTCTTTAGGTTAATGTGAACACTAACTATGTCTCCAAGTGCGGAAACGATGAAGACACTGTACTGTATGAGAAAGTCTTCGTTGAGTAACTGCAGAAGGGCACAATATGGCTTAGAATGCATTTCTGACAGGTTAGCCACACTTTCCTAGAATTTTGACAACAAAGTGACAGCATATAGAACACTCGTGTGTCTCATTCTCAAGTACTGCTCAATTGTTTGGAATCGCCACCACGTGGGATTATAGGAAAACATCGAAGCAATTCAGAGACGTGCCTCTGGATTTGTTGCCGGTAGGTTCGATCATCATGCGAAGGTGTTACGAAGGTGGTTCTTGCACTCAAATGGGAGCACCTGAAGGAAAGGTGACGTTCTTTTCGCGGAGCAATATTGAGAAAATTTAGAGAATAACCATTTGCAGCTGACCGCAGAACGATTCTGCTACTGCTAAGGTGCATTTCGCGTAAGGACGGCGAGAATTACTTGATCTCTTAGTAACAAATAATCCTGAGCAATTAGGAAGCTCCATGACAGATACAGGGATTAGTGATCACAAAGTCGTTGTAGCGAGAATGAACACCGTTACATCCAAATCCACCAAAATTAAACGCAATATACCTATTTAGAAGCAGATAGAAATTAACTTGACGCATATCAAAGAATTGAGAAATTTATGCTGAATAAATTAATAAGAGATGGTACTGATTCCACATGGTACACAAAACAGGTCAGAACACTGTTGTAAAAATAACGAAAAAAACATGCTAAATTTAAAAGCATGCAAAATATCCTAGATTGGTTATGTTTTACTGAACCTAGAAACGAAGCCTGGGTTTCAATGCGAGATGATTTTATTGCTTTCCATAACGGAGTTCGTGTCTCGATATCTGACACAAAAACCAAAGAGATTAAGGTCGTATGTAAAGTACACCGGCAGCAAGACACATCAATACCATCACTGTGCGTTACCAATGGTGATATTACCATTGACAGTCCCAGCGGAGTCACTAAACACTGTTTCCCGAAATGTCTTCGCCAAAGAAGACGCAATAAATATCCTAGAATTTGGATCAACAACAGCTACCATCGTGAGTAGCTTAGAAGTAGATATACTCGGCATAGCGAAGCAGCTTAAATCACTTAACAAAGACTGGTCTTCGGATCAAGATTGTGAACCAACTAGGTTTGTTTCAGAGTATGCTGACACATCAGCTCCACACCTACGAATCATTTACAATCACTCGCGCTATGAAAGATCCGTACCTAAGGAGTGGAAAGTTGAACAGGTCACACCAGTATTCAAGAAAGGAGTAATACGATGAATTACTGACGCTTATGAACGACGTGGAACATATACTGTTTTCAAAACTATAAATTACCTCGAAGAAAACGGTCTGGTGACGCAAGGCAGCATGGATTTAGAAAATATCGTTCCTGTAAAACGCAAATAGCTCTTAATTTACACGACGTAATGATGCTATCAAGAGGGGATCCGAAACTGTTTCCACATTTCCAAATTACCACGAGGCTTTTGACCCCGTTCCTTACAAGAGACTTCTAATCAGATTGCGCACATTTGGAGTATTGTTTCAGTTGTGCGATTGGATTTGTGCTTTCCTGTCAGGAAGGTCACAATCCGCAGTAACTGCCGGAAAGTCATCGAGTAAAACGGACGTAATATGTAGCGTTTCCCAAGCAAGTGTTATGGGCCTTCTGTTGTATCTGATCTGTATAAACAATTCAGGAGCCAATCTGAACAGCCCTCTTAGATTGTTTGCAAATGATTCAGCCATTTACCATCTAGTAAAGTCATCAGAAGAGCAAAGCCAATTGCAAAATGACTTGGGCACGATATCTGTATGTTTCGGAAAGTGGCAGTTGAGTCTAAATAATGAAAAGTGTGAGATCATCCACTTGAGTACTAAAAGAAATCCGTTAAATTTCGATGAACGATAAACCACACAAATCTTTCAATCTGCCAAGTCAACAAAATATCTGGGAATTACAACTACGAACAACTTAAATTGGAGCGATCACATAGATAGTGCTGTGAGGAAGGAAAACCAAAGACGACGTTTTATTAGAAAAATACTTAGAAGATACAACAGGTTTACTAAAGAGTCTGCACACACTACACTTGCCCTTCCTCTGCTAGAATAATGCTGTGCGGTATGGAATCATTACCAGGTAGGACTGACAGAGGACATCGAACAAGTCCAATGAAGGGCAGTTCGTTTTGTATCAACGCGAAATGGGGGTTAAAATGTCACAGATATGTTAAGTCAGTTGAGGTGACAATCATAAAAACATAGGCATTTTTCGTTGTGTCGAGGTGTCTTCACGAAATTTCAATCACAAGCCTTCTCTTCTGATTGCGTGAACATTTTATTGACCTCAACCTACATAAGAAAGTGACCAAGGCTATAAAATAAGAGAAATCAGAAGCTCATACGGAAAGATTTAAGTGTTCATTTTTCCCTCGTGCTTTTCGGGAGTGGGATGGTAAGGTAGTAGTCCTACGGTGGTTCGGTATATACAGGGTGATCAAAAAGTCAGTATAAATTTGAAAACTTAATAAACCACGGACTAATGTAGATAGAGAGGTAAAAGTTGACACACATGCTATGAATGACATGGGGTTTTATTAGAACCAAAAAAAAAACAAATTTCACAAAATGTCTGATGGATGGTGCTGGACAGCAGAACGTCAGTGACTGCGCATGACAATCGTGTATAAAAGGAGCTGTAATGAGAGGGGCGGGGACTACTCAAGAGGACGTCGTTATCAGGAGAAAGAAAACTGGCGTTCTACGGATCGGAGCATGGAATGTCAGATCCCTTAATCGGGCAGGTAGGTTAGGAAATTTAAAAAGGGAACTGTTAGATATAGTGGGAATTAGTGACGTTCGGAGGCAGGAGGAACAAGACTTTTGGTCAGGCGAATACAGGGTTATAAATACAAAGTCAAATAGGGGTAATGCAGGAGTAGGTTTAATAATGAATAAAAAAATAGGAATACGGGTAATCTACTACAAACAGCATAGTGAACGCATTATTGTGGCCAAGATAGACACGAAGCCCACGCCTACTACAGTAGTACAAGTTTATATGCCAACTAGCTCTGCAGATGACGAAGAAATTGAAGAAATGTATGACGAAATAAAAGAAATTATTCAGATAGTGAATGGAGACGAAAATTTAATAGTCATGGGTGACTGGAATTCGGTAGTAGGAAAAGGGAGAGAAGGAAACGTAGTAGGTGAATATGGATTCGGGGTAAGAAATGAAAGAGGAAGCCGCCTGGTAGAATTTTTTACACAGAGCACAACTTAATCATAGCTAACATTTGGTACAAGAATCATAAAAGAAGGTTGTATACATGGAAGAAGCCTGGAGATACTGACAGATTTCAGATAGATTATATAATGGTAAGACAGAGATTTAGCAATCAGGTTTTAAATTGTAAGACATTTCCAGGGGCAGATGTGGACTCTGACCACAATCTATTGGTTATGAACTTTAGATTAAAACTGAAGAAACTGCAAAAAGATGGGAATTTAAGGAGATGAGATCTGGATAAACCGACTAAACCAGAGGTTGTACAGGGAGAGCGTAAGGGAACAAATGGCAGGAATGGGGGAAAGAAATACAGTAGAAGAAGAATGGGTAGCATTGAGGGTTGAAGTAGTGAAGGCAGCAGAGGATCAAGTAGGTAAAAAGACGAGGGCTAGTAGAAATCCTTGGGTAACAGAAGAAATATTGAATTTAATTGATGAAAGGAGAAAATATAAAAATGCAGTAAATGAAGCAGGCAAAAAAGAATGCAAACGTTTCAAAAATGAGATCGACAGGAAGTGCAAAATGGCTAAGCAGGGATGGCTAGAGGATAAATGTAAGGATGTAGAGACTTATCTCACGAGGGGTAAGATAGATACTGCCTACAGGAAAATTAAAGAGACCTTTGGAGAAAAGAGAACCACTTGTATGAATATTAAGAGCTCAGATGGAAACCCAGTTCTAAGCAAAGAAGGGAAAGCAGAAAGGTGGAAGTAGTATATAGATGGTCTTTACAAGGGCTATGTACTTGAGGACAATATTATGGAAATAGAAGAGGATGTAGATGAAATGGGAGATATGATACTGCGTGAAGAGTTTGACAGGGCACTGAAAGACCTAAGTCGAAACAAGGCCCCGGGAGTAGACAACATTCCATTAGAACTACTGACGGCATTGGGAGAGCCAGTCCTGACAAAACTCTACCATCTGGTGAGCAACATGTATGAGACAGGTGAAATACCTCAGACTTCAAGAAGAATATAATAATTTCAATCCCAAAGAAAGCAGGTGTTGACAGATGTGAAAATTACCGAACTATCAGTTTAATAAGTCACGGCTGCAAAATAATAACGCGAATTCTTTACAGACGAATGGAAAAACTAGTAGAAGCCGACCTAGGGGAAGATCAGTTTTGGATTCCGTAGAAATATTGGAACACGTGAGGCAATACTGACCCTACGACTTATCTTAGAAGCTAGATTAAGGAAAGGCAAACCTACGTTTCTAGCATTTGTAGACTTAGAGAAAGCTTTTGACAATGTAGATTGGAATACTCTCTTTCAAATTCTGAAGGTGGCAGGGGTAAAATATAGGGAGCGAAAGGCTATTTACAATTTGTATAGAAACCAAATGGCAGTTATAAGAGTTGAGAGGCATGAAAGGGAAGCAGTGGTTGGGAAGGGAGTGAGACAGGGTTGTAGCCTATTCAATCTGTATATTGAGCAAGCAGTGAAGGAAACAAAAGAAAAATTCGGAGTAGGTATTAAAATCCATGGAGAAGAAATAAAAACTTTCAGGTTCGCCGATGACATTGTAATTCTGTCAGAGACAGCAAAGGACTTGGAAGAGCAGTTGAATGGAATGGATAGTGTCTTGAAAGGAAGATATAAGATGAACACCAACAAAAGCAAAACGAGGATAATGGAATGTAGTCGAATTAAGTCTGGTGATACTGAGGGTATTAGATTAGGAAATGAGACACTTAAAGTAGTAAATGAGTTTTGCTATTTGGGGAGCAAAATAACTGATGATGGTCGAAGTAGAGAGGATATAAAATGTAGACTGGCAATGGGAAGGAAAGCGTTTCTGAAGAAGAGAAATTTGTTAACTTCGAATATAGATTTAAGTGTCAGGAAGTCGTTTCTGAAAGATTTTGTACGGAGTGTAGCCATGTATGGAAGTGAAACATGGACGATAAATAGTTTAGACAAGAAGAGAATAGAAGCTTTCGAAATGTGGTGCTACAGAAGAATGTTGAAGATTAGATGGGTAGATCACATAACTAATGAGGAGGTGTTGAAGAGGATTGGGGAGAAGAGCAGTTTGTGGCACAACTTGACTAGAAGAAGGGACCGGTTGGTAGGACATGTTTTGAGGCATCAAGGGATCACAAATTTAGCATTGGAGGGCAGCGTGGAGGGTAAAAATCGTAGGGGGAGACCAAGAGATGAATACACCAAGCAGATTCAGAAGGATGTAGGTTGCTGTAGGTACTGGGAGATGAAGAACCTTGCACAGGATAGAGTAGCATGGAGAGCTGCATGAAACCAGTCTCAGGACTGAAGACCACATCAACAACAATGAGAGAGAGGATCAGATGCGCCAGCAGTCGCAGCATGTTGGCGTTTCCTGAAAAGGCGCTTTTAGTGAAGCTGTATTATCAGGTTGGGGAATGTGCTAGTTCAGCGTTTCGATCCTATCGCAATAGGAAGGGGATTTGAACGGGTAAAGGTCCGTTGACAAATGCAGCTGTGGCGAGAATGATTTCGAAGTTCGAAGCCACGGGTTGTTTAGACGATAGACCCCGTAGTGGCCGACCGAGCACAAGGCGCAATGCTGCTGAGACATTTCAGGAAGAAATAGTGACTGTAGCGGGTTCGTCTATGCACTGGGACGTCAGCGCTCGTGCAGTCGCACGTCGCACCGGCGTTCCATACACTACTGTTTGGTTGGCACTGAGGCGTACCCTCCGATGCTATCCGTACAAAATCCATCGGCATCATGAACTGTTACCTGGCGATTTAGTGAAGCGGAGGGCATTTGCGATGTGGGAGTTTCTAAAGATGGCGGAAGATGACGAGTGGCTGAGTAACGTGTTGTGGACCGACGAAGCTCATTTCACGCTCCGAGGGTCTTTCAACGCCCACACCTGCAGAATTTGAGCCACCGAAAATCCTAGAACTGTCGTGGAAAATCCATTGCACGACGAGAAAGTCACGGTATGGGTTGGATTTACCACACCTACCGTTATCGGGCCTTTTTTTTTTTCGAGGAAATGCATGGTTCTGGTTTTGTAACTGGTACCGTGACGGGTGAGAGGTACGCCGATATGTTACAGAATCGCATCATCCCCAGCCTGGCTGATAAACACCTGCCGGAACGTACGATGTTTATGCAGGATGGCGCTCCACCCCGTATTGTTAGACGCGTGGAAGATCTCTTGCGCGCGTCGTTTGGTGATGTTCATGTGCCCAGCCGCCACTTTCGTCATGCTTGGCCTCCCAGGTCCCCAGACCTCAGTCCGTGCGATTGTTGGCTTTGGGGTTACCTGAAGTTGCAAGTGTATCGTGATCGACCGACATCTCTAGGGGTGCTGAAAGACAACATCCGTCGCCAATGCCTCACCATAACTCCGGACACGCTTTACAGTGTTGTTCACAACATTATTCCTCGACTACAGCTATTGTTGAGGAATGATGGTGGACATATTGAGCATTTCCTGTAAAGAACATCATCTTTGCTTTGTCTTACTTTGTTATGCTAATTATTGCTATTCTGATCAGATGAAGCGCCATCTGTCGGACATTTTTTGAACTTTTGTATTTTTTTGGTTCTAATAAAACCCCATGTCATTCCAAGCATATGTGTCAATTTTTACCTCCCTATCTACATTATTCCGTGATTTATTCAGTTTTCAAATTTATACTGAGTTTTTGATCACCCGGTATATAAAGTGGACAAAAATATGGAAAGACGAAAAACACATTAAAAAGCCTAATACAGTGTAGGAAGACCCTTGGCATTCAAGACAGCTTCCAGTTGTCTCAGAATGGACAAATACAGATTCTGATGGTTTTCAAGAGAATCTTATACCATTATTCTTGGCAAAATAGTGTCTAGTTCAGGTAACGATGATGGAGGTGAATAGCGATCACGCACTCTTTTCTCGAAATTAGACTACAAAGGATAAATAGCATTCATTCTCGTGCTCACAAAATAAATCCTGAACAATGCGAGCTATGTGAACAGGGGCCCTGTCATTCTGGAATACGGTATCACCATTGGGCAAAAACTTTGTACCATTGGATGGACGTGATCAGTCAAAATGGTCATATAATCCTTTGCAGTAGTGCGACCTTGCAGAGTACCCACGTGTCCCACGGAATAGCACCGAATGGTTGTCCAGACCTATAAAGGTGACAACGTACAGAACAATAGAGCTACCCATTCTTGAGTACTGCTCGAATGTTTGGGATCTCCATCAGAGTCTGACTAAAAGAAGACAACGAAGCAATTCAAAGGTGTGCTGGTAGATTTATTACTGGTAGGTTCGATCAACACCCGAGTGTTACGGAAATTCTTCTAGAACTCAAATGGAAATCCCTGGAGGGAAGGCGCTGTTCTTTTCCCGAAGCACTACTGAAAAAATTTAGAGTACAGGCACTAGCAGCTGACTGGAGAAAGATTCTGCTGCCGCCAATGCACATTTCGTGTAAGGACCACGAAGATAAGAGAAATTCCTGCCCGCATGGAGGCATGCAGACAATCATATTTTCCTCGCTCCATTTGCAAGTGGAATAGTAGTGGTACGTGGTACTGAACGCCATACACCATACGGTGGCTCACGGGTTATTTATGTAGATGTTAGTCAATAGTGAAGCTTATCTTCACTCTGCACGTGTAAGCGACTATGTTACAATGAAGCTTTTTCTTTTTTTTTTTATGAAAGTTTCTCGGGTCCCCAGCCGGGTGGTAGCTTTGATATCTCGCGACGTTTCGGGAAGTGTCATACTACCCATCTTCCAGCGAAGTTTGTTTTTTCTCTTCAGTGTTCCATCTGGCAAATTTGGCTTCCATTTTTACAACCATTTAATCCCACAGAGGAACTTGACGACGTGGTTAAGACAGTGATTTATATTCAGAAAGAGGAGAATTCCAAGTCATGCCTACAATTGTAACTGGTAGTTTCTTTAATATGCTTAACGCGGAAATCCGGATGGTTCTTTTCAAATAACTCCGCCTCATTTCTTACCCAAACTTTTTCCAACTTATCTATAACTTAGTCTCTAATGACCTGGACCTCGATTTCACATTGAACTATATCCTTTCTTGAAAGCAATAAACTATTTGCATTATTTGAGCACTAGAACTGCTACAATCCGACGTACAAAAGTATATTTGAGAACTGAGTGACACTCCTGACCTAGACTCAGATGAAGTGTGCAAAACGCTTCCTGAAAGGTTGTGAGCTAGCCAGTTAGTTAGATATATGTCCTATAAATCTTTTGAACAATTCTTTCATCGAAATGTATTGGAACGAATCAGTTTGAACTTTTTTCTTTTATTGGATATTACTTTTAAGTAGAAATCCGTCAATGGGATACAAAGTGTTGTCCAGGAGAAATGATTTTAAATTAGACTGAAAACTTGACTCGTTGCTTATAAGACATTTCATGTTATTGGCCAAATATTTTAAAAGAATTTTTTGTTGTATACTGAGTTCCTTTTTGAGCCACTGACAGCTTTAATACTGGATAATAAAGGTCATTTTTCCCTCTAGCTGCAGTGTTGTAGTTATGGACAGAACATTGACAGGATAGGGAAACTTTAGAAATAGCCACAAGGGATCACCAATACCACACGGCTGATTGAGCGAAATAAATATAGTGATCAAGACGTTGTTTCTTTGTTTATATCAACAGTGGTGACAAATTTCCCAAGATGTCTTGTCGTCAGCTACGAAAATCTTAAAAGCCTTTACCAACGTAATACGATAGATTAAAACTGTGTGCCCGACCGAGACTCGAACTCGGGACCTTTGCCTTTCGCGGGCAAGTGCTCTACCATCTGAGCTACCGAAGCACGACTCACGTCCGGTACTCACAACTGAGTACCGGACGTGAGTCGTGCTTCGGTAGCTCAGATGGTAGAGCACTTGCCCGCGAAAGGCAAAGGTCCCGAGTTCGAGTCTCGGTCGGGCACACAGTTTTAATCTGCGAGGAAGTTTCATATCAGCGCACACTCCGCTGCAGAGTGAAAATCTCATTCTGGAAACAATCCCCAGGCTGTGGCTAAGCCATGTCTCCGCTATATCCTTTCTTTCAGGAGTGCTAGTTCTGCAAGGTTCGCAGGAGAGCTTCTGTAAAGTTTGGAAGGTAGGAGACGAGATACTGGCAGAAGTAAAGCTGTGAGTACCGGACGTGAGTCGTGCTTCGGTAGCTCAGATGGTAGAGCACTTGCCCGCGAAAGGCAAAGGTCCCGAGTTCGAGTCTCGGTCGGGCACACAGTTTTAATCTGCCAGGAAGTTTCATATCAGCGCACACTCCGCTGCAGAGTGAAAATCTCATTCTGTAATACGATAATTCACAATTAGAACGTTCGAGACAAAAAATAGTTTGAATCGTACTAGCGATAGGTGCGTATTCTTTTAAGTCCTGAACAGTAGACCATAAGACATTACAGGATTTCTTGCAAATAAATTTATTTTAAAGA
Source organism: Schistocerca piceifrons (assembly GCF_021461385.2). Lineage (NCBI taxonomy): Eukaryota > Metazoa > Arthropoda > Insecta > Orthoptera > Acrididae > Schistocerca > Schistocerca piceifrons. Next base: position 620,825,836 of record NC_060141.1, read on the forward strand.
TACAAAAAAAGAAAGTGAGCCTTTAATTTTTTTCGATGGCGACCACAATGTTCTATAGTAATCTGTTGCAGTCATTGTGAGGTGGAGGAAGATATATTACTCCAGCTGTACCGTCGTAAAGGTAATGTTGGACATTTCCGTGCGAGTGAGTAAGATCGTTATTACCTTGGTAATGCAATCGCCAGCTGAAAGAAATTCCTCTGCCATCGAACGTATCCCCTTGAACGAAAGTGCGACTTGGTTTCATACACCTTGTCAGTTTGTTTTATTTTCATCAGAGCCTAAATCTTACTGAAAATGACACTAAGACTGTTCAGACTGTTGCAATACACTGTTGCGATTCGTAGCTACGGAGAGACAGTTGAGACACTAAGCTGCATCTGCTGTTCTGCATACCTAAACATGACATGAGGCATGACACTGCTTAAAAATTGACTCAACGGAACACCTTACAGGTTCGCACTGATCGGCATTCCAGATTTAGCACGCATACCATTAACGTGGTTTACAACGTGTAGAAAGTCTGCGATATGACTCCACAACAATGTTGTGACCAGACACACACACGCCGTGACCATAACTGGCTCCCAGCCAAAACCAAGACATAAAAGTTGCCGAACGAATAGATAAACTAACATACAAAAGTTTACTGACAACAGCTCTACCAAGAATGTTTTGTACGCACACTTCACGTTGAAATGTTTTCGTATACGCTGTGTTCTGTGCCCGCGTTTTAAGCACAGCAGTCAGCTTCGTGGCAGTGGTACTTAGTTCTTTAACAGATGTTATGGCTTCTTCTCGGTCCAATCGCGTGTGAAACGCTAGAAGAATTACCTCTTAAATACCTCTGTTCACGCTGTAGCCTAATTAGTCTAATATTGTTTTTACTGTCGCTACGGAAACGATACGTAGATGGGTGAAATTTGTTTCTGGATCCTTCACTTAATTCTAGAGGTAAAATTCCTCTTTAATGCTAACCTATCAAGGCTTTCTTACACTACTGTATTTAGTAAATAACGTTTTGACCAGAACATTGCATGAAATCCTTGGCTCGACGCGGTGGTCTAGCGGTTCTAGGCGCTCAGTCCGGAGCCGCGCGACTGCTACGGTCGCAGGTTCGAATCCTGCCTCGGGCATGGATGTGTGTGATGTCCTTAGGTTAGTTAGGTTTAATTAGTTCTAAGTTCTAGGGGACTGATGACCACAGATGTTAAGTCCCATAGTGCTCAGAGCCATTTGAACCATTTTTTGAACCTTGGCTCGAGATGCAAGAATTAAGTGATAACTGACTATTTTCGCTTGTTGGAGGTATGCGAAGTCCGACTTGGCGATCGGTACACCACCACACCAATCACAAAGTGCTGACAGGTAAGAACAGTTTCAACACAATAAGAACAAACGATAACGTCACTGATTTCGAGATAGACCTGGAATTGCTGTGTTTGCCATCATATTATTACTATTTCGCCATGCACTTGCATATGTAAGTGAGCGAATTGTTACAAGCCTTACGTTGAAGTGAAAAAAATCATGGGATACCTCCTAGTAACGTGTCGGATATCCTTTTGACCAGCGCACTGCAGCAGCTCCACGCGGGGTGGACTCAACAAGTCGTTAGAGGTCCCCTGCATAAATATTGAGTCATGCTGTCTCTTTAGCTGACCAGAACTGCGAGAGTGTTACTGGTGCAGAATTCTGTTCACGAACTAAAGCTTCGACTATGTCACATAAATGGGATTCATGCCGGCCTATCTGTGTGGCAAACTATTTGCTCGAATTGTCCCGAATGGTCTTCAAACCAATCACGAACAACTGTGAGTCGGTGACATGGCGCACTGTTATCCAAAAAAATTCCATCTGTATATGCCTGTATCGCTACCCCATAACTTTCGTCATCTCAGTGTATTTTGCCTGAGTGGATCTTGCTGAGGATTCGTAGATTCGTCAATAAAATCGGTTTTCTGAACTTTCTGAGCCAGTCTTAGGTGCAGGTCAAACTTGGCATGTGACTATTCATACGTTCATTCATTCAGTCATCGTGTTCAGCGATGCGGAACGAGACAAAGTATGTATTAACAAAAGATTAGCAAACCATGCAAAGTTTATGTGTACATAATATAAACAGCAGATCATCAATATATTTGTTATGAATTAAGCAACAGAATGCAACTATTAATTCAGCCCAAACATCCACGGTAGCAGAAAATTGTGTCCCTGCTGTGGTTTTTACTGATCTGATGACTGATTTGCACGCTTGGCAATAAACACTTGTTCGGTAGGGTGGCACTGCAACAAAGATGAGACAACACAACAAGAAATAACAGATAACATTTATTAAAAATTGTTACAAAATGGTCCTTACTTTGGTACAGTTTGGTGCGTGGTTTGATGTCCTATACCTAATACAATGTTATCGAGATATCTTTGCTTTCTCTCGGCAGTCTATGATTTGTCACTATAACAGAATGTAATATTGCAGACACTCTGTTAAGGACTCAAGTACTTCTTAAAAAGCGACTGCTAAGTCGGAAGGTAGTGTTCAGTACTGTACTCAGCTGACTGCAGGCAATGAACAGTACTGTCCAATTCTGGCGAGGAACTTCTCTGCGTCTCCGTGGCGCACTGTGTTTAGTTGGTTGTCAGTGGTAGGATGGATGCCCATGTCCGCCAGTACAAACAGAGAGTGAAGTAGTCCATAGTTGACAACCTTCGCTATTAGCTGTTGTGCACGCTATCGCTGGACGTACACGACGCGCCGCTGGTAGTGGCACAGAAGTATACCTCTTGCCTGATTCATAACAACATTACTTTATGATACTCATGCTTTCGACAGTAAATTAGAAAGGAAGCTGCAACGCTTGAAGAAAGCTTCAGCTTCCTCAGTTATAAGTATAACGGGTCCCGGATGTCTGTGTGCATGCGACTGCACGCGTACCCAAACGCCGCGCATAAAATCAGGATTTTCTGGTGCTTATACCTCGGGTTTTGCCGCCCGGTGTGGCCGAACGGTTCTAGGCGCTTCAGTTCTTTGGAACCGCACGACCGCTACGGTCGCAGGTTCGAATCCTGCCTCGGGCATGGGTGTGTGTGATGTCCTTAGGTTAGTTAGGTTTAAGTAGTTCTAAGTTCTAGGGGACTGATGACCTCAGATGTTAAGTCCCATAGTGCTCAGAGCCATTTGAACCATTTTTGAACCTCGGGTTCTATTGGTGGTAAAAAGATAGGGTCAAGTGTTTTGGATAGAGCTTGGGTTTGGGATCATTTGTATATCGAACAGAAGGATCGTCTTAGTGTCATTATCCTACAGTACAACGTCAAAGTATGAATATCATACACTTCCTCCTGCTTACCTAAATGAAGCAAATAGGTTGGTTCTTTTTGCCTTTGATGTTGTCTACGTTGGGCTTGGCCTTGATGGCACTGATGGAGGCACCATTAGTTCATGGGCGCTTCCTCGGAAAACATCACAAAGAGGTAGGAGACGAGGTAGTGGCAGAAGTAAAGCTGTGAGGACGGGGCGTCAGTCGTGCTTGAGTAGCTCAGCTCGTAGAGCACTTGCCCGCGATAGGCAAAGGTCCTGAGTTCCAGTCTCGGTCTGACCCACAGTTTTAATCCGGTAGGAAGTTTCACCACAGAAAGGTTTTTTACTGTACTTTTGCTGTTACCATCGGACCAGAACCCAGCCGAGAATTCCAAGATGGTTATGCACAGTAAATGGCTGAAATATTTCCAGTGTGTTCCTAAGATTCTGATCTCGTACAGCTCTGGAAATTTTCTTTATATTTTTATCCGTTTTCAAGATAAAAAGCTTCATAGCTTCCCCACTTTATACGTAAAATCTGTTATGAGGCGGAAACTAAATAATAAATAACCGCAGCGAATTACTAAAATTTTAATGGTATATTCTCTAGGCATTTATCTCGTAGAACCAATTCCCCGTTTTCAAACTGGGAGGGGATGGATATGAACGACTTATAGCGATGGACTAATGAGTATGAGCTGCAGTTAGGGGAGCGTGTGAGAGGTGAGTTGTCTCTCAAAGAAAGTGCGAGTATGGTCACATCCTAAAATTTTTGGGACAATTTGTAAAGGAGCTGAGGAAGGTAGAATGAGGCAGCTGGTACCCCACTTTTCAGTCAGAGTCTTTAAATAAACAGGGTCATAGTCGCGTTTTTTGTTCCCCGATAGGAGAAATTTTCCGCCTGTCTTAATATGCTCCAGGTGTTCGCTTTTCGATAAACGCTGAAGAATTCCGCTAAATTTCTCTCACACCAAAATAGCGTACCATCGAATTTCAACCTGCAAGTCCGAAATGTGCTTAACGAACAGTTTAGCTGCTAGAGAATTAGCACCAGTAAATTCACAGAATGGCTACCTCACAAACCTAACTCACACTTCTAACCAAATTCATTTAGTTGACCGTGTGTCAATGGTTGTTTGTTTGTTGAAGGTTCGCCATTCAAACTGTTCCTTCGAAAAGATAGCGGAACGTGGTGCTACATTCTCTCTCTACATAATTCAGAGAATGTAGATGTAATCAGAATGTCGCTTAGGCATTCGGTGTTTACACCAAAGTTTGCTTACAAAAAGTACAAAAACCTACATAAATAATTTTAAGGTATCTTCAAAACTATAGTTCTTATGAACAATGATTAGATATTACTGCATCATTCACGATTCAATGACATTAACGAGACTAACACCTACGTTTGATATCGATGAGAAATAACCACTCACAGATGGCAGGTGGTAGCGCTAACAGTAGAGGGTATATAAAGCGTGTCAGGTGAACGCTGGAAAGAGTGCAGTAATTGTCGTAATGCGAAAACCAAGCGATGTATCTAATTTCCAGAAGGGTATAATCATTGGTTTTCAGGCTAAAAGTGGAAGCGATTCCTAATGTCGAGCTTGATAAACGGTTCGCGTGCCGCCGTGGTTAAGGTACGCCGTGCTTGGAAAAGTGGTGTTACCCAAAACCACGGACCATAGATGGCAGGAGAGAGCGACGCCTCCGGAGATGTCTACGGGCCAACAGAAGTGCAACTGTTGAGCAATTGACAGCCCATGTAAACCAAGGGCCTACCAAGAGTGTCTTTTCAACAACCATTCATCAAACTTTGTTACCGCACCCAGTGGGCCCCTGGTTCGTGCACGTATCCTGACTGCTGTTCATCGGCAAAGAAGACTGGAATTTGCACACCAATACTACAAACGTACGCCTACTGAGTGGTGACAGGTGACCTTTTCAGATATATTGTAAGATGGCAAGAACTATGCCCCTTACATGAAGTCATTAAAGATCACCTAACTCACATTGAGCGAACAGTAGGTCTGAACAAAATGACTGACAAGGCACAATGCATCTTGTAGAGGGTATAGTATGGACATAGTGGAATAATTAATGTCAGTAATTCACACAACATGAAAACTTTGTGGAAATGAATCGATTTACTGGACGCTAGTTTACCCCAGGGAAGCATTTAGAGTTGAGCGTGGCCAGCTGGGGGAGCGGCTAAGGGAAGCGACAATAGGCAGCTTAGGGCAGCTCAAGCTCTGAGAAAGCGCTAATGGTGCACGGCCTCCAGCCGCCTTAAGATGAGTGACAGTGAGTCGGTGGTTGACCCCGACTCCGTGCTGGCGTCCCAGGAAACAGATGGAGAACTTGTACGCCTGTTGATAAATGTCCGTCGTCCTATTTTCTGTGAAACATGCGAGAAAGCCACGCAAAGCTACGGTGGAGCAGTCAACAGAGGTCAAAATATGCGTGTTCGTGACTATAGCAACTTCACAGTGAATTCATGGTCCCCAGAGCCTGAAGTAAATCAGGTGAAGAGCGACAGCATGAAATACGCCGGCCTCCGATGGGAACGTAGGACCAAGGAATTTGAAGTACTCTCCTGGGAGTCAGAATTCCGGAAAACTTGGTGTTTGTGCAGACGCTAACCTTGATGGGTGGCCTGGGGGAAGCTAAATAGAAAAAGTTGAGAGGAAGGGAAATTTTGTGGGAATTTGTTCACTTCCCAGAGCAGGCATTGGTTGGCGCTCGGAAGCGACGCATAATTAACGTGACTTGCGCTGCAATTGGCGTAAGTGATTTTGCTGGAGGGGAAACCGAGGCGAAGAGCGGACTGGCAGAAGTCTCAGTAGAGGTCTTCCGTTCCCAGCTTGCCTAGATTGCAGACGTGGCGTTCTTTACTCAGCTTGCCTGAGCAAGAGTGAGCATCTCTGCAGTTTAGGACTTAGCAAATGGAATGATTGAGCTTGGAGATAGAAAGTTTTGGTTCAGCTATGTACTGAGCAAGATAGCTAGGAGTGAATAGACGAGCACAGCCTTGCAGCACCACGAGGTCGGCCGACGTCCACACAACGACGCCGCTCCGCCATGCTGTATTCGGTGATATTGCGCCTGCTCCAGCCAGTGATTAATTTGTTGGATCACGTCGGCAAAGTTTCCATGAGGGTTTCATGGGCCGTGTACTGCAGAATTCTTCTCGCACTTCGCATTACGCCTGGGTCAGTCGATAGGAATTACTTTTAAGTTATCGAGCTTTACTCCACGCAAACGCAATTTATTACCACTGCCTGGTAGGGCAGTCATGTAATGTGATGATTGAAGGTCGTGAGTTAAAAGAAATTTGTGCTAATCGGCTGCATCTGTTTTCAATCAAGTAGTTGAAATCCCAAGTCACTTTCTTAATTAATTTTATGTTCAACATTTGCATCTGGTGTTCAATAGCTGAATATAACATCAATGTGTACCCCTCTTTAATTAAAAGTGATCAATTTTGAATAAAGTAATGTCAACACTGCCACCGCAGTTCAATCAGGAGTCACAGGGTCATATTACTTTTTTGCGTTATCCGATATTGCGGCAGTTTTGCACTCACTGATGACCTTTTAGTCAATTAGTTGGGGTGAACACACGCCAAAACCAGCTAAGTGACAGGTGGGGTGTTACAAAATCACGTTTTATGCTCCGTCGGACAGATGGCCGCTGACGTGTACAGCGTGAAACATCTGAAAGCAAGTGGTGCAGGCCGGAGGAGTTCGGCGCTATGGGCTGGGGAATATTTTCTTGGCATTCCCTGGGTGATCTCGCCATTCTGGAAGGAACAGTGGATCAACATAAGTATGCATCTGTGCTTGAGAACCTTCTCTGCTCCTGCCGGCAGTTTGCTTTTTCTTTGGCATGATGGCATTTACCAGCAAGACAACGTGAAGTGTCACGCAGCTCACAGTGTACGTGCGTGATTGGAAGAGCACCAGGATGTGTTCACCGTACTTCCTAAGCCACAAAACCCTCCAGATTAAAATCCAGACGAGAATCTGTTGAAACACTTCGATAGGGCTCTTCGCGCACTGTATCATCAACTAAGAAATCTAATGCAGCTGGCCACGGCATGGTGTGGGTCCACATCCCAGTCAATACTTTCCAGACCCTCGTCGACTCTCTTCCTACACGTCCGTGCCGCAAAAGACGGTTCTGCAGGTGTTTGATAGGTTGTCATATTAATGTGGCTGGACCATGTAACTGGAGTCTAGTTTCTATATGAATTGCAAATAACCTTTCAGTCCCTGTATTTTACCCCTGATACCTCCAAAATTTGAAGTAGTGTAGTCCAGTCACCATTGTCAAACGTTTACTCTAGATCTACAAATCCTATAAATGTAAGTTCGCCTTTCTTCAACCTATCTTCTAAGATAGGATCTAGAGTGAATATTGCCTCGCATGCTCATACATTTCTCTGGAACCAAAACTGATATTCCCCAAGGTCAGACCTAACAGTTTTTCCATTCTTCTGTCAATAATTCGTGTCATTATTTTGTAATTATGACTTATTTAAGCTGATGTTGAAAATGCAACTGGTATACCAATGAACTGGGAACGAATTTAAAGCTGACAGTGTTAGTGGCGTTTTTTATGTATATACCGGCCATTGCCCAGCAAACAGTAAAGCACGAATGGATTCGCGTAAGTTATTAAAGGCATGGTTCGGAAGTATACACACTTGTCAGCACTTTCTTTCTTTGGAAATGGTAATATTATATTCTTCTTGAAGTCTGAGGACATTTCCCCTGTCTTATACATCCTGCACACCAAGTGAAAATGTTTTGTAATGGTGGTTCTTCCAAGAAGCTCAGTAATTCTGAGGGAATGTTGTCTATTCGACGGATCTCTCCCGACGTACGACTGTCAGTGCTCTGGAAAATTCTTCTCGCAGCGTCATATCTCTCAACTCATCTTCATCTACTTCCCCTTCTTTTTCCATACTGTCGTCTTCAGATTTGTTTCCTTCGCAAAGATGCCATTATTTTTCCTCCGTCTTCCAGCTTTTCCTTCTTTGCGTAGTACTGGTTTGCTTCTTGAGCTCTTTATATTCAGACAGCTACTTCCTTTCTTTCAAAAGCCTCTTCAATTTTCCTACTGGCGGCATATACTTTTCCCCAACCATGCATGTTTCTACAGTCTTGAAATTGTCCTCTAGTCATTCCTGTCTACCCATTTTACATCTTATGACAATGTCATTTTTTAGACGTGTGTACTCCCTTTCACCTGCTACATTTTTATATTTTCGCCTTTCACCAATTAAATTCAGTAACTCCTGTGCTATCGAAGGATTTCTACTAGCTATTGTCTTTTTAGTCCGCCTGTGTATGTGACTGAGTGGTCAGTGCTCCTAGTGACTGCCTTGCGAGGACTCGAGTTTGATTCCCAGTAATGCCAGGGATTTTTCCTTGGTGGGGGGACTAGAAAGGGCTGCATTCAGCCACGTGGGCCAACTGAGAAACTACTCGACCGTCCAAGCCCAAGAATCTCGACAAAGACCAGGAGAGCGATGTGCTGATTACATGCCCCACTACATTCAATGACACAATTGACAGAGGACGACACGGCACTGGGTGAAGCCCGATTGGTCCGTCAGGGATCAGAACGTGGAACTTTATCCTTTCTTACCTTGTCTTTTCAACGACAAGATCCCGTACCGGCTTCACTACTTCACCTCCGAATGCTATCCATTTGTCTTCTGTTGTCTTCCTTTTCCCTGTTTCAGTCCAAAATTGACTAACACTTCCTCTGAAACCTTCAACGACCTCTGGGTCTTTCAATTTATCTAAGTCTCACCTTCTTAAATTTCTACCTTTTTGCAATTTCTTCAGTTTTAAACTGCAGTTCATGACCAATAAATTATAGTCAGAGTCCACATCTGCACGTGGAAATGTCTTATAGTTTAAAATCTGGTTTCGAAATCTCTTTCTTACAATTTTATAATCTATATGAAACGTTCCAGTAACCCCAGATATCTTCCACATATACAACCTTCTTTCATGATTCTTAAATCAAATGTCTGCAATGATTATATTATGTTTGTGCAAAATTCTGCCAGACGGCTTCCTCTTTCTTTTGGGATATTTGCTTTCTCTTCTTTTTCCTACTACCGAATTCCAGTCACCCATTTTAAATGTTTGTTTCGCTTAAGCATCTGAATAATTTCCTTTATCTTATCATGTAATCCTTCAATCTCTTATTCATCTGCGGAGTTGTTCAGCATGTAAATTTGTTCGGTGGTGAGTGTTGACTGCGTGTATATTCTGACTACGATAATTCGTTCCCTATGCTGTTCATACTACCTTACCCGCGCCCAAATCTTCTTCATTATTTGGCCTACTCCCATGTGAACCCCGGTTAATTTTGTGTTGATTAGAAGTCCTGTTCTTCCTGCCACCGCACTCCAGTAATTTTCACTTCAACCTGCCCATTCCCCGTTTTGAATTCTCTAATACAGCTACTTGTTTAATGGATCTAACATACCGCGCGCTCTGACCCGTAACATGCCAGTTTTGTTTCTCAACATGACGACAGCCTCCTAAGTCGCGTTGGGAAATCCGAATGCGGGACTATTTTACCTCTGGAATAATTGACATGTGAGGATGCTGTCATCATTATGCCACAAAGTAGAGCTGCATACCCTTAGGAAAAAGATAACGGCTATAATTTCCCCTTGCTTTCAGCCGTACAGGAACAGCAAAGCAATGTGGCTAATGTTGCAAAGCCAGATCAGTCAATTAACTACGCTGCTGTTGAAAGGGCTGTTACTCTCTACATGATCCTTGGGTTAGTGTGGCCTCCGTTGTCGTTGCACTACTGTACGGCTTGCTGCATCACTGAGACACGCAAGCCACCCCACTTCGGCAGGGCCCATGGTTCATGATGGATACGATCCATGCTATATGCAACGTCCAGCAGACAACGCTAAAGTATAGCAAGGAAGTAACCATCTCGGTTTTTTTTATTTTTTTAATTTTTTTTTTTAACATCGGTTGTTTGTCTGGTTTGATGCAGCCCGCCACACAGATTCGTATCCTGTGCCAACCTCTTCGTCTCAGAGCAGCACTTGCAACCTACGTCCTCAATTAATTGCTGGATGTGTTCCAATTTCTGTCGTCCTCTACAGTTTTTACCTTTCTACCGATCCCTCTAGTATCATGGAAGTTATTCCAAGGTGTCTTAACAGATGTTCTATCACCCTGTCTCTTCTTCTTGTCAGTGTTTTTCACATATTCCTTTCCTCTCAAATTCTGCGCAGAACCTCCACATTCATTACTTTATCAGTCCACCTAATTTTCAACATTCGTCTGTAGCACCACATCTTAAATGCTTCGATTCTCTTGTGTTCCGGTTTTCCCACAGTCCATGTTTCACTACCATACAATGCTGTACTCTTGAAGAATATCAAGAATATCAAGAATATCAAGAAAGGGGATAAAAGGAGATGTGAGAACTACAGGGGAATCACCCTGCTATGCCACTGTGGAAAAATCTATGAAAAGATCCTGGAGAAGAGAATAAGAAGCAGTATTGAAAGTAGACTGCAAGAGGAGCAGTATGGTTTCAGACCGGGAAGATCAACAACGGACCTCATATTTGCGGTAAGGCAACTGCAGGAAAGGCACTATGAGTACGAGAAGGACTTAATCATGGCATTTTTAGATATTGAGAAGGCGTATGGCAGTATCTGTAGGGACAAGCTCTGGGATGTGCTGAACGCAAAATGGATAGATGAAGAGATAACATGAAAAGTCAGAAAAATGTATGAGGGAAGTGAGAGTTGTGTGAAAGTGGGGAGGGAACGTACTGCATGGTTCAAGCTGGAAAATGGGCTGCGACAGGGAAGTGCACTTTCACCTTTATTGTTTATTATTGTTATGGATGAAATCCTACAGCAAGTATCAGATGCAATTGGAGATCATAAAATGAAAGTAGTGCTTTTTGCCGATGACCTGATGTTATGGGGAAATTGCGAGAAGGAGGTGCAAGAGCAGTTAGATGTATGGGAGGCAACGGCAGCACAATATGGAATGCATTTCTCTGCAAAGAAAAGTGAAATAATTGTCACAACAAGGAAGAAGAATAGGCCAAATGTGGATATAACTTGTGGAGGGGAAAAACTACAAGTGGTAGAGAACTTCAAGTACCTGGGAAGCATGATTGAGAGTAAGGGGGGAAACGCAATGGAAATAAATGAAAGGTGCAGAAAAGCAGGGCAGTTAATGGAAATAAATGAAAGGTGCAGAAAAGCAGGGCAGTTCTACAAATGCATTAGGGGGCTTATTTGGAGCAAGGAAGTGCCACAGAAATCCAAGGGAATTATATACCGAACCTACTTTGTCCCCATATTGGCATACGGAAGTGAGACATGGGTAATGCACAAAATCGACAAAAGTAGAATACAGGCTAGTGAAATGAAGTTCCAGAGGAGCAGGTTGAGTGTAACAAGACGAGTTAGATTGCGAAATGTGTATGTGAGGGAAAGACTAAAGGAGGAACCAGTACAGGACAGGATAGAAAAATCAAGGCTGCAGTGGTATGGACACATGAAGAGAATGGATGAGGGAAGAATTCCAAAGAGGATGTTTGATCTGCAACTGGAGGGGAAGAGGCCCAGAGGAAAACCAAGAGATAGATGGGTGAAGGGAGTGAAGGAATGTGTGACGAGAAGAGGAGAGAACTGGACGAAGGCGGAAGAGGGGGAATGGTGGAAAGACAGAACACGATGGAGAGGCTTGTGTTCCCGACAGACCCAGCCAGTGGCTGGAAACTGTCCAAGATGATGATGACGACAATGCTGTACTCCAGACGTACATCCTCAGAAATTTCTTCCTCAAATTAAGGCCGGTATTTGATATTAGTAGACTTCTCTTGGCCAGAAATGCCTTTTTTGCAATAGCAAGTCCGCTTTTGATGTCCTCCTTGCTCCGTCCGTCATTGGTTATTTTACTGCCTAGGTAGCAGAATTCCTTAACTTCATCTACTTCGTGACCATCATTCCTGATGTTAAGTTTCCCTCTATTCTCATTTTTGCTACTTTTCATTACTTTCGTCTTTCAACCCTTAGTCCATATTCTGTACTCATCAGACTGTTCATTCCATTCAGCAGACCCTGTAATTTTTCTTCACTTTCACTGAGGGTAGCAATGTCATCAGAAAATCTTATCTTTGATACCCTTTCACCGTGAATTTTAATCGCACTATTGAACCTTTTTTTTAAATTCCCCTCATTTCTTCTTTGATGTATAGACTGAACAGTAGGACTGAAAGACTACAAGCCTGTCTTACACCCTTTTTAATCCGGGGTCTTCGTTCTTGGTCGTCCACTCTTATTTTTCCCTCTAGTTCTTGTACATATTGTATATTACGCGTATTTCTCTCTAGCTTACTTCTATTTTGCTCACAATTTCGAACATCGTGCACCATTTGACACTTTCGAACGCTTTTCTAGCTCGAAAAATATCATGAATATGTCTTATCACTTGCAAAGTTATCACTGCCTCTCTGGTGACTTTACCTTTCCTAAAGCCAAACTGACCGCCATCTAACAAATCCTCAATTTTCTTTTCCAATTTTCTGTATACTATTCTTGCCAACAACTTGGCTGCGTGAGCTGTTAAGCTGACTATACGACATTTCTCGTACTTGTCAGCTCTTTCAGTATTCGGATTTGAGTGGATGATATTTTTCCGAAAGTCGGATGGTACATCGCCAGACTCATACACTCTACACACCAACGTAAATAGTCGTTACGTTGCCACTTTCTCCAAGAATCATTGAAATTCTGATGGAATGTTATCTATGTTTTCTGGCTTATTTGATATTAAGTTTTCCAAAGTTCTTTTAAATTCTGAGTCTTCTATTGGCTCCCCTATCTCTTGTATATCGACTCCTGTTTCTCCTTCTATTACATCAGACAAGTCTTTCCCTTCATAGATGCCTTAAGTGTACCCTTTCCGTGTGTCGGCTCTCTCCTCTGCATTTAACAGTGGAATTCCCATTGCATTCTTGATGTTACCACCCTTGTTTTAATTACACCGAAGGTTGTTTTGAATTTTCTATATGCTGAGCCCGTCCTTCCTACAATCAATTCTGTTCCGATTTCTTCACATTTTTAATGCAACCATTTCGCGTAAGCTTACCTGTACTTCCTACTTATTTCATTTCTAAGGACGTTTATTTCTGTATTCCTGAATTTCTCAGAACACTATTCCTTCTTTCATCGATCAATTGAAGTACACATTTCTTCTGCTACCTGCAGTTTCTTGGCAACAACCTTCTTCGTAACTACGTTTTTCTTCCCAAACTCTGTGATTTTTAGAGCTGTCCTTTCCTCTTCAACTGAACTGCCTACTGAGCTATTGCTTATTGCTGCATCTATTGTCTTAGAGAACCTCAAGTGTATCTTGTCATTCCTTAGTACTTCTGCATCCCAATGAAACTTCTTAAATTGTTTTTTACTTAAACTGCTGAGTGAAATTGCTTATACTGTCTCTTTGCTAGTCTTTATAATTTCATATCTGACCTACAGAATCTGCCCTGACTAATAGAACTCAAACTTTTCCTTTTCATTAATTACTCACAATATTCAACGGTAACGTGATCTGACTGCTTTAAAATGAACTCAGAAGAATTGGTCCTGAATTGGAAGAAATCCTAACAATAACCCATACATTTCATATGTCACTTACCTCACAGAAAATCTTCATTACACGAGCTGCAGCAATGCAGCGCCAATACTGTCAGCTAAATAAGAGATTCTAACAAGTGAAGGCTCTAGCTACTAATAGGCATGTGGTTAGCAAAGGAAAGATTTTATTCAAAGCAAACAATGTATTCAGCAGATTTTACCTTAATCAAGTGACAAACAGTTCAAAAAAATTATATATTCATCAGTAATAATCTCCATGACGGATACACATTCAGACCGTCCGCTCGCGCTAATACTGCAAACCTCCAACACTGCTAATTATTAACCTCTAACCTCCATCACTGCTGACTACTCACGCCCAACTTCCATCACTGCTGGCTGTTCACCTCCAACTGCTAGTCGGACCAGCCACAGAGTCTCATACAGAGTGCACACAGCGCTGTCAGAGTTATTAATGCAGAGCGCTGCATAGCGCTGCCAACATACAAACACATAAACAGTCTACTTACACCATTTGTATGCATATTGATTCTTCCTGACTCCTCTCTTAAACTTCAGCCTATTCTTCATCACTACTAAACTGTGATCTGAGTCCACACTGATAAGGCAAATCATTATGACCACTGAACATACCGAGGTTGGATGCTGCCTGATGGCGTTGCAGGCACCTGACACAGTAACTAAAGTATGTAAGCAGAGCAGACACGGACGGGGATCTAGTGAAGAAATGGGCTGCAAACTGAGGATTTCATTGAGATAAGCGACTTTGACAAAGGACTGAGTACTGTTACATGGAGCATATGAATGAGTATCTCGAAAACGGAGAAGCTGGCTGAATGTTCACGTGCTACTGTCGTAAGCACCTATAGAAAGAGGTTGAAGGATACTGAAACTACCACTAGGCACCAAATGATTGGACGTCCACGATTCTTCACAGAACGTGGGATTCGCAGGCTTGTCTTCTCTGTAAAGTAGGAGAGATGGTGATCTGTGGCATCTCTGGCGAAAGAGCACAATGGTGGTGTATGTACAAGTGTTTTGGAGCTCACCGTTCATCCCACGTTGTTGAACGTGGAACTCCACAGCAGACCAGCCCTATGTGTTCACATATTGACCCAACGACATCGTCAGTTACTACTGCAGTGGGCACGGAACCATAAGGATTCGACCGTCGATCTATGGAAACTTGACGGTTCTTCGGGTGAACCACATTTTTGATACACTAGGTCGCTGCTCGTCTCCACAAACAACGTCATCAAGTCTAACGGACGTAGGCTGGTGGGAGCAGTATTATGATATGGGAGGCATTCTCCTGCGCTTGCATCGGGTCTGTGGTAGTTTTCGAAGACCCGCTGACAGTTGCGAGCCACCTGCATCCCTTCATGCTTGATGTCTTCCCCGTCGGCGATGGCATCTTTCAGCAGTATAACTGTCTGTGTCTTGGAGCCGACACCAAGCTACTGTGGTTTGAGGAGCATTATAGTAAACTCACGCTGATGTCTCGCCGATCAATTCGCCTGATGTAAATCCCATGGCACCCGTTGGGTCGCTATCGGGTACCATCACTGCGTACGCAAATCAACGGCTCGTTATTTAAGCGCATTACATGACCTGTGCGTAGACATATAATGCCACATACCTCCACAAACCTACCAACAAACTGTCGGACCCCTGATACCCAGAATTAGTAATGTATTCTGTTCAAAGACGAAGAAACAAGCTATTGAACAGATGGTCGTAATGTTTTATCTCATCAGTGTGTTTCTGCTCCTGGGTATGCCTTACAATCAAGTATCTGATTTCGGATACTCTGTCTGACCATGATGTAATGTAACGGAAACCTTCCGGTATTTCCCGCCTCTTTTCAGGTATTCCTCCTTTGCATTTCCTTTTTCAGTTGTAACTTCCATATCACGTTCAAAGTTCTGACACTCCACACCCTGATTCGTAGAACGTTATCCTTTCGTTGGTTATTCAATCTTTTTCTCATGGTTACCTCACCCATGCCGTCGATCACTGTTGATTCTTCCACCTTCAGGAGCAGTTTCCCACCCCAAGGCAAGAGACTGTCCTCGACCTCTGTCTGCGCCTGCGCCATCTTTGGGAGAATGAGGGTGACTTCTTATGCCAAAAACTTTTTAGCAAACAACGCTGATAACCTTTTTTGTTTCAAAATTTAGGTGGCAGAGATGTCTGAACACGGGATCGAGGAGGTGTCGTTTATTACTCAGAGACGCTATCCTTTTTTCTTTTATTGTTCGTTGCAGTTTTTCAGGGCAGATGTCCCATGACACCAGTTGAAGTTGATCGGTCATCCATTCACCCAGTTTCTTTTTTTTCTTCCGCTGACCGAACGCACTGAGCTACCATGCCGGCTGCCCCTAGACTACAGGTGCTTATCAATTGCAATTAGTCAGTGACAACAAGTGGCTCGATCCATCTCTACACGCAAACAATGTGTATACCAAGCAATATGGTGTGGTACACTGTTTACAAATTGGCAGATACAGAAGACGTACAGTCAGGCACATCTGTGGTAGTCAAGAAGGGAGATTCATTTACATTGAAACGCAAAAATTTGGCAGGGCGTTAAGAAATCTTATTTTTTTCAAATTTCTCTTTTCATGGTAATTTTGTTCTCTTCATAGTGCACATAACTGCACAGTTCAGTTTCCTCGAGAATTTCCATCAAGGCACGTTTTTCCCATGTTAAACGGTAAAGTTATTGTTTGAATTTGTGACAATTTTGCTTTTACTTAATCGGGTGACATGCAAAAACGGTTTTTAGAGATAGTTTCTGCCTTTGGGTTTCGGTAAGTTCTTTCTATACGATTTTAGTACGTCTGTCCATTTGTCCGAAGTAACACACTTCACATTCAAAGCACTGATTTTATATATTCTTGCTCCTTCGAAACTATGTCTGGTTGTTCTAAAGATCCATATTAGAATTTTACCAACGTTGTCCGTGGTTTTTAAGACATTTTAAGACGCATATGGCACCATATTTGCAAACCATGGTGCTAAGATACCTTTCTGTAGAAGGGAAACATGAGATATTTTAAATATTGATTAGCATTTTCCTTAGTGGGTCAACAGGGTTCAGAATGTGGGCCACTATTTAGATCTATATATTTAGTCAACAATAGCCAAATGAAACCCGTTTTTGATTACAGGGTATCGTAAGGTGTTTAGTTCTGGCCGTTTAAACGCTACTTTAGCAGTTTTCTGAACATTGCCCGAAAAGAGGACCTTAATTATTACAAGTAATAACATCGGTTGAGATAGGTTTGTGATAGATACCGAAAGAATGATTTTGACTTTTTTTTGTAATAGACAGATCTAAATAGTCAATTGACGTATCTTGTTGATGTTCAGCTACAAAATGTTGTGATGTAATTTATTCATCTCGATAGGCGACGGGTTAATCTCTTGACTATATCTCTAATATAGGAACAGAACGTCATCTACACCCTATTTTAGCACATCTCTTGTTGGTAATCATCAAAGAATTTGTTTTCCTGATAATCTGTGCATGCATCTGGAATAGTGCTAGTAAACGCAGTGAACGTGACAAGTCCTTTGTGTTGATATGTGATGTTATTGAGCGAAAAGTTGCTGAAACGTAATACTAATTGTCATAATTCAATAAGATCAGGTTTCTGTCACCTTACTCTCCATTCAAACACAGATACACTCGGTAATTATGTCGTTCGCTGTCTAAAATTTAAGGGACACTCTTAGTATAAAATCAGTATGTATCGTTTCTGTACTAACTACTTTATTCGAGAGTTGTGATCTCCTGAAACACGTTGTCAGTTTATGGAATATACTTAGATTGTTTTCGTGTGACATGGTTCGTATTGGTGACATCTGAGTATAATCGTCGGCTGATTTACGAATATAGCCCATTTTTAAAATTAATGTATGACTGGATGATGGCGACTTTAATTAATATTTAAGTAGAAAGAAACTTGCTGTCTGAAACATACTTACACACCTATTCAAAGATTCCTCTTTGAAATGCGATTTCCAAGCAAACATGATTTACGAGGGTTTCCCAGAAAGTAATGCACCGCGTTTCTTTTTTTCAGCTGAAAAAATGCCACAAACGCAAAACATTACGTAAGTATTATTTGAAGTTTTCTGAGTGAGCGCGCGAAGTCCTCGTCATTTCCGGCAGATAGCGTAGCTGCAGGACAATTTCAAAACAGAGTCTGTAGGTGATGTATGTTACAAGCAACGTGCCGTCATTGAATTTCTCACTGCAGAGAAGGAAGTTCACAAACCTTGTGCAAAGTCTATGAAGCATCCACTGTCGACAGAAGTATAGTTAGTCACTGTGGACGGAGGGTGAGGTCATCAGAAGGCGGTTCGGCAGGGCTCCACGATTTGCAGTGGTCAGGGAGACCAGCCACGGCTGTCACACCTGACCTAGCCCCCTCTGACTTCCACTTGTTTGGGCCATAAAGGATGCCGTTCGGGGAAGACATTTTGAGAACGATGAGGAGGTGATTCACACAGTGAAGCACTGTCTTCGCCACTAGGACAAGGATTGGTACCGACAGGGCATACACACCTTTGTTTCGGTCTGGAGAAAGGCAATGGAATGGGATGGAGATCTGTCAGCTGTTTTCATTCATTGGGGAAATGTTGATTACTTTATTATTTTATAATTTTGTCATTTCTATGACAAGAACAAGATAAGCCGTGTAGAATGGCAGTCATGTTTATTCATGGTTTAAAGATTATTGTTATTTTCAAACTGTAACCGATTGTTAACAACTAAATTCACGAGGCAATGAATATAGTGTGTTTGAAAAATGTTTATCCAGTTTCATAAGGCAATACATTGATAGAGACTGAAGGTTTGGGAACGTTATAAATCATTCATCAAAGCTAAAACTTTATCTTGGCGCCAGTTGTAAGTTGCTCTTTCATTTGGTTGGTGGCAGAGATCTAAGGGGTGCAGCTAGGTCACTCATACTTTCATTACAGCTGTAGCGAATGTAGTAAATGACGCTGCTATTAATTCAGCTCGAACATCTATGGTAGTAAAATATTGTTTTCCGCTATGGTTCCATGTTAGTGGTTGATTTTTACACTCGCATAAAAACACTTGTTTGATAGGGCAACACGTCAACAAAGATGTGGCGACAAAATAAGAAAAAACAAATAACATTTATTAGAGGATGTTACAAAATACCTGCCCAGATAGGCATGAGCGCTAAGGGAGATCTCCCGGGAAGGTGAGGGGCGCCAGCCTTAGATCGAAACTGTGCGGAGAATTAATGACGAAGGTCGGGACACCAGCCATCCTGGATGTAGTTTTTAGGCAGTTTCCAAAATCCTAACAGGTGAATACTGGGCTGGTACCCAACTCCTGCCTTAGTTACACGATTCACAATAAATTAGGATTTTTTCTCGCCTTTGCATGCATAAACTAAACGCATGTAGCAGGGGTACACATTTCCCACCCAGTAGCAACAGGAAACGACATCTGGCAACCCCTTTAATTAACCACGCAAATTCCATTGCCAGCCATACCGGCATGTGGTACAAAGGCACACAAAAATAAGCGGAGTATGTTATGAAATGGTATCTAACTTTGATATAGTCTGACGCATGGCACTTAGTGTCTTAACCTAATACAGTGATATCTAAATAACTTCGCTGTCTGCTGGCGATTTATGAGATCTTACTATAACTGGATGTAACATTGCATTCACCCTGGTTGGTTCAGGTTCTCCATAAACAGTGACTGGTATGTAAGAAGGTAATCTCCAGAGCATTGTACTGGACTGACTGCAGATGCTGAACTATACTATATAATTCCTTTTGTGTAACTGACTATCTGTGGCAAGTCGTGTTTTGGATCCTGTAGGGAGAAGGATTTCCAGGTCTGCCAGTATGAGACAGAAGCAATGTAGTCCATGGTTGGCAGCGTTCCCCATTTGCTGCCCACGCTGTTTGCGGACGTATACGACACACTGGAGGAAGGAACGCAGAATCAAGAAGACGTCCGGGTTTCTGAGTGCCATTTGGAGCCAACTGTACAGAATTGAAAGGTGCCAGGCGAGTGGTTGTGCCTGTGTGTTGGCAGCCTCTCGTGGTATTTGTCCTGTACCTCTCGCTTGATACACAACAACTGGGTAATGGATGATAATGTGTTGTGCAACGCATTGAGCTGGCCATAAGACAGCAAGAAAGGACATTCAGTATTTCAGCAGGAGAATGCACCACTGCGTTGGGACCTGCGTGTAAGAGCAATTCTCAACAATGCGCTGCCTCAAGGTTGGATCGGTATTAAGGGTCGCCTCATGCCAGGAGTACATAGTTTCTTTTGTCGGGGCTGGTGAAAGATTCTGTCCGTGTATCTCCTCTTTGGATGAACTGAACGACGTCGCATAGCAGCTGTTGTGAATGCAGGGACTACAAACACATTGGCAAAGTATGGGAGGAATTCCAATACACCTACATCTACATATACATGGATACTCTGCAAATCACATTAAGTGCCTCGCAGAGAGTTCATCGACCCTCTGTGTGTCCGATGGAGGACGCACTGAACGTCTGCGAGAAGTAAATGAAAAGTTTGATCCTAAACGTAATCGTAAAAAGTATCACAAGGTTGCATGTGCTTGCAAGTAAAATACGCCAACACGGGTGGGCAACCAGCGGCCTGTGGACAGGATCTGGCCCACGATGGTTTCAGTCCGGCCCCCCGAGGAAATTCATGGGAGGGACGGGGACTTGTCCGCACTGAACACCGCTTGGGCAGCATTTTTTTGGATATTTCCACCGACCCTCGGGTTGCTCGGGTTTGCAGCTCATATCACAGAAAATTGAAAGTTTTGCTTACTCTGCGCATGCGGAATGCCGTTTCGAAGCCCCTGGATTTGAACAACAAAGAGAAACGCGTTCCCAGCCTGAACACTTAATTTATTTAATGTTACAGAAACAACCCATGCTTACGTGATCAGTCAGAAAAAGTATTTCTGGACAAATATTTAAAAAAATGTTTGCGAATAGCGTTCGTGGATGTTTACGCACTTAATTTCAGACACTTTAATGACCTGTCTGTGAACAAAATGGCGAAGTTACTCCTCGTTGCCTGTCGACTGGGATTGCATATCGAATTGATGTATTTTATTTTTCTATTCTTTCTCGTGTTAAAATTAGTAAATAATTGTTGCTCATTGTGGACATATTATATTAGTCCAATGCAAATGTGACAGTTGCAGGTAAATTACTACCCCATAATCACTAACATCACAGACACTACAGTTTTGACTTTCTGCGTTAGAAACGCTGCTGTTGCGTCACGTGACGATACGGCCAGCACCGCCGGTGTGGCCGAGCGGTTCGAGGCGCTACAGTCTGGAACCGTGCGACCGCTACGGTCGCAGGCTCGAATCCTGCCTCGGGTATGGATGTGTGTGATGTCCTTAGGTTAGTTAGGTTTAAGTAGTTCTAAGTTCTAGGGTTCTAAAATCAGTGGGGGAAGTGGCAACAAAACGACTATTCACGTTGGTGTGTAGAATATATGAGTCTGGTGATATACCATCTGACTTTCGGAAAAGCATCATCAACACAATTCCGAAGACGGCAAGAGCTGACAAGTGCGAGAATTATCGCACAATCAGCTTAACAGCTCATGCATCGAAGCTGCTTACAAGAATAATACACAGAAGAATGGAAAAGAAAATTGAGAATGCGTTAGGTGACGATCAGTTTGGCTTTAGGAAAAGTAAAGGGACGAGAGAGGCAATTCTGACCTTACGGCTAATAATGGAAGCAAGGCTAACGAAAAATCAAGACACTTTCATAGGATTTGTCGACCTGGAAAAAGCGTTCGACAATATAAATTGGTGCGAGCTGTTCGAGATTCTGAAAAAAGTAGGTGTAAGCTATAGGGAGAGACGGGTCATATACAATATGTACAACAACCAAGAGAGAATAATAAGAGTGGACGATCAAGAACGAAGTGCTCGTATTAAGAAGGGTGTAAGACAAGGCTGTAGCCTTTCACCCCAACTCTTCAATCTGTAGCCGGCCGCGGTGGTCTAGCGGTTCTAGGCGCGCAGTCCGGAACCGCGCGACTGCTACGGTCGCAGGTTCGAATCCTGCGTCGGGCATGGATGTGTGTGATGTCATTAGGTTAGTTAGGTTTAAGTAGTTCTAAGTTCTAGGGGACTGATGACCACAGATGTTAAGTCCCATAGTGCTCAGAGCCATTTGAACCATTTTTCAATCTGTACATCGAGGAAGCAATGATGGAAATAAAAGAAAGGTTCAGGAGTGGAATTAAAATACAAGGTGAAAGGATATCAATGATACGATTCGCTGATGACATTGCTATCCTGAGTGAAAGTGAAGAAGAATTAAATGATCTACTGAACGGAATGAACAGTCTAATGAGTACACAGTATGGTTTGAGAGTAAATCGGAGAAAGACGAAGGTAATGAGAAGTAGTAGAAATGAGAACAGCGAGAAACTTAACATCAGGATTGATGGTCACGAAGTCAATGAAGTTACGGAATTCTGCTACCTAGGCAGTAAAATAACCAATGATGGACGGAGCAAGGAGGACATCAAAAGCAGACTCGCTATGGCAAAAAAGGCATTTCTGGCCAAGAGAAGTCAACTAATATCAAATACCGGCCTTAATTTGAGGAAGAAATTTCTGAGGATGTACGTCTGGAGTAGAGCATTGTATGGTAGTGAAACATGGACTGTGGGAAAACCGGAACAGAAGAGAATCGAAGCATTTGAGATGAGATGCTATAGACGAATGTTGAAAATTAGGTGGACTGATAAGGTAAGGAATGAGGAGGTTCTACGCAGAATCGGAGAGGAAAGCGATATGTGGAAAACACTGATAAGGCATGAGGGAATGACTTCCATGGTACTAGAGGGAGCTGTAGAGGGCAAAAAGCGTAGAGGAAGACAGAGATTGGAATATGTCAAGCAAATAATTGAGGACGTAGGTTGTAAGTGCTACTCTGAGATGAAGAGGTTAGCACAGGAAAGGAATTCGTGGCGGGCCGCATCAACCAGTCAGTAGACTGATGACAAAAAAAAGTTTTAGGGGACTGATGACCTCAGCAGTTAAGTCCCATAGTGCTCAGAGCCATTTGAACCATTTGATATGGCCAGCGATCTTAGCTAAGTATGTAAATCAGGCCCACGAAACACTAAAGGTTCCGCAAGCCTGATGTAACATACAAACCCTTGTAAAATCGGATGCTTCTTTTCAAAATAAAAAAAAGTGTAGTTAAAATTTTCTCCCAGGCATTTATCTTCATTCATAAAGATGAAATATTTCTTTCCTCAAGCGTTTATCACGTCTAGTAGGGAATTTGTCAAATTTTATTTTATGACTTAACTTTGTGGCTGGATGTGCTTCCTGACACCAACGAAGTCGAGGAAACCCATGGCAGCTGACTTAATCTGGATACGACGTACCTGCACAACTTCGTGGACTCATATCCTAACCGCATCCAGGCAGCTATTAAGCCCAGGGGCAGAGTTACACGGTATAAAATGATGCTTGTAGTAATTTCTCTACGGATTACTAATTTTTTGTCCAGTGAGTTTATATCAGAAGGGCTGAAATCTTCAAAATGAGGATAAATTTTATAACACTCCCTCAAGAAAAGGGGGCACATTGGGGCAACAAATTTACCAAAAATATTCAAACGAGCGACATTGCGAGAGTGACACACAACCCATATACACCGACTAATGAACAAGAACGGAAGGGTCAACCGGTGGAAGTAAAGGGGTGGCACATAATCAGGAAGAATGTCTACGACAAATTGCTAGAAACCGACATAATATCAGTCTGGTACAAAATAGTTAATGAAGCAATACCAATGAAATAAGAACATCACAAAATGCATTGACAGAAAAAAATAGCAAAACCAAAAAATGTTTAACGTAGAGTAATGAAACATTTGCGACTGCATTTGTCTAGGTAACATAATTAATTGATTAACATTGCAAGATCACATGTTAATGTAAGCGCGAGATAACCCACTGCATATGCGAAATGCTGGTCCATTAATAACCGCCGTAACCGCCAGAATTAGGCGGGGTCAGGGATTTTCTCTGCCTCGTGGTGACTGGGTGTTGTGTGATGTGCTTAGGTTAGTTAGGTTTAAGTAGTTCTAAGTTCTAGGGGACTGATGACCATAGATGTTAAGTCCCATAGTGCTCAGAGCCATTTTGATGACGCTGGGGTTGTCGTCTGATGATGTTCCATAAGTGATCGATTGCAGGAAGATCTGGTCATCGAGGCAACAACTCGACACACTGTAGAACATGTAGAGTTACGAGCAACAGCTGTATGTGGGCGAGCGGTATCCTGTTGGATACCAGACTGAGGTACAAATTGGTGGTCAGGGTGCGTGGGATAGCCACGGGATTTTTCCTGCTGTCATATGAAATCGCACCCACGACCGCAACTCGATGGATAGGTCCAGTGTGCCTAGCACAAAGACAGGTTGGTTGCCAGCCTAATACACCGCCATGACCGGCACCAAGCCACAACAAGCTTTTATCGGAAAACACAATAGACCTCCACCCCGTCCTCCAATGGGCTCTCGCTTGATAAGACTGAAGTCGCATAGGGCGGTGGTTTGGAGACAATGGAACGCACGCTATAGGGCGTATGGCTCGGAGCTACCCTTGAAGTAACCGGTTTGTAACAGTTCGTTGCGTCACTGTAGTGCCAACTGCAGCTCAGATAGCTGCTGCAGATGCAGTACGATGCGCCAGAGCCACATATGCCACACACGATGGTCTTCCCTGTCGGTAGTGCCACGTGACCGTCCGGAACCCGGTCTTCTTGCGACCGTAGATTCCCGTGACCACCGCTGCCAGCGATAATGTACAAATGCTGTTTACCTGCCAAGTCTTTCTTCAGTATCGCAGAATGAACATCTATTTCTCGTAGACCTGTTATACAACCTCGTTCAAACTCACTGAGGTGTTCATAATGTCGTCTTTGTCGCCTTAATGGCATTCTTGACTAAAATCAGCTCACCACTTGCAATCTCAAAGGTAACTAACGTTCACGGCTGTTGCCGCGTGTATTTAAATCAAGCCTGATTTTTATTCTCGTAGTGGCGCAACTGGCGCTATTCGTACGCGACTGGCGAGAAATCTGAATAGATATCATCTTTCAGATGTGGACCCACATAACTACCAATTTTCGTTTACATAGCACAACTCCCACTTGGTGTTGTGATTTTTTTTTCCGCTCAGTGTATATATGCCGAAAACTGACAAATGTAGAGAGCGTAATCTTATCACCACTCTGCCACACATATATGTCTGTGGTGAGAGCGACGTCTTATGAGGATAGTGTAGAAAGAATTTGTCTTTGATATGCGCAACACCAAGACTAAGACTTACCAACATCAGTGCTACAGCCAGACGAAAAATATTTTCACACAATCTGGAAATGGCCGGTAGGACACAACATCCATTACGTATCTAGTGACCAGGAAAAGCAATCATATCCGGGCTTGGAGTAGATATCACTACCCAAGCACAATTGCTAATGGAAGACGCTAAATATAGGTAAAGGTATGCAAAATACACAAAGGTGACAAAAGTCGTGGAATACCTCATAACATCCTGTCGTACCTCCTTTTTCCCAGCACATAGTGCAGCAACTCGACGTGGCACGGACACAACAGGTCTTTGAAGTCCTCTGTATTGATTCATGTTATCTCTATAGCTTTCCATAATGGTGGAAGTGTTGCCGGTGCATGGTTTTGTGCACGAAACGAGCTCTCGATTGTGTCCCGGTGACACGGGCATTGTCATCCATAAAAATTCCATCGTTGTTTGGAAACATGAAGTCCGTGAATAGCTGCGAATGGTCTCCAAGTAGCCGAACAAAAACATTTCCAGTCAAGATCGTTTCAGCTGGCCCGTTCCAGGAAAACACATCCGACACCATTATGGAGCCACTACCAGCTCGCACAGTGCCTTGTTGACAATTTACGTCCATATATACAGAGTGTTACAAAAAGGTGCAGCCAAACTTTCAGGAAACATTCCTCACACACAAAGAAAGAAAATATGTTATGTGGACATGTGTCCGGAAACGCTTACTTTCCATGTTAGAGCTCATTTTAGTACTTCTCTTCAAATCACATTAATCGTGGAATGGAAACACACAGCAACAGAACGTACCAGCGTGACTTCAAACACTTTGTTACAGGAAATGTTCAAAATGTCCTCCGTTAGCGAGGATACATGCATCCACCCTCCATCGCATGGAATCCCTGATGCGCTGATGCAGCCCTGGAGAATGACGTATTGTATCACAGCCGTCCACAATACGAGCACGAAGAGTCTCTACATTTGGTAATGGGGTTGCGTAGACAAGAGCTTTCAAATGCCCCCATAAATGAAAGTCAAGAGGGTTGAGGTCAGGAGAGCGTGGAGGCCATGGAATTCGTCCGCCTCTACCAATCCATCGGTCACCGAATCTGTTGTTGAGAAGCGTACGAACACTTCGACTGAAATGTGCAGGAACTCCATCGTGCATAAACCACATGTTGTGTCGTTCTTGTAAAGGCACATGTTCTAGCAGCACAGGTAGAGTAGCCCGTATGAAATCATGGCGGTGAATCGAGGAAGTACAGTACATACTGACGAAACTAAAATGAGCTCTAACATGGAAATTAAGTGTTTCCTGACACATGTCCACATAACATCTTTTCTTTATTTGTGTTTGAGGAATGTTTCCTTAAAGTTTGGCCGTACCTTTTTGTAACACCCTGTATGTGTGGGGTCTGAGCCACACTAGAACCTTACGATAAGCTCTTAACAACTGATAGCGGGATTCATCCGACCAGGCCACAGTTTTCCAGGAGTCTAGGGTCAAACCAGTGTGGTATCGACCCCCAGAAAGGCGCTGCAGGCGATGTTGTGCAGTACGCAAAGGCACTCCAGTCGGTCGTCTGCCACAGACCATTAACGTCAAATTTCGCAGCACTATCCTGAAGGATACGCTCGTCGTACGTCCCACATTGATTTATGCGGTTACGTAATGTTGCTTGTCTGTTAGCACTGACAACTGTACGCAAACGCCGCTGATCTCGGTCGTTACGTGAAGGCAGTCGGTCACAGCGTCGCCCGTGGTGAGAGATTATGCCTGAAATTTGGTGTTCCCGGCACACTATTGAGACTGTGGATCTCGGAATGCTGAATTCCCTAATGCTTTGCGAAATAGGATGTCCCGTGCGCATAGCTCCAATTACCATTCCGCATTCAGAATCTGTTAATTTCCGTTACGAGGCCATAATTGTTTTGGACGCCTTTTACATGAATCACCTGAGTACAAATGACAGTTCCATCAATGCACTGCCGTTTTATACCTGGAATGCGCAATATTTCCACCACCTGTGTATGTGCATTTCAGTATCCCATGATTTTTGTCGTCTCAGTGTATGTCAGCACTAGAACGAAGTACGACAGTTCTTACAAAAACATGCTGTGCGAGAAAACAAATGAAGCGTCTGAGGGGGACTACGTAGCTGTGTTTGGTCATTTTCTTTAGTTGATGCATCATTAGTGCTTTATTCACCCTTTAATGATAGTTTTGAGCAGACGTTCTGTGAAGTGGAGAAGAGCGCCAGCGGCCATGTTTTTAAACGTTGCATACTGATCCGAGAATAGTCAAAACTGGCAGTGCACAAGTGCTAACTTCAGTTGGGGGAAGTGACAGCAGGAAAGTACAGGAGGAAAAGGTCACAGTTACGTGTAACAGGGGTTGTGAGTAATTTATGTGATTGAGTTATGCTGTAATTTTGTGATTACACATGTTTTTCGAGCCAGTAAACAATAATTTTTTTGGAAAAAAATACATAAGCTTTTGTAATCGTAACACTTGCAATCTTCAAGATTGTTTTCAAATGATGAATTTCAGCACAGGAGGTCAAGAAGAAGTAACGTAGTAGCCCGTTATTGAGTCATGGTTTCAAATTATTGAAAGTGGCGTATGCAGTCTGCTCAGTTCTTTTCTGTAACAAATTACGATGTGGTGGCAGAGTATTCAGAACTGAGCTAACGGTGAGGTAACACCGATAGTTGTTTTGCTGTAACATATTTTAGCATCCTATGTTACGTTTTATCCGCTTCCCCAATAAATTCATATCCCAGGCCTTCATTGCTAATCGTATACTCGAGCCCTTCTTTCACTCTTTTGAGAACGTAGTACACCCTTTCTCAGATTAATGTGTTGGTGCTAGTGCCCCGAGACAGAGTTTCTGACCATTAAAGTGAAGGTCACGGGATCGCACCCTGCCTCAGACATGGATGCGACTTTAAACTATATTATTCTGAATATCTCGCATCAAGAGCATACTTCAAAAAATTAAAGTCACTCCTATTGGGTGTGTTCAGCGATGACAATGCTGAGTTGCTGAATCTTGGGGTTGACAAGACATAGACACGAAATTAAAAAAAAAAAAAGTTTTGGTTGTCGTTCGTTTTTAGACAGCAGAAAACGAAGAAGTATCACCACATTTCTGTCATCTTAGGTGTCTTCCCAAGACTTTTTTACATGCAGCCGTTACTGCTCCATAGTGGACTATTTGGTATACAGAAGTCTGTTAGGTAACGAACAATGCCGAGATCTTGATTACTGGGAGGCCGCTATCAGCTGTTTACAAAAGCATGACGAAGAGTTATGGGTGGGTAACAGCTGAGGCACCGTCAGGTAGCGTCACGAATGCCTGGGTTACGTCACGTTCTTCTTGTACAAGGCTTGGACAAAAATATGAACAGCGCAAGAAATGCGTGCTTCATCATCAATACACATGCTAGCCAAGTCTGCAAATTGAAATTTTATATTAAATTGACGCTAAGTTCGTAGCGTTCTTGTTTTGCATGTTTTTATTCCGGTTGCTTTGAGTTTATTTATCGATTATAATTTGTTGTTTGTAGTTCACTGTTGCTATCGTCATTTTGTCACTTGGAGAAACGAGTGGAGCCGTGGATGCAAGAAAATGGAGTGCCAAGTGGCGAAATCGCAACATTTCCTACATAATCTTCTGTTGGGTTCATTAGAGGGGTGACAACAGCAGAGGCAGCCAGAAACATTTCCGCCGTGTATGGGGATAATGTCAATGGACAGAGCACGGCAAGAAAATGGTTTTCTCATTTTAAGGAGGATCTTTGGGACGTTAGTGACTCTCCATGTTGAGGAAGACCTTCGGGGTGTGATGAAGGTGGTTTATATACATTAATCTACGATGATCCCCATCAGTGTACTCGAGAACAGTGGCAAGTGTAATGAACTGTGATCATTCCACGATCATGCGACATTTGCATGCTATGGGCACCGCATGTTATAAGCCAAAGTGACAAAAATCAGCGGGTAGCTTTTTATGCATCTCTGCTTGCTCGTTATCAACTGGCTCGTAAACAACACCAATCATTCCTATCCTGTATCGTTACTTGTGACGAGAAATGGTTAAAAAATATTCAAATGTGCGTGAAATCTTATGGGACTTAACTGCTAAGGTTATCAGTCCCTAAGCTTACATACTACTTAACCTGAATTATCCTAAGGACAAACACACACACCCATGCCCGAAGGAGGACTCGAGCCTCCGCCGGGACCAGCCGCACAGTCCATGCGAGAAATGGTGTCTTCATGCGACCATGAGGAAAATAAAAGAATAGTTGAACGCAAACAAAGCAGCGACTACCCGTCCAAAGAGCTGCATGCATCCTCAAAAGATTATGTTCTGCATCTGGTGGAACGACGACCTTTTGGAATGGCTCTGAGCACTATGGGACTCAACTGCTGTGGTCATAAGTCCCCTAGAACTTTTGAACTACTTAAACCTAACCAACCTAAGGACAGCACACAACACCCAGCCATCACGAGGCAGAGAAAATCCTTGACCCCGCCGGGAATCGAACCCGGGAACCCGGGCGTGTGAAGCGAGAACGCTACCGCACGACCACGAGATGCGGGCAACGACGACCTTTTGGAGTACTACGAATTGCTTCCCCGAGGTTTTACCATCACTGCTGACATTTATTGTCAACTGAGGCGTCTTGCAGGCGCAATCCTAGAACAGCGACCAGACAGACTGCGTGAAGTGACCCTACTCCACGATAACACCCACCCGCTTTCTGCTAGACGGATAAAAAACTCTATACAGGAGTTCAGAAGTCATTCAACACACATCTTATACGAAGTCTGTTCAGGAACTTACGGAGCTGGAGCGAAATGCGGTTGGCATCCCTGCATACGCTTGTGATTAGTTGCCGCTAGTTGCGCTGTTGTAGGTCTGGTAGTTATTGTTCAGTGCTTTATTGAGTAGAACACTGTGTCGCATACTGCGTTAATTTCGAGATGACAGATTTAGAGAAGCAACACGTCTGCTTTGAATTTTGAGCGAGACTCAAGAAAACCATTACAAATGATGCGGGAGGCCTTCGGTGATGGTGCTTAAGCCGTACTCGATGCTACGGATGGTTCACACGGTTTAAAAATGGCCGGACAGAAGGTAAAGTTTACCTTCGTTCGGGACACACTTCGACGTCTACTGACGACCCTCGTGTCAACGACGGCAACGAAACTGTGCGTGCCGATCGAAGTTGACTGTCCAAGTGATAGCAGAAGAATGTAACATTTCAGTTGGGTCATGACATGAAATTCTGAGACAGCATCTTGGAATGCATCGTGTTGCCGCCAAGTTCGTCCCACCGCTGTTGAGCGTTGTGTCACGATCGCACAAAAAACGAAATCACTGTGCTGCCTCATCCTCCGGACTCTCCAGATTTGGTCCTGCGGACTTATTTTTATTTCCAAAGTTGAAAGCCCCGTTGAAAGGACGAAGATTTGCAACGATAGACGAGATAAAAGAAAATTCGCAGACGCGATCTAGCAAAAAGCGTACCATGACTGCTTCCGTAATTGGAAACGACGTTGGGAGCTGTGTATCAATTACGGAGGAGAGTATTTCGAAGGAGACTATGTACAATAAGTATAAACATTTTGTGGACAAAGTTCCGCAAGTTTTTGAAGAAATCTTGTAGGTTCTATCTTGTGCGCTCTTTCAACTTTTCCGCTCTCTATAGCTCTATGGAACAACCTTCAACAAACTTCCTTTTCGGATGAAAATGCCCAGTGAACATGGCTCGAAGAATTTCATCGACTCGAAACCAAGTGATTTCTGCAGTCACGGATTCTACAAGATACCCCAGCGTTGGCAGACAGTTGTAAATAGTGAAGGAGAATATATTATTAATGACTAAAGTCTCATATGTACACTACTTGCCACTAAAATTGCTGCACCACGAAGATGATCTGCTACAGACGCGAAATTTAACCGACAGGAAGAAGATGCTGTGGTTTGCAAATGACTAGCTTTTTAGAGCATTCACACAAGGTTGGCGCCGGTGGTGACACCTACAACGTGCTGACATGAGGAAAGTTTCCAACCGATTTCTCATACACAAACAGCAGCTGACCGGCGTTGCCTGGTGAAACGTTGTTGTGACGCCTCGTGTAAGGAGGAGAAATGCGTACCATCACGTTTCCGACTTTGATAAAGGTCGGATTGTGCCCTATCGCGATTGCGGTTTATTGTATCGTGACATTGCTGCTCGCTTTGGTCGAGATCCAATGCCTGGTAGCAGAATACGGAATCGTTGGGTTCAGGAGGGTAATACGGAACGCCGTGCTGGATCCCAACGTCCTCGTATCACTAGCAGTCGAGATGACAGACATCTTATCAGCATGGCTGTAACGGATCGTCCAGCCACGTCTCGATCCCTGAGTCAGCAGATGGGGACGTTTGCAAAACAACAACCATCTGCACGAACAGTTCGACGACGTTTGCAGCAGCATGGACTATCAGCTCGGAGACCATGGCTGTGGTTACCCTTGACGCTGCATCACAGACAGGAGCGCCTACGATGGCTTACTCAACGACGAACCTGCGTTCACGAAAGGCAAAACGTAATTTTTCGGATGAATCCAGGTTCTGTTTACAGCATCATGATGGTCGCATCCGTGTTTGGCGACATCGCGGTGAGCGCACGTTGGGAGCGTGTATTCGTCATCGCCACACTGGCGTATCTTCCGGCGTGATGGTATGGGGTGCCGTTGGTTACACGTCTCGGTCACCTCTTTGTTCGCATTGACGGCACTTTGAACAGTGGACGTTACATTTCAGATGTGTTACGAAGCGTGGCTCTACCCTTCATTCGATCCCTGCGAAAGCCTACATTTCAGCAGGTTGATGCACGACCGCATGTTGCGTGTCCTGTACGGGCCTTTCTGGATACAGAAAATGTTCGACTGCTGCCCTGGTCAGCACATTCTCCAGATCTCTCACCAATTGAAAACGTCTGGTCTATGGTGGCCAAGCAACTGGCTCGTCACAGTATGCCACTCACTACTCTTGATGAACTGTGGTATCGTGTTGAAGCTGCATGGGCAACTGTACCTGTACAAGCCATCCAAGCTCTGTTTGACTCAATGCCCAGGCGTATCTAGGCCATTATTACGGCCATAGGTGGTTGTTCTGGGTACTGATTTCTCAGGATCTATGTACCCAAATAGCGTGAAAATGTAATAACATGTCAGTTCTAGTGTAATATATTTGACCAGACAGGCATCTCTGGAATGTCCTCAATATGGTGTGTCAGTCATAGTCAGGACAGTGTTTTGTGTGGTTATGAGCGCATTGTGTCGCAGATAAGTGAATCTGAACTTGGGAAAATTGTTGGTGCTCGTGTGTTAGGTGCTGCCGTAACCAAGACTGTCTAAGTGTTTGGTGTTCCAAGAGGCGCCATATCCAAGACGTACACCACATACAGGGAAAGCGGAGAAACATCATCCGGTAGGTCACAACGCGGAAGAAAGCGTGATTGAGTCATTGTAGATGACAGTGACGAAAAATAAGAGGACTACAGCTGCAAACGTCACAGCAGAACTGAATGTCGCACTTACAAACACTGTCAGCACCAAAACAACACGGAGGGAACTCCATTAACTGGCAACTGCAGGGTGAGTTCGAATTCCAAAACTACTCATCAGTGACGCAAAGGCCCTTAACAGGAAAACATAAGGCTGGCGACGTAAGTTCTGGATTATGAAGCAATAGAATAAAAACGTTTGCTCAATTGAGTCTTGTTTAACATTTTTTCTATCTTTCGACCGAGTTTGCGTCCCAAGAGTGAAATATGGTAGGGGTTCGGTGACGATTTGGGCAGTCATATCCCGGTATTCCAGGGACCCTCTTGTTATTCTGCAACGTGGCATTATTGCCAAGGATTAAGTGACAATTTTGACTGATCGGGTCCATTCCCTGGTACAATGTTCATTGCCCTGTGATGATGCTGTGATCCAAGACGCCGGCCGGTGTGGCCGAGCGGTTCTAGGCGTTTCAGTCTGGAACCGCGTGACTGCTACGGTCGCAGGTTTGAATCCCGCCTCGGGCATGGATGTGTGTGATGTCCTTAGGTTAGTTAGGTTCAAGTAGTTCTAAGTTCTAGGGGACTGATGACCACAGATGTTAAGTCCCATAGTGCTCAGAGCCATTTGAACCATTTTTTTTTGTTCCAAGACGAGAGAGTCCCTGTTCACACAGCTCGCATCGTCCAGAACTGGTTTTGTGAGCACGAGGATCAGTTATCGACTTTCCCCTGGCCACCACAGTCGCAAGATTTCCATATTATTTTGGGAAATATTTTAAACGTCAACGGTTTCCTTACAACGTATTAGGCATCGCAATGTGTTGTGTTTTTGGTGTTATCAATATTTTTGTCCATCCCATGCACATATAACACAGTAGCAAATTTTACCATATTAAGAGCGATTCCAGCAGTCACAGCTCTAACAGTACATCATAGACGGGAATTAGTGTACCTGGGCTGTCAGATTTTTCCCAGATGATGTTCTAAACAAAGAGCAGCACAGCATATACTGTGGCTAGTGCGGACAGAACAATATGGCAAGGAATAAGTTATTGGCAAAAGGAACTGTGTACAAAGGAAAAGAAGGAGCCAAAACGTAAATAAGAAAGCTGTACTGAAGAAGCTACGATACTTAAACGGCATACATTAAAAAATATTATTGTTGTTTTCTGGCTTGGGTACATAGTGGCATGGCGATTATGCCTTGAGTAATAAATAAAAGTTCATTCAAAGAATATGCGCACCAGTTCAATGAAAATACTAAGACTATGAAAAATGAGCGTGCAAGAACATGAATAAGAAAGGGTACAAAGCCGTGTAAGAATGGGTACAAAGCCGAGTAAGAATGGCTGAAAAGCCGGAAAATTTGCTTGTTGGGACAGGCTGGAGGAAAGGAAAAACAAATAGCTGCTTTCCGAAAGCATTGGATAGTTAGTTGCACGTCACACAAAACCTCATAAGTTTTGTAACCGGCCAGATACATTTCCTTCATTCAGATACTCTGTGTGGCTTGTCGAACGTACATTCTTATCTACGGTGAGTGGGCCCAGACACAGGTCTTTAGTATTCTGTTCATGGATGGGCGGCAGTTTCAAGACTGATTCTCGCTGTGTCTATCTGGAACGTCCCTGCGCTACGTTTTAACCCAAAAGTTCAATCACAGGCGTTGGACGGACAACTATAGATACAGAGAAGATAAATACGAAGAGACCATGAGTAACAAAAGCAATGAGTCGAAAGATCGACGAAAGAATGAAATGCAAAATATCCGTAAAAGAAAGGATACAGCAGTTCAAGTCTCTTATGTATGAAATAAGAGAAGCTAAAGCAAAATTGCTGTAGGAAAAAATGTGAAGAAATCGGGAAGGACACGGTCATCAAAACAGCTAATAGTGAAAACACGTTCTGGTAAAATCGAAAGTAAAAGTGTTACATTAAGAGTGCAAATGGGGTTTCACCGTTACCGTAGAGGAGAGCATGGGTGAGCGGAAACAGTGCGTTGAACGCTTCTACGACGGGGTGAACCGCCTGCTGACGTGATAAAAACATGGTTGTCGGTTTGGGAGACGCAGGGGGCCTGTATCAATACTTGAGTTTGACAGAGCTTTGGAAGACGTACGATCAAGCAGACAGACAACTTTACTTTGAAATTTCTAAAATGATTGTGGGAAATGGCAACCAATCAACTACTCGAATTGGTGTATGTGATCTACAAGACTGGAGATATAGCATCAAACTCTAGGAAGAATATCAGCAATACAGTCGAGATGAGGGAAAGCGAAACTCGGTGCTAAAACTATCGCAAAATGAGCTTAACAGTTTCCAAGTTACTGGCAAAATTAATATGTAGAACAATGAAAAAGAAAATTGAGAATCTGTTGGTTGATGATCAGCTTGGATGTAGGAACGATGGTCGTGACATTGTGCTGGGTAATGGGGCAAGATCTAAGAACAATTAAGACGCCTTCATAGGATCTGTCAACCTAGAAAAGCGATCGATAGTGTTAAACTGTGCAAGATATTCGAAATTCTGACGAAAATGGGCAAAAGCTATAGGGACAGACTGGTAGTGTACAATATGTCCAAGAACCAAATGGGAACAATAAGAGTGGAAGAGCAAGTGGTCGGATTGAAAGATTGTAAGACAGGGATGTAGTCTATCATCCCTACCGTTCAGTCTGTACATTAAAGAAGCAATGATGAAAGTAAAAGAAAGGTTCGAGAGGAAGATTAAATTCGAGGTGAAAGATGACACTGCTATCATCAGTGAAAGTGAAGATGAATTGCAGGATCTTTTGGATGGAATGAACAATCTAATGAGTAGGGAATATGGACTGAGTGTAAATCGAAGGAAGACAAAAGTAATGAGAAGTAGCAGAAATGAGAACAACGAGAAATTTTACATCAGAATTGGGGATCACGAAGTAGATGAATTTAGGAATTCTGCTACCTAGTCAGCAAAATGTCTCAGATGGACGGAGCAATGAGGATATAAAAAGTAGACTATCACTGACAAAAAGGTATTCCTGGCCAAGAGCAGTGTATTAGTATCATAGTCCTTAATTTGAGGAAGAAATTTCTAAGAATGTACGTTTGGAGTACAGAATTGTATGGCAATGAAACATGGGCTGTGGGAAAAATGAAACAGAAGAGAATCCAAGCATTGAAGGTTTGATGTTACAAACGAATGTAGAAAATTAGGTGGACTGATAGGGTAAGGAGTGTGGAGGTTCTCCGCAGAATCAGCGAGGAAAGGAATGCATTAGAAACACTGATGAGATGAAGGAATGCGACGATAGAACATGTGTTAAGGCACCAGCGACTAAATTCCATGGCACCAGAAGGAGCCATAGAGGTGAAAAACTGTAGAGGAAATCAGAGATTCGAATACACCTGGCAAGTAATTGAGGACGAAGGTTGCAAGTGATTCTCTGTGGTGAAAAGGTTGGCAGAGAAGTTCTTGGCTGCCGCATCAAACCAGACTGATGAAAAAAGGGCTAATGTATAATATGCACAAGAACAAAGAGTAACACTGAGAAAAGATGACCAAGCAAATTGCTCGGATTAAAAAGAGCTTAGGCAAGGCTGTTGGACTCTGTCTACTCAACCTGTACACCGAGAAGCACTGACGGGAATGAATGACGGTTCAGGAGAAATGATATGAACGGTAAGATACGCTGGTGATATTGCTACCCTCAAAGAAATCTGAGGATGTTTGACAGGACCTATTGAAAGGGATGAACAGCCTAATGAAGGTAGAATGTCGATTGGGATTAAACCGAAGAAAGACAAGAGTAATAAGTAGCATAAATGAGATTATCTATAAATTTAACATCAAAACTGGGCACCACGAAGTAGCCGAGATACAGGAATTCTGCTGCCTGTGAAGCAAAATTACTCATGACGGTCTAAATTGACTCGAACTCGGCAACTTTTAACGACCACAAGAAGGGCACTGTGGAAACGTCAGTTAATTCCATCCTCGAATTGGGCAACTCTGTTCGCAGGTAGCAGGACCGCCAGACCCTAGGTATGAGTGAATGGGGGTGGTATTCCAGGTCCTCGCCGAGCTCGTCAGTCCTGTGAAGGACAGAGACTCTAACACCTATGCAGAATCCGTTGCGTGGATCAAGTTAATCATGGAATCGAAAAATATTTCATGAAGGTATGAGTATACGAAAGTTTTATATTTTTTTAGAAATAATGTATCTGAACAATTGTTCACTATTTCTGCACATAAGCATCACCCTGTTCACTGCATGTGGTCACCCGTGGCAGAACCTTCTTTATGGCCTTCTAGAAGAACTATTCCTCCACCTCCATCACCCACTTCAGAACCACTTTCTGCACCTGCTCGTCGATTGAAAATTTAATTTCGCTTCTATATGCCTTCAGGGAGGTGAAAACATGATAACCTCAAGGTACCAAGATAGGGGAATAGGGGAGAATAGTTAAAAATATCCCAACCAAATGAGTCCAGGAGCGCTTTGGTAATAGTTAAGGCTGTGATAGGACGGACGTTGTCTTGCAACAAGCACTCTTCTCTCGTCGGTATTCACCTCCTTTTGTTTTTAATGCTCCTTTTGAGTGTTTTAGGGTCTCACAATACTGTTATGCATTGATGGCTTCCCTCTGAGGCAGAAATTCGACCAAAATGATGCCTTTTCGGTCCAAAACACTGAAGCCATAATTTTTTGCCTGAAATTATCTTTTTGAATATTTTGGCAGAAGAGAAATTGGTGTGAAGTCACTTGACGACTGCCTTTTTGTCTCAGGCGTTTAATGAGTCATCCATGGTTTATCTCACAATAGAGCTCAGAAAATCCCCCCCTTCCATTTCAAATCACAGAAGACACTGGCAGGCGCTACTCACCTGATTTTTCTTGTGCTGCTCTGTCAGGTATTTTGGGACCCATCCAGAGCATAGGTTCCGTGAAAATATCGCTTAAGAGAGTTCAGGAGAACTGTGAGAATATCGCAGAATTGTCAGCCACTGTCAATTGGCAGTCTTGACAAACAGTTTCTTCGATTTCTTGCACCAACTCAACAGTCAAAATGGGAGGTCTTCCACTCCTCTGTTCGTCATGAACATTTGTTCTGCCTCCGCTACACCAATTAAACCCACACGTTCTGTTCATAACATCTTCACCGTAAGAAAAATATTCGAAACGTGGTTTTCGTTTTGTGAGTAAGAAGTAAATCACAGCACATAGCTGATACTTGGCGGGATTTCTTACCGACGTCTTTAACGCAACTGAACATTACACCTTGAGTTTGCGTACTGCCGACCTCTTGTGATGGTTGCTCTTGTCAGGGAGCCCCGCTCCCCCCACCCCTCTAGTACTCACTGTGGCGAACCCTCCAAAAACAAAAAGCCACAGAACACTTACTTTTTGATTATCCATCGTGTTTTTAGTGATTGTGGTAATATGTATTTAACCTGCGATGGCTATAAATTAAAACCTTATAAAAGAGTTCTAGGTACTGAACGAAGTGGATAGCTATTCTGTGGTAAAAATTCAAAGTGTCCAGTTAAAGTATTTACAGTAGGCGTCGAAAACTTATTTTCGTGTTTGGAAGGCATTTATGACCACACACCAGATCCAAAGCAATATTAACGAATTCTGTTAACACAAAAGGCGAAACTTTAGGTGAAAGATCATCGAAGTTTACAGGCAAAGAAGCATATGACAAACCGACGACTGTGAATCAACTAGCAAGGATAGATGTAAGATATACTGCAACAATTTTATTCACGCTCGTTCGAAGAGTATGACAAAACTGCCAAAAGCCGCGATTTTAATTCATGTTGCTTTATCGCAGATTGGAGTCCAACTACAAAAATCGAAGTCTTGGTGCTTATAATGATATGGAAAACCCGATATTGCATTGCCTATGTCGTTACTGTATGTTATGTTGCTTCAAACATGCATGCTTGTCCGAAGGAACATTGCACCGTATTTCTTAACCACACATGCACTGAAAATCGGTTTTATCCGCCGATACCAGACAGCAACTTTCAATTAAAATGCCCCTCCCACCAGCACCCCCTCCCTCCCCCCGCCCCTCCCCCCCTGCGCAATTACATAATGTGAACGAGTGCAATCCGTGACGCACGAGCGATTACGTATGGAAGTTTGGCTCTGGCCGTGAGTCTTGCACTGATAGCCAAAGCGGTTAAAGCGACCATTCACGTAAGGCGGTAAATCCGGTTCGGCATAAATTTTCATTGCCGTCATTCCATTATACAGCCGATGGGTGTCCATATTCGCAACTACGAATACATTTCGTGCATATGAAAAATGATCATATTGTTTATTCAGCCGACTGCGATCTACAATACGTGTCAGCAGGAAATTATACTGATATACAGCGAAACATTTTCTCCACTTATTCACGATCCACAGTTACTCAGAGGTTCTTACATATCATTAGTGTTCAACCTTATAAAATGTAAGAAGAAGGAAACATGTTCAAGAAGAATGTAGGAAAACGCAACTGTTATTTAGTCCAAAAACAGTGGTGACTGATTTTGAACGGTCCAACCATAAGAGTATTAAGGTAGTCTTCCGATTAGTCAAGATTACTTACTGTCGGCTTCACCTGTCTGAAGCTTCCTGAGTGCAACTGTAATTGTCATTTTAAGAAAATCGTATTACTATTGAACGATAAACGGACACAATTAGTATAGAATACCATTTGTCATTTTTTAACACAGCAGATTGCAGTCATTCTTAAAATTACGTTTTTCGTAAAATTGGCTATACACCATCCACGGTACCAAAGGTTGTGTACATTGCTCAAGTCGCGGACTTTAAAAAATTGTTGCCTTTTAAATTTCTACAATCATTACTGTTTTATACGTATTTTAGGTGGCGAAAAATACAAACACTTGATCTGGCGCCGAAGTACAAAGACCAGAAAAGTGGAAAGCGCCAGTGGCTGCATAACCTATTTAGGCTTAATTACTTAAGTCCTCAAGTTGTTCGTGATGTCTTCGCTGAGCTGGTCAGCATCAGCCAACAGGTCAAGACTCATTATTTGTTGACTGTATGACGGAAAATCACATTGTTGACGAATATTTGATGCTATTTCCTCTTCATGCTTGGCAGCATACTGCGTTTCTTTATGTAGAACGAGTAACGCTTGTCAAAGCTTTCATTCCCGTTTCAGTGCTTCGTGTGAACCTCCTCACCCAAACGTCTCCAAGTCTGTGAACAAACTGATACGTACACAAGTACTGACTCTGCATAAAAGGGCCACATCATCAAAACGGATTCAAAAACCAGGAAGAGGCAAGCTTTCCTACAGCAGAAATTAAATTTACTCACAAATGGTGAAATTGGCGTATTAGAATTTGTGAAGTCCGTTTCATAGAAAGCAGCCGCGAGCAGAACATAAGATAAAAGAAATTGAGTTCTTTTCAGAAAATATTTTTGTATGTGAAGTTAGTAATAATATTTTGTGTTTATGTATAACTTGTTTTCTTTTTTATCTTGTTCTTTGGTTTAGTATTTACAATATTCTTTGAGAGTGTTATAAATAGTGGCGAAGGTCCTACACTTTCTCCGTTCCGATTTCGAAGACCGAGTTTGGTTGGGGGAGACGACTATTGGATTATGAAGGAAGTCGGCCGTGCCCTTTCAAGGAACCATCCCGGTATTGGCCTGGAGGGCGATTTAGGGAAATCACGGGAAATCTTATTCAGGTTGGCCGGCGCAGGCTTGAACCGTCGTCCTCCCGAATGCGAATCCAGTGTGCTAACCACTGCGCCGCCTCGCTCGGTGCCGTGTTTGTGCGGCTGGTCTGCCATGAGCAAGTGGAAGTTGCCGAGCTCGTGCGTGCCGGTAGAAACGACGTAGAAAGAAGACTAACACTGGACAAGAGGTCACTACTTGGCTAGAGAAAAGTGTTATAATGTCAAACAATGACCTTGATTTCAGGAAGAACTTTCTGAGGATGTGCGTTTGGGGAACACTATAGTACGGACGTACATCATGGACTGCGGGAAACCCGGAAGAGAAGAGAATCGAAAAGTTTGAAATGTTGCGCTATAGAAGGACGTTGAAAATTATTTTTCAAATTCAAATGGCTCTGAGCACTATGGGACTTAACTTCTGAGGTCATCAGTCCCCTAGAACTTAGAACTACTTAAACCTAACTAACCTAAGGACATCACACACATCCATGCCCGAGGCAGGATTCGAACCTGCGACCGTAGCGGTTGCACGGTTCCAGACTGTAGCAGCTATAGCCTCTCGGCCACCCCGGCCGGCGAAAATTATGTGAGCCGGTAAGGTAAGAAATAAGGAGATAAGAAATATGTAGGAAGCACTCACAAGAAGAAAGTATAGGATGATAGGAGACGTGTTAAGACGTCAGGTACTAGAGGAAAGTGTGGGGGGCAAAAACTGTGGCGGAAGATACAAAAAAAGATGCTTATATCCGTCAACATCCGTTAACCTGAGCATGGAGTCGATCCGAACTACAGAAGAAAAATGGGCGTACGTATAAATAAGAAGCGGAATAATGCGTTGGAACTATGAAGTAAGTATTGATGACGTAGCGATCTGTTCTACGTCACCAGAAGACTGTTGAGGAGAATCACATTCATGCGTAATTCAATCCATGTGACGCTGCTGAAACATTATATGGAGAAGGATGTGAACTGTGGTTTTCACGGGTACTAATAACTTTATGAGGAATTATTCGTGTCCTGCTTTAGTCCGCATGCGTGGGTTTTTGCATTTTCATTTCAGTGCGAAGAACTACTACGGTCTCTTGCTTAACACCTATTCTTGCGTTAAGGTCGTAACAGACTTATTTGCGCGGATGATAAGGTCTCATTGGCTCAAGAATGAGTTGTTTTCATCTGGCACTTAAGGTTAGCAAATTTATTGCTAGATTTCACGGAACTTGCAGATTCACTATTTGCATAACAACTACCTCAACAGAGGTAAAAAAATGAATTCATACTCGTCTTTTTTAAGTTTAATGCTAAAGCAATGATTATTTATTTTAAAATACAGCCGAATTCATGTGCTTTTCCATTTATATAAGCTGTATTGAGCAGCTAAAGATTAAGAATTTCAGGTGAAGAGAGCGGAATAAAAGAAACTACACACTAGCTCGAATTCTTATGGTACGTAAGGCTACTTCTAAAATCAGAGAGGCAAAGAAAGGCTGCAAATTTCACAACTCAAGAGGCGTTCGACAGGGAGAGGATAAACATCTTGAAGTGTTGCTGTAGTACTAATAAGCAACCCCCCACGCGGGGCCGCAGCCTCATTCACAGCGCAGAAACTTCGAACGTCGTCAGTGCACGCCCCCAGCACGCTGTTTGAGATGCTGAAATAGACACCAGCTCCGGTATTCAGGTTGGTTGGTTGGTTTGGAGAGAAAGGGACCAAACTACAGGGTCATCAGTAGCTTAGTATTCAGGGCAGATAGTGTAAATTGATAGGAATATAAGTAGAAGTTTCTCCACTGAGTTTGCACATCAACTGATTGGAGAAGATTCTCCTAGTTTTCCGCACGGAAGTGAAGTTAGTCATTCAGAGATTCTCAGATTGCAGCGGAATTATGTAGACGCTAACCAATATTAATTAGCTGCAATCAATTCATGTTTTTATGTGTCCACTGGAGATTTTGTAACTTTTTCATTGTTAATGCTGATCGAATGGATTTTATTCCAGATAAACTGAATAGTCCAGACTAGAATTTGTCCTTTCAGAAGAAGCATAGTTTACCCTTCATCATTTGATTTGTTGATACACCTTGTGCTTACTAAATAACGTTCGGAGTAAGTAGTTGATCTGTATCAGCAGGTCACGAGACTGAGTATTTAATGATCCTCACATTCAATGGAACAAGCCACTGGATATGTTCATCTTGCAGGTTACTCATACTGTCGTACAATTAACGCTGCATATTTTGTGCTCTAAACATCTTCTGCCGTGGGGTATTTATTGAGTGGCAGGGCCACCCTTCAAGATGGTGTTTAAAATCCTGTTTCATAATTAATACACTGACAGATAATTAGCCTTAGTGTGCATATCTCGAAACTGCACAGTAGAGAGGAATAAAATTACACACATAGATAACCATGACAAAGCAAACGACTGGAGAATCGTTGGGTGAAAATCGAGGAAATGTGTTGTGACTTTGTAAATGGTGACCTCTTTGGTACTACTGCGGGCTATGGAAAGTATACACATCATAAATACGGTCATAATTGCAAAAAGTTATGTCTGCCCAGGGCTGCTGTCATTACGAGCTCATATGTATCGTCTACTGCAGTAATAACAAGACACGTTACTACTTTAACCTCACTACTGTGTTGGCCTTAGATATGTTTGTAGGCTATGCCATTGAATTTGGTCGTGTTTAAATAAATTACTGAAGCTGTGTTTAATCCACTTAGTAATCGAAACAACAGAACCAAATTAACACCTTCAACGTGCATATCACTAAAATCGCAACTTTCTAGTCAGCAGTGACGCATTTATTAAAGTAGTTAAGTATCCCGTTGAAGATGTCATG
Organism: Schistocerca piceifrons; assembly: GCF_021461385.2. NCBI lineage: Eukaryota > Metazoa > Arthropoda > Insecta > Orthoptera > Acrididae > Schistocerca > Schistocerca piceifrons. Next base: position 620,869,321 of record NC_060141.1, read on the forward strand.
AATCAAAACCTAATCATTCACAAACGTGTGTCAGCATATGTAACTGCAACTCTTTTCATGAGCAAAATTCACGAAATTGTATCTCAAAAATTCATCATCTAATCGCCACTCACTTGTATCAAGCATAACATGACTTCAGGTTACATAAAGGGAAAACAAATAATTGAGGATAACTCAGCGTTAGACAATTTAAATTAACTAACTGGTTACAAGATTAATGAAGGTTGTACATTCAGAAAAAATCCTATATTAGTCAATATCGCAAATATATTTGAATTATTCGAAGCAAGCTGCATACAGTTTAATTAGTAGTGCTTCTTCCTTACTACAAGCTAGTTTCTGCTATAGCGCCCTTCTTAAGTAAACCGTAGATTTTACAGTTGGTGAGTCTACTTACGTTTATAAAAGTTGTACATAAGGGTCAGTTTTCATATATGCTTTCGTCTACTTGCAATTGCGTCCTTACAGCGTCAGTTAGTAAGCTGTCGACTGTCCATTTATTGCTAGGCTGTTATAAATCACGTAATTTCTATTTGTGTATTTTTTTTTGGGAAATGTTTTTGACAGCTACATTGACCGTTTACCCTCGTTGATGCTTTATGTTTACAGTTTAATCTTTGCTGGTCAGTGATGTTAGGTGTACTTCATTGATTTAATTTTGTTACGATTTGTATCTGTAATTAACTTTTGTTTCCGTTTACTGTGTGTTTTTATCCTTTCTTGATTTCCAATATGCTGTGGACCCGGCCGAAAATAAAGTCTTTCTTTTATTGATCATTAGTTTCGGCTCCATTTTTTTCGAAAGCACAATCTTCAATAAACACAGATCGCTTATCTCCATTTTGACTACGTCAAATAACAACATAAATGTACCACGTCAGGGGAACGATGAGTATAAGAAACTTTGTATGATATGAAGATTGCTAATTAATGTGACCGAAACTAGTAATAACAAAATATTTTTGCGATATTGATTAATAAAGGATTTTTTATGAACCTGCCACTTTCGCTAAACACAGATCGCTTATCTCTAATTTGACTATGTCAAATAACAACATGAAAGATTAATACTGTTTTGTCCTCCATACATACTAGTAGTTTAAAACTGAATTTAGAAACAACAGGATTAAGGCTGTTATGAAGAAAGATCCGTTGTTTATAGTCAAACAGAAACTCCTCCAATTAAGTTTCGAATTTACATGAAGGGTTTGGACTTGTACAATCTAATATGGAGTCATATGAAAGGCAGATGCATTTGTAACGCTTTTACGAAAGTAAAGGTACTGTAGTTGTAACCAGCGTCTCTCGTCCTGCCACTACCGATAATTTCGAACTTCTTGAAGTACCATTGAGCTTAGGACTATACCCATCAGAGATTGTCCTCCTAACCTGCAACTTTTGTCCAAACAATTTGGTGGATAGCAGAAAGCTCTCTCGTGTCCTGTGAGTGATTATATTTGGTCGATTATAGTTATGCTCTTCGTTTCCCTTGACGTAGAACCTATTACACCTCTCATTTGAAACAGATTTTATACAGTCTTTCTTGCAATTCGAGTTCTTTGCGTTCAAGATTTTGTTGTAAACGGTTCCACAATATTTGAAGTTATAATCTCAAATATTACACATACATTTGTAAGATCATAAATTTGGCTACAAAGGTCACGGAAACTGCTGCATATTGCATCATATGAGGTATATTTAATATGTAATTATACTTATTAGTTTCTGAGTGAGAAATAGAGTATGAGAAATCCTTATGTACGCTGTCAGTAGTAAAAGTGGATGAATAAAAAGTAGAGAAGTAGTAGGACGCCTGTTTTAATTCTTCAGGTGTTTTCACAATCTCCCCCCTCCCTCCCTCCTCCTTCCCTCCCCCTTGAGGACACGAAGCCTCCTCACCCGTGATGATCTTTTTCCAGAAAAGAATGGTCCGGGTATTAGAATGGTGAAATTTTTAAATAGTCACATTCTTTTCGACTCGTAATAACTAAAGTATTTTTACATGTGATGTATATGTTCCGAGCTTCAACTTTTCATTAATTCTGGGCAGCAGAGTTATTGTTCTTAGCTTCTGCACCCAGACAGCCAGGATTATCTGAAAAGATATAATATTTCTGGAACAGCTCGTCTTGTTGTACTAATCTTTCCTTAAATGACTGCTAAAGGCCAAACTAGTCAAGTATGTGTACCTCAAACCGTGATATTATTGCTAAAAGCCTGACTCAGAACCGAAGGAAAAATGTACCAAAAGAAAATTATAACAAATCACTGCGTGGTATCAGGTAACGAACATCGTAAGAAAATGTATCTTAATTAGCACAATTTGTCATTCGTAAAAAAAAGCTGAAAAATAGGCAGAATTTACTCATTTGTCATCTGTGATAATTGCACCTCCAAGAAACAGATCCGCTACCTGAAATTTACACCGTATGTAAGTGACACTGAGATTTATGAGATGAGTACAGCGACGGTGTCACAGCTCATGAAGTTACATATCGCCGACCTCTGAGCTGTGAAGGGTGGGCCCATAAATAGCAGCTGACTACAGAAGATAAAGTTTGTGCGAGTCCTCTCTCAGACAGGCCAGCCTCTGCTTGCGTCGTATTGCAGGCACAGGAGTTTACTGTCAAGTGACTATGGAATTTGCATATCTGGAATGTGACTTGCTTTTTCGTACTACCGAAAGTACGGGTTGGTGCGCCCATAAGCCATGTGGATGTGTAACCATGGTTGCATGAAATGTGGTACAATACGCAGCAGTTCAGCCGCTGAGACTGTCCACATATAGATCATGGACAGACCACCGACCTCCACAGAATTGGCTCAGCAGAAAGATACACGTAATCGCTGGTTATGCCGTTCTTCACTTTTCCTCATCTTCTGTAGAAGGACTTGCATGCTTGTTGTCTTCTGTTACTCGTACGTTCACTGTTAACAATCACTCCCATAACTACAGAAGTAAGTGGAAAAGCACTGCGGTATGCCGACTGGAAACAAATTACGTCATCGGATTTTATTGCTGAAATACGATAGTGAAATACATATGCTACGACTTATGATCAACAAATCAAGGGGGTTTCTTGAAGTTTGATATTGGCTTACATCCGGTGTGACGTTTTGGTCTTTGACTGAAGAATAGTCACCGTTGTTCTTATGGCAGTACTACCCTCCCGGAAACGCTGCCCTCGTGTGCGGTTAGGATGGCGGTCACCGCAGAAACATCCGGTTTTCGGTTATATCATATCTTTTTTCCCCACGCCAGTTTAACCTGACTGTTATAACCGCTCAAAATAACCAGCTTCTGAAGTAAATGAATTTAGGTTTTTTATTCCTATTATTTCCTGTAAGAACGTAAAAATCTAACAAAGATTGAAAAATTTTGCTTCTCAGTTTCGTGATATATGGAATCAAAATATTAAACTAAATAGATAAATACAATAAAACTTAGTCCATCCACCGTTCAATGTTTTTCTCGAAAAGTGATTAGTGTTTGAATACCACAAAAGAATGACCAGTATTCTCCTATTGATTCTACTTTTTTGAAACTGCTGAAAAATCATGTAATCGGAGATCATACCTCTATTGGGTCATAACGAATAGTCAGTGATAAAAAGTGAAAACTGAGGTTGAACAACTCTGTTTTTCGTGTTTATTTGTCCGTTATCAAGGTTGGTTCAAATGACTCTGAGCACTATGGGACTTAACTTCTAAGGTCATCAGTCCCCTAGAACATAGAACTACTTAAACCTAACTAACCTACGGACACCACACACATCCATGCCCGAGGCAGGATTCGAACCTGCGACCGTGCGGTTCCAGACTGTAGCGCCTAGAACCGCTCGGCCACCCTGGCCGGCACGTTATCAAGAGCTACAGGCAGATAAAGGCATATTATATAGACGCAGACAGCAGATCAGTTACTTTCTATTTTTATTGTGTACTATGAGTGAACCGTTGTTCAGATTTTAATTGATTACTGTTACCAAATTTCCTCCCTCTTTTATTATTTTATAAAAATCGTGGACAAATCTTTAACCCTTAACGCAAACGAAGCATTGTAGTTGAATACTGTATCCTGACTAAGGGCGATGCCTTTCCGCAAAACAACAGATGTTCGTCGACTACAGCGAGAATTGTTGTATAGACCAAGTGGGGGCAAGTCTTGCTCACTGCTCGTACACGCATTCCTTAAGCTACGATACACGGCAACAGGTACGTTATTGTCTCAGCAACGCTGTACCATATCTTATAACATGTCTTTGTTACTCGTTTCTGTCGACATTACTGTAAAATAGCACTCATCATTTCTCCCATTTTCAGTAATAAGGCAATATTTCAGACCAATGCAGTTTTTACGAGTAAAATTTATTCTTCTTTTTTTTTAAAAAAAGCTTAATTTAAAAACGAAAAATTTTAACACTGCTGCTGTGGCTAATTGATAATTCGATTTTTTTACACGGTTATTGAAAGAAAGAAAAAAACACCAGTTATGACCAAGACCAAACAAATACCGGTTACTCAGGGCTAAAATAACGGTATCGGTTGTAGTCTGTCAGTTTTTCCCATCGCAAGTGTACGATGTGTGGCGTGCGGTACTGCTGGAACAGCTATCATTTCGCCCTTTTCTATCGCATTTACGATTAGTACTTGGCAAGAACAACAGTCAGGAAGGCTTCGTATGCGCTCTATTTTATTATTATTATTATATTGTCGTCATCATTACGCGAGAAGAAGTAACTTGTCCCCTGCCTCTTCCTGGAATGTACGGCCTCGGAATTTTAACAGAAGACCTCTCCCTGATAAGCAACTTCTCTCTTGTAGAACCCTGCCACTGCAGTTTTATCATCGACACCGTAACGTTCGCGTAATAACTAAGAGAGCCCGCGACGAAACACTCAGCTCTTCTTTGAATCTGATATATTTGTTTTATTACGGGTACCTATAGTATAGTTTGAAAAGTTCTCGGAATCATCGCCAGATGTCAGTGGTAGCGCAACAAGGTTCTCGCGTAATAATAGGGCATCCTGTGACGCGTCAGTGCTTTAGGTAGAGATCTGTGGTACGGACGTCACTGTTGTTCTCGCGTAGCGATTTGTGAAGACGAAAAAAAAAAAAAAGAAAGATATTCGGGCAGTGATTAAGAACTTTATAAAGAAACGTACGAAAGCAAAGAAAATTCAAGCCGATTTTCAGAGCACATGGGGGACTATGCTCCTTCATATTCAACTGTCGCCACATGAACAAACGGATTTAAATTTGGTCGGACAGCTTAGTTGATGATCCGCGTAGTGGTCAGCCAGATGGGCACGTACCCCAGAAAAAATCACAAAAGTGCATAAAATGGCTATGTAGAATCGTCGACTGAAAGTGCGAGAAATTGCTGAAGATGTAGCGATGTCATCTGAACGGACATATCAAATTTTAACAGTGGAACTGGATATGAGAAAATTCTGTGTTAGATGGTTCCCGCGACTCTTAACGCAGGATCAGAAACGATCACAACGTAAATGTTCGAACAACGTTTGACCTAGTTTCAGAGCAACCAACAAGATTTTTGCACCATTCGGTGACCACAGATGAAGCTTGTGTTCGCTGCTACACTCTCAGACAAAGCAATAGCCAGAGAAGTGGAAACATGTTGATTCACCGCCACCAAAGAAAGCACACGTAATAGGATCTGCCGGAAGTGGCACAGCATGAGTGTTCTGGCATGCGAAGGATTCTACAGATAGATTATCTTCCCACTTGTCAAACGATTACTGGACAATACTACGCTAACCAACTGGAAGCCTACAGTAAAAGATATGCGAGAAAGGGCTAGGTTTGGCAATGAAGAAAGTGATCTTTCGTGAAGACAGTGCGCGCCCACGTACAAGTGTAATTGCCACGGCAAAAATACATGACCTAAGACAAGAACTGTTGTCACACCTTCCTTATTCATCTGATATGACTCTATCATATTCCCATCTCTTCCCCAAGCTACAAGTTTTCTTCGGTGGACGGAGATTCTCTTCAAACGAAGAACCAACTTTCGAAGTTGATGTGCTTTTCGCAGGCCTGGAGGAATCTACTTTCCGACATGGGATCAAGCTACTAGAACATCGCTGGACCAAGTTCATTGGTGTACAGGGAGACAAATCGTTTCGTTCTATTCCATTCGGAGAACGTTCCAAACTACCCTCGTGGTAAGCGCTTAACAATGACGACCAGCACTCAAGAATCGTTTAAACGATTGTATTGTAAGCCACTTCCTTCGTGAATGAATGTCTTAGAATTCTTCCAGTGAACCTCCGCCTGGCATCTGATTTTATTATAAATGATTTTAAGGCTTTTTGAACTTGAGGCTGCGATGGTCATCTGCCAGTGATTTGTCATCAATAGTGTAATCGAACAATAACAGATCTCTCCGCCAGTTTATCCGCAATACATTACATATATTTGTGCATTATTTTATCCATGCAGGATCTCATGAACTCCGCATCAGAGAACAACGCAACCAGCCACAAATACTATTTATAATTGTCCTAGACAACACCCCCCCCCCCCCCCCCAGTTCATCCCAACACATTCTAAATTAGCAACTGGTACTACATAACGAACCATTTCTACATATTTTCGTTGGGATGTTCACATAAATTAAAGACAACATGGACCTCACCACCCTCCCCAACATTTAGATACGTGACCGAGAATGTGAGCTCTGCAATAGAAAAAAATGCACTACATGACATTCCAAAATCTGCTATAGAAGAAAAGGATCAGAGATCAGAATCAACACTCTATATAGACACTCAGAGTAGCCTAACAACAAATATTATTATTTTTAACATGATATAATTGTAACTTTTTTGATGCTGCAACTTACCCATCTACAACTGCATCATCTGCAGACAATATAACGGAGTTTCTGCCACCAGGCTAATCCCAGTATGTACAAGAAGAGTCTTGCTTTTTTTCTACATTCGCCTGCTACGTTAGCAGCTGGAAATTTGGGGAAGTTATTTACTTGAACACTATGGGCCAGAGGAAACAGTGCCGTGGTGAGACACTGGATTCACATTCTGTTAGCCAGTTCATCAAATTCTCCTCTCGCCGCGTGAGACCAGACGGTTACATAAATGTCTGCTGCGGTTTTTATTGTAACATTATTTGTACACTACTGGCCATTAAAATTACTACACCAAGAAGAAATGCAGATGATAAACGGGTATTCATTGGACAAATATATTATACTAGAACTGACATGTGATTACATTTACACTCAATTTGGATGCGTAGATCCTGAGAAATCAGTACTCAGAACAACAACCTCTGGCCGTAATAACGGCCTAGATACGCCTGGGCATTGAGTTAAACAGAGTTTGGATGGCGTGTACAGGTACAGCTGCCCATGCAGCTTCAACAGGATACCACAGTTCATCAAGAGTAGTGACTGGCGTATTGTGACGGGCCAGTTGCTCGGCCACCATTGACCAGACGTTTTCAGTTGGTGAGAGATCTGGAGAGTGTGCTGGCCAGGCAGTCGAACATTTTCTGTATCCAGAAAGGCCCGTACAGGACCTGCAACGTGCGGTCGTGCATTATCCTGCTGAAATGTAGGGTTTCGCAGGGATGGAATGAAGGGCAAAGCAACGGATCGTAACACATCTGAAATGTAGCGTCCACTGTTCAAAGTGCTGTCAATGCGAACAAGACGTGACCGAGACGTGTAACCAATGGCATCCCATACCATCACGCCGGGTGATACGCAGTATGGCGATGACGAATACACGCTTCCAGTGTGCGTTGCCCGCGGTCTCGCCAAACACGGATGTAGCCATTATGGTGCTGTAAACAGAACCTGGATTCATCCGAAAAAATGACGTTTTGTCATTTGTGCACCCAGGTTCGTCGTTGAGTACACCATCGCAGGGCTCCTGTCTGCGATGCATCGTCAAGTGTAACCGAAGCCACGGTCCCCGAGCTGATAGTCCATGCTGCTGCAAACGTCGTCGAACTGTTCGTGCAGATGGTTGTTGTCTTGCAAACGTCCCCATATGTTGACTCAGGGATCGAGACGTGGCTGCACGATCAGTTACAGCCATGCAGGTAAGATGCCTGTCATCTCGACTGCTAGTGATACGAGGACGTTGGGATCCAGCACGGCATTCCGTATTACCATCCTGAACCCACCGATTCCATATTCTGCTAACAGTCATTGGATCTCGACCAACGCGAGCAGCAATGTCGCGATACGATAAACCGCAATCGCGAGAGGCTACAATCCGACCTTTATCAAAGTCGGTACGCGATGGTACGCATTTCTCGTCCTTATACGAGGCATCACAACAACATTTCACCAGGGAACGCCGGTCAACTGCTGTTTGTGTATGAGAAATCGGTTGGAAACTTTCCTCATGTCAGCACGTTGTAGGTGTCGCCACCGGCGCCAACCTTGTGTGAATGCTTTGAAAAGCTAATCATTTGTATATCACAGCATCTTCTTCCTGTCGGTTAAATTTCGCGTCTGTAGCACGCCATCTTCGCGGTGTAGCAATTTTAATGGCCAGTAGTGTAGCAGCGTTGAAACAACAATGCTCATGAAACAAATGCGTCAACGCGGATACGGAACCACGTAACAATACCTACTCTTGTACACTAGTGGGTAGACTTACGTTGTTGGGAACCCCGCCAACTTGGACAAAAAATTTGGGAAGTCAAGCTTTGCTTGTCACAAGCCAGGACAAAGTGGGGAGTGATAGAGGACTTCATTACTAAAACTTTTGAATGTTTTCGTCACACAACTGCGCGTTTTTTTCCGAATTGCTTCACAAAAAGGGCTTTTAATTTATAAGTGTTACTCCCCCCCATGAACCATGAACCTTGCCGTTGGCGGGGAGGCTTGCGTGCCTCAGCGATACAGATGGCCGTACCGTAGTTGCAACCACAACGGAGGGGTATCTGTTGAGAGGCCAGACAAACGTGTGGTTCCTGAAGAGGGGCAGCAGCCTTTTCAGTAGTTGCAGGGGCAACAGTCTGGATGACTGACTGATCTGGCCTTGTAACACTAACCAAAACGGCCTTGCTGTGCTGGTACTGCGAACGGCTGAAAGCAAGGGGAAACTACGGCCGTAATTTTCCCGAGGGCATGCAGCTTTACTGTATGGTTAAATGATGATGGCGTCCTCTTGGGTAAAATATTCCGGAGGTAAAATAGTCCCCCATTCGGATCTCCGGGCGGGGACTACTCAAGAGGATGTCGTTATCAGGACAAAGAAAACTGGCGTTCTACGGATCGGAGTGTCGAATGTCAGATCCCTTAATCGGGCAGGTAGGTTAGAAAATTTAAAAAGGGAAAGGGATAGGTTAAAGTTAGATATAGTGGGAATTAGTGAAGTTCGGTGGCAGGAGGAACAAGACTTCTGGTCAGGTGACTACAGAGTTATAAACAGAAAATCAAATAGGGGTAATGCAGGAGTAGGTTTAATAATGAATAGGAAAATAGGAATGCGGGTAAGCTACTTCAAACAGCATAGTGAACGCATTATTGTGGCCAAGATAGATACGAAGCCCACGCCTACTACAGTAGTACAAGTTTATATGCCAACTAGCTCCGCAGATGACGAAGAAATTGAAGAAATGTATGATGAAATAAGAGAAATTATTCAGATAGTGAAGGGAGACAAAAATTTAATAGTCATGGGTGACTGGAATTCGGTAGTAGGAAAAGGGAGAGAAGGAAACGTAATAGGTGAATATGATTGGGGCTAAGAAATGAAAGAGGAAGCCGCCTGGTAGAATTTTGCACAGAGCACAACTTAATCATAGCTAACACTTGGTTCAAGAATCATAAAAGAAGGCTGTTTACATGGAAGAAGCCGGAGATAGTGACAGGTTGCAGATAGATTATCTAATGGTAAGACAGAGATTTAGGAACCAGGTTTTAAATTGTAAGACATTTCCAGGGCCAGATGTGGACTCTGACCACAATCTATTGGTTATGAACTGTAGATTAAAACTGAAGAAACTGCAAAAAGGTGGGAATTTAAGGAGATGGGACCCGGATAAACTGGAAGAACCAGAGGGTGTACAGAGTTTCAGGGAGAGCATAAGGGAACAACTGACAGGAATGGGGGAAAGAAATACAGTAGAAGAAGAATGGGTAGCTTTGAGGGATGAAGTAGTGAAGGCAGCAGAGGATCAAGTAGATAAAAAGACGAGGGCTAGTAGAAATCCTTGGGTAACAGAAGATATATTGAATTTAATTGATGAAAGGAGAAAATATAAAAATACAGTAAATGAAGCAGGCAAAAAGGAATACAAACGTCTCAAAAATGAGATCGACAGGAAGTGCAAAATGGCTAAGCAGGGATGGCTAGAGGACAAATGTAAGGATGTAGAGGCTTATCTGACTAAGGGTAAGATAGATACTGCCTACAGGAATATTAAAGAGACCTTTGGAGATAAGAGAACCACTTGTATGAACATCAAGAGCTCAGATGGAAAGCCAGTTCTAAGCAAAGAAGGGAAATGAGAAAGGTGGAAGGAGTATATAGAAGGTCTATACAAGGACGATGTACTTGAGGACAATATTATGGAAATGGAACAGGATATAGATGAAGATGAAATGGGAGATACGATACTGCGTGAAGAGTTTGACAGAGCACTGAAAGACCTGAGTCGAAAAAAGGCCCCCGGAGTAGACAACATTCCATTGGAACTACTGACGACCTTGGGAGAGCCAGTCGTGACAAAACTCTACCATCTGGTGAGCACGATGTATGAAACAGGCGAAATACCCTCAGACTTCAAGAAGAATATAATAATTCCAATCCCAAAGAAAGCAGGTGTTGACAAATGTGAAAATTACCGAACTATCAGTTTAATAAGTCACAGCTGCAAAATACTAACGCGAATTCTTTACAGAAGAATGGAAAAGCTAGTAGAAGCCGACCTAGGGGAAGATCAGTTTGGATTCCGTAGAAATGTTGGAACACGTGAGGCAATACTGACGCTACGACTCATCTTAGAAGCTAGATTAAGGAAGGGCAAACCTACGTCTCTAGCATTTGTAGACTTAGAGAAAGCTTTTTGACAATGTTGACTGGAATACTCTCTTTCAAATTCTGAAGGTGGCAGGGGTAAATTACAGGGAGCGAAAGGCTATTTACAATTTCTACAGAAACCAGATGGCAGTTATAAGAGTCGAGGGGCATGAAAGGGAAGCAGTGGTTGGGAAGGGAGTGAGACGGGGCTGTAGCCTATCTCCGATGTTATTGAATCTGTATATTGAGCAAGCAGTGAAGGAAACAAAAGAAAAATTCGGAGTAGGTATTAAAATCCATGGAGAAGAAATAAAAACTTTGAGGTTCGCCGATGACATTGTAATTGTATCAGAGACAGCAAAGGACTTGGAAGAGCAGTTGAACGGAATGGATAGTGTCTTGAAAGGAGGATATAAGATGAACTTCAACAAAAGCAAAACGAGGATGATGGAATGTAGTCGAATTAAGTCGGGTGATGCTGAGGGAATTAGATTAGGAAATGAGACACTTAAAGTAGTAAAGGAGTTTTGCTATTTGGGGAGAAAAATAACTGATGATGGTCGAAGTAGAGAGGATATAAAATGTAGATTTCAATGGCAAGGAAAGCGTTTCTGAAGAAGAGAAATTTGTTAACATCGAGTATAGATTTAAGTGTGAGGAAGTCATTTCTGAAAGTATTTGTATGGAGTGTAGCCATGTATGGAAGTGAAACATGGACGATAAATAGTTTGGACAAGAAGAGAATAGAAACTTTTGAAATGTGGTGCTACAGAAGAATGCTGAAGATTAGATGGGTAGATCGCATAACTAATGAGGAGGTATTGAATAGGATTGGGGAGAAGAGAAGTTTGTGGCACAACTTGACTAGAAGAAGGGATCGGTTGGTAGGACATGTTCTGAGGCATCAAGGGATCACCAATTTAGTATTGGAGGGCAGCGTGGAGGGTAAACATCGTAGAGGGAGACCAAGAGATGAATACACTATGCAGATTCAGAAGGATGTAGGTTGCGGTAGGTACTGGGAGATGAAGAGGCTTCTACAGGATAGAGTAGCATGGAGAGCTGCATCAAACCAGTCTCAGGACTGAAGACCACAACAACAACAACTCCTTATTTATCGTTCGACCTTGTGGAAGTCGCAATAAACTATGCTGTTCACTGGTGATGTTATCTACAGAAAAGTACCGCCGTTGGATGATCGTAAGGAAGTGTAGGAAGATTTATGCCAAATTTCCGCGAGATGTAATGAAAGACTTTTCCTTCTAAACGCGAATAAATATATGATAATGGGTATATAATAAAAGCAAAGATCTGGAGGACACCAGGTCGTTTAAGCATTCAGCAGTAAAATTATGAACAGAAATGAAATAGTACAAACACGAGAAATCAGTTTAGAACAATCGAATGGAAGACTTATGTCTATTATAAGGTTTCTGGAAAAGAGGAATGCTTTTGTAAAGGAAATTTCGTGTAAGACGGTAGTGCGAAAGTCTTATTATTTCAGTGTTTGTAGTCTGAAACGGTTCGGGCGGCATAAACGCATGAAATTTCTGTTATGTCTTTCTTCATCAAAATGAAACAAACGGTCAGTCTTCTAATGTAAATCTTTTTCGAACTGTATATCGAACAGATACTGAGCTCACACTAACATCAGATTATACAAGATTTTCAACGTAAACGTTACAGGCATTATCAACTTGAGATTTCATGGATGACTCTTGCAGAGTATTCCAAGGCCATCCTTGGCAGCCTGTGCGGTGTTAGTAGGTGCAGGAACATCCGTTGGCGAACTCCACCAATGGAGTACCTCAAACAGACAATAAAATACAAAATAAATATCTAAACTATTACAGAATAGCATATACATAGAAAAGGTGCATTTCTGTGATATTTAAACATATAACCTTTGTAACGAAGTTAATTATAGAGACGCTTATTCACTTATAGACGATGGCGGTACCGAAAAAATGACACCTCGACAGCTTATTCTGCAAATTTCTCTACAGTCACAAGTTCTTATCAAGGACGCATTGCAGCAGACATCAAAGGAATTTAGTGGTTCGCTATTGGTGTCGCAACAGATTAGCATAGCCCAGGCGGAAGTGTAGCGTAATTGAGAATCTTTGGAAGTAAGGCGATTTGTTTCTCACTGAATCCAACTGCTTAATTTTAGAGAATCTGTAATCGAGGAAAGCGACGGATCTGTTGATTCTATCGTGCATATCGCATAGGAATTACACGAAGAGAGTGAGCGAGATTAGCGAACGCACAGATGAAACGAATTCTAACAAGGAAATGAAGCTTGTCAATCTCAATTCCATGTGATGTACTTCCTTCTTCTACGTAAGAAGAATAAGCCATGAAATTTGGGCCCCTTGTTTTTTTATACTCCTTGTATTTGTGTTATTTGCGACAATATATGTGTGGTTGCAAGGCACCTCCTCTAGCAGGAGTCAATGCCTTCCTCGGCGAGAGCTCTTCAAATTGCACTTTTCCAGCGTTTCCTCTAATTTGCTAGTTCTCCGGATATTCTCCTGCTAGTCACTCAGGGCAGAGAAGATGGAATAGAAAGAAAGCGCTGGAGAGAGATTACAGCTAGTGAATAATCTCGTGTAGTAAATGAAATTTTCACAACTCTGCAGTTAATGGGGTCGTGTGTAATTCTTCGAGAGTCTGCGTGGATATTAGGAGAAATAAAGAAATGTAAAAAATATTTTTGTTGTAGATGGTCGAATGGCTCGACTTGGATTAGCACCGTAGACGATTGGTGGTGATACAGAGTGGAGCTCTGGTGCAATACGTTTCTTGCACACAAATATTTATTTTTGTATACGTCTAGTTTAAATACAAACTTAACCATTTTTAGAAATTAACTGCTGAAGAATTAATCGTTTTCTAATAGCATAATGTGTCTTTTCGACTCCTTGTTATTTTAATTTATGGCATACCTACAGATTAGTTTCAGAGGATGTACAAAACAACATACATTATTTAAAAAAGATTTTTTTTTTCCGCAGGGACCCAGACGGTGATAGATGAACCAGTCGACTTCGAAACTGCAATAGCGCAAACGGGTGAGTGATTCATACTTTAGTGTCACTGGTCTGTACTACAGATTGTTGTCTGAACTGATCCATCAGCATGCTTCATAAAAGTCGATTGGATGCAAAAATACATTGTAAATATTGGCTCATGGGTAACTGAATTAGAGACAGGTTGTGCGTACCTTCCACGCTCCACTTGAGAGTGGCGCACGACTCGACTTGGTACGTACTCCTTGAGACGCTGAAAGCATTTAGAGGCCATCTGGATCCACGGTCCTTCAACCGCCGCCCAAAACCACCGAGATTGGTCGGAATTGGCTTCATAGCTGGCACGTCTCGCCCGATGGTGTTCGAAATGTGCTCAGCGCGATTGAGTCCAGGTGGCACAAGCCTCTTCATGTCGATGGAGTGGTCCTCAACAGAATTCAGGAGCGGCAGGTCAACGTATTGTTAAAGTTATTCATCGCTTGTGGGTTGCAGTTGAGGAAAAAAATGCACGACCATGATCCAGAAACAGGTATTTGTATCGTTCACTGTGGAGAGACAATATAAGAAGTGTTCCGACCCTCCATTTCATCACATGTAAACTTCTTCTTCTTCTTTATCGTCGCCTTGTCCCACGTCGCGTAGGGTCGGCGTTGCTCTTCTGGATCCTTCTCCTCCATAGTACTCTATCCATTGCCTCTTCCTTCTTCCATCCTTTCTCCCTTAGGTCCCCAGATATCTTATCCTTCCACCTCATCTTCGGTCTTCCTCTCCTTCTCGCTCCCTCAATCTTTATATCTTCAACTTGTTTCCGATATACTCGTGTCTTTTCTCTGTAAGTGTCCGTACCATCTTAGTCTGCTCTCTTGTATCTTTTTCCCACTGGGTCCCACTTTCACAGCTCCTATAACAAATTCATTTCTAATTCTGTCCTTCCTTGTTACCCCACACATCCACTCAGCATCTTCATTTCCGCCACTTCCATCCTCCTTTCCTGGGCTACTGTGATTGGCCATGTCCCTGTCCCGTATATCATAGCAGGCCTTACCACCGACTTGTACACTTTCTCTTTCAACCCGATGCTCACCTTCTTGTCACACAACACACCACTCATTTTCCTCCAGTTGTTCCAACCGTAATTTATTCGGTGTTGTATCTCGCTTTCCAGTCCTCCGCCCCTCTGTATGTACGACACCAGGTATTTAAACTTGCAGACCGATTTCAGCTCATCATTCTGGATCTTGCAAGACCTCATCTGCACATCCATCATCGAATATAAACCTCTGCCTGAGAATATCTCCAATATGTGCCTGAGAGATGCCCTCCGGCAAAAGGGATGGCTCCTGTATCCCATAGTGAAGCGGTAAGTCTAATTGGTGTGGCTATTCACCAGCTGTTGATGCCTGGCACTGAACTGGGACATAATCAGCTGCGCTGTACCCCGTCCAGCAGTTGTTACAGTCCGCAATAGTCGATAATGATCCAATCGACCAAACGTTATTGCCATGGTAGTTAATGCGGGTGGCCATCGGTTTCTCCAAAGCGAAGCACACTTCACAGGGCTACATCTACATTTATCCACACTCTGCAAATCACTGAGAAGTACATGACAGAGGGATCATCCGGTCATGTTTACTTAAGGAGCGTGGAAACGATGAGTGTTTAAATGCCTCTGTGTGTGCTGTAATTATCCCTATGAGAGCGATAAATAGGGGTCTGTAGTACATTCCTAGAGTCATCACTTACAGCCGGTTCTTGAAACTTCGTAAGTAGCTTTCTCGGGACAGTTTACGTCTGTCTTCAAGATGATGATGATGATGATGATGATGATGATGATGTTTGATTTGTTGGCCGCTCAACTGCGCGGTCATTAGCGCCCGTACACATTCCCAATCTGTACACAGTCCATTCTAGCTACTTTCATGAAAGATGGTGGAATGATGAGGACAATACAAACACCCAGTCCTTGGGAATCGAACCCGGCACCCAGTTATCCAGAGGTAGCGACGCTAGCCACTAGACCACGAGATGAGGACCTATCTTAATTAGTCTGACAGTTTAGTTTATTCAGCATCTGTTTGAGATTCTCCCATGGACAAACAAACCTGTGACCATTCGTGCTGTCCTTCTCTGTATACATTCAATCTCTCCTGCTAGTGTTATCTGGTGCTGTTCCCACACACTTGAGCAATATTCCAGAATAGGTCGCACAAATGATTTGTAAGCAATCTCCTTTGTAGAATGATTACAGTATCAGCTTTGTTCTACTGCAGGCTCGAATGATGAGTTTTTTTCCATCAAAAAGGTGTTGCTCCACATTGTAGACATACATTTTATGATTTTACTGGCCACAAATTTGCAGACCACTGAACGTGCAGTGTGGGATCATTCTGCCGGACTTCACAGACCACACATTTAACAGCTAATGATTTATTTTAATGAAGTATTGTGAAAGAGCATGTCTATAACCCTAATGTTCACAATACAAAATGAAAGGCACAATAATAATTACAATATCACCTGTGCCCAGGAAATGGGTGATTGAGCTTTGAACAGCATCATTGCTCACTGATTTTTGCGTGTAATCCACGATTTTAAACAAACTACTCGGTGTACTCTGTTGTGCAAACTCTGTGTGTTGTGCCAATGTCTTACTGATTTATTTATCTCTCTTATGTGTTAACATAATGATCGAAAACCGTATATATTAATCTTTATGTCGCGGACATTAGTTGCACGACTTTTTTTTTCTGGGTGAAGCACGTGACCTAAACTGTTTGTGGAAGGTTAACGACAAACAACTGCACGAACATACCCAGTCAGTCGAAAAAGTTTCGCGACTGATTTCATACAAATAGAGGTAAATCAAGATGTTGGTTCTAGTGTTTCAGGTTTTTACATAGTCTTCTCCTACTTGAGAACAATGCATAGCACGTTCATACAACCATGTGGGACAGTTAGATAAGTCCTTCTTTTGGATGTTGTTCAACTTGCGCGTCCCATTGACTTCAGTTACACCGTCAAAGCGTTGAGTCTACGTGTGAATTTCTACACTTCGTCGTTTTGGGGTAGAGTCGTTTTGAAAACACCACGTCTTTTCACCTGTGACAATATGTTTTTTCTTTTCTCTTTTTCAGAAAAGGAATCGTCCGCGATTTGCACTTCAATCAAGCCAGGCGTCCACGCGTCATTCGTCCTGTTTAGTTTCACACACACTTTCCTATTCTTAAAAACATTCTGGAGCATGTCTTGAGGACTTGATAACCGATTCCTTTAGTAAACTTTAAAGAGACACGGAGATGACCAACCAACTGCAGTGGGAGACACTACAAGAAAGGGTTCTGCATCACAGTGTCGTTTTCTGTTAAAGTTCCGAGGGCATACGTTTCTAGAAGAGTCAACAAATACACAAAAAAAAAGTTTTGCATTACCCCTGTTCCCAGAACTCCTGAGGATAGATGTTGACTGTAATTATTTTATCACAGACACAGTCCCTTTGACTGTTCATAGATGTCACTAAATCCACCCAAAGATATAAACAACCACGCTTTAGCAGCGCCTATTAGACGGAGGTGGTCAGACAGCCGATCAGTTCCAGTCATTCCACCAGGAAGGAGGTACATGGATCGTGTTGTCTGTAGTTCAACCATGCCTAGACGGTCAATACCGCGGTTCGATCACGTCCACATTCTTACTTTGTGCCAGGAAGGGCTCTCAACAAGGGAGGTGTTCAGGCGTCTCGGAGTGAACAAAAGCGATGTTGTTCGGACATGGAGGAGATACAGAGAGACAGGAACTGTCGATAACATGCCTCGCTCAGCCTGCCCTAGGGCTACTACTGGAGTGGAAGACCGATACCTACGGTTTATGGCTCGGAGGAACCCTGACAGCAACGCCACCATGCTTTTCGTGCAGCCACAGGACATCGTGTTACGACTCAAACTGTGCGCAATAGGCTACATGATGCGCAACTTCACTCCCGACGCCCATGGCGAGGTCCATCTTTGCAACCACGACACCATGCAGTGCCGTACAGATGGGTCCAACAACATGCCGAATGGACCGCTCATGATTGGCATCACGTTCTCTTCTCCGATGAGTGTCGCGTATACCTTCAACCAGACAGTCGGTGGAGACGTGTCTGGAGGCATCCCTGTCAGTCTGAACGCCTTAGACACACCGTCCAGCGAGTGCAGCGAGGTGGTTGCTGCTGTTTTGGGGAGACATTATGTGGGTCCGACGTACGCTGCTGGTGGTCATGGAAGGAGCCGTAACTGCTGTACGATACGTGAATACCATCCTCCGACCGATAGTGCAACATATCGGCAGCATATTGGCGAGGCATTCGTCTTCATGGACGACAATTCGCGCCACCATCGGACACATTTTCTGAATGACTTCCTTCAGGATAACGACATCACTCGACTAGAGTCGACAGACATGAACCCTATCGAACATGCCTGGGATAGATTGAAAAGGGTTGTTTATGGACGACGTGACGCACCAACCACTCTGAGGGATCTACGCCGAATCGCCGTTGAGGAGTGGGACAGTCTGGACCAACAGTGCCTTGATGAACTTGTGGATAGTATGCCACGACGAATACAGTCATGCATCGTTGCAAGAGGACGTGCTACTGAGATATACCGGTGTGTACAGCAATCTGGACCACCACATCTGAAGGTCTTGCTGTATGGTGGTACAACATGCAATGTGTGGTTTTCATGAGCAATAAAAGGGGCGGAAGTGACGTATATGTTGATCTCTGTTGATTTATGTACAGGTTCCGGAACCCTCGAAACCGAGGTGATGAAAACCTTTTTTTGATGTGTGTATGTATATTGTTTACTCCTATGTGTATCTCGCGAAAAGACCATTAAGATAAAATTATACAGATTCGAGCTCACACAGAGGCTTACCAGCAATCGTTCTTCAAAGCGAACCATAAGCGACTGGAGTAGGAAAGGGGAGAAGTGATACAGCTACACAGGGAACTCAGCCATACACCCCAAGGTGGCGTGTGGAGTACAGATGTAGACGTAGGCGTAGAGACACAACAACGTTGACACACTACGGACACGCTTCTACTACTTAACACTCACAAGACACTGACCGAATGCACATTTCTTGTTTACAGTTCTTAGTACAAGCTGCTACCGTAGTTACTGAACCGTCGTCACTTGGACGCCAGGAATAAAATCTGTCTCGGGACTTTCTGGACTGAAGGTCTATTGTGCGAAGAAGCTTTATTACTTGCCAAACAACAGAGACAAATGCACCGGACTTTGGTTTTACTTTAATCAGCTACCCATTCACCGAAGAGAGATCGGAAGAATAGCGTTTAGTGTTCCGTCAACATCGCTGTTAATTAAGAGACGGAGCGCAGGCTCGGAAAGTTTCAAGGACGGGGAAGGAAGTCGGCTGTGCCCTTTCAAATAGCCATCCTGATAATTGCCATAAGCGATGAAGGGAAATCACTGAAAACCTAAACCTGAATGGCCAGTGTGCCAACCACTGCGACTTACCACTTGGTCCATTCATCGGTATATTGCACAACTAAAGCTATAAATCAAGAAAACTGTCGTGTCACGTAGCAAACAGCTTTGTTGGGTTCTCTTTCGGTGTCAACCTGTAACACCATAGCTCTAATGCTCTACTGATTTATTTTGCTTTTGTTTCATTCAATGTTACATCGTTGAGATTCTGTAAATGTGTTTGATTGAATAGATAACACAAAATTGTATACTCTTTTCTTGGTTTAAAACTTTGATTTCGTGGCTTGATTCTATGCAATGTAGTATATCTGTCATTTAAATTCTTTGTCCCACTTGGAGGGAACAAAACTTACTGTATATAATTGTAATTTCTGTGTGAATAATTTTTTGTAGAAATGTCAATATGTGCAAATGTTCTGTTTTATTTAAAATGTTTGTTTGCTGTTATGTAAATTGCTAATCCTCGCTTAGGGTTCTTAGTTATTCTGTATGCAAAAGTTGTTGTGGTTCCCCTTGGGAACGGAACTTAGTAGCGCGCGAGTTGTGGTTGGCTAGGTAGAAAAGGTGGAACCAAGAGCCAGTCGGGGACGAGCTACCAAACTGTGCACAGCCACGTAAAAGTTGCATATTGTGCTGGTTCCGAGAGAGGCTTTTTCTGCCACTTTACAATGCCTCGGATGGATGGATAAATAGCTGGAACGATTCTGGAATTGGTATTTAACATCGCCACCAAGAAGGGCCAGAGTCCAGCAATTCTGCCTGCAAATCCACCTACCAACATGCAGTTGCCACCACATTGCGCAATCACTGTAACGGAATGCTATAATAATGTACAGTGAAGGATCAGCTTATTGGATGTGTTAGTGTGCTCAAATATAAGGTAACTTATAACTGAATTCATGTACCTACCTTGATTTTCCCTATCACAACACCTTTCAGGTTCCTTTCCATTTAAACTATGATCACCGAGTGTCCTAGTTTGTGAAAAAAAACGAAAGCCTCAAAACATTAAATAATGTTGTTTGATCTTTGGTAAGAAGAGAGTATTCAGATTTACCGTGGATTTAATGAAATTGTGGGAGGTAGTAAATGTAGTCTTGTGAAAGGCTCCCGGGGATAGAAACAGTCTAATTTAAAGTTTTGTGGAGTTTCAATGCCTCCTATTTAATCATTTACTTGCAAGTAGAAGACTGTGGTAATAAAGACAATTTGCAGTTTCTTTTAAAGATTAAAAGCTCTTAAAACTGAAGCTTATAAAGTTTTGCTTAGTTAACGATCATAGTGCTACCTGTAATAAATTCTAAAAGGTGAATCAGTTTCTTGCAATTTTGTCAACATTGTGTTTCACTGTAGTAAAAGTGGAAAACTGCAATAGTAGAAAATTATATGTTCATGATTGCTAAGTGGTTGTCTCTCTTATGTATTGGAAGTGCATATTAATAGTATAACAGGATCCACAGTTTGTCGATTGTGCTAATGCTAGGTAACAAGTAACGGGAAGACCACTATTTATGAAAACCATAATTTCTTTATTCAAAAGATAGTGAGAAGCAACTTGTTAGTTGATTCCAATTAACTCTCATTTTAAATAGTAAAGTATTTAACTGAGAGAGACTTAACCTGTGTCCAATTTATGATCCTGCAGTGAATGTTAATAGTAATGTTATAAAGACCATTCAGTTTGAACAAGCCCTGAAAGTAATAGTGTGTATCGGTTTTTGTCATATTTTTGCCAAGAGTTTGTACTGCTCTAGCTGTTAGCTTCAATCTTACCGTAAACATATGTATGTGTCAGCACTTGCGTGTGGCCAAGTATAGGTTGTGTTTGTCCATTAAAGTTACTTATACATACTTTCTTAAACAAGAACGTTCATCTTTTGCCTCATAGGCAAAAATTTCGTTTGTTACTGTTCAAATATTTACGTAATTCTGACTTTCATTTCCGATAAGCCACCCCCGTTAGGTACAACTCGGTCAACACAACAAAATTCCTCTCAGAGGGTAACACTGCTCTGTTGCTTTATACCATAATTGTTTTAACTAGATAGTTACATTTCACGACCTGCCTCCTACTTTAAGGTTATGGTATAGCAGTAGCAGACGGAAGTGTTATAAACCTCTCGCGCAAATCGAGCGCACAAAGGAACACTAATGGACATTCTACACGCATCGGAAGAAGCAATCGAATGACTCAGGGAACGAGATCTGGATATGCAAGATTGTGTGAACGTGTGATTGTGCACATCTGCCCAGGGACGTCGTGTACTTTTATTTGACTTCATCACACGATAAATAAGTAACTGCTTACTTGTAAGCAACTGAATTAAATGTGAAACAGTTATTTGTAATTCCGTCGAAGTTGCAGTGGGAAATATTATTTTTCTTGCGGACATGAAGTCTACTATCAAATCATCACCTCCATCGACAGCTGAGTTAGCTCTTCTTTTAACTACAATTTTCCGTAGGTCCCTCAAACAAAAATTACAGGTCAAATACGTCTACACGAAGAGCAGCAGAAGTGATCCACGAAGCTACTGTCCAGTATCTTTGACATTCGTTCGTTGCAGAATCTTACCGCACCTTGACCAGTGCATTTCCCAGTAGCCACAGTCGGCAGTAATGTGTAACATGCACAAAATCATCTACAAAGTATTATTAGCACTTCTTTCCAAACAGCATCAGTCCTGTTTGATAACTGACGTCATATCCGAAACTATACACCACAAGTAATGAATATTTCTCACTGCAGCTGCGACAGAATTACAAATAGCAGTTTTAGTAAAAATTTGTTGCTGACCTATTTGTCCTTTATCATGCTGGGAATTTACGAATTAGATGTAGCTGTGAGAGAGGTCTCCGCGAATATAATAGGTTAGCACAGTGGTGGGCAATATGATCCCTACCGCCCGCTAGTGAGCGTTCCAGCTTTCATGGTAAGCAGTAGGCGGTAGCGGCATTAAAACAATTTTAGTTACGTTTTCATAAAATTTTGAAATAAACTATTTAGTATATAATCCTTTTTTTGTGTTTTAATTTGCTGTAACTTTGTTTCATAAATTTTCTAAAGTAAAGTTACTTCCCTACATCATAAATGACCGTTACTGAGGAATCAATGGCCAGTTTGAAAATTTTACTGGCACAGAAATGCAAAAGTGGGTGGTAAGCATAAAATGTTAGCGCCTTGCGCCATTATGACGTAGTCTTCTTTTAACTACAATTTTCCGTAGATCCCTCAAACAAAAATTACAGGTCAAATACGTCTACACGAAGAGCAGCAGAAGTGATCCACGAAGCTACTGTCCAGTATCTTTGATATTCGTTCGTTGCAGAATCTTAGAACATATTCTGAGCTCATTCATAGGATTTGTCGAAGTGGAAAAAGCATTCGACAGTGTAAAATGGTGCAACATGTTCAAAATTCTGAGAAAAATAGGGATAAGCTGTAGGGAAAGGCAGGTAATGTACAATACCCAAAAGAGCCAAGAGGAAACAAAAAAGTTGGAGGGCTAAGAACGAAGTGCTCGGATTAAAAAGGGTGTAAGATGGGAATGTAGTCTTTCGCGCCTTTGGTTCAGTCTGTTCATCGAAGAAGCAACGATGGAAATAAAAGAAAGTTTCAGGAGTGGAATTAAAATTTAAGGTGAAAGTATATCAATGATAAGATTTGCTGATGACATTGCTATCCTCACTGAAAGTGAAGAAGATGTGTTCTTGCGATTGTTGCTACATCTTTAGACCACCCTTCGAATGTATACAAGGGCATGTCCCGCAGTAAAAACTGTTATTGGAGTTCTATGGTACCTAAACTCAATTCTGATTGTCTTATATTACAACATTTGAAGCGAACACGAGTGAGGTGTAACTGGAATTAACAAATAAAAACGGGAAGCTTCTGCGCGAGTAGATATAAATGCCAAAAGACCAGTATATAAACTATTGAAATACAAGCGATTGAGACCAGATTTGTATGGCTAGTACTAAGTATCTACTGTCTGTAATTTTATTAATGAGCCAATGCACACAGCTATGATGTAAATTCGGAGAACAACGTTAAGTAATTGACAATCATCACTCCCACATAACTTAGACGATGTTAGCAGCACATGTTAGTTTTCCCATATTTAACTGGCTTTCGAGTGGAAATGATGGCAACCGTGAGCTATCGCGCCGCCGTTTCATTCGACTACAATCAGCACCATCTGGACTACTAAAAGGCATTGCAACAGTGCCAGTTCGTGTCAGCTACGTGATACTGGTAGCTCCCGCTTGCCTTCTGGTAGCACTAGATTGTGCCAGCCAGGAGTTGCAATAGAGTGGCCCTACATCTATCTCTTGTGGTTAAAAACCTCCTCGTGAATTTTGTCTACTGTTGGTGAAAACTTTATCAAAATCACTACAGTAATTCCTGCGATTAGCCCGAACATACAGGCAGAAACAACGGTTGAAAGTTTTAATTTATATCAGTATATATTTACTGCCGGAAAGAAAACGGCAGCATCCTCAAAGACAAGACCACTTTATTGATAAGTGATGACAGGTAGTTTATCATTGTAGGAGTATGTGATATGAAATTCAGATCAAATTGAACACACATGTAACAGTAAAGGGTGGCCAAACAGTCGCATCAGTACACGTCTGGCAGCAATGCAAGCCTGTATTCTAGCATGCCAGTAATTGAAAAGGTGCTAAATGGTTCCTGCGATAGATTGTCTCAAGCACCTTGTACCTTCCGTTGCAACTCGCCAACGGTTCTTGCAGACTTTGGAGAACGATCAAGTTCTCACTTCACCATGTCCCATACGCACTCAACTGGCGAGTGATCTGGTGATTTTGCTGGCCCCGGCAGTTGTTGTATAGCATGAAGAGCAAGTGTAAGTGTAAGTGGATGTACAGTATCCTGCTGGAAAAGTACATCACATTACTGTCGAAGAAATGGCAGTAGTACAGGGGTAGCAACTTGTGCACTGAAGTGGCATTGGTTACTTTCCTCTGCAGAAGCCCCAAATGAGAGCGTGAATAGTAACTGACAGTCCTCCACGCCATGGTGCTTGAGGTGGGACACCAAATGTAACCGTGAGTTGTAACTGAAGGCCTCCACACCATGAAGCTCGTGTTGGGACCTGTACATCATGGACGAATGCACTCAGGAATAGGCCGCTCACCGGGTCTACGCTGGGGTGTACTTCCAACACTAGCATACCAAAAGAACCTACTCTTATCACTGAGAACACAGAATGTCATTCCAGTCTCCAGTCGACTCATTCACTACACCAGAGTAGCCGTGGTTGGAGACATCGTGGTGTCAGTGGTAGCCTGGCCAGAGGCATGCGCGATCTCCTCTAAGAAGAAGGTTCCCAATGGTCCTTGGTGACACACCAGGTGCAAAATTTGCCCATACTTCAGCAATGGATTATATTCGGTCGGCCACTGTGACATTAGGAGGACCTGGACGTGCGTCGGTACTAGGACAGGCGGACGTACAGAACTTGCTTTATGGGCTGTGAATGTTCGACCACTGCTGAAAGCAGCGACACATCACCTATACACTGTACATAACATGTGCAGCAACCCGTCGATACGTCCATCCAATATCCCGCAGGCCCGTAATGCGATCCTACTCAAATGGTTGAAGTTGTTCAGCAGGAGTATACACTCGCCAGCGTGGCGTGGCTATACCCTACAATGAATTTTGCAAACACTGTTCACCTCGAACCTCAGATCAGATACTGTCTACATAGTCAAAACAGAGTGCACAGATAGCCTTCCTGAGCGCCATTCGATCGCTGATGACCGTGACGAATGAATCATTGTCGCTGCAAGTCTTCATTATGCACATATCGTACTCTGGTGCCACTGAACACAGTTTTTGAGGGTGTGTCATTTTTTTCCGCCCGTATAGATAGCTAAAAGATACATTGTTACATATCTTCTGTACAAGGTGTTTCAGAAGTGATGTTCAATATTCAGGGATAACACAGGAATGATCATTCGAAACAAAAAAGTCTAGTAAACATGGACCCTAAAACGCATACCTTAAGGGCTATGAGCAATTCTTGACCTTCGATACTGTGAAACAAATCTCTTCTATAGCAAGCTCCTGGTTTTTCCTATTTTGGGAAGTGGTAGGATGGACCAAAGCAAGAAATAAACAGTAAACATGTGTTCTTAAGGTATATATTTTAGAGCATATGTTTTCGGGACATTTTTTTCTTATTTTCGTCCACAATACCACATCCTAAAATATAGAAAGCAGAGAGCTTGTTATAGAAGAGATTTGTTTCACAGTATCGAAGATCAAGAATAATTGCTCATAGCTCTTAAGGTGTGCATTTTAGAGTCCATATTTACTTGACTTTTTTGTTTCGAATGAAATCAAATCCCTGAATATTGACCATCATTTCTGAAATGCCTTGAATATGCCTTACATGCCACTGAAAATGTTTATAAATAAAAAAATGCGAAAGGTCAACACTTAACATCTTTTTGTTTGGTTCTAGACACTGATATATACAATAAAACGAAATGACAAGTGCTGTACTGTAAGGTGGCGTGGTCTCCTGACCTTCATTTCTTACATATTACGTCCTCACAATCATATTCTGCACATCAAGACACTTCATTCGAACCCAAACTTGATAAGGTAGAGTCAATTTTGTATGAATTCATGTACGCAATATGCAAATCTAATAAGTAATCGCAAGCACGCACCGAGGTTGAAAAAGTCGAGGCTGGCTTGCACAAGATGACGGCCACAGGCATTTTCATTCTAAAGAGGCAAACAGCCCGTTGGGAGCCAAGTCCCTTCAGAGGGGTGAGTCAACACACCTACTTCAGCAGGAGCGACCGCCCAGAGAGAGAACAGCTTTTGCCAGAGTGAAGGGATAACGACCCCCATGTTCGACTTAAAAGCAAATTCCGCTACATTGTGTGGGAGCGCCCAGAAGGATCATTTTTTGATGGACTGAGTGCTTAGTTACAGAGTTCTCACAGGAGTACAGTATACGCCTAACGGAGATGCTACATATTTACACAATGGTCGACTTAAACGAAACGTCACTCTCCTGTTTAAAAGAGCAACACTGATTAGCGGAGTATTTCTGACGCAAAGAGCCAGAGGAGTGAGGGAAGACAGCGAATGATATACCCTTGCAATTTTTCCAGAAAAAGGGGCCGTTCCATTGTCGCTCTTGCAGCGGGAACACATAACGAGAGCGAGTGCTCTCGTACGTGTATGCAAAGAGCGAGGAACTAAGTCTCTCCTCAGTACTTTACTGGGAGAGCACCTTTGTCGTTAGCAAATCGGAGTGATACTCTACATTGAGTCACTCGCGATTAAGCATTGTTCACTGTGTTGGCCGCCACACTTATTGTGTGGTGTGAAAACGGGCAGAGTACTAGTTAAACGCCTGTGAATGAATATTGAGTGGCATCGCAGTGGACTGGTTATTTGACCGGTGTACCACGCCAATAGTTAGACTAGGGGCGGATAGGAGTCCTTGACTTCATCAAGGTGTAGGGAGAGTTTGATTGGCGAAGGTCAATCCAGATAGAAAGAGATAGTTGTGTTATTTGTCAGCAGCGAGCGACACAGGCAGCAGTCGTCACAGCTCACAGTATTGTGCGCTTCAGCGTATGTGAGCCCCATCTGTCGACCATAACAGTACACTCCATTACACGCGACAGCCTTGACCATACCTAGAAAAGTTATTCAAGTTGTGTAGGTGCGGCTCTCAGCCATTCTCCTGAGTAAATAAGATTCTTAAAGAAAAGGGAGAAAAGAACCTTTCCATACCTTGCAAAATCATAGCATTCCTATCCATGAGAGGCAATCTACTGTTCTGGAAAGAACCCGAAAATTTATTGTTTTACAAGAAAAAGTTTCACTTGATTTCTCAGAATTTTTTGTGTAAATAATATTTTTCGTTTGTTTAATGTTTTTCTTACACTAACTAGCAATACTCCAGTACCCAAGTATTCCACTAGTTATGTAAGAATATAGAATATTTTTGTGTCTTTTCCTTACAGCGGACGATTCCAGAAGATATTTGTTGCTGAATGTTTTTCAAGCAGTTCTTGTTGGTACATTAGGAGCGTCTGTCTGACTTCTGTAGTAGTGTGAGGTGGAAATTGTTTCTTGCAGGAGCCAATGGGTAGTTGTTGGATCAATCCATTGCGCAACTTGACAAAATAAAACCCACACACTCACAGTACTTTGAGCGATGCATCTTCCTGTCATTGTGTATTTACGCTAGATTAATGTTATCTTACCCTTGCATTAGCGAAGAGATCACATTTAAAATCATCCTGTGATTTTGTGGCCTTTCTTTGCTTTACAGGTTTTGGCAGATTCAACTACATTCTGATGGGTGCAGGATTTTTCTCCACGATCGTGTGCCTGATGGACACGACAACCATGTCTTACATTCTGCCTCTGGCACAGTGCGACCTGGGCCTCACAGACCTCAGCAAGGGAGCTCTCAATGCCATTACCTATGCGGGTAAGTGACTGCCGCTTTGGACGCATTTCTAGCACTTTATCTAGCATGATTAGTGTTATGAAGTTCTCGTAAGAAAGAGAACCTAAGATAGATACTTTCAGGCACTAGAATTTTCGTTGATCGCAGTACTAAACGTTAGCCATTCTCTGCTCAGTTCGTGTATACCACGGCTGTCAGTGCGACTTACTATTGTTAACACTGTGTCAGGTCGTCTATTCTGACTGTCAGAGCAAACAGTGCAAAAAACCACTTTGCGATTAAAGTCGAAATGTAGCAAAAGAGAAGCTGCACTATTCGCAACCGTATAGTCAGTAGGGGATATTAGGCAACGTATTTCACAGTGCTCAGAGATTAGTGTGGCCTCATGAATATCAGCACTAGACTCTAGAAATACGAAAAGAAGCTGGCTTGCATTCGTGAGCAAAGTGCTCATCAGTGAGATTCTGCCGAAAAGCACAAGTGGCGACGTTACATGTTAGGCCAGTGATAGTAGTATCAATGTACAGGGAATGTATATATGAGATGAACTGGATCCAGGTACGTCTTTCATCATCCGTCACTCGTAAAAGACATAGAAACCGAAAGATAAATCATAAGCACTCATATGTTCTCCACACTTGAGCATAATCTTATGTTATACAGGAACGAGAAGGGAAACCCACTTTGCCTTTTTCAGAGGTAGTTCAAATGGCTCTGAGCATTATGGGACTTAACATCTGAGGTCATCAGTGCCCTAGAGCTTAGAACTACTTAAACCTAACTAGCCTAAGGACATCACACACATCCATGCCCGAGGCAGGATTCGAACCTGCGACCGTAGCGGTCGCGCGGTTCCAGACTGAAGCGCCTAGAACCGCTCGGCCACACTGGCCGGCTTTTTCAGAGGAATCATTCTGAAATTTACCTTTAGGAACTGTGAAACGTCCCCCTAAGAAAAATTATAAATTACTGTGCTGATAAACCTCTTACATTATTTGATTTTCAAACAGCTGAGGAAAACTGAACGTACTCAGACATTTCTCTCTTTACTCATTCTGATCAACACTAAACTGAACACAATATTTTTAGCGCAACGCAATCTGACTTTCAATAATCCCTACAAAAGAATGGCCGTTACTAACAATAACCTATACCTTTCATGAATCACTTACCTCACAAAAATCTTCGTTACTCGAACCACTGAAATACAGAGAGCGCCAATACTGCCAGCTTAATAGTGTTCAAAAGTCATAATATATATATCAGTTCATGACATCCAGTCTTACAAATTTCCTTTTTCTGACGGACACACATCCAGATCGTCCGCTCTCAAAACTCTGCCATCTCTCTCCCCACATCCACCACTACTGGCGGCTCACCTCCAACTGCGCAACGCTACGCGCTGTTCACATCCAACTGCCCAACACTACGATAGCAAATATTCCAACAATGCCAACCAGCCACAGACTGCACACAGCACAGCCAGTGATTTTTATACTGAGCGCTACGTGACTTTACCAACATAAAAACCTAAGCAGCCTACTTACAACTGCAGAAAACACGGGAAACCTAGGTCTGAATGGTTGGGTGAGGATTTGAACTTCACTCATCAAGTAATGTTTAGGAAGATCACAAAGAACCATGGCATAGAAATTACAGTTGTAATTAATAGTTGTGGAACAGTATACGGTGGGTACCAGCCACCATAAGTGAAGTCGCTAACCCACGCTTCTACATCTACATCTACATCTTCATAAGTTACATACTACGCAGGCCACCATATGGTGTATGACGGGGAGTACCATGTACCACTACTAGTCATTTCCTTTTCTATTCCAATCGCATACGGAGCGAGGAAAAACCGACTGTGTACATGCCTCCCGTACGAACCCTAATTTCTCATATCTTCGCGATTCTCTCGCGAAATGTACTTTTTATCAATATTTCAGAAAAAGAACTTCGTCTTCCCTCCAGGGATTCCCATTTGAGTTCACGAAGCATTTCCATAACACTCACGTGTTGATCGAACCTACTGGTAAGAAATCTGGTAGCACTCCTCTGAATTGCCTCGAAGCCTTCTTTTAATCCGACCTGGTGAGAATCCCAAATACTCGACTAGTACTCAAGAATGGGTCGCATTAGTGTTCTACACGTGGTGTTCGTTGCAGATGAGCTACTCGTATCTAAAAACTCTACCAATAAACTGAAGTCGACCATTCGCCATCTCTACTTCTGACCTTACGTGTTAGTTCTATTTCATATCGCTTTGCAGC
Source organism: Schistocerca piceifrons (assembly GCF_021461385.2). NCBI lineage: Eukaryota > Metazoa > Arthropoda > Insecta > Orthoptera > Acrididae > Schistocerca > Schistocerca piceifrons. Next base: position 620,899,619 of record NC_060141.1, read on the forward strand.
GTTACACCTAGGTATTTAATCGACCTGACTGTCACTCATCAACCGTACTTGCGCGTATAGTGACGTGTCATTGGCAAACAGTCGCAGATTACTGCTCGTCTTGCCATTCAAATCATTTATGTTTAAAGAGAACAAGAGCGCTTCTATCACACTCCCTCGGGCACTTTTGATGATACTCTTGTATTTTAGGAACACTCGCCATTGAAGATAACATACTGGATTCTATTGCTTGAGAAGTTTTTAAAACACTCGCATACCTGTATTCTGTACGCTGAGACCTCTGTTCGTCTGCAGTGGGGCACTGCGCCAAGCGCTTTCGGGAAGTCTAGGAATATGGAATCTTCCTGTTGTTCTTCATCCATGATTAGCTGTAGATCGTGCAAGAAAAGGGCAAGCTAAGTTTCGCACGAGCCATGCTTTCTAAATCCGTGTGCTTGGTTGGTAGCCCTCGACTCGGTATTAATCCTGGTGATGAAAAATTTTTCTTCGCCAGTATTTGACATCTAAACGGAAGAGAGATGGTGGCGTACGGTTTCTGATTGCCAGGCTCTACACCAAAGTGCAGGGCCAAATTCCAAGTCTGACCGCACTTTATTGTAAGTAAGTGTATGTGACACTGTTGATGGTAACCGTCTGGTAGATGGGAACCTCAAGGCCGGTGGTCCCCTCGGTGCTATTCGAGAGCAGTAGTCTATATGCTGGCACAGGATTTCACCCTCTTCTTTCTCTCATGACCATAAAAAAAAGAGTGTGCACTACACTGTACACACAATTAATACAGTCACTTATATTAGACAGCTACTTTTATGACATGTGACATGCAACCCAGCCAAATGCCGTCAATAAGAAAAGACATGTACCAAACCGTGAGCTCTTGTATCAACTCGGAGCAGCGCTAATGATGTGGATCCTATGGTCGCCGTAGATATTGTATGCATATCCACGCATACTGGTATTACCTCTTTCGTTTGTCAGGATTGCAACAGGCTTATGAAACTGTCGTAGCCGGCCTTGGTAAATAACCGGGCATCACGTCAGCAAGATCACATCTCTGTCCTTCACATACATTGTTAGTCAACGCCAAGTCTGCCAGTAGCGAATCTTGTTGTGTATATGGATTTCTCATGGGACTTCATTGGACTGTCTTCGGTAGCACACGACAACATTGGCATTCTCACACATTCTTTGAAAACTCGAGTCCAGGCTAGGTTTTAGTTATACTGTGCTCTCATATGTTATTCTATACGCTGAGTGTTTATGTGTACCTGACAGAAATACACAATCTCCAGTTACATTAATGTGGCCACCTCTCAAAAGTCTAAATAGCCACCTTTTGCAGTGCGGAGCGATGTGGGAAGTGCAGGTAGAGTCGACGAGGTTCTGGAAGCTACCGAGAGGGAAGTGCAGCCATCCCAGCTCCAGTGCTGTGGCCAGGTGCACTAGGTTTCCCAGTCGAGGATCCATGGCGTGAAAAGCTCGAGCGAGGTGGTCCCACAGACTCTCGACTGGATTTAAATCCCGGAAAGTTTGGTATCCAGAGCACTATAGAAACTCATCCTGGTGGACTTCGAACCACGCATGTGCACTGCGAGCTATGTGGCTTGCTGCAGTGCACCATTGGTAGGCTGTACTTAGTGGTGCACATGGTTCCCAAGGATAGACACATACTTGTGTTGATCCAAATGGCCCTGAGCACTATGGGACTTAACTTCTGAGGTCATCAGTCCCCTAGAACTTAGAACTACTTAAACCTAACTAACCTAAGGACATCACACACATTCATGCCCGAGGCAGGATTCGAACCTGCAACCGTTGCGGTCGCGGGGTTCCAGACTGTAGCGCCTAGAACCGCTCGGCCGCCACGGCCGGCTTTGTGTTGATCCATTGTGCGTTCCAGAATAGCGAGATCACCTGGGAAATGCCCTCCGACCTGGACCCTACTGACGATTGTTTCAGGGTGTTTGATTTCAGACTTTTCTCCCCACAGACGCCAACGGCGATCTGCCGATGGTGCATTAAGTTGAGTCATCTGAAAAGTGGGCGTCCAGTTGTGGTAGTGGCGTACAAGTTCCAGCCTTCCTCGCTGATAATCAGCAGTGAGCATGGTTGCGTCAATCTGGCACCTACTGCGGAGGCTCATACGCAGTAGCATTTGCTGAACGACTATTGGTATGCCCTTGGTTCGTCTGGACGGTCAGCTGCTCAACAGTTGCACGTCTATTCACACCTCCACAGCCGTCTCATCTACGACCTGTGATGCACCACAATTGCCTCGGCGTCAATGTAGGATTGCGCCATTTTACCATCCGAGGTGTATTTTAACCGCGTTGGCACGCGGACGCTTTACAGACTTAGCCATTTTCATAATGCTTCCAACCTTGCCCCGAAAGCCAGTAATCATGCCCTTTTGGATGTCAGATAAATCATTCCTTTTTCGCATTACGACAACGACTGCGGTGCTTTCCGCATCACCGCTGCACGCTTTGCATACCCCCCCCCTCCCCCTCCACTGCTTGTGCTGCCACCTGCCATCTGTGAGTGGTTGACGTCGAACGTAGCCGGTGGTCACATTACTGTGACTGGACCGTGTAAAATGAGCCACGCGAGTTCGTTCAGTACACTGTTTATGTTTATCGCCAAACATAAAAATACGCTAAGTAATGGAATGCAGCCAGACTGATTGCTCGATCATCCCAACAGTGCTTGTCCTAGCTATGGCGGCTGTAGCTGTGGTGCTCTTTGGACGTGCGCAGGCCTGATCAGCGGCTCGTTCGTGTGGGGCTTCCTGTCGGACACGCTGGGCCGGCACCGCCTGCTCGTCATCAGCCTGCTGCTGGACGGCACCATCGCCCTCTGCTCCGCCTTCTCCACCTCACTCTGGCTGATGCTGCTGCTCAGATACCTCAACGGCTGCATGTGAGTGCCACAGTTCAGCATTCTGTACGTGGTTCAGAAATAACATAGTAATTTTAGATAACTTTATTGGGGTACAGTGATCTGTCAGTTAAGGAAAATTAGTAAAAAACAGTTCCGATCGGAGAATCATTTATTAAAAGTATGACCGGATTCAGCATCTAGTAATACGTCATATTCAGATAATGCACCATCCGGCTGACGATGATGACGCTTGGAACAGCTGTGCTGGCCCCAGTCGCGTTATCAGAAGATGGCGTACCACGAGGGTAATCCCAAAAGTAAGGTCTCCTATTTTTTTATAATTACATAGACCCGTTTATTTCTGCAATGGTTTACATCAGTTTACTGCTTGAACATTTAGCTATTTTTCGACATAATCACCGTTTCTGTCGATGCGTTTTTGTTGACGCTGTGACAGTTTTTGTGTGCCCATGTCATACTAGCTCGCCGCCACGCTGTTCAGAAAGTTATGAACCTCTTCTTTCACCTCGTCGTCGGAGCTGAATCGCTTTCCGGCCAAAAGTATGCCCAGATTTCATCATCCGTGAGAATTGAGTCCAGAAAGTTCTCCTGTTTGGCTGCAAGGTGGTGAAGAAATGTGCGAGAAGCATCAACTCTTTGCCGTATGTGGTCCTCTGTCAGCATGTGTGGCACCCATCTTGCGCTTCACCTTCCGGTAGTTCAATGTTTCCGTTAAAATTCTGTGAGCGGAGCTTCGGGAAACCTCGGGAACCAAAGGGCACAGATCATCCAGGGTGATTCGCCTATCTTCACGCGTGCTTTGCTCAACCTTCAACACTGTCTCCTCAGAAATTGACGGTCTCCTGCTCCTTTGTTCGTCGTGAGTTTCGGTCCGACCAGCTGCAAACTCTCTACACCACTTACGAACATTTTTGGCATCCATGCACGACTCACCATACACTTCCGTCAATTTGCGATGGATTTTAATCGACGCAGTGCCCTTTGCGTTCAAAAACCGAATAACTGCGCGCAATTCACACGTGGCGGCAACATCCAGTGGGAGCTCCATTCTCAACGGCTGCCAAACCAAGGCTGAGCGCCTCAGCGCGGCGCGCATGTTTACACACAGCGCGTGAAGCACTCTTAATAACAGTGTGACCAACTGCCACACAAACAGGGTTCTGTACTTATAAAAAAAAATAGGAGACCTTACTTTTGGGATTACCCTCCTACTAGAGGTCAAAACTGGTCATATTTTTAAATGACTCTGCAATTGAGATTGTTTTTTACTAATTTTAAATACGTCACATGTGTTCGTGAAATATGAAGCCTGAGATGAAACTCACAGTACAATGGAAAAAAAGGAAATGAAATTTTTAGGTTTGTTGTGCAGTGACCTTCGAGGAACAGTTAGGCATTTGCAAATAAATGATTGTATTGTATGTACTGTATGGAACTGGGGACCTAGAAACGACGGAGAGCCATCGTCTCCGCTGTAGCCCTCAGTGATTGACAACCCCACAACAGGCTACAGCAGTCCACTCACCCCACCGCCGCCCCACACCGAACCCAATGTTATTGTGCGATTCGGCCCCCAGGGGGCTCCCCCGGGAACGTCTCACACCAAACGAGTGTAACCCCAATGTTTACGTGGTAGAGTAATTATGGTGTACGCGTACGTGGAGAAAGTGTTCGCACAGCAATCGCCGACATAATGTTACTCAGGCGGAATAAGGGGAACCATCCCGCATTCACCGAGGCAGATCGAAAACCACCTTAAAAACCATCCACAGACTGGCCGGCACACCGAACATTTACACTAAACCGCCCGGGTGCATTCATGCTGGGGACCGCCACGCCTTCCCGCCCGGAAAGCAGTGCGTTAGACAGCACGGCTAACCGGGCGCGCAAAAATAAATCTTTACAGTGTTGTGTGTCGATCTGATAGCGGTAGCTAGAACACTACCATCGTCGAAACCAAAGTACCTCGTACTAGACGTCTGGGCGATGTCGCCTGCAGAGCTTTTCTGAATGTGGTTTGTTAAGTAGAGTTTCCTGGGTGGGAAGTTTTTCTTGCTGTAGTTATCAAAAAATGGTTTAAATGGCTCTGAGCACTATGGGACTTAATATATGAGGTCATCAGTCCCATAGAACTAACTAACCTAAGGACATCACACACAACCAAACCCGAGGCAGGATTCGAACCTGCGACCGTAGCGATCGTGCGATTCCAGACTGAAGCGCCTAGAACCGCTCGGCCACACCGGCCGGCTGTAGTTATCACTTCGGTTTTACGTACGAGGGGCGTTCAATAAATAATGCAACACAGTTTTTCTGAAAGCTAGTTTGTTTAATTCAGGATTCCAGTAAGCATCGTTATTCCCGCTCGTTTGGCTACAAAACACAAATTTTCAACTAATGTTAGTTCAATGCGACAATGCGACCGCCTTACGCCACCTTACTGGCAGGGCCTTTACGCTCATATGGTACCACTCTACTGGACGACGTCGGAGCTAACGTCATGCTGCATCAGTAACCTCGCTGCTTCCCGCAGAGTGCATCATCCATTGGGCCAAAGACATGGAAGTAGGAAGGTGCGACATCCAGGTTGTAGGATGGGTGAGGAAGAACAGTCCAGTGAAGTTTTCTGAGCTCCTCTCGGGTGCGCAAACTTGTGTGAGGCTTTGCGTTGTCGTGGAGAAGAAGATGTTTGTTCCCATCGCATCGAATGAGAGTGTCCGCACGTTCCAGCATTGCAGGTGTCACAGCTGTGTGCAGCCGGTCGGCAAGTGGAAGATCGGACAGGTTTGTAAGATCTTGTTGTGATAAAGACAGACGCCTCATCCAACGACTCATAGTGCTTTTGTCCACTGCCAGATAGTCGTAGACATTCTACAAGCACCTGTGAGTATCTACCATGTCCTGGTTTTTCGCCGAAAGTATCTCAATGACAGCCCTCTGCTTGGAACGCACTCTATTTTAGAGTATACGTACAACGCTGCCACCTACCGGAATGTCATGACACTGTAGGAGTTGAATCTGGAATATTCCACGATGTTCCACAACGAATTCTCTGTTTTTAACCGAAATAGGCCCAGAAAAAAATTTGTTGCATTGCTTGTTGAACGTTCCTCCTACAATTGAAGCTATCGTTGCAAGGTTAGAAGTGTGGGACGAATGACAATGAAAATGGCGTCACCCTATTGGAATAGATAACGGGAGGGGTTTGTTATGGAACGTCAGATTAATGGAGAAAATTAAAGAGTGCTGAAAGAATCAACCATTGCGACACGCCGATTTGATTTGAAAATTCTGTAGTGAACATGGTCCTTTATAGGATGGACAGAATATAAACAGTTTGGTAGATGTAGTTACCTAAATGCTTTTACTAGTGGAACTTCACCGATGGATCATCGAAAGAAGCCAGTTCGACGCTAGTTTTTGTTACTGAATGTAGACTGGGCTGAGGGGCTGATCAGCAATGTTGAAGCCAAACTGGATGATGAGGAGAAGGAGATGAAATTATGCATTTCAGTCTATACACAGCAGAGGTTCAAACAGCTATCTCTTGATAGCGGTGAAATGAAATGAAATGAAATGTCGTGTGGCTAGGGCCTCCTGTCGGGTAGACCGTTCGCCTGGTGCAGGTCTTTCGAGTTGACGCCACCTAGGCGACCTGCGCGTCGATGTGGATGAAGTGATGATGATTAGGATAACACAACACCCAACCCCTGAGCGGAGAAAATCTCCGACCCAGCCGGGAATCGAACCCGGAACCTTAGGATTGACATTCCGTCACGTTGACCACTCAGCTACCGGGGCCGGACTTGATAGCGGTAAACTTATTGGAATGTTAGTAAGGTTTAAGGAGAAGAAGGATCCCTGATAAAAACCTGTGTAAAGGGTGATGTTACGTGTTGTTTCAGGCGTTGCACGCTACAGTAATTCTCACATACTATTTTGTACTTAGCACAGCCACAGCCAAAAAAGTACATAGTTACTATTTAATAATCTTAAAACTGCTTTTTTAGTAGAAAAAGTTCTTATAAATACATTGGATTCACAGTAAATGGAGACTCTTTAAGTTGCTTTAGCTGTTTTGTAATCCTTAATCGGATCACTACCTGTTTCGCACCGTTACAAGTGCATCCTCAGGTGATGCAATGTCAATTAAATGCATGTTTTTAGTTCCAATCATGCTCATCAGCCCAGTGTAGCACATTCTGACCTTGTATTGTATAACGGACAGTTGTCTTACTGGAAGATGCCATCGCTATTGGCGAAGACATCATGCACAGAGTAGTGCAGGGGGTCCACGATAATTTTCACATAGTTTATAGCTCTCCCGGCGCCTTTCATTACTACTGCAGGTCCCATTAAAGTCCATGTGAATGTCTGCCACAGCATACTACTGCCCCACCCACCTGCGTGCCTGCCGTGATGCGTGTTTAGAGCAGTCATTCACCTAGTTGACATCTATACGGACACGACAGTCGATCTGGTGTAACATGAAAGATGAGTCAGCCGCCCAGGTGACCAATTTCCTCTGGTTCACTGTCCAGTCTTGGAGGTCACATGTTAACTACAATCGCAACTGACGATGTCATAGGGTCAGCAATGGGCGCGTAGGGGTGCTCTGCTGCAGAGTCCTGTGTTCAACAATACGTGCTGGACGGTGTGGTGCGAAACACTTGCGCTTGCACCGGCGCTGTCCTCTGTGTCGTCAGATATGCCACAGGCCACAGCCTGCCCTGCTTTACTGAGCGGACAAGCCTCCGGTCTCTACTTTTTGTGATGGCGAGTCGACGACGAAAACCTCGTCGCTGACTCACCATTTAACTATTAGCCAATCACTTTCAATGGATGCTCACGGCAGTAGCATTCCAACAGCCGAGAAACTACGCCGTTTGCAACATTCTCGTTCCCAGACGCTAGGCCGTAAAAATTGGCCTTCTCCCAGAGTTGCTTAAGTCAGTAGATTTCGCAGTTTCCTGCCCGAATTGTTCCTAGAAGTATTACCCATTAGTCTCTGTTACACTTGCACAGGGTGAAGAAAAAATGCTGCACATGGCGATCGGGATGTGATTCCCCGAACCACTTCAAGACAAAAAGTGTGTCTTGCAAAACCATGTCCCACCAAGAGCTTTAATAGAAATGCTATTTAAAAAACGAGGCTCTAGCAACGCTATAACTGTGTGCAGCGTGGCAAAGAACACGTAGCCTCAACTCTGCGCTGTGCTGGAGATGTCCACCTAGCTCAGACCCGTAGAGAACGATATCCAAACTCGCCGATGTCCGAGTCACCTTCGCGCCAAACATTTCGTTTCTGTTAAGGCACCGAACTGTATCCAATTCAGACATCCACAATGCGATACCTCGTGTATTTTTTTCTGTTACTGTTACCTTTATTTAAACATTAAGACAATATGTTAGCGCCGCACAGGACTAGCCGAGCGGTCTAAGGCGCTGCAGTCATGGACTGTGCGGCTAGTCCCAGCGGAGGTTCGAGTCCTCCCTTGGGCATGGGTGTGTGTGTTTGTCCTTAGGATAATTTAGATTAAGTAGTGTGTAAGCTTAGGGACTGATGACCTTAGCAGTTAAGTCCCAAAAGATTTCAAAAAACTCACCCACAATGTGAGCTTCTTAAAAACGTAAAAGACCACTTTGTTTCGTCCATGGCACAAATTACGCCACTAGGCAATTATAGTGGATTCAGTAACATCGTCTGTATCCAATGACGTACAAAACAGCCCAATAGGTAGGCTACAGTAGATTGCTCATTACGCTACGCACAGTAACTTCATTCTGTACGTTTGACGTCCAGGCTTATTTCCGCAGAGTCGGTACGTAAACGTATGAGCAACGTTCGTTTTTGAGAATATGTTCAAGGCGGCTACTCACTGGATCATACTTTTCTGGACCTTACGCAACGCACCTATATCCATCACTGAAAAAGCGGCATGCACTCTAGCTATTAGCCCTGTGCATGCGTGGGTGGAGTGTTGTACACTTGTTCGTTTAAGTGTCCCCCCAAATAAAAATCTAGTGGATTAAAGTGCGGGGATCATGGAGGCCAGAACATCGGACCTCCACGACCAATCTATTTCCATAGAAACGCTTCGTTTAAATAGTTACGCACATTCATTCCAAAGCGCGACAGTGCACCATCATGCTGAGATCGTAACTGTGCCTAACACCAAGTGGAATGTTTCCTAACGCGTCAGGCAAAGTATTGCAAAAAAACTTATGATAAAGGGGCGCTTCCTACTGTAAGGTGGCTATAATTTCGCACCTTACAAGCACTCATCCACCTACTTTGCCGTGAACTACAACCACAATTAGATATCATTTGATAGGTTCTACATCGTATATATGAATATTTAAAGGAGACTGACTTTTCACGTACGCCTTGTAAATAATTGTTAACGCTTATTGCATGAAAGGTGAAGGAGTGTCTTTATTATCGTACTAGTAGTGGCTGCAACGACAGTGGAAATGAAATGGCAGGCGGAACTAAAAGCCCTGGGTGGAAGACCCACACAGGTGTGTTGGGCCCGCTTAAACACAGGAAGTAGCAAGACGGACGCTGTGACACCTGAGCGCTGGGGCACAATAGAGTCGCGACTGGCCGGATGTAGCTGGACGGGAAGGATTATACTTCAGAAACTACGAAAATCTTGGACGCAGCTGAGAGGACCGAGAAATCGTCACCTCGGTAACCACGTAGGCTGGGTTATTTCCAAGGATTTTTACTTAGAAGCGTACCATTGGACGAGTATAGATTATTCCTTGCAAACTTTTCGGGTTAGACGACAAAAGACTAAAATATGGTCAGTCGGCGTTCGGAAGAATCTGTAGAGAGGGAGAATAGTCAGTGGTTTTAGGAATATGATTCGTTTTCGGAATTACGAGGGTGGGGAGCCGAACCTTGCTGGGAGACCAGTGTTGGAGAGACGAGGTCTTCCGTTGAGAGCTCCCGTTTGTGACGGTCGCTCGATATCAGCTTGCTGGGAGGCCAGTGTTGGAGAGACGAGGTCTTCCGTTGAGAGCTCCCGTTTGTGACGGTCGCTCGATATCAGCTTTGTTGGTACATACGGACTTTCTGTCTTTGCTCTCAGGAGAGTTTATAGTTAGAACAGTTACGCACTGTACTGTTGCGAACCTATACGATTCCGGACTTCACCTCCAGGTTGGAAGTCGTCGTTGAGTACATAGCATTCGGTAACTGAGAGCACTTCCTCTGCCTAGACTTACGTTGAGACGTTATCTGAGCTCCGTCCTTGTGGCTGGGAGTTCGCGTTTCTCGTCTGTAGAACACATAGAGGAGAAGTCAGTATTAGAATATATTAGTCAGAGGACCGCCTTCTGCCGTCCTAGTGTTTGAAAGAGTTTATTTGTGGCTGGAGTTCTTCCATCGTCGCAGACGAGCACGAGAACCATCAGTTAGACGCACCGGACGCAGTACATACGGTTATATCGCAAATTGCTTCGGCTTGTTAGAGCTACAAAAGCTAAACATCTGTGATCACGTTAGTTTATTTCCACTGACATTCCACACCACCGTAGATCGTCTTTGAAAGTAGTGTATTCTAGTGTTTGGTACGCAGATGATGTCAGTCATTTCGCGTTATTGATGTTAGATCGCGCACTCATAATAAGAGGGCAGAGTTGGCAAATTGATTAGTAATTTTACTTAGGAAATGTCAACTTTGTAATATAAAGTTTTTTTAAATCTACAATAAATATATAAGCAGGAATAATGTTTATCATTTGGTAGGATTAGTTGCCTTCATCATTCATTTATGTTTAGATTGTAATTTATAGAATTAAGAGATCCTAATATCTGCTTCAGGGGGTAGTCAGACACGGCCAAATCTTCGTTTTAGCGTTTATTATTTTCCGTTGCGCACATTCATTTTATACCCGCCTGGAGTAGCATCTTGCACAACTTGTCCTGCAATAGGTAAGCGCCCAAAAGTACTCCTCCCACGACTGCAGCCCACAAGTTTATGCCAAAAAGAGCCTGAAAGCCACGTTCTCGGGTGATATTTGGGTTGTGTTCCGACCAATAATAGTTAGATCCGTTAGATCATATCACGTTATCTATAAAATCTTCCACTTGTTGGAAAAAGCAGTCAAGTAACAGTACTCTTCTGGCCACTGGTAATGAGTTGACGTGTGATGACATAAATGCAGTTCTTCATCGTGCTACACTTCAACAATCAGTCTTCGAGTCTGCCTTTCAGTATCACGGGTGATTCTCTAAGGTGATTGGTGACGGCTTCAACAATATCGTCCTCTGTTTATGAGTACCTGTCGTCCTTACTGTGGACGAAGATTACCTGTTTCGCGGTGGCTTTGCCCCAGGGGACAAAACACATTCTTATCGGGGTGGCATCTTTGAGGGTACCGTGTGGCATACGCACCAGCAACAGCAGCAGCAGCAGCAGCAGCTTGGATGTCGGAAGCACCCAGCACCAAACGCATAGTGACGTATTCATTGTTCGTCCATCAGGAAGCCGCCCTACATGAACCTGACAGAACCAGTTATGGTCGTGTAATGGACGCTTAGTAGAGACATGCATGTAGTTTAATGGATCCCACTGTTGTACTGACAGACAAACCATTTTCATTGTATACAAGAAACAGAAGACGTGTTAATGCTAATGAAAGAGTTAATATTTGGGTTAAGATTGATGGTGTATTAACCAAGTACGTAAAAGTACAAGGAGATGTGACTGTATATTATCATGGTGTGGAAAGAAAATCAACGATTGCAGACAATAGCCTCACGAATAAACATATAATTATGTTTGATTAATTATACCTTTTTCCCACTCAACTATTCACTTTGTAATAAAAAATGTAGTAGTGATCAGAACGTGCCTTGCTGTATGTGACGGGCTATTGTCATATGACAAAATGATGTCCTCCTTATAAACGACAAGAACTAGGAAACGGACGTCTAAAAAATAAGAAAGGAACCTGGTGAGGATTGGAACCAAAATTTAATAGTGGACTAGGTTTGATGATCCAGCAATCTATTTTTTCCCTTCTTAACTTCGTTAGTTGTTTGTTGGATTTGTTCGGCGCGAACCTCACGTGATACCCGCGAAGTTAATCGGCGATCCCTTCTCTCAACCCTTTCTATAACAGAGGGCAGCCAGCCCTTTGACCGAGCTCGCTGAGCTACCGTGCCCGATATTCAGTGAGCTATGACGTCTGCTACGGTCGTGCTAGTTGGGGCCATACACGTTCCTCGGTACATTGCGATGCGCTGCACGATATGACTGATGCCAGCTCCTTGTTTTCATACATTTATTTTCAAAACGCATCCCATCTGATTTTGCTAGATAAAATTTTGACTTGAATCTAGGTGAGGAATCTCATACCGATCTCCAAGTGCGGCAGTTTTTTCTTCGACTTGTATAATTTCCTTACCGCGTCGCGCACCCGCTGTGCCAGCAGGCAACGTTCATTTTTATGGCGGGGAGAGGCCATAATGTTCTGGCTCCAGAAGATAAAGTAGCTTTACTCCTGTTTGAGGACAGTTTTGGTCTCAGGGTGCCTGTGTTATATAGCACCTCTGCTCAGTGCGGAAGCAACTATATCAGTCGGTCGATCCGTACTGTATCCGAAGTGGTCTCCAGTGCACCAATGGCAATTTAAAAATCATGATGTGGAAAAAAAATCAACGGTTGCGGATAATAGCCTCACGAATAAACATATAATTATGTTTGATTAATTATAACTTTTCCCCACTCAACTATTCACTTTGTAATAAAAAAATGTAGTAGTGATCAGAACGTGCCTTGCTTGATGCAATGGGAAAAAAATAAAAATAAAAATAAACCTCGCAGCACCAAGAAGGAGTTGTGCAACGTAAACGATAGTTGGTAGTCGTGTTTCTACACCTGAAAGATGGTGTCTATTCAAATTTCGTGTAACTCGATAAGAGTGGCGCTAATACCGGCACTACGAAGATGCGAGCCAGGTTTGATTTAAATACACGCCTTAACGGTGATGAGCGTTAGTTACTTTTGAGATTGGATATGGTGAGCTGATGTTAGTCAAGAATGCCTTTAAGGCGACAAAGGAACCATTATCAGCACACTCTGAGTTTTAATGAGGTCGTGCATTAGGGCTATGAGAAGCTGGAACTTCTTTCGTATATGTTTTTCTGGCAGCGGTGGTCACGAGAAGGTGCAGTCTCAAGAAGACCGGACTCTGGACGGCCACGTGGCACTACCGAGAGGAGGGACTATCTCGTTCGGCGTAAGGCTCTGGGGCATCGTACTGCGTCTGCAGCAGCATTTTGAGCAGCAGTTGGCGTCACAGTGACACAACTAACAAGTCGGTTGCCTCAAGGACAGCCGCGAGCTACACGCCCTGTGGCGTGCTTTTCACTGACCCCAAAGCGCCGCCATTTGCAACTTCAGTGGTGACAGGCGGGAGCTCATTGGAGGACAGCGTGGAGGTCTGTTGCATTTTCTGATGAAAGCTGGTTCTGCTTCGGTGCCCATGATGTCCGTGTGTTGACCTTCCAGTTGCAGCCCTGTAAACAACCTGTCTGCATGCTAGACTCACTGCAAGTGCAGGAGAATGTCTCCCATAGTAAAACACTTCTTCCACCAACTTGACTCCGTTGCTCGCTGCACGTTTAGAGTCGCCGTTCACCTCGATGGCGGCGTTTGTGGAGACGAATATTGGCCTAGTACAGCAAAAATGTGATTCACCCGAAGAACCTACACGTTTCCATAGATCGACGGTTGAATCCCGATGTTACCCTGTCCACTGTTATCATAATTGACGATGTCTTTGGGTAAACATGTGTACACGAAGGAGTGGTCTGCTATGGAGCTCCATGCTCAACAGTGTATGATGAACGGTGTGCTCCGAAACATTTGTACTTACACTGGCACTGTGCTCTTTCAGCAGAGATGCCACAGATAATCATCTATCCTACTTTACAGAGCAGGCAAGCTTCCCAAACCCTCTTTCTGTGAAGAGTCGTGGACGTCCAATCATTTAGCGCCTAGTGCTAGATTCACTGTCCTTCTACCTCTTTCCGTAGATGATCATGGCAGTAGCACATGAACATTCGACCAGTTTCGCCATTATCGAAGTACTCGTTCACAAGCTCTGCGTAATAATCATTGTCCCTGTCAAAGTAGCTTCTCTCAAAGGATTTCCCTATTTGCAGCCCATATCATCATTAGAGTTTCCTCTGTCCTTGTCTGCTCCGCTTATGTACATTTGTTACCACGTCACGTGCTTACAACACAAGCAGACGGCATCCAATGTCACGGTGGGCAGTGGTCATAATGTTTTGGCTTGTCAGTGTAAGTTAGCATATTACAGGATATTCTAAGCGCATTCTCGTACAAAACCGCTAAAACAAATAGATATTACCTTTACTTTTCAAAGCCATACTGGCGTTGAGATGAACAATTTTATTTATGCTGCCGCTGAAAACTACTGGGAGCTTTCAGAAGCGATAGTAAGTGATGCACAGAAAGCAGGTGGAGTCAACTATATGCTACCATCAGGCACAGCAAGGTTAATTAACTCCTGGAACCAGAAAAAGATAAAAGTAGTGTGAAGCATACACCACATAAGAACTGGGAAGGATAATGCCATCACAGTAGCAATTACGACGGACATTTGTTCCTGAGAAAACCATTGAAATCAAACGTTGAAATCTGAGCTTATGCTCCAGTTTGACATGGCAGAAAACCGAGAATACTTCCCAAGACAAAAAGGCGCACCACGAAGCAATTGTCCGAAAGAGACGGGGAAATTGGTAGATGTACTGTAGATGTACAGACAAACAAATTATTACAATTTGAAGAACAAATTGAGAGTCAGTAATGGGATGGTCCACCACCAGTCCCTAAGCAAGCAGTTTTTCGGCTTGACATTGATTGATAAGTTGTTGGACGTCCTTCTGAGGGACATCGTGCAAAAATCTGTACAGTTGGCACGTTAGATGCTCCAAATCCCGAGCTTGTTTGAGGGCTCTGCCCATAGTGCTTCAAACGTTCTCAATTGGGGAGAGATCGGACGAACTTGCTGGCCAAGGTAGGGTTTGGCAAGTTTGAAGACAAGCAATAGAAACTCTCGCTGTGTGAGGGCGAGCTGATGAAATGTGAGCCCAGAATGGCTTTCCGTAAAGATCGAGAAAATGAGGCACAGAATATCGTCGCGGTACCACTGTGCTGTAAGGGCGCTGCAGAAGAAAAAATGGTTCAAATGGCTCTGAGCACTATGGGACTCAACTGCTGTGGTCATAAGTCCCCTAGAACTTAGAACTACTTAAACCTAACTAACCTAAGTACATCACACACATCCATGCCCGAGGCAGGATTCGAACCTGCGACTGTAGCGGTCGTGCGGTTCCAGACTGTAGCCCCTTTAACCGCTCGGCCACTCCGGCCGGCCCTGCAGAAGACAACCAAAGGTGTCCTAGTATGAAAAGAAACGTCACCCAAATCCATCACTCCTGGTTGTCGGGCCATATGTCTGGGGTGCCATTTCATTTCAAAACAGGTCTCCATTGGTTGTCATCCACGGCATCCTTAGAGCTGAGCAGTACGTCGACGATATCCTACGCCCGTTTTGTTGCCCTTCATGGAAAGCCGTCCTGGGCTTACATTTCAGGAAGATAATGCCCGCCCGCACACGGCTAGAGTTTCTGCTGTTTGTTATCACACTTGCCGAACCCTACCTTGGCCAGCAAGGTCACCGTATCTCTCCCAGTTGAGTACGTTTGCAACATTATGAGCGGGGCTCCCCAACCAGGTATTGATTTTGACGACATAGCGCGCAAATTCGACAGAATTTGGCACAATATACCTCAGGAGGGCATTCAACAACTCTTTCAATCAGTACCAAGCCGAATAAATGCTTGCGTAAGGGCCGGAGGTGGACCAACGCTTTCTTGACTTACTTAATTTGTGAAGGTATTCCTCTGGAATAAGTTATCCGATTTTCCTGAAATTGTAATCATTTGATTATCTGTACCCGCACATCAAATCTATCGATTTCGTTCCCATTCGGATAATTCCTTGGTGGTACTTTTTTTGTCGTACAGTGCATTTTGAACAAGTATGCAGTTCCCAGACGTCTAGACGACTTTCTATATATATGACAACCCAGCCTGGCGCAAAATGCATTCCACCATTTACAGAGTTCTGTATCCGTAGCTGCCAGCGCTGCATGGTCCCCGTGTTGCAGATCGTGCGGCGCCCTGTGTATAAACTTCTCGTTCCTGGCGGAGTTCCACGGCGCGCAGTACCGCAACCGCTGCGTCATGACCACAGGCATCTACGTCGGGATCGCGCAGGTCGCATTACCAGGTGAGCTGCTCAAACTACTTTGCTTTCAGTCGCTGTCTCACGCATTTAGCTTAAGAGCAATCTCAGAAAAAATTTTTTAGCAAAGCTGGTTTGAATTACCGTCGTCAAATGTAAATGCGTAATTTTGTATCACAAACTGCCTTCACTGAACTGTCAAACTGATTCAGTTGCTTATGACAAGATGACATTAACTTTCCAAGTTTCCAATGGCAGTAAGTGAGCTGGAGCATCCATCCTTTTATACCCATCGTCGGTTCCATGCGTCAGTTCCGTACTATGCACACTACATTGAAGGAAACGCGATTCTTGTTGAAAAGCGTTTTAAGCGTTCTCGATTAATTCACGAACGTGACTATTGATGGCTCTGAGCACTATGGCACTCAACTTCTAAGTTCTAGCACTTAGAACTAGCTAAACCCAACTAACCTAAGGACATCACAAACATCCATGCCCGAGGCAGGATTCGAACCTGCGACCGTAGCGGTCGCGCGGTTCCAGACTGAAGCGCCTAGAACCGCACGGCCATACCGGCCGGCGTGACTATTGATGAGTCGGTTATGTCCAATAAAATACGGCTGTGGTAACGTAGCATCAGAATATAGCGAAGGAAATAACAGACAGGTATGAGAATGTAGACTTCCCGGGCGTATACAGGTGGCGAAAAGGTTTCGGGTTTCCAGCCTGGTGGCAATATTATAAAACTGCATCGTTTCGACTAGTGATATACTCATCATCTTTAAACGAAGTGTCGAAATTTTGCGAATACCGTCCTACTTACATCTACGATGTGTCCCATTCCACCGGGCTCCGGGAGGATGTGTACAGGTAGGCCGGATGGAGGGGCTGGGGAGGGGGGGGGGGGGGGAGTAAGGAGTGAAGTCGCGAGTCGCGTCTCTGTCAGAGCATTCCCGGCCTGTCTCTGGCGACGTTGCTAAATCCCCTTGTGCGACACTTTTGTCATCATGTGAAGAACTCGGAAGATTTCGTGAGAATACTTAAGGACATGCGATTACAGAGAGATGACCTTCAAGAGCGATAGTACCTCTCCAAGATTCCTCGGCTCTGCTCTGCTGAATCAAGCCTCAGACAGTGAAACTTCTTGTACATGCACTAACGACCACCTACTTTGAGTGCATTGGAGAGTTTTATGAGTAGACAGATGGAGTGGCCCTGGTATTCCTTCTTGCTTAAGGGATCGAAAATCTATACATGGAACTCTTTGAAGAGATGGTCCTCCAAACTCCTCGCCAAACACCAAGCACTTCTGCCGCCATGTGAACGATACTTTTGTGGTTTGAGAGCATGGCAGGCAGGCACTGGATGAGTTTCTAAACCACCTTAAGAGGGTAGAGTGCAGCTTTCCCTCGCAGCGGCACTAGGAAGAGAAAGGTGGCGGGTCCATCGCCCCGACCGCCTTTTACATATGGGAAGATCCTCCTTACGTCGCCTTCATTACGGAAACAGAGGAGGAGAACTGTCTCCCATATCTGGATATACTAATAACGAATAAGGCAGATGGCACACTAGACCACTCAGCATATAGGAAGAGGACTAACAGAGAGGTGTATCTGCACTTAACAAGCTGCCCCAGCATCCAGTGCCAGCGGCGAACAGCATTGTCCACCTTGGTACACAGGGCGCACGTCACCTGTGTTAAAGAGAGCCTCTCAGACGAACTGCAACACCTGAAGGAGCTATTTTGCAGAAATGTGCATAGCGAAGAGCGGATTAGGAGGGCGTTCAAGCGAGACAGGTCGCTGAAAAAAGGAAACTGGCTTTTCTTCCGTGTTTGGGAGTGTTGTCAGCCAAAACTGGGAGGCTTCTGGAAAAATCGAACACAAAAGCCGTCGTCGGACCACTGGCAAAGACGAAAGAGTGGCTTGGCTCTGCCTAAGATCCATATAAACTCAACGTACCAGGAATTCACAGCACCGCCTGCGAATGCGGTCCACGGCATATTGGACAAACGTAGCGATGTATTTCTAAACGCTGCGAGGAACATATCACGCGTGTGCGGCTGGGATAGACGGAGAAATCGGCCATAGCGGAACACAGCAACAAGGAAGACCACACATCTGACTTCAAGAAGAAGAAGTTGCTCTGCCAAGCCGCCGGCTATTGGAACAGCGTCATAATAATCGAAATTCGGATTCACCAGAATATTGTAAACAGCAATGAAGGATACTGACTGACTGCGGTATGGTATCCAGCGATAGCGGCCACTCGACGAGAGCGCGCTCACCCCCGGGGTGGCCGAGCGGTTCTAGGCGCTACAGTCTGGAACCGCGCGGCCGCTACGGTCGCAGGTTCGAATCCTGCCTCGGGCATGGATGCGTGTGATGTCCTTAGGTTAGTTAGGTTTAAGTAGTTCTAAGTTCTAGGGGACTGATGACCTCAGAAGTTAAGTCCCATAGTGCTCAGAGCCATTTGAACCCCTCGAGAGACAGGGCCGGATTGCTCTGGCAGAGATGCGAAAGGCGCGCCCGCTACTCCACCACAGCGGCTACACCCCCTACACCGCCCGCCGACATCATTGTACCCAGCCTCCCGGAGCCAGGTGGAAAGGCGTACACCGCCGGTGTAAGTAGGACGACATCCGCAATATCTCGACACTTCGCCAGAGGATGATGAGTATGCCACTGGTCGGAACGTCGCCGTTTTAGAATACTGCCACCCGGCTGGAAACCCGAGAGCCTCTCATCAACAGATGAGTAGACTGTAGGATAATGTCTCACCAGTTGGTTTACCTGCCGTGTTGGGAGTAGAGCACACGCCAGAATATCCGAAGATCGTCCTGTTCTACCGTCGGACAATCAAGGCGAGCTTACATCGTACTCATACAGCTGCCTTGTTCGAGGTCTGTCGTAACGCCACCAGTCGATGATATACAACCTCCCTAACATTGTTGCTCGGAAAGTAAGCTGACCAAGCATTAATAAGGACCCACTTAAAAGGAAGGAATATTACGGTTAATGTGTGGTCGACGATAAAGTGATTTGCGAAGGATCGGAAAGCAAATCGGATGGGTTGTTTTTTCAATGAGAGCATTCCGGCACCAGTCATGATCTGTTGAGGAAAACCGCGAAAATACAAAATCTGGATGGTGAGTCTAGCGGTTTATATTTGCGGTATTTGGCTCGGTAAAACGTAAAGAAAGATAGTCAGCGACCAGGCTACTGGTCTGACTGTGGATAGAGCACAGCTTTCTCTCGCCGTGGTACTAGGAAGGGGAGGGTGGCGGACCCATCGCCCCGACCGTCTTTTACCTCTGGGAAGAATTGCGGTACCCTTAGGATAAGAGTATGATTAGATCTGGGGCCGTCCTGGAAGAACTGGACGAGGGAAAATCGCTGCCCCTATCCGTAATTGAACTCGAGGCATCCAGGAGTGTAGAGTAGGATGTCCAGATGCACGCGTATAGAAAAGAGGACACAGCTTCCGAAAGAAGGACAAAGTTAGAAAAAAGAGGATACGCGGGAATAAACGCTCATATTTAATAAATGAATTAATTAATAGACATAACATACATTCCTTAATTTATATTGGCACTTCCCTGAAGATCAAATTTTCTGTAGAAGTGTAAAACTGCCTAGCAGGTAGTTATAAAAAAACAGACAGGAAAAATCTTTTAAATTATAATGGACCATGAATGTACCTTTAACGGATTCAGGGCTCAGCCTATTTCTGTCATCAGTCCATTGTGTAGTAATGAGCGAAAATACTCTTTCTGCATTCGCATTGTGCCCTGATGTATTGAAATGTCTGCGGTAAATTTTAACAATTCTGAATGACAATCAACAGACTTACTTTCAGAAAAATACTTGGCCCATTTTGTACTACAAGAGAACCCACTAGATTCAGGATCGTTACTATTCTGTTTCATAAATTGCCTAGAGTTACAGAACTGGACAAAACATTGTACACCTGCAATATCAAAAGTTTTACATTTATGTTGCAAACACGAAAGGCTTTTTCCAACATCACTGTAGTTAACATCTTTTTTAAAAGACATCTATTTGAAACAGGAAAAGTCGTCGAACATACAGAGCCATCCTTTAAATATTCACGGCATGACTGATACAGCAACACGGCTTCATGTAAATAGTTTGACTTCTTTCTCAAAACCACTATCCAAATCAACAGAAAGAATACCAATAAATAGTGCTAAGTACATGACGTGAAGCCTACAACGCCAAGCCAAGACAATCTGCATCTGGAACTGAAAATACAGAACGGAAATTGTAAACAATTGATATTTGCACATACTTATTGATCAGTTTATGATCAGTACTGAAAAATCGATAAAATCGACGATCCTGCTACCATCCATAGATAAGGCATATAAAAAAAGAGCAAAAGAACGGGAATAACTGCAAATATAATGTTATTACGATCAACTTTGTGAAAAGGAGGACAATGTAAAAATCCGCCCGGACTCCGGGCAAACAGGTAAAAAGGAGAACATTTCCGGATTTATACGGATGTCTGGTCACCCTAGCATAGTGCTCTACAGGGTAGACCACCAAGGTCGTCTCGCTCCATAAGTCCTTCTAAATAGAATGCTACTTCGTACATTGACCTATGTCGGCGCTGTACTCGGAATCTGTACTACCCAATTATTAGCAAACTGAGAACTTCGAATAACTTCACGGCGGTACGCGTAAACAGCCCACCAGTTAGTGCAACAAGTGGAGCCCGAAGAGAGAGAGAGATTTCATTGTCTGTACCCTAGGAGGCATCGTTCTTCAGGCATCGTACTTCAGGCACTGACTAAGCCTTGGAACATTGACCAAGCAAGGATAACCAGACGGATACAGGCGATCAGGAACGGTCATACAGGGAAGAGAGCCATTTTTTCTCTGCAGTCTTCTCCTTCCTTCATGAATTAAGTGGTTTCACCTGATCCGTCGTCTTCCCCTCTGTCCTGTCCCTCTAGGTTTGCAGTCAAGAACTTATTTTCGAAGTATATTTTAAAGCATTTAATCTACATGTTCCTACCACCTGTTTCTGTTTAAATCTTTTTTGGTTGGTTGGTTGATTTGAGGGAGGGCACCAAACAGCAAGGTCATCGGTCCCATCAGATTAGGGAAGGACGAGGAAGGAAGTCTGCCGTGCCCTTTCAAAGGAATCATCCCGGCATTTGCTTGCAGTGATTTATAGAAATCACGGAAAGCTTAAATCAGAATGGCCGGATGCAGGTTTGACCCGTCGTCGCGAATGCGAGTCCATTGTGCTAACCCCTGCGCGACCTTGCTCGGTGGATCTTTTTTCCTTTGCACTGTATCAGCCAGTAATTCATTTATAATATTTTCATTTCTGAAGCGATCTTCTCGTGTGCACCCTTTAACACCACCGAGAAATCATTTCCGCAGCCTGTAGGAATCAACATGAATTCCGGAAACAGCGATCGTGTGAGACCCAACTCGATTCATTTGTTCATGAGACCCAGAAAATATTAGATACAGGCTCCCAGGTAGATGCTATTTTCCTTGACTTCCGGAAGGCGTTCGATACAGTTCCGCACTGTCGCCTGATAAACAAAGTAAGAGCCTACGGAATATCATACCAGCTGTGTGGCTGGATTGAAGAGTTTTTAGCAAACAGAACACAGCATGTTGTTATCAATGGGGAGACGTCTACAGACGTTAAAGTAACCTCTGGCGTGCCACAGGGGAGTGTTATGGGACCATTGCTTTTCACAATATATGTAAATGACCTAGTAGATAGTGTCGGAAGTTCCATTCGGCTTTTCGCGGATGATGCTGTAGTATACAGAGAAGTTGCAGCATTAGAAAATTGTAGCGAAATGCAGGAAGATCTGCAGCGGATAGGCACTTGGTGCAGGGAGTGGCAACTGATCCTTAACATAGACAAATGTAATGTATTGCGAATACATAGAAAGAAGGATCCTTTACTGTATGATTATATGATAACGGAACAAACACTGGTAGCAGTTACTTCTGTAAAATATCTGGGAGTATGCGTGCGGAACGATTTGAAGTGGAATGATCATATAAAATTAATTGTTGGTAAGGCGGGTACCAGGTTGAGATTCATTGGGAGAGTCCTTAGAAAATGTAGTCCATCAACAAAGGAGGTGGCTTACAAAACACTCGTTAGACCTATACTTGAGTATTGTCCATCAGTGTGGGATCCGTACCAGATCGGGTTGACGGAGGAGATAGAGAAGATCCAAAGAAGAGCGACGCGTTTCGTCACAGGGTTATTTGGTAACCGTGATAACGTTACGGAGATGTTTAGCAAACTCAAGTGGCAGACTCTGCAAGAGAGGCGCTCTGCATCGCGGTGTAGCTTGCTCGCCAGGTCTCGAGAGGGTGCGTTTCTGGATGAGGTATCGAATATATTGCTTCCCCCTACTTATACCTCCCGAGGAGATCACGAATGTAAAATGAGAGAGATTCGAGCGCGCACGGAGGCTTTCCGGCAGTGGTTCTTCTCGCGAACCATACGCGACTGGAACAGAAAAGGGAGGTAATGACCGTGGCACGTAAAGTGCCCTCCGCCACATACCGTTGGATGGCTTGTGGAGTATAAATGTAGATGTAGATGTAGATGAATTCCGCTCGGATTCTTTTGACATGGTATTTCAAATGTAACGTGCATTTTTTACACTTAAACTGAAGAAAGAGTGCACTAATATTGTTCGTTGCGTTTCAGCTGCTTCTCGCTCACAATTACATTGCTCTTGTTCACAGCTTCGTTGCAGATAGGTTGTGCGGTATATACCTTGGTGCGAGCGTTTCACGACTACTTCCGTCGATCGGCCCTAGCGTGTTGGAAATCTAGAAATTCCTAACCGAGAGTAAAAAAGATCTAGTAAATCACTACATTTATTTAAACATTCCCATCGCATTTGTTAGAACTCCGCAGATATTTCTTCATTCACACCTTCTCGCTTTATTCCTCGACGCGTTGTGCATGCCCTGACGAACACAAAGCTGTTCTGCTGTTATTATTTTCTTGTGTATTTGTTTGTTCGTATACCCAATCATCGTGGCAGTTCGCTGTGGAGGATAGTCTCACATCTGTTTCTGTCTTTCCATCACATTTCCCTCCAACCCCCTTCCACCACCGCTACGACCTCCGCTCACAGAAAAAGTAACACACATACAAACACACACACAGATACGCACACAAAATCATTGCGCTCAGCCTGCGCGTCAGAGCTGTATTTCAGCGTACCCCTTCTGGGCTATAAGGAATAAGTAGCTTGCCTTTCTCCTTTTGTGATATACACAATCCTAAGACAAGTGAGTGGAAAATAACAGTAAATGAATACAGCAGTTGTTATTTCACTTAGGTGTGCAAAGCAGCATGATAATTAGTGATAAAAACTACTGTGTCGAAAGCAGATTTACCCAATTTTTGGAGTGCAAATAAGGCCATATCTTAATAAGTATCGAACGAAGTAATACGGTCCAGTGTCACAAGTCCTATGTTTTTATCTCAGTCCCACTTCCACAATGACATTCTGGCTGCGGTACATCGCCACTCTTCAATCTGCATAATTTTCAAAGCAAACACACATAACTTCTTAAAAATTTAAAAATGATTATGTATATTGAATATAACTACAGCTGTGGTATTTTAAAATATCGATAATTGATTAGTTTAAAATATGTACATCTGCTTTTAATTACTAAGTGGGAAGTTGTAAACTGAATATTTTCAGTTTAAAAAAAGTGTCGGTAGTCGGTATAAACAAATGGAACCATAAACTGTTTTAAGTTGCAAAAAATGTGGATGACGGCGTTTTTGTTGGGAGGGCGTTTTGTTAGTTACGTGGTGGGATGGAAAAGACGGTGGAAGTTCCCGAACCAAGCTTTTGAAAAAGAAAGAAAGAAAGTATGGAGAAGGAAGTAACAACATGGAGAATAAGAAGATTATTCTGTTCAAGGAGGGAAGATGGGTAAGTCTCTGCGTAGATTTTGTGGCGTGTGCGATAAACCTTTTGCATTTCCTTTATGTTTTCGTCTTCTTTAAAGGCAAAGAGAGAAGATGAAGCGGTAGCCCATCGTAGAGCCTATGCCTACCGTCAAGTATTTTTTGACTTTCAGTTGTTAAAAAACAGAGGATTTTTTCTGGTACCAGTAGGAGGAAGGAAGGATTCACGCTCGGCTAGTGAACGAGTGAGAAGCACGCCATTTTTAGCGAGTAATTGTAGACCGCCAGTTTGGGGTCGCTATGAATAAGTGAGGAGTATGTATCTCATATGTGCACCGTTTAGAAAATACAGTATTGTTTTATTAACAGAAAGGTCGTGTGAGTTGTTATTTCAAATAGTACAATAATTACAAGAACTGAAGCCCACCTGTGTACTTTGGAAAATTACGAAGATCCGATAAGCTTAATGGGAACATGGTCAAGACTTCAAAGCTGAACACGGCGACCAAACGTAGCATTATAAGGAATGGTAAGCACAAATCTACAGCGGAGAAAGAAACTAATTCGCCCTGCAAAATAATATGAACTAATACGAACTTATTTCCAGGCATAGCTCAGCTTATTGTGCTTGTCATTCATGCCGAAAAATTAATCTCATTAATTCAATACATTTTAAAAAGCCACGCATTTCAACATTTTATTATCATCTATCCCATTATTTTATTATACGTGGTAGAGGTAAGTGGTTAAAGTGAGTTTTGTTGGGATAGGATAGCGTGAGTGTGTGGGTTTAAGTTTGGGCGAAATGAGACAGAATACGATGACTAGTAATCAGGGACGAAAACGGTGGGATGGTTGGTGTCACCTCTGCGAGATGTGCAAGACATACAGAAGTGGTTTGAATGTGAGCACTCTATTGAAAGTTGCAGCTGGGGACACTGGTGACGTCTGGCTGAGTGGTCTGCCTTTGTCTTCCGCAGCGATAGGGCTGGGGCTGCTGACGGAGACGTGGGAGTACGAGACGGGCGTGCTGACGCTGCGGCCGTGGAACGTGTTCGTCATGATGTGCACCGTCCCCTCGCTCGCCGGCGGCCTGCTCATCTCCTTCTTCCCCGAGACGCCCAAGTTCCTCATGGCGCACGGCCGCAACGAGGAGGCGCTCGCCGTCATGCGCAAGATATACGCGCTCAACACCGGCAACAGTGCGGACACTTTCCCGGTGAGGCTTGTGCTGCAATTACATTAATCTGTGACACTTTCCAACGCTGCGATCTGTAAGCGCACTGTATATACCGAGGTGAAGTCTGGTAGACTGTCGTTGGCCATTGTAGCGTGAACAATGTGAGGATTTCCGAGAGCGCGTGTATCTTCAAGTCAGAGAGTAGGTAGACTGCAATGTAGAGCTTAGTTAGGGCATTGGCGTTTGGTGGAGCAGCAGTCAATATACTCGTAGAATAGGTGACTACCACGAGGGGTAAAACAGGGAAACGTGATGAGAGGAAATAATACAGTGTTGTTAATAAGTCCGAGTGCGGATAATGAGGATGGGGATGGGTTGTTTGGAGGGAAGAGACCAGACAGGAAGGTCATCGGTTTCATCGGATTAGGGAAGGACAGGGAAGGAAGTCGGCCGTGCACTTTCAAAGGAGCCATCCCGGCATTTGCCTGGAGCGATTTAGGGAAATTACGGAAAACCTAAATCAGGATGGCCGGACGCGGGATTGAATCGTCGTCCTCCCGAATGCGAGTCCAGTGTGCTAACCACTGCGCCACCTCGCTCGATGTTAATAAGTATCTCTGGCGTTTCAGAGGACTAATATGCGAAAACTAGGAGACGTGCAGAAAAATGACACATAGCAAAGCATGAACGGAATGGACAGTGTCTTGAAAGGAGTATATAAGATTAACATCAACAAAAGCAAAACGACGATAATGGAATGTAGTCGATCAGGTGATACTGAGGGAATTAGATTAGGAAATGAGATACTTAAAGTAGTAGATGAGTTTCGCTATTTGCGGAGCAAAATAGCTGATGATGGTCGAATAAGGATATGAAATGGAGACTGGCAATGGCAAGGAAAGCGTGTCTGAAGAAGAGAAATTTGTGAACATCGAGTATAGATTTACGTGCCGGGAAGTCTTTTCTGAAAGTATTTGTATGGAGTGTAGCAATGTATGGAAGTGAAAATTGGACGATAAATAGTTTAGACAAGAAGAGAGTAGAAGCTTTCAAAATGTGGTGCTACATAAGAATGGTGAAATTAAATGGGTAGATCACGTAACTACTGAGGAGGTACTAAGCAGAATAGGGGAGAAGAGGAATTTGTGACAAGACTTGACTAGAAGAAGGGATCCTTTGGTACGGCATGTTCTGAGGCATCAACGGACCACCAATTTAGTATTGGAGGGCAGGGTGGTGGGTAAAAATCGTAGAGGGAGACCAAGAGGTGAATACACAAAGCAGATTCAGAAGGATGTAAGTTGCAGTAGTTACTTGGAGAGGAAGAAGCTTGCACAGAATAGAGTATAATGGACAGTTGCATCAAACCAGTCTCTGGACTGAAGACCCCAGCAACAACAACAGCAAAGCATAGAGCTCTCCAATTTTGATTCGTAATAAGCGCCATGCAGTAGTTGTACTAGGGGGCAGGCGGGTCAGAACACTTATTGTCGCATCGAGTTAGTTCGCGCCTGCAGATAGGTAACCCATTGAATAGATTTCCAAAGGGAGCTCGCTGTTGCGCCTACGCGAGCAATTCCTGTTGGTGCCTTTATTGATTACACGCACATTTTGATGGTTGCCGCGTTGAAAATGCTGTCTTTATCGAGCACATGTAATTTGAGTTAGAAACTTGTTAACATTCGGCATCCACTGATATGTTTTTGCTTTCTGTACGTTTTGTAATATCAATCAATTGTTTTCTGAACCCCTGGAGGTGTAAGGGGTAGTCATATTAAAACAAGACAGTCGGAAAAAGTAAGCAAATTCTTCATAATTTCAAAAGTAATCGCTGTAACTGTTAATCAGTTTATCCCACTGCCTTCATCTACATCTGCAGTTATTTGATTATTCTGAAATTTATTATATGGCAGAGGGTTCATGGAATCATCTTCAAGATATTTCTTTACGTTCCCCTCTCGAACAGCGCGCAAGGAAAACGAACACCTAATTTGTTTCTTATGAGATCTGACTTCTTTTATTTTATTATGATAATAACCCCTCCCTATGTAGGTGAGCGTCAACAAAATATTTTCACACCGTGAATACAAAGTTGATGGTTGAAATTTTATGAGAAGATCTTGCCGTAACGAGAAACGCCTTTGTTTTAATGATTGTCATCCCAATTCTCGTATCATATCCGTTACGCTCTCTCCCCTATTTCACGATGGTACAAAACGTGCTTCCCTTTTTTTAAAATTTTTGATGTCACCCTTCAATCCTATCTGAAGCAAATCCAACACCGCACATCAATACTCCAGAAAAGGACGGACAAACGTAATGTAAGCAGCCTCATTAGTAGGCCTGCTACGTTCTCTACGTGTTGTAAGTTTGTTTTCATCACCTGATGACTTAAGAAGACGGTAAAATGCTGGAACAATATTCGCGATTGGCTAGCAATCATTATTGTACCAAGGCGAGCACCTTTTCGCCCGAAGGAAGTGGACGGCAACGAATGGAAATCACATGAAGGGAGATCGAGAATGTATGCAGGATATGTAAGGACGTCACAGCGAAACCGCTGCAACGTTGGTCAAAACAACCTTGACAATATTCATTCGGTTGCAGGGTAATGTCCGCCCACATATTGTCAAGACTGTTTCGACTACGCCGCAGAAGCTTCGCTAGGAACCTGTTGCACATCCTCCATACAGTTCCCATCTCTCCCCATGCGACATCCGTTCTTTGGAGCCTTGATGAAAGACATTCGTGGTCGTCTGCTGCTTTGAACGAAAGGGGCACGCCTGGGTACAATCATTGTTTCGTCAGCAACCGTATCGTTTTTGAAATAATGAAAAGTTTCCTTACTTTTCTTCCATCTGTCTCGATTTCATAGGACGGCCCCGTGTAGTTATGAATAACCGCTATATTATTTAGTAGTGTATGTGAAGAGACCAAGATAGAACGTTATTACAGAAGTAGTATTCCAGTAAAGACAAAAAATGGAAAATCCAGGATGGAATGTAACAATATTATGAAAAGGAAAGTCGCTACACAACTCACAAACACGACTGCTGTCTCAGACAACTGAAACAACACTGCGAGCTGCATCATAAGCGCACGATGGGAGTGGCGGCTGGATGAGGGTAAGGAGGAGGCTGGGGCAGGGAGGGTGAGGGGTAGTATGGCGGGGGTGCCAGACAGTGAAGTGCTGCAGGTTAGATGGAGGACAGGAGAGACGTGCAGAGGGGGAGGGGAGGGGGCAGTTGCAGAAAACGAGAGAAGTAAAAAGACTGAGTGTGATGGTGGAATGAAGGCTGTGTAGTGCTGGAATGGGAACAGGGAAGGGGCCAGATGGGTGAGGACAGTGACTAACGAAGGCTGACAGCAGGAGGGTTACAGGAAGATGGGATGTATTGCAGAGAAAGTTCCCACCTGCGCAATTCAGAAAAGCTGGTGTTGGTGGGAAGGATCCATATGGCACAGGCTGTGAAGCACTCATTGAAATGAAGGATGTCATGGATGGCAGTGTGTTTGGCAACAGGTGGTCTACTTGTTTCTTGGTCACAGTCTGTCAGTGGCCATAACTTGTTGGCTGTCATGCCCACGTAGAATGCAGCACAGTGATTGCAGCTTAGCGTGTAAATCACATGACTAGTTTCACAGGTAGCCCTGCCTTTGATGGGATAGGTGATGTTAGTGACTGTACTGGAGTAGGTGGTGGTAGGAGGATGTATCAGACAGGTCTTGCACCTCGGTCTATTACAGGGGTATGAGCCGTGAGGTAAGGAGTTGGGAGCAGGGCTTGTGTAAGGATGGACGAGTATATTGTGGAGGTTCGGTGGATGGGGGAATACCACTGTGGGAGGAGTGGGAGGAATAGTGGGCAGGACATTTCTCATTTCAGGGCATGACGAAAGGTAGTCGAAACCCTGGTGGAGAATGTAATTCATTTGCTCCAGTCCTGGGTGATACTGAGTTACGATGAGAATGCTCCTCTACGGCCAGATGGTGGGACTTTGGGAGGTGGTAGGAGATTGGAAATATAAGGCAGGGGAGATCTGTTTTTGTATTTGTCCAATAAATTGTCATTGAAGTGCTTTAAGTTAACACATGTGAATAATAGGAAACACTGATTGCTATGTATATGAAATATAGGGATCAGTGAAGATGTAAACCCACAAAACATTTGCTTAGAATCCAAATGCGCAAACTCCTCTTCAGAGTGAAAGATTTTTTCTAGAAACAGCGGCAGGTCTCGGAAACACATTTTATCTGTTAGAAAGTTCCAGAAATACGTTATACTTTAGTATGTAACCACATTTTTATTTTCTCTACAGACTACCGGTTTCAGCCGCAAGTGCCATCATCAGGCCATTCCGTGGCACAGAGTCATCAAGCTAGCTTAGCCAAGTTAAATGTGTTTGTCGGGAATATGTAGAATGTTTCAAAACGCAGGAACGTTAGAAACGTTAAATGTAGTCAGTAGGTGCACCTGACAACTCAAAAACTGCTGAATATCTGCACATTCAGAACAGCGTCACTCGGTCATGTTTAAGTACTAATGTACTATAATGGTGACTAAGATGTTAACTTACGTCTTTTAATCTATATGGTACTGGTGTTCTTACAGTGACTTTCCACTAAGCCAGAGCTCTGCTTATGTGTGGGTCGGCAGGTGCGCCGGCTGGTGGACGAGATAGCGCAGCGCAAGACGTCGCTGTCCAGCGCTGCCTCCAGCCCCAAGAGCGTGCTGGAGAGCGCGCGCGCCGGCTGGAGGCAGATCCGGCCGCTCTTCTCCATGCCGCACCTGCCCTACGCGCTGCTCGTCTTCAGCGTGCAGGCCTGCTGTTTGCTCAGGTAACACCGACACAACGCAGCGTTATGCGGTAAAACCTATCTACGTGGATTTCTTTATTTACATTAGGGACTGAAAACTCATGAAGTCAAGATAGGACATGAAATCTTCTTTAATTGGACTGATTACTAATTCTGGCTAGCAGTCTAGCCATTTTCAGATCTAAGATATAAAACAGATTTTCTCTCATGTTATCACCATACAACAACTTAGAGAAATGCATATAATATGATAGGGGGTTCAATAGTATACTGTATACACGGATTAATTACAGAATCCATACTATAAAACATTCATGATTAGTGTTGGCGCCATTACGGCTTCATACAACGAAAAAATCTTTCTTAAAATGACAACATTCATATACGATATAACTGAAAACAGCTTTTCAGCGTACATGGCCAGTGTAATTGAACGATGCTCATAAAACTGAAATTTTACCGTAATATAAAGAAGAGGCATTGACGGTAAAACAGTATTTGAATAAGGAACTATCAAATAAAATGACTAAATGTAAAATATATCGTCTTACGAAAGCCGTTATGTGATTACAACTTAGCAACTAACACTCAGTATTTACATCATTTCGTAACAGAGGTCATCATACGTAGGTTGCTATGACGTGCTACATGTGAATAATATGGTGGCTGATGTCAATTACAATGTTCAAGAAACCCAACATTCGGCATATACATCGTACACAAATGCATGGCCTGTACTGTGGCAAAATAGGGGATGCCAGCCATTGGGTTTTGACACATTGCGTGAAATGAAGACCGCTAGATGGCGTTAGCAGCTGGCTATATAACAATTTAAGAAACAAGATGTAAATATAATAAAAATTAAATAGTTGCCAGCAATACAGCTCTACTAATATTTAAAAAAAGAAAAAAAACAGGACTTAAGCGATAATGACTAGCACGATAGCTATCTGCTGATGTTATATAAACCAAGCAATGTAATTTTATGTGATGCTTTATCGTACTGATACTTCACAATTTTAGTTACTGACTCATAATACTTCTACTTTTGTTTTCGATAAATGTCTACACAACAAACGTAAATATTAGGGACATCGGCAACACACAACACTATGATCCACAGGTCAGGTGGAGCTAGTGACAGACAGGTTTTCCATCATTGTGACGGTAATGGTAACAACAGATTATACAACTATTAAACTGAAAAGGATGTAAAATATATGCACAAGATGAGAAACGGCATTTCTTAAAACATATTAAGCTACATGTCTTAACAAGAAAACCTGGTTTCAGGAGCTTCACTCATACGCAACTTTTTGGTGACAAAGTCAACAAACCTGACTATCTACTGGGTTGCTAAAGAACTTCGTTGCGTTTTTCCATAAGTTTAATAAACACAACAGATAAACATAACATAGAACTTTAGTCATCAATAACACTTTCTCCTTCACTGTTTACGTCTTTAATTCCGCGACTGTAGAAGTCAGGTGGTTATGAGGCGAAGAACTCGTCGAGTCATGTTCGGAGCGCATTTTCGTCCTGAGGGAAAGTTCTTGAAGGTTGTTCGATACAAAGGGGGAAAGGTGAAAATTCGGAGGCGCAGGATCGGGTGAATACTGTATAGCGTTTTTTGTCGGTTTACCAGAGTGCAGGCAGACATTATCATGCAGTAGCATCACTTCACGCAGTTTTCTTGGTCGTTGTTCTTGGATTACGTTTGCAAGACGTCTCATTTGTTAACAATAAAAGTCAGCAGTGGTGTTTACACATCGAGGAAGCAATTAATAGTGCACCACACGGTCTCTGCTCCACCTGGTGCATAACATTACCTTTTGAAGATGGAGAATTGCTGCTTTCTTAAGATCAATCATTTCTTTCTGTTCCCTACGTTAGCACAATACACCATTTATCGTCACCAATAACGATACAGGATAGTGGACTACAAATAAAAAATAACAATCGCTTAATAAACCCATAGATACTGGAATACCAACGTGTAAAACAAAAGCGCTAAGAACTTATGCACCAACCTAATATATGGTCTGGCCAGCAATGATGGCAAAACACAGCCACAAAACGTGTCACGAAATCGTACATTCTGTAGTGACCACATAACGTGGACACGATCGATAGCCGTAATTGAATGGCCGGGGGACAGTGATATCAGTGGATGCCATTCCCTCCCCCCCCCCCCCCCCCGTTGCCCCCCCCCCCCCCCGCCCCCAACTCCTAACGCTCGTCAGTGTCTTCTCACAGTGGCTGTTGGCGACGACACATGAAGTTGCACTGCCCTGCGGGGCAGTTGGGTTAAGGGTGTTAAAACTGGCCATGACGGCGATGGATCAATGAATCTACTAATACTTGAGTCGACTTTTATGCGCGGCCCCTTTGATGCTAAGGTGTACGCAAGCAGATATGGTACGGAAGACTGACAATGTTTATTTTCTCGAATGTAGGTTGCGGTGCAGCCTGAACTGTAACGGAGACAGAGGGTTACGTTAAACTGAAAAGTTTGGTTGTGGGGTGCCGAAGTCAACGAATACAAATATTAATTGATAGCTGTGGTGAAAAGTGTTGTATGTCCACATGATTGCCTTGTAATTCACACTTAAGAATTGGCATAGGTTTCATACATCCACTTTCAGACTATTTCTTGACCGTTGCTGTACACAAGAGCTTGTGGGAAAGGGGAACTGGTGGATCTTTCTGTGCGAGTATTATTTGTTTTACTTTACCATGATGGCCGTTCCTCCCTGTGTTGGTGGGATTCAAAAGAGTATTTTCTCGTTCGAGGTGAATGTTGAAGACTGAGATTATGACTGAAATTTGGTGAAAAAATCTTGTCGAAACGAAAAGAGCCTTTATTTTAAAGACAGAGAGAGAGAGAGAGAGAGAGAGAGATTATATGTTTCGAGAGGAATTTCCCATGTATCAGTACCAGAGAGCTGCAGCCACCTGTATCAAAGAGTTGCTGCCAGTTGATGCTTTGTCCGACTGAACGTAACTGGGGGGGGGGGGGGGGGTGAAGGGAGGAGAGGAGGGAATTGGATGGAGGAGGGCTGGAATGGTTGCTTCTCCCAGTGTCCTCTGCTGGTTGTATTGTAGACCAGAAGGACAGGGTGTCTTAAACTACTTAGCAGACCAGTAGGTTAAGGGAGAAGGAGGGGCTCATAAATCAATCAAGTATGTCCCTGAATGTATGCTTGCCCCGAACGTATTCAACCCGCACTAACAAAACGCTCTGATATCCACTTTGCCCTGCTTACCCCAGTATACACTGATCTCGTCACAAACGTCAAACGCTGTGTATACTTCAACACAAGGGGGAGACGTACAGTCATCTCGAAGACGATGTGTAGAGCAGATTGTATATAGTGTTGGGTCTCATATGTATGGAAAGATTCAGAGAATAGAGCAAGAACAGAAATAATGAATGGAGACATCAGATCATTCGTAAGAAAAGCGGCATGTTCTATTTTTCTTTTTGGTCGCTGGGTGATTGATGCTTGAAGTAAGCTTAAATATTCATGCAGCCGATAATAAAAATTGAATTAATATGGAAACCCAGCTACACATGATATTCATTTACCAACCCTCGCTATTATTGCTCGGCAGAATGTATGCACGAAAGACTCCCAAGACATTTTTGCAATGGTTCCAACATTTTCACAATAAAGAAATTAACAAATGTGATAAATTACACGCAATAATCCAGTTTATAGGTAGGTGTGTCTCCTGTTAGTCCTTTAAGTCACCTGAAGTCTGCTGCTGATAAGAATATTTGCATGTACAGTGTTAATGAACTTGAGTAAGGTTACCATGTTATGTAACAGATGATACGCGGAGTGAAGCGTTCCCACAATCACTACGTTATTTATAGCAACACCAGTACGAATCCCAGCTGTTCAGTATTGTGTGCTCGAAAATATATAAATTATTCTGTGAATTACTTTCGATGAGTATTTTATCTCATGATTACTGAGGAAATTTATTCTGTTCTTCAGCTGGTTTGTCATTGATCTTGTTACGTACAGAAAAATGTGTAAATTCATATCGTATACTGAAATACTTGTAGTTCAGTATAGCCTTCTAATTTTAAAGCAATACTCGCGATTAACTTCTGTCTGCATCCTGGGAAACGTAATCAGTTTTACCGTGCTGCTTAGAAGCTAATCCCGATCTGGTGTGTGGTGTTTCTCTTCTTGTTGTTTGCTGCTGTTATTCACCTCATGGCCTGCTCCTTTGTGAAGCGAATTGGCAGTGCTCTTTTAGTAGCAATGTCGGTCGGTAACGCTTTTATCTCTTCTTCAGTACTTTTTGACTTACGACATGGTTCATATTTTCCTAGGGCCATCCAAATTTTAAGATGTGAGTGATGTATTTTAAGGGGAACGCCCGGATGGCCTGACACGGCCAAATTTGCTGCTTCACCATTGTCTCAGTCGAGCCCCGTTCCTCGTGATTGACATCTACATATGCTCCAACATATATACTCCGCAAGTCACTACACGGTGCGTGTGTAGAGGGTGCACTGTACCACTGTTCATTTCTTTTCCTGTTCCACTGGCAAACAGACGAAGGGAAAAACGAGTGTCTCTAGGCTTCCGTACGAGACCTGATTTTTTTACCTTGTCTTCACGGTCCTTATGCGAAATATACGTTGACGGCAATAGAATCGATCTACAGTCAGCATCTAATAACGATTCCCTAAATTTTCTCAGTAAAATAAAGTGCCGTGTGGCTAGAGCTTCCCGTTCGCCTGGTGCAAATCTTTCGAGTTGACGCCACTTCGGCGACTTGCGCGTCGATTGGGACGAAATGATAATGATAAGGACAACACAACGCCGAGTTCCTGAGCGGAGAAAATCACCGACCCAACTGGAAATCGAACCCGGGCCGTTGTGTATGACATTCCGACGCGCTGACCACTCACCTACCAGGAGCAGACATTTTCTCAGTAGTGTTCCTCGAAATGAACGTCCCTTACAGCCCGGGGTTCACATTTGAGCTCCCGAAGCGTTTCTTTAACGGTGGGTTGTTGGCTGAATCTCCAGGTAACAATGTTGACTGAATCTCCAGGTAACAAATCTAGCAGCTTCGATGTCTTCTTTTAATCCGACTTTGTTGGGATCCCAAGCACTAGAGCAGCACTCAAGAATGGGTAGTATTAATTTCTACACGCAATGTTCTTTGCAGGTAAGCCACACATTCCTAAAACCCCCACAATAAATCGACGTGACTATGTCAAGCAGCACACCACTAATACTGTATTCGAACGCTAAAATATTGTTCTCCCAACTCATCTGCTTTAACTCAAATTTTTGTATATTTAGGCATTGAGAGAAAGCTGCCAATCATCACAACCTACAGAAATGCTGTCTGAGTCATCCCGTATCCTTGTACAGCCACTCAGCGACGATACTTTTCCGTACACTACAGCGTCATCAGCAAAAAATTGCAAATTGCTGCTGTTTCTACACGCTTACTCCACAAGCCACTGTTCGGTGCGTGACGGAAGGTACCGTGTAGCATTACTAGTCATTCCCTTTCCCGTTCCAATCGTAAATAGAGCGAGAGAAAAAACATTATCTGTATCTACCAAATCTGGCAGCCTGCTTCGATTTCTTCCTTTACCCTGACCTGGTGCGGATCTCAAACTCTGGAGCAATACTCAAGGAAAGGTGGCACTAGCGTCCAATGTGCGATCTCCTTTACAGATGAACCACATTTACCCAAAATTCCCCCAACAAACCGAAGTGGACCTTTCGTCTTCCCTACCACAATCCTCACATGTTCTTTCCATTTCATATCGCTTTGCAGCGTTACGCCCAGATATTTAAACGACGTGACTGTGACAAGCAGGACACTAATGCTGTAATCGAACATTACGTGTTTGTTTTTCCTACTCATCTGCATTAACTTACTTCTTTTTTCTACATTTAAAAGTAGCTGCCATTCGTCAGAGCAATCAGAAATCTTGTGTAAGTCGTCTTGTACCCTCCTACAGTCACTCAACGACGACACCTTCCCACACACCACAGCATCATCAGCAAACAACAACAGATTGCTGCCCACCCTGTCCGCTGGATCATATACGCATACACCAAATGATAGCGGTCCTGTCGCACTTCCCTGGGGCACAACTGGCTATGAACACTCGCCGTAGAAGAGAACGTACTGGGTTCTATTACTTAAGAAGTCTTCGTGCCACTCACACATCTCGGAATCTATTCTGTATGGTCGTACCTTCGTTAACATCTGCTGTGGGACACAGTGTCAAACGTTCCTCGGAAATCTAGAAATATGGAACCTGCCTCTTGCCCTTCATACATAGTCCCAAAGTTCGCAGTTATGTCATGTGAGAAAAATGGAAGCTGAGTTTCTAAAACCGTGCTGATTCGTGCACAGAAGGTCGTCGGTCTCAAGGAAATTTATTATATTCGAACTAAGAAAATGTTCAAGAATTCTGCAGCAAACCCATGTTAAGGATAGTGGTGTGTAATTTCGCGGGGCCGTTCTTTTCCCCATCTTATATACAGGAGTCATCTGCGCTTTTTTCCAGTCGGTGGGGAAATGGCACTGGGCGGGAGATTTACGATAAATAGAAGCTAAATTAGGGCAATGCCGCAGAGTGCTTTTTGTAAAACCGAATTTGGATTCCATCCGGACATGGCGACGTACTTGTTTTCAACTCTTTCAACTGTTTCTCTACGCCAAGGATGCCGATTACTATATCGTCCATACGCTCAATCCGTCAGCTCGTTTGTGTATATAGAAAACAAGACCGGTTTTGTCACATTTCCCTGGGGGCACTCCTGACAATACCCTTGTCTATGACGCACAGTCGCCGTCCAGGACAATATACTGGGTTCTATTAATTAAAAAGTCTTCTTGCCACTGCGATATATGGGAACCTATTCCGTATACCATGAGGTTTGTTAACAGTCTGCAATGGGGCACTGCGCCAATTGCTTTCCGGAAATCCAGGAGTATGGAATCTACCTTTTGCATTCGGCCGTAGTTCGTAGGATATCCTGTGAGAAGAGGGCAAGCTGATTTTCGCACGAGCAATATTTTCTTAATCCTTGCTAATTCGTGGACAGAAGCTCTTCTGTCTCAACGAAATTCATTACACTCGGACTCAGGATATCCTCAAAATTCTGCAGTAAACCATTGTTAAGGCTACAGATCTGTCGTTTTGCGGGGCCGTTCTTCCACCCTTCTTATTTAAAGGGGTCTCCAGCGCCTTTTTCGAGTCTCTTGGGACTTTACACTTGGCGAGAGATTCCTGATAAATGCAAGCTATGTAAGGTGCAAGTACCGAAGAATAATCTCTATAAAACTGAATTGGTATTCCATCCAGATCTGCCGACTTCTTGTTTTCTTTTCAACTCTTTTAGTTGCTTCTCAAAAACAGCGACGCCTATTTCTATGTCCCCGATACGGGACTCTCGACATAAACGGAACGTTAAGCTCTAAACTTCAGAGGTATTGGACAATTTCCAACAGTACAAGGAAGGTACAACATTAGGTATAAGTCGCTGAATAATAACATTTCAAAAAGGTTTGCCTGCGTGAATATAAGTTATCTTATTTTAAAGTGGAGTAACTTCCTATGAGCTTACAAATAGGGAGTCTCAACTTTCGTGGTCTGGTAACATTTTTAAACCATTTAAACTTCCGTCCGAAGATTGGTTTGATTAAGCTCTCAAAGCTAGTCTCTCTTATTCAAGTCCTGACTCATCCACCGTCCGGTATTATGGATTCTTACCTGTCCGCAAAATGTTCTCTACAAAGAACTACAGAGTGTTCATAAAGTACTCTCGGTGGCATCAAGTCCCGCCATGTATGGTGCCGTGTATGCGAAGGGGAGGGGGGGGGGGGGGTGATTTCGACACTCCCGAGGGACAGCATCAACAGCAAGCGTCGGCCCAGCGGCTACATCAAGACGCACATCCTTTCCAGCTGCTCCAAGAACTATTTCGGACACGACGTTGGATATTATGAGTCACTCGTTGGCGGTGGGTCTGGAATACACTCTGGCGAAGAGGAGTTGGAGCTGTCAGGACAGGATTCATCCAGCTTCTCCAACGTGAGAAATTCTACCTTCTGCTCCCAACCAACCAAATGCCTGGTGTCTCTAGCACTTGGTGCAAACTCTATTATAGTACAGCTCTCAGATGTCAATTCGTTACGCATCACTCGAATTGCAGGAAACAAGATCTACTGTCCGTGAAGTGTTACATAAGTGATCGCATACCAACTACAAACGGTCCAACCATTGCAGCTAAACGGTTATCCTCTGCATTACGCATTTCTGTCTTCCATGCTGCCCTCCATAGATACAGCAATGGCTACCTGAAAAAACGCCTCTTTTCAGATGAATGAACATTTTTCAATTCTGGACATTTTAATCCCCACAAAATTATTATTTGGGCCCCCTAAACCCACACTACACACGTTAACACAGTCGTGACAACTTTCTCAATGACTCATGTGACATTACAGGGTGTTAGGCCAATTTTTCTACGCAGAGAACTTGACAAGCTAGAAGAGCTCCTGCTGCCACAAATGGAACAACTGTAGCCTTCTATCATCTTCCAGCATGATGGTGCACCCTCATGTTGGAGTTTTAATGTTCGAGGTTTGCTGAATGAAACATTTCCTAAGAGCTGGATGGATCATGATGGTCCCATCGCATGGAACCGCCTCCCCCCCCCCCCCCTCTCTACTTCATTATACTTCTTTTTTTTTGGGAGGGTGGTTAAATTAAGACAAGCGTTGCAGTACATAACATCAGTCATTAATACTGCTGACCTTCGTGGACGAATCAATGAAGCAATCAGGACTAACGATGCTACAATGCTGACCCAACAAGGGCAGTAATGTATGTGACTGGTTTCAGTACCGCAATCTGCTACATTCGATGCAACATTCAGCCACGCCTGTAAGCAAGAAACCCTATCAGCCTACTTCTTACAGGTTAACAATTCCACAAGCACAAAACCAACGACAGCTTCCGGTTCACGCTGCTCAACGATAAGATAATAAATGTTGTTGACGTTGTCAATCAGAATATGCGACAAAACAGTGTTCAAAATTCAAATTTGTGTGAAATCTTATGGGACTTAACTGCTAAGGTCATCAGTCCCTAAGCTTACACACTACTTAACCTAAATTATCCTAAGGACAAACACACACACCCATGCCCGAGGGAGGACTCGAACCTCCGCCGGGACCAGCCGCACAATCCATGACTGCAGCGCCCGCCCTAGACCGCTCGGCTAATCCCGCTCGGCAAAACAGTGTTATTGATGATACTGACATCCGGCACCTCGAAACAAAAATATTTCATTCTCTTCCTGCCTAAATTATGAAGTATATAAAACTACTGCAGTGAAGCGCCACATTAGCTAACTCCAAAATAGAAGGTTTTGGAACGAGAGTTATTCATTAGTAACCTGATATCGTCCTGTTATTCG
This sequence comes from Schistocerca piceifrons, assembly GCF_021461385.2. NCBI lineage: Eukaryota > Metazoa > Arthropoda > Insecta > Orthoptera > Acrididae > Schistocerca > Schistocerca piceifrons. The sequence continues at coordinate 620,939,239 of NC_060141.1, forward strand.
AAACATGGTTTAAGTCTCAACAGACTGTCCGCTTTAAAAATTATGTCATAATACGGGAGGAACGTCTCGATCGGAATGGTGGCGTTGCTATGTTGCTAAAATATTCGCTACCGCATTAACCATATTTGCTCAGTGTAAGGAACAACGATACCGAATTAATGTAGTTGCTCTGCGGATACAATCTTCTCACAAAAACTTTACAGATGTCTCGGTGTATAAAGAATCTCACCATAGTATCTCTTACTATGGTACATTCGCTTTTAAACAGATTTTCTACAATAGATGTTTGTACCCTCAGTTTTTTTCTGAACTTTCTAATTGGCACGGTAAAACAGATTCCGTGAGATCCGATCATTTCCCAGAAAAGTTTCACATTAATATAGAAGTTGATACTACACAAGTATGTTACGCTAATAGTGAAAGGGAAATAGTGGAAATCAGCTGGGACAGATATAATGGCACACTTAGATAGACGCTCGAAAGCATGTAACGTGACTTATAGGAAGACGACACGTATCAAGCTTTAACCAACGCCATAGATTTCACTGGGGTCAAGATTCTTTAAAATAAATAAATAAATAAAAAAAAGTTCACTGCTATGACGCAACATTTCCATCCATCTTGAATTCCTGAATGCTGTCGTGAAGTTGCAAAACGCAGACTTTCTTTGATAACCTATCGCCAGAAATCTACCTTGGAAAATTTCTTCGGAGTGCGAAAAATAAATGAGAATGAATTTATTAATTCTCGAAAAAAAGACAGTTGAATTGAATTTTGCTCTCCACTCAATAAAGCAACCAGTATTACATGTATTTGGTATAAAACAAAAGGTTGCTTTCGCCTCTTCCATTCCCACTGCCTGGTTGGAGGACGTTATCGATATGCTCGCTCCTCCCACGGTGCCATCTCTAATCCGTCTGCACTTGGCAATGACCGACACCATACCCTAATTCGTCCCCTCACTCAAGAAGAAACCAATGAAGCTTTGAAATCAACGGGTGACAGAAGTCGTGATACTGATTTTTTTCATTACTCTATGCTTGCGAACCTGCTCATGGAAGCGAAGGATTTGCGCTTGTACATTTTTAACCGGTATTAGATACAACAGGACCTCACTACAACAGGGACGTCGCAAGTCTTAATTCCAAGTCTGAAGAGCGGGAAAGATCCAAATGTGGCCTCTAAATACCGACCGATCACGTCGTCGTCATATGTTGCAAAAACTCTCGAAGACTGGAATGGTGGCTTGAAAATCGTTAATTTGATGCCTCGGCGTCAACACGGGTTCAGAAAAGACAATGGGACTGTGGATAATCTGCGTTCACTTCTGCCTTTAAAACGAAACAGTCGTTGCCGCTTTTCTTGACTCTAAGGGAGCTTATGATCACGTGCACATTATAGTTTTCTTGGACAATTTGACTGAATCCGGTATTCCTTCAAGGATGGTTTATGATATCAGTATTCTGGTATCTCGAAGAACAGTCTACGTCAGATTCAAAGGCAAATTGTTTGGATCAGGGCTTGCCACAGAGTGTAATTCTTAACCCCTCTTGTAGACTCTATACACTCATGATTTAGAACGCATGATCTCTCCTCCCACTAAAATGTTACAGTATGTGGAGGTATCTGTATTTTTTCCACTGCCGAGTCGTATCTTTAGGCCATTAATCACTGCCATAGCACACATCGACGAATGGCTGACTACTAAGGGGATGGAGGTTTCAGCTGTTCGCATTAATGGTCATGCCACGTGTGGAAAGTGCACTTTCCGGATGAAATCTCATGCTCGAATCCTAGGTATGTTATTTGAATCTCAGTTAAGCTAGACGCCTTACATTATTCCTACTGTTACTAAGCGTGAAGAAGGTTTAACCGTAATTCGCACACTCACTCGTGTGTGCTGGGAAGCGCATCAGAGTACATTACAATGTACCGAGGATTATTCGATCTCGACTAGATTGTGAGTGTGCAGTTTCACAATGCGCCTAAGTTTATCTCTCCAAATCAGATACTCTTCAATACAGTGCCATTCATATGTGGTTTGGAGCCATCCGTTCGACACCCACGAATGCTCTTTTAGTGGAGGCAGGGAAGAAGCTCTTGAGAACTAGACGCCAAATGTTGTCAGGTAAATTCCACATTCAAGGCACCCTATTCACGGACAGTAAGATTGCATTTATCGATTACGGACTGCCTCCTACGGAAGAAATTAAATTCCGGCCGTCTGTATCAGCTTTGACACTTGATCTCTATCACACGTTCTATTCGTCGTTTTTCGCTTTTGCCTTGATTTGAATATGATCTTGACACACCCAGCTGCCAGGTTCCACTCTGTTATTTTCAGACAATCAGTTCGGCCAATGTTGATGTCAGTTTGAGCTTTAATTGTCTCACTGTAGCTCAGTGACCTGATTATCTACGTGTTTTTACCGATGGATCCAAAATTCCACGAGAGGAGTATGCTGGATGTGCGTTTCTGTGCACTCAGCTCCAAGTCTGGAAAGCCTTCAGATTGCCTAAAAGACCTTCTGTCTTTAATACAGAGAGAGTTACAGTTTTTGGAGGAACTCAAGTCGGTATCTTCAGGTCCCTTATCAAAGATGTTCATTCATTGTGTCTGACTCTCAGAGCGTTCTTGAAAATATTCGATACTGGAGATGGCACAAAACAAACAACCGTTATATAATGGATGTAGTTTTGGAATATATTCACAGTATAGGTAGGAGGTTGACCATCGATTTGCTGTGGGTGCACTCTCACTCTGTCATCCGCTAGACTGAGGGAGTTGACGCCTTAGCGAAGCGAGCCGTCTCTGTAAGCACTGACCTTGGTCTAAAATTGCCGTAAACCGACCACCTACGTGAGGTCAAGAGCTACACAGAACATCAATGGTAAGAGATGTGGGACGTTTCCGAACGAACGAAAGATTGTTATTATGCGGGGTCACAATCTCTAATTCCTGCGACACTGGGTTACTGGGACACATTTGGACCGATCAGTGATATCTACTGTCGTTCGACTCCGCTTCAACCACATCTCTTTTCCTCTTCATCTACATCGAATCAACGTTTACAGTGGTCCCGGCGGAGGCTCGAGTCCTCCCTCGGGCATGGGTGTGTGTGAGTTTGTCCTTAGGATAATTTAGGTTAATTAGTGTGTAAGCTTAGGGACTGATGACGTTGGCAGTTAAGTCCCATAAGATTTCACACACATTTGAACATTTGAACGCTTACAGTTCTCCTGCATTCTGAATCTAAAGCTGATGCAAACATATCTTTTTTTCGTATCCAAATGTTGACTGTGAAAAGCTAAACTTTTTGAAGACATTGCTGAATACGGGATACGACCTCGTCAGTCAGCTTCTTTTTGTTTTCCAATGACATTCAACTTTATAAAGTGATTTTTAATTTCGTTAAGAGTATCGGAAAAAATGTGTAGTTTTTATTAGTATATGTTTTTCATTTTTATGTCTTGCTTGTGATGCAATTTTGGTGATGTTGTGAACTGATAAATCACAACTGTCTAATTTACTTTCGAGTCTATTTATTATCAGTTTATATTGGACAAATATCTGACAGTTTGAGCTTATTTCTGCAAATATGACTTGATGTACTTTTTCATGAAATTCAGTGCACAGTGTAACCTTGCGCTTTAGGCAGCTAAATAGAGTACACACTCTAGAGCAGTGATGGTCAACCATTTTTGCTAAGGAGCCAATAATGACATTCTGAGGCGGCACCTCTGGCCGGATATATGCTGATTTTATTATATATTCGTAACATACATAAATTAATATGTTTTGAGTCCACAGTAGACTAGTAAAGGCATAAGTTGGTCGCCGGTCTCCAACGACTGATCGTTAAAAGTCGGCACCGTTCTGAATCCTTCCTGTCGACCGCTCTGTTTCAGATTGCTGCCACCATCACCGACCCCAAAGCTGTAATGCTGTAATTGTCTGATGAAGCATTTTTCTGTTGGTTGTACGAGCAGATGATTAACTGATTAAGAACAGTAATTCTACGTACATTGAAAGCACTATGCAATGTGAGACACTACAGGAAATTAGAATTATATTAATACCTTCAGCTGCTGGTGGGCGTTGATATATATCAACGGGACAGATGAAAATGTTTGCCCCGATAGGGACTCGAACCCGGGACCCCCTGCTTACATCCATCTTCTTTTTTTTAATCTCATTTTCTTCTATATTGTTCGTTGAATTCGTTCTGGGCGGACGTCCGATGACACCCGTTCAGGTTCGTCGTTAATCCGTTCATCCAGTTTCTTATTACAGAGGCTAGCTAATGCCATCTGAGCCACCGAGGGCACAGAGGATAGTGCGACTGCAGGGACTATCTCGCGCACTCCTCCCGCAAGACCCACATTCTCACCTTGTATGTCCACACATTACATTCGTAGTGTCCCTAACCAACACACTCATTACTCGTCGAAGACATTCTTTCCAAGTCCCGTAAGAGTTCGGGTAATACGTGTGCATCCGCACAGAAGATGAAGATCCGAAAGAACAGACACCATATCCATATAAACTACCGCAAATGTTTACTAAATGTTTTGAATTGCTTTATGATACAACGATATTAATTTAATTTCATATTACTTGCTGGAAATAGACTAAGAACAGCATCTGAAGATGTTAATCTCTGTATTGTCCATTTCTGAGTACATGCTACTTCCGTGTCAAAGTTTATACCATAGCAGCTGATCGTTACAACTTGCACGCGTCTGTCAGTTGTCGCCATTGGAAGACTAACAGTAAATCATACATTTTTTTCGCATCCTGCAACACCGCAGTGGCTGCGCTGCTTCCCCTCTGCCCCTGAAATAAGCGATCAATTTTGTTTGATTCACAGTCGAGCTTACCAAAGTCAATTATGGTTAAGCACGTCTTAAGTTATTACTGTCTATGTAAGTCTTTTTGTTTGCTACTGGATAGAAAAGCTAAACTATTAAGAAGCTCTTAACGTTGAAACCTTCCCGTCTCCTCTATATCTCTTTGTTACGCAACCTTCCCTTGTACAATAACCTATCAAACCTTTCCTTAGGATTTCTATCTCTTGCTTAATAATAACAAATGAAATCTTCCCTTTGAAATTAATCCTCTTTCTCAATCTTCGCATAAATATTTAAATGCTGCTTATTAAAAGTGATTTTCTGATTATTTCGACGAAACATAGAATGTGTCGTCGTCGTGGCCCTCAGTCGTTACCTGCAATAACCCAAAACTGTTCCTTACCTTTTTCACTGTTACTGGATCGCCATCTGACTGCTACATCGAACTGCGACATGAATATACTTACTCTGTTTTACTATATTCTATTAGCTGCTGGTGGGCTGTCATAATAAGTGGCTGTATTTATTACGAAAGCTGACATTATTCGTTAATAGCAAAGCTGACGTTATTCTTTAACTAATTTGACTGAAGTTACGTAATTCATAGTTAAACTTTTTCTTGACAACAATAAAATTTTGCAAATTACGTTGATGGTTTTTGGGATGGAGTATAACCAGTAATGCAATATTGCTGGCAAAAATTAATTATATTCTGAAAAAGATTCTTCATATATTTACTGTTGTTAATGAAATGATTTTACAAACGTTCAAATGGGACTTACTTTTTACAATAATCTTACAACTAGCATTGCGCAAACATACCTTCAGTAGTCTTGGGTTTGTCAAAAAAAATAATTCAATAATATTAGTTCCTCTTATGATAATAGTTAGCTGATGTCTTTGTACATCCGTTTATAATCTCTTGTAAATCATAGCTAGTGGCTGACAAGCATACCGCTCCTCTCAACCTCTCGCTTCAGACCTGCTACCGACTCACTTCACATCGCGCTTACTACCGACTTCCTACGAATGCTAAAGTGCGGTCTCTCCCGCCAACAATGCTTTCTGGTGCAGACAATCCCTTCTACCATTACAAAATGTATCAATGCGCGGTCTTTCCCGCTCTTTTCTTAAATTGTATCCATACGCGATCTCTCCCACCCTTTTTAAAATTATATCAATGTGCGGTCTCTCCCGCCAACAATACTTTGGTGCAGACATTCCCTGCTACCACAATTATTTCCAAAATGACAAATATTAATTATTCCTACTTAATTCTATTGATAAAATATAAACATCTTTCATAAATTGTGGTTTGACAATAGACAACAGAAACATACACGTCTTACAATGTTGATTGGCGTTTCTGGATTCGACTATTACTTGCCAGATGCAGGTTATTATAAAATACAGCTGAGAAATGCAGGCCGCATGAACACTTGATTCGGCATCGGTTTGACTACCACTGCTCTAGAGGGGGGGGGGGGGGGGGAAGAAAAATGTGAGGGGGAAGAAACAGGCGCCGAGGAACATCAGTCAGCTCGCTCACGGAGAGATGCAGCTAGTACATGCTACCCGGCACGTTGCCTTATTGCATGTGTTCAGCTCGTAAGCGAACTACAGGACCACCTCCGCCCACGGGACAGAAGATACGCTCGCGCACACTACGCTCCAGCCTGCTTCATTCTGACTGCCCATGCGTCTCCTGTTTGCCCATCCCTGTGTATCATTGCCCACGTACGCCCGGCACCCGTGGAAGAGAACTCGAAATGAAACGCCCGTCAGAGGGTAAAAAAAGTTACATCCGTATGTTGGGGCTACTTTATGGCTTATGGTGTGAATGGCGGCAGCACGTCTGCTCCTGCGGTTTGTTGTATCCTCTGTGGCATGAATAATGATTCTTACCCGATATTCACATGGTCACCTGGTACCTTACAGGTTCCTGAAGACGGTGTCATATAGCACTAAAATCGATTGAAAGTGAAATAAGGAGTACACATATAACCGAAGGTGTCGTCACTACTGCCCAGGTATAGTAAGAGCTGTCGTCCCATGATCTATCGGAAGATATGCTCTCAGATGGCAAATGTCGTAGAATACCTCCTAATACCGTGTCGGACCTCCTTTTTTCCGCCGTTGTGCAGCTGTTCGATGTGGTAGGGACTCAACAAGTCTTTGGAAGTTCTTGCAGAAATAGTGAGCCATGCTGCCGCTATAGTCGCCCATAATTGCGGAAGTGTAGCCAGTACAGGGAGTTGTGCACGAATTGACCTCTCAATTACGTCCCATGAAAGTTCGACGGGAATCACGTCGGGCGGTCTGGGTGGCTAAATCATTCGCTCGAACTGTCCATAAAGTTCTTCAAACCAATCACGAACAGTTATGGCTCCGTGACTAGACATCATTGTTTGGGAACGTGAAGTCAATGAATGGCTGCAAATTGTCTCCAAGTATCGGAACATAACCATTTCCCGCCAATGATGGGTTTAGTTGGACCAGAGGATACAGTCCACGCCTTTATCGCGCCATCACCTGCTTGCACAGTGCCATGTTAATAACTTGGGTCCATGACTTCGTGTAGTCTGCGTCACATTTGAACCGTACCATCAGCTCTTATCAGCTGAAGTCGGAACTCATCTCACCAGGCCGCGGCTTTGCGGGCGTCTAGGCTCCAATCGATATCGTCGCGAGCCTAGGAGAGGCACTGCGGGCGATGGCATCCTGTTAGCAAAACCAATACCTCCGGTAGTCTGCTATGTAGCCCGTTAATGCCAAATTTTGCCGCCTTTCTTAACGGATACATTCGTCATAAGTTTCACATTGATTTTTGCGGTTAATTCATTCAAAGCTGCTTGTCTGTTGGCGCTGCAAACTCTACGCAAATGCCGCTGCTCTCGGTCATTAAGTGAAGGCCATCGGTCACTACGTTGTCCGTGGTGAGAGGTGGATCTCGGTGGAGCCGGCCGGAGCGGCCGTGCGGTTCTAGGCGCTACATCTGGAACCGAGCGACCGCTACTGTCGCAGGTTCGAATCCTGCCTCGGGCATGGATGTGTGTGATGTCCTTACTTAGGTTAGTTAGGTTTAATTAGTTCTACGTTCTAGGCGACTGATGACCTCAGAAGTTAAGTCGCATAGTGCTCAGAGCCATTTGAACCATTTTGATCTCGGTGGAACGGAGAAACTTAACAGCTGTTTTGTTTAACCTTTAAATCTAAAGAGGGTGGAAGGGCTGACGCAATAAAGTGAACATTTCAATTACAATGGGTTTATTAATTAACCAAAACAATCTCACTTAAAAGTTGACAAGCGCCACTCGGGCAAGATTATTTAAATGACATTCATTACATAAATAAAGAGCAAGTTAATAAATAACTTTAACAAACAACTATAGTTAAGACACTTTATTTAAGACCCTTTCAATTAACATTACATGTAGCTCACAATTTTCCACCAAAATTGAGAGAAGCCACTGGGGCTGAATTTAACCTAACTTTAACAAATAATTTTAGTTAAGACACATTATTTAAGACCATTTCAATTAAAACCTTACATTACATGTAAAATAACATTTGACACACCACCTCAACTTTAATGCGAATACTTAAAACATATTTATAACTTGGTCAGTGTTACAGAGCGACCCCGAAATTATTCAAATGCCCATTGACTTGCAAGATAGACTTTAAGGGTATAGAAAGTTACAAGAGAATGCACAGCGCTGGCCAACTCCCGCCGACTCTAGTATAACCACGTGACAACCGCCGCCCGGCCTCAGGCACGCCGTCTTCGCTTCTCTCCGCCCGCCAATCGCCGACTCACGCACCGCCGCCTTCCGTTCTCAAAGAGTTGTGTCCTCTCTCTCTACTCGCGGTCGGCCCAAGCCTCTGCACTAGGAAATTAATCGTACTGTCAGAGATACCACTGGCGCCAGTCCCGCGACGGCTCACTCGGAATATTGTATTCCCTAAGGATTTACGAAATGAAGTGTCCTATGCGTCTTGCTCCAACTTCCATTCCTTGTTCAAAGACTGTTAATTCCTGTTATGTGACCATAATCACGTCGGAAACCTTCTCACATGAATCACCCAAGTAGAAATGACAGCTCCGCCAATGCTCTGCCCTTTTATACCTAGTGCATGCGATCTACCGCCATTTGTGTATGTGCACACCGGTATCCCAAGATTAGTCACCTCAGTGTATGTATAGAGCTAATCTGTACATCTCACCACTTCAGCTCCCCTAGTGGTTTCCTATTTGTGTGATTTCGCCCTGAGGGAGGCAGCAGGTGGAGTCACCGGCTTTTTATCGTTGGGTAGCTATAGTTTCCAGCCCTGTGGCCGTGAGCAGGTCCTTGTTCGTTCTAGCTGATGGAGACGCCGAGTTAGCGCGGCCGGTTGTTACTGCTCACCATAAAAAGTTACAACATGAGAACGTGACGTTGCACAGATAGCAGACGGTCCCCTGGATTTTGTGACAGTTGTGCAGAGCGACATTTGTGCGGAGATACCACGTTTTCACATTTCTGCGTAGTCCAAGGCTCTTCCTTTCACATTCATTGGCTTTTCTAACTGACAACCAGGCTGTCACCTTTCAGTCTAACCTAGACCTCCGTCTGTGCTACAGATCAGTCTGTCAAAACAGCCAGGATTTTTTCTTTCATATTCGTTGACTTTGCCAACTCATAAACAGACTGCCTTACCCCGTTATCAGCAACAGCCCGAGGCACATGATAAGTGTCACTCGATTCGAGTGTTCCAACCGCCCCCTCCTGATCTCGCTTGGCTCTGTCTCTTTGTTCTGCACAGCACTGTCCCTTTTGCTTTGTCCCATCTTGGATTGCTAATGTTCTTTGCCTTCTACTCTTTACCGTCAGATGATACAGGTTGAACTGGAGATGACTCGAAAGGAGCCACCACGTTGCTAGCGTATATCCAACACCAAACACATGAAGACGGCCGGAAGAATCTGCACCGAAAGTATCGTGATACCAAATTACCGACATTCGATAGTTCTGCCGAAGTCTCATGGAAACACTTTTTGTGCGGTTATGGGAAGATTAACTTGCTTTCTGCTACGTATCATGGCATTGATATACACGCCTCAGACAAAGAAAGAAAGAGATGACGGGTTTACAAAAGTTCAGCTTTTAGGCCTACGCTCTTTGGCAGTGCCTGAAACGATGCACATTACCTTTTTTTAATATTGATATACTGTATCATCCTGCAACAAGACGGATTGTTCTTACTACTTATTAAAAATGAATTATGCGCGTATGTGTGTACTGAATTGAGCTCTTCTTGTATGCAGTGATACTTTCTTAAGTCCGCCCCGATAGCTGAGTGGTGCCGGCACGGTAGCTCAGCGTGTTCGGTCAGAGCTGATTGGCCTCTGTAATAAAAGAACTGAGTGAAAGGATCAACAACAAACTTGAACGGATGTCATGTGACGTCCACAACGAACAAAATGCAAAAAAAAAAAAAAAAAAAAAAAAAAATTTCCATACATTCTTAAAATTTGTTAAATACGAAATTATTTAAAATGCACTTGAAACATAATCAGAATAGTGGATTTCATTCACTGTTCGACTCGTATACTGACCATTTAGTATTTCCCAAAGCCAAAATACTTCGTTATCTATGAAAATAGAAAATTCAAAATTTTGAAAATTGCACGTTAGTGATAGTAAATTTAGTTACTGATTAACTTTAGCATGACTATTGAGAGAAAAAGAAATTTAAAACAAACGGAAGGCTCAGTGGTATTTGACCCCAAATTCTCAATATAAAAATAAATAAGTGGCAAAACATCATCATAAGCAACAACACCGGTTTTCGTGAGCCTTTAGTTTCTTTACTGCACTGTCAGCTTCTCTCGCCTAATCACAAATTCAGCAAATATTACAGTGAGTTCGCGTCGCGGCAAGCAATCGTAGACACCATTTTTCATCGCATCAAATATAGAATTAATTATAGGGCCGACAATTAGACTGTGGTAACTTGAGAATTTATTTTAAATAATTTACAATAGTTCTATTTTTAATTACAAACGTTGCTGAGAAGAATGAAATGACTGATAGAGAAGGAACATTAAATGGGTGACGACTGGCTTTGGAAGCGATAAAAACGATAATGAGCATACAAATAAATTTAGAGTTATTACAATACACTTTAGGTTTCAAATTTAAATGCAAATAATTTTGTACATGTGCGAGCTTCCTTTACATATCACTTCATCAGTTAACTCTCTGGATATTGCTGGTGTTTCATATCGTGGTTGGATTCCGAAGAGTAGTGTCAACAATGGCTGATGAATACTAGTATTCGTCGATCTCGTGATGAAATTTATGATTCCAGGTTCATCATTCAATCATTTTAAGTGATGTTCCAGCCCATATCTTCTTCTATTAACGGAACCCAGGTGTTGATTCCGCTATCAGAATATACACAGCGTAAACTGTGATGTCGTCAGTCATATGACCACACCGCCACCTGAGAGATCGATCCGCCGGATGCGATTCTCTTAATAAACGGAACAGAAGAACGGCTGTGTTAGCCAAAGAGTACACAGCCAATCGCAGTACTTATGCTCGCCTAGTGCAGTTGTGCCAGTCTACAGTTCGTAGCCGTGCTCAGTGGTCAGCCAGCGCCGATTTTAGTCAGTCATCGTCTGCAGCTCAGTCTTTGCTGGCATCAAGTCTTTGTAGCTCCGTTCCAAGTTCGTCTTCAAATTCACCGGATTCGACATTCAAGATTACGAGAGATGAATTCGTCACTGCAAGATTTGTGACTTGTAAATTATGCCATTCTACAAACGCTTTGTCCAGTCGCTTCTTCTATAATTGTCAACCAACTGATCATGGAGTACAGCAAAGGTAAGTAATAAATACTTTCTTATTTTGTACTCCTGCTAATTAATTGTGTTTTCCTGTTGTAGCTACCAAGCAGTCTTGGCAAAGTAGACCCCACGTTTCCACCTCCTTGGCTACCTCATAATTGCCACCTCGTGTTGATGGACTCGATTATGGTGGAAGATCGAGAGCCATCATAAACAATTCATGACTCAATATAAACTGCCGTCCACTATCCACTTCAGTAATCAGCACTATATCGTAATTGTTATATGTCTATACCTTTTGTTAATTAAAGCACCCCGTCGCATTTTTCTGTCTATATGTGGATGCTAATCTCAGGAACTTCTGTTAGGATTTTGATGTGGTTTTCACTGGTGGTTAGGCTGATTCACAGTAAGGTTTGAGACACATCTGTGACCAGAAATATCCCCAGACCGGTCTCCGGTAAGGCATGTGTGGGGCCAGCTCAGACATAAAAACTCCAGCCCAGTGCAGTATCCAGGATATCCTCAGCTCTCTATTCTCTTTTCGAAAATTAAAAAGTATTAAAATTTGATTAAAATGTTGTTAATTAATCAAATTTTTTCCCAGTTACTGCGCGAGTACTGGAGATTATAAATATTCAGCTTTTAAAAGGACGAAGCAGAGAACGAGAGAATCAGTAAAAATTAATTTGCACAAACCTATTTCTCGTCGTTTGTTATAAGTTCTTCTTTCTCTTGGCAGACTCGCCGTAGGTTAATGATTACTTCATGCTAAAGCTGCAACGAGGAATCCATCTGTTTATCCATACATCAAATCAGTAATACCATGAAACAGGAATACATTTTCTTTTCAAATTTATTTTATTCCGTATTTTCAGTTTTCATATACTCGTATTAACACGCTTCTTGACATTGATTGCTAACTTTCAACCGTTGCGTCTCATAAGAACTGCTTCGCCAACTACCTCAGCACTGCCTCCCATCAAAACGTAATACGTGCTCCAAACGAACAAGAGCAGAGATACATCAATTTCAGTACAAAGAACATGGAGGTAAAAATGGAAGGTAGCTGTCATTGCGTCACAAACTTGAAGCCGACGTCCACCATCTTATGTAGCCCAAAACAATAGATTCACCACATTTATACCTCTATTGTTCACCGCGGTGATACTTTCCCATGACGTCGCTCTGACGCTCCCGTGCCCAGTTTCGACATTTGTTGATATCTATTGGCTTTTTCAGTCTTATACCAAATAGCATCTGATGCTTTGGTTGTGTGGAGACGTAGTTGCTTCCTCAAAAATGCCAGCTTGCGTCGTTCACGGGTGAACTAATCGATCCGATATAACCTAAAGTTTAAAGGAATCACCTTTCATCGTAAGTGGAGCCGATGGAGCAAAATTTTCTTTTGAATAGATGCATTATGGTCGTGATGTTTATTTTTATTTATTCCTGTGTTTTTCAGTCCTTCCAAACCGCAAACGGTCCGACATCCGAGCCACGATGTATCACGTGTCTTATCCCCGCATAACACACTCCTAAGTGACTGGTCATATTCTTGGTGCAGCATCTCATACCCTAAATTTCTCCAGCCGATAATAATTATTCGTTGTTCACATTTCCTCCCTCTTTAAAAGAGGTTCTGGCTAGAACAGCCGGAGACAACGGTCAGTTTGTGTGTATGATTATATGGATGTGTGCGTGTGTGTGTGCATTCTTAGCTTCCTCTTTGATGAAAGCTTTGGCCAAAAACTCTTTTTATTGTGCTTGCCTGCTGCTTGGCGTGTAAGTTGCAATCTCTCCGCTTCGAAGTATAGTTATTTCCTCATGAAGTTTGTTTTAAATAATCCACTGCGCTTCAACAGGAACAATTATGTACATAATTACAGTACCAGAAGAAAAATTATATTCGGTATGCCACATTAAAGTTGTCTGTGGCACAAGTATTGGGTATCAATGCAGCAACCAAAAGCTTTGATAACGTTTCCAACCAAAAGTTTTGATCATTTACACAGTGATATAAAATGCCTGACAGACAGCAAAGCAAAATTTGAAACTAAACTAAAAACATTTTTCTTTGACAACTCCTTCTACTCCACAGAAGACTATCTATTATTGTAATGCGCAAATGGTGATGGATAGGAATTACTAACATCTGTGCTTAATTAAAAAACAAAAATCTAATAAATGATCAGTTAAGAAGGCATATTAAAAATATTGAATGTAAAATGATTAGTTCCTCAACATTATGATTTGTCATGAAAATGATACATGGAACATGAAACTAAATAACTATTGATATTTCACAAATAACGGTATTTGAAATTCAGATCTAAACTGGGGCAGGGGATAAAAAAAACGTAGATTTCCAGTTATGATATGTTTCGCTATTCCTGAAATACTGACAAATTTACTGACGAGAAATGTTCCGGGTAAAGAGGCTACTGTTGGGAAGGTAGGCCTTTATGTTACACATTACTAAAATATGGCTTACATTCATGTTGAAGCAAAATATCCATTTTACGGAGTGTAAGCGTTTGAGACCATTCCCTTAAACACATTTACCGTATTGTACAATACGGTAACGTGCTTAAAAATAATATCGTTTTTTATCCTATAAATTGGTATTATTGGTCACACACTGAATGAAGCTTCATAGGTAAGATTTCATAGTGAGAAGATGTGAAACTACAGTGAAATTGATCCACCGACAATCTAATAAAACAGGAACTCCATTCTGTATGGATTTATATGCACTTCTGTATCTTTGATATTTTAATAATCGTTCACTTTGTTGACATGCACCAGGTACGATAGCATGTCTTGATTCTTTCCCTGCTGCATACATTTATGGGCTAGCAAAGAACATGTAGGTAAATGTTTCGCAAACGTGAATGTTGAAAATGCTGTGCATACGAGCTGAAAGCTGAAAATGTAAGGAAAAAGAAGCAATGCACTGAAGGAAACAAACATTGGTTTCGGATTTCCAGCTTCCTCTGCTACCGATACAAACACAGTAAAAGTGGAATTAAAAAAAAAATGGTTCAAATGGCTCTGAGCACTATGGAACTCAACTGCTGAGGTCATTAGTCCCCTAGAACTTAGAACTAGTTAAACCTAACTAACCTAAGGACATCACAAACATCCATGCCCGAGGCAGGATTCGAACCTGCGACCGTAGCGGTCTTGCGGTTCCAGACTGCAGCGCCTTTAACCGCACGGCCACTTCGGCCGGCTGGAATTAAATGAGTTACGAAAGCTTGCTTGTTACATAACCTACTTCTCTTCTTGGTTATTCGAAATACATCAACAACAAAAAATTACATTAATGAGGTCACAAGTGCCGTATTACTTGAGCAAATTCGCATTCTAGGAGAGAAAAACATTCGAAATTGCGTTCCTGACTCTATATTATTCATGTAAGCACTATAATTTTTTGTATTTAAAGCTGTTATTTGCACACGATAAAAATAATGAACAAGAAGCAATCGTGAACAGCGGTCTTCTATTGTTTTGGGCTGTTTACAACAGCGGCAGGCCCCGCCCACTTTGGCTTCGAAACGACGTACAGCGTAAATCTATAGCGCCATCTCCCTTCTTTTTCTACTTCCCTGACCATCTCCCTCCCTTTTTTTTTACCTCTGCGATAAACATATGTTTAACTGCTCGATATAATCAATACCCTTGATCAAACAATTATAATTCAATTAATATTTCTTGAAAGTGGCCTTCTACTGATTTCGTCTTTATGTACAGTTATAGATAACATTATGTATGATTACTGGACTGGAGCATAAGTTCGTAGCGTTTTCCCATTAGTTTAATAAACACATCAGATACACATGACAGAGCCAGCCGCTGTGACCGAGCAGTTCTAGGCGCTTCAGTCTGGAACCGCGCGACCGCTACGGTCGCAGGTTCGAATCCTACCTCGGGCATGGATGTGTGTGATGTCCTTAGGTTAGTTAGGTTTAAGTAGTTCTACGTTCTAGGGGACTGATGACCTCAGATGTTAAGTCCCATAGTGCTCAGAGCTATTTGATTTGAACACATGACAGAAATTTTAGTCATCAATAATATATTCTCCATCAGTGTTTAGAACAGTCTGGCAGTGGTGGGATAACTTTTAGATTCTGCGGATATAGAAATCACGTGATTTTTAGGCGAAGAACTCGTCATGTTCGGATTGCATTTTCATCCGGAAAGGAAGTTCCTTGAAGGTTATTCTATGGAGAGCGGAAAAGGTGAAAATCTGAGGGCACAAGATTATGTGAATAAGGTGGCTGAGGAATAACTTCCCAACCCAGCTCCTGTACAGAGTTTTTTGGCAGTCTAGCAGAATGCGGGTGGGTGTTATCGTGGAGTAGCATAAAGTCTTCCTGGTCGGTGTTCCCCGATTGCGTCTACAAGACGCCTTAGTTGTTAACAATAAATGTCAGTAGTGACGATTACATCCAGGATAAGCAATTCGTAGTACCCACATCGTCGATGTTACACTAGAGGCACAACATTACCATGTGTGGAGTTTTTGCTTTGTTTGGGCTCACCCATTCATTTCTTTTCCTTACCTTAGTATGTTGTTGTTGTGGTTTTCTGTCCAGAGACTGGTTTGATGCAGCTCTAGATGCTACTGTATCCTCTGCAAGCCTCTTCATCTCCGAACGACTACTACAAACTACATCCCTGTAAATCCGCTTACTGTATTCATCTCTTGGTCTCCCTCTACGATTTCTTCTCTACGCTTCCCTACAATACTAAATTAGTGATACCTCCATGCCTCAGAATGTGTCCTACCAATAGATCCCTTCTTTTAGTCAAGTTGTGCCAAAAATTCCTCTTCGCCTCAATTCTATTCAGTAGCCCTACCTGTTCATTAGTTACGTGATCTACCCATCTAATCTTCAGCATTCTTCTGTAGCACCACATTTCGGAAGTTTCTATTCTCTTCTTGCCTAAACTATTTATCGTCCATGTTTCACTTCCATACATGGCTACAACCCATTCAAAAATATTCAGAAAAAACTTCCTAACACTTAAATCTATACTTGTTGTTAACAAATTTTTCTTCTTCAGAAACGCCTTCCTTGTCATTGCCAGTCTATATTTTATATCCTCTCTACTTAAACCATGATCAGTTATTTTGGTCCCCAAATAACAAAACTCGTCTCCTACTTTAAGTGTCTCATTTCCTAATCTAATTCTTTCAACATCACATGATTTAATTCGACTACATTCGATTATCCTCGTTTTGTTTTTGTTGATGTTCATCTTATATCCGCCTTTCAAGACACTGTCCATTCCGTTCAGCTACTCTTCCAGGTCCTCAGACAGAATTACAATGTCATCGGCGAACCTCAAAGTTTTTATTTCTTCTCCGTGGATTTTAATTCATAATCCATATTTTTCTTTTGTTTCCTTTGCTGCTTGCTCAATATACAGATTGAATAACATCGGGGATAGGCTACAACCCTGTCTCACTCCCTTCTCAAAAACTGTTTCCCTATTGTGCCCCTCCACTCTTATAACTGCCATCTGGTTTCAGTACAAACTGTAAATAGCCTTTCGCTCCCTGTATTTTACCCCTGCCACCTTCATGATTTGAAACAGTGTTCCAGTCAACATTGTCAAAACCTTTCTCTAAGTCTACAAATGCTAGAAATCTATCTTCCAAGATAAATCGTGTTCCAACATTTCTGCAGAATCCAAACTGATACTCGCCGAAGTCGGTTTCTACAAGTTTTTCCATTCGTCTGTAAAGAATTCGAGTTAGTTTTTTGCTACCATGACTTATTAAACTGACAGTTCGGTAATTTTCACACCTGTCAACACTTGCTTTCTTTGGGATTGGAATTATTATATTGTTCTTGAAGTCTGAGGGTATTTCGCCTGTCTCATACATCATGCTCACCAGATCGTAGAGTTTTGTCAGGCCTGGCTCTCCCAAGGCCGTCAGTAGTTCTAATGGAATGTTGTCTACTCCCGGGGCCTTGTTTCGACTTAGGTCAATCAGTGCTCTGTCAAACTCTTCACGCAGTATCATATCTCCCATTTCATTTTCATCTACGTACTCTTTCGTCTCCATAATATTACCCTCCAGTACATCGCCCTTGTATAGACGCTCTGTATTCCTTCCACATTTCTGTCTTCCCTTGTTTGCTTAGAACTGGTTTTCCATCTGAGCTCTTGATATTCACGCAAGTGGTTCTCCTTTCTCCAAAGGTCTCTTTAATTTTCCTGTAGGCAGTACCTATCATATCCCTAGTGATATATACCTCTACATACTTACATTTGTCCTCTAGCCATCCCTGTTTAGCCATTTTGCACTTCCTGTCGATTTCTTAGACGTTTGCATTCCTTTTTGTCTGCTTCATTTCCTGCATTTTTATATTTTCTCCTTCCATCAATTAAATTCAGAATCTCTTCTGTTACGCAAGGATTTCTACTAACCCTCTTCGTTTTACCTACTTCATCCTCTGCTGCCTTCACTGTTTCATCTCTCAAAGCTTACCATTCTTCTTCTGCTGTATTTCTTTCCCCCGTTTTTGTCAATCGTTTCCTAACGCTCTTTCTGGAACTCTCTACAACCTCTGGTTCTTTCAGTTTATCCAGGTCCCATCTCCTTAAATTCCCACCTTTTTGTCGTTTCTTCAGTTTTAAGCTACAGTTCATAACCAACAGATTGTGGTCAGAGTCCACATCTACCCCTGGAAATGTCTTACAATTTAAAACCTGGTTCCTGAATCTCTGTCTTACCATTATATAATCTGATACCTTCTAGTATCTCCAGGATTCTTCCATGTATACAACCTTCTTTCATGATTCTTGAACCAAGTATTAGCTATAATCAGTTTATGTTCTGGGCAAAATTCTACCAGACGGCTTCCTCTTTCATTCCTTACCCTCATTCCATATTCACCTACTACTTTTCCTTCTCTTCATTTTCCTACTATAGAATTTCAGTCCCCAATGACTATTACTTTTTCGTCTCCCTTCGCTATCTGAATAATTTCTTTTATCTCATCATACATTTCTTCAGTCTGTTCGTTATCTGCGGAGCTAGTTGGCATATAAACTTCTACTTCAATATTAAGCGTTGCTTCGTGTGTATCATAGCTACAATAATGCGTTCACTATGCTGTTCATAGTAGCTTACACACGATCCTATTTTTTTTATTCATTATTAAATCCACTCCGGCATTACCCTTATTTGACTTTGTATTTATAACCCTATATTCACCTGACCAGCAGTCTTGATCCTCCTGCCACCGATCGTCACTAATGCCCACTATATCTAGCTTTAACATATCCATTTCCCTTTTTGAATTTTCTGACCTGCCTGCCCGATTAAGGGATCTGACATTCCACGCTCCGATCCATAGAATGCCAGTTTTCTTTCTCCTGATAACGACATCCTCTTGAGTAGTCCCCGCCCGGAGATCCGAATGGGGGACTATTTTACCTCCGGAATATTTTACCCGAGAGGACGCCATCATCATTTAACCATACAATAAAGCTGCATTCCCCCGGGAAAAATTACGGCTGTAGTTTCCCCTTGCTTTCAGCTGTTCGCAGTACCAGCACAGCAAGGCCTTTTCGGTTAATGTTACAAAGCCAGGTCAGTCAGTCATCCAGACTGTTGTCCCTCCAACTACTGAAAAGGCTGCTGCCCCTCTTCAGGAATCACAGATTTGTCTGGCCTCTCAACAGATACCACTCCGTTGTGGTTGCAGCTACGGTACGACTATCTGTATCGCTGAGGCTTGGATGCCTCCCCACCAACGGCAAGCTCCCCATGGTTCATGGGAGGAGGTACGTTAGCATAAAGACACAATTTCTCTTCCTCAGTAAAGATACAGGACACGAATGGTCAGTGTTGTTCATGAGACAATTTAAGATGAGCAAATAGAGTTACACATATGACCACTCACTTATTTTTTTTGATTTTGACTTAGAGCATGCGGTACCCATACACCTGATATTTGAGCCTTCCCCACTGCATGCAAACGTCGCTCGAAAGTTGAATGGTCACAGTTCGTCACATTTGACATAGTTCTCGAGGACACTGATGTGGATTTTTGTTGATTAGTGCGTTCAATCGATTTTTATCGAACCCCGAAGGTCTTTCTGATCGTGAAGAGTCACTAATGTCAAAACGATCCCCCACAAGACGAGAAAACCATTTTATTGCCGTGCTCTGTCCAATAGCATTATCCCCATACATGACCCGAATGTTTCTGGCTGTCTCCGCTGCCGTCGCCCTTTTATTGAACTCAAACAGATGAATATGTTGGAAATGTTACGATTTCTCCACTTAGCTTTCCATTTTCTGGCATCCATAGCTCCACACACTATCTCCAAATGGCGAATAATACACTACTGGCCATTAAAACTGCTACACCAAGAAGAAATGCAGATAATAAACGGGTAATCATTGGACAAATATATTATACTAGAACTGACATGTGATTACTTTTTCACGCAGTTTGAGTGCATAGGTCCTGAGAAATCAGTACCCAGCACAACCACCTCTGGCCGTAATAACGGCCTTGATACGCCTGGGCATTGAGTCAAACAGAGCTTGGATGGCGTGTACAGGTACAGCTGCCCATGCAGCTTCCAGACGATACCACAGCCCATCAAGAGTGGTGACTGGCATATTATGATGAGCCTGTTGCTAGGCCACCATTGACCAGAATTTTCAATTGGTGAGAGATCTGGAGAATGTGCTGGCCAGGGCAGCAGTCGAACATTTTCTGTATCCAGAAGGGCCCGTACAGGACCTGCAACACGCGGTCGTGCATTATCCTGCTGAAATGTAGGGTTTAGCAGGGATGGAATGAAGGGTAAAGCAACGGATCGTAACACATCTGAAATGTAACGTCCACTGTTCAAAGTGCCGTCAATGCGAACAAGAGGTGACGGAGACGCGTAACCAATGGC
Source organism: Schistocerca piceifrons (assembly GCF_021461385.2). Classification (NCBI taxonomy): domain Eukaryota; kingdom Metazoa; phylum Arthropoda; class Insecta; order Orthoptera; family Acrididae; genus Schistocerca; species Schistocerca piceifrons. The sequence goes on from NC_060141.1 coordinate 620,959,865, forward strand.
ATCCCATACCATCACGCCGGGTGATACGCAATATGGCGATGACGAATACACGCTTCCAATGTGCGTTGACCGCAATGTCGCCAAACACGGATGCGACCATCATGATGCTGTAAACAGAACCTGAATTCATCCAAAAAAATGACGTTTTGCCATTCGTGCACCCAGGTTCGTCGTTGAGTGCAGCATCGCAGGCGCTCCTGTCTGTGGTGCAGCGTCAAGGGTAACCGCAGCCATGGTCTCCGAGCTGATAGTCCATGCTGCTGCAAACGTCGTCGAACTGTTCGTGCAGATGGTTGTTGTCTTGCAAACGTCCCCATCTGCTGACTCAGGGATCGAGACGTGGCTGCACGGTCCGTTACAGCCATGCGGAAGAGATGACTGTCATCTCAACTGCTAGTGATACGAGGCCGTTCTGATCCAGCACGGTGTTCCGTATTACCCTCCTGAACCCACCGATTCCATATTCTGCTAACAGTCATGGGATCTCGACCAGCGCGAGCAGCAATGTCGCGATACGATAAACCGCAATCGCGATAGGCTACAATCCGACGTCGGAAACGTGATGGTACGCATTTCTCATCCTTACGCGAGGCATCACAAGAACGTTTCACCAGGCAACGCCAGTCAACTGCTGTTTGTGTATGAGAAATCGGTTGGAAACTTTCGTCATGTCAGCACGTTGTAGGTGTCGCCAGCGGCGCCAACCTTGTGTGAATGCTCTGAAAAGCTAATCATTTGCATATGACGGCATCTTCTTCCTGTCGGTTATATTTCGCGTCTGTAGCACGTCATCTTCGTGGTGTAGCAATTTTATTGGCCAGTGGTGTATTATCGCCATACATGGCCCGAATGTTTCTGGCTGCCTCCGCTGATGTCGCCCCTTTATTGAACTCAAACAGATGAATATGTTGGAAATTTTCTGGCATCCATAGTTCAACACACTGTCTCCAAATGACGATATGTTCCACAGACTATCTCCAAATGACGATAATATGTAAACTCAAATAGCAACAGAAAACTACAATTAAAAAATGTCAGTCCATAAACAAGCCGAAAGCAACCTGAATACCAACATGCAAAATAAAAACGTTACGAATTTATGCACCATCCTAACACCTTAATATCTCCGTGCGCTGTCACACACCTTGTGAGCAGTACGTGGCCGCCTCGTGTTGCAGCCTGAACACGGTGCGGCTGTGGCTGCCGCAGATCTTCACGACGATGGAGGAGTTCTACGAGGCGCAGCGGCTGCTGGGGCTGGAGGGGCAGGACGCCTACATGTGCGAGGCGCTCACCTTCCGCGAGCGCAACGCCACGCTGGCCGCGGCCGTCGCCTCCGCGGCCTTCGACACCGCCAGCGGCAACGGCACCGCCGTCGCTTCCGCAGGGGCCGCCGCCTGCGTGCCCGTGAGTACCACAGTCCTCCTCACGCTGCCAGGGAGCCAACCACCACTCTGCTACCGATTTCCAGTGACACAAAACTATCTATATCCGAATCCCGCTCCAGCTACTGCCGGGCCTGGGTACTGACGAGTCCTCTCCATTTGGCTCGGTCCTCTCACCACTTTTCTTCCTCCACTTGCTGCCAGGTCACACCTCTCCTTTCTACAGATATTCTCACTCCCATTTTCCACCGTGTTCTTGGGCGCCCTCTAGGTCTTTTCCCACCCATCTTTAGTTCTTCCATAATTTTGGGGAGTCTCTGCTCATGCATCCTCTTAACATGCCCATACCATCTTAATCTCTTTTTTCAATTTCTTCTCTCATACTTTCTCGTTGAAGGTCCTTTCTAATCTCTACATTCCTTACTCTGTCCATTCTTGTTTTTCCCTTAACTGCTCTGAGAAATTTCATTTCCCCCGCCTGCAGTGTGCTCCAGTCCCTTTCTGTCATTGTCCATGTTTCTCCACCATAGGTGACAATAGGGATGTAATAATTCTTATACATAAGGAGTTATGCTCTTTCTGAAACTTCATTATTCCAAATCAGGTGTTATATTGTTTGGTAGAAATTGCCTCCCTTCTGTAACCTCCTATTAATTTCGTTAGTTATTCTTCCATCCCTAGATATTTCACTCCCTAAATAAGTGAAACTTTATACCACTTTGAGGGGTTCTCCATTCAAGGTAATATTTCCGTTGATCCCTTTCTCTCTTCCAAATACCATTACTTCACTTTTTAATCCATACCGTTTCATTATTTCCTTCCACGCATCAAGCTGTAACTGTACATCTACCTCTTTATCACCCCATATTACCATATCATCTGCAAAAATCATCTTTTTGTCTTTTTCTTTTACTATATCTTTAACTGCCCTATTCATTCCCTCCATCACAACATTCTATAATTGTGTCCTCTGTACATTGTCTTTATAACATTAATGTATCCGTCTTCTATATCTATCTTCTTCACTTCTTCCCAGAGTCTTTCCCTGTCAACTGAGTCATATGCCTTTTCTATGTCTATAAAAACCATTATCACACTTTTGTTATACTCCGAACTTTTTTCCATTAGTTGGCGGATAGAAAATATCAGGTCGATAGTGCTTCTTCCTTTCCTAAACCCATGCTGTTCTTCACTCAGCTCCTTTTCTATCTTTTCACTTATTCGATTTAGTAAAATTCTTTCAAAAATCTTGGAATTTGACTCATAAGGGTTATTCCTCTGTAGTTTTTACAAAGTCTTTTATTGCCTTTCTTGAATGGGAACAATGTCTCCTGATCTCCAGTCGTCAGGTATTGACACAAGACTACGTTCTAATAATAATAATAATGATAATAATTGTATAAATAAAAATGTAAATGTCGTTTCTTCAGACTCTCGAATCTCCAAATGTTCTTCAGGGATTGCTTTGAAACTGTGACACAAAAATCTGCCTTCGAATACTCAACTGTTATTATGCACGTACAGGAAGGTCATCTTTTATATGCGCTGAGGGAAAAAAAGTCGCAACACCAAAAAGCAATGAAGAGTACTCAAGTGGCTCTGGGCACTATGGGACTTAACATCTGAGGTCATCAGTCCCCTAGAACTTAGAACTACTTAAACCTAACTAACCTAAGGACATCACACATATCCGTGCCCGAGGCAGGATTCGAACCTGCTACCGTAGCAGTCGCGCGGTTCCGGACTGAAGCGCCTAGAACCGCTCGGCCACCGCGGCTGGCGAAGAGTACTGAAATTTAGAGAATACAGTTGTCTAGGTAACATGTTTAAGTGATAAACATTACAGGTTAATGTAAGCACGACGTAAGCCACTGGCAATGCGAAATGATGGTGCATTAAGAACTGGTTTAATGCCAGAATGTTGAATTCAAGCGCCGCGCGGGGTAGCCGTATGGTCCGAGGCGCCTTGCCATGCTTAGCGCGGCTCTCCCCGTCGGACGTTCGAGTCCTCCCTTAGGCATGGGTGTGTGTGTTGTCCTTAGTGTAAGTTAGTTTAAGTCGGATTAAGTAGTGTGTAAGCGTAAGGACCGATGACCACACCAGTTTGCTCCTATAGTACTTACCACAAATTTCCAATTTTGAATTCAAGCCTGCAAACGTGCGTGCATTATGTTAAGCCGTCGGCACACGGACCGTCCTGTCGAACTTTAACGTTGAGCGTGCCGAGTCCAACGTGCTGCTCAACGCTCAGGAACGATGCGACTTTTGCATACGGTACGTGGGCCCCAACGTGGTATACGCGATCGCAAAGCAATCCAGCGGCAGTTGAGGGATGTTTCTAGTTCGTAAATCACACTGTTTACTCAACGGTCGCGCGTAAAATTCCCACGTTAGCTCTATTAAAACGCACATTTCCTCCATCGTCCACGAAAAGGAAATTAACATGTCCAATCAATAAGGACACAGGCTTATAAAAGTTCCATTACAAACAGTGCGGTACAAATTTGGAATACTTCTCCGCATAAGATAAACATTATTTCATCATTCCCACATTTTAGTAAAACCCCAAGGTCAGTCTTACTTGATCACTGTTCCTACCTAGTAGCAGAATCATTGCAACATGTGAATTACGAAGCGTAAAAGAAAAAGGACCAAAACATCTTTATATAAGTAGCGCAAGCTGTCCTGTAATTAAGCCAATCGAACAAAGTCACCCCTCAAAGAAAGGCGAACTTATATTTACATAACATCAAATATTACAGCATATACTTATATTAAACTAATAATAAAGTATCAGAACTAAATAAAAACGCGAATGTTAGGGGAAAAAAAAGAAAGGTTGGGAGTGTTAGGATGCGAACCAGCGCCCCAACGAAGACTTGATACCGGACAGAGGCGCTACCCATTACTCTAAACCAACACCAGGCTGCCACATCTTTTAAAAATATTATTTTACCCCTTGCTAAAAACGTTAATCGTAGATAATTATGTTATTAATTGAAATTTAATTATAACAAATTGTACGAAGAACCATGCATTTTGGGTGGATCTTCAGTGTGTCGCTGCTTTCAAATAGCCTACGCTCATAATACGCTCGTTACAATAATTCTTTTGCCATGAATATGATGTTTCTCATTAATGTATTGGAACGAATCACACAACTAACAACGGATTTTCCAGTGATTCGCAATTTTCTGGTGCTCAGAAACGGCATGTATTCATATAGGCTTGAAATGAATGCCAATATGGCGTCTCACAACTCTGTACTGAAGGGATTCGGCATACGTGTGACGTAGGTGGCGTCGTGCCATCTCATTGGTCGACTATCAGACGCACGCTCAGAATATCTAACATGCCAGATATTGCTCTGCACGTTCGGAAAGACTCCCGAACGTGCTATTCCACGCTGTGACGTCAGAAACTCGGCACGCTCAACGCTCAACGTTCGGATGCACGGTCCGTGTGCCGACGGCTTTATACAGGTGCAGGATGTCAGTTTATGGTATGGAGTCTATGATTGCTGCATTTGGTCGGTCAATACAAAGACGGTTAATGCTCTTTGTGGATGACGCTATAATTGTCGTCCGATGATGTCTCATATGTGCTCAACTAGAGAAAGATCTGATGATCGAACAGGCCCTGGCAACATGTAGACACTATTTAGAGCATATTACGTTACAACAGCGGTATGTGGGTGAACGTTATCCTGTTGGAAACACCCCCTGGAAAGCTGTTTATGGCCGGTCGGAGTGGCCGAGCGGTTCTAGGCACTAACGTCTGGAACCGCGGCAACCGCTACGGTCGCAGGTTCGAATCTTGCCTCGGGCATGCATGTGTGTGATGTCCTTAGGTTAGTTAGGTTTAAGTAGTTCTAAGTTCTAGGGGACTGATGACCTCAGAAGTTAAGTCCCATAGTGCTCAGAGCCATTTGAACCATTTGAAAGCTGTTTATTAATGGCTGCAAAACAGGTTGAATCACCAGACTGATGTACAAATTTGCAGTGAAGGTGTGCTGGATAACCAAGAGAGTGCTCCTCCTTCTTCAGGTATTGCAATTCCGGAGTCTAACTCCAGGTGTAGGTCCAGTGTGTCAAGCACACAGACAGGTTGGATGCAGCCTCTCAACTGCCCTCCTTCTAACCAACGTACGGCCATCGCTGGCACCGAGGCAGAACCCGGTTTCATCAGAAGCACAATAGACCTCCACGCTGCCCTCCAATGATCTCTCGTTTGACAGCACTGAAGTCAGAGATGACGGTGGTTTTAGACAGACGCCATAATTGTCTTTGACGTAACCGATTTGTAATACTTCATTGGGTCACCGTAGTGTCAACTGCTGCTCAGATTGCTGCTGCAGATGCAGTACGAAGCGCCAGAGCCATATACCGAACACGATGGTCTCCGCTCTCGGTAGCGCCACGTGGCCGTTCGGAGCCTGGTCTCCTTGCGACCGTACATTCTCGTGATCATCGCTGCCAGCAGTCATGTACGGTGGCTCAATTTCTGTCAAATCTTTCCGCAATATCGCAGATGGAATATCTAGCTTCTCTTAACCCTATTACATGACCTCGTCGAAACTCAGTGACGTGCTTATAATGGCGTCTCTGTCGCCTTGGAGGAATTCCCGACTAACGTCAACTTATCACATCCAATCTCAAAGCCAACTAACATTCACAACTGTTACAGCGTGCGTTTAAAGCAAACCTGATTTGCATTCTGATAGTGGCGCTCTGCACCACCTTTATGTGACTGGTGCGAAGTGTAAGTAGATATCTTTCAGATGTAAAAACACGCCTATCAACGTCTCTTTACGGCTCACATATCCTTGGTATTGTGATTTTCTTCTGTCAGTGTGTGTAATATGTATGTAATAAAAGGGAAAACGTTGTAAAATGTAAATGTTGGTTTTGGTTTGTTCAAAATCGTTAATATCCGTAAGTTCTTGACTGAATGCTATGAAATTACACGTTACTGTAATAAACTATTAGACACGTGTAGACTATATCCTTCTTAATATGCAAAATATAAATAGTGAAACGTTGCTAGCAAACTGGGAATTTGTATTTATGGCGTATACGATTATGATTTGAATACTATTACAGAATCTGAAATTGGGATAACAATAAACAAGGCTTAAGATCAGAGAGAGGGATGAAGAGGAGATGGACATAGAAAACGTGAAGGAGGAGATGGACAGAGAGTTGGGGTAGGAGTAGATGTAGAGAGGGGTGAGGAAGAGAAGATGCACAGAGAAAGGGATGGATAGAGGCGGCAAAGAAAGAGGGGATGGACAAGCGAAGGGGGTGGGGAAGACAGACACAGACGGGGGAGAGAAAGAGATTAGGACGTATATCCAGTTCCCATACATGACAGAAACGTGTACGTTTTATTTTCTTTCTTTTCCATTTAAGCAGACTGAGACACAGCAGAGGGTGGTCGGGTTTAAATAGCAATACTACAACTAATCATAATAATAACAATAACAATACGATGACAAGTAAAAGTGTGAAATCAATTTAAATTTTTTTTTATTAGGAAACAACTATTTCAAGTACCATTACACTGATGAGGCTAAACACTGTGCCCATCTGTTTAATAACGTATTGGTCCACCTTTGGGTGCAATAAAGCAGAGGTTCTGCGTGGCATGATTTCAACAAGTGCTTGGTAAGTTTCTGAAGATATGTGGTGGCAGATGTCTCAGCACAGGTCACGCAGTTATCCTAAATTATGGGGCGTGCTTTGTGGTCCCCGTGCTGGCTCCCGATAACGTCCAAAACAGGTGAATTTGGTGACCAAGACACTGACATGAGTTCACGATCAGATTCTTAAGTTATATCCTTGTGATATGGTTGTCCAGCTGAAAGATGCCATCGCCTTCGGGGAAGACAAGCACGGAGGGGTGCAGATGGACCGCAGTATTGTTTATTTAGCCCAAAATTGTCATGGAGCCTTCCATTACTACCACAGCTTCCATGGAAACCCAGGTGAATGTATCCCATAGTATAACACTGGCCTGTGACAATAGCACCGGGCACGTTTCGATCAGCCGTTCGCCCGAACGGTAATGTATCCGGACACGATCATCTGCCCGGTGTAGTAAGAACGTGATCCATCCGACCAGGGGAAACTTTCCCTTTGATCCATGATCCAATGCCTACGATCCACTCCCCACTGCAATAGTAATGGACGATATCGATGTGCCAACAGGGGCTAGTCCCCTGCGGAACCAGTCGTTTAACAGTTTGCTCCGAAACACTAATTGTTCTTGAGCCAGCATTGTACTCTGCCACAGATCGCTGTCCATCCTGTTTTACAGCGCTGACAAGTCTCCGACATCCGCGTTCGTTGGTGAGGCATAGATGTCAAACACTTTGTCGCCTACTCTTGTGTCCTCTGTTTTCCATGGATGTGCTTTGAAAGTGCAGCAGCCTGACGCGAACATGGGTCAAGTGGCATAATGGAACCAATCAGAACACTTTTTGAGATGTGGGAAACTACCCTAAAAGATACCTACATTCCAGGATGGTGCATCACCGTGGATGAACAGTTACTTATATTTTGACGTCGCTGGCCACTTCGACAATACGTGCCACCAAAGCCTGGTACATACGTAATTTCTCACCCTGCACCAAGCTACTGCTAGAAGATGAAAGTATATTTGGAGAAGGAGGGAGAAACCAGAGCCGCATGACTTGGAGAGAATATTGTGTAAAACCTGGTGATTGAAATTGAAAAGTCTGCACTTAGTATCACTTGTGACAATTTTTTTTACAACCCTCGATTTAGCTCATTATTTGTTGTAAGGAGGACTGACTTTTGTCTGTACCACGTGAAGAAGCAAATGTGAACTACCTGCCGATTTTATTACACCTAAAGGACGTCAAATACACTCCATATTATCTGGTTTTCAACCAGCTGTGGTGATAGCCTTTTATGTTCCTCGGAAGAACAAAACTGACAAGATGCCCGTTGGCTTGTGTCTCGGGTTCTTCGGCCGACGTTTGTCTGATAATTTTTCTGACGTTTCGCCGGAACGAGCGGCTGGCGTTGACAAAGCTCCACCCTAAATTGCTGGTGGCAGACTGCAGTCGAGCTCGCGGCGGCAGATTGTATGAAGCTGGGGCGCTAACGTCCAAGGGCTTTTCCGTGGTCATTTCCACTGCCATGTTTGTGTATTTCTAAAGCTTCTCTAGACAAGGAGGTGTGATAGCTCTTCCCTACAGCGAGAACTTCCCTGTCAGCGAATTTTACTGTGTGTTCGGTCTCACACAGCGCGTGCTCCGCCACGGCCGATTTCTCCAAATGCCCCAACCTGCAATGCCACTTACGTACGTTATTCTGGTGCTGATCCCAAAATTGAATTTTCCTCATGCAACACATGGAAAGGGTCCTGAGGAGCAATAGGTACTCCACTAGTCACATAAGAAGTGCCACAGAATCAAACACTCGGTGAAGTGACACATCGGAAAAAAGAGAAATGTTGGGCACAGTATTTCTGCCTTACATTCCCAGAGTGACGTACAGAGTCGACCGTATATTGCGCAAACACGGCGTAAATACTATTTACAAACCGACAAACAAGGTCAAAGACTGTCTCTGATTGGCAAAGGAGAAAAGCGACCACTTGCGATGTCGGGAATACGCCGTATACTACGTACGTGCAGGATAGCCTATGTCGGAATGACTGGACGATCAGTCAACACCAGGACCACCAAACATAAATGGCATTGCAGATTGGAGCAGATGGAGAAATCGACCGTGGCCGAGCAGCGGCTGAGAACACTGACCACACAGTAGAATTCACCGACGCTGAAGTTCTCGGTGTAGAGAAAAGCTATCACATCTGCTTGTTCAGAGAAGCTACAGAAATACACAAACATGACAGCAGCGAATGACCGTTGCAGGTAGGAAGAGAGAAACCACAGTTCGCTTCCAGTCCCCCGCCAGCAATTCAAGGTGAAGCTTTGACAACGTTAGCCACTCGTACTGGTGAAACGTCAACAAAATCATCAAACAAACGTCGGCGGAAGGACCCGAGACAAAAGCCCAAGCGCAGTTTGTCAACAGCCGGCCGGAGTGGCTGAGCGGTTCTGGGCGCTACAGTCTGGAACCGAGCGAGCGCTACGGTCGCAGGTTCGAATCCTGCCTCGGGCATGGATGTGTGTGATGTCCTTAGGTTAGTTAGGTTTAATTAGTTCTAAGTTCTAGGGGACTAATGACTAAAGAAGTTAAGTCCCATAGTGCTCAGACCCATTTTAACCATTTTTTTGAAGTTTGTCAACAGTTGGCCACGAAAGCCTTAACAATTTTGTAAGAACAAAGTCGTTACCGACGCTTAGCTCTTTCCATGTATAACCAAAGTTGTTATGACGATGTTACAAGTACATCAGACCTGTGTGCTTGGAACATTCTGCTATTGTCTGTGGACCCTGCTGAAATTTTCTGTAAGCACTTCGTGTAGAATGATGATAAACTATATATCTTCAAAAAGCTACCAGTAAAAATAAAAATTCTGTCTTAAAATTTACCCTTTTAAACAATAAAATGATCTTAAAAGTATTTATAACTCAAACGCGCTTTACGTCATAAGTGGTCATAATTGCGAAACTTCCTGACGAAGTAAAACTGTGTGCCGGACTGAGACTCGAACGCGGGGCCGAAAGACAACAGTCCGGAGTGCCAGTCTCGGTACAGCACACAGGTTTAACCCACCAGGAAGTTTCACACCAGCGCACACTTCGCTGCAGAATGAAAGTTTCTTTCTATTCAAAATAGATTCAATTTATGTCAATTTAAACAAGATGTGCCCGAGAAGCCCGACTGGTAGGTAAGGTTATACAGATTTTGTAGTGTTGGCAGAAGAGCCAACACTGTGTTTCTAGAGGAGGCCGAAATGCACGCGTTTAATTACACGCTGACTGGCGTGATCTCGGCGCGCAGTCCGGAACCGCGCGACTGCTACGGTCGCAGGTTCGAATCCTGCCTCGGGCATGGATGTGTGTGATGTCCTTGGTTAGTTAGGTTTAACTAGTTCTAAGTTCTAGGGGACTGATGACCAAAGATGTTAAGTCCCATAGTGCTCAGAGCCATTTGAACCATTTGACTGGCGTGAGGTCTGGAACAGGACAATATCTTGAGAATTGCAAATAAAGTACGTAGATGATGTAATACTTAACTTTAATCCACAATTGTAGAACATCTCTCGTTACGGTACATGCTTCATAATATTAATTATCAACTGCTATGGCGCCTTGCTAGGTCGTAGCAAATGACGTAGCTGAAGGCTATGCTAACTATCGTCTCGGCAAATGAGAGCGTATCGGTCAGTGTAGCTTCGCTAGCAAAGTCGGCTGTACAACTGGGGCGAGTGCCAGGACGTCTCTCTAGACCTGCCGTGTGGTGGCGCTCGGTCTGCAATTACTGACAGTGGCGACACGCGGGTCCGGCATATACTAATGGACCGCGGCCGATTTAAAGGCTACCACCTAGCAAGTGTGGTGTCTGGCGGTGACACCACAGATTTTCCGGTAAGCAGAGAGTTAAGGTGGAAATTTGAATTATACCATTTTATGCAACACCTACATTTGCGCTAATGTTAAGTTGTCAGATATTGTCTCATAAATAGACAAACTCAAGTTTACATCTCACATTAGTACCCTTTTAGACAGTGTAGCGACAGATTTTTACAACTATTTGTACACTTATTACAGTGTCATTAATGGCGTTTGGTAGAAAGCGGAAAGCTAGTGAAGTAGGAGACGAAAAGAAAAGAAAGGCGGAAAACTCATAAAGATGCTGCAGATGCGTGCGTGTGAGTGTGTTACATTCCACTACATCGTCAAATAGTCTGATGGTGATTGATTCCTAATGTTGACGCTGATATTTTTAACAATCGCCTCCTTTTAAGATACCAGTTTGATTGTTATCTCTGATAATTTTTATTTTCGTCTTCTACGTCTTTGAATATGTGGTTTTTTTGCATCTGGGTTTTAAAAATACTATGGCTGAGCCTGCCCATATATACATATATTCCTGACTTCATGAATTTATCACGCTGATTTTTGATACGTACTGTAGTATACTTATTTACTTTCTTACTTATAATGTAACAGACACAGAGACCTAGATTTTGAACATATTTTCCTTTAGGGTTGTTATTTTTATAATTAATTCATTATTTACTATTTTATACGTCTAGTGATAAGTATTTGATTTGCATGTGAGTGTTCTATAATGCACGCTGCTTGTGATTTTCTGTAATCGTGAAGTACAATAGGCGTTAGGTTTGAATCCCTACAGATGTTTCCTGTAGCAGTATTTTAATTTTATTATACTGTTGGTGCAGTGTCGTCATGTTATAGACTCTCTTTTTCTCTAGTCTTTTTGCTGCATTTTTCTATGTCGCATTGCAGCCACTTTTGGATTGTCTGAATTTTCACCATACATTAAATCTGTCGCTTGTAGCTACTGGAATATGTCGAAAGTAACATTTTCCCCTGTTACCACAAAGTCTGTGTAAGTTACTTGATTTTGTTTCGTTTTCTCGTAAATCTGTATTTATCAGTTTATAAAATCTCTATTTATTTATCACCCTTTACAAACCTGTCAGATTATAATATTTCTCTGTACTTTAAAATGTCGTTACTAGATTATGCTCCAAGAAAATTGTGGGGTGGTCGGAAGCAAACGCTAAAGATTCATCTGTAGTTTTTTTTCCATACTGCAGTAAAATATTTGGGATTTGGTTAATACGAATGAAGAATGCGAAAGTCGCTATTTACTAAGAATTCATTTATTTATTCAAAGATAAAGTTCAGAATATGACGTAGCAGCGCCTCTAAAAATATGTGAAGTATCCTTCTTGTACGGCGTACGGAAGTTTTCTTCTGGTATTATGGGTACTGAGATTACTGGTGATTTACTGAGCTGACAACTGAGGACCAGACAGCATAAACTATACCGCAGTTCTATTTACTACTTATTTAAGGAAACGATGGAAAAGTAACATATTAATAAATTGATTAATTGAGATTTTTTGAAAGCAGATTCCACACTTTATAAAATCAAAGAACTAAGATGTGTTTGCGTATGATATGAACGTATTAATTTATATTTTTCACTGTATATCTTTAATTCGTATCACTACAATAACATAGAAAACAATTAAAAAGGATGAAAAATCATGCAGAATGTGAACTTGGTGGGAGACTAACACGTGCATGCTTGCAGGCCCTGACTAGCCCCAATATCTACACGAATTCGATGATCGTGTGCGCCTCTGCAACTTTCGCCATCTTCATCAGCACAACCCTCGTGAACATCATCGGCTACCGGCTTCTGATCAGTGAGTACCAGCTAGCGCGTCCACTGTTACATGACAGCAGCATTTTAATAATAATTCCACAGGCTTGTAATTTTGTTGTACTTATAAATGTTCATTACCACGTAGTCATCATTTCCATCCTATTAACGTAAAGCTTAATAAGAAATAGATACCGAGTGATGCACAATATTGAGGATTTACCTGTTTGCCTTGCTTTGAGATACAACCTACAGCAAATGGCATCGATTTAACGGTACAACATATCTGTTTAACTGTACGCAAATTGTTAATTTCACCCCGTCGCTTAAAGACACTAGTTACAAAGATGTTGACTCCCGAACAGAAAGGCTTTTGCGTTTTTCAGTTTATCAATACTTATTATATAATTACATTTTAACGTGCCTTCCGCATCAAATTCGACAGTCATATTTCGAGCGTCAACTTCTGTAAATAGTGTAAAATTTGAAGACACTGGCTATGGCAATAAAGGGGAGAATACAGAACGATCAAGTATGTATGCAATGAATGCTGAATCTATGAGTATATTTCACGCCTAACAACTAAGGATCTTTTAAGAAGATTGGCAGTGAGTAATTCCAGTGATGTTCTTGTAGAAGTGTGCAAGGAGAAAAATATACAGCCCCATAGATTTTTTTGTTTTCTACAACTCTAAGGTTTTCCGACGGTTTTGCATAACAGGTTCGCAAACAAAGTATCGATACATGAAGGATTTTTTGATAATGGCATAGTGTGTAAATACACCGGTATTGATTCTCCTAGACGTACCTAATCGAACACGTCAGTCGGACGCACACGGGCTCAGAAGAAAGGGAAGGAATGTCAATCTAAACCGGTAACTGGCTGCCCATAGACCGTCAACACAGTTCCGCACACTGCGAAACTCTAAAATGAGAGATGCAGTTGCCGTGTGCGAGCGTGGAGGGGGCATACTGTTCGTTGCAGCTGACCATGTCTCTATTACACACGCCATGTCGAGCACAGATTCATGCCCAGAGGAATACAGGGTGTTCAATTTAATTGAAGACATTGAAATGTCTAGAAAACTACACATTGGATCAAAAACGTTATATCTCTAATCAGCTTGTCTCGGATGATGATGATGATGATGTTTGGTTTGTGGGGCGCTCAACTGCGCGGTTATCAGCGCCCGTACAAATTCCCAACCCTTTCTCAGTCCAATCTTGCCACTTGCATGAATGATGATGAAATGATGAGGACAACACAAACACCCAGTCATCTCGTGGCAGATAAAAATCCCTGACTCCGCCGGGAATCGAACCCGGGACCCCGAGACCACGAGCTGCGGACGCTTGTCTCGGAGCTGGACATCCAATGATACCACACTCGTCTGCCTACCCACCCTGCACGTGCGTGGCTAGGGGGTACCCCCGCTTTTTATTGCAGAATACCATTCTACGGCAAAATCCACATAGGTTTTGTCTGAAGGAACAGAAATGGGTACACGACATGCTGCTTAATGGCCCTTGAATTTCCAAAGGCATATGGGACCCCACCTCCATGCTGCGAGAGAAGGACACGCCACTGTTTCGTAACTTCTAATTGGAAACCCCATTCGCAACGTTGTAATCCTCTGACATATCTCACAGGGGACTACTCGACGCGCCACCGTGGCCGTTTAGCGAACTACGACGTATCGAAACAGGGAGTACACTGTGACGGGGCTCACGTATCGTGCAAACATAGATCAGACAGCGGCTCTAAACACTGAGATACTTGCGCAGTATTTATCGCCTGAACACCTACCTATCACTTTGAAAACACTTTGCAAGTAGACGATGAATTTTGCAACCACAGCAGAAAAAACTGAAATGATCATGATTTACGGCGAATGTAGGAGAAATATTGAGGCTACTGTTTCCTTGTATGCCGAACGTTTGCCAGAGAAAGCTCGCTCTCTTCGTTCTGTTACAAGTTTGTGAACGCCTTTATGTCTGTTGGCAGCGCGCACGACAACCCACGAATAAGCGCTTGGCAATTACACTGCGATTCCGGTATGCCACAGTACTGCATCGTCGTATCATCCACACCACGAGTCATAGCATCAAGAACTTCATGGCGCCGATTTCTGTAACTGGGTAGTATTTTGTGAATGGGCACTTCAACAAATGCAAACGACCCCCACTTTCTATGCCGGGGTACTATTTTCCGATGAGTGTACATTCACAAACCACGGTAGCGTTAGCAGGCATAACATGCATTCCTGTAGTGTAGACGATCCCCCCCACCGCCGTTACATCAAGTTGACCATCAACGTCCTTGTTCGGTTAACTTATGGTATGGAATCATGGGGAACAAACTCATTGATACGTATTTATCGCCGGCTGTTGTGGCCGAGCGCTTCTAGGTGCTTCAGTCTGCAACCGCGCTGCTGCTACGGTCGCAGGTTCGAATCCTGCCTCGGGCATGGATGTGTGCAATGTCCTTAGGTTAGCTAGGTTTAAATAGTTCTAAGTCTAGGCGACTGATGACCTCAGATAGTAAGTCCCATAGTTGTCAGAGCCATTTGAAGGTATTTATCGATGACACATTGAATGGACGCAAGCATCGAATGTTTTTGTAACAAGAATTACCGTTACTACTGCAGGATGCTGCCCTGGACATTCGACAACGTTTGTGGTTTCATTGCGACGGCTGAACAGCGCATTACGCAGATGAAGCACGAGATGTATTAGACGGTGTTCTCATCGGCCGGTGAGAAGGGCAGTGGTGGCCCTATTAATTGACCCGCTAGGTCGTCGGATCTGAGGTCGCCGTATTTGTTTCTGTAGGGATATTTAAAAGATTAGGTGTACTAGCAAGTGCTAACAGGCCGTGAAGACAGAGTCGACCGCACCAGAAGCGCCAGCGCTGACAATCTCGCAGATATGCTTCTGTCCTGCGTACGGTCATTTGAAAAGCGGATCACTAAGTGTATTTAAGTTGAAGGTACTACGTTTTACCAGCAGAAAACTAGTGCAGCGTTCGCCGCGAGTCGAGTAGACCCTTGTTCGATGTGTCGAAGGAATACTACGATGTAAATGAGATTTTCAGTCAGAAGTTATGAAGTGCTGGCCTGTCATATCCTCGCAGCAAGAAGGTGGGGGTCTCATTCGGCATTGGATATTCAAGGGCCGTTGAATAGGATGTCATGAATTACGACTGTTTACCCACTTCTATACCTCCGATTACAACGCTATCTGCGGCAAAACGAAGAAAATGCATCAGACAAAAAGTATGTAGATTTTTCTTAGAATAGTAATCTGCAATAAAAAAGGGGGTTCCCATTGAAAATTTCAAAGCAGCCCCCGCCACCTACGCACATGGTGAGATGGGGGTCGAGTGTGGTATCATTGGACGTCCCTCTTCGAGAGAAATTAGAACTATAACATTTTTTGATTCGATGTGTAGTTCTTGAAATATTTCAATCTCTTCAACTAAAATGAACACCTAGTTTACGGATCTAATTATTACGCACGAACGAGAAAACGAAAAGAAATTTAGATTCATCCTTACATTCACAGAAAACAGGCTGCAGGCTCTTTGCAGCCGCCAAGGAGCTGCAACAGACAAATTCCAAATTCATAACTTTTCATAGAATCGTCTGTGTGTGATCACCATTGTCTGTACACTTATCGGAAGTTAGTGACTTTCCAGTCTTTTTGAGTTTCGTGGCATTACTGTTCTGCGCCTAACAATGCCATGTCAAAGCGGCTAACCGGCATGACAGGGTAGCGATGAGTCATTCCACAGATAGTACTAAGCAGAACGGGAATAAGGTTTAGAACGTTAATTTCTGTAGAGAGTCACCCGCCGACTGCAAGACAAATGGTAACTGAAAATACAGGAAGCTTCACCCTTAAATAATTACACTCGATTTAAGCATGAAGAAGATTATTCAACATTCAGTTATCATTCCGACGTAGTTGATACATGCCAACAGCATTAACGTTAACGTACGGTGACTGAGCATTGTACATCCCATTTTAATAAAGCTATTTCGCAATTGTAATCTCTGAAAGTACACAGTTTATTTCCTGCCGTGTGAGTGAAATGTAGAGAACAGTCGGGAGTGCATCGTTTGGAACGTGCAGTAAACAGTTCAATTGAGTTTAGATAAACCTCTCCCGTTGTAATAGATCGAAATCACGAATTCTTTGATTACTCTAAAACTGTTATGTTACCGATACGGTCGTAGGTTCGAATCCTGCCTCGAGCATGGATGTGTGTGATGCCCTTAGGTTAGTTAGGTTTACGTAGTTCTCAGTTCTAGGGGACTGATGACCTCAGAAGTTAAGTCCCATAATGCTCAGAGCCATTTGAACCATATTTTGAACTGTTATGTTACATTACAAAATTTCCTTTGAGTAGTCTTACGATTCCACCTGCTCTGTAACAGGTGCTGAGATAATACCTTTAACGACGATCTTTTAAAAAACAGTATCGCAGTGACGCAAATCTTTTCATAGGGCTTACTTTTGTGTGAACCACGATTATCATGCTGAAGCTTATAAAAGTCAATGGGTCGCAGGATATGCCATCGCCTCGTAGCGGTTAACTTTGGAATTTCGTTTCGTGTTATACATTCTAACATAGTTAGGTACGGGAGCTGTTAAATGACGGGCGCAAGTTGTGTATTGCCTGCATGGGCCTGGTTTCTGCCATGCGCTTGTTTTCTTGAGCTTTATAAAGTATTGTGCTTATCCACGTCCCTTACCAGCTGACATCACTGACTTTTAAAACAAGACGAAAGGCGCTGTCACATCATTTACTCCACACATGCTGATCAGGTAACAAATGTGAACCGTACGATAAACAGTGCTTACGTTGAACACCTATAGGATCAAGTACAACAGTTTTTTTTTGCATCCTGTATTTATACTGTTACAAACACTCGGAATTTTTGAAAGTTTTTCCATGCGTGGACAACATAAATTGTATCAGATTGGCTATAATGATGATGTGCTCTGTCAATAGACAGGTCCATCTCCGCAAATTCAACATTTTCCAGGCCTCCTGGTTCTCTGCCATCCTTTTCGTAATTGCGTATGATACACTGGAAGTGGAGGATAAAAAGTGGAGGATAAAAATCGTAGAGGGAGACCAAGAGATGAATACACTAAGCAGATTCAGAAGGCTGTAGGCTGCATTAGGTACTGGGAGATGAAGAAGCTTGCACAGGATGGAGTAGCATGGAGAGCTGCATCAAACCAGTCTGAAGACTGAAGACCACAACAACACACTTATTTATCTTGATGTTGTAAATTATTTATTATTTCCTTCTTCCTGTGGTTCATGGTGTGGGTTCCTGTAGTCATATCCTAGTTCATGAACCACGGGCAACGTATGAGTGGCCAAGTAAGTGGTCCCGACAGTCGGGATACCAGTTACTTTGGAATAAGGCTTGGCATCTCGGACATATTCTGAGTCGTGGTCACCTTTGTGCTCATACGGCAAAGACTACCAAATCCACCGGTTAGTCCCTCAGCCGTTAGGGGTAAAACCCAATGGGACTCGGGGCCAGTAAGGCTAGCAACCTGCTTCCCTGGTACTTTAAATATGATGCTGGCAACAATCAGAGCAAAATGCCTCGGACCTTTGGAGGTGACGGAGTCCCAGCTCTAACTGACAAACCAGGGACTCCTAAGATACGACTTGGCAAACAAATGATAATGAGATGGGGAGCTATTAATATCAATGGGAGCTACTCTGGGAAGAAGGTAGAACTGGCTGAGGCTGCAAGTAAGATGGGGCTGGACGTTTTAGCTGTTAGTGACATTCGGGTAAGGGGTGAGAAAGAAGAGGTAGTGGGGGAATACAAGGTCTACCTGTCAGGAGTCAAAGCAGGAATAGCACAATGGGGTGTAGGGCTTTACATCAGGAAAGAAATGGAACCCAGCGTAGTTGCAATAAGGTGTGTAAACGAACGACTGATGTGGATAGATTTGACAGTGTCTAGCAAGAAAATTAGGATTGTGTCAGTATATTCGCATTGTGAAGGGACAGATCAAGATAAGATGGATAGTTTTTATGAGGCACTCAGTGATGTAGTTGTTAGAGTAAAGGACAAGGACAGTGTTCTGCTCATGGGTGATTTTAACGCCAGGATTGGAAATCGAACAGAAGGGTATGAAAAGGTTATGGGTAAATTTGGAGAGGATATGGAGGCCAACAGGAACGGGAAACAACTCTTGGATTTATGTGCCAGTATGGGCTTAGTAATCACAAACTCCTTTTTAAACATAAGAACATTCACCGGTATACTTGGGAAGGCAGGGGAACCAGATCTGTCATTGACTATATAATAACAGATCAGGAATTCAGGAAGGCTGTGAGGGACACACATGTATTCAGGGGATTCTTTGATGACACTGATCATTATTTAATCTGCAGTGAAATTGGGATTGTGAGGCCGAAAGTGCAAGAGGTCAGGTCCATATGTAGGAGGATAAGAGTGGAGAAACTTCAGGATAAGGAAATCAGGCACAAGTACATAACAGCGATCTGAGAAAGGTACCAGTTAGTTGAATGTAGTCAATTACAGTCTTTGGAAAAGGAATGGACAAGGTACAGGGACACAGTACTAGAAGTGGCTAAAGAATGTCTTGGAACAGTAGTGTGTAAAAGTAGGATGAAGCAAACAGCTTGGTGGAATGATACAGTCAAGGCAGCCTGTAAAAGGAAAAAGAAGGCGTATCAAAAATGGCTACATACCAGAACCCACGTAGACAGAGAAAGTTATGTTGAAGGAAGAAACAAAGCCAAACAGATAATTGCAGCATCCAAGAAGAAATCGTGGGAAGACTTTGGAAACAGGTTGGAGACTATGGGTCAAGCTGCTGGAAAACCATTCTGAAGTGTAATTAGCAGTCTTCGAAAGGGAGGTAAGAAGGAAATGACAAGTATTTTGGACAGGTCAGGAAAACTACTGGTGAATCCTGTGGATGCCTCAGGCAGATGGGGGGAATATTTTGAAGAGTTGCTCAATGTAGGTGAAAATGCGATCAGTAATGTTTCAGATTTCGAGGTAGAATGGGATAGGAATGAGGATGGAAATAGGATCACATTTGAGGAAGTGGAAAAAATGGTCAATAGATTGCAGTGCAATAAAGCGGCTGGGGTGGATGAAATTAAGTCGGAACTCATCAAATACAGTGGAATGTCAGGTCTTAAATGGCTACACAGGATAATTGAAATGGCCTGGGAGTCGGGACAGGTTCCATCAGACTGGACAAAAGCAGTAATCACACCAATCTTTAAACATGGAAACAGAAAAGATTGTAACAACTACAGAGGTATCTCTTTAATCAGTGTTGTGGGTAAAATCTTCTCAGTTATTGTTGAAAGGAAAGTGCGAGTATTAGTTGAGGACCATTTGGATGAAAATCAGTGTGGGTTTAGGCCTCTTAGAGGTTGTCAGGACCAGATCTTTAGCTTACGGCAAATAATGGAGAAGTGTTATGAGTGGAACAGGGAATTGTATCTATGCTTTATAGATGTAAGAAAAGGCATATGACCGGCCGGCCGCTGGTGGCCGAGCGGTTCTGGCGCTACAGTCTGAACCCGCGCGACCGCTACGGTCGCAGGTTCGAATCCTGCCTCGGGCATGGCTGTGTGTGTTGTCCTTAGGTTAGTTAGGTTTAAGTAGTTCTAAGTTCTAGGGGACTTATGACCTCAGCAGTTGAGTCCCATGGTGCTCAGAGCCATTTGAGCATATGACCGGGTTCCTAGGAGGAAGTTATTGTCTGTTCTACAAGATTATGGAATAGGAGGCAAACTTTTGCAAGCAATTAGAGGTCTTTACATGGATAGTCAGGCAGCAGTTAGAGTTGACGGTAAATTGAGTTCATGGTTCAGAGTAGTTTCAGGGGTAAGACAAGGCTGCAACCTGTCTCCACTCTTGTTCATATTATTTATGGATCATATGTTGAAAACAATAGACTGGCTGGGTGAGATTAAGATATGTGAACACAAAATAAGCAGTCTTGCATATGCGGATGACTTAGTTGTGATGGCAGATTCGATTGAAAGTTTGCAAAGTAATATTTCAGAGCTAGATCAGAAATGTAAGGACTATGGTATGAAGATTAGCATCTCCAAAACGAAAGTAATGTCAGTGGGAAAGAAATATAAACGGATTGAGTGCCAAATAGGAGGAACAAAGTTAGAACAGGTGGACGGTTTCAAGTACTTAGGATGCATATTCTCACAGGATGGCAACATAGTGAAAGAACTGGAAGCGAGGTGTAGCAAAGCTAATGCAGTGAGCGCTCAGCTACGATCTACTCCCTCCTGCAAGAAGGAAGTCAGTACCAAGACTAAGTTATCTGTGCACCGTTCAATCTTTCGACCAACTTTGTTGTATGGGAGCGAAAGCTGGGTGGATTCAGGTTACCTTATCAACAAGGTTGCGGTTATGGATATGAAAGTAGCTAGGATGATTGCAGGTACTAGTAGATGGGAACAATGGCAGGAGGGTGTCCACAATGAGGAAATCAAAGAAAAACTGGGAATGAACTCTATAGATGTAGCTGTCAGGGCGAACAGGCTTAGATGGTGGGGTCATGTTACACGCATGGGAGAATCAAGGTTACCCAAGAGACTCATGGATTCAGCAGTAGAGGGTAGGAGGAGTCGGGGCAGACCGAGGAGAAGGTATCTGGATTCGGTTAAGAATGATTTTGAAGTAATTGGTTTAACATCAGAAGAGGCACCAATGTTAGCACTGAATAGGGGATCATGGAGGAACTGTATAAAGTGGGCTATGCTCCAGACTGAACGGTGAAAGGCATAATGATGATGATGATGATGATGATGATGATGGTGATGATTTCCTTCTTCCTCTGCCCCTCTTCCCAGTAACCATTCCTTTGTTTTGGGTCTCCTCTCACCCAGTATTCTAGACAATGTATTTCTCTCATCTCCTTTTCTATATTTGTGACTACTTTTTTAGCCTTTGTAACACAACCTCATTCATTACTTTATCTGTAAATTTCACCCTAACAATCTTCTCCAGATTCACATCTGACAAGTTATTGAGCATTTCTCCTCTCTCCGGCGCCGTTCATGTTTCAGCTCTGTATGAGGCAACACTACCTACACGACACTTCTCTAATTATTTACTGAACTGTTTATTCCTCCCCCTGTAAACCATGGACCTTGTCGTTGGTGGGGAGGCTTGCGTACTTCAGCGATACAGATAGCCGTACCGTAGGTGCAACCACAACGGAGGCCAGACGAACGTGTGGTTCCTGAAAAGGGGCAGCAGCTTTTTCAGTAGTCGCAAAGCCTACAGTCTAGATGAGTGTCTGATCTGACCTTGTCACATTGAGACAAACGGCCTTTCTGTGCTGCTACTGCGAACGCCTGAAAGCAGGGGGAAACTACAGCCTTAATTTTTCTCGAGGGCATGCCGCTTTACTGTATGGTTAAACGATAATGGCGTCCTCTTGGGTAAAATATTCAGGAGGTAAAATAGCCCCCATTCGGATCTCCGGGCGGGGACTACTGAGGAGGACGTCGTTATCAGGAGAAAGAAAACTGGCGTTCTGCGGATCGGAGCGTGGAACGTCAGATCCCATAATCGGGCAGGTGGGTTAGAAAATTTAAAAAGGGAAATGGATAGGTTAAAGTTAGATATAGTTGGAATTAGTGAAGTTCGGTGGCAGGAGGAACAAGACTTTTGGTCAGGCGAATACAGGGTTATAAATACAAAATCAAATAGGGGTAATGCAGCAGTAGGTTTAGTAATGAATAAAAAAATAGGAGTGCGGGTAAGCTACTACAAACAGCATAGTGAACGTATTATTGTGGCGAATATAAACACGAAGGCCACGCCTACCACAGTAGTACAAGTTTATATGCCAACTAGCTCCGCAGATGACGAAGAGATTGATGAAATGTATGATGAGATAAAATAAATTATTCAGGTAGTGAAGGGAGACGAAAATTTAATAGTCGTGAGTGACTGGAATTCGATAGTAGGAAGTGGAATAGAATGAAACGTAGTAGGTGAATATGGAATAGGGGTAAGGAATGAAAGAGGAAGCCTCCTGGTAGAATTTTGCGCAGAGAATAACCTAATTATAGCTAACACTTAGTTTAAGAATGATGAAAGAAAGTTGTATACATGGAAGAGGACTGAAGATACTGAATGGTTTCAAATACAGAATATAATGGTAAGATAGAGTTTTAGGAACAAGGTTTTAAATTCTAAAGGGCAGATGTGGATTCTGACCACAATGTATTGGTTATGAAATGTTGATTAAAACTGAAGAAACTGCAAAAAGGTGGGAATTTAAGGAGATGGGACCTGGATAAACTGACAGAACCAGAGGTTGTAGAGAGTTTCAGGGAGAGCATTAGGGAACGATTGACAAGAGTGGGGGAAAGAAGTACAGTAGAAGAAGAATGGGTAGCTTTGAGAGATGAAATAGTGAAGGCAGCAGAGGATCAAGTTGGTAAAAAGATTAGGCCTAGTAGAAATACTTGGGTAACAGAAGATATACTGAATTTAACTGATGAAAGGAGAAAATATAAAAATGCAGGAAATGAAGCAGGCACAAAGGAATACAAACGTCGCAGAAATGAGGTCGACATTAAATGCAAAATGGCTAAGCAGCGATGACTAGGGGACAAATGTAAATATGTAGAGTCATGTGTCACTAGGGGTAAGATAGATACTGCCTACAGGAAAATTAAAAAGACCTTTGGAGAAAAAAGAAGCATGTAAAGGCTTTTTAAATTTGCGCTATCAGTCACGCACTTTGTTGACTGCTGTGTTATTTATTTAGGGACATGTTTCGAAGGAATATCTCATCTTCAGGCTAAATGGCACTACAAAACAGTTTTACAATAAGGTCTTACTGATGTTACATAGTCTTTTCGTAAATGCTGTGGTTGTTTTTCTGGCGTGGCAGTCTCTTTGTGATGAACTGAGATGTTCACGACGAGACTGCCACGCCAGAAGAACAAAGATAACCATAAAATTTACGAAAAGACTATGTAACATCAGTATGATCTTATTGTAAAACTGTTTTTGTAATGCTACTTAGCCTGAAGATGAGGTTTTCCCTCTAAACATGTCATTAAATAAATAAGTAATACAGCAGTCAACAAAGTTTGTGACTGGTAACGGTAATTTAAAAACCGTTTACATATTGCTTGAGACAGTCACGGTCGAAAAATAGTCAAAATGGCTTCAAAAGAGAACCACTTGCAAGAATGTCACGAGCTCAGATGGAAACCCAGTTCTAAGCAAAGAAGGGAAAGCAGAAAGGTGGAGAGCGTATATAGAGGGTCTATACAAGGGCGATGTACTTGAGGACAATATTATGGAAATAGAAGAGGATGTAGATGAAGATGAAATGAGAGATATGATACTGCGTGATGAGTCTGACACAGCAGTGAAAGACCTAAGTCGAAACAAGGCCCTGGGAGTAGACAACATTCCATTAGAACTACTGATAGCCTTGGGAGAGTCAGCCCTGGCAAAACCCTACAACTTGGTGAGCAAGATGTATGAGACAGGCGAAATACCTCAGACTTCAAGAAGAATATAATAATTCCAATCCAAAGAAAGCAGGTGTTAACTAATGTGAAAATTACTGAACTATCAGTTTAATAAGCCATGGCTGCAAAATGCTAACACTAATTCTTTATAGACAAATGGAAAAGCCGACCTCGGGGAAGATCAGTTTGTATTCCGTAGAAATGTTGGAACACATGAGCCAATACTGACTCTACGACTTATCTTAGAAGATAGATTAATGAAAGGAAATCCTACATTTATAGCTTTTGTAGACTTAGAGAAAGCTTATGACAATATTGACTGGTACACTCTCTTTCAAATTCTGAAGGTGGCGCAGGTAAAATACAGGGAGGGAAAGGCTATTTAAAATTTGTACGGAAACTAAATGGCAGTTGTAAGAGTCGAGAGGCATGGAAGGGAAGCAGTGGTTGGGAAGGGATTGAGACAGGATTGTAGCCTAGCCCCTATTTTAATCAGTCTGTATATTGAGCAAGCAGTAAAGGAAACAAAAGAAAAATTCGGAGTAGGAATTAAAATCCACGTAGAAGAAATAAAAACGTTGAGGTTAGCCGATGACATTGTAATTCTGTCAGAGACAGCAAAGGAGCTGGAAGGGCAGTTGAACGAAATGGACAGTGTCTTCAAAGGCGATTATAAGATAAATATCAACATATCAAAACGAGGATAATGGAATGTAGTCGAATTAAATCGGGTGATGCTGAGAGAATTAGATTAGGATATGAGACACTTAAAGTAGTAAATGAGTTTTGTTATTTGGGGAGCAAAATAACTGATGATGGTCGATGTAGAGAGGATATGAAATATAGACTGGAAATGGCAAGGAAGGTGTTTCTGAAGAAGAGAAATTTGTTAACATCGAATATAGATTTAAGTGTCAGGAAGACGTTTCTGAAAGTATTTGTACGGAGTGTAGCCATGTATGGAAGTGAAACATGGGCGATAAATAGTTTAGACAAGAAGAGAATAGAAGCTTTCGAAATGTGGTGCTACAGAAGAATGCTGACGATTAGATGGGTAGATCACATAACTAATGAGGAGGTATTAAATAGAATTGGGGAGAAGAGAAATTTGTGGCACAACTTGACTAGAAGATGGGATCGGTTGGTTGGACATGTTCTGAAGCATCAAGGGATCATCAATTTAGTTCTGGAGGGCAGCGTGGAGGTTAAAAATCGTAGAGGGAGACCAAGAGATAAATACACTAAGCAGATTCAGAAGGATGTAGGTTGCAGTAGGTACTGGGAGATGAAGAAGCTTGCACAGGATAGAGTAGCATGGAGAGCTGCATCAAACCAGTCTCTGGACTGAAGACCACAACAAGAACAATTGTTTATTTAACGGTGTATAGAAAATGCTCCTCCTCTTGTGAAACAATTCTTTTACGTAGCTGTACTTGTTCTTATTTCTTGATTACTTGTTACGTTACTGGTAATTTGGATCCGAGGTACCTGAAGTTGTCAACTCGTCCCACTAACACATCACGAACTTTCACCTTTACCTTCCTTGATTTCCTTACAAAGATCGCTGTCTTAATACTTTTCAAACTTTTCTTCATTCCATGTTGCTCACAGATGTTGCTCAGTTCTTTTAACACATTATTAACTGTCTTTTCATTTTAACTCAGTAACACCAAATCATCAGGAAATTTTATGCACTTCATTGTTATTCCTCCTTTCGTCATAGCACATTTTTTTTGGAAACAGTCTCTAACTAAATCATCTAAATAGATATTAAACAGTGTAGGTATTACCCAACAGCCTTGTCTAATCACCGTCTAGTGGCGTAGCTAGGTAGTCCGGCACCTAGTGCGGAGGTTTAACTTGTCATCCCCCCTACCCCTCTTACCAGCCAGCGCCCCAACTCTACAAAATCATCAAATATTATTTTTTGTGGGGGGCGGGGGAAGCTGGTTTTGGTACAAGTGGGTAAGTAAGCGAACTATAATGTTAATAATCTTGCAAAAAGTGTTTACGATTAAAAACACGCAAGAGAAACGCATTTTTATAGCTAATATAGTTTAATTGATTGTTAATGAAGCAGTAAAAATAACAGTGAAAGGTGACGTTAAGTAGTTTGGAATCTGCTTCTCCCAACTTTTTCTGTCACATATTTTAAATTGAGTCATCAAAATCGATGCCTTTAGCCACACTTTTTTTCGAGCCACAAAATCGCCGAACTAGAGAGCCGTGCTTGACTCCTAGTGAACCTAAGGTAACTCTTTATCAATTTGAGTTTTGAAAAGCTGCTTTCACATGACGCTATCGAAACACACAACGTTTGGAAAAAGCTCAACGCCAAAGTAAGTTTGTGAACAGATGCGGTAAATTCATATTCATGCACGAACTATAAGAATCTTAAAGATGTCCAGCCGAGAGATTCTTCCCTTGGAATTTTGGCAGCTTGCAGAAACCACCCGAAAAATTCATATTCATCCATGAACTGCAAGAATCTTAAAGATATCCAACCAAAAGATTCTTCTCTTTGAATTTCGGCAGCTTTCAGAAACCTTCTGTGTCGCTGTCTCATCATAACTGTCAACTAACCTTTATAGAGTAGCGGGAAGTTCAATTCTGAGATTTTAATCAATTTGTTGGGCTCTAAAGTAGCAAAACGATCCGATATACGTTTCACGATTACGCAACGTGTATCGCTTTCTCACAGAAACCTGTCGATGCACTCTAACACTGACTTTTTTAGTTCCTGTAGCAAAATCAGCGTCTCATCTGCAGCCTTCTAGGCGCTTCAGTCTGGAACCATGCGACCGCTACGGTCGCAGGTTCGAATCCTGCCTCGGGCATGGATGTGTGTGATGTCCTTAGGTTAGTTAGTTTTAAGTAGTTCTAAGTTCTAGACGACTGATGACCTCAGATGTTAAGTCCCATAGTCCTCAGACCCATTTGAACAATTTTTGCAGCCTTCTCTCCAGACATCATTTTCCTCTTCCTGATAGTTCTACCACTTTTCCCACAGGAATGCTCATCTCGTACTTGGCAAATCGATGTGCTTCATCAAAAATGTAGTTTCTCTTGCCTTCCAGAAAGAGATTTAGACTTATTATCTTCATAATGTACATTCCGAAGCTGGTCCCAACAGTACGTAAATATACAAACAACACAAAAACGAGAAATAACACAAAGCAGACAACAGAGTTTGAGCAGCTCCTCTGGTTTTTATGGTTTCTGAAGTATCAGACAGTTTCTCAGTGACATCGTCAATCTTTTAAAAGCCCTGAAAATCAGGCTCAACAACCTCGTAGTGTACCTGAAAGTCTCTTAACTGTAACTCCAACGTCTTTCTCACGAGTCGTCCTTGTGTGTGTAGGAGCTGGGTTAAACACATAATACAAACTTGTCAAGAACCCAAAAAAACTACACATAATGGAACCGATGCTACAGTGTGTAATCCGCATAGATTGAGGGAGTGGTATGCACAACGTACGAAACAATGCCTTAGGATTAAGTTCGCAAATTTATTTCAAGTTGTAGAGGGCACAGACATCAGTCCCAAATAATGTTTATTGTCGTATCCTTTACTACTTGAAATATATTCAGCTGCTAGGCACATCTCCTTCCACATGAAATCCAACCTGGTAACTGGATTAGCAATAATCATCATTTACGATTAACTGCTGTACGCTTTACTACGCTGTACAAACTTCCCTACCTTTTACTATGTATCTTTTCCCAATTAGTAGCAACAGTATCATTACATCTCTCATACCTTTCCCCTCCCGAAGACTAGCTGTTCTTAATCTAATAATATCTTAACTTTTGATAACAATCGAATATTCATTCTTCTTACACGGGAATTTCTCCTGAGATTTAGTGCTAAGATAGCCCATTGATATGTCTTGGGGAGGTATCGATAAGTGATACCAAAATTTCAGTGTCAGCAAGTAAATAAAGTGAGAAATAGCTGATGTGTCGTGGGGTGGTATCGATAAGTCATACCGAAACTTCAATGCCAGCAAGTAAATAAAGTGAGAAATAGCTGATGTGTTAATTTAAAACAATGGGATCACGTGGAGTGTTTGTGAGCAGAACGACGGGACGTGTTGCAGTAATCAGCGCTCTGGTGAGCGCGGCGTTCAGCGTGCTGGTGCTGTGGTCGGTCGGTTCGGCGGCGACGCTGGCGCTGCTGACGCTCTACCTGGCCACCGTCAACGTGTACGGCGCCTGCATGGTCGGCGTCGTCGTCGCCATCTTCCCCACCACGCTCAGGTGAGTTGCCTTAGTCGGAGAAAAACGTAATGCATTCGAAAACTCAGACGACAGTACGAGGTGCATTCAAGTTCTAAGGCCTCCGATTTTTTTTCTAATTAACTACTCACCCGAAATCGATGAAACTGGCGTTACTTCACGACGTAATCGCCCTGCAGACGTACACATTTTTCACAACGCTGACGCCATGATTCCATGGCAGCGGCGAAGGCTTCTTTAGGAGTCTGTTTTGACCACTGCAAAATCGCTGAGGCAATAGCAGCACGGCTGGTGAATGTGCGGCCACGGAAAGTGTCTTTCATTGTTGGAAAAAGCCAAAAGTCACTAGGAGCCAGGTCAGGTGAGTAGGGAGCATGAGGAATCACTTCAAAGCTGTTATCACGAAGAAACTGTTGCGTAACGTTAGCTCGATATGCAGGTGTGTTGTCTTGGTGAAACAGCACACGCGCAACCCTTCCCGGACGTTTTTGTTGCAGTGCAGGAAGGAATTTGTTCTTCAAAACATTTTTTAGGATGCACCTGTTACCGTAGTGCCCTTTGGAACGCAATGGGTAAGGATTACGCCCTCGCTGCCCCAGAACGTGGACACCATCATTTTTTCAGCACTGGCGGTTACCCGAAATTTTTTTGGTGGCGGTGAATCTGTGTGCTTCCATTGAGCTGACTGGCGCTTTGTTTCTGGATTGAACAATGGCATCCATGTCTCTTCCATTGTCACAACCGACGAAAAGAAAGTCCCATTCATGCTGTCATGGCGTGTCAACATTGCTTGGCAACATGCCACACGGGCAGCCATGTTGTCGTGTGTCAGCATCCGTGGCACCCACCTGGATGACACTTTTCGCATTTTCAGGTCGTCATGCAGGATTGTGTGCACAGAACCCACATAAATGCCAACTCTGGAGGTGATCTGTTCAACAGTCATTCGGCGATCCCCCAAAACAATTCTCTCCACTTTCTCGATCATGTCATCAGACCGGCTTGTGTGAGCCCGAGGTTGTTTTGGTTTGTTGTCACACGATGTTCTGCCTTCATTAAACTGTCGCACCCACGAATGCACTTTCGACACATCCATAACTCCATCACCACATGTCTCCTTCAACTGTCAATGAATTTCAATTGGTTTCACACCACGCAAATTCAGAAAACGAATGATTGCACGCTGTTCAAGTAAGGAAAACGTCGCCATTTTAAGTATTTAAAACAGTTCTCATTCTCGCCACTGGCGGTAAAATTCCTTCTGCCGTACGGTGCTGCCATCTCTGGGACGTATTGTCAATGAACGCGGCCTCATTTTAAAACAATGTGCATGTTTCTATCTCTTTCCAGTCGGGAGAAAAAAAATCGGAGGCCTTAGAACTTGAATGCACCTCGTATATAACACTTACACTGCACCGTTTAGTATACTGATACTGTATTTATAACCAATTACTGTACTTAGATGCAGTATAATGATACCCTCTGTAAGGTTTTTTTAGATTTGACCACGGAATGCCTAAAGGGTGTTTGCCTATCGGACATGAAATCAAATTTACGAAAACACACAGAAAAGAATACATCTAATTTAGAAACTGTTTTAACTACTCAAACTTACTCCAATGAAATAGAATACGGTCGGCAGCCTAATTAGGCATAGAAATGTGAACTATTTCTTTTAAAGAAAAGGTAGCCAGTTTTAGTGGAAAAACTCAGCCTATACTTCTTTCCTACGAAAGTGCAATGAACCCAGTCACAAAAAAAAGTTGTAGCGGGTAAAAGCAGTAGCAGAAAGACATTCACATTCTCACGAACACAAGAGACACTGTTACACTCATCAACATTAAATACTTTGTCAAAACTGAATAACTTCATCAACACTACAGATGCAAGTCACTGCTAAACTGGAGACTGGGCATGGGCCTAGTCTTATTTCATCAGATATTTTCTACACAGTACAAATTTGAATAAAATTCAGCTGCAGTACGATTCACACTATTCTTTAAAATCAAAGAAGTAATTGTTTTCATGCATAATGGCATTCATAGTAACATTACCTTCAGTGAGAATAAAACAGTAAGTGGGTGCTCATAAACTGATATTACGCCTTTTAACACATAATGTGCACAAAACGTAACATAAATTTCAAGAGCAGTTGGAGCTTTCTATAATTAAGTAACTTTGTGCATTTTGAGCAACTTTCAATGGGGGAGGGGGGGGGGTCCCTAATCTTGACTACTATAGTAAAGCAAACTAAACACACTTTCCTGAACAATCTGAAGAATGCCAACTTAGGAAAACAGTTCTTTGTAGACTGACTCACCCTGTGTGCTTTTTTAACAGATTCTACAGTCAATATGTTCACTAGGTATTGCTTCTCAAATCAATTATTAAGAACATTTGCTTTAAACTGACCTCAAAATGGTTTGTGTCTATTTGTTATCATCTCAGTTGTATACTTTTTAAAACAGAAGTAATTGGAAGGGATCACAAAACTTTAAAATGAAGAAGTTCAATTATTGGGAGGCTTTCACAAAAGCTACACTTCCTTCCTTCCTCGACTTCACCAAATTCCACAATAATTTTAGATAAACTATTTCACTCAAATTTGAACAAATTTAATCAGACAATTGTCTTTCTTGTTTTGATAATCATTTCTCACAATCTGGACAGTCGGAAATTATAGTTCAAAAGGAGAGGATCCTGATCTGTGTTATGATAGGGAAAACATATCTGCCCCGATAGCTGAGTGGTCAGCGTCACGGATTGTCGTCCTACGGGCCCGGTTTCGATTCCCGGCTGGGTGGGAGATTTTCTCCGCTCAGGGACTGGGTGTTGTGTTGTCTTCATCATCATTTCATTCCCATCCGTTGCGCAGGTCTCCCAATGTGGCCTCGAATGTAATAAGACCTGCACCAAGGTGGCCGGACCTGCCCCGCAAGGGGCCTCCCGGCCAATGGTGCCAAACGCTCATTTCCATTTCCATACGCAAAAGATCAAGGTAGGTACATAACTTTTGGTATGAGTTACCTTGTATTTGCACATACTAAATGTGCTGATCCATCACTTTATAAATCTGTGATTCCTCCTCTCTGTTACAGTGATTGCGCAATATTGGTGGCGAGTATATGATGGCAGATGGACTTGCAGTTGTAATTGATATGCTCTGTTATTTTCTTCATGGCGACGATCATCAGACTTTTTAATAATTTCAGGCCACAGAGCATTGTATTAAATCCATTCATCCACCCGGGGCTTTGGCGTAATAAATCCAAGCACTAAAAGCCTCACTCGCAACCTGCACAATGCACTTTCCAATCACTAACTGCCAACTGTACTATAGCTAGTCTCCGACTGACTCTCATGTCCACCTTTTTACTCGCACCAACCGCAATTTTCGCGTGCTAAATAACTTCAGTTTTAGAGGGGAACCACTCCATCTTTTATCATAACATGAAACAAGAGCCCTAAGTGTGGATCAGCAGTTACATAGTAGCAAGTAAAATGTAAATGTCGTGTGACTAGGGCCTCCCGTCGGGTAGACCGTTCGCCGGGTGCAAGACTTTCGATTTGACGCCACTTCGAGGACATGCGGGTCGATGGGGATGAAATGATGATGATTAGGACAACAACACACCCAGTCCCTGAGCAGAGAAAATCTCTAACTGAGCCCTTAGGGCTGACATTCTGTCGCGCTGACCACTCAGCTGCCGGGGGCGGACAGCAAGTAAACATTTTTAAGCAAACAATGCATTTATCCATATTAACAAATCAATACAAAATTGTTTAACCAAAATCATCCATTTCTAAATACAACCAAAGAAATTAGTCAGCAAAGAGAAAACATAGTACAACATATCAAAGAGCACATATTAAAGAAAATACACTTTATGCAAAGCATAATTAATCAGAAGAAAAAAGAAAAAAAATTTATAATATCTTACCATGGTGTTGCAAGTAGGCCAAAAACTTTTGTCAATAAACAGCAATTAGTAGTAAAATACAAGCTAGATTTAGAGAAAGAAACTCCACGAACAAAGGTTTTTGAAATTTCTAAAGGGCCATTAGACGACTACTGATTAAAATAAGTAGAAAAGTACAGGGTCATTCCTAAATTAAAAATCGTAGGATTTAGGGGATGAGGAAATAAAGACGTGAGGACTTGTCGTGTGGCGTCTCAGTCGGTAGAGCACTTGCACGTGAACGACAAAGGTCCTGGGCTCGACTCCCGGCCTGCCCACAGTAGAAAACGTTTGTTTTTCCAGACATGTTTATTAAAGATAATGAAAGAAACATTATTTGCCAATATGTATTAACTCTTCTTCTTTTCTTCTTTAGCGTTTATTCCATTTAGTACAGACTCCACTGTATTCGCCGGCCCGTGTGGCCGAGCGGTTCTAGGCGCTACAGTCTGGAACCGCGCGACCGCTACGGTCGCAGGTTCGAATCCTGCCTCGGGCATGGATGTGTGTGATGTCCTTAGGTTAGTTAGGTTTAAGTAGTTCTAAGTCCTAGGGGACTGATGACCTCAGCAGTTAAGTCCCATAGTGCTCAGAGCCATTTGAACCATTTGGAACCACTGTATTCAGGATTTGACAAATTTGTTTTTGTTTAAGTGTGCAGCAGCATACCCTTCCCGTAAGCGCAGTCGTCATTTATCAAAGGAAGAAATCGTGTCGGCCAACTGCCTGTGATTCTGTAAACTTGGTTTTGTGTGTAAACGTATTTTTAATTGTTTGCACGGCCTGTTTTCTAAAATGGAAGTAGGGAACCAATCCAGCATTTGCCAATAGGGGCGTTAGAAACCACGAAAAGAGCACACTCAGGCTGGCTGATGTACCAGCCATGAACGGTAATCCACTGCGTGGATTCGATCCCGATCTGGCTCTCATTCCTGTCTCGCAATCTGTAGCGCGCTGCACGTAAAGCTGTCGGCACACGGACCGTTCCGTTCATTCGAACGTCAACGATGAGCGTGCAGATTCCAGCGTCTTGCTGAACGCTCAGAAACGACGCGGCCTGTGCATAAGGTACACGTGTCTCAAATTCTGTACTCGATCGCAGCCCGCAGTTGTCGGCTGTACGAAGTGCACAGCTGTAAAATTCTGACGTTAGCTGCATCAAAACGATCATTTCCTCCCTTGTCCGTGTGCTAGTCACGTTGTTCAGTTTGTAGTATACAAAAATAAAAACGTCAATATGCAGGAGTATGTTATAAGGCAAAAAGAAATGTACCATTACCAATCAATAAGGACATCGACTTAAACAGTTTCATTACAAATAGTGCGATACAAATTTACATTAGTTCCCTACGTAAGATAAAAATTATTTCGTCATTCTCACTTTTCAGTAAAACTCTAAAGTCATACTTAATTTACCACTTTTCTATTTAGTAGCAGAATCCTTACTTGTTTCCAGAATGAAATTTTCACTCTGTAGCGGAGTGTACGGTTTTATGCAACTTCCTGGCAGATTAAAACTGTGTGCCGGACCGAGACTCAAACTCGGGACCCTTACCTTTCGCTTGCAAGTGCTCTACCATATATTTTTTTAAATCTCATTTTGTTCTATTGTTCGTTGACTTTGTTCGTGACGGGCGTCCGATGACACTTGTTCAGGTTATTCGTTGATCCTTCACTCAGTTTTTTATTACAGAGGTTAGCTAAACCCTCTGACCGAACACGCTGAGCTACCGTGCCGGCCTTTTTTTTCTGTTCGTGTTCGTTCGTTTCATCAGATCGGGGCGGACGTCGCAAGACACCCGTTTCAATTCGTCGTTGATCCATTAACTCAGGGCAGCTAACCCTCTGAACGAACACGCTGAGCTACCGTGCCGGCAACCATCTGCTGAGCTACCCAAGCACGACTCACGACCTGTCCTCACAGCTTTACTTCCACCAGTACCTCGCCTCCTAACTTTCAAACTTGACAGAAGCTCTCCTGCAGACCTTGTAGAACTAAGACTCTTGGAAGAAAGGGTATTGTGGAGACATGTCTTAGCCGCAGCCTGGCGGATGTTTCTAGAATGAAATTTTCACTCTGCAGCGGAGTGGGCGCTGATATGAAACTTTCTGGCAGATTAAAACTGCAGAGTGAAAATTTCATTCTGGAAACATTCCCCAGGCTGTGGTTAAGCCATGTCTCCACAATATCCTTTCTTCCAGGAGTGCTAGTTCTGCAAGGTGTGCAGAAGTCTGGAAGGTAGGAGTCGAGGTAATGCCGGAAGTAAAGCTGTGAGGACGGGTCGTCAGTAGTGTTTGAGTAGCTCAGATGGAAGAGCACTTGCCCTCAGAAGGCAAAGGTCCCGACTTTGAGTCTTGGTCCGGCACACAGTTTTAATCTGTCAGGAAGTTTTACAACATGTTATATACAAGAATTGAGACAAGAAAGTGCAAAATATCTAATTTCAAGTAGCGCAAGCTGTCTTGTAGACAAGGCCAGTCGAACAAACTCCTCAGGAAGAGCCCACTTGTGTTTATAGAAAATCGAATATTATAGAATATACTTCTATTAAACTACTAAGAAACTGTCAGAACCTACTAGAAAACGTGAAGATTTGTGTTGGATTCTCCAACAGTTTATTGAAAGTAACTTCTTCTACAATACA
Source organism: Schistocerca piceifrons (assembly GCF_021461385.2). Lineage (NCBI taxonomy): Eukaryota > Metazoa > Arthropoda > Insecta > Orthoptera > Acrididae > Schistocerca > Schistocerca piceifrons. The sequence goes on from NC_060141.1 coordinate 620,994,947, forward strand.
ATAGCTGGCTGCACAATAGATGTAGACGTCAGTCTATCTAGCTGGAGATGCGGTTCCTCTCGGTCGGCTGGTACTTCGATCGGCGGTGCAGTACGGCGGCTTCGGTGATATCTTCTCGGAGACTCTACTATAGCGGTTGCCATTAACAGTGGACGAAGACTGGTCTGCCTTTTTTTTCTTTATTGTTATTTTAATCACCTTATACAAAGGCGGGCTGTCAGCAGCATATTACGCTGCTCTTCAGCCGCGAGTGGTACAATAAGTATGACATATAGGTGGCACAGATAATACAATAAAAACGGTGGGCAAAAACTGTAGACACGAAAAACAATAAACATGGAGCCGTTCACGCTGGACGAGAAAAAACATTAACACCAGTTGACACGGCGCACAAAACACGGACGACTGCGACGGCACAGGTGAACAGTGGTGGCGTGACGGTGAAAGAACACTAAACACAAAACGAAGGCACTCACACAAGACACTGATGGCGATGATCTCCGGCGCGCGAATGTTCACTGAGCGTGTACGAGTCCGGGGACCTGCCAAGAGAGGAGGAGGGTGGGGGGTGGGAGAGGGAGAGCAGAGATGCCACGGGCAGGGGTGATAGAGGGAAGGGAGGAAGGGGGAGGGGAAGCCCGGGGGAAAAGGGGTGGAGGAAGGGGGGATGGGGGGAAAAGGAGAGAGAAGGGAGGGAGGGTGTCCAAAGGAAAAGACACAGGAAGTGGGAGGGGAGGATCAAAGTTGATAGGAGGGGTAGATGGAGGGGAGGAGGACATCATTAGGGAGGAGGAGCTGGCGGAAGCCACCTTGGGAGAGGGTAAAGAGGGTGGAGAGATGGAGACAGAGTGGGACGTGGGAATACAGGCGCGGCAGTGGGCGCAGGTGACAGAGGATGGGTGAGACAAGCAGGTGACGAGGATCGAGTTTACGGGAGGTGTACAGGATCCGTATCCTTTCAAGGAAAAGGAGGAGTTGGGGGAACTGAATGAGGTCATACAGGATCCGCGTGGGGGAGGGGAGATGGATGCGATAGGCGAGGCGGACGCATGGTGTTCAAGGATCTGAAGGGATGTGTAAAAGGTAGGGGGGGGGGGCGGAGATCCAGGCGGATGAGGGATTTATAGGTGTGGTGTATGGTGGAGGGGTCCAGACCCCATGTATGGCCGGATAGGAGCTTGAGGAGACGGAGTCTGGAGTGTGCCTTGGCTTGGATGGTCCAGAGATGGGGGGTCCAGGAGAGGCAACGGTCGAGGGTGACGCCAAGGTACTTAAGGGTGGGGGTGAGGGTGATAGGATGGCCATAGATGGTTAGATAGAAATCGAGGAGGCGGAAGGAAGGGGTGGTTTTGCCTACAATGATCGCCTGGGTTTTGGAGGGATTGACATTGAGCAACCACTGGTTGCACCAAGCGGTGAACCGGTCAAGATGGGATTGGAGAAGGTGTTGGGAGGTAAAACAACGGTTTATCAGGTTTAAGGAACATCAGGATATGGGAGATTTTCCACAGGTCGGGGTAGTAACCAGTGGACAGGACTACATTGTAGAGCCTGGCCAGGGTGGAGAGGAAAGAGACAGGAGCTTCACGAAGGTGACGGTAGGTGACACGATCGTGACCAGGAGTGGTGTTGCGTTTTGTGCGGAGTGTAGCAATCAGGTCCTGTGTAGTGATAGGGGCATTGAGTTCCGTGTGTGCAATGTTGTCCAAGTACTGGAAACCAGGAGCGAGGGGAGGGACAGAGGTGTCAGTTCAATCGCGGACATCCGGGTGGAGGGAGTAATCGAACTGGCGATCATCGGGGATGGAAAGGACATTGGAGAGATAGGAGGCAAAGTGATTGGCCTTACTAAGGGGATCAGGGAAGGGGCGATCATCATGGAGAAGAGAATAGTAGGGGGAGGGTTTAGTTCCGGTAAGGCGACGGAAGGCTGACTGGTCTGCCTTCGACCGGCCGGGCCTATATAGAGAGCTGGAGCCAATAGAAACACGGCGTAGGAATCCGTGGCCGGATATGTCGCGGCGACCTCTGCAAGCAAAGGTTCCTATTAATCGACTGGAATCTTCGGCGTGTTTACCTGATGCCTTCGCCTGTTTGGCTGTTGATTTGTTTCCCTCATAGCGTGGCTGTTTTGCGGTGCTGCCTGCCATTTAGGGGAACCCGATGGCAGACAGTACAGTTAGTAAAAAGTATTTGTATCCAATGAGACGCGCACCAGCAACATATCTCCAGCCACCTTACAATACTCCGCCTTTTCTCATTACGCTACACCGAACACAGACGAGGTCCGTCGCATTGATGGATGCTGCATGTGCCGTTGCCTTGAAACGACATACTTTCATAAGACGCAAGTTACAATAATTCTTTAACCACATATATGATGTTTCCAGTCGTTTTATTACATAAATCAACGACGAGTTTTCGAGGGATCCTCAATTTTCTGGTGTTTAGAAATGGCATATATACATTTGAGCTTCAACTGAAAGCCAATATGGTCTCTCACGACTGTGTAGCTGAAGAGGGAGGGCGTCGAGGGCTAAGAGAAAGACAGACCGCGGCGCGTACGTCACAGAACGTGACCCTGCAGGTCTTAAGAGTGCCAGCAGCCGTATTCGGCGGGGTGTTAGTAACTACTTCAGACCAGTCTAATAATGCTTAACTGCGCATTTAAATGCACGCAAGCTCTTGATAGCACACGATGAAGTTAATATCTTTAGTGGGCAGCTTTTCATGGACATTATAATTTCCCGTGGGCCCTTCACGGTGCCGAGCATTCGTGAAGTATGGTGAAAAGACGACTAGATTGACGTCATAAGTTCGTTGCAAATCTCATATTTCTCGTGGGCCCCGGATGGCGTCATGTGACGAAGGCAGTGTTCTTCCATCTCGTTGGTCAACGTTCAAACTTACGTTCTGAGATTAAATTAGATTAATTATTCATTCCATAGACCCATAAAAGAGGGAATCCTCCTGGGTGTGGAATATGTCAGATAAACACATTACAAAAATGTAATTAGAAAAACTTGAGTTTCATTAATTTTAATGATCCTCAGTCAATAAACAGCAAAATTATGTACATGAATTAAATTTGAACTTCTAATACTTACAGGTTTAATACATCTGCTTTCATTAAATCCATGATTCAGACATTTGCTAGTTTCTTGACTATTACGACCAAGTATTGTCAAAAGTTAAAGTAAATGATTCATTTCAGTGATCCTCAGTTAAGAACAGTCAGATTATGTACAAGATTTAAAATTAAACTTCCACTATTTACAGACTTAAGACTTACATCTTCTTTCCATACATCCATCATTCACACAGTACGTAGTTACTTGGCTGTTACAACCAAGTATTGTCAAAAATTAAAGTACAATAAATTTTCATTGAAATGGTCTACTGCACTTGTTGGGAAACTCATGGATGGAACTGAAAGAGTTGGCCACCAAAAATTCTTTTAAATTATGTTTAAATTGTGCCTTGTCTGAAACTAAACTCTTAATGGTTGCTCGTAATTTATTGAAAATATGCGTTGCTGAATACTGGACTCCTTTCTGGCCAAGAGTAATTGATTTTAAATCTTTATTTATATTGTACTTATGCCTAGTATTGATAATGTGTACTAAGCAGTTAGTTGGAAAAAGAGATGAATATCTGACATACTGGATATTGCCCTGTACGTTCAGAAAGACTCCCCAATATCTTTTTCCACCATAGGACGCCAGAAACTTCGTACTCTCAACGTTAGAGTGCACGACCCATGTGCAGATGGCTTTATATTATATGAGCAGGTTAATAACATGTTTTGATATCTTAGCTATGAGAGCGTGCTGAGAAATAATGCCTGCAAATACTCTATTCTGTTCTCAACATCGGTTGAGGTATAACATGTCGTGCATTTTAGTTCCTCGACTTTTCCGCTCTACTGGCGCAGATTTCAACCCTCTGCCGCCAGACGGCTCGGGACTGTAGCGTGTAATATCGCGGTGAGTAACATAACTATGTCGGTGCATGAGATAATGCGTCATTTAATCGGGTTTCTAGCCGCAGAAAACGTGCATCCAACTAAAATTCATAGAAAAATGAAAGCCGTGCACAGCGACGATTGCATCGACATCAGTAACGTAGGGCATAGTGTTGTTCGTGCTCGTAATGAAGAAAACTGCTGTGATAACCTCAACATGTGGGACAGACCGTGAAACCATCACACCAAAGAAGTTCAAGAGCACGCCACCAGCAACTGAAGTCATTCTCACAGTATTCTGAGGTGCTCAAGCTGTGATGCTTTTGGAATTCATATCTAAAGGCACCACCATATATTCCACAAGGTACTACGGGACCCTCAGGAAACTGAAACCACGAATTCCAAGAGTCCGTCAACACATGGAGCGCCTCTTCTTCAGCACGACAGTACCAGACCACACACGAGAGCTTTGACATTTGCAGCAATCAGACCCCTTGTGTTCACTGCCATCGATCATCTTCCATACAGCGCACCCTACTAGCCACGCGGTCTTACGCGCTGCTTCCCGAGCGGGAAGGCGTGCCGGCCCCTGGCACGAATCCGCCTAGCGGATGAATGTCGAGGTCCGGTGTGTGGGCCAGCCTGTGGATGGTCTTTAAGGCGGTTTCCATCTGCCCCGGCGAATGCGGGCTGGTTCCCCTTATTCCGCCTCAGTTACAATATGTCGGCGATTGCTGCTCAAACACTGTCTCCACGTACGTGTACACCATAATTACTCTAGCACGCAAACATTTGAGGTTACACTCGTCTGGTATGAGACGTTCCCGGGGGAACCGGTGGGGGGGGGGGGGGGGGGGGATCCACTGGCTTACCGAACACTCAATAACCCTGGATTCGGTGTGGGGCGGCGGTCGGGTTTGTGGACTGCTGTGTCCTGTTGTGAGGTTGTGAATCACTGCGTGCTACGGCGGGACGAAGCCTCCAGTTCAATACACACAATACACGATCTTCCACAGAGCCCCGACTTGGTGCTCTCCATTCTCATATGTTTCCTTAAAGAATACGTTAGAGGACTTCACTTTGATGGTGATGAAGCGGTACAAGCGGAGGTGAGGTTGTGACTCTGTCCACAAAATCAGACATTCTATAGTAACGGTATCAACAGACTGGTGTATCGTTGGGAGAAATGTTCGTCGCCAGGGTGACTATGTTCAGAAATAAATATGTGGACGTGAAGAATACAGATGTGGAATGTTAACAGCGTGTGTTTTGTTTAAAAAGCATGATGTGTTTTCATATTAAAAATTCGGAGGAATTACTTTTCGGTGCGCCTCTTATTTTTCTGCGTAGTCGTCCTTCAGATTTAAGCATTTGTTGCAAAGCTTCACAATCTTTTCTAAGCCTTCTACATACCGAGTTGCCATCAGGTTGTCAAACCAATCACTAATGTCTTCTTCCACCTTATTGTTAATTTCATAGTACTTTCCGCCTCAAAAACTCCTCAAATTTGAGAAAAATATAGTAATCAACTCCAGGCTATAAGGTGGATGTTCAAAGACCTTCCATTTAAGCTTCTGAAGAAAATCCTTTGTCAACGCACCAGAATATGAGCGAGCGTTATCATGAGGAAGTACAATGCTGCTGGACAACGCCGTTAGCTTTGGACGGCACGACTCGACGTTGTCGGTGAAGGATCTGACAGTAGGCCGCTGTATTTGTCATCTCTCCTCTAGGCACAGGACGCCCTTTAGATCTCAAAGCACTGTGACCATAACCACTCTGGTACTCAAAATTATTTAAAAACATAAAATGAAATAAACTCAGCTATCTGAAGACCGCGTGGTGTCAACTGGCCTCGGTGTTATGCGGATGTGGTACGGAAGGGCCTGGGGTCAGCACACCGCTCTTCCGGCCGTTGTCGACTTTTCAGACCTTGCAGCTGCTACCTCTCAGTCAAGTAGCTCCTCAGCTGGCATTACGAAACTGAGGGCACCCCATTCACGTCCTCCCACCAAGGAAAAAGTCCCTGGCAGTAACGGGTATTGAACATGGACCCTCAGCATGAGTGTCATACACGCCGACCTCTCCATAAGGAGGCCCACCAGAATTTTAACATTTTTGTTCGGGAGGGGGCGGGGCGGATTGTGAATGATGCCATTCCATTGATTGACACTTCCTTTTTGGACTTTTATTGGAAACAAATGTCTGGTAGACAGTAAAAATGAGTTTATTGCTCAGTCCTTGATTTGAGTTCGTCAGTCGGCTTGGTCCTTCATTGTCATGAACGTTCGTTCGTCCACCATTAAACATGATAGACCATTTTCGAAATGAAGCTTCATTGATCATATTTCCATAAACTTTGGTTATATCGCTGTAAGTTTCAATAGAGCAAACATTTTTGTATTCAGAAGCCGGATTAAACAACCTACCTCAAACTTGGCAGAATCGTTAATTTCATAACACATTTCACACACGCACCAAAAAACAGTAAACGACAATTCCTGCCCGCTGTTAGCGACATACTGCCATCAACGATTAGCAAGATCTAAGACACGGCAGTGGAGGGATTAAAATATTCTTTGCTTTTAGAAAGACCCTCGTGCAATAATGATTACTATGTAGCTTTAAGAAATGAACTAGTGAAGGCAGCAGAGGAACAACTGGGTAAAAAAGCCAAGTAGGAATATTTGAGTAACGAGCAAGACATTAAATTCATTTGAAGAAAGCAGAAATATAAAAGATCAGCATACAAAGCAACCGAATGAAAATACAGGTATCTAAAAGAGGAGGTTGACTAAGTACAAAATTGCTAGGCAGGAATAGTTAGAGAGAAGAAAGGGAAAGTTGTAGAAGCATGCATGACTATACGAAATATTTATAATGTCATTTGTAGCAAAATTAAATAAATTTTTGCATAAAGTTGGAGTAGCTCTGTGGATATCAATAGCTCGGATTATAAGTCAATGGGTAGCAAAGAAGGGAGGGTTGAAAGGTGGAAGTACTTCATAGACGACAAATACAAAGAAAGAAGTTAGACGACAGCTTTATGGAAAGGGAAGAGGAAGTGTATGAAGATAACACAGGGGAAAAACTATTAAGAACCCTGGGAGAACCTTTCAGAACAAAACTGTTCCTCCTGATATGTAGGATATGTAACACAGGCGTGATACCTTCGTGGTTCAAGAAGAATATAATCAATTCCGTACCAAAGAAGTCTACTGATAGCATATTTGAATACCACAGAACCATCAACTTTAATAACTCATGAATGCAAAATACTAACACTAATTATCTACATATGAATGGAACGGCTGGTAAAAGCCATTCAGTTTGGGTTTCCGAGAAAGTTAGGAACATACAAAGCATCAATGAACCTCTCTCTTCTCTCAGAAAATAAATTCGAGAAACACGAAACCACTTCTATAGTGATTGTAGATATAGAGAAAAACATTTGTCACTTTTGTCTACAGTCAAATTTTCCAAAACGAACAGCGATGAAATACGGAAAACGATAAGTTATCTGCAACTAATGCAGAAACCAGAATGTAGTTTTAAGAATCGAAGCATAAGAAAGGAAGATAGCAGCTGAGAAGGGAAGACCGTGCAGTACAGGAAGTTGAGGAGGATTTCCTAAGGGAGTTAGGGAGAAGAAACAAAAATTTTGACGTTTTCCGATAACATTGTAGTTCGATCAGAGGCAGCTAAGGACTTGGGAGAGCAGTGAAACGGAACAGATAGTGTTCTGGAAAGAGGTTATAAGATGAACACCAACAAAAGTAAATCGAGGGTAATAGAACATAGTCGAATGAAATTAGAGGGTGCTGAGGGAAATGAATTAGGGAATAAGATGCTGAAAAGGATATAGACGAGTTTTCCTACTTGCGCAGCAAAGTAACTGATCATGACAGAAGTAGGAATAATATAAAATGAGTCTCTCAACGGCAAGAAAAGTTTTTTTTTGAAGAGGAACATGTTAACATGTAATATTAATTTAAACGTTACGACGTCGTTTCTGAAAGAATTTGTGTGGAGCATATACAATGGCGTGTAAAACTTAAGGACGAAAGTAATTTTCTCATGATGTGTCTCTGCAAAGTAATATACAATATCTGATCAAAGTATCCGGACACCTGGCTGAAAATGACTTACAAGTTTGTGGCGCCCTCCATTGGTAATGCTGGAATTCAATATGGTGTTGGCCCACACTTAGCCTTGATGACAGCTTCCACTCTCGCAGGTATACGTTCAATCAGGTGCTGGAAAGTTTCTTGGGGAAAGGCGGCCCATTCTTCACAGAGAGCTGCACTGAGGAGAGGTATCTATGTCGGTCGGTGACCTGGCACGAAGTCGGCGTTCCAAAACATCCCAAAGGTGCGCTATAGGATTCAGGTCAGGACTCTGTGCAGGCCAGTCCATTAACCACTCCGCCACAGTCCATGCATTATGAACAGGTGCTAGATCGTGTTGAAAGATGAAATCGCCATCCCCGAATTGCTCTTCAACAACGGGCGTCAAAAAGATTCTTAAAACAGCAATGTAGGCCTGTGCTGTGATAGTGCCACGGAAAACAAGGAGTGCAAGCCCCCTCCATGAAAAACACGACCACACCATAACACCACTGCGTCTGAACACATTGTGTTCCGTGATTCGTCACTCCACAACGTTTTTCCACTGTTCAGTCGTCCAATGTTTACGCTCCTTTATGAGCAGCCACTCGACCATGAAATCCAAGTTTTCTCACCTCCCGCCTAACTGTCGTAGTACTTGCAGTGGATCCTGATACAGTTTGGAACTCCTGTGCGATGGTCTGGATAGATGTCTGCCTATTACACATTACGACCCTCTTCAACAGTCAGCGGTCTCTGTCAGTCAACAGACGAGGTCGGCCTGTACACTTTTGTACTGTAAGTGTCCCTCCACGTTTCCCTTTCACTATCACATCGGAAACAGTGGACATAGGGATGTTTAGGAGTGTGGAAACCCCGCTTACAGATGTATGACACAAGTGACACCCAGTCACCTAACCAGGTTCGAAGTGCGTGAGTTCCGCAGAGCGCCCCATTCAGCTCTCTCGCGATGTCTAATGACAACCGAGGTCGCTGATATGGAGTACCTCGCAGTAGGTGGCAGCACAACGCCTCTAATATGAAAAAAAGTTTGTTTTTGACGGTGTACGGATACTTTTGATCACATAGTGTAGCTAGATGGAACTTGTACCATACTGCTGCAGTGTAGTGCAAAGTTAACTGAGAGATATACGCAGTGAACGAACAGAAATGACACTTTTATTGAAAGATAATAATTACTCTGAAGTCACCAAGATTTACAATGGTACCGCGGACATTACAAAAAGAGGGATATGATCTTTAATGCGGTGTGCGATCACCACGGACGGCAGTGCATGCTCAGTAACGTGTCCCCTTGCTAGCCACAAGGTTTCCAAGGAGTTCTTGGTGGTGGGGCGTTCCATTCCTCCACTTGCACGGTTGACAACCACTGAATGGCCGTTGGCGCATGTGGGCGTGCTGCAGTGCGTCTTCCCAACGCATTCCACACGTGCTCGGTGGGATTTAAGTCGGGAGAATGGGCAGGTCATTTTACTCGACGAATATCCTCTCGTTCTAAGAACTCCTTCAGTTGGGTCGCTGAATGCGATAACGCAAGGTTAACCATAAAAATGAAGTCAGGGCCGAATGTACCCCGAAAAAGCACATGGGGAAGGAGTACAGTGTCACAATAACTTTGACTGGTGTTGTGCCGTGTTCAAAGTAAAGGATGCCAGTCGTCCACGTAAGATTATGATTACCCACACCATAATACATGTACCACCAAAACGATCACATTCGACATTGGACCTGGGTCCATTACGTCTTCCCGCCCCTGTCCATATGAGGGTACGTCCATAATCACGTCGAACATGATGGTTTTGGTGCTCCTGGTTTATGGTGTGGCGAGGTATAATGATGGATTGGTTTGCTTAATTGCAGATCTTTGAACAAGTTAGACTCACTGGTCAACGTTACTGTCAGACAGTACTCCTTCCCTTGTGCACCTTTTCAGGGGTGCGTTTGGCCCTAACTTTATTTTTATGGAAGACAATGTGCGATCGCATCGAAGAGCGCAGGCAGTGAAGCTCTTGGAACTAGAGGATAGTCGACGAATGGAGTGGTATGCATATTCCCTCAAAGCACATGTGAGCTACTTTAGGGAGACGTATTGCAACACGTCCACGTGTACCAACGACCATCCAGCAATTATCAACCGCGCTGGTGGAGGAATGGGACTCTCTACCACAAGAATCCCTTACCAACCTTGTGGCCAGCATGGGAGCGCGTCCCCGAGTATCCATTGTCAACTGTGGCCATCACGCATCCCATTATGAACCATGTCTCGCCTTTTGTATTGTACGGGGGACCATCATAAATCGAGGTAACTTCAGTGTAATTATTGTCTTTGAATAAAAGTGTCATATCTGTTCGTCTCATTGTGTAATGCCTTTAGTCACATTCTGAATTACATTGCAGCAGTTTTTCTATGTGTGGTCCAAGTTTGGTCGAGGTATGTTACTTGGCTGTGCTACATCGTGCCAAAGTTACTTTCGCTCTCAACTTTTGCATACTCCTGAAGTATAAATGAAGTTTGGGCAGGTAACACGTTTGTCTTTGATCGACGGCAGACAGTGAACCTGCATTGTAATTTAGTTGTGTACACTGGTAATTTGTCATAGTTGGATATGTGCTCCGCCCCTGACAAAGATTTCTGTTCCAGGACTATGGCGATGTCTCTGACCATGATGTGCGGCTTCATAGCAGCGCTTTTTGGGAATCTCATCTACCCTGTCCTCATGGCGGTCGGTTGTGAGACTCCTTTCTATGTCGTCACCGCTTGCAACTTAGGTAAGGAAGGCAAGGTCCTGTAGACCACAAAACTTTTTAGCTGTCTCAAGATCTACTAGTAGCCCAGTTGTAATACTTTTTGTGTTATCAGTTATATGCATTTGACTGCAGACGGTGATCATTGTCCAGCTCTTGACAGTATTCGTCATACACGGTGTTTAAGAAAATGCAGTCACATGTTCCTGCCACAGGTAGTATTGATGAAAACTAAAATAAAAGTTTCTATAATGCTGTGTACGGAAACCAATACCCGTTAAAGTATGAGCCAGCGTATAATCTCATTCCCATTTGTTTGTTGCATAGAAATGATCACTATATACAGTGGTCCATGTTGTTACCATGCAATTTGAAAAATCCTTCAGCCCTCCTTTTCATTGAAGGATGCACTCTTTCAAATACACCTAGCCGCATTCAAATCGAGTCATACGCATTGGTCACACACCCCTGTAACGTTTGCTCACAGTCCACGTGTTGACCATACATGTATGCTTTTAAATGACCCCATAGAGAGAAACATAACGAATTCACATCCGGTGAACAGAAAGCTCACGCTGCCGGAGCTCCTCGACCAATCCACCACACATGAAACGTTGCTGTGAGGTACTACAGCACGATCAGTAGAAAATGGGGTGGTGTCACGTCATGCATAAACCACAGTTGTCGTCCTTCTGCAAGGGCAACGTTCTTCAACAGAGCTGGTTATTCTTAGCCTAGAAATATACGATAGTCAGCAAATATAAATCTATTTGGCAAAGTGTTTGGCCGTACTGATCTGTGACCGACAATTCCTACTCATACACCGATACTGAAATGATCCTGATGACTCACCTCCGTGACTTCTCGGGGCTTCCATCTGTCCACATGTGCGTATTGTCGTAATTCACTGTTCCATATCTTGTGAATCCTGCCTTATCTACAAATGAGATGCAGGTTGCGACCTGCAGGTCTTCAGTGGCCCATATCCCAACAGTATTGGTTTCCAGACGTATCTTTTTAGGAACTTTTCCTCTATTTTTGACCAATACTACCTCCTCTAAACACATGTGACACTTTTTTAAATAACCAGACACACACACACACACACACACACACACATATATATATATATATATACACACTCCTGGAAATTGAAAGCTCCGTATGCCACGGCAAACTGGCTGACACTGACGGCGGCGGTGCACAAATGCTGCGCAGCTAGCGCCATTCGACGGCCAACACCGCGGTTCCTGGTGTGTCCGCTGTGCCGTGCGTGTGATCATTGCTTGTACAGCCCTCTCGCAGTGTCCGGAGCAAGTATGGTGGGTCTGACACACCGGTGTCAATGTGTTCTTTTTTCCATTTCCAGGAGTGTATATTAGCTGGTTAGTAACGTCCTCTCTCTGGCCTTTCCCGTCACCACCCAAACTGCCTCTGCAAGTAGACAACGAGGTAGTGTGGTGTCTCAGGTACATATAACGTGAGCCTCCTGCTCCGTAGATACCTGTTGTTCATAATCAAAGTTCCAGTTTCAAAACGCTTTAGAAAGAGAACCACTGCTCAAAATGGCGAGAAATTTGAATAGAGCGTTATTGACGCAGGAGGAAACGTCGTGGACCAAAAAAATCTAACTAAAATCTTACCAATAGATGGCGCTGTAAGCGTCTTAACGTAAATTGGGTCGGCTACAATTGGTAGATGAATCGCAATACCACAGTTATGGTTTGAGCTGCACATTACGCCATCCGTACTGTTCAATATGCATGGCTGTACAAGTTCGCCAGTCAACAGCTGTGTTAATTAGGTAAGTCCATCCACCACGGCGATGTCGTACTACATCGGATGGGAAAAGTCGGTTTTTAATTACCAGGGGCCAAAAACCGCATAAAAATCAAAATGACATCACTTTCTAATTGTCGTGAGACGGGCGCAAGACATGTTCAATATGCTGCCCACCGTTTCCCTCCACAAGCTGAAATCGAGAAAGAGGAGCACCTTCTTGCATAAAAATGATCCCACCCACACATCCACGCTGTTGAAGGCATGGAATGACTTTGGCGAGCAAAAGATTCTCACAGCGTTTACTGGTGATAGTAGAGATAACAGGACCCGCAGGTCTCATCTCCTCGAAAAAATACGAACCTACGGTAAACGACGTCTTCAGTCCTCATCATACAGTCAACTTTGGAGAATGAAGCTGTACCGGCTGATGTGCGTGCGGATTTTCCCTTGCCATATTCTACAATTCTACGTATTGATATGTTCTTGGAGATGGAACTGGGCTACGTCCACCCAAAGAATGTCCTATGACCATTCATTGTGCACTTGTCCGAGAAAGAAATTCCAGAGCGAACGTTTGTCTTGTTGGCAGGTCGGCAAGAAGCAACTCTTGAGAAAAAAATGGCTCTAAGCACTATGGGACTTAACATCTGAGGTCATCAATCCCCTAGACTTAGAACTACTAAACCTAACTAACGTAAGGACATCATGCACATCCATGCCCGACGCAGGATTCGAACCTGCGACCGTAGCAGCTGCGCTGTTCCGGACTGAAGCGCCTGTAACCGCTCGGTCACAGCGGCCGGCCAACTCTTGAGAATGGGTGATTTTGTATGGATAGCAATCCAGAATATTTCGTAGGGTTTTGTGCTCTGTGCTCGCAGGCATGTCCAACGTTCGTACAGTTCCCCGCGCAATGCATATTTACTCACCGCCACTTGTCCCCTCCTGCAATGCTGTGGTCACATCTTCCACAGACTGCATTCCTTCCTTTGCTACACAGCACGTCAAAAGAATCTCTCTTTTCTAATTTTGTACTCATTTTCTCCACACCCATAGCAGACAATGGACAGCGCCTTACCAATGAGTGCCCGGAACCACTGCAGGGCTATTGGTGCACAGTCGTCGTTCTTGTAAAAGAGCTTTACCAGCAGGGGGCGAACTTCGTGGGGACAGCCATGTTGAATCTCTCGGACGCAAACTGAGGAACAACCGTGGGCCGCGCGTCCGTTGTTGTGCATATTCTGACGTTTGCAGCGCCATCGACTGATCAGATTTTCGTTACATTTTTTGTTGCATTACGTTTCCCCTCTGTCAATAAGAAGCTGTTCAAATTTGATGTCATTATGGGTAGTGATTCTCTTTCTACAGCGTTTTTGAAACTGTGACTTTGCTTATGGACACCCTATATACTGCCAAACATCAACAGTAAAATGACAAAATCTACTATTTTCAGTCGCCCACGGTCCAACAAATGAGCTGCATAATTCAGGTGAGGTAATGTCTCTACTTTGATTGATTTTTCCCCGTTATGCAGTTCTTTGAACATAGCAGTGTCCATATTGTTCGTGTACTGCGTGTGCAGGAAATATCATTTTAGCCGTATCATTTAAGATTCCGACTTGCCGTGTGAGCAACAATGCCTGGCAAAGTGAAGGAAGACTATCTTCAATCCAACTTTGCCGGTAGGCACGTCAGGCTATTCACCAGCTCTACACCTTTGAAAAATGGACTGTCTGGCGGGCTATTATAAAACAGCGTTGTAGTCTGTACATTGTCGTTTACCTACCAACAGCCTAATCTTTCTTCAGTGGACCTAAACAGCTGAGACAGTGGTTCACCCTAGCAAGTAACCCACCCTAGCAAGTAACCCACAAAAATTGTGCCGTCACAGTAGATACGTGGCCTGTCTAAAAAGTATCCGACCTTTGGCCAGAAAAAAAATATTTCCAACACCTGACGGGGTTGGGACCCTAATCCCCTTCAGAGTAGACCCCTTGTGCTTGCACACACTTAGCCCACCGATCCTTCCACTGCTGGAAACACCTCGGGATCCAGGCGGAGGTTCGAGTCCTCCCTCGGGCATGGGTGTGTGTGTTTGTCCTTAGGATAATTTAGGTTAAGTAGTGTGTAAGCTTAGGGACTGATGACCTTAGCAGTTAAGTCCCATAAGATCTCACACACAGTTGAACACCTCGGGAAGTCTTCTTTTGGAATTGTGTTCAGCTCCGTCGCCGTGTCCCACATTATCTCTTCTCTTCTCGCAAAACGGGATCCTATCAGTGGCGTCTTCAATTTTGGAAACAACCAGAAATCGCAATGAGCCATGTCTGGAGAGTAGGGAGGTTGGCGAACGGCTGTAATTCCATGTTTGGCCAAGAAATTTTGGATCAAGTGAGATGAATGTGCGGGAGCGTTGTCCTGATGCAGTTGCCAGTTTTTCACCTCCACATGTCTGGTCTTTTGTGCTGAATTGTGTCATTGAGTCGCCGGAGAACATTTTCATAGTACTCCTTTGTCACTGTTTGTCCTTCCAGTGCGTATTAGTGATGCGCGGACATCAAAGAAGACAGTCAGTATCACCTTCATTTTGCTTCCCACCTGCCGCGCTTTCTTCGGCCTTGGAGACTCGGGATGCTTTCATTGCGACGACTGTCCTTTTGTTTCTGAGTCGTACCCGTACACTCATGACTCATTTCCAGTTATCACGGTGTTCAGAGACCCAGGATCAGTGTTGGTGGTGACCAGAAGGTCCTGTGCAACGTCAAAACGGATGCCTTTTTGTTCCTGTGACAACAACTTGAGCACGAATTTCGCAGCCACTCGGTGCATGTTCAAATCATCACGCAAAATTGCACGTGCAGAATCTTCACTCATCCCAACCTCTTGGGCAATCTCCCTCACGGTCAAACGACGATCTGCCATCACCAAATTTTGCATCCTCTCAGCAACAGCTGCACTCCGAGCAGTTTGGGGCCTGCCAGAACGCTGGTCACTCACCGCTGATGTGCGGCCATTTTTGAATCGGTTGAACCACTTCTTAATTTGTGTTACACCCATCGCATCTTCTCCAAACACCTGCTGAATCTTACAAATTATTTCGCTTCGAGAAGCACCTCGTCTCTATTTTGTTCGGGAAAATCAAAGGTCGGATACTTTTTAGACAGACCTTATATCGTCTTCTTAATGAAGTTTCAAATTAGAATGTTTGTACTTTATTATGGCCTATTTTTCCTCTACAGGAGCTGGACTGCTGAGTATACTGTTGCCGTCCACCAAGGGTCGAGCCTTGGCCTAAGGACTGCAGTGGATGTAGTGCAACATCATCTTGATGCCGCTGCTTTGAGATACTCCTCGAGTATTAAATGTCGTCGACACGTAATTTATTGTGAAACTAGAATATTCAACAATGCAGCCACATGTCCAAGAACAGGAAACATGCCGAAAATCACAGATCATCGTTACTGATTTTCCATTTCTCTGATGGACTGGATATGATTCAGCACTTTAAATTACGCTTACATTAAATATCAAGCCTTACATCTATCTTTGTCTGAGCAATAACTTTGCTCAGAAAGAATGAAAATACTCTTTCCTCAAAGGTGAATAAGATGTAGCACCGTATTCAGATGTGAATAAAATGTGTTTTAGGTATTACGTGACCGTTGTAGGAAACTAATAATTTACTGATAGCTATAACAATCGACTAAAAGCGAGTCAGAAAATCCGAATCGTATCAAATGACAAGCTGATACGATAATTGAAAATTCTGGTTTGAACAAAAACATTGGAATGAGCAAACACGCAAACTCACGGTAAAACATTAAGATGTCGAACAGTGTCTTGGCTTATAAATTCCTTCTGCTTGGTAATATAGCATACTAACTGTAAGATGTGCTCTGAACAA
The DNA here is from genome assembly GCF_021461385.2 of Schistocerca piceifrons. Classification (NCBI taxonomy): domain Eukaryota; kingdom Metazoa; phylum Arthropoda; class Insecta; order Orthoptera; family Acrididae; genus Schistocerca; species Schistocerca piceifrons. The sequence continues at coordinate 621,011,469 of NC_060141.1, forward strand.
AAGCAAAAATTCGAAATCTGACTTAAGAAAATCAATTTGTTTACAACAAAATAATAAAAATGGATGGCAAGTTTAACTCCTTAGGTCAAATTTCAAACTTAGGCTCTTATTCAGAGCATGTATACTTACATCACAACGAGTTCCACACCATGATAGTTGACGTACCTGGAAGTAATCCTTCCCATCCAGCAGTCCATCACCACAGACATTCCACGTCTTTTGACACGTGACAAACGAGACGGGTATCTCGAACTGCCGATCTGTCGATTATTTTAAACACCAGTCTACAAACCCCGACTAATTTCCACCAGCTAAATTTCGTTCCATCTCATTTGCAGTCTCCTGAACGCAATATGAAGTTCGACACATTTTGTCCAATGTGCTTAATGTTGTATTTTCAGTTATTACATACGATACGCTACCTCTCACATTGAAGCAAATATTTATTTAGCCTTTTAGCTACGTCAGTTATATAGAGAGGTAACACCGGTGAGTAACTTAAAATATTTTATGTTATTTCTTTTCGTCAGGAAGCATTTCCTTTCTGTACGGTCTGTGAGTCAAATATAAGCTACCTGTACACTCGATGATGTTCGTCTACTCTACATCCCTACCTCCACACGTCATAATATATCAACACCTGTGTCTCTTAATGTGCACATACTTACCTAACAGTAACTCTAGATACAAATTTTCATAACTCAATGACGATTTAATTTATATGCTATGGCTTCTTCGAATAACATTTGCAACATCTACACAAAGCGTTTTTACAACATCTTTACACCATCTATATTTATACCATTTATTATTGTATAATCTATGATTTCACTGTCACCCTACACATCAATTGTCTTTATATCAACTATCTTTATAAATCAGTTATAATACACGATTATCTGAAGTGAAGCAAAGGAATAAAGGCTACATAAAGTTAATGTCAGATCATATGTTTTACTATGGAGGAAGCGAGCAGAGAGGAAATTCTTTTGTAGACTTTAACGCCAATAAGAAAACTAAAACTAATATTACTACTGCAGATTTGATATCAGGCAAAATAGTAAGACTAGTTTCAATGTAAATGAATGATATTCCATGGGAACCATTCAGAAATATGTACCACCACAGTCACTTTCTGATGACGAGGTAGAAAATCTCTATAAAGAATTATAGAAGATGATAAGTGGTAGGATATTTTGCCATAAAGTGACAATTTAGTGCTGTAATGCCAAATTTGGACAAAAAAGGAAGAACAATACCTTAGTGGGAAACTATTGCCAAACCTCAGATTCGTCAGGAAAATAAAAAGACGTATTTCTTTCTATACATAACTTATCTGTATTCAGAAAAAAATTTAAGGAGGTATTCTGATACTGCAGAATTACGATGCTCACCTCATTGTTGAAAGAAATACTGAGACAAATTAGAAAATAAGTAATTTATTAACAAACCACTAGGTACAAAACCAAGAAACTAGCTTTTTGTGTCACTAAAATATTTTTTGTTTTAAGTGAAATTAATACTGAGGCATTTTATTTTATTTATAATAACACAAGTACATAAATACATCACTAATGCTTTAACTAGCAGAATAGAACTGTAGTCGATAAAAATCATTTCTCATATCCTTTAAAGTTTTTTACAAGAGAATAACAAAGCTAAATTCAAGGGGAACAGACATTTCATTATTGACTTCAGTTCCTTATACAACTTCATTCTTGGGATCAAATGTTGCTAAGGTACCTGCGTAATTTATTTTGTTGTTGAGGAAGAAACGATAACATCGTCAAAAGTACGAAATTGATAAACATGGTCTTTCGGTGTAGCATGGCGTAGTATACATCGAACATGGTCTTTCCTCGTTTGAGTGTGTTGATATTTTCTTATTCCTCTATTTAACAGGAAGAATTTTTAATACCTATTTGAGGTACATGAGTATGAGACACTTCGATCATACTGCATTTGAAGATCTTTCACACCTGCATCGACAACGAAATTTCAGCAGCATCTTGCATGCAATGGAATTATATGGAATGGTTTCATACCTTTAGCTGATTCAAAGATCTTGTGTAAATCTTGACAAACAAAGGCAATGCTTACTTTTCTCGGCTTCTCTACAATTGCAAAATCCCTAGAACAGCTAAACCACAGTTGTGCTTACTCACCAAAAACTTACGTCTTATCCCATAAAACCATCCCACGCTTTATAGACACATAATTAAAAACACAGCCATTCTATTTTTATTTATTTCCTCTTTTCATGATATATCTCGTACTTGCATTGTTTTGTCTGTTCGCTTCTTCAACTTTTTTGTTGTTGCTATTTTTGATATCTACATTGTATCCTTTCGTCATAAAGATGTTTTATTGACATAATAAAAGCTCACCATACAAACTGTACATCAGCTAAGAGGAAAAGACCTTGACACATGGCACTTAGTGCTTCAGAGGGAAGCACTATTTTGTAGAAGACCACCATAACCCATCTAGTGATGAATGTTTGAAACATTTTCTGCATGAAACATGTCTAGGGACATGCAACAGAATACTGAGAAAGCAGTAGCCCCGAAAAAGCTTTTTGGAAAAAGTATCATTTACAACGTTAGACATTTCCACTACTAGAATTTTCGAAAAACAGCGCGTTCGCCTTCAGCACACTCTTCAAGAAGAAAATAAGTAAATAGATATTTCCAACAGCCATATGGAGCTAAGAGTGAAGCTTTGCACATCATAAAACCATGAAAAATGTACATGCCTGAAAAAGCTTTCCAGCTGCAAGTGATCATATACTCGTAAGATGCAGAGTGGAAGAAGCAGATGCATCAACCAAAAAGTTAGGAATGTATTTATAAAAATTTATTTAAGAGTAGGAAGTAAACCAAATGAATTGAAGTTATTAGGTAAGAATCTTGCAAAATAGCGTTATAGACCCGTGCCTGAAAAAGAGGGAGCCGTTAATAAAGGTACTCAGACAAAAAGTACAATATGTTGTCGGTACAAAGGAAGTAAGACAAAACAAATCTAAAACGGAGCGAAGCATCTATTATGCAAGGGTTTTAAGCTAGCGCTGAATTAAACAAAACTGTTCAAAAACTTCTTCGAAAGGATGAGAGAAGATACAATGGATATTATATAAGAAAAACAGTAGAGATGAATAAGAGAAGAAAGGAAACAAAACAGCACGTTTTGTTAGGAATTCATAACACTGAATCAGTTAAGATAACAGACAGCACAGTAACTAACAGCAAAGAGAAAATTCTGAATTTCAAAATTAGTGTAGAGCAGGACATGAAATAGGGATACAAATAACTAATAATGAAGTTGGCTACTTTTCGGAAGTAGTGGTACAATATAAAAATCTGTTCGAGGTATGTAGAAAGGAAAGGCACTTGGAGATGTGCTTGGACGCTAGCATAACAGTTCCACAGTCCTCTTCAAACACCGGGACTCTCAATTTACCGAAAAAGATTTCGCGAGAACTACGTCGGCTTTTTTCGAAGGACTTCTCTGAAAGTTCCTGGAGCATTGGTGTTTCACTTTCGTGTGACCTACACCGACCTACTGCGATCGCAGCATCATTTCTCTCAAGTCGTTCTATGGCTTTGGAATTAGATATAGTAAAATGATTTACATGTTGTGAAAAAAATTATAGGATGGACACGAATAAAAACTACAACATCCATTCATTTTGGTATACCTTTGGAGTCATTTTTAATGAATACTATGCTTACAGGTACTGAGAAACAATGCACTGGGTAAGTTATGTCAGTATACTGAGAATATATACGTTAATGCTACAGCTCCATTAGGAAAGTGAGTCATTCCAAATGTAAAGAGGATACTATATTACCAGAACTGCTTACCAGCCATCTTAGAAGAACTTTTTAGGTCATTAAACTGGGAAGTCGAAGAAGAAATTCGTGTTAATGAAACGTATATCATTAAATTTTATTTTACATTGTACAATTTGTCTCTAGAGGGCATGAACTTCAAGAACAAGTGGGAGAACAGAATAGTGAAAGTTAGGAAGTACGCCAAAAAACTGAGTATAATAAAATTGAAGTGCTGTTTGAGCAACACAGAGGAAAGATAATAACACAGATTAACAGCAGAGGCATAGAATCATCTGATGTGGTTTTGCATTTGGAGGTGTCATGGACGATGTCTGGCTGGACACCAAAAGAAATTCTAAGCTGAAAAGTTTTGTAGTCCCTGTCGAAAAAAAAACTCCTATGAAAGAATCAGCAAGGATTCAGAGTAAATATCCTTTTAAAGCATTGCTAACTTTATTCGGTGTAGATCACACGAAAGTATAACAGTAATGGTGCAGGAACTTACATAAAAGTTCTCAAGAGATAAAACTATGTAGCACTGTTTATCTACAAATGGGAGGTGCAGGTGAAGAGGCAGACATCAGAAAAGCATTCCACACGGAACCATATTGTCGACTACAAACCAAGATACGATCACCCGGAACAGTTTTTCAAATATGTGATTGATTTGGTGAATATTTGACTGACAGGACCCAGTAAGTTGCCCTAGATGGCGAATGGTCAACAGAAACGAAACTAATATCAGGTGTGCCCCAGCACAGTGCAGTAGAGCCTTTCATACTGTTAATATGTACAAACGGTTTACCATCTGGGATCAGGAGCATATCAGACTCTTTACTAACGATGACATTGTCACCATGAAAGTATCATCGTTGGACAAGTGTATGGGAACCAGAAAGAGTTTGATAATATTTTCTCTTCGTATTACGAATGCTCTCTTCTGGATAAATACGGTATAATACCTTTAACAAAGATAAAGAGCCCTATAGGATTCGATTACAAGACTAGTGGAGAATATCTTGAACATGTCACAACAAATAAGCACTTGGGGCTAACAGAAAGGATTCATGAAATGAGATGTAAACTAAAATTACGGGAGACGAATGGGAGACTTAGATTAGTTGTATGAGTTTTAGGAAATTGCAGTTGGTCCATAAAAGACATCATCTACTAAATACAAGCGTGATCGGTTCTAGAGTAATGTTCTAGAGCTTTAATCCTTCTCAAGTAGGCCATAACATGAATGAAAATAATTTTGTCAACGTAGAAAAAGTGTTGAAAAACGTAAAATAGTGCAAGATGTTCGCAATTATCGGAAAATTAGGTGTAAGCTAAAGGAAATGAGGGAAATATTCAGTATATAGAATGCTCAAGAGAGGATAAATAAGAATGAAGGCCAAGAAAGAAGTGATTCGATTGAAAAATGTGTAAGACGGCACCACAGTCTTTCACCCCTTTTGATCAATTTATACGTCGAAGATGGAGTGAGAAGAATGGAAGCCAGGTTCAGGAGTAGGATAAAATTTTGCATGAGAGGACATCGATGACATGATGTAAAAGGCTATTTGTTACAATCTGTTATAAGAATTGTGAAGTATTTCAGAATTTGTTATAATTTTGTTTGATGCTTGGGACACCATCAGAGATTCAGTACCTGACGCTCACTGTTAGATTGTAACATACACACTGTCAACTTCTGGTGTTAAAATACTGTTTTAAGATCCAGTTGACGATACCCACCGTCAGGTTATGGCATTTACACATTGTTAGCTCTTGGTGTCAGCTTATAATTTGAGATCCAGTTGTGGACATGCAGTATCAGCACGTAACTGTTCAACAAACTCTTGCATTTGGCGTAACGGTAATCACTGGCCATCATTGCCACACCGAATATTATCCAGTGTAATGGCAGTCACTCTCTCAATCGACCACCATTACCCAATAATATCCAGGGTAATGGCACTGACCATATGTCAGCTGACCACTGTTGCCTCAAACTGATATATAGATTAACAGTATTATTCGCTATGACTGAAAAATAATTGCAATCACCATGTCAACTGACCATGATTGATCCACCCAATAGTATCTGGGAGATACTGCTAGTCATAATGATTGGGGCAATAGTGACTGTCAGCATGTCAATAATATCCAATCTGCATTCACAATGTGTAGGACAACTTGTTACATTGTCATGTAGTGATGGTGATGAGTAGGTAAATTTGCTACAATTTGTTGTAACATGGCAATGTACGGGGTAATTTGTAACAATGTCACAATTGTAATGTAACATAGGGATGTATGGAGCAATTTATTTAAATTTTGCTTTAACCTGGTAATGTGTAGGGTCAGTTTGTTAAAATTTTGCTGTAACAAGTAAATGTATGGGGCAATTTGTTACAATTTTTCTATAACATGGTGATGTATGGGAGAAAAGTACAATGTCTCCACTATGCAATAATGTAATTTAGCATTATCAGCAGAAGATCAAGCTAATACTATAGATGGAAGTATAGCGACCCTCATTTCTTATCTATATGAATCTGTATTATTACTGGTCCGTAAATCATTTCATTTATGTGTCATGTAGTCTCCACTGTGTGACACTATAAGTTATCATTATTAGCAGAGGATTTCAAACATTTTGTACTGCAAGATAAGCTTAATATCCTAGCATAATGTTTGACTGACTTTGATGTCTGTTTTAGCCTAACTGAAACGAAATTTCTGACGAATCCTCATCGACAAGTATAATTTATACTGTAAGTCAGATAAGCACTAGTGCCATGTGTGCTTTGTGATGTTACTGAACAAATTTATTTGTGTTTTAAGAAATTATATTAACAATTTTTGGTATCTTTAATGTGTGGCACAAAGACGAAACTAAGCTTAACCTGCAAGTTATATCAGTAGTATTCATATATGTGCCTTATATATATATTTTACTGTTGTAGAACAATTAAGTTACAACAGTAGTGTCATGCGTGTTTTGTACTCAAGAGCTTGTGAATTTTGATAAATAAAAGAGATAAGTTTATTTTGGTGCAGGATTAAATTTTTCTTCACAAACAGAGATCTGCAGTCTGGAGACTGAAAAATCTCCTCTGTAGGAATCAACGTATGTTCTGAAAACGACGATCGTGTGAAAGCAGGGTGCTTTGTTCATCCACAGTACCCAGCTAGCAGTACGTACAGGTGTGCAGGTAGATGTTGTGTTGAGGAAGGCATTTGATATAGTTTTGCAATGCAGTGTAATGAACAAAAGGCGAACATACGGCGTATCACACCAACTGTGTGATTGGATGGGAGAGTTTCTAGCAAATAGAATACACCACATCAGTTATAGTGCCATTACTTTTCACAATATACATAAATGATTTAGCAGGAAACGTCAAAGGTTCCATGAAGCTTATCGTGGACGATGTTGCTGTATACAGAGAAATCACACACTAGAAAATTGTAGCAAAATACAGAAAGATTTTCAGAGGATCGACACTTGGTGCAGGTAGTGCCAACTGACCCTAACATAAACAAATGTATCATACTGCATGTATATAGACAGAATGACCCATTACTGTATGATTACACCATTGCAGAACAATCTCTGGAATTAGTTACTTCTATAAAATTTCTATGAATATGAGTACAGAGCGATTTAAAATGGAACGACTGCATAAAATTAATCACAGGTAACTTAGATTCAAAAATGGTTCAAATGGCTCTGAGCACTATGGGACTCAACTGCTGTGGTCATCAGTCCCCTAGAACTTAGAACTACTTAAACCTAACTAACCTAAGGACATCACACACATCCATGCCCAAGGCAGGATTCGAACCTGCGACCGTAGCAGTCGCACGGTTCCGGACTGCGCGCCTAGAACCGCGAGACCACCGTGGCCGGCGGTAACTTAGATGCCAGGGTGAGATTCACTGGAAGAATGCTTAGCAAATGTAGGCTATCAACAAAGGAGGTAGCTTACAAAATCCTTGTTCAACCAATATTTGGATACTGATCATCATTCTGGGATCCCACCAGATAGGATTGTTAGAGGAAATAGAAAAGATGCAAAGAAGAGGACGGTATTTCATTTCAATTTCTTTAGCTAGCGCAAAATCATTATAGAGATGCTCAGCCAGCTGCAGTGGCAGGCACTGCAACAGAGGTGTTCTGCATCATGGTATGGTCTACTGGTAAAGTTCTTTAAGTGTACTTTCCTGGAAGAGTCAACCAATATATTGCTCCAATATATATCTCACAAAAAGAATATGAAGATAAAATTGGAGAGACTTAAGCCCACATGAAGGTTAGCCAGCATTCCTTCTTCTTGCCACATACTGTGCACCTTCAGCTGAGTCAGCAACTGTTCAGAGTGGTTCCACACCGTGTATCCTCGTACAGATTATAGCAGAGGAAAAAGAGCTGCATGAGGGACGTTTGTTTTGGCATTCCAGTTGGTCAAAAACGCTGGATAATTCTGTTAGTTACAAACGTTTTATATGCTATCCGATGTTTTCTGGGTGCGTGAGTACCGTCTGGAAACCCTCCCAGGTAACCACAGTTGCCACTGTGAGGTATCTGGACACCATCACGTCTTACTCCTTGTTTGTAACTCATTGGGTGTGCACTTGGAAAGCACAAGCTACAAACCTCGCTACGTCTGACTTACAGCAGTTCAACCTGTAGAAATGAGTTTCCTGAGAGCTTCTTCCAACTTCTTCTTCATTTTTGTAAGTTTGAAGGGTAAGATACTGATTTGCCGATCAATCTCACAACTCTTTCTGGTGGTTTGGCAGCAAGGAACAAGTATCTAAGGAAGAGATATTCGTCTGATTTTCACCTATTTCCGTCACTAGTGTACATTTGAAGGTGACGACAGGACTTTATACCTACATTTCCTTAACCGAAATTGTGAAATTAGAAACTTTTATCAGGGTGTAAAGCCGAACAGAGGCAGTTTCTTGTGCATCAAACATGGGAGTTGAATGCAGGAGAGAGCATAAGTGTTGCAAGCACCACCATTCAACACATGCCTAAATCAAGTTTGTTTTTTGCAAAAGAAAGGAAAGCAGATTTTTTTACGTCTCGTCACCAGCGAAATTATTATATATGGAACACAAGATGATATTGAGGTCGCATGGGGAAGCGGATCACCAGTGTCATTGTCAGAGGAACCATCCCGACATTTAAGTGAGCTGGAAACCTCAGTGTGAACAGTAAGACGGGGATTTGAACCTCTGTCCTTCTGTGTGCTACTCTAATGGCCTATTACTTCTCCGCACCTCACTGTAAACATTTTACATGTGTTGATCCAGTCGACGTTTGCGTCTGTACAATTAGATGATTCCTCGATGCATCAAGATGTACTCATATTATATCAACAGAGCCCTTCGATTGTCAAGATGTATCAAACATTTCTTTTTTCTCCGTTTACATTCAGTAACTCCTCGTTATTTATTCGATCTATCCAACTAAACTTCAACATTCTTCTATAGCATCACATTCCAAAAGCTTCTGTTACCTTTTTGTTTCCCAGTTTAACGTCTTCATTTCACTTCCATACAAGGCCACACTCCATGCGAATATATACAGAGAAAGTCTTGTAAACACTTATATTTACACAATCTTCAACACGGCAGGCATTAAACCACCGTATTTAAGTACAAAAACAGCTAACCAGTTGGGCAAATTTTATTGCATTGACCTAGTTTCTATATCAACTAAGGGTATCGTCATCAAAATAAGTTACAGTACCCTATAAAATGTTTTTACTCAACCTAGGAGAACAATAACCATATCAAAACCTTTAAATAGCATTTGAATTATTCGAATTACAAAAAGTTACTAACATAAAATTACAGTGCATGTGGAGATAATAAAAACAAGTGAGCCGAAGTACTCAAGTTAAATACGCAAAAGATATCTTGTAAAGGCAACATTAAAACCACGTATATAGCAAGTCACTTGTAATGATATCAGACTGGAAAGTTTTTCAACCAATTTCCCCACTACCTGGAAACAGCGCAGTGCTTGGCACCAGTGAAGCGCGAATAATGTAAAGTGGTAAAAATTAAGCAGCCAGTTGTATTGTAAATGAAATTAGTTACAACTAAGCATAATAAGAAAACAGTAAACACAGGTAATAAACGAAATATGAAACAACAATTTTACTTGCCATCTGTTCAGTGCAGATAGCATTAAAATGCTTAAAACGAAGAGAATTAACATAGTAAGAGTAATAGCTGTGGAATACAATAATAACAATCAAAAGAGAAGGAAAATGATGTTTAAGGACTGTGTGAAAAGACCTCCAGCCGAAGAACGACAGTATTTCAAATAGTTGAGAGAAACAATTTTTATTTCGCAGTTGTTGCTGTTCATTGAGATGGTACCATCCTTAACTGGGATATACTTACAAATTTTCTGTTCGTCGAGGACACCAAGCTTATAACCTTTCATTTCTTTATGGAGGATAATAACGTAATCGACTTCCTCGGTTTCTGGCTTGTAATTAGCATATGATCCGCAAAGGACGAATTATAAACTTTAGCACTCTTCCTTCCTAATAACCTGTTGTTCTACGTAGTAAACTGGACAGATGACACAGATGATTTTTAAACCTCTGACTTCCGCAAAGAAGTAATCAAAGATTTCAAATTGTAGGTTAGATTTTTCCTCAAACTGTTGTTAGTGGAAAAGACAACTTTGCACCTACACCTTTCCTCTAATATATACCAAATTATGTGGGACATGGTCCCTGTATGGTATCGAGAAATTTCTTTTGTTTTTTCTCACTGTCATTTTTTGAAATATTGCTTAGAGAAATGATTACTGTTAGTTTTTGCTTTGTAAACGTTATCGACTAAGGAAAGTTCTTAAGTGTTATTAACCATTGAAGTTTTTACTCAATTCATTTCAACTCTAAGTTTTTAATGTGACAAACATGTTGAAAAAACCTGATGAATGGCTGAATGGAAAAAAAATTATGAGATTGAGCTGGAGAGTAAAATCTAGTCTTTACTAGTTTCTTTTCGAAAATTTCCAAAAGACATCATATCGTTAATTATAGTTAGAGTAAAATAACAATTATCATTTTCTAGTACGCAAGTGAAGTTAATTTTCCATTAAGTTCTTTAAAAATTATAAATAAACGAATAATTCCACTATTTGGTCCGCTGTAAGAACTATCAGAATATCATCTCTGTATCTAGAATACCAAGATTTGAAGCTGAATCATTTTTGAAAAATTTTTCCTCTAATGAATTACTGAAGTTGTCTGGTATAATGCCTGCCAAGGGTTTGCCCATTACAAGGCTGTCTGGTTGTTGGCACATTTTTCCCAATGATTTCAAAATAGCTGTACTTCACTACTATTTAAACATAATGATGAGGTTGGTAATCTGTTCATTTGAAATAGCTATTTTAAGGACAATGTGGCATGCTGTATTATGGTTTGATTGCATGTTGTACAATTTCAGCAAGATTACAATAAAACTAATTAATTATTAAAATGATGTAACATGATGTTTAATTAATCACTGATTTTCCTGGCTACAGATCGTTATTTTGTTAAGAAAATTCGACCTGGGAACGTGTAGTAAAGTTGTCTGTCAAGCAGTGAAAACGGCACTAAGTCCATGCACAAAAGTAATCATATATAACCAGCAAAGAACCTACATGTATGATAATTAATCTGAGCTAAGTAAGATTAATGATTTTTAGTAATTTTCAGTGCTGTTGCATAATAGACTCTTTACTAGTTGGAGATCGTTTATTGAATTTAACGCTACTGTTATTCGATGTAGCAGCATTTATCTTTAAGCAAAATGAAACGTTTTGTCACTCAATACCACACGCACACAACAACAGCATGTTTTTTCCTGTCAAAATGATTCATAAAAGTTGTTATGAAATAACCAGTCTTCATAAGTCGGCATATAAGAATTTGTATCATGTAAGATGTTGTTTGCAATCATAGAGGTTCACTATGTTTAGAGATTAATCACAGTGTAACTGGAATTTATTACCTCAATGTGGGTTCTGGGCCACCAATACACAATTATTATCGCTATTATGACCAACCACGTTTATGTCTGTATAGAAAATCAATTTAAAACTGCCACTGCAGTATCTCATTAAGATGACAGCTAACATAAAACAATCACTTATCGATTCTCCTCCAGGCACTGTTTTACTACTAACAAATAATATATATTAAATTTTTTTGTGCCTTCACTATATGCATTAACATTCGAAAATATTTCTCAATGTTAATCACTTATTATTCAGCATATACCAACAAACCTTGCAGTAGATCACTATCGATAATGGCTCCACTCTTTTGTACCTGATCAGAAAATTTAACATTTATATATGTCGAGAATCACAATGAAATAAAACTCCAAAGAAAGTAGATTCTTTTCAATGACACATAAGTTCTATTTTTCAAATATTAAATTAGCAACATAATACAGTTTTTACAGACATCTGTGTTATAAGACATCAATCACATCCTATCAGTACAACAGTTTGAACAAGAAGAAGGATTATTCTAGAAGAATCATAGATAAGAAAAGAGTGAGATTTTCATTATCTTTTTACATGGGTATTGTCTGAGATTTAATTTCCTAACAAAATATTAAATTATGTCATTGACAATGATTATTTATTATTATATTAACGATGAAGTCCTTTTTATTAATATCTTGGGAATGTTCATTCACATTCCACACACAATGCTGTCTTGAATATTATTCTAAATAAAATATAGGTGTGGATATTACAACAAGTAGGTTATTTTCTATGATGTTGCTGGTTTTTTGGACTGGGAAATGAGTGTATAACTTGGAAATATTGAATGAAAATAATTTTGTGTGTATCCTAAGTCTTTAATTTTATGTATTAGATTCTGTCTTGTTAATAAGTAATTATTCTGAAAAGTGAATGGCTTTTCAAATTTATTGTGAAGAGATTTTGTCAAATCATGATATGTGCTGTTTATTCTAGTTCACATTTGGACAAACTGGATCATGTCATTAATGCAAACTGAACTGTGAGCACAATTTTGGGGCCTAAGGATTCATATTAATAAGCTGTTCTTTCTCAAACAGTTTGAGCAAGTGCTTAATGTTACTATCAGCAAATATAATTCCTTTATGCAATGCAGGAATAGGGTCTTCGCTCAGTTATAAAATATAGTTTTCCTGCAACAAAATTTTTGGTCATTAATAAATGAACATTGACTGTTAACCACATTTTTATTGAAAATTCACATATGTCATGGGCTATTGTTGTCTGACGAGAATTTTCCATTTTAACATTGTTAAGTCCAGTCTTAAGAGCAGCAATTACATTTTGAACCACAGTTTGGCCTGACAGGTTTGGTATTAATTATATTTTAATCCTATTTCTAAATGAAGTTCTTCATCCTGATTAAAATGTATTTCAATTGTATTCAAAATTCTTTTAAGAAATTTATATTCCGACTTTTAAATCTTTTTCAAAGTTGATGCACATCTAAGCTTAGCCATTTTCTTTTCATGTGTAGTGTAAATAAGAATTTTGCAATTATTCAATCTGCATTAAAAAATTCTGAAACATATGAGTGTGCTGACTGAAATGTACTGGAAAAACTTTTGTAAGATTTGAGTACGGGATAGTAGGCTTCTTCACTTAATCTGTTAATCTTTTTGTAAAGAGCATTGATTTTTTTCGGAAATTATGTTTTACGCAAGACACCTGAAAGTTTTTGGATCTTTCATATACTGTCTGACACTGAGGAAGGCTTTTGTATAATTAGTTAACAAACCCATTTCTTCATAATGCTTGTTATAATTAATTTTTATACCTGTGTTTAATAATTTTCTTCTTATTGTTTGTATTCTGTCACAGCCTTAGATACTTGGGCTGATAAAATTCTTACAATCTTGAACATGGCTGACATTGAGAAACCATATTTAAGTTTTAGTTATAAGTGGACTTTCAGATCATGAAGGACAAGTTCTTACTCTTTATGATGTTAATCTGTTTAAAAAACAATTTCCTGAATGGAAGTTCATAAGAGTAATGAACAAAGAAGCAAAAAAACTTTCAACCATAGGTTGCAGCAAATGGATTGATCTTCAGTATGTAGCCATGAAAAAACTATACTAAATTTAACTGTTTTATAAATTAATTCTGCGCTCTTTCTGAAGAAATATTTCCAAAGAATTGTGTCAGAAACAGTGCTTCCAATTCTGTAAGTTAGCCTTGGATTACAAAAGGTATAAAACAATCATATAAAACCAAAAGGGAAACTTATGGTGCAATAAGATTATCTAAAGATGTAGAAAAATAGGAACACTATAGATTATATTGTAAAATTTTAAAGAAACTAGTACAGAAATCAAGAGCCATACATTATGAGATTAGAAAAAAACAGGTAATCCTAATAATAAAATAAAAACAATTTGGAGCATTGTAAAAAAAGAAACAGGAAGAGATACAACAAGCAAAGAAGATGTAAATAAAATCAGATATGAAGATACCCTAGTAGATAACCCAGAAAATGTCACAGAGATTTTTAAAAAACACTTCCTATCAGAAACTCAACGGATTGGTTGCAAGCCCAATGTTGATGAAGCCATAACTCTTTGTCAAGCCGTATATTCAAACATAATTCCAGAAATGCACCTTATTCCTGTCATTGAAACTGTAGATGAATCTGAAAACATCATCATGTCTCTAAAAAGTAAGAAATTAACAGGGGTTGATAATATTCCTAATAATTTATTGAAATATTCTTGTGTGTGGTTAAGGGACATTCTCTGTCTTATATTAATGTTTCCCTTCAAAAAAGTGTTGTTCATAGAAGACTTAAGTATGCCATTGTGAAGCCCCTGAAAAAAGGGTGATAAAGCTGAATTAACTAATGAATTAATGATCATCTCATGAAGAATGGAGTTCTTGGCAAGAGCCAATTTGGCTTTCAAAAGGGCTCTTCAACAGAAGATGCAATCTATGCACTTGAAAATGAAGTCTTAGAAACTCTTAATGACAAAATGCTAGCAGTTGGTGTCTTCTGTGATTTGTCTAAATCATTTGACTGTGTTGATCACCAGATTCTCTTTTACAAAGCAAAGTTAATAGCAATAAGTGGTGTTGCTGGTAACTGGCTACAGTCATATCTCCAAGACAGAAAACAAAAAGTTGGCTTGAACAGCTCACATGGAGTATGTGCTGTTTCTACACATTCTGGATGGAGTTTCATTACATGTGGAATGCCTCAGGGCTCAATTTTTGGGCCACCATTATTCTTGATTTTTATAAATGAACTACCATCATGTACAAGCCTACCGTGTAAATTTACTTTATTTGCTGATGTTACCACAATTTTTATGAGCAGGAGAATAGATAGTAATCTTGAGGAATCTATTTATCACATACTCTCAAATGTGGTTAATTGGTTCAAGGTGAATGATCTCTCATTAAATTCCAGTAAGACCAGTTCTATTCATTTCTGTACAAAAACAGAAAGAGAGAGAGAGAGAGAGAGAGAGAGAGAGAGAGAGAGAGAGAGAGAGAAATAAATGTGACATGTGGTAGTCAGGCAATAGAAAGAATGGATACAACAAATTGTCTTGGAGCACACATTGACAAGAACATGAACTGGTCTTTGCATATTATAAATCTCAGTAAGAGGCGTAGCTCTGCTTTGTATGCTTTACGAGTTGTCATTACACTTGTTGAGCCCAACACTGCAAAAGTGGCGTACTATTGCTATTTTTACTTACTCTTTGAATATGGCATTATTTTTTGGTGGAACCAGCCATTAGCAAGGAAAGCGTTAATAGCTCACAAGCGAGCTGTAACAGTTATATGTGGATTGCGAGCAAGAGACTCATGTAGAAATAGTTTTCTAAAAGTTAAAATATACAAAACTACAAGCCAATATGTTTCTTCTCTCATGTGTTTTGGCTGTAAAAATATAGTGGTTTCAACCCAACAGTAATTATCATGACCATAACACATGGACAAAGAATGACATATACAGTGAGCTTAGAAATCTGAGCATGGTGCGAAAATGTGTTCACTTCACTGGAACAAAATTCTTCAATGCTATTCCTCCTGATATAAAGACAGAGAATCATTACAAGAGAAATTTTAAGAAAGCATTAAAATATTTCTGCTACATAAATTTTTAAATAAATAAAGTTTAATATTATGTAATACTAGTTAACATAATAAACTTAACTTGAGCTCTGTATCCATTTGCAATCTGTGTCTGTTATTCTGTAGTGCTTTAATGACTCTAAGAAAATATGTATCGTCTTTTTTCTCTTTTGCTGCTCGAAGAAATTACTCTATAAATTTTTATATGATTATGTGCTCAAATGTCTGTTTATGCTATAAGATTATCATATAGTATTTGTAAAAAACTGACTCGTTCCCTGACCTTGTGAACGCAAGATAACCAACAAGTATTTAAGAAGAAATTAAAAGAATTTCTGAATGACAACTCCTTCTACTCCATAGAGGAATTTTTAGATATAAATTAAGAAAAAAAAGAAAAAAAAAACAAAACAAAAATATAAAAAAAATAAAAATAAAAAATAAAGAAAAAACACAAAAAATAAAGTTGTTATATTAACTTAAGTATGTTGTTAAATTAACCTAATTATGTCATGTATTGGAAAATTCGACTCGTTCCACATCATTACGAAATATCGTATTCATGATCCATGGAACTAGTATTAATCTAATCTAATCTAATCTAATCAACACAATTGGACCTATGGAACACGAAATAAAATCAATCAGTCAATCAAAAGGATGAAAGTACCCAACAGGTTGCACAAATTTTACAGTCACAACATCACATGTCATATTTATCAACACATACGAAAATTAAAACAATGATAATAAGATTGAGTATCAATACAACGTGGTTTGATTTATGGTAAGTGATGTGCTGCAGTGTAGCTACTCATATTTAATAGTTTGAGTTTAAATATCGAATGTATTGTTCTTTAGCATCATCGCAAAAATCTCTGAGTGTAGTATTTCAATGCACACAGTTCAGTAGCAAAAAAAATCATCGAAAAAGAAGATAAATAGTTCTGAATAATTTACCACAAAAACTATTTACAGATTAATCGTTATTGCCTCGAAAATTGCTCTGAGCACCAGAGGGATGTAGTATTGTGCCAATACATTGTGTACAAAAAATCACTGAAAAAATTACCATAAAAGCTATTTACAGATTAATCTTTATTCACACAAGTATTGCTCTGTGCACCACAGTATGTTCTGTTACTCTTTCTTCAGTACTGCATGTTCACAACTGGCAGTATCAGCTGATGCTCGTGACAGATGAAACCTGAAGCACATTTAAGGGCAAACTGTAGCACATGAATAGTTTAGGAAATGGAACTTCATGCAGAATGGAAAAATAAGGCAGTGATTTCTGAGGATTACGGTGAACTACGTGGCTGATCAGTGTAACCATGAGAAGTGAGCAGTTTGAGTTTAAAGAGAGAGAGAGAGAGACATTCTTCCCTTGAAGCGTCCTGCACTTCCAAGTTGCCTTAAACATAAAATACAACCAAAATGACTTCCCCATACTATAAGAGGGCCGTTACAAATGGATAAACCTACTGCTTTTGTTGTGACACTTGTTATCTAAATGATAAGGTTGCAATTAACATTCGATCATTTGAACTGATTTAATGTAACAAGATTCACTACAACACGGATGAAAATTTAAGGGCAAGTCAATCCTCTGCTACTTGTAGTAAAAAATTTCTGCCATGCATGCGTGCACATAGAAATACAGTGTCTACAAGGGGAATTTTGTATTCATCGTTGAATGGCCAAATATTAGATTCCCCTTATCAATTCATCAGTTGTAACATACCAGTGTAGACCCTGAATGATTTTGCTCTACTGCAAGTTGATTTTTTGAAGGTGTAGTCTTCTTCTGACTTTGATATCAGAGCAGATAGACAAAGACAATTCTTAGATGTGTGGATGATGTAAGGTTTCACCAGAAAAATTATCATAATTACTCGATCCCCCTATCATATCGGAAGTTTTATTACGAAGTTTAATATATCTTTAAGCTACATGTCATAACTAAATAAGATGCAAATGTTAACTCGAACATTAATAGTTTGTCGTTGAACATGATTCTTATTTTTATAAACAATATTTTTCAGCTTATTCTCACAAGTAGCACATTATTTTCTAACTTGGATGCTGCAGACGGAAATTATGAAAGCCTCAAATCCCTCCTTTTGTTTTTGTACTGAGGGGACTGATATTTTTTAAATGTAATCATGTGGACACGCACGCGCGCACACACACACACACACAGACACACACACACACACACACACACACACACACACACACACACATATACACACACACACACACACACACACAACAGATGACGCTGACAACTTGTAGATAACTAGCCTATTTCGAGTTCCAGAAATAATTGTCTTTATAATGGCTTCCTGAATGAATGTGTTTAGCCCAGCTTAAAAAATTGAAGAATGTGAATTTTCGAAAACGTATCCATAATTCTGTCTGTTTGTGGTATCTCCTAGTAGACAACATTAGGAGTCGCCAAAACAGTAGAGATACAAGTTTCAAATATTGACATGAATTGAGTTTAACTATCAACACTGAGACAATCTAATAGTTTCATGAATTGAATGCAGGCGAGTTCAGTTTCTAACAGTGGGAAAAAAAAATCGTTTTGCTCAGCGTTCCCTGCCTTCTACCTCCTGACACTTGAGTAGTTCTCAGGCAGTTGCATTCTCTTTTGAAGTGAGGTCTACCCCTTTCGATCAGCTGTACCTATTTCTTTATAAAACGGTTAGCGAATGTGTTCCTTGCAGCTAGCTGGAAATACAACTGTCATTTTGACTAAGGTCAAAAGAAATATTTTTCTCATAGATGCTGTAATGAACAGTCTTAATTTTTGCCTGAGCTTCTTTCTTTCTAATTCAGTTACTTCTTTTTCCATTTTCGTACATCCTAATTTTTTGCATTGTAGTCTTTTAATGTAGTGAAGTAGACCAGATTTTATCAGATTTCTCGTTTCTATTCGTTTATTCAGCACAGCACAACATGAAGCTTGAAAAACTGATGTGAACTGTTCCTCATGTTTATCAGTTTGGATCTTAGAACGATTATTGTTTCAGAATCAATCACAGTTTATCAAACTGACAGGATTTAGTCGAAACAATTGAGAAACTGAGGTTAATGCAGTCAGATCTTCCAGATATTTCTAGCAAGCGGCATTAGGCGTTTCGTGACGGGCAGCAGCACTCAGACAGAGGATTATCACCTGTCCTTGTTATTTCATTTGCTTATTCATTTACTCAGGGATTGTATCATAACGACACAGGATTTGTCTTCATTATACAATGAAAAAAATAGTAATAATCGGTGATATTGCCAAGAGAGTCCACAATTGTTTAAATTTTTAAAAAATATTTATTATAAAAGCCTCAGCTGCAAATAGTCACACTTAATAACAAGTTTCGATTACATTTAATGATCATTTTCATAGTGTACAATAAAGCACTACTGTAAATGATATGGAACATATTTTAATTTTTTAATTTTTAAAATTGTACCTGAATAAGCAGACAATGTATGTCTACAAAATTAAATTTAAAAAAAAGTGTAGCTGGTCAATAATTAGTTGTGAAAAGTCTCAACTCCTAAAAACAGCATAAGCTGTGAAATAAGGGAAACAGCACAATAGCACACATGTGAGACCATTCCACGAATCTGCCATTTTACTAAGCCCACTAGGCATCATACAAACCCGTGTCTCGAGGACGATAGGTAGAGGATGGAGGGGGGTGGGAAGGGGAGAAGAGAGGCACTAATATTCCAAGGTATTAAAATGCAACAATGAACTGTCTAAAGGATGTAATACAATTAATTTAAAATTAAGAAGCAATTTCTATGACAGACCTGACATTAATACATAAACTAACTCTTTAAAATTTATAATTAAATTGAAACATTGATCTAAAACAATAAGTGCAAGCACTTTTCAGACTACCCTCTGGTGAAAACCACATATACTCAACGTTTTACATCAGTGTTTTACTTTAATCAGAAATTTTTACAAACTGTATCATATATTAATGTTAGGTGCATTCTCGAAATTGATTCTTAGTTTTTATTTGATTGTATTACGTCCATGAGACTGTTCTTCGTTAAATGTTAATGCTGCACAATATCTGTGCTTTCCCTCTTTTCCTCCCACCTTCCTCTGTCTTCTACCCATCATCCATGAATCATGGGCCTTTATGATGCACAGTGGCTTTAGTAAAACTGTATGTGACATGGAATGTTGTCACGATTGTGCTGTTCCTTTTATTTCATGGATTTACTTGTATTTCATTTTAAGGAATTGTGTAATTCCACCAATTTTTATGAATCAGAACAATTTTTAGAATCTGAAATTTAAAATTCTGACAATATGTTAACTGCTTATCATACACAGCTTTAAAAAATGTTAAAAAAATTTTAGTTTGTAATATTTTCAGTCTGCTTTCTATAGAAATAACTTTTTATTAATGTCTTTTGTTTACGTTTTAGATGAGAACATGATCATTAAATGTGCTCGAAACTACATGTCAAATGTGAGTACCTGCCACTGAGACTGTTGCAACAAATACTTTAAAAAAGACATTTAACTAATTCAAAATACACACACATACACAGAATATGTAAGTATGTTTTTACGAGGATAGGAGACGTGGTACGCTATGGCCTTGATGAAGGTACAATCCCAAAATTTACCTGAAATGATTTAGGAAAACCGCGGCAAACCTAAATCAGGATGGCTGGACAAAACATACCCCATTCTCCCGAATATTAAGTCAGTGCCTTAGAACTGCACTGCCATGTTTAGTTGGTCTTATTGCACAACGTTTTCTGATTTACACATAATTTCCTCCAGATAACTTATATTGAAAACATTCATTTGCATTCATCGCTGCACACGCTAGACACCCGCTGGTGACTCCAGGACCAGGAACATGCTGCTATGCCCCTTTCTTTAACTACAGTACGCCACGAAATCTGACTCCTCGACCCTAAAAATGGAATTATATCCTACACACATATTCATGTCTTCCCCTCAGTCCGCCGAAAAACCGGAGTTAGCGTCCCTCTATGATGAGTGAGATTTGAGCTCAGAAGAACAACAAGGTATTACAACCATGCAGTACAGATCCTGTCTAACGGTTTTCTTGCAGAAGCATAGGATTTTGACTGTACATTATAATGCTACCCGGTATTGTAATCTTTGATTGTGTGGTTTGCACTACTTACGAAGAATGTGTTAACTGCCTTTTGAACAGGTAATAACATCACCTCGTTTGCCAATTTCTTATAAAATTTTACTCAGTGATATAAAATGGTTGTTAGAGCTTTTTGTTTTTCATCGGTAAATGTAAGTGCAATTGCCTCTTGTTCCATGGTTATGTATAGAATTTTTAGTGAAACACTTAATAGTTTCCCTGACAGGCACAGCAGATTGATAACCATACTCACTTAGTGCAGTAAGGAGGCCCAACTTTAAAATACTGTAATTCCATACAATGAACCCAACTACTACTTCTACCTGTTGTTCTTGCTGCCCTTTTTTGTAGTTTAAGAATTGTCCACGTCCTATTCGTTTGATACCAATAAAATAATCTTATAACTAAGAACCGAGTTTACACAGGAACAGTGTGTCATAAAAAGACGTTGACCGTTACAAGCTGAGGATGCAACCATGATAGCATAATACGCACGTGATTGTTTTTGGCAGTATGTTTGTGTGTTCATTCCACGTTAATTTGACAACCAATATCATCCTTAAAAACTTCGTGTTTGTTACACGGTCTATAGATTTCTCGTCTACCTTTAATGCGACAAAGTGGATTTCCCTCTTTAAGTTGAATTGCACACTGTTTGATTTCTTTACATTAAATGTCAGTTCATTACATAGCGGCCCTTCGTAAACATCCTTGAGTGTTTTCATTTCCTTTCTCTAATAGCAGTTCTCGTGTTTTCTCAGTGATTATGATATTGGTGTGATCTGCGAAGAGAATTTTTCCCCATGACTTAATTATGTGTGTCAAGTGATTTATGTGAAATAAGAACAAAACTAGATTCAGTTCACTATCCTGAGGAGCATCTATGTTTATATGTTTCTTGTATGACAGTTGTTTTGCTAAAAATTTATAATCAATATACAGGTGAACCTTCCCCAGCACTCTGTTTTTCAGGTAAAACTGAAAACTCTTTCTGTTATTCCTCTTAAACCTAGTGGTTCTGTGGCGCAGTGGTTAGACACTGGACTCACAATCCCGCGTCCGGCCATCTTGATTTAGGTTTTCCGTGATTTCCCTAAATCGCTCCAGGCAAATGCCGGGATGGTTCCCTTCAAAGGGCACGGCCGGCTTCCTTCCCCGTCCTTCCCTAATCCGATGAGACAGATGACCTCGCTGCCTGGTCTCCTTCCCCAAACAACCCAACCCCAACCCTAGTGGTTCTAGCTTGTTTAGGGGTATTTTACGGTCAATGTTGTCGGAAACCTTGAGTAAGTTTAAAAATATTACTGTAACACTGTAATTGTTGTCATGAACTTCAGCTACCATTATTATGAACTGTACGATTCATGAATGGGAAGATGTGACACTAGGTAATGAAGTACCCTCGAGCAAACACCCTGGGATGGCATGCGAAGTATACATGGCACATCAAAATGAAACGCATGAGGTTAAATACGTTATTGAAAAATATTATACTGTTTAATTTTCCATTTAACGCCTTTCCAAATGGTAACAATATAATTGATTCTAACTTAACTGGTTGTTCCCCAGCGAAAAAGGGGTTTAATTGAACGAAGTTAGGGAACGTCGAAGTGCACGACTGTCTAGTCGGTCACTGATTAGAAGTTCTATACTAGCGCCATACAAGGTGTTCGGAAAATTCTCGTTACAAATTTCTGAAACTTATAGAAAGGAGTGATTACATAATATTATGAAAAGGACCCTATGTCTAGAAACGTACCGTTTCCGTGCTACAGCCGTTTGAAAATATGTTTCCTCGGTAGGTTTGCAAGAGGTTAGTCTCGGTGGGAGGCGCTTGCGTCGGATTGGCTTAGGTCATTTGATGTCTGTCCTACCCCTCTCATCTGATTCGAGCCTCATTGAGGTCTGTGAGTGTTAGAGTAGGTATGGAGTGTTGGAGGTGGTATGGATGTAGCTGTTAGTCGTCCACAAGACGGTTCTGGGAGCAATATCCATTGCACGCGCAATTGCTCGTGTACTCTTGACGGGTTGTCTTCAGCATGACGCAGTACGGCCCTTTCCAATTCGGGTGTGCGGTATCTCCTTGGAGCACCACAGTCACACCTGCTGATAGTGAGGGTACCCGTTTTCGAAGCCGTTGCTTAATTGTGAAGAAAAGGGTACGCAATGGAGTCGGACGTTGTTTATGAAGATGTGATACAGGTGACGAACAGCTCTTCCATTATCGTAAGGTTCGCTATTCAGAAGTATCATGCTGCAAACGTGTACTCAACCATGTCGCCCTAATACTCACAGACACACGAATGAGGCTCGAACCATGTCAGAAAGGTAGGACAGACGCCAGATAACATCAGCCTATCCGACGTAAGCATCTCCCACTATGACTATCCTATTGCAAACCTTCATAGGAAACATGTTTTAAAACGGCTGTAGCACGGTAATGGTACTTTTTAGGAGATGGTTTCTTATTCAAGATATTATGCACTTACCTTTACAAGTCCTAGAGGTTTGTAACACGAATTTCCAAACACTCTGTATGTAATGCCATACCAAAGATCTAATCTGACAGCACGAAATCAAGTATGGCGTGCACATTGCCTTCAGAATAGATGTCGGCGATATTGGACAAAGAGGCGACATTTGGGACACTATCACTGTGTATACATATCTCTCGGTTCCATCTTTGAGTGGGCGAAACTAGCGTCACGTCGTAAATATACAGCTATGCCTGAGGAACTTGAGGGGTGGTGCTCAAGTGGGGAAGGGCTGGGTGTTTCTAGATTAGTGATCGCCAAATCGTTATCGCTAGCTACAGGTACCACTCGGATACATTTTCGGTAGGTCGCGGTAACGCTCAGTTTGGCTAACCTGGATTGCTTCACTAAGCTCATACTGCGGTCTGGACAACTGCTTGTTTCTCTCACGCGACGATCACTGTCAGTCAAGAAAACACATGGTCAACCTTATAACTGATTGTACACGCGTGAGCTTGTGCACGCTAAGTTTTTCATGTATATATCAGACATTTGCTAACGTGGATAGTCTGATTCATGCATTGATCTGAGCCAGGTTTGTTCTAATGAGTGTGTGTTCAAGCAAAAAAAAAAAACCTTGTCGCTTCCATTCGGAATGGCGGAACAATTACTTATTTACCTGAAAGAATAGCTGAACCACTTCGTAACACCAAAGTAAGTACAGGCTTTCGTACTGACAATACGTTACGTCTGATCATACGTCGTCTAGAGGTTCTAGGCTCTTCTCAGTCCGGAACCGCGCGACTGCTACGGTCGCAGGTTCGACTCCTGCCTCGGGCATGGATGTGTGTGATGTCCTTAGGTTACTTAGGTTTAAGTAGTTCTAAGTTCTAGGGGACTGATGACCAGAGATGTTAAGTGCCATAGTGCTCAGAGCCATTTTTTTTATCATACGTCACAGTACCCAGCACAATAAACCTTAAACAGAATCGAAGTCTATAAAATAAGCTGTGGAGAATGCAATTTCATTTGTATAGAAGAAACTGGTAGGAGTTTTAAGATTCGTTTTAGAGATCACAGTAATATGAGTGATAATTGTAAATCATCCTTCGCGAACCTTATCTGGGCTACTAAACACGAGGTAGACAACATCGAAAACTCTTTATAAATTCTCCATAGAATCAGAAAAGGAAGACAGTTTGATTGCTTAGAAGAAATCGAAATTTATAGGGCATTTAGAGAAAGAATATATTTTCAACGAACAGACTAACCTGGAATACGAAGTTCCTGGATCGGTTCAGGAATATCTTATAATCTACTCTTTTTTAATATGATTCATTTAGCGGTGTTAATCTTGGCAAATATTCGACACCATGCTATTACTACTTAACACCTACTCCTTTTCTACATAAGTGCGTTACTTGCACGTGTTACACGTGTGTGGACCGCTACTTTGATCTACCTCTGAGATTTTGGGTCCTCTTCTGTACTAGTACTTTGTGGGTATTTTATTACTGTTACATGACAGTCGCTTTATCTTTTTACCCACTTTTCATCTACACTCTCAGTATCGTTGGTGGATTCCGTTTCTGTTTAACATATTTCCGTTACTTTTCTCCTCCCTGCGCACTCATTTCAGAAACTAAATGATATCGACTCCATATTATATTAGCTTCTTTATACTCCATAGCTCATACTCCCTGTATGTTTACATCTTTGCCACTTTTGTGATACACTTATCACGCACTCTGCACGAGAATTAAAGTGCTTATATCACGTATTCGGTATGTGGAACAGCAGAGAAATCCACACCACCACATGCAACTGCTCATACACAGCATGTCACAGCTTTACACTGAGGTCACAAAAGTCATGGGATACATCCTAACACCCTCTCGGATCTCCTTCTGCCGGGCATAGTGCACCAACTCGAAGTGGCATGGACTCACCAAGTCGCTGGAATTCCCCCGCAGGAATAATGAATGACCCACGTTGCCACTATAACTGTTTGTAACTGCGAAAGCGTTGCCAGTGTATAATTTTATGCACGAACTGACCTCTCGATTGTCTCCCAGAGATGTTCGATACGATTCACATCGGGCGACGTGAATGGAACAATCATTCGCTCGTATCGTCCAGAATGTTCTTCAAAGCAATCACGAACAATTACGGCCCGTTGACATAAACGCATTGCCATTCAAAAAAATTCCATCATTGTTTGGGAACGTGAAGTCCATGAATAGCTGCAAAAGGTCTCCAGGTAGCCAAACACAGCATTTACAGTCAATGATCGGTTCACTTGGACCAGAGGAACCAGTCCGCTCCACTTAAACTCAGCCCACACCATGACAGGACCATCACAAGCTTGCACAGGGCCTTGTTGACAACTTCGGTCCATGGCTTCATGAGGTCTGAGTCACACTGGAACCCTACCACCAGCTCTTACCAACTGAAATCGACACTTACCTTAAAATCTCACGGTTTTCCAGTTGTCTATGGTCCAACCGATATGGTAATGAGCCCAAGGGAGGAGCTGCAGGCGATGACGTGCTGTTCGCAAAGGCACTTATGTCGGTCGTCTACTGCCATAGCCCATTAACGTCAAATTTCGCCGCACTGTCGTAACGGATACGTTATTCACATACCCCACATTGATTTCTGCGGTTATTTCACGCAGTGTTACTTGTCTGCTAGCAATGATAACTGCATGCAAAGGCCGCTGCTCTCCGCCGTTAAGTGAAGGCCGTCGGCATCTGCGTTGTCCGTGGTGACAGGTAATGAAATTTGTTATTCTCGGCACACTCTCGACACTGTGGATCTAGGAATACTGAATTCCCTAACGGTTTCCAAAATGGAATGTCCCATGCGTCTAGTTCCAACTACCATTCCGCGTTCAAAGTCTGTTAATTCCCATTGTGCTGGCATAATCATGTCGGAAACCCTTTCATATGAACCACCTGAGTACAAAGGACAGCTCCGCCGATACACTTCCCTCTTACAACTTGTGTACGCGATATTACCGCCATCCGTATATGAGAACATCGCTATCCCATGACTTTTGTCACCTCAATGTGTATTATTGAGTGTGTCTCAGCGTTCCACGTAAGTAGCCCGAAATTTTCTCTTAGCGTTCTGCAGTTTCATAATTACCTGCATTATAGTTAACGGCGATTGCTTTCAGAATTCTTGAAGATGACCACCTGTCCAACTTGTAATCGCAATTAATAATGTGACAGCCTAGAGCGGAATGATTTCATCCAGAAATTTTACGTCGGCTGCGGACCTATCGTCATCAGGATATTGGTATGTAGTACCGTGCGTCACACCCTGTTAACTGACGAGGGAAGTGCATATATATGCAGAGGTAGAAGAACAGTATTGGTCCCACGTGCCAGTGGGGACGGAAAGTGTTCTGGAGTAAACAGAGCTGGCCCTCTTTGCAGCTTCCGCCGGCACCTTGAGAACAATGGAGCAGTGTTATTTAGTGGGTTATCAGGCGCACCTGATAGCGTCTCTAATCTCCATAGGTCGTGTGCGTTTTCGCAGGCTCTCTGGCCTCGCTTCCAAACAGAGGGAAACAAGCTTCGTCACGAGCAACATTATTCAGTCACGTATGGCTGCCATATACACTCAAGACCATTTATACAAACCCATCGCAGAAAAATGGCGGTGTGGGCATTGACTTACGGGAAAGGCTTTTGAAGCAAGTTAATTGCAAAAAAGTTTGATTTCAAAGATTACAAATCTAAAGGTATTTGAGAGGTGACGTTAATCACTGTAGGGATGTGCTATATTGCCAAATCATCGATTGCGAATTAGAATTCATCATCGAAATCTAAACAACAGTGGACGACAATAATCAACAATAAGATTTCTATGTTTTCAACATCGATATTTAACAGTGCATTTTTGATGTTTTTGGTGTTGTTATTATTTTCAGACTGAAGACAAGTTTTATGCAGATCCGTTAGTCCATTCTATACAAGCCTCTTCATCTTTGCTACCTACGTCCATTTGAACCTGCTTACTGTATTAACGACTTGGTTTCCCTCTATAATTTTTACCCTCCAAGTTTCCTTCCATCGTCAAATTAACAATTTCTTGATGCCTGAGGTTGTGTCCCATAAACTGATCCCTTAATTTATTCAAGTTGCGCTATAAACTTCTTCTTTCTCCATTTCGATTCAGTACCTCATTTTTATTCGATCTACCCATCTAAACTTCTGCACTGTTCTGTCGCACCACATTTCAAAAGTTCTATCTTCTTCTTGTCTGAACTATTTATTGTCCACTTTGTACGTCCATATAAATCTTCACATAAGACAGACGCCTTAACAAGATATTTATTAATACTTAATTTTATATAAGATGTCACCAAATTCCTCTTTTTCAGATATGTTTTCATGCTATTGCCAGTCTGCATTTTATACCTTCCCTACTTCGGCCGTCATTTTGCTGTCAAAATAACAAAAATGACTTACTATTTTAGTGCCTTATTTCCTAATCTAACTCTCTCAGCACCACCCGATTTACGCCGTCATTTTGCTGTCAAAATAACAAAAGTGACCTACTATTTTAGTGCCTTATTTCCTAATCTAACTCTCTCAGCACCACCCGATTTACTGAGACTATACGTCACTACCTTTGCTTTACTTTTATCGACGTTCATCTTACAATCTCTTCTCAAGACATTGTCCATTCCGTTCAACTGCTCTTCCAAGTCCTTAGCCGCCTCTGACAAATTTACAAAGCCACCGGTAGAACGTAAAGCTTTTATTTTACTCCTAGAACTTTCCAAATTTCTCCTCCCTTTCCTTTACACCTAGCCAATGGTCCTGCCGCTGTGGTAGCACCGGTTCCTGTCAGATCACCGAAGTTAAGCTCTGTCGGGCTGGACTAGCCCTTGCAAGAGTGACCATCCGGTCTGCCGAGCCCTGTGCCAAACTGAGGAGCTACTTGATTGGGAAGTAGCGGCTCCGGTCTCGGAAACTGACATACGGCCGGGAGAGCGGTATGCTGACCACATGCCCCTCCGTAACGCCTATGGTCTGAGGATGACACGGCGGCCGGTCGGCACCGTTGAGCCCATATGGCCTGTTCGGGAGGAGTTTGGTTTTGGTTTTTTTTTCCTTTACAGCTGTCTTGAGTTTGAATAACACTGGGGAGAGACTACAACCATGTGTTACTCTTCTCTCAACTTTGGCTTCCCCCACATGTCCTTTGACTCTTATAATTGTAGTCTAGCTTCTGTACAAATTGCAGATAACTTTTAGATCCCTGTGGTTTATCCCTGCTACCTTCAAAATTTCAAAGAGTATACTCCAATCTACATTGTCAGAACCTTTCTGTAAATCTACAAATGCTATAGAAGGAATTAAGCAACGTACAGACATATCCAGTATAAATTTATTATAGAGCAATAATTATAGCATATCTCGAGACTTTTCGTCTAAAGACTGTGAAACAACATTTCTGTGATACATTTTTCCTACATGGTATTATGTTGTTGACAGTGAGTGTGTCTTGCTTCTGACAATTCTTTTAGAAAGTGACGATATGCTATACAGCTCAAATATGTACGTGCAGTCTTTTTTTCTAGCTTTGGATAGGTAGTGCCGGTGATGCGGTTCTGTAGTTCTAACGGATCTTGTTTAATATGTAGAAGGCGACCTTTCACATAACTGAACTGTGGTGGTAGATCCGTCTTTATTCCAGTTCGCATATACTCTTTTTCGTATGCTGTTTTGTAATGTTCACTCCATAAATTCAATTAGGTTTCTGTTCTGATTCTTGAAGTTTTCCCTGCGTATTGAATGTTCGACGAGGTTTCGGGACTGCAGCCAGATCATGATTCAATTAGGTTTTGATTCGTGATGTTTTCCCGGCGTACTGAATGTTCGATGAGGATCGTGATCCGACTGCAATCCTGAATCCTCATCTAAAAGCTTTGTTTTCCTGTAACACATACACTGATCAGCCAGAAAATTACGACCACCTACTTAATATCCGGTATATCCACTTTGGTACGGATAACAGCGGCGAGGCGTCGTGGCGTGGAAGCAATGAGGCCTCGGCAGGTCGCTGGAAGAAGTTGGCTCTACAAATGCACACACAAGTCATCCAATTCACGCAAATTCCGGGAAGGGGGGCGATGAACTCTGATGCCGCGTTCGATCGCATTCCCGATGTGTTCGGTCCGATCGTGTACAGATCTGTCGAGTGGAGCGAGGGTGGGGAGGGGGGGGGCGAACATCAATTGTAACTTGCCACTGTGTTCCTCGAACCACTTCACCACACCACTGGCACATTACTTTGCTGAGATATGCCGCTGCCGTCGGGAAACATGATCGTCGTGAAGGGGTGTACGTGGTCTGCAACCAGTGTACGATGATCCTTCGTGCCGTACACGAGCACCGCCGAACCCAGGGGTGCCCACCTGAATCTTCCCCAGAGTGTAATGGAGCCGCCGACAGCTGGTTTCCGTCCCACAGTGCAGGTGTCAAGGACCTGTTCCCCTGGAAGACGACGAATTCGTGCTCTCACACCGGCATGATGAAGATGGTTCAAATGGCTCTGAGCGCTATGGGACTTAACATATATGGTCATCAGTCCCCTAGAACTTAGAACTACTTAAACCTAACTAACCTAAGGACATCACACCACATCCAGGCATCACGAGGCAGAGAAAATCCCTGACCCCGCCGGGAATCGAACCCGGGAACCCGGCCGCGGGAAGCGAGAACGCTACCTCACGACCACGAGCTGCGGACCATGATGAAGAATGTATTGGATTCATCAGACCATGCAACGCTCTGCTGCTGCGCCAACGTGAAGTGTCGATGATCATGTGCCCGTTTCAGTCGTAGTTGCCGATGTCACGGTGTTAACACTGGTACATGCATGGATCGCCGGCTGCGGAGGCCAATCGTTAGGAGTGCTCCGTGTACTGTGTGTTCAGACACACTTGTACTCTGCGCAGCATTAAAGTCTGATGTTAGTTGCGCCACAGTTCCCCGATTGTCCTGTTTTAACATTCAGCCCAGCCGACGACGGCCGACATCTGTAATGAGGGGTGAACGGCCGACCCCACAACTTATGGAAGAGGTTCCACCTTGGTTTCGACACGTGTTGAAGGCACTCGCCAGAGCACTCCTCGAACACTCCGCTAAATCGTGCAGTTTCCGAAATTTTCGTGCCGAACCTCTGGGCCATCACAATCTGCCATTGGTCAAAGTCAGATAAATCGTGCTCCTTCCGCTTTCTACACACTGTCAGCATGATTACCGATACTACATGCACCACGCATGAGTCTGACAAACTCGTTAGGTGACGCTGCTGTCGCCTTGACAGTTTATACTGACAGCTAGTAGGTCGATGATCATAATGTTCTGGCTGCTCAGTGTATCCAACATGCCGTGCGGGGTAGCCGAGCGGTCTAGGGGCGCCTTGTCACGGTCTGTGCGGCTCCCCCCGTCAGAGGTTCGAGTCCTTCCTCGGGCATAGGTGCGTGTGTTGTCCTTAGTGTAAGTTAGTTTAACTTAGATTAAGTAGTGCGTAAGCTTAGGGACCGATGACCTCAGCAGCTTGGACCCAGAAGACCTTACGACAAATTTCCAAAATTTCCGTTTCAACAGCTCCAAACAAATACCGTGATGGTTTTAAAAGCTTTCAAATACGCTCATTTATCTTGAAAGTAAATGATCTTGAAACTAGGACTGAGCAGTGTTGATACGGTTATTCTTTAGCTATAACGTATCCAGTCGGCAGCACGCGCTTATTAATTTCTGATCTGATGTAACTCATCAGATTTTCTGAAGTTATCTGCTTTGGTTTCATACCAGATTCTTTGATAGTCAACACATTACTTGTTGGGAGTTCTTTGCAACGCACTTCTCTACTCAGAAAAAGATTCCGTTAGATGATGAAACATTAAGAGCTCAGTTATAGGGTTGCACGGAAGTTGAAAGTGCACCAGAACGATGGACGATTGAGGGCAATCCGGCCGCAGTACTGCACTCACCTAGTGAGTGCGTCACCGTCGCTCCTCCTGAGTACACCGGCCAATGGTGTCCCTCGCGGCCGGCATAAATACAGCCGCACCTCGATTGCTCAGTGCCCCTCCTTTTATCCTCTTCCTTTCGAGCCCTCCCCCCCCATCTTCTCCCTCTGCACCTTCCACCCCTCTTTTCCCTCCTATGCAGCCTCCAGTTCCTCGGCAGTTCTCTACCAGCGGTTTTTATTCTTCATGAGTGCTCCCGCATTTCCACTGGTTTTTTAAAGTGTGTCGCCCTGTGTGGATTTTATCCTGTGGCCGACTTTTAACTTGTGTTTGCCTCCAGTGTTTTTTTAAGTGCACTTCGAATTGTCTGCTGTGTTCTTTTAACTTTATGTCGACTTTTTAACTGTCCCGCAGTGCATGTCCCCGTATTAATGTATATTATAACTCCCATCATCTCCATTTACTCTGTTTCTTATGTCCCCTTTTTTATTCCCTCTTTTCATGTAAGAGTCCCCCTTTCTGTATTTTTGTCAAGCCATTTGGCTGAAGAGCGGTGGACTGTGCCTCTACCAGCCCTCCCCTGCCCACATGGGGCAGGGGAATGAAATTACAATAAAGAAAAAAAAAACCACTCAGTCAGTCGTGCACATCTTCTGATAGCGTTCGCTACTATCTCCACCATACTACTGCCTGCTCGTCGACGACTTCACTGTGGTATCGGTTTTCTTCTTTGGTCTCAATTTCGATGGTGGCTCGTACTTGACCTGTTGACAGCGTTGTGTCGAAAGTTCTTTGCACTTCGTTGTTGCATAGATATGTCGAGCCCGTCGTTCGGTCAGCCCTATTGCTCGTCTCGGCATGGGTTTGAGTCCCATTCAGAGCCAGTCTTCCCGCCTGGCCTGGCATCGTCATCGTTTCTTTCTTTTCTTTTTTTTTTGACATGTACATCAGTATTCGGCTACTAGTGGTTATAGCAATTGGCGATGAGGAAAAGGAAAATGTTTCATAGCATGGAAGCTAAAGTGGTTATCCTGCTCAAGCAACAGCAGCAGCTAATGCACCAGCAGAAGATACAATGGACATGATACAAAAGTCGCTGCAACTCTTGGTGGACAAACTTTGCGTGCAAGAGGCCGCTGCTCCCCACTGACGCCCTCTCCCCTCACCCTCACCCCAAGGCATTTGACATCCCATTCTGTCTTCCTTCTCTTCGTCCTCCCAATGACAGTATGAGGGCTGTAACACATATCTGCATCAGTTGGAGCAACATTTCACAGCGTTTCACGTCACAAACGATTCATTGCAGCGATCGCATTTTTGCCTTGGGCGTTAACGGACACGTTTTATCTCCTGTGAAAATTTGTACCTCTGTCTGCTCCATCGCTTTCTCCTTTCAGGAGATAAGCATTCTCCTGAGTAATTACCATTCCTGGCGGCACCATGAGGTTGCCTCCAGGCTAGAATTTCATCAATAGCATAAGCAGACAGTACAGTCAGATCGGTCATTGATCACTGACTTGCAAGGGCTCAGCTGAAAATGTGATTTTTACTTGGCCCAGTCAAGGCTGTACAGTTTACTACGCCGACTATTTGATTTGTGATGTGGTAGTTCATCCAGCGCCTGACCTGGAGATTCAATGGCAGCATTGAAACTGGATAACCCATCGTTAGAGGACATCTTGCGCATTGCTCATTCGTTCGAAATTGCACAGATGGATAACGATCGACTCATGGCAAGGCTGCAAGTGGGATGGGGGCACGGGGGGGGGGGGGGGAGGGTAGTTCACAAGACTCAATATTCGCCTCTTCAACGCTGTAAACGTAGGATGACCGCCAGGTTACAGCAACGTCATGATTCGTCTTTGTCTGATGTCTCTATGACTTCTCCTCGACAATGGCTTTGGGGGCCGCAGTGCTTTTCCTCGTACTGTTGAGAGGACTGTCCAGATCGCTGCATTCCTTTACACGTTGCAGTAAAGAGGGGCACCACCACTCTGTATGTTGCAGTCGCACAACCCGACCCAAGTCGACGCCGTGACGACACCAGGACGCGGTACGTATACTGCAGGCAGTAGTCCCCCAGAGCGACCTCGTCACATAGAAACTGTTTCTTATGCATCTCACCAGAACATGTTTTCAGATCGACACTGGGGCCACCGGCTCTTTGATCAATCAGGCGACTTATGTCCGACTGGTTTCACCTAACTTGCCCACTCTCGTGCGATTTTGTGGCCTATGAAGATGGTGCAATTCCTCTTTGTGGGCGGTTATCTATTGCGAAAATTTACAAATACATTCTCGTTTCTTGACGTTCTTTTTCGTCGACCACCCATCAGTACCAAACCAACATTTTTGGCCTCAACGCCTTCACAGTATTTGGATTTTCCATCTGAGATGAATTCGAGGTGGTTTCCATTGCGGCCCCTTTTTAACAATTGGATGACCTTGGCATGGCGTTTTCATTTCTTTCAACCAGATTTCGGGTGTGCTTCAGGCTTTCGGGCGCACATGACCTTTGGCCAGAACCCATGCCTGGTTTTTACAATGCCAGGCTAATTCTGGTGGCCTTATGGGCTGCTGAGAAGCAGTACCTCGATCTGCGGTTGTCAAACCTGTCACATACATTGCATGGGCCACGCCACTAGTCGTCACCTGCATGCGCATGTGTCTCTTAGCTTGTGTTGGGATTTCAAGGCGACTATCCATGCTCATTTGTAGGTTGAAACCTATCCTATTCCCTGGCGAGAAGATCTCCTCACCAAACAGGCCCAGAAGAATATTTTTCCAAGACCGACATCGCTGGTTCGTACCTCCATCTGCCCTTAGATGAGGCATCTTAGAACATTCTCGTCCTTAACACGCCGTTTAGGTTGTATAAGTACAAACGACTCACCTTTGCCATTTATGAAACCTCTGCAATATTCTGCGATGCCAAGAACAGTTGATACAGTATATTCCAGCTACTTGTTACTTGGATGATCTTACTGTAACAGAATGCTCCATCAGGAGCATTTGGAAAACCTCAGCACCCTGTTCACGACCCTGTGGGATATGGTTCTGTGTTGTCGTTAGTAGAAGTGGAGATTTTTTCAGCCAGGAGTGGAGTACTTGACGCACTACAGAGGGAATCAGGCCTACTAACCAGAACGTTGTTGTCATCACTTCTTTACTTCACCTGACGAATTTGCCTGAATTACAAAGATTTTTGGGCAAGTTCAACTACTATGCTAAATTCCAACCCCAGGTGGACCAGGTTGCACAGCCTGTCAGTCAGTGGCTTAAAAAGGGGGTCCTTATGCCTGTACCCCTGTAACCATGCGGACGTCCACGCCCTGCCTCACGCCCTTTTCTCCCAATCGCCCAGAAGTTGTGACAGCCAATGCGTCTGCCTGCCGTATCAGAGTGGCCTTTGCACGCAGGAACGGCGATGGTTCTGAACAGCCTACAGCATACACATCCAAGATCCTGCTCCCAGCACAGTGCAACTATTCCCAAATCAAAGAGGACGCTTTGATAATACTGTTCGCAGTCAGAAACTTTCACTTCTCCCTTCCGGGATGCAGTTCTTTCTAATTACGAATGAAAAGCCATTTGTAGAGCTATTTGGGCCGCATTCCAACCATGAACGAGAAACCCAACGGCTTCAGCAGTGGACGTTTCTCCCCATTGCCTATAATTACACTATGTGGTGCAAGCTGACAGCCCAGCATTCTAATGCTGATGCATTGTGCCATCTGCCAGCTATCCCAGACCCTGATTTCGAGCAACAGGAGGTCCTCTGCTTCCACACCCGCTTGGACGGTTTTCCTCTTATGACCAAGTGCGCTGCTGCTGCTGCAATGCACTGGACCATACTCTGTGACAGGTCCTCCACTTTGTAATCCACAGCTGGTTCCATTCTATCACACGTCAGTTGACAATAGAGGTCTGCCCTTGAAAACAATTTTTTCGCCAACTGTCATTTGTGGATGACGCCATCCTTTTGGATACACATCGAGTGGTTATTCCAGTGGAATTGCATCATTGGGTATTGAGTTTACTCTACTGATGTCATTGGGGCATGAAGACGCTTGCACACAACCCTGTGAACTGGCCTAGGATCAACGGCGGCACGAAAAGATGGTCTTTAGTGGCACAGCATGTGCCCAGCGCCAGTCGGCGCTCTCTCAGTCCTTTGCCCCTGGCGTACTCCTCACTTCTCTTAGGACCTCATACATCTTGATTTTGCAGGCCCATTCTTGGGTTCTGTGTGTTTGTTCATCGTGGATGATTATTCAAAGTACCCATGGCATCTACCACAGCCAAGGCCACTCTTACTGCCATAGACAATGTTTTGGCTATCGAAGAGTTGCCTCACACATTACTCTCTGACAATTGTCCACAATTCAAGGCCTCTGCCTTCAAGGACTTCTGTGCCACCAATGGCATCACACATCTGGAGCCCTCCATTCCACTCTTCCTCCAATGGTGGAGCTGAACGTCTGGTCGAGACGTTTAAGCAATAGATGAAGAACGCTATCGAATCCTCCATCACTACTGCGGCCCTTACTTTGCTTTTGAGCACTTATCACACCACACCAATTAACAATCGTAGTTCCAGGGAGCTCCGGCGTGGTCGCCAAAAACAACTACATCGTCCACCCATGGACGACGAGTTACGTCGGTCCAAGTGCAGAAGGGCCACGAGCACTGTTAGCACAACTAGCTTAAACCTCAGACACCAGCATCCCTCTTCCACTGCCTTCTGGTGCCAATGTGACACAACGGCCAGAACCCCGGGCGGCTACCGCGAAAGTCCCGTTGTTGCCCCGGCCCTCCCCACTGCCTCCCTTGGGATCAGTGGTTCCCTCTGTTACGTCCATCTCCTGCGTTGTTCTGATGGACACTGCTGACCGCACTTTCTCCACTCAGTCTACAGTCGACGAGATGCACCTTCGCCTATAACTTCGTTCCACCTACCACGTCACCATCAGAGGTGTTTACGCCCATACGCACCAGTTTCAGGAGGGATTGGGGGGGGGGGGGGGGGGAGGGCTAGTATCAGGCTGTGCGGGCGTTGAATGCCCGCAGGAGCAAATGAGCATCGATGGACGATAAAGGGCAGTGTCGCCGCAGCGCTGCGCTCGCCTAGTGAGTGCGCCACCACGTGAATACACCTGCCTAAAGTGTCTCTCACTTCCAGCATAAATACCGCCTCACAACGACCGCTCAGTCAGTGGCGACTTCGCTTTAGTATTGGTTTCCTCTTTGGCTTCGATTTGGATTGTGGTTCGTACTTGTCCTGTTGACGGCATTGCGTAGAAAGTTCGTTGCACTTCGTTGTTGTATAAGCTGCTACTGACTTGCTCTTGTTGTGCCGTGTTCACTGTTCGGTCAGCCCTATTTCTTGACTACGGCTTGGGTTTGAGTCCACTCCGCAGGCTGTCTTCCATCCTTCCGTCGTTATCGCTTCTCTCCTGTTTTTCTGGCTAGTGCACCGGTACATCTACATCTACATTTATACTCCGCAAGCCACCCAACGGTGTTTGGCGGAGGGCACTTTACGTCCCACTGTCATTACCTCCCTTTCCTGTTCCAGTCGCGTACGGTTCGCGGGAAGAACGACTGCCGAAAAGCCTCCGTGCGCGCTCGAATCTCTCTAATTTTACATTCGTGATCTCCTCGGGAGGTATAAGTAGGAGGAAGCAATATATTCGATACCTCATCCAGAAACGCACCCTCTCGGAACCTGGACAGCAAGCTACACCTCGATGCAGAGCGCCTTTCTTGCAGAGTCTGCCACTTGAGTTTGCTAAACATCTCCGTAACGCTATCACGCTTACCAAATAACCCTGTGACGAAACGCGCCGCTCTTCTTTGGATCTTCTCTATCTCCTCCGTCAAGCCGATCTGGTACGGATCCCACACTGATGAGCAATACTCAAGTATAGGTCGAACAAGTGTTTTGTAAGCCACCTCCTTTGTTGATGGACTACATTTTCTAAGTACTCTCCCAATGAAACTCAACCTGGTACCCACCTTACCAACAATTAATTTTATATGATCATTCCACTTCAAATCGTTCCGCACGCATAAAAAAAATGGTTCAAATGGCTCTGAGCACTATGGGACTTAACTTTTGAGGTCATCAGTCCCCTAGAACTTAGGACTACTTAAACCTAACTAACCTAAGGATATCACACACATCCACGCCCGAGGCAGGATTCGAACCTGCGACCGTAGCGGTCGCGCGGTTCCAGACTGTAGCGCCTAGAACCGCTCGGCCACTCCGGCCGGCTCCGCACGCATATTCCCAGATATTTTACAGAAGTAACTGCTACCAGTGTTTGTTCTGCTATCATATAATCATACAATAAAGGATCCTTCTTTCTACGTATTCGCAATACATTACATTTGTCTATGTTAAGGGTCAGTTGCCACTCCCTGCTCCAAGTGCTTATACGCTGCAGATCTTCCTGCATTTCGCTGCAATTTTCTAATGCTGCATCTTTTCTGTATACTACAGCATCATCCGCGAAAAGCCGCATGGAACTTCCGACACTATCTACTAGGTCATTTATATATATTGTGAAAAGCAATGGTCCCATAACACTCCCCTGTGGCACGCCAGAGGTTACCTTAACGTCTGTAGACGTCGCTCCATTGATAACAACATGCTGTGTTCTGTTCGCTAAAAACTCTTCAATCCAGCCACACAGCTGGTCTGATATTCCGTAGGCTCTTACTTTGTTTATCAGGCGACAGTGCGGAACTGTAATGAACGCCTTCCGGAAGTCAAGGAAAATAACATCTACCTGGGAGCCTGTATCTAATATTTTCTGGGTCTCATGAACAAATAAAGCGAGTTGGGTCTCACACGATCGCTGTTTCCGGAATCCATGTTGATTCCTACAGAGTAGATTCTGGGTTTCCAGAAACGACATGATACGCGAGCAAAAAACATGTTCTAAAGTTCTACAACAGATCGACGTCAGAGATATTGGTCTATAGGTTTGCGCTTCTGCTAGACGACCCTTCTTGAAGACTGAGACTACCTGTGCTCTTTTCCAATCATTTGGAACCTTCCGTTCCTCTAGACACTTGCGGTGGACGGCTGTTAGAAGGGGGCAAGTTCTTTCGCGTACTCTGTGTAGAATCGAATTGGTATCCCGTCAGGTCCAGTGCACTTTCCTCTGTTGCTTTTCTATTCCTTGGACACTTATTTTGATGTCAGCCATTTTTTCGTTTGTGCTAGGATTTAGAGAAGGAACTGCAGTGCGGTCTTCCTCTGTGAAACAGCTTTGGAAAAAGGTGCTTAGTATTTCAGCTTTACGCGTGTCATCCTCTGTTTCAGTGCCGTCATCATCCCGGAGTGTTTGGATATGCTGTTTCGAGCCACTTACTGATTTAACGTAAGACCAAAACTTCCTAGGATTTTCTGTCAAGTCGGTACATAGAATTTTACTTTCGACTTCACTGAACGCTTCACGCATAGCCCTGCTTACGCTAACTTTGACATCGTTTAGCTTCTGTTTGTCTTAGAAGTTTTGACTGCGTTTAAACTTGCAGTGAAGCTCTCTTTGCTTTCGCAGTAGTTTTCTAACTTTGTTGTTGAACCACGGTGGGTTTTTCCCGTCCTTCACAGTTTTACTCGGCACATATCTGTCTAAAGCGCATTTCACGATTGCCTTGAACTTTTTCCATAAACACTCACCATTGTCAGTGTCGGAACAGAAATTTTTGTTTTGATCTGTTAGGTAGTCTGAAATCTGCCTTCTATTACTCTTCCTAAACAGATAAATCTTCCTTCCTTTTTTATATTCCTATTTACTTCCATATTTAGGGATGCTGCAACGGCCTTATGTTCACTGATTCCCTGTTCTGCGCTTACAGAGTCGAAAAGTTCGGGTCTGTTTGTTATCAGTAGGTCCAAGATGTTATCTCCAAGAGTCGGTTCTCTGTTTAATTGCTCGAGGTAATTTTCGGATAGTGCACTCAGTATAATGTCACTCGATGCTGTGCCCATACCACCTGTCCTAATCATCTGAGTGTCCCAGTCTATATCTGGTAAATTGAAATCTCCACCCAAGACTATAACATGCTGAGAAAATTTATGTGAAATGTATTCCAGGTTTTCTCTCAGTTGTTCTGCCACTAATGCTGCTGAGTCTGGAGGTCGGTAAAAGGAGCCAATTATTAACCTAGCTCGGTTGTTGAGTGTAACCTCCACCCATAATAATTCACAGGAACTATCCACTTCTACTTCACTACAGGATAAACTACTACTAACAGCGACGAACACGTCACCACCGGTTGCATGCAATCTATCCTTTTTAAACACCGTCTGCGCCTTTGTGAAAATTTCGGCAAAATTTATCTCTGGCTTGAGCCAGCTTTCCGTACCTATAACGATTTCAGCTTCGGTGCTTTCTATCAGCGCTTGAAGTTCTGGTACTTTACCAATGCAGCTTCGACAGTTTACAATTACAATACCGATTGCTGCTTGGTCCCCGCGTGTCCTGACTTTGCCCCGCACCCTTTGAGGCTGTTGTCCTTTCTGTACTTGCCCGAGGCCATCTAACCTAAAAAACCGCCCAGTCCACGCCACACAACCCCTGCTACCCGTGTAGCCGCCCGCTGTGTGTAGTGGACTCCTGACCTATCCAGCGGAACCCGAAACCCCACCACCCTATGGCGCAAGTCGAGGAATCTGCAGCCCACACGGTCGCAGAACAGTCTCGGCCTCTGATTCAGACCCTCTACTCGGCTCTGTACCAAAGGTCCACAGTCAGTCCTGTCGACGATGCTGCAGATGGTGAGCACTGCTTTCATCCCACTAGCGAGACTGGCAGTCTTCACCAAATCAGATAGCCGCCGGAAGCCAGAGAGGATTTCCTCCCATCCATAGCGACACACATCATTGGGGCCGACATGAGCGACCACCTGCAGATGGGTGCACCCTGTACCCTTCATGGCATCCAGAAGGACACTTTCCACATCAGGAATGACTCCCCCCGCTATGCATACGGAGTGCACATTGGGTTTCTTCCCCTCTCTTGTTGCCATATCCCTAAGGGGCCCCATTACACGTCTGACGTTGGAGCTCCCAACTACCAGTAAGCCCACCCTCTGCGACTGCCCGGATCTTGCAGACTGAGGGGCAACCTCTGGAACAGGACAAGCAGCCATGTCTGGCCGAAGATCAGTATCAGCCGGAGACAGAGCCTGAAACTGGTTCGTCAGACTAACTGCAGAGGCCTTCCGTTCAGCCCTCCGGAATGTCTTTCGCCCCCTACCACACCTTGAGACGACCTCCCACTCTACCACGGGTGAGGGGTCAGCCTCAATGTGAGCAGTATCCCAGGCAGCCACAGCCGTTCTCCGATCGGGGGATGCGTGGGACGAGCTGGCCGTCCCAGACAAACCCCCATCCGGACCCCCACAGTGATGCCCATTGGCAACAGCTTCAAGCTGCGTGACCGAAGCCAACACTGCCTGTAGCTGGGATCGAAGGGGTGCCGACTCAGCCCGCGTCCGAACACAGCAGCAGTATCTCGGTTACTCGCCGATATAGCGCCAGCAAATGCTAGTGAAAGTGTAAGTTTGATTGCAAAACTCGAGCAACGCGCCCACTTACAGAAATTCATTTTTTTTTAAATTGTTGCTGATACACCTTCTTCGAATCCATTTATGGGCTTAGTGATAGCTCTGATATTTTAAAAATACATCGGTTGTAATGATAATTTTTGTGATACTTCAGTCTTGGGACAATGGTATACATTAAATTCTTGTATTTTATATTACCTTTGCTACATATAGAAATTTAAGGTGTGTACTCCGTTCAACATTGTCTTAAGCTTTTTCCAAATACACAAATGCTATAATCATAGATTTGTCTTTCTTTAACCTATCTTTCCATATAAGACTTAGGGTCAGTTTTTGCCTGATGTGATTAAACATTTCTCCGGAACCTGAACTTATCTTCCCCGATGTCGGCTTCTGCCAGGTTCCCAATCTTCCGTAAGTAAATCTTTCCAGTATTTGGAATTTTGAATCATTAAACTGATAGTTCGCAAATATGCATACCTGTCAGCTCCTGCTTTCTTTGAAATTGGAATTATTGCAGTCTTCTTGAACTCTATTTTCTAACGTAAATCGTAGGGTCAGTTATTGCCTAATGTGTTTCAATATTTCTCTAGAACCCGAACGTATCTTCCCCGATGTCAGCTTGTACCTGTACTTCCACTCTTCTGTAAACAATTAGTGTCAATATTTTGCAATAATGATTTATTAAACCGATAGGTCACAAATATTCACACCTATCAGGACCTGCTTTCTTTGGGATTGAAATTAATACATTATTCTTGAAGTCTGAGGGTATTTCGTCTATCTCATATATCTTGCACACCAGATGGAATAGTTTAGTCATTGCTTGCTCTCCCCAAAATCTCAGTAGTTCTGAGGGAAGGACGTCGATTTCTGGGGCCATGTCTCAGCTTATGTCTTTCAATATAAATAAATAAGTCTTCCATCAATATAAATACATAAGTCTTCCATCAATAAATTGAGTTAAAAAGTTAAAAAAAATTACAGTTCTGTACTAAATGCTGTTGGGCTGGAGATCATGCATTTGACTGAGTCGTAACGTGTTCAGTTCATGTGTCATAGAAGATACTGATAAAATGTAAAATCTACATCTACATCTACATCTACATCCATACTCCGCAAGCCATCAGACGGTGTGTGGCGGAGGGTACCTTCAGTACCTCTATCGGTTCTCCCTTCTATTCCAGTCTCGTATTGTTCGTGGAAAGAAGGATTGTCGGTATGCCTCTGTGTGGGCTCTAATTTCTCTGATTTTGTCCTCATGGTCTGTTCGCGAGATATACGTAGGAGGGAGCAATATACTGCTAGACTCCTCGGTGAAGGTTTGTTCTCGAAACTTCAACAAAAGCCCATACCGAGCTACTGAGCGTCTCTCCTGCAGAGACTTCCTCTGCAGTTTATCTATCATCTCCGTAACGCTTTCGCGGTTACTAAATGATCCTGTAACGAAGCGCGCTGCTCTCCATTGGATCTTCTCTATCTTTTCTGTCAACCCTATCTGGTACAGATCCCACACTGCTGAGCAGTATTGAAGCAGTGGGCGAACAAGCGTACTGTAACCTACTTCCTTTGTTTTCGGATTGCATTTCCTTAGGATTCTTCCAATGAATCTCAGTCTGGCATCTGCTTTACCGACGATCAACTTTATATGATCAGTCCATTTTAAATCACTCCTAATGCGTACTCCCAGATAATTTATGGAATTAACTGCTTCCAGTTGCTGACCTGATATATTGCAGCTAAATGATAAGGGATCTTTCTTTCTATGTATTCGCAGCACATTACACTTGTCTACATTGAGATTCGATTGCCATTCCCTGCACCATGCGTCAATTCGCTGCAGATCCTCCTGCATTTCAGTACAATTTTCCATTGTTACAACCTCTCGATATACCACAGCATCATCCGCAAAAAGCCTCAGTGAACTTCCGATGTCATCCACAAGGTCAATTATGTATATTGTGAATAGCAACGGTCCTACGACACTCCCCTGCGGCATACCTGAAATCACTCTTACTTCGGTAAACTTCTCTCCATTGAGAATGACATGCTGCGTTCTGTTATCTAGGAACTCTTCAATCCAATCACACAATTGTTCTAATAGTCTATATGCTCTTACTTTGTTCATTAAACGACTGTGGGGAACTGTATCGAACGCCTTGCGGAAGTCAAGAAACACGGCATCTACCTGGGAACCCGTGTCTATGGCCCTCTGAGTCTCGTGGACGAATAGCGCGAGCTGGGTTTCACACAATCGTCTTTCTCGAAACCCATGCTGAATCCTTGAGTAGTTACAAAATTGTCTTCGAATATTAAAATATGTAGGTTATTTATTATTGCTAGGTGTATAAACAGTGGGTGCATATGTTGATTTAATTATAAAATCAATTTTTACATCGAACAGAAGTTGAGATTCCTGCTCTTATCTGCCCTGGTTTCGTTTACAGTAAAAGTTAGGGTATGTAGATTCATTCCTTTTAAAATATGCCTGTG
The DNA here is from genome assembly GCF_021461385.2 of Schistocerca piceifrons. Classification (NCBI taxonomy): domain Eukaryota; kingdom Metazoa; phylum Arthropoda; class Insecta; order Orthoptera; family Acrididae; genus Schistocerca; species Schistocerca piceifrons. Next base: position 621,055,166 of record NC_060141.1, read on the forward strand.
AATTTAGTTTCTACGACAAAAAGACACAGAATTCTAAAAACTGATTTTTAAGAACATGTAATATTTTATGATAAATTGATAAATGACCAGCTATTAATTTCACAGCTACTTAATAATATGGAGGAGGTGGTGGTGGTGATAGAAGAAGAAGAAGATTCTTTTTGCAATGATTTGGACGTGTGTTGGTATTACAACATTAGAACAACAAAAATAAAGTAATTCACACACACAAACATTTATAGATTTACAGATCTTGTATGACAAGGAGGGACATGTAGTCCAGCAGGCATTTTGCCTGGAATAATTGAGGGGAACCACGGAGAACCTAGATCAGGATGGCCGAGTGAACATAGGAGCATCCACTTTCCCGAGTACAAGGCAACTCTGTTTAAAACTGTGCTACCTTATTCGGTTTACCCATAGTACACAGTATTGTTTTATAAATAATTTATTTAATATTTAAGAAGGCTAATGTTACATTGTTCATTATTGTTTCAATCCCAGTCATTGCACAGACTATACACAAATTGCTGCCCAGCACTGCACACACTATCAGTTGATGTCAGATCCATATTGTGCACCGCAACTTCACATTTTCTAGCCTGAAAAACTATGCAAATCTCCTTCTATAACGAGTGAGATTTTGAGCTCAGGAAGAGAATAAACTGTTAGTACTATACATTGCATAGCTTTAGGAGTAAGTTTTTCCAGAAAAGGAGAAAAAAAGAAAAAATATATTATTTGAAAGCATTATGTTCAATGTCAGAAGTTTCATTATCATTATTATGATTCACTTGTGTTACAGTTTTTACCAAAGCCTTACACTGTGGTACCTAAGTATTGCTTCAATATATATAACTTATTGCTTAACAAGTACTGTTAACTACTTTCTGAAATAAGTTTGCTTTACTAATTTTTGTAATGTTCTTTAGTAATTTGTTGTACAGATTAATTCTGATGTAAAAAATGCTGTTTTGAGTTTTATGTTTATTCTTCTTGTTAACAGTAGGTTCAATCTTGGACCTTTTTCCAAGGTCATAGAGAGAGCTGTTTGTGCAGTAATTATCGACGTTATTTTTGATGTGTGTAACTGCCTGGTAACTGCATTCACTGGTTGGAGTTAAAATCCCCTTTGTTTTGAATAGATCTTTACAATGAGCTCAGCTATTATATTTGAACGTTATTCTTATGGCCCTTTTCTGCTGTGTATTTGTTCCTGAGAAAAGCACTCCATAACATATATGTCATGAACAGTATTAATCCTGAAATGTTACCCTAAGGAAATCCTATATTAATGTATCTTGGTTTTAATGAGTGTTTCACTTGAAGATTATTTGTATTCTGTGTACCTATCTGATAGGTATGGTTGGAACCAGTCATTAGCTACTCCTCTTATTCATAATGGCTATAGATTAATTAGTGGAATCTTATAGTCAACAATATCAGATATAATAATATACCCGTGACATGCTTATCTTTTTCAAGAGCGTAAGTACCACTATGACTGATTACATACATCTACCAGTTTGAAAACCGAACTGTGATTCTCTTAAAAGGTATTCACGTAATTCATTACTCTATCTTTCATAATTGATTCTGTTATTTTGAGAATGGTGACTGCAGGGAAACGGCCCAAAAATTTTCTGTACCTACTGCATTAACCTTCTTTAGTGGAGGTACAACTCTTGCCTGTTTTAAATACTCCAGATGTTTCCATGATGTGAAGGATACATTTATAATGTTTGTCAAGGGAGCTTGTATACTCCCTTTACATTGTTTCAGTACACACATTGGTACTCAATCTAGCTTACAGACCTTCTATTTTTTATATTTTGTACAATTTTAATTACTTCTTAATGGATCGAGAGGAATTTGTAATACTTGCTTTATCCATTGGTCCTCTTGAGACATTGATACTAATGTAGGAACTTATAGAAATATTTTTCAAAGTTTACTTTAGATAATATGAATAATTTGGAGACTTTAGACGCTTCATCCCAAATTTGGTTTTCTACTTCTTATATTTTGATTTTTGATAAATGACTTCTGTAGAAATTGTTTAGGGAATTATTCCACACCCAGTTATCTGGCAGAATGATCTGAGAGTCCAAGATGTTTTACAGCCACATCACACTTTCCCCCACTCATATTTGTGGGCAGATGGTCAGTTACTCATGTAGTCATTGTACTAACCAATTTTGCACTACTGACGAACACATAAACGCTAAAACTGTGTAGGATATTTATGAGGGTTCTACTAGCTCTATTTATGATATCTGTGTTTATGTTCGTCTCCATAGAAAACTATGTTGACTTATGTATTTCAGGCTTTATCTAGAATTTCTCTTTACTTATTGAAAAAAGTGTGCATCCTACCACTGGGAGATAGATACATACACAGATTGATTAATTTCTTGGTGATGTCAAGCCCTGTTAATCCAATAACTCATAGTTCAAAATATTTGTCTTCACTTATTGTACTAAGGTTTTGTTTTGATTTACACTATGTTCTTTTTCTGATATAAATAGATGATCGACATCCTTCGAAGTATTACTACTGGAAGAATCTATCATTTCATGCAACACTAAATTATATCTTGGATTTTTCTGCCTCTACACGAGTGCTCAGTGAGACAAACTACTATGCAGTTCAAATTGCTATATTTAAATTTTTATTGATTGCATGTTCTGATTAAATATTGTTAAGTAAGCGAGATGTCCCATGTGAATTTTCCCAGAAGACTGTTTTCCTTTATGACGACTAGTATACGTGTCTTATGAGTATAACATCACAGTTTTTAAACTACGGGAATCGCTCTTTATCCAAGAGAATCTGTTGGCTGAATTTATACTAAAAAAAGACCTACATCTCCTGCCCATGACAACAGGTATTTGACAATGCAAAGTCAGAGGTCCACCTCTGGTACTTTCATGAATAACCTATACCAATCTTCCCTTCCCACTTCTGCTTAGTTGTAGGCCACGCCTAGCAACATTCATTTTATCAATTTCTGGTTTTATAGCTCCAGCGTAGAATAAGACGGTGATAATATATAAAAAGTAGTATTTGTGATGTTGCAAAAAGTATCATAAAATAAAAAGTCACAAAAAATTGTATTTAGATGCAGAATTATCCAACTTGCACCACTGCAGCATTAAGGCTACTCCAGATGCAAGGAAAGAGATCCATAGATACTTTCAAAAATGAAAGTGCAAGCAGTTTTAAACTAACTAGTTTATTTTTTAGAAAAATTAGGATTAGTATTAAGCCTATCTATCATTTTTTAAATAATTCGTCGTCCGATAACGCCAATTAATATAGACTCCCCAACACAGAACTTTCATTCCAGTAGTGAAATCGTGCGGTAGAGTTCTCGCTTCCCACGCCCGGGTTCCCGGGTTCGATTCCCGGCGGGGTCAGGGATTTTCTCTGCCTCGTGATGGTTGGGTGTTGTGTGATGTCCTTAGGTTAGTTAGGTTTAAGTAGTTCTAAGTTCTAGGGGACTGATGACCATAGATGTTAAGTCCCATAGTGCTCAGAGCCATTTGAACCATTTGAACCAGTAGTGAAAGATTTAAGATTTGGGATATGTGTGTAATTTATCAGATGTTTTGGATTTTCAAAGAAAATTAAACTCTTGAATAGACTACAGCAACCATTTTGAATTAAAATACTTTTATTTCCTTATTCTTAAATACGAGCATAATACACATTTCTACACATTTTTTGTGTTGATTATGCTATTTACTTTTGACCATGTTTTAGAGAATTCTGTTAAACAAGAGTCTTCGTGATCATGTTTGTCCCATGGCACTTGTTTGTACTTCAACTTGCATTTGTTAGAAAACCGTTGGAGCTTTGTACAATGATTTGTAGACGTTTTTTCGGTAACTTGTCTTTCTAGAGTTGTATGTGGGCCACAAAATAGTAATGAGCAGTTGTGCACATGTCTTCGTCAAACGAAAGTTGACACCAGACAGGAGTAAAGTAATTACAACCTACACTTAAAAGTGACAGTATTGTGTCTCAGGTTGCAACACATGAGGATCCGCCAAAGGCTTCTATCGAATCCATATATTCTCATCTCCCTACTGCCTTTGCGTCTCCAAAGACATCAATCATATTTGTTTCAGCTGTTCAGCTGTCCCCGAATACAGCATAAGATCATGAAATTACTCCAGGGAGTTGTGTCGTCGAGAAACGAACTCACAATGTTCTAGCAGCACAGGTAGAGTATCCCGTATGAAATCATGATAACGTGCTCCATTGAGCGTAGGTGGAAGAACATGGGGCCCAATCAAGACATCACCAACAATGCCTGCCCAAACGTTCACAGAAAATCTGTGTTGATGACGTGATTGCACAGTTGCGTGCGGCTTCTCGTCAGCCCACACAAGTTGATTGTGAAAATTTACAATTTGATCACGTTGGAATGAAGCCTCATCCGTAAAGAGAACATTTGCACTGCAATGAGGATTGACACATTGTTGGATGAACCACTCGCAGAAGTGTTCCCGTGGAGGCCAATCAGCTGCTGATAGTGCCTGCACACGCTGTACATGGTACGGAAACAACTGGTTCTCCCGTAGCACTCTCCGTACAGTGACGTGGTCAACGTTACCTTGTACAGCAGCAACTTCTCTGACGCTGACATTAGGGTTATCGTCAACTGCACGAAGAATCGCCTCGTCCATTGCAGGCGTCCTCGTCGTTCTAGGTCTTTCCCAGTCGCGAGTCATAAGCTGGAATGTTCCGTGCTCCCTAAGATGCCGATCAATTGCTTCGAACGTCTTCCTGTCGGGACACCTTCGTTCTGGAAATCTGTCTCGGTACAAACGTACCGCGCCACGGCTATTGCCTCGTGCTAATTCATACATCAAATGGGCATCTGCCAACTCCGCAATTGTAAACATTGCACTGACTGCAAAACCACGTTCGTGATGAACACTAATCTGTTGATGCTACGTACTGATGTGCTTGATGCTAGTACTGTAGAGCAATGAGTCGCATGTCAACACAAGCACCGAAGTCAACATTACCTTCCTTAAATTGGGCCAACTGGCGGTGAATCGAGGAAGTACAGTACATACTGACGAAACTAAAATGAGCTCTAACATGGAAATTAAGCGTTTCCGGACGTATGTCCACATAAGATCTTTTCTTTATTTGTGTGTGAGGAATGTATCCTGAAAGTTTGGCCGTACCTTTTTGTAACACCCTGTATACAATATGACTGACATTGATCGAGTGACTTTCCAAGTGCAGACACATCGGCCTTTATATACTACTAGTGCGGGTGACGAAGAAACATTCGGTCCAAAATTGCTTCCAGCGCCGGTAGCAGCACTTATCCAGCACTCTTTTTGGCTACAAAATTATCTATATCGTTGTTTATTGAACACCTACAACGATCCCAACTTTTCTCTAGGTTCCTCTGCTTATACTGTATGGAGTTCTTATCCCGATAACTTTTAAACTTTAAACTTCAGTACTTTTCAAACGGAACTGCGAGCAAATAGTGACCTCTGAACTGTCTCTTTCTCATTTCCGTAACTTTATTGAATTATGGTATCATACTTACCTCAAATACAATGCTGTCGTTTTAGCTTCGTATCTTATTTACGGAGGTAAAATAGACTAACTCATTTTTCCAGATTTTGAAACGAAACTCGGGTCTTGAAAAAGTAAATGGAAAGGCAGTTTTATGAAATATTCTACCATATGGTTTTATAATAAACAGAACGTAGTTCCGAAAGTAATATTATGTGCTTTTGAATTTTGAAAAAAGTGAGATCATTCCAAAGGTAAAACCTCGACAGAAAGTTTTTATAACCAGTTGAACCTAATTCCAAAAGTACAGCTTCAATATTACGCCCTTTCAGATTTTCCTAAAAAACTGGAATTTTGAAGAAACTACTTCCTGGAACATGCTGTGAGTCGAAACCTTTGACACTGATTTAGTTTTACATAATCAGCTGAGTGGGCAGCGTGACGGAATGTCAATCCTAAGGGCCCGGGTTCGATCCCCAGCTGGGTCGGAGAAATAGTTGGTGAACCTAAAATATAAAACGGTAATGGTTGTGTTAAAAAAAAAGAAAGATAGCGAAACATGGTGGACAGAAAATTGTGAAAAGTCTCGATGTAGGAATGGGTATAACAATCGGCTTGAAATTAAAGTGGGAAAATAACACGTTTTCGAAACTCGCAGAAGACTAAGCCATGGCAGTCTGCAAATGGCAAAAACTTGGTAATATGCTCAATGTGTTGAGATGTTCGTTAACTTCAGGTGGACCGAGCGGTTCAAGCCGCTTCAGTTTGGAACCGCGTGACCGCTACGGTCGCAGGATCGAATCCTGCCTCGAGCATGGATGTGTGTGATGTCCTTAGGTTAGTTAGGTTTAAGAAGATCTAAGCTATGACCTCAGATGTTATGTCCCATAGTGCTCAGAGCCATTTAGAACTTCAGGTGGAAAACATGGAACGAGTGCATATCGATAACGCGTTTTAGCTGGTGTTCCTGCTAAGAATGCCAAAAAAAAAAAAAAAAAAAAAAAACCAAGGAGGTGAGCATGAAAAGAGCAAATCACACATGAAATGCGTAGGAATCATACGTAGTAAAGAAAAGCAAAGTAGGGAAAAATCCTTGAGTGAAAGTGAAAAGTTGTGGGGAAAGCAGCATCACGGAAAAATAATTACAACTGGTTTGTTGTTCAGATTTGCATATATAATAACTAAACAGAAGTTATCATTCGAACCTTATCCCGCACTAATTGAACTACTAAAGATTAATGGTTTATCAGTCGGTTGTATTCTTCATTCTGACAATGCATGCCAAAATGTCATTATGTTGATGGGAGACGAAATGAAAAAGAATCTTGATCGCTTCCTTATAGAATCGGGTACAAAGTTTAGTATAATGATGGACGAAAGTGGAACGATTTCCAATAAAACCTGTTTAATAATACATGTACGTTGCTCCTTTGAGGGAGTCGCCTGCAATTATTTTTTCGATATTGTCTAATTAATGGGACGGAAGAACATATTTTCAGTACACTGTCAGAAGATCGTGAAAAGTACAACATTAAATGCGATGTTCTAAAGAAGGTATCGCAACAGCTGGTGCATCAACAATTCCTGCACCTTACAAAGGCGTAGCAGCTCTTCTTCGTAATCATTTACGTAATGAATTATTGTCGCGCAGTTATGAATCATAAAATGGAACTAGCTGTCCATGAGGTTAAAGATGCTGTGACAGGTGCTTACCATGTACAGTCTCTTTTAGGTTCCTTCTACTCTGTGTTTCCTCAAAGTCCCAAACATCAGAGACGACTGCAGGGTATTTCACAAGAATTATCCTCTCAGACATTAAAACTAGGCCGCGTTATTAATGTTATCCGATTTCTTCTTGAAAGGCACAGTTCCCTTGCCCAGCTTTTTGAAAATCTGAGTCATGATGGTTCCCGATCAGTTCGTGATGGATCTGAATTTGAAGCCTCAAAAATTGTCACTTATAATCGTTGCTTATAATAGAATTAGTTGCACATTGAAGCCCTAGATGCTCTGAAACTACAATCATTCTTTATGCAAAACAAAAATTCTTCATTGCTTCATGCAAAACAAGAAACTGACATGGCTGTAGAAACTCTTAAAACACTGAAAACAAATGATTTATCCGCGAATTAGGTTATAATATTACAATAGCTGGAGGAAAAGCGCAGTTTCAATTGAGTCGTATTCAAGGAACCATCTTGCGATGAACGTAACAACTTTTAAACATTTCGGAAGAAATGTTCGTTTCACAGACTTTAGTCGTTAACGTATTCTCCTTCACTATGTACAACAGTCTGCCAAAGCAGGGGTAACTTCTTGATTCCGCGACTGGTAGAATCAAGTGCTTTCGAGGCGAAGAACTCGTCGAGGGAGTGTATTTTCATTCGGAAAGGAAGTTGCATGAAGATTGTTAGATATAGAACGGAAAAATGGAAATTTGAGGCGCAAGATCAGGTGAATAAAGCGAGTGCAGAATGATCCCCAACCCAACACCTGTACAAAGTTTTTTGTCGTTCTAACCGAAAGCTGGTGGGCGTTACCGTGGAGTGGTATCACTTCAAACAGTTGTTCTCTCTGCAGAATGTCTCAGTCGTTGACAATAAATCTCAGCAGTGATGGTTACATCGCGGGGAAGCATTCGCATACATCACACCGTCGCAGTTCCACCAGATGCGCGCACGTCTTTATACGGGAGTTGCTGCATTTGTTTGGGCTCAACCATTCGTTTCTTTTCCTTATGTTAGCATAAAGGGTACGGATAGGAATAGCCGACGACGACGAGCTAGCAGAGCTGAACATGTGGCCACCCGCTGGCTTTTGTGATTTTGGTTAGAGTATGCGTGAACAATACACCAGATTTTTGAACCTTCAGCCTTGCATACAAATCTCACGTGATGTGGAATGATTACAGTTCATCACATTTCTCAGTTATCGAGTCCACTGGCGTGGATCATTGAGGGTTAACGCATTTAAACGATCTCCTTCAAACGCCAAAGGTCTTCCTGAACGTGGAAAGTCACTTAATGACAAAACGAGCCTCCATAAAAGGAGAAAATCATTTTCTTGCCGTGCTCTGGCCAGTGACATTATCTCATACACGGCACGACTCTTTCTGGCTGCCTCCGGTGCTGTCACCCCTCTAAAGAACTCAAATAAAGAAATACACCACTGGCCATTAAGATTGCTAACCCCGGAAGAAATGCAAATGATAAACGGGTATTCATTGGACAAATATATTATACTAGAATTGACACGTGATTACATTTTCACGCAATTTGGGTGCATAGACCCTGAGAAATAAGTACCCAGAACAACCACCTCTGGCCATAATAACGGCTTTGATACGCCTGGGCATTGAGTCAAACAGAGCTTGGAAGGAGCGTACAGGTACAGATGTCCATGCGGCTTCAACACGATACCACAGTTCATCAAGAGTAGTCACTGGCTTATTGTGACGAGCCAGTTGCTCGGCCACCATTGACCAGACGTTTTCAATTGGTGAGATCTCTGGAGAATGTGCTGGCCAGGGCAGCAGTCGAACATTTTCTGTATCCAGAAAGGCCCGTACAGGACTACAACATGCGGTCGTGCATTATCCTGCTGAAATGTAGAGTTTCGCAGGGATCGAATGAGGGGTAGAGCTACGGGTCGTAACACATCTGAAATGTAACGTCCACTGTTCAAAGTGCCGTCTATGAGAACAAGAGGTGACCGAGTCGTGTAACCAATGGCACCCTATACCATCATACCGGGTGCTACGCCAGTATGGCGATAACGAATACACGCTTCCAATGTGCGTTCACCGCGATGTCGCCAAACACGGATGCGGCCATCATGATGCTGTAAACAGATTCTGGATTCATCCGAAAAAATGACGTTTTGCCTTTCGTGCACCCAGGTTCGTCGTTGAGCACATCATCGGAGGCGTTCCTGTCTGTGATGCAGCGTCAAGGGTAACCGCAGCCATGGTCTCCAAGCTGATAGTCCATGTTGGTGCAAACGTCGGCGAACTGTTCTTGCAGATGGTTGTTGTCTTGCAAACGTCCCCATCTGTTGACTCAAGGATCGAGACGTGGCTGCACGATCCGTTACAGCCATGCGGATAAGATGCCTGTCATCTCTACTGCTAGTGATACGAGGCCGTTGGGATCCAGCATGGCGTTCTGTATTACCCTCCTGAACCCGCCGATTCCATATTCTGCTAACAGCCATAGGATCTCGACCAAAGCGAGCAGCAATGTCACGATACGATAAACCGCAATCGCGATAGGCTAAAATTCGACCTTTATCAAAGTCGGAAACGCTATGGTACGCATTTCTCCTCCTTACACGAGGCATCACAACAACGTTTCACAGGGCAACGCCGGTCAACTGCTGTTTGTGTATGAGAAATCGGTTGGAAACTTTCCTCATGTCAGCACGCTGTAGGTGTCGCCGCCGGCGCCAACCTTGTGTGAATGCTCTGAAAAGCTAATCATTTCCACATCACAGCATCTTCTTCCTGTCGGTTAAATTTCACGTCTGTAGTACTTCATCTTCGTCGTGTAGCAATTTTAATGGACAGTAGTGTATGTCGAAAATGTTCCGATTTCTCAACTTGGCACTCCATTTTCTAGCGTCCAAATGTTCACTCTCTATGGGTGTGTTTCATCTCAAACAGCAATACTAAACTAAAAATAAAAAAATGACAATCGATAAACAAATCCCTAGTAACCGGAATGCCAACATGGAAAACAAAGACGCTATGACCTTATGCACCAACCTAATATTTCTCTACATCCTTGTGAGTTAATGAGCATTTCGCTCTCATTTAAGTATATGGCCGAAAGAGTCAGCCTTCAGGAATTGTGAAACGAACCCTGTCGTCCACAACCGCGTGCCACAAAGGCCGTAGATTCACCACGAGATGGGGAAACTCACAGGCGTCTATTGTCTATTGAGGCCGAAGCTGTGTAGTGTGCGAGTGAGACAGATGAGAACCTATGTTATAGGGAAACCCAGTAGAAGCCGTTTGTGACAAGCAGACGTAGCAGTGTTAAACATGGCGGACCTAAGATCGGCCATAAAGGGAAACATTTATGAAAACTATTTAAATCTGTAGTAATGCAGAGAATGAAGCCACAGTAATTTTAATCTGCGATCCTCCATAAAGTTTCATGGTGATCCCAATAAAACTTGAATATTGATCATATCTATAATAGTTTAGGATTTACTGTTAAAATGAAGTTAACAAGTTTTGTAACAAAGACCTGAATACCAAAATCTGAAGGCTTTGGTCGATCTTAACGATCGACATTTCATATAGAAGCTCATAATTAAAATGACAAACATTGTAAATTTCAATTCTGTAACTTTGTTTGTTTAAAAGATGTAATAAATTTAAATTATCAGTATTTTCAGTTAAGCATAAGATCATCATTTCCTCCACACAAAACACATTGAAAGATGACAACATGGCACCTTACTGAATCATTAAGTAAAACAACAAATATTTGTTGCAGAGGAAATGCTGGTGCAGACGTGAAAGCGGACAGTTCGGCTGGAGACGCCAAAGGGGACAGTTCGGATTGTGACACGAAAGTAGACAGTCGGTCTGTAGGTAGCTAGGAAACGAAACGACTTAGAAAATTTCGCGTTGTGTGGTATCGCGGGACTTAGTCTCTGAGCGGGGAGCAGCCGCGAGCCTGGTGTGAACTCAAACTTTTCGCGTAGTCAACGAGGTGGAGTACTGGACTTGTAATTCGCGATGGGATTGTGAATGATCGAACTGTATCAAATGGATATGCACTCGAGTGTAAAAGTAACTCTAACTACGACCACTTTCGCTATTAGTTTGCTACCTGAATAACCATTATTCTAACCAAATCGCAACTGTATGGTCTACATCATTTGTGGGTCGTGAATTTAGTTCCCGACATTATTATTGCTGTTATTATATGTTACATTAAATTTGCATTTCGCAAACTTGCTATCAGACAGACAATTTAACCAAAGGGTCACAAGTGTCTAATTTACGGCGTGTAATGCGACACGTGCGGTTCAAACCCTATATGAGTCTGAGCCGAGACATTTGGGCGAAGACGGACCGCATGTGAGCCCGAACATGGGATGTTAGTTCGCATCCTCTGTTAATGCCACCTGACAAGGGTCAGAGTACTTAATTACGAACGAGGGTTTTGCGTGTTACCTCAGTCGTGGATACAAGAAATTTGTCGGGCATCAGCCTTTATTACCATTAGCCTGTATCATCATTCCACTTTAAATCACTATGTACGCTGTCATACATTTAACATATGTGTCTGCTTCCAACGATCGGCAGTCGTGCAACTAATGTATTTCGGCTATTTATGAGCAAAATGTGAATTTTTTTTATTTTGACGGTCAAATGCCAAATTCTGCTCCACGCGTCGATGCTCTCACAGTTTTTCTCCAATTTACTACAACTCTCTACCGTCGCAACTTGTCCGTATACAACATCATCATCTGCGAGCTGTATTATAAAACTTCTGGGTTATCCATTTCCACACATGACTGTGAGAAATAGAAGTATATCTGAATATGATTAACGCCCTGTAAGTAAACCTAGTTTATAACAACAAACTAATTCTCTAGATGAGGCTACGTCTAGTACTGCTGATATAGTGTCACTGAAACTGTAACATTTTGGAACGAAAGGACTCTGGTAAATTAGCGATTACAATGACAACACTTAATATGCGTCTCAGATAGTCCGCAGTACTGCTGCGAGTGACTTTTAGTTCACGGTTAAAAACAAGCGTGTTTCCATGGTTACGCCTCACTGTTCACTAGTCTTTCGATATGTGTTATGTGTACCGGCAACAGATGATTGCAAGGCTCTGACACAGCTCCGGTTTCGCGTGATCCAACTGGATGCTAAACACAAACGTTGTGTTTAATGCGATACCACAACCAACAATGGTTTCAAATACTCAGCTCATCATTTTGCTAACAAAATGTTCCGTACGAATGTAGTGCGTTCACTAAAAGTGACCTCAAATTCAATTCTTTCGAGTGTGACAAGTGAGACAAATGCAAGGTGCATATGGTAAGTACCGAACCCACCACCGCTCTCACAAGGGTTATTCAAGTAGACTGCGTATTTTTAACTTGTGTTTGCAGATCTCTCGCTGGGGAAGATGGCAGAGCCATGTGATTTCGAGACAGCAATCGCTCAGACAGGTTAGTGCTGTGGAAAATATTATTTCTAACGTGAATAGTTATTTTTACTAAAAAAAACTGTATCGTTAGTGAATGAAGCGAATGGTAGGTAAAGTAGCTACCTGGGACCTAAATGCGTCGAGCGTGCAGCAATTCTCGTAACGAATACACTTTCTGTGAATTATTGTGCCTCTTACTGTACTTGCCAAAGGTAAGAACTGAAAGTAACAAGTAATAGTTTAAAATCATTCTACATCTACACGGATACTCTGCAAATCACATTTATGTGCCTGGCAGAGGGCTCATCGATCCACCCTCACAATTCTCTGTTATTCCAATCTCGCACAGCGCGAGGAGAAAACGAACACCAATATCTTTCCGTACGAGGTCTGATTTCCCTTACTTTATCATGATGATAGTGTCTCCCTATGTAGATCGGGGTTAACAAAATATTTTCGCAGTCGGAGTAGAAAGTTGGTGTTTGGAATTTCGTGAGAAGATTCCGCCGCAACGAAAAAGCCTTTGTTTTGGTGATGTCCACCCCTAATCCTGTATCATTTAAGTGACACTCTCTTCCCTATTTCGCGAAAATACAAAACGTGCTGCCCTTCTTTGAACTTTTTCGATGTACTCCGTCAGTCCTATCTGATAAGGATCCCACACCGCGCAGCAGCATTCTAAAAGAGGACGGACAAGCGTAGTTGGGCTGTCTCCTTAGTAGATCTGTTACATTTTCTAAGTGTCCTGCCAATAAAAGCAGTCTTTGGTTAGCCTTCTCCACAACATTTTCTGTGTGTTTCTTCCAATTTAAGTTGTTCGTAATTGTATTTCCTAGCTATTTAGTTGAATTTACGGCCTTTAGATTTGACTGATTTATCATGCAACCGAAGCTTAACGGATTCTTTTTATCACTCATGTGGATGACCTCACACTTTTCCTTATTTAGGGTCAACTGCCAATTTTCGCACCATTCAGATATCTTTTCTAAATCGGTATGCTATTTGTTTTGCTCTTCTGATCACTTTACTAGTCGATAAACGACAGCATTACCTGAAAACTACCTAAGACGGCTGCTCAGATTGTCTCCCAGATCGTTTATATAGGCAAGGAGCAGCAAAGGGCCTATAACACTACCTCGGGGATGACTTTCCGTCAGTTACTGCGAACTGTGACGTCTCTGACAGTAAATCGCGAATCCAGTCACATAACAGAGACGATATTCCATAAGCACGTAATTTCACTACAAGCTACTTGTGTGTTACAGTGTCGAAAGCCTTCCGCTAAACCAGAAATGCGGAACGAGTTTTTCAAGTGAAATATATCTTGGCGTAGCAATATTTTAGATTATTCTGTTCTTAGTTATACTGAAAATTGTTGGCGATCTGATTTCAGGGTTTTCGGCCTGTAAACCACAAAGTCAAAGATAAATCGCCAGGATAAACAAATTAAGTGATAAAAAGGAACATTAATCAGGAGGTTTCATCGGGGCGTCTAATATGCAGGTTCCGCTGTCTTAGGCCAGCAGTAAACGTTCGTCATTTCATGTTGTCAATGTCAGGCATTTCACATATCTTTAATTTAAATATCAGACCTTTTTATCCTTTTGTATAGTCGCAGCTGTCTCCTACCTTAAGTCTTTCAGTTCAAAACTTTTGAACACTACAAGTTCGTCTTCCACTGGTCCACCTTCGCAAGTTTATTAACAGCTAACTTCGTAAAAATTTTGAGGTACTATGGACTGGCTATTCATAAACAGTAATTGAGGCTATAGTCACCTCAACCTGACTCTGCAGCCACGCACGCAAAAACAGTGGTTACAGTGTAATATTAGACTCAGTTTCTACAAATAAGGGTCAAGTTTTCCATTGGTATTTGCCCGAGAAAGCAAGTTGAAGCGACAGCATACAGTTAAGGATTTTCTGATTGTTCGCCGAAATCGTAGGCTGTTACTTTCTCATTCCGTTACTGACCTCACCTTTGGCTATGACATCGTTAAGTGGCAAGATTAGTTCGTTCGACGAAGATGTCAAACCTGACTGATTCGTGCTTCGAAACATGTACGATATGTCATAGACTGCCATTTCCCCGTACCTACCTGTCCAAAAATTTCAGAGACCGATTTTATTCCTGGCGTCTAAGCGATGTCAGCGCAGTAACTACGGTGGCAGCTAGAACTAACAACTGTAAACAACAGATGTGCATTCCACCAATCAGCTGCGAGCAGGCAGTGTTAGGCAGTGGATGTGCGGCAGTAGTGTCAGTGAGTCAACAGTGTAAATGTAAGTCAATAACGAATTTTGTTTTGTTTTATTTTTTTTAGGCTGGACATAAAGTAGTGTGTCAACGTCGTCTTGTCACAAATGAATCCCTAAATAAAGTGTTCAAGTCACTGTATCAGTGTTTTGAAGAAGAAAAAAGTAAGTGAAAAGTCTGTCCCACACACCTTGACTCCCCAACAAAAACGGTTTTTGGACGCCTGATGCTGCTTAGAACGCGACTAGAGAATTTCAGTTGCTCAAAACTTTGTACTCATGTCCGTTTGCAGATCAAATCTAAATAAAATACTGTCACGGAAGCAGCTACCCTCAGAGCTGGAGAGGTCTCTCTCATATACCCATAACCAGTGATCGCAATCAATTTACTCGTTCATTTTAAACGATTTCAGTTTCCAATAACAGTAAACAAGGCTCAGGGTCAGAGAGAGAGGGGAAGAAAAGACGGACAGAGAAGGGAAGAAAATGGATGTAGAGAGGGAAAGGAGATGGACAGAGATAGGGGAGAAAGAGATGGCGTTCCTGTTGTATCACTGAATATTAGTCATTCTTCCTGGAACACCCTATTCACTTGGTGTTTGAGAGTGAGAGCACTTAGCGACTTCCAAGACACTTTATATATGGCTTCAAACCTTTACGAAATTTTTCTCGCTAAAATGACGAAAGGAAAAATGTTTAGCGTTTCCTACATTTTCACTGTTCACGCAGTAAAACTTAAGCATCAAGCACGGCGTTTCAGTTTATTACTTGTTTACAAGTAACTCTATTCCCAAGACATTGCAGACGTTATCCACACATACATCTGAATGTACCTACAGAATTATATCATTGTATGACTCATAGTTCTGGTGATACGACGTTCATACATGGGAGTTTGATTTTTAAAAAGCTGCAGGTGGGGTCTACTGATATAACACAAATGAGCAACACAGACTAAATCTTATACATTGTCAACACGCCTGTCTTTAAAAAATAAACAAAGTAAAAAATAAAAATTACTGTCAGCAAATATCAGCTCCCTTTCACTTCATCACGCTCCTTTTTAAGAAATTATTGGGGTATCAGTGTAGACAGCATGTAGGAAGTAGGTTTTATTGCACCAGAACTATCACATTCCCTGACGAAGGGAAGTTTTTTGTTTCATATGAGCCTTCCTGTCGTGTCACTGAATATTAACCATTCTTCCTGGAACACCCTATTCATTTGGTATTTGAGAATCTATTGTGTACATGCCCTACAAAAATAATAAAATTATTGAAGATATCATGGAATCTGAAAATAACAAAAATTCTAGAATGGAGAAGACCCATTTGCTTTTTTACAAATTTGGCATTTTTCTAATCAAAAAAATTGGGTTCACAAAACTATGTAGCTGAATTTTGGAAATAATCAATTAAAAACGTAACATACTAGAAGACTAAAATTTTGATTGTGAATAACTTTCCGTCCCTCAGATCAAGAATATTTTATCAAAACATTATTTTTAGATAGATCAGTTACATTATTAACCTCAGTAAATTACATAAAAATACATGTTGAACAACCAGAGTTTATAATATTCTGTTTGAATAAGGGAACAGTCAACATGGGTAACAGTCATAGGGCCTACGCGAGTTATTCACATAAGTAGATAGAAAATAAGAAAATAAAGAGTATACTACTGCTGGGAACTGTTCAAGAACAACTTTCTCTGTTACATGCTTGATTTCTCGGGCTAGTGTTGGATCAACAGGTTATGTTCTTACTTCAGTGCATTGCCTGCGCGTAGACTGCTGCAGTACATACCGACCCGCAGCTTCTGTGTAAGACACAACAAACAAAAGCTGATTCGCATTATTCTATTTTAGGTTTTGGTTGGTTCAACATTATGTTAATGGCGGCGGCTTTCCTATCGGCCATGGTGTGCGTGTTTGACACAACTGCTATGGCATACGTCATCCCGCTGTCGCAGTGCGACCTCAAGCTTTCCAGCATTGACAAGGGAGCCCTCAACGCCATTGGTTATGCTGGTAACTGCACAAGCGTGAATATTATCTTATTTCTCATTTAAGAATAACGCACTCAGCTGATCTCTACAGTAATTATCCAGCAAGTTACTAGTTCTCAGATTCACGTAGAAAAATGTATTTCCGTATGGTTGTGCGTGTGTGTGTGTGTGTGTGTGTGTGTGTTACTGTTACTAAGAATGAACAGAAGTAAAAGATATGGTACCAGAAAGTAAAAATGGAGGAATTTTGACCTTAAAAATATTTCAATGTTTGGTAAATAGTTGATTGGCTGCATGCTCGTTTTTCGTAACACTATCACTATACACGATAAAGTACAGTACAAAATGTAGATAATAGTGGTGACTGTCCCTTCATTTGGTGTAAAAAAATAAAATAGCGGCGTTCGAGCGGTGCATTTCACGCAAGTAATCAAAGTGTCTGTCCGTTTCCGTCTTAAAATCTGTAAGCCACGTCTATTCAAATATCAAATGAAAATTATTAAGGTGTCTACGAAATGCGAATACGAGGTCCTCACTCTATAGGTGTTCTACTTTTTGGAGGAGCACAGTCTGCTCTACATGTACTCAATATCAAGCTTAAGGTCGTCAGGTGACTCCGGTACAGCGCTGGTTATGTTTTACGCAAAAACTGAACCTAAGTATTAGAAGAATTACTCTGTTTTTACCATTTTGTTTATATGTAACTTCAATTTAGAATTACGGATCCGCTACGGATGCAAAGAGAAAGCCATAGAAGGAGTAAATATTAGTTTCCATTGCAAAGTACCAAAAGGTCTTATTGTCGTTATCATACTAGTAGGATGCATTCGTCTCGTTAGTGTTCTTCTTCGAGGCATAGCCTAAAATAAGTATAGTTTCCGTATAAATACGAGAAGTCGTAGTTATTGAAAATACAGAAATTGAAGATTAGGAACTTACTTCAAATTATGTGGTAACGATGGTAAATGAACAAGAAATTCTCAGACAAAAGTAAGCGAAAAAACGACGGCAGTAGGCCTAAACAAAGTTATCTACAGTCTGTATTGCCCCCGAAGGCTTTGTTGCTCAAATATTTTGTTTCTCGCTGCCAACAACATCAATGACCTAACAGTTGTGGCAGTGTAGCTGTCCGGTATGCGTGTGTTACTGCAAATTAATTGCAACATTTCTACCACAGCACCTGATCGGTATGCGGGGTAGAAGTTGGTAGCAGTATGAGAGACATAGGAAAACATTTATCATGTGTGTATGTTTACTTCCTTTTACCTCTCTTACCTGCTAGGTCCACACACGATTTTTTTTGTGTACACCTATGGCAAAATACCTTACAAATTACATAAATGTAATTTTTCTCCTTATATGAATAATATTAAAATTCGGCACTTCAATTTTCAGTGTTCCCGTAAGGCTTTTTAATATTATGATAACCCATCATGAATTTTAAATTTCGTAGTGTGTATCGTGACCTCAGCAACAGCTGTAGAGCTGTTTTTATGCTGGCGATTCATTTTCTTCCCTCTAAGTTCCTCTTTCCAGTCCGTGATTGACCTATAACCCAAGAAGACTGTTGTGTTTATGTTTCAAAAGATGGTCAAGACTGTGACTCTGTTAATCGCCACTGCTGTTCACTTCGCCTGACGGGTGTTCACTACGTTAGAGGGCAGAGCCGCCAGTAGTACCCTAATTTCTGCGTAATCCACATTTAGTAGTGTTATAGTTTACTGAAAGTCAACCCAACACACTTTGAGGAGTGTTAGCGTGCATTCAGATGTATAACGACAGTCTTACCCATTTCTTTCGTTCTATGCAGATTTAGAAACCATTATGTTTAAAATAAAGTAGTCACAATATGAAGCTCTACTACTAGCACCAACATACCACATTCTGAATAATCATTTGAGAAGCTTCGATGGATTTCTCCTTTCGATTTCCACCATTTGATTAATGGATATACGTGTGTGTTCTGTTCATTATTTTTATTGCTTTTAGATTGACCTCCACTTAAATTGTAAAAATATTTTTCACAAAACGCTAAATTACTGTAGTAAGCTAGTACAAGCTTCAGTTCTATATGAGTCTCTGCACAGGAGAATCAAATGTGTTGTCTATTGTGTTAGTGGGTTTCATCGTACAGTTCAAAAGTTCAGGTATGTTTACTCTGTAAAGTAGTGTATACATAGTTGAGTAATGCGCCAAATAAATGCGTCAAAATTCTGACTATTATAGTGTGCTCGTCTATAAGAAAGAGAGAAATGAATAAACGAAACGCGAGATAGAATAACAGAGGCATATGGTATAGATTTATAATTTCCTGCATTTTATGTCTCCAAACTTAATATTTTTGGAGTACTTTCAATGGCCAGCAATGATGTTTAAAAATGTATTGAACTTACATACTATGCTTACATCTTCTGGGTTTATAGGGCTTGTAAGAGACACAAATTACATCTATGTATTTTCCTCTTGTTCATAGTTCTGCAGAATCTACACAAAGCCACTACCCATCGTGTTGATACACTTAGTACAAAACATAATACCAGCTAATAACTATTCTCTGACAAATCTTCAATGGCTTGAAAGCTGGTTAATGCGGAAAATAAGTACCAAAAGTATTAAATGCGTACAGTCTGTTTCTTATATACTTATGCTTCACTGTTATTCAATGTCAGACGTGCTCCGTGACATATTTCTCATTACGTTCCGTCGTTAAGCTTGACTTGACTTTACTCTTACGGAAAAGTCCATTAAATTACCTGATACACGAGTAAATATACCTCTGAAACAAACTAATATTGAAATTAAATAAGAACGAAATGAATAACGCAAGAATGGCAAGCCAACAATGAACATAACGTGCAGTAAATGAAGCAATTCCAGCAGCTGCAATGTAATACTTATTTGCTTGCATCTAGATATTTCTGCTAAATAAGCTTGCCTGTTTCGGCTTACAATGCCATTTTCAAGTACACCTGTGAGTGTTGTCAATAACAGATCTTATGTACATCTTACTTATGATTATGAACGTGTTTTTATGGATTACATTTACACTTACTTCTACTTGGAGATGACGGTCATCTGGCATCCAGGGGCCAACTGAGAGCTTTCTATCGTGAAATATTATTATTTTAATCACGTAGCCGTGAAAATACAAAATTTTTGGTGGTAACACGTGTTTGACAGCTATTTGACACTTGGGATCCTTAGATCCCAAATGCTTACAGATTTTATTTATTTATTTATTTCTTCTTGGGAGTCAGAAATGGTGCTTTTGTTGCATAGATATTATGTAGTTAATTTCTTTTGATGTGTTATCTGTAATTTCATATATTTATCTTTTCTCGTGGTGGAAAATTTTAATAAAATTTGCTAAGTAGGGCTTGTGTTTTAAGTCAGTTTGTTCAATGAGTAAGTCGTACGGGAAATTCTTCATATGAGTATATACCTCCGATTCTTCCAAAATATTCATAGTACATTCTTTAGATATTTTGTGTAAAATTTGTATAGTGTTTCTAGTGTGTTCTACCTTGTGTTCTTCATTTTGAAGATGTATGTTGAACGTTGACTGACTGTTTTCACATGCTATCGTATGTTCTTTGAATTTAATGCTGGTGTTTCTTCTTGTTTGTCCGATGTAAATATCTTACAGTTTTCACAAGAAATTTTGTACAACCATGTGTTCGGAAATTCTGGGAATTTCGCGTTTCCTGATCGAATTCGTGTTTTCTGATTATTGGTCATGCGAAAGAATAATTTTATATTTGTCTTACGTAAAATTTCGTTCATTTTATTCGTTATCTGGCCTAGATAATTTGTTGGTACATATGTTATCTTCGCTTTGGTTGTAGGTTCTCTTTTCTGTGTTATATCCTTATGTTTGGGTTGTATTTTAGGTTTTGTTTGTTGATTATACATTCTGCAAGCTATATTTGGGTGGAAAATATTTTTCTGTGTATTGTGGTATTGTGATTTCTTTTTGTATTACATGTTGCTCTAGGTACAAATTAACAATTCCGTTGACTACTGATTGAAGAATTGTTATTAATGATGCTGCCTGTAGTGGTTGCTTTTCTATATAGTTCAAAAATAAGAAAGTTGTATATTGTACGTGCTTTACAGAGATGTTGGTCTCAGCTTCTTTGGTAAAGTTTGTTTTTGGTTATAAGTTGTCAATTTTTGGGAGTATTTCTCGGATTTCAGCGTTGTCACGATTTATTAGCAAAAGGGTATCGTCTACATATCTGTAGTAATACACAATTTTCCAGTTAATTGTCTGTTGAAACTTAGAAATGTTTCTTCTAATTTATTTAAAAATGTCTACAATCACATCTGCTATGCAGTTGCCCACTGCAACCCCGACCTCTTGTGCATATAATTTCTTGTTACATTCAAAACAATTTGCAGAGAGTGAGAGCTGTGGCAGAGCAGATCTGTGAATTTGTGGATTTCTGTGATAGAAATGCTTCTATTTTGAAGAATGTTTTTATAATATCTATTGTTTCTGCAACTGGGGAATTGGTGTATAGATTTGTAATATCAAATTAGATTAATTTCGCAGTTTGTGAGATTTGTATTTCTATGATGGTACGGGATATGGTTCATGTGTTTCTCGCAGTGTATATTTTATTGTATGTGTATTGGGTAGTTAACGGTTTATTTAATTTTTTACTTCATAGATAGGTGGGCTATCTATGCAGTCTACAAGTGGACAGATAGGGATTTGTGGTTTATGTATCTTTGGATGGACATGTAATGTGGTGGTGTGTGGATTCAAGACATCGTCTCTATTCTTTTCTTGGTCAGTGAAAATTACATTACAGTTTTTATGGGTCTTTTAGTGTAGGCGACAGACATGTTCTTGGGGTTATGTTGTATTTGTGTAACTTTATTATATTAGAAAAGAATAATTGCCTTAATTACACAGTTTGATTGATAAAACTGTACTATTTTCTTTATTAGATAGAGCTTCTATCTCATCTTGAGTGGTAAATTTTTCAATTATGCTGTTGAGGGTGTGGCGTTCTGACTGTCTGTTACGGGTATTTCTGTGTTGAAGTTCAATTTCAATAGTTTTCGCCACTTTTACTGTTGATTCAATTTTTTCTCTTATCGATGCAAACTTTTGTTGTTGCGATCAGTTGTTCAATCGATGTGCTGTGTAACTGTAATACCAGCTTTTATTTTAGGCCTTATTTGATTAAGTTAATTTCTTCCTTCCTGCACGAAATTCTACAGCGGACAAACGGGAAGAAATATAAACATTAGATTCAAAGAATATACGAGGACACGTGAAAGTAAAAACTCAACGTTATAACTACATTTTAAGAATGAAGAACACAAGGCAGAACACACTGGAAACAGCGCAAAAATTTTACAAAAAATACCTAAGGGACACATTATGTGGGTTGCTCAGAAAGTAATACAGCACCTTTTTTTCTCAGCCAAAAACAATGCTACGAATGCGAAATGTTACGTATGTATTATTTGAAGTCTCCTGAGTGAGCGCGACAAGTTTCCGTCACTTCCGACAGATAGCGTGGGTGTAGGTCAGTTTCAAAATGGCATCTGTAGGTGATGTACGTTACAAGCACCGTGCCGTCATTGAATTTCTCACTGCAGAGAAAGAAACTGTGGGAAATACTCACAAACGCTTGTGCAAATTCTATGGAGCGTCTGCTGTCGACAGAAGTACAGGAAGTCACTGGTCACGGAGGGTGAGGTCATCAGAGTGCGGTTCGGCGGAGCTCCACGATTTGCAGCGGTCGGGGAGACCATCCACGGCTGTCACACCTGACATGATGCAGCGAGCTGATCTTGTCATTCAAGAGGACAGACACATTACGACTCGGCAGTTGGCGCTGCCTCTGTCAGCCAGCAAAGGAAGTTCGACAGTGACGCACTAGCCCCACCTCCAGGACAAGGATTCGTACCAACAACGCATACACGCCCTGTTTCGCGCTGGAGGAAGGCCATAGAATGGGATGGAGATTACATGGAAAAATAGGGTGTGTAGACAAAACACCCTTCTTTCGTGCGAATTTCTCATTATGTTCAATAAAGAATTGTTGAAGGAAAGAAAATGCGGTACATTACTTTCTGGGCAACCCTCCTACGAATATTTTGGAAGAATTAGAGATATACACTGAGGTAACAAAAGTCATGGAATACTTCCTGATATTGTGTCGGACCTTCCTTCTCCTGGCGTAGTGCAGTAGCTCGACGGGCATGGACTCAACAGATCGTTGGAAGTCAACTGCAGAAACATTGAGCCATACTGCCTATATAGCTGTTTATAACAGCTAATGTGTTACCGGTGCAGGATTTTGTGTACGAACTGACCTCTCGATTATGTCCCATAAATGTTAGATGGGATTCATGATGGGCGATCTGTGTGCCCAAATCATCCGCTTAAATTGTCCAAAATGTTCTTCAAATCAATCATGAGCAGTCGTGGTCCAGCGACATGGTCCATCGTCATGCATAAAAATTCCGTCGTTACTTGGGAACATGACGTCCATGAATGACTGCAAATGGTCTAGAAGTGGGCAAACAGACCAGAGTACCAAGTCCATTCCAAGTACAAACAGCCTAAATCATTGTGGAGCCACCAGCAGTTTTCAGAGTGCCTTATTGAAAAGTTGGGCCCATGGCTTCATGTCGTCTGCGCCACACACGAACTGAAAGGGATTCATCCCATCAGGCCACGGTTTTCCAGTCATCTCAGGTCCAATCTGTGTGTTTGGAGAGACGCTGCAGACGATGTCGTGCTGTTAGCAAAGATACTTACGTCAGCCGTCTGCTGACATAGCCCATTAACGTCAAATTTCGTCGCAGTGTCCTAACTGATATGTTCTTCGTACGTCCTACATTGATTTCTGTGATTGTTTCACGCAATGTTGTTTGTCAGTTAGCACTGACAATTCTGCGGAAAAGCCGCTGCCCTCGTTCGTTAAGTGGAGGCCGTCGGCCCCTGCGTTGTCCGTGGTGAGAGCTAACGCCTGAAATTTGATATCTCGACACAGTCTTGACACTGCGGATCTCGTAATACCGAATTCCCTAACGATTTCCGAACTGGTATGCACCAAGCGTCTATCTCCAACTTCTATTCCGCGTTCAGAACCTGTTATTCTAGACATGCGACCATAATCACGTCGGAAACCTTTTCAAATGAATCATTTGAGTACAAATGAAAGATCCACCAACGAAATGCCTTTTATACCTTATGTAAGCGATATTGTCACCATCTGTATATGTGCCTGTCGCAATCGCATGAATTTTGTCAACTCAGTGTCCATTCATATGAAAAACTCTCCGAATGACTTACTCAATAAACAAACAGACCTGAAATGCAAGTCCAACTTAGAAAATGTTACTAAAATTTTCGACCACGAGAAAGGACAAATATATGAAATAGCAGATAACACATAAAAAAATTAACCGTATAATATCTATGCAACAAATCCACCTGCCCTGACTCCCAAGATAAAAAAAAAAGTAGCATATGGCATCTAAGGATCCCAAGCGTCACATAGCTGTCAAAAAACACGTATTATCACCAAAAAATTTATATTTTTATGGCTACGTAATTACAATAACAATATTTCACAATACAAGCTCACAGTTGGTCCCTGGATGCCAGATGACCGTCGTCTCCAACTAGACGTAAGTAGAAATGTTATATATAAAAATACGTTTATGATCTTAAGCAAGATGAACGTAAGCATTGTAAACCGAAACAGGCAAGCTTATTACGCAGAAATGTTTAGATGCAAACGAATAAAGGTTACATTGCAGCTACTGGAACTGATTTCTTGTAAAATGTAGTATTCGGAGTAGTTCATGCTGCAGGCCCTATTGAAAAATAAAAAGACTTTTCCTTTTAAAATCGTGAATTAATTCTTTCATCTTCCTACAATCTTTGATTTCACAGCATCAGAGATTCTGTGGAGTTTAATTTTGATCGCTTACCAAATAAAGGATATTCTCAGACGAGTTTTAGCAACGGGACGATGTTACTTCGTTCATCAGTACCACAAGCATGCCGTCTCACAAACATTTGCATGCGATTAGAGAGACACTGAGCGTGCATGTATGATTACGTGATACCATGAGCAACATAAGCAAAGTTATTACCTCTGAGTATCTGTAGGAAACTGACAGAACAAACATACACTAACTGTTTCGCTGATCACAGTCTTCCACATACAGGATCAACATGGAAATAAATGAATTTAAGTTTTCAGTTGACATTAAATTATACAAAATGTTCTCGCGATTAACTAGAAAAGCACAACAGAGAGGTACACAGCTGATTATTAGCCCGACGGAAGCATGTGTAATACCGCCATGTTGGGGTGGAGGGTGGGGGTGGAGGGGGGGGGGTGGACTGAATGATGTCAGAACTGGGTAAAATTATAACGTGGAGTGTTGCATTGACTAAACTTCAGATCCTTACCAATAGCTGCTTCATGCAAAAGGTTCAGCGGTAACCACATGATTAATACTAAACAGATAACTGAACGCAAATGGCGGGAACATATGGTCGTACATCACTTACAAAGAAAGGATGCTAAAACTGACAAAATTCTTAATCGAAACGGAGACAGTTTCAATAGTATTGAAGCGAACTCTAACTGCAAAACTGAAGCAATTGATTTTGGCTGCACAAACCTACCACACGGCAAATGGTGGGTGCATATTGGTGGACACTACTTAAGTGAAATTACAGAAAAATCGGTGAAACAACATGTGGCCAAATTCCACATACAAAGATATACCCTTGATTTTGACCAGAGTAAATCAAAATGGTACCAAACGAAAAAATTCGTGATTTTACACCTTTTCCAACACTACGTAAGCGCTCTGAAAACGTAATTACACTGACGTGACAGAAGTCATGGCATATCGGTATTCACATATACAGATGACGGTAGTATAGCGCACACAAGGTATAGATGGGCAGTGCATTGGAGGAGCTGTCATTTCTGCTTAGGAGAGTTGTGTAAAAAGGTGGCCGCACGACGGATTTTAACAGTCTTTGAACGCGGAATGGTAGCTGGAGCAAGACGCATCAGACATTCCATTACGGAAACAGTTAGGGAATTCAGTATTCCGAGATCCACAGTGTCACGAATGTGCCGAAAATATCTAATTTCAGGCATTGCTTCTCACGGGACAAGACAGAGGCGAACTGCTTTCACTTAACGACCGAGAGCAGCGGCGTTTGCTAGAGTTGTCAGTGCTATCAGGCAAGCAACACTGTGTGAAATAACCGCAGAAGTCAATGTGGGATGTATCCATTAGGACAGTGCGGCTAAGTCTGGCATTAATGGGCTATGGCAGCAGACGACAGCACGACACCACGACACCCCCTTCAGTGCCTCTCCTGGACTCGTGACCATGGTAAGAGCTGAGGGTAGGGTTCGAGTGAGGCAAAGACACTATGAACTCATGGATCCAAGATATCAACAAAGCACTATGCAAGCTGGTGCTGATTCCATAATGGTGTAGGCTTTGTTTACATGGAACAGACTGCGTCATCTGGATGTTCGACTGCTTGGAGGACATTTGCAGTCATTCATGGCCGTCAGGTTCCCAAACAACGATGGAGTTTTTAGCGAAGACAATGCGCCATAACACCAATCCAAAGTTGTTCGCGACTGGTTTGAAGAATATTCAGAACAATTCGAGCGAATGATTTGGCCACCCAGATCACCCGACATGAGTCCATCGAACATATATGGGGCATATCAAGATGTCAGATTATGTACAAAATCCTGCACCGGCAACAGTTTCGCAATTATGAATATCGATAGAGGCAGCATGGCTCCATATTTCTGCAGAGGACTTCCACCGACTTGTGAAGTCCATGCCACGTCGAGTTAATGCTCCACGCCGGGCAAAAGGAAGCATGACACGATATTAGTAGATATACCACGATTTTTGACAACTCAAAGAAGAGCGTACGCTTGTGGTTCACACTCGACCTGGATGGTAACGACTGAGTCCCCCTTTTACTTTTCAAACCACCAAAAGAATAATAATTAATACACTTCTCTAGGTTTCTGTGACTACGTTGATGTTGAAAGTCAGATAATTAGCATTTTCAGTAACGAACCAGCACATTCCAATGCCCTGTTTTGTACTACAACATTACGAGCCCCGATGTGATGTCCCATACATCTAAAGCCAGTCGAATAACTGCGATGTGGCAGCACCGGAGGGACAACGATTCCTTGTTCAAACTCACAACGAGAGGCCACGACGTTTGGAACGCGGATTTACTGTAAACTTCGTACACTCGTAGTACTACATGAGGACAACAAAATGTGTAAGCAGTAACGCGTACTTCTCAAGCCTTACTGAGAAAATCGCAAGATAATTGCAGTCGTCGAAAATATATCTGTGCGTGGCCATTTAAACCATGAAGCAGCTGCAACCGAGTGGTGCCGGCACGGTAGCTCAGCGTGTTCGGTCAGAGGGTTAGCTACCCTTTATAGTAAAAAAACTGAGCGAACGGATCATCGGTCAAACAATATAGAACAATTTTTAAAAAAAAAGTGTTTGACGTTCAAGCCGCTGGACCACTGGATCGAGTTCCGTTCGTCAGTTTTTTTTCAACACACTCATTTTCTTTATTATTTGTATTACAATTGATATAATGGGGAAAATACGTGTAATCGGATGAACTTTTATTAAATTTACAATGTTATTTTGCAGTCTACTAATTTTTATTATCACAAATAAAATAATATTCGTAACTATCAACTAGTAAACGACCAAACGCATAGAGTGATACTGGTTTCCCCCTTCAAGCTAGACAAGTTTCGTTCTTTGTAGTTTTTTCGTTTGACGCTTATTTCGTGAGATATTTGGCCCGGTCACGATCAATGGACCACCCTATATAAGAAACTGAGTCATTATAAAGATCTCCAAACCACTGCGGTTATTTCAAACGTGTCACAGTAAGGACTTGAAGCATTAGTCCATGTGACATGTATCATCATACATGTGCTATGTGCAATTAATATTTTAGTTCCTCTGAAGATAGAGACTGAACATACGACACCAGCAAGTTTAAACTGAAGAATTTCGTCCCTATAATATTCCACTTTGTGATAAATCGCAAATTTTCTGAATGTCCTAACTTCAAATACGGTGTTTTTCGGGGCAGATTCACTGTATTGTACCAGGAGGCCGTTTCCCAGTGCCACGGCAACAAAATTTATGAAAACAGGGACTCAGCAGTACGATATACTGCACTGAAAAACTTACAAAACGGTAGTGTCTATCTCTTCTTTTCCTACAGCAAAACAATTATCGACGTGCCGTGACACTGTTCTCAAACAAGTGAAATGTTCTTGCATTTATCTCTTAAAAGCTTTAAGTAAAGTTCATTCAGATATCGGATGTGAATTATTGTGACATTCGTGAAATAGGTGTACAAAAACCACTATACTTATCAGCTAGATCTGTCTGTGTCCTGACGATGTAACGCTTTTCAAAACTTCCAGCGCGCTTGAAGACAAACTTTAGGCCGCGCCGTACTCACACGACCTTTCAGTCGATGTATTCCGGTGATAAAAATCCCGTTCTGCGCATTTGAATCTCCACTGCTGTTCTACGGCGTCAATGCTGGACTTTTATCGCACATCCTGCTGCTCTTCTCCCGTAATGGTTCCATGGGCGGGCCTAGAAGCGACGCGAGTGACTTCTGGGAAAATCACATCTTAATGAACAAGTTTCTGTTAATTTCGTGGGACACTTCATGGTTCAACCGCTTAGTGACGATGACTATACACGATCTTAACGTTGTCTGCACCTTTAGTTTAGCTCGTCATTTGATAACCCGTGACCGATCACATACATGTAAAGAGCAGTTTAGTAAAATGACCCGGAAAAAATAAAACTGTATTACTGTATTTCTTGGGCAAGTCGGTAGTATGGCACTGAATTTAAAGAATTAATTTTAATTTGTCATCTTCCGATGTTATTACGAACAAGCCAAGTGTGGTGATTTCTCATGTCTGTCCGTAGGACTCATCAGCAGCTCGCTACTGTGGGGCTCCGTTTCAGACATGGTCGGTCGAATCAAGTTGCTCAGAGTCGCCTTGCTTATTGACGGCATCTTGGCCTTCTGCTCGGCTTTCTCAACCTCACTCTGGATGTTGCTATCTCTCAGATTCATAGTCGGATTCATGTGAGTAGTCCAAACTATATCTACAGTATACTGACCAAATCTTGTTGGTCGATAAGATCAGTACTTTTCTAATTAATTTGCCATAGAAAAAGCTAGTTTTCAAGCACAAGAAAAAAGGTAATGTATCATTTTTTTAGATGCTTACAATTTTCATGAAATTTGACTCTCACTTACAACCTGCTATGTAATTTATGAAAGAGATATTTTTATTAAATTGGTCTTGATTTGATATAATATGACAAATTTGATCTTCTAAAAAGAAGGATGGCTATAATTTCCATTTTTATACTACTTTCAATTTTATTTTTAACAGTTTTTGTGTGACTTTCAATTTTATTTTTAACATTTTTTATAGAATTCTTCTGTTTTTCTTTTTACTTTTGATAATGGCAGCTTAAATGTCGAATCTGGCCAACTTTTGTCATAATATTTACTGCGAGCAAGACAGTTTTTATTAAATGTGAGTTTTTATATCTTTCCTGTTTCTGATACTTTCTCCATTCCTTAAATATTAATAAAATTTGTAACACGAAGTAAATACTTATATTATGCATTTAGTGTTGTTCTTGTTATTGTCCTCACTGCTGTCTTCGGTTTAGTATTTTATATTTCCACGTTTTACAAATGTCTCCGGGAATTATGTTGTATTCTGTAATATGGACACTAACACAGCTTTGCAACCGAATAAACTGTAAATTTAAAAATAAGGTAAGTTTAGAAGTCAACTTGAGCTCCATTATGGACTGTCACGGTGTCCTTCAACATCACTTATTGATGTTTGTATCTCTCCAGAAGTAATGTCAACCATGAAAACATCTCCACCATAACTTGTAATGGGCTTACCTGGAGCAGAGGTGAAAGGATGATAAATAATTAGCAAAAAATTAAATTTCGAACTGAGGCAAAGTTCGCTCATCGCACATAGTTCCGAAAAATCAGAGGCAATATTACCCAACATTCGCCTAAAACACTTACGCTATTAAATGTTTCACGTAACAAACTCGAACTTCCTACACTCGCTCATATCTCTATTAATTTTGTTCGGACTGCAGGACGCGGGAAAAGACGGTCAACTTCACCCCAATTCCACGCAAATTTGCAATGTTTTATTTATGTGCCTATAAACAGGTAAAGTGTAACAGACCAAAATGAAAAGTGCTGCTATCGTAGCACAAAAAAAAAGAGAATATGTCCAGGGCACAATTAGGGATGGAAAAGAAAGGAACTAGTTTTTCGACTTCTCTTACTGCTTCAGAGACGTTTAAACCAAAACATTTTGACATATTTGTGCTATTTTAGTTGTTACTGTTAGTACACATGTCACGTAATGTAGTGCATCTTGTCAAGTAAAATAACATGATGGGTGATGTCATGTCGTTTAACATGGCACATGGAATTTGTGATGTCGTGTAATATGACAGACACTGAGGTACTTCCTGTTATACATGCATACATGCACTTCCACTCTTGATACTTCCTGTGGTAGATGCAGCCTACGCTCTAGAAGCACATAAATTTGTGTCTATTTGTTCTTACACCCCTCGCCATACTTGTAAAAAAGGGTGGGTATAAAGTAGCTCGCTGCCCTGGGGAAGTAAGATTAACTCGTAAAACAGCGCGAATATGTCGAGATGTTTTGTTTTAAATATGTTTGAAGCTGCCAGATAAGTCTAAAAGCTTGTTCCCTCCTTTTACCTCACTGACTCAGTCCAGGACTTTTTCGTCTTTTTTGTGCTGCGATAGGAGCATTTTTCATTCGGGTTCCCAAGTTTTAACTCTAGCGTATTTTAAACATTAGACCGGCGTAAATTGTGCAACCGATGTAGAATTTTGTTGACTTGGGCGACGGCTGATCCGGTAAAGATTTTTTATTGCCTTTCGAACCATATTTCGTACATCGTGGCGATGGATATAGGTATCACAAAACAATAGGACGACTATTAATTACACGTATTTGTCTACCTTCTTACAAAATTTGAACCGATTAACGCATGCTTCAAACACAGAAGTGGCGAGCGCAAAGAAGCTCACAAGCCAGGGTTTTGAAAGCGAATTTTCATTTTTGTCGTAAGAATGTATTTTTTTTCGTTTACTTCATTCACTTTAAATGGTTTCCGCGCACTAAGTTCACGTAAGAACGTATTTTACTTACTACATCCAGCTCGGCTTTAAATCATCTTATTCCGACAACGGATAAAGATTATTGGATACAAAATTTCGTTTTGGCTTTATCCACCTAGCTAATTTCGTGAAAAGTTTAAACCGATTCGAACAAGTTTAAAGTATAGAAGTGGTGCCTATCAAAAACCTCCCAGAACAACGTGTTTTTACAAGTAAAATCCAGACGAAGTAAATTTTTTCCAACGGTTAAAAATTATCTTAAAACAAGGTCCGGTACAACAGTGGATAAAATTTGGACCATCTGTCTCCCTCCAGCTCGGAGTAATTTGAGGGTGAATGTATTTGCACTTGAAATCCGAAAGGGGTGATTGTTTTGTAAAATCTGAACGGTGCACATACAAATGGTACCATTAGCTGAGCATTAATGTCAGCCCAACTAATATCTTTGTCAAAAGAAATTAATCGATTCACACAATTTGCCTGGTCGCCAGGTCTGACTCGTCGTTCAAACCTTGCTTAACACACTGTAACATAGCTACATTAAGACAGAAGTTCGAGTGGCTATACAAATGGCTGCTGGTCCGAGTTAAACCAAAAGTTTCTACTCCATGTTCCTATCTCAAACAGGAAGGGAGCATCAAGCCATCCCCGACAAACCGCGATTCTTCGTGGTGTCTTACTTTTGCTGTTGCTCCAGTTATTATTTGAAGGGTCAATCCACTACACACTTACAACCCAGACACATGACTCGTATTATGCTAGTCACACAAATAAAAGTTTTAGCTCACTAAAAAAAGCTGAAAACATCAGTCCTTCTGAAAACGATTAGTATTCAGATAGACGTTCGAAATACTGTACATTTAACCACTGCCACAAATTAAGAAATTTCGTACTATAACTATAATAACTAAAATAAGAGAATTTTCATCACCAGTGTGTAGTTATTTAACGCAAAACGTTTTTTGAACTTTTCGGTCAACGTCACCCCATCCATCAGCTTCATCCCATTTAACGCTAACCAGTCTGAAAAGTGGAAGAGATATTGACGGACGTAACTTGCATCAATCATTACATTCTGTGGATTTGAAACCGATTTCCTTTAGACTGCGAAGTATGTATGTTACCTGTCTCTGACATTCGTGATATAGTCGGGCACGGAGTTGACTCACCGTAGGACACTGTCCTCTACTGCAGTACTGTTAAGTTCTGCAAGCCACTTCGTTATTAAAATCGTCAGTTTGTGTAAATCTGATCCCCGTTTACATTCCTTTTGTGACGGATGGAAGACAGCACATTCTCTGAAGAAGATACGATGACGCTAACACGTTGCACTGTTCTTTCTGCGGCTCCACATGTTTCTAATGTTACTTAAAATCCGTCTTGATTGCAATTTTTTTTTTTTATTATTCATATGACCGGTTTCGGTTCATTCAGAATCATCTTCAGATCTGATATTTCAGTTACAGGAGTAACCCGTCCAATCCAGCAACTTTCACATGCTACGTCACATAAAATGTAGCATGTGAAAGTTGCTGGATTGGACGGGTTACTCCCGTAACTGAAATATCAGATCTGAAGATGATTCTGAATGAACCGAAACCGGTCATATGAATAATAAAAAGAAAAAATTTGCAATCAAGACGGATTTTAAGTAACATTATAAAATCATTGATTGCTGTTATCCCATAAGACATTGTGTCTGTTTTTGCCACATGTTTCTGCCGCAAAATCCTTGCACTTGGGCAGAGTTCATGTTCCATTTAGCTTCTTCGTCAAGGGCAAGTTTTTTGTAAAACTCTAAGACATTAAAGACCAAATATTTAGCCTTTTTTTCCTCATATGAATTTGAACGCGGCGTATACCAGGAAGACGTGGGCTAGCAACTATGGTAGGAACAGAACGTTGCTCTTCAGTACGACTGGTGAGTACCTGCAAAGCACGGAGCAGAGAGGATCCAACCATACGGAAGTAGCGAATTGTTATGTCTCGCCAGGCGGTATCTCACAGACACAGCAGTGCCATGGCTGAAACTTAAAGGGCGAATGCGCGCAGTTTTGAACAGCATGGATTCGTCAGATCGACTATAGCTAGGCCTGTGGTCATGTACGAAAGTCATCCATTGCTAGTTGTTTGCGTTTATCAATTTACAGTCACCTCGGATACAATTTTCAGTTGCGGCCAACCAACTGACGTCTTTGACTTTGAACACCAAAGTTGGTGATACTTCCTGGCAAAATGAAACTGTATGCCATAACGGGACCCTAACCTGGAAACTTTGCCAGCTGTCATGAGCTGTCTGAGTTTTGCAGCACGACCAAGACACCAACCCGTACCAAACACACACTGCCTTACTTCCGCCAATATCTCTCTCCCGGTTTTCAAACTTAATAGAAGCTACCATGCACACTTTGCTGCGTTACTTCTGGCAGAAGGAATAATGCAGAGACGGCATAGCCCTTTGTTAGGAGTGCTAATCTTTAGTCTCGCTAGGTATGAGGGAGACATTTTGTGAACCTCTCGTTTAAGAGTACTGCTTTCTTGTTAAATATATCCCTTTTTTCAGTGTATAGTCTGACAGATTCGAGGGCTTAATTATTTCTGGTATTATTCGTATAAACATTTGCGGATTTCTTCATACCCTAATACTTTTAGAAATGGAACGAAGGGATACTGCAGCCTCAAGAGCTACATTCTTGAGGACTACACATTTATTGCATACGGAGGATAATGGGACTGCGGCTTATCTGTACGAAAGTTGGACTTTTTGCAAAACCATACAGTATGACTCTAAAGAAGGTAATGGCCCCTGAAAAGGCACTTTTATATAGTTTATGTCAGTGGTTTGGATGACTGGTATAGTGATGAAGGATCAGTAATAAGTGAAAATGTACTTTTTCGGGAGGAGGGGAATATTCTCGGTCCTATTACGGCGAACCTTAGGAAAAAGATCCCTGGCACTGACTTGCAAGTTCTCGCACGCTGCTGTTCACATAGTATCGGAAGCCGTAGGTGACACCATACGATAATGATGTCTCAGGATTTATCAAAATAAATTTTATAATATTCGTAACAACTTTCTCACTGGAAAAAATAATTGGCTAAATATCGTAGGTCAAGATTGGTGAAACTCCTTTACTTGATAGCTAATTTCAGCTCAACGACGAGCCATCTTCAGATCAATAAAAATTTTATTATTTGATTCCGTGTATACCAGCCACTTGGCATTACAGGTCGTCGTAATATCTTCAGCTGAATCCCTACTGTTGTTATGTACAAACCAAAGTAGGTCGCCAGCCTTTTGTGTCACTCGCAATGCTGCAAGAATGAGATAGTAACTGCGTGACAGTTGTCAGAGAACTAGCTCGCTGGAAATATCTACGACACCCAACAGAACACAGACTCATCAGCGACGACATCTTTCCTTATGCAGGCGAAACTATTTCGTACCTCTTACCGTATTTTATTTTTTATCTCGAAATATCGTGTCGCATGCATCTGTCATCTTTGAGAATGTTCATATGCTTTTAGATCAAACATGTTACTGCTTCTGGTATTTCCACAGGCTGAATTTAAAAACAGTATTTTTCTTGAAAATTTCTTCCTTTTTCCTTCACGACTATCAAGAATTTTGATTTTGAAAGTGTTTGAACATATTATATACTAAAAATAGAGATATCTGAGTTTTTTCGGAATATCTGCTAACATTTAAAAGCATCACTTACTGTCAATGCTGTCTTGCTTAGTTCTTTTGCCCCATTTTGAAGCATGGGTCATCCCCTCTCAGACTTTGGCCATTTACGACCATGTCTTTGCAACTCTCCTTGCTTCCCCTTCCGCTGTCCCTCTCCACGTACCTTTGGACTCTCTTCTTGTTTCCTGGGGACTCCATTCCAGTGCCTTCTTTTCGATTTCTCCATCTGTCTGTCTCAATGTATGCCCCAACCACTCCACTTTCTCTCACGTATCTGGTCTCCTATTAGTATCTGATTTGGTTTCACCCACAGTTCATCAATGCTTATTTTTTCTTGTCCCTCAAGAACTCCTCAGCACTTATTTCTTCTTGTCGCTAAACATCTATAATGGGTCTGAGATATATATTTATCAAGCTCTGTAACTCTGTGAGGTGCATGGAGGGGGCGCGTCCCATTATACCAGTTATTAGAGGTTCTTCCCGTTCCATTCACGTATACAGGGTGCGAAGAATAGCAATTGAAATACCTCTGTGCGTGTTGTAATTAACCTAATCTTGTCCTCACGATTCCTATGTGAGAGATACGTAGGGGTTTGTAGTATATTTCTGGAACTATCATTTAAAGCCGGTTTTTGAAACTTTGTAAGTAGACCTTCTCGGAATAGTTTGCGTCTATCTTTAAGAGTCTGCCAGTTCAGATCTTTCTACATCTCTGTGACACTCTCCCACGCGTGAGACAGACCTGCGACCATTTGTCCTGCCTTTCTCTGTATAACATCACCTGTTAGTCCCATTTGGTACGGGTTCCATACACCAGTATGCATCGCACGCGCGATTTGTGAGCTATTTGTAGACTGATAGTATTTTCCCAGTATTCTTCGAATATACCGAAGTATACCGCGTACTTTAATTACGATTGGGCCTGTTTTATCTTTCCACTTCATATCACTACAAACTGTTACATCCATGTAATTGTATGAGTAGGCCGATTCCAGCTGTGAGTCACTGATATTAGTCAGAGGATAATATGTTTTTTCGTTTTGTTAAGTGCACAATTTTACATTTCTGAACATTCGAAGCTAGTTTCCAATCTTTGCACCACTTTGAAATCTAATCGAGATCTAACTGAGCATTTATGTAGCTTCTTTCAGACACTGCTTCTTGACAGACAATTGCATCATCTGCAAGAGGTCTGAGGTCACTACTAATACTGTCTGCAAGGTCATTAATAAACAACAAGAACAGCAACAATGACTCAATCCGAGAAAACATGCTGCGTCCTCGCTACCAAAAAATTCCTAATACAGTCACAAATTTCACTGCAAACACCATGTGGTCATACTTTTGACAATAAGCATAAAATGGTACTGAGTCAAACGAACTTAAATACTGCATCTATCTAATTGCCTTCCTTCCAAGCTTTTAGTTTTGTCACGTGAGAAAAGTGTAAGTTGGTTTTGCATGATCGATGTTTTCGGAATCCATGCCGGATGGGATAGCTCTTTATGTTTGAGCTCAGAATACGTTCTAAGATTCTGCAACAAATAGATGTCAAGGATATTGGACTGTAGTTTTGTGGATCACTTCTTGTAAACATGTGTGATCCGTGCTTCCTTCCAGCCATCCGGCACGGATTTTCGTTGGATGTATCTACGGTAAATTGCAGATAGAAAAGGGGCTAATTTAGCCGCAAATTCATTATAGAACCTGAAAGGGATTCTATCGGGCACTGGAGAATCGTTCAATTTTAACGATTTCAATTGTTTCTCTAGACCACTGCACTAGAGCCTATTTCACTCATCCGTTCAGTGATACGAGGATTAAATTGGGGGCAATTCTCTTGAGTTTTTCTTTGTAAACGAACATTTGAAAACGGAGTTAAGCATTTCGGATTTTGCTTTGCTACGCTCACTATTAGTCCCCGTCTCATTCGCGTATGACTGTACACTAACTTTGGTACCACCATGAGCGTTTACATATGACCAGAATTTCTTTGGGTTTTGTGGAAGACCATTTGACAGTATTCTTTCACGGTAAACACTGAAGGCTTCACACATTGGTTTCTTGACAGCCAAACTCATTTCATTCAGCATTTTTTATTTACGGTCCTATGTTTTGTTTCACACCTATCATGCATTAGTCGCTGTTTCTTTAGAAGTTTCTTTACAGTCACTGTATACCATGGAGGGTGCTTCCCGTTATGAACTATTCTACTGAGTACGTATCTATGGAGACCATACTCAACTATTGTTTTAAACTCGGGCCATAGGTGGTCTACATGTTCCTGCCCTGTGTTAAAAGTTTCAAGTTACTTATTCAGATATGACACTGCCGCTCCTTTATCTAGTTTGCTGACTGTATACACCTTTCTACTTGTTTTAGTTGTCATTGCCACTTTTGTCATCATTGTTGCCACATCCGCGTCATGATCACTAGTATCCGTTTCTATGTGGACATCCTCAAAGAGGGCAGGTGTATTTGCTCACATTAGATATAACATAATTTAATCACGAGTTGGGTTCCGAACTATCTGTTCTAGGTGGTTCTGAGCGAAGGCATTTAGTAATGTCTAGTCATGTCCACCGCTAACAAAACTAATTTTACCATTTGATCGTTAGATGATTAAAGTCTGCTCCAATGACAGCAGTATGACGGGGCAACTTGCTTACAAGTTAACTGAGATTTTCTCTAAAGTTTTCTGCTAGATGAGGAAATGGGTGGGCGATAGAAGAGTTCTGTTACCATTTTATCCCGACCTCTGACACTGAGTCTTGACCAAAGAATCGCGCGTTCAGGTACAGTTTCTATCTCGGTGGATTTGAGTTTTTTGTCTACTGTGACAAATATACAACCCCCATTTCACATCAGCCTATCCCTACGACATGGAGTTAAATTTTCTCCAAAAAATCTCACAACTATCAATTTAAGATTTCAGTCAGCTTTCTCTGCCTAGTATTTTGGTAGCTTCAGTGCTTTTCAAGAGTACTTCACACATTAGCACTTTCCTGCGAATGCTTGGACAGTTACCTACTAGTCTCTCTCTTCTGGAGAGCATTCTTTTGGATGCTACACTGGGTGGTGAGTTACTTAGTCTAACGAACACTTGCGTGCACACCGCACGCAGTCAGCTACCTGGGTATTGTACAACGGACCCATTTAGGGGGACCCTACACCTCTCAACCCTATGGTGCAAGTTGGTTCTGAGCACTATGGGACTAAACTTCTAAGGTCATCAGTCCCCTAGAACTTA
Organism: Schistocerca piceifrons; assembly: GCF_021461385.2. Taxonomy (NCBI): domain Eukaryota; kingdom Metazoa; phylum Arthropoda; class Insecta; order Orthoptera; family Acrididae; genus Schistocerca; species Schistocerca piceifrons. The sequence goes on from NC_060141.1 coordinate 621,093,414, forward strand.
GAACTAGTTAAACCTAACTAACCTAAGGACATCACACACATCCATGCCCGAGGCACGATTCGAACCTGCGACCGTAGCGGTCGCGCGGTTCCAGACTGTAGCGCCTAGAACCGCTCGGCCACTACGGCCGGCCTATGGTGCAAGTCTAGGAAGTCGCATCCTACCTTGTCACAGAACCTTTGAGGTCTCCGCTTTAGTCCTTCGACTCGATTCAGAACCAGGGAGACACGGCAAGCTCTGGAGACAATCGTGCTAATTGTGAGTTTTCTTGAAATCCCATGCGCAAGGCTAGTCTTCTCAGTCTCATCTGCCAGACGCTATAATGATCCAAGTATGGCCTCATAAGCCAGACAATAGGCATCGTTTGTTCCAACGTGCACCAAAATATGCAGCTGGTTGCACCCTGTCCCCTCAATGGCCGCCGGAACAGCCTCTACAACATGTTGAATGAGACCCCCAGCACACACTCCACGTGCACCTGGTCTTCTTTCCTGTCCCTTGTTGCCATTTCCCTGGGGGAGTGCCATTATTTGTACGTTTGAACTACCGATGACTAGTAGGTCTCTCCCCTTTAGCGTATGCTTCCTCTTGACACAGGACAAAACAAGTTATCCGGCAGTTGGAGTTTCAGTTTCAGTGAAAGACAGCGCCTTGAATTTGTTGGTAAGGGGGATCAGCATGGCACTTTGAGACCTCCCTGGTCCCCGTGTACCCGGTACAAAACGTCTGGATCTACTACTGATGTTCCACTCGAGCTCGAGTGGACGAGTATTGACAGATCCAACTGTGACTTTCCACCTTTCACTACAGTATTGGAAGACAGTCTCCTCAGTTGTGATAAAAATACGAGCTTTTGTTTTATAGGTGACGTTTCTGTTTCGCCACATTGGATACAATTACACTACTGGCCATTACATTTGCTGCACCAAGAAGAAATGCAGATGATAAACGGGTATTCATTGGACAAATATGTTATACTAGAACTGACATGTGATTACATTTTCACGCAATTTGGGTGCATAGATCCTGAGAAATCAGTACACAGAACAACCACCTCTGGCCGTAGTAACGGCCTTGATGCGCCTGGGCACTGAATCAAACAGACCTTGGTTGACGTGTACAGGTACAGCTGCCCATGCAGCTTCAACACGATACCACAGTTCATCAAGAGTAGTGACAGGCGTATTGTGACGTACCAGTTAACCGGCCACCATTGACCAGACGATTTCAGTTGGTGAGAGATCTGGAGCATGCGCTAGTCAGGGCAGCGGTCGAACGTCCATTTTCTATATCCAAAAAGGCCCGTACAGAAACTGCAACATGCGGTCGTGCATTATCCTGCTGAAATGTTTTCGCAGGGATCGAATGAAGGGTTGAGCCACGGGTCGTAACACATCTGAAATGTAACGTCCACTGTTCAAAGTGCCGTCAATGCGAACAAGAGATGACCGAGACGTGTAACCAATGTCACCCCATACCATCACGCCGGGTGATACGCCAGTATGGCGATGACGAATACACGATTCCAATGTGCGTTCACCGTGATGTCGCCACACACGGATGCGACCATCATGATGCTGAAAACAGAACCTGGTTTCATCCGAAAAAATGACGTTATGCCATTCGTGCACCCAGGTTCGTCATTGAGTACACCATCGCAGGCGCTCCTGTCTGTGATGCAGCGTCAAGGGTAACCGCGGCCATGGTCTCCGAGCTGATAGTCCTTGCTGCTGCGAACGTCGTCGAACTGTTCGTGCAGATGGTTGTTGTCTTGCAAACGTCCCCATCTGTTGACTCAGGGATCGAGACGTGGCTGCACGATCCGTTACAGCCATGGAGATCTCGACTGATAGTGATACGAGGCCGTTGGGATCTAGCACGGCGTTCCGTATTACCCTCCTGAACCCACCGATTCCATATTCTGCTAACAGTCATTGGATCTCGACCAACGCGAGCAGCAATGTCGCGATACGATAAACTGCAATCGCGATAGGCTACAATCCGAGCTTTATTAAAGTCGGAAACGTGATAGTACGCATTTCTCCTCCTTACACGAGGCATCACAACAACGTTTCCCAAGGCAACGCCGGTCAACTACTGTTTGTGTATGAGAAATCGGTTGGAAACTTTCCTGAAGTCAGCACGTTATAGGTGTCGCCACCGGCGCCAACCTTGTGTGAATGCTCTGAAAAGCTAATCATTTGCATATCACAGCATCTTCTTCCTGTCGGTTAAATTTCGCTTCTGTAGCACGTCATCTTCGTGGTGTCACAATTTTAGTTGCCAATAGTGTAGTAAGTCAAGTGAGCTGCCAGTATGACTTCAGTTAGCCAACCCAATCTCAAAATAAGAAAATTCGTTGTCCCGTCAACACAACACGCACAATTTCTGCACATTTTCAGCGTACTCATATGTTTCGGATGTAGCAGATGACTGAAGTGCTAACTGAAGACTCTGAATCTGGCCAATGCACATGTGCCCATTTTGCGACATAGTCCAAATTCTGCAAGACGCTGGGCTCACAAAGTCGAAGAGTTATTGTTGCCTGCCTAACATGAATTGTTCTCTCTGAGTGCCCATGATGAAGCTTATCTCCGATCGCTATTATAGAAATTTGACGGCTCTCCCAGCATTCGAAATTCTCTAGCCAGTTACTGTAAAGACTGTAAGCTCCGAAAAACCAGAAGTTTAGAAATGTGTTACCAAAATCGCCTCAGTCATGTATTTGTTACCTGATTAACTTATGATGTTAACTGTCTGTAGGTTGGGGCACAAGTCCGGAGTTCTTTCCTGCCAAGAGCGTTACTATCCGCCCTGGAAAATGAAAGGGAAGGATCATCTCACATGCGAGCACTTCCCCAGCTACCAAACAATTCGCGTGAGCCTATTCGGGTTCGTATTACAAGTTTGGATAAGAATATATGGCTTCTTCCTTTCTCGCTAAGGCAACGTTTTCCCCATTCACAGCTTGTCGTGTTTTCTCACTCCGTAGATCCATATGTGTCTAAAATGAATTCCTCTGCTTCCGGGTGACCCTGAAGTTTTACAGTTTCTTAATTTCGTGAGGATGCCCCCTGCTGATAAGGCCTATGAACGGTTTCAGCGTCTTTCAGCCCCCAGCTTCAGCTACCGCTTCTGCACTCAGGGCTTCCAGAAAAAAACACATATATGGTCCAGTATCGCGCCTTGCGTGGGATTGTCCAAAGCAGCCCACCTGACTTGCTGGCAGAGGGAAAGGACTCCAGAGTGTAAAAAGACAGAACTGAAACTAAACAGATTCACGATCACTGTAATGACTCGTACTTGCATAATACTGAAGTTCACTACTCATATTTCGACTTTATGGGGTCTCCTGCTTTAAATAAATGATTGATAATTAAGTTAAGTGTGAGATTGGCAGAAACTGCCACGCAACGGTAGGTGAAATGACGCTGAGCCACCTAGTTGCGTGATGACCACTGCAGGTGCCCCGGCGTCTTGTTGCAGGAGCTGCATCGCCTTGCCACTCACGATGACGTTCGTCGCGGAGTTCCACGGCATGAAGTACCGCAGCCGCTGCATCATGGCGGTCGGCTTCTATCTCGGGGCTTCACAGGCCCTCCTGCCTGGTACGCACTTCGACTTTAACACCTGTACCCCGCAGTCCACTTCATGTAGTGTGTGGGGAGTACTTTGCGAACCACTGTCACTAACCCCCTTTCGTATTCCAGTCACGGATGGTAAGCGCCAATAACTGTTGGTAGCAGAATGAGATTTTCACTCTGCAGCGGAGTGTGCGCTGATATGAAACTTCCTGGCAGATTAAAGCTGTGTGCCGGACCGAGACTCGAACTCGGGACCTTTGCCTTTCGCGGGCAAGTGCTCTACCAACTGAGCTACCCAAGCACGACTCACGTCCCGTCCTCACAGCTTTACTTCTGCCAGTACCTCGCCTCCTACCGTCCAAACTTTACAGAAGCTCTCCTGCGAACCTTGCAGAACTAGCACTCCTTTCTTTCTTTAGAAGAAAGATTAAGGAAAGGCAAACCTACGTTTCTAGCATTTGTAGACTTAGAGAAAGCTTTTGACAATGTTGACTGGAATACTCTCTTTCAAATTCTAAAGGTGGAAGGGGTAAAATACAGGGAGCGAAAGGCTATTTACAATTTGTACAGAAACCAGATGGCAGTTATAAGGGTCGAGGGGCATGAAAGGGAAACAGTGGTTGGGAAGGGAGTGAGACAGGATTGTAGCCTCACCCAATGTTATTCAATCTGTATATTGAGCAAGCAGTAAAGGAAATAAAAGAAAAATTCGGAGTAGGTATTAAAATCCATGGAGAAGAAATAAAAACTTTGAGGTTCGCCGATGACATTGTAATTCTGTCAGAGACAGCAAAGGACTTGGAAGAGCAGTTGAACGGAATGGACAGTGTCTTGAAAGGAGGATATAAGATGAACATCAACAAAAGTGAAATGAGGATAATGGAATGTAGTCGAATTAAGTCGTGTGATGCTGAGGGAATTAGATTAGGAAATGAGACACTTAAAGTAGTAAAGGAGTTTTGCTATTTGGGGAGCAAAATAACTGATGATGGTCGAAGTAGAGAGGATATAAAATGTAGGCTGGCAATGGCAAGGAAAGCGTTTGTGAAGAAGAGAAATTTGTTAACATCCAGTATTGATTTAAGTGCCAGGAAGTCATTTCTGAAAGTATTCGTATGGAGTGTAGCTATGTATGGAAGTGAAACATGGACGATAAATAGTTTGGATAAGAAGAGAATAGAAGCTTTCGAAATGTGGTGCTACAGAAGAATGCTGAAGATTAGATGGGTAGATCACATAACTAATGAGGAAGTATTGAATAGGATTGGGGAGAAGAGAAGTTTGTGGCACAACTTGACCAGAAGAAGGGATCGGTTGGTAGGACATGTTCTGAGGCATCAAGGGATCACCAATTTAGTATTGGAGGGCAGCGTGGAGGGTAAAAATCGTAGAGCGAGACCAAGAGATGAATACACTAAGCAGATTCAGAAGGATGTAGGTTGCAGTAGGTACTGGGAGATGAAAAAGCTTGCACAGGATAGATTAGCATGGAGAGCTGCATCAAACCAGTCTCAGGACTGAAGACCACAACGACAACAACAGTTCTGCAAGGTTCGCAGGAGAGCTTCTGTAAAGTTTGGAAGGTAGGAAACATGATCGATGTTTTTTTAAAAATGCTTTCAGGTGATATCAGTGGGGCAACTTCTAAATCTTAAATAGGAACATCCCATCTTTCATGTAGATTCGGATTCCAGGGAAGAAAATACGTCGTCTTTGTATGTAATACGTTTTTCATTGCGTGATAAATGGCGCCCTACTCGACAGAAAAATTAAGTTCGGAAAGTGTATTATTTAGAGAAAAATACACCATATCAATAAAAAGAAAACCGGACGTGTTGATCAATTGCGAAGAAAGACTGTTTGCGGTGTATTCTCTGACATCGCATCAACGGGTACTTGTTTGCAAGGATGATTTCACAGAAAGTGCTCAAAAACATCGTCACCAACTTTGATGCACTTATTTGTCCGCACGTGGAATGATTCAACAAAACTGAGAAGTGTGTCTGATGTGATCTGACGACATGTATTTGCGTTATGCTGAATCATGTTATTGAGCATTGTTGGCACTTCATTATATACTTCACTCTTCAAGTAATCCCATAAACAGAAGTCACGCGAAGTGCAGGCCAAGATAATGGACTGCCTCTTCCGATCCACGGACGATTATATAAGCGATCTAATACTTTCCATTCTGTTACAGAATAATTTGCTGGACAATCATCATGTTGAAACCACAGTGTTTGTCTCCAGTACAAGGGAAGATATGCAAACAATACTGGAAGATACTCCTCCACCATTTAAGGTGCCATCGACAATTTATTCCACACCAAGCACTCACATTCGACGGACGCCGATGTTCATCTTGGCGTAACCAGAATGGGTTACCCACATTCCAATAATGAATGTTACGTCGATTAATTGTATCATGATTCGTGAAGGTCCGCACGTCAGAGAACAACACTCGAGCAAAGAAACTGAGTCTCTCTATATCTGCTGGAACTACCACTGGCAGAGTGTTACTCAGTTGTGGAAATCATCGCCTTGATATTTCTGATAGACGGAAATATGGAACGAATGGTATTTTCTGCGTTTCAAAATTCAGCAAATCTTAATCTGACTAATTCCCGATTCACGACTTAATTGCTGAGTGCTAATGTGGGGGGTTACGGATCAATGAGATAACATCGCAGTTTCATTATTTCTTCCAGAAACTCTTCTTTGACCGTTGCTTTTTCATGGTTATGCAGTTCCCTCGGTGGAGCACTGTGGAATAACGCGAGAAAAAGAAGCGCATCAAATGGTTCAAATGGCTCTGAGCACTATGGGACTCAACTGCTGAGGTCATTAGTCCCCTAGAACTTAGAACTAGTTAAACCTAACTAACCTAAGGACATCACAAACATCCATGCCCGAGGCAGGATTCGAACCTGCGACCGTAGCGGTCTTGCGGTTCCAGACTGCAGCGCCTTTAACCGCACGGCCACTTCGGCCGGCTAAGAAGCGCATCATCGCAACCTATTTGGAAAACGTTGAGCATAAAGGGTGGCATTCCTGCCACTTTCTCCATAAATGTAAACCATTTCACTTTTCTCTTCTATCGTAGTAGCCTGCATTCTAACAAACAAAACATTTTTACGAAGGAACGTACGTAAGACATGAGGGACGAAGCCGGCCGGTGTGGCCGTGCGGTTCTGGGCACTTCAGTCTGGAGCCGCGTGACCGCTACGGTCGCAGGTTCGAATCCTGCCTCGGGCATGGATGTGTGTGATGTCCTTAGGTTACTTAGGTTTAAGTAGTTCTAAGTTCTAGGGGACTGATGACCACAGTTGTTAAGTCCCATAGTGCTCAGAGCCATTTGAACCATTTTGCGTGACCGCTACAGTCGCAGGTTCGAATCCTGCCTCGGGCATGGATGTGTGTGGTGTCCTTAGGTTAGTTAGGTTTAAGTAGTTCTAAGTTCTAGGGGACTGATGACCACATGTTGAGTCCCATAGTGCTCAGAGCCATTTGAACCATGAGGGACGACGTGCAAGCAGTGAGATCAAGCCAAATAATAAATGAATAAAGGTTTCAAAACAGCAAAACGCTGAGTCGTTTTCCTCACACGGTTATGTCTATGGTTTTGATCCATAACATTTTTCTCGAGATAATGCCATTTTGAAGCTTAATTGTTATTTGCCAATTACAGCACCATCTATCACTCCACGACAAAAGTGTTGCCTACCAAATTTACGGATTTTTCCTGTAGAATCCGATTGTACAATAAAAATGGGATGTTCCTATCAAATAATTCAAAGTTTCCCACTGCCTCCTCCTCCTGGACGTGGGGCACGGGGCAACACAGGATTTTAGGAATTTAGGAAATAATGAACACGTATTTTTCCTCTTTTAATCCGCTGTGTAGTTTTTAAGGCATTTCCTTGTCTCAAAGTAAAAAGCTCGCCTTGTACAAATACTTTGCAAAGCCAGAAATTTCTCTGACACGGGAGCATGTGTACAAAAGGGTTTTTTTTTTAAGGAAGAGAGAAATTCATTTGTTGAAAAAATCACCAACCAGCTCCATAAAAGAAATATTGTTCGTTTATCGCTTTCAGGCCAATACAATCCTTCTGCAGAGGGCTGGACAGAAGAATTGACCACAAATAAGTAGACGTCAGACAAAGAATATTAAAATTTAAGAAAGGGGAACAGAGGCTTAAAAATTTAATAATAAAGAGGGTAAATACTTATAACCATTGCGTAATTTGCGAGTGTCGAAAGTAAGATGTATGCAGCATATTTCTGTGGTCTTAGAACATACATGAACAATATATAATACAATAGTGAATCCATTAGTGCAAAAGAGCTCGTAACCGCTTGCATGCGGTTCATTAAAAACGGTATAAGGCAACCAAACAACATGTGCGCAGTAATGGTAGAACTCCAGTTAGTCAAAGACACGCATATCTTGAGTTTAGTCTCAGAGTGCAGGTAAAAGTAGGATGAAATAATACACAAAAACCTTTTTTTTTTTTTTTGGTCATCAGTCTACTGACTGGTTTGATGCGGCCCGCCGCGAATTCCTTTCCTGTGCTAAACTCTTCATCTCAGAGTAGCACTTGCAACCTACGTCCTCAATTATTTGCTTGACGTATTCCAATCTCTGTCTTCCTCTACAGTTTTTGCTCTCTACAGCTCCCTCTGGTACCATGGAAGTCATTCCCTCATGTCTTAGCAGATGTCCTATCATCCTGTCCCTTCTCCTTATCAGTGTTTTCCACATATTCCTTTCCTCTCCGATTCTGCGTAGAACCTCCTCATTCCTTACCTTATCAGTCCACCTAATTTTCAATATTCGTCTATAGCACCACATCTCAAATGCTTCGATTCTCTTCTGTTCCGGTTTTCCCATTGTCCATGTTTCACTACCATACAATGCTGTACTCCAGACGTAAATCCTCAGAAATTTCTTCCTCAACTTAAGGCCGGTATTTGATATTAGTATACTTTTTGCCATAGCGAGTCTGCTATTGATGTCCGCCTTGCTCCGTCCGTCATTGGTTATTTTACTGCCTAGGTAGCAGAATTCCTTAACTTCATTGACTTCGTGACCATCAATCCTGATGTTAAGTTTCTCGCTGTTCTCATTTCTACTACTTCTCATTACCTTCGTCTTTCTCCGATTTACTCTCAAACCATACTGTGCACTCATTAGACTGTTCATTCCGTTCAGCAGATCTTTTAATTCTTCTTCACTTTCACTCAGGATAGCAATGTCATCAGCGAATCGTATCATTGATATCCTTTCACCTTGTATTTTAATTCCACTCCTGAACCTTTCTTTTATTTCCATTATTGCTTCCTCGATGTACAGATTGAAGAGTAGGGGCGAAAGGCTGCAGCCTTGTCTTACACCCTTCGTAATACGAGCACTTCGTTCTTGATCGTCCACTCTTACTATTCTCTATTGGTTGTTGTACATATTGTATATGACCCGTCTCTCCCTCTAGCTTACCCCTACTTTTTTCAGAATCTCGAACAGCTTGCACCATTTTATATTGTCGAACGCTTTTTCCAGGTCGACAAATGCTATGAAAGTGTCTTGATTTTTCTTTAGCCTTGCTTCCATTATTAGCCGTAACGTCAGATTGCCTCTCTCGTCCCTTTACTTTTCCTAAAGCCAAACTAATCGTCACCTAGCGCATTCTCAATTTTCTTTTCCATTCTTCTGTATATTATTCTTGTAAGCAGCTTCGATGCATGAGCTGTTAAGCTGATTGTGCGATAATTCTCGCACTTGTTAGCTCTTGCCGTCTTCGAAATTGTGTGGATGATGCTTTTCCGAAAGTCGGTTGGTATGTCGCCAGACTCATATATTCTACACACCAACGTGAATAGTCGTTTTGTTGCCACTTCCCCCAATGATTTTAGAAATTCTGATGGAATGTTATCTATCCCTTCTGCCTTATTTGACCGTTAGTCCTCCAAAGCTCTTTTAAATTCCGATTCTAATACTGGATCCCCTATCTCTTCTAAATCGACTCCTGTTTCTTCTTCTATCACATCAGACAAATCTTCACCCTCATAGAGGCTTTCAATGTATTCTTTCCACCTATCTGCTCTCTCCTCTGCATTTAACAGTGGAATTCCCGTTGCACTCTTAATGTTACCACCGTTGCTTTTAATGTCACCAAAGGTTGTTTTGACTTTCCTGTATGCTGAGTCTGTCCTTCCGACAATCATATCTTTTTCGATGTCTTCACATTTTTCCCGCTGCCATTTCGCCTTAGCTTCCCTGCACTTCCTATTTATTTCATTTCTCAGCGATTTGTATTTCTGTATTCCTGATTTTCCCGGAACATGTTTGTACTTCCTCCTTTCTTCAATCAACTGAAGTATTTCTTCTGTTACCCATGGTTTCTTCGCAGCTACCTTCTTTGTAACTATGTTTTCCATCCCAACTTCTGTGATGGCCCTTTTTAGAGATGTCCATTCCTCTTCAACTGTACTGCCTACTGCGCTATTCCTTATTGCTGTATCTATAGCGTTAGAGAACTTCAAACGTATCTCGTCATGCCTTAGTACTTCCGTATCCCACTTCTTTGCGTATTGATTCTTCCTGACTAATGTCTTGAACTTCAGCCTACTCTTCATCACTTCTACACTCCTGGAAATGGAAAAAAGAACACATTGACACCGGTGTGTCAGACCCACCATACTTGCTCCGGACACTGCGAGAGGGCTGTACAAGCAATGATCACACGCACGGCACAGCGGACACACCAGGAACCGCGGTGTTGGCCGTCGAATGGCGCTAGCTGCGCAGCATTTGTGCACCGCCGCCGTCAGTGTCAGCCAGTTTGCCGTAGCATACGGAGCTCCATCGCAGTCTTTAACACTGGTAGCATGCCGCGACAGCGTGGACGTGAACCGTATGTGCAGTTGACGGACTTTGAGCGAGGGCGTATAGTGGGCATGCGGGAGGCCGAGTGGGCGTACCGCCGAATTGATCAACACGTGGGGCGTGAGGTCTCCACAGTACATCGATGTTGTCGCCAGTGGTCGGCGGAAGGTGCACGTGCCCGTCGACCTGGGACCGGACCGCAGCGACGCACGGATGCACGCCAAGACCGTAGGATCCTACGCAGTGCCGTAAGGGACCGCACCGCCACTTCCCAGCAAATTAGGGACACTGTTGCTCCTGGGGTATCGGCTAGGACCATTCGCAACCGTCTCCATGAAGCTGGGCTACGGTCCCGCACACCGTTAGGCCGTCTTCCGCTCACGCCCCAACATCGTGCAGCCCGCCTCCAGTGGTGTCGCGACAGGCGTGAATGGAGGGAGAATGGAGACGTGTCGCCTTCAGCGATGAGAGTCGCTACTGCCTTGGTGCCAATGATGATCGTATGCGTGTTTGGCACCGTGCAGGTGAGCGCCACAATCAGGACTGCATACGACCGAGGCACACAGGGCCAACACCCGGCATCATGGTGTGGGGAGCGATCTCCTACACTGGCCGTACACCACTGGTGATCGTCGAGGGGACACTGAATAGTGCACGGTACATCCAAACCGTCATTGAACCCATCGTTCTACCATTCCTAGACCGGCAAGGGAACTTGCTGTTCCAACAGGACAATGCACGTCCGCATGTATCCCGTGTCACCCAACGTGCTCTAGAAGGTGTAAGTCAACTACCCTGGCCAGCAAGATCTCCGGATCTGTCCCCCATTGAGCATGTTTGGGACTGGATGAAGCGTCGTCTCACGCGGTCTGCACGTCCAGCACGAACGCTGGTCCAACTGAGGCGCCAGGTGGAAATGGCATGGCAAGCCGTTCCAGAGGACTACATCCAGCATCTCTACGATCGTCTCCATGGGAGAATAGCAGCCTGCATTGCTGCGAAAGGTGGATATACACTGTACTAGTGCCGACATTGTGCATGCTCTGTTGCCTGTGTCTATGTGCCTGTGGTTCTGTCAGTATGATCATGTGATGTATCTGACCCCAGGAATGTGTCAATAAAGTTTCCCCTTCCTGGGACAATGAATTCACGGTGTTCTTATTTCAATTTCCAGGAGTGTATATTGTGATCCGAGTCTATATCTGCTCCTGGGTACACCTTACAATCCAGTATCTGATTTCGCAATCTCTGTCTGACCATGATGTAATCTAATTGAAACCTTCCCGTATCTCCCGACCTTTTCCAAGTATACCTCCTCCTCTTGTGATTCTTGAACAGGGTATTCGCTATTACTAGCTGAAACTTGTTACAGAACTCAATTAGTCTTTCTCCTCTTTCATTCCTTGTCCCAAGCCCATATTTTCCTGTAACCTTTTCTTCTACTCCTTCCCCTACAACTGCATTCCAGTCGCCCATGACTATTAGATTTTCGTCCCCCTTTACATACTGCATTACCCTTTCAATATCCTCATACACTTTCTCTATCTGTTCATCTTCAACTTGCGACGTCGGCATGTATACTTGAACTATCGTTGTCGGTGTTGGTCTGCTGTCGATTCTGATTAGAACAACCCGGTCACTGAACTGTTCACAGTAACACACCCTCTGCCCTACCTTACTATTCATAACGAATCCTACACCTGTTATACCATTTTGTGCTGCTGTTGATATTACCCGATACTCTTCTGACCAGAAATCCTTGTCTTCCTTCCACTTCACTTCACTGACCCCTACTATATCTAGATTGAGCCTTTGCATTTCCCTTTTCAGATTTTCTAGTTTCCCTACCACGTTCAAACTTCTGACATTCCACGCCCCGACTCGTAGAACGTTATCCTTTCGTTGATTAACTTATTTATCATCAGGTTTTTATATAAACTTACGTAACTATGATTGCCATAAGGTATCAACCAAAATGTAAGCGCTCATCAGCAGCGTAATAAGTGATATATAAAAACCTGATGATAAATAAGTTAATACAAACGACATGTGGCGCTACGGATGGAAAACTTGGGATCTAATCTCCGAAACAGCTGTAGTGAGAGAAGGAGCGGGCTAGCGCCGAAAACAAAGCGCGAAGAGCATCATGGGTCTGGTAGCTGTAACTAGGGTAATTGGAGAGAGAGTTCTCAATCATTGGCTAATACATAGACCAGTTACATTAATATGACCACCGCCGTCAACGTGCAATAACTTCTCAAGCGCGGCTGGTGGCACCACTAGCAGTTGAGAATCTTGGAGGGGGGGGGGGGGGGGCTTTCGGGCTACGGGTGGAAGTATTTCCGAAACGGCTAAGTTTGTACAGTGTTCGCGTGCCGCTTTGGTGAAAGTATACCGCGCATGCCAAAATGGCGCTATCCAGAACTGGCGCCGGGGCCACTGTGGTGCATGATAGGAATGAACGACGTTTGTGGAGATGTTTACGGGTGAACAGACGTGCAACTGTTGAGCAACTGACTGTCCAGATGAAATATGCATCCATCCTTGGGGACCATTTCCACCTCTCTACATGCAGTTTGTTTTCCTCGGCATGATGGCATCTACCAGCAGCACAATGCAAAGTGTCACCAGATCGCAGTGTACGTGCACGGTTTGAAGACCACCACGATGAGTCTACTGTACTTCCCTGACCACCAAACTCTCCGGATTTAAACCCAATCGAGAATCTAAGGGACCACCTCGTTCAAGCTGTTACCGTCATGGCTCCTCTGCCGAGAAACCTAGCGCAATTGGTCACAGCACTGTAGTCGGCATGCGCCGGCCGCTGTGACCGAGCGGTTCAGGCGCTTCAGTCCCGAACCATGCTGCTGTTACGGTCGCATGTTCGAATCCTGCCTCGGGCATGGATGTGTGTGATGTCCTTAGGTTAGTTAGGTTTAGATAGTTCTAAGTCTTGGGGACTGATGACCTCAATGTCCCACTGTGCCTAGAGCCATTTCACCCAGTTGAACTGAAGTCGGCATGGCTGCACATCCCCAGCGCTACCTTCAAGAACCGCCATGACTTTCCTTCTGCTCGTCTCACAACGATCCGCGCTGCAATGTGTGGTTATTCAGGCATATGACAAGTGATCACATTAATGTGACTGGACAATGTATTAAGTGTCAGAAAGTAACTATAGAAGGAAGAAAGCATGGTGCAATGTGTGGTTGTTCAGGCTTTTGACAACTGACCACATTAATGTGACTGGACAATGTATTAAGTATCAGAAAGTAACTATAGAAGGAAAAAAGCATGGTGCAATGTGTGGTTGTTCAGGCTTTTGACAAGTGACCACATTAATGTGACTGGACATTGTATTAAGTATCAGAAAGTAACTATAGAAGGAAAAAAGCATGGTGCAACGTGTGGTTGTTCAGGCTTTTGACAAGTGATCACACTAATGTGACTGGACAATGTATTAAGTGTCAGAAAGTAACTATAGAAGGAAGAAAGAATGGTGTAATGTGTGGTTGTTCAGGCTTTTGACAAGTGATCACATTAATGTGACTGGACAATGTATTAATTGTCAGAAAGTAACTATAGAAGGAAGAAAGCATGGTGCAATGTGTGGTTGTTCAGGCTTTTGACAAGTGATCACATTAATGTGACTGGACAACGTATTAAGTGTCAGAAAGTAACTATAGAAGGAAGAAAGCATGGTGCAATGTGTGGTTGTTCAGGCTTTTGACAAGTGATCACATTAATGTGACTGGACAATGTATTAAGTGTCAGAAAGTAACTATAGAAGGAAGAAAGCATGGTGCAATGTGTGGTTGTTCAGGCTTTTGACAAGTGATCACATTAATGTGACTGGACAATGTATTAAGTGTCAGAAAGTAACTATAGAAGGAAGAAAGCATGGTGCAATGTGTGGTTGTTCAGGCTTTTGACAAGTGATCACATTAATGTGACTGGACAATGTATTAAGTGTCAGAAAGTAACTATAGAAGGAAGAAAGCATGGTGCAATGTGTGGTTGTTCAGGCTTTTGACAGGTGATCACATTAATGTGACTGGACAATGTATTAAGTGCCAGAAAGTAACTATAGAAGGAAGAAAGCATGGGCACAACTCTGTTCTTCTATTATCGTGAAACAAACCAGCAGTGGAATATATGGTGGTCGCAATTACAATTCGTGAAAGAACTGTAGCTTGCGGAATTGATACCAATTGTATGGTACCGTAAGTTCTAGAACGCATCGCTGAACTGATGTAGAGAGGTGGGCAACGTGCTAGCAGGAAATACGGCAGCGAAAACGGCGTGTGAAGTGCACTAAGTGGCGAGAAGTAATAACTGGAGCAATTGGTGAGACAATTCCTTGTGATTAACTAAAAGAATAGTCCGCCCCCGGTAGTTGAGAGGTTCGCACGACAGAATGTCAATCCTACGGGCCCGGGTTCGATTCCCGGCTGGGTCGGAGATTTTCTCCGCTCAGTGACTGGGTGCTGTGTTGTCCTAATCATCATCATTTCATCCCCATCGACGCGCAGGTCGCCGAAGTGGCGTCAAATCGAAAGACTTCCACCCGGCGAACGGTCTACCCGACGGGAGGCCCTAGTCACACGACATTCATATTCATTTTTAGTAAAACAAAGGATCAAAAATAACTATAGGAGAAAGGAAACGTGTGCACAGTTGTAAACTTCTATTACAGAGGAATAGCTAGTTCATAAACTTGTACAAAATCGTAATAGGCTTTGTGAAGTAAATGTAACTATCGACGTTAATATTAGTTATGTGAACAAAATCATAAAAGGCTTTGTGAAGTAAATATAACTATCGACATTAATATTAGTTATATGAAATAAGTACAAGAAGTTTGACTACCTGATACTGAATGACTAAAACTGCTTATTAACCGTAAACACTACTTGTCTATAAAGCAGAGCATCTGTAACTTTAAGAATACAATGTCTATAGGCCATTGGTAGTAATTAGTTAACCACCTGTACCAAAAATGAATCACCATCTTCAGATTGTAGTTGGCTTAGTATCTACATTAAGAAATGTTTAACTAGCTGGCAATGCAAGTGGCTAATCGCATAAAACTGAAAATGCTGCACTACTTACAACTGTAGATGCCTCGCAACCCTTAACTACAGATGATCAAGCTGTGTAAAAAACGATAGTGAAAAAGCTAATTATTAACAAATTTAACAAATAGTAAACGGTTGACTAATTGCAGCTGTAAACAGCTGCTTAATTGTGGCTGTATAAACTAACAGCAACTAAACGCAACACAATACGGCCGAGCTATCGTGTTTAAGATACAATTAACGATTTACTGGCAGCAAATAGCAAATTAGTGACCATCCGACTATAGCCATTTACTACAAATTATTGAAACCAGCATACTGATTGCAACCTACTGACTGCAACTCACTGAACATAACTGTAAACATTGAAATAGCGACTGTAACCTAAGAAACGACGATGTTCAACCAATGAGAATTAACAGGTTCATATAATTAACTCAATGCATCCGGCGAATCCAATTACAAATCAGACATTGACTGTAAAGCACTGTAGTGGTAATAGACCGGTAATAAGAAAGACAGCGGCCGGGGGGAGGGGGGGATGGGAGGGCGAGTTGAGAGAATTAGGAAGTGTTTGGTTTTAAGTACATAAAAATGGGGAAGAAACAAAGAAGGTAAATTGTATATGAAAAACAGTGTGACCAAAGCGTAACATATGGTGAGTGGGGGGGGGGGGGAGGAAGGGGATTGGAGACTGGGAGTTTCGGGAGGGGGAGGAGGAGTGGGAAGTGTGATAAAGTATTAAATCGGGTGGGAAGGGCTTGTTGAGGTGGTATAGTGGGGCTAGGAGGAAGAGATGGGGTAGAGATTAGAAATAGGATAAAACTAGCTTTTAATAGCTAAATTCTAACAAATAATGAGGTGTAGCAATCGTAATAATTATTTGTTGCGTGATTATAGCAACTTTCTGCAAACTACTGAAAATAACATACTAATTGTAACACACTAGGTATCCTACTGATTATAACTGTAATCGAATCTTGTGGCACTAATTGTGGTTTACTAGGTTATTACATTCCACCTACGAAGGTTGATAACTCACTATCTGGAACGGAGGAATTAATTGTATATCCGGAACTGATAATGTAGCACTACTATCATAGCAGACCAGTTATGAGAAACAAAGTGTGATTTGGGGAAAATAATGGTGAGGATGTGGAAAAGTTTTAAGCAAACAGAAAAAGTGAAGGAAAAATACGCTAAACTACACCACTGGTCATTAAAATTGCTACACCACGAAGACGACGTGATACGGACGCGAAATTTAACCGACAGGAAGAAGATGCTGTGATATGCAAATGATTAGCTTTTCAGAGCATTCACACAAGGTTGGCGCCCGTGGCGACAGCTACAACCTGCTGGCATGAGGAAAGCTTCCAACCGATTTTTCATACACAAGCAGCAGTTGACCGGCGTTACCTGGTGAAACGTTGTTATGATGCCTCGTGTAAGGAGGAGAAATGCGTACCATCACGTTTCCGACCTTGATAAAGCTCGGATTGTAGCCTATCGCGATTGCGGTTTATCGTATCGTGACATTGCTGCTCGCGTTGGTCGAGATCCAATGATTGTTAGCAGAATATGGAATCGGTGGGTTCAGGAGGGTAATACGGAACGCCGTGCTGGATCCCAACTAGCAGTCGAGATGACAGGCATCTTACGATCCCTGAGTCGACAGATGGGGATGTTTGCAAGACGACAGCCATCTGCACGTACAGTTCGACGACTTTTGCAGCAGCATGGACTATCAGCTAGGAGATCATGGCTGCGGTTGCCCTTGACGCTGCATCACAGACACGAGCGCCTGCGATGGTGTACTCAACGACGAACCTGGGTGCACGAATGACAAAACGTCATTTTTTCGGATGACTGCAGGTCTGTTTACAGCATCATGATGGTCGCATCCGAGTTTGGCGACATCGCGGTGAACGCACATTGGAAGCGTGTATTTGTCATCGCCATACTGGCGTATCACCCAGCGTAATGGTATGGGGTGCCACTGGTTACACGTCTCGGTCACCTCTTGTTCTCATTGACGGCACTTTGAACAGTGGACGTTACATTTCAGATGTGTTACGACCCGTGGCTCTACCCTTCATTCGATCCCTGCGAAACCCTACATTTCAGCAGGATAATGCACCACCGCATGTTGCGGGTCCTGTATGGGCCTTTCTGTATACAGAAAATGTTGGACTGCTGCCCTGTCCAGCACATTCTCCAGATCTCTCACGAATTGAAAACGTCTGGTGAATGGTGGCCGAGTTCGTCGGCTGATAACCATATATGTTAAGTCCCATAGTGCTCAGAGCCATTTGAACCATTTGAACCGAGCTCGTCACAATACGCCAGTCACTACTCTTGATAAACTGTGGTATCGTGTTGAAGCTGCATGGGCAGCTGTACCTGTACACGCCATCCAAGCTCTGTTTGACTCAATGCCCAGGTGTATCAAGGCCGTTATTACGACCAGCGGAGGTTGTTCTGGGTACTGATTTCTCAGGATCTATGCACCCAAATTGCGTGAAAATGTAATCACATGTGAGTTGTAGTATAATATATTTGTCCATTGAATATCCGTTTGTCATCTGCATTTCTTCTTGGTGTAGCAATTTTAATGGCCAGTAGTGTATTAGGTAAAACTGTTTGAGCAAATATGACACGTGGGGCGCCATGTGTTGATGGCTGGAAGCAGGATTTGGTGGTGGTGGTGGGGGTGGGGGGTATGATAAGGTGATAAACCAGAGGGAAGGAGGGAGGGGGAGGAAGTTGGTGGGATGGTTGGGGGTGAGAGGTAGAGATGGGAGAAGAGTTGTTAATGGGAACAAGTGAAGCAAATTGGTCAATAACAGCTAGATTCTTACGACTGATACGGTGTACCTATCAAAGTAATTATTTGTTACCCGATTATACCAACTTCCAATAATCTATCGAAAGTGACATACTATCTGCAACATACTGAATATGTTTGTGCCCTGCTGAACGATTGTGGACCCATGAAAGGTAAAAGATGCTTATAAATAATTATCTGTATCTTAGGGAGAAAATTAATTATGTATCAGAGACAGATTATAGAGACCTGTAATCGTAGTGGACTGATTGTCAGACACTGTGGGGGGAGGGGTATTTGAGAGGGGAAAATCCGGGAAAGCGTTAGATAAACAGAAGGGGGTGGGAAGGAAGAAGAAAGAGGACAGCTTACTACATAAGCAAAAGTTCATGAGGAGACCATACCATGGGTGGTCGGGGGCATGGGGGGGGGGGGGGGGCGAGAGGGGCGGGGAGGAGGTGACAGGTGTATAGAGTGGGGGCATCTCAATGGAGGGGAAGTGAAATTACGTAAAGAACTGTGGAGAATAGTAATATTAATACAAGTTGTGTCCGCACTTAAGTTTAAAACATTGTTACTGTTTAGTAAGTATTACAAATTTGAAATAATAAATTGCGAGTCTCCTAGGTGTGTTGTTGCCGAACGTTGAAAAAATTATTTCTTAAAAACGTTTGTCCAATTAATAAATGACGTTCTTGTAGCTTGGATTGTTTGCATATTTCTATTTTTTGTAGGAGATTCATTTTTGTTCCTTTATTAACAAAGTGTGAAGTGTGTAAGGCATCAATAGTCGGAGATCTATGTTTTTCACCTATGAGTTGCAGAGCAAAAGTTGATTTATGTGGACTTTCTTCTTTTTTATTGGTCGGTATTCTCGGAAACTACTTTTAATTGCTCTTCCAGTTTCCAGTGTTTGCGTTTTACTTGTTACGTTGCTTATGCGCACTTGCATTTCCGTTGAAGCCGTATAGAAAATAAACAATATGCTGCTAACTTCAACACTGCCGACCATCCAAAATGAAACACCAAGGACCAGAGATACCACAGCCAAATTGATTTGGGAGATAACACGTTGATAAAGATCACATGGTTGAAAATACAGCCTTACGTGAAGTGAGTATTGACTGTTGCTGCCGTTGCCGACTATAACCACTGCTACACGCCTAGCCACTGGATCAAAGAACCCCTGGATATGTTGTTCGGGTATAGCACTCCACGCTGCTTCCACAGGTTGCCGAAGTTGATCTTCTTAGCAGCATGTTCAGTAACATGCGCTGTGCCTACACCAGCACTGAACTCTGCATCACATCTTAGCAGCGGATGGTGTATCCCAAGGCAGTCGTTCCGCAATCATCGACCAGACGTTTTCAATAGGCAAGAGACCGGCAGAACACGGAGGCCAAGGCGGCTGTGGAATCCGACTGGCGACGAAGAAGTCTTGAACATCGCGTGACACGTGTGGTCACGCACTATCATGCTGCAATGTGGCCATAGGCAAGCTCCGAAAGTATGGGTGACAACAGACTCCAACACTTCAGAGATGCAATGTTGGCTGGTTTGTGTACCGGCAATGCATACTAGAAGGGTGGAGGGGGGGTTTGGATATGGAATCAGGTATCACCCAAAACCATAATACCGGGTGCAGGACCATTATGGCAATGCATAAAACAACAAAAAAAATGTGTCTTTGAGCTCTATGGGACTTAACTTCTGAGGTCATCAGTCCCCTGGAACTTAGAACTACTTAAACCTAACTAACCTAAGGACATCACACACATCCATGCCCGAGGCAGGATTCGAACCTGCGACCGTAGCAGTCCCGCGGTTCCGGACTGAAACGCCTAGAACCGCTCGACCACCGTGGCCGGCCCATAAAGCAACAGTTCAACAGTCTCTCACCACGGTGTCCCCAGATGTCCGCAAAATCGGGATTCGTCGGTGAAAACAATGTCGTTCCATTCTGTTGTCCATGTCCGTCATTAATCTCATCAAACCGAGCGAGGTGGCGCAGTGGTTAGCTCACTGGACTCTCCTTCGGGAGGACGACGGTTCAGTCCCGCGTCCGGCCATCCTGATTTTGGTTTTCCGTGATTTCCCTAAATCCCTCCAGGCAAATGCCGGGATGCTTCCTTTGAAAGGGCACGGCCGACTTCCTTCCTCGTCCTTCCCTAATCCGATGAGACCGATGACCTCGCTGTCTGGTCTCCTCCCCCACAGCAACCCAACCCATCTCACCAATGTCGGGAAAACGCCCTTGGCGCTGACTCAGTGGTAAACATGGGATTGGACGCCTTGCGGATAGTCCACTCTGCTGCAAACGACGTCGAATGGTACGCGCGGACACTGCTGGTAGCGTAACAAACTGAATTTCATGATGTGGCATAACGATCAAAAATGGTTCAAATGGCTCTGAGCACTATGGGACTTGACTTCTGAGGTAATCAGTCCCCTAGAACTTAGAACTACTTAAACCTAACTAACCTAAGGACATCACACACATCCATGCCCGAGGCAGGATTCGAACCTGCGACCGTAGCGGTCGCGCGGTTCCAGACTACCTTTAGAGTATTGCATTTGGGTTGCCTACTGCATTGTTATTTTGAGTACCGTATATTTTTCTGTACAGCCTTCTGAAGAAGAGAATTAGGTAACTGAAACAGTTAAAGAAATAAAATTTCGTCTATGTATCTGGTTGCTGATTATTTCAACAAATAAAAACGCAGTTGTTGATGATGTTGGATAAAATACTAAGTAATCTTGTAAGGTGGCAGGCAAATCCAACACCTTCCATGAAAACCCTGACATGATAGCAAATCCGGCAGCATATCACATAGCTCTGAATAAATCCTGACATTAAATTAACCAAAGTAATACGATTAATGAGTGAGCAAATGGAATACCACAGTCTAACACAAGAACGCCTAAATGCATGTCATACCTTCCCACTGTGAAACAGACGCAGTTCCGAAGGGAGAAACGAGAACAGAAGCTGAGAGCAGAACTGTGTTAAGCTAGAAGGTCCTATGATAAGGGACGGACACCCAAATCACCCGCCAACCGCCAAGACCACCCCCCAGCCAATGTTAAAATATGGAGCCTTCCAGAAGAACAGTATAGATCTTACAATAACAATAAAAGGGCCACACCAGCTGCAAGTTTTAGCGTGAGACTATACGTGTCTCTGTTACGTTGCAAACATTAAAAACATTGTCCCACCACGAAAAGTATAACGTTTCTCATTGGATGGACAGAAGTTTTGTAGGCAGAGCTTAAGGTTAACATTGAGACCCTGATTGGTCAGTTGAAAACGCAGCCAGATACCTTTTTCTTAAACCAGCTTTGGTAAATTGTAGTAAGGAGAGGTTAGAGGAGAGTTGCTTCCGAGATGGCGAAGTGTGTGGAGCTGCGCCGCCCGCCGCCCCCTGACGCTGCCTAATCAACGACAAGGTAACGAACGCACGCAATGCCGCCATAAGGCTTCACTCAGAACTGCAGAAGTCTCATCTGTTACATCCCCTTTTTACGTAATACTAGTGTCGATCGTCAATTAAAACTTCGTGGTACTCACATTTGCTATTAGAAGTTAAAAATCTGAAACGCGATGATTTTTCATCATCATCATCATTTAAGACAAGATTATGCCTTTCAGCGTTCAGTCTGGAGCATAGCCCCACTTATACAGTTCCTCCATGATCCCCTATTCAGTGCTAACATTGGTGCCTCTTCTGATGTTAAACCTATTACTTCAAAATCATTCTTAACCGAATCCAGGTACCTTCTCTCGGTCTGCCCCGACTCCTCCTACCCTCTACTGCTGAATCCATGAGTCTCTTGGGTAACCTTGCTTCTCCCATGCGTGTAACGTGACCCCACCATCTAAGCCTGTTCGCCCTGACTGCTACACCTATAGAGTTCATTCCCAGTTTTTCTTTGATTTCCTGATTGTGGACACCCTCCTGCCATTGTTCCCATCTACTAGTACCTGTAATCATCCTAGCTACTTTCATATCCGTAACCTCAACCTTGTGGATAAAGTAACCTGAATCCACCCAGCTTTCGCTCCCGTACAACAAAGTTGGTCGAAAGATTGAACGGTGCACAGATAACTTAGTCTTGGTACTGACTTCCTTCTTGTAGAAGAGAGTAGATCGTAGCTGAGCGCTCACTGCATTAGCTTTGCTACACCTCGCTTCCAGTTCTTTCACTATGTTGCCATCCTGTGAGAATATGCATTTTAAGTACTTGAAACCGTCCACCTGTTCTAACTTTGTTCCTCCTATTTGGCACTCAATCCGATTATATTTCTTTCCCACTGACATTACTTTCGTTTTGGAGATGCTAATCTTCATACCATAGTCCTTACATTTCTGATCTAGCTCTGAAATATTACTTTGCAAACTTTCAATCGAATCTACCATCACAACTAAGTCATCTGCATATGCAAGACTGCTTATTTTGTGTTCACATATCTTAATCTCACCCAGCCAGTCTATTGTTTTCAACATATGATCCACAAATAATATGAACAACAGTGGAGACAGGTTGCAGCCTTGTCTTACCCCTGAAACTACTCTGAACCATGAACTCAATTTACCGTCAACTCTAACTGCTGCCTATCCATGTAAAGACCTTTAATTGCTTGCAAAAGTTTGCCTCCTATTCCATAATCTTGTAGAACAGACAATAACTTCCTCCTAGGAACCCGGTCATATGCCTTTTCTAGATCTATAAAGCATAGATACAATTCTCTGTTCCACTCATAACACTTCTCCATTATTTGCCGTAAGCTAAAGATCTGGTCCTGACAACCTCTAAGAGGTCTAAACCCACACTGATTTTCATCCAATTGGTCCTCAACTAATACTCGCACTTTCCTTTCAACAATACCTGAGAAGATTTTACCCACAACGCTGATTAAAGATAAACCTCTATAGTTGTTACAATCTTTTCTGTTTCCATGTTTAAAGATTGGTGTGATTACTGCTTTTGTCCAGTCTGATGGAACCTGTCCCGACTCCCAGGCCATTTCAATTATCCTGTGTAGCCATTTAAGACCTGACATTCCACTGTATTTGATGAGTTCCGACTTAATTTCATCCACCCCAGCCGCTTTATTGCACTGCAATCTATTGACCATTTTTTCCACTTCCTCAGAGTGATCCTATTTCCATCATCATTCCTATCCCATTCTACCTCGAAATCTGAAACATTATTGATCGCATTTTCACCTACATGGAGCAACTCTTCAAAATATTCCCTCCATCTGCCCAAGGCATCCACAGGATTCACCAGCAGTTTTCCTGACCTGTCCAAAATACTTGTCATTTCCTTCTTACCTCCCTTTCGAAGACTGCTAATTACACTCCAGAATGGTTTTCCAGCAGCTTGACCCATAGTCTCCAACCTGTTTCCAAAGTCTTCTCACGATTTCTTCTTGGATGCTGCAATTATCTGTTTGGTTTTGTTTCTTTCTTCAACATAACTTTCTCTGTCTACCTGGGTTCTGGTTTGTAGCCATTTTTGATAGGCCTTCTTTTTCCTTTTACAGGCTGCCTTGACTGTATCATTCCACCAAGCTGTTTGCTTCATCCTACTTTTACACACTACTGTTCCAAGACATTCTTTAGCCACTTCTAGTACTGTGTCCCTGTACCTTGTCCATTCCTTTTCCAATGACTGTAATTGACTACATTCAACTAACTGGTACCTTTCGGAGATCGCTGTTATGTACTTGTGCCTGATTTCCTTATCCTGAAGTTTCTCCACTCTTATCCTCCTACATATGGACCTGACCTCCTGCACTTTCGGCCTCACAATCCCAATTTCACTGCAGATTAAATAATGATCAGTGTCATCAAAGAATCCCCTGAATACACGTGTGTCCCTCACAGCCTTCCTGAATTCCTGATCTGTTATTATATAGTCAATGACAGATCTGGTTCCCCTGCCTTCCCAAGTATACCGGTGAATGTTCTTATGTTTAAAAAAGGAGTTTATGATTACTAAGCCCATACTGGTACAGAAATCCAAGAGTTGTTTCCCGTTCCTGTTGGCCTCCATATCCTCTCCAAATTTACCCATAACCTTTTCATACCCTTCTGTTCGATTTCCAATCCTGGCGTTAAAATCACCCATGAGCAGAACACTGTCCTTGTCCTTTACTCTAACAACTACATCACTGAGTGCCTCATAAAAACTATCGATCTTATCTTGATCTGTCCCTTCACAATGCGAATATACTGACACAATCCTAATTTTCTTGCTAGACACTGTCAAATCTATCCACATCAGTCGTTCGTTTACATACCTTATTGCAACTACGCTGGGTTCCATTTCTTTCCTGATGTAAAGCCCTACACCCCATTGTGCTATTCCTGCTTTGACTCCTGACAGGTAGATCTTGTATTCTCCCACTTCCTCTTCTTTCTCACCCCTTACCCGAATGTCACTAACAGCTAAAACGTCCAGTCCCATCTTACTTGCAGCCTCTGCCAGCTCTACCTTCTTCCCAGAGTAGCCCCCATTGATATTGATAGCTCCCCATCTCATTACCATTTGTTTGCCAAGTCGTATCTTTGGAGTCCCTGGTTTGTCAGTTAGAGGTGGGACTCCGTCACCTCCAAAGGTCCGAGGCATTTTGCTCTGATTGTTGCCAGCATCATATTTAAAGTACCAGGGAAGCAGGTTGCTAGCCTTACTTGTCCCGAGTCCCTTTTGGGTTTTACCCCTAACGGCTGAGGGACTAACCGGTGGATTTGGTAGTCTTTGCCGTATGAGCACAAAGGTGACCACGACTCAGAATATGTCCGAGATGCCCAGCCTTATTCCAAAGTAACTGGTATCCTGACTGTCGGGACCACTTACTTGGCCACTCATACGTTGCCCGTGGTTCATGAACTAGGGCATGACTACAGGAACCCACACCATGAACCACCGCGATGATTTTTCTGTTATATAATTATTGAGAAGCCAAATCAGCCACTGTAATTTACGACAAGTTAAATAAGTAATTAAAGATAATTGAGGGTCATTGTAGACCATTTTTGATAGTTTTCTCTTTTATGAAACTTAATTTAAACCTAGATTATAGATGTGATATGGCATAGGTCATCCTTCGAACCATTGTAGAACTTGGAAACCCATTCAGGGAATATTCATTCACATTTTTGTTCAACGCAGTTGGTTTTTATCATCCTGTATTAAAATATTTCCTTTTATCAATAGTGCAATTTATAAACAATGTTTTGTGAGTAGAATAAAATTTCCAATGGTAAACTTAACTGCTTTTTCGACGTTATTTTACCAGCTAACTAAAAATAGGAAAGCCTTGAACCCCTTCCACTAAATTTAGTTAGTATTAAGATTCTTTTACAGGGAGTGCAGTGGAGCTGACGCTGAAATCATTAAGTATTGGATTATATCATTGCTATTCTCACTGAACTCTTCTGAACTGTACATGTTATGTGTGGTCTGGCGTCTCCTTACCAGCAACAGGTCCCAGGTTCAAATTAGTCAATTCCCTAAAAAACACGCTCAGAGCGTCGTTGCGCGAAAGTGGTAGGGAGACACGACTTAGAACAAACAGACACCACGCAGAATGTTAGAATCTTTACTGTAATGCGGCAAACAATAATTTTATTAGTTGTGTAACTGCTGCGAAAATAGTGACTGAACGAAGAGTAAAGTTTACTACTCGTATTGCTACATGTATTATCACTGTTCCTGTGCAGGAATTGGCCTGCTCATGCTGACGAAGATCTGGGAGTATGACACGGGCACGATGAAGCTACATCCCTGGCACGTGTTCGTCATGGCGAGCTCGGTTCCCGCTCTCCTCGGGGCTGTTGTCTTCTCGCTCTTACCAGAAACTCCCAAGTTCCTCATGGCGCAAGGACGGAATGAAGAAGCGCTGGCCGTAATGCGGAAGATGTATGCCACCAACACACGCACCCATCCGGACACTTACCCGGTAA
The DNA here is from genome assembly GCF_021461385.2 of Schistocerca piceifrons. Taxonomy (NCBI): domain Eukaryota; kingdom Metazoa; phylum Arthropoda; class Insecta; order Orthoptera; family Acrididae; genus Schistocerca; species Schistocerca piceifrons. Next base: position 621,119,759 of record NC_060141.1, read on the forward strand.
GCTTAACCATGTAACCATGCTGATGAGCCGAAGCATTACGACCACTGCCCACTGCGGGATGGAATGCCGCCTTATGGCGTTCCAGGCACCTGATGCGTTAAGGAAAGTATACACGGCGTTTCACAGTTCATATTACATACTTTTAGAAGTTGTAGAGGGGACTCAAGTTTTATATAGCAACCCATGTATGAAATTTGTTCGTTTCCCATATTACAAGGAAAACAAGTGCTACTCAATCGCGTGCTTGGTGTTTCTTACGCCATCCGCCTGTTATGGTAGACTACCCAAATTCATGAATGGTACGATGACGCGTTTTCACATGATGTCCCCTGTTTCCATCGGTCTTGTTTTCATGCTTCACGATGATGCGTCAGTTGACATTACGGTAACAAGTACTGCTGTAACAGAATGCCTGAGATCACGTTCGGGGAGCAGGCCCACGTGTAGTTAATTTATGGTGAAGCTCGCCGTAATAGAAGAGAAGCTCCACATCTGTACCACGGGTACTTTCCAAATAGTGTGGTGGCTCCATCACATTCCATGATTGCCAAAGTAGATGGTTCAAAAAATGGCTCTGAGCACTATGGGACTCAACCGCTGAGGTCATTAGTCCCCTAGAACTTAGAACTAGTTAAAACTAACTAACCTAAGGACATCACACACATCCATGCCCGAGGCAGGATTCGAACCTGCGACCGTAGCATTCTCGCGGTTCCAGACTGCAGCGCCTAGAACCGCACGGCCAGCCCAAGTAGAACAATGGCTGCGGGAGAGTGGGAAATTCACAAGCGATAGAGCAAACTATGATGCTCCAAGATGGTGACGCACTGTCATATTCTTCCTCTCGCTATTAAACTTTTTTCCATGTGGCAGAGGGGTGTAAGTTGTTGTTTGAAGGCTTCTATTTGGGCAATCATGGCCCTTGGATATCACCTAGCTGTAATTCGATAGGCGGATGGCTGCCGCTGACGTGGTTGCTGTTGGCTTTAACAGATAGCGCATAAGACGTTTACGTACGCGAGCTGATCACAGGGTTTTAGTTTATGATGGATAATGTTGGTTATATTTAATTCGGTGGTATTCTTTTAGAGATTTGGGAGGTCGAAAGGTTTGTTCATGAACGAACTCCCCTCCCCCCCCCCCACTATTATTTATTTTATATTGACATATGGTTTGAGTTGTGCTTAATGCCACTACTGGCTATAGGTATAGTATGGCAATGTCAAAAATTTTGGAGTTTTTAAAAAAAATATTTTTTGAAAAATCCTTTAGTGTTAACGTGTACGGAAGTACCATTCCGGTTGCTAGTCATAATTACATCCTGTTAGATGTTATATGCTGAGTATATTACTATTGAATTATATGTGAACACATGGAGCACATGACCATGCAGCACCCCCCACATAGGGTCCTTCGCTGCTAGTTGACTTGTTTAGCGTGAGTATACGCCATGCTTCAAGATTGCTTGTGTCGCAGTTAATAGTCATATGTTGTTGGACACTTTCTCTGAGTAGTCAAGGATGTACGCCTGGTTGGTTAGGAAGGAGCTGAAGTTTGTGGTATGTAACTCATATGACACGATCTCATTTTCTGTAACGCTGAGACGTGTTGAGTGTGCTGTTCCCTTATGTTTTGTATTTTTTTGTAACATATGTCTGAAGATGGGTGTTATCCCTAAACGCGTAACATGTTCTAATAAAAGAGTCAATTGAACATCTCATGACTTTATTGCGATTGTACAGCATTGGTTGCCAATGATTAAAATAAAAATGATCGCATGCCTCAGGCGGAATTTTTTGTCCTATATATCATATTAGAAGGAAACGCTTCATCATGTTAAAGAGAACCCACCGACGAGTACTTGTGCCTTTGCACGTGACTTGCATGTGTCTGACTCGTCTGGGTGGCGTGTTCTGCATGAACAGCAACTCCAACCACATCTCCCTCAGAAGGTACAAACGATGCTCCAGGCGCATTTTGTGCCACCTGTCAATTTCTGTACGTGGATTTTACATCGTTGTGTGGTTTGGGTTTTCCTCGGTTTCCAAGGCGAATTTTGTCCACTGACGAAGTCCGTTTCAGCAGGGAAGGCGTTCTGAACGCTCGAAATAGCCAAATTTGGGGTCAAGAAAACCCCAAGTTACGTGCACACGAAACCCCAAAGCCTTGTAGACATGAAGATTTCAGCACACCTTCGGTATCACTGTCTGGGCGGGTATCCGCCACACACCGTCAGGTGGCTTGTGGCGTATGGATGTAGATTGTCATGTGATTGGGCCGTACGTCTTTCCTCCCCACATAACGGGTGCCAGGTACTTGATATTCCTGCGACAAGTGCTGGAGCAATTTTGGAAGATGTACCGTTTGAAATTCGGCATAAATTGTGGTTCCAGGACGATGGCGCAGCAGTACATTTTGCAGTTCGCGTCCGAAACAATCCGAATGTAGTCTAACGATGCAGGTGGATCAGTCGAGGTGGATCACATGTTTTTCCACCAAGATCCCCAGATTTAACCCCTTGGGCCTTTTTATTGTGGGGTCACACGAAGAGTCCACTTTACGAGACCCCTGTCCAGTTGGAGAGAGATCCGATTGCACGGATCATGGCTGCCGCTGAAGTGATTGACCATACACCATGCATTTTGGACGGAGTTTATGCGACCTTAACTGCGCAGAAACACTGTGTGCACAAATCTTGGTGGTCATCATATCGAACAGCTGTTGTAATATCAAAGTAAACAGGAGTGAAATCTCTACATCTTGATTTCCTTGTAACATGCTAACGAACTATTTCCCTACATGGGTTCCTTTGTAAAACCTCTAAAAGGAAGTAATATGAACTGTGAAACGCCCTGTACAAGCGGAGCAAAGACGAATAGGGAATCATTCTACAACAATATGGACCAGTAATGGGGAAATCCACTGAGATAAGCAGCTTAGACTTAGGGCAGATTACGGCTCAGGTGTGGGAACGAGCATCTAGGAAACGGCGAAGCAGGTCGGCTGTTGGCATATTGGTATAGTAAGTATTTTTTAAAATTCTTTATTTACCAAACAAGTAAGTAAGAATTTATATTAAGTGCTTGACGGATGGCGAAACCACGTGTATACGACAAGGTGGAGGTTGGAGGCTGGCCCGTTCTGTAAAATATTAGAGGCGGCGATCCTTGGAAGATGTGATGGTGTAGGCACAGCGCACATCATTGAACATGCTGCTCCGCAGAAGACGACCCAAAGGAACCGGCAATTAAGATTGCAGTGGGCACGCTGTCACCGTGATTGGATCGTGGAACAAAGGAAAAGATCGCCTGATGGGATGAATCACGTTTCTTGTTACACGAGATCCATGGTTATGTCCGATGAGCCATCATCCAGGCGAACAGATGCTCTAAACATGCGTTGCACCACAGACACTGGCCAATGCAAGCATATATGATGGACGTTCACATGGGGTTCCACGGAACTTGTGGTAGTAACTGAAGACATCATAACTGCTGTGGTCTACGTTAGCAGTACTGCGAACCATCTTCATAGCCAGTAGGATAAATCTCCGCGTCACAAGGCAACAATGGTTTAAGAAGCATCATAATGAGTTCTGTTGATGTCTGATCTCCAGATTTGCTGATCTGATACCGATGAAACATATCTGGGACGCTATCATGCGCCAGCTGTACGCCCACAAACTATTGGCCCATAATTTGCGGGAATTGCGTGACTTGTGCGTGCACATCTCGTTTCACATACCTCCAGAAACGTACCAACGACTTTCCTATCCCATGCCACAAGGAGTCACTTCTGTATTGCGTTCCACAGGTGGACTAACACACAGGCGGTCATAATGTTTTGGCTCATCGATGTAGATGGTCCTCTTCCGAAAATTCTAGTCTATGGCTTAGTGCTGTTGGAATCGAAATATGAAATTAAAAATAATATTCAGATGTAAGAAGGAAAAGCATTAGGGATTAAGTTTCTCGATCCGCTGTTGAAATTGAATGGTGGGGTGAGGGAGGAGGAGGAACTGAGTGACCACGAAGCTATGCTTACTGATAGAAACTTGCCACTTACACGTTTTGTATCTACATGTTATAAGGTATCACACCAAATATTTTTAAATGAAAAAGAGATAATATATAGTAACTTCATGCATTTTTCTGAACGCTTACGTTGTGGCCAATTTTCCGTACCTAAATCGGCAATGTGACCAGTGCCACCGCAGCAGGTTTCTTGATTGGTTGTTCTGATTTACAGGCATATTTTCTTGGCGTCTTCGCGACCTAGTATCTGAAAGAATACCAAGCGGCTTAGTATTAGGCCAAATATTGCAGAACAGAGACAGCTTTAAACAATAAAACTTTTTAAATCCAGAAGTGTAACAGAGGAATAGCTTAGTATAGAAAAGTGTTTAAATAGAAGTCAGTTTCATCTGTTGTATTATGAGAGTTTATTGGGAATAACTAACTCTTACTGGGTTAAACATCCTGGGCACTTTTTACGAGTAGTGTGGCCACTTCTCCCGGCCAGATTACATTTTGTCATTAGTGATCCACAGAAGAAACTATCAGACTAAAAGAAATAAGAATTTGTATGCCGGAAGACTGAAGATAGATATATAAGTAAGGTAAGAAGAATAATATAAATGATCTCTCTTACATCAGATGACTCAAAAAAAAATTCTAAAAAATAACAGACAATATTCCTCTGTTAGTCTCACTGACAACACTGACTATGAGTAGATGGGTATTGCTGATGCTGCCCCAGACCTGCACCAGGCCTGAGGTCTGAGGTTACAGGCAACATCCAACATCCGTCTACTACTGCCGATTTCCCCCGCCCTCACCTCTTCTGGCAATTCCAAGCTACTTTATTCAGTAAATTTAACCAACTATAATAATTAAAAAATCAAAAGAACTATGTATTTTATCCGATATTTAAAAAATTAAAATATCTCAAGGATGAAAAAATTGGATTTGAGAATATGGGTAAATTTTTTTAAAAAAATTCCAATAAAATATGAGGTTTTTAAAAATCTAATACAATTGTTTCCTTATGTGTGGGTCAAATTTAGATTTGACATTTTTGTTGAAAGAAATGATAAACCAAGAGAGAACAAGGTTAAATGTGACATTTGCAAAGTTTATTTTAAACCATCTATAATTATAGAACATTTGAGAAACATAGATATTATTCTTGGTATTAATGTATTAAAAGGAATTTATGGAGATGAAGAATACAAAAGGAGATGTGATAGCTATGATAAACTGATTCAGAAATATGGAAAAAATAGGAATGTCAAATCCTCTCTTTCTCATGACTGTAAAAAAGTACTAATTATCAAGTTGAAGACTATAATTTACCAATAAATAATTTACCAAAAATATTAAAAAATACATTAAAGCTTCTATGCTATACGTTGTAAATATGGCTCATTGAATAGCCAAAAAATCTAAATGTAGAGAGTTAAAAAAACAGAGAATACAATAAAAGTCTGATAAATTCATTCCATAGTTATACCGAATTTCAAATAAATAAGAAAATCACTTCACTTTACTTTCAGCTGCCCTGTCTCAGCTGCTTTTGAAAGCAATTTATTCTATGTATTTAAGTAATAGTTTTGCATCTCTAATTCTACCTACTTTTACACAAATCTAATAAAAATTTTTCTCTATATATGCAAGCTTAAAATAAAATTTGTTCTATAAATAAAATATGTACTACAAATAAAAAATATTGAATAGCAGAAAATTTAGCAATAACACAAAACCAACTAGTGAGAGATTTGACTTATGGCTAATTGCAGAAAAATTAAAAAATAATGCTCTTATTACAAATATAGGAGACATCATCTACACAAAATCAGGAAAAAAATTGGAAGAATTTAAGCCAGCTACAGAACCATTTTGCAATAGTATTATGCTAGTTAAAATTACACATTGTAACAAAGATACAAGCAGAAGACAATTTTTAGTTAAGGAAGAAATATGTGGATCATTTAATTTATGAGGAGTACTTTCTAAATTTTGTTCAGTGAAATATGCTGTTGAAGGTAAGTTACCTCAATTAACATACTGTTTTGGGTGGGGTCCGCCTTTAGCAAAACACAATGTTGTTTTTTGTCCCAGACATATTTCACTGCAGTTGCACCATCATCAGTGGTCTTTTTTTATTATTATAGCTGTTAAACATAAGGAATTTACTTTACTGTTTAAATATATATAAATATTAGTGTAGTGTTGGCAGAAGAGTCAACACCGTGTTGCTAAAGGAGGCCGAAATGCACGCTGTTAAGCTCACGCAGTCTAGCGTGAGGTCTGGAACAGGTCAGAGAAATAAGACTAGCAAAACAGGAGGTACTGGTAGAATACTTAACTTTAATCCACAATCGGTATACATCTCTCTAGACTGTAGATAATTTCCATTTCAATATACACTGGTAATGGCGCCTTGCTAGGTCGTAGCAAATGACGTAGCTGAAGGCTATGCTAACTATCGTCTCGGCAAATGAGATCGTATTTGTCAGTGAACCATTGCTATGAACGTCGGCTGTACAACTGGGGCGAGTGTTAGGAAGTCTCTCTAGACCTGCCGTGTGGTGGCGCTCGGTCTGCAATCACTGACAGTGGCGACACGCGGGTCCGACGTATACTAACGGACCGCGACCGATTTAAAGGCTACCACCTAGCAAGTGTGGTGTCTGGCGGTGACACCACATTCCTCCCCCGCAAATCGGCGGACGGTTGTGGCATAAGGCTTCCGCCCGCCGTGGGGAGGACCCCATGTTGACGTATGCGACGAGGTGGGGAGCCTAACAACAGGCGAGGCTGTGCCACCCGCACCCTGCCATTCGGTCCGAGGGGAGCTAGGAAACGCCTGAAAACCTAGTCCAGGGTGCACGCCAACATGCGGTGTATGTGCCCGTAGAGAGACAGGAGGGGCCGAAGGGTCGACCTCCATCGCGTCGGGGTACCCGACGGGCGTAGACGACATCTGGTCCGGAGCGGGAGAGTTCCATGTCGGAGGACAGCTGGTCACGGGAAGCGATCGGCGGCGCGTGACCCAGGGAGGCGCTTGGCGGCTGCAGCGAAGCGTCCACCGCCGGCGTCGCCGGCGGGAGAACAGGCGGCGGCGGCGGCGGCGCGTCGCCATGGGGCAAAATGGAAGGCAGTGTCGGTAACACCTGGGGATGAGGCGAGCCAGTAGATGGGTCCCCAGGGCGCTGACTGGACGGCACCGTCGCTGAAAGCAGACGGGGAGCGGCAGAACCCGTGCGACGACAGAGGCGCAGCTGATTGAGATGCCGACGCACCTCACCAGCGGCCCCCAAAACCAAATAGATAGCGCGGCCGAGGCAGCGAAGAATGCACCCTGCAAGCCAACGCCGTGAACCACGATAGTGCGATAGTATACAATGTCGCCTGGAGCAAAAGCAGGTGTCTGCCGCTGCACAGGAACCTGATGCGGCGGATGTAGCAAAGACATCAAGGTTCGATGAGGACGACCGTGGAGCGACTCAGCCAGCGAGCGACCACCTCGGGGCTGAGAGCGATACGAGGACAAAAAGAGCAACAACGCGTCCTCCCGAGAATGCGACTTTTTCAACTTCAACATCTGTGACTTGAAAGTCCGCACCAATCGTTCAGCGGCACCGTTTGACTGAGGCGAAAACGGCGCGGATGTCACATGTTGAATACCATTGGCCTTGCAGAATGACTGAAATTCTGCGGACATGAATTGTGGGCCATTGTTGGAAACAATAGTCTGTGGAAGACCTTCAATGCAAAAGATAGCGGTTAACGCTTGGATGGTGGCAGACGACGTCGTGGAAGACATCCGGACAACATAAGGAAAATTACTGAAAGAATCTACCACAACCAACCATCGAGCATTCCAGAATGGACCAGCAAAATCGATGTGTAAGCGTTGCCAAGGGGAAGTGGCTTTTGGCCATGCAAAGAATTTCCGCGGCGGTGCGGATTGTTGTTCGGCACACGCCATGCAAGAAGAGCACATTTTCGTAATCGCAGCACCGATTCCGAACCAAGTACAGTGCTGACGAGCAAGTTGTTTCGTTCGCACTATACCCCAATGTCCTTGGTGGAGAAGCCGTAAGACAGAGGACTGTAACGAACGTGGGACCACGACCCTGGACTGATCATTATCAGAACGCAATAACAAAACACCATGTCGAACAAAAAGTCTCTCCTTGTGAGCAAAAAATCGGCGAACCAACGGATCCTCGATCCGTGACTTTGACAAGGGCCATTGAGTAGCAACAAAACGCAAAACGGTAGCAAGGACAGGGTCAGCAGCAGTGGCTGTAGCTACACGACGAAAATCAATCGGAAACGATTCGACCACTTCATCGGTTTCCGCATCAATGAACATGCAAGCAAGTTCGGAAGAATCGAATGCTCTATCCTCAGCAACAGGCAAACGGGACAACGCATCGGCGTTTCTGTGCTTAGCAGTGGACCGATACAAGATATCGTAGCGGTACTGCGAGAGGAAAATAGACCAGCGAATGAATTTCTGCGCTGTACGTGGAGGTAGAGGCTCGTTCGGATGAAAAAGCGACGTCAAGGGTTTGTGGTCTGTGATGATGGTAAAGTGACGACCATACAAGAAATCATGAAACTTAGTAACACCAAATACGAGAGCCAAAGCTTCTTTCTCTATCTGTGAATAATTTCTTTGTGCAGACGAGACAATTTGGACGCAAAGGCAATAGGGCGATCGTGCGAACCATCTTTGTGCGCAAGCACAGCACCGATCCCGAAATCCGATGCATCTACCATCAACAAAAGGGGATTCTGGGGATCGAATGGCGTAAGGCAAGTATTTGACAGCAACGCCGATTTCAACTGGCGAAAGGCGCGTTCGCATTTCGTCGTCCAGACGAACGGAACACCTTTACGGCGTAAGCGATGAAGCGGAGCGGAAATGGAAGAGGCGTGGCGCACATATTTCTTAGAGTAATTGATTTTTCCCAGCACACTCTGTAGCTGCTTCAAATTCTGCGGTGAAGGCAAGTCTTGTATGGCACGGAGGTGCTCTGGACTGGGATTCTTCGTCCACCGGTATTTGCAAGGACGCATCTGCTAGGTCCAACTTCGAAAAAGATTGACCCGGGCACAGTTTGTCAAAAAGATCTCCCGGGCGGGGTAAAGGAAAAGTTGCAATCACGAGTTGTCGATTCACTGTATCTTTGAAAATCCACACAAAGTCTCAATTTTCCGGAAGGTTTTGGCAAAATTACTAAGGGTGATGCCCAGAGAGAAGCCTGCACTCGTTCAATCACACCTTGCGATTCCAAATCGTGTAATGTTCTTGCGACCTCATCACGCAATGCGTGGGGAACATTGCGCGCTCTGAAAAATTTCGGTTGCGCGTTTACTTTCAGTTCCAAATGTGCTTCATAGTTCTGAGCGCAACCAAGGCCCGGTGCAAAAATGTCTGGAAATTCTTCACATAGGCGAGAAACACTGGCTGAAGGCACAGTCTGGTTCACTGATAGGACCTGATTGACTATTGACAAGTTAAACAACTGAAATAAATCTAAACCAAACAAGTTCACTGCAGAAGACGAACAAAGTACGTAAAATGACACAAGTTTCGTTTGTCCCTTGTATGTTGCAGGAAGGCTGTACTGTCCTAACACTGGGATACCCTGACCTGAATATGTAGTTAGCTTAACATTTGCGGCACGCAACGGAGGTGTGCCCAGTTGTTTGTACGTGTCTTTATTGAGCAATGAAACTGCAGCCCCGATATCGAGCTGGAATGGGATCACGTGGCCAAGAATGTCCAAGTCCACAAAAAGTTTATTGTCCTGCTGACGACAAGAGCGACTGTCTCGTGCAACGTGAACAGACACTGGTACAGAAGTACTTGCTACTTGACGTGATTTCCTGCGACGTCGACGCACACTATTTGTGCGACGAACACAGTCACTGTTAGAGAGAGTGGCACTGGGCGGAGTGGAATGAACGACATGAATTTCCATGGGTGAAGATTCACGAACCTGAGTAGTCTTGGTTCGATTCCGATTCCGGCGCGAAGCAAAGGGCCTGGAATGGTTGTTAGTGTCCGTTCTGAGCTTTTTCTGGCAACCGCTCTGAACATGTCCTTTTTTATTACAGAAAAAGCAAACAGCCTGGCGTGATGGGCAATTGTCACGCGACTGTCTAGTAGCACACCACGGGCATGATTTTAGCACTGCATTTGTGTGCTTGCGCGGCACTCGTAGCGGAGGGCTTGGCGGCAGCTGTGTGGATGGGCGCGAGGGCTGTTTACTGTTCCGTGCAGCTCGCCCGGCGGGCTGCTGGTTAATGTGACACACGGCTGGCGAAGTTTCAAACGATGCCTGCGCAAAGTCAAGTGTGTCTTGCCTATCCAATATGTCCATCACTTGTTGAAGGGAGGGATTGACTAGTTTCAAAATCTGTTCCCTTATACGAATACCAGAAACGTTCTGTGCAATTGCATCACGCACCATAGTATCTGAATAAGGGAGTCCACATTCACACTCAAAAGCACAATCCTAGTAAGGCCTTGCAAAGTTTCAACCCACTCCCTATTAGTCTGACCGGCCGTACGTTTGGTATGAAAGAACGTATACCTTTTTGCAACGACATTGACTAATTCTTTGAAATAGGCATCTAATGCCGACAAAATTTCGTCGTAGGACAGAGTTGCTACGTTGCGTCGGGGAAACAATTTCACTATCACATGGTACGTCTGGACGCCGACACACAACAATAAGTGAGGCTGCCGCTCGTTACCTCGAATTATGTAGGCAGCGAGATGGAATCCAAATTGGCGTGACCACTCCGTCCATCTTTCCAGTACTGCATCAAAAGGACGAAAAGGCGGTGCAACAGCATGTTGTGGTTGCGGTAGCGATGGACCGGCGGCCGCCGCATCGTTTTGCATTGCACGTTGACCCTGGATGAGCTGTCCAAGGGCATCCAATAAGGCCTGCGTCTGCCGATTCTGCAAGCGATAAAATTCGGACAGTACATCTGGAGATTGTGGCGAAGCCATGACACAAGTAAATTAAGCAAGTAGAAAGAAGAAGACCCTTTTAATACTCGTCGCCATTTGTAGTGCTGGCAGAAGAGCCAACACCGTGTTGCTAAAGGAGGCCGAAATGCACGCTGTTAAGCTCACGCGGTCTGGCGTGAGGCCTGGAACAGGTCAGAGAAATAAGACTAGCAAAACAGGAGGCACTGGTAGAATACTTAACTTTAATCCACAATCGGTGTACATCTCTCTTGACTGTACATAATTTCCATTTCCATGTACACTCGTAATGGCGCTTTGCTAGGTCGTAACAAATGACGTAGCTGAAGGCTATGCTAATTAGTTTCTAAATCATAATTACAGATATTTGAAGAGCACAATAAAATTGTGTATTCATGCCTTCTTACCACATGGTGTCGTTTTCCTGTTGTATTACGTTTTTATAGTGTCTGTTTTTCTTTACAGTTTGTCACCTGCAACAATATACGGCTCAATGTAGGCAAAATATTTATGCAAATATTACGATTTCTAAACTGTTATGGCTATACCTGAGATTAGTAATTTATGTGAAAGGTTGTGTGTGTGTGTGTGTGTGTGTGTGTGTGTGTGTGTGTGTCTATTTACATTATGTTTCACTTATAGTTTCTTTTTTTGTCATCTTCTTCATTGTCAAGTTCTCTGCATTGAGTTGCCACTGTCACTCTCACTGTCGCTGTTTACCAGTTGTAATAACAAGGTGGCGGATAGTGGAACAGTTGAAGGTGTGAAAACAAGATGGTGGACAGTGTAACATTAGAAGATGCCATTGGCGGTTGTTTTGAATTTCCCAGAGGTGTGTGTGTGTGTGTGTGTGTGTGTGTGTGTGTGTGTGTGTGTGTGTGTGAGTGTGTGTGTGTGTGTAAAGAGAGAGAAGAGAGAGAAGAGAGAGAGAGAGAGAGAGAGAGAGAGAGAGAGAGAGAGAGAGAGAGGGAGTAGATTTAAGCATTTATCATTATTTTTATGATTATATATATTTATGTATTTATTTTTAGTTTTATATGTATGTGTGTGTTGTGTGTGCATGTAGGGAGGGGGAATTTCTATAGGTTGGTATTATCTAATAATCACAAAAATAATCTAATAATTTAATCTAAAACCTAATCTAAAATCTAATAACCTAAAAATAGAAAGCAGTGAAACATGTCTGGCACAAAAAACAAATTGTGTGTTGCTAAAGGTGGACTGCACCCAAAAACGTATGTTCATGTTATAGAAAAAACAGACAAAAGAGCTTCAACCTCAAGATTAATATCTAAGTTACCTCTTCCTTTAGATACGAATACATGAACAAGTAGAGGAGGCAAACAAGCTATTAATGTAGGTACTCATGTAATGTTGTTGTTGTGGTCTTCAGTCCTGAGACTGGTTTGATGCAGCTCTCCATGCTATGCAACTTTCTTCATCTCCCAGTACCTACTGCAACCTACATCCTTCTGAATCTGCTTAGTGTATTCATCTCTTGGTCTCCCTCTACGATTTTTACCCTCCACGCTGCCCTCCAATACTAAACTGGTGATTCATTGATGCCTCAGAACATGTCCTACCAACCAATCCCTTCTTATAGTCAAGTTGTGCCACAAACTTCTCTTCTCCCAAATCCTATTCAATACTTCCTCATTAGTTATGTGATCTACACATCTAATCTTCAGCATTCTTTTGTAGCACCACATTTCTAAAGCTTCTATTCTCTTCTTCTCCAAACTATTTATCGTCAACGTTTCACTTCCATACATGGCTACACTCCGTACAAATACTTTCAGAAACGACTTCCTGACACTTAAACCTACACTCGATGTTAACAAATTTCTCTTCTTCAGAAATGCTTTCCTTGCCATTGCCAGACTACATTTTATATCCTCTCTACTTCGACCATCATCAGTTATTTTGCTCCACAAATAGCAAAACTCGTTTACTATTTTAAGTGTCTCATTTCCTAATCTAATTCCCTCAGCATCACCCGACTTAATTCGAATACATTCCATTATCCTCGTTTCGCTTTAGTTGATGTTCATCTTATATCCTCCTTTCAAGACACTATCCATTCCGTTCAACTGCTCTTCCAAGTCCTTTGCTGTCTCTGACAGAATTACAATGTCATCAGCGAACCTCAAAGTTTTTATTTCTTCTCCATGGATTTTAATACCTACTCTGAATTTTTCTTTTGTCTCCTTTACTGCTTGCTCAATATAGAGATTGAATAACATCGGGGAGAGGCTACAACCCTGTATCACTCCCTTCCCAACCACTGCTTCCCTTTCATGCCCCTCGACTCTTATAACTGGCATCTGGTTTCTGTACAAATTGTAAATAGCCTTTCGCTCCCTGGATTTTACCCCTGCCAACTTTAGAATTTGAAAGAGAGTATTCCAGTCAACATTGTCAAAAGCTTTCTCTAAGTCTACAAATGCTAGAAAAGTAGGTTTGCCTTTCCTTAATCTAGCTTCTAAGATAAGTCGTAGTGTCAGTATTGCCTCACGTGTTCCGATATTTCTACGGAATCCAAACTGATCTTCCCCGAGGTCGGCTTCTACTAGTTTTTCCATTCGTCTGTAAAGAATTCACGTTAGTATTTTGCAGCCGTGACTTATTAAACTGATAGTTCGGTAATTTTCACATCTGTCAACACCTGCTTTCATTGGGATTGGAATTATTATATTCTTCTTGAAGTCTGAGGGTATTTCGCCTGTCTCATACGTCTTGCTCACCAGATGGTAGAGTTTCGTCAGAACTGGCTCTCCCAAGGCTATCAGTAGTCTACTTTGTATCGACTCAGGTCTTTCAGTACTCTGTCAAACTCTTCACGCAGTATCGTATCTCCCATTTCATCTTCATCTACATCCTCTTCCATTTCCATAATATTTCCTCAAGTACATAGCCCTTGTATAGACCCTCTATATACTCCTTCCACCTTTCTGCTTTCCCTTCTTTGCTTAGAACTGTGTTTCCATCTGAGCTCTTGATATTCATACAAGTGGTTCTCTTTTCTCCAAAGGTCTCTTTAATTTTCCTGTAGGCAGTATCTATCTTACCCCTAGTGAGATGAGCCTCTATATCCTTACATTTGTCGTCTAGCCATCCCTGCTTAGCCATTTTGCACTTCCTGTAGATCTCATTTTTGAGACGTTTGTATTCCTTTTTGCCTGCTTCATTTACTGCATTTTCATATTTTCTCCTTTCATCAATTAAATTCAATATTTCTTCTGTTACCCAAGGATTTCTACTAGCCCTCGTCTTTTTACCTACTTGATCCTCTGCTGCCTTCACTACTTCAACCCTCAATGCTACCCATTCTTCTTCTACTGTATTTCTTTCCCCCATTCCTGCCATTTGTTCCCTTACGCTCTCCCTGTACAACCTCTGGTTTAGTCGGTTTATCCAGATCTCATCTCCTTAAATTCCCATCTTTTTGCAGTTTCTTCAGTTTTAATCTACAGTTCATAACCAATAGATTGTGGTCAGAGTCCACATCTGCCCCTGGAAATGTCTTACAATTTAAAACCTGGTTCCTAAATCTCTGTCTTACCATTATATAGTCTATCTGATACCTTTTAGTATCTCCAGGCTTTTTCCATGTATACAGCCTTCTTTTATGATTCTTGAACCAAGTATTAGCTATGATTAAGTCGTGCTCTGTGCAAAATTCTACCAGGCGGCTTCCTCTTTCGTTTCTTACCCCCAATCCATATTCACCTACTACGTTTCCTTCTCTCCCTTTTCCTACTGACGAATTCCAGTCACCCATGACTATTAAATTTTCGTCTCCCTTCACTATCTGAATAATTTCTTTTATTTCATCATTCATTTCTTCAATTTCTTCGTCATCTGCAGAGCTAGTTGGCATATAAACTTGTACTACTGTGGTAGGCATGGGCTTCGTATCTATCTTGGCCACAATAATGCGTTCACTATGCTGTTTGTATTAGCTTACCCGCATTCCTATTTTCCTATTCATTATTAAACCTACTCCTGCGTTACCACTATTTGATTTTGTGTTTGTAACCCTGTATTCACCTGACCAAAAGTCTTGTTCCTCCTGCCACCGAACTTCACTAATTCCCACTATATATAACTTTAACCTATCCATTTCCCTTTTTAAGTTTTCTAACCTACCTGCCCGATTAAGGGATCTGGCATTCCACGCTCCGATGTAATAAAAAGTAATATACTAATCCAATTATTATTCCTTACAAGGTAGAATTCATAGATGCTAAGATCGATACACTTTTAAGAGAGTTACCAGAAATATTTCAACAACTTCATGACGAGCATTATTACTTACTAGGTTTAGACAAAAGACAAGATTTTACAGGAATTTTTAACAAAGAAGGAATGTGTGAATAGTTAACAGAAAATTTTAATTTCTGTATGCAAGGAGAATGTAATGCAATTGTTAACAACAATAATTCTGTAGAAAAGACTGTTTAACATGAATAAATTTCAATTCTAGAGTAAAACTCTACAATAAATATATCTGTGTATTACGAAGTCCAGGAGTTAATAAACAACTTGTCAACTGTATTACAGATTTTTTAAAATTGTCCCAACAGAAGATTAAAAGAAACATTTGCTTTTACATTAGCTACAGAAAATAGAGTTGAAGCAACAATTTATAATTATATTAATTCAGAATTGCAAAAAAAGAGGAATTCGAACCATTAACAGATTGTTTAGAATTTACAACAAATAACAGCAAAAATTTTGGCTAAACTCCTTTTTAATCTGTTCCAGTAGCTAAAATGTTGCAAAAATTAACAGAATCATCACAGAATAGTTGCTATCTTACATACAAATATTTACTGCAGACTTTTTATTGAGGTAACAAAAATATTAAAAATTCAACTGGAATATAATTAAAAATTGGGATGGGTGATGAAGATGAAATAGAAAAAAATAATTAAATATGTTTTATCTGTATTTAGTTTTAATCACTTACCTATTTATTACATATAAATCTTTGAAGAGATAGAGACTGTAATTTCTGTAAAACAAACAAGCTATATAAAATCTGGAGAGACATATTTTCCTAAATCCAATAGTTTGTTTTCTATAATACCTAAACAAATAAACATCAAAGAACTGCAATTAATAAAAAAAACCAATTATACTACATTTCTGCCTAGAAAATGGAATAAACATTACCAACAAATGCTTTCCATATCCCACTACAGAAATTACACCAGTTAATATGGCATAATTAGTACCTGCTAAAAACAAGTATGATAATCAGAGAACTTAAGCATATAAGAAAGAAAACCATAATGTTTTGATAACACACAGTGTTTAAAGGGAGAACTCAAAAATATTTGGGAGAAGGAACAAAAAATAAGAGAAATGGAAGAAGAAATAAAAATATATTTTAAGAGGCAGTGTATAGATTTTACAGCAAGTGGAGTATATAAAATTTATGCTTTTGCAGTAAATGATAAAAACAAGTATACATATGTGTTTTGGGGCAACAAAATGGGGAAAAAATCTGTATATATTGTTAAAGGTCTAAATAAAATTAAATTTGTATATACAAAGAAAAACAGAAATGTTCTTAAAAATGAAGGATTTATTTGTAATCCAGACAGTAGTCTTCGACAAGAATTCTACTTATAATGGAAATTCTTTCCCCAGAATAGCTTACTTAAAAGCAGTAACTATTTTCGTAAACAAAGAGAGTTTATTGTATAAAGAATAACATGGAGAAAGGATGTAAAATATAAAAATAGGACAGATACTAGGAAACATAAAAATAAAAAACTGTAAACTACTGGAAGATCTGCAAGAAATGTTAGATCTAATTATTTCCCATATTGCCACTGAAAATTATCGCAGAAAACACAAATATATTTTTAAATTCGAAAATATACAGGATTGTTTCTGTTCGAATTATTGGCTTCAGGAAGAGATTTGAATAAAAAATTGATTAAATTACAACATTAAGATCAAACTAGATGGAACTAAACAATACCAAAAAGCCCAAAGAAAGGCTTGTGTTTGTTGTTTAATTGTTATTTGCATATGCCTGAAATTGTATATATTTTAATTGTTTTGATTTTTTCTGAAGTAACTATATTGCTATCTTTAAAAAATGTAATATTATTTTGGGACATTTTTCATGAAGTTCAGCTGAACTTCCTATATTTTTATGAGTATAATAATCTCCAAAAACATAACAAGGACAGATTAAATTTTCATATTCTGCACAATAAATATGATAAACTTTATACCCTAAATAAAAACAGAGACCAGTTCCTTTCTATGGTTTCCATGGTTATATAAGTACATACAGCTGTCTCACAAGGTGCAATATCTTCAGGAATTATTAGTTTTTCCACTGAGTCTAATTACAATTATTTATACTAAAATTTTTAGTTATGGAAGAAGATAAAAATATTCAAATTTTAGATCTATTTTAGAAGATTAAAATGCATTTCGAATAAACAGGAGTAAAATTAAATAGTTTACTAGTCGAACACTACCAAGTAGAGTTCTTACATGAACTTTTACTCACAAATGGTTGTGCAAAAACTACTGTTTATGATAAAGCAAAACATGCATTCATAGAATTAAAAGATTTAAATAAATTTAATAGAGAGAAATATCGAAAGAAGTTTCTTAAGGCAATAAACAAATGTCACTTAGAAGAAAATGATTGAAATTCTAGTGAGGAAAGCGAAATAGACAGTGATGAATATTTTGAAGACGAACTTGATGGAGAGGAAGCTGTTCAAGACTGTAACAGTAGTAGAATTTACAAAAGAAGGATTTAATTTTTATGTCTTACTAAGTGATAATTGTATACCTATCATTTCCCATCACATCTTCATAATTTTTCCTATATTTTCTGTAACTGTGCTAATCAGATAGCAGCAATGGACAGCAAAAATAGGCACAAAAAATGGACAGCATTTTACAACATGGACAGCATTTTATAACATTTGTGTGCACTAGAATTTGGGGCATGAAAATGAAGAGCAAAACGAAAAAAAAAGAAAATGGACACAAAAAATTGGCATATCGGAGACAAACGATGGGTGAACATTTTTTAAAATTTTAACTTTAAAGAACCATCTTTTTTGACGTTCACACTTCATTTTCCCTTCCTTTGCCCATCGCTTGTCATCGTTTGCCCCAGAAGTCCGTTTTTCCTGTCTTTCTTTTCTGTTCATTTTTTATGTTCCACATTCGAGTGCAGTCAAATTTTCTATCCATTTTTGCTATTTATTTTTTGTATCTATTTTTGCTGTCCATTTTTGCCATCCGATTTGTTTTGCCAACGCGTGAAATCTTCAGCAATTGTAGCAACGTTTCTTTCCCACGTGAGATTCACATGAAGAAGTGTCGCTGTGGGAAATCTGACTTTGTGCAAACCACGAGGTGTTCGGAGTTACTATGTTTCGAGTGAATCTTTCTGTCATCGGCATCATGTAAGAACTGCACCAAATCTTGCTGAAGAATAAACATGAGAAGAAAGTATAAGAACTAAGAATTTACAAAAGATTGAAATATAACAATACAAAAATTTAAAAAGATTGTAGCACTCAAATAACATACTGACATATACTATATAATAAAGATATGACACTTATTGTGAAGTCCATCTGTAATTTCACGATTAACATAACGCCCTTGTATCCCTTAACTTGATGAGAAGTATAACAGCAAAATAAAAACAATAGTAGGGTTTCAATGACGGGACTAAAACAGTGAGAAAAGATGATGGTACCCACTACGCTGCTAGTTCAACTGAGTTCGTAGACAACTAAAAGGCGTCTAGCTTACGTCAAAAATGTTGACGGTCATTTTCTCAGAAACGGTCGACTATCTATAGATAAGCCGAGACATGTGTTCACTTATCTTCGCTCCTGTTCCACTGTGGAAAGTTTCTGGGAAACGGGTTATGGCACTTGCTTCGTCCTCTTCGTAAATCCACAACATCGCACTCGCCACGAAGAACAGCGACGCCTTGGACAGTGACTAAGTCCAGAACTTCCACACACGTCTTAACAGAACCATGGCACCAGCGTGAATTTATCAGGCCATCAGCGGAATGGCGGCCCCGCCTTTCTGCTGTGTGGGTGCCTTACACCCAAACCTCCAGGTGCCAGACACTCAGATGGGTACCAAACGTTTTATGTCGATAAATTATCGACCAAAACTTCAATTTAGTTCGTACTGTGTGCTGACGTCCAGCAGAACATGCGTAAACGGTAACTGAAAGCAACGCCAGAAGGACGGAGGACAGAAAAAGCGAATATGTGAATAATTGCTTTGTAGATCTCGCGTGGGTGAGTTGGTGGAGGGTGAGGTGCTGCGTTCAAACCCCACTGGTGACAATTTTTGTAACTGTTTACCCGTGAACTTCTTGTGTGGGAGAGCATTTTCCTGAAATGTAAAATGACTCTTCGGAGTTTGTAGCAATGTTCTTTTGGCAGTCTGCTTTCACTTCGTTAACTGGAAGCGGCAAACGTATAGAGAACATTCGGTTCAAATTGCTCTGAGCACTAGGGGACTTAACATCTGAGGTCATCAATCCCCTAGAACCTAGAACTACTTAAACCTAAATAACCTAAGGACATCACACACATCCATGCCCGAGGCTGGATTCGAACCTGCGACAGTAGCAGTCGCGCGGTTCTTCTTTTTCGTCGAGCGAATGGTAATATATAATTGTTAAGTATGGAGCTATTGCGTGAACATACTCTCAAAGGAACCTAACTGGTATACAATCTGGATCGGAAGACTTGCTCTTCTTAAGTGATTCAAGTTTCTCCACTGCATCGGAGATATCTACTGCTAAATTACTCATGTTGGCAGCCGTCCTGGATTCGAATTCTGAAATATTTACATCGTTTTTGGTGAAGAAATATCGGGAGTCTGTGTTTGGTGACTATACCTCAGCAGCAGTGTCACTGATAGTATTTCCACCGCTATTGCGCAGAGAAGGCATTGATTGTGTCTTGCCGATAGCATATTTTACATACGACCAGAATGTCTTTGGATTTTCTGTCAGATTTAGAGACAAAGTTTCGTTGTGGAAATCATTATAAGCATCTCGCATTGAAGTCCACGATATATTTCGAGCTTCTGTAAAAGATCGCCAGTCTTTGGGATTTTGCGTTCGTTTGAATTTGGCATTCTCTCTTCGTTGTTACTGCAATAGTGTTCTAACCTGTTTTGTGTACCAAGGAGGATCACCTCCGTCGTTTGTTAATTTATTTGGTATGACTCTCAACTGCTGTCTATACTATCTCTCTGAATTGAATCCACATCTGACCTACAGTTACATTGTTAATTTGGAAGGAGTGTTGATTGTCTCTCAGAAAGGCGTCAAGCAATTTTGTATTCACATTGTTGAATAGATATATTTTTCGTTTATTTTTTGAAGAGTTTGATGTTAAGGGATTTAATGTCGCTACGATTATTAGCTCAGGATTATTTGTTGCTAAGGGGTCGAACGTGGTCTCACAACCGCTCACTATTCGAGAGGGCTCATTATCTAACTACTCGATATAATTTTCAGAGAATGCCCTTAACACATTTTCGGATGATGCTTTATGAGTACCTCCGGATTTAAACTTGTATTTTCGTCAACATATCGAGGATAAATTGAAGTCGCCACCAACTACAGTTGTATGAGTCGGGACATGTTTGAAATTAGACTCAAATTTTCTTTGAACCTTTCAGCAATCGTATAATCTGAACTTGGAGGTCTGTAAAAGGATTCAATTATTATTTCATTCCGGTTGCCAAGGATGACTTATACCCATACGTACTCACAGGAACTACCTACTTCAATTTCCCTACAAGATAGACTACTTCCAACAGCAACAAACATGCCACCACCAACTGTGTTTTGCCTATGCCTTCAGAACACCGTTAGGTCCTTCGCAAAAATTATGCCTGGAATTACCTCCGCCTTCAGCCAGCCTTCAATACCTATAACACTATTAATGCTGAAACTTCCTGGCAGATTAAAACTGTGTGCCGGACCGAGACTCGAACTCGGGACATTTGCCTTTCGCGTTCAAGTACTCTACCGACTGAGGTACCCAAGCACGACTCACGCCCCGTCCTCACAGCTTTAATTCCGCCAGTACCTCGTCTCCTACCTTCCAAAGCTGTGAGGACGGAGCGTGAGTCGTGCTTGGGTAGCTCAGTCGGTAGAGCACATGCCCGCGAAAGGCAAAGGTCCCGAGTTCGAGTCTCGGTTCGGCACGCAGTTTCAATCTGCCAGGAAGTTTCATATCAGCGCACACTCCACTGTAGAGTGAAGATTTCATACTATCAATGCTTTCTATTAGGCTTGGAGGGCTGGTACTTTCCCAAAGAGCTACGACAATTTACAACTGTTATACCGATGTTTCCTAGTTCTACGTTCTTTCTGTGTTAGAACTGCACCCCTTTTGTGTTTCCCCGAGACCCTCTAACCTACAAATCGCCCAGTCCACGCCACACAGTCCCGCTTCCGTACGGCATCTCTTGAAACTCCAAACACTTCGGCTACCTTTCTCACGGAAGCATTCACCATACGAGCGCCAACAATTTTGGCCACGTTAGAATTTAATTAGCTCACGATGCGACCCGATTACTGCAATGAAAACTTAATGGACGTCAGATTCCACGGTATGGAGGTCACAACAGGCTGCTAATAAAGCGGCAGACGTGGGCACAAATTTTCACGAATAATCCAAAACCAAACGAGGACCTGCGTCAGAGGTAGCTGTTGGATATGTCTCCGTTGGGTTTATTGCCTAGGGGTTGGTTGTTTCCACCGTTAAAAAATAGTACCTGCAGCCAACCTTAAAGGGGAGGCTGCACTGACCACTCCAACAGCTTAATGTGTGTTGGGGCGGGAGCGAATTCCAGCCTCTTAGGTTGGCCTTTCTGAAGTGGCGCTACTCGAGGACGTCGAGGGAAAAGGTCTTCTTCGAGACCAGCCTTGCCAGGAAGTTAATTTAAACTAAACGGCTCTTTTTTTCTTCAGCCATCCACCCCATCTTGGAATGTTTTTTAAACAATATAGTTGGTGGTTATCATTTTTTTGACCTTTCTATCCGATGGTCCTGTACTAACGCGACACATTGGCGATACAGAATACCGAACAAAAGTGATGTTACAAGGGAAATTTGGACATTAAGTTTCTCAATTATTTAAATATGCATCCAATCGAGCTGTAATCGCGGTTGTTGGATTCGTTAGTTCCCTTTCTGCATGAATTTTTGATTGGATTTCGTATTAACTGATAATTCGTATTCTTTTCTTTAAGTTTTGGGCGAAACGGTCGCTAAGAGCATTCCATATTTTTGGAGAATCTTCCAGGAAAATCTAAGTTCATAAACAGCGCGCATGAGCGGAATGAGTGAGGTAGAATAGTGTCGAAGGTTTTCTAGCTCTATGTTTCCCCTTTCCAATTACAACAACCGGAAGAGACAAAGAGAAACATCTTCCTCTGTGACCGCTTGGAGTAACACAAAATTTTTACGTAAACACGCTTTTGCCAACGGCCACCGCCTTACTGAGGTTTTTGATAAGTGATTTGTGGTAATCACATGTTGATCCTGATATCGCTGTCTGATACGCCTACTCTTTCCAAATACAATGATAGTTTCTGAACTCGACGCATAATTGAACCGCTGGGAGACATTGCATATTACGCTTGTGTATGTGCTTCGTATAGGCGTAATCGATCTGTATTTGCACTCAACTGCTGCGTAATTTGATCAGCTATCAGAATCGGTGATCTGAACTTGTGTGACTTTATAAAAGGCTGTTTCTTTGTGTGGGCTGAACGTAATGGTTGCCTTGTCCTTCACAATATAGGCGTGAAGCACTCTGGAAAATTCTGATGTAAAATTCTACTGTATCAAATGGTTCAAATGGCTCTGAGCACTACGGGACTTAACATCTGAGGTCATCAATCCCCTAGAACTTAGAACTACTTAAACCTAACTAACCTAAGGACATCACATACATCCATGCCCGACTGAAGCGCCTAGAACCGCTCGGCCACATCGGCCAGCTCTACTGTATCATTTCAAATTTTGTCTGACCCAGGTATTATTATGTTGGTATACAAGTTCGTCCGTTATTGTTTTTCCGGTTGCTATGAGTTTATTTACCGATTGTCGTTTCTTATTTTCAGTTCGCTGTTGGTATTTGAGTTTCGGTGCTGTCATTTTGTCATTTGGAGACAGTAAGGGGAACTGTGGACGCTGGAAGATGGAGTAACAAGTGGAGAAGTCGAAACGTTTTCGACACATTCTTTTGTCTGAATGGAATGGAGGGATGACAGCAGTGAATGCAACCAGAAACACTTGTGCCGTATATGGGGACAATGCTACTGGACAAGAAAATGATTTTCTCCTGTTATGGAGGGTCGTTTTGACATTAGTTACTCTACACGTTCAGGAAGACCTTTGGTGTTTGATGAAGATCGTTTAAACGCATTAACGCACAATGATGTACGTCAGTGTACTCGAGAGATGACAAATGTGGTGAACTATTATTATTCCACCATCATGCGACATTTGCATGCAATGGAGCGGTTCAAAAATCGGGTGTGTGGGTACCGAATGCTCTAAGTGAAAAGCACAAAAAAATCAGTGGGGGGTCATATGTGCATCTCTGATCGCTCGTCATCAATTGTCTCTCGAACAAAACCGACCTTTCCTATCCTGTATCGTTACCGGCAACGAGTTATGGTGTCTTTATGCTAACGTTCGGAGAAGAAAGGAGTGGTTGATCCCAAAGAAAGCAAGAACTCCTCGTACAAAGACGTGTGTACGTCCACAAAAGATAATGTTATGCATCTAGTGGAACATCGACGGTGTGGTGCACTGCGAATTGCTTCCCCGAGGTGTAACCACCACTTTGGAAATTTATTGTCAACAACTGAGACGTCTTGCAGCCGCAATCCAAGAACAACGATCTGGAAGGCTACATGAAGTGTTGCTACTCCACGATAACGCGCCCCTGCATTCTGCTAGCCTGACAAAAAATACTATACAGGAGTTGGGTTGGGAAGTCATTCCACATCCATCTTACTCACTTGATCTTATGCCATCAGATTTTTCGCCTTATCCGCTCTCTGTGGAACAACCTTCAAGGAATTCCATTTCCGGATGAAAATGCGCTCCGAAAATGACTCGACGAGTTCTTCGCTTTAAGACCAAGTGATTTCTACAGTCGCAGAATCGAAAATTTACCCCAGCGTTGCAGACTGTTGTAACAGAGAGTTTAGTCATCAATAATGATGACTAAACTCTCTGTTATGTGTATCTGTTGCGTATATTAAACTCATGGAAAAACGCTACGAACTTATACGTCCAATAATAGCCAGGTAAAAAAAAGTCGTACAGTTCTTGTTTTCGCAATGTTTCTTTTTCTTTTGGCATGCTCCGCAACATAACGTTTAATGTATCAACTATGGAACAAGGAACTAAGTATGTGATGCAATAGAAATCTATATACGAGTGTACAGGGTGGGGCAGAGGAAACACACGTTTCTAACCACTGAACAGCTTATGCAGTTATATTTGTAGAAAAAAACTTTTACATTAAACAATAACATTTTTTTGCCATTTTGAAATATGCATACATTAATTAGGTTGTGAAAACGTCATTATGGCGTCGTCCCTCTTGCAGGGAGCAAGTCCAGAGCCTCTCCTCAAGGCTCTGGACGGCTTTCTTCAACATTTTATACTACATAGCTTCTTATAGTTTCTTGACAAAGTGGAAGTTCCCACGCCATCGATTATATGGGGTTTGATTTTAGGTGCCACCACAAAAAGTAGTCACAAATCGATAGATAGGAAGATTGTGCGGGGCATCATCGCCGAATCGTGAAATGAGGTGTCGAGGAAACGTTTGTCGAATCACTTCCAACAAGGATGTTCAAATGGTTCAAATGGCTCTGAGCACTATGGGACTTAACTGCTGAGGTCATCAGTCCCCTAGAACTTAGAACCACTGAAACCTAACTAACCTAAGGACATCACACAGATCCATGCCCGAGGCAGGATTCGAACCTGCGACCGTAGCGGTCGCGCGGCAACAAGGAGGTTCCGTCGTGTCAGCTCTTAGAACCACATTTGTCGCATGCTAAACCAATGCCTTTCCATATGTGGAAAGAAGTCCAATAATCCCTACCTTGGAGAAACCACATGTAGCACCACACTGTTGCTTTTGAGATATGATGTTTTTGATGTCTGCGAGCCGTGTTAAAGTGATTGCGAATCGTGTAACTGACATGAGGCTTGGATACGAGCCCAGTATTTACCTAGTCCGATGCAAGAAACCACCTAAAAGTCCCATCCAGTCTGGCCGGCACACTGACCCTCGTTTTCAATCCACCAGACGGATTGAACCTGGGGCTGGTGCACCTCTCCGTACCGGAAGGGGCGCTCTAACATGCTCGTCTGTCCGGGCGGGTCATGCTGCAGCCTGTACTAGATTACTTAATTCTTGAAGTATGTGTAATTCGTAGAATGAAATAACCGAACCCAATGCAGACATCTCTTGAACAAATTGGATGAAGCTGGCTTCAGATATGTCAGAAGCACTCCTTAAATAGAAACTGATATTAAGACTGTGTCGTCCGGCGACACCACAGTGGTGTCGTGCGCGAAATAGCGGTCAACGACCGGCGTCACCGCAGTTGTGTCGTGTGCATAGCATAGCTCAGTGGCCAGTGAAATCACAGTGGTGTCGTGAGCATAGTATCGTGCAGTGGCTGGCGACAGCACTTCAATCCTTTTTTCATTATGTTGGTGTTTTGTTTAGGTAACAATAAGTTACGTTAACAAGTTTTTTGTTTTTATAAGTACGTGCGCACTTCCATCATGGTAGACGAAAGAGACGATACGATTATTTACGATGAATGCACAGACGTCTCGTCTGATGCTCTGGACGACTTGGCCGGTTGGGAAGAAGACACTGGATATAAAAAAAAATGAAAGTGAAGCAGAATCGTCGGAAGATAGTGAAATACGTCCAGGAAGAATTCGGCGAACGCTACGGTTGCCAACTGATTCGGGTGAATCGGACGGAGAAGACAGACTATGATTTACTGAGGACCAATAATAAATTTGAACGATCTCCGGGTCCACACATATTTCCCAAAGATACACAGAGCGTCGTGGATATCGTAGAACTATGTATCGGGAACGATCTATTTGAATATATCAGCAACGAAACCAACAAGTATTACAGTCAAAATAGCAATAGACGGAAACTGGATTTAAAAATTGCCAAATTTGTCGACGTTACGGGACCCGAACTTAGAAAATAGTTTGGGCTTCCTATCCTTATGGGAACTGTAAAAAAAGCAAGGATCGATGATTACTGGTCATTGAATCCGTTGATAGACACACTGATATTTCGCAAAACGATGTCCCGCAACCGATTCAGACAAATACAGGGTGATCAAAAAGTCAGTATAAATTTGAAAACTTAATAACCACGGAATAATGTAGATAGAGAGGCAAAAATTGACACACATGCTTGGAATGACATGGGGTTTTATTAGAACAAAAAAAAAAAAAAAAAAAAACAAAGTTCACAAAATGTCCGACAGATGGCGCGTGAAAGATCTCTTGCGTGCGTCGTTTGGTGATGATCGTGTGCTCAGCCGCCACTTTCGTCATGCTTGGCCTCCCAGGTCCCCAGACCTCAGTCCGTGCGATTATTGGCTTTGGGGTTACCTGAAGTCGGAAGTGTATCGTGATCGACCGACATCTCTAGGGATGCTGAAAGACAACATCCGACGCCAATCACTGACCATAACTCCAGACATGCTTTACAGTGCTGTTCACAGCATTATTCCTCGACTACAGCTGTTGTTGAGGAATGAAGGTGGACATATTGAGCATTTCCTGTAAAGAACATCATCTTTGCTTTGTCTTACTTTGTTATGCTAATTATTGCTATTCTGATCAGATGAAGCGCCATCTGTCGGACATTTTTTGAACTTTTGTATTTTTTTGGTTCTAACAAAACCCCATGTCATTCCAAGCTTGTGTGTCAATTTGTACCTCTCTATCTACATTATTCCGTGATTTATTCAGTTTTCAAATTTATACTGACTTTTTGATCGCCTGGTATTATCATCTTTACATTTTTCCGACAGCAACAATAAACCGGATAATGCCGACCGGCTTTTCAAAGTGCAAATCGTAATTGATTAATTTTCCAAAAAGCTTAAAGAAACGTTTAATCTAACTTTAAACATGTCAACTGATGAAGGAATGATACCGTGACGTCTACAGTTAAATTTTAAAGTTTACAATCCGTCGAAAATTACGTAATATGGCATACTTATTCAGATGCTGTGTGAATCGAGTACGGGATACATTTCCTCATTCAAGATATATTCCGGCGCTGGACAACTTTTAGCAAAAGCAGTGACGGAACTATTGACGCCGGCCGGTGTGGCCGTGCGGTTAAAGGCGCTTCAGTCTGGAACCGCGTGACCGCTACGGTCGCAGGTTCGAATCCTGCCTCGGGCATGGACGTGTGTGATGTCCTTAGGTTAGTTAGGTTTAATTAGTTCTAAGTTCTAGGCGACTGATGACCTCAGAAGTTAAGTCGCATAGTGCTCAGAGCCATTTGAACCATTTTTTTGAACTATTGACACCTTCTTATGGAAAGTGGCATCACCTCTACATGGGTAATTATTATAACAGTGTAGAGCTTGCAAAGAAGTTGCTTGAAAAGAAAATTCGAGTATGTGGAACGATACGGCAAAATAGAGGATTTCCGGAAAAATTAAAGCTCGCAAAAGTCAATGTGTTTGAAACTTGTCATCAGCGAAAAGGTGATAAGCGGCCGGCGACAAGCCGAGTAATCCGAATTAGCGTTGCCGGCGTCAAGCGAATAAATTTGTACGAGACGTGCGGACGGCAAAGTGTTAATATATGCATTGGCGCCTGGAGAAGAATAACGCGAACCGTTTCAGAACTACTGCAGAGCGGGTTCATTGTTTGTGTACCACTCGTCGCCTCACTGTCAAAGATTCGTGACCCTGCCATCGTCGTAACTGAGGAAGTAAACCTCGCCGACTAGCGAGCAGCAGAGAGCCAACAGCTGGGTGCCCGCAGGTGGAGAGCCTGGTGGTGGAGACGCCGGGCGGCTTCCAGTCGCAGGAGGATGGCACCGCGTCCGTCAAAGTGCTCCTGACCAGGGTGCTGACTGGCTGCCAGCAGGTGCTGCTACTCTTCACCACGGAGCTCGTACGCTACACGGTCCTTGTCCTCTTCATAGAAGGCTGCGCCCTCCTCAGGTAAACGAAACACTGCTACTCTCATACTCCTGTGATGTGGACAGACGTACTGTAGTAATTCATCTGCAAAATGGTTGCGAGAGACTCAAGTACTCTCAGCTCTTTAAATAGACGTAACGTAAATATAAAAATCAGTCGTCGTCGTCGTCGGCTGATACTCGTACCCGAGTTTTCATTTCTCCTGAGATTTCCTTTGTCACGGTTCAGGCGTGGAAGTGTCGTTGATGGCTCAGCAATCCAATCCTACCGTGGAACAGGCGTGGAACAGGCGGCCACAGACATTACAGCTGATGGAAAGTGGAGGACGTGGCTGAGCCTGGAGGAATTTACGTCTCCGGCGTTTGTCGTTCTCCATTCTTCGACGTTCCAGCTCAAAGTTTTGAAGAGCATTTGAGGTAACTGAGCGCCAGCGACTTCGATCTTCTGCTATTGTGGACCAGTTACTAGGATCGATGTTCAAGTTTTTCAGATTTTTCTTGTACTGATCCTTATAGCATTTGAGAGGGGCACCTCGTGGCCTTTTACCTGTGCTCATTTCGCTGTACAGCATTTAGCGTGGAAGTCTGTCATTTTTCATCCGCTGGACATGTCCGTCTCATCTGAGTTGATGCCCAATGATAAGAGCTTCCATGCTATACATTTTTGCTTTCTCAAGAACAGCCGTGTTGGATATGAAGACATCCCATTTCAGGTTCATGATACATCTTAGCTTCTTTTGGCTGAAGCGTTCTAGTTTCTTCAGATCACCGCAATATAACGTCCAGGTTTCGCAACCATATAGCAGGGTGGAAATGACTACAGCTTTGTACACCATCAGTTTGGTGTACAGTGTTACGTCTTTATTCAGGAAGACACGCTTTGTAAGTCGTCCAAATGCTACATGGGCAGCACCTAATCTATTCTCCACATCTTTTCCAGATGAGCAGTTAGATGACAGTATGCTTCCTAGGTAGAGGAAATGGCCCACTTGTTCCAAGAGAGTATTATAAATGGATATGCTGGAATCAGGAACGGAGGTGACAGAAGTTGGCTGCGCCATTACCTTTGTCTTTGGAATATTGATGGAGAGACCAAATCGTTCGTACGCCCTGCTGAAGGAACCAACTGACAGCTGCAACTCTGCAGGTGAATGAGTTGGAGAAGCATTGTCATCAGCATACTGCAGCTCTGTCACACGAGTGGTACTGGTGAACCTTTTTGAATGGAGTCTGGACTGGTTGAATAATCCTCTATTGAACCTGTACTTTAGTTCTATTCCTGTATTGTTTACTGATGTCTCGTAAAGCATTTCCTTTGTCACGATTCAGGCGTGGAAGTATCGTTGATTCATAGCATTCACAAAGCAAATTAGTACGATACCAGTAACACCCGTTCTCTTTAGAGAATAGAGCTCCCACGTATAAAACAGCTTCAAGCGTCTTAATACAAATGAGCAAATATTTTAAATACCCTGACGGAAAAAATCGCAACACCAGGAAGGAGCTTTGTGACATAAAGAAAAGTTGGTAGGCGTGCTTCTACATCTGGAAGATGATGCCTTCTCGGAATTCGCACATAAGAATGGCGCTAGTAGCGCCACTATGAGAATACAAATCAAATTTGCTTGAAATACACGCTGTAACGGTCGTGAGCATTAGTTACGTTTGACAATGGATTTGTTGAGTTGATGTTGATCAACAATGCGTTTAAGACAAAAAAGACGGAATTATCAACACGTCGTTGAGTTTGAACGTCGTGTAATGGGGCTACAAGAAGCTGGATGTTCCTTCTGCGATATTGAAAAAAGATTTGGCAGCAATCTAGACAGTATGATTGCTGGCAGCGGTGGTCACGAGGACATACGGTAGCAAGAACAATGGGCTCCGGACGGCCACGTAGCACTACCGTAAGGGACGGGCGTCGTGTTCGGCGTGGGGCTCTGGCGCATCGTTTTGCATCTGAAGCGGCAATATGACAGTAGTTGGCTCCCAGTGACAAAATAAACTGTTACAAATCGATTACTTCGAGGACAGCTCCGAGCCAGACATCCTGTAACGTGCATTGCACTGCCCCCAAAAGCACCGTCATTTGCGGCTTCAATAGTGTCAAGTGAGAGCTCACTGGAGGGCAGAGCGGAGGTCTGTTGCGTTTTCTGAAGAAACCTGGCTCTGCCTCGGTGTCATTGATGGCCGTGTGTCAGTTAGGAACAGGTCACTTGAGGGCCTGCAACCAACCTGTCTGTGTGCTAGACACACTGGACCTACATCTGGATTTATGTTTTGGGCTGCGATTTCTCTCGTGGCTATCCCACTCACCCTGTCTGCAAAATTTTACGCCAGTCTGCTGATTCGGCCTGTTGTACTGCCATTCAAGAACTATATTTCAGGGGGTGTTTTTCAACAGGATAACGGTCGCCCAAATACCGCTGTTGTATCCCAACATACTCTACAGAGTGTAGACTTGTTACCTTGGCCTACTTGATCACCAGATCTGTCTCCAATCGATCAGATATGTGACATCATTGGACGACAACTCCTGCGTCATTCACAAACAGCATTAATCGTCCCTGTACTGACCGACCAAGTGCCATAGGCAGGGAGCTCCATCCCAAGGTACCCGAACCTGTACAGTACGATACGTGCACGTTTGCACGCTTGCATTCAACACTCTGGTTATTGATGTGCCACCATTTCACGTTTGGAATGGATTATCTCGTGCTTACATTAACCTGTGACCTTGCAATATCAACCACTTAAATATATTACCAAAACAAATATAATTCCAAAATTGCATTAGTCCACATTAATCATTTTTTGGTGCTGCGACTTTTTCTGACAGTATATTTGCTTTAACTATGTAAAGGAGAATGAGTTTAGCAATGGTTTGAAATTATGCTAACGTGTATTAGAAGTCGATCAGAGCTCATATTATGAAACACTGGATGAATGTAAATTGTGTCACCTGCGCCGCATTTTCAGCAAGTGCTAGTTAATCAAGCATCTCAATGTTTGTGACATTTTATCTCCTGAACTATGTGTCACTCAGTGATACAATTTCGTATGGACATTCAGTGGTAAATGCGGACACTGTCTGCAGACTACGTTGTCAGTAGAGTTACTAGTGAAGAGGTAATTAATTAATTAATATATCATGCCTGATGCTGCCGTTTTACTGCCTGAACAGGGGAAATAAAGTGAGCGATAAAGTTCTTGCTTATCATCTTTTTATTAGGGGGTGTCAGCGAGAAATAGTTTCGAAAAGGATTGAAATTATGTGTAAAGTTTGTTGGAAGTCGCTAAGTGCTGTCATTCGCAAATACTGGACTTCTGCGCGCCGTCTGTTACATTTCCTCGACACACACACACACACACACACACACACAAATTGTTCAAATTGCTCTAAGCACTATGGGACTTAACATCTGAGGTCATCAGTCCCCTACACTTAGAACTACTTAAACCTTACTACCCTATGGACATCACACACATCCATACCCGAGGCAGGATTCGAATCTGCGACCGTAGCAGCAGCGTGGTTGCGGACTGAGGCGCCTACAAACGCTCGGCCACAGCGGCCAGCCACACACACACACACACACACACACACACACACACACACACACACACACACAAACACACACACACAGTTTATAACTGTAGTATGTGTCTTACTGTGTTAAACATTTAACGTAATATTATAATTCTTAAATTCTGTCAATAATCAACGAAATATTGTCAATGTAATTTTTGTTGCCCCTGAAAGCTATTAGGTAACCACCCTGCAAATATATAATGATACCGTGTCCCGGGTTCCGGGATAGTCGTTTAGAAACACAGATATCCAACTGGAGTTATTAATGGGTGGCGTATAAGAAGTGAAACAATTAATAAAACTGAAAAGCTACGATGCCACAGACAGGTATAAGGACGTTAGACTTGTAACAGCTCTCTGTTTGCGTCGGGGGTTAAAAATCTTCATTGTTGATCAAGCATAAAAGATAAACATATGTTCTCCCGGGCTTTTATTTAGTTCTTTTTGCGCTCTGCAAACTGGTACTACGTAATTTGATGTAGTTTCACGTATTACGTAGCGTATATGGAGAAAGCGCTGGTGGAAAATATTTTTACTTAATTTAGCTGATGAAACTTAAACGGCTGAACAGACTGCCATAGAACATAGCTAAGAACGTAGCTATCAGAAAACTGTATTAAAACCGAACCTTTCGTTTGGGAGCTACGATGCCATGGACAGATACACGCGTTAAACTTATAAGACCTCTCTGTTAGCGTCATAGCTTAAAAAAGTGCAACGCTGGAGTACCAAACATTAACTGGCCACTTAAACACAATAATTATAAATTGCCGGAACAACTAGACACCTCACTTTTACTTTTGTCCCATTAAGTGGATGGCACATTGATGTAAGCCAATAGCAGTGTTGGAAAGATGTGCAGGAAAGCTGCTGCCAAAGTTTTGCTGCGACAAAATGGGCGCTAATTATGATCGTTATTCATAGGAACTGCGGATTTACCAACAACCTGGAGCCAATGGTACGGCTCTTTAGACGCGTCCTTTGCTTTCGATACTGCGGCTGTGGACGTGTCTAATCAATTGTAGGAGGCCCTTGCCTTTAAGTTGAGCAAGACGACATTCGGTGGTGCCTGAACTGGTGTTCCAGAGCCAGGTGCTGGGAGAGCAGCTCAGAGGACAAATTTAAAAGGCTGATTATAAAGCCGCAGCATTCTTAAAAGAGCAGCGATACAGTGTTTCTCAGGAAGTCTTGATCGTTGACGAGGCGGAGCAGTTTTTACATGAGGTCTCCTCACTGCTTTCAGCGCTGCATACGACGTTCTCATAACTCTCGTTAGGGTATTGTTAAATAATTTCTGGACTGACCTGGGCTAGAAGACCAACTTGTTTTTTCTGGGTTTCTTGTTGAGTATGTGGAACTGCTCCAATGTACTGTTACATTTTATATCAACGCACACTTTGCCCACATCTTGATGCTAACTTCAATATAATGATCAGGGTTCTGGCAAGCTAACTGCAACCATTTTATCGCTGCTAAAGGTATCAGCTCTTTTTATTTGTTTTTATCATAAATACCTCTTTTTATTGAGTGAAGACGGCCCGTTACGATAGACAGGAAATCCTCTATCATCAGAATTACAGTACACGATCCACCCCTGAAAGTAGGCAAAAAGAAGTTCGAATTGTTTGTGCAAAGGATAAACTACCGTAAT
Organism: Schistocerca piceifrons; assembly: GCF_021461385.2. Taxonomy (NCBI): domain Eukaryota; kingdom Metazoa; phylum Arthropoda; class Insecta; order Orthoptera; family Acrididae; genus Schistocerca; species Schistocerca piceifrons. The sequence continues at coordinate 621,153,307 of NC_060141.1, forward strand.
TTCTCATAACGATAGCCCTGTTCCAGAAATTTTTTTTATTTTGTCTGCAAACCAGATATATACGACGTTAAAATTACTATTCTTTTTTCATGTATTAGATGGAGTGAAATTAACATAACTATTGTACCAGGTTTTGAATTCAAGTATTGTCAAAGCAAATATTATTTATTAAAAGTGGACCATGGCTAGGTACTAAAGTCCCCAACAATGGTCCACCTCCCATATATTATGGTGGCTTACAGTTATGGTTTTTATGTCCATTTATTTGAGTAGGAAGTGAAAGAGAAGTATTTAGCATTTATTTTGCAAGTTATAACATTTAAACACCAGAACATAAGAAAATTACGCAGTTGTTGATTTGTCAGATACTCCATAGAGTTCTTTCACAGAATGTAAGTCTCTTTTGTTGGCCACCTTAACTAGAGGTTGAAACTGGCAAATGATGTCAGATTCATTGTACTTAAGAACAGCCCCTTCCTTCGGCTAAATCCACAATTTTCCACTTCTTCCCATCCGCTACAGTTTTCCAAATTTCGGTGAAGCTATCTGCCCAGACTTCTCCCTCATATTTTATTAGCTTATATTTTTTTCCCCAAGGATTTCCCTCAAACATATATACTGTTGTATTTCATAGACTGCCGTGCCTGTCGCCCTTCCAAATGCAACACAAAAGAAGTGCACACCACAGTTGTGCACCTCTACACAACAATATAATTCCACACAGGTAGCTTGGACTATAGGTAGGTGTCCAGACAATAGACATGGTGAATTAGGGTGTATAATCACTCTCACTAGGTTTGATTTAACTTCACACGCACAGCAACACCACATAAAGACTATTTCTCCCTCCAAACCCCCCACCCCCTTCTCACCCACACCCACCAGCCACCACCATCTGCTCACCTCCTCACCCTCGTAATACTGCAATATCACCCAGAAAAAAATAAATGAGGCTAGTTACATTTTTGTCTGTTTGCGGTTCATGACTACTGTTCTGGAATGCACAGAAATCCACCCTCATCCTGGTACCGAAGCATGCCGCTACAGGAGCCGAGTGGCGGTGTTCTCTGATACAGTATCGTATGGCAATTAGTTGTCATCAGCAGAGGAAGTGTTGCATCTCTGTCGGGCCAGCCCAGATGACTAGATTGGACTGTCACAGCTACAACATTTTGCTGCTTCCGATAACGAATTACCTGCATTTTATCAATGGTAGTGACGGGAAGGCCATCTGGTCACCCTCTGCCAGTAAAATTGCCAAATAAAGATTAACATGCCGACCCCGGAATATGGCCAGGAAAAAGAAGAGGAGGCTCAATTTTATTAATGGACTGCGCCATTTTGCTTTGGTTGTCTAGTGGTGTTCTACGGCGCTGCTGCCAACGGAAGTCAGTGTGTACCAGTATTGCAGACATGCACATGCAGACAAACAAAAAATAATTACGTAATTTTATTTATCGAGGTGACAGGTCAAACTTCGGCTACCCCTCGTACAAACATTTTGCGAATTTGGCTGTTCTAATACACGTCCAAGCTAATCACCCATATATATTTAGTCATAGGCCTTATCTCTCTACACGTGATCACAACTCTTACCTGAGAACATGCGTGGCGAGCGCAGTGTCTCAGGCTACTGCAGCACGTATTTCCTTTCCTGTGCTGCGGTCTCCCATATATGACTATCCTTCCTTTCGTTACTACTTTTCTCATAGAGGCATCTTTTGATGTCAACCTTTCTACTACCTATGTTCTTCCTTCCTTTCTTGGAATATTTTTCCTTTCACCTCCTTTTGGCTGAAGAAATTTAGGGTCTCCTTTAGGGCTTGGCATTCATTTTCCAAATTTTTCTGTCGCATAGACCTTAAATAGCGCGTACTGCATGCAGTGTTGAAGATCATCTGCACACAATAACTGTGCAGGCTCTTATTGGCGCTTCAAAGCTAGTGTGGCAGCTAATCAGATATGCTGGGTCGTTATGTACCTGTTTCATTGATTCCTTTAAACGCTTGGATCACACTGCTGATGCCTGAGCAGCTAGTTTCCCACGCATGCCAAGGAGTAGGTGTCCCTCTTCCTGGGGCATCAGAATTCCAAGCAATGACTGTCTTCCCAGATGGCCTTGCTGCAGCTTGGTGATGCTCATGGGGAGAGCCCTTAATCAGAGTGGGCAATATCGGGGCAGACGTTTCGCACGTGAAAATTACATAAAAACGGCGTTTCTGATCTGGCCATCTGATGAGATAGACAATGAAATTTCAATGTGGATAGTTATAACCCGACTGCTTTCCTTATCCTGGCTACCCCATGGGAAGAGGGACAAGTCAAATGTCTAAGAGCAAATCAATTTATCTAGTACTTAGTATGTACTCGAACTGATTGTGACAAACCCATTGCTTTTTGTGAAACTTATTGAACATGAATTTGGAGAAGTTGAGGCACTGGGAAAATGTGCAATGAATTTTTACCGATTGAAGCCTCTTCTTCTGCACAATCTACAGCTCTTCAGGCATGTGGAAGTCTGAGTGATATACTAGTGAACATTGTCCCACGCAGAACGTTGAACATAATCTTCCATCGAGTCCTTATGCTCCAAACAGACGAGGAGCTACAGGATAATCTTCAGGAATGAGGTGCAACTTTATGTGACACGTCCAAAAAGGTCCCATGAATAATAGAATAAATACAGGTACCTCTATCTTAGCCTTTGAAGAGAATGTCCTCTTGTAAAACGTTAGTTATGGTGTAGAGTTGTGATGTGAACCTTACATCCCCCACCATCCACTAGGTGCTTATGATGCTTGGATTTTGGCCATGTCATCCCAAAGCACAATGGATCCAAACTGTGGAAACTGCAGACGAGCACTCAAAGAAAGTAGTCCTTGTGAGGAGCCACCTTTGTGTTTCAATTGTGCAGAACACCATCCTCCACATTCATCATTTTCCCAGTCCTCAAGGAAGGAAAGAAAATGCAGGAATATAAATCTATTGACCACCTGTCGTATACTGAGGAATGTAAGGAATATAGACTCCTACATCCTGTTGATATGATATCCAATTATGCAAAAGTCACATCTATTACTCCCATTACTTCAATTTGTTCGAGACCAGCTCTCCTACCACCTCCTCTCTTGTGGTTCCTCTGGTACCTTCTTTGTGAACCAGTTCCCGCACCTGGCTAGAGTAGCAGCTTTCTCCTCCAGCGTGTACTGGTTATAGGGCTCCCTCTTGGGAACCTGCAGCCCAGAAAACCACAGATCAGAGGCCCACCGCTGGCCAGTGGTTAAGGGAATGGTGTTCTTTGGTTACCAGGGCTGCCCACTCCATACCCAAGCTCATTGCGGATGGAGCAAGAGGAAGAGGAGAAGGACGAGGAGTAGGAGAACTGGGACAAGTCTACTCTGGTGAACCAAGAGGCGCCACATCTCCCCACATCATAAGATTCTGAACTAATGGTCATTGATATGGTCAACCCCCTTTGGTGACAGCCAGCGATCCTAAGATGTTACCAGTCCTCCTGGTCCTTTCATGCCTAACCTGGACTCCGATAACGAGATCATTGATTAGAATTGCCGGTGCTTTACGTTCAGCTTCAGGAACTAAAACACATTATTTCCTCCTCTTCTGCAATTTCTGTTGCTCTGCAAGAAACACACTTCACGGATGACCATTCCCCAAATCTCCATGGTTATTGCGCATTCTGACAGAACTGGTTCTGAGAGGACATCTGGAGGTGTCTGTACATTTTTTCCAAGGGGCGGTTTCCAGTTCGAAACATTGGAAGCAATTGTGGTGCAATTATCTCAGCAATCACCACTTGAAACCTTTATATACCCCCAGACAGTCCACTTTAAACTTACCTAGAGTTCACCACCTTAACCCAACAACTTGCCCCCTTTTCTCCTACTTGGGAAATTCAGTGAACACCAACCTCTGTGAGGACAACCAATTATTCTGGTAGGGGCCTTCTACTTGACCAGTTTCTTAACCTCAATGATTGTGTCTCCTCAGTGGCGGTACTCCTAACAACTTCAGTGTGACCCATGGCATCCTTTCAGCTATTGATCTAACAATTTCTGTCTCCAGTCTCATGGCTTCACGTCATCAGTCACTCCATGACGATCATTGTGAGAGTGACTACTTTATGGTGATCCTGTCACCTCCCAACCAATGTAGGACTGACTGACTAACACACTGGGTGCTTTGAAGAGCTATTGGCCATTGTATGCCTCTGCTTTTACCTCTGCCACATCGCATCACTGAGACTGTGCAAGACATCTCCTACATGATCACCATTGGAATTACTATTCCCCTTTTGAGAGATCCCTCCACTGCTGGCCAGTGTCATTGTGGACCAAAGACACTGCAATAGCTGTTCACGATCGCCAAAGATCCCTTAAAAATTCACGCAACATTCTTCACAGGCCAGCCTTACAACTTTTAAGAGACTTCAGGTTAAGGGTAGGTGTCTAATTAAATGCAGTAAGAAAGAGTTTTGGGAGCGATTCGTCTCCTCCCTGGGAAAGTATGCCTCTTAACCCCCAATGAGAGGCCAAGCTCTGTAGTCTTCTGGGCTGCCAACGATCAACAACTGTTCCGGATGTTGTCCTTCATGGTGGACTTAATATCAACAAATCGGCTGTTGATGAAGACATTGCAACCAACTTTCCAACAGCATTGGAGTCGTCTTATCTGGATACCTTTCTACTGCAGAAAAGACAAGTCAAAGATGTCCCCCTATTTTTCACCATCTGCCAGTCTAAGTCATATAATGAATCTTCCACTGACCGAAAATAACTTTAGTTTCCTGCCTCATCTCAGAATATGGCCCCAGGCCCTGATTCAATTCATAATCAGATGATACAACACCTGAATGTTACTCAAAGGCTACATCTACTCAAGGTCTTCAAGCATATTTAACTCAAGTATCTCGTCCCAGTCCTTGAGCCTGTCAAAAACCCACCATCTCTCGTCAACTACCAACAGATTAGCCTCACAAACGTGTTCTGTAAACTTCTTGAAAGGATGATCATCCACAGATTATGCTGAGTTCTAGAGTCTCCGGAGCTTTTGTCCTCCTATCAATGTTGTTTCCAGAATAGACGATCCACAACTGAATATCTGGTACAGTTGGAAGCAGCAATGTGGCAGGCTTTTTATATACGCGAACATGTCATTGCAGATCTTTTTTACCTAAATAAGGCTTACAGTATCGCTTGGTGTCATCGCATTTTACTTACTCTCGCTACCAATTTTCTGTGTCAGTTTTTATCCCACCAGTTGTTCCGTTTTCGGGTTGATACTTCACTCAGCTCCCCATGGGTCCAAGATAAAGGCATCCGACAGGTCTCTGTACTGTCACACTCTTCTTCATCACCATAAGTGGGCTAGCGACTTCTGTTGGACCGCTGGTTGTCTCAGCACAATATCACGACGACTTTTGCATTTGGTGCAGTTCCCACTCAGTAGCCTCAGCTGAAAGCCAGCTCCAGTGCTCCTTCCGATGGCCCACTGCATGGACCCTTTCCTATAGTTTCAATTATACTTGTGTAGCCACACATTTGGAAGTTGTTGCATAGCCCCGCTTCTTGGGCCTCCTTTTTGATGAAAACCTGGATTAGCTGCTTCATATTCGTCAGCTAGAGGCTAGCTGCATCTGGAAGCTTAATGATCTCTGCTTCCTTGCCCACGCAGTCTTTACTGGGTCCTGGTCTCATCCCAACTAGACTATGGTTGCTTGGTTTATGACTCAGCGGCACCTTCAGCTTTGAAACTGTTAGACCTAGTCTGTCATTGTGGAGTTCGTCTGGCTACTGGCGCCATCTGGACTAGTAGCGTAGACAGTCCCCTTGTTGAAGTGGTGATCTTACGTCTTCAGTTGCAATGGTACTAACTCTTGGTCTTCTATGGAATCGCCATTCAACAGTTCCCTTTTCATCCAACATATCCCTTTCCTTTTGCATATACAGGTCGTCGACCTCCTGACATCTACCTTCATGTGGGATTACCAACTGGATTGTGCCTCACAGCCCTCTGCCAGGATCTCTACCTGTCCTCCCTAGAATGTATACCTGTGTTTTCTCATGCACCCTTGCCCACTCCTCTCCCCCTTCCCCCACACCCACTGGTTGATGCCCAAGCCATGAATTATGATCGATTTATTTCGAGATCCCACAGTAGCAGTTGCCCCATGACTTTTTGTCGTTTGTTACGTTCAGTTCTTCAGGAGTTTCAGAGTGCTGCCAACTTTTACACTGATGGCTCTAAAACCATGGATAAGATGGAATATGCTTTTACATTCCCTGAAGTTCAAGAACACCACAAGTTGTCATGAACATGTAATGTTTCTTACAACAGAGCTGATGCTGATAGCCGTTAACGAAGCCCTCCACTTTATTAAATGGGCCTCCCTTGACTGCGTTTTAATATGCAGTGATTCAATGAGTAGTCTTCGTGCCGTTGACAAGCGCTACCCTTCTCGCCCTGTACTCTCTGCTATTCAAGGCCTTCTCGCTGAACTTAGTAATATTGACTGCTCAGTTGTCTTTCTCTGGGTCCCAAGTCCTGTCGTGTCCCACGGAATGAACTGGCTGACAGTTTCTTTAGAGGAACGATTACTCGCGCCCATTCACTTTGCTGATACCTGATACAGATCTGTGGGTGCAGAGGACACGTCTCCTCACTTGGAACGATATCTGGCTGGGTACAGACCCTCTAATAATCTTAGCACTATCTAGGAGATTACTGTTGCAAGGCGCTCTTCTTTCCGTTCTTTCTGGAAGGAATCCATCACCCTATGCCGCCCCCACACTGATCATATAAGGTTAATACACAGTTTTATTTTATGTAACGAGCAACCCACACATTGTAAATGTGGAGCCATACAGACTGTAGCTCATATGCTGGTGGAATGCCTCTTTCTATTCCTCTATACTAAGCATGACCCTCCAATATACATCTACATCTACATTTATACTCCGCAAGCCACCCAACGGTGTGTGGCGGAGGGCACTTTACGTGCCACTGTCATTACCTCCCTTTCCTGTTCCAGTCGCGTATGGTTCGCGGGAAGAACGACTGTCTGAAAGCCTCCGTGCGCTCTCTAATCTCTCTAATTTTACATTCGTGATCTCCTCGGGAGGTATAAGTAGGGGGAAGCAATATATTCGATACCTCATCCAGAAACGCACCCTCTCGAAACCTGGCGAGCAAGCTACACCGCGATGCAGAGCGCCTCTCTTGCAGAGTCTGCCACTTGAGTTTGTTAAACATCTCCGTAACGCTATCACGGTTACCAAATAACCCTGTGACGAAACGCGCCGCTCTTCTTTGGATCTTCTCTATCTCCTCCGTCAACCCGATCTGGTACGGATCCCACACTGATGAGCAATACTCAAGTATAGGTCGAACGAGTGTTTTGTAAGCCACCTCCTTTGTTGATGGACTACATTTTCTAAGGATTCTCCCAATGAATCTCAACCTGGTACCCGCCTTACCAACAATTAATTTTATATGATCATTCCACTTCAAATCGTCCCGCACGCATACTCCCAGATATTTTACAGAAGTAACTGCTACCAGTGTTTGTTCCGCTATCATATAATCATACAATAAAGGATCATTTTTTCTATGTATTCGCAATACATTACATTTGTCTATGTTAAGGGTCAGTTGCCACTCCCTGCACCAAGTGCCTATCTGCTGCAAATCTTCCTGCATTTCGCTACAATTTTCTAATGCTGCAACTTCTCTGTATACTACAGCATCATCCGCGAAAAGCCGCATGGGACTTCCGACACTATCTACTAGGTCATTTATATATATTGTGAAAGGCAATGGTCCCATAACACTCCCCTGTGGCACACCAGAGGTTACTTTAACGTCTGTAGACGTCTCTCCATTGATAACAACATATTTGCCTCAATTACTGGCAGATGATTAATAGATTTTCTCCACTAAAATAGGTTCTTGTTTTGAGATATAAAGGTTTTAAGCTATCTTCGGGGCATGCGTGGGGCTCTTGGTTATGTAGCATCTCCTGCTGCATGCTGGGTCTGGGGGACAACCAACTCTACTCCTTGATCGTCTTATTTCATCCCTCTTATTGTTATAACTGCATTTAGATGCGTTTCTCTACTTTTACCCCTGCACCCTACTTTTCGTTTTAGACGTAGCAGTCTGTCAGCTAATGGGTGCTCTTTAATGCCTTGACTATGCTGGAACAGGGGTGGGACGGTTGTGAGTCTCACGTCGTATGCCGAGCCCTGAGGATGCCCATCTGTTGCCATACCTAATTCTCTCCTCTTTTTCTTGTTATTGACGGTCCAACCGATGTTCATTAAGTGTTTAGACTTCTCAGTTTTAATTTCGTTCATCATATTAGATGTTTCAGGGAAGTCCGCAACTGTGTCATTCATGATTTACATAATGAAAACTACACGAGTGACTTGTGTTTTGATGGTTAACACAACGCGTTTCGAGAATTTATTCTCATTTTCAAGTGCATTTGTTTACAGGAATATGATTAGTGATGTTTGAGTACGTGGTTTTCTGTCTCTCTTGTGTCTTTTTGCGATTAGACTGCAATCTGAAAATTGGACAAAATGAATCTTTAAGCACCGCTAAATGGCGACAGGTGTCATTTTCAGATGAATTGCGTTTCATGCACCGTCGGTGTGATATGTCTGAAAGCAAATAACGGGAAACAATTGTCGGAAGAGACCAGGCCAGAGAAGTGAGCATTATGTTCTGGGGAATGTCTGTGGCGTTCCTTGGTTATCTTGTCATTCTGGAACGTACAATGGATCAACACAAGTATGAAGCTATCGTTGGGGACTATGTCCACAGCTACATGTAGTTTGGTTTTCCTTAAAAGATGGCATTTAGCAGCAGGACAACGCAACGTGTCACACAGTTCGCAGTTTATACGCGAGGATTGAAGGGCACCATAATGAGTCTACCGTACCCCCTGGACAGCAATCTTCTCGGGTTAACACCCAATCGAGAATCTGTGGGACCATCTTGATCGGACTGTTCGCATCATGGGTCCTTAACCAATAAACCTAGCGCAGCTGGGCGTTGCACTGGCTCCACATCTCTGTCAGTACCTTCCAAAACCTCATTTACTCTCTCCCTGCATGTTTTACACGATCTGCGTTAAAGAAGATGTTTGTTCAGGCTTTTGACAGGTCGTCACATTAATGTGACTGGACCAAGTATATGCGATTTCCCGTGATTTCACTAAACCTCTCTTTTAGGCAGTTGTAGTATTATGTGGCAGATCGCAGTGAGACACTACTATGACTTTAGCGATTGCTGAATAACATACGTTCATTTGGCAGTTTTGGCTTTCCCTTGAAAAATTTTTTGCGGATGCTTATGTTGGTGTCTCTAAATTTTGATGAATCATGCGGTATTGCCTATAAGAGTACTTTCGTGTTGTTGATAGGAGGACGTATGTCAAGGAATATTTTCTGAAGGTTTGTAATATAAAAATACTACAAAAATTTTTGGTATGTAACTCACGAAATTATTAAATAGTTACGCCAATATTGCAGATGTAGATATATAGGATTTCCCTTATACTGACGGTTTATATTTTTCATATTCTTACAATACTTGAGTAATTCAAAACACATGTATTGAAAAGCAGCGTCAATATTTCTATACCGCTCGCCCATGAGTCAAACTAACCTGTGACCATTCCTGCTGCTTGTCTCTGTGTGGGTTCAGCGTCCCGTGTTGGTCCTAACTGGTATATGCCCAACATACTTAAGAGATATTCTGAAATTGTTCACAGGAATGTTTTGAATGCTGTCTCCTGTAGAGTGATTTTCCCAGTCTCCTACAAAGGAACCGATGTCTGCCACCTGCTTTACCTACGACTGAGGCTATGTGATCATTCAGTTTCATATCCCTAGAAATTATGTGTACATTAAACCAAATCGCTGCTTTGTGTAGCAGTTGTTGTTAAGACTTTATTTTCATTGGCTATAGGCCTACTTCGGCTCAAAGGCCATTTTAAGCACTTTCCATATTACGTCGTTGACGATTTTTCTGTCAGATGTCTTACTTGGTGCGTTTTTAAGCAAAGCACAGGCGAAATTATAAATTACTCGCTAAGTAATGTCTGAGCAGTGGAATTTTTCTTTGTTGGCCAGTATCGTTAAGATCTTGTTAACATTTTGTGAGTTTGATTGATAGCTTCGAGTTATGTCAGCGATGTTACGCGCCAAGTAAGATATCTGACAGAAAAATCGTCAACGACGTAACATGGAAAGTGGTTGAAAATGGCCTGTGACACAAATGGATGGCTTTGATACGGATGTTTTAAGCACCTCCGTGTTTGAAACGTATATAGATGATGAATATACGATGACACAAAAACTTGTTACAATTAGGCAAGAAAAAATTGGCTTCAAATCAACGAAATTTAAAAGGCACTGGTTTCAAATATCTCAGAAGTAATTAAGAAAAAAAAGGTCGTGTGACTAGGCCCTTTCGTCGGGTAGACCGTTCGCCGGTGCAAGTCTTTCGATCTGACGCCACTTTGGCTACTTGCGCGTCGATGGGGATGAAATGATGATGATTAGGACAACACATCGCCCAGTCCCTGAGTGGAGAAATTCTCTCACCCAGCCGGGAATCGAACCCGGGCCCTTAGGATTGACATTCTGTCACGCTGACCACTTTTTTTTTCATTTTGTTCGGTATTGGTCGTTGCGTTTGGTCTGGGCGGACATCACAAGACATCCGTTCAAGTTGATCGTTGATTCCTTTACTCAGTTTTTTATTACAGAGGGCAAGCAGCCCTCTGACCGATTACGCTAAGCTACCGTGCCGGTTAACCACTCAGCTACTGGGGGCGGACTCTCAGAAGTAATGATACAAGAGTTTTTAACGAAAAAATGTGACATAGCTGCAGCACGAGGCACATTTCTGAGAAAGATGCAAGGTGTAAGGTAAGAAGGTAGTTCAGCAACAGTTCAATAACACCTTGATAAAACATGGCTGAATCAGAAGCGTTCCAGGAAAACTTGTTGGAAAATGAGTGAGGCTACTGGCCGTTTTGAAGTTCTCACAGGAAAAAGTTGTCAGATAATTATTTTGCATTCTGGCGTTTCTTGTTCTGTTCCTGAGACAAAATTTGCATTCAGATGTAAGAAAAAGAGCGATGACTGCCAACTGGAAATGAACGCTATCAGTTTCAAGAAATTATTCACTGAATAGTTCTTGCCATACCTTGCTCCGAAGTCGGTCGTTGTAATGGCCAATGCCAGATAGAATTCAGCTTTTACACAGACATCGCCAAATACAAACGCAGAAAAGCGGATATTGTACTCTTACTTACAAATAAAACTGTTCCGCACACCGCAGGGGCAAGACTTAATAACTAACAGGATTGACAAGCATTTAGCAACTGAAACTAGACCCTTCCTAACATCTGTTACGGAAGGTAACAATAATGAAATGTCGTGTAACTAGGGCCTCCCGTCGTGTAGACCGTTTGCCGGGTGCAAGTGTTTCGATTTGACGCCGCTTCGGCGACTTGCGCGTCGATGGGGATGAAACACAATACCCAGTTCCTGAGCGGAGAAAATCTCCGACCCAGCCGGGAATCGAACCCGGGCCCTTAGGATTGACATTCTGTCGCGCTGACCATTCAGCTACCGGGGACGGACCGTAACAACAATGAGACCAGGAAATGGTCTGAGGAATGAAAGCTAACCAGTTCAGCAGAAAAATGAAGGTGTACTGGGCGAATAGAAAAGTTCAAGGTACCAACAAGAGAAAGGTACTAAATTTCACCCAGGACATCAGAAGTGGCAGAAGACCACAATAAAGATAAAATACAACCACCGTAGTCCACATGTAGCACAAATAAGTTTAAAAAATGAATTTAAATAATAAATTAATAATTCAAATAGGTTAATGATACGACGGCGTGCTGAAAAGTAATGCATCTGAACTTTTATGTGAAAATTCTTGAAGCTTTTTAAATAAAACAAACTTCATTAACACGACACATCTTTATTCTTCGTGTCTAGATATTTGCTTCGCAACATAGTCACCATGGCGGCGAACACATTTCTCCCAGAGAGAGACTAGTTTGTTGTTACAGTCACTGTAGAACGTTTGACGCTGTTGACAGGGCCACAACCTCATCTCTACTAGCACCACTTCATCGCTGTCAGAGTGAAGTCCTCGAAGGTGTCCCTTAAGTTCTGGAAGCAGATTAAAATCAGATGGGGCCAACTTGGGACTGTATGGAGGACGATCCATGACAATGGACCCAAGGTATCGGATTTTTGCAGATGTAGCGCTCTTATGTGGTCTGGAATTGTCATACTGAAGGAGAAGTGGTGTCCCATGTATGGACAAACTGTTCGAATTCGTGCTTTCAGTTTTCTGAGCTGCTTCTCACACGACGACATAATTACTGCAAACGCCACCATTACACGCTACAATTTGTAGCCCTCTGGCGGCAGAGACTGCAACCCGCGTCAGCCAAGCAAGAAAGTCGACTGAGTAACAAATCATGACATGTGGTGTCTCAACCAATACTGAAAACAGAATAAAAAAATTAGAGGCATTACTTTTCAGCACGCCCTCGTAATAATAATAATAATAATAATGGCTACATTACATCTCAGGAGATATCAGTGGTGTTACTTTGTTACTGTTTTATGAGCAAAACTATCGAGATTATGTTTCATGTTACTCTTACGCCATCTTTACAACCAGGACTGACGCCAGTGGCAGTTGTCCCGTATTTTAGTTTCAATTTTGAAGGTGGCCTAATTCCTGTAAAACTGGATAACTAAAAAACAACAAATCCTCAAAACTTCGACAACGTCTTATTTCAACACGACATAAAATCCAAGCGTGCAATCACCATTATCAGTATTTCTCTTAGCACTACGAATGCACGCACATGCCCTCAGACTATGGTCACGTCAGTGAATACACTGGTGTAGTCCTGCTGCTTTCACATACACCTACCTTTTGAGAAGATAGTTTTTTTGTTATTTTTCAATTTCTTTACCCCTGGCCTTACTCGACATCCTGTGGTTCGCTGGTTCTGCCCGTGACCTGTGGACTCGCCAGCTACGTCGGATTTGTCGTTGGCAGCAGGTGTAATCAGCCGTCGTCAGCCATCATTACCTGTCTGGCATGTTTTCCATTGGGAGAGAAACTTTTTGAAGACAGCGCTGGGATCGAACCGTACACGCTGCAGGGGGGGCAGCCAAAATGTTTATTCCGTGAAGGGACAAAAACCTTCCTATCAGATGGAGAAGACATATTTCTGTTAACATGAACAACGTACACTGCTTGACAATTGCTAAGAAACAACTGACACTTGTTACGGAAGAACTGCCAATTGCTACGCAACAGCCGACGATTGCTGCGAACACCCGACCAGCGACAGTAAAAGGAAACCTAGAGGGCGGGAAATGCTAAATGCAGTGAAGCGTGTGTACGAACGCTCTTTATGCATTCCATAGTTTATGCAGTACAGTGTTTGACGGAGGTTGTTGGGGAAACGATTAGTGCGACACCCATGTGGTATGTCATCATTTGAAAGGTTCCGATAGTGGACGAGCAGTACAGTATCACTACTGTGGCCACAGTAATGGTGTGTCCAGAAGTGTCATCTCGCTACTAAAAAAGAGCGCTGAATGTGGAAACGTGATGCGAAAGAGTGCCGATGATCCGTAGACGGTCCACCACATGCAAGATGATCGATACGTAGCTCTAGTGCCTAAAAGGAACAGACATTTCACTCCTAGACAGATTACTGCAGACCTCACAGCCGCTACCGGTACACGTGTTTCTGCCAGAACCATTTCGCGGCAGTTAAATTAGGCTAGTTTGTATGCTTGGTAGCAACTTAAATGCATCACAGTTCAATCTCGCATTCATCAAGACAGAGTTCGTCGGTGTAGGCAGGATGTTGGTCGGGGTCAGCAACAGTGATCCAGAGTGGTTATCTCCGACGGATCCCGCTTTTCTGTGAAAAGTGTTTCTGGCAAGCAATTAGTGTCGAGAGAGAGCACAACACGTTACACTACAGAATATTTGCGAACGTCATAGGTATGACCTAGGCATTATAGTGAAGGCAGGCACATTATGCACAATGTCCGAATACCGCTGCATAGCTTTGCATACCGTTACAGCACACGATATTGCAGGGAGAATATTCAGGATCATGTCCGCCTGTTTAGGGACGCGGCAGGTCACGACTTTCTGTTTATAGACGACATTGTCCGTCTACATAGGGCAGCTGAGGTGTCAGACAGACTGAGAAAGGAAGGTATCAAACGTATGGAATGGCCTGCATACTCCGTGGTCCCAAACCCTATGGAGCATGCCTGGAATGCTCTGGGCACGCCAGTTTCTCAACGAAAATCCACTCCCAGAACTGTACAAGAACTGGAAAATGTCCTTGAGAGAGGAGTGGGACAATATCCCTATCCCTCCCCCCCCCCCCTCCCAAGGATTCCTAAACAGGTTGGTAACCAGCATGAACAACAGGTGTAAAATGTGCTTCGGTGGTCGAAGAGGGTATACATCCTCACTGAGAGTCTGTTATCGACATTTACGTCGGAAATATGACGTATGTGAAACACACGCGTTATTTTTGTCTGTTAGCCTGCTTTTCCATTGGTGAAATCTATACCATTTTTCGTTATAAATACACCACTTTTGATATTCGCTATTTTTGGCTTCATTAAAACAGCAAATAGTTAACACTTTCAGCCAGAAGACAAATACTTGTTTATAAAGAATGATTAATGTATAATAAGATGTCGCATAGCGACGGTGGAATATACTAAATAATGTAATTCGTTGTCTTTGGACGGCAATATAAACAGAAGAATACGAATCGATATGCGATCCTTCACTATTTTGTTCGCTGGAGAACAAATGAAGCCCTGAGCGCTTGACACTTGTACTGTTTTCCTTAAGTAAGACGGACGCAGATTTGTGGCGGTCTGATCTAATTTTTTACTAAATGTATAAAAACGTGTTCCGTCTAAGTTTGAGTGAAGTGTAAAAAGAAGAACTGTCATAACTTATTGTGACGACACGCGGGCGACTCAAGAGGACAATGGCTATATGAAAGAGCGCTCAATGGACATGAAACGGACATAAAAATCTACCGTCATTGTAGTACTAAGCATAAGGTACGATATATGTTTTAGTTATAATAAATACTTGTTCTGGAAATACTGAATCATTTAGCAGTTCTCATTCCTATTATCTCCTCAGTATTATTTTCATTTTAATTATGCATTTTGCTAAGATCACAGAAACCAAGATCAGCAGTCCAATGTGCGTGTTACATTGACAAAAAGAAAACCGTTTTATCGTCTCCTTGCATCAGCTTTAATACTGAATTTCCCTTTTGTGTGATGTTACAGTTTTTTTGCGCCCCTAAGAACTTTCTGGTCCCTTAGGAAATTGTTTTGTCATAACAATAACTTCACGACCGGGTATGATCGTGTCTACGATAATGAAGTAATTAGAAAGACGAAAATGCAATTTCTTAATCAATAGCACGCTAGCTGTGACTGCTTCAAGCCACGCGACATTGCAAGTAAAGACTATTCACATTTCATAATGCAATATTCTATGACAATGGTCAATCCATCATTCTTACGCCGATTGTGATTGATAAAGCAGTAAGCGAAATCTGAAATTCCAACTTTTCCATTGAATAACAACATCACTTTTATTTTGTTACATCACACACTCTACCTGTATTACGTGTGTGCTGTTTTTCACGTCGTCCACATATCCTCTGATTATTCCTGTCCAACAATGTCTCTTTTCCTTGGCAATTGTCCAGCAGTGAAGGAAAAAAAGGCTCCCTACTTGTACTGGTATATCTCATCAATAAAGACGTGTTAAGAGATCCCGATTTATGCTTGAATGACTCTAGTACTACAAGAATCCAAAGTGAAATCATACTGTTCTGCGAGTTTTCCAGCATTTCGCTGACAACTTTATTCTGTAGCAACTTAGCGACGGCCGTGTTGCAGTCTGAACACGGTGCGGCTGTGGCTACCGCAGCTGTTCACGACGCTGGAAGAGTTCTACGAGGCGCAGCGGCTGAGTGGCAACTCGACGCCAGTCTACATGTGCGATGCTCTCACTGCCCATCGGCTAGAAAAAAAATGCCTCACCACAACTGTCGTCCCCTTAAAGACGGAAGGTCACAGCGGCAGTGCTGCCACAGGGGGCCGCTGCAAACCGGTAAGCTCTAAAGTAGCGCTGGTCACAATGTGCTCCGCGGAGACCTGCGGCTCCGCAAGGCATCGCCAGCGCTTCTCTCAGTGCTTACAGGGGAACCTCCCCATCGCGACCCCCTCAGATTTAGTTATAAGTTGGCACAGTGGATAGGCCTTGAAAAACTGAACACGGATCAATCGAGAAAACAGGAAGAAGTTGTGTGGAACTACGAAAAAAATAAGCAAAATATACAAACTGAGTAGTTCATGTGGAAGATAGGCAACATCAAGGTCAGTGTGAACTTAAGAGCGCCGTGGTCCCGTGGTTAGCGTGTGCAGCTGCGGAACGAGAGGTCCTTGGCTTAAGTCTTCCCTCGAGTAAAAAGTTTAATTTATTATTTTCAGACAATTATCAAAGTTCAGGCACTCACACATAATCAACTTCGGTCTCCAAAATTCCAGGACATGTTCAGATTTGCTTGGACACATGCAGGATTTGACGGTCTACACACGGAAAAATTTGAAAAAGTTAAAAACTTATGTTTTGACAGAGCACAGGGAAAACTGTGCGACTGTGAAACTGTTGCATTCATTTGTTGTAGTTTATGTGACAAACTCTTATGTTTTCATCACTTTTTGGGAGTGATTATCACATCCACAAGAAAACCTAAATCGGGCAAGGTAGAAGAATCTTTTTACCCATTCGCCAAGGGTACAAGTTAGGTGGGTCGACAACATATTCCTGTCATGTGAAGCATATGCCGTCACCAGTGTCGTATAGAATATATCAGACATGTTTTCCTGTGGAGGAATCGGTTGACCTATGACATTCCGATCAAATGTTTTCGGTTCCCATTGGAGAGGCGCGTCCTTTCAGCTACTAATCGCGCGGTTTTTCTCATTAGAGTGAACAGAGACGTCAATGATCGAACTGACAGATCATAACTTTGCAAAAATAAAGAAATTAAACTTTTCACTCGAGGGAAGACTTGAACCAAGGACCTCTCGTTCCGCAGTTGCTTACGCTAACCACGGGACCACGGCGCTCCTGAGCACGGTGGCTCCTAGATGTTGCCTATCTTCGGCATGGACTACTCAGTTTGTATATTTTGCTTGTTTTTTTCATAGTTCCACACAACTTCTTCTTGTTTTCTCGATTGATCTGTGTTCAGATTTTCAAGGCCTATCAACTGTGCCAACTTATAACTAAATCTGAGGGGGGTGCGATGGGGAGGTTCCCTTGTTAGTAGCCAAAAATGAGGCGACATACAGCATAATAAATCTACAATAATGCCACTAAATGCTTTGAAGGAAAGAACTTAGCTTGCTCGAGTACGTATGTAGCGACTAGATACTTGTCACTATACATACGTACATACGTACAGCGGCTGTGCTAACGCTCTCTCTCTTTCTCTCTCTCTCTCTCTCTCTCTCTCTCTCTCTCTCTCTGCAAGCCGTGTCATCTACAAAGGTCTCGAACATTCCACTAACATTCCACTATACTCTCTCCAGTCTCCGGCTGACTCATCCACAACCACCTTGAACGGCCTCGAAGGATATCGTCGCTTGGCTCTCTATGCATCACCTCCGAGGATAATATAAACCCGTGCCGCGCAACACAGAGCGCAGTTCCCATTTCAGTTTACGATTGCAACGTGCAGTCCAATTCAGCACAGGAAGCCCGGACACCACTTTGGGACCGCAATATGTTGGATGCGTGTTTGTTATTCACTACAGTTATAAAATACAGTGTGGTGTGGCGATGTTATTTCATGTCTGTAAAACAATAAAATATAAATATCGGTTTTAAAAGATAGAATCGAGCATTGGCTTAAAGGTGTTGCAAGGGAAACTTGCATCCAAAGTTCAAAGGTAGTTTGCCCGAAAGATGTGGCATCAGTTTCAAAGAATTCCAGTCAGAGTACGAGATTCAAGAAGGTGATGCAACGATTTCAAGCTCCATGCTTTCAAACAATAGGATATCTTACGACTCGCTAAAGATAAAAAAAAGATAGAATGAGAATCTTACATTAGTCTCGGATTTGTCGATTTCAAAGTCTCACCTCTCTTCCTGTTATTTAGCAAGCTACTTCCGAGTAGTGCCATGTTACCTGTTAAAATGCGAATGTTAGGACTTGAATGAGAAAGCCACGGAGGCTTCGTATTTGGTCAGCTATCGCACTCCACAAGCAGGCGAAGCGTACACTATCACTGAGAATGTAATGAAATCGTGTAGCAGGTATAGCAGAATGTACGCTCGATGAAAAATCTGAAAAGAACTTTCGGGCGCAGCCCCGAATACTCCCGCGGTCAGAAAAATGGTACCGGATCCTCCCAAGCCCACAAGCACAGCGCCAGCGACTAAATCCCGCTCAAAGTGACGCGCAAAGCATGCATAAGTGAATCAATACTTTTTGTTTACAACATGGGAGGGGTAGGGAAAGGAGATGAGGGACATGGCAGAGATAATTATATTATTGTCTGTAATACAACATACAATGTGTGAGTTTGGAAGGACTCGGTCCTGTTACCTGCTTACCTACCTGGTTTCCGGAGGATTCGGGGCTACGCCCAAACTTCCTACAGTGCCGCCTTCGAACGACACTTTTCCCTATAGAAATAACAGTCTCTCAGGCTATATCAGACTAGAAATAATCAGTCGCCTTCAACACAACAAATTCGTCTTGCAAATTGATGAGTTGATTAATGTTGCTGGTCTGGCCGTCTTGCTGATAACTGTACGATAACCATTTAAACATTCACTCTAAGAAGACTTGCTAATGTGTACATTGTTGCTAACTACGACTAGACTACCAGTAAATAAATTTTAAACATGTTTAACAATTTTTTTCACGACTCTATCGGTATCCGTACTGATGGGTCCCAATACAAGGACTGGTAAACCGGCAGGAGTGATATCACTAGTAAAAAGTGAAGCGCCAAACTGTAGTTCCAGCAATTGTATCCTGCAGAGACAAACTTTCGTGATAAAGAAGATGCCAGTAAATCTAAAACTGGTTCTGGTCAAAGCAGTAAAAATAAACCACGCAGTTTTTGGGCCAAATGTTTTCAGTATTGTATGGAGGTTATGGGAGCAGACATAAAGCACTATTGATCCGTGTTGTGATTATACAGTTACCTCAGTGTAAGACCTCAACAAGCTTATTCGTACTAGGAGCTGAATTACAAAATTTTGTGATTGATATTTTTTTACATTAAAAGATAGTTTGAGCGATGCGATGTGACATGATTGTTCAGACTAGTTTTTTGGTAGATAGATTCAGAAAATAATTGTGAATTAAATCTGTCTTAAATCTGTGACGTGAAAATAAAATAACTAATTTCCCTTCATTACGATTTATAGTGCAAATTATTCATGGAACATGAAACTAACTAATTCTTTACAAGGAAAACAGACAGCAGATTTCAGTACTAATAACAAAATAATCGCCTAAAAAACTAGATTTTTTTATTGTTTGCGTTAGCAAGAGGGAATTAGGAAGTTTAACACCGAATGTGTTAGTTGGCGAGACAGATTACGTAATCAAACATTTGAAGAATTGGTCCGGTGTCTCCATGATATGCGCGCATCATGAAATGAATTCATGGGCTCAGAATCATTTTCTACCAAATTTTCGGAAGCCAGAAAACACGTCAAACGCAACCGATAAATCTCTATTTTTTTAGAAATGATATCAGATTCAAGCATGGAACCACTGTTCGAAACAACATCACTTCATGATTTTTGCACAGGATTCATGATCAATATTCACAACTTGCCACACATGCTGACTGTTCTACCGTTCCCAAAAAACTTGTGTAAAAGGGGATTCTGTCTTCAACTCTCTTCCGTCAGTACCGGTGTTAAACAGCTGGTCAAAAATGAACAAAAAAACTTCATACCTCTCATTTAGTGGAAACAATTTTTCAATTTACACAGAAGTCTATACAGTGCTATTTTTTGTATTGCACTAATGTGTATCGTTTTGTGTAATGTTGCAGAAGTCAGTAGTGTACAGTGTACCTAATTTTGCATGATTTTCATTCAATAATTATAATTAAAAACTGGACATAAAACAAAGTTTTTCTTTTCGTAGGGTTTCGCAAAATATTTAGTGTTTCGAAAGGGCTCCATTGCCAAAAGAATTTGAGAATGGCTGCTCCAGAGCAAGCAATAGTACAAAGCCAGTTTTCCATCACATTTCTACCAACAATACGAATAACCACTTTGAACACAAACGTAAATATCGTAAAAAATACAGGTAGTAGTTTGGATAAATACAAATGCAGTAAGCCACCACGGTGCGGATTATCCTCACATAATTCGGCGATTTTTGGAAAAATAAGAAAAAGCCTGTTCTAATAAGAACGAATGTTCTCCATCAGAATACGCTACTCCGCTTGTTACTCCTGATATACAGCCCAAGTACTTTGCGGGATCCAGTCACACTGTCAGACATCCCTGAAGTACTTTTCTATTCTTTCCCAATCCCTCTTCAAATACTGTATACAACATACTGACCACAGATAGGCAACAAGGTTCAGCTATTGTCATTTTCTGGAAATCCGTGAATGTGCTCGATGCAAACCATGATATTTGTAAGGCTTTGAACAACGTGAAGAAGTTAACAATATTCTTGGAGGTGTGATTCGTCTAATGCAACCAAATAAAAGGCTATTTGCATTGTGGCATATGCGTTTTACTTTTTAATTATTTGTGAAGCATCTTTAGTGACCTGTAAAACATGTTTGCTTATTGTATGTAGGCCTAATTACTGTGTTACGTAACAATTGCTGCAGATATGTTACTAAATTACATTTTTGTTTCTCTGTTATTCAATGAGAAGTTTAGTACCGATATTCGTTTCTACTTACGATTTGTGATCTTATTAGTCCATATGTCAAATTGAAGTTGTACTTTGTTGGGTGGTATACATCAGGATGTCCGAATTTCGGCATTTCCAAACACATTTTAGTGAACATTTCACTTTCGCTATTCTCTGCGTTTTGTTTTAGATTGTTTAATGTAAGTAGTGTTCCATATTGTCACTATGTGTACTTTTTGTGTTATGGTATCTCATTGTATTGTGTGTGTGTGTGTGTGTGTGTGTGTGTGTGTGTGTGTGTTTGTGTGTGTGTGTGTGTGTGTGTGTGTGTGTGTGTGTGTGTGCGTGACGCGCCCGCAGAATTTTTGTGGCCGTCGAGATCATCATCTGGCCTGATAACGTTCTACATCTGTGTGCGATCGTTTTAATGGCTAACATGATCAGTCCATGTTCCTTATGGTTCCTTATATTGATATGGCTATTTATTATTTTCGAATTAAATAATAATTTAATCTTCAAAACTAACATTCAGTGAAAAGTAAAAGTGCGGTGTTCAATTTAAAGATGTCCGATAAACGCCGAAAACCGAACATACTCGTGTAGACAGATCAAGTAAGTACAATTCCAGAAAGGCAGACATATGGTGGATAAAGGTAACAAATCGTATGTAGAAACAAACAGTAATTTAAACTTACGAAACCTGTGCTACCTAAAGTTCGCCCTCAACTAAAACAAGTGAATACCAAAAACCGTAATACAGCAACATGTCTGCAATAATTATTATAAAACGAAATTACTAGGTGTAGTATGTAAAACAAACGTGTATTACAGGCCACTGGAAATTAGCCACAATAAGAAGAAGTGGAACACGTATGGAACAATACAAGCTGCCTTCCTTTGAGCTGCTTTAAATGAACCACTTCTCCAAGAATATAGAAGCAACTACGGAACAATAAAAAATAGACAAAATGAAGATAATGGTAGATTTTTCACAGAATAAAATTATTTTATTCTCCACTGGAAGTGGCCTTGAAGATCACAGTAGCGGGGAATGTGACGCTACCGATCTTGTGAGGCAAATTTCTAGTTATGACCGCGTCTTGTGAGGCTAATTTCTAGTTATGACCGCGCAGGTGTCGAAAACACCCGCGAGTGATTAAACAGCGACGCCTATGAGGTGTGATTTGAACACACACACGTGCGGTTCTAGGCCCTACAGTCTGGAGCCACGTGACCGCTACGGTCGCAGGTTCGAATCCTACCTCGGGCATGGACGTGTGATGTCCTTAGGTCAGTTAGGTTTAAGTAGTTCTAAGTTCTAGGGGATTGATGACCACAGCAGTTAAGTCCCATAGTGCTCAGAGCCATTTTTTTTTGAACACACACACACACACACACACACACACACACACACACACACACACACACACAAGCACTGAAATACGTCGATCTGTTATTATATCATGCAGAGCAGAAATTCGTTTGACAGTACCTTTTTGTTTAACTCTATGTAAAACGAGAATCGTAGTCATCAAAAAAATGAGTGGGAAAAAAAGGAAAACAAATTGGATAATCATTTCCCGAAAGTGAAATGAACGAGTGTTGAAAAAGGGTAATTTGGTACATAATTTTTCAGTTTGCAATGAATAACATGTAAGTAATAGTGGGTTTACAAATACTGCATTTTGTGTGGTCTCTAAATAAAGTATGAGGGGCAGTAAATTGAAACCTGAACACCCGCACAATGGTAAGTAATCATCGCACACATTATAACATTTATGCCCCAGGCTGTGCGGAGGTTGTTACAGTGTTTCCCAACCAAATCGCTGAAGCATAGCCTTCGTCAGATTGGCAGTGTGGGGGTGGGTGTTACCGCGCCTGACAGCATTCCGACAGCAGAAGAGCAAACTGCAGAGTAAACAATGGAAACGTTCCACATCTTTCCCCTCCCAGGAAATCCAAAACTGTTTACAGAAGTTTCGGTAAGGTAATGATGACCTTCCTCGAATGCAGGGGCACTCTGCTCATCGAGTTCCTCTTTCGTGGCGTCATAATCAATGCACAGCATTATGAAGACAATTTGCAGAAACTGCGATGTACCGTAAGTCATAATGCCCAGGAATACCGTCGGTCGGAGTCATTCTGATGTACAATAACGCCCAACCCCACATTGCCAGTTGGATGAAGGTTACGCTTCAACGATTTGATTGGGAAACAGTGCAACATTCTCAGTACAGCCGAGATGTTTCACAACATGATTTTCACATCTTTGGCGACCTGAAGAAAGAGATGTATGGACGTCGGTTTCAGTCGGACGAGGAAATGCGAGAGAGGGTACGGTTGTGGATCTGCCAGATGCCCACCGCGTTCCACGAAACAGGAATTGATCGTGTCGTCTCCCAGTGGGATAAATGTCTTAATGCGTGTAGAGATTGCTTTTGAACTGAACAATTCTATGGTCCCGTTGTGCCAGGTGTTCGGTTTTCGTTTGACTGCCCATATGAATAACAGTGTCTTCTAAAACATGCATATTTTTGGATTATTCGTATATTTCGGGTATCATACAGCCTTGGGTTCATATTAGCCCGAATAAATGGCTCTGAGCACTATGGGACTTAACATTTTAGGTGATCAGTCCACTAGACTTAGAATTACTTAAACCTAACTATTCTAAGGACATCATACACATCCGCTCCCGAGGCAGGATTCGAACCTCCGACCGTAGCAGCAGCGTGGTTCCGGACTGAAGCGCCTAGAACCGCTCGGCCACAACTACCGGCTTAGCCCGAATAACTTAGACTTTATTGTACATATAAGGTACATTGAATAAGAAAGGAGCTGGAGGTTTTAAAATGAAAACCGATGAAAGGATCATAATGTCATTGTCTGCAGAGGAAGGTGTGGTCTCTCTATGATCGCTGAGGCCCCAACTCGCCGCAAGAAGTGATGAGAGAGTGAGCATGCGAACGCGTCGACCATCCAATATCTAGCACGGCGCGCCGCGGGATTTTTTTCATAAGGGCCTGAGAGAAGGGTCGGGGGCAAAGAGGGCAGGGGTTGTCTTCTGAGGCCTGGCCCAAATGTCCCGTTCCCTCCCTCACCGCTGCAAGGAAAGGAGAGGGGTTCGTTAGGATCTAGAGAGCGCGCCAGACGGCACGGACGTCGGAGGCTACTAGAGGTCTCTGCACCGTCGCACCGTAAGCCGTGGCGGCGGCCGCCTCCTGGCCCACGTAAATGTGAGGGCGCCACGGTGGAACACGTGGAGCTATTTTTTTCAAGAATACTGAAGAATTTTGCTGTGTCACTATAGCCTTAGTTTGTCCTGTTTGTTTTGGCGCACAGTCTGCGGAACTGTCATTTCATTGGAGTATAATTCACAGAACGTTTCCATTGTCTCAAAAGCAGTTTCCTTATCACTCTCAAATTACAGTTACTTGTTCAAAATTGCTCCATATATGTAGCTCACTGTGGTCATATTCCCTTCGTATCAATTGTTCATTTCTGTTCTTGAAGCCACTGTACAGCACTTCTTCATTTTCGGATACATTTCCAGTCGCTGTTTTAAATTCCCAACACTAGTATCTTAATGTCAGCCATACCCAATTTTAAAAAGCACTCTTTTCGAATAACAGTCTTCTTTTAGTTTACAACCACAGACTGCTACCATGTAAGGAATGTAAAGTAAATCCCTCCTTACACGGTGAACACAGACACGCATGAAACATACTATTACGACAGAAACGTGTATCTTCATTGTTGAGAGCCCTCTCGACACTGTCGTTACTATCAACAGAACTATACCTTATTCCAAACTACTCAAACACAATATCCTGGTACCTTTCCTTTCACCACAGTTTCAATGGATTTGTACATCTCATCGGGTATTACCTCTGCAGTGTTATAATTTTTATTGTTACCAATCGTTGTCTCTGATTAATCTCTCTAACTATACAATCATTTCAGTAAATCTTCGAATGCTTGTGCAGTTTTCTCTCTTTTGTTGTGCCATCCATCATATTAATTGTCGAAATGTAGTGTGTAGCCAACATATATTCATTTCCTACTCTTCATACTCGTTTTCAGTCTTTACTTTAATAATGTTTACACTGAATCTTCTCAGAGGTCCTAGAAAATATTTTCGAGTAGATTTTTAGTACAGAATGTCATATGATGTTGCTAACATTGTTGGATACTTTCATCTTCTAATCAATAGGCGACTTTACCCATTTGAGATTTCTTGTTGTTTTGCTCACTTCATACCTGTTTGCACCGTTAAATTTTGACCCCCTTCATCTATAAAGTGTTTCAAAAACAGAGGTTCTAAATTCAGGTATATACCTCACATATGTACAAAAAAAAGTTCATTATATCGTCTGCCTGGAAATGATTGGTTTCCGAGTTATGGCTTTCCAAACAGAGATAGTCATTGAAACAGTTTTATTCCACACATACCGAGGTGCTTTCAAAAAAAAAATGTTCAAAATTTCCAGTGCTGTTCTCCACCGATGTCTCATGGGCCTGCAACAATGATCCTAAATTCCTGAAGTATTGTGCAGTTCCTCACAACCAGCTGTGGTTCGATTCTGAAGGGATTACAGGTACCAGTGACAAATAAACATAAAAGTGGCCCCACAAATAGAAATGAATAGGTTTCAGATTGGATGAGCATGGAGGTCAAGCAGCGGGGCCATCTCCGACTGTCTATTGACCAGGAAACTTTTGATCAAAGTACCGTGAGCCGTATGACTGAAGCGTGCAGTGTAATCTGCTGTGGCAGTCCTGTACACGTTACAAATGATAAGCATATAACTGTTGCTTTTGCAACTGTCTCCAGATAGTCGTATGAGGAACATTCACTTGCGAAGCTAACCTGTGTGTGCTGATAAGAGGTGTGTAGAAGAAACCTGGAATGTCCTCCTCTGCATTTGGAGTTGTAGAACTTGTTCGTCCCCTCTCCAAGCCAGAAGGTGTAAATTTCCCAAGAGTGCACAGACGCCGATGGAGACGTTAAAATGTCTTATGATCTGGAATTCTTAGTTGTGTGTAACTTTCCGGTTATAGTCCGCACAGAATGTCGTGGCCGGTAGATGCACAGACTGCAGGATACGCGTGGGGAGAGTGGTAGGGGTGGGGGTTATGGGCAGGTGACCTGGAGAGGAAGTGCCGTTCTAAACTAACACCTATGCTCACATTTTCTGTAAATATTAAGTGGAGCACCTCCACGTCCAAACTTTCATAGTGACCATTCAAAAAGATCCATTGTCACCTCTGATATGGTTAGTATTTAACAAGAATTTCGCTGAAAATGCAGCAATTTATTTTGGCCTGGCTTGTTAATCATTTATAATTTCGAGAGAAGCATCATGAAGAGCAAATTTTTAGTAAATCCTACACGTTTCTCTGGTTGCCAAGTTAAAATCTGTTTCTTTTGCCAAAACACAGTGGAGTTTACACAGTCTCGCCTCACTAACGTGTTTTGCAAACACTGTTGTGAGGGAATTCTGAAACTGTGTTTTATTAAGTGAGAAACTGAGAAAAAGTAAGGTCAGTAGCCTGTGAAAAAGCACATCCTCAGTGCAAAAAAAAAAGTGTGAGGTCTTTACTTGTGTTGTTGCAAAGCCCATACCATTTTTCGTTTCACCAGATACATCGATGGCCCTTAAAAGTTACATTCTTCGAAAAAGTCTGTAGTAAGTGCTATAACACGATATATAACGAAGTTTTGCATAATAACGATATGGAAAAATACTCTCCTCTTTGTAGTCTATGATTTGCAAAAATTTCATTTCAGTATTTGAAACCGTTAGCGAAATTCGAGTTATGTTGGAAATATTTCACTCTGGCTTCATCGCTGGCACGCGCGATCGCAAATCTGTGTGCTACTTCAAATAAACTTTCTTGAGATTGCTGACAAATACCTCTTTCCAAGTCTAAAGAAAAATTCAGTATGTCAGCTAAATTTCGTATGCAACAACATATTATGTAATATGCACCAAACGCAAAATCATAGCGACCTCTATGTTTCATTGAAAACTTCTACGAATTTTGAGCAGTGTCTCACTTCCACAAAAATATCACAGTAACTATGATAATTAACGAAATGATGGGCACATCATCATGAATCTTACATATAAAGCTACAAGTTACGCAAAAATGAAATGTTTTTACCTAACAGTTTCTGGAAAATCGTTTGAGAAAGATTTCAGAGCGTGCGCCTCGATTCTGTCACCGCTCACTGGCCAAAATATGGAACGCACTTGTCGGCCTCACCTTCCGAATAAATGAATGAACTCGTTCAGCGCTTTGGACACTGCACATCGGCCACCGTATCCCGCGCGGGCAACCGGGCCAACGCATCACCGTCGTCCGCCATACAGTGCAAGAAGCTCATTACTACCAGCCAAACACAGTGCTCAGTGTACCATTTGCCTTGATTTTTATTGTCCAAGCAATATTTTCTGTCACGGCAAATATCTGCGAGGAGAAAAATGTTCTGGTGAATATCATTGCTTTGAAGACCACAACTCTGAAACCCAGCATTTCCGGAGACATTTTATAATGATCATTTTTGTGTCTTATGTATGGTTAATATGTTCCTTAAATTATGTGCACTGCCATACAACTACGCAAAATTGTTTATTTTAATTTGGTATGCCTCTATATTCCTAAATAGATCAACATGAACTACTTTTGACTTCTTCTCTCATGTATCTGTACCTTTCTTTTATCTACTATTTTTTTACTTTTTCCTATAAGACGGGCCACTTGAAATTCTGAAGTTATTTTGACGATATTTCGCGTAACATTTCTTTGTTTAATAAAATGATTGCCATTTATTTTTCAGTTCTGTCTGTTCTTCGCCATGTCTATTTTCTGTAAGGACACGTCACTCTTGGTAAATTCTGCTAACAAAGAACTGTCATATTTGGTGTTACGTCCAGTGTTAAATCCACATTACAATTCTGATGTGAGTTATGGTGTCCATTATCAGATTCTGTACCTATTCATAGAGGTGTTTCACCACCTCATAAAGTGAACACGTAGATGTAATGACTTGAATGTCGCCGGCTGTTGTGACCGAGCGGTTCTAGGTGCTTCAGTTCGGAACCGCGATGCTGCTACTGTCGCAGGTTCAAATCCTGCGTCGGGCATGGATGTGTGTGATGTCCTTAGATTAGTTAGGTTTAAGTAAAGTCTATGGGACTGATGACCTCAGATGTTAAGTCCCATAGTGCTTAGAGCCATTTGAACCATTTTGAACTTGAATGTGTTTCATAGAACATCATTCGTTTGTTTTTAAAATGGGCCTCCTGTTATGTGACAGATAAATGTTGGTCTATAACGGCTGTCAAATGGAAGTGGCAAACATTCCATTGTTTTTCTTCTTTGCTCAATTTGCTACGACCCTTTCTCACCACAAAGGTTATGCAGCTATGTGAGTAACACGAGATGACGGTAAACTAAATTCGTGTTTTTGATCGATTTACCATGCTGTGCAAACCTGGGAAGACGAATTATTATTGCTAAATCACGCCGAGGTGTCAATGGCATCCAGATATATTATGGCTGTTACTTTCTCGATGGCTGTTTGGTTAAAACTGAACAACAAACATAGAGTGAGTTCGCACGGGATTTAGGTGTAGTGAAGTCTCGATAGTATGTGTACATCCCTCGCTATCTTGGTAACTGTGTGGCTCGCTGTGCAGTACAGATTGTACTATAAGTGCTGTATTTCATCTTAGTGTAGGCGTTACAGTCAGATTCTCAGAACATTAACTAGTTTAAATTTATTGTTGGTATTTGAAAAATACGAACACTGATTCGCAAAACTTATACGCAAACCTCTTTCTCTTGCAGTATCTGACAAACGAGAGGGTCTACATCAACTCAATGATCGTATGCAGCATTCCGGCGGTGGTAGTCGGTTTGAGTAGCATCCTCGTGCGATTATTGGACTACAAGCGGGTTGTCAGTGAGTATAAAAGATGGTGCCATGTATTTACTCCTTACTTTTGTGTTGTGGCAAGCGTATTGGTTTGAGAGACGTAATACTTAATATAGTAAATTCCTTTAAATGCAAATAAACACAGTAATTTTAGCGAACAATGGAATTTGAAACTATTACACCTTGTAAAGGAGTGACATTAAATTTGTGTTTGTTATATTCTGTATTGCGGGAGTTCAAATGGCTCAAACTGCTCTGAGCACTAGGGGAATTAACATCTGAGGTCATCAGTCCCCTAGAACTTAGAACTACTTAAACCTAACTAACCTAAGGACATCACACACATCCATGCCCCACGCAGGATTCGAACCTGCGACATTAGCGGTCGCGTGGTTCCAGACTGAAGCGCCTAGAGCCGCTCGGCCAAACCGACCGGCTGTATTGAGGGAGTGAATATATATATATTTTTAAAATATGTACTGACAAATAAGCAGAGATGAAAAAAAGGCCGTTGACGATGGATATCGTTCAGAACTATCAAATAAGTCCAATGTCGCTTTGTTTCCAATTTATTATTATTATAGGCATACAGAGGTATGCTAACAGGCAGAACACGGCACTGCGGTCGGCAACGCCTATATAAAACAACACGCGTCTGGCGCAGTTGTAAAATCGGTTACTGCTTCTACAATGGCAGGTTAGAAAGATTTAAATGAGATTGAACGTGGTGTTATAGTCGGCAGCAATGAAGTGGAGATTTTCCCTTACGACCATTTCACGAGTGTACCGTGAATATTCCGAATCCGGTAAAACATCAAATCTCCGACATCGCAGCGACCGGAAATGATTCTTCAAGAACGGGATCAACAACGACTGTAGAGAATCGTTCAACGTGACAGACGTGCAACCCTTAAGCAAATTTCTGCAGATTTCAGTGCTGGGCCATTAACAAGTGTCAGCGTGCGAACCATTCAACAAAACATCATCGATATGGGCTTTCGGAGCCGAAGGCCCACTCGTGTACCCTTGATGACTTCACGACATAAAGCTTTACGCCTCGCCTGGGTCAGTCAACACAAACATTGGACTGTTGATGACTGGAAACATGTTGCCTGATCGGACGAGTCTCGTTCAAATTGTATCGAGCGGATGAACGTGTACAGGTATGGAGACAACCCCATGAATCCATGGACGTGCATATCAGCAGAGGACTGTTCAAACAGGTGGAGGCTCTATAATAGTGAGGGGAGTGTGCAGTTGGAGTGATATGGGACGCCTGATACATGTAGATATAACTCTGACAGGTGACACGTACGTAAGCATCCTGTCTGATCACCTGCATCCATTTACGTACAGTATGCATTCCGACGGACTTTGGCAATTCCAGCAGGACAATACGACACCCCACACGTCCAGAATTGCTACAGAATGGCTCCAGGAACACTCTTCTGAGTTTAAACACTTGCGCTGGCCACCAAACTCGTCAGACATTCATTGAGCATATCTGGGATGCCTTGCGACGTGCTGTTCAGAAGAGGTCTCCACCCCTTCGTACACTTACGGAGTTATGGACAGCCCTGCAGGATTCATGGTGTCAGTTCCCTCCAGCACTACTTCAGACATTACTCGAGTCCGTGCCACGTCATGTTGCAGCACTTCGGCGTGCTCACAGGCGCCGTACACGATATTAGGCAGGTGTTCGAGTTTCTTTGGCTCTTCAGTGTGTTATTGTTATCCATTGGAATTCTCAATATGTCCTCAACTGGAGTATATTCGTCGAATATCTTTCCAAGAGAGATAAGTAACACATCAAATTCCAGAAACACAAGAAGGAAATGGAGTGATAACTGATAATTTTATAGCACGTTACGAAATGCAGGTCTTAACTCTGACCGAGCGAGGTGGCGCAGTGGTTAGCACACTGGACTCACATTCGGGAGGACGACGGTTCAATCCCGCGTCCGGCCATCCTGATTTAGGTTTTCCGTGATTTCCCTAAATCGCTCCAGGCAAATGCCGGGATGGTTCCTTTGAAAGGGCACGGCCGACTTCCTTCCCAGTCCTTCCCTAATCCGATGAGACCGATGACCTCGTAGTTTGGTCTCTTCCCTCAAACAACCGAACCCCTCTTAACTCTGGCCCATTAATCATGCTGATGCTAGTACGGTAATGTGTTACCAATACTTGTGAAACTGTACACAGGCAAAATTTTTCCAGTTACAGTTGTCCCCTTTTTGCTAATATCTTTGTCAAAATGTACGGGCCTTATTTCCATTTCATCTTTAGTATTCCTTAAAATTTCATCTGTCATATATTAAAAAAATGGTTCAAATGGTTATGAGCACTATGGGACTTAAATGCTGACGTCATCAGTCCCCTAGAACTTAGAACTACTTAAACCTAACTAACCTAAGAACATCACACACATCCATGCCCAAGGCAGGATTCGAACCTGTGATGGTAGTGGTCGCGCGGTTCCAGACTGTAGCGCCAAGAACCGCTCTGCCACTCCGGCCGGCTGTCATATCAAAAAGAGCAAACATTGCGTAGAAATTTGAGTCGCATGGCTCGTAGAGGATACCAACAGATTTACTTTTTTCATTTTTTTTCTGCTCTCGCTTGGCCTAGCAAACGAATGAATAACCGTTTCCAAATATACACTCCTGGAAATGGAAAAAAGAACACATTGACACCGGTGTGTCAGACCCACCATACTTGCTCCGGACACTGCGAGAGGGCTGTACAAGCAATGATCACACGCACGGCACAGCGGACACACCAGGAACCGCGGTGTTGGCTGTCGAATGGCGCTAGCTGCGCAGCATTTGTGCACCGCCGCCGTCAGTGTCAGCCAGTTTGCCGTGGCATACGGAGCTCCATCGCAGTCATTAATACTGGTAGCATGCCGCGACAGCGTGGACGTGAACCGTATGTGCAGTTGACGGACTTTGAGCGAGGGCGTATAGTGGGCATGCGGGAGGCCGGGTGGACGTACCGCCGAATTGCTCAACACGTGGGGCGTGAGGTCTCCACAGTACATCGATGTTGTCGCCAGTGGTCGGCGGAAGGTGCACGTGCCCGTCGACCTGGGACCGGACCGCAGCGACGCACGGATGCACGCCAAGACCGTAGGATCCTACACAGTGCCGTAGGGGATCGCACCGCCACTTCCCAGCAAATTAGGGACACTGTTGCTCCTGGGGTATCGGCGAGGACCATTCGCAACCGTCTCCATGAAGCTGGGCTACGGTCCCGCACACCGTTAGGCCGTCTTCCGCTCACGCCCCAACATCGTGCAGCCCGCCTCCAGTGGTGTCGCGACAGGCGTGAATGGAGGGACGAATGGAGACGTTTCGTCTTCAGCGATGAGAGTCGCTTCTGCCTTGGTGCCAATGATGGTCGTATGCGTGTTTGGCGCCGTGCAGGTGAGCGCCACAATCAGGACTGCATACGACCGAGGCACACAGGGCCAACACCCGGCATCATGGTGTGGGGAGCGATCTCCTACACTGGCCGTACACCACTGGTGATCGTCGAGGGGACACTGAATAGTGCACGGTACATCCAAACCGTCATCGAACCCATCGTTCTACCATTCCTAGACCGGCAAGGGAACTTGCTGTTCCAACAGGACAATGCACGTCCGCATGTATCCCGTGCCACCCAACGTGCTCTAGAAGGTGTAAGTCAACTACCCTGGCCAGCAAGATCTCCGGATCTGTCCCCCATTGAGCATGTTTGGGACTGGATGAAGCGTCGTCTCACGCGGTCTGCACGTCCAGCACGAACCCTGGTCCAACTGAGCCGCCAGGTGGAAATGGCATGGCAAGCCGTTCCACAGGACTACATCCAGCATCTCTACGATCGTCTCCATGGGAGAATAGCAGCCTGCATTGCTGTGAAAGGTGGATATACACTGTACTAGTGCCGACATTGTGCATGCTCTGTTGCCTGTGTCTATGTGCCTGTGGTTCTGTCAGTGTGATCATGTGATGTATCTGACCCCAGGAATGTGTCAATAAAGTTTCCCCTTCCTGGGACAATGAATTCACGGTGTTCTTATTTCAATTTCCAGGAGTGTACTTTAAAAGGAAGTTGCAACCAGGCATAGCGCAGCTGCAGCATTTCAACGGTTCGCAGTGTTCGATATTCGTATATGTTTTCGAAATTCATTGATTTCTCAACTGGAGGTTCATTCTCTGTGGTCCCAGTTGTCTATATAGCAGTCAGTTTCTTGAACTTGATTAGTCTGATATTGCTCAGTTTTCATCACAAGTAAAGGAAAACTTTATTTCCTACCAAATAATGGGTTTGGCTATCATCGTGACGACTTTACGAGATCGTCTGTTCAGAAAGAGATTCTCTTCGTTGCTTCAAATCATTTACAGCAAACTCAATAATTTCAGTCACTGTGTAAGTTGTCTTTAGGACAAATCTGAGTTTGTGCGAGGAAAAGGAATGCAGCTTAACTACCCACACCTTGTTTGGGAATGGGGACAAATAATTTGGCCACAAACCAACAGAAATGAACTGTTCTGCGTACCCCGATATCTTCGTGTAGTGGCATCCGTTGCAGAAAGTGAAAAGCTGTAGCCCTGTATGACAAAATGTTCTTTGAGCTTCGCTCCACAGCTTTGAGAACACACATCGATATCTATCACCGAAAAGTTGCTATAAAACACAATTAATTTTGATTATTTCCTTGTCATCAAGCACTCTTGAAAATCTCAAAATGATCTATGCCGCAGGTACAGTATTGCAAAAAATCTGTGTGTGTAGTTGATACTGTGGAAGCAAGTGTGCCGGCTCTGCTGTACGCCATCATCAAGGCCCCAAAACACAGATGTAAATAAAAATTTCACCATGTAACGCCATCGAGTACCTCTCAATACGTAAATAGCATAAAGCACTGACGCTGTTGCTGCGGAGGCTATTTTGTCTTGCCGAACAGTTGCAGTTGGATGTGTTTGTCCACGTTTATGGCCTTCCTATGTCTCTCTGAAATTAAAGCAGCTTTCAGTGTTTCCCATCCACCATTACCACCAGTCTTACATTATTTACTTGGACAGTTCGCTATACAATAACAGGCCACCTCCGTTGACAAACGGTTATCGTTAGTGGCTGTATGGATGCAGAAATCCGGATTACCGGTGATCACTTAAGGTTTTTCTGTAGTTCAAAGATTTTCTACTGGTCTCTGGCGATGAGAAGTGATTCCCTGTCTCGAAACTGACTTATTTATGTGCCTCTGGTGCAATTTGTTACCAAAACCCGGCATCTATTGATATCGCCCACAATAAGAGACTTGGCCTGGTGCGGTCACATTCCACCGCTGGCTACACAGCTA
Organism: Schistocerca piceifrons; assembly: GCF_021461385.2. Lineage (NCBI taxonomy): Eukaryota > Metazoa > Arthropoda > Insecta > Orthoptera > Acrididae > Schistocerca > Schistocerca piceifrons. Next base: position 621,187,657 of record NC_060141.1, read on the forward strand.
CCACTGTGCGGTGCAGTTTAGTCCTGCGCTCGGCTTTCCTGGCTTCGCAGTCCACTTGTGTTTTTGTTATTGTGACCCACGTGTTACCACATTGGCAGATACCGGCTCGCGGCTGTCAATGCAGTGCTCCAAGACCACTTCCGCACTACTTGTCGTTACTTTTTCTGTAGACGTATAGTTTTTACTAAAAGCTTCGGTAACTTCAGTATTGTGCAAAAATTTTCGAGTAAATCAATCAAGAACTTTTCGAGATGTTTGTTAACAAAGTTTCACATGGAACAACTAAATCCCTAGAAAAATACACATTGCACGAAAAAATGGTGATGAAAGTAGTATATTTACTCAGGGACCACCAATCTATGCTAAAATTGGCCACACCCTAGCCCTTGCCCCCCTTCTCCCTCCCGCATGGAGGGGAAAGGTCGACATTTTATTTTCAAATGGGAATCTTCCATTTTTGTTGCAGATTCGCATTCTACCCAAAAAAGGATTTACATGAAACATTTTTTATCCTGTTCCAGGTAAATGGTGCAGTAATAGAAAAAGTTTGATTTTTCTTGTGTTTGCAGCGAGGATCCGGTTCATTGGATTCTTCAATACATTTGAGATAAAAATGTAAACTTTTTTGTTCTAATTTGTTCTCCTTTTTGTTATAAATTTCAGTTTTGCAAATTTTGTTGTGCAGCAGTTATACTGCAAATTCAGTGATGCTATTCATCGTAACTGTTACTTTACTAGTTCTTTTTCTATGTTTCGCACTTCCTGTGGTAGTAAATTTTTTTACAAAACGATAAACAGCATTACAAGATCGTGGCCTATCAGCGAAACGTTCGGTATAAAGAGCAACGGCAGCTTCTAAATTTCTTGCACCCTCGCCATAAATTAGAATTATTTCGATTTTCTCCTCTATAAGTAAAAATCAGTTACCAAAAAAATACCAGAAAAAGGCTCTGGAATGTAGTGGTACCGAGTCATTTGGTGTTCTGAGGCGCTGTGGTGGGTCGGCGGGTCGTATGACGCGGTGGGGTGCTGATCAGTAGGGTGTGCTTGTGAGAGTCCACTCCATATACTGTGTGCGCGTCCATGGGAGGTTTCACTATTATTATCCTTACAGCGGTTGTAGACAGCATTCTGCCAGTAGCTGCGTAATGGCTGGTGCGAGAGTTACGACGGTTGGACGGAAGAACACAGCCAAATAAGTAATTACGATCGCGAGAAATGAGTTAACTCATCGTAATCAAACATCCCGATGGCGTGGCGACGTACCTTAATTAACCCTGAAGGGAACAAGAACAACGTTACGTTGAAAGTAGCTGATTTGATAGACTTCCAAATTCCGAATCATAAAAGTGTTACTGTACAATCAAATTTGCAAAACTGAAATTAATTTCTTTACGAAAATGTCAACTGCTTAGAAAAAAAATGTTTACATAGTAAATGAAGTGTAGAATCAAGTGAGACCGTCTTATTTGCAAAAAGCGAAAAACTGAATTTTTTCGATTACTGTGCCTGCCATCCATTCATTACAACATTTACAATGCCAATGCGGTTTCTCTTTTGATAACTTGTGTAGAAGCCTATATTTTTTTCTACCCTGATCAACAGACCTCACTACCCGTGAGGCCATTTTCCAGGAAGGCCTTCGGCTGTGTGTCTGAAGCATGACTTATGAGGTTAATTTATTGAGGTTCTAATAATTGTACCACAACGGCCTATAACGGCCTTGCCTAAAATCAAAATACCTGTTTGCACACCTTATACCATTTGGCATAAATACATATTCTCTATAAGCGTCCCTAAACTGACGCACCAAATCGTCCAGATTAAGCTTATAATATCAAAGTCCTTCCAACACTAAAACAGCTGCTGAATAATTAATCTTGTTGCAATCAAAGGTAATAGAAAGTTCATCAATCGTCTGTTGATTATTAGGAACAAGGAAGGTGAGCCGTAGGTCGTCCGGATAATTACGTATATGGTCCCAGTTGGCATAAAAAAACTCCAACGCAGACATTAGCTGTAAACACATACTTTTATTCAGAACGTTACATTACCTTTCCTCTTACAAAATCTCATATACACTCTATTTCTTACAATAAACGTCACATATTTAACTTCACTCTGTACATTATCATTTTTTTTTCAGGTTCATCACCAGCAATCTGCAGACCGGTATAAAATGGAATTGTCCCTTGAAACAACCTATTTTTAACTTTACACTCTTTTTCAAGATCTGACCAAGACTTAACTTTCGTTATATTGCGAGGTGCCGGGGCTAGCAGTGTATTTAACACTCAATTCTTCTAGAATCTACATATGTACATGATGCTCTAAGCCCCCCCTATTCTAACTCCAACTTTTGCTGTTGCACAAGGATAAAAAAAATACGCGAACTGTCTCTAATCAACCCTGCCAGTGGAGTAGAAGAGAGTTTGGCACCTGCAATAATTTAATTTGATAAATAAGTTAATTAAGCGAAGGTTTCATTAACATAGTGAGGAATGATGTGGTTGCTCTACCTATTAACAGAATGAAAGTTCTGTCCAAAATAACAATATGATTTATTAAGACTAAACACAAAATAATAAACAACAACACATGAAACATTAACAATACATCAAATTGGCTCTAATTGGATACTTAAACAAACGCTGTCAATGTGAAATTGTCCCTAAACTAGATTGTGAGGATTATGACGAAGTGATATGTGCAGCCAATTCCTAGCAACTCAATTCTTAGAGAAAACACATAGCCAACCCAACATTAATTGCTGCTACCCAAGACAGAACAAAGTTAGAAAAAGACGAACAGGCGCGCTCTGCTGAGCTCTGATTGTCACCTAGGAAAATCCCTATCTGCCGGTGCTGCGGACATACATTACCAAACCGACTTCTTGACTCCCAGGACACGATCTGCCGTACCGGAGCCGTTGGCTGGTTGCTTCGACGTCCTCGACCGAAAGGCGAGAGCCAACTACTCACCAGAGCACCCGTACAAAACCGAACACAGAACATTCCCGCCCCCACGACAGTGGCCGTGGTTAAACGTTCCAATCAGCATTTCGAAAACCGGCGGAAAATTCCACTCCATTGCCGGAACGCTACCATTCCACCAATGGAGATTCTTGGCGCCAATTTCTGCGCCGATCTTGCTACGTCACGGAGCTATGCCCTGAGCAAGCCAATCACAGTTACTATTTTACAGAAAGCGCGGGAATTTTCCCGCCACAGCTGCCTGGGTACACAAGTCATTCCCACGCCTCGCTGGTAGCCCGCCAGAAAGTGTTTTCGCTAAGTTTCTGCGAAGTAACGGAACCTCTAGCCCAGCCGCTACTTCTGGCCCTGTGGGTGTGCCTCTTGACAATGTCGGCGTCTGGAAAGCATTCACTCGACCCCCTCACACCTGTCGGCTTATCCTTTCAAAGTCAGACCGAGCCCGCCTGTCACTGGACCACCCGGGTGACGAGAGACGCTGCGTGGGAAGTCCGCGTGTGAAGGAATAGCAGCTTTACACCGCATGCAATTAGAGAGGAGAATCGTAAGATAGAAATATGAGATGGGGCTTATGCCACCTCTCAATATCTGCACTTTGTTCTGGCTTAGGATACGTTACAAACTTAAACCTATTCCTTCTACTATATTTACGCCAAGGTACACCAGATGCTTTCTGGAGATTCAAATCAAAAGCACCCATTTTATTACTACACGCTATTCGCACTTTCTCCAATGCACCCTGATCTCCAAATATCTTCTTGTTAGCTTTACCATCAAGAGTTAATCTTTCAATCCTTACATTAACCCTATACACATATGTTACAATTTTATTAATGATTACAGAACCATATTTGTTACCAAAAACTTAAATTCATCAGTAATAACGTAATCTTGCAATGTTCCAAAATTCTTTGCTTTCTCATCATGCTTCTCAATAGCGGCCATTTCACCATACTCAAAGCGTACACCATCCGTTTGAGTGAACTCAGTACGCCACCAGCACATTCAACCAAAAATGGTCCTAGTCAGATTCGTCCGACGGCGTATCCAACGCCGCGGGCGTGCAGCACGAAACCTGCATTCATCCTTCATGGAACGACAATGAACAATACGACAGTCAGCGTGTATAACTTCCAATCTGGAAATCAATGCTTCGTCACCTTTACTAAATTCATGGGACACAAATATGACCAGGCCACGGTGTGTAATAACCATACCAGGTTTATTCTTCACATTAACGGTAACCGGACGACCTTCAACAATACGTTTCAAAATTGACGCATATTGTCGCCATCTTGACCATTCAAATTCTTCAAAAACAATAACTTTATGAACACGGCTGTACTAGCCACCAAATCCGAATTCGGAACAAAATGGCAAATATACGTGTTGTTTCTTAGATAATACCTTCTCTATGAGCGTGGGCAAATCCCGCATATTTTTAGTGTAGAATTCGAGTCGGCTAAGGTAATGGGGCGTACACACTCGAAAAGAAAAAGTTGACCTCACCCCCTTATGGAGGGAGGGCTCATGAGTGGCCAGTTTTAGCTCAGACTGATGTTCTCTTTCAAAATATTACCTTTCATGCGGAGCATTTTCAGAATGGGCGGCACAGGTTCTGAACTCTAGTCTCGCTCCGCCATACGCTTTTAATCTGGTAAGAAGGGTCATATCAGCACGCACTCCACTTTACGGTGAAAGAAACGTTCTGGAAACATCCCCCAGACTGTGGCTTAGCCCTTTCTCTGACATAGCGTTTCTTCCAGGAGTGCTAATCCTTCAGATTTCGCAGGTGAACTTGTACGAAGTTAGAAAAGTAGGAGATGAGATACTGGTGGAAGTTCAGCTATGAGGACGGGTCGTGGGTTGTGCTTGGGTAGCTTATCCAAAGGAGCACTTGCCCATGAAAGGAAAAGATCCCGAATTTGATTCTTGCTCCGGCACAACAAACTACATTCACAATTTCAAACTTTTTCTTACCTTTTCCTTACTGGCACTTCGGACAAAATGATGGAAGGAAAAAAGTTTGTCATGTACTAAATTTTCACTGACCATGCAGTAAAATGGCAGCATTGGGCAGGATGTTGTAATTTATTGCCTCTTTACTACGAATTCTATTCGCAACACAGTTTAACACCGGGATCGGGTTGCGTAACACAGTTTACTGACAGTACCTGAAAAATTATATCATTGTACGACACACAGTTCAGGAGATCAGAGGGCGTACATTTGGATGCCTGAAAAACTACCATCTTTTTTTCAGATGGGGAGCAAATTACCCAGACTAATTACCCAGACTAGATTCATGCAATAATGAGAGCACTTAGGAATGTTGTGGCCTTCTCCACCAGACATCACGGCGCCTAGAGTATCAGCAACCAAAGTGACATCCTGCAGCCACGGTTGCCCACCTCGCAGGCACACAACCGACAGGCAATATTGATGGACGGCCACAACAACAACCACAACAACAACACCACAGCAAAGACACCAGCGACCACCAGGGGTCACTACCGACCCACATAAACATAAGGAAGAGGTCACTGCAGATCCCGGAACTATTTTCACACGTCAAACCACGTGATGGAAAATAGTTCCGAGGCACTCATCCGCCGAAGCGCTATAAAGGCCGGCGCTCGGCCACATATCGGCAGTTCATCGACCGCCAGCAGACATTGAGAGCTGCCGCCCCCGCAGCCCGGATTTATCTTCTCGATGATCTCTGGATTAGGCTTGGTATATCGGAGAAGTCTCTGGCGGAGACTAATAGGAAATTATTTCAGTTGTTTCCTATATTATTCTTGTGTGTAGTTGTGATTCGAAGACGGATCACTGTTTTGTGTTGGTGTTATACTTGGAGAATTTGTTTTGGTTAACTGAACAGTCCAATAAATTGTTTTCGGACTTCATCGTTAGTTTCTTCTGCTTAGGCAGACATATCAAGGAACTTCCAACAAACTTGAAGCTTAATTTCAAACCGTCCCTAAACTTCGTGTCTCTTACATATTTAAATTCGTAAAGTAGTCAGAAGTATGAAGCTGTTTTACACATGAGAATTCGATACTATTGGGTTGACTGGTATATGTTAGACTCTGTTTGGCAAAAAAGGTAAAAAACTTAGTATTCACGCATTGTCATTGAAATAAAAAAGGCATTGTAAAATGTCATATACAGCTAATGTTCCTGAGCCATACTGAATCTCACCTTTACCTACGATAGTGATGTAGGCCGAATCAATTATTGGAGAACCACAGCAATACTGATCTACACTGAAGCGCCAAAGAAACTGGTGTAGGCATGCTTATTCAAATATAAAGACATGTAAACAGGCAAAACGCGGCGCTGCCGTCGGTAACGCCTACATTAGACAAGTGTCTGGAGCAGTTGTTATATCGGTTACTGTTGCTACAATGGCAGGTTATCAAGATTTAAGTGGGTTTGAAAGTGGTGTTACAGTCGGCGCTCGAGCGATGGGACACAGAATCTCCGAAATAGCGATGAAGTGGGGATTTTTCCGTATGACCATTTAACGAGTGTACCACGAATATCAGGAATCCGGTAAAACATCAAATCTAAGACATCGCTGAGGCCGGAAAAATATTGTGCTTGAACAGGATCAACGACGACTGAAGAGAATCGTTCATCGTGACAGAAGTGCAATCCTTCCGCGAATTGCTGCACATTTCAATGCTAGGCCATCAACAAGTTTCAGCGTGCGGACCATTTAACGAAACATCATCGATATGGACTTTCGGAGCCTAAAGCCCACTCGTGTCCCCTTGATGACCGCACGATACAAAGCTTTACGCCTCGCCTGGGACCGTCAACACCAACATTGGACAGTTGATGACTAGAAACATGTTGCCTGATCGGACGTGTCTCGTTTCAAATTGTATCGAGCGGATGGACGTGTACAGGTATGGATCCCGTATGTCAGCAGGAACTGTTTAAGCTGGTGGAGGCTCTGTAATGGTGTGGGGCGTGTGCTGTTGGAGCGATATGGCACTTCTGATACGTATAGATACAACTCTGACAGGTGACACGTGCGTAAGCATCCTGTCTGATTACCTGCATCCATTCATGTCCATTGTGCATTTCGAAGGACTTGGGCAATTCCAGCAGGACAATGCGACACCCCACAAGTCAAGAACTGCTACAGAGTGGCTCCAGGAACACTCTTCAGAATTTGCCAACAAACTCGCCAGATATGAACATTTATTGAGCATATGTGGGATGCCTTGCAATGTGCTCTTGAGGAAAAATCTCTACCCCCTCGTACTCTTACAGATGTATGGATAGCCCTGCAGGATTCATGGTGTCAGTTGCCTCCAGCTTTACTTCAGACATTAGCCGAGTTCAAACCAGATCGTGCTGCGGCACTTCTGCGTGCTCACGGTGGCCCTACATGACGTTAGGCAGGTGTACCAGATTCTTTGACTCTCCAGTATAAGTTCAGAAAGGGATTAGCAATGGGCTGAAGAGTGAGTTGGAATATCTGTAATTGGCAGGGAGACGTAGCAGCGTAGTCCGTGCAGCTTAGATAGCTGCAGTGCCTGTGAGGGGTAGTGGCTAGCCCATCTGCTTAAAGCGGGAGGTCTCAGTTTCAATCCCGATGATGGCGCCAATTTTAATTCCTTGCTTCGTCCTACATCATTATGATGCTATAAAATTACACACACACACACACACACACACACACACACACACACACACACACATTTGTCACCAACCAGTATACCCCCTTAAATGATCACACTGTTCAGTTTGGAGCGCTATGGATGGGGTGGAACTGGAGCCTGGAGGCCACACAGTCACCCTCCACCGCTGACTTAATTCAGGACAATGACGTGGTGCGTATTAACAAGCCAGTTGTACGGAAGTAGCACAGAAAGAAGAGTTTGAAAATCGATAAGATAGTGGCTGAAGTCATTCGCACGTTTCTTGTCCCATTCATATCGAAACCAGCCCATGTTTTCAATGTCCAACATTTTGGTCTTAGCCCCTGGGACTCTTCCAGGTATTTCCGCCAACTTGAGAGGTATGCGGTCAGCGATGGCAAGGCAGGGCGATTAACGTTCTCTTTCCGCGCTGTCCCCTGACAAAATTGTGTTCTTCGCAAAGCAAATTCACCACATGCTACCACATGCTGATCCATAAGAGAGTCCAGTTGGATCCTGTCCCCTTCCCCTAGTCATCAGCATAGTAAAGCTCTGTACGAGGATGTAAAACAAAACTAAATCTGGTCCATGTACACTTTGATGCCGCAAACTTCCTTCAGACCAAACCAAATATAATACACAGTTGACTGAACACCCTTGACGTTGAGAGAGGCATAAACTTCCAGGTGGCACTTCATCCAGTCCACTGTAAGAACAAAAACTGTTTTGAACGCATTTCTCCTCCGAAATTTCTTGTAACTTATTGTAGTTTAAATGAACTATCTAATTTTCAGTACTAAATTTCATTGATAGTTCATGTCAGCAGATATAGGATTGGTTCTCTTTGGTATTTTATCTGAGTAAATTGCACGAACAGAAAATAAATATGAGTTTTTTTATTGTAATTCGCAATTTAAAATATAGTACTAGCCATTTAAGTTGGCATAACAGAAATATCCCCCACGTCTTGCATCTACTGGGAATGACTCGTTTCAGGCTTTCAGATGTTACAGTGCTATTAGTTAATGCTTCGACCTAATCCAGAAAAAAACTGTTGTAAGCGCATTCCAGCTCCGTAATAGAGAAGCCTCAACACAGTTGGGAACGGAATGGAAAGGGTTTAGACTACAACATTGCTCGAAACCAAAATACTTGGGAGTTAGCCCAAACCGTACACCATCATTTAAGAAACACTTCTCGGATCTAAAAGGAAAAATGTGTGCAAGAAACAATATCATAAGTAAAGTGCTTAGTTCAACATGGGGAGCGCAATCTAAACTCTTTCGTTCATCAGCAATGGGACTCTGTTTTGCAGCCGAAAATATGAGGCATCAGTATGTGATGCCGACATCTGTCGAAAAGATTTACCCACTTGTGACCACAGCACGACCAAATATCAGACTCAAGTAACCAGTGAAATAGAGAGGAAAAAGCAGCAAACCAACCCACGACACTTAGCGTATGGCCACCAAGCAATCTAACTCGTCTTAGGTCAGGGAGGACCTTTATACAACGGACAGTACCACCAGAAGGCTGACCTGAAACCCGCTACCTATATTTATGGTTGCACTCTCTCAAAAATACAAACCTGCACCTCAAATGGTTCAAATGGCTCTGAGCACTATGGGACTTAACATCTGTGGCCATCAGTCCCCTAGAACTTAGAACTACTTAAACCTAACTAACCTATGGACATCACACACATCCATGCCCGAGGCAGGATTCGAACCTGCGACCGTAGCAGTCGCGCGGCTCCAGACTGAGCGCCTAGAACCGCTAGACCACCGCGCCCGGCACCTGCACCTCAAAGAGGAAAGCACAAAAGGGCGGAAACTACAACATCGTACGTGGAGGACAGTGAAAAGGTTAAGAATAGGATGAACGGGGACTGTTCTACACTCCTGGAAATGGAAAAAAGAACACATTGACACCGGTGTGTCAGACCCACCATAGTTGCTCCGGACACTGCGAGAGGGCTGTACAAGCAATGATCACACGCACGGCACAGCGGACACACCAGGAACCGCGGTGTTGGCCGTCGAATGGCGCTAGCTGCGGAGCATTTGTGCACCGCCGCCGTCAGTGTCAACCAGTTTGCCGTGGCATATGGAGCTCCATCGCAGTCTTTAACACTGGTAGCATGCCGCGACAGCGTGGACGTGAACCGTATGTGCTGTTGACGGACTTTGAGCGAGGGCGTATAGTGGGCATGCGGGAGGCCGCTTGGACGTACCGCCGAATTGCTCAACACGTGGGGCGTGAGGTCTCCACAGTACATCGATGTTGTCGCCAGTGGTCGGCGGAAGGTGCACGTGCCCGTCGACCTGGGACCGGACCGCAGCGACGCACGGATGCACGCCAAGACCGTAGGATCCTACGCAGTGCCGTAGGGGACCGCACCGCCACTTCCCAGCAAATTAGGGACACTGTTGCTCCTGGGGTATCGGCGAGGACCATTCGCAACCGTCTCCATGAAGCTGGGCTACGGTCCCGCACACCGTTAGGCCGTCTTCCGCTCACGCCCCAACATCGTGCAGCCCGCCTCCAGTGGTGTCGCGACAGGCGTGAATGGAGGGACGAATGGAGACGTGTCGTCTTCAGCGATGAGAGTCGCTTCTGCCTTGGTGCCAATGATGGTCGTATGCGTGTTTGGCGCCGTGCAGGTGAGCGCCACAATCAGGACTGCATACGACCGAGGCACACAGGGCCAACACCCGGCATCATGGTGTGGGGAGCGATCTCCTACACTGGCCGTACACCACTGGTGATCGTCGAGGGGACACTGAATAGTGCACGGTACATCCAAACCGTCATCGAACCCATCGTTCTACCATTCCTAGATCGGCAAGGGAACTTGCTGTTCCAACAGGACAATGCACGTCCGCATGTATCCCGTGCCACCCAACGTGCTCTAGAAGGTGTAAGTCAACTACCCTGGCCAGCAAGATCGCCGGATCTGTCCCCCATTGATCATGTTTGGGACTGGATGAAGCGTCGTCTCACGCGGTCTGCACGTCCAGCACGAACGCTGGTCCAACTGAGGCGCCAGGTGGAAATGGCATGGCAAGCCGTTCCACAGGACTACATCCAGCATCTCTACGATCGTCTCCATGGGAGAATAGCAGCCTGCATTGCTGCGAAAGGTGGATATACACTGTACTAGTGCCGACATTGTGCATGCTCTGTTGCCTGTGTCTATGTGCCTGTGGTTCTGTCAGTGTGATCATGTGATGTATCTGACCCCAGGAATGTGTCAATAAAGTTTCCCCTTCCTGGGGCAATGAATTCACGGTGTTCTTATTTCAATTTCCAGGAGTGTATTTGCCATATCGATTTTCAAGAATTTTTGGCCACAATTGTGAATGAAGTTGCGAATCTGACAAATGTACTCAACATCAGTAGTATCGATGTAATCATATTCTTGCTAAGTCTATTCCTGAGACTACAGATGTTGGCCACAGATGTTAGTTTTAGTTTGTCAGAGTAGCAGTCAGTGTCGTGGTAGACAATCTGGTGGTGCACTTGGTTTGAAAAAGATGGAAGTTGATCTGCCGTGTAATGGATACAGCATTATTTAGAAAGGATTTTGCAATAATGTGTTTTTATGATAAATACTAAGTGGGATTGTATTAATGGAGGAATTATGTAAGCCAACATGCAAAGTATTCCAGTTTTTTATATTTGTAAGAGAGTAGTTTCTTATTGTCAGAACATGCATATGACTGAAGTTTCGTGTAGAAATTTTATAATGCAATTATGGTTTCGTTTTATATTTGAAACAAGTGTCAAGGACTATTATTAAGAAATATTTTACTAACTTGCCTAGTTGTCAAAACTTCATAGAGGCGTGCATTGTTGTTACGGCCTCATAAAGCATGGTTTAACTTGGAATCCTACATCTTATTTATCAATCGTTAAGTTGAATTCCCTGTTTTCATTCTTTACCTTTATGAATGTGTTTTTACACTTGCATTGCACATAGCGAGTTGTGTGCTGTAGGAGCATTTTTGTGAAAATTGGTAAGACACCACTGTGCAGGAACGTGTAGAAATCGGAGAGTTACCTAAGTGAGCCTCGCCTCTGCAGACGGCCGCGGACTCATGGCGCTTGCCTTGTTGCAGTCTTGTGCTGCCTGCTGAGCAGCGTCTTCTGCATGTCGGTGTTGTGGTCCACGGGCTGGGTGACGACGGTGGCGCTGTTCACCACCTACCTGTCCAACGTCAACATCGTCTGCACCTGTGTGCTCGGCGCCGTCGCCACCATCTTCCCCACCAAGCTCAGGTTCGTATCACCCAGTAGTAGCTGTTTTGACTGTTAAACAGCTTCATGGCAAATTAAACACATTTGCTGCACCGAGACTCGAACCTGGAACTTTGGCCTTTTGCTGGCAAGTGCTCTAAAGGCCAAGGTTCTAGTTAGAATCTCGGTCTGGCACTATGTTTTAATATTCCATGCAGATTCAAAGAGATTGCAGGATGAAAATTCATTCTGGGAATGATGTTATGCTTCACACAATTTTTCGTGCTCATCGAAAAACGTAAAAATTCTGGTGTACTTAATTTTCTTCATATATCTTGGACAGGATTTACGGATGCTCGAATACAGATTGTTAAATACGGAATTAACAAGAACTTATTTTTAAGTGAAATGCATGACTATTGTATAATTTAGTCATTTACTTATCCTGATTATTTAGATTAGTCTATACTTTGGTTCAACTATGTTGCGTAATCTTTCTCGGCTTTGTACCTGCTTGCTAGTTTCTTAACTTCCATTTAGAAAGCAGGAATTAGTATTCACAGACAACCTGTTCTGCTCTTCGCTGTAGATCCAGGAGCAGGGGAAGCTATTTTGCACTGAAAATATTTCTGAAAGCAACATTTTTTAAGTTATGCTTGATAAAATATTTTTCGGTTGTAATGTTTTCGATTATAGCACAGTGAAACTGTTAAAAAGTCTGCTACTAGTTCAGAACACTTTGTCATCTGGCAGACTGTAAATTTAAAATGCTACAGCAAGGAGAAGAAAAAATGACGGACTTGGCGGTCGGCATGCAATTCCTCAATCGGATTCAAGATAAAAGTGTATCTACCAAGCGTGGTCCTGTTAATAGGTTTAACAGAAATGCAATTTAAAAAAGCGAGGCTCTAGCTGTATTGTACAAGGTCTACAACTTTGCTTCTGCCGTTTTTACTCGAAGCTCAAGACTTTAATGTGAAAAACTTACAAAAAATTTACGATTCAAAGTATTGGTCATCGTTGGCCACTGCTTTCTTCTAGCTTTACGGCAGCATACGAATCCCGCAGTGTATAAACTGGGAATCTTTTGAAGGGAACCATGAATTGATGCACTTCTACTCCTGTTCATGTGACCGCAAGTGCTAGTCAGCTATTTTGTGCGTCATAGATCGAGAAAAGTGACAGTCAGAGGGAGGAATATCTGGAGAATACAGAGGGTGGGGTAGAACGTCCCATTTCAACGTTTCCAAGCATGTTTTGACGGGTTTTTCGACATGGGGTCGTATACTGTCACGCTGCAAAATCGTTTTTTCATGTCTATCGCTGTGGTGCGGCTGTTTGTCTTTCAGTGTTCGGCTCAAACACATCAACCTCTTCCGATAACGATCTCCTGAGATTGTTTCCGTCGGTTACAGTAGCATCGAAAGCTGTCTTTCTTTCACAACCATGCCGGTCTTCAACGTCAAAATTACCATTCTTGAAGCATGGAAACCATTTTGTGCGAAGTTCTGTCACTAACAGGCGTGTCATAATAGGCCTTATCCAGCTTTTTATGAGCCTCAGCCGCAGATTTCTTCATATCAAATCAGAAAATTAAAACTTCCTGCAGATGACGAGAACTGGGCTCATAAGTAGCCGTATTCAGTCGAGAATAACTTTATGCTGCAATCAAAAATCGACTGATATTTTGTTGGCATTATGTTCTCAAATGCCTAAGCTAACTGCGTACAACGTGGACGAGAACGGGTAGCATGAACAGAACACTCAGCTGGAGCTGTCCCATTAGCTCAGCGTATGCAGACTCGCCCGTGTTCAAATCATGTATCCACCAAACATTTTTTTCTGTTAAAGCATCGAATTGTATCAAATTTACACCCCCGTAGTGTGGTATATTTTGTATTTATTTCTGTTGCTGTTACCTTTATGTAAACATTAAGACGTAATATGAACTTGTAACAGATGTAAATGACCTCTTTCTTTCGTCCATGACTCAAATAAAGTCAACAATAAATAATAGTGGATACAAAAATCCCGATAGATAGGCTAAACTAGACTGCACTTCATGCAATACACAGTAATTCCATTCGGTACGTTTCACATCCAGGCTTATCTTCACAGAGCTGGTACGTGTAAGTACGAGCAACATTCGGTTTAGAGAAGATGTCCAAAGCGACCACCTTGCATCTACAAACGCTTTGCCACTCGCTGGGTATTACTCTACTGGACCCTACGCAACACTCGTGCAACCACTGTCGTGGAAGCGGCATGCACGCGAGCTGTTTGGTCGAGTACATCCATGGGTAGAGTAGTAGTATAAACTTGTTCCTCACAAACAAAAATCTAATCGATTAAGGTCTAGGAAACATAGCGGCCAGAACTTTGACCCTCAGGACCAATCCATTTCGCTGGAAACGCTTCTCTTAAGTAGTTACGCACATGCACTCCAAAGTGCGGCAGAGCACCATCATGCTGAAATCAAGCCGAACATCAAGTGAAATGTTTTCTAATGCGTCAGGCAAATTATTGCAAAGAAATGTACAATTCAGGACCCCATTCAACTTGTACTGGAATAGGTAAGGTCCCAGCAGCACTTCTCCCGTGATGCCAGCCAACATGTTTATATCGAAGGGGGCCTGAACACCACATTCAAGCGTGATACGTGGGTTCTATTCCGACCAATAATGGCTGTTGTGGAGGTAGAAAATACCTTCACGAGTGAAGCTAGATTCACCAGTTCGTACCACGTTATTTACAAAATGTTCGTTAACTTCCAGTTCGTGCAAAGCCATTCGCAAAAGTGTGATCCTCGAATGCGGATGCGGTGGTGTTAGGTTAACGTACACTGAGACGACATGACTCGTGGGACAGCGATATGCACATGTACTGGATAGGTGTAGTATTGCGTACTCAAGATATAAAATGACAGTGCACTAAAAAAGCTGTCATTTGTACTCAGGTGATCCATGTGAAAAGGTTTCCGACGTGATTCTTGTCGCACGATGGAAATTAACAGACTTTGAATGCGGAGTGGTGGTTGGAGTCAGACACATGGGACATTCCGTTTCCAAAATGCTTAGGAAATTCAATATTTTGCGATCCACAGAGTCAAGAATACCAAATTTCAGGCATTTACTCTCGCCACTGACAACGTAGTGGTCGAGGTCCGTCACTTAACGACGAAGCGCTGCGTGCAGTTGTCAATGCTACCAGACAAGCAACATTGCGTGAAATAACCGAAGGAATCAGTGTGGGGTACGACGAACGTGTTAGTTAGGACAGCGTGACGAAATTTTGCGTTAAAGAGCTATGGCAGCAGACGACCGATGCCAGTGCTTTTGCTAACAGCATGACATCGCCTGCACCGCCTCCCGTGGGTTCGCGACCATATCGGTTGGATCCTAGACGACTGGAAAACGACGGCCGGGTCAGAGGAGTCTCAATCTCAGTTGGTAAAATCCGATGGTGGGGGTCAAGTGTGGCGCAGACCCCACCAAGCAATGGACCCACGTTATCAAGAAGGCACTGTGCAAGCTGGTATCGCTCAAAACCGGTGTGGGATGTGTTTTCATATAATGTTCAAATGGTTCAAATGGCTCTGAGCACTATGGGACTTAACTTCTGAGGTCGTCAGTCCCCTAGAACTTAGAACTACTTAAACCTAACTAACCTAAGGACATCACACACATCCATGCCCGAGGCAGGATTCGAACTTGCGACCGTAGCGCTTGCGCGGTTCCAGATTGAAGTGCCTGGAACCCTTCGGCCACACCGGCCGTGTTTCATATAATATACTGGGTCCTCTGTTTGTTCAACTACTTGGAGATCATTGGCAAGCATTCACGGGCGTCATTTTCCCAAACATCTATGGAATTTTTACGGATGCTGTGGCGCCTGTCATAGGGCCACAATTGCTCATGACTGGTTTGAGGAACATTTTGGACAATTCGTGCGAATTTTCTTGGTCATCCAGTCCGCCTGACGTCAAGACCACAGAACATTTGTGGGGCATAATCGAGAGGTCTGTTTGTGCACAAAATCCTCCAGTGGCAACACTTTCGCAATTACTGACGGCTATAAAGGCATCAAGGTTCAACATTTCTGCAGGGGATTTCTACCGACACTTTGAGATCATAGCACTTCGAGTTGCTGCACTGCGCCGGGAAAAAGAAGGTCCAACACGGTATTAGGAAATATTCTATGATTTTTGTCACCTCGTTATGTAACGATGTAGAAGCAGTTCTTCATCGTGCAACATACCAGCAACAAGTCTTTGTAATATCTGAAATTGCCTTGCAATATCATTTGTAGTTCGCCACGGTGATTGGTTTCAGGAATCACGTCGTCTGTACACTACGTCGAGTCTTTGGAAGACTGCTGTCCATTACCTGTGGACGAAGACATTGATCTAGGCGACCGAAAACATTTTTATTGGGACGACACCTTTGAGGGTACCTAGCAGCATAGCACGAGCGGCAGCAGCTGCTGCAGCAGCTTAGTTATTGGATGCACCCAGAACCAAAAGCAGTTCGACATATTCACCGTTCCTGTACTCCATCAAAAAACCGCCCTACATGAACTTGATAGGACCAGTTACATTTGTGTGCTGCACAGTTAGTAGACACATGCAGGCAGAACGACGAGAAGTAGGGACCGGACTCCAAAAATAGAAAAAAAGCCCGACGATGAGTCGAACCACACCTCTATGGTGGATGCGGGTCTGATGTCCCAGGAGTCTACTAAACGAGCTACGACGGCTGGTACGGTAGTGCAGGGTGACACACGTTCCTCTGTACATTTCGATACTGTGACAGTGTTGCCATCTCCTCGTTTTCATACATATGTTTTCAAAATGCGGTCGATCTGATTTTGCTACATAAACTTTTGTCTTGAATCTGGATGTGGAATCCCATGACGACCTCCAAGTGCGACATTTTTTCTTCATCCTGTACACTACGTTTCCATTATTGCAAAATGTAACGAACATACGTAGTTCATGCTGTGGAATAGAGAGAACCTGGTGTACAACACGACATTATCAATGCAGCAGACCCACTTCCTTCCGCAGCGTAATGAAGCATGTATCGTTCTATTATTGTAATCTTAAATTCTTTGGTGACAGTTTGTTGTACACAAGTGCAATTGTTGTCTTTACCCACTCTTTGCTTCGGACTTTGCCTTCTATACCTTCGATTATGCAGGAAAAGTCTTTGGGATGTACAAAGTGCCAACGTGAGAACTGATGTCAACAGTATATTGATAAACAGTGGGCTGCATATACAGTAAGTAGAAATCAGAGTCGCTTTAGATAATGAGGATGAAATCATTTTCCAAAACCTTCGGTAGTTGCTGTGCCCATCGAGGAAAATCGCACCGATTATTCCGCGACTGGACATTGGCTCTGAGCACTATGGGACTCAACTGCTGTGGTCATAAGTCCCCTAGAACTTAGAACTACTTAAACCTAACTAACCTAAGGACATCACACACATCCATGCCCGATGCAGGATTCGAACCTGCGACCGCAGCGGTTGTGCAGTTCCAGACTGTAGCGCCTTTAACCGCTCGGCCACTCCGGCCGGCACTGGACATTGCACACCACACAGTCACCCATTGAGGGTGAAAAGACTTCTCGATCGCGAAATGACAAAGGGCACGGGCGATTTCCTTCTCCATCGTTCCCTAACCCGAGCTTGTGCTCCGTCGCTGATGACCTCGTTGTCGACGGGACGTTAAACACTAATCTCTTCCTCCTCCCTCCTCCTGAAAGAAAATGTGTCTAACTGTAATAAAGTTATCCTGTGTTGCCTGGTTTTATTACATCGATAGCTCCTATAACATGACGAAAATTTGCTCTGGATTCAAATTTTTCACCTATGTCCAACCAAAATTCTGTGGTCGGTTGGGGTAGGCAGTCTGCTTTCGTCTCGATCCACATCGCTTGACAAACTTGTTGCACTATTTCACTGCGATAGGCGTAGTGAATGTCAGCAAAAGAGCACCCAGAAGCCAAGTATCTAAAGCACAAAGTTTTTTTTTAGGTCCTTATCTTCAAAACAAATGAAATAAGCTCAGAGGTGGTTTTGTGAAAGAGTATCGGAAAGTCAGTAGTTTGTAAAGTGAGTCAGGTGCTTCACGGAAATCCACGTACATCTATTTCAACTAGTTTGTTTCGTGCACACGTTGTTGCAAGAAATAATAACGGATGACAGTCTGAGTTCAACTGAAGTAGGACAGAAGGAGACAGAGGTTGAGCCGGTTGAAGGACCACATGACGCTGCAGAGTGTAGGTCAACAAGACCGAGAACGAGAGAGGCTAATGACACGGAAACTGAAAACATAGACGTACAACTTGCGTTACTGGAGAGAAGTATAGCAAGAAACGACGACGACTCTGACAGGCACTTTCTGTTGTCAAAGACGAATGATTTTAAACGAGTACCTCAGTATTTGAAGGTAATAACCAAAATCAGTATTATTAATGTCGTTATAGATGCTTCTTGTCTGCAGAACCCGCCATCCCAGAACTATCCACGGAATAACAATTCCATAAATAATGGCCAGCTATCAACTAGCTACATATGTATATATGAAAACGTAACAGACGTGACGCCTTTTCTTTTTTTTTTTTTTTTTTTTTTTTTTTTTTTTGACATGCCTTTATTAGACATGTCGTATCATTCACAAGCAAGTGATCCTCCCGAACAGTTTAACAAGTTAATGTTTCAATGAAATTGTTTATGTTATTGATCTATGTACTTAATTTTATGAAATTTTATGATATTAAAATATTTAAATAGAATAGAATAGAACACAATATTTAAATTGGTCACTCCAAATGAAGTGGTCAACAAAAATTAAAATTAAGAAGTTCAAAACAGTTTTTAAAAACATTTTGCCTTTCACCTTTACTGAATGGCGACCATTTTCGTTTGTAAGCGCGCAACGATGTTTCAGTTTAGTTTTAGTTATGTCATGTTCAGTAGATCATTATCCCGATTATTTTATCGATGTGATTTCTGAAACAGAAACTCGTCCATGGAGTGAAAGGAGGTGTCCAATAGAAATGATTTTAAGCTAGATTTAAAACTTGATCTGCTACCTGCCAGACACTTTGTTGTTGGGAAAATGATCAAAGATTATTGTTGCTGAATAATTTACTGCTTTTTGAGCAACTGACAGCTTCAATAACGGATAGGAACGGTTATTTTTCCCTCTAGTGTTGTACGAATGAACATCACTGTTCTTCGCGAATTGAGATGGATTATTTGTTACGAATTTCATTAGCGAATATATGTACTCTGATGGTGCAGTTAAAATTCCTAACTCCTTGAAAAGGTGCCTACATAATTCTCACTGCTCTCTTTTCTGCAATCAATACTTTATGTCTAAGTGATGAGTTACCCCAGAAAACTATTCCATAAGACATTATTGCGTGGAAATATGCAAAGTTCTTTAGGAGGCTGATCTGTTTATTACCAAGACTAGCGATTATACGAAGAGCGAAAGAAGCTGAACGTAAAAACTTCCTGGCAGATTAAAACTGTGTGCCGGACCGAGACTCGAACTCGGGACTTTTGCCTTTCGCGGGCAAGTGCTCTACCAACTGAGCTACCAAAGCACGACTCACGCCCGGTACCCAGAGCTTTACTTCTGCCAGTACCTCGTCTCCTACCTTCCAAACTTTACAGAAGCTCTCCTGCGAACCAAGCAGAACTAGCACTCCTGAAAGAAAGGATATTGCGGAGACATGGCTTAGCCACAGCCTGGGGGATGTTTCCAGAATGAGATTTTCACTCTGCAGCGGAGTGTGCGCTGATATGAAACTTCCTGGCAGATTAAAACTGTGTGCCCGACCGAGACTCGAACTCGGGACCTTTGCCTTTCGCGGGCAAGTGCTCTACCAACTGAGCTACCGAAGCACGACTCACGCCAGGAGAGCTTCTGTAAAGTTTGGAAGGTAGGAGACGAGGTACTGGCAGAAGCAAAGCTGTGGGTACCGGGCGTGAGTAGTGCTTCGGTAGCTCAGTTGGTAGAGCACTTGCCCGCGAAAGGCAAAGGTCCCGAGTTCGAGTCTCGGTCGGGCACACAGTTTTAATCTGCCAGGAAGTTTCATATCAGAGCACACTCCGCTGCAGAGTGAAAATCTCATTCTGGAAACATCCCCCAGGCTGTGGCTAAGCCATGTCTCCGCAATATCCTTTCTTTCAGGAGTGCTAATTCTGCCTGGGACGCAGGAGAGCTTCTGTAAAGTTTGGAAGGTAGGAGACGAGGTACTGGCAGAAGTAAAGCTGTGGGTAGCGGGCGTGAGTCGTGCTTCGGTAGCTCAGCAGTCCGCCTTTAGCCGCGGAGCAGCTCGGACTTGTTTACGTCCCGGCTGCGAACGTTCGCGGAAGAAGCGGTGTTTACACCGTCGTCACTCGCGTGTGTTACTGTTTGAATCGCACGCAGTGGCACACAATTTCCGAAAAACCATGATACAGTTCACGTTCTGTAACGTGTATGCACGACCGAAGGCATTCGAAATCGAACGTTTCTTGAGGGACGAAGTCCAACTTAATTACACGGAGGTTATTGGAATTCATTTATCGATCGTGAGCAGCACTCTTTACGTAAAGATGATTGACGACGCAGCATGCGATAGGATCATTGAAGCCGCCAAACGAGGATTCCAGTTCCGACACTCCGATGGTCATATTGGCGAAGTATTAGTCGCTCATTCGGGCCTGGGCGTGCGTACGATTCGAGTCTTCGAGCTGCCTTTCGAGGTACCAGAATCCTTGGTCACTGAATCGCTCCAGCCATATGGCAGAGTTATCAGTCATACAGCCGAACGTTGGGCAAGTTTTAGCACGTATCCAGTGCTCAATGGTGTCCGACAGGTGCGAATTGCGCTTACGAAACATGTGCCATCGTACATCAACATCGGCGGCTGTCGAGCTATTGTCATCTATGATAGACAGCCCCGGACATGCTCCGGGTGTGCAGAGGAGACTCGTGCAACTCCCCAGCGGAGACCTCCAAAATCCGACTACACCAACGTCACTGCCGATGACTTACGTGGCGGCGCTTTGCGGGGAGGTGACGCCGAGGTCGGAGCGCACTATCGAACCGACGCCGCAGTTGATTGAGGCGCCTTCGGACCCCACTGAAGAAGGAATGGCTCCCACCAACCTCCAATCCCAGACATTACAGGTGGTGCAGAAAGAGGATGACAGCATCACAACGGGCATGGAATCTGAAGTGGAACGGCCCCAGGGCGTTGTGGCGGCGGCGAGAGCGCAGGTGATGCAAGATTCGCCAACACCAGAGGCCGAGGTTAGGGCCCGCAAACAACGCTCGCCAAAGCGCCGCAAGAAGCACCGACTAAACTCTGCGGAGACGCTCCCTTCTCTTCTTGGGAGCCCAGAAGAGTCTAACACTATGGAACTGTCTGACTTGGAACCACAAGCTTCGGATGCCGCAGACCATATGAATTCGGACAGTGAAAAGATGTCATGTCGCTCAGAAGACGCATCCGCTCAGGGGCCTGCTACCCCTTCTGCGGTGGAGTCTAATGCTGCGAAAGAACAACAGATGTCACACATCAATGCCGCACAGGAAAATTTGGAGCACCCCAATAATATCAGCTGGTATGAGCAGGACGACGAAATCACCGATGCGGACCATTCTACTGGTGGGGACTCGCATCCGTCCGCATCTCAAGAAACCTAATGCCGCAGGGACACGTCCGTCGGGCGACCCTCTGCGGATGTGCAAAGGGACTATCGATACGGTGAAACTTTGTCATTTTAACATCATGTGGAGATGACAGCTACTCGACCCCAGGCATACAGAATAGGGACAGTGAATGTAAATACCATTAGATCACCCGTGAAACAGCAGTTGTTTAGGGACATGATATACGCATCGGATGTGGATATACTGATGGTGCAGGAAATTTACATTCCTGAGTTCCAGGAAGTCCATGGATACATCTCCTACACCTCGCCGCACTCGAACAACGACAGTGGAACGGCGATATTGGTCCGGGACGGGATTCCGGTTCGCGACCTGGCTTATCTACCTTCGGCACGAGGACTGGCGATAACTGTTAATGGAATTTGCATTCTCAATGTTTATGCCCCTTCCGGCACAGACAACAGACGGGCGCGTGCTAGATATTATTCGGAAGAGATTGTGCCCTTATTTACCGGCAGATTCGATCATTTCATTATAGGTGGTGACTTCAATTGTGTTTTAGCGCAAAAAGACCAAACACCACATTACAATACCTGTCGTGAATTGCATGTGCTATGCCGGGATCTGGAGTTAAGCGACACCTGGGACATGATTCATGGGAACCGTGAGGGATATACTTTTTATACCAGTCACTCGGCGAGCAGACTCAATCGAATATATGTTTCGGTTGGCCTCCAGGATAAGGTGGTTGACGCGGAACGATGGCCTGCGGCATTTACTGATCATCTGGCTTACGTTTGTACCATATCACTCCCTAGGCAAAGTGTGTGGAGAAGCCGCGGGACATGGAAGCTCAATTCGTCACTTTTGGCGGACCCCGAATGTCGTCAGAGAGTCGAGGAGGTATGGGCCACATGTCAACGCCGTCTACCAACATATACCTCCGTGCTTCAATGGTGGCTCGAGTGTACTAAGCCGGCAATAAGAAGAGCTCTCATACAGTATGGTCGGGATAAGACGAGATGGCAAAGAGACACTCTTGATTATTACTACACAATGCTTCGTGAGCTGTCCTTCCAGGTGCCGTCTGCAGAACATCATGCGGAAGTTCATCGTGTCAAGGCACAAATCCTATCGATCACGCGACGACGACTGGGTGGCATCCCAATACGGGCAAGATGTCTCGACACCATCACTGGGGAACGTACCTCGATGCACCATGTGTCGCGGGAACATAAACGTTACCGCCGGGCATTGGTAACAGTGCTCCACGGTTTAGATGGGCGTCAAATGACAACACAACAGGACATTGCAAACGAATTTTTAGAGCATTTCCGCCACCTCTATGCCGGTACACCGACGGACTATCTGGTGGGGGAAGAGGTACTGCAACATCTGCAAACGACACTGACAGAGACGGATAAGGCAGCGCTTATGGAGCCACTCACAGAAGACGATATAAAGGTGGCACTCACAAAAGGAGCGGCCCATAAGTCACCAGGGCCAGATGGGATTACGCTAGAGTTTTATCGAGAATTCGTGGACATGATGATGCCACAGTTGGTGTCGATGTACAATGAGGCGATGCGTCCGGACATGCGCCTACCGTCGGATTTTGTGACGGGTTTTCTTCTTCACATCCCGAAGATGGCGGGGAGTCGCAGTGTTAATCAATATCGGCCTCTCACTATGCTAAACACCGACTATAAAATCTTTGCACGACTACTAGCGTCTCGTCTCAAGCTGGCGATATCCAGGACAATATCCCCTGATCAGGCTTGCCTAGGGGTGCGAAGCAACATCTCCTCGGCGTTAAGTGAATACCGTGACGTTATCGCCCTTGCGGAAACGTGTAAAATGCGAGCAGCGATGATATCTGTGGACTTCGATCGTGCGTTCGACAGGATAAACCATGACTTCTTGGTGTCAGTCATGAACCGAATGGCAATTCCTCCTGCTTTCATCTCCATCATTATGAGGCTAATACGAGGGGCTACATCGAAGGTGATTGTAAACGGTCGGGAAGCGGGCTCGATTCCTATTAACAGCTCAGTCCGTCAAGGGTGCCCACTCTCCATGATGCTGTTTGCGATAGCGCTTGAGCCGCTGATGTGTGTTATGAGGCGCTCACTTACTGGGATAGCGCTTAATGAGAACTCTTTCGTTTGTCGCGCATATGCGGACGACCTGATCCTTCTTGTCAGATCAGGACATGAAGTGCGTCAGGCTGTTGAACATCTGGGCTCTTACGGGACGGCGGCAGGCAGTGTCGTTAACATGACGAAATCCAAAATTATGCACATTGGACGGGGTCTGGAAGACGTACCGGGACCGTTTCAGACGGTGGAATCGCTGAGATGTCTGGGAATTACATTTACCCGTTCACTACGGCGGTCAGCGGCGGCGAGTTCTCGGCGGCTTCTGCAGAATGTTCGTCTGACGATACGCAACAACTCACTGAGAGCCTTTGACATGATCCAACGTGTGGCATACACCAACGTTCACATAGCGTCACGACTGCCCCATTTAGCGCAGATCCTACCAATACCGAAGGGTATCGCCGACCGCCTCATGGCTGCCTTTGGTTACTATGTTAGTAGTGGGATGTTATTTAAGATCAAATATGATACGTTAACGCTACAGTTCCGGAACGGTGGCCTCACCCTCACAAACGTGCGAAACAAAGCTCTGGCGCTTTACATGCGAGCGATGATACGAAATTGGCAACAAAGAAAGCATACCATAACGTCAGCACTGATAGAAGTACTTGTTCCGCCTTCGTACGAACCCCCTATTGCGGTGGGCAATATTTCGCCTTCTCTTGCACACATTGCCTCATTTCTTGTTGATTACAGTTATGTTCGTCTGAAAGTACCTTCGACGAGAATACCCACGACTCGGGAGATCTATAGATGCTTGATGGATCACCATGGCCGCAACATAATGGAATTCAAATACCCGTCGAGAACGTGGAACCACATTTGGTGTGCAGTGCACACTCCACTACTGTCAACAGCAGCGAGATCGATGTGGTACATTCTTATAAACCGTAAACTTGTGACCAGGAGTCGACTACATACAATTCATATGGTCGATTCTCCTCTTTGCACAAACTGTGGCCTGTTAGCAACGGAAGAACATGGTTTAGTGTGTGGCGCAGCGAGGGACGTCTGGATGCTGACGCGTCGAATACTAGCCTTCCTTCGGCGCACTAACTACACAGAAATCACATCGGATGTACTTTTTCTACCGGACAAGACCTTTTTTCCGAAACAAAAGACGTATGCGGTCAATTGGATCGCTGGACATGCGACGAAATATTTGTATTCGTATGATATTAAGTCCGTGATGGATTATTGGATGTATTTACAAGAACAACACGAGCTCATACGGAGCCATACGAAATACAGGACTTACTTTTCCAATTTTTTAGGAAGTGTTTTTCACAATCCGCCCGACAGCTGGGGTGTCCCAGAACTGGGAAGACTCCTGCAGCAGTACGACTAGAGACAGTACTGCGCGGTTCAATTGTATTGGCCTATAGCACACTGAGAAGAAAACTGGCCCCTACCTGTTGGCACCAGTTATGACTGCATTATGTTAACGTGAAAAACAAACCACACATACACACACACACACACACACACACACACACACACAACGATGGTAAACACCGAAACCGTCTCAGATAATGGTCCTTCGAATGGTCGACGCAGGAGAAATAAATACCGCCCACACTGGCAGAAATGGTCAAGATTATATGGCTTTCTGCCAGGTTTATGATGCGACACCGCGTGCTGCAGGGATTGTGATGCAGATGATAACTTCATTTTCACTCCCGCCCGTGACTAGGATTGTCATTTACTTTATTCCTGTTACAAAAAAAAAAATAAAAAATAAAAAAAAGAGGGCGGCCTTTGCGTTGATTTATGGTTTCCAAATTGTTTTTGCTGTCTCGATACTTTTCTTATCCCTAGGACAGCACAATTGTACGAATAAAGATTGTCTGTTTGTTTACCCTGCCTTCCTGTTCCCAAAAAAAAATAGTTGGTAGAGCACTTGCCCGCGAAAGGCAAAGGTCCCGAGTTCGAGTCTCGGTCGGGCACACAGTTTTAATCTGCCAGGAAGTTTCATATCAGCGCACACTCCGCCGCAAAGCGAAAATCTCATTCTGGAGGCTGATCGTAGTTGTTTTAGAAGCTCAGTAATATGCTTCTTCCAGTTCAAGTTGTCATCAACATTAAGAAAAATGTGAATTCCTCTGCACTGGGTTAATTTACAACATTGAAGATGACATGATTGTTTTTAGAAATGTGTCCTCTACAAGATCGTCGATTACACAAAATACCCTAAATTAAAAAAAAACAGTCAAAATGACCTCCAAACGAAGTTTGGTATCCAAATTTTCAAAAATCCACATTTTAGGCCCAAAAATAACACACAAGGATTAGTTTACGAGAGTCTACTTTTTTCCTATAGTTAGATATCATACACTGATGGCCTCATATAGAGTAATAACACTTACAAATGTTTCCTTATTTTTTTATGAATTTTTGAAATTTGAAAATTTTCATTTTTTGTTTAGTTTGGGAATAGTTATCTCAGGTGGAATTGAATATAAAAATTTTTGCACAGTTTGTACACCTATGTGATAGCAACGTACTGTAAAAATTTCAACACTGATATCTGACTGTGAACAAAGATGTGAATTTTTGAAAATTAGGAGATCATTCACATTATTCTACAACTGATCTTATGGCTGTTGCCTATTCATGTGTGATATTGGCGGGATATAATCAATTATTATTGAACTAAGGTACTGAGTTATATACAAAAAGTGGAAACATCACTGAAATTAACGTTTATATTATTTTGACATACTTAAAATAAATATTTTCAATTAACATCCTTCGAGAAGTGACTGTTCCTAAACCTGGTGGTGAATGTTAAGAACACTTATTTCTTAAGACAGCTTCTGTGAAATAGAATAAGACCTCCCAGTTGCTGTGGTAAGTTCAAGCACTGAAAGTTTCCTTAAAACATTTTTCATTGGTATCCAAACTTTGTCACTAGGAGATTTCTTTAATGATGTTCTTGGGACAGCAGGGTGGTAAAAATTCACAAAAACATCATTGTTTTCCAAGCTTATACTTTCAGCCTCTGCAAGCCACCACTGTCCATCATACACACATGCCACAATGTCTCTCAACGTTAAAGACAGAGATGTAATTTTACTGACACAATGATCCTCTTAAATTTCAGTTTCTGACGTTACATAGCATCGAACTAAGTATTCTGCAATGCCAAGGAATTTGTGAAAATTCCTTGTTCCTTTTATTGCTATATAGTTTTCAAATCTGGTTTGAACTGTTGTTTTTATATGCAGAACAACTTCTTTCTTGATCAGAAAATAGGTAATGCCTTTAATAATATCCTTGGAAAAAAACGTACATGTCCTGTACTGTGAGGATTTGGTCTGTGGTTGGCCTTTGTAGGCTGGCTTTACTTACTTTACGTTTTGTTGTACCTCCTACTCCATCACATGTATTTTTACCATGGAAAGATGCAAAAAAAGTGCCATTCAGCCTCCAACCAAAAGTCTACTTTGTGGTTCCACAGATTTGAAAAATTGTTTTTGTTCTTATACTGACTACTACTTCCATCTGAAAAGTATATCAGCTTCTCAACCTTGGGAAAATTTTCTTTTACGTAATTTATTACACACTTTTGAA
Source organism: Schistocerca piceifrons (assembly GCF_021461385.2). Classification (NCBI taxonomy): domain Eukaryota; kingdom Metazoa; phylum Arthropoda; class Insecta; order Orthoptera; family Acrididae; genus Schistocerca; species Schistocerca piceifrons. The sequence continues at coordinate 621,214,957 of NC_060141.1, forward strand.
ACACATGTACAGCTAAAGCGTTGTGCTCCAAGTAGTCGCTTGGAATGCAAATTGAAGAAATGCCAACTCCATCTTTCTCATTCTTAAAGTAGAGAATAAATGGATGCACTGTTGCCTAGTCATTCACCCAGTGGTACCCTTGTACTGTCTATGAATCACAAATGTAAAATTTTCTGGAAAATCAGCTAGCACTTTGCATTCAGTTTCATGAAGGTTTCCTTTTTTTATCCTTCAAAAACTTACTTTGGATTTTAGAAAGGTAGTGTTGATCTCTGGGTTTTTGTAAGTTATCAATTAAAGATTCCAAGTATTCTTCATGAGGTTTAACCACTGTTATCATTTCTGCCCTGTCAGTTGTAACCCATTGTTTGAAGGTAATACAATTCAATAACAGCATTTCGAACGAAACGACTGAGAGAGCAAGAACTGCAACGGGGCCCGCAGAACAAACGAACAGACCCACTCCACGGGCAGCGGCTTCCGGCATGTCAGTGCGCTGTAGCTCGCGGATATCCCAGAACCGCCGTTGGCGGGACATTGTATTGTTGCCCTAATTATATCTAATGGGCCGCTTGAACTTGCGCGCCAACGGCCTCGTTGGCTAACTTCAATGCTGATTAACTGGAAAATGCCGGAAATGAATGGAATTTCTTTCCTAACAATTGTTTCGCAGCACAACCCACCCTGCAATACCTTTGCAAGTTTTCAGACTGTTTGTGACCACCCTGTATAACTCTTAGGCGTAAAAATGGTGTGATACCTTCACCCGCTCCCAATTTCGCTGCACACTTGATTTCATCGCGAGCGTGGATGGCACTCGTGTTTGCCAAGCCGCATTCGTCTGCAGCTGCGAGCCGCAAACATTTTCGCCTTGTCTCCGAAAAACATGTAAGACTATCCGAAGGACTCTTTTCCTCCACATTACCATTTCACAGCAGGTAGCCCGTATAACAGAGGATGGTTCCTAAAAGTTAATGTGATCCCCCTTAAAAGCATTTCAATCTGCAGACAGATTGAAATCAATGCTGGAATAATAAAAGGAATAACAAAAGCGGAGTGACTGCAGTTTTATTTATAGTATATTGTCTGAGCATGATGATACGATTTTTGAAATTTAAAATTAAATTCTTTCTGTGAGGAAATAAATATTTTTAATGAAATTTTTCGTTACCATTTCATTTTCAGAGCTACAGCTGTGTCGATCACGATGATGAGTGGTTACATCTCAGCGCTCATAGGAAATCTCATGTTTCCTCTTGTGATGGAGCTGGGTTGCGAGGTGCCCTTCTACTTGATCGCTAGTTGCTTGTTCGGTTAGTACTTCACTTTTACTTTTAAAGTAACTGAGATTTTTAGATGTATGTAGAACAATGTTCAGAACACACACACACACACACACACACACACACACACACACACACACGACGCGACCATAGCATCAAAAATGTTCGGAGCTAATTTGCGTTCTCACTATAATTTTGAACAGCTGTAGGTGATGATGCTGTTACGAACTAACGCCAAGCACTTTGTTCATACAGTGGTGTCTTCCACGACCGGTATTTGCATCGCTCGTGAATTTTGTCTTGTGAGCTGCAGACTAGCGCCTTATCCACACAAAAATTCACCAAGTGTCCGAAGCGCACATTTAACTGCGACGATGAAGTGACCTATGCATGGATTCTATATGTCTCCTAAAAAGGTACTTACCATTATTTTGTAGAGTCCATCGGTCAGAGCTATTAACAGAACGGGATATAAAATACATAGCAGCGAAAATACACCGTTTCCAACGACTACGGATCTACTATAGAACACTACGTATATTTGCTCAGGGGCACTGACAGTACAGAAAAAGCAGATATTCGACTCATTGTGGCGTGCACAGCGTAAAAGGCATGTACTTATCACGAAAAGTCTGAGCTAATAACAACAAAATTTGATTTTTTGGAAGCAGGGCCTCCGTTTCAAGCATCATACTGCTTTAGTAAACATTGTAAATATACCGACGGAAAAAATCGTAACTCCAAGCAGAAGTTGTGCGACATAATCGAAAATTACCAGACGTGTTTATACATCTACACTACCGGCCATTAAAATTGCTACACCAAGATGAAATACAGATGATAAACGAGTATTGGACAAATACATTATACTATAACTGACATGTGATTACATTTTCACGCAATTTCGGTGAATAGATCCTGAGAAATCAGTACCCACAACAACCACCTCTGGCTGCACTAACGGCCTTGATACGCATGGGCATTGAGTCAAACAGACCTTGGATGGCTTGTACAGGTACAGTTGCCCATGCAGCTTCAACACTATACCACAGTTTATCAAGAGTAGTGACTGGCTTATTGTGACGAGCCAGTTGCTCGGCCACCATTGACCAGACGTTTTCAGTTGGTGAGAGATCTGGAGAATGTGCTGGCAAGGGCAGCAGTCGATCATTTTGTGTATCCAGAAAGGCCCGTACAGGACCTGCAACATGCGGTCGTGCATTATCCTGCCGAAATTTAGGGTTTCGTAGGGATCGATGAAGGGTAGAGCCACAGGTCGTAACACTTCTGAAAAGTAACGTCCACTGTTCAAAGTGCCGTCAATGCGAACAAGAGGTGACCGAGACATGTAACCAATGGCACCCCATACCATCACGCCGGGTGATACGCTAGTCTGGTGATGACGAATACACGCTTCCAGTGTGTGTCCACCACGATGTCGCCAAACACGGATGCAACCATCATGATGCTGTAAACAGAACCTGGATTCATCCGAAAAAATGACGTTTTGCCATTGGTGCACCCAGGTTCGTCGTTGAGTGCACCATCGCAGGCCCTCCTGTGTGTGATGCAGCGTCAAGGGTAACCGCAGCCATGGTCTCCGAGCTGATAGCCCATGCTGCTGCAAACGTCGTCGAACTGTTCGTGCAGATGGTTGTTGTCTTGCAAACGTCCCCATCTGTTGACTCAAGGATCAAGACGTGGCTGCACGATCTGTTACAGCCATGCGGATAAGATGCCTGTCATTTCGACTGCTAGTGATACGAGGCCGTTGGGATCCAGCACGGCGTTCCGTATTACCCTCCTGAACCCACCGATTCCATATTCTGCTAACAGGCATTGGATCTCGACCAACGCGAGCAGCAATGTCGCTATACGATAAACCGCAACAGCGATAAGCTACATTTTGACCTTTATCAAAGTCGGGGACGTGATGGTACGCATTTCTCCTCCTTACAAGAGGCGTCACAACAACGTGTCACCAGGCAACGCCGGTCAACTGCTGTTTGTGTATGAGAAATCTGTTGGAAACTTTCCTCATGTCAGTTGTAGGTGTCGTCACCGGCGCCAACCTTGTGTGAATGCTCTGAAAAGCTAATCATTTGCGTATCACAGCAACTTGTTCCTGTCGGTTAAATTTCGCTTCCGTAGCATATCTTCGTGCTGTGGCAGTTTTAATGGACAGTAGTGTAAAAGACGACGACTGTTCAATTCTCGCGCCAGTTGCCAGAAGTGGCGCTAGTAGCGCCATTGTGAGGATGCAAAGCACGTTTGCTTTAAATACACGCTGTAATGGCCGTGAACGTTGGACATGGTGAGGTGATATTAGTCAAAAAAGCCTTGAAGGCGATAAAGACGCCATTACCGACTCCTTGAATAGAGATGTGGAAATGGAAATGGATTAATAATTGCTTAAATAATTGTAAAAATTGATTGGAAAGAATAATTGAGAAAATTTTGAAGGTAATTTATGAATCTGTGCACAATGTTAGGCGAACTTTAACTGATGCCAGTATCAACAGACCTTGAATATCATTACATTCAATGTCAATAAACATAATTTGCATTACGTACTCTTTTTTGCAGTAGTGTTCGGTACCAAATAATCACCGCAACCATTGAAACTGTCGATCTGTCTGTAAGTTCTTAAACACACGTAGCACATATTTTTAGTATAACTAAACAAAGTACTACAGGTGCCTATCAAGTCTGAGTCATTACCTTCACATTAATTCCTTTGTATTTAGTCTTGATTGTGACAAGTCGATGCAGGAACGTTCCTCCAGATATGGCGTTAATTATTCTTGTCTGCACCGAACCTCTCGATGCAGAATCTCGGCGGCGAGTGAAATGATGAACAGATAAGAGTTGAACTTATAACTGTGCGAATAAATATTCCTATTTCTAATAACTTTTTATAATAGTTTTAATGAACGGTTAAAATACACATAACAATGCTGGTAGACGAATCCAAGCATACGTCTGTACGCTACGCTTCTCGAAACAAAAGGGGTGAAGTTACATGAATTAATAAACTGAAGAGCGTATTTCTTACTTTGTTTCATACAGATATTTAACGATGTATCAAAACATTATCCTTGCCACAAAACAACTCGTTAATTTACTTTTGGCGATGTCTTTGGGTTTACAGCTCATTCAGTATACATAAAAGCTTATATATAAGAAAAGAAAAGGAAGGAAAATAATATGATTCAATACAGCCTCACTGCGTTTTAATGGGATCGTGTAATAGGGCTACGAGAAACTCAATGTTCCTTCTGCGACATTGCAGAAAGACTTGGCAGGAATGTAGTCACTGTACACGATTACTGGCATCAGCGGTCACGAGAATATACGCCCTCAAGAAGACCAGGCTCCGCACGGCTACTGTCACGGAAGACCATAGTGTGCAATTCACTATAATTTTGGTTCATTTAGATATCTTCATACGAAGTTCAGGTGTTAGGAAGCACTAGAAAAAAAATGGCTCTGAGCACTATGGGACTTAACTTCTAAGGTAATCAGTCCCCTAGAACTTAGAACTACTTAAACCTAACTAACCTAAGGACATCACACACATCCATGCTCGAGGCAGGATTCGAACCTGCAACCGTAGCGGTCGCGCGGTTCCAGACTTTAGCGTCTAGAACCGCTCGGCCACTCCGGCCGGCGGAAGCACTAGAGATGGTCTCTGTTGGAAGCAAAAACTGACGCAGCACAGATGAGAGAACTTTCGTCTGAACGTTGTCTGAAATCATCAAATGAAAGGAAACTGGTCTCACACATTATGCAACTGAAACTCTTTTATTGTAATTTTATCTACATTCAAGTCTACATAGACACTACGCAAGTCACCACACAGTGCGTGGAGGAGGGTACCCTATACCACTATTTGTCATTTCCTTTCCTGTTCCACTCTCAAGTAGAGCGAGGGAAAAACGACTGTCTTTATGCTTCCGTATAAGCCGTAATTTCTCGTGTTTTGTCTTCGTGGTTCTTACGCGCTACGTAGGTTGGCGGTAGTAGAATCGTTCGACAGTCAGCTTCAGATGCCGGTTCTCAAAATTTCCTTAATGGTGATTCTCGAAAAGAACGTCACCTTCCCGCCATGGATTCCCATTCGAGTACTCGAAGCATCTCCATAACACTTAACGTGTTATTCGAACCTACAATGGCAGGTTATCAAGATTTAAGTGAGTTTGAATGTGGTGTTACAGTCAACGCACGAACGATGGGACGTAGCATCTCCGAGGTAGCTATGAAGTGGGTATTTACCAGTACGAATATTTCACGAGCGTCTCGCTCACATCACGAATCCGGTTAAATCCGCTGCGGCCGGAAAAAGATCCTGCAGGAAAGGGGCCAACGACGAGTTAAGAGAATTGTTCAACGTAACAGAAGTGCAACCCTTCCGCAAATTGGAGCAGATTTCAGTGCTGGGCCATCAACAAGTGTCAGCGTGCGAACCATTCGATATGGGCTTACGGAGCCAAAGGCTCACTCGTGTACCCTTGAAGACTGCACGACGCAAAGCTTTACGCCTTTTTTGGACCCTTCTGCTCCAACATTGGATTGTTGATGACCGGAAACATGTTGCCTGGTCGGACGAGTCTCGTTTAAAATTGTATCGAGCGGCTGGACGTGTACGGGCATGGAGGGAGCCTCATAAATCCAATAAATCCATGGACCCTGCATGACAGCAGGGAACTGTTCAAGCTGGTGGAGGCTTTGTAATGGTGAGGGGCGTGTGCAGTTGCAGTGATATAGGACCCCTGATATGTCTAGATTCGTCTCTAACAGGTGACTTGTACGTAAGCATCGTATCTGATCACCTGCATCCACCCACGTCCATTGTGTATTCCGACGGACTTTGGCAATTCCAGCAGGAGAATGCGGCACCCCACACATCCAGAATTGATACAGAGTGACTCCAGGAGCACTCTTCTAAGTTTAAACACTTCCGCTGGCCACAAAACTCCCCAGACATGAAGATTATGAAGATTATTGAGCGTATTTGCGATAGTTTGCAACGTGCTGTTCAGAAGAGATCTCCACCCGCCGTACTCTTACTGATTTATGGACAGCCCTGCCGGATTTATGGTGTCGATTCCCTCCAGCACTACTTCAGGCATTAGTCGAGTCCATGCCACGTCATGTTGCGACACTTCTGCGTGCTCGCGTGGGCCCTACACGATATCATTCAGGCGTACCAGCGTCTTTGGCTCTTCAGCGTATATTTCCTTAAGCTTCTCTCTATGACTCTAAGGTCGGGTTTTCCTAATATTTGTTTTATGTAATCATCCAACTCTAGGTCGCTCTACACCAGTGCTACCGAACCTGCGGGAATTACCCACTTGCGAGAGCGGGGGGAGAGGTTAAAACGAAAAGGTCCGATTGTGTTTCGGCAACGAAATTAAATTATATTGAGACTGTAGTACTTACTACATAAGTTACCAATAATTGCATTTTTTAGAAATGTCGGTGAGATTACAGTGTGTGAAAAGATTGTTTTGACACCATTTTCTTCTTCAAGTAATTTACGGGAATATATCCGGGTGACGTCGTATACAGCTGCCGACATTTCGACCTTTTCATTTTGAAGGCAAAACTTTAGCAAGATAGCTCTGTTCCTAGTGATTTTAAAATCTCGGTTTGTAGTGCAGTTGCGGAAAGATAAAACACACTACAAACACTAGCGCCACCACAGAAGCAACGCTGACCGACGCTAGAAATTACCGAGAGTGAAATTTGACAACCAACAGATCGGCATACATTAACTCTGTTCCTCTGTTTTTTACAAGAGAGAGAGTTAATGCACTCCCGCCTGTTGGTTATTTTGTGTGTGTGTGTGTGTGTGTGTGTGTGTGTGTGTGTGTGTTACTTTCCCGTAATTATACGGCAGTCCAAGGTTTTAATTTCACTTGCACAGTGCTTTCTTGCTAAAGTGTTACCTTGACTGCTGACGACGTCACCTGACTGCGTTCCTGTAAGTTATTTGAACATTTTATACTATACGAGAAATTCAGGACTACCATCTGCCTTGTTCTTCGCATAGCTCACCTTTTACATGAGTACTTTGTACATTGTACATTGTATGGCAGTAAAACTGAGACATACACTATGTGAGCAAAAGTATCCGGACACCCCCAAAACATACGTCTTTCATTTTAGGTGGATTGTGCTGCCACCTACTGCCAGGTACCCCATATCAGCGACCTGAGTAGTCATTACACATCGTGAGAGAGCAGAATGGGGCGCTCCGCGGAACTCACGGACTTCAGACGTGGTCTGGAGAATGGGGGTCACTTGTGTCATACATCTATACGTGAGATTTTCACACTCCTAAACATCCCTAGCTGCATTGTTTCCGATGTGATAGTGAAGTGGAAACGTGAAGGGACACATACAGCACAAAAGCCTACAGGCCGACCTCGTCTGTTGACTGACAGAGACCGCTGACAGTTGAAGAGGGTCGTAATGTGTAATAGGCAGACATCTACATCACACAGGTATTTCACACTGCATCAGGATCCACTGCAAGTACTATGACAGTTAGACGGGAGGTGAGAAAACTTGGATTTCATGGTCGAGCGGTTCCTCATAAGCCACACACCACGCCGGTAAATGCCAAACGACGCCACGCTTGGTGTGAGGGACGTAAACACTGGGCGATCGAACAGTGTGAAAACGTCGTGTGGAGTGACGAATCACGGTACACAGTGTGACGATCCCATGGCAGGGTGTGGATATGGCGAATGCCCGGTGAACGTCATCTGTCAGCGTGTGTAGTGTCAACAGAAAAATTCGGAGGCGGTGGTGTTATGGTGTGTTTCTCATGGAGGGGCTTGCACCCGTTGTTGTTTTGCGTGGCTCTATCACAGCACAAGCCTACAAAGATGTTTTAAGCAACTTCTTGCTTCTCACTGTTGAAGAGCGATACGGGGATGGCGATTGCATCTTTCAACACGATCGAGCACCTGTTCATAATGCACGGCCTGTTTCTGAGTGGTTACACGACAATAAAATCCCGGTAATGGACTGGCCCGCACAGAGTCCTGACCTGATTCCTATAGAACACCTTTGGGATGTTTTGGAACGCCAACTTCCAGCCAGTCCGCACCAACCGACATCGATATCTCTCTTCAGTGCAGCGCTCCGTGAAGAACGGACTGCTATTCCCCAGGAATCCTTCCAACATCTGATTGAACGTATGCCTGCGAGAGTGGAAGCTATCATCAAGACTAAGGGTGGGCCAACACCATATTGAATCTCAGCATTACCGATGAAGGGCGCCACGAACTTGTAAGTTATTTTCATCCAGGTGTCCGGATACTTTTGATCACGTAGTGTAAATGCTTTTCCGAGTTGTAGTGGTTCCTGCAATGGACCAGGAATCGCTTCATTATTCCCGGCGCTACTGATAAACAAACTAACTGACATCGCAGCAGAACAATAACTATGTAACGGCTACTCACCTGCTGAAGGGTCTACATAATATTACTCGTATTAGATCTGCGAAAGGTTGGGAACCATTTCTCTAGATGGTTACTCCAAGATTTTTTACGGTAATTATCGTTTCCATTGATTTGTCAGCAATGGTGCAATTGAACAGCTGTCGATCGCTTAGTCCATTACGTTCAGAGTCAACTGGCAGTTCCTACACTACTCGTTATCCATTAGAGCGTTAACATAAATTGTAAACTGTAGCGGCCCTATTACAGTGTCTTACAGTCATGTCGACATTAAGTTGACTCGTACATCTGTGGATTTTTTCTGTTAAGAACTACTGAGTTCAGCTTGCAAGGACGACCTGAATCAGACGCCAAATTTGATCAATCATTAAGGTCGTATTTTGTTCACTAAACCACAATGCGGAACTGTATCGAAGGCATTCTGGAAGTCAAGGAACACAGTGTGGAAACGACAACCCACAATTAAATACGAGCAGTGTTAGCACTACGAACTTTATTACTTTACGAAAGACACGCATGGAACACACAAAAGTACGCACATTACATAAGCTGATTACACGAAGACAATACAGGAAATAGAAAACACTCTAATGCAAGTCTATAACTTAAACCAAAAACATTTCACTGTCTTAATATTCAACAATCTGCACCGTCACAGCAGCATAAAACTGTCCATCTTCTCCTACACGCTCTGAATCCTATGGACGAACAGAGTGTGGAGTGTGTCCCAAGATCACTATTTGCAGAACCTGAACGAGTAGGCCAAAGTCATAGTACGAAAAACAGACCGAAAACTATGCGGAGCCACCTGTTACCAGAACTATACTCTTCACATGCTGTGGGCATTTGGCCACTGGTTCACTTGACGTCTTCCCCTATTATAGAGGTTCAAATGGCTCTGAGCACTATGGGACTTAACTGCTGAGGTCATCAGTCCCCTAGAACTTAGAACTACGTAAACCTAACTAACCTAAGGACATCACACACATCCATGCCCGAGGCAGGATTTGAGCCTGCGACCGTAGCGGTCGCGCGGTTCCAGACTGTAGCGCCTATTATAGAGGCATAAACGCGACACCATACTACACACCTCCATTTAGCTACTTTGAAGTTCGGTATTCTTTGGCCACCTGAAGACGTTCCGCCGTGAGCAATGTACTTTTGCTGTACACCAGACTCCAAATGTGCTTCGCATACAGCTCCCTTCAGTGCACTCTGCAAACCGTTTGAACTGGACCTGTGCTCAGTTAAATCACCAATTCCTGTCGAGTTTGAAGCAGATTGTCACTGACCAAACAGGACACTCATCTTCGGCCCTGTCGGTTAGGTTATTCTAGACCACTGTTCTTAGGCCATGTTAGTGGCATTCCTGGTAGACACATTGGACAACCCATGTCGACACACCAAGGAATGGGCGACTTCATTTCCAGTATGGTCGTTGGTACCTAGAAATACAACAGTTAATTTTTGCCATTCTGTCATGTCCGCTTGTCGAACCATCTTAATGCATTGATTCCATACGGTGGACTAGCATATTCACACCCACTTCACCATCATTGCTTAAGTCAGCGATGGAGACTCGCATAATGACATGGTAGCAGTTCTACACACGCTTCATTACTGCAAAATAACCAGTGTGTTCCTTGAAGGGGTGGCTAATAATTTGTCTGTTGATCTTACATTTCTTACTACAAGAATATACTATTTAGCTAATTAGTAGTGAAGCATTTGAGATTAAATGTGAGACACTGAAAGAAAGACAACATTCATGCTTTTAAAAGAAGTGAAACCTCTAAACAATAAATTTATTGTTACTGATATTAGCATTAAGGTTTTTTTTGTCATGATTCCCATAAGAGTAGATAATATACACAGTTCCCACAAAATTTAGATACGAATAGGGGAAATAGTGACGAAAATTAATACTTTCGATTTCAAGGGATAAACTTTCAAAGTTACGAAATGATTATTCTTCAAAAGACCACACTATCAGCACCACACATAGACAGAATTAAATAGATGGTTTTTGTTCGCTTAAAAAGCAGTAACTGCAAATTAATTCAAAATCTTTTACAATTCTATGTGCAAACTGTAAGATGTTCCTTATTTTTATTACTCAGGCAGGAATTTGACTGGTACTATTATGTACACGTAAAGTAGTGACACATAATGGAATTAAACTTTGAGCAGATATGAAAGTGTTCCAGAGTGTGATGATGATGTGCTTCTTCCTGCTACCAGCGGCAGGAATGGCGAGCTTTGCGTTGCCGTACACAAAGGGTCGCGCACTCACCTGAATCAGAGTCCACTGCAGCTCTTGGCCACTTCTGCTGCCTGCGACGCTATCGTCATAAGTCATATCTCTTTAAATCATATGTTTTATCAAGTGATCGTCGTTTGTAAATTTGTTTGTGTTTAATAATAATGATGACAAAACGTATTGGTTTTTTATATCTTGTGGCTTTTAGTTTCAGTATGTCTAATACACTGGATATGTGCTGATTGTATCTGTGTATATTCTTATGTTCTTCTTTACTATGATTAAAACCTAAGCAGCTTTCGCGGCTACAATTCAACTTTTTCACTTGTTAGTATTGTCGATATTGACAGAGGTGTGCAACTCAGGTTTGTTGCGTTTCCTCCAAGCGAAATATCATCTAGGTCCAATTTCCGTGTGTCAGACGATTTATGTCGATTTAATCAAATAAATAAGGCAGCTGAAACAGCAAAATACCTTTAAAAAATTTTTAGTGCATCATAATACAAACAAAACTCACACGGGTTTTCTGCCTAAAACGTGGTGTAGGACTGGAAGACTGGTGTGCTATGCCTACTGGCCTTGCTCCTTGTATAAGGTGATTCAGCTATGGGTTTTGTGCAACACACAACCCCTTCAAAAACCACATTCGACATAGGCATATTCTCTCGTTCGTTACACGCCAAATATTAGTCATACATTTAAAAAAAATGAATAGAACCTTTTTGTAGGAAATTTAATGTAGCTAAATTTTATACTGAGAGGTTTTCTCTGGAGGCCACTGTTTTCGTATTATTCAAGAAAAAAACATTTGAAGGTCACTTTTGTAGGTTTCTCTTGAATAATTAAAAAACCTCTGACAAAAGCAAATACAGTGCAGAATTTAACTGCATTAAATTTCGTACAAAAGTTCCTGCTCATTTTTCATATTCAAACTTATAGTTTGCATGTAGCAAGCAAATGAATTTGGAAAATCCTGCAGATGGCTTTTCAATGCGTTGCAGGTTGCATAAAACGCATAGGCAGGGGCAGCCTGAATCACCCTATGTAGCTTCCAAAAACTGTAAAGAAACATTACACATTGTTTTAATCAAACTTGTTTTTATTTACAATTAAGATTTCAATGCTTTTACAAAACTAGTTATGGAATTTGACTTTACATTTCATTGCAATGTTTCTGAAACAGCATGTCGAAATATTACAATTCTCATATCAAAATAATTTGAAATGTGTATCCAGAAAATTATCTTAATTATTTTCTTTAATTGGTTTAAAAATACAGTTCAGTTTTAGTTACTAATATAATCTTTGTCTTTACATTGGCTATATTGTAATTACTATCACTTTTCGACATATGAATTTCATGAACGCTAAATTGGACTTTTGTTTACATTATTTTTTACACGTTTTTCGTTTGTATTTCAGTACCTTTATAAATTAGTTGCATTTCATCTTAATTGATCACAGTTCATTTTAAATTGATTTATTCTCATCGATACTGTAATTGAGTCACATTGCAACACACAATAAAGCTTTTGCCTTTATGTAATTTAGCAAGGTAGTATCGCATTATTCATTACAGTTGGAATCGTATCTTTCGTTAAATATTCACCCATTCTGCTACATTACATACTTCTCACTTCCCCCTCCCGCTCCGAAAAATGTCACACATAAGAATTGGGGGCTGCACTTTATCATGGCACGCATGCACCAGAATATGAGAAGTGTTATACAAATGATTGTGATGTCTGTATGTGTTTGTAAAATAAAGTAGTGACAACCTGTATATAAAACACACTAAATGTAAACTAAGTAGTGGAAACATAAATATGTACATATTCCTCGACACTAAGGATGCCTCGCAAAGAATAAAAGTCAAAGGCGTATGGCACAAAATTTGTATTTTATTCATTTGTAATTAGAAGGTCCCAAAGTAATAATTATCAACATACTGTAATATTATACGCGACTGAGAACGACAGTACTATGAAGGTTGGAGATGGGTGAAAGGATTTAGGATTAGGTCTGAAGCAGGTGGTTCCCCACTTTCCTGTCAGAATGTTTTCAACAGGAACATATTCGCCTATTTTGTACTCCTATAGGAGACTTTTTCAGCTGGTCTTTGGCATGCACGTCTCCGTTTGTTATACATTGTCAAATCTAAATAAATAAATAAATCATCCCGTCTACTTCACATTCCGTTTTGAATTTCACAGTCAGTACTGTATTGTCAAGGTATTACTTCATAATTTATGGTAGCATTTACCGCTAGTTATTCTTTTTCCTGTTCCTCTCGTAAATGGACCAAATGAGATACAACTATCTACATGCTTCCGTAATAGTCATACTTTCTGTTCTGTCTACGCAAACGTGAGTTAGCACCAACACAATCATTCTGCAGTCGGCCACAAGAATTTAAAGAGCGTTTTCGTGGTGTGTTGCTCATAAATTCTAGCAGGTTACGAGGAGCTAAGCACACTCATATTAGTTGGTGAGTAATACCGTGCGACTGGAGTCATAAGCTTAGAAAGATACGTGTGTTATGGAATTCTATGTTACACCTCTGCAATGTGAACTGAGATAATTCTCAATCTACCCATATTTTTAAACAAATACCTATTAACTTGGAGGAGATACCTAACACAGACGACATAGGTGTTACGTATAGATGCTATATTTTAGCTGGAGAAACATTTTTTTCCTCAAATCAGCCGCTTGTTAAAGTATTATAAGTATTGAAAGTCTGTGTCGAGACGTAAAATACCAATCTGTATTTTAATAGCGACAGATTCAAAGGCACTACACCCTTCTGTGGTCCATTGCAATACGTGACTGGCGGTCTGAACATGAAAGATGTAGTTGTAGGATTCGTCATTAGGGGTACAATTCAGCAGTAGCACCATCAGGAATGGTGCTGTTCGTCATCACATTAGAGCCGTTAATCCGTACAGTCAACACCTACATACCAGGACTAAATGGCGTTTGCCTGTCAACGCTTGTCACTATAATACTTGCAGAGCCCCAACATGTCGTAGAAATCTGAGGTGGCGCTAACTGCACTCACCTAAGCACAGACCTATGGGCCGGCCGGGGTCTCTGGGATTGTCTGGACTTCGGTAACTCGTCGAAGGCAGGATGGCCACGCCATGGACTTTATTTTGCGGAAGGTCACGCCTGGTGGAGTTTCTGGTTGCAGGGCTTTGCAGATGGGCAGCTATAACGTTGTTTTGCGCACTCTCTACAATCATAGCGACCTCATTAAAAGAATTCACACCTCCAGAGCTCTACTGACGCAATGTTCAAACAAAAGCGTTATAGACGTAATTACCCACAGAATTCTTCACACGTCAGTATCAGGCACAATCGTCAGGGATATTGAACACCTCAGTACCTAAGGATTTTAAGTAATACACTTACACATATGAAGAATTTATAAGAGGAACTGGTTAAGTATGTAATGATAGCCCGTACACTAGGCCACTTTATGCCTTTAAACTGGCCACGTGAACATGAGGTCGATTCCTGTTACGACTCCTAAATTGTAGGGCACAACTACTTCTACATATTTACTCTACAAGTCGCCGTGTAGTGCATGGTGGAGGGTGCCTTGTACAACTACTAGTCGTTGCCTTTCCTGTTCCACTTGCAAACAGACTGAGGGAAAAATGACTGCCTGTATGTTTCCATATAAGCCCTAATTGCTCTTACATTGTCTTCGCAAAATGCGCTTTGGCAGCAGTAAAATAATACTGCAGACAACAGCATAACCCAATTCTCTTAATTTTGCCAATAATGCCTCATTAAAAGAACGTCGTCTTCCGCCCAGGAATGCCCATTTCGATTCACGAACCATTTCCATAATAGTCTTATGTTGATAAAACCTAGCTGTAACAGGTGCTACTTACACCTGTGTATCGAATCCTTTCTGTTCCAACGACACAAAACATATAGTAGTTCACTGATCAGCCAGAAAATTATGACCAGCGGCCTACTATCGATATAAACTCGCCCAGGTGATAGCAGCGCCACCTGACTATTCAGATACATGCACAGTGCATGTAGTATCAATAAACGTGCTGTTCGTGTGTAGAATGGGGAAGGCACGCGATCTGTCTGAGCCCGACCGAGGGCAAATTGTGATGGGCAGAAGGTTCGGCACGAGCATTTCGGAAACTGAACGACTTGACGGGTGTTCGGGGAGCACTGTAGTGAGTGTCTTCAACACTTGGCGAAACCATGGTGAAACCATATTCAGACGTCGTGGTGTTGGGCGGCCACTCCTCATTACAAATGTCGGACGTCGTAGACAGGGCAGACTACTGAAACAGGACAGGCGGCGAACTGTGGCTGTGGCGGAACCAACATCAGACTTTAATGCTGGGCAGAGTACAAGTGGGTCACGACATCAGCAACTGCTGCTGAAATTGGCACGTGGCCATCGACACAACTTTGGCGCAGTGGCAGAGCGTTGCATAGTGTGATGAATCCCGATACTTCCTTCATAATGCCGATGGGAGGACACGAATCCGTCGTCTTCCAGGGAATAGCTCGTTGACACCTCTACTGCAGAACGGAGACCAGTTGGCGGCGGCTCCATTATGGAACTCGTGGAGGACTCCATGACGGCCGAGGAGTATCGTACAGAGCTTGCTCCACAGGCATTACTGTCAAGCAGTATATCATAAAATTCTCAGAGACAGTCGTAGGACATCACCCGTACAAGTAATCTCGTCTAACCACAGTGCTGTGTGGTACATCGGCAGTACCTAAACTGTTGCTATAAAATGGAACTGTGGATTTGGCCTTTCGAGTGTACACTGAAGTGACAAAAGCCATGGTATACCATCTAATATCACGTCGGACCTACTTTTGCCCAGCGTCGTGCTGCAGCTCGACGTGACGTGCACTCAAGAAGTCTTTGGAAATCCTCTGCAAAAATACTAAGCCTTACCGACTCTATAGCCTTCAGTAATTGCGAAAGTGTTGCTGATGCAGGATTTTGCGCACAAACTGACCTCTCGATTATGTCCCATAAATGTTCGACGGGATTCATGTCGGGCAACCTGGGTGGGGCCGCGCGGGATTAGCCGAGCGGTCTCAGGCGCTGCAGTCAAGGACTGTCCGGCTGGTCCCGGTGGAGGTTCGAGTCCTCCCTCGGGCATGGGTGTGTGTGTTTGTCCTTAGGATAATTTAGGTTAAGTAGTGTGTAAGCTTAGGAACTGATGACTTTAGCAGTTAAGTACCATAAGATTTCACACAAATTTGAACATATTTTTTTTTTTTTAACCTGGGTGGCCAAATCATTCGCTGGAATTGCCAGAATGTTCTTCAAACCAGTCGTGAACAACTGTTGCCTGGTGAATGACGCATTGTCACCCATAAAATTTACACAGTCGACTGGGAACATAAAGTCCATGAATGGCTGCAAACTGTCCCCGACTAGCCAAACATAACCATTTCCAGTCAATTATTGGTAGTTTGACCAGAGGACACAGTACATTCCATGTAATCAGAGCCCAAACCATTATGGGGGCACCACCAGCTTGCACAGTGCCATAAGCGTTGTTGAAAACTTGGGTCAATTGTTTCGCGGGGCCTGTGCCATATTCGAACCTTACCATCAGCTCATACCAACTTACAGGGTTATTACAAATGATTGAAGCGATTTCACAGCTCTACAATAACTTTATTATTTGAGATATTTTCACAATGCTTTCTTTGCACACACATACAAAAACTCAAAAAGTTTTTTTATGCATTCACAAATGTTCGATATGCGCCCCTTTAGTGATTCGGCAGACATCAAGCCGATAATCAAGTTCCTCCCACACTCAGCGCAACATATCCCCATCAATGAGTTCGAAAGCATCGTTGATGCGAGCTCGCAGTTCTGGCACGTTTCTTGGTAGAGGAGGTTTAAACACTGAATCTTTCACATAACCCCACAGAAAGAATTCGCATGGGGTTAAGTCGGGAGAGCGTGGAGGCCATGACATGAATTGCTGATCATGATCTCCACCACGACTGATCCATCGGTTTTCCAATCTCCTGTTTAAGAAATGCCGAACATCATGATGGAAGTGCGGTGGAGCACCATCCTAGTGAAAGATGAAGTCGGCGCTGTCGGTCTCCAGTTGTGGCATGAGCCAATTTTCCAGCATGTCCAGATACACGTGTCCTGTAACGTTTTTCTCGCAGAAGAAAATGGGGCCGTAAACTTTAAACCGTGAGATTGCACAAAACACGTTAACTTTTGGTGAATTGCGAATTTGCTGCCCGAATGCGTGAGGATTCTCTACCACCCAGATTCGCACATTGTATCTGTTCACTTCACCATTAAGAAAAAATGTTGCTTCATCACTGAAAACAAGTTTCGCACTGAACGCATCCTCTTCCATGAGCTGTTGCAACCGCGCCGAAAATTCAAAGCGTTTGACTTTGTCATCGGGTGTCAGGGCTTCTAGCAATTGTAAACGGTAAGGCTTCTGCTTTAGCCTTTTCCGTACGATTTTCCAAACTGTCGGCTGCGGTACGTTTAGCTCCCTGCTTGCTTTATTCGTCGACTTCCGCGGGCTACGCGTGAAACTTGCCCGCACGCGTTCAACCGTTTCTTCGCTCACTGCAGGCCGACCCGTTGATTTCCCCTTACAGAGGCATCCAGAAGCTTTAAACTGCGCACACCATCGCCGAATGGAGTTAGCAGTTGGTGGATCTTTGTTGAACTTCGTCCTGAAGTGTCGTTGCACTGTTGTGACTGACTCATGTGAGTGCATTTCAAGCACGACATACGCTTTCTCGGCTCCTGTCGCCATTTTGTCTCACTGCGCTCTCGAGCGCTCTGGCGGCAGAAACCTGAAGTGCGGCTTCAGCCGAACAAAACTTTATGAGTTTTTCTACTTTTCTGTAGTGTGTCGTGACCATATGTCGATGAATGGAGCTACAGTGAATTTATGAAATCGCTTCAATCATTTGTAATAGCCCTGTATTTATCTGACCAGACCACGGTTTTCCAGTCGTCTATGGTCCTAGCGCTATGGTCACCGACCCAGGAGAAGCGCTGAAAGCGATGTCGTGCTGTTAGAAAAGACACTCACGTCGGTCGTTGTTACCGTAACCCATTACCGCCAAATTTCGCTGCAGTGTCCTCACGGATACGTTCGTCGTACGTCCCACATCGGTTTCTTCGGTTATTTCACGCAGTGTTGCTTATCTGTTAGCACTGACAACTCTACGCTAAGGTCGCTGCTCTCGGTCATTAAGTGGAGGTCGTCGGGCGCTATTTTGTCCGTGGTGAGTGGTAGTGCGTGAAGATTGGTCTCCTCAGCACACTCTTGACTCTGGATCACGCAGTATTGCAGTCACTAATGATTTCCGCCTTCAGAGTCTGTTAATTCCCGTCGTGAGCCCATAATCACGTCGGAAACTTTTTCACATGACTCACCTGAGTTCAAATAACAGCTCCGACAGTGAGCAGGTATTTTACCCCTTGTGTATGCGGTACTACAACCATCTACACTCCTGGAAATTGAAATAAGAACACCGTGAATTCATTGTCCCAGGAAGGGGAAACTTTATTGACACATTCCTGGGGTCAGATACATCACATGATCACACTGACAGAACCACAGGCACATAGACACAGGCAATAGAGCATGCACAATGTCGGCACTAGTACAGTGTATATCCACCTTTCGCAGCAATGCAGGCTGCTATTCTCCCATGGAGACGATCGTAGAGATGCTGGATGTAGTCCTGTGGAATGGCTTGCCACGCCATTTCCACCTGGCGCCTCAGTTGGACCAGCGTTCGTGCTGGACGTGCAGACCGCGTGAGACGACGCTTCATCCAGTCCCAAACATGCTCAATGGGGGACAGATCTGGAGATCTTGCTGGCCAGGGTAGTTGACTTACACCTTCTAGAGCACGTTGGGTGGCACGGGATACATGCAGACGTGCATTGTCCTGTTGGAACAGCAAGTTCCCTTGCCGGTCTAGGAATGGTAGAACGATGGGTTCGATGTCAGTTTGGATGTACCGTGCACTATTCAGTGTCCCCTCGACGATCACCAGTGGTGTACGGCCAGTGTAGGAGATCGCTCCCCACACCATGATGCCGGGTGTTGGCCCTGTGTGCGTCGGTCGTATGCAGTCCTGATTGTGGCGCTCACCTGCACGGCGCCAAACACGCATACGACCATCATTGGCACCAAGGCAGAAGCGACTCTCATCGCTGAAGACGACACGTCTCCATTCGTCCCTCCATTCACGCCTGTCGCGACACCACTGGAGGCGGGCTGCACGATGTTGGGGCATGAGCGGAAGACGGCCTAACGGTGTGCGGAACCGTAGCCCAGCTTCATGGAGACGGTTGCGAATGGTCCTCGCCGATACCCCAGGAGCAACAGTGTCCCTAATTTGCTGGGAAGTGGCGGTGCGGTCCCCTATGGCACTGCGTAGGATCCTACGGTCTTGGCGTGCATCCGTGCGTCGCTCCGGTCCGGTCCCAGGTCGACGGGCACGTGCACCTTCCGCCGACCACTGGCGACAACATCGATGTACTGTGGAGACCTCACGCCCCACGTGTTGAGCAATTCGGCGGTACGTCCACCCGGCCTCCCGCATGCCCACTATACGCCCTCGCTCAAAGTCCGTCAACTGCACATACGGTTCACGTCCACGCTGTCGCGGCATGCTACCAGTGTTAAAGACTGCGATGGAGCTCCGTATGCCACGGCAAACTGGCTGACACTGACGGCGGCGGTGCACAAATGCTGCGCAGCTAGCGCCATTCGGCGGCCAACACCGCGGTTCCTGGTGTGTCCGCTGTGCCGTGCGTGTGATCATTGCTTGTACAGCCCTCTCGCAGTGTCCGGAGCAAGTATGGTGGGTCTGACACACTGGTGTCAATGTGTTCTTTTTTCCATTGCCAGGAGTGTATATCTGTGCAATTCGCAACACCTTGACTTTTCTCACATCAGCGTAATAACGTAATAATTACGCAGTCTTCCTGTCACAGTCTGGTGGCATTGCTTTTTGTTCAGTGACAAACTGGTCGGTTCTGCGACGGGTAATGTCTCTGTCAAACACTATCATTACATACCACACTAATAATCCGGGGAGAACGTAGCAAGTACGTATCTGCTGCATTGTGGGAATTGTTAACTCAGTTTTGTTGACACGTCGCACTGCAGCATTAGAAAATTGTAGGGAAATGCAGGAAGATCTGCAGCGGATAGGCACTTGGTGCAGGGAGTGGCAACTGGCCCTTAGCATAGACAAATGTAATGTATTGCGAATACATAGAAAGAAGGATCCTTTATTGTATGATTATATGATAGCGGAACAAACACTGGTAGCAGTTACTTCTGTAAAATATCTGGGAGTATGCGTGCGGAACGATTTGAAGTGGAATGATCATATAAAATTAATTGTTGGTAAGGCGGGTACCAGGTTGAGATTCATTGGGAGAGTCCTTAGAAAATGTAGTCCATCAACAAAGGAGGTGGCTTACAAAACACTCGTTCGACCTATACTTGGGTATTGCTCATCAGTGTGGGATCCGTACCAGATCGGGTTGACGGAGGAGATAGAGAAGATCCAAAGAAGAGCGGCGCGTTTCGTCACAGGGTTATTTGGTAAGCGTGATAGCGTTACGGAGATGTTTAGCAAACTCAAGTGGCAGACTCTGCAAGAGAGGCGCTCTGCATCGCGGTGTAGCTTGCTCGCCAGGTTTCGAGAGAGTGCGTTTCGGGATGAGGTATCGAATACATTGCTTCCCCCTACTTATACCTCCCGAGGAGATCACGAATGTAAAATTAGAGAAATTAGAGCGCACACGGAGGCTTTCAGACAGTCGTTCTTCCCGCGAACCATACGCGACTGGAACAGGAAAGGGAGGTAATGACAGTGGCACGTAAAGTGCCCTCCGCCACACACCGTTGGGTGGCTTGCGGAGTATAAATGTAGATGTAGATGTAGATGCGCCTCCTGTTTATTTATGTTTCGAGAAATGGTTTCGATTTTGAAGTACTTTACTGTGCGGAGGGGCTTTGCTGGCAGTGGTAGTATGCTAATAACGTTTCATTTTCTGGAAGACACATCGTATTTTAGTGACTGAAGAAGATACCATCGAGAAAAGTCTATTACTTTACCAGCATGAAATGGCTGAAATGGCTCTGAGCACTATGGGACTTAATTTCCGACCGAGCGAGGTGGCGCAGTGGTTAGACACTGGACTCGCATTCGGGAGGACGACGGTTCAATCCCGCGTCCGGCCAGCCTGATTTAGGTTTTCCGTGATTTACCTAAATCACTCCAGGCAAATGCCGGGATGGCTCCTCTGAAAGGGCACGGCCGACTTCCTTCCCCATCCTTCCCTAATCCGATGAGACCGATGACCACAATGTCTGGTCTCCTTCCCCAAACCAACCAATCAACCAACTTAATTTCTGAGCTCGTCAGTCCCTTAGAACTTAGAACTACTTAAACCTAACTAACCTAAGGACATCACAAAGCTGGCCGGAGTGGCCGTGCGCTTCTAGGCGCTACAGTCTGGAGCCGAGCGACCGCTACGGTCGCAGGTTCGAATCCTGCCTCGGGCATGGACGTGTGTGATGTCCTTCGGTTAGTTAGGTTTAATTAGTTCTAAGTTCTAGGTGACTGATGACCTCAGAAGTTAAGTCGCATAGTCCTCAGAGCCATTTGAACCATTTTGACATCACGTAGCGGTCGCGCGGCTCCAGACTGTAGCGCCTAGAACCGATCGGTAACCCGGCTGACCTTACCAGCATGAAACCCAGAGAACTGCACCACACTACACCACACCAAAATGTCTTACCTCAGTAACGATGATAATAATATTTACCGTTATTTTAAAAGTAGAAAAACTCTGTTTTTGATATTCCATTCTCACTACAGTGTATACAGAACTCGAATTGGTGGCGCTGTAGTAACAGAAAAAGAATGCGATTTTGCTGTGATTGTGTTGTTAAGAAGTACGATGTGACATTCCTTTGGACATCATGCACGTCGGAAGTAGCACTGCATCGTACATCTTAAGAACGTAAGGACGGCAGTACGGTATTCATCCGCCAATAATAGGCGGCGACCTTCAATTAAAACGCCGGCCCGTGTGGCCGTGCGGTTCTAGGCGCTTCAGTCTGCAACCGCGTGACCGCTACGGTCGCAGGTTCGAACCATGCCTCGGGCTTGGATGTGTGTGATATCCTTAGGTTAGTTAGGTTTAAGTAGTTCTAAGTTCTAGGGGACTGATGACCACAGACGTTAAGTCCCATAGTGCTCAGAGCCATTTGAACCAATCAATTAAAACGATCTCCCTCCCATTTGGAAATTACATAACATGTATCAATATATGCTGTGATGCATGAACGACGACATATAGGTGACCGAACACGCTGAGCTACCGTACCGACGACCACTTGACTATCCGTGCACGACGCAGCACTAGACCCAAACTTCCATATGCCGTCAACCATGAGTCTACAACCTGGACTCGAACATTCCTTATGTATATTCCCGTATAGGTCAGACGTAATTGAAATTCGCTCGCCACGTATCGGCAGAGTAATAAGACATTGCAGTGCCTATTTATTCTAATCACGATGCGTACAGGAATATACATAATGGATGAACGAGTCCAGGTCGTAGACGCATGGTTGACGATATATGGAAGGTAGGCGTCTGGCACTGCGTCGTGCACCCATAGCCAAATAGTAAGGCGACCGCTCGCCAGTAGCCAGTTCTAGTCCCAGTCCGGCACTAATTTTCGCTGTCGTCATTCCCTTCTACTGCTGATGGCTGTCATTATTCTCAATTGCGAATACATTTAATGTATTTCATAACGGCTATAGTCGCCGCAGTGCCTGTCCTTTTGGACATGCATGACACATGCACTGTAATATCGTAAAAATGTGTTCGTTTCCAGGATGAAAGGAACTCACAGACAGTTGACAAATATGTTCCGATCAAAATATCTATGTAGAAAAAGACTTCCTGGGGAAGTTGGAACTGCTCACTGTGGTGTGTCTTTTCGTCGTCGCATGCGCTCTAAAGCCATCTGAATTACGTGAGCCACAACTATAGACGCGGCACGCCAATTCCCGTGTACGATCGTTCACTGCGATGAAGCAGAGTTGTGCGTTACCTCGGTGTCTCGTTCGACAACAGGTCGATGCGGCGCCAGGACGTTCAGGAACTGCAGGGAATTGCACAGGCTTTGTACGCGAGGCGGTTTTCAAAGCCAACATATGCTTTTGACCAAGATGTACACTACTGGCCATTAAAATTGCTACACCTCGAACAGGCCGTGCTGAAGACGCGAAATTTAACCGACAGGAAGAAGATGCTGTGATTTGCGAATGATTAGCATTTCAGAGCATTCACACAAGGTTGGCGCCGGTGGCGACACCTACAACGTGCTGATATGAAGAAAGTTTCCAACCGATTTCTCATGCACAAACAGCAGTTGACCGGCGTTGCCTGGTGGAACGTTGTTGCGATGCCTCGTGTGAGGAGGAGAAGTGCGTACCATCACGTTTCCGACTTTGATAAAGGTCAGATTGTAGCCTATCGCGATTGCGGTTTATCGTATCGCAATACAGCTGCTCGCGTTGGTCGAGATCCAATGACTGTTAGTAGAATATGGAATCGGTGGGTTCAGGAGAGTAATACGGAACGCCTTGCTGGATCCCAACGGCCTCATATCACTAGCAGTCGAGATGACAGGCATCTTATCCGCATGGCTGTAACGTATCGTGCAGCCACGTCTCGATCCCTGAGTCAACAGATGGGGACGTTTGCAAGACAACAACCATGTGCACGAACAATTCGACGACGTTTGCAGCAGCATGGACTATTAGCTTGGAGACCATGGCTGCGTTTACCCTTCACGCTGCATCACAAACAGGAGCGCCAGCGATGGTGTACTCGACGACGAACCTGGGTGCACGAAAGACAAAACGTCATTTTTTCGGATGAATCCAGGTTCTGTTTACAGCATCATGATGGTCGCATCCGTGTTTGGCGACATCGCGGTGAACGTACATTGGAAGCGTGTATTCGTCATCGCCATACTGGCGTATCACCCGGCGTGATGGTATGGGGTGCCATTGGTTACACGTCTCGGGTCGCCTCTTGTTCGCAATGACGGCACTTAGAACAGTGTACGTTACATTTCAGATGTGTTACGACCCGTGGCTCTACCCTTCATTCGATCCCTGCGAAACCCTACATTTCAGCAGGATAATGCACGACCGCATGTTGCAGGTCCTGTATGGGCCTTTCTGGATACAGAAAATGTTCGACTGCTCCCCTGGCCAGCACATTCTCCAGATCTCTCACCAACTGAAAACGTCTGGTCAATGGTGGCCGGGCAACTGGTTCGTCGCAATACGCCGGTCGCTGCTCTTGGTGAACTGTGGTATCGTGTTGAAGCTGCATGGGCAGCTGTACCTGCACACGCCATCCAAGCTCTGTTTGACTCAATGCCGAGGCGTATCAAGGACGTTATTACGGCCAGAGCTGTTTGTTCCGTGTACTGATTCCTCAGGATCTATGCACCCAAATTGCGTGAAAATGTAATCATATGTCACTTCTAGTATAATATATTTGTCCAATGAATACCCGTTTATCATCTGCATTTCTTCTTGATGTAGCAATTTTAATGGCCAGTAGTGTAGCTTTGTATACACACTAAGGGAAACTTTCAGGGTGAGACGTTGCGAGACGTTAATTATTGACATGTGTATAAAAATGCATTCTTCTGTACGGGCTGTAAGTTTTCATGAACTTGAGGGGATTATTTGTGCTTCTTTTGTGAAAATTATGAGCCGTAAACCAGAATGTCTTCTATATGTCTACCACTATAGCAGTTAGAAAAAAAAGTCTGTTTTTTTTTTACACTTTTCTTTTATTTTATTTTTCTTAATTTTATCACAGATACATTAACAGCTTGGTCGGACTGTCCCTCAGCCGTCCCCACGTGTCTTGAGCGTTGTAACGGCGTAAGTTGTCAGACACCACGGTGAATCTTCGTGTGTTTGCAAACAGCTTCCACACCACCACTCCCTCAGCTTGTGCACTTCCGGCGACTTGCACATGACAGCGGCCTCTCGTACTCAGACAACTGTAAGACAACGAAACATAACAAGGATACGTCAGAGTGTACTGCAAGTCGTTGGGATTACCTCAATATGGTTCGCAAACACCTTCGACGCCACCACCCACTGAGCTTTGTGCTTACAGAGTCTTTTTTTCATGGCGGCGGCGGCGACGTCCAAATGCGTTCGTCTTCTGCAGCTTTGTGTCTGCTTGCAGCGATCTGTCTCAGGAACTCTGCTCCAACTTCCCAGCGTCTTTCCTTATATAGAAATACAACAATGCTAAGCCTGGTCTCCGTGGAAATGTTTTCCGACGTCATTTCTTTGCCCATTGTCGAATACAACATCGCAGTGTGTATCTGTACTACACAAACGTTCGTGAAAGAGTTTCTTAAATTCTTTTTTTACTTTACACGTCTAGTCCCATAGGACCAAATAGAGGACCAAATCTCCGAGGTCATGGAATGCGTTAGTACATGAAATTACAACATAAAAACAATAACAGATAAAATAAAATTCTTATGAACACAAAAAAAGACAAGCTGTAAGTTTATGTAGACGCAATCAACACTATAGCACAGGAATCAGATTAATTTTTCGAAGAACTCGTCGACAGAAACTCATTAGTATCGAATGAAAGGGCGTCGATTACTGCTAAGATTTTTTAATTCTTGTGGTAGCTTATTGAAAATGGATGCGGCAATATACCGCACACCTCTCTGCACAAGCGTCAAGGAAGTGTGCTCCAAATGCAGATTGAATTTCTGACTAGTATTAACTGAGTGAAAGCTGCTGATTCTCGTGAATAAGCTGGTATTGTACACAAAAAACGACAGCAAAAAAGATATAGATTGAGAGGCCAATGTCAGAATACCAGGACTTATGAACAGAGGTCGACAAGAGGTTCCCGAACTTACACTACATATTGCTCGAAACGCCCGTTTCCAAGCCAAAAATATCCGTTGATAATGGGAAGAGGTACCCCAAACTATAACAACATACGTAATAAGAGAATGAAAATAAGCAAAGTAGATTATTTTTTGTGTCGAAGTATCACTTACTTCAGATACCGTTCGAATAGTAAAAATGGCAGCATTAAGTCCTTGGACAAGATACTGAACGTGGACTTTCCACGAGAGTTCACTGTCTACCTGAACATCTAGAAATTTGAACTGTTCAGTTTAACTAATCATACACCCATTATGTGAAATTAAAACCTCGGATTTTGTTGAATTGTGTGTTAGAAACTGCAAAAACTGAGTCTTGTTGTTTTTCTACAAGCCATGAACTTATGTCATGAACTGCACTATTTGAAACCTGGCCACAACGTCCTTTACTACCAAGCTAGTGTCAACAGCAAACAGAAATATTTTAGAGTCATCTGTGATAATAGAGGGCATATCATTTATGTAAATAAGGAACAGTAGTGGCCCCAATACTGATCAAAGCTCTTTTGCTGTCCGTTGTTGAAGTAAGAGGTGAACCAATTTGAGCTACTTCCAGTATTCCGTAATGGAATGCGGGGAGCAAATCCAGTACCTCACAGTTTAAAGAGAACATAGTATTTTCGGTTTTTAGACCACTTCAAAAACCGAACTACATATTTAATAGCAAATTCTGTGAAATGAAATGACCAATTATCCTTATATACAGAGCATTTTCAATAACTTTAGCAAACACTTATGACATAGAAATACGTCTAAGATTGACTACATTATCCCTTTCTCCCTTTTTATAAAGCGTCTTTGCTATTGAGTACTTTATTAGTTCAGGAAATTGACCGTTCTTAAAGGAGAAATTTCTAATATGACTAAGTACAGGGCTAACATGTCCAACACAGTACCTCAGTATTCTGCTAGGTACTCCATCATATCCAAGAGAGTCCTTAGTTTTCAGTGATCTGATTACTGACCCAATCTCTCCCTTTTCAATATCACAGAGGAATATTTCAGACATCAGTCACAGAAACGCATTTTCCAAGAGAGTTACATGATTCCCTGTAGAAACTAAGTTTTTAATTCACCAGCATTGCTGAGAAAGTGATTGTTATATACTGTACCTATACCTGACTAATAGTAACAGAAATATTTTTACTACGAACTGATTTTATATCGTCGACGTTGTGCTGCTGACCAAACACTTCCTTCGTGCCGGCCGGTGTGGCCGAGCTGTTCTAGGCGCTTCAGTTTGGAACCGCGTGACCGCTACGGTCGCAGGTTCGAATCCTGCCTCGGGTATGGATGTGTGTGTTGTCCTTAGGTTAGTTAGGTTTAAGTAGTTCTAAGTTCTAGGGGAATGATGACCACAGATGTTAAGTCCCATAGTGCTCAGAGCCATTTGAGCCATTTCTGAACTTCCTTCGTGACTGACCATATAGTTCTAATTTTATCCTGTGAATTAGGTATTTTATTTGGGTACTACATACTCTTTGCCTTCCTAATATCATTTTAAGCACCTTACAACACTATTTATAATGGGCTACTTCAGCTTGATTGTGACTGCTTTAACATTTTGATATAATTCCCGCTTTGTTCTACATGAAATCCATGTCCCACAAATCAGCCACCCAGGATGCCTTTTACTGCTAGTACATTGTTTAAAAGGTTCTAATGGAAAGCATCTTTCAAAGAGTATGATAAATGTGTTAAGGAAAGCGTTATTTTCGTCATCCATGTTATCGGCACTGTAAACATCCTGCTACTTGACTCTCGTTCCTAAGCGAGGTTTAAAAAACTCCCCGTTGCCGCTGGATTAGATTTTCTACATAGTTTGTAATTATATATAACATTTTTTTGAGTACAAAATCCTTTTAGTCTTAAAATTTGTGCATCATAGTCTGAAAGAACTTTCGCCCTTTTTTCTAACAGAACGCCCATCTAGTTATGAAGAATCAATAAAAAAATTGTATATTGCTCGTGCTACTGTTCACCTGCACCCTGGTTGAAAAAAACCACAGTCTACATCAATCATATGAATTTAGGAGATCTTCCAACATCCTTTTTCTTGCACAATCACATACGAAATTAATATTGAAGTCACCACATATAATAAACTTTTGGTACTTCTTATAAAGTGAACCAAGAACCCTCTCTAGCTTGAGCAGAAATGCTCTGAAGTCAAAGCTATGGGACCTATAAAGAAGTTTAGTTTCACTAAATTCAACTGCCCCTGCACAACATTAAAATACCTGTTCAGTGAAATGCCGTGATAGGTCAATGGACTCAAATGCAATACTGTTCTTTAAGTACATGGCCACTCCCCCACTCAGCAAAGAACTCCCTGAAAAACAGCTAGCTAATCTGTATCCTGGTAAACGTAGCCTCTGAATTGTCAAATTATTCAAGTGGCGCTCCGACATACCAATGTCAGAGTCAACATCACTAAACAGTTCAATAATTTTGTCTCTAATCCCTCTTATATTTTGATGAAGTATGCTAATTCCTTCACTACTTGGACACCAGACTTCCTCTGAAAGTGATTCCTTTGCTAAAGGGACTTCCTTTAAGCATAGATACCTACGCTACAGAACAGCCATTTCGTTGCCCTAGATCTGTGACTCGTTCTTAACTAATTTGTGGCCTCTGAATTAAAAACTGTTATCAGTTTTTCTCTATCACGTCAAGTTTTTAAACTACATGATACTCTCTCTTTGCCCTAAAAGTCATTAAAACTGGGCATACAAAGGAAAATAAGTGGGTATTAACCAAACATGGTAGAATATTAGAATATTTTATTCATTCAAAGGTTATTATAATATTCAAAGTTACATTGTGTTTATACAAATAATAAAAACAAAGGTATTAGGGTACAAATTTTCGCTTATAACTTTTTCTACAATGTTCCATCTGGGGACATTCTCGCTTGATGCTCCAATGCTCCAACAGTAGTCAACCATCATACCGACATCCCATCATACCGACATCCCATCTACCTTCATATCTTGCTTCCATGACCTTCAAATCTTGGTGGAATCGCTCACCCTGTTCATCGCTTACTGCACCAATGTTTTCTGGAAAGTCAGCAAGATGGCTATGTAAGAAATGCATTTTGATACTCATGTTACAGCCAAGCTTTTTAAATCTCCCTATGAGTTGTTGAACAATTTCAACGTAATTCTGGGCTTGTGTATTTCCTAGCAAGTCCTTGACAATACTTTTGAATGCCAACCAAGCATACTTTTCAAGTTCGGTCATTGTTTCTATGAAACGTTCATCTTTAATAAGTTGCCGAATCTGTGACCCATCAAAGACACCAGCCTTCATCTTCTCATATGACAAGCTGGGAAATGCCGAAATGATGTACTTAAAACAGTCCCCTTCAACTGACAGAGCTCTAACAAATTGCTTGATGAGACCTAGTTTTATATGCAAAGGCGGAAATATAATGTTTTTTCTGTCGACAAGTGGATGGCTTACCATGTTTGGATCACCAGGTTTCAGGTCAGATCCTGGCGGCCTCTTTGACTGCACCCAATGCTTCTCATGTGCTCTGCTGTCCTAAATACACAGAAAACACGGATACTTGGTATATCCGCGTTGCAGGCCAAGAAGGAAAGACACAATTTTAAGGTCAGCACAGATGATCCATTGGTGCAAGTTATATTGCAACACACAATGACCTGCTTTATGTCTTCGTATTTTTCATGCAAGAAAACTGAATGGCCTATTGGGACTGAACCGTATAAATTTCCATTGTGGAGGAGAACACACTTCAAGCTTCGTTTAGAGCTATCTATAATCAATCACCATTCGGTTGTGTTATAGTCTGAAATTCCCAATTCCTTCATTAAACCAGGTATGTTGTGGCAATACACAAATCCATCAGCACTCCGAAAGAACTGCAGAAATGCACTTTCTCTCGATCGGAAGTAGGTGATTTTAGCTCCTTTTTCCACCCAGTTTTTTTCGTGCAGTCTTGATACTAGAAGTTCTTATGCTTTTTTGGATAGTCCCAAATCCCGTACCAAGTCATTTAACTCATGCTGATTAAATATCTTACGAACAGAATCATAAACACCTTTAAAATCTTCGTCGCTGCAGTCACTTCGATCTTCGCCCGACACATCCTGTATTTCCAAAGAGGGTATTTCTTGAAACACTGGCACTGGAATTTCAGCTGAATGCGGCACAGGGCGTATAGCTGACTTTAAAGTAGGGTAATCTACTTTATATTTGTTTGTTTTTTTTTGTTATAACCTGACATTTTACCATACAAAAGTAACCATCACTGGAGTGGTCTTTGGGTTCTCGCCAAATCATTGGTATACCAAGCGGAAGTTTATTGCGTGTGCCTTTTGTCCACATTCTCAAACCCTCCACACACTGCTTGCAGACTCTGTGAGGGCCCATGATTTATCTTGGTCGCCAATTTTTACTTTAAAATGAGCAAAATAGGCTTCCCTGACAAAATTACTGATGTTTGTCCGTTGACTAGGAATGGTAAAACTGCCACATATATAGCAAAACGAATCGGGGCTGTTTAAGCACTTACGGCGCGAACTACCAGCGGCAGACATAAAGAAACTTTTTCGTTTATATGTAAATAAGAAGTAAATACTTCTAATCTTGTGTAAATACCAATTCTTGCACTACGCGTCGGAAACCGGCTTCACTAAATCAGAGCGACAAGTACACCTGTTTACTACAGCGTCTTATGCGTAACTGACTACATTAGTCTAGACAATATGAATCTAAACCTGTCGCGCGGCGTCACTATCCCCTCCAACGTCACTGGTTTAAGGTTCGCCGACAGAGTGCAGCACTGCTTTCTGTAACAAACAAGTTACCTGTCAGAAGCGTACTCTCATGCGCAATAACTGTAGAAACAAAACTTGACGTGATAGGAAAAAACTAATTGCAGTTTTGGAATCAGCATGTCCTTTACCTCTAAAACAGCCTAAGAATCGAAGTCAACAGAAATCAAGTTACAAATCGTTACCCAATGCTATAAGATGACTTCAATCTAAAAAAGGTGCAGCTCTAACACCAACTACTACAGGAAATTGCACATAAGTGATCTCACCACCGCCCACTACACTGTCACGTAGAAGCCTTGCCAGCCTCCCTTCCCATACCTATTAAGGTACAGGCCACGCCTAGTGAAACCCGATCTATTGATAGACTCAGCTGGCACCACTGCAGTGTGAGCCACGCTCTCCGTCATCAGCGTCTTCTCCAGTCCCATGTTAACATGCCTAACAGCAGCATTAAGATGAGGTCGATCATGACGCTGAAACAGTTATACGAAGTACACATTAGTGCCACCAGTTTGAGTAGCTATCTTTCCCAGGTCATCACCTACATCGTACTCCCCGACCCTGTCAAGACTATTCCCAGCTTCACCCACAATCACTAGCTGATCCTCTTTAATAAAATTCCTACATAACTCCCCTATGCTGTCAGTCACCTGAGCCACTAGGCACTAGGCACTAGGCTTCACAATGCTGCTGACCTGGCACTCACTCCCCAACACTTCCTGCAACTGTTGGCCCACACCTCTGCGATGCGAACTACCTGTCAGCGTAATCTTATTCTTTCTGTTATAATTTGCAACTGACTTAGGCTTCCTAACTGCTGAGGACTGGTACATGTTTCCTACACCTACCAGAGGCTCCTCTCCATTCAACTCCGACAGTTGATCAAATCTATTGGTTATACGCAAAGTGCAACTGTCTGAATATTTACTCCTCCTAGTTGCCTTCTTAGCAACTTCCAGTTCCCATACCCCAGCGTCCCTCACCGTTCTCAACCTATCTAGCTCCTCCTTTGCCTTTTGTAACTGCATCTGAAGGGCACAGATCTTACGCTCCTGCTTCTCTATCAACTTACTTCTGCTACAAATCCTGCATTTCCAGGAGAGGATCTCGCTAGAATGCTCACTGGATTTCCTACTGCACTCCCCCCCCCCCCCCCCCTCCCAATGATAATACTTTGAACAAATCTCACGCTGTAACCCATTACTCACAAATCTACAACAAATCCCATACTTGTCACTCATGGTAAAATGTTAACAGTTACTGAAAAAGCTAAACGTCTACGTTACCTAAGTTAATCGCAACTATTTGAAGAAATATTAGTGACCTCGAATTTCGGTCTCTGCTACGAAAGCAACTACTTTTATAAATGCTACTATACAACAACTAATACCAGCATCACAAAAACTTCACACAATTTCTTATCTAAAATTAAAAATTCAAGCTACCACTGGAACACTCAACGAAATTAAACATACTGAACGAAAGTTTTACTGAAATATTTCACTTCAAACAATAAGACAGGCCAGCAGAAAACTACCATAAGTGGGGTTTCCAAAAGTTTATTAATCCGTTATTTCACCAGAAACAGCACGAGACACCGTTGAAAACTGCTAAAGTTAACAGCCGAATAACAGTGCACATATCACTTTGTTAGAACTTAGCTTTAGAACCACTACAAAAAATTGGAAATTTGTGGTAAGTTCCTATAGGACCAAACTACTGAGGTCACCGGTCCCTGGGCTTACACACTGCTTAATCTAAATTAAACTAACCTACGCTAAGAACAACACACACACACATGCCCGAGGGAGGACTCGAACCTCCGACAGGGGGAGACGCGGGAACTGTGACAAGGAGTTTCAGACCGCGTGGCTACCCCGCGGGAACTGCTACAGTTGCAACTGCACGCCGCGAAATGTAAACACACTGCTGTGACTTGGAAGAACGACGTAAGCACACTCACGAATAACAGACCACTCGAATCAATAACACAAAAAGAAAGATTGAGATGAATGAAAATACACTTATATGTTACTTTTACAGCAAATATTAACACCAATAATCTTTAAAATAAATATCTGAAGTCTAAAACTTCATAAATATTGGCGAACGATTTGAAAAGCAGTCCAGTTCATGTGACATCACACCAAAAACCCAAGCAATGAAGCGAGGAAATTTACGACCCCTCACCCACTGAGTTTAAACCGGATATGTAGACTGACAACTTAGTTATTTTAGTCCACAGGTCCATTTTACGCACGTTACCTAGACTATCTTGCATACTGCGTTTATAATCTCTATATGGTATATAAAATCGTACCAATGTGTTCCTCGACAAAGAATGGGACTGTTAAGCAGAGAACTCTGGTTCGATCCCGGTTATTGGAAAACTGTTAATGCAGATCGGAAGACAGCTGCGGAATTACATGGAAGAGAAGCCTGGTGAATAGCACCTGCGGCACTCTTCTCCGAAGAATGCTTAAGCACAGATTGAGATCGCTTTACCAACGTCCTATCGGATGATACGGCTATAGGCTTCACTTTATGAAGATGCCAGTTGCTGTGTCGCTTTGTAGGCCTACGTCATTACCCTCTTGTGCCAATGGAAGGACGACGCAATTGGAGCATGACCTTCCTAAAACCTTCCTAACACCTTCAACAGTAATCTATACGAAATACAGTGCTTGACAGAAAAGTAAAGTATCTGGAAGACATGGTCGAAAGTTAAGGTAATTTCGTCCACCTACTCACCTTCGACGAGTATGTAAATGATTATAGTTGTAATTCTCTGTGACAGGACATTTTAAAGGCACATTTGCGTGCTGAGCTTTTATTAGCAGAAAATGTAATTCTAAGTAATCAAATAAGGAAATAATTTGAGCCAAAGATATAGTCCACGGCAGTATAAATATTGTATGCAGCCGCAGGAAATATTTGAAGATTTTTGATCGTCATATTATTGATGAAAGAGGAAGAGTCACCTTTTGTTTTCTAGGACTTGTCCAGATCGGACGTATTTAGGCGCACCGCCATTGATACTACGTTATTTCATTATTTTATTCACGAGTTACAACCAAACGGCACTCGTAATTGTATAATTCAAGTCACAATTCACTGTAAGATTGTTGGGTGACTTGGCATGGCAAAAGGTTCCGTACTTCTAAGCAAAAAGTCGTCCAGCTCGATCCACCGTCGACTTGATAACGAAGTCCGATTTTAGTGCAAACACGGGGAGAAGAAACCCAGTTAAAATACGAGGGTTATTCGGAAAGTAAGAAACGATCGGTCACGAAATGGAAAATACAGTGAAAATCTGATGAAGCTTTGCACAGATGCGTTGGGCGCTGGATCGCATCATGTCGCTCTTTTCAGTTCTGAGCACACAGTGAGAACGTAAAAATGACTAGAAATTAGCGTCTCCTGCCAAGTACGAGGGCCTAGCGAAAGATTTCGCCTGAAGCTATGCAACCCACATGTAGATTCCCCTGCAGCGTTTTCGATGGGAAGTGTTTGATCACCCACAATACAACCTGTAATTGGCTATCCCTGAGATTCATCTCTGCTCAAATGAACCGCTGGATATGAAGACATTATTTTGGGACAAACAACGAGCTGCGGTCCAGATCAGAAAATTGTCGAAAAGCACTGGCGGCTGTCTTCTATAAAGAGGGAAATGAAAAGTTGGAACAACGCTAAAACAAATGTCTAAGTCTAAGCGGCGACTGTGTAGAGAAGCAGCTCGAAGGTGTAGCTAACCGTTGCAAATAAAACAGTTTTGATTTTCACTGTGGTTTCCATTTCGTGACCTATCGTTATTTACTTTCCGAATAGCCCTGGTTCATGAAAGGACCTTTAACGAAAATGCCATGCTCAAGCGCCGAGAGTCTGTATGAAATTTACTTTATCAAATCGTAAACTTAATTGATATCTATTTAATATTCATTACTATAATTCATTGTATGGTCTCGATCCAGTTACGAATGAGCCAAAAAAATTAATTGAAACATCTACCAGATTGCATTAGAGTTATTCGTGTTCAGTGTTTTTATCAGGCCTAATAGGGTATTCAAGTGGCGTGAAAATCGTCAGATGTTGAGGACACGGAGGTTCTGTGTACACGTGTGGAACAGTGTTACCAGCAAGAGTGTGAAAGGAACCTCATTGTGGTCACCATTTGGCTGCCTGATCGAAACACACGACATCTTGATTTTTAGGGCACCCGGATGTAACAGTGGTCCGATGTTGGACTTCATGGGAAAGCGAGAGCTGGGATACTCTTCGTCAAGAGATGGAACTGGAGAGGTGCTGTGACTGTGAAGCATGAAACTTTGATGAATGGCATCGCATTGTGTTCAACGTTGAATTATTCTTGTGCACTGCGTCTGCCAATCATTGCTGACAAGTATACCGGCGATCAAGCGAGATGTTCCATGCTTCCAACGTTTTGGAGAAGTGCTGTGGTGCTACTCCGTGCATCATGAGTGAGGAGCCATCGAGTGTAGCGTCAGGTCATGTCTGGTAGTGATTGTGGGAACTCTGACGGCATTCCAAAGACATCCTGCGTCCTCGTGTATTACATCTAATGCGATAGTAACGTGGTGCCATGTTTCATCAGGACAATACTCGTCCAAATTTGGCATATGTCTCTATGAAATGTCTGCGTAATGTTGAGGTACTCCTGCGGCCACCGAGATCTATAGATCTGTTCTCAATATATCGTGTGTGTGACCTACTGGGACATAACTCCGCCCGAGTGCTAGTGTCAAGTATATGAATCAGGGAAAAGATACTACTGCTTTATGACACCTTCCCAACCTAATGGGCCGGCCGTGGTGGCCATGCGGTTCTAGGCGCCTCAGTCCGGAACCGCGCGACTGCTACGGTCACAGGTTCGAATCCTGCCTCGGGCATGGATGTGTGTGATGTCCTTAGGTTAGTTAGGTTTAAGTAGTTCTAAGTTCTAGGGGACTGATGACCTTAGATGTTAAGTCCCATAGTGCTCAGAGCCATTTGAACCATTTGAACCCAACCTAATCAGTGCTTGCATCCACACTGGGAGGGGGGGGGGGGGAGGGGTGGGAAGGGGTGAAACATAATTCTGATAAGTTGGCTCATGGTGCCAAGTTTTTTTTAAATTTGACTCTATTTTGTAATCACTGAACTGAGAACACATGCTCTCTCAGTCTGTGGAGTTTCATTTCTCTTTGTTCTCCCCTTGTAGGTGGTTTACGTTTTGGTCAAACAGTATAACTAGGTCTCCATTTACAATGCTGAATGCTTGAATAATTCCTTTTCTCAGTAAATAAACGTAATGTAATAATTTATCCTTAACGTCTGTAGCCTATCCTTTTGATTAGGGAAACCAGTACTCTCGGTTTCCATTCCTGAATTATGCAACAGCCAAAATGAAAGTACAAAATAATTTTGCTTTCTTCAAAAAGGTGACTACCGTTTCTCACGTATATATTATTACAAAGGGTCGGACTGTTCGCTGAACGTGTAACACAGACGGCAGACTATTAAATCTCACGATACTGTACAGTAGTGAAGGTACCGGCGAAACCAGTAAAACGGTCAGTGAAGGAAATACGAGCCTTGATGTTGACGTAAGTTCTTGTGTAATCAGCTCCCAAATTCTTGTACATATCACTTGTGAAGGATCAGTATATCTGTGCGTCAGCCTTACGACCGACCGAAAACATATCTTTCACCACCGTACAGTGCTTATATCGTTGTAACAATTCTTATATGGGTTCAAGAAGGATTCCTTCTTCATGTAACATCTATCTTATCAGACACTGCGTCTTAGAACGCCATATTTGTGATTTCGTTCGCAGTTTTGGTATTATGAGTTCTTCAGTTGTCTTAGGGAAACACTTCCTCGACTTCAGTCGTAGGTTTGCTTGCTGGTATGTAAAAAAAAAAAAAAAAATGTTTTCCACCTGTTACTTCTCATCGACAGTCAAAAGGATCGATTCCATCGAGACAACATATCTTCTCGAAAGGAGTGGGCGGTAGACAGCATGTAATGATACGATATGTCTCGTTCTCAGCCACTGCTAGGGTAGGGAGATCCGTAACGTATGAGGCACTCATATTTGGCAGTAGATTAGTTCAAAACCAGTGCAGAAGTCATCATAATTTCTGGCTCTGCTCCCCACGTTGTTCCTGTCGTTTTGCTTTCAGCATTATTTCTATGTTACAAGCATGGTGTTTAGAAAGTGTTCCTTAAAGAACAAAGTGGGGTCCAGTGCAACCCCTGCATGTTTTGAAGCTGCAAATTGTCTCAGGAGATGCTTAAAATCATTTTCGTCTCCTCTCGTTTCTCAATGGGCTCAGTTTGAGTTGTTTCCTTTTGTGGTATATAGAGAGCGTGTCTAGCCCTGTTTACAGTTTATCCTCTGCTGTTTCAAGTTTCTTGGTTTGTCCAGTGAGAACACAGTCGTCAACTTAGATCGACACTTTGGGTCCATGTAGGAAGAAGTTGATAATTTGCGACGATGTTAAACAAAAATAAAACTGGCTAATTGCAAGTGGGACTCGCACACTGGGGGTTCTGTGCAAACTTAATCATGTATACACTGATGAGCCAAAACACTATGACCACCTGCTGAATAGCTTGTTTGTCCGCCTTTGGAACTAAATACGTCACTCATTCTGATTGTCACGGATCGGACAGTTTGTTGGTATGTTTGTAAAGGTGTGTGGCGTTAGCTGTCTATGCAATCGTAAATAACTGGCCGCTGATTTGCGTATGACGCCCGATAACGACCCAAATGGTTTTCACAGGATTTACATCAGGCGAATTTTGGCACTGAGGTATCAACGTGAGTTCACTATAATGCTCGTCAAACCACTGTAGCATGGTTCTGGATCTGAGACGTGGACAATTACACTCTCGAAGGATGACACTGCTGCAGGGGAAGACATCAAGTATGAAGGGATGTTGGTGGTCCTCAGCTGTCAGCGCAATGGACATAAATAGATGCAGGTGATCAGACAGGATGCTTACGTACATGTCACCTGTCAGAGTCGTATCTAGACGTATCAGGAGTCCCATATCACTCCAACATGTACAGAGCCTGCACCAGCATGAACAGTCCCCTGCTGACACGTAGGGTCCATGGATTCATGGAGTTGTCTCCCTACCGACACGTCCATCCGATCGATATAACTTGAAACGATATTCGTCCGACCAGGCAACATGTTTCCAGTCCATGTCAGTGTTGACGAGCCCAAGCGAGGCGCAAGGCTTTGTATCGTGCAGTCATCAAGAGTACACCAACGGGTCTTCGGCTCCGAAAGTCCATAACGATGACGTTTCTTTGATTGGTTCGCACGCTGACACTAGCTGATGGCCCAGCATTGAAATTTTCAGCAATTTGAGGAAGGGTTGCACTTCTGTCACGTTGAACGATTATCTTCAGTCGTCGTTGGTCACATTCTTGCAGGCTCTTTTTCCGACCGCAGCGATATCGGAAGTTTGATATTTTACCGGATTCCTGATATTCACGGTACACTCGTGAAATGGTAGAACGCGAAAATCCCCACTTCATTGCTACCTCGGAGAAGCTGTGTCCCATCGCTCCTGCGCCGACTATAATACCACGTTCAAATTCACTTAAATCTTGATAACCTGCCATTGTAGCAGCAATAACCGATCTAACAACTGTACCAGACACTTGTTGTCTTATGTAGGCGACGCCGAGCGCAGCGCAGTATACTGCCTTTTTACATATCTCTGCATTTGAATATGTTGTTGTTGTTGTTGTTGTTGTCGTCTTCAGTTCTGAGACTGGTTTGATGCAGCTCTCCATGCTACTCTATCCTGTGCAAGCTTTTTCATCTCCCAGTACCTACTGCAACCTACATCCTACTGAATCTGCTTAGTGTATTCATCTCTTGGTCTCCCTCTACGATTTTTACTCTCCACGCTGCCCTCCAATACTAAATTGGTGATCCCTTGATGCCTCAGAACATGTCCTACCAACCGATCCCTTCTTCTGGTCAAGTTGTGCCACAAACTTCTCTTCTCCCCAATCCTATTCAATACTTCCTTATTAGTTATGTGATCTACCCATCTAATCTTCAGCATTCTTCTGTAGCACCACATTTCGAAAGCTTCTATTCTCTTCTTGTCCAAACTATTTATCGTCTATGTTTCACATTTGAATAAGCTTGCCTATACCAGTTTCTTTGGCGCCTCAGTGTATGTTTGTTATAATGGCAAAAATATATTTCTCATGTGATGCAATTTTTCAGTTTTTTTCTTTTCTTTTTACTTTACTTGTACTGTGAAATCTTGTTTCTTGTCAGATTCCATGAGTCTACGTCAACGGGAAATACCCTACAGCTTTTGATAAATGAGTTTGCGAGTATCAAACTATGTGACATAAATGGCCGCATCTTTTGATTGCATTGACTTACAAGCTTAAATTTTCCATACCGCCAAGTACCGCAGATCTTACTAGGTGACAAATTTAAATTTGATGCATGAACCTATTCACAAGAAAAGGCGGTCTTAACAGACTAACATACAAACAGACAGACGGATAAAAATCGACAAAAAAGTATTTTCTCGTTTTATTGAATTAAAGATTAACAGTTTTCGGATTTTTTCCTTTATATTTACCGTGAAACCTTGTTACTTGCCGAATTTTGTGATTCTAGGTCACCGGGAAGTGCCCTATTGGTTTTGATGACCGGGTTTGCGAGTTTCAAAATATGTATCGTAAACCGCTGTACCTTTTGAGTGAATTGACCTTGAAGCTTAAAAGGGATTATAGGCCTTAATGTGTGACATAAATCCCTGATAAAAAGTGTTTATAACAGTCTGACAGACTGATGGACAACAAAACGACCCTATAGGGATTCCGCTTTTGAGACTGAGGCACAGAACCCTAATAGTACCAACACTTCCTTGAGGCGTAACATTTTCCTGTTTCCTCCATCTACATCTCTGCCCTTGGTAATATACAAAAAAATTCGGTTCTGAAGGCGATTTCTGATACCGCAGGTAAAGAAATAATCTTTTGTGGTGTTGTAGATTTTTTTCGAAGGGATACTGTGGTTCACAACACCCGCTTCAGTTGTATTTACATCTGCGTCTATACTCTGGGAATCACTGCGAAGTGTATGGCAGGAGTACGTTCAGTTGTACCTACTATTAGGGCTTTTTCCCTTTCTACTCACGCACGGAGCACGGGAAGAAAGACCGTTTAAATGTCTCCGTGCGTGCTGTTATTAATCTAATCTTGTCCACACGATCCCTGTGGGAGCGATATGTAGGGTTATTCGCATGTTCCTGGAGTCGTCATTTAAAGTCTGTACGTGAAACTTCGTTAGTAGACTTTGTCGGGATAGTTTCCCTCTGTCTTCAAGAGTCTACCAGTTCAGTTCTTTCAACATTTGTGACTCTCTACCGCGAGTCAATCACACCTGTAACCATTTGTGCTTCCATTCTCTGTATACTTTCAGTTTCGTAAGCTGCTATAAGGACAATGAATACGACTCCTGTAGGGTGGTTCCTTTCGTACCTGTCTTCAATAGACTGGGTCGGATTGAAAATTTTACATGAGCTGTTCTTTCCCTCCCTATAGCCCTCTTGTTCGTGGATCAAGAAAAGGGTAATCTCTACCAAGAATCCTTGCAGGACTAAAGCCTCCAACATTTTGTAAATGTGGCATAACAAGGACATCACGTGACAGTTTTTTCTGCTGCTTCAAGCTTTGCCGCTTTTTAATGTGGCTATAACCTTAGCTATACTCCATATATTTGGCATCTTACAGTTTTGGACGCAGTTGTTCAGCAACTGCAGTAACTAGCTCTTTGTGATAGGACAAAGACTAATCTCCAGACTGAAATCTTTTTCTGTGAATATGAGGCTAAGCAAATCCCTGACCACATTTTGCAGTGATGCCTGTGCCCAGTCTTTTGGCCATGGAAAAAGTAAAAGCTATGATCAATCTACCTGTGGTTCCCCATTTCACATATGAAGTCGTCTAGTACGTGGGGGAGTTGGAAAATAAGTTTCCCCTGTCGACTGTGGTCAGAGTTGTATGTGAAAGGAAAAAGAAAAGAAAATGAGATATTAAAGATAAGACATATTTTTATTTTTCTACATAATTTCCAAGTACATTGAGACATTTGTCATAGCGCTTTATAAGCTTCAAAATAAGCTTCAAAAAGCCTTCCAGGAAAAACTCAGGGCGTTGCATATGGAGGAAGCGTTGAACGGCTTGTTTGACGTCAGCATTGCTGCCAAAGCGCCTTCCGCCGAGAGTCTTCTTCAAATCAGGAAACAGATGGAAGGAAGTCACTTGGTGCGAGATCCGGACTATAAGGCGGATGGTGTAGGCGCTCCCAACCAAGAGTTGCAATTTGGTTTTGCGTTGCCGTCGCCGTGTGTGGTCTCGCGTTGTCATCCAACAGCAGAACGCCAGATGTGAGAAGGCCAGGCCGCTTTTTCCGAATCATCTCTTTCTATTTCGACAGAGTGGCAAAGTACCGCGCAGCATTAATGGTTGCATCCTCCAGAAAGTCCAGCAACAAAACTCCTTTGGCGTCCCAGAAAACGGTGAGTAGCATTTTACTTGCAGGCGGAATGCTTTTGAACTTCTTTCGGACAGGTGATGACGGATGTTTCCACTCCATGGATGCGGCCTTCGAGTCGGGC
The DNA here is from genome assembly GCF_021461385.2 of Schistocerca piceifrons. NCBI lineage: Eukaryota > Metazoa > Arthropoda > Insecta > Orthoptera > Acrididae > Schistocerca > Schistocerca piceifrons. The sequence goes on from NC_060141.1 coordinate 621,256,516, forward strand.
GTGTGATGGTGGATCCACGTTTCATCCCCCGTCACAATCCGAAACAGAAGGTCATTGCCAGATTCATGGTAATGCACGACCTGTTCCAGGCTGAACACCATGCGTTGTTCCATGTGTGTCGGGGTCAGTTGGTTGGGCACCCATCGTGCGGACACCTTCCTGTATCGAAGAATGTCGTGGATGATCATGTGAGCTCGCTCACGTCCGATTCCAAGTTTGGCCGCTACTCCGTCGATGGTGATAGGCCGGTTCGCTTTAATCATGTCATTCACCTTCCTGACATTTGCATCTGTAGTGGCCGTGCGTGTCGTCCAGATCTCAGTATGTCCTGCACTTGCTGTCGTCCATCACTGAATTGCTGGCACCGTCTCCGCACCATTTGCCACGACATTACACCTGACCCATACATCTCAACAAGGCGGTTATGAATTTCTGTGCCTGATACTTCACGTGCCCGTTCAGAGAGAATAACAGCCCTCACTTCCTTTGACCACGACTCCAAAAGGACACCTTCTCTCCATAGCTCCGGGAAAAGAGCGGCTGGCCTCTGCTTAGTGCAGGCACTGCGACAGCGCCATCTGCTTGATCGCGGTCGACCTCTACCCAATGGTGCATCGGTGTCTTGCACGTGCGCATTCACCTGCCGTGTTGTCTGTCGCCCATATCACACAACTCTGCCCACATTCGACAGGGGAAAGCTATTTTCCAACTGCCCCTCGTATTTGTAACGTCTATATTTCGTTAGTTCAAAGGCATTTCCGCAATGGTAACACCGGTTGCCGTCAGACAGTTGAAGTTAAGCGTTGTCGGCCTTGGTTGTTGGCAAGGGGGGTGCACTCAGCCCTTGTGAGGACAACTGAGGAGCTATCTGATTGAGAAGTAGAGGCTCTGGCCATGAAAACTACCAATGGATGAGAGAGCAGTGTGCTGACCACATGCCACTCCATACCCGCATGCAGTGACGCCTGTCAGCTGAGGATGACAGGGCAGTCGGTCAATACCACTGGGCCTTCCGAACCCTGTTCAGACTGAGAGAGGGAGAGATATTTGGTGAAGTCGTGAATTAAAACGTCATATTGTTTGATTTTCACACGGTAAATAAATAAGACATTCTGCTGAGAGAATGATTTTCACTCTGCAGTGCTGACTAAACCGTATGCCAGACTGGGACTCGATCTCGAAATCATTGCTTTTCGCGGGCAATTGCTCCATTGACTGAGATATTGAAGCACGACACAAGTCCCGCCCACACAGTTTTACTTCAGCTAATACCTCATCTCTTACTTTCCAACTTACAGATGTTCTCCTGCTTACTCGCGATACTAGCACCCCTAGAAGAAAGGGTAATCCTCAGAGAAAGGTATGACCACAACCTAGGCGACTGTTTCCGGAATTTCCTGCGGACGGTGGAGGTTCGGGGTTCGAGCCCCATCGAATACAAAGTTTTAATCTGCTGGAAGATATCATATCTACGCTGCTGTGACCCATAACAGTTACATTTTAAATAATTTACGGTCATATCAGCGTATCTTCTTTACGACTGTGTACGTCTGTCTCTCTTTAGCATCCCCTTTTTGCGTTTGGGGGAGACACTTTCTCCTGCCCAGTAGTTCGACATACCTTCAGATTAGCTCCTCTAATTCACTGTTTTATTTAGTGGCGTTATCTGCACCTCGCAGATGTTTTCCCAATTAGTCACCTACATTTATATGGTTGAAATGGCTCTGAGCACTATGGAACTTAACATTTGAGGTCATCAGTCCCCTAGAACTTAGAACTACTCAAACCTAACTAACCTAAGAACATCACACACATCCATGCCCGAGGCAGGATTCGAACCTGCGACCGTACCCACATTTATAGTTATGCTCTAATTTAATTAGTAACAATATCAGTACGGAAGTAACTCAAGCAGGAAGGATCCAAGGAGTGAACAAGGATAAATTTTAGGGGCTCAAATTAGAACAGTTCCAACAATGAAACATACCAGTGCATACATGTTGTATCGCAGCTCATCTGTATTAATTTCAAAGTACTTCTAACTCGTGCAATTATAATACAAGTAATGCGCTAGCCGTTTATGTGTTTATGAGCATGAAGCCCACCAGTCTGTGCTCTGCTGTCGTAGCGATCAGACAACATGCTTGTGAAGCTACTAATACTTTCAAAATGGGATCAACAGTAAGAAATGTCATTCTTTATTTTGTTCCCAAGGTATTAGTTGATCAAAGAGCCGACGGGTGTGTTGAAGGTTCATACTGTCCAATCGGCACAATATTTCAGCGATCAGCCATGTCACCATTGTCAGGTATGCTGATGAACTGACTTCCCGGGGGAGCGCACAGCTAACTTACATGTAGGTTACAGAAGTCATGGGATACCCATACGCCCATATACAGATGGCGGTAGTATTGAGTACACGTGATATAAAAGGGCTGTGCATTGGCGAAGCTGTCATTTGTACTCAAGTGATTCATGTGAAGAGGTTACCGACGTGATTAGGGCTTCACGACGGGAGTTAACAGGTTTCAACACGCAATGGTAGTTGGAGATACACGCATGGGACATTCCACTTCGGAAATCGTTAGATTATTCAGTATTCCAAGGTCCACACCGTCGAGAATGTGGCGGGAAAAGCAAATTTCAGGCATTACCTCTCACCATAAACAACGCAATTGTGAAAGGCCTTCACATAACAACGAGAGCAATGGCGTTTGTGTAGAGTTGTTGGTGCTAACAGACAAGCACCATTGCGTGAAACAAGAGCAGAAATCAATCTGGGAAGTACGACGAACGTATCCGTTAGGACAGTGCGGCGCAATATGGCGTTGATGGGCTATGGCAGCAGGCGACATACGCGAGTACCTTTGCTGCAGCAACTCTCCTCGGCTCGTGACCGTATCGGTTCGAACCTAGATGAACAGTGGCCTGGTCAGATGAGTCCTGATTTCAGTTGGTGAAAACTGATTGTTTTTTGTTCTGTTTTGCTTTAGGGCGCAAAAACCAACTGAGGTCACACGCGCCCAAATCAAAACTATAGAACACAGAGACAGAGAGGAGTTAAAAAACGACTAAACGTCAGTCCCAATTGACATAATAGAAGACAGCTAAAAGCAGGCACGTGGAGAAAGGACTATAAAAGACGGAGGTCCAAAACTAAAAACTAAATGCCTTCGCCATATTGCTGTGGCGTATGAAAAGCAAAACGCGGTCGACAGCCCGCGCGTCATTTGCTAAAACGGCCGATAACTCAGACTGCAAACCCAAACGGGAACGAAAAAGGTTAAAAAGCGGACATTTCATCAGGAATCTTTTGTCTTTTGTGACAAAAGATTTCTGATGAAGTGTCCGCTTTTTAACCTTTTGTGGTGGACAGTTAAAACTTGCGCGCAATGTGTGCAAAGTGGTGGGATAGTGCCACTTAGCAAATGACGATGGCTGAAAAGGTAGTGCCCAATACGCAGCCGAGTTAAAATGACTTCCTCCCGGCGGGAAGGCCGAGAGGAGGTTGTCCAAGCCGCTGGGAGAGGCTTCATAAGCCGAGCTTATTTCCGTGAAGGAAGGACCATTGGCGTTGGGACACCACCTCCTGACTGACGGCAATTCAGAGGTCATCGGAGGGAATATAGGTACTCGCGGGCTGAGGTTATAGGACTACAGCTTTGGCAGCAGCGCCAGCAGCCTCGTTTCCTGGCAGACCGACGTGACCAGGAACCCACAGAAACATCACACTATCTCCACCAAGAGTGAGCAGTTGACAGTTTTCATGGACCCGCTGCACTAAGGGATGGGCGGTGTAAAGCGCACATAGACTTGGAATGGCACTGAGTCTGAGCAGAGGACACAATTGAAAAGGCTGTGTCACCGGATGTACTCCATGGTCTGATACAAGGCGAAGAGCTCGGCTGTAAATACTGAGGAGTGTGCCGGAAGTCGATATCGAAAGACGTGGGTGCCAATGACGAGGGCACACCCGACCCCACAGTCAGTCTGAGAGCCATCAGTGTATACAAAGGTACTATCACGAAGTTCCATGCGAAGGTCGTGAAACTGAAAGCGATAGACCAAGGCTGGGGTAGTGTCCTTGGGAGGCGAATGAAGGCCAAGGTTAACATTGGCTGCTTGACGAAGCCAAGGTGGTGAAGGGTTCACACCCACTAGGAAATGTGCAGGTATCGTGAAGTTAAGCCGCTGTAGCAAGTGCCGAAAGCAGACTCCAGGAGGTAACAGAGAAGAAGGACGAGACCCATATTGACGATCAAAGGAATCATCAAAGAAGGAGGCATAGGATGGGTGTCCATGCATGGCAGACAAACGGCATGATACTTGCTGAGGAGAAAGTCACTGCTTTAGGACAGTGGTAGTTCAGCAGCTTCAGCATACAGACTCTCAACCGGGCTGGAGTGAAAGGCGCCTGTGGCAAACGGATGCCACGATGGTGAATAGTGTTGAGGCACCGTAATTGGGATGGGCGTGCAGACGCTTAAACAAGGCAACCATAGTCGAGTTTCGAACGGACAAGGGACGGCACAAACGGAGGAGGGTGGTTCGATCGGCACCCCGGGAAGTACTATTGAGGACATGTAGGAGATTAAGGAACCGCGTACAGTGGGCTGCCAGGTAAGAGACATAGGAGAACCATGAGAGTTTCCTATCATGCATGAGCCCCAGGAATTTCGAAGTTTCAACGAACGGAAGGGTAACAGGCCCAAGATGTAAAGATGGTGGGAGGAACCACCTGCGTCGCCAGAAATTCATACAAATGGTTTTGTCAGTGGAAAAACGAAAGACATTGTCGATGCTCCAGGAGTAAAGACGATCAAGACATCACTGAAGACGCCGCTCAGTGAGAGAGGTCCGTGGAGAACTGCAATACATGGCAAAATCATCAACAAAAAGGGATCCCGGTGGGAGACAGGTAGCAAAGAGGACAACACTCAGGTCGGAACCCTGAGGCACATCGTTTTCCTGGATAGAGGTGTCTGACAAGGCAGAACCCATACGCACCCTGAAAACTCGATTTTTTAAAAATACCTGAAGGAAACAGAGCAGGCGGCCATAGAAGCCCCACGTGTAAATAGTATGGAGGATACCAGTTCTCCAGCAGGTGTCGTAGGCCTTCTCCAATTCGAAAAACACGGCCACAGTATGGGATTTCTGCAGAAAACCATTCATGACATGAGTGGACAAAGTAACGATGATGGTCAACACCAGAACGTCGAGATTGAAATCCGCCCTGCGCATTCGTCAGTACATTACGAGACTCGAGCCACCATACCAGCCAGGCATGAATCATACGTTCCATCACCTTGCAAAAGCAGCTGGTAAGAGAGATGGGGTGGTAGCTAGAAGGAAGGTTTTTGTCCGGCAGAAATTGCTTGCCCGCAAGAGAAAGGTGCCCCAACATCTGAATGTGGATTGCGTCTGGCCCTGGGGCGGAGGATCTGGATGAACTAAGAGCATGATCGAGTTCCTTCATAGTAAAGGCGGCATTGTAGCACTCACTATTCGGAGAAGAGAAGGGCATCACCCGAGCCTCCTCCGCTCGTTTCCGATGGAGGAAGGCAGGGTGATAGAAGGAAGAGCTCGAAACTTCCGCAAAATGGTAGCCCAAGGTGTTTGACATAGCAATAGGGTCCACGATAACATCGTCTGCCACTGTGGGGCCGGAAATGGGGGAATGGATCTTGGTCCCACAGAGCCGTCGGAGGTTGGCCCACACGACAGAGGAAGGGGTGAAACTGTTAAAATAACTAGTGAATGAAATCCAGCTAGCTCGTTTTCTATCCCGAAGAAAGCGATGACACTTTGCACCCATCTGTTTATAATGAATGCAGTTTGCCACCGGAGGATGACGGTTAAAAATGGGGAGAACATTTCTCCATGTGCGAATTACATTGCGCCGTGCCTCAGTCCACCAAGCGACAGGGACGCGACGTGGTAAACAGCAAGTGAGAGGAATGGAATGTTCTGCAGCAGTAAGGATAACGTTGTTGAGATAGTCCACCTGGTCATCACAACTGGGGAAATTTTGTTCTATGAAGGTCGCCAAGGAGGAGCAAAGCTGCCAGTCAGCCTTAGTAAGCTGCCATTTGGGCGTGCACGCGGATGGGGTACGAATCAGCAAACGGAGAGCACACAGAAAATGGTCACTTGAGTAGGTCTCAGAAAGAACGGCCCACTCAAGACGATGGGCAAGCTGGGCAGTGCAAAAGGATAGGTCCAAATGGGAATAGGTGTGCGAGGAGTTGTAAAGAAAGGTAGGTGCACCAGAGTTAAGACAGAAGAGGTTAAGTTGGTTGAGAAGGTCAGCCAAGAGGGCACCTCTCTGACAGGTCCTGAGAGAACCCCAAAGGTGATGATGCGCATTAAAGTCACCGAGTAGCAAAACTGCAGGAGGTAGCTGCCCAATAAGCTGAAGGAAGTCTGGCCTGGCGACATCGAATGACAGAGAGACACGAATAGTACAGAGGGAAAAAGTCATGCGGGGAAGTAAGGAGACGGGTTGACTACGGACGTCGTCCCGTATTAGTAGTATGCCGCCCGCATGAGATGGAATGCTGAACTCAGGGGGAAGGTCAAAACGAATCGGTAAGTAATGTGAAAGCTCAAAGCGGTCATAAGGGGGCAATTTCACTTCCTGAAGGCTGAGTACTAGGGGATTCTGCGATGCAAATGCAGCCATAAATCCTCTTTGTGGGACTGGGGGCCGCGAACGTTCCATTAGAGGACAGTCATGAGGAGGAAGAGATGTAGGGTTGTCAACTCGGCGGCTGCTGAGTGAGAGGTGGTGTAGAGTCGCTACTACAGGGTACAGAAGCAGGAGGATCCTTCTCCATGGGGTCCAGAGAAGACTCGGGGTGCTTTTGCCACCAGCCTGTGGAGCCCAATGCTGATTAAAGGATGGTGGTGTGCACCGGCGATACAAAGGCCAGCTGGGCTAGGGTACAACGTGATGGAAGTGTCAAAGAGGATCTTCACGTTGGCGAAGGAGAAGACAGTTTGTTTTCAGTGGACTTCTTTGAGCCCTTTTGGTTAGACTGTAATATTGCTGTCAACAGCGAAGAGAATTGTTTCACCATGAATAACACTACTGGGAAAGTCATTGATGTATATCAGGAACAGTATTGGTCCTAATACGCTACCTTGCGAAACTCCTATATTAATGTATTTTGGTTCTGATAAGTGTTTACTAAATGTTTGGATCTATTTGAAGTATGTGTTAACTCTACTCTTTGTACCCTAACTGTTAGGTATGATCAAAACCAGCTATTAGCTACCCTCTTATTTCTAATGCTTCTAATTTATTTAATAGAATCTTGTGGTCGACTGTATCAAACACCTTAGAAAGATCCAAAAGTGTGCCTGTGACACACTCATCTATATCAAGAGTGTCAAGTACAATTCTGTGAATTCTACTGTGGCTGACTCTGTATTTTTGCCACTTCAGAAACCAAACTGTGATTCACTTAAAAGATTGTATTTATTCAGGTAATTCATTAACCTGTCTTTCATGATTATAATATATATCACATCACAAAAGATGAAAGAAGCTGAAGATTAATTATATATCCACCCAACATTCGTTTGTACTCCTAAAGATCAAATAAATGTAGTTTAATTTCTTAAGGAGTCAGCTTCCAGTGCCTTTACCATGTGTGCACCTATGTATTGTCAACTTCAGTGTATGGTGACACACAATCACCTTAAATAGTATCGTTTAGTAAAAGAGGCTTGTGTTAGTAATAAATAACAACTTCTTTTTTATCCTCTCTCTCTCTCTCTCTCTCTCTCTCTCTCTCTCTCTCTCTCTCTCTCTCTCTCTACAGGCATCCAGCTAATGTTCCATCTTTTATTAAAGAGTTTTACAGTTCCTTTTATACAGCGCCTCATAAAGGGATGCAGGATGCATTCACATTTAAGTCTGTGACAGCTATCGTTCCTAGGAAGGTGAATACAGGACACATGCTGAAATCAAGGGCTTTACATATGAATATACCATTCGAAACCAAGCTGGTAACTACACATCTGTCTGATGAGATACTTTCCTAAAAGTCCTAAAATTACCAAGTATAGGATAATAGGTGTGTTCCCAGGATTATAAGTGGTCATGCTCAAGGGTCTGTTGAAATTCATGGAGCACATGACAAGGAGAAAAAGTATGAAGGAAATTGAGAACTTGTAAAATCATTTATCAGGAGTGTGAAAGGCTCCAAATGTCATTATAGTAGGGAAAAGAGTGGTAGGATATACCTTTCATCTAACTAAGTATTAGAAAACTTTTTAAAGTATACCAGGAAGAGAAAGGTGCAGAAGGGCAACCAGACTTACAGCATAAGAAGTCTTTCTTTTGCAGAACTTTTAGCAGTAAATTCAACATAGAATTTTTCACACCACTGTAGATGAATGTAGCAATTGCTTGCAACTTTATGTCAAGATAGAGGAGGCTAAGACAGACAGTAATAGAGAGAAACAACTGGAGACTGAGATAATAATTCGTATTAAACAATTTAACAGCTTTTTTCAACATGTGAAAATCAAAAGTGACGATTGTTTCTTAATTTCTTATGACTGTCAAAAGAACCTTGTGCTTCTGAAACTTAGTGAGCAGTCTGTGTATTAGAAGTAGGCATTTTCATTGCTACTATTCATCTGTCATGAAAGGTGTGTCAAGTTGATGCCCTGAACCTTAATGATGTTACAATATACACTTTGACTAAAGATCAGTGCAAGAAATCATCTAATGAACTAGTACCAGCTGTTTTTAAAGAAATGAATTGCCTCTATCTGATACATTGTAAGAGTGTATGAATTGTTGCTGATGGGTGCACTGGCCAAAACAAGAACATTAGCATTCTTACTATATGCAGCAAGTGGTTGAGTGGTCATGCAACCACTGGTGTCACAAATACAGATCTAGTTTTCCCATTACAGTCATTCCTTCTTGCCTGCTTACTGTGTTTTCAGAATAATTGAGAAACGGTTGAAAAAGATGATAACAATTTTAAATGTTGGAGAATACTACACTGTTTATGCTAAACATGGGAAAGTGAAAGTGGTAGGGCAGGACTGGAAACCATTAAACTGGAAACTTGCAGCTCAATAGTCAGCCAAGTCAGCTGCACAATTATACTTCAAGATCTCTCAGTGCAACAAAATTATTCTCGGTAAAACTAGAAAAGTGCACATTATTTTCCTAGGTTAATTCACATAATTTGGCAAGACACAGAAAATTTGAAGTGGTGTATAGAAGTACTTAACAGGAACAAGAAAACCCCTTGTAGTGATGAAAATTGTGATGAGTGTTGAGTGCCTCAGTGATCCAGGTTTTGCTGACCAAGTGGAGACTGTGGCCATGGCAGTTAATTTTTAATTAATTATTAAAATTTAAACCTATGTTCTTCAGGACTGATTTCACAGAGACACAGAGACACCTTATAAATATTTTTATTCTGCAGTTGAAACTAACTTTCATTTTATGAATTATTATTTATGCCTATTAACTATATTAACTAATCTAGCTATACTTCATTTGTATTCTTAAGAGTGTGCATTCCATTTGAAGCATAATCTTTTCAGTAATGATCAAATTGTATGATAATGGTCATTTTTGAATAAAGCACTCTATACGTGTTTGTTCAAAAAATGGACTTCAGTTACTATTTTCCAATCAAAAACAGACAAACAACAAATTCCTAAACAAACATGGACATGTTGATTTTTAACAATAAAACTCAAACATTTAGTGTGAAGGTTTTTAAAAATGATAGTGCATGGGTAAAGCTAATTTAGGTTCTGAAAAATATTTACAGCATATATTTGAAATAATAAATTGGCTCTCCTGAAAAATTGTGTTCAAAGCAGATATCCATCTTCCTGTTTGTTTTGTTCTGTGGCATTTGGGATGTCAAGTATAAGCCATGTAGGAGATGGATTGCTATTCATTCTGTACAAAGACCAACCTGTAAAGAAAACCAATGAGATATAGGGGAAAATCAGAGAGAGAAATAAAAATAAGGCATAACATTATCAAAGTTTTGAGAATCCATGCTGGTTGTCATGGCCAGATGTCACTGATGCAAGATGACACTTTAGTTGGGCCTTTCTGCTATTGTAGGCCTACTCTTGCTGTAGATGAATGTGGCTTGTGCATTGTTGTAATAGCTGGGCACAATTTCTTTATTGGTGGAGCTATGGCATATTATGATTAAGAGAGGGACTTACTCTGCTGCAGTTCTGTACAGGTTCTGACAGGCACTCCACAGGATAACAGGGCTACATTCCTTTTCAGTTTTTTCAGCTGTTTTTCAGTGCTACTAGTACTAATATCTGTCACTCATATTTGCAGTGGTGTGAGTATTAACGTGGGGTAGTAGTTCTTGATCTTCCTTTGTAAAGGAAAATTTGACAAAGGAATTCGTTATTTACGATATTGCTTTGAAACCTTACTTTTAGTTCCTGTTTGAGCCATGACTGCCTAGACACTAACTATGGTGCCACTAACAGCCTCAACATATAACCAAAATTTCTTTGGGTTTTGTGAGACATCTTTAAATAAAATTCTGCCTCAGCAGTCATTGAACACATGATGCATGGCTCTTTTGGCAGCTGAATGTGTTTCATTTAGTATTTGTCTACCCATACACCTATATTTAGTTTTATATGTATAGTGCACTAATCACCGTCTCTTCAAAAGTTTCTACTTGTACACCATGATGGTCCTTTCAGTTAAGATCTACTCTCCTAGGTATATATTTTCCAAAGGTTGGTTAATTGTTCTTCTAAAGCTGTGACAAATTTGCTCTACATGCTCCTGTGCACAGCTTAATGTTTTGAATTCCTCCTTGACATGTGACACTACTGTGTCTTTATCTAGTATAAGTCATTTATGAAATGTATTAACACAAATCACTTACTGGAGAATGTAATAACTCATAAAATTAATGCTGGGGCAGGAATATTGATTATATGACATACCTCAGACAATAGTTTGATAAAAACACAGACCCAAATTTGTGGTTTTTGTAGGTTTAGAAAATGCTTTTGGCTCTGTTGAATGGAATACAATCTTTGAAAATTTTCAGCTGTATGGAGTGAAATACAGAGTGAATGGTTATGTATAACTAGGGCAAAAACTAGACAATAGTTACAAGAATTAAATGAAACGTGGGAGACCATTGTAGAGGAAGGAGTAAGAGATCATTGTAGTTTTCTTCATGTTATTTAGTCCTTATATAGATGAACCAGGAAAGAAAACCAAAAGAAATATGAAAAAAATTCAGAGATGAAAATAAAAATAAACAATTAAGACATACTGATGGTTCTGTAATTCTATCAGAGACAGAAAATCATTTGGATGAACATCTGAATGTAAAGAATAGTGTTACAAAAGAAATTATTGTATATGTCAAACATCAGTAGAGTTAATGGAGTTTAGCCATATTAAGTTATGTGACACTGAGGGAACCAATTAAACTTGAAGGCAAAGTCTGCTGTTCAGGTATTTGTCCCAGGTTAGAGTCTTGGTTCAACACCTAGTTTTAATTTACCATAAAGTTTCATATCAGTGCACACTATGATGAAGATTCAAAAATCATTATGGAAACAATTCCCTATCTTGTGGTAAAGCCACGTCTTTGCTATACTCTTTCTTCCAGGAGTCTAGTCCCACAAGGTATGCAAGAGTACTTCTGTGAAGTTTGGAAGGTAGGAGGTAAGGTAACGGCAGAACGAAGACGATGTGCTACGAGATACGGTTGGATAGTTCAGCTCACACTATCCTTCAACTTTTCTCCCTCCCCCTTCTTCTTCCTCACTGACCTGCAGTTGCTATCTGCAGTTCCACAAGACCCCCTAGCCTTTCTCATCATTCCAGTTCCATTATGCACCACAAGCATCACCTTTACCAGTATATCATAAAAAGTCTGTGGAACTCCTGCCTGGAAATGGCAAGTCCCAGTCTGGCACATACTTATGATCTACCAGGATGTCTCAATAAGCCACACTGTCTGGCATAAGCCACACTATGGTATGGCTTTGGGTAGACTACTTGCTTAGTCCTACAATAGATTGTCACCTTTTGCATTTGGTGACTGCTTGAAATACTGTGAGATAATATGCAAGCATATATATGGACATGCAGAAAGATAATGCCTCAAAATTTTTAATTTGCAAGTTGTTAAAGCTTCTTATATAAAACAAATGTTATTAACATTCTAGATCTTTATTCAACATGTCTACATATTTATTTCTCAAGTTAGTGGCAGTGAATTCATTTCTCCCAATAAGCGACAGGTTTGTTGATACTGTCACTGTAGAATGTTTGACTTTGTTGAATGAGCCACAACTTCACCCCTGCCTGAGTCTCTTTGTCACTATAAAAGTCAGGTCCTCAATGGTGTTGTTTAAGTTTTGCACAAATTTTTTATTGGGAACAAATTAGGACTTTGTGGAGGATGATCGATGACAAGTGATCCCAAGGTATCAGGTTGTTGCAGATGTCACAGTACTCATGTGTAATTTGGCATTATCATGCTGAAGGACAGGGTGCTCCATGTGCATGCAGTCTCTTCAAATTTGAAACTCAGTTACAGCGTGATGTTTCTCACACATCAATATAATTGTGTTTCACATCGCCATGTTTCACGCTACAATTCAGAGCCCTCTAGTGGCAGAGAGCTGCAAATATGCAGACATGAAGAATAAAGAATTAGAATGTTATTAACCTTTGTTTTACTTACAAAGCTTTAAGAGTTTTCACATAAATAATTCAAAGGCACTACTTTTCATCATGGCCCTGTATGTGGCTGATGCTGTAACTAAAAAGCAGTTATCTGTTTGACACAGGGGAACCTTCTTTAAACTTAATGCAGTGTTAATCTGTGACTTGAAGATGCTTACTTGACCAAAATCTGCTATCTGGAAATTACAACAACCTTCTTGTGGTTACACAAAATTCTTCTTTAAAGACATTCAAGATGTGCAGCTCTGTCGGCAAGGAAATATTTCTTTGCATAGAGTATACCAAACTTTTTGTTTAACTTAAAATGTACCTTACGCATGCACTTTGGAGCTACTGTGGTGTAATATGAACTCACACTCATAGCCAAGGCCAGTATCACTCCTAGTGATGTGTTGCACACAAGACAAATTACATGGTGTACTGTTCTGAAAATTAATTTGAAAAATTTATTGGTAAACTCAGATTAATTCTTTACATTGCTTCACATGTAAATAAGGGTCACCAACTTGTTTTTGACCCGTGAGACAGTGCCATACTTCATAGTACTCAGAAGTCAATTATTAAAAGCCCCACAGCTGTTTAATTATTCAGAAAGAAACCAAGATCTGACCACTTGACTTGACACTGACTTGACACTGCTGACAGTATTTATACTGCCTCCAGCTGGTTCCTAGCAGCTTCTGCCTATAAACTCCATAACAACAAAACAGCAATACAGTTTAAACTGAATACAGAAAGAGTCACCAAAAGAAATCATTCAAAAATTGCCACAGAAAAGAATGTAGTTTATAGGTTTCAATAAAAACCTTAGCAAGTCAGTCTCATTTACTAAACACCACCATCTGACTAGCTACTTGGCCCAACAACCTAATTTGAAGTCTCTGCCTACTGGGCGTCTACACACTTCCCAGATGGCACACTCACCTAAAAAACCAAATTACCTTTACCTAAAATTCACACTTCACAAATTCACTTTCAGATCTCACAAGTTTACACACTGCAAGAAGCAAGTCAATTGATCGTGAAAGGGTCAGCTCACCCCAAGTTCTGAAACATACAACAAAATGCCAACATCTGCCCCAGGAAGCACATGGATTCAACATCCCATGAGGGCTTCTGCCAGACTCCTCCATTTCGTAAGCTCTGAATTGCTCCACAGAGTTATTCAACATTTAGCCCTTTCCATGAATAAGAACCGAGAGCAGAATGTAGGTATTTCTGTTGGCCATTTATTGCTCTCATTTACAGCACTTCAGTAAACTAATGCTGCCTTCAAGTGCACAGGTGTTATTAGGGAGGAGTAAAGATGACTCCCATTTACAGAAGGCTGGCTGGCATATATCTGTTTCCAGATCAATGTGACAAAACTCTGTGCACCATTGAAGATCGATGCTGAGAATGCCAATGGCAAACTCAACTATTGGATCCCAACAAGTCATTAGTTACAGAGTACTCCTTGTCCAACAGTCATACATGAAGTACAAATGCACCAGGATTTTAGCACAAACACTGAAATTCGGGGAAAGCAACATTAGCAGGGCCATCAAAATGTACACCAAGGACAATATCAACTGGGAGTGTGGCTATAGATTCAGTAAGGTTTCAGAACTAGTACTGCATCTAATTGACAAGACACTCAGAAAACACAATGAGCTGGCAACCTGTGGTGAATGGAGTGCCTACAGCCAATTTACCAAATCAGGGACACCCCACCAGGCATCATCAGCTACAGATGCAATATTGCCTCTTCAGACACCAACACTCCCTAGGGTGTGAACAGTGACTGGAGCAATTCAGTAGGGCAGGGGATGTACATTAAGGTGACAAATCATGGTAGACCTCCTAATATCATGTCAGGCTTCCTTTTGCCCAGCATAGTGCAGCAAGTCGATGTGGCATGGGCTCAACAAGTCATTGGAAGTTCCCTGCCTGTATAGCAGCCCATAACTAAGACATTGTTGCTGTGTGCATGAATTGACCTCTCGATTATCCCCCATAAATGCTCAGTAGGACTCATGTTGAGTGATCTGGGTGGTCAAATCATTCACTCTCATTGTCCAGAATGTTCTTTAGACCAATTGCAAACAATTTTGACCTGGTGACCTGGACCATTGTTGTTCATAAATATTCCATCGTTGTTTAGCCACATGAACTCCATGAATGGCTGTAAGTGGTCTCCAAGTAGCAGAGCATAGCCATTTCCTGTCAATGATCAGTTCAGTTGGCCCAGGGGACCAAGTCTGTTCCATGTAAACACAGACCACACTGTTATGGAGCCATTACCAGCTTGCACAGCACCTTGTTGACAACTTGAGTCCATGGCTTCGTGGGGTCTGCATCACACTCTAACCCTACCATCAGCTCTCAGACCCCCCAGGGGGCTCGCCACTCTTTGGCGGGTTTGTGCTTGGCTACAACAGGGCTGCAGCCTTAGCAGCATTTTTTCCCATCAGTGCTGCATGTCTACTCTCTTGCTATTGTTTTACCCCTCTCGTGGGGAACATGTCTTGGGTATTATTGGGAATGTTCAGCACTCTGTCACTGATGTACAAACAGTCTCACCTTTGTTTTTCACTCCCTATTCCTTTCTTTGTTTCTCTTCTCATTTCGTTCCTCCGCTTCGGCGTTTGAGGGTTCTCTTTTTCCTTCTTCCTCCCTGTGCACTTCTGAAGGCTGGTCCATGCATCTGATGCATAACAGGTGACTGGGTAACGTGTAATTCCCAGTCCCGGGTTGACAGGTAGGGTCCGCATGTACCCCCTGGTACAGGCCAGGCAAAGGGAGGGGTGATTGCCTGAGCTGTAACCTTCCCAAACTGCTGATTGGTCCCTCTGTCCAATGATCAGGAGGTGTGACCTCACCTACGGTGGGTGCACCCCCTTGAGAAGGGGGCCCCCAGTTGGAAGGAGCATGCCATTGGAGAAGCTGGCAATTATGGGGTATTTCCTCGTGATGACTCAATCATCTTCCCACTCAACGTCTAGAAAACCTAAACTTAATGAGACTAATCATTAAAAGACCCTTCCCACTGCACCATAGTTTCTCATGGTCTCACATACTGAAGATGGTCAGTCCTTCATCACAGTAAATCCGTTTATTAATCAGAAAGGTGTTGATGCAATTACTGGCCTTGTGAAATCCTGCTCTCATTTACAGAATGGCACTTTGCTTTTGGAGACCACTTCTGATGATCAAGCACAACAATTGCTTGCTGCCTTGGTTCTCCACAGTTACTCCGTTTGTGTCGAGACCCATAGAACTTTGAATTCTTACCATGATATAATTTACACCAGGCTGCTCGATGGTCTAACCAAGACCTAAGTCCAGTCTTACCTCTCTGATCAGGGTGTCATTTCTATCCATCATGTAATGAAAATGTTGGCCTAATTAATGCCCACCTGCACTCTCTTTCTCACCTTCAGTAGAGTGGTGCTTCCGTCCAGGCTCAAAGCAGGCTATGAAATTATCAGAGTCTAGCCGTACATTCCAAACTAGATGCGCTGCTACCATTGTCACCATTTCAACCACACTAGAGAATCTTGTCAACACCCAGCCAAATGTGTCACCTTTGGGAGGGATGTGCACAAGGGCAATTGTCCACCTCCTTCTCCCTGCGCTGAATAGAGTGCAATGGCGGCCATGCCGCTTCTTCTCTGGATTGTTCTGTGTGTCTTGATGAGAGGGCTGCTCAAGAGATCTGGATAAAGGAAAGGGTGCCTTACCCAGTCGCTCACATGTTATTGGCTAGTCGCAAACCCTGCATTCTCCCATCTAGTACCTATAATTCTGTTCTTGTTACGCCCCGCTCAATGAAGGACATGGCCACGCAGACATGAGACCTCCAATTCAGCTCTGAGGTTGTGTAATCGCTCACGTAGCATCAACATCCCCCGCGTCCAGCTGTGTAACAAGCTGTCAAACTCTCGCCTCAAGGGGCGAAGCCACCAACTACACAACCGGTAGGCCAGAAAGGACAGAAGGAATACTCCTGTGAAGACTTCCTCCATCCCTCCAGCCAAACAACCATCCACACATATACAGACACAAGCAGACATATATGTCTGCTTGTGTCTGTTATGTGCAGATGGATATATGTGTGTGTGTGTGTGTGTGTGTGTGTGTGTGTGTGTGTGTGTGTGTGTGTGTGTGTGTGTGCAAGTGTATACCTGTTCCTTTTTGCCCCCAAGGTAAGTCTTTCCATTCCCGGGATTGGAATGATTCCTTACCCTCTCCCTTAAATCCCACATCCTTTCATCTTTCCCTCTCCTTCCCTCTTTCCTGATGAAGCAACCGTGGGTTGCAAGGGCTTGAATTTTGTGTGTGTGTTTGTGTTTGTTTGAGTGTCTATCAACGTACCAGCACATTCATTTGGTAAGTTACATTGGAATTTGCTGCTATAGTGTAAACATCAAGATTTGTGTCTGTGTTAATAGAGTTAAATGCCATTTAATAATCATACACTTTAGCTTGGCTCCTATGATGAGGATTCTGACAGTGAATGTTTGCAATTGGTTCATAGCGCACAGGCTGTTGGAACAAGCCCTGTCTGCTACTCCCAGCACTGCCGGATAATGACTTATAAAACGATCAGACTTGTAATGTGTAAGGCACACAATACTGTTATATAGCTAAGGTTAGCAGTGAATGTACACATAATGGTATGGCATGAGGTCAACTGACTTTCAAAGGTCAGAAGGGGCCAAGTTAATGTGTGTGATTCTAAATTATGACATTGCTAAATATAGGCAGGCTCTGAATAATTACATTTGGTGTGGCACTTTGTTAGCTCTAGGTAAATACTCTGCTCTAATTTGGAACTTGCTTTCTTTTGTTTTTGTTTTGTTTCATTTTGTGTATGGTTCTGACTTAATACAAATATGGAAAGGCTAATCTTGTGTTGTGAATGAACAGATGATGTTGTCCTAGCCTACATAAATGATGAAACACAAAAGAATTTTGAGGTTTTACTAGCTTGGGCAGAGTTGTAAAAAACTATGTCCTTGTTTGGAATTGGCTTCCTGTTATGACTTATGGATATGACTCCCACTGAAATATCTACACACTTATCATGTCAATTTCTTATCTATATCCTACTGTACTTCACTAAAATGTTAAGATCTGTGGGGGTGATGTTAATGCACATGTCAGTAAGCAATGAGTATGGAGAGACTATGATCTAGTGGGTTCAGTTTTAAGAATATTCTTGCATTCATGGGTGTGCAGTGAAATATAAGACACTGATAAATTAGTATAGTGTTACTGCAAGTTGAAATGGACAATAAAAATATGTATGCTGGCAGAAGGTGTATGAAATATTTTGCACTTACTTGAGTTAAGATCAGTGAACTGATATCCACATGTGCTGCTGTGTCAATGGTTATAGTTTTCTTTAAGTGTCATGAAACAGTGTTATATACACTTGCACTCACTAAATGATTGTGATGGAACTGCAACAAACACTGGGCTTGGGAATTACAAGGCTGACAGTCCCACTGCCTCTGGCAAATGTTGACTGTCATCGTGTAGCACTGTGCACGCTGTCATCGCTGATTTAAACTATACAAGAAACATAAATGAAAACTTGCCTGACACTTTCACAGTGCATATCATGGTCATTAACTAAGAAGCTGGTATTGGCCTCATCTGCTAATTCAAAACAAGAGTTGACAATTTGAATCACACCGTTCTAGACACAGAAATATTTTATAAATGAAATACGAAAGATCCCATCAAGCTAAACACTGTCCATTTCATGTATTTGAGCTATTTCTTGTCAATTTTACTTTTGTGAAATATTATTTATATATTAACAATGTTTTTTTCTGCATAACTTATAAAACTGATTTCTTTGTGCAGCTGTTGTATGTAACCTTTTTATGAGGGGCTAGCTGATGCAGCCTTGACATGCAATCAAAATTACACTGCAACATCCCACCTACTGTTCTGATTATCAATTTCATCCTCTGGATCCTGGCCATCACAATAGATTCTGCATCCTGTGCTTGGGTCCATCTAACCTCATCATTACCAGCTGAACCATCCACATATCCCAACATCTAGCACCTACTGTTATGAGACATTAATTAAAATCAATTTTATTGTATCAGTACCATACTGCCTGTAAGAGAAAACAAACCTAAAACAAAGACTACATATAAAGACATATCCATATACACTGTCTAGTCACACTAATGTGACCACCTGTTAAAAGCCAACATGACCACCTGTTGCAGTGTAGACAACTACAAGGCGTGCAAGGAGAGAGTCAGTGAGGTTCTGGTAGAAACTGACAGAGATTTGGAACCATGCCAACTCAATGATATGGCCAGTGGCAGTACATTTTTTGGTTGAGAATCTACTGTGCAAACAGCCTGATTGAGGTGGTTCCACAGATTCTTAATTGGATTTAAATCCAGGGAATTTGGTGCCAGGGGAGTATGGTAAACTCATCCTGGTGCTTGTCAGACCATGCACTTGCACTGCAAGGTGCATGCAAGTTGTGCTGGTAGATGTCACTGTGCAGGGAAAACATAATCTATATGTAGAGGTGGACATGGCATAAATAGATGCATAATGATGAGATCACCCAGGGAATTCCCTCCATCCTGGACCCTTCTGAGATCGGTGCATGATGTTTGCTTTCAGATGTTTCATACAATACACCAATGGCCATCATGGATCATGAAATATGATTCATCTGGAAAAGCCACCTGTCAGCTCAGTGAATGTCCATTTGTGGTACTGGCATGCAAATTCAAGCATTCATCACTGATGAATAGCAGTCAGAATGGATTCAAAAACCAGGTGCCTGCTGTAGAGACTCATACAAAGCAATGTTTCCTGAATGATCATTGAGAAGACACTGTTGGCAGCCCCTTGCTTCATCTGGGTGGTTCGTTCCTCAATGCTTGCACATTTTTTTTCCCCACATACACATCTCCTTAGCTGTCATTCAACTTCATCATCTGCAGCCCAAGGTGCACCACTGTTGCCTTGGTGACAGTTATGGATATTGCCATTTTGTGATGAACACAACCATGGTGACATGCAAAAAGCTTACAAACTTGGCAATTTCAAAATGCTTCCACTCTTGGCCCAAAAGGCATTGAGCCTGCCCTTTTGGATGTTAAATAAATCACTCTGTTTTTACTTCACGACAACGATTGAACTACTTTCCATGTGTGGTTATTGAATGTTGACATCAAACATAGATGGTGGTCACATCAGTGTGACTGGGCTGTGTAGCATCACCAGTTAAATTAAACCAAAATTTTAGTGGTTGGGAGTGAAAGGTTGGGTATTTATTAACTGGTGTGGTTCAGCTCAGTATCATTTATTTGATCAATTATCTGTAACAGATTGAATCAGTTTACAGGCTACTGTGGAGAACCTATCATGGCTGCAGGATAACCAGTCTGGAATGTGATGGCAAGCACCATTGGTCCCACAGTAATGGCCCCAGACATGTAACCGAGATTGATGCAAAAACTATGGCACGATCACCAACTTTTTCTATACAGCAGGCAACACAGTATGTGAGATGAATAGAGAATGGTAGGGCCATTTTTTATCAAGAACATTCAGAAAAAATATTATGTTTGAAGTTTCATAAATGCAATAATAATAAATTTGTATAGCTGTAAAAACTTCCTAAACTCCACAGATTTTCATTTAAACTATTTTTCAAAACTGCCTTAAAATACACTTATACTTGAAAGTTTATACTAAATCATGCAATATTAACAAAATTTTATAATCTTGAAGAAATAAAATAGGATTCCCTACAATCCATAGATTAAAAAAATTGAAAAGAGACTCCACATTATCATTATTCAAAAGTTTGAGCTTTAATGAAGTGAGAGCACACACGAAGTTTTTCATAGTGTCACTCTTTCACTACACCGTCCATAACACACAGAACACATAGAACAACTAATGATTCATGTGCCTCAGTCACCACCAGACACAAAACACAGAACTACTAGTGCCCAATGCACCCAAATTGTACAGCATAAATGCTACACACTCTATATTCCAAGACATTGGCAGCCCCAACAAACCATTACTTACACAGCATCATTTAAATAGATTAGCATGCTTTAAAGTAGATTCATTCTACAGTAGGTTGGTTTAGTAGCTCTTATGTTTTCATGGGTATCCCTATGCTAGATAAATAATAAGTATACTAGGCTGAGGGACTGTGGTGAACCACAACTACTTATTGTTATGGGCCAGTCCTACTGAGACACAAAGAAAATTCTTATAACAGTGCTTATAATTAAATTAAATACAACACTGACTACCAGTGTAAAATATCTATGGACACTGTGCTTTATAACTACTTACAAAATCAGTTTTCTGCTCACACTTTATGTGACAAAATGTAAACACCCTACCTGGCATTTTTAACCAGAGTGCATAAGGCATATAACACTTTCACAGGTACAAGTGCTAATGGGCAAACCCATTGCTTTAATTGTGCCTGTGGCACCACAAAAAATGTCTCATCAAGAATTCAAAATACAATAAAACCTTGTCCAATCACTGCACATGCATTAATTCTGGAATCATATTCCCACACAAGGGTGTAAATCATGACTATAGAACACTCTTATAGCAATCAATATGGAGAGATAGAATGAACAACCCGCAACTAATTACATACTTGTGGTGATTACACAGCTCTACAAAATAAATTTTTTTTTTTCGTTGCCAGGGAAGTTTGAATGAAAATGGGATATTGTTATGATACTCATTCCGAGTATATTTGTACTTTTTCCAAATTGGCTCTGGTTTTTGAGATATAGGTTATTTGTGGAAATGAGAGTTTCATGTGGATAATATCGACTGCAGGGTTCATATATGGTGTAATGTATTTGCTACCTGTTTTTTAATTAGTGATATTGTACTATCTTTATTAAACAATTGTGCTCAGGGAGTGCATCTGTGTGGTTGAGGATTACATCATGCAAACATCACACTGTCAGCATGTGTTCAGTCCTGTTGTGTGGTGCGTGTGTTGAAGATATTGAGGGTTGTGCAGATTTGAATTCGGCGGTACTCGACATTCATTTGTCGGCCGAGGTAATCCCCGCAACAGCCGATAGGTAGCGTTCAGTGTAAACAAGAAAAATGGCGATGGTCGAAAGTCACACACATGTGCAGTGCAGCTTCCAGGAGATAGAACCTTTTCATCGTGACGTAGCAAATAAGAGGTGAGTATTCATTTCACACAAAACAATTAATGATGTTTGTTGGATGTGACTGACATGCAAATACAAGAAAGTTCTGCATAATATGTAGTATTTGTGCAATTTTGTTTTAGGAAAACATGAGTTCTTCACGCCGTCTTTGCGTGAACCATCCAGATGAGTTCTGCTACATTTGTGGTGAATACGTTCTTCAAAAGAACAGGAAGAATATCACTCCTTTTGTGAAGGAAGCATATCTGGCATATTTCGGAATTAAACTTGGAGATCAAGACAAGGCATGGGCACCCCATAAAGTTTGTAAATGCTGTGTGGAGTGCTTACGGCAGTGGACAAAACGAAAAAGGAAAAGCTTAAACTTTGGAGTGCCTATGGTATGGCGAGAGCAGAAGAACCATACAGATGATTGCTATTTTTGCATTGTTAATGTGAAAGGTTTTAATAGGTTCAAAAAACGAAAGTGGGAATATCCCGATTTGGAGTCAGCAAGAAGACCGGTGGTGCACAGCAACGATGTTCCTGTACCAACCTTCACAACATTACCCACCCTAACATCATCAGATGACGATGTGCACGGCGAGGAATGTACAAGTAGTGGTTCGGAATATGAAGGACGTGAGACACAACCCCAGCAGTTCGACCAGAAGGAGCTCAGTGACTTGATACGAGAACTCAATCTTTCAAAGCAAGCATCAGAACTCTTAGCATCCAGGCTTAAGGAAAAGAACTGTCTTCATCCAAGTGTTAAAATAACAGCTTACTTCAACCAAGAAGAGGTTATAGTGTATTGCAGCAATATACCTGGACTTTTACTTGAATTGGGGCTGCCGGAATATAGACCAGAGGACTGGCGTCTCTTCATAGACAGTTCCACTAGAAGTTTAAAATGTGTTCTCCTACACAATGGCAATCGTTACGCATCTATTCCAATTGCCCACTCAACAAAACTTTGTGAAGCATATGCTAACATCAAGATGGTTCTGCAGAAAATTCAGTATATGCAGCACCAGTGGTTGATTTGTGTTAATTTGAAAATGGTGAACTTCTTGCTTGGACAACAAAGTGGATACACAAAGCACCCATGTTTTATCTGCATGTGGGATAGTAGGGCAAAGCACGAACATTGGAAGCAGAAAACATGGCCTCCAAGGGAACATATGGCTGTTGGTGAAGCAAACATCATTAATGAACCTCTGGTTAGTAGGGACAAGATTGTTCTTCCACCATTACATATTAAGTTAGGACTAATGAAGCAATTCACCAAAGCTTTAGACAGAAATGGTAATTGGTTCACATACATCTGCAATACGTTCCCTGGACTCAGTAGTGAAAAACTTAAGGCAGGAATATTTGATGGTCCTCAAATTTGCAGGCTCATCAACGATACCAATTTTACAAGTGTCATGACTGTCACTGAAGCATCGGCCTGGAACAGTTTTGTCGCTGTTGTAAAATGTTTTTTGGGCAATCATAAAGCTCCCAATTATGAGGAACTGGTCAAAAACATGCTCACTAGCTTTCAAAACTTAGGAGCTAACATGAGCATAAAATTGCACTTCCTTCACAGCCACTTGGATCGATTTCCTCGTAATCTAGGTGATTTCAGTGAGGAACAAGGAGAGCGGTTCCATCAAGATATGAAAGGAATAGAGGAAAGATATAAAGGAAGATGGGACAGGCATATGATGGCAGATTATTGCTGGAATCTGCAACGTGACTGATCTGAAGAGACCTATAAAAGGAAAGCGTGCAGGAAGCGGTTCGTCATGGACGGAAAATGATATACTTATAGAGAAACTTTTCAATTATGTTTTATACGTGGACAAATGCCTATCAGGTTTTCATAGAAGCTATTTATGAAGATTATTTTCTTTTTTCATTGTAGTTTGTAGCGCTCGAGTTCAGTATTAGCAATTTTTTCTAATTTTTTGAATAAATCATGCATTATCTCAAAAACTAGAGCCAAACTGCATAAATGGTTGCTATATTCGTCCTCAGCACCACTAACCCATCCTAAAGCCACTCAAATATCCTTGGCAAGAAAATGAGTGTTGACCAGTGTTATGAACCAATTTGAATACCAACATCTTTGTTTTTCAATCTCTTTGTGAGCAGTCTGTGGACACATGTGAAATGGTAAACAAGTGTACCGAGAATCACTAGAAGTGTGTATCTGCATATTTGTGCTTTGGACCAATAAAATAGTGCTTTCACATGTGGTATAGCATACATCATTGGACCTGGCAATCCTACAAAACTAAACCAATATTGGTAATCCCGAATTTATTCGTGAGTGCTACAATGAACTCTCCTTCCATTCCACAGAACACAATGGATCACTTGCTGCCCACTGCTCCACACACAAGCCAACTAGGTTTTCCAGTGGATGCTCTGTCATTGTTTTCCAATTATCCACCTTGTGGTCACAATAGTTTGACACAGTTTCTGAAAATACTGACTAGCTGTACTCAACAGGACAGTGCTTCTACATTCCCACAGTCATGTGTGCCAGCATCAGGTATGAACAATAACTTTCCATTATCGTACATGAATCAGCCATTTTTTGTGCACAAAACTTCAAATGTGAATGTTTTATGTTGAATGACAACCTTCCACATTTTCCAAGTGCTCAACAAAGGCCTGTATAAGGCACGCAAACACCTGTGACTATGTTTACAAGTTTCCTAAGTGCCAGTGTGAACTTTCCATCCAGGTCAGTGGCATTACAAATTGAGCCAGAGGCCCAGGACAGGAAATTTCATCTTTATCCTGGAGCTCAAAATATTGCACCAGCCCCCCATATGCCCCCCCCCCCCCACCCACCCACTCACACATACACCCACTATCAGCGTCAGCTTTATGAGTGTTTCTTATGGCATGTGCCGTTCATGCCGTGTCTGCCGCGTGTGTTACATAAATGTTAGGTGATTTCAGCAACTTAAATGCACCTGGTGGAGAGGGTCCGGTAATTGTACTCATTTTGCGCACATAGGTCGACTATAGTTGACTCTTCGATGCTGGTCCACTCTACAACTATTGGCATTACTCTGTTGAATGCCCGACTCATTGATTTCTTGACCACGTCAAGCCAGCTGCTCCTACCGTGCCATGTGCCACTGACAGTGTCACGAACTGGTACATCACTACTGCACCTGAGCCAGTTATGCTGCAGAGCTATGTACAGGGAGTGATGGTTTTTGACAAACCATTACGCCAAGACTCCCCCATTTGTTAGCCTAAGCTATCAACCCTTCACAAGGACCACCAATGCATATGGTTTGGTTTGGTAGACCTCATCCTGCAGCTACACGGTGTCACTGACAACAACTCGAAATTCATTTGCTTACTGTGTCACCTCCACCTGATATGCGATATTGTGGCTTCGCTTCCAGCTATGGGCAAATATGCATTCACCTGATGCAAAATCCTCAAATGTCTATCCAGTTGCTGGATTCCAGATCCCCATTACAGTTCTCGAGTCACTTCAATGCTATGCTTGACACACATCATATGCCGGATGCTGCACTTTGGACCATCTGATTGCACAGACTTCCTCCAGAAGTTCAAATTCATCTTCTCCATCCAACTTTGTCCCTACTAGAAGCTAAACTGAAGATCGCAGACCAAGTTTACAACATCCTTCCAACCCCACATATTCCTTCCCCCCCCTCAACCCCCCACCCCACCCCCTGGGGGGGGGCCTCTGGCCTCAGGGGTTGGCTCATCTGTCATAACTCCTCTCCTACCAGCTCTACTGCGGTGCCACAGTCAGAGAAATCTTCAAACACGACCCCTTCCACTGCCGTTTTGGCCTCAGCCAGGTCGACAGATTACACTATGTGCCTTTCTGCTTGGTATTATTTCCATTCCTGCTTTGACGATGTGTCAAAGAAATGTTGTTCCTCATGTGAATTCTCAAACTAATAGCATGACCCCACTCAGGTGCTACGGGCCACGTTGCATTGCACAGATGCCTGTCCATTAATAATTCTTCACCTCATGTGCCAGGACACTTGTATCTGAAAGGTGCAGTGTCTTGTCTTTTGTTTCTAGTCAACATGGGGGCCTAGGTTAGTGTCACACCTTTGTCGGCAGGTATTAAATTCAAGCATCAGCCTTGCCCCCACTTCGAGTTTCCAATAATTCCTTGATCTGATCTCATGGCATAACTAATTTAAACCTTAAACTGCTGGACATTAACGTTCCCTTACAGTGGAATTTCATTATCGCTGATGTGGATGAACCTGTGCTTAGGGCAGATTTTCCTTAGCCCATACTCTTTCACCTAACTGACAATTAGGTACACTAATCTTTAACTCGGTAGATCATACCACTGGTTCTGATAGTTCTTCTCTCTCATCCAAGAGTGCCGCTCTATTGTGTGAGCTAGCTGAAGTCACTTTTGCAGTGCTGTCACAACGAGCTTCAGGCCAACAACTAAGCCCTCTGCTTACTCATCGCTGCCATGCAAGTCAAGCTCATGGATGCTCATAAGCAGGGCACCCAGCTGTAACACATGGCTACACCCCCAGCCCCTGCCCCACCTCCTTGCACCTACTGCTGACATTGCATGACTTTTCTACTGCCAGACAAAAGCTGTGATGGTGACACCACCAAGTACCCCACCGAAGTCCATGACATGGACTACCAGTGGATCACCGCCACTGGTGCTGATCTGCAGGCCTTGGACACACAAGCGTGTGCATTACAGTTAAGTCATACTTCATAGGGTATGGGTGCATCATCCCCGTCGGTGTCTGCGATCAACAATAGTAATGTCCGTAGGATCAATACCACAGAAGGTCCACCAGTACACGCAAAGGCTAGGTGTTTAAACCTGGAGAAACTTAAACATGCTAAAGCGATTACTCATGAACTTTTTGACAGTAAGACTATTCCCCCCTTCCTCTAGTAGTTGGTCATCACCCATTCATTTGGTCCCTAAGAAAGATGACACTTTCTGCCTCTGTGGTGACTATTGGGTGCTTAACACCAGAACAACTTTAGATAATTATCTCATCCCAAATATTCATGATTTTACTTCCCAGCTGCACAGGGCACAAATTTTCAGTGTGCTTGACTGTCACAAGGCGTAGCACCAACTGCCAATGACACCCAAGAACGTTGCAAAAACCACCATCATCACCCTGTTCAGATTTTTGAAGTATCTGTTTATGCCATTTGGCCTTAAAAACGCTGCACAGATGTAGCAATGGTTCATTGGCAGATTAGTTGGAAAACTGGACTTTGCATATGGACGATTTGTTAATTTTTTCTTCCTCACTTGAGGAACATGAACTTCACTTAACTACAGTGTTACAACTATTATAAGCAAACTGTGTCACAGTGAACAATGCTAAGTCACAACTCCATCGTGCTAGTATCACTTTTCTGGGACACATGGTTTCTGCCGATTTTTTATCTTGTGTGTCGGTATTATCTTCACAACTGGACCTCAGCGAACTCCCTAGATTGCAAACTGATGATACTGAACTTGCCGCATTGCCGTCCAATACTAAAACAGGACTCAAAGTTGTGTTACAGACACTTCCTAGGTTCTGGCCACCCACATTTCAACAGGGCGCATATGTCCGGTGATCCCAGTACTCCTCTGCTGGGACACTTTTAATAGTATTCACAACATGACATACCCTGGCATATGTGCCACCACACATCTGGTATTCAAACATTTTGTTTCACCTGGGATGATAAAACAATGTCACAGTTTGGCACGAGCATGTGTGGCTTGTCAGTACCCGAAACTAGGACATCATGCACAGCCTCCCCCCATGGGTACGTTCAACGTGGCAAAATGGAGATTTCAGCACACACACACATTGATATCATCAGGCCCTTACCCCCCTCTGGCCCCTGTTGTTACATACTGTCTGCCATTGACAGGTTTACTTACTGGGTAGAGGTAGTTCCCCTTGCTACTATCACAGCTGACACAGTGGCCCGAGCCCTTTTATTAATGTGGATCTCACGCTTCAGCTGCCCAGCTTCTATCACTGCCAACCAGGGTCACCAGTTTGAGTCTGCCATATTCCAGCAGCTTTGTGAACTGTGCAGGGTGAAATGATTTAGGACAACAGCATGCCACCCCCAGAGCAGTGGGCTTGTTGAACGCTGGCACCGAATGCCTAAAGCTTCACTGATGTGCCATGGAGGCGAATGGGCAAATGCATTGCCGTGGGTAATGTTAGGCATTCAGGCCACATACAAAAAGGACTTTGGCACATCTCTGGCGAAAGTGCTATACAGAATACCCCTCACACTCCCAGCAGAGCTAGCTGAGTCTTCACTCCCTCTGGATGAAATTGCGACTCGACATTCATCGGTCATGTTAAGCAGCTAATCACTAACATTTCATGACCCCTCCTTGGCCACATTCACTTCCCTCCACATTCCTGCATAAGGACTTGGCATTGTGCACTCAGTTCAGGGTGTGCAATGACACCGTCTGACTGGCTCTCTCAGTCCTCCATACTCCGCCTGCACAGAGTCACATGTTCAAAGTGCTCATTAATGGCACACCTCAAACTGTATCTGTCTGCTGCCTCAAACCAGCATGGTCTCTGGGAGAACTGCTCAATATCCCACCCAGTTGGTCCCCATCTCCTGCTACACCTACCTCGCATGAGGCATCTACAGACGGTCTGTGAGTGAGTGACCACCATTCCCACATATGTGACGTCACCTACTCCCAGCCATGTGACAGTAATACAGGTGCATGTGACGTCATCCTACAGGGTGACATGTGTGATAACTACCCCTCCTACAGGCAGCCCTCTGCCTCTTCCCTGTTAGGATTTAGTGACGTATCAGGGGCAGCCTCGGAACGTGTGACGTCCAACGATGACTCTTGTGGAGATTCTGTCACCCCCTTTACGGAAGTGGTAGTTAACATCAACACTGATTTCATTTGAAGTTATAAAGTGTTTTTGCTGTACATCCAGACAATGTGTTTGTATTCTATGAATGAGCCAGCTGCCCCAATGACAACTTGACCCACATTCACATCCTCCAGTCTGTCCCCTTGCCTGTTGGTACTGACCATCAGTGGTAAAAGTCCTTCATACCACAACAGGCATTCAGTTTCACTACCCCGGCTCCTCGCAGTTCACTGTCCCCTCCCTGGATCCCTCCATTGCTATTGGTGTATGAGAATTTGCCTGATTGGGCAGGACCATCCGCCCCCCCCCCCCCACCCCCGCCCCCATTTCTGGCTCGAAGACTTCATTTCCTAATGTAATGCACTGTTTCTTTTTAAACACCCCCCCCCCCCCCCCACAGGTGCTTTCTTGACATGTGTGTCCTCATATTTGTCTTTGTGTTCCACACTCTAACGAGGAGGGGGGGGGGGGGGGGGCAAAGGGCCAAATGTGGCGACTATCAAGCAGTCTGTGGTCACACACAAAACGGTAAACATGTGTACCAAGAATCAATTCAATGTGTATATCTGTATATGTGTGCTTCAGACCAATAAAATAGTGCTTATTACATGTGGTATAGTGCACATCATTGGACCCGGCAATCTTACAACACTAAAGCCAGAGCCTCAAACAATACAAAGAGCTAGAAAGCAACACTCCATGCAAACCCTTCACATCAACTATAATATGGATAACTACTGGTTCTACATAATGTAATCCGAGGGCCCTAACACTTCTTTTCACAATGTGCACGTAATCACCTATTGTCTCACTAAATACCTGTTCCCTCCTCTAATATAGGTGGACTAATCCCTGCATGGCATCACCAGGTATCATTTCAATAACAATCTGTTTCTGGGTTTGCTGTAATACTTTGCCTTGACCTATAATGCCCTTAGGAAATCACCAGGTATCATTTCAATAACAATCTGTTTCTGGGTTTGCTGTAATACTTTGCCTTGACCTATAATGCCCTTAGGAAATCGTAACAACCTCCCTCTCCCCCCCCCCCCCCCCCCCCTTTCAACAATAGCAGCAATCAAGGTTAATTTAGTCCTGGTCACTAATACCAAGAAGTTCACCTTCATTTTGTCAGTCCAGCAATACATATTAAAATGAACCACATCAATAATCAAGCTATCCACTAAGGAGCCTATGTTACTAACAAACTCTTGCCATGGGTCTGGCACCTTAGCAAAAACATTAACCTTCCTAATCACTTGCACTGGACTGATACTGGGTTCCTCTTCCTCAGTTCTGCTTTACCTTCTCTGCCACACGATTCTAACTACTCCATTAAGTTAAGTAAGGAATCCTCCAATTGTTCATATGGTTGATCTTGCTTCTTGCTTTAATTAGCCTTGCTTACATCCCTCAACCTATTCTGATAGTTTAATTTCCTGTCCTTCAGCCTTCCCTGCTGAGCTAATGGTGGTGGCCCAACATAAAGAAGTTCCCTAATAGCTAACATCTCTGTGAAAACTGTTTTATAGGCACCAACATGTCACTTACACTTCTACTAGATTTGCTGCTGATGACTTGTTTAAGCATATTAAATTGTTCTGGTACCACATCATCATAATCAGTACTTAAGGACATAGTTTATACTGCAGCTCCTCTACCATGTGATTAGTTTTAGATCCCATACAGTACATGCCCCATTCTCCCATACTGAAACAAATTGGAATGTATTAGAAACAAATTCTAACTTAATAACTCAACCTCAGTTGTCCCATAAGCCCAAACACACATTGCAGCTACCAGCTAAAGTGAAATTTTAGTTATTGGGAGTGGAAGGCTCTGGGTTTTTATTAACTGATGAGGTTGATTTTTTTTCAGCAGATTTAATTATTTTGCAGGCAGCAGTGCATAACCTGTCATGGCTCTAGGCTGCCAGCTTGGAAGGTGGTGTCGGGCACTACCAGTTCTGCAGTAATGGCCATAGACCTGTAACTGAGGCTGTTATAAGATCCACAAGCCAATCCCAATGTCACCAACTTTTACATATGGCAGGCAAGGAAGCAAGCATGTAAGATGAGTATGGAATGATAAGACCATTTTATATTAAGGACATAGGGATATTACATTTGAAGTTTCATAAACACAATATTAATAAATACATGTAGCTTTGAGAACCTTCTAAAATCCACAGATTCTCATTAAATAATAATTTCAAAACTGACTCCAAATGCTATAATGCTTGAAAGGTTAAACTTTAATCATGCAATATTAACAAAATTGTATAGCCCTGAAGAACTAAAATAATTTAAAGGTTCTCTAAAATCCATGAATTCTCATTTTCTTTAAATGAATTTCATAACACATTTTAAGTGTCATCATTACTCAAAAGATCTAATCTTAATGATGTGATAGTACACACACAGTTTTTGACAATGTTGCTGCTCAAAAGATCTAATCTTAATGATGTGATAGTACACACATAGTTTTTGGCAATGTTGCTGTTTTGCTACTCTGTAACACACAGAGCTCTAGTACCCAATGCACCACCTTGGTTGTATAGCTTACATGCTGCACGCTCTACACACCAAGACATTGTCAACCCGAGCAATTCATTTCTCATGCAGCATCATTTAAATAGATTAGTGTGCTTTAAAACAGATTTTTTCTGAAGCAGGCCACCGTAACAGCTCTTAAGTTTTCATAGGTATGCTGGATAACTATTAAGTAAACTAGACTGAGTGACTGGGGTGCAACACATTTACTTAAAATTAGGGGCAGTCCAACTGAGACACAAAGAAAATTCATATAATAGCACTTATAATCAAATTAAATATAACACTGACCACCAGTATAAAAAGGCCTCACAGATTGCCCTTTATCACAGCTTATCAAATCATTAGTTTTATGTTCACAATTTAAGTGGCAAAATGTAAATACCCTTTCAGGCATTTTCCATCAGATTGCATAAAACATACAATACTACCACAGGCACTACAGCTAATTGGCAAATCATGTATATTTTTAGTAGCTGTATGATATGCCTTTGCACTTAGTGAAAATAGCAGTAAAGATTTATCTTTCTTGAACAGTTTGTTGCACTTTAATGCCCCTTGTGTGATTCATGTACCAAATTGAAGCACATTTCACCTATCGAATAGTAAATCATTATAGATTTTGTAGTGGTGAGTTAGTTTTTCTGTGGAATTCTGTGAAATAAGTAATTTAACATTCTTCCAATGATGGCCAGCATCCTGCAAATCTGCCATATTTTTACATATGCCCTAGAAATAATGTTTGTAATTGCTGTCTTTCAGTAACAATACTCTGTAATGTGATGTTTGTTCTGAAAGTTCTGAGAATTCAAGTAAACCTTGTGGTAGCTGAGACAAAGTGTCTGCTACTACATTGTCCTTTCCATAAATGTGTACTGCTATCAAATTATATTCCTGTAAGAATAATTACCAATGGTCTATGCGTGAATGAAGCAGTTTACATGTCATAGGAATGCTTAAAGGTTTGCAATCAAAGAATACTTTAACACGTTTCCCATAAATATAGCAATAAAATTTTTTAAATGCCCTGGTTACAGCCTGGGTTTACAATGATGTAGCAAACTACATTTGTTTGCATTGTCTGTAATTGTATGGCTAGCAAAACTTATTACATGAAAATCTTGTTTACCATTTTCTTTGTGATACTGAAATCCTGAGGAGGAGGTATCGGTGACAGTGCAAAAATCCTTTGACATGTCAGAGTGATGTACAATCTCAGAGCTGATTAAAGCATATTTGAGCACATTGAAGTTCTTTTGACAGTTGTTTGCCCAATTCCACAAGAAACCTAATGGTTCTGCACCATTCAGAAGTTGATCATACACAGAACATCTCAAAATGAAGGTTTGGAATTTGGAAAATTCTCTGTTCCACTAATCTTCTCTAAAACTAGTGTTATACCAATAGAAGAAATTACATGGCCTAAAAATTTAATCTCATCTCTCCCAAACTTAGGTTTCTGAAGATTTGTTGTGCTTTCTGTATTCCAAAATTTCTATACTGTCCTCTCTAATAAGTCAATATATTCCTCCCAAATAGGGGTAGCTATTAAAAGGTTATCTATATACAAAATGAATTTGCTGAATAAGTCAGGCCCTAACACAGTATCTTAAGCATAGATAAAGATGCCCGTACTTGCATTCAATCCAAATGATAAGGCACACAATATTGATAGCTTCTTCCAACAAACACAGATGCTGTACATTTTACAGATCTTTCTGATAGGCTAACTTGACACTATGAAACTGTCAGGTCAATGCTTGTGAGGAACTTAACAAGCATAAAATTTTTGCAACTGTTCATTCAGATTTTCTGGTCTAGAATGAACTGCTGAATGATTTTATAGCCTGTGCACCTAAAAAATGTTGGAAATTACTATTATGTTTAGCCACTGCTGAAAGGGAGCTGCAATAAGGTGATAGTGAGGGGTCTATGATTTTCTAGCCCAACATATGTTGTATTTTCTTGGTAACTGCCTTTCATTTTGTACATGGGGTGGAGTAAGTGTTTTGGTAGTAAATTTTGTGCTAATATACTTCTATATTATATTGCTAAGTATCGATAATGGCTTTTTATCGAAAACATATTATACTTTAATAATCAGTCTTTTAACGTGGCCTGTTGTTGGACATTAACACACTCAGAAAAAGAAGCACCATGAAGGAATTCGGCAAATTGGTCATAAACTGGTATTAATACAGATATCAATGGAAAATGTGCAACTGTAAACTTTGGTCATTGATGGATGAATGTGTGGTGTCACAGTGCAACTTTACTGCACAGCTGGCAAGGATTGAAACTAATGGACATGTCAATACTAGGGCATAAAGTCTTTGTGAATTTCATTCTGTGTACTCAGTTGGACAGTAACTATGCTTTGCAGACAGGTGGATGAATGGTATATGCGGATGTCAGAGTTTGAGAGGGGGTGTGTAGTTGGTCTCAAAGAAGTCATATGGAGCAATAGAATAGGTTTGATACCACTATTCTACTGTGGCATGAACACAGTGTCTAGAAGGACAAAGAGACAACAGAGCATGATGACAGAGCAATCATCAGAGAGGCACTCAGAGACCTGGATTCGTCATGGTTATCAATCCAAGTTGCAACCAGTAATAGGTGGCTCACAGAAATGGGAATGAGCTCATGGCTCCTCTTACACTGACCACCATTGACCTCTGTACCCAAATAAACCCAACTGCAGCGATGTTGGGAACATTCAACATGGAGTCTCATTGACTGTCGTAATGGTCTATGGTTCCATTTCACTTCATAGCAGGACCCATTTGATTGTCACCTGCAGCCTTCTTATGGCAC
This sequence comes from Schistocerca piceifrons, assembly GCF_021461385.2. Taxonomy (NCBI): domain Eukaryota; kingdom Metazoa; phylum Arthropoda; class Insecta; order Orthoptera; family Acrididae; genus Schistocerca; species Schistocerca piceifrons. Next base: position 621,290,732 of record NC_060141.1, read on the forward strand.
AGTAGTATGTTGATGATATTCTACATCCAGTTTTGTTTCCCTTCATTACAACCATCCTGGGCTTACATTTCTGCAAGTTAATGCCCACCCACACATGTAGAGTGTTTCATTGCTTGTCTTCATGTCTGCCAAACAATGTAATGCAGACAAAATTTGGCATGAAATCCTTCAGGATGACACCCAACAACTCTATCAATCAACATCAAGCTAAATAACTGTTTGCATAAGGGCCAGAAGTGGACCAATGCATTACTGGCTTGCTCAATTTCTGAAGCTCTTTTTCTAGCATAAATCATCCAATTTTTCTGAAAATGTCAACATTTTTATGTCTGTACATTTACACCACATCTACTGATTTCCATACCATTTGGATAATTCCTTCATGACGCATTGTTGTTCTTGTCTTAGAGAGTAGTTTAAGATTCCGTAATCTTGTCATCAATGTGACCTTCGTTATTCTTTAACAGACTACAGTGTGGTGGTTGACTACTTATGTCTTCAGCTGTCATCTTTGGTTGTTGTTAAGTCTACAACAATATTATCACCATCTACATTCTGATAGCAGTTGCTGAAGAGGAGTAAGATTTTTGTTTCTCTCCCTCATAAATTCCACACCAAATATGCATCCTACAATTAACCCGTCTACAGTTAAGAAAGGATAAATTATGGCTCTGTGTCCTATAACTACCTCACTTGTGTCTACACTTTCACATATCATGACCTGACTGACTGCTCTTATAATTGCGCAGTTTTGTACAAGGTCATTAGGTATCCTTGTAACCTCAGTGATCTTACTAAGTAGCTGACATCATATTTACAGTAGCATCTACAATAAGAACAATTTTAGTTGAAACTTTTCTCACAGTTAATGGTAGCCTGAACTGTTTCTTTGCTTTGATCATGGCATTTATAGTGGTCAATAGTTAACCCATCTCTAATGTCCATGTCATTATTATAACCAAACAGAATCACTGAATTATGTTCACTGCTCTCACTTAATCACACCACCAACATTGGAGGGCAAAATGTTGCCAAATCAAGATTGTTGAACTAGTCGTGATCAGACAGGATTCTTCTGCCACCTCAGTGCTGGTTTTTGTGATCACCACCTCGTTTGAAAAGCATGGTTTTGTACTGGGCCATTTTGCTTTATTATTATCCACTCTGCTTCTTTTGCTCAAAATTAGTGGGCCCCAGTCAGCAGGTTGAGAATTGTGCAGCAGAGATGGTGTCAGCTTCTTCACAGAGTTAGTGTGACAGTCTTTTGGTCTGCCATGATTGTACAACTGTGTGTGCAGGGGATTGGACTGACCTGCTCCGCCATTGTTATTGATATTTTTCGCCTTAGAACCTTCATGCATTAGACTGACAGGTCCAGAACAGGTGTGAAGTATTCTGAGTTCATCTGTGAATTATGGACTAATTTTTTTCTTATGTCTAGAGGTAACTTCACGTTTATTATTCATGAAGTGTCTCTGTGTGAAATAGGTTTGTGTCAGTGTCTAGTCTTATTTAATTACTTTTTGAAATATCTTTGAATACTTCCCTGTCTACTGTGGCATGGATTCTCCTATGGTTCAAGTTCAGTGGACCTCAGTCAGCAGGTTGAGAATTGTTCACCAGAGGTGCTTCTAGCTTTGGTACAGAGTTTAAGTGACAGTCTTTCAGTCTGCCATGATTGTAAAACTGTGGAGTGGACTGACCTGCTCCATGATTGTTATTGATATTATTCACCTTAGAATCTTCATGAATTAAATTCATACCTCTTGTATGGGCATGAAGTATTCTAAGTTTGTCTCTGGAATATGGACTTATTTTTCTCTTACCCTTAGAGGTAACTTTGCTTTTAGTATTCAAGTCCTGTCTCTGTGTGAAATGGATTTGTGTCAATACCTAGTCTTATTCAGTTACCTTGTGTTTCTGTGGGATCTTTCCTGTGTACAGTTTGGTCAGTATTTTGAAAAGAATGCTTTCTCAAACTGTTCATAAGTTTGGCAGGTTTCAGCTATTTCAGTGACCCAGAGGTGGCTTCTCCCTGAATAAAACTTGTAATGAAATAAAATTTATGTGGGACCAAGATTTAGGTAACACTCCCTTAAAAGATTTTATGAACACAAGAGAATGAATATTTTTCTTGTCAGGTGTGAAAACCTGAGACTGACTGGGTTGTAGAAAGCTTGGTAATGTACATGTGCGTCAGTGAAAAAGACCAATAAAAAGGTGTTAGCATGTGGACATAACGTGCTGTTCCAGTCTCTTCTGTACCTAAGGTCCATCACCGTTCCCTTTGGATCCCTACGTAATTTGGTGCTCTCCGATATACACGATCGAACAGCGGAGGAGTGGTACTCAAGCGTCAACTTTAGGTTACAATATCTCCGGATGAAATTACATTTTACAATGCAACAAACGGCACTGATTATCTATTTGTTTATATGTTCAGATGTGCTAACAAACCTAATGGGGTTCCATTTAAAAAAACGTAGGTTTGTGTTAAAAAAGATACTTCTGTGCATTTTCTTATGGTTTTTATTAACCAATTACACTAGCCCCTCTCTCACATTTGGTCTGTGGAATCAGTTCGTCAGTATTTGATGTGGTTTACGAAATATATCCAGCGGTAATGTTAGATGACTCACCCTGTATAACTGTTAATATATGGCAGAGAAAATCTGAAAAATTGAACATGAGATGTGATGTGCATGCACACAGTACAAGAAACAGTCACCTGGTGGACTTGCCTTCCACAAGACTTGCTGTAGTCCATAATAACTATAAGTACTTAAGCATAAATTTTTCAATAAGTTGCCATGGTCAGCTCATACAGTACCACTAAATGAATGTAAGAATACATTGCAAACCTGGCTAAAAAACAACGAATTCTATACAATTGAAGAATTCTTAGAAATTAATCATCAAAATATATGTTTTACCTAAGTTATGAAGAAAATGTTTTGATATTATATAAGCTAGTTATTTACTGTGATTCTTTTCATATGTGTGTATTTAATTACTGCATAAAACATTATTTTACATAATGCTGAAGAAAAGGTCTATAGTTCCTTTTCTCTCCTTTCTGTAACTATTTGAATATCGTACTGAAACTAAAACCCTCTGTAAACTTTGATGAAGCCAGTTGTATGAAACGTACTGAAAGGCTAGTAAAAAATATTCTATTCTATTCTAGACTAACAGACTTCTTAGAGAATAATGGTATTCTGTCAGAATCTCAACATGGATTTAGAGCAAACTGTTCAACAGAATCAGCAGTTCACTCCTTTCTATTAGAGGTGCTGTTAGCATTAGACAATAAAAAACTTACCATGGGCATATTTTTAGATTTGTCAAAGGCATTTGACACCATAAATCATGACAAACTGCTTCACAGCTAGAAAATCTTGGCATTAGGGGAACAGCTAACAACGGGCTCAGCTCTTATCTTAAGAACAGGGAACAATATGTGTAAATAGATCAGGAAAGAGATAATGTCATTAGGAAATATAATTCCAAGCTATTGACTGTTAAATATGGTGTGCCACAAGGATCAGTAATGGGTTGTGTTCTGTTCTGACTCTATGTAAATGATATAAACATAAGCCATGACAGCACTAAAATATTTCAATTTGCTGATGATACGACTGTTCTAATTACAGGAAACTCAGAAGAAACCCTTGTAAAAAAACATAAGAGAAGCCACTGATAGGCTAACATGTCACTTTGGTAACAATGACTTAATAATAAACCCTGGAAAAACTGTGGCTATGGATATACACACAGCACAAACAAAAAATCTGATATCATCCAATCTAGAGCTAGATGGACAGACAATTATCAAAACAGCCTGTACCAAATTTCTTGGACTTCATCTACAAGACAACTTGAAATGGAAAGCACATATTGAGCAAATGAACAAAAAATTAAGTACTTCTTCTTTAGTCTTGCATACATTAAAAAACTGTACCAGCTACAATACCAATCATAGAATCTCACCTCTGGTATGGAATTATGTTCTGGTGAAATTCTGGAGATGCTATCAAAATATCCAAAATTCAAAAAAAAAAAAAAAAAAAAACGTTGTAACAATAATGGAAGGGGTAGATAATTGCAAATCATGTAGACCATTGTTTCAAAAAATGATGATTCTGCCTC